>NC_141917.1:49180000-51680000 GCF_057802395.1 Ceratotherium simum simum | reverse complement strand
GCAAACAATTTACATCTTGTTTATTCAACTCTCTTAGAAAGTAGTCAATTTTGAGCTAAGGAGTCATCAATGCCAGTACCAAATCTGTAAAATATTTAATCCTTTTTGAATTTTAATATGGATCATAATTCCCATTTTAATTTATACTCACAAACATCACTATAAACTCTAATCAGTCCTGCACTGAACAATTACTCAGCTAATACATAATGTCCTTTTGGGAATCAAAACTAGATATGCTCTTTGTCCTCAAAGACTTACAATCATGGGGAAAAGGATACAACTACATGTGCACATATGTGTATGCTGGTCAGGTAAGAAGGGAGTGAAATGCATAAAAAAATTAGACTAATGTGGCAAGGTCATAATAGATGTAAATAAGATGCCACAGAAGTTGAGTAAACAGAACAACTAACTCCTGGGGAGGTGGAGATGCTTCCCTCAAGAGGTGACAATTAACTCTTGACAAGTAAATTATAACCAGAGTTAGCAAAGTTTCGTATAAAGGGTCAGATAGTAAATACGTTAGGCTCTGCATACATTCTCTGTCACAATTACTTGACTCTACTACTGTAGAGCAAAAGCAGCCATAGACAATATGTAAATGAATGAATGTGGTTCCAATGAAACTTTATTTACAAAAATAGGCAGTGAGGCGGATTTAACCACAGACTGTAGTTTGCCAGTGCCTAAACTGTAAAAATGTAGCAATGAATTCAGGGTGTTTAAGACATTTCTTCAACAAATGGGCACAGTCTACAGTGCATTTTGAGTTTGTAGATCCGTTTTAATTTTACATTCTTATTTGCTTTCGGACTGCCCTCTTCTGGATATTAGCTTACCAGTAGGGGGCCCTCCACCCCACTTCTAATTTACATCAGGCTACAAAACCAGACAAGCTCTTAGAACTACAGTTACCAGACTTCCCACGAAGACCTTATGGATCTCTCTAATGAGTACTATGTAAGAGCTCTAGTGTATGAACCAGGACCTTTATTTGGGACTCAGGTGGCCTTCACATATTTATTATTTTGACTTTTGTCCCGAAGGACTGAGTTCCAGAGAGCTGGGAAATCACTATTAAACACCAACAACAGACGCATGGATTTTTATATTGAACACCACTAATTAAAATATGATGACCACACATGTCAGTCTTTTAAAATAATTTGCACTCATATTCTAGATATTAAAAAGTGAAAATTTCTCTTTAAAAATTCTAAACTAAATTCTAGACAGGATAGCATCTTTACTTACTTTGGCAACATTTTCAACTGGTTTTCTCTAAGTTCTAATATCTGGAGTTTAGTTAATCTGCAAAACAAAGAACACAAATCAAGTATCTATGACAATGACAAAGAATTTAATTAACAAATTAATGCCATATTCTCAAGTTTTAAAGCAACCAATACTTATTGTATAATTACAATGCGCAGAATATTGTATTAAAAATTACAAAGAAATACAAAGGAAGAAAAGACTATTTCTGCTTCTCAGAATTAGGGGGGGGGGTAAACTCTTATAGACATATTCAAAGCACAAAATGATTGCCCCTAAATATCAATCCTAGAGCATTGCATGCCTTTTTTGTGAAAATGCCTCCCATAATTATTAGCCATTAGTAGATAATTCAATTCTAGAGTTCAGCTCTAAGAGGAAAAACTAAGGGAATACAAGGGGAAATGGAGAAGGAGAAACCCTCTGGCACTTTAGGGATGCACATTCCAATAAAACTAGAGGGAAAATGAGCAGAATAAGTGGTCCAGAGGGACTAACTAATGCTACAAAGACAATCATATTATAATACGTAAACATATCAAATCAACATGTTGTATACCTTACACAACGTTATGTGTCAAATATATTTTAATTTTTAACAAGTGGTCCAAATGCCAGATATAGAAAAGGAATGGGACAGGTACACGAATTTTATATATATATGTATATATGTATATATATGTATATACACATACATATATGTATGTATGATGCATATAAATACATGAAGCATGATAACATGGCTCCCACAGGACAGTCACTGGGCTGCAATAATTCCCAGAATTCTTTTTTCTTTATTGAAATGTAACTGACATATAACATTGTATTAGTTTCAGGTGTACAACACAATTCAATATTTGTATGTATTGCAAAACGATCACCCCAATAAGTCTACTTAACATCCATCACCACACATAGTTACAAAATTTTTTCTTATGATGAGAACTTTTAAGATCTACTCTCTTAGCAACTTTCAAATATACAGTACAGTATTATTAACTATAGTCATGTTATACTATTAACTATTACTATAGTAATAGTAATAGTAATAGACTAGTAATAGTAATAGTAATAGACTATTAACTATAGTCATGCTGTACATTACATCCTCATGACTTACTTATTTTTGTTAAGTGGAAGTTTGTACCTTTTGACCACCTTCACCCACTCTGCCCACTCCCCACCCCTGGCAACCACCAATCTGTTCTCTGTATCTATGAGCTTAGGGTTTTGTTTTGTTTTTTAAGATTCCACATATAAGTGAAATCATATGGTATTTGTCTTTATTTTTAGACAAAAAGATGACTATAAAATTAACATGTAGCTGGATAGCACTTTCTCTAGTAATTAACTTAAACAATAATAATTTGATACCCTATTATTCATTCATTTATTGACTCATCTTTTCATTTAAAAATATTACTCAGGAACTATAATATGAGAAGAACTGCTCTATGTTCAAACAATGGGGGGAGGTGGGCAGCAATGGGGTAGACCCCAGAAACACATTTTCTTTTCCCCAGAATTTTGATTCCAGGAAAAGACAGATAAACCAATAATCAGATCATTTTCCAATGTAATAAATGCTAAGAATAAAGCATTCCATATCTCAAATATACAGAAATTATCCCCATTTAAACTCCCTATTTTTGCATACTTTAAAAACCAAATCAAATCTTAAATTACTTTTTTCTTTTAAGTTTTCACTGCTTCTTGTTTACTTGGGAAAATAAAAGTCAAAATAAGTTCTGAAGAAACTATAAAAACCACAATGCTTGGAAATAATTACAAAAGAAGAGCCTATGAAACTGTAATTAACAGTATTACTAGAGCAACTTGTAGTTTTGCAAACTTTACAAGAGCTAACAAGAAAAGGTTTTAGAAGAAACTATAATTTACCTGCCAAAATTAGCCGGCAAGAACTCAAGGAAAGCATCATTCAGATATAATTGGGTTAGGTTTAACAGCTGAGAAAATCCATCAGGAAGCCTATATAAAATACACCAGAATTTAAATTAAATTCATATACAGAATTTCAGTCTCTTATTAAAATATCTGTAAGCATCTGTCTAACATGTCTATCATGTTCTTAACAGATAATAGCTCTCTCTTTACTTTTGAGTGATCCTCAAATTGAGATTTGCCTTTTGTAATAACATATCTGTTTCAACGTTTATATCTTCATCTCTGTAAAAAGGAAGTGAGGCAATATTTGTCTCAGTAAGATAAAATCTGCACAAAATAGTCAACTATGAATGAGCCACAAATACACAGAAATGTATTTAGGGCATAACTATGACATTAGCTGGCACTCTTGAAACTCGCCTTAACTAATATCAATCCGAACGACTAGATAACGAATCCTAATCCTTGACAGTATTGACTTTTTGGGCTGGATAATTCTTTGCTGTGAGAAGGCTGTCTTCTGCATTGTAGGACGTTTAGCAGCAACTCGCCTCTACCCACTAGAAGCCAGTAGCACTGCCCATGCCCACCACCACAGGTTGTAAAAACCAGAAATGTCTCCAGAATTTCCGAATGACCTTTGAGGGCAAAAGTGTTCCCATTTGAGAATCACTGGTTTAGATTATTTCCAATTTCAACACTTGGTGCCTAAATAATCAAATGAATATTGTATAATTTTATAATGAGCAAATGAGAAGAAACAATATAAAAAGCTGAATGACATTTTAAGGCCATATAGGAGGCTACATGTATTAGCTTTACTTTTATTTACTGTGGCTTACAAAACAAATTACAGTTGTAGAACTTGATGCTAGAGAAATATTTTCAGATGAAGATAAAACATCATCTTTACATGTATGTCCAGGATTTTAAAAAGTACAAAATTCCCTTGCAATAAGACACATCAGTCTTTTTGACTCATCTTCTTTCTCCTGTGTGTCACATTCCTCCATCTTCTACAGCAAGTGAAGCAATGCTAAGTTTGGAAAAACTCATTAAATACAGTACTATAATACGTGAAGGCTGGTTTCAACTTTCAACTTAGCTATACTAAGCTATGCTTCACTCTATTTGTACATCTTTCCCTTCACCATTCCATTTTTGCAAAATTTAACATCTTTAGTGCCAGGAAAGCCTTCTGCTTACAGCCATTAGCATCACAAGAGAATACATACGACCTCTGGTATATGACGTAACCAATCACGTGGTTTTTCCTTTTTTGTTGTTTTCACCTTCTTGACCTTTCAGTTTCTTTTATTATTTGCAAAAGCTGGAGGGTGCCGCACACATGATTTGCAGATGAAGACGTTTTTATATTGTGCAAGCAACACTGAGTGGGGAAATCTGAATTCTTGTCTCATTTCTGACCTTAACTATCAGTGAGACCTGGAGTAAAACAACTGCATTATCTGTTTGGATGTCAAATTTACCTTTGTAAAATATGGGGTTAGAAAGATTATTTAAAAGTCTCCTTTTTAATCTAAAACTGAAATTTTGTATAGATTTAAGATTGATACTAACTGCTCTTTAAAATGTAGAAAGTAACATTCTACTATTTCATAGCTGTTTTATTCACAAAAGTAACTTATAATTCAACAGAGAAGAACTTACTTGGAAATAGGATTTACACTGGCCTCTACAACTGTCAAAACTTTACAATTTTTTATATTTTCTGGAAACTCCTGTATTCCTAGAAAATGAACAAATAATTAATGATCAAATTAAAGGAATATATTACAAAGGATATAATAACAACAACAACAGTAATAATTAACGTACTCCTTGCAGATTTGAAACACACCAACTAAGCAGGATCTACATAAATTGGCAACATCAAGCAAAAAGAACCACCTCCACAACAATTTCTCTTTTCTCTTTCATTTTTTTTAATTTGCCTCTTTATAATTGCTAATTATCTTGATTAGTTTTACGTTCCTTTCCTTCTCTTAACTCTTCTGAAAATTAGTGCCTTCTCTATGTGACATCGTTAAGGTCACAAAATGCAGAACACTTAGCATTCTTTCTGTTTTTCTCACGTAAAAAGAGGCATTACTTCCTTAATGCTGGGCTCCAGACTGAGCTGGCCCCTAATATATATAAAAGAACAAAACTGAAAGCAAACATGAAGATAGAAGAGGTAGAAAATCTACATCACATAGGCCAGTGGATATGCCTGAAGACAGCTGTAGACCAATATTTTCATAAAATACAATACAAATGTTGTGACAAGTTAAATTACGGTACAAGTTCCTAAGTACTTACTCATTTCCTCGACTTCTCTCAGCAAAAATATAATAACAGTAATTTGTGAACTAGCAACAATCCACAGACCACCTTTAAGCAGTAGTGTTGGAATCTAAACGAATGCTAATTACTAACTTTTTAAAATATTTCAAAAATTCTGTGTTAATAAGAACCATTCCTCCGCTAACATGATATGATTATTGAACAGGGTTGCCACTAGAGGATCATTTAAGCCTCTTTCAACTTTATCACTATATGATTCCAAGTAAGCAAATTTACCACAGTGTCAAGTATAGAATTTCAGGTGATGAAAAGTGAATGATGCAAAATCACCAAGTGGCAAATACTACAGTAATAAATGTTCAGTCAAAATTCAACAATGGATGCTAAAATTAGTGGGTAAAAGAATGATGAGAAACAGGATATTAACATAGTCTCAAAGTTTCTCCCCAAAAGATACTCATTAATTATAAGAGGAAAAAAGGAACTTTACAATGAATAAATCTCACAGGTACCACCTTAAACTGCTTCAGTCAGCATCACCAGTTATCATCATCATCATGTGGCATCTAATCTAAGATTACTGAGAAGGGACGCAACATCACTACTGTCCTATTCTTGCCCAAAACACATGACCTGAATTTGATCATAAGCAAACATCAAACAAATCCAAATTAAAGGAAATTCTACTATATAACTGTCCAGTAACCTTCAAAACTGTCAAGGTCAAAAATGACAAAGGAAGACTGAAGAACTACCCAGATAAGAGGAGACCCAAGAGACCTGACTGTGGTGAATATCCAAACCTACTACATACATGCACACACACAAAGTACAAGTAAACTGGGGAAATCTGAATAAGACTGGGAGACTATATCAATGTCAATATCTATATTGTTCTATAATATTGCAGAATGTAAACATTGAGGGAAACTAGGTAACACATACACAGGATCACTCTGTGACGTTTCTTAAACTGCATGTGAATCTACAATTATTTCAATTAAAAAAATATGGACTCTGACTCCTTAAGGGAAAGTTTTATTATCATTGCTATTACTAACTCAATTTCTCTAACAGTTTCAAGATAATTCATTTTATCACTTTCAGTTTTAGGAACTTTTACTTTTGCTGGAATTTATGGAGTTCAGGTAAACCTTCAAATCAGGAAATATAAACAGTGATGGATATTTATGGATATTAATGTTTAAGGAATTATGGTTAGCCTTTTTTTTTTTTTAAGTGTGATAATAGAGTGGTTTCATCTTGAAATATTTATTTATGAAAGAGGCTGTCTGTGATTTGCTTTAAAATAAACACAGGGCAAAGTAGGAGGTACAGATGAAACTACAACATGTTGGTAAACGTTGAAGTTGGTTGATAGCTACATCAGGTTTATTATATTATTCTATTTCTGTAAAATGCTTGAAATTTTCCAATATAAAAGATTACCACTGTTCAGTCACTAGAAATAGACTCAGGGATAACAGAAATAACAATATTAACAGAAAAAGACTTTAAAACAGCTGTTGTACATCACTTAACAAGGGGGGATGGGGATATGTTCTCAGAAATGCAACATTAGGTAATTTTGCCATTGTGTGAACATTATACAGTGTGCTTACACAAACCTAGATAGTATAGCCTACTACGCACCTAGGCTATATGGTACTTATCTTATGGGACTGCCATCATATATGTGGTCCGTCATTGATGGAAACGTTGTTATGCAGAGCATGGCTGTATACTGTGAAGCAAGGCTCTATTTTTTCTATTTCCCATATAAAAACGTTGTGCCAACACTTATGAAATATTTGTTTTCCTTATTCTATTGATTTGTAGAGGCACTCTGTCATACTCCAAATTCTCACATTATGTTTCTGGACAGTCTTTTCTGTTACCTTCTTCTATTGATCTATTCCATAGTTTTATGCTTTTCCTACGTTTAGGTCATGCTGCACATTTTCTGTTAAGTTCATTTCTAGGTATGCGTGACAGACTGATTACATTAATGGCCTCACTCACTCTGCTGTGTGATGTTCCAACTCCTTCCATCAAAATGTGAAGTATGATTTCCCTCATCCTGATTCAGGACTCAGCCATCTGTTCTGCTTTAGCCAATGAAACATTAGCAAGAGCTGATGAAATGAATGGTTTAAAAAAGCTCTGGCTAATTTCCACTCGCTCTCAGGTTCCTTTTACTGTTCTGTGAGAACATGCCTGGGATGTCTGGGCTAGCCTGATGGAGGATGAGATCTACAGCAGTCATTTCTGTCATCCCAACAGAGGATTCCCAACATTTCAATTTAAACAATCCTTATCTAGTTTTGTTATTAAAGTGTATTACCCTTAAAACTGAATCCCATACTTACCCCCTTTCTCTAACTTCTAGAATGTTTTTTTAGAAATTAGGGATTACTCCATTCCATGAAAGTTTAGCTAATAAACTTGTCCCTAAAACTAGGCCTGGTAGTTCTCCTGATTACTAATTCAATTTAATATTGTATTCATTGGGCTTTTCAGTTTTCTACTTCTTCTTGAATTGATTTTGGATATTTATCTTTCATTTCATCTAAGTTTTAAATTTTAGTGGCTTTTTAGCATTGATTCTTTTTCTTTTAAGTGAAAAGTCATTTTTTAATAAAATGATGGTAAAAGGATGTGAGAAATGTTGCTTTTGGAAGGAATGAGGCACAGAGGAATTTTCTTAATGGTAAAATAAAAACTTGACAACCCTATTTATTATAAGTCCCAAAATTAGAACCACTGATCTACAAAGCATTCCTTTTACCTATACATTTAACACTTCAATTATACATTTTAGGGCATTTATACAATGAATTACTTAATAGTAATTGTGTGCTTCTTATATTACTGCTAATAGGTTTTACTTAGGCTGACTCAACTCTCTAAGTATATGTAAATACTTAGTATATTGTACCTTTGTACAACAAACATTTGCTAAATTTGACTTACCTACTAATAATAACATCCATATTTTTTACACTAATTTTCTTCTTTCCTTTTTTCTCTCATTCATTTACATACAAAATATTTAAGGTTACTGAATCTTGTTCTTTAGGAGATAAATTCTTACCAATCCTTTAACCAATAATTTGTCTCAAGTGATAATTCTATTCAGGCTACATTAAAATAACTCTGCTAATACATTAAAATGGCACCCCTTTGCTAAATTGGCTATATATTTTAATGGGGGTGGCAGCAGGGCTTCCAGGGCAGATGTGGGAGACATGGAGGAAAAGGGCAAAAAAAGGAAGGAGTTTTGAATTATTAAGAAAAAGCTGTTATAAACATTTTTAAAAAATCACTCTATACACATGTATTTCATTTTTCTTGGGTAAATACCAAGGAATGGAATTACTGAGTGAGTTATATGCCTACTGATGTGGTGGATAACACTGATTAATTTCCAAATATCAAACCAGCCTTAAATGCTTAGAATGGGTCTCACTTGGTTGTGGCATATAATTCTTATCATACACTTTTTTTTTAAATAAAACATTCCACACTAAGACAGAGGGCAGGGGCAGGACATTCCATACTGTTCTCATTAGCACCCCACTTCGTTTTAAAAATTAGCTACATATCTCATTTCTTTGGCTTTTATTAAAGTCCATAAAGGATTATATAAAAGATATTATTCCAAGACCTATAATATTTTTAGTACATAATAAAGTCTAAGGAGAAAAAGATCAAAAACTATAGTGTGTTCTATTGATCTAAAATTTTATATGGAGAAAGAATAATTTCAAGAGTTCTATATTAGACTTCTACTACTTTAATAGTTAATGGAAGGTAATGCTTGTATCATCTTCCACAAATACATACACCCCATATTTTTCAAATTTTAAAGTACTTTATTTCATAGCATGTGATTTATAAAAAGTAAGCAATCAATATATGTGAAATTAGTAATTCTAAATCATCTTCAGTTTCAGATACATAGTAATAATTTTGCCCTTAGCAAGTAGTTTTGAAATACCAGTTTTGTGCTTTTACAAATTGCTAGCGATGTATTTACTATGACTTCAATTCCTACCATATATATGTCTAGGCTCCAAATCTTATCTCCAGTTCCCTCCCCTCTCCTTAACTCCAAATAAGAATTTTCAAATGTCCTTGAGGTATTGTTCAGGCACCTCAAATAAAACATGTCCCAAACTGAAATTACCTATCCTCTATATTATTCAGCAAATATATACCAACTACACATAAAGTGTCAGACACTATGCTATGGACCGCAGATACTAAGACATGGTTCCTTTTCTTGAGAAGCTCAAGTGCAAGGAAAACAAATATTTTCATTCTGCATGTTTCCTTCCTTCCTCAGTAGTGTTCCTTCTTAGTATCTTTTGTACCTTACTCCTCCTCTTCCAGATCTCTTAATGTTGGGTTGCTACCAGGGACCATTCTTTGGGCCTCATTTATTTCACACTCATCGCCTTGCTGACTCCATCTAATCTCAGGCTTTATATACCACCTATACGCTGGCAACTTCCAAATACGTATAGCTAGCACAGTTCCCTCTTGACTGAACTCTAGACTCCTATGAACAACTAGATACCTTATCTCAAATGTAACATGTTCAAAAGTGAGCTCCTGAATTTTTCCATTAAAAGTTACAACTCCCACAAGATGTCCCCATCTTGGCTGACAGTAACTCTATTCTTCCACTTGCATAGACCAATACCACTATGGTCATCCTTTACTCTTATCTCTTATCCCACATCTAATCCATCATGAAACTCTGTCAACTCAACCTTCAAGTATACCTCGAGTTTGTCCACATCTCACCACTTCCACCACTATAACCAGAGATGACTGAAATAGCATCTAAACTGCTCACTTTTCATCTCTGTACCCATAGTGCTTCTACACATAACTAGAGTAAACCTTTAAAATACAAATCAGATATCATGCTCTGAATGATCTGCTCAAAACTTTCCAAATAACTCCATATCACTGAGAGTAAATGTCAAAGTACATACACATGCCTATATGGCTCTACATTATCTGCTGCTCCAAATCCCTACCTCTCTGACCTCTATTCCTACTACTCCTCCCACCTTGCTCACTATGTTTTAGATACCCAGGCTTTCTGTTTCTCACTCGCACCTTACAAACTTTACAGTGGCTGTTCCCTCTTTCTGGTACATTCTTCCCTCAGATACCTACATAGCTAACTTCCTCAAGTCCTTGCTCAAGTCACTTTCTAAACGAGGCCTACCCTCAATGCTGTGTTAGCTAGTCTCCAAAGATGGCTCATTTTCATTTATACATAAAGTATGCAGAACTTGAATTTTTATCATGAGGTACTTCTTAATTCTCTAACAATTTCAACTATCTGTTCTTTTTCATTCTCACTTGACTACAATAGTGTTCCTTCTTTGTCATACACTCTTTTTATAAGAATTTGACTCTTCTGTTCAAACTTAATAAAATGAAGCACTAGATTAGATATTTCAAAACCTGGCTATTCTCTTCATATCATTCCTGTTTAATTACAGAATAACTCTCTCTTTACTGCTGAGATAGAGAATATACTTCCTGACATACAGGAGTTGGCCTGGTACTATTAGCTAGTCCCTGGCCTAACTATGAACTAGTTGCCTGGCATTCAAAGGGAGGTCTTGGTAGTCTCCTGTTGAACTAAATGATTTCACAGAATATCAATGTCAGACCAGGCCATTCTTTGACCATAACAGATCAAGACAAAAGTAAATTTGTACTCATGTCTGAACAAAGATAAAATATGAACTCTGTCCAAGCTACAAAATACCAAACAACCCCTTCTCCCAACTAATGAGTGATTGCTGTTTCTTTACTGATTTACAGTTTTAGCCTCACTCTGATCTGCCCTCCCTATAGATAAGATTTGTTAAGATTCCCAATCACAGAATTACCCCTACTTCTTGATAGCATCCCATCTCTACAACAAAGCCTCATATTCTTAAACCCTCCCCCAAATTACCAAACAAAAACCCAAATCCTATAATAAGTCTTTTATAAACACCCTCTGAGACTCCCCTTCAATCCCCATCCCATGGTATGAGCTTTTGCTCACTGCATCAAGTAATAAACCCAAATTGTTCAACCAGGGGTGACTTCCTGGTGATCTCTGCTTGGAGGGCATCAACACTCCAATGTCCTAACTGTAGAATATAAGTTAATAGTGGTTCCTTACTGCATACGCACTTTAAAGGCTACAGTAATAAATAGTACAGTTCCAGGCAAAACAGGCTAAACCAGAAATTGCAAATTCAAATGACTGCATTAGTCAGGGGCTAACAGATGTATGATTTGGACCAGGTATAATACAATGAGTGGTAAGGCACGAGTGCACACCCCAGTTAAAGTCTACATTATTAACACAATTGGCAGTGACCAGTGATCACTGGTCTGAATATTAATTTTTAAGTTCCAGGTTAGTTTAACACATGGTTTTTCTTCTTTCATTACCTTAAATAAACTGATTAAAACAGCTGAACTTAAACAACGTTAACTATTAAGCAAATTACCAATTTTAAGACACTAGAAAAATACAGTGACTTCCTCAGCAACCTGTAATTTCCCTCATAATCAGTGTAACTTATTTTTTTGTTTTTGCTGAGGAAGATTCGCCCTGAGCTAACATCTGTACCAATCTTCCTCTACTTTGTATGTGGGTTGCCACCACAGCATGGCCACCGACGAGTGGTGTAGGTCCGCACCTGAGAACCAAACCCAGGCCACCGAAGCGGAGTACACCGAACTTAACCGCTAGGCCATGGGGCTTGCCCCTCAGTGTAACTTCTTTGAGCTTAAAGTGAAGAACCTTTTCCAGGAGTTTGTCACCAATCATCAGATTTTCTCCGGTTCCATGAACTGCTTTCTGTTTTCACCACAAACTTTCAACTCATTCTTCCTGACTTTTTGACTCAATTAAAAAGAAAGGCCTTATTTAACCTCACTAGCATTCCCATACCAGATAGAAAAATCTGAGCTACTCTTTCTGGTTTTTCTGCCTTATAATTCCTGGCTTTTTACTCAGTGTGCTCATACAGAAGAATTAACAACTAGACAGCCTCCTTTTTTTTTTTAATCTCCCCTCCCCACCAGCTTTGCCTACCAATCACTTTTAGCAGAATGTTTTTAAAGCATCATCCCTATTAGTCTTCTCAAGAAGACAGGCCATTTGAACACAACAGATGATAATTTCTCTAACACCAGTTGCTGTCTGCAATGGCTTGGGATAGGAGCTTGGTGAACTTTTTATTTCTTTAAAAAACTAACAATAAACCAAAACTTTAGACACAAAAGAGCAAATTAAAACTCATAAATTAACACTCCAGTTTTATCATAGAATATAAATGACAAAAAAAAAATGAATTCGTCAAAAAATAAAGACAAATATTAATACCTTAAATTTATATACCTCCTATATACAGACTGGTCCACAATGTGGCTAGCAGTCTCATGAGGCAGGCAGGGAAGTGGTAATATTGATAATATTATATATAGACTAATTGAGAATTAGATTCCCCAATATAACAACAGGACCAATAAACAGAGAAGCAATGATTAGAGTCCAATTCTTCTTATTCCTAATTAAGGTTTTAATCACTACAACATATTACCTGGCCAGTTGAGAAAAACTGGAAGAACTATGTACAAGATTGTAAACTAAGAAAATCTAAAAGCAAAAATCCTAAAACAAGTGCTTCTAAATAAGAACAGCTTGCTGAAATACTAATAAATATGCCACAATGTTTCCTGCCTCCTTCCAAGCAGGGCATATAGCTAATGAATATGAAAACAGTATCTGGCATACTAAAATATACCAGAATATTATTAAACTGATACAAACACCTGAAAGGAGAAAACACTAGTGGCTTAGATACAATCACAGCATCTTATTCAAGATTTAACATGAATAGATGTTATCATAGAGAAAAAAATTTAGGAGTAATTCAATTTTCTCACTCAGAATATAAGGTGAAACTCTCACCCATCCTAACATAGTGGTCATCCGAATACTACGTAAAATTTGAATAATTTCAAAATCTGATAAATACTACTTTTGTTCAGTGTACTAATCTTTGTTTTAAGCAAGTTACTACTTGAACTTACAACTAACAAAATTCATATTTCTCATAACCAACCACATAAACCTATAGTATGCACGCTATATTCTTGTTTTCAATAATACAGACTTGTAAAAGCATATGTTTTAGGGTTAAATATTACAAGTAAATTAAAATAATATCAGCTGTCTAAAGGTAAAATGGGTTAATAATATCAGTTATAATGATGAATAGTCAAGATTAGCAATTAGAGTTATAGAATTTTTATTAGTCAAGATAATGGTTCTGATACTGTCATAGTTTCTTGTCTCTCCTCGGCCAGCTTTGTGCACTATCAATGAAATGCAGTTTCATTTGGACATCAGTTTAAAAGGAGAAAAAAACAAGGAAACAAGTAAAAGACACAGGACTGATTCTGCCATTTAAAAAATATGGGCCGGCCCTGTGGCTTGGTGGTTAAGTGTGCGCGCTGCGATGCTGGCGGCCCGGGTTCGGATCCCGGGTGCGCATCGAGGCACCACTTCTCCGTTCATCCTGAGGCCGAGTCCCACATACAGCAACTAGAAGGATGTGCAGCTACGACACACAACTATCCACTGGGGCTTTGGGGGGAAAAAATAAAATAAATAAAATCTTTAAAAAAATAAAATAAAAAATAGATGTGGTCCTTTCTATGTGAAATCACACAGAAAGAGAAGAAAAGAATAGATAAATCAATTGAATTTTCAGTCAAAATAAATTGTAAGGTCTTATTGGCAGCAATAACTAATGCCCTTCTCCTTCTGGGCAGAATATTTAAGTGCTTATCTCACATCTTTTGATCATATAGAAATTATCTCCAACTCCTTAAAAACACCAACAAGCTGACAGAATCGTATAAAGTAGGTTTTCAATATAAGCAACAAGGAGTTGCTGAAACTAGAATGAAAAAAGAAAAACACTACAGTTCAATAGGTTGTCATAACTCAAACATATTATTCTTTAAGAAGTTGCATGGAAGTCTAAGATATTCATTTAATGATGCTGCAGGGCCATAACTGCATCCTTCTCAGTTTAGAGTAACAAATCTGGTGTTAATGCATTTTCAGGAGGATATATGCAAGCACGTTCACTATTGAGCCAAGTAATATTTTCATACCAAGAAGACTGGTAGCATAGTTTACCAGCCTTTCCCAGGTGTATACAACTCTATCAATAATTCCCAAATAATTTCAGGTCTCTTTCCTTACACCGTAACATCTCCAATTTAAAAAGACCAAAAAGCAGAAAAGATACCCCTTTGGAATGGAAGGTTACACTTGATGACTTCTAATGTCACAATAATTCTAAAATTCCATAATGCTATGGAGTTGACGTAGCTATCAGCATATGTAGAGCTACAACAGTAACAGATTAAGTTCATTTACTTTGGAATTTATCAAGCAATAGTTGACACTATATTAAGCACCAGGAACGGAAACAAATTTCAAACTGCCCTTAAAGAGAAGTTTCAAGATGAGGAAATCTATTTAACCTGAATAAAATCATGAGGGGAAAAGTCACACAAATTAAAAACCCACTGACTTGAACTCTTCAAAAATGGCAATGTCATGAAAAACACAAAAGGAGGGGCAATTTCTTCCTGACTTTAAAAGATCAAAGAGACATAACTGAATGTTACATGTGATCTTTATCTTGGGGGGTTGGGGGGTTGCAAGGTTAAAAGGGGTATTATTAGGCAACAGGGAAAAAGTGATGTCAAATTTCTTGAGAGTGATAACGATGTTGTGGTTACGTATAAGGATTTCCTTGTTCTTGGGAAATGCTTAGCTCAATATTTAAAGGTGAAGTTCACGTCTGTAACTTAAAATTTAATTAGGTTTATTAGCAAAACGACATTTTATATAAGCAACAACATGTATCTTTTTCCTGAACATATTTAAATTCATACATATTTTAAAAAGAGAAATAAAGCAAATGTGGCAAAACACTAACAATGGGTGAATCCATGGGTGTCCTGTCAATTCTTATGTGGGCTTTTAATTTGAATATGAAAGTTTTGAAGTAAGTTGGAGAAAAAGCAGGATATGATTATAAATGAATCTCATCTAAATAACAATCAAATTTTAAATTTTTTATTTAAAACACAAATTTTCCATATATAACAGAATTTGTTTTTGCTGAGGAAGATTCACCTTGAGCACACATCCATGCCAATCTTCCTCTATTTTTCAGTATGTGGGCTGCCAGCACAGCATGGCTGCTAACAGAGCGGTATAGGTCTGCTCCCAGGAACCGAACCCAGGCTGCCAAAGCAGAGCGTGCTGAACTTAACCACTAGGCCACTGGGGCTGGCCCTCACATACAACAGAAAATTTTTAACCCTAAAGTTAAATGACTCAATAACAAAAGGTAACAAAAAAAAAAAAAAACACTAGCTTTAAACCTAAAATTTATTGGCTATTGACAACTGAAACCCAGTAAGGCACTAACCACTATGAACTTCACCTGAACCTAGAGTGAATATAAATATAAGTCCTAAAAAGGATTTAGACCTTCCTTAAAACAAAAGTGTTAATTTAATCATTTTTGTGCAAAATATATAATTTAATTGTTTGACATGGATTTTCCACAACTAAGATAATTAGGGTTTAGTAAATAAAGGCATGCAATAATTTATATATTTATTTTATTTTAAAGTTCCTTTTTGGGGGGGTGGAGATGGGTAGACACAGTAGTTAATTCATCTGCCAAAGTTAATTGCTAATTGTGAAAAGAGGATGATTCTTTTAATCAGTCCTAAAGTGGTTTTCACAATAAGTCCTGAAATTTAGGAGAACTGGTAAGACAGAAGGATTACTGCTGGATACTCATACCATCAAGACAAAAAGTAACCCTGGAACCAAGGGCAATGGAATATGATTACTAGGTATTGCTGGTGCTACTGCACTAACTTTTGGGGACTTGTTTATAAAGGTTTTTTCCAAACGTTGTAAAGAATTATTTAAATATGACTTAGTATTTAGTGTCTGTTGAAGTCCTATCTTTGGGCAAGCATTTAAAATTTATCCTCCTGCAATTTTTTCCCCTTTATTTCTAATTATAAAAGAAACATACGCTCATTCTAAAATTTTCAAGTGTCTACTTATCTCTCCCTCCAAGGTAAGCACTTAACATTTTGGAAAATATCTTCCACATTTTCTTCAACGTATATGAAACTAAACAAACTAAACCAAGACTATATGTCCCAGGAGAACAGCAGCCATGTCCTTTTACTTCTCATCATTAATAGCAATCCTAGCTCCTAATAAAGTGCTTGGCACAGAGTGGTCTCTCAATAAATATTTGTTGATTTGTAGATTTATTTAACATTTATAATGTTAAACAACTTTTTTTTACCTTTAATACTACACCGTAAATATTTCATGTCATTGAAATATATTGAAATATATTGAAATATTGATGGAGCTACATTATATTCCACTCTTATGGATGTATCAAATTGTGTAATCAATAATGGACATTACAGTTGTCACTAGTTTCTCATCTTTATAAACAGTGCATATATATATAAATACATAAATATATATAAATACATAAATTTAAGGATAAATATGTATATGCATTTATCCACAGAATTTTAATTAAAGGGTCATTTAAAATTTTTTACACTTATTCTGCACCTTGCTTTAGGCTCTCATAGATCATTTATATACATAAATTTCATATATATATAAGCTAATATGATAATATATTACAATCTGACTTTTTAAATTTACATTTTTATTTATTAAAACAACAGAAATCTTAATAATGTAACATGTTCCCAAGTACAAAAACTTAGGGGGAAAAAAATCTTACCATTCTTGCTGACATCCAGTTCCCTGAGATTAATGAGATTTGCAATAGATGCTGGTAATGCCGTTAAATCATTGTCTGGCAAACTCAGTTTGTGTAGAGACTGACAGTTAAAAAGTTGCTATTGAAACAAAGGAGGAAAAGATTTTGATTACTTTTTAAGTTTCCTTCAATATTTCATTTATTAACCTTTACACAAATAAATATTAGTGTTATTAAACTGAATGAGTTATACCTACACAAATACAAGGAACAAGGAAAGATCTCTTATTGCTTTATGCTATTATGGATCTGAACACCACGGAACTACTCAGAATGATTTACATCCTCACACTTCTGCCCTGAGCAAAATGCACTTTGTGAGAATAAGCATATGGTTGTATTCTCTTTTGAGGTAGTAAAAACTAAGTGGCTGTTAAATATTGTAAACTTTGGAGCTTGTTATTTCAAGCACACTTATTCCAAAATGAAAGTTTATATAAACTAAATTCAAATAAATACAACTGATTTAAAAGGACTCAAAATATAGAATTCTGATTTGAGAGGACAAAATAAATAAGGGAGCAAATATATTGTTACGCTAAAATCACACTAATAAAATGTGAACTAAAATATATTTAACCAAAAGCAGCAGGTAAATGGGCCACTTCCAAGTTCCATACCAAAAACACTGTACGGAGCACACAGGACTTTTAGGGCAGTGAAAATACTCTGTATAATACCGTAATGACGGATACATGTCATTATACATTTGTCCAAAACCACAGAATGTACAACACCAAGAGTGAATCATAATGTAAACTATGGTCTTTGGGTGATTATGATATTCCAACATAGGTTCATCAGTTGTAACAGATGTACCACTCTGGTGGGGGAATTTTAATAATGATGTAGGCTATGTTGTGTGGGGAGAGAGTAAGTGTAAGGGAAATTTCTATAACTTCCTCTTAATTTTGCTGTGAACCTAAACCTGTTCTAAAAAAGTAAAGTCTTAAGGAACAAAAAAAAAAAAAAAAACTATTGTCAGGATGGCATTGAGTAACCCCTATTTAAGAAGACTATTCTGGGCCAGCCCCGTGGCTTAGCGGTTAAGTGCGCACGCTCCGCTACTGGCAGCCTGGGTTCTGATCCCAGGCGCGCACTGACGCACCGCTTCTCCGGCCATGCTGAGGCCGCGTCCCACGTACAGCAACGAGCAGCATGTGTAACTATGACGTACAACTATCTACTGGGGCTTTGGGGAAAAAAAAAAGGAGGAGGATTGGCAATAGATGTTAGCTCAGAGCCGGGCTTCCTCAGCAAAAAGAGGAGGATTAGCCTGGATGTTAGATCAGGGCTGATCTTCCTCACACACAAAAGAAAATAATAAAGGAAAAAAAAAAAAAGAAGAATATTCTTCCGAAAATGGAAAATTGTTAGGTATGATAAGTGATTCAGTTATTGCACTAGGATAGCGAGCCTCTCTCTTTTCAATGCAATCCCCAGACTGAGACCCTACTAGTGGTGATTAGTGAAAGAAACTAATCTTAGTCTTCCGTGTTCCCTAGGAGAACTAGCTAAGGAAGATAAATTACTTGCTGAAGAACAGTATATAAAAAAACAGTAAATCACAAAGCACCCGATTCACAACCTAGGCAAGTAATTCATAAACATGCAACCCACAACCTTTAATATTTTATCCATAGCCACCATACAGATTTCTTTTAAGACAAGCTTGGATGGCACTGGCTTTCAAAATGTTTTTACTACCAGTCACCAAAAGAAAAGCCTCTTTCAAAACACTGCCATCCGGTATGTGTACACTCACATGCGCACACAAACCTAAAACAAATACTTCATGTAACAATGGATACATGCAACACATTCTATCATCTGTTCTATTATAGTTAAGGTTGCCAAATAAAATACACGGTGCTGATTAAATTTGGATTTCAGATAAACAAGTAACTTTTTAGTAAAAGTATGTCCTACATATTGCATAAGACACACTTATGCAAAAAAATTATTCATTGCTTATCTGAAAATTATAATTTAACTGGGTGTCCTATATTTTTATTTTCTAAATCTGCCAGTCCAAATCATAGTTCGTTTTTTGGAAAGGCCACACATATTAAATTGATTTTTATGAACCACCAATGAGTCTCCACCTACAGTTTGAAAAACTGCCGTTTGGGTGGTAAAATGTCTTGACAATTAAATTAAAGCTATTGCAGCTTGTCAATAAAAAGAAAAGAAACTGCGTAGAGGATGAAGAGGGATTAGGATTTAAGAAAAAAAGTAGCCAATGCAAAATTTTAACAAAGAAGTTGATAATGTGAGAGAATGTTTCATGGCAACAATCCAACTTTCTCCTTCTAGTTGTTCCTATATTTCAGAAATGTTAAGCCCTCCAACCTTTCCAAACAAACTGAAAAGGAGCAAACAGATTATTACCTCTAAAAAGCTATTTAACAACAAAATTATGATGTGATAACTAAAAGGACAATTTATACTCAATTACAATAATGTAGATCAATGTCCTATGAAAACTAGAAAAAGAAAACATTAATTTCAATTTGTCGATTTAAATCTATGGACTGCAGAAATTGTGTAGTCTTATTACCTACCTTAGTGGCTATAACAAAACTGGAACTAAATGCAAAATTTTAAGTTATTTACACAAATATTCAAGCAATTAAGTTGAAGAGATAAAGGTTAGAAATTCTATTTGAAAAATATTTGAAATCTGCTGCATACCCTAAGATAAAATTAAATTAAAAAATGGAAACAACGCACACATATATATCAGGCAGCATTATGGCAACACTGGGAATATCATACTTCTAAGTACAAAAATAACCAAAGGCAATTCTTGAAAGACATACCTTTGGAAGCTCTTCAATCTGATTAGCATCTAAATAGAGCTCCTCCAAAGTTTTTTCAAAAGTAAAAATCTCTTTGGGAACCTGTTCCAAACTGCAGTGAGAATAATCAAGAGTAGTGACAGTCTCCTCTTCCCCTCGTAGACAGCGACATGGTACCAACCGCACAAACAAACTTCGTTTTGTAGTCATTTTTAGACACTGCAATATTCAAATAAAAATAAATCTAGTTAAAACACACATATTATAACTAACAATTTTTCAAAACAAATCATTCCAATTCATTTATCACATATAAAGATCTCCTCCCCTATACACACCCGGTGGAATGCATTTAACATTGCTTTACTATCAAAATTTATATATACTGAATTTCAAATTAAACTCAAGCACCTTTGTACTTTATGAAACGATCCGTTAAGTAACCATTTATTTATATGTTTCTACAATAATTATGCTTTATGAGTTTGCTCATCCTCTACAAGAAAAATTCTAATACAACAAAAATATTTCTTTAACTTCTGACTAACAGCTGTTTCTTAATTAAGAACTTGCCTATATGCAGTTTTGAGTAGGAAGTGGGAATACAAAGATATTTTCAGGTCTTCCTAACCAGCCATCAGAATAATCACCCTTTAACTTTCCTGTAACTCTCCCACATCAAAATTCCAATCTATGCCAAGTATATTTTGTTTCAATTAAGTAACAGTCTTTTCTTTAAGGTTACACACTAGAGAATAAACTTGTTTCAATAAAGTACATACTTTATTATTTGAAACTAACTGGGGGAAAGGTTCAATTCTGAAACAGTGAAAATTCTCAGGGCTAACTTTATTAGGAACACTATGTACATAGGTAGGTAAATTCCAACTAGGCTAAGTTACATTAGCAAAGAAAAGCCCACTTCAAAAAATAAGAATGTCGTTAATTAGGGTTATCAATTCTTTGTAAAATAATAAATTGTTGCCCTGGACAGAAGAGTCTACATTAGAGTATTTGATTATTTTCAACCAGGGCCAAGACTAGATGGAAGCCATGAGGCAAATGTCTCAGGCACAAAACGTAAGAAGGCACCAAAAAAACTCAGCAATCAAATTAAATATTTTCATACAATATTTTCTTAAAAAATCAAAATCACTGAAAAATAATCCATTTACGAACAAAATGGCTAATTTTTAGATAAAGACAGGATCAGCATTACTAATTTTTTTCTTTGGCTCAGGCTCCAATATGGCTCTGCAAGGCAATGCTTCTAACTTTTCTAACTCAAATTATACGTATAATATTTTTAAGTGTTTGACAACAGTAGGATAAGCATTTCCCTTGCAATCTTTTTAAAAATCTATTCTTTTTTTTTCTTTTTTTTGTTTTCACTGAAGAAGACTCACCCTGAGCTAACATCTGTTGCCAATCTTCCTCTTTTTGTATGTGAGCCAGCACCACAGAATGGCCACTAACAGACGAGTGGTGTAGGTCCGTGCCCGGGAACCAAACCCAGGCTGCCGAAGCGGAGTGCGCTGAACTTAAACCACTAGGCCACTGGGGCTGGCCCAAAAATCTGACTATTCTTTTCTTTTTGTGTGAGGAAGATCAGCCATGAACTAACATCCATGCCAATCCTCCTCTTTTTTGCTGAGGAAGATTGGCCCTGGGCTAACATCTGTGCCTATCTTCTTCCACTTTTATATGGGATGCTGCCATAGCATGGCCTGACGAGCGGTGCATCAGTGCAAGCCTGGGATCCGAACCCCAGGCCGTCAGCAGCGGAGCGCATGCACTTAACCACTACGTCAAGGGGCCAGCCCCAAAATCTGACTATTCTTAATCACCATGTGCCAGGCACTGTGCTAAGTTCTTCAGATAAACTATATGCATATTTTCATTTTATCCTCATATATCTCTCTAAGGCATGTACTATGATCCCTATTTTTCAATAAAGAAACTGATTCTGTGCTCTTACTGCACCATACTGCTTCTTAATATATAACGATATACTTGAACTCAGATTCTCAAAATGATTCAAATATCAACAGGTCTTTACTACATACTTCTCCATTAGGATTTACAAAAACACATTACTGATGGGGTTCAAGACAAACCCAATATGGCACCCTTGCATATTAAATATTTTAAACTGAAGGAGTTTGAGAAAACAGCAGAAGCAGGAAGGTGACTCTGATCTTCCTCCCTCTCCACCTATCCTTCTCCCCTTATTAAACAGACCACACGTGAAAGGTGCCCTCCCTGTCCTAGGAGGAAAGTAGCAGTCTTATCTCTGAAGACAAAGGGAGCAGAATCCTAACAAACAGGCCTGGCTGAATTTCCCCCAGTTTACTACACTTACCTCATACTCTTTGATCTACCATATTTCTACACGACTGTCCACTCTTCATCATACCTAGCATAAAAATACTCAGGTTTAACAGTTTCTTTGGGTCTTCATTTCCTTATGAAGGCTCACGTGTCGCTTAAAACTTATATTAAATAAATTTGTATGCTTTTATCCTGTTAATCTGTCTTTGTCAGTTTAATTTTCAGACCCAGTTGGGGACCCTAAGAGGGTCAAGGAAAAATTTTTTCTCCCCTACACTATATCAAACATCAAATGTTTCTATTTAAAATCTTTGTCTCGCGGGAATGTAATGTACAACACAGTGACTATAGTTAATAATACCATATTGCATATTTGACCGTTGCTAAGAGAGCAGATCTTAAAAGTTCTCATCACAAGAAAAAAATTTATAACTACGTATGGTGATGCATGTTAAGTAGACTTACAGTGGTGATCATTTTGCAATATATACAAATATCGAATCATTATCTTATACACCTGAAACTAATATAATGTTATATGTCAATAATACCTCAATAAAAACAACAAAAAATACTTTGTCAACAAATAAGTATCCAGGGCCAGCCCCGTGGCTTAGTGGTTAAGTGCGCGCGCTCCGCTACTGGCGGCCCAGGTTCGGATCCCAGGGGCGCAGCAACGCACCGCTTCTCCGGCCATGCTGAGGCCGCGTCCCACATACAGCAACTAGAAGGATGTGCAGCTATGACATACAACTATCTACTGGGGCTTTGGGGAAAAAATAAATAAATAAAATAACAAAAAAAAATAAATAAATATCCAGAAAAGTTTACTGAATGCTTAACAGATTAATCCTTGTTTATATTAAGGTGTGTTTTACTGATAAGAATAAGCAGTTTTATTGATCTAATAAGAATTTAATTGCTAAAGGGGATTTTAGCTTACACTTGTTCATGAGATAATAAAAAAGATTCCAAAAACAAATATAAATTTCTTGTTCAAGAGATTCTAAGACTTAACTGATAATGAGTTAGGGGGACACTTAAGAACAAAGGGCAAGAGCTATATCTGCTCTGTCCAGTATGGTAGCTGCTGGACACGTGTAGCATTTTAACCTTAAAATTCAAGTTAAATCAAATAAAATGAAAAATCTAGTTTCTCAGTGGCACTAACCACATTTTAAACGCTCAACAGCCACCAGTGGCTAGTGGCTACTATAGAGAATAAGAGAAGACAGAGAACATTTTTATCACTGCAGAAAGTTCTGTGGGACAGCGCTGGTACAATGTCTCAAACTACCATTCTGGTTCATCATATTATAACTACTGTAGCTTGTATTATATAATGTAATAATATCAAAGAATTTGGAAGATACGGCCTAAAAAATCCATTTTCCAGAAATCATATGGATTTGGGAATAAAATTTCCAGCTCAGAATAAAGGACATGAAATGTTATTACCAAATACATGTGATTAAAGAGTATATTTCTCTTAGATGTTATCATCTGTGCAAGGCACTTGAGGTATAAGGCAATTTATAGGGCTGAGTAATTGTTAACAAAGGTAAAAATCTACAACACTTTTCTGTAGTGCTAATCATAAACAAATCATGTTGCAGACAGATGGTCAGAAACTGTAGGACTTCTCAGAAGAGACAATGAATTCAGAAAAAGAAGATTAGATGCTTAGCTGCAGGAAGCTGCAAAAAGAGTTCACATCTTAAATGAAAACCTCTGTGGACAAATGCTGTGAAGAGAGCAGTTTAGCCCTCAGATTAAATTCTGTAGTGGGCCTTGAGCCAATACAAAAATGGACCCCAATTTAGCAGACTAAAAACTGCTGATTGATAAGAACAGAGGGGGACCTTAATTATTGAGGGCAGAGGAGGAAAGGACCATCTGAAAGAGAAATAAATGAGTAACAACATCCAAAGAGATCCTCCCTTATGCAATACTACAAGGAAGTAAACCAAAGAGAGAAAGCCTGGCCTGTTCTGAATAGGAAGTGACCAACATCAAGACTGCTAATTAGAATTTTAGTGTTGTGATAAGTAAGAGCCACTTTATAAATCAGACTTAACACGGTGGACATAAAAATATTCTAATCTAATAGGGGAAGAGGAGCCAACCAAGAAAAAAAGCATAACAACAAGCCAAACACTTTCTAACAAAAGAAATTAAAACTACTTACCACTGAGTGGAATTTATCTCCCTGATGTTTCTTAATTGAGTCAACATTCTATGGAAATAAAAAAAAAAAAAATTAATAAAAATAGATCCTTATGACTTTAAGGAACACCTCTTCTAATTTCTTATTCATCTCCAAACATAAATTCTCAAAAATTCACCAGTGTAAACTAACACACACAAATTTGCTAACTTCTAAATAAATAGCTAGTTTCTTAATCAGTTACTGGATTGTTCTCAACACATTTGTATACTACCAAGAGCCCTTATCTACATCAAATAACAAATACCCCTCTATCTACCATTAAAAGCCCATTTATTTGAACTTACTGAGAAATAACAAAGCAAGCTTTTCCAAGAAATAAACTTTAATCACCAATTATATTTAAATTCAGTAGTTTATGATGGTTCTATGTGGCAGACATTGTTAACTGCTTTTCAAATTCTATTTCCCTTTGCTAGCATTTTTCTTTATTCAAGGTAGTAATGGATCCAGCTAAACATCCATTTTTGAGCTTTCCAAGAAGGGTGGACAGGGGACGGATGACACAGTTAAAATCAATGACATATACTTAGAAGTCTGCTTTGGGGGTGGAATGGGGGTTGGTTCTGGGAAAACATTTGCCTTCCTTATCCAAGGACAGATGTAAACACAATGTCTACTGCTATAGCAACGATCCTATGACCATAAGTGCATAAGCATGTGGATTGAAAAAGCAACCAATAAGGCTAACAGAGAAGAAAGACAAAACAAGCTGGGGCTCTCTAATAGCACTACTGAGCAGCTGAACCAATGCTAACTAATGCCTACTTCTGGATTTCTTCATATGTAAGAAAACTAAATCCCCTATTTGCTTATTAAACCATTGCTAGCTTTTCTGTACCTGTAGCCAACACATTCCAAAGTGAGACAGCCCAAAACCCAAAACAACAGCATTAATAAAAAATACATACATCATAAGTAATCTTTTTCTTTAAAATTCAGTGATATTAATAACTATGTGCTTCAGAATTTTAAAGTCATCCTAAATATATCAGGCTATTAGTCTCTATGCTAAATGGTTTAGGACTACTCAGTTGTTTAACCTTCTCCACAATTTGTACATGTAGTACAGGCCACAAAAAAATACCAATGTTTACAGCAAAGATGGCCACTAAATTTTTCATTCAACATACTCCCACATATGTGATAGTCTGGTGGAACAGAATTGCCAATAAACTGAGATGGAATAAGACTATGGAAGGAACAAGTTGGAAAAAAGAGATGAGAAGTTTGTGTTCAGAAACCTTACTTTGAAATACCTCAAAGATGTCCTAGTGGGATCATGAGTAGGCAGTTGGATGTGGGTATTCACAGATGTGGGGAGAGAGCCAAGATGAGGATATAAATTTGGAAGTCATCTGCTTAGAGATGACATTTAAAGCAATAAAATTACACGAAAGCATCAATGGCATGAGTGTAGATAAAAAGGAGAACAGGTCCGATGATTGACCCCTGAGATATCACAAAAATAGGAAGACAAAAAGAAGAGATAGAACCAGCAAAGGATATTGAAGAGAAGCAATCACTGGGTCAAGAGAAAACCCAACAACAGTGTATATCCTAAAAGCCAAGTGAAAAAACTGTTCCAAGGAGGACAAAGTTATCATTTATGTTAATGAAGATTTAGAATTGCCACTGTGTAGTAATGTAAAGGTCACTGATGATCTTGACAAGATCACTTATTTGGAGTGGTAGAGACAAAACACTGTTTTGGAGGAGATTCAAGAAATAAGAAGAGGGTAACTTGACATAGCAAACATAAACAACTCAGGTAGTTTGGGTATAAAGGACATTAGAAAAATAGAGCAGTCGTGAGAGTAGAATGTGAACCAAGAGTCACAACAGTGGATTTGTAGGCAGATGGGAATTATCTAGTTAGAGAAACAGAAGAGCCTGTGCACACATTTTTATAAAGAGATTTGGGCAACCATTCATAGGCTGTCCTAGCAAAATCTCCTACCAATAAAAAAGCCGCTTATGAGAAAGAAAACAAAACAAAAGAAACCTTGGGTACAACAGTAGAACTAGGTGAATAAAATTCAGTAAGGGTATTTTTCAAAAATATAGATTACCGTACCCTCTCCCTAGAGATTCTGATTTATAGATTACTGTACCTTCTTCCTAGAGATTCTGATTTAGGAGATTAGACACTAAACGCAAGATTCTTTATCAAACAAAATGCTGATGTGGTTCTTTTTTTCCAACAGTTTCAATGATAATCAATACACGGTCAATCTTATTTCATCTATACTCAAACTACCACCTTTTCTCCCACCCCATTCTCTACTACTGTTTTGACAAACTCTCAGTTTGGAAATTACCTTAACAATTGAAAAGTGAAATCACTATAAAAGTGTTTTAAAATATAGTATGTTATATTTCCCTATTGATCTAAAGAGATCACAAGTTACACTTGGCTAGATTTAAGAGAAATCTTATGTTGGAGCAATCTTTCTAAATGAGTTTGGAATTTAAAATGTACAACAAAGGCTCCTCAGGCATAGCCGCAGCTAGTAGATGGTATTTAGTGGTTGTATAAGATCATTTTCGTTTAATCATGGCTACCACAGTGTTTGCTAACCTGTAGGTGGTATATCTGTGCTTAGTTCTGAGGCATTTTACAAATATTAACCCATTACTGATAAGCACATGAATAGTAAACAATTAAAAATAGTGATATGAAAAAGAATAACAGAAAGGTAAAGAAACTTATGTAATGAAAAAATTATAAATGCTGTATAAGAGCGTTTGATTCTAAAGGACAAAATCAGTAACAATGTATAAAATGTGCTATGCCTACAACATATACAGCAAGAGCTGAGAAAAGGAGGCTGATGAAATAGCTAAGTTTCAGACTTAACGGCTACAAGATTAACATCAAGGTCTGAGCCCTACTAGCCTAATTCCAATCCAGTAGAAAGCTGAGAATTTCTTCAATATCAGCACTGTTAATCAAACTTTCATATCAAACCATGGTTAGCCTAAACATGTCTAAAACAATCTTACTGTGGAATAAAGTAGTAGGCATACATACTGAAGTTACCAAGGAGTTCCTGTATTTGCAGAAATTTCCATTTTTATATTTTTCATATAATTTACATAATAAAATGGACAGATCCTTATAGTCTGGCAAATGCATACATCCATGTAACCAAGAGCAACCAAGATATAAAATCTTTCCATCACCCTACACAGTTACCACGTGTTACCTTCCAGTCAATGCCCTGACCAAGGCAATCTGTGCTGAACAAGAGCGCTATAACATTTGTGTAAAATGTTATGAGATGGCAGGCTTCAGTTCTCACAGGCAAATACATGGGAGTGAAATTGCTGGGTCATAGTCTATAAGTATATTTAATTACAGTTAAAAAAAAAGATTGTTTTACAAAGTGGTTTTAACAGTCCCGAAGTTCCAGTTACACCCTCACTTCTCAGTCTTTCTTAATTTTAACCTATGTAGTGGGTCCATATCAGTATCTCATTGTATTTTTGTTTTGCATTTTTCTAATCACAAAAGGCATAGTGAAGCCTCATCTGTACTTAGACCTCATTTAGATGATAAGATACTGAACTTCAAGCCTGATACTCTAATGGGATAAGACTTCTGGAGAAGAAAGTGATCAAATTTTGTATACAGGAGGAATGCAAATTATTGTGCAAGAGGATACACTGTATTGGAAAACAGTTCACCATGAACATCTCACATTTCCACATGGTCTGGGTCCTCTGAGCAATATCATTTACAGCCATTTAAGATATTGGTATAAAGAGACATTCCAAGATGATAATGCTTAGTAGCACTGAGACAATCCAATATCCTCTCTCCAGAGACGATGTGCTTAAATTCCAGAGTAAAGATAAGGTTTTTGTCTCTCACTCTCCAGAGAAGACAGACAGGTCATTAGCGGTCCTAAGTAAGATCACGATTCCTAACTTAGGGTTCCTCTTCCTGTAATGCACACTTCCGCTTGTGCAGGTACCATGTGACCCACACTGTGTGTCCCTGTGAAGATTTAGGCTTACGTAATTGACACAAAATACTGCCCCAGTTGCTGCTTTTGTAGTGAGTAATGAACTCTGTCTCTGATCTAGAGGTCTTGTGTTTTCTGGCAGGTTAACATGTTAGCTCGTAACTAGGGTAAAATCTCAGATCCGATTATACTGTTTCTGATTTAACCACCATAAATTAAGAAACATGGCCGCAATGTTTTACACCATCTAAGATGAAAAGATTGAGTCTATTTCCCCATTCTTTGAATTTGGGCTGACCTTGTGACTTGCTTATACCAACTCAATGTAGCAGAAGTTTGTTGGGCAAGTAACAGTGTCTATGCCTCAAGGTTTACAACTTCCCGCCTCTACCTTCTTTGAATGCCGCTCTAAGAACATGACGCCATAAAGAAGCCTGGGATAAAAGACCACATGCCGATTTAAAAATTCAAGACAAATATAAACACTGTTGTTTTAAGCCATCAATCTTTCTAAGTTTATCAATTATATCGACCTTTTTTCAAAGTTGAAACTTTACACTTTGTTCATTTTCTCACAGTATATTTCCCATTTCATTGATTTTGGTTTTCTCTATATTTTCTGCCTTTCATTTATTTTGAATTTAATTGACTCTCTTTTTCTGACTCTTAGGATGAAGCTTAAATAATTGATTCTAATAATTTCTTCTTCAAAATTCGAAGCTATAGGGGCCGGCCTGGTTGCGCAAGCGGTTAAGTGCGCGCGCTCCGCTGCAGCGGCCCGGGGTTCGCCGGTTGGGATCATGGGCGTGCACCGACGCACCGCTCGTCAGGCCATGCTGTGGTAGCGTCCCATATACAGCAGAGGAAGATGGGCACGGATGTTAGGCCAGGACCAGTCTTCCTCAGCAAAAAAGAGGATTGGCATTGGATGCTAGCTCAGGGCTGGTCCTCCTCACAGAAAAAAGAAAAAAGATTTAAAGCTATAAATTCTCTAAGCTGCATTTTATAAATTTTGATACGTTACCGTTTTGTTGAATTTGTTTAAAATGCTTCTAACTTCCCACTTGATTTATTCTTTTACCCATGAGTTACTCAGAATTGTCTTAACTTCAAAATATTTGGGGATCTACTAAACCTCATTTTGTTACTGAGTTCTAATTTAATTCCATTGTGGTCAGAGAACATAACATTATGATTTCAAGTCTTTGCAATATGTTGAAGCTTTTCGACAGCCCCATAACATCTATCTTGGTGAGTGTTCCACGTGCACCTGAATGTCACATTCTGCATCTCTTGGGTATCACATTCCATACACGTCAATTAGGTTAAATTGGTTGATAGTGGCGTTCAAACCTTCTACATCTTTACCAACTTACGGCATTCTTTTTCTACTAATTACTGAAAAGTACTCAAATCTGTAAGCATAGGTGTAAATATGTCTATTTTTCGTTTTATTTCTGTCAATTTTTATTTCGTGTATTTTGAAGCTCTGTTACAAAGTGAATACCTATTTAGGGTTCTTAAATCTTCTTGATGAATGCATCCTTTTATCATTATAAGATATTCTTTTTCTATGCTAATAATCCTTGTCTTGAAGTATATTTTTGCTTGATATCACTACAGCCATAGGAACTTGCTTTTGATAAATATTAATATGGCATATCTTTTTCCACCTACAACTTTCAACCAAATTTCTCTCTATATTTAAAGTGTCTATTTGAATGAAGCACACAGTTAGGTCTTGCTATTTTATCCAATGTGACAATTTCTATGTTTTGATGGTGTGCTTAGACTGTTTATATTTAATATAATCATTTGTGTGCTTAATTTAAGTCTATTACATTACTATTTATTTTACATTTGTTGTTTCTTTTTTTTCCTGCCTTCAAATCAAGTTACCTTTTTCCATATTATCTCATTTTATGACCTTTTAGCAATATTTTTTTTTGGTTGCTCTAGGAATACACAGTACGCATTCTTAATTCATCAAAGTCCAGCTTCAAATAATATTATACCACTTCACGTACAATCTAAGAAATGCACAAGACTTTAATTTATACATACATTTACTATCTCCTATATTTCATGCTATTGTCATTATTTTACTTCCACATATTATAAATCCCACCATTTTTTTTTACTTTACACTATCAACTGTCATTTATATAAGTTTAAAAACTAGAAAACAGACTTTCATATTTATTCACACATTCACCATTTCCTGCAGTCTATTTCTTACTACAGATTTGCCGTTAAGCGCATTCAAAGTTTTTTTAAGATACTGCATTTTTCAGTTCTAGAATCTGCATTTGGGTTTTTTCCCCCAGAGTTTCCATTCCTCTCCTAAACAGCCAATACCTCATATATTATCCTGTAAATTGCTTTAAAATCCCTGTCTCCTAAATCTAATAACTGGGTTACATATAAGTCTGCTTTTGTTAAGTGTTTTCTCTTAATTTAAAATTAAGAGAAACAATCATAAACAATCATATTTTCCTGTTTCTCTGTATGCTTCACAATTTTCATAGTATTCTAGATGCTGTTTGTTAGATAACAGTTGGGAATTAAGTATAATATTGTTAAGTTTTCCTTATTTCCCAGTGAGTCTACACTCTTCTCTCAGTTAGGATGAGTGACTGATAACTCAGATTCCTAGTAGAATCAATTTGATCCGGGACTGGCTGCAGCTTTAATTAGATTAAATTCATCTGTGATCAATTCAACCCCTAATTCGCCCATTCCCAACCACAGCCACCTTTTTGATCTTGCCAAAATTTGAAGTAGGAAGAATCTGGGCTGCAGTTCCAGATATTTTTGGTTCACTTTACCTTTAGAGTCAACTCCAGTAGGGTCCCACAATTCAAGAACCATTAGAATTTGCAAGCCTACACATTTCTCTAGGCTTTTCAACCCCTCCTCTACTGCAAAATTCAAGGTGGATGGAATTATCAGGCTCAATGATTTTATTTTGCCTTTGGGGCTCTGTCAGATTCCTATCCCTTCCCAAAAGCCCACACTGTCATTCAAGGATTGGATGATTTATCCGAATTCCTTCAGTCTTTCCCTTTATGGCAAAGTCCTGCTTCTCCATCCTATACTGATACGAGGCACATGCCCCCAGGCAGGGAAACTGCCACACTCCTGACTCACCTACGTATGAGAGGTTCATGCATCTCTGGAATTCAGTTCACCAAGGCTTTCTTTCTTTCTTTTTTTTTTAACTAAAGAAATCCCCAAATTTGCTTTGTTTTTTTAATTTTATTTATTTTTTTTCCCCAAAGCCCCAGTAGCTGGTTGTATGTCATAGCTGCACATCCTTCTAGTTGCTGTATGTGGGACGTGGCCTCAGCATGGCCGGAGAAGCGGTGCGTCGGTGCGTGCCCGGGATCCAAACCCGGGCCCCCAGCAGTGGAGCGCATGCACTTAACTGCTAAGCCACGGGGCCGGCCCCACCAAGGCTTTCTTGATTCCACTGATTTTTGCAAAGTCTATTTTTTTAGGTGTGATTTTTATTCTTTCTAGGTTTTTCTAATTCTCACCAGGGAACAAAGGTTTTTTGTTGTCCTCCTGTACCGTAACAAGCAGCAGAAATATCAGGAGATTTTCAGCGTAGATGATACTGTTCTATTTATAGAAAACATACTCTCGGGGCCGGCCCCGTGGCTTAGCGGTTAAGTGCGCACGCTCCGCTGCTGGCGGCCCGGGGTTCGGATCCCGGGTGCGCACCAACACACCCGCTTCTCCCGCCATGCTGAGGCCGCGTCCCACATACAGCAACTAGAAGGATGTGCAGCTATGACATACGACTATCAACTGGGGCTTTGGGGGAAAAATAAATAAATAAATAAAATCTTTAAAAAAAAAAAGAAAACATACTCTCATGGAAGATTTCCAGCCTGACTCACTCTTTTGTGAAGAAAACTTGGTCAAGGTAGAATAAAAATCTTCACAATTCTCCTGCATCTTAGTTTAGGAAGAATGACATAATTTATGGAACAACAAGCGGGCCTAAGTATTTTTACAGAAAAATTCTTTCATTCCACAATTAGAAATAAGACTACAAATACAAACAACCCAGACAGAACTGGTTTACTTAACTCTGAAAGCCTTAACATTAGATCATTCTATAATCAGAGGAAGGAAACAGGGGAAGAATAAGGAAAGAAAGCAGCTCAATACGGCTCATAATCAAACTCAGGGAAGGTGAAAAGGTGCAGAAAAAGAATACTGGAGGTCTGTGCATAAATCTCAACTGTTTCTAACATATAGTTGGTTCTATTATTTTAAACAATAGGTCAATAAAAGCTGTGGAAGGAAACATTTGTGGCAATATGTATCACAAATGTATATCCATGATGACGTTGCTTAATGTGGTAGGGAAATTAAATCTTGGCATTATTTTCAACCTAGAAGATTCTTACACAGTCTTGACTGGATTCTAAACTCTTCCCCATAAGACACAATCTTGTGGCAGGATTAACTTCCTTGTGTGTATTCCCTTATTTCTCTATACTTCCTAGTACTCATCTCTATGCCAGAGTAACTCCCAATCTCCTTAGTTTCTGCTAATGACTTGGAAATTCTTTTCCCCCTTGAAGTCATTAAGCATGATCTGGGAAGCCTTGATGGGAGCAGAAGAAGATGGTCAAATAAACCAGAGAATCCCAGATCTCTAATATACTCTAAGGAATAACTGATTTTGACCACATGCAGCAATATGCTATATACCAAGTAGGTGTATTTTTCCTCCCATCTTAAAAAGGACCTCTCCTAAAGACATCTCTCCAGCTACCAACCTACTTCTCTGCTCCCCTTTACAGCAAAATTCTAAACAAGTTGTCTATCTACACTGTCTTCAATTATTCCATAAATTCTTCTTAAATAATTCCATCACTTTTGTCCCCATCACTTCAATGGAAACTGTTCTTCCTAGGTCATCAATGGCCTACATATTGTCAAATCAAACAGACAATTCTACATTCACATCTCACTTGACTTATTAGCAGCATCGTTCCCCAGTACCTTACACATTTTCTTCACTTAGCTTCCAAGACACCATATCTTCCTAATTTTGTTCATACACCACTGTTCACACCTCAGTCTCCTTTGCTAGGTGCTCCACTTTATGCCAACCTCTTAACACATTATAGCGACAGAGAGCACAGATCTTGGCCCTCTTCTCTATCTGCACTCATAACCTTGGTGATCATTCAGTTTCAAGTCTTGAAATATTATCAACTCTTTAAATACTAAGTACTCTAATGACATCTGTCTTAGTTTGGGTTCTCCCAAAAGCAAAGACTGAGGTAAGGACTTGAGTGTAGGTAGTCCGTCTAGGAAATGACCTGAGGGAGCAAGAAGAGTATGACAGAGACAGAAGAAAAGCTGATATAAGGAATGGTATATTATCAAAGTCTTCCCTAAGGACAACAGGGGCTCATTCTACTTAAACTTCCTGAGAAGCACACAGAGGGTCTCTCAGAACTGCCTGCCTATAGGATCAGAGGCAAGCTGTTATCCATCTGCTCCTGTCTCCCACTGATTAACAATTGCCTCTACAGACACTAACTTTCCCTCACAACCAGCCCATGCTTCCTTTCTGATCTAGCTGGCCTCCCACAGCAGAGAAATAACTGGAGCTCACTTTCACTAGGAAGGTCAGCCTGAGGTGACTCTGAGCTCTCATGGTACTGCTTCTTGCACCTAGGGTTAAAACCAGAGGTGTGCCAAGAGGATGTGATACTAGACACCAGAATGGCCTGCTACAACGAAGACTGGACCACTCACGTTAACCTCAGATTTGCATATCCCCAGGTCCCTGTTCTATGTCTCCATTTAGTGGAGGGATTTAAAGGAAAAAACAGGAATTAATGACTTAGAACAGAAAAAGTAAAAATGATGAATGAATCCAAGAGGTGGTTCTGTTTTTGGTGGGAGTAGCAGAATATAAACATTAAGAATAGACAATTTCCCAGCAAGTCTCAAGATACAAAACACACCAGTAGGAATCAGAATGGGAATTTAACAGCACAGATAAAAAGTATTTTTGTATTTTGCAGTAAATATAGACCTTTATCTATCATAAATTGCAAAACAAAAAGGCATTATTAAAAAATAACTAAGTTCAAACATACAGTGATGTGTTTTAAATTTTGCATGACTTTCCATAAAAATATAAATTGCAAAACTGTCTCAAGAAATAGAAAATCACAGATGAAATTTAAGTGGTTGTCAATAAATTACTTCTCTAAAAGACACTAAGCACCTAAGCACTTGCAAACTTTCAAGGAATGGAATTTGATCACAAGGTTCAGGGCTCATAAGAAATATGGAAAACTTCCCAATTCATATTACAAATTCAATACAACTCTGATATCAACACCTATCAGAGTTAACATAAAGTATCCACATACCACTCATATTCAAGAATACTTCAAAAAATCCTAAATTATATAGAAGAAACTCAAATGCAGGAGTAATACTAAACATGACTAAGGAGAATCAATTCTAGAAATTGCCAAGATGAATACATATGAGAAAAATCTATTAACAGGACATCACACAACGATGAAAAAGGGAGGAAGAAAATGGATCTTCTTGACAAAGCCAAAAAGGAATCTAATAAATTACAACATTATTCTTGACAAAAACCTTAGTAAACTAGAAACAAGACATTGCCCCCCAAAAAAACAAACCAACTATTAGCGTAATGTTCAAGAAAACAAAAGAGGGCCGGCCCCGTGGCTTAGTGGTTAAGTGCGCGCACTCGCTACTGGCAGCCCAGGTTTGGATCCTGGGCACGCACCGACGCGCCGCTTCTCCAGCCATGCTGAGGCTGTGTCCCACATACAGCAACTAGAAGGATATGCAACTATGACATACAACTATCTACTGGGGCTTTGGGGAGAAAAAGGGAAAAAAAGGAGGAGGATTGGCAATAGATGTTAGCTCAGAGCCAGTCTTCCTCAGGAAAAGAGGAGGATTAGCATGGATGTTAGCTCAGGGCTGATCTTCCTCACAAAAACAAAACAAAAGAAAAGAAATACTAGAGACATTCACACTAAAATTAAAAAGAACATGAGCCCTATCAAGCAAGTGAAAAAGACAACCCACAGAATGGGAGAAAATATTTGTAAATTATATATCTTATAAGGGACTTGTATCCAGAATATATAAAGAACTTTTACAACTCAACAATAACAAGACAACAAAACTTAAAAATGGGCCAAAACTTTGAATAGGCATTTCTCCAAAGATATACTAATGGCCAATAAGCACATGAAAAGATGCTCAACATCATTAGTCATTAGGGAAATACAAATCAAAACCACAATGAGATAATATTTTACACCAACTAGGGATGGATATGATCAAAAAGACAGGCAATAACAAGTTTTAGTGAGGATGTGGAGAAATTGGAACCCTCATACATTACAGATGGAAATGTAAATTGCTGCAGTCACTTTTGGAAAAGTTTGGCAGTTCCTCCAAAAAGTTAAACATAGTTACCATTATGACCCATCAATTCCACTCGTAGGTAGTACCTAACCAAGAGGATTGAAAACACATACTTTCAGAAAAACTTGTAACTAATGTTCATAGCAGCATTATCCATAGTGGCCAAAAAGTGGAAGCAATCTAATATTCATCAACTAATGAATGGATAAACAAAATGTTGTATATCCATACAATGGAATATTATTCAGCTATATAAAGAGATGAACTAATGATAGATGATACAACATGGATGAACTCTGGAAACATTATGCTAGGGTAAAGAAGCCACACACAAAAGGTCATATACTGTATGTTTTCATTTTTATAAAATGTCCTGAATAGACAAATTCACAGAAACAGAAAGTAAATTAGTGGTTGCCAGGGTCTAGGGGCAGGAGGGAACAGGAGTGACTGCTAAAGGATATGGAGTTTTGGGGGTGATGAGACTGTTTAGAATTAGACAGTGACGATGGTTGTGAAGCCTTGTAAATGTACTAAAAATTACTGAATTGTACACTTTAAACAGGTGAATTTTACTGTATGTGAATATATAGCTCAATGAAAAAGTAGCTTTAGAAAAAAAAGAGAAACCAGGACATCTGTTAATGCCACTGTTATGTATTAATACAATAGATTGTGAATTATTTCCTAATCCCATTCAGTCAGCACCTCACTTTTTCCTTAAAACTGTTTTACTACCTCCCTTCTCCCTTTCACAATTTAAGTTACTTATACCCAAAACTCCGTAATCTAATCTCAATTTACCTTTATACAACTTTACTCTGAGTTAAATCTTTTGCTCAGGTGAGGCCTTTTACCTTACTACAGACTCCTCATTCTACCTGCCACTTCAATTAATTACTTCTTTGGTTCTCTAAGTGGTATTTTAAATGAAGCTGTCTATAAATAAAATGTTTTTATGCAGTGTGTACACTGCCCTAGAAACTGAGCCAAACCTGTTGAAAAGCATGACCTGAATTGAGAATTGTGGACACGAGCGCCATAGTCCTTGAAATTACACCATTAGTTATTTATTTTGGACCCTCTCCAAACAACTTCTATTAAAATGCAAATTCACCTGGTGAAGACAAGGCCCTAATTTCTTAGAGTGAATTTCTTTGTATTTTTTCCCAAGCTCAAGAGAAGAGAAGCTATAGAGAAGGAACCATGAGCAAAGAAGAGAAAAAGGGAGAAATCAGCAAAAAAAAAAAAAAAAAGTGAGACGCTAGTTTGAAATCCTCATTTTTCTGTGAAGCTAATGTGTTTACTTTGGGGTTAACTTAGCCTGGGTATGATTATAAACATCACAAACCTTCCAAAGAAAACCAGATCGCAGAGCCGGCCCCCTGGCTTAGCGGTTAAGTGCACGCCTCCGCTGCTGGCGGCCCGGGTTCGGATCCCGGGCGCGCACCAACGCACCGCTTCTCCGGCCATGCTGAGGCCGCGTCCCACATACAGCAACTAGAAGGATGTGCAACTGTGACATACAACTATCTACTGGGGCTTTGGGGTAAAAATAAATAAAATTTAAAAAAAAAACAAACATCTCTTTCAACACCTTGTTACAGAAGGATTTTAAATGCTTAATTATTAACACTTAAAAGTAAAGCTTTAAAATACCACCACTTGATCAAAGTCTTATCTATAAAAAGTTTCACTTTTAGTAGGATTCAGATTAATATTTTAGGTATATTATCTATAATTCTATTAAGCCATCCCAAACATCCCTTAGGACTGAAGACTCATTTATTTTTAAAGTAAAAGAGCATCATATATGTAGAGAAGAATAAAAGAAAAACAAAAATTTAAGCTGCTTCTACTAATCAAACATACTTTTTCTCTTTTTTTGGCCATATCATTTAGTCACTATTTATCGACTGCCTTACTACAAGGGTGTTATGGGAACAAAGAATATAATATGTGGTTCTCTGACCTCAAAGGGCTTAGAAATATAATAGGGGATACAAGGCAGAAATTCATTTTAAAAAGTCAGGCTAAAGGACAACAGTTAAAATAGCACATGGCTAAGAATTTGCTAGCAAAGAATAAACATTCCGATAAGGTGTCCAAATACCAGAAAACTATTACCATTATTATTATGTAGAAGAACAATGTTTAGGCTTTGAAGAAATCCCAAGTGTTAGTAAAAAAATAATTATAGTAGAGAATGTACAGTTTTTAAAACATTAATTATCTTGCTATAGTGGAAACTTTTTTATAACTATTCCATTTAACCAAAGTGGAATTAGAAACTCCTAACTGTTGACATTCCTAAGGTTACAAGAAGTGGCTGTGTCAAGTCAGAATTTAAATTAAAGGTTAGTGATTAAGTCTCACTACTTGATGATAATACAAAATAAAACAAAAATGGACCTTTATTGATTGCTGCTTTGTGCCAGGTACTCTGCTAAATGCTTATATGCAGAACCTCATTTATTTCTCAGAATAATCCTGTAAAAAAAGTAGGTTCTAGTTTTATCCCTATTTCACAAATGAGGGCTTGTATTAGGGAGGTGGCTGAGGAGGGTTCCTGAGCTCAGTCTATTGGGTCCAGAGTCCCAGACATTAACCACTGCACATGCTCTTTATAGAAACATCCCACCTATACTTAAATCCTCTTGGGCTTATTTAATTTATAATGTGTGGAGTTAGCCTTGATTTTTCAAACATGAATTTGAAGATCCTTTTGTTAAGTTAAAAAATTTCTTTAAAATTCTCTGTAGAAAAGTGGGAAAATGTTAGAGCAGTTAAAACCTACTGGGTACTTTGTGCCAAGTTCATTCACATGTATTGAACATCGACATACTGAATATCTAAATTAGGTATTTTATGCACATTTAAACATAAAGGTCACAGGACAAATAAGAGGCAAGTCTTAAGACTCCAAGTGTGAGAACATTCCATAACATCAATGATTCTCAATGAATGGACACATTAGGTCCAAAAATGTCAAGGACTGGGATGATAATAATTACACTTTCAATATTCCTGTTGAGAAAACACTTATATGCATATGAATTTGGGAGTCTTTTGCAATAGAACCCCATGGCCCATGGTGGGAACCATTCTAAAATTTCAACACAAATATTCCGTCTATACCAAAATGGATGATGGAAAAAATGACATAGCAGACACCTTTAGAATAACTTCCAAATTCACAATGACCCCTCCTTTCTGAGAAAAGGTGACCATGAATCCCTAAAATACCTCCGTGTAATTTTTAAAATATAGCCCTAAAGGCAATACAATGCAGCAAAGACAGTTTTTTCAACAAATGGTGCTGGAACAACTGGACATGCAAAAAACTGATGCATGCAAAAAAATGAATCTAGACATAGGCCTTACACCTGTCACAAAAATTAACTCAAAATGAATCATAGGCTGAAATGTAAAACACAAAATTATAAAACTCCTAGAAGATAATGTAGGTGATAACCTGGATGACCTTGGATATGGTGATGATTTTTTAGATACAATACCACAGGCATAATCCATGAAAGAAATAATCAATAAGGTGGATTTCATTAAAACTACGAACTTGCACTCTGCAAAAGGCAATGTCAAAAGAATGAGAAGAAAAGTCACAGACTGCCAGAAGATATTTGCAAAAGACACATCTGATAAAGGACTATTACCCAAATACACAAAGAACTCTGAAAACTCAACAATAAGAAAACAAACAATCCAATTAAAAAATTGGCCAAAGATCTTAAAACTCACCTCACCAAAGATATACAGGTGGCAAATAAGCATATGAAAAGATGTTCCACATCATACGTCATCAGGGAAATGCAAATTAAAACAATGAGATACCACTGCACACCTTTAGAATGGCCAAAATCTGGAACACTGACAACCCCAAATGCTGGTCAGGATGTGCAACTCTCATTCAGTGCTGGTAGGAATGCAAAATGCCACTTTGGAAGACAATTTGGTGGTTTCTTACAAAACTAAACATACTCTTACCATAAGATCCAGCAACTGTGCTCTTTGGTATTTACCCAAAGGAGTTGGAAACTTAGGATCACAAAAAAACCTGCACACAGATGTTTTTAGCAGCATTATTCATAATTGCCACTACCTGGAAATAACCAAGATGTCCTTCAGTAGGTGAATGGATAAACAAACTGTGGTACATCCAGACAATGGATTATTCAGACCTATGAAAAAATGAGCTATCAAGCCATGAAAAGACATGGAGAAACCTTAAATGCATATCGCAAAGTAAAAGCAGCCACTCTGAAAAGGCTACACACAGACATACATAGGACTCCAACTATACGACATGCTGGAAAAGGCAAAACTATGGAGACAGTGAATAGATCAGAGGTTTCCAGGGATTGGGGGTGGGGGAAGGATGAACAGGCAGAGTACAGAGGATTTTTAGGGCAGTGAAAATACTCTGTATGATATTATCATGAGGGATACATGTCATTATACATTTGTCCAGAGTGAATCCAGAGTAAACCATGGACTTGGGGTGATAATTATGTGTCAATGTAGGTTCACTAATTATAAAAAATGTACCACTCTGGTGGGGGATGATTTTAACACAAGAGGCTAACGCATGTGTGAGGCAAGGGGTATACAGGAACTCTCTTTACCTTATGCTCAATTTTTCTGTGAACCTAAAACTGCTCTGAAAAATCAAGTCTATTTAAAAAAAGGACAATTATGGGGGCTAGCCCAGTGACATAGCGGTTATGTGTGTGCGCTCCACTGTGGTGGCCCAGGGTTTGGATCCCGGGCACACACCAACGCACTGCTTGTCAAGCCATGCTGTGGCCACGTCCCATATAAAGTAGAGGAAGATGGGCACGGATGTTAGCCCAGGGCCAGTCTTCTTCAGCAAAAAGAGGAGAATTGGCGACAGATGTTAGCTCAGGGCTAGTCTTCCTCACAAAAAACAAAAAAAAGGACAATTATGATCAAAACAAATAGACAACTCACCAGCTTCGAGAAACATATTTGCAAATCATATATCTGACAAGGGGTTGATCTCCGTAACACATAAAGAACTGAACAACAAAAAAACAACCTGATCAAAAAATGGGCAGAGCAAATGAACAAATACTTTCCCAAGGAAGATATACAGATGGCCAATAGGCATATGAAAAGATGTTCAACATCACCAATCATCAGGGAAATGCAAATCAAAACTACACTAAGATATCACCTTACACCTGTTAGAATGGCTATTATCACCAAGACAAAAAACAACAAATGTTGGAGAGGTTGCGGAGAAACAGGAACCCTCATTCACTGCTGGTGGGAATGCAAACTGGTGCAGCCTCTATGGAAAACAGTATGGAGATTTCTCAAAAAATTAAAAATAGAAATACTTTATGATCCAGCTATCCTACTTCTGGGTATTTATCCAAAGAACTTGAAATCAACAATCCAAAGAGGCTTATGCACCCCTATGTTCATTGCAGCATTATTCACTATAGTCAAGAAGTGGAAGCAACCCAAGTGTCCCTCGACTGATGACTGGATAAAGAAGATGTGGTTATCTATATAAAATGGAATACTACTCAGCCATAACAAAGGACAAAATTGTCCCATTTACAACAACATGGATGGACCTGGACGCTATTATGTTAAGCAAAATAAGCCAGAGAGAGAAAGACAAACACCAAATGATTTCACTCATATGTGGAATAGAAACCAACACACAGACAGAGAGAACTGTTTGGTGGTTACCAGGGGCAAGGGGGTTGTGGGGAAGGGGGCACAAGGGGTGAAGGGAGGCATTTATATGGTGATGGACAAATAATAATGTACAACTAAAATTTCACAATGTTATAAACTATTAAGACATCAATAAAAAAATAAAATAATGTAGATATAAATACCACTAGATGGTGAGTAGGAGCATGGTCCTATCAGTGTAAAAAACTTTATTATACTAGTAATATATCAAACATTGCCTACTGGAGTAATATTATGCTCTATTTATGGTACAGAACACATGACTGGTGGAAACCAAGAGTGAGAAGTAAAATATTACATTTAAAAAAAAAAAAAAAAGGACAATTCGTTCTGATATTTAACTTATTATGAAAAAAGGAATGGTTGTACCATAACTAGAAGAATTACAATCTCTGTCAGTGGCACTCATACTCCACCATGCAACTACAGTGTTAAATAACACCTCACTCATCTACCTACCTACCTCATCTCGTTCAATTACCTGAAAAGTTGTTTGGTTTTTTTCAAGCTAACTCAGTTAACCAAACCAGGACACCATGCTGCCCAAAATTTGACATTTCCTGGGACTCTGAGGATTTTTTTTTACAGCAGACATGTGACTGATTACACTTACTACTGGAAATCTTGAAAGTCTTTTAAGCCAAAATCATCTGTATCATATTCTTTGGCTTTTTTTAGCAGTCTCAGTAAAGCATTTGCATTAGGTGCCAGGAGCAGATCTAAACCTGTCTCCTGCGGAAACTGTAAGCTTTATAACAGCAAGTACCCCTGTAGAGAAGAAATGGCCTTCTAGTCAGACATAAATACTTCTCAACTTTCTTAAAGAAACAATAATAAACATACCATTTCCTCAACTGATTTCCAGGACATCAACAAGCAAAACAGAATTCTGATATGCCATTTTTTCACCAGAAAGCAAAATCCTAAAATTGTCTGCTACCCAGCTAGCAACAGTCCAAATCAAAACAATGATGGCTAGGGGAGAATAAAAAATACTGTATCCATCCATGCCTATTTTACCCTTCAGTCAAAAATATACTTTGATCAAGAGTACCAAAAATATACATATACATATATTATTTTGAAGCACATTAGCCTACCATCATATATAATCTATCTTCACTGAGTTTTTTGTATATTACACCATTCTTTTTATTTTAAAAAAAAATCATTATGAAAAAGAGTCTTGAGGGGCTGGCCTGGTGGTGTAGTGGTTAAGTTCACATGCTCCACTTTGGCAGCCCAGGGTTCACAGGTTCGGATCCTGGGCGTGGACCTATGCACGGCTCATGAAGCCAAGCTGTGGCAAGCGTCCCACAAATAAAATAGAGGAAAATGGGCACAGATGTTAGCTCAGGGCTAATATTCCTCACACAAAAAAACGAAAAAGAAAGAGAGTCTGAGAGCTATAGAATATGTGCTGTTAAATTGTCGTCAACAACACTGTCCATTCATTACTAAATAGCTCTTACATAAGGGAATTCATATTTTAGAAATCATTTAGAATTTAATGCAAGGAAAATCTTTGTCTCCTCTGAAAAACCTCTGATACATTTCTTTCTTTAGGGTAATGATAACCTTGGCTCCCAAGAAGCTTAGCTAAATCTGATGTTCTAGCACAGCAAGGATGCTAAATTACCTAAAAGTTACACGTTTCCTCACTCATTTCCTCGGATCTGATTTTCCATTAACTATAGTATTCACATCCTATTAAAAGTCACCTCAAATCTTATTTTTAAGAAGAAATAAATAGTTAAATTGAACATACAGGGATCTTATTTAAATAATTATATCAAACGGTGAAAGAATAAAAGGTTAATTTTTTTTAAATGTTATCTTTTTTTTTTTTTTAAATAAATTTATTTATTTATTTATTTTTCCCCCAAAGCCCCAGTAGATAGCTGTACGTCATAGTTGCACATCCTTCTAGTTGCTGTATGTGGGACGCGGCCTCAGCATGGCCGGAGAAGCGGTGCGTCGGTGCACGCTCAGGATCCAAACCCAGGCTGCCAGCAGCGGAGCGCGCACACTTAACCACTAAGCCATGGGGCCGGCCCTAATTTTTTTTTTTTTTTTTACAAAGGCTGCTCTTGAAGTATCATTTGAAAACATCTCCAAACAGACAAAAAATTGCTAGAGAGTTACACAGCAAACTAACTGCATAAGTAAGAGGCTGAATGACACAAGGGATCTGCCAAAGAATGCCTATGTGTCTCAGTTTCTTCGTTTACCAGAATAAAGGTAGTGGTATTTATGGACTAGGAAAAGAATTAAGTAGAACTTCATATATTTGTTCCTTGTCCTCTCCCCTGAGTCTAGAACAGTTCTTAGCACAAGGTAGGTGCTTAAATGCTGTTGTTGTATATAACTTCCAAATCTAGGAGAGAACAGAATTTAGATTCTTTATTATCCTCCAGAAATCTGCCTCAAATCCTCGTTCCTACACCAGAAGTAGACTACACAGGTGAGACACCATAGCATAGGAAGAAACCGTGCTCTGTAAACTGATACACTGAAACTTCTTCACCTTGTATACAATTCAAAGAAATAAACATTCTACTCTGAAGAAATTGCCCAATACTAGTATATACTCCAATGCATGGCAGAAGATAGTAGGTAACAAGGTGGATAAAACGTAAAGTAGAATTTTGTTGTTTTTTTTTTAAGGTAAACGCTATATTCAGTATGATGAGGAAGTCTAGATTAATTTAACAAGTATATACCAAGAATCTATCCATTATATGTTGAATACTCTGCTATGAAAAAAAGTGATGGAAACACTATAAAATGCCATCAATAAAAAAACTACAGCAGAGCTACCTAAAAGAAAATTACGGGGCTGGGCCTGTGGCATAGTGGTTAAGTTTGGTGCGCTCCGCTTCGGTGGCCCAGCTTCAGATCCCAGGCGCAAATCTACACCACTCATCAGCCATACAGTGGTGGCGACTCACATACAAAATAGAGGAAGATTGGCACAGATGTTAGCTCAGGGTGAATCTCCCTCAGCAAAAAAAAAAAAAAAAAAAAATTACATCACCATTGAAATGATGTCTTTTTATGCATAAATGGAAAATTGCTCATAAAAACAAGCTAAGAACAATTTTTTCTTTTTTTAAACAAAAAGTATATAATCTCATGCACATATACACAAGTTCAAGAAAAGACTAAAAAGTAAAAACAATTAATAGTGATTATCTCAGGGAGGTGAAATTGTATGTGATTTTTATTTTCTATTTTGTACCTTTCCTTACCTTAAAAAATGTCTATACATACAAATATTCCCAATTGATTTTCAAGAAAGATACAAAGCAATTCAGTAGAGGAAGGTAGCCTTTTCAAGAAATGGTGCTGGAGCAACTGGACATCCATAGGCCAAAAAAAGAACCTTGACCTAAATCTCACACCTTATACAAAAATTAAGTCAATGGATCACAGATTTAAATGTAAAACAATAAAACTCAGAAAAATACGGGAGAAAACATTAGGATACAGGGATAGGCAAAGAGTCTTAGACTTAACAACAGCACAGTCCATAAAAAAAAGACTGATAAATGGGACCTCATGAAATTAAAAAATTTTGCTCTGCAAAAGACCATGTTAAAAGAATGACAGGCTATATACAACAGGAGAAAATATCTGCAAACCACATATCTGAGAGAGGATCAGTATCTAGAATATAAAAAGAACTCTCAAAACTCAACAGTAAAAAAAAATCCAATTAGAAAATGGACAAAAGATATAAATAGACATTGCACTGAACAGAGTATGCAGATGGTGAATAAGCACATAAAAGATGTTCAATATCATTAGCCATAGGCAAAATGCAAAGTAAAAAGATGATGAGATACCACTATGTTCCTATAAGAATGGCTACATAAAAAATAGCAAGAAAGAAAGAAATAGTAACAACACTAAATGCGGGCAAGCATGTGGAAGAACTGGATCTCTCATACACTGCTGGTGAGAATGCAAACTGATACAGGCACTCCAGAAAACAATCTGACATTTTCTTATAAAACTAAACTATACAACACAGCAATTACACTCTTAGAAATTTATCCCAGAAAAACAAAAACTTACCTTCACTCAAAAACCTGTACATGAATGTTCACAGAAGCTTTATTCATAATAGCCCAAAAGTGGAAACAACGTAAATGTCCTTCAATGTGAAATGATTAAACAAACAAACTGGTAGCACATCCATACTGTGGAATACCACTCAGCAATAAAAATGAATAAATATTACTATGAGCAAGAAGAACTTGGATGAAGTTCCAGGGAATCTGGCTGCGTGCAAAAGCCAAACTCAAAAGTTACATACTATATGATTCCACTTATATAGTTTTGAAAAGACAAAAATAGGGGAGTAGGGGGAGTAAGGGAGGGAGATGGGCATAATAGTAATAAAAGGGCAATAATAGGGATTCTTTTGATTATGGAACTATTCGGTAATCCTGACTATCAATTCCAATATCCTGGTTGGGATACTGTACCATAATTCTGCAAGATGCTGCCTCAAGGGGAAAATGGGTAAAAACTACCTGAGATCTCACTGAAGTATTTCTTAAAACTGTATGTGACTCTACAATTATCTCAAAATAAAAGATTTAATCCCAAAGATAAGCCTGAAACAAAACATTTATAAACTGGGGGAAGAGAGAAGAATGCTAGCATTTTTACTTTTACTTAAAAAAGAAAAAACTGAGTTAGGCTAACCAAAATATCCAAGAACAATTAGAAAATAATACAAAACAGTTTCTTTTTTTTTTTTTTTAAAGATTTTATTTATTTATGTTTTCCCCCCAAAGTCCCAGTAGATAGTTGTATGTCATAGCTGCACATCCTTCTAGTTGCTGTATGTGGGACGCGGCCTCACCATGGCCGGAGAAGCGGTGCGTCGGTGCGCGCCCGGGATCCGAACCCAGGCCGCCAGCAGCGGAGCGCGCGCACTTAACCGCTAAGCCACGGGGCCGACCCTACAAAACAGTTTCTATATTTAAGTTTTAAATTAAATAGCTAAGCACTTTTTAAAGTTATAAATCCAAACTAAAAGTCTTAGAAGAAAACATAGGGCAAAAGCTTCATGACATTGGATTTGGCAATGAGTTCTTGGCTATGACACCAAAGCCAGAGGCAACAAAAGAAAAATCAGACAAATTGGATTTCATGAAAATTTAAAAATTTTTGTGCATCAAGCCACTATCAACAAGAGTAAAATGGCAACCCACAGAATGAGAGAAAATATTTGCAAATCATATATCTGATCAGGAATTAATATCCAGAATACAGAGAACTCCTAAAGCTCAACAACAACAAAACAACCTGATTCAAAACTGGGCAAAGGGTTTAAACAGACATTTCTCCAAAGAAGATATACAAATAAGTACAGAAAAAAGTGCTTATGGCCAATAAACTCACGAAGAGATGTTCAATATCACTCATCTGCAAATCAAAACCACAATGAGATACCACCTCACATCCATTAGGATGGCTACTACCAAACAAAAAAACAGAAAATAAGTGTTGGCAAGGATGTGTTAAAATTAGACCCCTTATGCACTGTTAATGGGAATGTAACATAGCACAACTACTGTGGAAAACATGGCAGTTCCTCAAAAAATTAAAAATAAAATTACCATATGATCTAGCAATTTCATTTCTGGGTATATACCCAAAGAATTGAAAGTAGGGTCTCAAAAAAATATCTGTACACCCATGTTTATGGCAGCATTATTCACAAAAGCTAAAGTGCAGAAGCCACCCAAGCGTCCATGACAGATGAAGAGTTAAGCAAAACATAGTCTATACAATGGAATATTCAGCCTTAAAAAGGAAATTCTGACGTATGCTGCAACATGGATGAATACTGAGGGCATTACGCTAAGTGAAATAAGCCAGACACAAAAGGACAAATTATATGATTCCATTTATATGAGGCACTTAAAGTAGTCAAATCTTAGAGACAGAAAGTAGAATGGTGGTTGCCCGCGGCTCGGAGGAAGGGGGAAGGAATGGGGAGTTATTATTTAATGTGTATAGATGTGCAATTCCGCAAGATGAAAAGAGTTCTGGAGATGGATGGTGGTAACTGATGCACAACAATATGCACTTAATACCGCTGACCTGTACACTTAAAAATGGTTAAGATAGTAAATTTTATGTTATGTGTATTTTACTACAATTTCAAAAAAATTTGTTATAAATCCAAAGAAGAGAAAATTTCTCAAATATCTGGGGAAGCTTCAGTGGAAACGACTTGAGTTGGGCTTGATGGATGAGTAGAATGTATATAAAGAGGCCAAGTAGGAGTCGTAGAACAATGACTAAAAAATTTAATGACGAGAATGCTGCCATTTTCATCTATAATCATTTGCCTGTACCTCAGAAATAAAACAGGCCAACATTTAAATTTTAATTTTCTGGAAACCGTGGATATGAATTACCAAAAGTTTATCATTTCTTTAAAAACCAGTTTCCAAATATTCAACATAGGTAATTTTATTATCTATATTACATTATTCCTACATATATGCCAGTAAAAAGTAATTTGATCTTCTCAAGTAATGCAAGTAACTTAGAGTATTCCCAATTCCTTCCTCCCATTCCTTTTAATATTGCTGTCATTAATTTCACTTATCCACAAACTATCACCACTGAATACACCGTTGCTCTTATTAGTAACAATGGTGGGTACATGTCATTATACATTTGTCAAAACCCACAGAATATACACCACAAACCCCAATGTAAACTACGAGTTAATAATGTTATCAATATTGGTTCACTAATTCTAACAAATGTACCACAGTTAATAATATGGGGAAGAGGTGGAGTATATGGGAACTCTATACGTTCCTCTCTATCTTTTGTAAACCTGAAACTACCAAAAAATAAAGTCTACTTTTAAAAATCTGAGATTACAAATTACACACTGCTTTAGGATAAATCTTTCCACGGAACTTCTTGTCTCAAATGCTGATGCTAACGTTTTTTTGTAAAGTGAGCTGTATTCCAGTTATTTCTAAAACTAAAAACAATCATCTATGACAAACTGGCATCTGCCAAAGAGAGAAAACAGTGTATAACCCAACGTTTCCTCATTTATGTGAACCCAGACTTTTTTCTATAACACCTATTAAAAATGTTCTGGGGGTAAAAAAAAGAAGCATAGTTCTAGGGATCTAATGTACAGCACTGTGATTGATTATAGTTGACAATACTGTATTATATATATTACGCATTATATATTGAAAGTTGTAGTATATCAATATATATTATGTATGATATATTGAAAGTTGCTAAGAGAGTAGATCTTACATGTTTTCACCACAAAAAAAGTAATTATGTGACGTGACGGAAGTGTTAGCTAATGCAACAGTGCTAACCAAATTGAAACGTGTTTCAAACCGACACACTATACACCTTAAACTTACACAATGTTATATGTCAATTATATCTCAATAAAGCTGGGGGAAGGGAAATGACAAGAACTGAAAAGAGGCACAAAATAAAATAAACATTCGGCACTAAAAAAATAGTGCTATTCTAAAGAGACTCTACTTCAGAACATACCTAGGAAAATGCTGGTATAAGGGAAAAACCAATAGAATCAGGAAACCTGGATTTATTTTTCCAATCTTACTTATGTCACTACAAACTAAATGACCTCTCGGATTTCACTTCCCCCTCTGGGCCAATAGTTTCCTCTTCTGTTAATTAAAAAGGAAAGGAAGGGTGGTTACCTAGACTAGACTATGTCTAAGCTAGTCACTTTCAGTGATAAAATCCACTGAATATGAGGAAAACATCAGCATTCTGGGGAACATATCTTTCATTTACACCAAATTATCTATTAAATATATTGCAAGGAAATATAAGATCAAGTTGAGTGAAATATGTAAATTGACAAAAATAAACCCTAGGGTGTAAGCAGTGGCAAAGACCTCTTGGGAAACATTTATTGTGTGTATAAACTACATTAAGTAGAGGGTTTACTATTATAATCAAATCAAGGACCAAAATAACTATCATTTAATGATATTCCTAATTATTACTGTGCATCACACTAAATACTAAGCAGTTCAAGGAAAATGTTTATAATTAGTATTATTTTTCTCAGAGATAAATCAAAAAGCAATTAACAAACTACAAGGTTCAAGAAGCCATTCTCCTGTAACTGAAGACACCTTCAAGAGGCAGTTAAGGAGCAGAACAGTAGTGGAAGGGACCAACTTCTTATATCAACCCAAGGATTTTTGCTTCTCTAACAAAGAACACTCAACGTCAGCAAATTTTCTTTTTCCCCTTCCCATTCCCACAGCCAGACAATGCTAGAGAAAGCAAGTGCAATGTGATTAAATGGAAGCTCCTGGGTGGCAATAAAAATTCCCAATCCCCTTACTGAAGATTAAATTAATCAGACGGCTATCCTAATGTTGGAGGATGATCTCAAGCAATACAAGGAAATTAAGGGAAGAACTCTGTAGTTAAAAAGTTATGAGGCCAGCCCAGTGGCATAGTGGTTAAGTTCAACACGCTCTGCTTCAGCAGCCTGGGTTCGTGGGTTTGGATCCTGGGCGTGGACCTACATCACTCATCAAGCCATGCTGTGGCAGCAACCCACATACAAAATAGAGGAAGATGGGCACAGGTGTTAGCTCAGGGCCAATCTTCCTCACCAAAGGAAAAAGAAAACAAAAAGATGGGTTATTAAGTACTTGTTAGTATGCAAATTAAATTATAAAATATATTAATATATTTATGATTCAATTAAAAATAAAAGGTGCTATTACTAGTGCATCTATAATTGTATACTGAGAAGATCCAAGCATATCATTTAAAAATCTATTAGCAGTTTTTTAGTCCTCAGTAGAATCCAGTATGTAATAAACATATGAAAAATTAACCTCCCTCTATTTAAATATGCAGATAAGAATACAATTAACAAAATAGCCCCATTCAGAACAGCAGCAGCTCTCACCCTGCCTCAATTAAGTTACTGAAATAAACTTAAAAATTACATATTTCTTAATAATACCAAGAAATATGCATAAGAAGAAGAAACATGGATATGACAAGAAGAAAATCATAAACTCCACTGAAGGGCATAAACTATTAAATAAACAGAAAATTCACCTTCCTAGAAAGAGATATGCTATTCTAAAGGCATCTATTACTTCCTAAATTAATCTAAAAATTCAAAACACTCTCAATCAAAATACCAACAAGAATTATTTTTAGAACTTAATGATTCAAGTCCACCTGGAAAATTCTTTGAAAAGCAGAGTAATAAATTGACACTTCCAGATATTAAGCATACTATAATGAGAAAAAAAAAATCAAGATAGCATAGTATTATCATAACAAAAACAATAAGAAAGAAAATATTGACATAGATTACTTAAACATATTTGGGAATTTACTATTGATAAACAGAATTTTAGCAGGAAAGGATGATTTATTCAATAAATGGAGTTACAACAACTGGTTAGAAATTTGGAGAGAATAAATCTAGATGATTATTTCACTCAAACAAAATAAGAAAACTTAGGTTATTATTTTTCTAATCTTGGCACAAATCCTTTCTAAGAATATCATTAAGCCCAAAAAATGCATAAAGACTGACAAATTTGACTACATTAAAATTTAAACTTCTAAAAAAAACAAATTAAAAAAAAAATTTTTTTTTTCCTAGCCAGAGCAATCAGGCAAGAGAAAGAAATATAAGGGATCCAAATTGGAAAGGAGGAAGTGAAACTGTCACTATTTGCAGATGACATGATTTTATATATAGAAAACCCTAAAGAATCCACCAGAAAACTTTTAGAAGTAATAAACGAATATGGTAAAGTTGCAGGATACAAAATCAACATACAAAAATCAGTTGCATTTCTGTACACTAACAACGAAGTAGCAGAAAGAGAAATTAAGAATACCATCCCATTTACAATTGCAACAAAAAGAATAAAATATCTAGGAATAAACTTAACCAAAGAGGTGAAAGATCTGTACACCGAAAACTATAAAACATTTCTGAAAGAAATTGAAGACACAAAGAAATGGAAAGATATTCCGTGCTCTTGGATTGGAAGAATTAACATAGTTAAGATGTCCATACTTCCTAAAGCCATCTATAGATTCAATGCAATCCCTATCAAAGTTCCAACAACATTTTTCACAGAAATAGAACAAAGAATCCTAAAATTTATATGGAACAACAAAAGACCCCGAATAGCTAAAGGAATCCTGAGAAAAAAGAACAAAGCTGGAGGTATCACACTCCCTGATTTCAAAATATACTACAAAGCTGTAGTAACCAAAACAGCATGGTACGGGCACAAAACCAGACACACAGATCAATGGAATAGAATCGAAAGCCCAGAAATAAACCCACACATCTATGGACAGCTAATCTTTGACAAAGGAGCCAAGAACATACAATGGGGAAAAGAAAGTCTCTTCAACAAATGGTGTTGGGAAAACTGGATAGCCATATGCAAAAAAATGAAAGTAGACCCTTACCTTACACCATACACAAAAATTAACTCCAAATGGATTAAAGACTTGAATGTAAGACCTGAAACTGTGAAACTTCTAGAAGAAAACATAGGCAGTACGCTCTTCGACATCGGTCTTAGCAACATCTTTTCAAACACCACGTCTGACCGGGAAAGAGAAACAATAGAAAAAATAAACAAATGGGACTACATCAAACTAAAAAGCTTCTGCACAGCAAAGGAAACCATCAACAAAATGAAAAGACATCCTAACAATTGGGAGAAGATATTTGCAAACCATACTTCTGATAAGGGCTTAATCTCCAAAATATATAAAGAACTCATGCATCTTACCAACAAAAAAACTACCAACCCAATTAAAAAATGGGCAAAAGACCTGAACAGACATTTCTCCAAAGAAGATATACAGATGGCCAACAGACACATGAAAAGATGTTCAAAATCACTATCAGGGAAATGCAAATCAAAACTACAATGAGATATCACCTGACGCCCGTCAGAATGGCTGTAATTAACAAGACAGGAAACAACATGTGTTGGAGAAGATGTGGAGAGAAGGGATTTCTCATACACTGCTGGTGGGAGTGCAAACTGGTGCAGCCACTATGGAAAACAGTATGGAGATTCCTCAAAAAATCAAGGATAGAACTACCATATGATCCAGCTATCCCACTGCTGGGTATTTATCCAAAGAACTTGAAAACACCAATTTGTAAAGGTACATGCACCCATGTGTTCATTGCAGCGTTATTCACAATAGCCAAGACTTGGAAGCAACCTAAGTGCCCATCAAGGGACGAATGGATAAAGATGTGGTATATATACACAATGGAATACTACTCAGCCATAAGAAACGATGAAATCCAGCCATTTGTGACATCATGGATGGACATTGAGTGTATAATGCAAAGTGAAATAAGTCAGAGGGAGAAGGTCAAATACCATATGATTTCCTTCATTAAGTAGTAGATAATAACAACAATAAACAAACACATAGAGACAGACATTGGATTGGTGGTTACCAGAGGGGAAGGGGGGAGGGAGGAGGGTGAAAGGGATAATTCGGTACACGTGTGTGGTGATGGATTGTAATTAGTATTTTGGTGGTGAACATGATGTAATCTATGCAGAAATAGAAGTACAATGTTGTACACCTGAAATTTTTACAATGTTATAAACCAATGTTACTGCAACAAACAAAAAATTAAAAAAAAAAAAAAATTTTTACTTTATTTATTTATTTATTTATTTATTTTCCCCAAAGCCCCAGTAGACAGTTGTATGTCATAGCTGCACATCCTTCTAGTTGCTGTATGTGGGACTCGACCTCAGCATGGCCAGAGAAGCGGTGCGTTGGTGCACGCCCGGGATCCGAACCCGGGCCGCCAGCAGCGGAGCGCGTGCACTTAACCGCTAAGCCATGGGGCTGGCCCCCCAAAAAATTTTTAATTTCTACATAACAAACACCATAATCAAAGCATATAAGCAACAAACTAACTAAATCCATTATGCAACACAAAAGACACACAAATACGTAATTCCTAAAAGAATTGTTACATTTATCTTGCCAATGTCACAATTAGTAAGTAGATTTAAATCTAGGCAATCTGACTCCAAAGCTTATGATCTTATATACTATACTATATTGCCTGCCTCAGATTTGCCAAGTATTAAGACAGCTAATATCCAATTTGTTCAAGAATAAGCATAGAGAGGTACTCTTACATACTACTGGCGGAAGTATAAACTGATACACTCTTCAGAGGGAATTTGATTCTATGCATCAATTTTAACTATATACATAGCAAAATGCACTTTGGGTATTTATCCACCAGAAAAAATTCATATAAAAGTGCAAAAATATATGTGCAAAGAGTAAAAGAATAAACATACATTCTGTATAGCACTGTCATGTTCAACAACCCAGAAACACTGCTAATGTTAATTAACACATATACATATCTACTATATCCCCTTATATATACATGAAATATATCTCCCATTTTTATTTAAAGACACTTATACATGTACACACATGCACACTGACATCTTGGAATATGTATAGAAGTGTTCAGAAGAATACACAACACACTGATAAGAGTATCAGTGGGAGAAGGCGTTACGGAGAATTTTCTTCTTCTGGAGTATACATTTCCGTACTTGAATGTTTATAACCAGAAAAAAATTAAGGTAACTGTTTTAGCCCTTTGCCTATCAAAAGCCTCTCACTGTTTGTACCTTATTCAGCCTTCCTAGCCTACACTACAGTATCTCACTCTATAGATACTTAAAAGACAGAATTGACAGAAATAAGTGTTGATTTCAATAACTAAGATGAGGAAGATAGGGAAGATGATCCCCAGAGTTTGTGGCTTGGGAATGGTTTTCAAAAGAAAGTGCAGACAGGACACTATGTTAACATCAGTTATCTCTGACAAATCAAACCGCATCTACTATACCCAGTCTCTGCTATTCTGCAGTTAGCCCCAGCACAATGAACTAAATCTTTTTTTTTTTTTTTTTTTTTTTAAAGATTTTATTTATTTAATTTTTTCCCCCCAAAGCCCCAGTAGATAGTTGTATGTCATAGCTGCACATCCTTCTAGTTGCTGTATGTGGGACTCGGCCTCAGGATGGACGGAGAAGTGGTGCCTCTATGCGCACCCGGGATCCGAACCCGGGCCACCAGCATTGCAGTGCGCGCACTTAACCACCAAGCCACAGGGCCGGCCCTGAACTAAATCTTTTGAAGTCCCCAGAGCTTAACAGGGCACCCAAAGAATCCATCTGCTGCTGCCAGGATCCGTATCTTTTCCTAAAAGACTGAGAATAAATCTATTCTAGTCACAAAAAGATATCCCAGTATGCCTCCTAAATCACTTTCAAAATCTCCAGGGATGAGGAAATCAAACCAACTTATTCTAGGCTGGGTGACAGTCTTGGCAAGCAGATACATTTTTAGACTACAGGATTCTTGAAGGCCCTAATACAAATGAAATAACCTCATCCCCACTTCACTGCCCAAGATTCTAGAATGGGTCTAAGGTTTGAAATTCCAAGGATTCCATTGTCAGGAAGAAAGACACATGCTCCAAACTTTGGGATCATACAAACAATATAACCTCAATATGGAAAAACACAGTTGCGTCAAAATCACTGCACTCATACTAAAATCGAGATCCAATATTATCTCCACAAGGACCTTATCCAGTGTAGACAATAAAAGTACTGATTCTTTGCCTCCACCTTTCACATAGTCATCGGGATAACTGAGAAATGAAATATTTCACTTAAATGAAATATTACATTTTAGAATTTTATCCCTTTAGAAATACTTTGGAAATTAATTGGACTACAGGGACATCTGACTAAAAATGTCTGAATAAATGTTTACCTCATCTCCCTTACCAAAAAAAAAAAGTACAGAAACAAAACTAGTTCTCACTGTCAGGGATAAACTACAAATACGGAAAAGCAAACATTAGAAGGAACCCCATGGCGCTAGATTAGAACTGGAGGTATCATTGTGAAATCATTCTATATTTACCAAAATAAATATAGATGTAAATGTGAATGTGCACATGTGTGCACATAAAAATATCCTGTAGCTCTATACACTAAGAAGGCCTGGAAGCAGCAACACTCTAAGAGCAGTGAGCACAAGTAGTACCCAGATCTTGGCTTCTAAGTACCATTATCCACTAAAAATAACTGGGGCAAGTTTGAAAGTAAGTCTGGAACACCATATCATGGTAGACACAAGGAGGTGCTCAAAGAAGGAAGAGCTACGTCAAAAAGAAAATAAGCCTTGGGGCTGGCCCGGTGGTGCAAGCAGTTGAGTGCGCGCACTCCCCTGCAGCGGCCCGGGGTTCGCCAGTTCAGATCCCAGGCACGCACCGATGCACTGCTTGGCAAGCCATGCTGTGGCAGCGTCCCATATAAGGTGGAGGAAGACGGACATGGATGTTAGCCCACAGCCAGTCTTCCTCAGCAAAAAAAAAAAACAGGAGGATTGGCAGATGTTAACACACTGCTGATCTTCCTAACCAAAAAAAAAAGAAAGAAAGAAAAGAAAAGAAGCCAGCTGGAAGGGATTCCCATTAGCCAAATCAAGAATAACTTGAGAATCAAAATAAATGATAATGGATTATAACCTAGTGAATATAACCATGAATATATGCAGATGTAAATAAATGAATAAATTAAAAATCTGATGAAGAACAAAATATTTACATAGTTTCAAAGTACCTACACAAAAATTATTTATTAATTACAAATAAGGGGCCGGCCCCCTGGCTTAGCGGTTAAGTGCACACGCTCTGCTACTGGCAGCCTGGGTTCGGATTCTGGGCGCGCTCCGACGCACCACTTCTCCAGCCATGCTGAGGCCGCATCCCACATACAGCAACTAGAAGGATGTGCAACTATGACATATAACTATCTACTGGGGCTTTGGGGAAAAAAAGGAGGAGGATTGGCAATAGATGTTAGCTCAGAGCCGGTCTTCCTCAGCAAAAAGAGGAGGATTAGCATGGATGTTAGCTCAGGGCTGATCTTCCTCACAAAAAAATGAAAAAAAAAAAAAAATAAGGAAAGAGTGAGTACCTTGACATAGGAGATGTCTGGCAGTTACAACCTTAATCACATAATCAGTGATTATCAGTAATGAGACAACTGAAATTGCCTGCCACCTGATAAGATGCAATGAGAAGAATGCAGCATCACTGCCATGATAACCCTGCCAAAGATCTAATCATGAAAATCTAATCGAAGATCCAATAATATCAGAGAAATGCAAACTAAGGGGTATTCTACAAAATAACTAGATCCATAATCTTCGAAAGTGCCAAGGCCCTGAACGTAAAGGAAAGACAGAAATTGTTCCAGATCAAAGGAGAACAAAGAGAAATGACAACTAAATCTAATGCACGATTCTAAACGGAATCCTTCTCCTCTAAAAGACACTGGGACAACATCTAAAAGATTTAGGTGTTAGTAATGTATTCTTGTTAACTTCCTAATTTTGATGGTTATGATGTCATTATACAGGAGAATGTCCTTGTTTGTAGGAAATAAACATTACAGTATTTAGGGGTGATGGGCACTGGGTGGGCAATTTACTGTCAAATGGTTCAAAAACAAAAGAGTTCTTTGTACTATGCTTCCAACTTTTCTGTTTATTTCTCATTGTTCCCAAATTTAAAATATGAAAAAAAATTACAAAAAATCTATAGCAGTAGTGAAAAGCCTGGGAGTGGTATATCTACAGATAAGAAGAGAAAGGAATTGGTAGAGAATACAAAGTGGATTGGTGGGGAAATGACAGCAAAACACAACACATCTGGGGAACCAGACACACAAAACAAGCATAAAATGGGATCTCCAAAAAGGATAAGTTTTCTTAGCAAGAAAGATTGGGAGAAGTGTGTCCTGGGCAGTCAGCCAGGTAATAAAACCATAGTAGAACAGCTGCATGGTTAAGACCTCCAGCACAGCTCTCTGTACAGTGGGAGATCTGACACTCGGGCAGCATTAACTGTGAAAATAGGGGAATATTATCTCCTGAGGGAGAGGAAATGCATGTAAGAGGACAAGCTACCCAAATACCGTCAAGGAGAAACCCATTAGCTAAATATACCAAGGCAAGAACAGAGATTCACTTGGACTGGGGAAATGCACTTAAATGACCAATACAGTATAGTCCGGACCATAATATAAAACTTTAACCACAACAAAAAATCTAATATTTGAGTAAAAACCAAACACATGATGAATATACCAAGCACAAGATCAATTTCCTATACTGTTAATAGAAAAAACAGAAGACAAGGTAAAAACAATATATGTCTCAGAGATTCAAGAAGTTACATGTAGACCAAATATACAACTAAAAAATAAAAATCAACTCCTATGAAAAAGCAAGAGTTCTTAGAAACTCTAATCCCCCTCCCCCTCAAAAAAGTAAGGAAACAATTGAGAAGAAGTGAAGACCAAATTAGTGAGCTAAAAGATCAAGCCTCAGGATTCTCCCAGAATTTCATACCAGAAGCCCAAAAATAAAAATCAAAAGAAGTAATGAAAGTTCCATAAATCCCAATACCCATCTAGGTTCTCAAAGTGTGGTCCATGGGCATTGGAAGTCCTGAGACACTTTCAAGGAGTCTTCAAGGTCAAAACTATTTTCATAGTAATCCTAAAATATCATTTGCCCTTTCCCATTATATTGACAGCAATGGTGCAAAAGCAATGATGGATAAAACTGTTACCACCTTAGGGCAAACAAACGCAGTGCCATCAAGCTATTCTAGCACCACTACATATTCTCAGATTTCTTTTTAAATGCCACTTTCACTTAAGAATATCTTTAATGAAGCAGTAAACAAATCTCAACTTTTCAATGTCATTTTCATAGTCTATGTGAAGGAATGGCAATCTCAAGGAAAAGCACTTGTGTAATTACTTTGAGTTATGAGCTAAATTAGCCTTTCTTTCATGGAACACCATTTTGATCTAAAAGAACGAATGACTAACTATGGTTATACAAACTCAGGAATTTGGCAGATATTTTCTCAAAAATAAACCAAGCCTGTAACTTCAAGCGAAAATTAACTGTATTTGTTACGAATGATTAATATTTGAACTTCCAAGTGAAAATTCAGAATTGTGGAAAACTTGTATCTGCCACCCTGCCACCTTAAAAGCTTCACAGTACTAAAGACTTTTCTGATGAGATTAGCAGTGATATTAACAAATTTTTGTGTTTTTGTTTGCTACTACATAATTAAATGTGTCAACATTTAGAAAAAATCTGTAACTCAATGAACCAGTATTTCCCAAACAACCAATACATGGTGTTACAAAATCATGAACAGGTAAAAGACTCATTCAAAGTGCAAGATAAATCACAGATTTTCAGGTAAAAAGAAATGAAAAATTCATTAAGGGGGCCGGGCTGGTGGCTCAAGCAGTTAAGTGCGCGCTCCGCTTAGGCAGCCCCGGGTTTGCAGGTTCGGATTCCGGGCGCGCACTGACACACCGCTTGTCATACCATGCTGTGGCAGCGTCCCATATAAAGTAGAGGAAGATGGGCACAGATGTTAGCTCAGGGACAATCTTTCTTGGCAAAAAAAAAAAAAAAAGGAGGAGGACTGGCATCAGATGTTAGCTAAGGGCTGATCTTCCTCACAAAAAACAAAAAAAAAATTCATCAATATGATTACAAATTCGACATTGCTGCTAACCTTTAAAAAACTACCACTTGTCAAATTTTAGTTTGGTATCAAAGAATATCCACAATTATCTAAAAAGGCTATGAAAATACTCCTTCCTTGGGGCTGGCCCGGTGGCGCAAGCGGTTAAGTACGTGCGCTCCGCTGCAGCAGCCCGGGGTTTGCAGGTTCGGATCCCGCGCGCACACTGACGCACCACTTGTCAAGCCATGCTGCGGCAGCGTCCCATATAAAGTGGAGGAAGATAGGCACGGATGTTAGCCCAGGGTCAATCTTCCTCACAAAAAAAAAAAAGAAAGAAAAGAAAATACTTCCTTTTCCAACCATACATCTGTATAATGCTGGATTTTCTTCATATAACTTCAACCAAAACAACATATTGCAGGATTGAATGTAGAAGCAGATATGAGAATTGATCTGTTTTCTCTTCAACCAGACATAAGAGACTTGCAAAAATATATAACAATACCACTCTTTTTGCTAAGGATTTGTTTTGGAAAATAGTTATTTTTTTATTAAGACAGTGTTATGTGAAAAATAAAAATTAAAAAAGACAGTGTTATGTTAAAATGCAATGGTTTATTGTTATTTTTAAATTAATTTTTTAAAATTTCTAATATGGGAAATATAATAAATATAACCCACATAAACCAAAGTTCTGTGGGGTTCTCAGTAATTTGTAAGAATATAAAGCGATCCTAAGACCGAAAAATGTGAGAACAGCTGCCTTAGGGATATTACTATTACTTGTAATTATACTATGCTGTAACAGAATGCATCTTTCTGAGGACAAATGATATGTATAAGGCACTCTGCCCCAAAGCAAGCTGTCTCAGACTGCTGTATTTTCTAAGTTATTCAGTCTTCCTTCCATTTTTCTATTCCCTCACCATAACACCACAGGCCATAACTTCACGATGCTGGCAAGGCGCCTTTCTCACCCCTTCCAGGAGACCAAAGAGGCAGGAAACAGCTCACTATGTACAAAAGTAAACGGGCTCTGAATAAGGATGTCCCTATGAAAGAAGTCCCCTGACTTTATTACACCCACTTTGATTACTTAGATGTCTTTTCAATTATTTTCTAATTTTTCTACTACATTCTATATACATAAAGATAGATAAATAACCTCCAGATAAGTAGAATCTTCTTTTATCAAACTTAGTTTTTAGATATTCTTTTCAATTGTCTTACATACTATCATTTATAAAGCCTGGCAAGGTCTTCATACAATGGTACCTGGAACAAAATTTAAAGTGACAAGACTAAAGTGAGTGATAGAATTCCACTGTGCTTATTTCATAAAAACAAAGTCAATTTCAAAATTTTAGAGACAATGACAGAGAAGACCTCTAACTTGAGAGGTAGGACAAAAAGGAAAGGAACAATGGAGAAGGAAAGTACAGAGGACATAAGCTTGCGTGTTTTAAGAGCCAGAAGAATAATAAAACAAGAAGGTATAGGGGGTTGTAGAGAGTCCTAATACAAGAATACATAGCAACCTGATCTTACCTTAACAGAGGTAATTCTGGAGGTATTAAAGGGAAAAAAAAGAATGGAAGAAACAAAGCATAAATTAAAAAAAATATATATTAATGAATATTAGGTTAAAATACTGGCATGTAAACTGAGTTGGAATGCAAAAGGAATATTCAGAATTAAATGGGGCTGATCAAATAAATTTTTTCTACTCATGTTTTGAACAGTCTTTAGGTATAAATACAGACTAATAAAGTTTAGAAAAGAGAAGGGCAAAATATAATTAAGAAACAACAGCTGTGGGGCCTGCCCAGTGGCGCAAGGGGTTAAGCGCGCGCACTCCGCTGCGGCGGCCCGGGGTTCGCCGGTTCGGATCCCGGGCACGCACCGATGCACTGCTTGGCAAGCCATGCTGTGGCAGCGTCCCATATAAAGTGGAGGAAGATGGGGCACGGATGTTAGCCGAGGGCCAGTCTTCCTCAGCGAAGGAAAAAAAGAGGAAGATTGGCAGATGTTAGCACAGGGCTGATCTCCTCAACAAAAAAAAAAAAAAAAAAGAAACAACAGCTGAACATGAAGAAAATATGGGAAGTACAGTAATAAAAGGAACCTAAAGGTATCAGAAGAAAAAGCTGAATAATAGCTAGATTTCTTTTTTACAATTAGAAAACCTAGGACAGAGGAGAAAGCTAAAAGGTAAATCTGAAAAATGGGTGTAGTATGGTTCCAGGGTTAGTGATGATAGGCACCAAGAAAGAAACAAAAAACAAATAATGTGGAGTAAATCAAAGAAAAGTGGAAGGCAGAAATGCTAAGCTTATTTCCTTAGAAAATTCAAAAGTAGGTATTATAGAGCATAATTCACGTATATATTTTCTAAGGCAGAGAAAACAGTGTGCATTCAAAAACGCAATGATCTATTGTGAACAGCTACACAGGTACAATACACGATACCAGGAAACGAAAAGAGAAAGACATCTTTAGGACTTTATAATATAGGCATTCCCAGAAAAAACAAAGCATGTAACAGAGAAATGGATGAGCAAGGGTAAGAGTCAAAATAAAAATGCAAGCAACAAAGTGTGTTTAAAGAGAATTTAGATAAGTAGCAATTACAGAAAAGCAAATTACTTTGCTATCCAAGATGACTAAAATTCTGCATAATCCCAAATACTTTGTAAACACTGCTATAATCCACTTCTAAATCAAAAACAGCTTAAACTCTAAATCATGTTATCTATAAGCAATTATTTAAAATACATGCCAGGGCCGGCCCCGTGGCTTAGTAGTTAAGTGCGTGCGCTCCGCTGCTGGCGGCCCAGGTTCGGATCCCGGGCGTGCACGGAGGCACCGCTTCTCTGGCCATGCTGAGGCCGCGTCCCACATACAGCAACTAGAAGGATGTGCAGCTATGACACACAACTATCTACTGGGGCTTTGGGAGAAAAAATAAATAAAATAAAAATTAAAAAAAATAAAATAAATGCCTAAGTATGCCCCTAATTTTCTGAAATTTTAAAGTGTGTTTACCAAAGTAAGGTATTGTGTACTACCAAGAGCTCAATACCAATACAGGCATGAGTCGCTTAACGACAGGATACATTCTGAGAAATGATTCATTAGTCAATTTTGTCATTGTGCGAACATCAGAGTGTATTTACACAAGATGGTATATAGTCTACTATACACCTAGACTACATGGTACTAATCTTATGGGACCACTGTCATATATGTTGTCCATCATTGAGTGAAGTCGTCATGGAATGCACGACTGTATCTCTAAAATAACTGAATTTTAACCAATGTTACTGCAATAAACAAAAAATTAAAAAAATAAAAAAAAATAAAAAAAAAATAACTGAATTTTAGAGATGTACCAATGTGGTACATGTAAAACGTCTCTATAGTTATCACTTCATTAAGAAACAACATGCAATAAAAATTTGGTTTCCATATTTGAAACTTGGTAAGCTTTTCAGATGTGAAAAGTTTGCAATAGCTTGTTCTCAAACAGCAGGCTGACTTCATAATGTAATATCTGAATTAATTAGTTGAAGAATCAAGTTTATCACTATTGAAAACTCCTAAGTACCTTCAATAAACAGTAGCATTAGATGTGCATTTGTGCAATATAAGCAAACACTTTGAAGTACTCTATATTTGCCAATCTAATCTAAGAAAACCCACACAATACTAAGAAGAATATACAAAATTTGAAGCCATTTAAAAATATTTTAACTGATTATTGTTTTTTTAACTTCTTTTCAAACCACTGTCACATTTTAAACAAGGCTTTAAAAATATTTATAGTTTGACAATAGTATAAAGCCTAAAATTCATGAAGTTAATTCAGTGCTAAACTAACAAAAATTGTAAGTAAACCACAAAGTAAATTTTGCCTTGTGGAGGGGAAAAAAGGAATCAAAGACAACTACAAAGGTGAACATCTCACTTTTAAAAACGTGTGGTCTACATCTAAACATACTATTGCTCCCTAAAGAAAAACAACAATCAAGAACTATATCTAAAAACAGGAATTTAAGTGGTTATTTTCAAATGCTACAATATTTCTTACACATAAAATTTACTAATGCAGAGAAATATCGGCTCAAAATGGTAATTCTCTATAAAAGACTTGCTCTGTTAAGGCTTTGTTGCTCTGAGGCCAAGTATAAGCCATATAAGGGAACTGAAGTTCAGTGCCATTTATTTTGTTCCGCTCTTTCAGATGCCCAAGAATAACCTCCTTCGCTGCCTAATGATACGTTCCAAAATCAAAAAGTAGATCAGTTATTTACTTTAAATTCCTTGATAAAGCAGCTTTGACTTAACAGGAATTACCTGATGGTTCACAAATCTTACCAACGAATTTTTAAAAAAAAAAAAAAAGGATCTCCAGAGACTAGGCTCTGGGGAAAATATCAAAACAATATATAGTAATAAATAGTTAAAAGAGTCTCATTTTGAAATATACTTAATAAAGTAACAAAAACCAAGTTGTGAAATAATTTGATCTCTTTAAAACCTACCTTTTCTCTTCGTTGGACTAAAGAAAGCCAACTATTTTTCTTGGGGTAGCATGGGCAAACTAAACATCAATTTATATTTTAGATATACCTACAACGGAACACCATATTTATCTAATATTTATGCAAAAGCACAGTATTATCTTTCACCTCCCTTTACCAGAAAAGTACTGGAAAAACAAAAAAACTTAAAAAAGATACACACTAAAAGGCCACTGAAGAAACCGTTTTGTGTTTGCTGCGACCAAAACTAGTTTGATCTATAAAGACTACCGATTGGTTCAGTAGTGTTTATAACTCTGCCTGGTGGAATGTCTCTCACGCATCACTAATTCCTGCCTCTACATCAGGTACCTATCACTTATTAGGCAGAACCAGCCAAAACATTTGGGCCAACACAAAAATGTAAATACTGTACTATTCAAAAAGCACAGCTCTTTATCACAATGTGATTTCCAAGAAAATCGTTTGAAGCATTTTACTTCCTTTCCTATATATTCTGATCTGAACTGCAGAGACGTCCCAACAAATCAGACGACTTATAGCTGTTTTTTGTTTTTTAATTGTAACTATCCACAACACTTAACGCTCTCCTTCTTCCTACTAGGTCAGCTACAAAAAACTCTAGCAGACCCTTGCTTTCAATTAATTAACCATACAAGTATTATAAGGTTCTAAGCGTCTGAAAGGAACAAGTTACTGAAGAAATATATTACCCACCTAGAAAAATGACTCAGAATGGCAAAGGTTTTTGTTTATAAATTCAACGAAATATATTTCTAAGTGTTGGAACTACAAAATCTCTATATACGACTGAACGCAAAAGCCTAATAATGGGTAACAGTATAAACAAATGTGGCAGCCATCTCAACAACAGCAAACCACTCGCTGCAGCGACCTTTCTTCCAAAACCAAAGTTGCCGGTTCAGCAACTTAACAAATAAAAAATATACACTGTATATGTTCCGGGAAACTAAAACTTCTGGACCTTGTGCTGAACAAAGCACTCTTTCTTCAGATTGCTTAAAACTTTTCATCCCACCGCATTCTTTCAACCTCTTCTAAAATAACCAGAGTCCTGATGGTAGAAGGGGGAAAACAAATCAGTTCTACCATTTAGCACCTAAAACACTATCCCGTTCGACATTAGCAAAGGTGAATTCAGGGACACTTGGGAAAAAGTGAAACACACTCAACTATCCTCTCTTTCCTGGCCCAGGAGCTTGGTGACTTCTAGACACTTTTCGTGGAAATTACCTTTCGGTCGGGCAGTGTCTCAGGGCAGCTTTTTCAACGCTTCGCCTGACATGATTTCCTTCCCTTCATTAGTCACTTCGGATCCAGCCGAATTTCTCTCTCCGGTAAGAGCGGATGTGGAGCGGCCTCCCGCAAGAGGAAGAGTAGGTTGCTTTGGTGGGGGCTGGGAAGCGGGCTGGTTTCCTGGTCTCGAGTTTTGCAGGAGTTTCCCAGCCCCAACTAGGATCTCCGCCGAAAAAAAAACTTTTCACTCGTGACACCGCCCGGAATTACCGTGCGAAACTCACTTCCTGCCCTGGCGAGAAGCAGGATCCAGCTCGGTCCAGGGCAACCCGGAAAACCAGCTCCGCGCGCTGGAGGGGGAGGGGACGGGAGGGGAGGGGGCGCCGGCGGAGCCTCGGGCTCCGGGAGGCCGGCGCGCCCCGCACGCCCGACGGCGGCGGAACCCGGCCGGCGGGCGCGAAGACGCCGCCGCGGGCTGGGCGAGCCTCGGCCGCGCTAGGCCGCCACCGCCCCCCGAGCCGGGCAGCGCGGTTATTGTCTCGATAGCGCCTGCCGCGCCCTTCGCTCGCGCCGCCGCCGCCGCCGCGGCCCCGAGCTGCAGCCGAGGGGCCGAACAGCCTCGAGGGCGGCCCCCTCCCCGGGCCGTCCGTCGGGCCGTCCGTCCTTCCGTCCGTCCCTCCCGCCTTCCCTACCCGCCCTCGACCCCTCTTCTGCTTCCTCTCCCGTTTTCCCGCCGCCGTCCCTTCGCTCCCCTCCTCGTTCTTCTTCCCCCTCCGGGCGGCGGAGGCTCCCCCGGGCAGCGCAGGGGGTGCGCGCCGGCGGCGGCTTCGTCTCCTCAGGAGCTCGCGGGGCCGCGGCAGGGGCCGAGGCTGCGTCCCGCGCCGCCGCGCCACATTCACTCGAGCGCGAGACGGAGAGGGGAGGGAGGGCGCGCAGAGAAAGGAGGAGGAAGGGGGCTGGGGCGGAGGGGAGGCACTGCCTCACAGGCCGCGGCGGCAACAGCGCCACCGCCCCGCCGGCGAGGGGGGAAGAGGCTGCGCGCGGCGGCTCCGCGGCGGGGGCGGGGCGGCCTCCCGCCGGCTTCACCCCCCCGCCCACAGCCGGGGGAGGCCGGCGCGAGCCAGTCACCGCGCACGGGGCGGCTCGGGCCGACGTCGGCGGCGGTGGGCCGGGGGCTCGCGTGCGAGGCGCGGCGTGAGGCCCGCTCCGGCCCAGGCCGGGGAAGGCCCGCCTGCCGCCCCCAGCCCACTCCCCAAGCGCCCAAGGTGGGCGCCCTGACGACGCTGACCCCGGCTGCCCCGCGCCCAGCCCGGTAGCCGGCCTCCGGCGCCCCGGCCGATTGAGTGTCTTTGTACGACAGCGATCGGCGCGAGGGGTTCAAGTCCAGCCCCGATTTTCAGGCTGCAGGTATCTCTTTCAACTGCAGCACTCCAACTTCCTCTAAAGGCACGCTCAGTTTGCAGGAAACCACAGCGGCAGCTCAGGGGAGCTTCCCACGCCGGCCCTTGCTCCGAGCCTGCTCGCACAGCAGCGCAGCTGGGGCTCCTCCAAGTCTCAGCCCCACACCGGCGGGGAGACAAAGCTGGCGCTGGGAGGGGGAAAAGGGCCCGCGAAATTGCCTCAAGGTGGTGCCTTTGTTAGAGGAAACATTGTATACGCTCCGAAAGCGACAGAGGCTTCCAACCCCAGCGGTTTCGGTGCACCAGTCGGTGAATTGCGCTGGCCCTAATCTATCAGCCTGGCAGGGTTTGCGTTTACTGCGGAGAGAGATTCTTAAGCATTCTGTCAACACGTGACATAGAACGCCTCAACCATAACATTGCACAGTTTGTGCAGTTACTGCTTTAAATATGTTGACAGACAAGACGGCCTTGTTTCACCCGGAGAAGGAACTTAATAGATACGGAACAAACCATTCCCCGCCCCCAGTCTGTGCTGTACTTAACCGTGTACAGTGATGGTAATTAGTCTCTGTGTCCCTGAAGTCACTGCTTCAGTTCTTCCGTCTGTGTTCCAGAGATAATTATTTATTAGCAAGTTTGAATAAAGAGCTGTATGCCCTACAGATGATTTTTGGCTTGCATCCAAAGGAAGTTCGTGAAGTCCATCAAAGAATTATTTACCAAAGTGAGTTGTATGCTAGTGACAAACGCTTGAAACAACTCCAAAGATATTCAAGACGTTCTATTAGGGGTAGGAGCGTTTTAACTACTTCCAGAACTGCTAGAATAAACACAGGTAGTTCCTTAGCTTAGAGCAGAAGTTGATGGTTCACAGACAGTACCAAAGTGGTCAGGCTTATTTAGTGCTGAACTGGAGGTAAGAGAACATTAAACCAGGAAACAGCAGCCAGGTCTACTAGTAAGTATAAGCTATTTTTAATTGTCACAAGAAAGATTTCCTACTCCACTTTCGAAAACTGGTTTGAGTCTGACCAGACTCCTTGGTATAGCTCTGAACTGCAAGGGTCACTCTCCTAAAGCAGCCCAGCATGGAGTATCTCCCATACCAGCCAGAGGCCAGCTGTAGACCAGCTGGATTCTAGGATTCCAATGTCACATTTAGTCTCAGGTTGATTCAAGACCCGTTTAAATGTGACATCATAGAATCAAGTAAATGTAATGTCCCCACCCCACCCCCAAACCTAAATAAATAGGACTAGACCAGTCCCTAGGCTAGAACCTGCCCTGGCCCTAGCCTTTATTTTGACTTAAACTCATACTGGGGACCAATCTGGCTGACTACCATTTAGGCTACAAAAGTCCCTATGACCAAAAACCCCTCCCCCAACTCGCCTGAAATTTTGCCACTAGCATTTAATCCCTTTGAGTAGTTTATTTCTCTAGCATAATCCTGGGAAAGGTACTCTTTTAAGCCTTATTAGTCTTTTATACCTAATTCATCAGATTGTTTCCCCAAAGCAGCTTTTGATGGGAGGGAATATAGAGATAGCATATGCTGATGCTGAGAAGGTAGGAGTGGGAAATGTGATTTCATTCTTTGGGGGAATATATGGAGAGTAGAGAAGTATAGACAATAAAGTGCTCCCTATTCGACTGTTAAATAAGTCCTACTTACTCATACTGTAAGAATGAACCCCAAAACGCTGGCCTTAAGAGGATGGAAGCCAGGATACACTTACCAATATTACCTATTTTGACAAATGTTTCTTTAATAATCCTTCTGTAAAGTATCTTCAGCAGGGATTCTGCATCTGTGCTCATGCGAGGGTGAAATGACAACTATATGATCAGAGTATTCAACAATCAGAATAATGATTCATCTTTGTTATTCATTGCTGACTGCTTGGTTCTAACTCATATGAGCAGCACATACAGATATAGCCAAATCTTCCGTTTGTTCTTTTACAAGGCACTCCTGTTCCGTGCTTTACAAATTAGTTTTCTTTGAAAATCCTTCCACAGTTGAACTAAGATGGACTTAATGTTTCAATTATGATTAAAGGGAGAAGTAAAACCCCACTTTAAATGAGGCTGCCTAACTGTAATTCTGTAATGATTAATGAACTCCAGGACCACCTTAGAGAATAAGCTAAAAAATAGTTGTCGATAGTATAACTTGATATTCCCCATTGTGATTCTCTAAATAATTGTCCGTGAAAGGCAGGGAATTCTTTCTTTGGGATTCTCCCTTCTCATGGCTGGGCTCAGGAAAGGAATTACTGTCTGCTAGAGATAAGCCACATATCCGAAGGAAAGCCTTAAGACCTTAAGCATTCCAGGGAATGCACACAGCATCCATCAAAAAAAAGTGTCTCAACAGAGAGCCTATCCACTGTTTTAAAAAGGGTTCCCTGTCATTTCCCCATGCCAGCCAAGCAGCTGTGCGCAAGCATTTGTGACAAAGTTAGCAGAGGGCAAGGAAAAGTTTAGGGTGATCATTCTTTTCTCCCTTTCTCAACACCTAGTAAAGAATTGGTGACCTTAAACCAAAGCTTTTATCACAGTAGTATTTGAGAAAAATTAATCTTCAGGCTAGAATAGAGTTAGATTCAAAAAAAGTCTAGAAGCATTAGATCAATTAGATCAAAATGCATTATAACATATATTTTTAATAGGGATTGACTTCCCTATTTTCACTTCCATCTTAGCCCGTTGATAGTGAGGGCAGGAGGTTAGGGTGGCAAGTGTGTGGGAAACGGACATTTGGGCTCAAAAGAGGCAGTAACATGCAGGAACCAAAACTAAAGATTTTATAATGCTTTGGGAATGGAAACATCCCTCCCATAGCATGTTTCTGCCTTTCAGACATATTTTCAGTAATATTTTATCAATCACAGGGAAGTCTCCCTCTATTTGTGAAAAGCTTTATGAAAAGTTTTGAAGTTTTTTTTCCCCTAGTATATCCTTGATAATCTTTTTTCCTATCCATACACTTCGTAGCCTATCCAAATTAAATTTCTTTCAGATGTCTTATGAACATTTTTAAAGTGTGGAGGAAATGAATAATGCGTGGTGATTATTTGTGTGACCTCTGAAACAAGACTGCTTGAATTAGAAACTTGGCTACTGAATGACCTTGGGCAAGTTCCTGAACATCTATAAACATAAACTTGAGCTTCCTCATCTCCAGAACGGGGACTACAATACTAACTGCCTCATAGATTACTGGGAGGACCACATGGGACAGTGCTCACCAAGTGCTTAGCACAGTTTCTGGCAGACTCAAAAGTGTTAGCTGTTAGTAGTGATGCACTTTTAAATGCACTGATAACATGTAACATGCTTCCATCATTTCTAAGGTGACCGTATAGTGTATCATCCAGGCTAGAACACTTTTGAGAGTGAAAGCAGACATTTAATAATAATTACACAGGGACAACAAATGTAAAACCAGGACTGCACTGGGCCAACAGGGGCAAATAGTCACCTTCATAGTTTCCAACTTTATCACCTTCTTCTGATCCACTTCCCCTCTCAAATTTTCCCTGGTGTGAATCATAATCTATTTCAATCATATTACAATATGCACACTTCTCTCTAAATCTTAACAGTATTAAATTAACAGCAACAACAAAAGATTAAATACTGTGGCTTAATGCTCCTTAATGCAGGCTTTCACTTAAGAATATTATCTTTGAGTAACAAAACTTCTGTTTTCCTACTCACTTAAGCTCACACTTAATAACTTTACATTTTTTTCTATAGTATTTTGTTTTAAAAAACAGTTTAGCGTCAAATATGCCATAAAAATAGCGGATATGTAAGTATTAAGCATAATTTGAGGTGTAGCAAGAGGCTAAATGCCCTGCTCTAAAACGCCAACTATGTTACATAAAAACTTTTTTTAGTTAAGTAGCATATCACTCCTATTCCAAAGTAAGAATGAGTCATCTCCATATTGTCGATGACAACCATATCATCATCAGATTACTGGATAAATCTCACCTAAATTTGGTTTAATCAGTATTTGGAAAATGATATTTCTCAATTGGATTTTCTAAAATAATTCTGGATATACTTTAACACTCATACATTCTTCTCTTGGAAAGAAGTCTATTTTCTGGGAATTGACTGCAAATTTCCTTCAAAAATGCTGATCTAGGGCCGGCGCCATGGCTTAGCGGTTAAGTGCGCGAGCTCTGCTGCTGGCGGCCAGGGTTTGGATCCCGGGCCCACACCGATGCACCGCTTCTCTGGCCATGCTGAGGTCGCGTCCCACATACAGCAACTAGAAGGATGTGCAGCTGTGACATGCAACTATCTACTGGGGCTTTGGGGGGAAAAAAATAAGTAAATAAAGTCTTAAAAAAAAAAAAATGCTGATCTAAACAAAAATATATTTTTAAATATTTCCTCTCTCTTCTGTTTTCCCTAGTCCAATCCCTTTGTTTTTATGCCATTAAATTAATGTCAACCATCAGATTAATCATTTGTATTTTAGTTTTCTTAGTTTTAAATTACTTTTAATTGTCTTGTTCTTTCAGTGTTCCTCTAAAACAGATGCTGAATTTCTCTTCCTTCTGCCTCTGGAAACTCCATCTGAGATTTTTTGTTTTCTTAGACAAAACTTTAGATTGTATGTTTTTCTTATTTCCTCCTATACAGCATACCAAACTATTAATAGAATTGTCACTTTCCTTCCAAAGAGTTTGTAGAAATAAATATGTAGAGAAGAATTTGTTTTCAAATATTTTATTTTATAATTTTCAACATAATTTTTCTTTTTCATTCTTGATATTTTATTTCATTTACCTGATTTCTGACCACCGTACCTCATAGATAAGTGATATGTCTATTTTGTCTTCTGTAATAATGAAACCTAGCCAATAAATTCTTTCTCATCAATATTTTCATCTTTCAGAAAATTCTGGCACTGGCATTAGCATTTACTAGCTGTTGACCTTGGTCAAATCATTTAATCTCTTTGTGCAATAGTTCATGATCTATAAAATGGAAAAATAAGCCCTGTCTTATCTATCTCATACGGTTATCATGAGCACCAAATGAGCTGATGTACGTGAAAGCACACTATAAACACTACATAAATGAAATCTATCTTTCTCTTCTCTTACATCAGTAGTAATACATTTCATGTTATCATCAATAAAATATCATAAGCTATATTCAATGTCCATTGACATAGTGGCTCTATAGTATGCATACTTTAGATTACATATTAAATGCAGAATCTATTCTCTATAAAGTCTGTGACCTGTAAGAGGAAGTATGTATAAATTCATCAAATTTTATATAAAAATTCAAGTCATTAATTCAGATGACAAAAATTCAGAAGTTTTGATAATTCAGACTCTGGCTAGATTTTACACTATAAAATGTTACTAGGCAAATTAGAATTGTTAATTTCAGGGAGAATGTTTGTCCTACTTAAAGAAAATAAGCTTTTAAAACTCTAGAATCAGAGAATTTTCAGTAGTGGTTGAATAAGCAGGAAAGGACCTTAGATGTCATCTGGTTTCTAGTCCAGCTGCATTTTATAGGTGAGGAAACCTAGGTTTGAAGACTTGCCCAAAGTCACACTACTGGTTAGTGGCAGAACTATAGTTAGAACCCAGTTCTCCTCCTGTTGAGTATGTGTTCGGCTATATCACTTTGCCATCACATAGTAATCCAAGTTACTACTTAATTTTGCTACTTAAATTTTTGCTTAAATTGATGCTTAAATTTTTTAAACTTCTGTTGGCAAAAGACACCATAAACAAAGTTAAAAGACAAATGACAGTTTGGGAGAAAATACAACATATATAAGAAACAATAGCTAATATCCATAATATACAAAGAGCTCTTATGAATCCAGAAGAAAATAACAATCCAATAGAAGGTTTACAAAAGACATAAACCAGCACTTCACAAAAAAGAAATGTAAAGAGCCCATAAACATTTGAAACATGTAAGGGCCTTAAAAAATCAGGTGGGGAGCAACCCCAGTTTAAAACCAGGATAAGTGAGACCCTAGCCAGCTTTTGCTAATATTGTAGTTGGGGTGGTAGTTCCTTCTCAGCTCTCTCAATGAGCAAAAGGAACTCCAGTGGGCATATTAAACGGTGCTCGTATGACCTTAACAGAAAGGGAAGTGAGCCAATCTGATGACAAGTAAATTGGTATTGAACTGACTTAAACATGGTCCCGGAAACTAGGCACAGTCTTTCTGGCGCCACTCTCTATGAATGTCGGTGGGGAAACTCAACGGCACACCTCAAAAGGGTCAGGCCTGGGTGTACACTCAAGAGCCCCTCTTTGGGCACGTTCCCCTAGGCCAGACCACTAGGCTTCTGGATATGTATTTGCCACAGTTTGCCCAAATTCCAACAGTGATATACTTTGGGAACCATGGATTTTAAGATTTTAGGTTCCTCAAATAAGGGCTGAACACGGTGAGATGGTAGCAAATTGTTCTAGCAAATCGAAAGTGCTGTTTGTGTCATGAGTTTAAGGCCTGAAAGGAACTAACTCCCATTCCCCAGGCTCGTGGACTAAGGTTCTGTTAGGCTGGAGAATCCTGTGAGGGATCCAAGGAGACAAGGGCAGGAGCAGCCGTAGGAGTGAGGAAGGGGACGGAGGAAAGCCTCTGTCCTGCCCCTGTTTGTAAGGTGAACTCTCTCCGCTCTTCACTCTTCCTTGGATTTGCTTCCTGCCAATTGTTATAACGACAAGGAATAGGGAAAAAATAAGGGATCAGGTAGGAGAAGGAGAGAAAAAAGTCAGCTTAAAATAACTCCTTTTAAAAAGACTAATGCAGATCTAAAACTAGGAATTGAAGTAAAATATTTTTAAAAGATTGAAATACTTTTTGTAGAAAACACAACAGATGAAGGGAGAGAGAAAAATGAGAGCTAAAAATCACTAAAAAGAGCAAGTTGAGAAAAAGAGATTTAAGTTTAAACTCTCCTGAAAGCCAGAAAATGAAATTGATTTCAATATATTATATATATGAGGGGGAAAAAAGTAAAAAAAAAAAAAAAAAAAGATGAATGACATTGACATTAAGAGGAGTATGGATAAACTAAAAAAAAATCTATAATATTAAAAAATAATAAAACAACAACAGTTGTGAAGGAGGTACAAGGTGGATTGCAGTTTAAACATTACAGGGTCAAAAAGTTAAAAAGAAAGTAAAAAAACTGCTAGAGGCCATTTAGTCCCTAAGTGAGTCTGATATCTCCAGGAAACCGGGTCCTGCTGGTACCAGGAGCCTCCTGCGTAGAAAATCAATGGAACGGAGGGCTGCTCTGAAATTGCCCTGGGACACCCCAAGGCTCATGGCTTGTAATTGTTCTTCTCAGCTACCTGTGGAAGCAAGTATCTGACTTCTACAGCTGATCCAAACAGCACAGCCTGGCCTCTGTAAACTCCTCCCAAGCTCTTGACTCCCTCCTCTTCTTCAATACTTCCTTATCAGAATAATAAATTATGATGCCAGTTAATAGATAACCTGCCTGCACAAGATGACCTAGCAAGGAAGTCGTAGAGCTGGAATACGAACCCAGCAACCTGAACCCAGAGCATAAGTGCCAACCATTACTTTCTATGTTGTCCTGTGACTACTGTTGATGCCCGTACCAGGAGATTTTCCACACCATACATAAGCCAACATTTTCACTTTTAATCATTGGGGATTTTTTTTCATAATTCACAACCTTCTGTTGAATGAAAACAAAAGCAGTTTTAATTTCATCTTGAAATACTTCCTGTTTCTTTGTCTTCCTCTTCCTCTGCTTCTTTATAATAAAATCTGGTCCCTTTCTTTTCTTTTCTCTCTTTTTTCTATTATAAAGAAACGTGTATGCGCTGTAGAAAATAAAGGGCTTACGAAGTACACAAAATAAGAGGAAAATATTCCACCAAGTACAAGCAGCTAAAAATAGAACCCTGATAATGGTGTTGTCCAAGTGCCTGAGCATAACTGTAGAGACTAGGTGATTTCAAGAACCTTTCTCCAGAACATAATGCTCATTTTCATGTAGCAGCGATAAATGATTGTGCCAGATCCATAACTAGAGTCACATCTTCATTATTTGTGGGATTGCATAAAAAATGAGCCATTCCAATTTGGTACTGCAGAAGTTTACACGACTTGAAGTGATGATACTGTGTTTTCTCTTATCCTCATTTATAATCATTCCATCTCATTTTACCAACAACCATTTGCATTGGAATCTTGCTGATAATCATTCTTTACACGTCTAATGGAGTGTAACAAAAACACAGTGAGCAGGCTTCAATACCGATATGCTAAGTGGTGTCTAATATCTTGGTGTTCTTCTCTTTTCCTTTAATGTGTATATGACTCATTGATGCTTCTGAGCCACTAGTAGAGAAGGTAGTTTAAAAATCATTACCAACATAATTTCCATCCACAGACTCTACCTTTTACTTTCTCACACCACCTCATTTAAAGTCGTTTGTGTTTAAAAGTATGTAATAGCACTAAAAGAAGGTATTATGTGTTTCATCTGTTGCTCCAAAAGAAGCAAAAAACTGGACTATCAACCCGCTGTGTAATCCCTCACAGACTACAGCGCCTTTCAGTAGGAAGCCAGGCCCTGCCAAGAGCAAGGAGGATTGCAGTTTAAACATTACAGGGTCAAGTTCAACATTTGTTCCATTCACAGAACTCCCACTGACATCAATGAGAGTTTTGTGCAGAGTAGAATTTCTTCCTCAGTTAAATGATTTCTGTAATGCCTTCTATTTTGCCAGAACATATTCCGCAAAGAATGTAATAAAGAAAATATATTTAGTACTCCTCTTTTTTTCTTTCCAGGCCTACTGTTGATTTCAATAAAATGTCATCTACAAAAAAGCATTTTTCTTACAGGACATGATTTAGAAGGTAGATAAGCCATTTTGTAGAGAATGTAAAGAGACTTTTAGATCCTCTAGACTCATCTGTTTGCAATTTTGAGATTTTTTTTTTTTGCATGTGATATAAAAATCACAATTGAATTCAGTCAACAGCCTTTGAACCTCTGAAATTTTATACCCTGTGATATATCATAATTGACTGATTGGGAATATGGAGTTCTTAAGCATATTAGACCAAGGTATGTGGAGCTAAATATCAATTCTATAAATATCCCTAGGTAAATAAAGGCTACTAACTAGGAAAAGGGAAGACACTGAATTTTATATAATTGTTGGAAGGATAGGCAATCTATATTACTGGCAAAACAAGAGTTTGAACACTACAATGCAATTTTATTGTTGTTAAGTTATACTGTAACATCAATGAAAATTAATAAAGTATTTTAATAAATATTCATAATTTATAATTATCCCATTGTTTATGTGACATAATTTTAAGGAAAATAAATTATTAGAACATTAAAATATTAAATTCTTTTAAGGGAAAGAAAATATTAGATTTTCTTTCTTTGAATAGCTATAGTAATTATCTGATTAACATTTCTAACAGTTTGGGAAATTATACATTAATTTACAGTACAAATTAATTTCAGTGTCTAACATCATAATTTAAAAGTCATCAAGGGCCGGCTCCGTGGCTGAGTGGTTAGGGGCACGTGCTCCGCTGCTGGCAGCCCGGGGTTCGGATCCCGGGCGCACACTGACGCACTACTTCTCCAGCCATGCTGAGGCCGCATCCCACATACAGCAACTAGAAGGATGTGCAGCTATGACATACAACTATCTACTGGGGCTTCGGGGGAAAAAAATAAATAAGTAAAGTTAAAAAAAAATTTTAAAAATAAAATAAAATAAAAATAAAAGTCATCAAGATTTAAAAAGAAAATGTGAGGTTTCTTATAGACTCAAGAAAATCTGAAGTTTCTTATGGACTCAAAAATCTGGTGTATGTTTTGCTTAATCTTCAGAAATATTTTAAAACAGATTGGATTCTAAACATCATTAGTATTCTATAAAAAGCTTTGGCATGATGAATTCATACTTCACATAAGGGAGATGCTCCTATTTTCCTGTTGTTCAGGAAAGTTTTTAAAAAGGCAATCTGGGGAAGAAGAAAGCTGATAGAAAAGTAAAAACAAAATGGAAAACTAAATAGGAACTCTGGCCTACGCAATGACTCTCTCCCTGTTCCTTCCAACCATCGCCCAACTGCAACATTTTAGAATAAATTTTAGTTTCTACAGAGGTTCTATTCCTCCTTCAAACTGTAATAGTGCCAGGCCTTTCAGAAAATCACAAGGTGACACTGACTACTATTTATTGATGGTTTGCTTAAACAGTAAAAACTTCTGAGAAATTCAAACAAGTATCAGAGATCACCAACATTTGCAGAGTACCTATTATGGACCCAGTACTGGGCTGTGCATTTCACGTGTGATATCTCACAAGGTAATTTAAGAGATACCCTGAGCTGTGAAGTTTTAGATAGATCTATAAGGTATATGGCAATTTCAAGAGGAATCAGTTGTTCATTGATCCTAGGAATCAGAAAAATCCCCACTTATGAGTAACCATGTGTTGTGTATTGGTTTGATATGACTTCAAATCCACTTGTTGATGACAAAGACAAAAAAGAAGTTGTATTTAGAAGTAAAGTTGTTTTTGATATGAGTAATGTAAGCTGTGTCAGGATGTCATCATCTCATCTGTTGTCATGATAAGCACTCAGTAGCTCAGCTGATGACCAACACTGCTGGGGTCTTATTACTAAGGACATGTGGAGAAGCAACTATGGCAAGGGGGCATTTAGACTATAAATGACCATTAATATCATAAATTTGTGAGGATTATTCAGAGTTTTGGTCTGGGCAAGGCGACCCTTTGCTTACCTAAAGAACTCCCCAAAGACTCTTGAGGCACCAGCTGTGGCCAGGCACCCCTGGTTGGTAGTGGTGAAAACTGTGCAGTGGCCCACAAAGGACATTAGCCTGCCAGTTGACGCTGGCACCATGATTCCCTAGCAACATGCTCTACCAACAAGGGACTTTTATTTTCACTGGCAGCTGGACATCAGCTCTCAGTTCGCAAAACCCTCTCTCCCCAGAACCAACCTCATAGAAAAGGTACACCTCAACTGAATTTGGACTTTATTTCTGTCATCTTCCCTTGCCTGGACTAATAGTGTAATTAATCTGTCATTGTTTTGGAGTATGTTATTTCTTTATTGGCTTGTTGAGAGACATTATCGTGTATGATATTGGCTTGAGAAATTATTATAATTCCCACTGTGAAGCTGTGTTAAATAAACTATTGGCAAAGACAATCTCAGTCTCTGAGCATAATTTTGCCCCCCAAAACAAAACACCAAGATAAGTAGACTGTCAATTCTTTTGTGATCTTTTGGGTTGGGGACTGTTCACCAGATGTATGTGATGATGTGGTAGTTTTAAAATATGCCCACAAATTCTTTGACATTCGTCTTACCAAAAGTGTAATCTGTGTATTCTGTCCTTGAAATTGGGCTGGCTTTTGATTCTGTTTCAACCAAGAGAATACAGAAGAAATGACACTGTGTGACTTCCCAGGTGAGGGCGTTAAAAGGCAGTGTCTCTACTTTGATCACTGGAATATTAGCTTTTGAAGACATCGGCTACCAAGTAAGCATTCTGTCTGCCCTGAGGCCATCACGCGTGAGAAAGGTCAAATTAGCCTACATGGAAAGACCACACCGAGAGGCCCTGAGACTAAATATAGGAATTGAGAAAGAGAGAGCTGCCTGCCCAGTCTCAAGCTGTTCCAGCCTCCTTTCCGACTCTGCCCTGCCCCACCCCACATCTGTTACACCTCCAGCCACCATCACATGAGAAAACATAAGAGCCGGAACTGCCCAGCCAAGCCCTTCCCACATCTCTGACCCAGAGAAAATATGAGATATAATGTAATGATTATTGCATTTAAGCCAGTGAATTTTAGGGTGATGTGTTACACAGCAATAGTAACCAGAACAAATAGAAATTTTCTAGTTTTCAAAAAAATTTTATATTGAAAAATTTCAAATATATTCTATAGTAGAGAGACAGACTATACAATGAACTCTCATGTATATTACCCAGATTCAACATATTAAAATTTTTGCCACATTTGCTTCATCTGTTCCCTTTTTTTTCTTTGCTGAAGTATTTTAAACTGTATCCCAGACATCGTGTCATGTCAAGTATCATATGATACTTTGGTATGAATATCGAAAAATAGACATTTTCTTACATAACCAAAATATCATCATCACACTTAACAAAATTAACAATAATTCTCTGGCATCATCTAATATCCAGACCACAATCAAATTTCCTGGTTGTCTCTAAGTTGTGTTTTTACTGTTTTTAGAATAAGGATCTAAACAACGTCTACATAAGCATTTGAAAGTTGTTGTGCCTCTTAGCCTCTTTTCGTGTAAAACAGTTGCTTCCTCTCCTTCCCTTTTTCCCCATGCAATTAACTTGCAGAAACCAGATAAGTTGTCTGAGGAATGTTTGCTTTCTTGTGGTGTCATTTAACTCGCTCTTTTATCCCCTGTAGTTCTTGTAAATGAAAGTTGGATCAAAAGAATTGATTAGATCCAGGGTCAGCTTTTTTTTCCCCGTGGGGATACTTGATAAGTGCTGTGTGCTCCATAATGCATCACATCAGGAGGCACATGATACCTGGTTGTTTCACTTTTAGAGATGCTGAGATTAATTAGTCCTGTGCTGACAGCCTTATTATCCCTCATGGTAAAGTTCTGCCTTTCAACTAACGGTTTCATTCGATGATGATTGTTGCCTGAATCAAGTATTTCCTCATCGCTCCTGGATTGTCACTGCTTCTAGGCCTTTTCAGTAGGTAGTACTAGGAAATGTGTATTCAAAGAGGAAAAAATTGCACGTAGTATTGATATTCCCAATTCAAATTTTTGTTTTTTCCCCCAAAGCCCCAGTAGATAGTTGTATGTCATAGCTGCACATCCTTCTAGTTGCTGTATGTGGGACATGGCCTCAGCATGGCCAGAGAAGCAGTGCGTTGGTGTGTGCCCGGGATCCGAACCTGGGCCACCAGTAGCGGAGCGTGTGCACTTAACCGCTAAGCCACGGGGCCGGCCCCCCAATTCAAATTTAACGTTGTAACCATGTAATCCTGTAAGATTTTTCACTTAAATTCTTTGATTTTCTATTCGTTTCTCTTACACTGAAAATCTTTGTTCCTAACATCAACATAATTACTTATTTGCATTAATCTATAGTATATTTTAAATAGTTTCAAAATAATAACATCAATATTGCCTCTAACAGTTAGATACAGAATACAGTTTATGATTTCTTTGTACCTCTATTTGTTCTTCGAATGTGTTCTGGGGCCAGCCCCATGGCATAGTGGTTAAGTGCAGGCGCTCTGCTGCTGGCGACCTGGGTTTGGAACCCCGGGCGCGCACAGATACACAGCTTGTCAGGCCATGCTGTGGTGACGTCCCATATAAAGTGGAGGAAGATGGGCACAGATGTTAGCCCAGGGCCAGTCTTCCTCAGCAAAAAGAGGAGGATTGGCATGGATGTTAGCTCAGGGCTGATCTTCCTCGCAGAAAAAAAAAAAAAAAAAGAATGTGTTTTGTTACAGTGTACCCTTGGAATAATTATTTTCTTTGTATGTTTTTAGTTGTGTCTTTTTGTGTTAATGACTTGATGTTAAGTTCCTTTGTTTCAATTCATTCATTCAGTTCAGTTCAAGTTAGGTCCATTTGTTTCATCTGTTTTTAATTTTTATAGATTGCTTTTAATTTATTTTATTTTTTGAATATGTGAAACATGTTTATACTTTACATGGCCAAATTATACAACAAGATATGTTCAGAGAAGTCATTTCATTCCTTTTCTCACCACCCTGTTCATTCCTTTTTGAAATAGTCATTTTTTATTAGTTTTGGTTTGAGTGTTATATTTTTAAAAGATTTCATTTATTTATGCTGTCTTGAGAGACTATGAGAGATGACAATTAGGCTTTAGGCTGAGTTGCTACAGTAACTCTTAGGATCCTGACAGCTGTAGGTTGAGGAAGACTTAGTCTTCAGACGAAGCAGCCTTCATAAAAACAAGTCATATCATGGGCCGGCCCCGTGGCTTAGCAGTTAAGTGCGCGTGCTCCGCTACTGGCGGCCCGGGCTCGGATCCCGGGCGCGCACCGACGCACCGCTTCTCCGGCCATGCTGAGGCCGCCGCGTCCCACAGACAGCAACTAGAAGGATGTGCAACTATGACATACAACTATCTACTGGGCTTTGGGGGGAAAATAAATAAATAAATCTTTAAAAAAAAAAAAAGTCATTTCAGCCTTTCTCCCCTCACTGCTTCCGCATCAAAGCCTTTTCTCAATGGAGAAGTGGTTCTCTGCCTCTCTTCTTAACGGTTCTTTACCACCTCTACTGAAATGTGCTTACCTAGTTAAAAGATTTTTTTTAATGGTTAGAAAATAGAATTCATAATAGGATTCCTTTTTACATATATATGTTTGCAAGAGGAAAACTAGTGACGTGATATACCAAAATATTAGTGCTACTTATTTGTGAAGAGTGAAATTTCAGATTATTTAATTTCATTTTTCTTTTTATCTATATTTTCTAACTTTCTACAGTGATGATATACTTGCATAATATTAAAGGGAAATGTGCTTTCCATTATATAAAAAGATAATAGAATAATCTTTTAAAAATGACTAAATGAATGGAGAATTATTGTTATAGAATTTTTGTTTGGGATGATGAAAAATTCTAGAAATGGATAGTGGTGATGGTCGCACAACATTGTGAATGTGAATGTACTTTATGCCAGTGAATTGTACTCTTAAAAATGGTTAAAATGGTAAGTTTTATGTTATGTATATTTTACCACAATAAAAAAAATAATAAATGATGTAAAAAAAGTTACTACAGATTAGCCCTAGTATTAAATGAAACTTACTAAATACCATGATCTTGCCATATTACAGTTATGTTCTTTAGACAGGTGTCCAAAACATTATTACTTGCTTGGTGTAGAGGTATATTAAATATAAACTAATATTTATTGAGGGACTGAATAAGCATTTTACATATAATATGTCATTTAATATTCCTCAAAATCCATAAGTACAATTATTATCTCCATTTTGAAGAAACTGAGGCTGAGAAAGTTTATGTCATTTGTTAAAGGCCACTCAGCTAGTAAGTGGCAAAATCAGGGTTTGACCGAAGGTCTGTGTGACACGCCATCACTGCTCTCAACCGCCACGTTATAGCAGTTTGACTACACCAACTCTATGCCATTTTGGGACTTGTTACACAGCATCCTTGTTGTTATAAAAAACTCTTTCATAACTTTCCAGCTATGAGTTTACTAAATAAGTCTGCCACGTTTACTTTTAATCTCTTTTGTTTCTGCTATGTTTAAAAGTTGGTTAATTGAGCTTTCATGAAAATCATTCCCGTGATTACTATTCTTATTTTCATAGTCGTTTCAAATAATGAAAATCATGGTACATTTATTCTATTTCAGCTAGAGACAGAGTTGCTAAGAAGGTGCAAATTAGGATGCATTTTGAACACATTTTTACAAGGTGAAGTCAACAGCTTTCTGGAAATGCTGGAGAAAATCATGCAATTATCTTTCTAATCCCAGAAACTTCAGAGTCTCCAGGGTCTGGGGAGAGGACCAGGGTTTGGGTTAGGCCTGAGTTTAAGAAACATAGTCACCTCACACATTCTCCTTCCAATCTGGAAGCTAAAAGTGTACTTTGTTAGTATACTCCCACGGCTGCCCACTGGTCCTAAGACCCGCTCCTTACTTCTTCCTCATTCTCCAAAGTTCTCAGGAGTGCATTCTGGTTAAGAGTTGGTAGAATCTGGGCCCACTAGGATCTGCTGGCATGGCTTAGAGCTCCTGCAAGGATCCTGGAACCAGTCTATTCCCTTAGATGCCATTATGAATTTCAGTTCTGAACCAGACATATGGCCACACTCTAGATGAACTGTTTATAGGGGCACATTTCTTTGGGCCTTTTCAACTGACCCTTTAGACACTGAAGACTCATGTTTGGGATGCAGTAAGCTACCTAGGGTTTGAAGTGCAGACAAGCAGCCACAGAATGAAAAAGTGTCTCTGCAGGGAGCCTGCTTATAACTTTGCATTGTATTTACTTAGTTTTTCCAAATAAAATTTGATTTATTCATTTAAAAGAAACAATGCTGTTTCCAGAGCTGTCAAGACAAATGTAAATTTAAGAGCATTACAAGCTCACTCCTGGAAGAAATGTGAAAAGCAATTTAAAATTATCAATATTAACAATACTTTTGGTATGAGGATGAGAGAGTAAGTTTCATGCCAAGAATTTTTCCAGTCATGCAGAACTGAAGTCTGAGCATACAAGTAACTCAGTTAATCAGGGTCAAAGGAGGATAATGAAATAGGCCTTTGAGGTATAGAAAGAATATATAAAAATTGAATGAACATGGAGAAACCAAAAAATCCAGAGACTTGACCCTCTTGGAGTCCAAAAGATTTGACACTAAGAATATTTTCCACAATCTTAGTTAAGACTCTGAAAAGTTCTTCACATGAATTTCTACTCCCCATAAATATGCCTCAGCCATTGTACAAATGACCAGCATTAGACACCTCCATTTGAGAAGAAGGATGTCTACCAGTGAAAGGTGTCTACAAGGAATAACAAATGCGTATTCAATGTCCATTATCCTTGTTCATGGAGGGAATCTGTGCAATAGAGAATCCAAAACAGAGGGTAACCACCAAATCACTCATATTTCAACTTGAAATATATTTGTTAATTGTAAATCTCTTCCCTATTTTATCCTTATTTAGGCCAGGATTTCTCAACTCTAAGACTATTGACATTTTGGACCTGATAATTCTTTGTTGTACCCTGTGCATTGTAGGATGTTACCAGCTTCTATCATTAAATGAAACTTGTGACAACCAAAAATGTCCCCTAGGGAGACAAAATCAGTCCCAATTGAAAACCACTGATTTACACCAATATCAAAATTACTTTGTCATTTTTGCTGGCACACACCAGCTGGATGGTAGGGAAAGTGGCCTAAGAGTACAAGAGGAAGCTGGCCTAAGACAAAGAAAATTTATTGCAGATAATCTGTCATGTAGATAATCAACAAGTAATTTATAGAAATTAAATATAGTGCTGGGAGCATCTTTTTAGAACCAAGGTTCTCGATAGGTAAACAAGTGAGTGATTGAGGTTGATATAAATACCAGACACAGTTATAATCACCTTCCGGCCACCAGACTCCAGCCAGTGAAGATCAAATCAAGTATTCCTTTTATAGAACTGAATGACTTGATACACATGGTGCAACTCGGAGCTTGCTTGTTTTTCATTCGTTGCCAGCTGGTCTAGCAGAAAGGTTGCCAGATGCTTGGGTCATGCAACCAAATCTCAAAAAGCGTATTGGGCCTGAGAAGACATAGAGGTGACGACTAAGGGTTTTAAGAAACGAGAAATAATCACTCCCAACTTAAACATAAATTTGATAGTGTTTCTGATGCGTTTAGGCAAAGTATATTTTAGTCTCCTTTACGTGTTTTGTATATATTTTATGGACAAAAATCTTATTTCTATCAGAAAGTCTTAAGCAGGTTAGTACATGAATTAGTACTCTGAAGACCAGTACTACAAAGTACAGGCTGAATCTCCTCATGCCCCCTTCCAGTCACTACCTCCCCAAGGATAACCGCCAGACAGACTTCTAACAGCACAGATTACTTTCATCTGTTTTTGTACTTTATTGAAGTGAAATAATATCATATGTGTTATTTTGTACCTGGCTTCTCTCACTGCACATTATTTTTTGAGATTCATCCAGGTTGTGTGTAACTCTAGTTGGTTCTTTTTCGTTGCTATGTATTATTCCAATGAGTTAATACACCACAATTAATTTCTCTACTGTTTGGTTGTTTTCAGTTTGGAATTATTAAAAATAGTGATTCTTTAAACAAATAAAGGCTAAAAAAGGTATATTCTTTAGGAGAATACATATTTTGAGAATATGTATATATTTCTTCTTGTTCTTCCAATAATCATACTAACTGGGTCCTGATCTCTGTTGTCTGCCCTGTGTGAAGCATTTAACAAAAAAGTTGTACAGGTGTGCCTGTGGACTAGGAAAATGTTTGCCCAGTTGTATTTAGATGAGGTTCAACAATCACACTCTTTGCGTGTTCATTAATAGATTTCTATCTACTTATCCACTTAGAGAAAATGTTAGAGTTAAGAGATGTGTCCAGGAGTTGCTCCTTGAATCTAGTGTGTGCAATAATTTTATTAGTGAATTTAATGAAGATCCCCAGAAAAGGCATTTGTTGTGTATCTAACATAGTGCCTGGCAAAAGAATTCATATATTTGTTGAATGAGTGAGTAAATGAATGGATGCATGGCAAAATGGATGTCTCATGACTAAGTTGGGGGCAAAGTCAATATGGTTAGGAAAAAAAGAATGGTATTTAAGAAAATAATAATATTAACAAGGTAAAGCAGTATGCCCAAGGTTAGACAGCCAGAAAATGGATGAGATGTGTTCCAAGTCCAGGCTGTCTAACTTCAAAGCACTTAACCTCCAAACTAGGTAGAATGCTCAGAAAAGAGATGGTAAAGGGGGTGAATGTAAATTCCTGAATTTAAGAGCATCATGGTGGAGTGAGCTTCCCCCATTGAACTCTCCTCCTCTAAGACACAACGAAAAGGACATTCATATTCCAACAGAAGCTATTCACACAACACAGGGGACGTCTGAGGCACCCAGGCAGCCATACACCCGAGGACTGAGGTGCTGGAATGCCGAGTAATTGGAAGGAGTTCCAGCTCTTTTGGCCCAGCAGCACTCCAGCTCTTCGTTCTTTGGCTCAGTGCACTCCAGTTCCAGTTTCTTTGCCCCAGCACACTCCAGTTCCAGCTTCTTTGGCCCAGCGCACACCAGTCCCAGCTTCTTTGGCCCAGTGGTGCTCCAGCTGCAGCTGCTTCAACCCACCCACACCCGAGCCCTAGCTGCTTCGGCCTAGCTGCACTCCAGTCTCAGCTGTTCCCACACTCCAGCTCCAGCTGTTCCCATGCTTCCCCCGCCAGCAGCCTCCACTCAGCCACGCCTCAGATCAGCCAGGGGCTGATGAGATGCCCGTGGATTGAGGTGGGCCAGAATACACAGCCCTTGACCCCAACCCAGTGGCAGCAAGAGGAAAGTGCGACTGTATATTTTCACTATGAGGAAAAGTAAGCCAACACCGACAGGCAACATGCAAAAATATATTAAATCTCCAGACCAAAAGGAAAATGACAAGCACCCAGAAGTCAACCCAGAAAGCACAGAAATGTGCTTTAATGACAGAGAATTCAAAATAGCCATCATAAAAAAGCTTAATGAAATACAAGAAAACACAGACAAACAATTCAATGAAATCAGGAGTTTCTTCAGAAAAGAGATTGAAACTATAAAAAAAAAAAATCGGAAATCTTAGAGATGAAAAACACAATAGAGGAGATAAAGACAAATCTGGAAGCCTTAAGCATCACAGCTGATATTATGGAGGAAATAACTAGCAATATTGAGGACAGCAATGCATAAATGCTCCAGATGGAGGATGAAAGAGAACTAAGACTAAAAAGAAATGAAGAAACTCTCCGAGAAATATCCGACTCAATTAGGAAAACCAACACAAGGATTATAGGTATTCCAGAGGGAGAAGAGAGGGAAAAAGGAGCAGAGACCTTGTTCAAAGAAATAATGTCTGAGAACTTCCCAAACCTGGGGAAGGAGCTGGAAATACCAGTGAATGAAATAAATAGATCTCCTAAATATATCAACACGAAAAGACCCTCTCCAAGGCATATAGTAGTAAAGCTGGCAAAAGTCAATGACAAAGAAAAAATATGAAGGGCACATAGACCAAAAAAAAAAAAATAACATACAAAGGATTTCCTACCAGGCTCTCAGCCAATTTCTCGACAGAAACTTTACAGGCTAAGAGAGAAAAGAACGATATATTCAAAATTTGGAAGGACAAAAACTTTCAGCCAATAGTATTCTATCCAGCAAAAATATCCTTCAGATATGATGGAGAAATAATAACTATCCCAGATAAACAAAAGCTAAGGGAGTTCACTCCACAAGACCCCCATGCAAGAAGTGCTCAAGAAGGCCCTCATCCCTGAGGAAAAAAAGAGAAAGGGGATTCAAAGTTTTGAACAAGGAGGAAAATAGGTCAACAAAACTGGAAAAATTGCAGTCCTCTATCAAAATAGATTAGCAAACACTTAATTGTAATACCAAAGATCAGGAGAAGGTAAGCACCAAGCATAAATATAACCTCATCACATTCAACACAAACTCACAACACAAGAAGGAATAAGATGTGACAACAATAACTTACAAGGGGAAGAGGAAAGGGATCAAATCGACTTAGTCTAAGGGAATAAGAGGCCACCAAAAAATGGACTAGCACATCCACGAGATTTTTTATACAAACCTCATGGTAACCACTAACCAAATAATCAGAACAGAATCACACACAATAAAGAAAGAGAAAACTAAGAGAACCCCCATTAGAACTACCAAACTAAATTGGTAGTCCAAAACACATGGGACGAGAAACAAAAGAAATGCAAAAGAACCAGAAAAAGGGCGATAAAATAACAACAACAAGCCCCCATATATCAATAATTACCCTAAATATAAATGGACTGAACTCTTCAATCAAAAGACACAGAGTGGTGGGATGGATTAAAAAACAAGACCCAACAATACGCTGCCTCCAGGAAACACATCTCAGCTCTAAAGACAAACACAGGCTCAGAGTGAAAGGATGGAAGACAATACTCCAACCTAATGGCAAACAAAAGAAAGCATGTGTTGCCATACTTATATCAGACAAAGTTGACTTCAAGATAAAACAAGTAATAAGAGACAAAGGGAGGCGATATATAAAGATAAAAGTGACACTCCACCAAGAAGACATATCACTTTTGAATATATATGCACCCAATACAGGAGCACCAAGGTACATAAAGCAACTATTAACAAACCTAAAAGGAGATATTAACAACAACACAATAATAGTAGGGGATCTTAACACCCCACTCTCATCAATGGACAGATCATCCAGACAGAAAATAAATAAGGAAATAATGGACCTAAACGAATAACTAGATGAGATGGTCTTAATAGACATACACAGAGCACTCCATCCAAACAGAGCAGATTACACATTCTTCTCAAGCGCGCATGGAACGTTCTCAAGAATAGACCATATGTTGGGAAACAAGGCATGCTTATATAAATTTAAGAAGATTAAAATCATAACAAGCATCTTTTTAGACCATAATGCCATGAAGTTAGAAATCAACAAGGAAAAAACTGGGAAAGTGACAAAGCTGTGGAGACTCAATAACATGCTACTAAACAACCAATGGATTATTGATGAAATTAAAAGAGAAATCAAAGCATATCTGGAGACAAATGAAAATGAAAATACACTGTACCAACTCATATGGGATGCAGCAAAAGTGTTCCTGAGAGGGAAACTCATAGCAATACAGGCCCACCTTAACAAACAAGAAAAAGCCCAAATAAGCATCCTTAAACTACGCCTAACAGAATTAGAAAATGAAGAACAAACAAAGCCTAAAGACAGCAGAAGGGGGGAAATAATAAAAATCAGAGCAGAAATAAATGAAATTGAAATTTAAAAAACCATAGAAAGGATCAAGGAAACAAAGAGCTTGTTCTTTGAGAAGATAAACAAAATTGACAACCCCTTAGCCAGACTCACCAAGAAAAAAAGAGAGAAGCCTCAAATAAATAAAATTAGAAATGAAAGAGGGGAAATCACAAAGGATACCACAGAAATACAAAAGATTGTAAGAGAATACTATGAAAAACTATATGCCAACAAATTGGACAATCTAGAAGAAATGGATAAATCCCTAGACTCATACAACCTCCCAAAACTGAATCAAGAAGAAATAGAGAACCTGACAGGACCAATAACAAGTAAAGAGATTGAAACAGTAATTAAAAACTTCCCAAAAAATAAAAGTCCAGGACCAGATGGCTTCTCTGGAGAATTTTACCAAACATTCAAAGAAGACTTAATACCTATCCTTCTCAAACTATTCCAAAAAATAGAGGAAAATGGAACACTTCCCAACACATTCTATGAGGCCAACATCACCCTGATACCAAAGCCAGGCAAAGACAATACTAAGAAGGAAAACTACAGACCAATATCTCTGATGAACATAGATGCAAAAATCCTCAACAAAATATTGGCAAACCAAATACAGCAATACAATAAAAAGATCATACACCATGATCAAGTGGGATTTATACCAGGGACACAGGGATGGTTTAACATCCCCAAATCAATCAATGTGATAAACCACATTAACAAAACAAGAAATAAAAACTGTATGATCATCTCAATAGACGCAGAGAAGGCTTTTGACAAGATCCAACCTCCATTTATGATAAAAACTCTCAACAAAATGGGTGTAGAAGGAAAATACCTTAACATAATAAAGGCCATATATGACAAACCCACAGCCAACAGCGTACTCAATGGGGAAAAACTGAAAGCCATCCCTCTGAAAACAGGGACAAGACAAGGGTGCCCACTCTCACCATTTTTATTCAACACAGTACTGGAGGTTCTGGCCAGAGCAATTAGGCAAGAAAAAGGAATAAAAGGAATCCAAATAGGCAACGAAGAAGTGAAACTCTTGCTGTTGGCAGATGACATGATCTTATATATAGAAAACCCTAAAGAATCCATTGGAAAACTATTAGAAATAATCAACAACTACAGCCAAGTGGCAGGGTACAAAATCAACTTACAGAAATCAGTTGCATTTCTATATACCAACAATGAACTAACAGAAAGAGAACTCAAGAAGACAATCCCATTTACAATTGCAACAAAAAGAATAAAATATCTAGGAGTAAATTTAACCAAGAAAGTGAAAGACCTATACAATGAAAATTATAAGACATTATTGAGTGAAATCAATGATCACATAAAGAAATGGAAAAATATTCCATGCTCTTGGATTGGAAGAATAAACATAGTTAAAATGTCCGTACTACCTAAAGAAATCTACAGATTCAATGCAATCCCAATCAGAATCCCAAGGACATTCTTCACAGAACTAAAACAAAGAATACTAACATTCATTTGGGGCAACAAAAGACCCCGTATAGCTAAAGCAATCCTGAAAAAGAAGAAGAAGGCTGGAGGCATCACAATCCCTGACTTCGAAACATACTACAAAGCGATAGTAATTAAAACAGCATGGTACTGGCACAAAAACAGACACATAGATCAATGGAACAGAATTGAAAGTCCAGAAATAAAACCTCATATCTATGGGCAGCTAATCTTTGACAAAGGAGCTAAGGACATACAGTGGAGAAAGGAAAGTCTCTTCAATAAATGGTGCTGGGAAAACTGGACAGCCACTAGCAAAAGAATGAAAATAGACCCTCTACTTTCTCCATACACAAAAATTAACTCAAAATGGATCAAAGAACTGAAAGTGAGACCTGAAACTATAAAACTCCTGGAGGAAAATATAGGTAGTACCCTACTCGTCATCAGCCACAAAGGGATCTTTTTGAATTCCCTACTCAGACAAGGGAAACAGAAGAAAAAATAAACGAGTGGGACTTCATCAGATTAAAGATCTTCTACAAGGCAAATGAAACCAGGATGAAAATGAATAGGGAACCCACCAGCTGGGAAAGAATATTTGCAAACCGTATATCTGACAAGGGATTAATCTCCATAATATATAAAGAACACACACAACTGAGTAACAAAAAAACAAACAACCCAATCAAAAAATGGGCAGAGGAAATGAACAGACACTTCTCCGAAGATATACAGATGGCCAATAAGCACGTGAAAAGATGTTCAACATCACTAATGATCAGGGAAATGCAAATCAAAACAACACTAAGATATCATCTTACACCAGTTAGAATGGCTATAATCACCAAGACAAAAAGCAACAAATGCTGGAGAGGCTGTGGAGAAATGGGAACCCTAATCCATTTCTGGTGGGAATGCAAACTGGTGCAACCTCTGTGGAAAACAGTATGGAGATTCCTCAAAAAATTAAAAATAGAAATACCTTATGATCCAGCTATCCCCCTACTGGGTATCTACCCAACGAACCTGAAATCAACAATCCAAAGAGGCTTATGCACCCCTATGTTCATTGCAGCATTATTCACTATAGCCAAGACATGGAAGCAACCCAAGTGTCCCTCGACTGATGATTGGATAAAGAAGATGTGGTATATACATACCATGGAATACCACTAAGCCATAAAAAAAGACAAAATCGTCCCATTTGCAACAACACGGATGGACCTGGAGAGTGTTTTGTTCAGTGAAATAAGCCAGAAAGAGAAAGACAAACAGTGCATGATTTCACTCATATGTGCAAGATAAACCAACACACGGACAGATAGAACTGTTTGGTGGTTACCAGGGGCTAGGGGGTGGAGGGTGGGCACAAGGGGAGGAAGGATGCACTTATATGGTGACTGATAAATGATAATGTACAACAAAAATTTCACAATAAAAAAAACACAACAAAACAACAATAACACAAAAATACTGGTATAAAAAAAATTCCTGAATTTAAGAGGAAAAAATAAATTACACAAGTGCAGAACTGTGTACTGCTAATGGCCATGGTTCATATAAGAGACCTGATGGCTTTGACTGACCACAATCTCAGCTGAGCCCACAGTGTGATATGCTATTGAAAAAGCTAATGCCATCTGAGGCTACGTTAATCAACACAGAATATCCCATTCAAAGCAGCTCAGCACCTTGCGCTTTCTTCTCCCTGCCCAATGTCTTGGATAGGATGTTGTAAAAAGATTTAGCTCCTTGTCCCTATGTTCCTGTGTTTTATTGTCACTGGAAATATGTAGGCTTCATCTCGCACAGACAAGTAACCAAGAACAGATTAAGACACTCCAATTTAATCAATCTGGATTACTAATCTTTTGCTTTAGGTCTAATTCTTGCCCTCTGCCTGTTCCCCTTACTTGACGTTTTAGATTGTCCCTTGCTTCTGGTCCAAACTTACATGGCAAGTGGCCATGAACTGTCTTTGCTTATACTTCACAGCCCCAAGCCAGCAAGGTCCAGTCCCACAAGCAACCTAAAAATTCTGGCCTGGGTCAAGCCCTGGACCGTACTAATTGGGCAAAGGGATTGGGTAAGTCTCAGTTTACTCTATGATGGAACATTGTGTTTGGTTATGGGAGTCTTGTTAAGACAGATATTGATAAGCTAAGGGCAATCAAAATGATGAAATAACTAGAAACCACACCACATGTACACATTTGATCTCAGTCAAAAGACTGAAAAAGAATATTTTATACAAGGGAAAGCTGAAGAAACTGGAATGGTTTAACCTGGACAGGAAAGGGCAAAGGTATGTGGTAGGCATGATTGTGTTCTGCATGTGAACAGCTGTTATGAAAAGAGAATAGTCCTAATGTCATTTTATAAGTAGGAAATGCAAATGGATGGAAGCTTTAAGGGGGCACTTTGGGTTTGATGGGAGGAAGAACTTAAACATAAAGAGGCATCTATTTTAGTCATGTTTACACACTGAAGAGAATGTACTGTCTTTTGAAACTGAAAAATTCAGAGGGAGGCTTGGCTTCAGACTTGAGGGGAAAATGGGGCAAAAATACAACAGAAGTAAGGAATCTACAGCATTCTCAAGCCACTTTAAATTATCTCCAAAGGTTGGAGTGTTTTAGGGTCAATTTCTTGAAAGAGGTTGGTTTTTAAAATATTTTGAAGAATAGAATGGATATGATTTTCAGGGAAACAATGAAAGACTGTTCACCACAATGCAGCTGGGGTTGGGAGAAGAAGATAATGGGTGTTGTAAGAGCTTTTCTGTTTGACTAGACTGAAACAAGAAGTGTACAGAAGAGTGAGAGGATGGGAAATTTGAGACAGTGGTGGAACAATTGATGAGTAGTTCTATTCTAGCTCTTATGGTGTTTATGAAAGATTTTAGGTCACAGACTCCTAAATGTTCTTAAATATTTACTTATATGTAAAATGAGATCTGCTTGTCTGGAAAATAATTATTATATTATTTACAAAAATATGTTGATATGTTATTAAAACATCACATCATTGGATAAATTGCCGACAAGTCTATGACAATATTTACAGACCTGACATTTCTAAAGAAAATGTCAAAATAATATATAAAGTATCAAGATATTATGCTTTAAAATATGTTTTTATATTCATAGTATATCTGTGGAAGGAAATACAATAAATTGGTAGTAATTGCCTCTAGGAAGGAGCTCTAAAGGAGGGGTTGGGGGTGGGAGGGAGAATTTTCATTTCATACCTTTTGGTACTATTTGAAAATTTATATCATATGTATGTATTACTTACTCAACCTTAACTAACTTATTAATTAATAAAAATAGTAATCTTTTATTCCTATTTCAATCAATATCAAAAGTATGAAAGACTTTGTATATATTTTTCCATTGATTTGACTGTCGGTTTTAATCTCCCTCCCTTTCCACATAATTTGGATCTTGTTTTAACATGTTCGTTTTGATGAAGAACATGGCTAACTAAAATAGCTATTTGATCTAACTTGTTATTTTAGGACAAGCCCTTGAACTAGACTTATCTTCTTTCCTTGCTACTGGTCATTGTGGCACCTTGATGGGAAAATTCTTGAGGCAGAAATGGTTAGGAGTAATTTAAATGACCACCTCTCAAATGTGTCCAATTTTCTCCATTCCCACTGCTACTACCTTAACCTGGGACATCACATGCTCTGTCCTGGTTATCTCCACAGTCTCTTCAATAGTCTTTCTTTTTTTTTTTTGTTTCATTTCAAAAACATTTAATGGCTTCCTATTTCCTATAATGTCATGCCTATCTCCAAAACTGTGATTTTATTTTATTATTATTTTTTTGTTTATTGCAGTAACATTGGTTTATAACATTGTAAAAATTTCAGGTGTACATCATTATACTTCTATTTCTGCATAGATTACATCATGTTCATCACCAAAATACTAATTACAACCCCTCACCACACACATGTACCAAATAATCCCTTTCACCCTCCTCCCTGCCCCCTTCCCCTCTGGTAACCACCAATCCAATCTCTGTCTCTATGTGTTTGTTTATTGTTGTTATTATCTACTACTTAATGAAGGAAATCATACGGTATTTGATCCTCTCCCTCTGACTTATTTCACTTTGCATTATACCCTCAATGTCCATCCATGTTGTCACAAATGGCTGGATTTCATCGTTTCTTATGGCTGAGTAGTATTCCATTGTGTATATATACCACATCTTCTTTATCCATTCGTCCCTTGATGGGCACTTAGGTTGCTTCCAAGTCTTGGCTATTGTGAATAACGCTGCAATGAACACAGGGGTGCATGTACCTTTACAAATTGGTGTTTTCAAGTTCTTTGGATAAATACCCAGCAGTGGGATAGCTGGATCATAGGGTAGTTCTATCCTTGATTTTTTGAGGAATCTCCATACTGTTTTCCATAGTGGCTGCACCAGTTTGCACTCCCACCAGCAGTGTATGAGAGTTCCCTTCTCTCCACATCCTCTCCAACACGTGTTGTTTCCTGTCTTGTTAATTATAGCCATTCTGACGGGCTTGAGGTGATATCTCATTGTAGTTTTGATTTGCATTTCCCTGATAGTTAGTGATTTTGAACATCTTTTCATGTGTCTGTTGGCCATCTGTATATCTTCTTTGGAGAAATGTCTGTTCAGGTCTTTTGCCCATTTTTTAATTGGGTTGGTAGTTTTTTTGTTGTTCAGATGCATGAGTTCTTTATATATTTTGGAGATTAAGCCCTTATCAGATGTATGGTTTGCAAATATCTTCTCCCAATTGTTAGGTTGTCTTTTCGTTTTGTTGATGGTTTCCTTTGCTGTGCAGAAGCTTTTTAGTTTGATGTAGTCCCATCTGTTTATTTTTTCTATTGTTTCTCTTTCCCGGTCAGACGTGGTGTTTGAAAAGATGTTGCTAAGACCGATGTCGAAGAGCGTACTGCCTATGTTTTCTTCTAGAAGTTTCACAGTTTCAGGTCTTACATTCAAGTCTTTAATCCATTTGGAGTTAATTTTTGTGTATGGTGTAAGGTAAGGGTCTACTTTCATTTTTTTGCATGTGGCTATCCAGTTTTCCCAACACCATTTATTGAAGAGACTTTCTTTTCCCCATTGTATGTTCTTGGCTCCTTTGTCAAAGATAAGCTGTCCATAGATGTGTGGGTTTATTTCTGGGCTTTCGATTCTATTCCATTGATTTGTGTATCTGTTTTTGTGCCAGTACCATGCTGTTTTGGTTACTATAGCTTTGTAGTATATTTTGAAATCAGGGAGTGTGATACCTCCAGCTTTGTTCTTTTTTCTCAGGATTCCTTTACCTATTCGGGGTCTTTTGTTGTTCCATATAAATTTTAGGATTCTTTGTTCTATTTCTGTGAAAAATGTTGTTGGAACTTTGATAGGAATTGCATTGAATCTATAGATGGCTTTAGGAAGTATGGACATCTTAACTATGTTAATTCTTCCAATCCAAGAGCACAGAATATCTTTCCATTTCTTTGTGTCTTCTTCAATTTCTTTCAGAAATGTTTTATAGTTTTCGGTGTACAGATCTTTCACCTCTTTGTTAAGTTTATTCCTAGGTATTTTATTCTTTTTGTTGCAATTGTAAATGGGATGGTATTCTTAATTTCTCTTTCTGCTACTTCGTTGTTAGTGTACAGAAATGCAACTGATTTTTGTATGTTGATTTTGTATCCTGCAAGTTTGCCATATTCGTTTATTACTTCTAAAAGTTTTCTGGGCCGGCCCTGTGGCTTGGTGGTTAAGTGCGCGCGCTGCGATGCTGGTGGCCCGGGTTCGGATCCCGGGTGCGCATCGAGGCACCACTTCTCCGTTCATCCTGAGGCCGAGTCCCGCATACAGCAACTAGAAGGATGTGCAGCTACAACATACAACTATCCACTGGGGCTTTGGGGGGAAAAAATAAAATAAATAAAATCTTTAAAAGTTTTCTGGTGGATTCTTTAGGGTTTTCTGTATATAAAATCATGTCATCTGCAAATAGTGACAGTTTCACTTCTTCCTTTCCAATTTGGATCCCTTTTATTTCTTTCTCTTGCCTGAATGCTCTGACTAGGACTTCCAGTACTATGTTAAATAGGAGTGGTGACAGTGGGCATCCTTGTCTGGTTCCTGTTCTTAGAGGGATAGCTTTCAGTTTTTCACCATTGAGGATGATAATAGCTGTGGGTTTGTCATATATGGTCTTTATTATGTTGAGGTACTTTCCTTCTATCCCCATTTTATTCAGAGTTTTTATCATAAATGGATGCTGTATCTTGTCAAATGCTTTCTCTGCATCTATTGAGATGATCACGTGATTTTTATTCTTCATTTTATTAATGTAGTGTATTACGTTGATTGATTTGCGAATGTTAAACCATCCCTGCATACCTGGAATAAATCCCACTTGATCATGGTGTATAATCTTTTTAATGTATTGTTGTATGCGATTTGCTAGTATTTTGTTGAGGATTTTTGCATCGATGTTCATCAGTGATATTGGCCTGTAATTTTCTTTTTTTGTGTTTTCCTTGTCTGGTTTTGGTATCAGGGTAATGTCAGCTTCGTAGAATGAGTTAGGGAGCTTCCCCCCCTCCTCAATTTTGTGGAAGAGTTTGAGAAGGATAGGTATTAAGTCTTCTTTGAATGTTTGGTAGAATTCACCAGGGAAGCCGTCTGGTCCTGGACTTTTATTTTTGGGGAGGTTTGTGATTACTCTTTCGATCTCCTTACTGGTGATTGGTCTATTCAAATTCTCTACTTCTTCTTGATCCAGTTTTGGAAGGTTGTGTGATTCTAAGAATTTATCCAATTCTTCCAGATTATCGAATTGGTTGGCATATAGCTTTTCATAGTATTCTCTTATAATCTTTTGTATTTCTGAGGTGTCTGTTGTAACCTCTCCTCTTTCATTTCTTTTTTTTTTTTTTAAAGATTTTTTTTATTTATTTATTTTTTCCCTCCAAAGCCCCAGTAGATAGATGCAGGTCATAGCTGCACATCCTTCCAGTCGCTGTACGTGGGACGCGGCCTCAGCATGGCCGGAGAAGCGGTGCGCTGGTGCGCGCCCGGGACCCGAACCCGGGCCGCCAGCAGCGGAGTGCGCGCACCCAACCGCTAAGCCACGGGGCCCGGCCCTCCTCTTTCATTTCTGATTTTACTTATTGTGCCTTCTCTCTTTTTTTCTTGGTAAGTCTAGCTAAAGGTTTGTCAATTTTGTTGATCTTTTCAAAGAACTAGCTCTTGGTTTTATTAATTTTTTCTATTGTTTTTTTGGTCTCTATTTCATTTATTTCTGCTCTGATTTTTATTATTTCCCTTCTTCTACTGATTTGGGGCTTTGTTTGTTCTTCTTTTTCCAGTTCCTTTAGGTGCATTGTTAGATTGTTTATTTGAGATTTTTCTTGTTTGTTGAGATAGGCCTGTATCGCTATAAACTTCCCTCTTAGAACCGCTTTTGCTGTATCCCATAAATTCTGGCATGTCGTATTTTCATTTTCATTTGTCTCCAGGTATTTTTTGATTTCTTCTTTGATTTCTTTGTTAACCCAGTCGTTGTTCAGTAGCATTTTGTTTAATCTCCACGTATTTGTGGCTTTTCTGATTTTCTTCCTATAGTTGATTTCTAGTTTCATACCGTTGTGGTCAGAAAAGATGCTTGGTATTATTTCAATCTTCTTAAATTTATGGAGACTTGTTTTGTGGCCTAATATGTGATCAATCCTGGAGAATGTTCCATGTGCATTTGAAAAGAACGTGTATTCTTCGGTTTTTGGATGGAATGCTCTGTATATATCTACTAGGTCCATCTGTTCTAGTGTGTTGTTTAAGGCCAATGTTTCCTTATTGATCTTCTGTTTGGATGATCTATCCATTAGTGTAAGTGGAGTGTTCAAGTCCCCTACTATTATTGTGTTACTGTCTATTTCTGTTTTTATGTCTGTTAATAATTGCTTTATATATTTAGGTGCACCTACATTGGGTGCGTAGATATTTACAAGTGTTATGTCCTCTTGTTGGATTGTTCCCTTGATCATTATGTAATGCCCTTCTTTGTCTCTTTTTATAGTTTTTGTTTTAAAGTCTATTTTGTCTGATATGAGTACTGCTACCCCAGCTTTCTTTTCATTGCCATTTGCGTGGAGTATCTTTTTCCATCCCCTCACTTTCAGTTTGTGAGTGTCTTTAGGTCTGAAGTGTGTCTCTTGTATGCAGCATATATATGGGTCTTGTTTTTTTATCCAGTCAGCCACCCTATGCCTTTTAATTGGAGCATTTAGTCCATTGACGTTTAAAGTAGCTATTGATAAGATGTACTTACTGCCATTTTTTAACTTTTTTTTTTTCTCAGTGTTTTAGTAGTCCTTCTCTGTTCCTTTCTTCTTCTATACAGAATTGATGGTCACTTTAGTTTGACCTCTGTCTGAAAGCTGTACTCTTTAACTCCCCTCCTCCCTCTTTTTGTTTTTGATATCATATCTAACCTCTTTTTTGTGCATTTGTATCCATTACATTCTTATCATGGAAAAAGATAATTTTTCCTCTTTGTGGTCTTTTCTTTTCCCTTAAATCAGTCCCTTTAACATTTCTTGTAGCACTGGTTTCTTGGTGACAAACTCCTTCAATTTTTGCTTGTCTGGGAAATTTTTGATCTCTCCTTCCATTTTGAATGATAACCTTGCTGGGTAGAGTATTCTTGGCTGTAAGTTTTTTCCTTTTAGCACTTTAAATATATCGTGCCATTCTCTTCTAGCCTGTAAGGTTTCTGCTGAGAAGTCAGCTGATAGCCTTATGGGGTTTCCTTTGTATGTAACTTGACATTCTCTTGTGGCTTTTAGGATTCTCTCTTTATCTTTAACTCTGGACATTTTGATTATGATGTGTCTTGGTGTGGGCCTCTTTGGGTTTATCTTGTTTGGGGCTCTCTGTGCATCCTGTACCTGGATGTCTGTTTCCTTCCTTAGGTTAGGGAAGTTTTCATCTATTATTTCTTAAAATAGATTCTCTGCCCCCTTGTCTCACTCCACTCCTTCTGGGACACCTATAACACGGATGTTAGTGCACTTGATGTTGTCCCAGAGGTCCCTTAGACTGTCCTCACTCTTTTTAATTCTTTTCTCTTTTACCTGTTCACCTTGGGTAATTTCTTCTAGTTTTTCGTCCAGCTCACAGATCCATTCTTCTGTATCCTCTACTCTGCTTTTGAGTCCCTCTAGTGAATTTTTCATTTCCAGTATTGTATTCTTCATTTCTGATTGGTTCTTTTTTATATCTTCCATTTCTTTGTTGACATTCTCACTGAGTTCATCTATTCTCCCCAGATCAGCGAGCATCCTTAACACTCTTAGTTTGAACTCTCTGTCGGGTAGGTTGCTCATTTCTGTTTCACTTAGTTCCTTTTCTGGGGTTTTGTCCTGTTCCCTTACTTGGAATGTATTCTTTTGCCTCCTCATTTTGCCTCTTTCCCTGTGCTTGTGTCTACGTATTAGGTAGGTCAGCTACGTCTCCTGCTCTTGGATAGGTGACCTTATGTAAGTGATGCCTTAGGAGGCTTCCAGTGTGCTTCCCTCAGTTCTCAATGTTCCAGGGGTGACCCCTATGTGGGCTACGTGTGTCCTTCTGTTGTGGCCTGTTTGCTCTCCCTGTAGGCACCCAGGGAGGCTGAGTTATGCTCCTGGCCAGCTGTTGTAATGCTCAGCTGCTTGTAGTTGTTGTGGGCCCTTCAGTCTCTTTATCAGGTGGGGAGCCCCAGCACAGTTGGCTGCAAGTTCTAATACCACATTTGTGTTGCAGAATTTCTTTTAAGTGAGTAGGCCCCCAGTGTGGCAGGTTGTTAGGCTCAGGGCCTTACAATTGCTGTAAGCCTCTAGCCTATGAGGTCTCTTGTCAGCTCTCTGAGGATTGCAGCTGGGTGGGGCTGGCCTCAGGCACAGGAGCACCCAATTGTTTCAGGCTTTGGAAGGTGGGGCAAACCCCCTATGTGGGTCTTTGAGAAGCACAAGTCTTCTGCAGCTGACAAGCCCTGTTGCCCACAGGTCCACACACACAGTCAACACAGTCCTGCCCCGTGTGCGCTCCCCGACCTCCCCAAGCGGACCCAGTCTCTCCACGGCGGGAGCCCCACACACTCCGCCACCGCCCCACATTCTCCACCCACTCCTTGTGCACACCCTGCCCCGCTAAAGTTGGCTCAGTTGCCAGGCTGCAGAGAATCCAGTCACCAATCTATGCAGGCCCACAAGTTGCCTGAGGGCTTGTTGTTGGGTGGGGCCAGTCTCTAGGGTGGGCTGCCTGCCCTGGCTGAGCTGGATTAAATCGGTGCTCTAGTGGGTGAGGCAGACCCTGGGCTAGCAGGCCTCAGGGAGAACTCCAATGGCGTCTGTGTCAGCACGCTCACACCAGGCCACAACAATGGCCGCTGCCAATGTCCCAGTCCCTGGAGAGGTCTCACCCCTCACCAAGATGCACTCAGGGCCTATTAGGTGAGTCTCTTTTCATCACAGCACTGTGCACCTTTCTTTCTGGTGATTTTTAGGATGCTTTCTGAAACGGGTGAGTTTGCACGCCGGCCCTTTAAGAGCCGGTTTTAATTTCTTTGTGAATCGGGTTTTCTGGGGGTACTCCCCAATGTTTTAGCAGCAGGCAAAGTCAGATATTATGCCGCTGGTCTCGATTGTGCTGGGTCCACAAAATGCCCACAGCGGGGGCGCTCCCCAGCTCAGGGCCCAGCGCCTCCAGGGAGGCTCTGTACCTGTGGGCTGCTCCCGGCGGCCGTGAAGCTGGCGGCTTGTGAAGGTGGCGTTTTTCCTCTCCAGAAGGGAGTCTCTGCCTCTTCTACCTCAGTTAGGATTGTCCGTTGTTGCAGGAGTTCCTCTTATCCAGTTTTCAGTTCTGTCTCAGGGGTAATTTTTCCACGAGTAGTTGTAAATTGGCTGTGTCCACGGGAGGAGGTGAGTTCCGAGTCTGCTTATGCTGCCATCTTGATTTCCCCTCCCCTCTTGAATAGTCTTTCTACCTTTAGCCTGTTTCTTTCCAATTTTTAATCCACAGTGTGACAGCAATCTAATCATGTCACTTCTGCTCAAAACTCTTGGATGGCTCACCATTGTCCTCAGGAGATGCCCAGCCTCCTTTATATGGCTTACAAGGCCTTTCAAGATGTGGCCCCTGTCTCTTCATCATCTCTTTCCACTCTCCCCTTCTGTACTCCAGTCTTTCAATTCCTCAAACTCACCATGCCCTCTCTTACTCCTGGAACAGTCTGCTACACCATCTTTGCCTGGCTAACGCCTATGCATTCTTGAGTTCACTTAGGAATCACATCCCCCGGAAACCTTTCAGCCCCCCAAATCTGAATTAAGAAACACTCCCATGTGCTTCCAGAGCCCCCTCTACTTCCTTTCATTGTCTATGATTTCGCTGCACTGTACCTACTTTACTTCCTCTTCCTCCCACACAAGATTCTCAGCTCCGTGAAGAGAGGGACCATATGCATGTGATCACAGTTATATCCCTGGACCTTAGCACAGGTCCCAGAATGGATAAGCACTGAAGTCAGTTAGAGGTATACATAGGAGGAAGGAACTACTTTTTCTTATGTGTTGAAAAATAAGATTGTTGAGGCCGGCTCCGAGGCACATAGTGGTTAAGGGCATGCGCTCTGCTGCTGGTGGCCCGGGTTTGGATCCTGGGTGCACACCTACACACTGCTTGTCAGGCCATGCTGTGGCGGCATCGCATATAAATTGGAGGAAGATAGGCACAGATGTTAGCCCAGGGCCAGTCTTCCTCAGCAAAAAAAGAGGAGGATTGGCATGGATGTTAGCTCAGGGCTGATCTTCCTCACAAAAAAATAAAGAAAAGAAAAATAAGATTGTCGTATTTGGTAGTAGAGACTCACCTGACAGGAACCACGGAAAAGGGGGATCTTAACAATTTAATTTTTTTTTAAATTTTATTTATTTTTTCCCCCAAAGCCCCAGTAGATAGCCGTATGTCACAGCTGCACCTCCTTCCAGCTGCTGTATGTGGGACACAGCCTCAGCATGGCCGGAGAAGCAGTGTGCTGGTGTGCGCCCGGGATCCGAACCCCGGGTCGCCAGGAGCAGAGCGTGCACGCTCAACCACTAAGCCACGGGGCCGGCCCAACAGTTTAATTTCTTAAATTATCTCAGTATAGTTTTGTTCATGAATGTTGTCTTTACTGAATTCCTGGAAGGAAGGCATTAGAATATTTCCTTTGAGTTGAGAGTATATTTATATCTAGGACACACATTAGTAAGGCTGGCTCTGCTGTTAGAGAATTCTGTAATATAAGAATACCTGGGCATCTAATTTTATTTGATTAGGACTTTATTAAATTTTCCTGAAAGTCACCTTTTGCTTGCCACCACTCTTTTTTTTTTAAAGGCTTTTGAGTCTACATCTTTTTTTTTTTTTCGTTTTTTCATTTATTTATTTATTTATTTTTTCCCAAAGCCCCAGTAGATAGTTGTATGTCATAGCTGCACATCCTTCTAGTTGCTGTATGTGGGACGCAGCCTCAGCATGGCTGGAGAAGCGGTGCGTCGGTGCGCGTCTGGATGCAAACCTGAGCCACCAGCCACGGAGCCCGCGCACTTAACCGCTAAGCCACGGGGCTGGCCCTGCCACCACTCTTTGTCTTATAGTTCCTAACTCTACTCAAAATGCTCCTAAATAACCTCTTTCCAGTTTATATTTTATTTTATCCTAACGAGCACATTGCTTTTACCTCTGAATAAAATGGTATGAAATTCAATTTTTATAAAATAATATTGTCATTCCTCAATTTTAAGATGCCAAAGATTTTATTTTCCTTTTTTGGGGAAAAAACAAATATGAAACTAAAGGTAGCCAACAATTTTAAGACTCATCACAATTTTGGATATATGAAAGAACTTGTGTCTTATATACACACACACAAACATATGTATATTTGGAGAAAAGAATGGAATAAAATACAGAAAAATATTAAGGTTGGTCAGATGTGGGATTATGATAGATTTTGTTTTTTCGTCTTTCATATTTTCCCAGTGTTTCCACAAGGAGGAGGGCTGTATTTTTTGCATAATCAACAAATATTAACAGACTTTAAAAAGAGGTGTGATATATTTAATATATCTTTTGCTCCTTTCTCTTCCAGATGCTTGAGGCCTCTGAGTTCTCAATTTATGAAATGAATCAACACACCCTTGTCTTAACTTAGGGCTACATTCTCTATCCATTTGAGCTCAGTATTAATGGCTCTGCTTCTATTCTTTGCACAGGAATGCCATTCTTCCTTCTGGATGTAATTCCATAGAAAGTTTTTACATAGTCTTCGGCTCATTAGTCCTTGTGTGGCTGCCAATTTTTGTTTTTATCTGCGCTTGTATGTTTTAGGACATTCAGAAAATGAATTAGGGCCTGTGACATAACTGCGGATTCTAATACAAATGAGACATTGCAGAAATAGGTTTCTGAGAGCCTGCAGATGGTACTAGATTTTGTGACTATTTGATTGAATCAGTTATTGGTGGAGAAAGTGCTTAGTAGGTGTTCCGTAAATGTTCTTCCTTCCTTCTCATGCTCACGATGCCTGAGAAAAGAGCAAAGCAGCTCAGGAACTATTTTTTTCATCTATTTCTTTTGCCTGTAGCATTTCTTAGCCAAGAAAAAATCTCCAGATTTTATACAGCCCTTTGCTTTATAAAAGTTTAAGCAATCATCTTGGAAAATGGCACTTCCAGTTAACATCAGTTCTCGACAGCTTGTGTGAGAGCTGCTACACTAGTTCACTGGCGCACTGAATTCCTGGAAGGGGCAGGATAGAGATATTACCATGGGAAAAATAGCAGTACAATCAACATTTGTACGTCTCAAAGCACTTTGTTAAAAATTCATTAGGTAGAATAAACACTGGAAGAAGCATGAGCTCCCTCAATTAGTAATGTGGAACCCCCCAAAAAGAAAATTTTCTTACTTGTTCACTCCTTGGTCATTCAAACTTTTGGACAATGTTGGGGACTTAGCCTTGAACTTAACAGCTTCTAAATTCTGATAGCAATAATGATACACTGCTTCAGTGTTTTGTTTTGTTTTATTTTGATAGCATATTTCTATTCTGCTTTAGCCACTCTTACTGGAGGAATCAATAACTTTTTAAAAAATTGACTGATTGTTTTTTCCAATATACCCCATGAAAAACAGTAGATCTTATCCATGCCCTCGGCTCCAGTTAACATCTCTATGCCAGTGGCTCCCGGTTCTACATCTCTTACCCAGATCCCTCTCCTGAGCCCAGATGATCAACTGCTAGATGTCTCAATTGGTATGTACCAGAAGCACCTCATGTGCCATGTATTCAAAACTTACCATCTTCTTCCCATGCCCTTCTCTCATCTTTAATTTCCTACCTAGATGAATGGCCTCACCATCAACCTAGTTTCCCAAGCCAGCAACCTCTCGTCTCTGACTCATCCCTATCCATCATCCCCCACATCTAAATGCCAAGTTTTGTTGATTCTACTTGCAAAACATATCTCAAATGCCTTCTCTTTACCACCACTGCCACTAAGAGTCCAAGCCACTAATATTTCTCACCTCAGTTACTGCAAAAGACTTCTAAATCGCTTCCTTGCCTTTGGTCTCTGTCCTTGAAGATCCAATCTACACATTGTAGCTAGAGTGATCATCCTAAAACACAAACCTAGTCATGTCACTCTCCTGCTGCAAATAATATACTGGATGTCCACGGCCCTCAGAATTAAGTTCAAATTTCTCAATCTGGCTTTGTAAGATTTTCTTGATCTGGTTCCTACTTGTTTCTATAGCTTAACCCTCCTCCACCTCCCCTTCCCCCAAACCTTGCTGTAGCCACCATGAGCTTCTTTTTGTATGCTCTATTATTTCCTGGTCTTTGCATATATGACACTCACCACTTGGAACACTGGATTCTCTGCATCACCCGATACTGGTTATCAACTACACTCAGTCTCAGATCTCAGAGTAAATGCTGTGTTCCGTGGGAAGCCTTCCCAGCATCACTCCCGCCCTACTCTGGGTAAGGTGCTCTCTATAGTCCCATAACACCCCATACTTACTCCTGCATTTTAATTTTTGTTTACTTGTCTGTGTTCCCCTACTAGATTGTTAGCTCCCTAAGGACGAATACAATGTCTTGCTTACTTTTATATCTCTTGTAAAGTGATCTTGTGAAGGTCTTGTAAAGAACCTAGTAAAATTCTGGAACCAGTTAGCTCTCAATTAACATTTATTGAACCAATGAATGAAATTATAGAAGTAACAGGTTCCCTGGCTGTTAGAACATTTACAAATAAAGCATGAGTTACTCTGACTGCATGGATTAGCAAGTGAACCTTCAGACCCAGGCCGGATTGGGAAAAATATAACTTTTGATGAAGGGCCTGGCCTAGACTAGGCTGACTCCAGAGCCAGCTATTTCCTCACGAGTCCAAGGCATGTGACTTGTAAAAATCCCCTAATCCCTGATTCTGATAGAAGGAACTTAGTCCTCAAAATGGGTTATAAACTACGCAAAGTGTGTTTCCTATTCTTTTCTTTGTTTGTGCATTCTTCTGGGGATTAGATGGTTTCATCCTTAGACTCCAGAAAAACAGATACGCAAGAGAAGATGAAGATTAGTGTTGGAGAACAATGCAGGGACAGAGTTTTGGATGAATTGATTGAATAGTTGAAATATTTTTATGTGAATATGCCAGAAACAGAGGTGAACAAGAAACAGTGCCCCTGCTATATAGAAGGGAAGAGTCAGGCAACAAACAAACAAATAAATCAACAAGGTAAAATCAGAAAGTGATCAATGTTGTGATGTCAAAACAAGGTGACGTGATGGGGAGGTGGCTGCTTGCAATAGGGGGTCAGGGAAGGCATCTTTGAAGAGGTGACATTTGAGCTGAGACCTGAATTGTGAAAAGAAGGCAAGCATGTAAAGAAATGGAGGAAGAATAATTCTGTTTGAAGGAATAACATGTACAAAGAATAAATTTGCAAGTTCAAGGAGCAGAAAAAGAGCAACATGAACAAGCGGGCATGGCTGCTGATGGAAGCAGGCAGTCGGGCAGGAGCTGGCTGAGCAAGGCTGTTAGCCCGTGCTGGGAGTTTGGGTTTCATAATCAGTGGCCTGGGAAGCCACTGGAGGATTCTGAGCAAGTGATTGACTTTACCTAAACATCCTTGAATTTACAGACTGAGAAGGAAGGAGTTAAAAGTAAAAAAAAAAAAAAAAAATTTTTTTAGCCTTTCCTACTTACATTAAAACAATGTGGGTGCTGTCCCAGTGGCATAGTGGTTAAGTTTGCACACTCCACTTCAGCGTCCCAGCGTTCACAGGTTTGAATCCCAGGAGCAGACCTACACACTACACATCAAACCATGCTGTGGCGGCGTCTCACATAAAGTAGAGGAAGATGGGCATGGATGTTAGCTCAGGGCCCATCTTCCTCAGCAAAGAGAGGAGGATTGGCAACAGATGTTAGCCCAGGGCTAATCTCTCTCACAAAAAATAAAAATAAAACCATGTGTTTGTGTGTTTTCAGCATTTCTGTACTCAGAATGAATTGTTGATATGTTAAAATGCATTTATTATACATTTTATTTTCTTAATTGAAGGAGAACTTAGAATATCCCTGCCATTAGCCATTCTAGGTGAAGAATCAATATTCCTTGCACATTTCATTTTTTTACTCTTCCTACCCAATGGGAGATTAGAAAGTAATTTTGTTTAAGAACTAAAATTAAAGTAATTACTAATTTTAACCTATTCTGCTCCCATGTGGTTATCACAATTAAAATCAGAATTTATGACAGTCACATCCAACTAGAATTCAGAGTCTTAAAAGCTTTCATTCTAGACCTTTAAGTGAATAGCTGAAATCTTGCAAATCTTTTCAGTTTAATTGCAATTTACACAACCTTTCTAGTGAGACTATGAGGTTTAAAGGTGAATTGAATCTGAGCGCAATTAAAAAGTTATTTGGACAGCATTCCTTGATAGGAAATGTTATCTACACAGTGTTTGTTAATGATTATAAAGCTTGGTTTGTTATCTATAATTCAGAAACTTAGGTGGGTCTCTGTCAAAATAAAAATGTAGTATCCTGTAGTACTGATAAAATATTTTTTTTCCTGAGGAGCTGAAAGCAATTCACTGATGTTTTCTCATTAGTCCTCACCATTTCCCCAAGGTAAGTAGATGGAAAGTGCTATGCATTTTCAGTAGATGGGGGAACAAGGCCAAGAGAAATGAATGAACATGCCCAACGTCATATAATTTGTCAGTAGCAGAGGAGGGATGAATCTCAGGTCTTCTAATTCCCAGGGATCTTGCATTTTGCAATGTAGTGCAAGGTACCAAACCAGTTCTCGTTTGGTTTGGTACATTTGAATCCCCATGTATACAATTATAGTGAACTAATAAGACATCTGTTCTAGGGTATATCCCTACGTTTGGTGTTTATATTGGCAATGATTCTTAACTGTTATTTTTAAATGAAGATATTTGGGGGTTTTTAAAAATGCAGTAAGATTAAAATATTTATCTCCTATATTACATATGGGGTCTCCGTCTAGGAACCTATACTGGCTGTGAGAATTTTATTGTTTTGCTAAAGACTAGATTTCTTGCCTGCTATTTAAAGAATTAGAAATGTAAACACAGGGCCGGCTCCGTGGCTTGGAGGTTAAGTGCGCGCACTCTGATGCTGGCGGCCTGGGTTCGGATCCCGGGAGCGCCCCGAGGCACCACTTCTCTGTCCAACTCGAGGCCGAGTCCCACGTACAGCAACTAGAAGGATGTGGACCTATGACATACAACTATCTACTGGGGCTTTGGGGGGAAAAAACTGAATAAATAAAATCTTAAAAAAAAAAAAAAAAGAAATGTAAACACACACAATTTATTGTATACAATTTATTGTACTGTTTTCCCATGGAATGTTTTTCTTCCATAGTATGATATTTGAAACCTATGAGCTCCTATAAAAAGTTAAAGTTGTTTAAGCTTTGGTTTTTAGGTTTTAAAGTGTTTACACGTCTTCTCATACTAGTATATGTTCTTGCTTTTTTGCCTTCTTCTCTCTCTCTCTGAAGTCTGAATCTTTATTGTAAAAAATTCCAAACACATGTAAGCACAGCAAGAATAGTACAATAAGCTTGTATATTGTAGAAGTACAATATACCCATCACCCTGATTAAAATTATATATAATTATAATCACATAATTATAAAGATTTTGCAAAATTCATTTCATTTGTCCCTTTTTTTTTGCCTTTGCTGAACTTTCAAAAAGTAAATCTCAGACATGAAGTCATCTCATCCTTGTATATTTGACCTATGAATTGCTAAAAATAGGAACTTTTAAATCATAGTCATAATGCCATTATCACACCAAAAATTTATCAATAATGCCTTCATATTATCTAAAATCCATTCCTTAATAAAATTTCTCAGATTATTTAACAAACAAACAATCTTTTCACAGTTGGTTTTTTCAAATCGGAAGCCAAATACGTGGCGTTGGTTATTGCATTTGCCCCTTGGACTCTAGAGCAGCTCTCTCCCTTCCTCACCACCCTTTGCTGTTGACTAGTAGCAGAAACCACGTAAGCTGCACTGAAGAATGTCCCACATTCTGAAATGATCTGTTTGATTCTTTGTGGTATCATTTAGCTTATTTCTCTCTCTCTCGTATTTACTATGGAAGTTAGCTCTAGAGCATGATTATATTTGAGTTCAATTTTTTTTAAATTGTTGCTACAAGAACACTTCCTAGGGGGTACTGTGAGCTTCCTATTACATTGTATGAGGAGGCCCACAAAGTCTGGTTGTTCCACTCTTAGGGATGCTAAGATCAGCAGAGGGTTCATATGGTGACAGCCTGATCCCTCCCTTGTAAAGTTCCCTATCAGCCTTTCAACTAATGGTATCAATCATTGATGATCTTTGCCTGAATCAGTTATTTCAGAGGTTTCAAATAACTGTTTCCTAATCTTATAATTCCTTCCACATTTATTAGCTGAAATTCTTCTGTACAGAAGAACCTTTCCTCCTCAACTAAGCCTATTAGATTAGAGAGAGAATCGATGTTTAATTCTTTCCTTATATTTGATAAGGGGTTGATCCTAGTTACATTCATCAGTGTCCAATGAGGAGGGTTTCAATTAATTGCATTCATGATTCTTCTTGATACTCAAATTCATGCACTGAATTTTTCTTTCTAACAACAGCAAATAATGGAAGAATTTAATACAGGTGGAGTCCTCACTATGCATTGGTTTTTGGGGAAAGCAATGGAATAGCACAATAACCCCTCTTTCTAGTACAAGATACTTCCCTGTCTCAACCAAACCTTTTCTTTTATTTCCTTTGGCTTTTCTCCACTCCTTCATGGGTATGAATGGGATGTAGAAACCAAAGAGGAGAAAAAAGACCAGGTACAAACAAGAGGGGAAGAACTGTGACTCATGTTCCAAAGCCAAGCATCCTGGAAAAAAGAAATACAATTCAACACATTTCAAAGGAACCAAAAAATACTTCTACACCATCTCCAGCCTTGAAAGAAATGAACCAACTACAGAAAGTTCTTTATAACTCTGTTCAAGATATATAACACAGAGCTTTATCAGTTGTTTGCCTTAATAATTGTATAATTAATTGGTCACAGTAACTAAAATGCAGAGATGCTGATGACCAGGACTTCTTGCAATGCTAAAACCTTTCATAGTGATCAGAACAAGATCACTAGGGAGAACTACCCTTATAAACCCATAAGCCAAGGTGCACTGTACTTTTGGCTTACCTATGAGCCCACAGGATTTTTGGGTACTAACATTAACAGGGAACATGGCCCTGTTTATGCAACTACCACAGGCCTAACTGGTTGGATAACTCCTTTCTAATAACAACCCTTTATTCAACAACAATATATATTTTTTTAACTATTTTTTTATTTTATTTTATTTTTTGATGTTTTAATAGTTTTTAACATTGTGAAATTTTGGGTTGTACATTTTTGTTTGTCCATCACCATATATATGTCTCCCTTCATCCCTTGTGCCCACCCCCACCCCCATTGCCCCTGGTAACCACAATACAGTTTTCTCTGTCCATGTGTTGGTTTATATTCCACATATGAGTGAGATCATACAGTGTTTGTCTTTCTCTTTCTGGCTAACTTCACTTAACATAATACCCTCCAGGTCCATCCATGTTGTTGCAAATGGGACGATTTTGTCTTTTTTTTGGCTGAGTAGTATTCCATTGTATATATATACCACATTTTCTTGATCCAATTGTCAGTCGAGAGACACTTAAGTTGCTTCCACTTCTTGGCTATAGTGAATAATGCTGCAATGAACATAGGGGTGCATAAGCCTCTTTGGATTGTTGATTTCAGGTTCATTGGATAGATTCCCAGTAGTGGGATGGCTGGGTCATAGGGCATCTCTATTTTTAATTCTTTGAGGAATCTCCATATCGTTTTCCATAGAGGCTGCACCAGTTTGCATTCCCACCAGCTGTGTATGAGGGTTCCTGTTTCTCCACATCCTCTCCAACATTTGTTGTCAACAACAATATATTTTTTATTGTAGCTGTCAGAAATAATTTCATCCTTTGCTCATGTACAAAATGAGGTTGGGAGACTGGCTTTCAGCGATGAAATTTATACCAATGATTTAATATCTTTTAATGTTAGAGGTAGATACATAATATTAGAGATATTTACAAAAATTTAAAAGGTAAAGTTAATTCACTATATATATATATATATATATATATATATATATATATATATATATATATATTGTTTTTGAGGAAGATTAGCCCTGAGCTACCATCTGTTGCCAATCCTCCTCTTTTTTGCTGAGAAAGATTGGCCCTGGGCTAACATCCATGCCCATCTTCCTCTACTTTCTATGGTACGCTGCCACAGCATGGCTCAACAAGTGGTGTGCAAGTCCACACCTGGATCCGAACCTGCAAACCCCGGGTGGCCAAAGCGGAGTGTGCGAACTTAACCACTGAGCCACTGGGGCGGGCCCCACAGTATTTTTTGAATGGTCCAAAAATTCATGTCGAAAATCATCCCTCAGAATAAGAATGCTTTGTTTTTCATTCACCCTCCCGTAATGGATAGTAATCCCTTAAGGTATAAAACTTTTCTCTGCCCTGCCAAGTCACACATTCTAAAAATCAAATCTTATAATACAGCCTGACATTCCTCAAAGATAAACAACACTAGGGATAGAGGGCTTAGAATGTGTGAGACAAGATGGAAGTAATAAATTACTGACCTTTTATAGAGAACAAGCTTAAATGGTGTCTTTTTCAAAAACAGTTGAAAAGAATCTCGACACTTGATTCTGCTATCAATTTAGTGATAGTCCTTGTAGGGAAAGTTATCCAAAGGTTGGATTGGGAAAGTTTGAATAATGAGTTCCCAGAGGTTTAAGTGGAAATAATTGATTTTGGATGTCTTGACAGTGTTTCTCATTAAGTAGCATGTATATTTGTGGATGGACATAGGAGAGTGAACATGAAGTGTGAAGATCTTTGTATCACACATTTGCACCCACCAGGGATAATCCACCATGAAAGAGGCACTAAACAACCAAATAGACAAAACGACTTGGCTGGTTGATGTCAGTCAGCCTATGTCATCAGCCACCCCATTACTGGCATGACGGGCACAGGAACAGACCCATGGGGAAAGATGGAGGCTGTGCGTGAGCCCAACTGCATGGACTACCACTTACCAAATCTGATCTGTCACTGCCAAATGGGCAACATATCAGCAACGGAAACCAATGTTGAATCGCTACTGCAACACTATCCCCCAAAGAGACCACACAGCCTCTTGGTAAGAAGTTGAATACACTGGGCCCCCTCCACTCATTTTTTTTTTCTGACAGTGATAGAGAAATATTCTGGTTATATGTTAGCTTTTCCTGCCTAAAGAGCTTCTGCCAGCACCACTATCCAAGAGCTTATGGAGTGTTTGATCCACCAACACAGGATTCCACATAACAGCCATCAGTCTAGGGGACCCACTTTACAGCAAAGGAAATGTGAGATTGAGTCCATGACCATGGAATTCCCCTGGCTTTATCACATACCACACCAACCAGAAGCTGCTGGCTAGATAGAGATTTGGAATGTTTTGCTGAAGACATGCTTAAGTGTCAACTCAAACCCAATACTTTGTAAGGATGGGGCACTATCCTCCAGGATGCAATGTCCCCAACAGGTAAAATTCACGAGACTGGGAACTAAAGAGTCAAAGCAGGAATGATCCTACTTACCACCACTCCCAATAACCCACCTGGAGAGTTCGTGCTGCCCCTCTCCGTTAAATTAGGCTCTGCAAGTTTAGAGATTCTGGTGGCCAAAGGGGGAACACTTCCACCAGAGAACACAATAAGAATCCCATTGAACCATAAGCAAGCTGTCCCTGAGCATTTCAAGCTCCTTGTGTTGAGGGACCAGCAAACAGGAGAAGATCACTATTTAGGCAGGGATAATTGACCCTGATCATCAAGAGGAGTTAGGGCCACTATTACACAGTGGGGACATGGAGGAACATGTTGTGGAGTTCTTGTTACACTCTTGCCAAATTGTGATGGAAATATACAAGAGAAATATCCCCAGCCTGAGAAAGGCGTGGAGATGAGGGGCTCATTCCCCTCAGGAATGAGAATCTGGGTCATGCTACCAGCTAAGCCATGAGCAGAGGTGCTAGGTGAGAGTGAGGGGATTCTAGAATGGTTAGTGGAGGCGAGAGAAACTGAGTAATCAGTTGCAGGCCAAAGACCAATCTCAGCAGCAGGGGTTGTAATTTGTTCCACTAAGCTTCCCCTTCTAAGGAGGAGAGGCCCACTCAATGTACATGGAGCAGTGAATCCAAGTAGCACAAGGGGTAGTCTGGGCGTGCAACTGACAGACAGCCTTTAACTGTTAGTTCTTTTAGGGGGTGCCTCAGCTGCAGAGATCCACCTTACCCAAGGCCACATCCTTCTGGGGTAGCCCACAACCGTTGAATGATTAAGGTGAGGATATAAAGACCTGGCTAATCTGGCTCAATGTGGGACAACTCTGAGAGATAGTTCAGCTCCAGAACTCCCCAAGGAATTGGCTGAGGCTGCCAGGCTGGCATTGCAGCTTGACTTCTCCCTCTGCCCAACCCTTCTTCTCTCCTTCCCTAATGAATATCTCCAACACTAAGCTCTGTCTCAGAGTCCACTTCCCAGAGTACCCAAACTATAAGTATTGGTTACAGAGAATCCTGCTTTCATGATTTTTCCTAGGTCTGCCAATATCTTTCGTTAGCTGTGTCCATGTGGGGTCTATGATTGCCCAGGCAGAGTTGGCTCCTCATTTCTCTGTGCCCCCACAGTACCGAGTCTATTCCTTTCACTATAGCACTCATTGCATCATGCTGAATTTTCATTATTTCAACGTGCCAGTCTGCCTCTCTGAACTGTGAGTCTCACTCTTGAAGCCAGAGATCCTTTCCTCACCAACCTTCGTGTTCACAGTGCCTAGTGCGTAGTCAGCGCTCTCACTGTGTGGTTGAATAGCGATGCATCAAGGGAGAAACCTTAACTTTCAATAAGCCTTTTGTTTCACTCTTTCTTGATGTTCTAAGCCTTTTAGGAAACAAACAAGAAGAGATCTTTATTAGAGCATCTTCTATATTTGACTCTATGTCAAGGACGGTCATGCTGATCACATCAGAATTTATTTTCCCTTTGTGTAGAGTATGAATCAAGTGGTACCAGCAGCAGAGCAGCAATAGATTTTCCAAGCAGAGGTTAGGGGGGAATGAGTCCTGTCAGCTTCTCTGGCCAATATCCTGGCAGGCAGTGCCTCTCTTCTGACACAAGCAGTTGTCATTTACTCAGAAGCTGCTATGCACCAGCACAGTGCTAGGCCCAGGGGCCAGAGACAGAAAAGACACTCCTACCCTGGGAGGGCTAACCTAAGGAGGAAGACAGATTAGAAATGACACTTGGATAAGCCATGTTCTTCCTAAAACACCTGTGACGGCATCAGTACCAGGACAAGAGTGAAATGTGAAGGAATCTTTGAAATGAGATAATTAAAGCCAACAATAACGAAAGTTTCATTGGAGACACACACACATACACACACACAATTTTCTCTATAGTTAGGTAGCTAAGGAATCACAAACCTTTCCAGCAGAAGATACTTATAGAAAGGGCAGGTTATTTACTGAGAAAAGAAATTAGGTGATGAGGTGACAATAAGAACTCAGGGATCAATAGGGGATACCAGGAGACTCGTGTTCTCTTTCTTCTCTCCACTTTGAGGGGGATGTGGATTCAGGTGGCAGTCAAAGGAAAGAGTGGACTCATAGTTCTTTTTTATAAAATGAGAAACTATCAAAATAGTGTTATCCACTAGTTTTTAAATGCATAGGAGAGAGAAAAAGCTTTGTACCAGGATATCAATTAATTACTTACACATGGAAAAAGAACAAAGTGTCAGAAAGCTAATGCATCTTCTGGAAGACTAGCACAAGAGCTGACATCACGGAGATAATAAATGTTACACTAAATTAATGTGCTGCCCTTTGTCCACAAGAAGGATGCTACAGCACCCCATCAGAAGGACTTGCTCTTTGAAGAAGAATAGTGGATTTGTTCTAAACCAGCTCTACTCGTTTACTCCTTGGTCAGGAGTGAGAGCAGTGAACAGGTTAGGTATTAGCAGGCTCTATAGTTAGACATTCACAGAAGATGACACGATCAGGGGAGAACCCTGCCTAGGCAAGTGTCACATTCGGAGGAATATAATAAAGAAAGATGCCAGAAGATAAATGGAACACAGCACTAATCGAGGCAAGACAGAAAGCTTGGCCATCATCCAGGTGCCTATTGCAACACTCTAGGAAAGTCACTAATAAGATTTGATCCTAAAACCTACGTGGAACCATAACTCTTACAGCTGGTAGATTGCATGGGAGCCACAGAGATTGCCTCTGCTCTGCCCTACGGTCTACCCTGAGAGCATGCCCTCTCCTCAAGGCCCAGGACTGAATCTTAGTTTCACCACTGCAATGGTGAAACGAGCCAAGGGATGATAAACTCAAGGAAAATTAACCAATTAAAAGAATATAGACTAACAACATGGGTGAATCTCACAGACATAACAATGACAATGAGCAAAAGAATCCAGACACGAAAAGAGCATACTGTGTGATTCCATTTATTTATTTTTTAATTTTTATTTATTTATTTTTTTCCCCCAAAGCCCCAGTAGATAGTTGTATGTCATAGTTGCACAGCCTTCTAGTTGCTGTATGTGGGACGCAGCCTCAGCATGGCCGGAGAAGCGGTGCATCCATGCCCGGGATCGAACCCAGGCTGCCAGTAGCGGAGCGCGTGCGCTTAACCGCTAAGCCACGGGGCTGGCCCATGTGTAATTCCATTTAAATCAAATTCAAGAACAGCAAAACTCACTTATGGTGATAAAAGTCAGAATAGTAGTTATCTCTGGGTCCAGGCTGGTGAGGGCCTTAGATATGGCCTAGGAAGGCATTCAAGACATCTTCCTGGGGTGTGGGAAATGTTGTATATCTTGATTTGGGTAAGGGTTACCTAGGTGTATCCAATATGTAAAAATTCATTAAACTATACATTTAAAATTTGTGTACTTTGTATATACTACACTCAAAATGAAGTAGGAAAAAACCCACTTATTTTTAATTCCATTTCCCTTCTCTTCCTTCCACCATACACACATGCACACACACACACACACACACACACACACACACTCACACCACACAAGTTATTCATCTGAGCTCCTCTTCCTCAGGAAACAGAGTGTAGGGAGGGGCAATCTTGCATTTCCCCTAGTAGTTGGAGTGTACCAGGGAGGCAGCAGGACATAACACAGTCCCAGACAAGGGGGCTGGGTATGGGTAGAACCCCATTTCTTGAAATTTGGGAGTGAGTGGCAAGTCTGGAACCCTAAAGGAAAAGCATTTCTATCTATAGAGATAAGACTAGGTACTTATAGGGATGAAAAAGACTTGGCCACAAAAACCAAGACTACAGTCCTTTCTTGCCTGGAAGGTACAAAAACAGAAGAGGAACAGAAATAGCAATGATTTTGCTGAACATCATGGAGCAAATAGCCTAGGTTCTGTGATTCCCCTGGTATAAGAACAGGATTAGCTCCAGAATCTGCAGTGAAATTACACTACAGGTAAAGATTGTTGTGTGGCCCCATTTTTGTGAAAGGAGCCAGAGCAATCATTAGAAATACCATCTGAGGCCATAGAAATCAAAGAAAACTGGCTCTCACCAGGGGATTAACCTGACATCTTAGGGCCCATTAGCATTGTATTTTAATCACATGTCTTCCAAACAGGTAATAGACACTCAAAACAAAAGCAATATTGAGCCTTTTCAGGGTGTGAGACCCTGTCTATAACCTGCAAGGCTTTTAGCTTTGAGATAAACATAATGTGTCGCTGGTACAGTGCACATCACAGAACAGCAGGACGGAATCTCTCCTTGCAATCAGTAGATCGTGAATATAAGAATGGCTTGTCTGAGGTCAGACATGGATGCTATTGTAATCAGAAGGACAGAGTGTCTCTCCATGCAGTCATCTAAGGACAACGGTTACCATTTTAGCATGCAAAGACAACAGCGAGGTCAGAAACAACAGCTGCATCTGAGAAAACACTAGTCATCAGAGACAAGCACCGAACTGGGCAATCAAATAGAAGTCTGGTAATTAATTAAGTTTAGAGATTGTTCCAAGCCAGCTACTGGTCTGATTCGCCAATGCAATTTATTAGAAGGATTTTTTTTTTCAGTCAGGATGAGAGTACACGTTTATAAAGGTGAAAATACCATTCCCAGGGTCAGGAACTGCTGCTGGATTCACCTTCCTGAAACACTTTTTCTAGAATGCTCCTCCTCTGTTCACAATTGTTCATGGCTCCTCTTTCCAATGTATCAAATATGCATCATTTTAATTGGCTTTTAAGATACTCCATTATCTGGCCTCATTCTCTGTAACAAAAATTCTTTCTAACTACTTGCACAACTCTTTCCTCTTCGGCCAGTTTAGAAGGCCTTTGCTGTTGTTGTTCGCCTTACCTGGACACACTCTCCGCTTCCTTCCCACCTAGTCAAACTCTGAGCAGGCTTCAGAACCCGGCTCTAGATTTCCCTTCTACAGGCGTGCAACTGATCTTGATTCAGTCAACCTTCGGTGAGTTCATCCTCAAGTCCTTCAGCACTCAGGATCCCCAGACAAGTTAGCCCTTCATTTTATAGGAACAATCTTTTGATTTTTGTTCTTGTTTGAGATAATTTAATCTTTTCTAGTACCTCAGAAGCCCCCATATGGCACCTTCTTGATGACATCCTCATCTCTCCCCACCAAGAAGAACCCTACTGTATATTTTTGTGCAAGAGTTCCTCTAGAGTATATACCTGGGAATGGAATTGTAAGTTGAAAGGTATATGTATCTTCAACTTTACTAAGGAATTCCAAACTGTTTTATAAAGTGCTCATATCCATTTATATTCCCACCAGGGAAGTAGACTCTGAGACAGAGATTACACGCAGCAAGTTTATTAGGGTGTACTCTTGGGATCAACAGCTGTGGAGGGGAGGGGAATGAAGCAGGATTGGACAGAGGGAGAAGTTGGACTGTGATGCAATCTCAAGGAAACCCCCAGCTCACCCCACAGGGAGCTCTGAAGCTGAGATACTTCAGAGTTGTCTTTAGTTGGGGCTAGCGGACTAGGCCTTTGTAACCCTACGTGACCAGTCATTGGATGCAGGCTGCCCCCAGGGAGAGTACATAACTTTGGTCAAGACAATTCTTTTTTTTTTTTTTTTTGAGGAAGATCGGCCCTGAGCTAACATCTGCCAACCCTTCTCTTTTTGCTGAGGAAGACTGGCCATGGGCTAACATCCATGCCCATCTTCCTCCACTTTATGTGGGACGCCCCCACAGCATGGCTAGACAAGCAGTGCGTTGGTGCGTGCCCGGGATCTGAACCGGCAAACCCCAGGCCGCCACAGCAGAGCGTGCGCACTTAACTGCTTGCACCACCGGGCCGGCCCAAGACAATTCTTTTTAGCTGATTTATGATGATTTGTCATAAATCAAGCTTCCATAATGTGTAGTTTTGTTTCCAGGCTCTCCACTCTGTTCCACTAGTTTGTCTGTTTTTATACCAATACCACATTATCATGATCATTATACCTGCATTGTAGCTATAGATCAATTTTGTGAGAATATTCTTAAAATATTGTCTTCCTGTCTAAAAAGAGGGTTTATATCTCTATCTTTAATATAAGATATTGAAGTCTTCTTTAATGTCATTCCATAAAGTTTATAATCATCGCCATACAGGTCTTAGATATGTTTTGTTAGATTTATTGCTGGGTACTTTATACTTTTGTTGCTATTTTAAATGGTATTTTCCAACAGCTTGTTGCTGGTGTTTAGCAAGACAATGAATTTTTTTAAATTCAGGTAAAATTGGTATATAACATTATATAAGTTTCAGGTGTACAACATTATAATTCAGAAATACAATGAATTTTGATTTTTATCTAGCAATCTTACTAAATTCTTATATTAGTTCTAACAATTTTTCCGTAGATTCTTTTCAGTTTTCCAATAACCATATCTATTTCATACATGGAACTTACAACATGTTTCTGTAATAATTCATTGCAATACAAAGATGTCTAAAACAAAGCTAATTACTCCCCTCTTCTCTGCCACATTCCACATTCTATGTCATCATCTTCAGTTTACCAGTTACCAGTGTTAACAGCCTTCCACACTTTTCTCCTTGTTGATGCACCATATGGACCAACATGTAGAGGGTTGTTTTATTTACTTTTACTGAAACAGGACTATAACAAACATATGGTTCTGCAACCTGCTTTTTTCAGTTGGTTATTATCGTGAAGTTTCCTAACTCCATCTTCTTTTTTCTAATATCTTTATATGTTTTATGTAAATGAGCTCATGTCATATATGCTGGTTGGTTTCTTCATTTGGTTGGTTTGAGCACTCACTAAAACTGACTGTGGATCATCAGCAGACCAAATGTGAAGGCCTTGACCCTCCAGCAAAAGATTGCTGAATTAGTTACACATGTAAGTTTAAATAAACTAGTTAAGGTATCTATGTATCTTTTGTTAGTGATTCACACTTTGATTTTTTTGACTGTTGGATGCAATTAGAGTTAGACACACACTGCTGAGGGACCAAGTCTATTAAACCAAAAAGCAGTGAGCAGACACGCAAACCAAATAAGATGCCACGCTCAGCAAAATCCTTGTTAGGCCTGCAAGGATAAAATAACCACCTGACTTTATTTGTCCTCAGGTAACATGCTGTATCAGGTGACTCCAGTTGTTTCAATGGCACCGAGCTGGGCCGCACAGATCAGATCTGTACGGAGAGATTAAGTGAGTACAGAAACTCTTCCAATCAAGCTGCCAATAACTTGACTGAGACGTTAACGCTGTAATCTAGTAGCAATTTTAAACTAGAACAACGCGAGGAACTAAACATAACAAGACTTGGTCATTCTTGCTGTGTCTTTGCAATAGAGCTTTCTATTTCTGTGACAGCAAATAAAGTACCACTATGTCAAAGCTCTAGAACACATGGAGCCTTCTGCAGAAACAGGATGTGTTATCTGCCAAAAAGATATTAAACAAACCAAATTCATCTGGTATTTTCTGTAAATAATTCACTATTATTGTCTAGCATCTTGTAAGTATTGACTGTGTTTGTGAAAATAGAATTTAAGGAACGATTTACCCTATTTTCTGTGATTTCACTGAAGAAAGAACATATTGTTTTGTCTATTTCACGTCAGCAATGTTTTACTATTATAATTCCATGTTAATATTTTATTGTTGGTACCATGAAGTCATAATGTTTTCCAAACTAAGTGATTTGTTATTTCTTTGAAAGTTAGTAATATGTATATTTCATAATCTTCATTAACAACAAATATTAAGTGTGTGTCATATAGAGAGCCCTACTACACAGAGTTTAGAGAATACTAGAATATACGGCATGCAGTTTCTTCTATCCAGGGGTTGACTGTCTAGATGGGGAGATAAGATGTCAGTAGATGAAAAAAGATAATCATAATACCAGCTTTTTTTGAACTATGAATTAATATGCTCTTGTATTGTGCTAAGTGCTTTTCATAACTGTCAAAATAACCCACAAAAATCCTCACAATAACCCAATATGATAGGTAGTATGTCATACCTATTGTTGAGTGCTTTAAGTATAAAGCTAAGGAGCTTAGACTTCATTCTACAGAAAGTGGTGAGTCAAAAATGATTGAACACATGTTTAAATTATTTAAATTATAATAGTAACATATGTGCATTTAAAAAAATTCAAATAATACAGAAGTATAGAAAGAATAAGGCAAAAGTTCTCTTCCCTCCCACCATACCGTAATTTTACTTCCCAGAAATAATCACTCTTAATAGCTTGGGTACCACCTTCCAACCTTTTAGAATTCTGGATTCTTCTTTTTAACAAAGATATAGATCTACTTTTGAACGTAAGTGGAATTATATTATTCCTCCTTTTTGGCAACCTTTTTTTTTTCACTCAGTAATGTGTCATGAACACATTGCATGTTAGTACATGCTATGGAGACTTTTGAACAGCCTCAAGCATTTCAAAGCTTGGATGCACTAAAATGAAAAAAACTAGAAAATACCTATTAACATAACCAATGTTGCAATAAATATCTTTGTATGATTATCTTCCCACACCTGCCCGATTATTTCTTTAGGCCAAATTCCTAAAGGTGGAATTGCTGGATATATACATGTTAAAATTTGAAATATATTTTCAAATCATCCTCTGGGAAATTATATCAATTCATGTTCTCAAAGAAGATGTTTGAATGCTTCTTTCTCTGTACCTTCACCAGTACCAGATCTTATCAACAAATAAGAGTTTTGAGCAAGGATGTGACATGATCATAGCTGTGGTATGTCAGGTAGCTGGCCTATTCCAGATCATTGTTTTTAATGCATGATTCATTGTCTATTTAAAGTCTTAAAGCCACAAACTGGGTAATCAGACACCAAGGAAATGAAGATTTCTAATGTATTAGGAAGGCGGCTAAACAGAATAAATCTCACCTGGCAGAAAACTAATCTTATTGCTTTAAGTCAATGGTTCTCAAACCATTGGTGCACACTGAAATCATCTGGGGAGCTTTAAAAACTATCGATGTCTGGGTCCTACACCCCAAATTCTCATTTAATTGGTCTGAGCCTAAGCACTGAGATTTTTTTAAAGCCCTTAGGTGATTCTAATATGAGCCCGATCAAGAATTCCTGGTTTGAATGTTAATTTTAAAAGCTCCTGAACTCCATGCCCACCCATCTCACAAAGATGCCTGATGTGGCTTCCTTTTTCTGAGGCTCTCTTGAAAGTACGATATGGGTTCCACATTTGAGAAAGATCTCACTAGATTCAAACCAGGCACTGTATAGTAATAGTCGAAGAAATCCATGTTTCTTTTCTTAGCAAAGACGTTGGATTGTATTACAGGGCTTAATTTCGTTTCTATACCTTTAGCCACAAAGACTAAGAAACATAAGTATTCAAGTGTTTGAGTTAGACATTATGTTCCCCCTCAGGTGAATTAAGTAGAGGCCTGGTAAATCTGTAGAAAACAAACAAAATAAACAAACATGGTTCTTAGAACATTCCCTGGAAGATGAAAAGTACAAGTTAGAGCAGCTGTGGCCTGGCTGACATCCAGAGAAGGCAGGATCTCACAAGGCAATATTAGTAGATAATAAATGACCTAGTCCAATGGAGAATTGTTCTTCAGGTATTTCAACTGTGTGAGATCTAATTTCTCCCGTCTTGTGACTATATTCTTCAAACATATTCATTGTGATTAATGATATTGGACGGAAAATCTCATTTTGTTTTGAGGGATGAATGTCCCCTCATTTTGCTGACCCGGAGAATGAGTCACCCACTTCCTACAGACCTCAGGACATTTTGGTGCTCCATGTCAACCTATCCTTGCCAAGCAGTGGCTGACACTCTAAAGTGAACTTTTGCCCTTCAGAGATGGAAATGGAGCTCTAAATATTTGTATTTTGAGTTTCACATTTGCCTAGGTTGGTAACTTTCTAGGTATTATGAGAAGCAGTTTGCTAATCACTGGCAACAGAGCATCAGGCCTGGGATTCATTTCCTGACATCTCAGTGCAAACAGGATGGCTCTCCCCCATGGTATGATGGTAAGCGGGAGCCACGTGTGAAGCAGCTGATTTGAAGCATTTGTCAATTTCTGTGGTGTAAATACTCCCATCGTGGCTGATTTTAGGCTACCAAGGTTTAATCATCAGCACTCAAAATCCTGAGTATTTAACAATGAGCTCTCTCCAGATGGCTCCAGCAGGCTACTGGCTCTACCTTACTAAGAATCAACAATCCTGGTTTTTCTGGTGGGTAATTATAGATTGACAGCTAAAATACGGTGGTAATTGTCAGACTTGAGGTTATTTTGTTGCTCAAAATTTAGCCTAAGTGAGCAGCAAAGCCCCTGCTCACACCTGGACCACAGGTTCTCAGCATCTACTTTCAAAGACTCTTAGGGTCTGACAATGCAACAGCTCAGCTATTAGCACTTTAAAAAGGTTTATTTATAAGAATATTTATAAGAATTACAGTCTAAGGGGGCTGGCCCGGTGACATAGTGGTTAACTTCGCTTTGGCGGCTCAGGGTTCGTTGGTTTGGAATCCAGGTGCAGGCCTACGCACTGCTCATCAAGCCATGCTGTGGCGGCATCCCATATACAAAGTAGAGGAATATTGGCACAGATGTTAGCTCAGGGACCATCTCCCTTAAGCAAAAAGAGGAAGATTGGCAACAGGTGTTAGCTCAGGGTCTCACCAAAAAAAAAAAAGAAAAAGAATTATAGTCTAAGGCAAAATAAGTATTTTGGGCTAGGACCATGGAATGTATCAAAATTTAAGAGATCTTTAATCTAATCACTAAATCAATTTATCAGCAGTAATGGTTGTCTGCTTGATCATGCTCCTCTTTTCCCATTAAGTTCAAATGCTCTTTTAGGAGCGAGCAGCTATTCCAGATCCCATTTTATTTGACCCAAATATGAGTTGTAATCTCTTTGGAAGAAAGGACTTCTCTGTTTTCCTTGTGAAGTCCTATGCCCATCAAGTGGATGGCTTGTAAGAACAGAAGGAGGCACTGGTCAGCCTGCCCCCTATTTGGAAAAGGAACCAAATGGAAAATGATCATTTTTTATACACATTTTTGTAGGAGGTAGTAATTATTTTTATTTAGCACTGTTCTCTTTAAAATGTCAGAAATGTGTGAGTAAAACATGTGAGTAAATTACTATTTGAAATAATCACCTGTATGTGTTTTCTATATCAACATGTCACAAAAACTTCTTATTACATTACCATACAAAAATATAATAACACCTTGCATTTGTAGAGAGATTAAGAGTAATCTGGAGTCTGAACAGATGTTAGTTTGTATCCTCAATTTGTAAATTAGTATCCTCATTTGTAAAAACAGACATAAAAATAGTATCTACTTCATGGGATTATTGCGAGGATTAAATGAGATAATATAAATAAAGCACTTAGAGCCAGCCCTGATGGTCTAGTGGTTAACGTTCTGTGTGCTCCACTTCAGTGGCCAGGGTTTGGTTCCTGGTCGCAGAACGACACCACCCATCCATCAGTAGCCATACTGTGGCAGTGGTCACATAGAAGAACTGGAAAGACTTACAACTAGAATATACAACTATGCACTGGGGCTTTGGGGAGGAAAAAAAAAAAAGAGGAAGATTGGCAACACATATTAGCTCAGGGCAAATCTTTCCCAGCAAAAATAAATAAATAAATAAATAAAGCACTCAGCATAGGCTTGGCATTTAGCAGATGCACAATAAATCAAGAAATTATTATTTTTATACTGTTATTCTTTTGACCTTTTGCAAAGTTCTTTAATCAATCCAATCTCATGTGATTTTTTATTATAGTCATGTAAAGTATATAAAGTGAGTAGTATTATAGCCCTTTTAAAGGTAAGGAAATGAAGGCTTAGAAAAATTGAGAATTTGCCCAAGATGGAATAGCTGGTAAATGGCAGTGCTGGGATATGCTTTTCACTGTAATATGTTATATATAATTAACCATAATATCAATTTGCTGACTCAAAATAGGGTTAAACAAATGCATAGCAGTAAAACTGGTATTCTAATCAGAAGATTTTTTCATTCCTGAGTAAGGTAAATATTGCTACCTACTGATTTTGGAAATATTATTCCTTGGAAACAACCACAAGTTTCTCCTGTTAGTAGCAGCAGCAGAAACTATTTCTAAATGTTTTTATGTGCCAAGCACTATTATGCTTCATGATTTTTGATCCTCAGAACAATCCTCTATGGTAGGTATTATATTCTTTTTACAGATCATCATAATAGCTAACATCTATGACCACTTAGTCTATGCCAGACACAAGGCCAAGTATTTTACATGTATTATCTCCTGACAACCTTCTGTTATAGGGAGCCACCATTATCATCATTATTCCAGTTTGCTAATGAAGATAATATATAGACAAATTTGCTGTTAGAATTATAGAAGAGGAAACTTTTTATTAGACATTATCTCTGTGTGAGTACATACTTTAAAGGTCCTTACTGGATTATCTTGCTAGAGCCAGTCCCATTAAAAATAATCATTGAAGTAGAGATTGGAGAGAAAACAGTTGTCGGGGCAAAATGATGTTCAAAGTCTGTTTGTGCATGCCTTTGATACTAACCCCTTCCCCAGAATTGTAGAATAAGATGTGCTGTGAAAAACTTGACTGTTGGCGAGTCATTGTATTAGTCAGGCCTTATCCAGTTTGAGTAAAAATAAATTCAGTTTGGCAACTGCACACTGAAGTGTAAACCATTCTTAACACTCAGAAACACATCATAGCCTTTCCAAAGATAAAAACAGTGATGGGGTCAAAGAAGTATGTTGTTTCAGGGCGTATGTTGCTATTAATACAACAGCCTCTCTGCAGGAAGTAGACACAGACAGCTCACAAAAACAGGAAAGTCACTCAGGAACCTGCTTTAAAACTCCTGGTCTGAACTCATGAAATTGCTCTAAAGTCACAGGGATGGATATCACAAAACAGAAGGCAAAGAGAAGAACACAGTTCTTCTCACACTTTAACTCAGATAATACTGTATTTTCAATCCTGCGAAGACTGATCTAGACAGAATAAGGAACAGAACTTTTTACACCAACACTGTCATTTTACAAATAAAGAAACTCAGATCACAGTTGGATACGATGGACAGATCGTGTTTTTGCCTGCCCAGAATCCATTTCCCCTTCTGGTAACAATGGAGTTTTCTTTGGTACTCCTCCCTGACCCATGATCTTTTGGTTTGGAGAGGGCTGATCTCATCCCCAGGTCCAGGGGTGGCATAGACCAGGCATGGACAAATGAGGTCACATTGAAGTGTTCACTGATAGGTACTAGGCAGAATGTGAATTAATACAGAGGGTAAAGTAAATCCAAGACCACACAGTTAATGCCAAAGCTAGGATTATACTCCAAGCCTAATCTTTTTCATACTACCATGCCACATAATTTATATGTCAAAAAAAGTTTTTATTAATTTAAAAAATAGTTGTAGGTTCCATTTCACTGCTAATAAGGCAGACTGTCTCAGGGTCTATGCTACTTCCTATTTGAACATATGCCCACATTTCCTTCTATTTCCTTAAAGAGAGTAACAATTTATACTAGGGTAAGGAGAGGTCAATGATAATGTACTTCATATTCCATGTTCCTCTAAGGCCATTTCAAAAAATTATCTTATGCCACTAGAATATCACTATATATTTTATTCTATTAATGACTGCAATATGATTTATAGCCATGTGAAAAAGGGGCTAGGAAAGAAATGGGAGAGAGTATACTATTCCATAATGCTTATAGTGGTTTCATTGGAGTGACTGGATTATAAATAATTTCCCTTCATTCCTTTATTTTCCCATTTTTTGGGTAATATATTTCAAAAAAATTAGCTTATACTTTAAAAAAATCTAATTATTCAAAGATCAATTATCTATGCTTCAAATTATTCAACCTCTTTTTTACTCTCTTACAACTCTATCTTGCTGTTTCTGTTTTGACCATTAATCTCCTCCTTAATTCTGCTAGGAGAAAAACTTGTGAGACTCAGACTAGACGATATTTACCTATCCTGGGTGTAGTTTTCCTGAGTGTCGGTGTGAAAGTGTGGCTGGAGCAGGGCCAGCGCATCAGGGCTCCCAGGAAAGCAGCTACATCCCAGGAAATCAGTGAACAATGAAGAGAAGGAGGTTTAGGGATTACTCAGATCAATTTTAACTAACTGAATCAATATGGTCTTTCATTACCTCAGGAAACTTGGAGTTGGCATTACTTAAAATTATATTTGGGAGTCACACCAGGCCTCAAACCAAAATATCTTAACTGAATTCCTTATCTTCCCTTTGCCAAAACAGGCACACGCTCGACACACCCTCACACTCAACTCTTCACCACACGTTTCTCAACTCTTCCTCACTCTTCCTCACTGCCTACATTTAATAGTCATCAAGTCCTAATGCGTTTTCTTCACCATTCTCATATTGCTGTATCATCAATTGCTGTTTATACTGATAGTTTCTCAGCTGCCACTCTCCTCCTTCTCCCTTTAATCCTCCACGGTGATCTTTAAAATCACCAAGCCAACCCTGACATTCCCCAGCCCCACCTCCACCTCCACTCAAAACAATTCAATACTTTCTTATTTTCTTCAGGATAACATCCAAACTTCCTTAGTATGGCATTCAAAGCCTTTCAGGATCTGGCCTCTGGCTATCATTTTAACATCATCTCCCACCAGCTCTCCATACACTCGGGCCTCACTTCAGTCACATCAAACTACCTGAATTACCTAACTGCCATTTTACAGTCCACTTTGCACAAGTTATTATCTCTATTTGGAATACCTTGGCCCTTCTATCTGGGGTTGATTAATTCACAATTGTTGATAAAAGAGTTTGTATTGCGTTGTAGCTTTGGTGTAAAACATGAGACTATTCGTATATATGCTTTTATACAGAGAGTGTGTTTCTAGAGGAATACATAAGAAATTGGTAATATTGGTTGCCTCTGGAGAAGAGAACTGTGGAACTGAGATTTAGGGATGGGAGAGACACATTTCACTCTATACTCCTTTGTGCCTTCAGAAATTTGTGCCGTGTAAATGATACTGAACCTCTTAATCTCAAATTCGTGCGCCTGATGTGCAGTAAGCCAATCACTGAGACACCAGTGCTTGGAGGTTGAGAAAGGTTTATTTGAATTAGCCAAAATGAGAAGGCAGGAGGATAGGGTCTCTCAAATCCACCTTAACAAAAAAAGAAAGCAGGGGGTTTTATAGTGCTAAGGGGCTTGGGAGGTGCAATTTTGGGGAAACAAAGGGGAAATTCATGTTTCTTTCACTCCAGATAAGCCCTTGGGCAATCAGACTTCTGGGCTCAACTGCAGCTGGGGGCTGGTTATCTGGTAGTCATAACACCCTTGAAGGCATTCTTTTTCTTCTGCAAAACAAGCTCATAAATCCTTGTGACCCTTGAGTCACCCCTCAGGTTAAACAAGAAAACAGCAAAATTCATTTCTCTTATACACCCAAGAGAAATGAATGCATACGGCCACCAAAAAACATGTACAAGAATATTCATAGCAGCTTTTCTCATAATAGAGAAGAACTGAAAATAACCCAGATGTCCATCAACAGTAGAATGGCTATATAAATGGAAATATATTTATTTAATGGAATACCATACAGCAATAAAAAACAAACTATGATATAATCCATCAGGGACATAATATTTAGCTAAAGGATCTGACACAAAAGAGTAAATACTGAATGATTCTATTTATTTCAAGTTTAAAAACAGGCGAAACTGGAGCCAGCCCAGTGGCACGAGCAGTTAAGTGTGTGCGCTCCGCTGCAGTGGCCCGGGGTTCGCAGGTTCGGATCCTGGGTGTGCACCGATGCACCGCTTGTCAAGCCATGCTGTTGCAGCATCCCATATAAAGTGGAGGAAGATTGGCATGAATGTTAGCCCAGGGCCAGTCTTCCTCAGCAAAAAAAGAGGAGGATTGGCAGATGTTAGCACAGGGCTGATCTTCCTCACCAAAAAAAAAAAAACCAGGCAAAACTAATCAATGGTGATAGAAGTCAGAATAGTGATTACCTCAGGCAAGGGTGGGGCACAGAGGGCTCTCACAGTGGAATGGGAGGATATTGACTGGGAAGGGATAAATTTGGAGTTGGTAGGAGTGTTCTGTATCTTGAAGTACAGTGCGTGGTGGTTAAATGGTTGTATACTTCTGTAAAATATATGTATAAAATGGATATATCCATATGTAAAAAATAATTGACCTCTACATTGTAGATTAGTGTATTTTACTATATGCATGTTGATAAATTTTTTTAAGTTTTTAAAAAGCATAACAAGTACAAATTACCAATTTGAAAAAAGACAAAATCATTTTTAAAAATCTCACCCAAATGTCAAGTGATTTCTCCCTTTACACTGATAAAAGTCAATGCAACTTCCATATTAAGAGTCAATAAAGAAAAAGAAGAATAGGAAAAATACTAAGAATTTTTTTTAAACTAAAGAAAGAGAAAAGTTTGAAGCAACTATTGATTGTAGGAATAAAATTCTGATTAAACCAATCGTAAAACAAAGACTAAAACAGAATTTTGTGTCGTGATTCTAAGGCCTCAAAGACTATAATACAATGCTTCAGCCCACCAGGGGCAAAAAAGTTCTTTTACAAATTTATCAAACAACTTTTAGAAATGTAAGTGAAGAAGATGGAACTTGGACTGGCATTTTATCAGGGAACACCATGGTAACTGGGGAAGAGAGTTCACTTGGTGGAAAAGTGGCAGCTAGAAATGGAAGTGACAAAGGCAATATTGAGTAAATAAAGTTTATCTGGTCCACAGAGAGGCAGAACAATGGTCATCTTTGTAGGTACAAGGACAGAAGAACAAAGTAGTCAAGAGAAGGAGAAAGAGGCAAGGAAGAGAGAAGGTTCTAGGCATCCAGAATATTTACAAATGAATTAAAAAAGGTAGGTGAAACTGAGAAATAAGCTGCTTTAGAATATAACAGACAGGGCCGGCCCCGTGGCTTAGCAGTTAAGTGCATGCGCTCCACTACTGGTGGCCTGGGTTTGGATCCCGGGCGCGGACCGACGCACCGCTTCTCCAGCCATGCTGAGGCCGCGTCCCACATACAGCAACTAGAAGGATGTGCAACTATGACATACAACTATCTACTGGGGCTTTGGGGAGAAAAAGGAGGAGGATTGGCAATAGATGTCAGCTCAGAGCCAGTCTTCCTCAGCCAAAAGAGGAGGATTGGCTGGGCCTGCCCCGTGGCTTAGCGGTTAGGTGCTCGAGCTCTGCTACTGGTGACCCTGGTTCGGAGACTGGGCACGCACCTACATACCGCTTCTCTGGCCATACTGAGGCCGCGTCCCACATACAGCAACTAGAAGGATGTGCAGCTATGACATACAACTATCTACTGGGGCTTTGGGGAAAAAAGGAGGAGGATTGGCAATAGATGTTAGCTCAGAGCCAGTCTTCCTCAGCAAAAAAAAAAAAGAGGAGGATTAGCATGGATGTTAGCTCAGGGCTGATCTTCCTCACAAAAAAAAAAAAAAGAATATATCAGACAAACTCTAGAACAAGAGAAGGAAGAGGGAGAGTCACCCAAAGTGAAAGCGACATATGCTACTTGTTTAAAGTCTCTCTTTTTCAGTTCAGGAGAGGTAGTAAGGTGTTTAGGTCAGCCTTCCCCACTCCCAAGATGTAATACTTTGAATACCTAATTTGCCAGGTGTTTTTCCTTCTGAATAAGTACTTTTTTTTTTAAAGTAAAAAGTAATAAAGCCTCATTGTAGAAAATTTGGAAAATACAGAAAAAGCTTAAGGAGAAACCAAAATTACTTAAGAGATGACCGCTGCAGCATTTCGTATAGAACAATTTCTAATAGACAGAGAGCAGCAGAACAAGAGCATGTCCAAGGCTCTGCTGCCCTAGGAACCCAGATGAGTTTATTATTGGAGAGTTGCGGTTTTTATTTTATTGGTGCATTTTCCCACTAGATGCTTCATGAGGGCAGAGATTTTGATCTGTGTTGTTTACTGCTGTATCCCATTGCCTGGCACATAATAGACACTCCGAAATATTTGTTGAATTAGCTATTTTTTTTTCACATTTACTTATGAAGATTAGCTGCTACTTTTTTTTCTTCATAATTAAAACATTTAAAATACTTTTCATGTTCCATTTCTTGACTTTTCTTATTTATCAGGACAATCTAGTTATTAAATAAAAACATCTATTGAAATTTAGGAATATGTCAAATGTAAACAAAACTTCATGATTCACATTAATATCACGTCATATTTCTTCTGTGATGCCTTGGTGTGTACTCTCCCTGAATCCTGGCAGAAACAATTCCTTCCATTCCTTATGTTAATCTATTGCCCATATAACTTACCAAATAGAACTTGAAAACCAATTTAACATCTAGGGAATTGCAGCTTATTTTTTCTTAAAAACTAGCATTTCTTTTTAAAATTTGAGTCAGGATGCTAAAAAAATTTTTTTTTCAAAATTCAGGACTTCTCTTTGGATGGTGAAAAATGATCAAGGAGCTTCCATGGTGCCTGGAAGTCTAGCAAAGGAAGTTAAGAATACTGAATATTCCTGCAGTGAAAATTTTCCAGGAGGGTAGGTGGAATTACTCAAGCATGAAATACAGCCAGAATTCTACAGTCTACGTTCCCATCCTTGGAATTAAAACAGGACCCTCGGAATCTTTCACAATCAGAGGTAGCCAAGGCCCTTCAACCAATCAGCTGCAACCAAGGCCTCGAGGGCTACAATGCAGTTATTTTGGGAAAAAAAAATACCACATAGTTAAGCAAAAGGGTCTTTTATTGGTTCACATAACTGGGAAGTCTAGAGGTGGCACTGAGCTGGTCATGGCAGGGTCCAGGGTTTTAACAATGTCCAGGTTCTCTCTCCCGGCATCCATGTGATCAAATCTCAGGGGACCTATGGGTCCAGCTTGGATCACGTACCCTTTGCTGGATCATTAATAGTGACTGGAGAATAAGATATTTGAATTGGCAGGGCATAGGCAAGGCCTGAGCCACATACCCATCCATAAAAGGAGGGAGGTGGGATCAACCTCACTCAAACCAAGTGAAGTGGATTCTCTGCAAGGGGTGTTCTGTCACCTCGTGGCATGGCAAAGAGTATTGGTGACAATGTTGAAACTTACCTGAGCCCTGTGCTCCATGCACACATCCACTCACCCTTTGTGTTCCAGGAAGTGGCTTAATGCAAAGAACCACTTTTACTCATACGACTTACCTAAGACTCTGGATGACCTCCTTGTCTACTTATGACAAGGCCAGACACAGACCCTCTAAATTCCCATTTTGTCTCATAAATGATTAGCTGAACCGTTTGTTCCACTGACTAAGTTGGACAAAATGCATGCTAACTTGACTTGAGTAAACTTTAGTCAGGCTTCTCTCCTTCCCCTGAACTTGGTCCAGGAACGTGGCCTACCTTTGAGCAGTAGAACAAGGAATAACCCCTCCTTAACTGCCCCTTCTGAGAATCAGCTGACCTCGGAAGAAAACATTCCCTGATCAAACTCCTGGTAACTCCACCTACTCATCCCAAGCCCCCACACCCGAGGCGAAAGACTCGGGTTTACTCCTCCCTATAAAAGGCCTGACCTACCTGACCTTTGAGATGCTTGCAGATCTTATGGTCTATGATCAGAGCACTCTCCCTATTACAATAGTCTCCCATCTCTCCTTGCAAAAGTCCTTTTGAATAAAGTCCTTATCTCAGTCCAGATTTGTTTTTTATTTGACACTGGCCAGACAAAACAATACATGTCTACCCCAACACTCTATTATCCAGTCTGATGGGTCTTGAGGGGATGAAAATTAATTACACGTACTCCTTTCTACTTTCAGTTTTGAATCAACTGAGAAGTAGAAATAGAAGGGGGAATCAGGCAGATAAGAGTTCAAATGTCAGCGTCATTGACAAATGAATGGATAAAGAAAATGTGGTATATACATACATTGGAATACTATTCAGCCTTAAAAAGGAAGGAAATTTTGACTCGTGCTACAACATTGATGAACCTTGAGGATATTATGCTAAGTGAAATGAGCCAGTCACAAAAAGGCAAATACTGTCTGATTCCACTTATGTGAGCTAACTAGTGTAATCAAATTCACAGAAACAGAAAGCAGAATGGTGGTTGCCAGGGCCTGGGAGAAGGGGGAAATGGGAAGTTGTTGATTAATGGGTAGAGAGTTTCAGTTTCACAAGACAAAAGCTTCTGGAGATTGTTTGCTCAGCAATGTGAATATAATTAACACTACTGAATCTACTGAATTGCACGCTTAGAAATGGTTAAGAAAGTAAATTTTATCTTTTGTGTTTTTACCACAATAAAAAATAATTTAAAAAAAACTCAGCTTCAGGGGCCAGCCCCGTGGTGTAGAGATTAAGTGTGCGCTCCGCTGCTGGTGGCCCGGTTCTGATCCCGGGCGCGCACCAACACACCGCTTGTCAGGCCATGCTGTGATGGCGTCCCATCTAAAGTGGAGGAAGATGGGCACAGATGTTAGCCCAGGGCCAGTCTTCCTCGGCAAAAAGAGGAGGATTGGCATGGACATTAGCTCAGGGCTGATCTTCCTTACAAAAATAAATAAATAAATAAATAAATAGAATAAAATTTGTAAAAAAAGTCAGCTGCATTACCAATAAAGCTTGTTGAAGAATGTAACAGATCTGTGGTCAAATGGGCTTACTAATACTCACTTCGCTGAATTAAAATACATTTCTTCAAACCTTCAGCCTTCTTGCAGGACAGGCCTTACGCTAGTAAGCTTATCACAAGGTAAGTCCTTGAAGACAGGCCACTCTGAAAGAAATAAGGGCTGAGTGACACATTAGCAGTTCTTTCCCTCAATCTTACCAAAGAAGGTGCTTTTCCCAAGGAGAGATTGATCAAGGGGAGAGGCCTGAGCCCCCCAAGTTGTTCCTCCTGGAGGGTGGACAGATCTGAGGGGATAAGGGTTCACTCCTAACCAGCCTGTTAAAACAAAAACACATTAGGATATAGACCGGGAAGAAATATGAAAAATTGTGAAGTTTTTCATAGTTTTGTTGTTAGGATAACAGGATTTGCAGTGATCTTTCTCTTTTCTCAATTTAACCAATGTTATTAGTATGCCTTTTTTAAGTTTCACCAACTTTAGAGGTACCACATTTATAATAATTTGATGCACTCAATTTATTAAGTGGCTGAAAGGGGGAAAAAATAAAAGGGATTATTAACATATGGTTCATATTTTATAATTATCTTAACTATTTTCTGGCTTTTTGTCATGTGAGCTTCATTAACACTATCAGTGAAGCCGAACAGTTTCAAAAATGCTTTTAATTGATACTAACGCCAAAACAAGAAGATAATTTTGCATAGTAAAGCATATGTCTGACTTGCACGTTTTCATTTGAAAAAGAAAGACACCCCCTTGGGCACAAAAACTTCAAGGTCAGATACGAGTAGATATATTTGACTGGATACACATTTTTTTAAAAATGTATAATTCAATTCCCTAGAGTACTGGGACATCTCTGTCTTTCCAATATCTCTACGGAGAAGGTAGAGCAGGTTTCATTTTTCTAAGATTATCAGATGAGAAAAAACAGAAGCATAGTATATTACATTATGTGCCTGGGATCTTTTATCCAGGGAGTGAAATAGCTGAATTTAAAACTTCATTCTTTTCTCTTTGTACTTTCCAAAGAGAGTATGTTTAAATATATGCTTCTCTCTCATTGACTAATTTGTGGTGAAAGGATTATCAGAAAGTTGCAGTTATTTACAATCAGATTTTTAAAGGGAAAAATTTATTCACATTGAATGTACATTATACCTCAATTTAAAAAACATAAAACAAGGTTGAGGGAAAAGTTCCTCTGTGGGAACTTCAGACAAATAAATGATACATTCAGAATAGGCTGTAGTACCACACTTTGGATAGTACAGAGTAAAACACTTCACATCTTTTTAAAAAAGATGGATACTATTATGTCAAAAAAATGTATATCCTCTATCAACCCAAAGCACATTTGGTCTGAATAATTTCTACATCCTCAGAGACAGTCTCTCTCTAAGGAATCCATCCATTTAGGAAATTACTTCCTAGGACTTGCACTAAAAAAATGAAGAGGCCTTATCCATCACATTTGCTTTGAGGGGAAAATGGTGCGCTTAGATAAAACATTACAGTGACCAAAATACTTCCCATCTGTCAACTTTATATTCCTCTCATTTAGTTTCTCATCATGCACTTTGGCAGGATTCGTAGGAGAAAAGCAGACAAGAACCTATTTTTAACCTTCTTGAAAGCATGCCAGTTTGGCAAGGGTGTGGGACAATGGGCACTCTCATACACAGTAAAGAATATAAATTGGTTCAGGCTTTCCAGAAGGTAATTTGGCAATATACAGGATATCAAAATTTTAAATATGCATATCCTTTGGCCCAGAAATTTAACTTCTGGGAATTTATCCCAGTGAATGAATTGGACAAATATGTAAAGATACATATAAAGGGCCTTCATAAAGCATTGTTTACAACAAGAATGAGTTAGAAACCACCTAAGTCTTTTATCACTAGTGGACTGATTAAATATATTAGGGTACATCTGTTCAGTGGAGTTCTTTGAGGTGCATTAGAACAATCATGTATAATCGTGTTTGTTGCTAAGGAAAAGTTATAAAATAGCATGTATAATCTGTGTTATGAAAATTTTTCTACATGCATAGGAAAAAGCCTGGAAGGATAAAGGGCAAAATAATGTTTTTATCTCTGAGTTGTGGGGTTTCAAGTGTTTTTTTATTCCTTTTATGTTTTTTGAAACTATACCATGAGCATGTGTCACTTGTTTAGTCATAAAATACATGTGTTCTTACTTGAAAACAAATTAAAACATGCCAACTTAAGCAACTGTTTTCAAAGAGAATATATTTGCAAATCATATATCTGATAAGGGATTAATATCCAGAGTATATAGAGAACTCCTATAACTCAACAACAAAAAAACCAAAGAACCCAACTAAAAGTGGGCAAAGGACCTGAATAGACATTTCTCCAAAGAAGACATATAAATGGACAGTAAGCACATGAAAAGATGCTCAACATCACTAATAATTAGGGAAATGCAAATGAAACCCACAATGAGATACCACTTCACACCCATTAGCATGGGCTAGTATCCAAAAAAAACCCCAGAAAATAAAAATGTTGGTAAGGATATGGAGAAATTGGAACCCTTCTGCATTGCTGGTGGGAACACTGTTGTGGAAGACAATACAGTGGTTCCTCAAAAAAATTAAACATAGACTTACCATATGATCTAGCAATTCCACTTCTGGATATATACCCAAAAGAACTGAAAGCAGTGACTTGAGAAAATATTTGCACACTAATGCTCGTAGCAGTATTATTCACATTAGGCAAAAGTGGAAACAACCCAAATATCCATTGACAAAATGAATGGGTCAACAAAATGTGGTATACATATACAATGGGATATTATTCAGCCTTAAAAAATGAATGAATTTCTGATACATGCTACAACATGGATGACACTTGAGGACATTATGCTCAGTAAAATAAAGCAGACAAAAAACCCCACAAATACTGTATGATTCTGCTTATATGAGTTGTATAGAGAGGTTAAATTCTTAGAGACAAAAAGTAGAATGGTGGTTGCCGGGGGCTGGCAGGAGGGTGGAATGGGGAGTTGTTGTTTAACGGGTACAGTGGTGATGGATGCACAACAATGTTAATGTACTTAACACCGCTGAACTGTACGCTTAAAAATGGTTAAAATGGTAAAGTTTATGTTATGTATTATTTTACCACAGTTAAAAAAATAATAATTGTTTTCTACATAGAGCTATCTATTTCTGCATGACTAAGGAAGATCTAACTTGTCAGAAAAATATCTATAGACTTTAGAAAACAGAAAACTTATATTCGTCTCAATTCATATTCTCTTACCCATGGCCTGGCCTACATTGGAAGGTATAAATGACATTAATCCAAATTAATAGGAATTGAGTTAATCCTCTTTATTTCCCTCAATCCAATTAGGTTTATTTATATGTGACCCTTATTTCTCCAGATTGTACCAGATACCTGCAAGACATGGAGTGATCATGGGGTGATGACAGGCAGATGTTTATTCCAGACACGTCAGCTCTTTCAGCCCACCTGAAATAGTCTGGCTTGTAAGTGATTACAGCGCTTCAGGTTCTCAGAAACAGTCTGGCTCTTACCCAGTTTTTATCTTCATCAGGGACTGAGTTAGTGGGGGCCACTACTGCTGTGACCCCAGTCTGCACCACTCTCTTGGGCATCCTCAACAACCTCGGCTATGGCCTTAAAATGAGCATGTACCCCTCTCTGCAATCTGATGGTAAATTTCTGTCCTTTTCAGGGACTCTGAGGGGAGACCTATACTGGTGGAGAGCACTCCATCCCAATGTCCCCTCTGCTGTTTCTCTGTTACCATGGTAGCACTAAGGTGGACAAGACAGTGCTTGGGTTGAGGCTGGGGTGAGGATGGAATGGCAATGACACCAAGAAGGCCCAGATTGCTACATACCTGGGCTGGTGCTGGAAGGGCAGGATGTGCTGCAGTCTCTGCTCAGTCAGACCCAGGCAAGTCAGCAGCTGCCTGATTCTCTGTGTAAGAACCTATGACAGCACCCAGACGAGAAATCTACCTTATAGCATCTTCCATTCTTTGCTAATTTCCTTTCTACCACCAAGAGAAAAAGAAACATTGTTCCACCTCCTCCTTTTCACTACCCAGAGCCCCATTCTTGCTTAGTTAAAACCATCTTCTCTTCTAGAAAGAGGAAGGAAGGATGCTCTTTCTGTTTTCATATGCAGGAGGCCCACACTCTGCACTGGCCACTTTTTTACTGATTATTCCACTACTGGCTGCTTATGGAGCTTAGGAGAACCTCACACAAACAGGACTTCTGACCACCTGCCCTGTGTCTCCTCCTTCCTTAGGCGAATGGGCCTATCAAACAAGACTTTGATGCTCAAAGCGAGAGCCCACAGGCCTACAGGACTTTAGAACTCAAAGGGACTATGAAAAACTAGTCTAGTTACTTAGTTTTTGATGAAGTTCAAGGACATTAAGTGATCTGGCCAAGAATACAGCTATTGGGTATAGAAATCTCCACCATTAAGTCTAGGAATAATTAGGTCCTTTCCCATTTTGTTGTTTGTTTTCAATCACCTTTTTAAGTATCATCAAAGGAGAAGTGAGGAGAGGAAAAGAATCTCAAAGTAGTCATTCTTGATAGCTGTTCACAACACGGATGAAAGGCTTTTGTGGTGAAGGAAGTTGACATTCATGACTAAAATGAATAATTTTTTAAAACTATATTCACTTACTCTCCCATTCTTATGAATATTTAAGAGTTTACAGAATTTAGCATATACTGCAATTAGCTGCACGGACAGAACGGTTAAGAACTGTAGATAATACAGCAAAACAGCTAATTGAAGAATAATTTAATTTCTGAAAATCATTAAAGTTACAAAGTTAGGCCTGTAGACATACACACACACAAACACACATCCACACACACTGAATATTTCTAAAGTCTCAGCTGTAGAACACCGGGTCCTACTTGCTTTTGAAAAGCCCTTATTCTCTGTGGCTGAGCCACTCACGGTTAATTGGAATTGGTCTTTCTAACCATATTTATGGTTTATGCCATGGGACTTGGAAGCTTGATGTTCTGCTGGTGGCTGCATGGAGTTGGTAAGACAGGAAAGGTTTAAGATCTGCCTGTAAAGGTTGGACAGCAAGATGGACCTGGCTGCCAAGGTTGACTCCAGAAGCCAGCCAGCTGGGACAGGCAAAGCTACTCATGCAGTGTCCAAAGGACACAATCATTTCAATTCCAGATACGGTGACCTCTGGATTTCCAATAAAGCAGGCTGGGCACAGTAGTAGGAAATGCAGATGGTACTCATGACTCAGGACTCAGACTAAAGGGTGAAGTAGGGACAAGGGTTAGAAGGATAGGGAAGGGTGTAAGTCTGGGATAATGTGGGTACAGAGATTGAAGCCGGCTACCTGAGGGTTACTGTATTCAACAAGAACACAATTACCATTCGACCTTGTTCCCAACATAGACATAGATGAAAAGAAGTTAATCTTGCTAATTGACTGTTTTCTTTTTTTTTTTTTTGCTGAGGAAGATTTGCCCTGAGCTGCCAATCTTCCTCTTTTTTTTAAATTATTTTTCCTTTTTATGTGAGCCACTGCCACAGCGTGGTTGCTAACAGAGGAGTGGTGTAGGTCCACGCCCAGGAACTGGGCCTGGGCTGCTTAAGTGGAGCACACCAAACTTAACCACTAGGCCACTGGGGCTGGCCCTAATTTGCTGTTTTCTTGTTTAATCTGAGGGATGACTCAAGGATCACAAGGATTTATGAGCTTGTTTTGCAGAAGAAAAAGACTGCCTTTGAGGACGTTATGACCACCAGATAACCAGCCCCCAGCTGCTGCTGGTGCCAAGAAGTCTGGTTGCCCAAGAGCTTATCTGGAGTGAAAGAAACACAGACGTCTGCTTTGTTTCTCTGAAACTCCACCTCCCAAGCCCCTTTGCTCTATAACGACCCCTGGATTTCTTCTTTTGTTATGGCAGATTTGAGAGAACCTATCCTCCTGCCTTCTCATTTTGGCCAATTCGAATAAACCTTTCTCCATCTCCAAGCACCAATGTCTCAGTGATTGGCTCATTGCACATCAGCATATGAACTTGAGATTAAGAGTTCGGTATCAAGATCAATACAAAGCCCACTACATCATAGGCAGGGAGAGGGAAGAGATGGTAACATATCCATAATCATTCAGGGTTCATCCCTGCAGACGCTCTAAGTCCAGTTAACAATGTGAATTCTTAGGGACTAATTAGTTCTGGGGGTTATCATTAGGACACTAATAGTTGGAAGAATTAACATTTTTTCAGCACTCCTGCATACTTTTCACATACATCACACACACATACAAAGAAAGAGAGATTTATTGTGAGGAAGTGGCTTATGTGATTGTTGGGGGGTAGGCAAGTCCGGAATCTGCAGGGCAGGCCATCAGGCAGGTTAGGCTGGAAAATCTCCTGAAGGAGTTGACATTTCAGTCCACAGGCAGAATTTCTTCTTCCTTGGGGAAACTTCAATTCTTTCTTAGGCCTTTCAACTGATTGGATCGGGCTCACCCTGATTATGGAAAATAATCTCCTTTCCTTAAACATGTTTATCACATCTCCAAAATACCCTTACAGCAACACCTAGATTAGTGTTTGATTGAATAACTAGGTACCTTATAGCCTCGCCAAGTTGACCAATAAAGCTGACCATCACACTATTCAAGTATCATTGAGTGTCTGTCAAGTATCTGATTTTAGATTTGGAATATGAGCCTCTGAGAGGTAATGACTCTTGTCCTAGATAACAGGCTGTGGGTTTTTTTGTGTTATACCATGCATCCCAGAGGGAGACAAATGCATTCAATCATCTACATGATTAATGTTCCAAAAATCTTAAAAATGTGAGAGAGACAGACAAAATTGCTTGTCTCAGAGATGTGTAAATCTGAAAACAAGTGCGACTGAGCCTTCTGGTGAAGAACTCAGTGACCAGTTGTGGAAACTAGGTAGGGCAGAGATCAGGAGAGGTGCATAACCTCAGAAAAAGCTGAGAGACTTTGGAATCTGACACACCTGGGTTTGAATAATAGCTTTGTGACTTTACGAATGCTGAGACCTTAAGCAAATTGCTAGTTTTAAAAATTCTCCTTATTGAGGTATAATTTACATACAAAATAATGCACCCATTTAAGTGTATATGACATGTTTTAAAAATTTATACACTTGTGTAATCATACACATAGTTAGGATATAGAACAAGTGTCTTGTACCCCTTCCCAGTCAATTCCCTGTACTCACCAGCCCAAGGCAAACACTGACTTGCTTTCTATCACTATTAATTCATTCATTTCAAACTAATATTTATTGAGCACCTACTATGAGTTCGGCATAGTTCTGGGTGCTGGGATATAGTAGTGTATAAAACAGACAAAAATAACTGCCATTATGTAAAGGGAAACAGACAGCAAACAAAATAGATAAGGAAATATGTGGTAGGTCACATGGTGATAACTTGATGGACAAAAATATGGGAAGTAACTGGGGAGAACCAGAGTGGGGTGGAGCACATGTTGCTCTTTTCAGTAGGGTGTCAGGGATCACATCACTAGTAAGGTGGTGTTTGGGCAAAGGTCTGATGGAAGTGAGGGCAGGCGCAATGTGGATATTAGGACAGGAATGTTCCAGGTAGAAAGAACAGCAAGTGCAATGGCCCAGTGGTGAGTGTTGCTGGAATGTTTGAGAAACTGCAAAGAATCCAGTGTGGCTAAAGGAATAGAGACGGAAAGCAGAAAAGGATAAGGAAAGAGGTCCAGGTAGGATAAGGCCTTTAGCCCACTGTGAAAACTTGGACTTTTGATCTTAGTGGAGTAGGGAGCCATTGCAGGGATTTGAGCAGAGGATTTGACATGTTTAAAAGGATCACTGGCTGCTGTGTTGGGAATTGACCATAGCAGCCAAATGCAGCATTAATGTAAAGTGCTTGGTACATAGTAGATGTTCAATAAGTTTCAGCTATTTGGAGGTTATGGATTTTTTAGTACAAATGAGGCTGTGACCTCTTTCTATTTGTTTCTTTCTTCGTTTTTGTGCAGTGCAAATACAGATTCATTCATTTACTCAACAAATATTTGTGGATCATGACTATACTAGGTGCTGGGGAATAAAAGTTGAGTTAAAAAAGATAAGACTCAGGGCTGGCCTAGTGGCATAGTGGTTAAGTTTGCGTGCTCTGCTTTGGCAGCCTGGGGTTCACAGGTTTGTATCCCAGGCACAGACCTATGAACCGCTTATCAAACCATGCTGTGGCAGGCATCCCACATATAAAGTAGAGGAAGATGGGCATGAATGCTAGCCCAGGGCCAATCATCCTCAGCAAAAAGAGGAGGATTGGCAAGGGATGTTATCTCAGGTCTGATCTTCCTCACCAAAAAAAAAAAAAAAGAAGAGGACTACTGCAAATTCATAGAAACAGAAAGTAGAATGGTACCAGGAATGGGGGAAGGGGAAAATGGAAAGTAGTTGTTTAATAAGTACAGAGTTTCAGTTTTGCAAGATGAGAGAGTTCTGGAAATCTGTTGCACAACAATGTGAATATACTTTACTGAACTGTACACTAAAAATGATTAAGATGGAAAATTTTAAGTTATGTGTTTTTCACAATTAAAAAAATTTTATTTTTTTTATTTATTTTTTATTTATTTTTTTTTGTGAGGAAGATCAGCCCTGAGCTAACATCCATGCTAATCCTCCTCTTTTTGCTGAGGAAGACTGGCTCTGAGCTGACATCTATTGCCAATCCTCCTCCTTTTTTTTCCCCAAAGCCCCAGGAGATAGTTGTACGTCATAGTTGTACATCCTTCTAGTTGCTGTATGTGGGACACCGCCTCAGCATGGCGGAGAAGCGGTGCGTCGGTGCGCGCCCGGATCCGAACCCGGGCTGCCAGTAGCAGAGCGCGTGCACTTAACCGCTAAGCCACGGGGCTGGCCCCTAAAAAAATTTTAAATAGCAAAAAAGAAAAAAGAAGACTGTTAGGGGAGATAAACAAATTAAGAGAAATATTAAGTAGAAATAAGTACTTATGATGAAGAAAATAATGGTGAGGTGCTGTGACTGAAGGACTACTTTAACTTAAAAAAAAATTAAGATCAGTGAAAAAATAAAGTATGACCCTACTTATGTAAAGATGTATTTAGGTGTCTGTTGCCTGATTAGACCCTACAAGCAGTATCTCAAACAATATGAAAAAGTCTTACTTTTATCCCCTAGGATGTGGAATCAACTATATAGTTTAAAAAATAATGCCATTTTTTCTTTTTGTCCTACTAAAAATAGATGTGTACATATGTGTCTATAACTTATGTATGCATATATGTGTATACATGCACACACATACATAGGTGTATATATATGCGTGTGTATGTATGTATACGTACGTGTACATGCCACATTAAACAGAGAAATGTCTGGTTGCTTATCAAGTGTCCAGGTAATAAGATGTAATTTGGGGTGACTTTCATTTTTGTACTTTGCTGCATTGTTTGGATTATTTAAATAATAAGAATGTGCCATTTTCCCAAAAAGGTTAGAGGTATTTTTAAAATTAAAAATACGATGACTCAACAACATGGTTCTGCAGTATGAGTTGATAAACGTGCAGGGCCTGGAACGTGTGTGGAAGATGTAAGTGCTGAATAAGCATTGTCTGTTATCATTCTGCTTGCTCCTGTGTGGCAAGCCCTGCTCTAAGTACTTTATGTGTGTTTTCTCTCTTAATTCTTACAAATACTGAGACACAGACAGGTTATGCCACAGATCACACAGCTTTTAAGTAAGAAGACCATATTTTACAGACAAATGTCTTTTAACCTCTTTAACATAAATGACTATTCAAAATGCATCGGCCCTGTCCTTGTATAAAAACTCACTGCTGAGGATAGTCTCAACTGATACTATAAATATGTAACCGCTTTATATGAGTCAAAAGAATTACTTGTAAATTCTCATAAGGTTTCTGGAAGTATCACTTTAAAATAAATGAGTTAGGGCCGGCCCCGTGGCTTAGTGGTTAGGTGTGCGTGCTCCGCTGCTGGCGGCCTGGGTTCGGATCCGGGCGTGCACCCATGCACCGCTTCTCCGGCCATGCTGAGGCCGCGTCCCACATACAGCAACTAGAAGGATGTGCAGCTATGACATACAACTATCTACTGGGGCTTTGGGGAAAAAAATAAATAAATAAAAATTATTAAATAAATGAGTTAAATAACTATACATTCTAAGACATATATAATTCATATAGTGAACTAAAATTTGTACCTCAAACTCCATAGCAAAATTATTAACAATAGTACCAGTTTGCCCTTGAAGAGTAATTTATAGTTTACAAAACACATTCATTCATTGGCTCACCTTGATCTCCATAACCACTGAGCGAAGGAGTAGGGCAGGGCAGATATTAATATCCTTGCTTATAGTTGAGGAAGCTGAATCAGATATGTATGCTTCAGTTAGAATGTCTTTGGCCACAAGTAACAAAAAACTAACTCTAACTGGTTTAAACAATACAGAAATACATTGGTTCACTTATTTGGATGCCCAGAGGTGAGGTGGTCTTCAGGGTTGACACAATCTAGCTGTACTGACTCTATTTCTCTGAAATTCTCTTCGTTCTGCCCCTTACCAAGCATTGGCTTCATCTTCAGCCTAATAGTTAAATGGCTGCAACAGTTCTGGTCCTCAAAGCCATACACGACAATGCCAGATGACAAGACCATTTCTTTCTGTAGCTTTATCTTGCAAACGAGGAAACTGTCCTTAGAAGTACTTAGTGAACATCTCCTCACTTATTGTTGGCCCAGATCAATTCATATGTCCATTCCTGAATCAATTATTGGCCAGGGACACAGGATTACCTTTAGACGAATCAAGACACTTGATGAAAATCTGGGCTCTGTTAGGAAGGAGGAAAAGGGGGAATGATAATGAATTCTAGTTGAGCACTACAACCTGGGAAAGAGGCTAACTCAACTCTTCTAGGTAAAGCCCTGGGGCCAAGAGTACCACTGAAGCCAAGACGGCAGGACTCAGGCCCCTCAACTTCCATGCTCTTCATATAACAACCTCAACTAGTTCAGATTTTCATTAGATTAGGATGCTCATTTCTGGCTTTTATGGGGGCATTCTTAAACAAAAAGTTTGAATATTGGAATTCCGTATGCATGGGTTTTGCAAGATTAACGTTGGATGGACTGGTAAATATTTGCTTTGAAAGCCACATTCTGAAAAATCCCTCAGAAGTATTATTCTTTTTTTATTACAAAATATTTGAAGGAATAAAAAACAAAGCTTTAAAAAGCCTTAACATAATGCGATATTTGCATTGGATTTTTAAAGAAAAAAATATTGCAGTTACAGTTGAAGCTCCCTGAATATGTCTTCCGGATCCTAGTCTCCTTTCTCCCTCACCAGAGGAAACCACAGTCCTGAATTTGGTGTCCATTTTCACGTAGATGTTTTTATACTTTTACTACTAAGTATGGATCCAAGATAAATATATAGTATTGTTTTGAATATGTGTGTGTGTATATACATGGTAACCTGAACATATCCTTCTGCAATGATACTTTTTGCTCAATGTTGTTCTTGAGTTGTTCTTTATTGATATATATAGTGTTAGCTCACTCATTCTAATTGCAATATAGCCCATTGTTCAAATATGCCCCAATGCATTATCCACTCTTCTGTTGATGGATATTTTGGTGGTTTTCTCTGTTTTACTATTACAAACAAAGCTATTGTGAACATTCTAGTAGATATCTCACAGTGCACATGCAGAATAGTTTGTCTGGTGGTACGTATCATGGAGTGGAATTACTGGATGTGTTCATCCTTAACCTTACTAGATAGTGTCAGATTGCTGCCAATCTGATGGCTGTGAAATGGAATTGCATTGTTGGTTTCAGAAGTATGATAATTTCTTTTTACCCTTTTATTTCTTATGCACTTGAAACTCTCCAGTTTCTCAAATTTATTCCATTTTTCATATTGGAAATTTGTTTCCCTTCCTTTATCTGGGAAAACTGTAGTGGCTATTACAGATCTCTTCATCTTGATATATCTTACTTAAGTTAGCCTCTTTTGTCCTTTGAAATATATTTTATTACCTATTAGACATACAGAAACGACAATGAGAGAAAAGAAATATACACACATCTACAGACACTTGTCGTTTTCCCTCCAAACTGTTATTTGAGACAAGGCAAATTTTTCTTGATAATTTCTTGCTCACTTTACTAAGTACATAATGTGATCTGAATTTTTGTATTTTGTATGGAGAATGGAATATGTCCCTCTTTCTTCTCACTGGAGAAATCCCAAGATCAGAAGATTTAAGAACAGCATTGATAACCAATTAGTTTCATTAGTATTTGTCAATCTCGTCTAGTAGAATCCTTGGATTTGCACCTAGAGTGTAGACATGACACTACTGAATGATGCCACTTTAGCATCTTAAAGCACCACTCTATTTTTATACAGTGTCTCCCTAAGAGATTCAGCTGCACTTGGATACAATTACACCAGCTCCCTGAAGAGTTTCCCTGTGTTTGGCGGAAGAAGTAATGTCAGTAAACCAAAATTTACAGCCTGTTGACCTAGGGAATACAAAGGCAACACAATAAACCAACATGAGATCATGTTTCCATTTCAGTTGAGGACAAGGGGAACATTTAATCCTGAGCAGAGTGAGAGAGACAGGAGGAAATAAAATGCATGCTGACTGAAACTGGACTGTTTTCTTCTGCAGTTTGCTTTGCAAAATCCAGATGGGAAAGGAATAAGCATTTATTTCTCTCACTTTCCACACATACCTTTTAAGTGTCTTATCATCAAAAGAAACACCCAGCCTGAAACTGGTATTGTCTCTACTCAGAGAATGTGGTGTTAAGTGACAATGGATATGAGAGGGTGGAGTGCAGGGTGAGCTTTGTGGGCAAAAAGAAATATGCAAGATAAAAATCATGATAAAAATGATAATTTCCAAGACTTAAGACAGATGCCTCTGATTGGGAAGAGTTATTTATGTTGGTTATAGGTTCCTAAAGGGTTGAGTGACACAATTTGTCCTTTTGTTATCAATTAGGCTGTTTAGAAATGTCACAAATTGTTGTCAGGTTTGCTGAACATCTCCTTTTATTGCTTCCTCTAGAGTCTCAAGATGGCAGCTAGATTTTTCTGGCATGAACGGTAGAGGTCAACTTCGGTAATGTTCCATTAATACATGACCGCAAATGTTTTTATATGTAAGGTGTAATAAGGAAGTTTTTAGGAGTTTTCTTCTAACTCATACCTTTTTATTACTAAAGGTTAGTAAGACATGAAAACTTATTGGAATTGGTTAGATATTCCTTTACATTATTTTTGAAAAGTAAAACTTCCCCTACTCATCTTGAACTGAAATAATAATTTATTCATCAAGCATATCCTTGAAACTAAACACTTTTTTCTCTTGAGTATTAGTGCCCCCCCTTTGATTCCCGAAATTGCCCTAATTCACAGCCAGCACTTCCTGACGTCGAGTTCTCCGCCCTCCATTCTAACACGACCTCCCAGCATTTACCTTCTGATAGGAACATTTAAACCTCAGCCTCTGTCATTACCATCTCAAATGTCATAAACCTCAATGTTCCTTAAGTGGCACTTCTGCCTCACCCTCTCCTGGCTACCACAACTCTTCCAGCGCTGGTTCCGGAACCTTAACCTGGGAGAGTCAGTGTGTTCAGGGTGAGAGAAGTTATCCTGGGCACATGATTCATTTTCTAATGTAATGACTTCATTTCTATTATCCCAGAGGAATGCAGCAGGCGTATTGACATTTTGTCTGCTGGCACCACAGAAAACAGTGTGTTGCTGTGCTAACACGCCCCAGCTGAATCCTGAGAAGCTTATTAGGTAGAGAGAGGAACTACTGAAATCAGGTCTTCCTCAACTTGAACACAAATACACCACCCTTATAAAACACGTTGGCTTTAACTAGGGAAAAGTTAAACTAGGGCTTAAAACGTTTAACTTGGGTTTAACTGTGTTTTTTTTCCCCTCTTTAACCTGAACTTCAGTAGATAAAGGTCAACCAGGTAGCAGTCTGGCTTTCCCGGAACAAGTTCGTAATCTTACTTAAAATTTGGTTGATGGGCTATGAAAGAAGCCAAATCTTTGTATTCTGTACAGACACTTAAAAAAGGCATTTCCTTTTAGGAGTGGTTGTGTATAATTTACCCTTATTCCAATCCTTCCAAACCTCTTATTTAGCCTGCAGGCTTTAGAATATTGACTAATTTAAAACAAGATGTTGTGAACAAAGATCTCCAAGGCCCCACTCCCAAATTAAAAAGCACCTAGTCTTTGTCCATGGCCTCACTGGCCACATTTTCCACCTCAGACCTCTGTCGTGCTCCCGCTGGGATTTGGAGAGATTTGCTCAGAATCTTCCATTCACCTAATTAGTCTTTGGGGAGAAAGAAAGATGAAAGCAAGGGAGGGCAAGAGAGAAAGAGATACTTCATATGGCTGGTTAGACCACAGGATGTAGCTTATCTACTAAAGAATTGGTGACATGAAAATAATGAAACAGAAGGATTGAGCTCTGTGAATTGAGAGGTTCTGTCTTCATTTGGATAAAGTCACCACTAAGCTACTCCTATTTCCCTACTCTTAAGTGAGGTGGACTTAGGAAAGGAAATGCAAAGTTGGGTCACCTTCCCAAATGGCTTCAGAAAAACATCCCTAATCAGGGGCCCCCAAAAGGAGGAAATATACTGGGGTATATAAGGGCTTGATAGATGAAATGTGAGAAATTTTCCTCTTGCCACCTGATTCCAGTTGGAAATTCACTGGCTGTGTCACTGACTGAACAAAACAGAGGATAATAGCCTCTGGCTGAAGATTTTATAATTGAGGCTGAGACAGAGTGGGCCATGTGCATGTTCAGAACAGTGATTGCATTGTGAATTACAACAGAAGTCCCACTTGTCGGTCATACAAATGTTCAAGACCATAGAAAGGCATCTGATTTGGGACAGGGATGACAAAATAGATCTTTTGGTTTTCCCCACTTTGCCCTGAATACAAAAGGACTGATGACTGCTTTGTTCCGGGATAGAGGCTTACATTCCTTTTAGGATCTACCGAATCACTAATAGAGAAAGAAAATTCCTGTCTGGAATCACTCCTACTACTTTCTGAAAGTAACCCGTAGTCCTCATCTCCAATGAGAGAAAGACAGCAATATAAATGATATCACGCCAGATTTTTTGCTTTCTTTATAATCATTACTTTTCCTCATGTACCTTGAGTGATTGCCTCAATGTTAAACAATTGTAGTAACCAGTATTAAGGAATATGGCTCTAATTTGACGATATCTGTCAACATTTAAAATGCCTCTACCCTTTGAACCAGGAATTACACTTTTAAGAATTTAAAAGATAAACTGACAGATGTGGAAAATGATATATTTACAAAGAATCGTCTTGGCAGCATTGTTTGTAATGTCTAAAGAGTGAAAACGACCTAAAAGTTCATCAACAGGAGATCAATTAAATAAATTACTGTACATTTACACAAGGAAATGGGGTGTAAATTTAAAGTCCTGTTCCAGTCCTTGTCATGAACCTTGGAACTCTGAAGTTTTTTTAGTCTTTCATAGATCTGTTTAATTAGTTGCATCCCTACTTGAGGAAGTTACAAATATTAGGCGGTAAGGGATTGAAGAGATGGGTGCTTTTCCTTCAGCTCTTAGTAGTATTAATGGAAAATTATTAACACTGATGGGAGAAGGAAGTAAGGAATCTTGACTAACTCTGGACCATCTCTAAACAGCTCAATGGTCATCTTAACAGCCTGTTTTCTAGATTTATAGGACATACCAATGCCTCTTGGGTATATTATACTGATCAGGTCAAGAGGAGTCCCATGTTGTTCCTCTAATGGCTAGAGTTTTATAACCATTTGATCACAATGCATAAAAAAGGTTAAAGTGAATATTTTCATCTTTCACTTGTGAGTCCTTTAACCACAGGGTCTAAGAAACTCCTGGATGTAACAGAAATGGAAGAACACCATTTAGTCCTACTGCTGACGTGCGGCAAAGAGAAAACCATTTTGCTAGAAATAAGTCTGTGGTGGCAGGTAGCATGGTAACCGTAAAGTTTTGTGGCACAGAGGTCTAATTATACAATGGAGTAAACCAGTGTTGGGGAAAAATAACAGAAAAGCTTTTTATACATACCTTTCTTTTATAATTTATCTCAACCTCTTATGAACTAATTTGCCTTCCCCACTACTTTGTGAGCAACTTGAGTTCAGAGTTGTCATTTTTGTATTCTCAGTGCCAAGCACAGGGCCTGATTCATAACGGGCACTTTATAGTCTTCAAATTGAATTCAAAAACAAAAGTTTTAAAACAAATTGCCAAAGACAGTAGTTCTTAAATTTTTCTGATTGATGCTAGGGATCCTTTCCCCAGAAAAAATGCACATATCCATGTACACAAAAATTTCAGCATAATTTCAGGGCAATCATGGACACCTGGTCTCTTTCTCCCTTTCATAGATCTTCTAGGGAACCAGAGATTCTAGATTAAGAAATTCCTAAGTTTAGAATCCATAATCACAGAAAGATGTGGAGGAATCTTTAGAAACATTCTCCACCTCTCAATTTTTCCTTTACAAAAAGCTTGTTTCTTTCATCTACCTTATATAGTATCTCTTTCAGTACACTGAGGAAAAGGGATCCTTCAGGTGGAAGGTGTAAAAAGAATTTATCTAGGTAGTTTTACATTCACTTATAAATTAGATATTTCGCAGTTATTGTAGAAAAATGCATCCTTATAGCACAAGGTAATTTTAAAGAAGGTATGCTTATTTAACAAACATTTATGGACTATTCACTATGCATCAAGGACTGTGGAGGACAGGGGAGAGAAACTGACTCAAAGAGATGTAGTGCATGCATAATAGACTGTGTATTTGGGTTGGATTTTTGCCTCTGTGTATGAGTGATGAAGATAGTGGTGGGTGGAATGGGCAGAGAGCAACTGTAAACTCTGTAAAGGAAGAAAATGAACATTTATTTATTCTGTAAGAAACTTTGGCTTTATCACGGTCACATACAACTGTTAACCTCCCATCCTCAGTTACCAGCTATCCATTAGAGGTCTGACAATAACCGCTGGATAAGCACTGGCTCATGACGGATGAGGAGTGAGGCAACGCTTAGACTATAAATGATTAAGCTCTATCCCTGCAGCGTGAGGGAGCTGCAACCATCGCAATGACATCTCTACAATCCAGCACGTAAATGTTTCTTCCACCTGAGTAATGTTTTTCTGATGATCATTACATATTTGCTGCATCTTAAACTTTGGAGGAGACCTCAAAACTGATCCAGTGCAAATGTCTACTCGAACGAAAAATCTTACACTCCTGGCAGCCACAGGCTTTGTTTGAATACTTGTTAACAGCAGCAGAATGTATTTGTAATCAACAGTAATTATTAGAGACTGCTTCCTCATACTGAACTAAAGCCTCCTTATATTTTCCAGTCATTTCTCTAAGCTTTGGCTTCTGAAGCACTGCAGAATAATCCTGTTCTCTCTGCCATATCCTTCAAGTATTTGAAAACAGCTATCATTTGTATTTCTGAATTCATCTCCAGACTGAACTTCCCTAATTCTTTTATGTATTCCCCTTGAGAAGTATTTTCAAAGTCATCACCCTCCTGTTCCTATTCTTCCAAACACTGTAATACTTGGCCAAAGTCTCCTTAAAATGTGACACCTAGAATAGAACACGATATTCTGGCTGTGACTGATCTTACCACATCCGAGTCCAGAGGGATTATTCTTTTGATGTGGACACATCCTTCCATCAATACACTCTTACAGGCTTTAGTTCTCTCTCCTGTTCCCCTCCCCAGATGTGCTGAACTGTGGGCTTACATTGGAATTTGGTCAAATAAAACTGCCAAGTCTCTTTTTCCTGACCACTGTCAAGTCAGGTTTCCCCTTCTTTTACCTTGGCAATGAAATGTGTCCAATTTCATCTTAAATTGATGTCAGCACTGAAGTAATTTTAAATCTTAATAGTATCATATTTAACCATTCCAGTTCTTCTATCTGTAAACTTGATAATACCTTCTATGGAATTTCTTGTGTCTTCATCTAAAGGACTGGAAATTTCCCTCAGTTTAATGTGAATCATTATTCAGCTCTCTTAGGTTGTTTCAATACCAAGGAATCCACCTGGCTAATGATTATTCAGTCAGATCTCCCATCTTAGCCACAAAGATGTCAATAGAGATGTCAAGTATCTTGTTGGATTCAGTAAACACCATACTTTTAAACCAGTTTAAGCCAAACAATTTCTTTGATGACAAATGCTTGAGACATTTTATCATGGCAGTACAATTTTAGGTAAGCCTCCAAGCTCTATGAAATAAGTAGCCAGAATGGGTGTCAGCTCATGTGAGCAGATCAAGAGAACCTGTGTCATAGTCACCTCTTCCCTTTTCTTGGGCATACATAGTGGACCAAATGCATTGGACCTATATTTTATCAGGAAAGGGAACTACATAGTAAATTCAACCAAATAAAAATTTAAAAATCACTCACTGGAGAGGGGTGCGTGAGGAATTGTGTTCATTATCTCAATTTTTCAAAATTTTTTTACAAAGTCTCCATTTATAGCATTATTGTGGGTATGTTGAAAAAGGCAACACTGACCTTGTATTTAGATTTTATAACCTTTACCCTTTGCCTTGATACAGTTGGTACTAGATGATCACTTCGGTGGATCTGTTTCCAGTGGAAATTTCTCCATTAAAGATGACTGAAAAAGGAAACTTTGGACATTGTTTTTCAAAGAAAATGAGAGCATGTATGTTTTCTTGCTTTTATTCTCACCAAGCATTCATAAGAGAAGGCATATTCAATTTTGAGGGGCTATCTAATTTCATATCTAATTTCAAAACTGTAATGATGTTGTGCTGAGGGAAGAAAAAGGCCTTGGTCATTGCCTTGGTCACCTATTCAGATGAGATAAGGTTTCTCTTTTAACACGCTTTGGGGCTCAGTTAACTATGCCTAAACCCAATTGGGGGATTAGTATTTTAATGCAATTACCTCACAGCACGAAAAATTCTTCTTGTGCATGAAATAAAGGAAAAAATGAAAAATGGCTATAAACAAACCAGCTGATCCACTGAGGCGGCAGGATCCCTATACACCTTAATTCATACAGAAAGGCTAAAGGCAAAACAGTAAGGTAGAAGTGAAGTCATTCCCGACTAGATAAGGCAAGTATGAAGTACAAGTATAAAATCACATCATTTTTTTTTTTAAAGACCTATTGTCTCCATCTTGGCCTCTTACAAAATGCAGTTTGTCAAGTCTGAAGAACTACAAAGCTCCACCTTTCATCGTGTTAGCTTTATTTCTATTTTTTTCATTTTTTTTGTGAGGAAGATCAGCCCTGAGCTAACATCCGTGCTAATCCTCCTCTTTTTGCTGAGGAAGACCGGCTCTGAGCTAACATCTATTGCCAATCCTCCTCCTTTTTTTTCCCCCAAAGCCCCAGTAGATAGTTGTATGTCATAGGTGCACATCCTTCTAGTTGCTGTATGTGGGATGCGGCCTCAGCATGGCCGGAGAAACGGTGCGACGGTGCGCGCCCGGGATCCGAACCCGGGCCGCCAGTAGCGGAGCGCGCGCACTTAACCGCTAAGCCATGGGGCCGGCCCCATCGTGTTAGCTTTAGAAAGGCAAGATTTTGGTGTAAATAGCTCAGGCGATAACTCTTCAAGATAATTTTTAGTTATTTATCTAGGTAACACACAACACTTATACGAGAGGAAAAAAATCTATATCAGGTAGCATAACATCATGACTTTTCTTTCTCTTCTCTGTAGCATCTTAAAATTAAACCTTTAGGAATCAGGCCTACTATATATTAACATAAGATGTTTAAGAACTTGCCCTTAGCAACATAAGGATGCCCCCGAAACCTGAAACAGGCCTAAATCTCGCAATCAATAACCCAGAGAGACTTTATTATACGTAGCTCAGCTCATAAATCTGAAGTGTAGGCTGGTCAATTACCATTTTCATAGTTATCTACCATTCATAGTGCCTCACGAACACTCGATGCTCTGATCTGAAAAAAAGAACAAGCAGATGGATGGCCACGTTCCAAAAGGCTTTAAAAAGTAAATCCTTAGTTTTGAATCGTGCTAGAGAATAAGTATTTGATTTTGTTGCTGTTCTTTGGTCGATTTTAAATATTAGATGTGGACTAATAAAAAGAACACCATAGCGTCTTTGTTCTCTTATGCGTTTCAGTTTTAACATTAAAGTATGAAAGAAACGTGAGTTCATTCTCATGGATAATAACGTGACTTTATTGTGTGCAGCCTTTTTCACACCAAGTATTACTTTTTCCATGTGAAATAAGTTAAGATTGAAAATGATCAAGTCATTGTTAAGGAGACACATTGGGCAATAGAAAAAGCTGAAGAGAGTTTTTGTGTGAAACCGGAAAACAGAACAGTCTGGAAAAAAAAAAAAAGATATGAGAAAAGTACCACAGGTTGCTGAGACCAAAAAAACCACTTTGGAGGAGAGAAGGGCCAGGCAAGTGTCTCAAGGGGAGGGTGGGATTTCGTGTAGATGTGGAACATATTTGCTTCACAGTAATAACCTTCAAATTCTCTTCTGTGTCACTATAGCTCTTGATTTTTTTCTGCTGCCTATAATCTTATTATGCAGCATATTATTTTTTTATTTGGCACAAAGTCCATTTGGACTAGAGAACAGAAAGCTTCTAATTTTGTCCCTGGACAGCAGTCATACCTCAGGTACACAGTGGGAAACAACTGGAAGACTTTTCAGAGTACATTCAAAGTTCGGTTTTTTTAATTAAAAAAATTTCATTATCCTGTTTTGGTTTCCTATCGAGTAGACTCCTAGGGGAAAAATAAGTGCTGTGAGTTTACTGGTCTGCTGCAGGATTGGAATTTAGGCCCACAGTAAGGAGTGTTAGAGAGATCCACAGGTCCACTTAAAATAAAAGTCACCAGGCAAAATAGGCTCCTGGAGAGCCTCCGCCCACGGCTGAGTTTCAGCACACACGGAACACTCTGGAGCAGCCGTCCCCAAGCGCTTCTGCTCAGAACCCACTCCTCCTCTGGAGTTTCTGAACTCTGTGCTCCATATCAGCTTCGCCCTTTTCCTGTGGCACTCTAACTAGCATTTGTGACATGGCTACTTGCCTCTTTGGGTGAGGTGGCAGTACAGGAGGCCAAGTCCCTACCGCTTATGAGAAACAAGAGGAAAGAAACATATCCTTTGACTTGCTTCAGTGCTCTAACTGGCAAGTGTGCCAAAAGACTGACAGTCTTCTATGCTGAAGTGGAAATGAACCTCTATAATACAAGACACAAAAGCATGCAATATACATCAGGCCAGTTCAGTTAAAACTCATAATTTTTTGGTACTCTCTGACTGGACTTTAGACAGAGAAGACAAACCGAAGTGGAGGAACATAATTTAAGTGTGACAGAAAGTCGGGAATCATAAGGCCTGAAATGTAAAGATAAATGCATTACTGAGGCATATTCCCCTGGCCCTGAGGTATGCAGGCAAAGAGGTCACACTTCACTGTGAGACAGAGAGACAAAGTCGGTGCAGGGCTCCAAGAAAATATTTATCAGAGGAATGTGATGATTCATTTATCAGTCCAGATATCCCAAGTACAAAACTTCAAGATATAAGAAGGATCAAATTATATAATGTATGTGATTCAATTTAAAAATTCTTAGCCCTCTTACATTATATTATCTAGATTACAATAGTAAAAAATCAAATTACTGTCATATGAAACTTCTATAAAAAGAAATCAAATCCATTTTTATGAAATTTTATCATACAATTATTTTCTAATGGGTCTTTTCTTAGGTCACAGTATTTATAATTCCATTTACATCTGTTTAATTTTCCAAATCAAAAAACAAAATGCAGTCAATAGAAATCTAAACTTTCATTTGCAAAACTCCCTTCAGTTTCCAGGCCAGTAACATATGGTGATGCCGACTTGTCCTCCAGACATGGACTGCTCCCAAAGATCCCCAGTCTACGGAGCATGCAGGCCTCTACTCATTAGGAACGCTTTTTGGTTTGGCTCACGTTTCAAGAAATTCTGGAGCATGTCCATGCCGTCCAGAGATCCCCCAGGTTTCAGGATTAGGTTTCTGTATTTCATTCCAACCTAATAAAATAAAACATCATGCCTAATAATTCATGGTTATAGCAATTTTCCAAATCTCTAGATGCAAAAGAGAAAGGGGTAGGGGTGAAGAAAAGGAGCTTTAGTTTTACTTTCTTTCGCCTAGACTACAGTTCTGCAGTATTTATTTATTTCGGTAGCTAAGAGATCTGGAGCTTAGATCTCCGGTCCTCTACACTTCCCTTTATTACTGTCTTGTCTCCTTAGATTCTCAGCAGTGAGCTGACAATGTGAGCAAACAAACAAAAGACAGCCAAATGGAATATATAACAGGTTCCTATCTGTTACCCCATCTCAAATGCGATTTCAAAAGGGTTAGCAAAGCAAGTGATCTAGAACGCTACAGACGGAGGATCCGTGTATTTGGAACAGTGGCACAGCTACTGCCCAAAGGACTTCTGCTACGTTTTAATGAGGGGTTCATAAAAAACCCCTCCTCCTTAGGGACACGGGGTAGGACAACAGTACACGCCCCACAAAGTAAGATATTTCTGTGAGCCCAGAGCCGGGAATAAGGACCTTTGCAAAGTTTTCTCTGGGGATGAGGTCTGGAATTTTTAAACATATCATAGTTCCTCTGCCTTTATTTACATAAACACACGAGCAAATAAAGTGAAAGAAAACAACTGTAATTCAATATCAGTGTGATTCACTACTTTCACTTCCTGTTCATCGTCCTTTTAGGGAAGCAGCGCAGGACAATTCAATGAACCACAACTGTAAATATACACATAAAATAAATAGTTCACAGAATAACAGTCTTAAATTTACATCCATGATACCGTCTGATCAATACAACTAACAGTCTTTTGAGTACAAGAGTAGCTAGAGAATTTCCAACGACAAAAGTAATCTAACTTTTGACCTATAACAATGATTCCGGTTGGTACAACCATCAGAAGCAAGTCTAGTCAAACTGTTAAGGAAAATAAAACATGGATGCATGAAATCTACCAAGTCAGATACAAAGTATTTAATATCCGACAGGGTCATAAAATCAAAATGTTTGGGTTACCTTTTAGTTATAAACAGAAATCATTTGCAACTTATTAATCATCTACAGGCTAACATCTAACTTGACAGTCTAGGCCTTAGGTGTAAATCATTAGTCAAACAAAGTTACTTTCTCATAAACTCTACAGCAGCCCTGTCCAATAGAAATATAATGTGAGCCACATTATTAACTTTAAATTTTCTAGTAATCACATTAAAAAAGTTAAAAAAAAAAACCAAATAGATGAAATTAATTAAAAAAATATTCTATTTAAATCAGTAGTATATCTACAATATTATTTCAACATATATCAATATAAAAAATTACTGAGATTTATTTTTTGTTGTAAATTCTCAAAATCTAGTGTGTTTTTTATATTTATAGCATATCTCAATGCAATTCTTTAGTTGCACTAGCCACATTGCAAGTGCTTAATTGCCACATGAGGCTACCATATTGGACAGGTGTAGGGCCTAGAATGTAAGATGATTCTTAGAAGGGCCTGTTAGACAACGTTCTAGTACGACATTGAAAAGGCACGTAGTAATCTTGTTGCCTTATTTACAAGTTTTGGATAAATTTTCCTAAAAAGGGAGGGCTGGTAATCACTGATATTTGACGTCCTGAAAACCTTGGTAATGAGGCCTTAGAGCTAGATTGAATTTTCCTTAGGAAAAAAAAATACGTCATTTCTTATTTGGTCTGCAGCAAATCATTACTGATACAATAGCAATCTAGAACCTAAAATATGAGTGATGGCTCTTCTTCTCATAGTCTTGATTATTCTAAGGAGTAACAGATCAGAGCTCTTGAGCCCAACCACAATTTACCTCCTTTCTTTCATTGTCCATTGTGTCTCAAGTTGACCAATGTTAAATTAGTGTGGCGTGGGGGGTGGGGGAGGGTTAGGCAAGGAAAGACTGTGCTCTCTGGGTGTAGCAGTATAGTTACAACTTAGAAAATGTGCATTAGGGGCCAGCCCGGTGGCGTAAGTGGTTAAGTGCGCGCCCTCTGCTGTGGTGGCCCGGGGTTCGCCGGTTCGAATCCTGGGGGCACACCGATGCACCGTTTGGCAAACCATGCTGTGGCGGCGTCCCATATAAAGTGGAGGAAGATGGGCACGGATGTTAGCCCAGGGCCAGTCTTCCTCAGCAAAAAAGAGGAGGATTGGCAGATGTTAGTACAGTGCTGATCTTCCTCACAGAAAAAAAAAAAAGAAAATGTGCATTAAATACATGTGCAGAATTATAAAAATATTTTAATCATTTTATTAGGGAAAAATTTAAAATATATACCAATAGCAGAGACAACAATATAATGAACCCTCATGTATCCATCAACCAACTTCAATAATTAATATATATCTGCAGAAATTCTTAATGCTCAAGATCTATTTATTAAAAACACATATTTCATTCCACAAATATTATAGGAACATTAATGAAAATCCAAATAAGTCAAAAAATAAATCCCCCAAAATGCTGACATCTGACAGAGTATTTTCATTCTGAGCAGAGAACTGTAGTTTTAGGTAGTAAAGCAGAGCAGGCATTTGAGCAGCTGCATGGTGTGGGGAAGAGCCAGCTCACGCCCCCTCTGAACGGGAAAGTCACTGGAGAGCAGGGCACTGTTCAGTCTCACAATACACGGCTCAGTACAGCTCCAGCCCTCCCCTGCTTATAGCTCCAAACAAGTTGATTCAATTTCCTGAATTACAGAGCAATGGTCTTTTAATAGTTTCATTTCCTTTGCAATGAAGTTTGGAGAAGAGTGTAAGAGTCATTTTGGTAATAGGATCTCGCTTTTCTTTAAAAAAAAAAAAAAACTTAAATGAATTTTTGTGTTTTAGGAAGGGATGGGGCTCTCTGGGTAAGAGAATGTGGTCTGGGAGACTCATGCCACAGGTGGAAGAGTCTTTGACATAAGTTGTTCTCCTTTATTCATATAATAAAGAAACTTCAACTGCGAGGAAGGCAGAAAGAGAAGCTCTAAGACAAACACTAAAATTTTTCATGTTAAAAAATCCTTCAGGAGGATCTGCATACAGTAAGAGCTCCCATTAACTCTTCTACGAAGGAAAGTCAGCATCAGTCACCTCTGTGGTTTTTAATCCTGGAAGATTATAGAGTGTATCTTTTGGCAACTGTGCAAGTTCTAACAGTGATATTTTCTAAAGCAAGATCAGGAGTTTTGGAGTCAGGCCCAGGTTTGAATCTTGGCTTCATTCTCAGCTATGTGACCTTGGGCCTTGGTTTCCTTACCTGCAAAATGGGACTACACCTATCTCACTCGGTTTAAGGGGAATCAAAGGAGATGATTTCAGTACATTGCCCACTCCCTAGTACACTACCTGGCATACAGTGGTATTCAATAAACCATCTATCCCTCCTTGCATTTCCTTTCCTCTCACACTGCCCCTCAGTTCAATTACTTATATACAGTTCAGGGAAACAAAGGCATTCCTGGTTGGCATTTTCTTAAAATTAGTTCTATCTCCTAATAAAGCTAGAAAAAAGCACAAGAGATTTCACCTCCACTATTAGCATGAAATGGAATATACAATATTCTATTGGAATATTAAGTAGGAGAGACAAGGCACTCATTTTGTCTAAGAATATGTACCCCTTATTTGAGGTAATATTTTAAGAGCAATCATAATTATCTGAATGAAGATGCCCATCATCTATCAGTAATGAGAATATAAAAATGGGAAACAGATTGGGTCTCCTGCTATCTCTGAAGCAGCACACATAAGCTCCCACTCCCTTCCAACCTGCTCTCCCTCTCTCCCATTGTGGTTGACTCTGGGGATTGGAGCCAGAGTCCTCTCCTTCCCACACTAACAGGCACCAAGGCAGAGAGCAGCCCCCCAAGCACAGGTGATGATGATCAGGCACCTGACAGGCTCACCAGCCGGTTTCAAAGTGGACTTTGAAACCTTTCCTTCCACAGCCCATCTGTAAACTCCTTCCCAACAGCACGCCCTTTGTTTTCTATGAGGGTGGGGAGGTTGTGGGTGGAAAAAGAATACCTTTGACAACAACAAAGAAGGAGGGAGAGGGTGAAAGATCGGTGCTGGTAGTCAGGGAGATGGAAACAAGAACAGTGGTAGAATCTTGGCTTGATCAGAAGAGATCTTCTGGAAACCTTAAGCAAAGTTTCAGTTTGTGAGGACAGAAGGATAGATCTTTATTTATAGGGAGGGAGGAGATCAGGAGAAGAAAAGGTACCCTGGCTAGCATGTAAAGTGGAGTAGAGGTGTGGAAGCAGATGGGTGGACTACCAGTTAGGTCCAAAGAGGCACCCATGTGTAAAAATAATAACTAAATGTAACAGTTCTGAAGCAGAGGACCAACACGAAGATGAAGAAAACAGTTCCTATTACAAGGGCCTTATGATCTAGCAGGGGAGATAAAGAAATAGACAATTAACAAGGCGATTATTAGGGCTCTAAGAGAAACACAAAGAAGGGCTGAAAGAACACAAAGGAAGAAAAACTGCTTCCAGCTGGTTGGGATTCAAGACGTAGAAGGCTGGACCCAGTAAATATTCAAGTAGGTTAGAAATCAATCCCATTCCCTTCCTTTGTCCCTTAAATCTGGCAAAATCTAAGGCTGTTAGAAAAGATTGAAGTATAAGAAAAATCAGCTTTGGGGTGGTAGATGGGGAGAGCTAAAGTGGTATTCAATCCATTTGAAGGACCTTCAGGAGAGAAATTTCATATTTTCCCTTAGCAACACACTACAGCAGGAATTGGGCCTAGGACTCTGAAGACCACTGAAATACTCAGCTTTATATTCAACATTCTCTGTCAGGTAATTCTTTTTCATGTTTAACCAAGATTCATCAAGTTTCTGTGTCTGTTATTACATGTAAAGATCTAGTTACTTCCTTGTGGCATTATAGATTAAAACGTAATAGTTGCACTCATCTATCTTAACTTGCTCAGTATTCCTCTCCTCAGTGATACTTGGTTGCATTTCTTCTTTACTGATGGAAAAAACAAAGCTTAGCAATTTCTCTAAATGTAAAAGAGGAAGATAATTCTAGCTTAACAATATAATTGCCTTTGAATCCACAATGTCTATTACCTCTTAGGAAATTTTCCCACAATGAAGCAGCCATATAAAAAGAAATGGCCCTAGGTAAAATGCCCCCATTTTTTCGACCCTATGATTAGTTGGATTTTGAAACTACATTTGGTGACCTTCAAGACATCCTTAAAAAGAGCACCTAGAGCTTGCTGGAAAAGTGTTAATCCCAAGCAGTTCCCTTCCGCAGTTATTTAAGAGATCAGTTGGAGAAGTAAACGCTATGTCTAATGATGAGACAACTTCTCTATGTTCTACTAGAAACAAAGACTTGAGATAATATCTAACAATCTAAACACTTAAGATGTTACACCTATTTACCATAAAGAATATAGAAAATTACAGATAAAACCAGAGGTAGCAAACTTTTAGGCCATTATAGGTAAGTGGCCTGTTCTAACACTTTGACAGAAGCTCTCAAAACAGAATGAAAACAACTGTACCATGAAATATTCTATTGCTAACTTTTGGTATTCTGAAAACTGCAGGTTTCTATTTGATCCTTCCTATTATTATTCTCCCAGTGACTAGCACACTTTCTACAGTTCCGCTTGCTAAGATCTGAAATGGTTTTCAGAGCAAACCCTGGGCTTTGCAGGATGGCAAGAGGTTACAGAGAGAAGGCCTGGAGATGTTCTTTTGTTGATACTAATGACTACGACCAATAATGTCAACAATACGTGATCTTTCAGTCCCCAGCCTCTCTAGAGCTTGAGGACTAAGAATAGCAGGTGCTGACTCCTTGAAGGGGTATCCTGCTCTCTTTCAAAATGATCCAAATGTATACTAGGGAGGGTGAGGGCCTTGAGACAACAAAGCCCGCATGACATATTGTGATTGCTCTGATTCCCATGCTCTCAGATCAAATTCGGCATTTCTTTATACCATAAAAATTATTTTTTTTCATCACAACATACTTGCAATAATGACCTAAAAGTTTTTTGTAGAACAAGGTTGTTGTTCCAAAGCATTAATTTTTTTTTTCCTTTTTACTGAGGAAGATTCACTCTGAGCTAACATCTGTGCCAATCTCTATTTCGCATGTGGGTCACCGCCACAGCATGGCTGACGAGTGGTGTAGGTCCGTGCCAGGCATCTGAACATGCAAACCCTGGCCGCCAAAGTGGAGCATGCCAAACTTAACCACTAGGCCACGGGGCCAGCCCCAAAGTATTAATTTTTAATAAGCAGGTATTTAAATTTTGTAAATCAGATGTTACTTTAAAGCAAACATTTGTAAAAATAAAAAGAAAAAAAAAATGAAAACAAAACCAAACAGTACACTGTAGGAGCAAATAAAATGTCTATTTAAAAAGCTGTTCCAGGGGCCGGCCCGCTGGCTTAGCGATTAAGTGCGCGCACTCCGCTGCTGGCGGCCCGGGTTCGGATCCCGGGTGCGCACTGACGCACCGCTTCTCTGGCCATGCTGAGGCCGCGTCCCACATACAGCAACTAGAAGGATGTGCAACTATGAGATACAACTATCCACTGGGGCTTTGGGGAAGGAAAAAAAAGGAGGAAGATGGGCAATAGATGTTAGCTCAGAGCTGGTCTCCCTCAGCAAAAAGAGGAGGATTAGCACGGATGTTAGCTCAGGGCTGATCTCCCTCACAAAAAAAAAAAAAAAGGCTGTTCCAGTCACTGCTATGGCAGTGAAGAGTGTCGAGGGTGCGGTGCAAAGGGATTCTCCTTGGCCATTGGAGCCAGATTCACTATTGTTGTGACAGAAAGGGAGCAAGAAATGACATAATATTCTAGAATATTTTATAGGAAAGAAAAAAGGGATTAAAACCAGCTTCATGGTGTAGGATGAGTAATAATATATAGCACTGTTGAATCCAGAATTTTTTGGAAACTGAAAATTGTTTTTAACATCACAAGGCAACAATGCCAAGTTGTTGGGAATCTTGCTTTCTCCAAGTTCAACCCGGCTCCTCTGTCTAAATTAAAAGTAGTCTGGGCCTGCCAAGTTGTTAAGCTTGAGAATAAGAGGAAGTACATAGAAGCATAATGGCAGGGATTGCTTCTGGGGGACCTGAAAGTCCCTTGGGATCCACTGGGAACAGTACTTTGGCTGTTACTTTGACGGCCGAAAGAAGAGAGGTAACAGTGGAAGGTACTGGAGATGTGGGCATGTGAGTGGAAGCACAGAGGAGGTGAATGAGGAAGCTTAATCAAAAGAGGTCCTGTAGCACTTATGCCAGGAAGCCTCACCAACTAATAAGGGCCAGTAACAGGTCATAATTCTGACTTTACATACCTAGACCTTGCATCTCTTTAAACAGTTTTCTAATTTCTACAATAACCCACGCTTTACGTAGAAATAGGAAAAGCTCCATAAAAAGTACAGAAAAATATTTAATAATCACTCATAAACTTCCAAAGATAACAATTGACAACATTTTGATGTACCTTTATTTTCTAAATATACATTTTAAAATAAAAATTTGCATCCTATGCTATAAAATATTTCATAACCTGATTTTTTTTCACTTTGTATAATAGTTATACTAAACATCCCAGACATTTAAAAAAAAGCTTATTGAAGCCTTTCCCCCACGCCCAAGTCCACTCTTCTGTTCAGAGGATGGAAAGATAACTTTTGGTTTGGATGCTTTGGAAGATTTCATACATGAGTGGCCATTTGAGTACGGCCTTTAAGACTGATAGGATTTTTGAGAGGCATAGACAAGTAAGGTGTACATTTTGGATGGAAGAAACAGAATGAATACACTTGTGAAGGTAGAAAGACCTACGGGAACATACAAATGTGGCTGACACACAGGGAGTTCTGGGAAGTAAGGAAGGGATTTGACTGCTAAGCTCAGGGCTATGAACAAAGACAGGAATAACAAGAAGCAGGAAGTAGGGAAAAAAAAAAAGGTAGATGAGGGCCTTTGGGAGTTGGCAAATGGGTCATCAGTGGTAACTTTGGAGAGACAGTAACTTTCCAGTTCAGTTGATGAAGGCAAAAGCCAGGAAATAGAGGGTTGCAAAGACCGTTTCTTACATCAAGAAATTAGATTGTGAAAGGAAGAACTCCTGAGTAGTAGCATTGAGGTTATCAGAGTCAACAGCAATAACTCCAGTTTTTTTCCAAGATGGCAAAGCAGTAAGGCTTGGTATTACATATCTCTTCTGAGACAGGAGGAAAGAAGTATTGAAGTATAGAAAGAGAAAGAAAGATGAAGGTGCTCACTCAATGGTCTAAAGTTTCTTAAGAGAGAGGAGAGATCAGCAGGGATTCAGGAAGTGGAGCAGGACTGCAGATTAACACTGGGTGTCCAGTTTAGGTTGGAAAGCATGACTTTGTAGTGGGTCATGTTAATGGTGTCATACAATCTTCCCGAGAACACTCTGAATCCCAAGGGCACCATCTCTAAATGAGATGGTGGAGGAATCCAGGGCTGGGCACCAGCTGAAGGTCATGCAGAAGTCAGGGTTCATGAGAAGAACAGTCAGTGGCTGACCACTGTAAATGGGTTGGCCAGGGAATGGAAGGAGACTTAAAGGGATCTAACAGCCTGGGTAGGGTGGGAGGAAAGATGGGTGACTGGGAAGGCTAGTACATAGAATGTAGATGCCCTGGAGGTGGTGTTTTTTGCGGGGCTGGGGGTGGGAGGGATGGTGGTCTTAATTACATCAATGTATTTTAGTGTTTCTGTGCAAGACATTACGCAATCCAGAAACATAAAGTTCAGGGAACAAATCAGATGGTTAAAATAAGCACAGAGAACCTGATTTTGATAATTTGTTCTTCTAATTTCTGAATCAAACAGAATGAAAAACATATTGGAAAATGCATCGGTCCTAGAAATAATCTGACAGCTGAGTCTTCAACAAGAGTGGAGACTGGGGACTGTAACTCAGGAAGGTTTGGCTGGCAGCCACCTGGCCATCAATTCACTGAACACGGAAAGGAATGGCTCAGGTTAATGAAGCAGCTTAAATTACTTACAGGCACTTAGGTTGCAAACTATGTAGTAGGTGGGGTATGCCAGCCACAGAAAAAGAGTGCCTCCCACAGAAAATGTACAAAGAGAATGTGTAGAGAATATCAAAACATAGGCAGACCATTTATATCAAGAAGGTGTTTACCTTTCTTTCCTACCTTCCTATAAAACTGAAATGTTGTATGGCACATGTCAAAACTAGCAGCTATAAATGCTCAAATGCATAAACAGAGCTTTGAATTTTAATTATGCAATATATTGGAATGTTAATAAGCAAGAAAATGTAGTAGGTTTTTTTTTAACTTATAGAATTAGAGTTAATCACTTGTACACTGCAACTTAATAATGTATGATGATTTGAGAAGATACAAGACTTTAAAGTTAAAAGGTGGTTACCAAATCTCTTACTCTAAAATCTAGGTGTAATAAATATTTTACACGAGGAGTTAAAGGAGAGGGAGCAACTACAAAATTAACAAAGGGAGAAAAAAAATACAATACCTCTGGATTCATTATCCCTTCTTTTTTAAAACAGCTGTAAAACATGTCCGTGGAAAATACTTCACTCCAAAGATATCCATAATATTGGCCATCATATCCCCCTGCCAGATGTCCAAAAGTAGCTGGCATATTTGTGCCTTTAAAGAAGGATACATTTCAATCAGTGTGATGGCAAACGTTATCAGGTTATCAGCTAGCTCAGGTTTCTCTATGCAGAGTCCAGCTGTGGGAGGAGAGAGTGATAAGACCTCGCCTCTAGTACTCCTTGGATTTACGTGTGCCCTTGGCCAAGACGTTTACAAACTTTTCTCCTATGATGGCTCAACCTCAGAGCTGGTTTCGCCATAAGCTCTGGAATGCCCAACAATAGTTTCAGAGGCTTTGTCCACACCCATCAGATAGCTCAGGGTTTCAGAAGTCCTCAGTCTTTCTTATCCCTTAGACACATATGTGTCTTACAAATACTCTGATAGTAAGCCTACTCCTGGTCACAGCTCTTTATATCTAAAATGTGTCAGAATGACACTTACCTTAGATTCATAATTAACTGAAAAAGAACTCTTCACTTGAAAAGCTAAAAAGGTTTTACCAATTCAATCTTCCTCTAGGGCTACTTTAAAAAGGATTTTGTCAAAGTGGCCTGGGGCACAGAGTTCAGTTTGGTCTACTATAAACAGATCACAAAAGGAAGTGAGAAGCCTAGATTGACTCAACTGACTTTTCTGACCTTTATTACATCTATAAATGTGACTGATTCATTTAAATAACAATTTACTTGGTGACAAAAAAGTCACCCTTCCAACTACAAATACTATTGTACGTTGTCCTAAAATATATGAATATAAATGTAAACACACATGTGCACGTACCTATCCATCCACCTTCATGAATGTCATAAATATCAGGTTAGAAACTGCTAGTCAAACTACCCTAACTGATCTCAGAATCAGAATCAGAAACAAGGTAGAAGTTCGAGCTTCTCTCTAAAATTGCCCCTTCTGCCAATGAAATGATAGGGAAGTCATGGTGCTTATAGAGAGGGCGGAGCCAGGCAAGTGCTGCCAAATGTGAATGGCTTTCTCTGCTCCGGGGTGGAGGCCAATTGCTCATGCCTGATTACACTAAAATGCTGCAAAGCTGGCGCCACCTTTCCTTCAAGCGCATTTGGACAGGATAACTCATAAGGACAAAGTATGCTTATCTGAAAGTCATGGCCTGATTGCAAAAATCAGAAACAAATTAAATTAGGTAATCGGCCTGACAAACTCTACCTTCCCTGGCAGTGTTAGGAGTAGACCTTGTGCTTCACAGGAGAAATGAACTCAAGTCACAGTATTTACGTACCTGGAGTAGCTGCAACACCTAGAATTTCTGCGCAATATTTGGCATATTCACTTGCAGCATCCAGCGATGTGTTGGTATGGAGAGACTGATCCATTTTGCTCAAAACAATCTGGCGTAAAGTCAGAAGACCTAATAACAGAAGAATGTTTGGGCATGTTTTAGAGAAGAGAAAACTGTATGTTCTAATATCACAAGTTCATACATTTCAAAACTTATTCCTGTAATAATCATTACAAAACGGGAGCAAGGCATTTCATTCTATCTAAGATTTAAAAGGAGACGTATTTTTTTTTCTTGGACACAATCCCAGGGTTTAGTATTCCATTATATTTAGTGGTCTTCCCTCACCATATTAGCATTCGACGGGGTACTATCATTATTAACGGGGTACTATCATTATTAAAGGGGAAATAAATTCCCATGGAAGAAGATGCCAGCAATTCTCCATTAAGCAATTCTAAGTTATTTTTCTTTTCTAAAACTACAAGTCATACCTGTGTTGACCAGTCTAGAAGCAACGAGTTTTTCAAGCATATCATCCACAATAGGGCTTCCATCTTTGTAATGTTTTGACAGTCTTCGGAGGGACTCAATGTCCCACACCCAGTTTTCAAGCATTTGTGATGGCACCTCTACAAAGTCAGTTTCCACATTTGTTCCACTAAATCGTGCAAAATCGGTCTAGAAAGTAAACATAGAGGTCTTTTTTTTTTAAACCCTGAAAACTATATATGTGATGAATTATAATTAAGACTCTCCAAAATGTAAGTCAGAATCAGAGTCAACTGCTCCTTTGTTTTTTTTTTTTTTTGTGAGGAAGATCAGCCCTGAGCTAACATCTGCCAATCCTCCTCTTTTTTTTTTTTTTTTTTGCTGAGGAAGACCGGCCCTGGGCTAACATCCTTGCCCATCTTCCTCCACTTTATATGGGACGCCACCACAGCATGGCTTTACAAGCAGTGTATCGGTACGTGCCAGGATCCGAACTGGCGAACCCCAGGCCGCCGCAGCAGAGCACGTGCACTTAACTGCTTGTGCCACTGGGCTAGCCCCTCAACTGCTCCTTTGAATGAAGAGTTAGGATAACCTCAAATTTAAATGAAAATAAAAAGACAGCATGAAAACCCCTAAATACTCTATATTAAAGTACTATTTTATTCTTTTGAATTATAAACCGATTTGGAACAATCATCAGGAATTCATAACTGAAAAAAGATCAGTCTAAGCTAAAACAATGCTTAGGATTTGAAAGTAAAAATATTTTAAAAGAATTTTCCACTAAGCGATCCATAATGTAAGGCAATTTCTCCCTAGCTCCCCTTTCATTTGCTTACTTTTGTTTACTCAATATATGCCTTTCCGGAGCACTCGTCACTCTATTACTTAACTACTCAAGTTTTAGCCAAAATCAATTAAAGAGTTAAATTACAACATTACAGACAGATACCTTTCGTGTGTGTGTCTTTTGTGTCCTAAACTTTAAATAAGTGGTTCTAAGATAACCGTGTTGTAGAAAGCCAGAGTTACACCTCTTAGACTGGGTAGAAGATGTTACCTGAAAACAAGAAGCCACTTCATTGGAAGTTAGGGCTGTATATTAGTTGGCAAGTGGGGTGAGTTAAATGCAGCTATAGAAAAAGAGAAACAAAGGATATACTCAGAAGTTAAAGCATGCCTCATAAACATAAAGGACATATTCTGAGGGTCTGGGTTAAGGGTTAAAAAAAAGTGTTTTTAAAAAAGGAAAGTTTAGTAAATTGTTGAGTTAGATGTCAGAAAAGCTCTTGAGCAGAAAGACGGGAATTCACTAGAACAGGCTGGTGTTTAACCTTCACACTGTCCACAGAACTCATGTACGAGTGCCATTGGCAGGGGAGATTCAGCATTCACCCAACTGGCTCATCTGCAGAATGGGGGTTATCAACCTGTTGTCCGTCCCTGAATCTCTGTCCTGTTTCCCTCTACAGACGCTTTACATCCCAGTCTTCTCTCTCTGCCTTCATCATCCCTGGGGATCTAAAGGGCAGGGAATGGAAGAGGGACTTAACCCCTGGAGAAGGCAGCAGATGGGATGCCGAATCAGCAGCAAGAACCATTCTGCTTTTGGCCCAGGGCAGAGGCACAGATGTCAATGCCAACTCGCATTCTGCCTTCCTCTCTTTATGCAAAAAAATGTTTTGCTTGACTTCCCATTATAATTGCGCTGATTCTAGATATGAAGAGCTGCAACCACTGAAGAGCCAAGTAAGGGAAACTAAATTCACTCAGTGCTGGAATCAGACCTCCTCCGTTTGAGGACATCCCAATAAAACATTCCCACAGGGAAAGAGGCAAGGGTTCCAGCAAACTGAATATTTTGCCTCTTTTTGGTATATAATCTTCTAAAATAACTACATCCTACATTATAGATAAAACAATCTTATACAATAATTATAATAGCCAACATCTATTGAGACTTTACTATGTCAGGCATTATGCTCGGCTCTTTACATGGATTATCTGATTTAAACACCAAAAAAATTGTCTGAAGCACTGTAATTTCCATTTTTGAGATAAGGAAATTGAAGTATACCAAGATTAATGGTAGAATTAAGATTTGAAACCAGGTGGTCGGACTACGGAACCCACAATTTTACCCACAAATGCTATAATGCCTCTCTATCTTATAGAAAAATGAAAAAAATAAAAGGTTACTGCCAACACCTTGATCTCGAATTTCTACCCTCCAGAACTGTGAGAAAATAAGTTTCTGTTGTTTAAATCAAATAAATAAATAAATAAATAAATACAAGGTTAAACTACAATGTTACGAAATGATGAAATCTTCCTGGATGGGATCTAAAGTAGAAAAGCCTTATATATAAACTCCCCTTTATGTGCACAGTAAAAGGGAGATTTCAGTGTGCTTCCTTAGAAATCTGACTTCCTCTAAACACTGGAGTATTTTTGAAAGATCAAACATGAGGCTGAGGTGTAAAGGCCAGCCTTTGTAACCAACCACCTATCCTGGACTTGGGATTCTGTAATACTAACTGCATAATTTTCTAAAGATTATAGTTTTTAAATAACTACTAACAGAGCAAACAAAGGCAAAATCACACCATCACCTACCAGTATACAATATTTTGACAAAAATATAAATTTTATATATCGTGTTTGTGTGAACATTTTTCAGTCAGTATTTGCAGATGAGGGGGAAAATCAACCCTAAATAACAACGAAATGTACATGTGGGTTTGGCAGTGGTGGTGGTGTTTCAGACCTAGAAAAACATGAACAAATGAATAATTGAGTTAAAATTGAATTAAATAAGAATTAACTCTGTTATGTCAGGAAGAGTAGAGAAGAGAGGGCTTATTCTATCCAAAGCCATCTTGTAGTGGGCAGAGAGCACAGCAAATGAATGAACAGATCAACAACGTCTTCTAAAGAACAAAGGAAATGTTCGCAAGGAGTAAAAGCTAAAAATAACTCTACTGCTTACTAATTTCCCGAAAGTCAGTCACGCTGTTTCTCTGTGTGCCCTTTGGGCAATATCATTTAAATATTTTTCAAATGAGGAGGACAAAGAACCTACAAAATTCAAAAGCTCAATTTCCAGCAAAGAACTAAATTCTAAAGAGAAAGGAATCCACAGTCAGCCACTGTGCAAGTCCACACAGAAACCATGGGCAGGACTTAGGATCCAGCAGCCTGATGGGGGCTTGACGTGCAAAACAGCATGGCTGTTGAATTATTACTTATGGTTGACCAGCCAGCCTCAGTTTTAAACTGTAGGTTCCAAAGAACCCTAAAAGGTACTTTTATATAGTTTTCAATATAAACAATTTGAGGGTGTTGAATACAGTAGCTCATGGGCCATAGTAACTATTGATGCTAATATACCTCCCAGATAAAGCCAAGTACTGTAAAATAAACACAAAATAACCCAATTAACAAATCATTTTGCAGGTGACACTTCAAAAAGTTCTAGGGCATTATTGCTGCAGGAAATATTTTGACAATAAAAGCCTAGAACATAATGTAAACTTAGATTCCTGTTTGGTTAGAAGTTCTTGAGAGAAAGAAAGAAAGAAATCTCATCTAATGATGAGATTTTTCACAACAGATGATTTGATGCTATAGAGATTAATTTCCCAATTCATACAATACTGGGAGAGCTGGAGCAAAATTATAGAAACTAAAGCTCAAAAAATCATGTGAGCTTTTGTTGTATTTAAAGTCCAAAAGCCTACGAGTTATTGTTCTAATTAAGAGATCGGTTGTTTTCAGTGGTTACAACTAAAGTGTTATTTTCATGCTAGCAAATCCCAACTCAAAGAAAAGGCAGTTGCTGAAATCAGTAAGTGTACTGTGTTTAGGAAAAAGAACAGGCTTCAGGAGAACTGACCTTGGCTGTCTGAGGTGATCCCCTATTGATTTCTTAGCAGTCATTCCATATCCTGACCTGTCTGATCTACCCCTAAATCCAGGGATGATGGAGAAGTTTATGCAACAAGGCATCAAAAAAAGCAAAGTGCCACTGCCTCCTAGGCTTTGCCATAAACAGAACAATACAGGTCATACTTTTAACTTCACATACACCTAGTGATCACTGGAGGTGATAAAAGTAACAAAGAGAACCCAAATAACACTTTGTTGCTTTTCTTATTAATCTTCACAGCAGCTCTACAGTTCCAGGTCAGGATCACCACCACCATTTCAAAGACATGTGAAACCACACAAAAGCTGCAGAAGTTTGAATACTGCAACTTAGATTCACAGGCTTACCCCCAAACTGACTATACCTTCCTGACTACTACTTCTTACGTATAAATTGCTTCTTGTTACATGAAAACAAATAAAAGTACTCATTCAAACTCAAATGCTAAGAAGGTTAGCAAGTACGTATGCCTTATTCACCTCCGTATCTTCAAAATCCAGCACATGCCCGGAAAGTTGTAAATGGTCAATAAATATTTGTGAAATAAATGAAGCTATGAGGAGAATGTTTTTGAATGAAGACCCAACCATAAACAATTCTAAGAAATTTTCTATTATTATCATACCTGACCTCTTACCTCCAATCTAACACACCTCTTTCTTTCAATACTTGAAACATATTTAATTTGTGTCATTGTACTTAATAATATTCTGTTTTAAATTTTTAAATTTCATGTCCTCAAACTAAACTCTAACATTCAAGATACAATCTTCTTTTTTTTTTGAACCCCATCCTATCATATCTAGTATAACAAGTCAGACACAATAGATAATCAATAACTCTGCTTCTAAGGAATCAACTGAACATGTTTTTCTCTTTTAAAATATTTTTCTAATTATTTTTTAAAAAACACATGTAGAAAATACAGTAAGCAAATGAAAGAAATAAGTGCGTCCCCAAACAGAAATAAACAATGTGTAGATCATCACTTTTGGTTTATGACTTTAGCATTTATTTTGTGTACACGTGTGTACGTATAACAAATAAACACACAAACAAATAAAATAACAAAAATGAAACCCTGTAAGAAATCACTTCTAACACTGGTATTGGAAACTACAATTGCGTGCAGGGTTGGGGCTAGGGAGCAGAGGCTACAAGGTTGTTGATAGGTGTTCACTGAACTTCAGGACTGAAACCTAGAAGGCCAACCTACACAGAGGGAAATGTGGAACTAGATAAACTCATTCATTCCACACAGCTTACATGAGATTGATTTAGAGGGAATGCCATTCAAGAAACTTAGGAGAAAGAAGTCTATCCTACAAGAATACATACTTGGTAGGGGGAGGGCAAAAGGGGTAAAGGGGCACATGTGTATGGTGACAGATGGCAACTAGACTATTAGTGAGGAACATGATGCAGTCTATACAGAAGTTGAAATATAACGATGTACACCTTAAGTTCATATAATGTTATAAATCAGTGTGACCTCAATTAAAAAGGAAAAAAAGAATACATACTTGGGAGACCAAATTCAGACCATGTGACATAGTGCCGTCTCCAGTGTATGGATTGAGAGCACAAAGGCTGGTTATATGCAATCGAGTAGAGTGGTAAAGAGCATGATGGTCAGATCTTGGGCAAATCATTTAATCTCTTTAAGCCTCAGTTTTCCCCAGTTGGAAATGGGGGAAATAGTATAATAGTATAATGATATAAGTAGACTGGTAAATCTACTTCAGAGAATGCATACAAGAATAAAATTAATGAATGAGTGTAAGGCACTGACTATGGTGCCTGACACATGGTAAGCAATCAGTAAATCTTGGCTGCTATTCATCTGCTTAGCCTGCCCAGTTTGCCTAACCAGGTGTGGTCTGGGCTGGTCTGACCAAGCTTGTCCTCGCCTTCCTCCAAGAATCTATTCCTTGGTGTTAATGCTGAAGATCAGCATACCCACATTTCTCTTCAAGTAATCTCCCACCACTCCCAATACTCTAAACTGCTCATTCTGCTCTAGCTTCAGGAATCAACTTCTAAGTAGGCAGTAATCATTAAAACAAAACAAAAACAAACACAAACCTGATGCTTTCCCATCACCTTCCACAGAGCTTCACCCTAAATCCATTGCGGGTAAGCATTTGTGAATTCTCTTAAATCTGAGCGATACTACTTTGCCTCATAGCAACTTTTTTTCTCCTCATAAATTATGACTTGTGTGCTACTTACTGATCCCAAAAGGGTTGGATTATACATAAGCATAGTTACAAGAATACTTCAAATACGTACGGCACTTTCCCAAGTACCTCTTCACACATTATTCAATCTCACCAGCACCCAGGGAAGTAGGTATGAGAACTGCTGTTGTCCTCATTTTATGAATAAGAAAAATGAGATGGCTCAAGGAGGTTGAATAACTTGCCAAAAGTTACAAATACACGGATGATTTTTAATTCAGTAGGGTACCTTCCTGACTAATAAAGGGGACATTTATTTACAAGAGTATCTAATTCAAAATCTTTAAAGCAGACAAGATGCTCTATTAGTCTGTCGACCAAATTAACAGACTATTTGAAATCATATAATTTGAAGTTTTCCTGCCCTTCCACCCCTTTGACTTTTAATTAATTTAAGGCTTTATTGTGATTCTGATGTGTAGCTTTAAATTAATTATCTCTAACAGTCCAAAATTCATTATTGCTCTTAACGTACAAACCAACACAGACATCACAATGGAGACTGTTAAGAGGCATTACTGGGCCGGCCCAGAGGCTTAGCTGTTAAGTGCTTGCGCTCCACTGCTGGCGGCCTGGGTTGGGATCCTGGGCACGCACCGATGCACCGCTTCTCCAGCCATGCTGAGGCTGCGTCCCACATACAGCAACTAGAAGGATGTGCAGCTATGACATACAACTATCTACTGGGGCTTTGGGGGAAAATAAATAAATACATAAAATCTTTAAAAAAAAAAAAAAAAAGAGGCATTACTCTTCTTTCCTACATAAGTTCAAAAGGCCAGTGATTACTGACAGCCCAAACCACAATAAACCCATGAAACAGGAACAGATACTAGAGATACCACCTCTTGATTACTATCTTCAAAATTACTGACCCTGTAGTGTAAACACGAGAAACTACAGTGAAACTCATCTCCTGAATGATGAGATAGTAGGCATATTGAACTAGTGCATCTACACGTTTGAAGACTGGATGTTCCTGCCAACACATTTAACTATTACTATGACAAGCTCCAACGAGCTCTTCTGCTCATCAGACTTGCAAACTGCCACAGTGGAGAACTCTTAACACCGAACTGCCATATCTTAAAACCAATCTACTGAATATGTATGGCAAATTTTTAATTCACTCTGTTTATCTCAGAAAAGTCAGAAATATTATTGATCATAGAAGCTATTAAACTCCTTATTCACTACCATCCAGTTTAGGTCAGTACAAAAGGTTTTGAAATTATTATAAAGCTGAAATATATGGATCTGTGCCTATTACTTTTTTTGTGTTTGTGTGTGAAGAAGATCAGCCCTGAGCTAACATCCATCCAATCCTCCTTTTGCTGAGGAAGACTAGCCCTGGGCTAACGCCTGTGCCTATCTTCCTCCACTTTATATAGGAGGCCGCCACAGCACAGCCTGACAAGCCATGCCTCCGTGCGTGCCCGGGATCTGAACCCGGGCCACCAACAGCGGAGCGCGTGCACTTAACTGCTACGTCACGGGGCCGGCCCCTGTGCCTATTGCTTTTAAGACAAAAGTAGTGATCATTGGTCCCAAGTATGATTACCTTAAAATTTCTTAAAATGTTACAGGATATTTGAAAGGATTAATAGACAAGAGATTTCTCAAAGATAATCTCATACAGAGAGGGCCAAGCAAGGGATTGTACTAACACACTATTCATCTGTACGCCACATTTCATGTTCATGAATGAGGTGAGGCAAACTCTAAGACTTGAATATGGTCCACTGTTTCAAGAGAAAGACACCAAACTCATGAATGAGATATATATATTTAAATGTATTTATTTCAGTCACAAGTCAAATAGCTCTAAAATGACATAGTACCAAGAAAATATTTTCCGGTACCAAAGTGGCCATCTCAAATGATCAAAAATACTATAAGAAATAATGAGAGGGGCTGGCCCGGTGGCGCAAGCAGTTAAGTGCTTGTGCTCTGCTGTGGCGGCCCGGGGTTTGTGGGTTCGGTTCCCAGACGTGCACCGACACACTGCTTGTCGAGCCATGCTGTGGCAGCGTCCCATATAAAGTAGAGGAAGATGGGCACGGATGTTAGCTTAGGGCCAATCTTCCTCAGCAAAAAGAGGAGGATTGGCATCAGATGTTAGCTCAGGACTGATCTTCCTCACCAAAAAAAAAAGAAGAAATAATGAGAAGAACACAGAGTTGTGGAGCACTGCACTATGAATACATGGTAAGCATGATATGAAGGTTATAAGAGGACTGTGTCTGAAAACAAGAACATGCATCAAGAGCACTGAAAACTCTATCTGAGGAACACTATTATTTTAATAAATGTGATTAAGATACCAAATTACTTCCTCATGAAATCATTAGCTGATAATCAACATCCAAATAAGGAGGAAACTGCTATAACCCAGGAGTTATTACCTTGGAATTCATTATGGTCTGGGCTTCAAGGGGTCTGTGAGCCCTTTGGAATTCCATGTAAAAATCTGAGTATATGAATGTATGTGTATTTTTCTGGAAGATGTATCCACGGCTTAAATTAGATTTTCATAGGTCCTCAGATCCAAAAAAGTTAAGATCCACTGTTCTAAAAGCAGCCCACTGTTTATCTATGTATAAATATGTAACTGGATCTTGGATAATCTAAGCAATATCCCATAAGCCTAAAATTAAGAAAAGTAGTTGACTTTTCTAAATTATTCATAAAAATTTTTTAGAAAAATGGAAACCAGACATCGTAATTAAAGGAAATGTCAGCCATAGAATGGCCACTGATGGAAGATATATATTTCAGGAACCCTACTGCTGTGAAAATAGACTTAAAAATTATCTAAGAAAGAAAATTTAGGTTATTCTGAAAGATTTCTTTTCCCTGGATTAAACAGAGGGTAGAAATGGCTATATTAGTATATCAGGACTTATTTATTGGAACAGACTCATATCCTACTCTCCTCTGATTTTTTTTAAGAAAACATTGAAGCACCAGGGTGTAAAGATAAAATGTTGAAAGAACTAAACAGGTTTTTAAACAAAGGTGATGGTAGTATTTTGGAAATGAGTGGGTACATTTTTGGTTATTACAATGATTAGGGGCTACTCTGGGGGCCAGGGAGGCTGGATGTCCAGGACTGACCTGCAAACATTGGGACAATAAAAAATTGTCCCATATTTGCATGTCACTCTCATGTGCTGGATATTCTCATAAATGAAAATATCCGTTGCACATATTTTTGCAAAGCATTTTTTACAAAGTTTTAATTTCTAAAACTCTCACCACTGGGATCAACTGAGTAAATCAAAGTAAGATTACTTTTTTATTTGGTAGTTTCTCAAAAGATGTGCAGCGTTTTCGAAAATCATGTCACCCTTGGTGCTATGGACTGAATGTGTCCCTCCAAATTCATATGTTGAAACCAAACCCCCAATGTGATGGTAGGAGGTGAGGCCTTTGGGGGGTGATTAGGTTATGAAGGTGGAGCCTCATGAATTGGATTGGTGCCATTATAAAAGATATCCCAGGGCTGGCCCTGTGGCTTAGCAGTTAAGTGCGCGCTCTCTGCTGCTGGTGGCCCGGGTTCGGATCCTGGGTGCGCACAGACGCGGCCATGCTGAGGCCGCGTCCCACATACAGCAACTAGAAGGACGTGCAACTATGACATACAACTATCTACTGGGGGTTTTGGGGGGGGGGGAAGATATCCCAGAGAGCTCCCTGACTCTTTTCACCACATGAGGACGTAGAAGGCACCATCTCTGAACCAGAACGCAGGTCTTCACCAGACACCAAATCTGCCAGCACCCTGGTTTCAGATTTTCAACCTCCAGAACTGTGAGAAATAAATTTTTGTTGTTTATCAGAAACCCAGTCTATGGTATTCTGTTATAGCAACCTGAACTAAGACAAATGGCAATACTGTTCTTGGACTTGAGTTGACAACACAAACCACTTGTAACAGTCTGCAGTTTTTGCTGCTGGATTCAGGGTTATTCACCTGTAGTGCAAATCCCTGAATACTTCATTGTGTCTTACTACATAGCCATGCCCAGGTATTATCTTTGAAAAACACAAAAAATTTCTTTCTTTTATGTTCAGTGGGGACAGTACATTGATTTTTAAAATTCTCTGTATGGAGAAAGGCTGTTAGGGAAAAACTAGTAATATCCAAATAAAGTGTGAAGTTTAGGAGTACTGTACCAATGTTGGCTTCTTGACTGTGACAAATGTACTACAGTGATGCAGATGTGAACAGTAGGGGCAACTGGGTGCGGGATACATGGGCAATTTTTGTACTATCTTTGCAACCAACCTTTCTGTAAATCAAAAACTATTTTAATAAAAAGGTTATTTTTTAAAAGGTTACCTTTAGAGATGCATAGAGATTTCATATGGAATATGGAAAACTGTCCCTCCATTTCTGTTAATACCAGTTTTCTAAACTCTTAGGTTGAACTACTGAACTAGATGCTTTCATATGTCAATAATGGTTAAATATTAGTAAGTTCATATTGTTTATCCTAGAATAGCTTGGGCTTAGTTTACTGGACTGTGTTACAAAGTTGAGAACAAATGTACTTTACATTTTCAGAAATAAAGAGAAATGAGTTGCAATCCATTGCACATACACATCCCCTCCCTGGCAAATTCTCCCCACGGTTATACTATATTATCTATGATTTTAATTTGAGGTTAGTACAGGAGGGTGTTACAAAATATTTATTATTAAAAAAAGGAGTAAAGAGTCTGAGACAGCTGAAAACCATTGAACTAAACAAAGCATTAATCAGCAGAAGAGACAGATTACAGCACCGTTTTATCTGTGAAGCTTACATCAAATTCCTATGGAGAAGAAAAGAATTAAAAGGGAAAAACAATATTTGTAACCCTTCCTTAATGACACCCTTCTTTCTTTTTCCATAGGGTGGTATTCAAAGAAGCTCTTTCATCAGTGGATTAACCTGAGTAAAAATATGTTGTGTTTTTGCAGAAGGCCTGCGAAATTCTTGAACATGTTCAACTTCTGAAAAAACATGTTAAGGGGAGAAACATGACAGCAGTGAAAAAAAAAATCTGGAAAAGCAATTGGTGGGTTTACCATCAAAAATCACTCACCTGTGCACAGATCTGATGCATGACATGACCAAATTCATGGAAGTAAGTCCTCACTTCATCGTGCCTCAGGAGAGAGGGACGACCTGCTAGTGGCTGTGAGAAGTTCACCACAAGAGCAGCCACGGACATCATGCGGCTCCCGTCAGGGAGGAGGCAGCCAGGTTGCAGTCCAAAGCAGGCGGCGTGGTTGTATTTTCCTTCCCTGGGAACCAGAAGCACAGTCCTGAGATATGAACACTCTTCTCCAGCAACAACACGGGCATGGCCTCTCTCAGTCTTCAAGCCATATTTGATACCAGAAAACGCTTTGAAACATTTAATTCACCCTTTCGGAAGTAGGTCAACATTTTATTAAAATGGAAAAACTAAAACTAAACAAACAAAACTCCCACTATCACTTCACGTGAGTTGCATCTCCAATATTTCTTTTGTTGAAAATCTTAATGTAAGAATTAAGAATATACACCACAGATAGGGTACAGCTCAATGTCCTATATATTTTAATGAGCTCCTGCTTTTCTTCTTCAAAGATGGAGTCACTAAATAGTGTTGAAGTAAATTTGGGATAAAAAGTTTGCCAGACTCATAGATACAGAGACAAACTGGTGGTTGCCAGAGAGGAGAGGGTAGGAGTATGGTGAATTAGGTGAAGCAGATTAAGAGGTACAAATTTCCAGTCATAAAATAAATAAGCCATGGGAATATAATATGCAACATAGGGAATGTAGTCAATAATACTGTAGCAACTTTCTAGGGGGACAGGTGGTAATTAGACTTACTGTGATGGTCATTTTGTAATGTTTATAAATATCAATCACTATGTTGTACACCTGAAACTAACAATGTCGTATATCAATAACACCTCAATTAAAAAACAAGATACAAACTAGACTACTGGTGGTGAACACAATGCAGGCTATACAGAAACTGAAATATTAATAATGTATATCATAAATTTATACAATGTTATAAGCCAATATGACCTCAACAAAATAATTTAAAAATTAAAAAAAATTTTTTTAAAAGATACAAATTCATTCACTAGGTAGGTTTTCCTTAAAATTAGAATTAATAAAAACCAAACACCTGACAATAAGTTTGTTCCTTTTATTCACGGAGGAAAGAATTAGTACTCACAACTACATGAACTCCTTTTATAAACTAGACAGGCCTTTTCGAAACAGAACCCTTTTAGTTAGCCTGGGAAAAAGCATAAATTACACTATAAAGTTGTCTCTTCTTGGACAATGTGTCTGACCAGTGATGGTCTCTCCAAAAGCTATAGCTGATCAGACTTTATTCTAGGAGTAGGTTTCCTTCCTTTTTGCTCAGAAGACTAACAGTACATTCAGGTTTGGGATAGATTTTTTAGTTTGAATTGTTTATTTTTTCTGTATTATCTTTTCTTGGTGATTCTTATTACTCTCTGGTTTTTTCCTGATGATGTTATACAAGTTAAAAAAAACAAAACAACTAGGGGCCAGCCCAGTGCCATAGTGGTTAAGTTTGCACACTCCGCTTTGGCAGCCTGGGGTTCGCAGGCTCAGATCCCAGGCATGGACCTATGCACTACTTATCAAGTCATGCTGTGGCAGCATCCCACACATAAAATAGAAGAAGATGGGCACAGATGTTAGCTCAGGGCCAATTTTCCCCAGGAAGAAGAGGAGGATTGGCAATGGAGGTTAGCTCAGGGCTAATCTTCCTCAACAACAACAGCAAAAAACCATCTAGCCTTTTTCCAGCTTTCTATTATGATGTGTAAAGCTAGAAAGGGCATTGCTCCTATCCTTATAACAACATGTTGGACAATCTGCAAATCACTTTTCTTGAGCCCATCAGAAAGTGGAGGTTGGAGGGCAATCAACTAACCTACAATCTAAGATAGGTGCCTCCAGACAGATAGAGGAAGGAAGGAAGCAAGCACCTTTTTACCTGGGGCAGATACTGCAGACATGAGTAAGAAAAATTTTTAACAAATTGCTAAAGGCTGATGGTAGATCAGCAAAAATAGGGAACCATTAGGAGCTGTAGATAAGTGAAATTTCACATCCATTTTTAGGGTCTTCTCCACGGACCTCACTGGGTGCACACAAAAAGAAAGGCAGGGTGGGAGCCCTGAGAAAGCATCAGTCTTGCTGTAGGCCTGGGGAAGGGAGCATGGTACAGTCACGAAGCATTGCCTAGATCCTTTCCACCTCTCTCCTACAGAACAAAAGCCTTAAACTTCCGGGGGAAGGGCAACAAACCCTGTTGTCCTAAGAGCACTGGTGAAATCCACTGCCACTGGGGGAAGAGAACAGAAAAAAACCCTCTACCCATGAAAGAAGGGCAGGAATACATCCTGGGCCCAGATCCTAGCTATGGGTGGTACAGGATCACTGAACAGGCCCCACTCCTAAGACCCAGGGATACAGGGCTACCTAAGACTGATGCTTCATCAGACCAACAGAGAATTCCCTTCCCTAACCATGCTGATAAGCATCCAGTAACAAATAATAGCAGTCCACTGCTGGGAGAGGAGCAAGTGCATGAAAAGAGACCTGCTCTGAGGCACAGCACAAATGGAAGACCTAAAATTGAGGGTGGAATAGACATGGAGGAAAACTGGCAAACCAGCTCCCATTCTAAACACAAGACACAGGAATCTTCGGGTTCACTGAGTTTAACAAGAACAACAACAAATCCCAAACCCAGCTCAACTACTGAATAGCTTGAATCAAACACTCACTTTAAAGGCCTAGCAGAAGTAAATATGTGCCCATTTTCCAGATACAAAAACTATTTATCTTAGTCTTTGCTGTCCTATATAAGATGTCTGGCTTTCAAAAAAGTTGTGAGGCATACAAAGAAGCAAGGAAAAAAAGAACACACTGTCAACAGGCAAAGAAAACAAGAGACACAGACTCAGACATGACAAAGACGTCGGAGCTATCAGGGAGAGTATTTAAAAATAAGTAAAATTGTAAAACGTAAAGGTTCTGGAGGAAAAAGCAGATACCATGCACAGTCAGATGGATAATTTTGGCAGAGTTGGAAACTCGGAGAAAGAATCAAATGAAAATGCTAGAAATGAAAAACACAGTAACAGAAACAAAGAATGCCTTCGACAGGCTCATTAGTAGACTTGATACAGCCAAGGAAAGAATTATTGAACCAAAAGATAGGTCAACAGAAATTACCCTTTCTAACACAAAGATTTTTTAAAGGGTGAAAAAACAAACAAAACAAACAGAATAGAGAATCAAGAGCTGTAGGACAATATCAGATGATCTACCATATATGTGACTGGAATCTCAGAAGGAGAATAGAAAGAGAATAGGATAGAAGAAATATTTAAAGAATAGCTTATAATTTTCCAAAATTAATGACAAAAAAGCCCCCACAGATCCATAAGAGAATACAAGGAAGACAAATACAAAACAAACAAACAAACAAGCAAAAAGGAAAAAGAAGTACCCCATATGCCTAAGAATACTGAAACTGCTAAAAAACAGAAACAAATAGAAAATCTTGAAAGTAGCCAGAGGAAAAGAACACATTACATACAGAATTTATGTAACGAAAATAAGAATTATAGCAGACTTCTCATCAAAAATATGCAAGTCAGAAGACGATGGAGTGACATCTTCGAAGTATTGAAAGAAAACACCTGCAAAACCAGAATTCAACACTCAGCAAAAAAAATCTTACAAAAAAGAAAGAAAAATACTTTCTCAAATGAACAAACACTTAGAGAATACATTACCAACAGACTTGAACTACAAGAAATCTTAAAGAAAGTTCTTTAGGTAGAAGGGATATGATTCTAGCTTTAAATTGGATCTACAAAGACATTAGTGCTAAAAATGTAATAACTGAAGGTAAACATAAAATTTATTGTTAATTGCTCAGGGATAATCACTATTTCAATCAGCAATATTAACAATATTTTAGGGCTGGCCCCGTGGCTTGGTGGTTAAGTGTGCGCACTCCGATGCTGGTGGCCTGGGTTCGGATCCCGGGCGCGCACCGAGGCACCACTTCTCCGTCCATCCTGAGGCCAAGTCCCACATACAGCAACTAGAGGAATGTGCAGCTATGACATACAACTATCTACTGGGGCTTTGGGGGGAAAAAATAAATAAATAAAATCTTTAAAAAAAACAAAACAAAACAAAACAATATTTTAGGTATTTATAGTATATGTAAAAGTAATATGTAGGCCAACAACAGTGCAAATAAGTGATATAATATAATATCCTATAATACAATATAATTTGAAGGTATACTCTGATTAATTAAAAATGTATATTTTAAACCCTTGGGCAACTATTAAAAAAATAAATAAAAAGGTGTAAATAGTAAGCCAATAGTGGAAATAACAACAAATCAGAAAAAAATCCTAAACCCAAAAGGCAGAAAAGAGGGGGAAAGTATAGGTGGAACAGATAGTAAAATGCTAGATTGTAATACAATCATATCAATAAATACATTAAATATAAATGGCCTAAGCATGCCAATTAAAGCATATTATCAGAGTGGATAAAGAAGCAAGCTCCAACTATACGTTGTCTGTAACAAACTTATTTTAAATAAAAAGACAAAGATAGGTTAAAAGTAAAAGAATGGAAAAAGATACACCACACAAACACCAATCAAAAGAAAGCTGCATGGCTATAGAAATAGCAGACAAATAGACATCAGAACAAGAGTATTACTAAAGATGAGGGACATTACATAATGATAGAGGGGTCAGGTTTTTTTTTTAGGTAACGTTGGTTTATAACATTATATAAATTTCAGGTATACATCATTATATTTCAACTTCTGTATAGACTACATTGTGTTCACCACCAAAAGTCTAGTTCCCATCCATCACCATATACATGTGTCCCTTTACCCCTTTTGCCTTACCCCAACTCCATTTCCCTCTGGTAACCACCAATTTATTCTCTCTATCTATGTGTTTGTTACTGCTGTTTTATCTTCCACATATGAGTGAAATCATATGGAATTTGGCTTTCTCTGTCTGACTTATTTCCCTTAGCATAATACCCTGGAGATCCATCCATGTTGCTGAAAATGGCAAGATTTCATCTTTTTTTATGGCTGAGTAGTATTCCGTTGTATATATATACCACATCTTTATCCATTCATCCATTGATGGGCACTTAGGTTTTTTTCTAAGTCTTGGCTATTGTGAATAATGCTGCAGTGAACATAGGGGTGCATATATCTTTTTGAATTAGTGTTTTCTTGTTCTTTGGATAAATACCCAGAAGTAGAATAGCTGGATCATATGGTAGTTCTATTTTTAATTTTTTGAGGAATCTCATACTATTTTCCATAGTGGCTGCACGTGGAGTCAACTCTTTAAGAAGATATAACAATTCTAAATGTATATGTACGGAAAAACAGAGCTTCAAAATACACAAAGCAAAAACTGATAGATCTCAAAGGATAAATAGAGAAATCTGTAATTATTTAAAAACTTCACTCCTCTCTCAGTAATTGATTGAAGAGGCAGACAGAAAATCAGTCCAAATATGGAAGACCTGAACAACATTATCAATCAACTTTATCTAATTGACATTTGCAGAACCCTCAATCCAACAACAGAAAATAAACGTTCAAGTGCACATGGAACATTCACCAAGACTAACTAAATGTTGGCCATAAAATATATGAATTCAAAATAATTGAAATGATATAAAGTCCATTCTTTAACAATAACAGAACCAAACTATAAATAACAAAAAGATATCTGGAAAATCTCCAAACATTTGGAAATTTAAAACATGCTTCTAAATAATAATCCATGGGTCAAAGGAAAAATCAAAAGGGAAAACAGAATATATTTTAAATTGAATGAGAATGAACGCATGTAAGGAATAAGGCAAGGATGTCATCTTTCACCACTCCTTTTCAAAATCATACTGGAAGTCATAGCTAATGCAATAAGACAAGAAAAGGAAATGAAAGGTATACAGATTGAGAAGGAAGAAATAAAACTGTCTTTGTTCACAGATGACGTGATTGTCTATGTAGAAAATCTGAAAGAATCAATAAAAAAACTCCTGAAACTAATAAGTGACTATAACAAGGTTTTAGGATACACGCTTAATAACAAAAGTCAATCACTTTCCTATATATCAGCAATGAACAAGTGGAATTTGAAATTAAAAACACATTACCATTCACATTAGCACTCTCCAAAATGAAATACCTAGGTATAAATCTAACAAAATATGTACAAATTCTATGTGAGGAAAACTACAAAATCCTGATGAAAGAAATCAAAGAACTAAATAAATGGAGAGACATTCTATGTTCATGAATAGGAAGACTCAATATTATTAAGATGTCAGTTCTTCCGAACTTCATCTACAGATTCAGTGCAACCCCAATCAAAAACCCAGCAAATTATTTTGTAGATATTGACAAACTGATTCTAAAGTTTATATGAAGAGGCAAAAGACAGAGAATAGCCAACCCAATATTGGAGAAGAACAAAGTCAGAGGACTGACATTATCTGACATTAAGACTTACAATAAGGCTACAGTAATCAAGAGAGTGTGGTATTGGCAAAAGAACAGACAATAGATCAATGGAACACAACAGAGATTCCAGAAGTAGATCCACATAAATATAGTGAACTGCTCTTTGACAAAAGAGCAAAGGCAATACAATGGAACAAAGATAGTTTTTTCAATAAATGGTGCTGGAACAACTAGATACCCACATGCAAAAAAATGAATCTAGGCACAGACCTTACACCTTTCACAAAAATTAACTCAAAATGGATCACAGACCTAAATGTAAAATGCAAAACTATAAAATTCCTAGAATATAACAGAAGAAAATCTAGATGACCTTGGATTTGGCGATGACTTTTTAGCTGCAACACCAAAGGCACAATCCATGAAAGAAAGAATTGATAAGCTGGAGTTCATTAAAATAAAAAATTTCTGCTCTGAGAAAGACAACTGTCAAAAGAATTAGAAGACAAGCCACAGACTGGAAGAAAATATTTGCAAAGGACATATAAGATAAAGGATTGTTATCCAAAATATCAAAGAACTCTCAAATCTCAACAATAAGAAAACAAGTAACCTAATTAAAAAACTGGCCAAAGACCTTAACAGACACCTCACCAAGGAAGACATACAGATGATAAATGAGCATATGAAATGATGGTCCACATCATACATCATCAGGGCAGTGTAAAGTAAAACAACAATAAGATATCACTACACATCTATTAGAATGGCCAAAATCTAGAATAATGACAACACCAAATGCTGGTGAGGACATGGAGCTATAGGAACTCTCATTCTTTGCTGACAGGAATGCAAAATGGTACAGCCACTTTGGAAGAAAGTTTGATGGTTTCTTATAAAACTAAACAAACCCTTACCAAATGATCCAGCAATTGTGCTCCTTGGTATTTACCCCAAAAAGCTGGAAACATGTCCACACAAAAACCTGCAGAGATGTTTACAGCAGCTTTATTCATAATTGCCAATACTTGGAAGCAACTAGGATGTCTTTCAGTAGGTGAATGGATAAACAAACTGTGGTACATCCAGACAATGAAATATTATTCAGTGCTAAAAAGAAATGAGCTATCAAGCCATGAAAATGCATGGAGACACCATAAATGCATATTGCTAAGAGAAAGAAGCCAATCTGAAAAGGCTACATACATATGATTCCATCTATATGATATTCTGGAAAAGGCAAAGCTATGGAGAAAGTAAAAAGACCAGTGGGGGCCGGACCCGTAGCTTAGCGGTTAAGTGTGCGTGCTCCGCTACTGGCGGCCCGGGTTTGGATCCCGGGCGTGTACCGAGCCACCGCTTCTCCTGCCATGCTGAGGCCGCATCCCACATACAGCAACTAGAAGGATGTACAACTATGACGTACAACTATCTCCTGGGGCTTTGGGGGAAAAAAAGGAGGAGGAGTGGCAATAGATGTTAGCTCAGAGCTGGTCTTCCTCAGCAAAAGGAGGAGGATTAGCATGGATGTTAGCTCAGGGCTGATCTTCCTCCCAAAAAATAAAAAAAAATAAAAATAAAAAAAGACCAGTGGTTTCCAGGGATTGAGGGGAAGGAGGGAGGACTAGGTAGAATAGAGGATTTTTAGGGTAATGAAACTACTCTGTATGATACTATAATGATGGATACAAGGCATTATACATTAGTCCAAACCCATAGAATGTACAACACTAAGTGAACCCTAATGTAAACTATGGACTTTAAGTGATAATGATGTGTCAATGTACCTTCATCAACTGTAACAAATGTACCACTCTGGTGGGGGATGGTGATAATAGGGTAAGCTGTGCATGTGTGCATGCACTTCACACTTAATTTTGCTGTGAACCTAAAACTGCTCTAAAAAATAAAGTCTATTTAAAATGAATGAATGCATGTAAATAACAAAAGAACTGTGCAAAGTGAGCTAGGAGTGAGCAGTGACACGGGAAGGGAAGACAGATAGAAGAGGGGAGAGATGGTGAGGATACATACACCAGAAAGTGTGTACTGAATTTCATTAAAAAATTTCAGCCAGCCCAGCCTCTGGGTTCAACAGGCCCATCAGTGTTTCTGAATGATTTCATGTAGTTAGTTGGAAATATGTCAACAGATAAATAAGTCTATGAATTTTATTTTTAACAGGGGAAAACTAAAGTAATCTGGGAAGTGTCTGCCATGTTATATTTTATACTTCTTGGTACATTATAAAATGCCATACAAGTATTCTTGATTTGAGAGTAATATGGGTGCTACTGCATTAGAGAGACAAAAGTGGAGTAGTTTTCTTCTAAAAATCTTTGGAGAATTTTAAAAATCAAAGAATAGGGGCCAGCCCCATAGCCTAATGGTTAAGTTCAGCACATTCTGCTTTGGTGGCCTGGGTTCGGTTCTGGGGCGTGGACGTACATCACACGTCAGCAGCCATGCTGTGGCAGTGACCCACATACAAAATAGAGGAAGACTGGGGCAGATGTAGCTCAGGGTGAATCTTCTTCAGTAAAAAAATAAAAAATAAATCAAAGAATAGCTTAAAATCAAAAACTTTCTACCAATTTTAAAATCAGTGACATTGAGGGGTTTTTATCTTTCCTTTTAAAAAAATGAACTTAATTTCAAAGGTTTTCTTATTCTGAAATTATGCCCTTTTACATTTTGTTTATAAAACGATAGTGATTTAAAAAAAAAGTCCTTGTCAGGCAATCTTATATTGAAACCATCTGTTTTAAATATCGTAGTGTTTGATGATTAAAAATTGAAATGAGAGCAAAAAAAGAAAAAGAAAAGAAGAAATTGGTCTTTTCTAAACCTACTCCAAATATCCTTTTTTGAGTCAATTAGAAAAAGAAAACAAGTTAATCCATCTCACCTTTATGAAGCAATCATGTAAGGTGACAGTGAGTGAGTATTAACTAAGTCATTACTCTCACAAAAGATCACCCCCTGGCCACCATAACAGAGTGCTGGTAGCAATGGCCAGATCTCTGAGTATAAAAGAAACCAGCTATATTTTGGCAGAGACAGCAGGATGGGGTGTCAACAATTGCTATCTTTGACCCTGGAAAGAAAATCTGGGGACAATTATAGGAGGCTTGAATGTTGAAGGATTTCCCCTGAAAGAATTCTTGGCTTAAAACTGTTTCCTGACACTTTTCAATTAAAAATAGACCCATCTATATTTACATGGGTTTATTTTTAGGTCATATCAGAAGTGAAAGTAAATCCACAAAGCACCGGGATAAGACACCTCTGCCCACAGGCTGAATGACATAGTTATCCAGCCTCCTTCCCAGAAGCTACCTGAAGTCGCCCAAAGACAGGGGATTACAAACTTGTATGTGCTGCTGAACTAGGGGGATACTGTAACTGCCTTTGGCTTAATATTTAGTAAAATGGACTAGTAATGGCAACAGGCTGGCTTTGTTTTAGAAAGCAGCCTGAAGAGAAAGTGATCCAAATCCCTTTGTGTCTCATGAAAAACTGTGGAGTCCATAGTTACCACATGCCACAGAGACAATAATAAAAATAATTTTAATTCTTACCACTGATTGAATGCCTAGGCTGGGCGATTAGCATATATAGTCTAATACACAAAGCAATCCTGTAAAGGGATCATCAGTCCCATATTACAGAGGAGGAAACAGACTAAAAGAGATTATGTCACTTAAGCCTTCCAGTCTGATTGACTACAATGATTTTGCTATTCCTTTATACTATGCTGCCTCTCAGCCAGACTGAGGGGAGTGGCCACATATTTAAGAGTATTGGTAGACTTATTACCTAAATAATAAACATTTTGGGGGTCAATTTTAAATCAAGTAAATGTAGTACACAAACTAGATGATGATGATGACGATGATGATGACAGCACTGAACATTTAATAAGTACTTGCTATGTATTGGGTAGTCTTCTAAATACTTTGCATGTAATTAACCATTTTAATCCTTCTAGCAACTGTACAAAGCAGGTATGATTAGTATTCCCATTTTATAGGACTTGTAATAGAGGTAAGGAAATTGAGGCAGAGAAAACTTAAGTAACTTGCCTAGCAAGTGATGAAGCCAGATATTATGGCTTCAGAGCCCACATTTTTAATCCCTTTGCTAAGAACCACACATGAAAACTATAGAAGACAAGAGTCTTAATCTGGGTTCCAGATTAAGGGAACCCCTAAGGTCCCTTCTAGTAATGTGATCCTCAGTACCTGGGATAGAGGTCCAAGTAGAACTGTCCCAAAACTTCTCCTGTAGCTTTATCCTTCACAGTGTAAAGTGTAACACTTTTATTCCAAACATGAGCATCTGCCACTTGCTCAAATGAAAGTCCCAACAACTCCTGGTAGATGTTCAGCAAGCCTTCAGTGACCACTTCAATTGGGAAGTATTCCTTGAGGATCTCTTGGTCTATGGAGTACTTGAGTTCTTCTGTCTGAGTCATGTAGTAATGTAGATCCCAGGCATTGATTTTCCCGTCATATTCAAAACCTCTCTCTTCACATTCCTTTTTCTTCAAATGCAAAATGAACTCTCGTTCTGCCTCACCCAAGGGTTTTAATTTCTGGCTTAAATCATCTGTGAGGGAAGTGGGAAAAGTCAGCGATCTAATCCTCTTGGGAGCAAGCACATTGGTACATACCACCAGTGTTTTAGCATGGTGCTTCTTCCATTGCAGTATTTGACACAGATGAATTGGGAGGAAGGAAGGAAGGAAGGAAGGAAGGAAGGAAGGAAGGAAGGCAGGCAGGCAGGCAGGAAGGAGGAAGGAAGGAAAGTAGGCTCTATTATGATAGCACTGCAAGTCTCTTCAGTGTAAATTATTTTATGGCTTCTTGCCCCTTTTTCTTTTAGCAACACCCAAACCAGGCCACGACTTCCTCACAGCATCAACAATACTGAAGCTTATCTCAGAGAACTCTGACTCGAGAATGCTATAATTCAGGGAACAAAGCAATAGTGAAATTAAATTCATGTACTGATTATTCTTCAATGAGGTTAGGAGCCACGGAAAATAAATCAGGTGTGACCTGCGATCAGTATCACTAAAAATTGCTCAACACCTTCAACGGCCATGTGTTTGGTTTATCACTATTCCATCCCCATGAAGAAGGTCTGTTTGGACACAGCAATTTCCCTCCCTCCCTCCATTCCCTCCCTGAGGAAGATTCACCCTGAGCTAACATCTGTGCCAATCTTCCTCTATTTTGTATGTCAGTTGCCACCACAGCACGGCTTGACGAGTGGTGAAGGTCCGCGCCTGGGATCCGAACCTGTGAACCCAGGCCACCAAAGTGGAGCATGCCAAATTTAACCACTAGGCCATGGGGCTGGCCCGCAATTCCACTTTTTAGATGGATACCACAATTTATTTACTGTGATCAATTTTTGACTGTTTCACTGTGTTTGGCTAAATGAATGTGCTCTCATTATGTATTTATCCTTCACAATTTGTTACACATGTAAGATAAACATGTGTTTGGCTCTGTAAGGGACATGGCAGTTTGGGAGGCAGCCCCACAGTGTGAGGTGAAGGCAACAGCCTGAGGGGTGCTGTGAAGGGAAAGGAAGAAACTCATGGAAGAGAGAAAGAGATATAATTCTGATTAGGCATGTGAGGGAATATGTGAAAACAGGTAGCAAGTGGACAACTCAGATGGGAATATACCAGTTTTAAATTAAAGGGCGAACTACTTTAAAGGAATTAAATTAATCAAGTAGTTATTTAGGAAAAATTTCAGTATATGCAATCACCACTAAAGGAAACATTCCCACTAAACCTGTTAACTCCCTGAGCCATTCTCTTGTATAACATGCATCAGAATACATGGCAATTACATGTTCACAAGTCTGTTGTTTCCACTCAGTGGAAAATTCATTGAGGAAAGGATCTTGTCTTATTCCTTTCTATGATCTTACCGTTTAGTATACTGCCTAATAGGTAAGTTTATAAATGTCTCATGAATGAATAAATCAATTATATAATAATGGAGAGCTACCATTTATGGAGCACCTGCTACATGTTGTATCTGATGCCAGCATATACATTAATAATTCAGAGTACGGCCCTTGAGGACTCAGTGGAGTAAATTTTGAGCTGAAGGCTGATTTTAACACATCATTATCATCTCCAACTTAATTAAGCTAATAAAAGGATATCAAAGTAATAGACTAAATACTTTCACTAGTTGTTAAAGGTGAATAAAGTCTGAAAGGGTCAATGAGGAAAGTTAAAAAAAAATCATACTTTGGTAAACTCTGATTAGAGAAGATTACAACAAAAATTAGTATCTTTACCATGGCTACGTTATTCAACCATTTTCACTAAGATGAAAGAGAAAAACACAGACTGTGGGAATAGATTGAATGGTGATGAAGAAGAGTGACAGAGTACCAGTGACTAAATGTCATGGATATAAGGAACCATGGTTTTAAAAAGATTAATGAAAAAGTGATTTTAAATGAATGTGAATATAGTGATTAGATAATAGTTGTGATGTATATTATTTTATATTACTTTTGTATATAACAAGCAGCTTCTGGAATATAAAATGTTTATTTTTTATTTATATGTGTTTTATTTTCAGTTATGTCACAATTTGTCAGTGTATTTCACATGGATTCATACATAGCCATGCTATAACTACCAAACACCTCTTGGTAGTGAACAAAGGCAATGGGCTAATCCCTTCCATAAGACCCAAGATGTCTTGCTGGGAATTAGCATAACAATCTCAGTCAAGATACAAGAAGAGTGGGCAGGCCCCGTGGCTTAGCGGTTAAGTGCGCGCCCTCCGCTGCTGGCAGCCTGGGTTTGGCTCCCAGGTGTGCACCGACGCACCACTTCTCCGGCATTGCTGAGGCCGTGTCCCACATACAGCAACTAGAAGGATGTGCAGCTATGACATACAACTGTCTACTGGGGCTTTGGGTGAAAAATAAATAAATAAATAAATTATAAAAAAAAAAGATACAAGAAGAGTGAAGCATGGACTATAAAAATAACATAAACAATGAGCAACCCTCAGAATCAAGCACAGTATCTAATACATAGGAAGTGATCAATACATTTCTCTTGAATGAATGAAAAACAAGATGTCCTCAAAGGCACATTAGGTTCTGGGACCCTCTGTCAAGTTTGTGTCATGCAGCAAAACAGTTATAGAAAGAAAGAAATGGAAATCTACAACTGATTAAAAAAGAAGACCTCACCTAGAAAGGCTGTCACATGGCTTGTAGTCTTCGCAGTGTTCATTTCAAGGACGAAGTCAGCATGTGTGCTGTAGCCGAGTAGTTGGGCTACTTTGGCCCGCAGAGGGAGAAGTTGCTGCAGAATTATGGTGTTTTCCTAGTAATAAACAACAACAAAAACAAAGGTTAATAATTCATTGGATCTGAAGCACTAAAAAGAAGAGTAATTACACATATTTTTAGGTTGGTAAAACTACCAAATATTTTTAGACCATCCAACTTCTACTAAATTATTCCATTTCAGTGTTACAGACTTTTTTTTGGATTCATGATCCAATTTTATTTCTGAAATAATTGACTTTTTAAACCTCAGGAGATAGCTAGGAGGTCCTAATGAAATTTTAGGTGCTGTAAACATAGAGTGAAAATGTATTCTTAAGGACTATAGTAATACCACATTTAATCTCACTCACAGGACTGCACCAAATATTGGTACGTAAATTTTTTTTTTATTGTGGTACATATACATAAAACAAAATTTGCCACTTTAACTTTACACCCATTAGCATGGATATTATCAAAAAAACAGAAAATAATAAGTGTCGATGAGGACGTAGAGAATTTGAAATCTCTGTGCATTGCTGATGGGAATGTAAAATGGTGCAATTGCTGCAGAAAATGATATTGCTATCCTCAAAAAATTAAACATAAAATTACCATATGATCCAGCAATTCCACTTGTGGGTATATATCCCAAAGAAGTGGAAGCAGGGACTCCAACAGATATTTGTACACCCATGTTCACTACAGAATTATGTGAATAATAGTCAAGAGGTGAAAGCAACCTAAGTGCCCATCGATGGATGAATGGATAAAGAAAATGTGGTATATACATACAATGAAATATTATTCAGCCTTATAAAGGACAGAAATTTTGACATTTACTAAAACAAGGATAAACTTTGAAGACATTATGCTAAGTGAAATAACCCAGTTACAAAAGGAAAAATATTGTGTGATTCCACTTACATGAGGTTCCCAGAGGAGTCAAATTCATAGAGACAGAGAGAAAAATGGCGGATGCCAGGGGCTGGAGGGGGTATTAGTGTTTAATGGTACGGAATTTCAGGTTGGAAAGATGAAAAAGTCTAGAGATGAATGGTAGTGATGGTTGCATAACAATGTGAATGTATTTAATGCCACAGAACTCTACACTTAAAAATGTTTCATGGATTTTTTTCAAATTATTACAAATATTTTTTTGTGGGTGTGTGTGAGGAAGATCAGCCCTGAGCTCACATCCATGCCAATCTTCCTCTTTTTGCTGAGGAAGACTGGCCCTGGGCTAACATCTGTGCCTATCTTCCTCCACTTTATGTGGGATGCCGCCACAGCACGGCCTGACAAGCGGTGCGTCGGTGCGCGCCCGGGATCCAAACCCGGGCCACCAGCAGCGGAGCGCGCGCACTTAACCACCACGCCACGGGGCCGGCCCTACAAACATTTTTTGTATTTTATTTGTGTTAAAAATACAAATAATGATATTGCTTTATTTTTTTTTTAACAATAAAAGGAAAAGTAATCTCCTAGAGAAAGTAAATTAAATGTTGAGGTCAAAGAAAAACTAATCCCAATGATTAAGTCAGCAAATTATTTACAGACATGTTTCTAAGGAAGATCACACACTGAGGTCAGAATTTGGTTTCACCATTTACTAGTTGTCTGACCTTTGACAAGTCCCTTAACCTTTCTACGACTCAGTTTTCTCATCTGTAAGAAGTAGATAATAAAAATAGGTAAGTTATAGGGGGATAACGAAGATTAAAATGAGAACATATGTAAAGTGCACAGAAAAGTGCCTGGCACAAGAGCAAACACTATATAATTATGTTATAATTATTAGTAGTATTTTAAAACTAGAATGGAAACATAGACAAGAGAAACAGATAATGTAATTAACTAAAATTAACTAATTTGAGTTTTTCTTTCAGTTTTCCTAGACCTTCTCTCTAGACTGTTGGTTTTCTCCCAATATCTATTCCCCCATTCTTCCTTTAAGTAATAGAATTCTCTGAGTTTTTGCTGGACACATGGTCACCTGACTACCTTTCCCAGCCTTCCTTAAAGCTAGCTGTGGCCACATGATACACAAGGGGACAATGGACTGTGGATGAGTGAAATTTCTGGGTCATCTCTTTAAAGATGCTTGTCTTGCTAGCTGTGAACTGAAGATGACAACGATGACCTTGGAAGCCAGAATACCAAGGATGGCAGAGCTGTCCTTCAGCTCTGGATCACTCACCTCTGTGCTGTTAGTTGCGAGAGAAATAAACCTTTTTTAAAAAATTGTGGTAAAACATCTACAACATAAAATATGCCATTTTAACCATTTTTAAATGTGCAATTCAGTGGCACTAACTACAGTCACACTGTTGTGCAACCATTACTTCCACTTGTTTCCAAAACTCTTACGACACCCCAAATAGAAACTTGGTAACATTAAGCAATAATTTTTCAATCTCCCCAGCCCCTCATAACCACTAACCCTTTCTGAAGAGAAATAACTTTTATCTTATTTGAGTCACTGTGCTTTAGGCTGGCTTTTGCATAGCTGTTTTTTTTTTTTTTTTTTTCCTGTGAGGGAGATCAGCCCTGAGCTAACATCCGTGCCAATCCTCCTCTTTTTGCTGAGGAAGACTGGCTCTGAGCTAACATCTATTGCCAATCCTGCTCCTTTTTTTTCCCCGCAAAGCCCCAGTAGATAGTTGTATGTCATAGTTGCACATCCTTCCAGTTGCTGTATGTGGGACGCGGCCTCAGCATGGCTGGAGAAGCGGTGCGTCGGTGCGCGCCCGGGATCTGAACCCGGGCTGCCAGTGGCGGAGCGTGCGCACTTAACCGCTAAGCCACGGGGCCGGCCCTTGCATAGCTGTTTAACCTGTACGCTAACACCCACAGAGACTGACATTAGGAATAGGGTGCTGCTATAACAAAAATGAAAAAAGTGCAGGAGTGGAAGGTGAGGACAAAGACACTGCAGGCTGAGAAGCTGGTAAGCCTCATCGTACCATGGATAACATTTGTTAAAACTATTGCTTGCCGTCACTTGGAAGGCAGGCCAATCACCTACTGAGTTTTAGCTCTAGGGGAATAGTTTGGAAAACTAATAATGTTCGTGTGTGTTTGCTGATATTTGTTGCTTTCAGAAAGATTACGTGAGAGAGATGAGCTCAAGTGAGAATTGGTCAGTCTGCAAAGACAAAAGGAAAAGAATTCTACTAATAGAGGTTCTGTCTGTGGCCCACAATCTGGGGCTTTAGATGGCTAAAAAAGCCAATTGTTCTGTACTCCTTACATCAGGAGAAAAGATTGTCACTCAGAGTTAAGCAGACTCCATTAAACTGAGGAAAAGCAGGATGGACACGATACAGGAGCTAGTATATAAGAAAAGATTAGTTAGGTTTAAGAACTATGACCACAAGTGATATTTGGGTGTAGTATTTTAACATGAATCTGATTGGAAGCAAACAGACAAGAACCCTACTAAGTTTTTAAGGGAATTTTATTACCAAAGATATGGTAAGTCTGGTGTATAAAAGCTTAGGTTATTTGATTCTTAAAGCAACCCTCAGGCTTCAAACCAGTATTAGCAGGAATCTGCTAGCAGCTGCCCAGGATATGGTCATGGAGGGTAATGGACACGAAAGAATTCCCTGCAGGCAAAACCTGAGACCATGGAGTACAATTGCTAAAGAAATTCCTGCCAGAAAGGAGACGCAAATAAGCCCAATGGGCGATCCGAGGAAATTCACCCGAGCACAGAATCCCCCCAATTGCTGCCAAACAGTTTTTGAAAATTGGTATGGGCCTGCTATGTTTCCCATTCTTTCCTTTTCCAAATGGGAGTTTTTAGTGTGGTATTCTGTTTCTAGTCTACCACTGAATGTGTGTGTTGGGGGCGAGTGGCCCAGACAACTTGTCTTCCCTTTCAGAGGCAGCTAGATGATGAGAAGCTACAACTGGGGAGGACTGTGTATCACCCAGAGATGCTGGTCTTTGAGCTCAAGGCAGTAACTGATTGGGATCTGACATATGGTGAATGGGTTCTATGTGTGGAAGAAAAGGTGCTCCTGGTGGACAGCCAGAGAGGCAGACTGTGGTGGAGCCGGCGAGCTGACTCTGAGAATTCATTTCTAATTCTAAGGCTCCCAGGTCTTCTTCTTAAAGATGCTTGCTCTGTACTTAATTTTCCCTCTCCCCAACAGGCTGGGAAATGGTGACAACTGGAATGGCCTTGGAAGTCGTCGGTTGAGGAGAGAGAGGTGCTCCCCCAGCCCTGAACTGTTGACTTGGGAGAAGAATACAACTTTTAGTTTATTAAATCCATTCTATTGTTGTCAGAACAGCATAGCCATACCAAGCAGGTTGCCAATGAGCAAGGAAAAAGCTAAAAGTCCTGTAGGTCCAAGGAATGAGAATACTCACACAAACAGGAATATTGATCTCTGAGCTGACTTCAACATTGGTAAACAAAGCAAACCCTTTTCTTTCTTTTTTTTTTTTTTTTTTAAAGATTTTATTTATTTATTTTTTCCCCCCAAAGCCCCAGTAGATAGTTGTATGTCATAGCTGCACATCCTTCTAGTTGTTGTATGTGGGACTCGGCCTCAGGATGGACGGAGAAGTGGTGCCTCGGTGCGCGCCCGGGATCCGAACCGGGGCCACCAGCATCGGAGCGTGCGCACTTAACCACCAAGCCACGGGGCCGGCCCGCAAACCCTTTTCTTAAAATCTTCCATAAAAACAAAAGAAAGACAAACATTTATAGTACCTCTTTGCACCTTGTATTAAAAGCCATTTCCATCTTCCTTCTGGTTTCAGCGATACAACATTTCTTCATGACAGGAAAGTAGTGTGGATATTTTAAGGTAATTTTATACTTGTCATCACTTGTCTTTTCTAAGCTGTCAATGAAATCATCAGGAAGAGCACCTGCAAAAAATCGTGTTCTCAGACATCAAGTTTTCCACTCATTGTTGGTTTATTTGGATGGGCATGGTGCCTTTAAGAAGCTCTAGGAATTTTGTGGAGGAAGTGAAATTCAAGTAAAATCATGACAATCCTTATAATATCGTTTTGATGTTATTGGAAGGGGGGTGGTGGTTAGAGGACAGGTGGCTTAGGAGATGGTAATTCAAATATGACTAGGCTCCGGTGCACTTGTGCAGATGGTGTTTTGATGGAGAACAGGCAGAATTAAGCCAAAAAAGATTCAGAACAGAATAACAGGAGACAAGTTCAAGTTATAATGTAGGGGACCTTGTGAGACAAAAAAAAAAATGTCAAGGTACTGCAGGCTGTTAAATACTAGTATAAGTTACCAAGAAGGATTATGAAATGTCCTCTGGACTGTCTCTAGAAATAGTATACACTCTTATTAGCCTAAAACCCAGGCGTGGTTAGGCTCTCTTTTCTGTAGAAGGGGTGGTGGGGTCTGTAGAAGGTACTGAATCATTTCTTAAAGAATTCTTTTAACTTTGATTTGGCAAACCGTGAGGTGACATTATTTGCTTAAATTATATGATTTAATTTAGAAAAATAACAAAATTTTACCAAGTTCAGCCTTGGAAAATACAAGGAAGGTATCATCCTCATTGAGGTTTTTGTTAAAGTCAATACATAGCTCACTCATTCTTTTCTTCATTGCTTTAATTTCCTGAAATGAAGATATAAATACAGGATATTAACAATAAAATGAAACTTTCATTTTTATCACTGTCAAGTAAGTTTCACTTTTATTTGAAGATTGGCTTCTGTACTCAACCCTCAGGAAGTATTTTCTTAGAGATGTGCTTGACAAAATAGTTTTTTGCAGTCTTCTATGTTGTGTCCATGAGTATCTGCATGTAACACATACAAAAAGACAACGCTGGTGATGTGCTAGAAATTAGTTGTAAACTTGTAAGAACTAAATTTGGGAGGCGTGGCCAAAGCAGAGGCTGGCACATAGTATACACACTATAAATAGCTGCTGAATGAACAAATGAATCTAGTAGTTGGTTAATAATTAGCATGTTTCTCATCTTTTCCAATTCAAAATTTTAATTTAGTAAATCAATATTCAATGCTGAAGTAAACTAAGAGATAAGAAGTGAGTAATTAATCTATGGTTGCTTTCGAAAAAAGGTTATGTCTTAGTTTTATAGAGCTTTTGCAAACTAAGGTGATTTATGGGCCCTAACATTTGTATAAAAAGCATTAGGTGGGAAACCAAAGGAAGCAATGAGAAGGAAACCACAAGAAAAAACACGAAATAGCTTTATTAACCTGTTCCACTCTTCTAAAAAGGTTAGATAATGAAATTTACATAAACCACACTGGTTCTCAAACTTGTAGCCCTGACAGAAGCATCAATATCACCTGGGAATTTGTTAGAAATGCAAATTCTTGAGACCCACACCAAACCTACTGAAACACAAATTCTCAGAGGTGGGGCCCTGTAACCAGAGCTTTAACCATCCCTCCAGGTAATTCTGATGCACACTGAATCTGAGACTGCCGACTTAACACAGACTGTGCAGTGTCATTTTTAGACACTCTGGTTGTCTCTACAAGCTTCCTTCCAACTCTCCCTGACTCTACAGAAGCTATGTAGCTTGGGTGGGACCTGATCCTATCTGAAGTTCCAGGGGTGTGACTCTACACCAGTTAGGTAATCCCATTCTCACTGCAGTAGTGACTGGTTCAGGTAACCCAGGCCTGCCATTCTCCTGACTAAAGGGGGATTCAGGATTAGGCATATGATCCAATCTGGGCCATTAAGACATGAGGGGAGGTTTGATGGGGGCTTCTCTGTGTCCTTCTGGATGGTGGGGTTTTTAGACTTCCAGCCATTTTAGTAATAAAAGGAAGCCAACCTTCCAATAACACTAACACTGAAGAAGACATAGTAGAGAAATAGATCAGGCAGCCAATGACACCACTGAGCATCTGGATCAAACTAACCTGTGAACCCCAACTATCTCTGGACCTTCCAGTTATGCAAGCAAATAAATCTCTTCTATTGTTTAAACCGTATCAACAGGGTTTTGTTAGCTGCAACCAAACACATTTCAACTAATACAGTGTTCATGCCCCAAACAGAACTGATGATTGACCAGGAAGGCAAAGGGTCAGGTAAGTGACATCAGTCACATTTCTGCTGTAACTAGGATGAAGGGGATACAAGCTGTTCCAAAGGCATTTAGGTGAGAGAAAGGTGCCCATATCTCAGTGGTGCCTTCAGGTATAGCCACCAGGCTGACAACACTTGGTTTGGTTGTCTTTCAAACTTGTTTCCAGTTCTACTGGCTGGAATTATGACCTGGAAGTAAATCATGGGTTATATTTCGTGTCCAAGAAGAATGAGTTAATTCTATAGCCAAGTTTACTTCTGAAACTGGAGGATTTGACTAACATTAGACAAAAGAAAATGTTTGAGAAGCACTTTTCAGCAGCTAATCTCTCTGTCTTTAAGGGGCATTTATTAATCATAGGGTGTTCCATTCCAGAGTGCTGGTTTTAAAGCTCTCTATTGTAAGAATTTTATGACCAGTGTCCTGTCTCTGTACGATCAATGGAGTGAGAATACAAATCATCTATTAAGACCTGGAACTAGCTATTAGACAATGTAAAACAGAGTAAGGAAAATAACCCCAGCACACATGAAACCAAGAAAATTTGGACAGGATTAAAGAACAACTAAGTTATCAGTTGTTGCCAGTCACCAGGAGGTTAGCAGGAGTTGTAGAATTTAAAACCATTGACGACCAAATACACTGTAAATAGATTTGTGTTATGCACTATATCCCATGTTACAAACATGTGTTTCCCTATTTCCTGTTTTTTGTTGTATTTATTCTTTTTTTTTCCAATAAGAAAAGGAAACATAAACTCACATTTTGTACTTGTTCTGGAAGATGGAGCCCATTCCTTTTCCCCATTTTAACTGACTTTTCCAAGTATCGTCTGGCTTCAGGTTTTATCTTCCCCAGATCACAGGTTTTCTGAAATTAAAGAGTGTGACAACTATTTCTGTTACAATAGTGCATGGGTAAATTATAAACTGTGAGGCCAAAGCAAATTTATTCATCATCTCTTTTGGGCTATGAAGCACATAGGTGATTATGAGGCAGGCCCTTTTCAAGACCTAATTTCTTTTATGCTTTAGTGAGCTTCTGCTCATTTAAAACAGAAAAATTAAATAAATAAAAGGCTAACCAGAATTGCCTTGCCTTGCATCAGAATCAAGAGTTCCTGTACCACTTGAAAGTGTGATAATAGAAACATTTGCATAATCTTATTCTGAGCATTCTCTATGACCGAGTGGTCTTTTTCACAAAACATATTCCTTATCACAAATCATCTGGATTTAATTTTCTATCATTTGCTAACCTGGTTCCACTTGAGAGGCAGGAATAGAAATAATGGGCAAATTCTACACAAATGGAGAGTAGGATTCTTTTGCCAACATACCAAACAAGGACAGCTGGATAAAACCCCAGCAAAAGGCTTCCAACACTTCAGAAATACCCTACTGTCATTTGGCAAGAGAGATCAAGGGACTACAGCATATGAACAAGTATCTGGGGACAATGAGTCAGCACTGCATGAAGAGGAGGAAAGCTGAATAGTAGACTTGAACCCGCAGGCAGCAGCACAAGCAACACTCCTCAAAAGAACGGAGGGCCCTGGAGGAGAACGGAAAATTCCCTTGGCCATAGCAAGGTAATAAAAACACCAGATGTTTCTTCAAAACCGGTGGCAGAATATACATGGCACATCTTGATGGCTGGTCAGTTTGTGGTCCCTGGGAGGAAAAGGACTCCAGACAGACTCAACAGGCATAACGGATTCAGTCTGGCTGAGAGCCAGAGAGGGACTTCTGTCTCTAGAGCCTTAGAGGCCCACCATTGGTTGCACTCTCTCTCCATGAAAGACCTGGGTTGTCCATCCCTGTGACCTTTACATTTTCCCAACTAATTAGATCTTGAGAAGAACTGTGTTTAGCTTTAGAGCCTGAATTTTAGATTGTTGGTGCAGGTTCTTGCTGCCATAATTCTGTAATTCTTTACATTTTGTTACGGCAGGTAAATAGAGTTGTATTTTAACTGAGGGTACTACTTAATACAACAATCTGTATCTCACTTTGCCTACCAATGAAAAATTTTATGTTGTCATACTAAAGCACTTGTTGTGCATACATTACCCACAGTAATGAGTTTATTTCCTCTGAGTTTATTCTCAGTGGAGGCAAAGAACAGTTAGACTCCTTTTTCCACAATAACCTCCTTTATGTCCGCAGAGAATTTCTGAGTCTGCTGGCATGACCGGAGTTGGAGCCCTCCCTAGCTGGTACTGGCAGACACTGGGATCCCAGCAGCAGGTGCCTGCAGTGGGAAGAAACCCAGAATGGGCAGGGAGATAACTGGGCTCTGGGCTGGTTCCCTCAGAGATGGCCAGCAGTTCAAACCACAGCGTTCATGCAGATGTGATTAACCTTGGTTGATCAAGGCTGGCTTTAACAGTGCCAGGAAGTCTGTCCTGAGGTGTGGGGCATGGCAACAGGAGTCTCTAGACAGTACAATACTTGAAGTTGTAAGGTTGGGGAGAATCTAGGCAGTAGCTATGTGTAGCAGGGGGAGAGGAAAAAAATCCCTGGTGAGAAAGGCCTGGCAAGAGCTGGATAAGTTGTGAAAGATCCAAGCACGCAGGTTGAGATTCAGAGCAGAGGGCCTTCCCAGCAGGGCAGAGAACCATGGCAGAAGCCAGGCACAAAGCCGCACAGCAGTGTGGGTACCTGGGTCCCCGGGGTTCACCCGGTCACAGTTGGCCTTGAGCTTAGGACAGACTTCATCACAAGTCCCCCCAGCTGAGGTGAGCAGAACTCTTACTCTACATCATGCTTGAGCAGGATGGGCTCTCACATTAGGTGGGCCTGGACTTGTCATGTCTGGGAGGAGCAGGGCTGCTACTTCATAAAGTCTGGAAGTATCCCCAGCACAGTAAACTCAAAACTCGTGGTCTAGGTTAGGTAAAACTACTTGCTCCCCAAATAGGTAATACAAGTGTAAACAGGTAGCAGGATGTTCTGAGAAAAATCAGCCCTGAATTAGGTCTAATTAAAATATGACTAATTATCTGTACCGAAATATTTGACTTTCCACAAAAATGACACTTAACAAAAATATGACTCAATTATAACCAGACACCCTTTGCTAGTCAGACTCTGAGGTCTTGGGAAATCTCTGGAGGTCTCTGGTAGGAGTAAGGCACTTCTAAAATGTGCTTCTAAAGCACATTCCTATCCCAGAGCTGATCATAATATTATTCTCCCTCCCAGTCTCCAGGCAAGGTCAGAGTCACTGCCCAAGGATTTTCTGAGAGAGAATCAGCAAACACTTGTAGACTGCTCTGCTGTAGTTGCACCTTCCTTCCTGAACAAGAATTGAATCCCCCTGAATCTGAACCAGGTCTCAGGTCTCTTTGGGTGAAGTTTCTCCTCTTCGGGGGTGGGGCAGTGCGATGGGGTGGGGGTGGGGCTAAAGTTCTCTGAAATAATTTTCCAATTTATATAATCTGACAGCAGGGGCTCTTATTTTCATCTCTGTGGTGACAAGAGTTAGTTTGCCCCTAACTTCCTTCTGTAAAAAAAAGCTTTTATATAAAGTGTGAACACACACACATTCTTTTTTTTTTAGCATTTCTTTTTTTATTTAATTATTTATTTATTTGTTTATTTAGTGAGAAGGATTGGCCCTGAGCTAACATCTGTTGCCAATCTTCCTCTTTTTGCTTGAGGAAGATTGTCCCCGAACCAACATCTGTGCTCATCTTCCTCTACTTTGCATGCGGGATGCCGCCACACCATGTGTTTGATGAGTGGTGTGTAGGTCTGCACCTGGGATCCGAACCCCCGAACCCCAGGCTGCCGAAGCAGAGCATGAGAGCTTAACCACTACGCCACCAGACCGGCCCCCCACACATGTTCTTATGTGTATGCTTGTATACTCATTTTACAGATAAGTTAAATGATCTTCCCAAGATCACACACAGCTATTTAGTCATAAAAATGGGGATAGAAATAAATTCTTCAAATTCTTAGTTTAGTATTTTCCCCAATATGCCATACTACTACATTACCATCCTTAATTCATGATCTATTCTTCAAAAATTTTTAATTTCTCTCAAATCATCTCCACCTTTTGTCCCATGACTTTGTCCTTTTCTTCACAACACCTTCACATTTTCAGTTTATGAAATACGTAAATAAAAACTTATTTCAAAGGGAGTTCTCACACGCTGCTGGTGGGAATGTAAACTGGTAAAGCCACTACGGAAAGCAGTATGGCGATTCCTGAAAAAATTAAGAATAGAACTTCCACAGGATCCAGCTATTCCACTTCTAGGTATTTTTCCAAAGAACACGAAAACACTAATTCAAAAAAATATATGCACTCCTACGTTCATTGCAGCATTATTCACAATAGCCAAGACTTGGAAACAACCTAAATGCCCATCAACAGATGAATGGATAAAGAAGATGTGGTATGTATATACAATGGGCTACTACTCAGCCATAAAAAAAGATGAAGTTTTGCCATTTGTGACAACATGGATGGACCATGAGGGCATTGTGCTAAGTGAAGTAAGTCAGATGGAGAAAGCCAAATACCATATGATTTCACTCACATACGGAAGATAAAACAACAACAAACAGAGAATAGATTGGTGGTTACCAGAGGGGAAGGGGGGAAGGGGAAGGGCAAAAGGGGTAAAAGGGTACATGTGTATGGTGACAGATGGTATTTAGACTTCAGGTGGTGAACACAACATAGTCTACACAGAAATTGAAATATAATCATGTACACCTGAAATTTATATAATGTTATAAACCAATGTTACCTCAATTAAAAAAAATTATTTCAGGGGCTGGCCCCCTGGCTTAGTGGTTAAGTGCACGCGCTCCGCTACTGGCGGCCTGGGTTCGGATCCCGGGCATGCACCAATGCAACGCTTGTCCAGCCATGCTGAGGTGGCGTCCCACGTACAGCAACTAGAAGGATGTGCAACTATGACGTACAACTATCTGCTGGGGGTTTGGGGAGAAAAGGGAAAAAAGGGAGGAGTATTGGCAATAGATGTCAGCTCAGGGCTGGTCTTCCTCAGCAAAAAGGAGGATTGGCATGGATGTTAGCTCAGGGCTTATCTTGCTCCCAAAAAAAAAAAAAATTATTTCAGTGGGGTTTGCTGAACTGTGTCTACAAAGTAGAAATTACAATGTTGCTAAAAGAACTCTGAAGATTAAATAGTATATTCCTCTGAATATGATTTAGAAAAACTGATCCATAAGTTTTGAATATGCTACAGAAATATAAGACAGAGTATAATATAGATACTATTGCAAAAGCTAAAATAGAGGTATAACATTTAATTAAATGTGTTATATTTGCAGTTTCATTTCATTTTTTCAGTTGTTTTCAACCAGTTATATTTACTGTTAGGTTTCTCTCCCACTATCCTGCAGAGGACATTCTTAGGCAGCTGCCTGCACTCCTGGACAGGAGGGCTGCAGAAAGGCCTGCGTGCTGACTAAGTGGACATACCATCACACGGTTCTCCGCTTTGGTGTGAGCCACAGGCAGAGTGAGGACACTGGGAGGGGATCCACACTGCATGAAGACACTTTTTAACGGGGGCTAGTCTAGTTCCATTCAACATACATTTCCTGAGCTCCTATTTATGCCAGGTGCTAGGGAAACAGATGAATATCCTCAAGGTGCTTTAAGTGATATGAAGGAAAAAAAGATACATTAGCAGATAACGTCAATATCATGTAGTGAGTGAAAAGAGAGGTAAGCACTTGAGAAGCACAAAAGAGGGGCGCCTGGCTAATGGGGAAACTAAGGCAAGGTAGTTGATGCTTTATGTCGGGTCTCTAGGCTTTTACAAGCCTGACAAAGTTACAAGTTTCAGTATTGATTATTACCAATGACTAGACTCACACATTTCAAAATCAAGAAGGAATGGTTAAGGGAATTACCATTACCATGCTGAATTTTGGACACAGTTTTTCCTTTTCTTTTCTTTTTTCTTCTTTTTTTTTGGCCATGGTTTTAAGGCACTAGTTCTTGTATTTTAGTTGGCACTAGGCCTCCATGGCTGGTAGAGTAGATCACATAATGCTTAAAAGCATCTTTACTTAATCCTATGACCTATTCATTTACACTGCAACATTAAAATTTTTCTGTTTAAATCACTAATTGGCTAAGATGAACTGGCAAGACCAAAGCCCACAGCTCTGAAAAAAATATAAACAATATTACAACAGATAACTGTATTTCTCAATCTAGCTTGCATAATTCGACTTTATTTCACTAAAGAATCTCTCTTCTGTACTTATTACTTAGCAAGCCACTGGAATAAAACATTGTATGTCTGGATTGTTTTCACATGAAGATACTGTATATTTTTCTCACCAACATGGCTTGAAAGAGGGTCTATGAAACTTTCTTTGATCTTTGCTGGCTTTTTAGCCAACGACTGAGAAACCTTTGTCAGGACTGGGAAACACCAAGACCTGTGGCCATCACTGTTGGCTTTTGATACCTGGACATTTTTTAGATGAAGTGTTAAGGAAATGCTTGTTTTATTTCTTTTTCTTTTTTTCTTCTGGTAGAATTAGGATACATCTAATATGTTACATGTCCACTTATAAAAAGGGATACCTCACAAGATTGGTATAAAAGTTAAATTAGATAAGTAAACTGCTATACAAATGTCCAGTGGTGTTACTAGCCACACATTGGGAAGGAGGTAGGAATGCACAGTGGTTAGTCTCATGCTCTTTTATAATTTCATCCACAAATTACTTATTTGGGAGGTTTTGAAACATGACTGCAAATTAGTTGATACTCCCTAAACTGAGATGCAGTGTCCCTTGAATCCAGGCAGATAGCAGTGACTAGCCAATCAATACAGTATGGCAGAAGTGATACTACGTGACTTCTGAGACAGGTGATAAAATGCAATGCAGTTTCTGTGTAGTTTGTTGGAACACCCGCGTGGGAGCCCTCAGTCTCCATGAAAGAAGTCTTACCACCCCGATGCCACCATGCTGTGGGGAAACCCAAATGAGCCCACATAAAGAGACTACGCGGAGATACCTGAGACGACACGAAGAGAGAGATGCCTGACTACCCCCTACACCCTTCAGCTGCAGCCACCACTGCCTGAAACCACATGCCAGATTCCAAGAACTACCCAACTGATTCCTCTCCGAATTCTTGGTCCACAAAGACTGTGAGAGAAAATAAAATGATTGTTGCTATTTTCACTCACTAAGTTTTGGAGTAATATGTTATACATTAATAAATAACTGGAACACTTATTAAGAACAGATTTTGCATAAAGAACTGTGAAAAGTAATTTCACATTTCTATTCATCAATCCTAAGTGAAAAATAACATGAGAGCTAAAATAACATTTTATATCCAACTAAGATAATGCTATACTTGATTATTGTCTATATTGGTCGTATCTTGAGGCCTCAATATTATTCAGAGCACCCTCATTTTAGTAGAGCATGCCTGAAATTACTGACTTCACATAAATTTAAGACCCTATTATTCAGCTTGATGAAGGCTCTATGGGTTATACATGGTTGCGCTATTTTAATATAGTGTTACAGAGAAAAATAAACAGAATATTTAGATATACCTAACCTTGTCCTTCAAGTATGAATGAGATTTATCATTTATTAAAGTGACCAACTCTAGCAGAAAACTGATACTGATAGTTCTATATTTTAAAAATACTGCCTAAATAAACATAACTATTTGTTAAGGAAGGTGTTCAAAGGTAACAAAATTCATCAAAAAAGCTCCAATGCATAAACACAATAGTTATTTTTTTTTTATTCTGATGTAGTCTTAACAGACATTGCAAAAAGCCCCTAAAAATGTTCACACAATAATCGCCGTGTATGAGAATAATTACTTCTTTGGAAAGAGGAAAAATCATGGAACCAATATGAAACTACTGTAAATTATTATGATAAAACCCTGAAGTGAACCAGCCCAAACAAATGAACAACTCTGACGAATGCACTGGTGTTTGTCAGGTAACCACAGTATGCCAACCTACTGTCTAGTCTATTATACAGGCAGCCATTTGTTCCCAAATTTACTGGGATCAGTCCCTGATATACACAAAATTTAAAAGTATAACAAAGAAATATAACGTGACAAACATCTCATATCTTGATAACATTCATAAGAATCAGAGAAGGTGGAATAGTAACAAAAAACATTAGAATTGATTAATAACATTAAGATTGCAATACATTTTGAGGCTAGAAAATCCCAAATGAGAACTTAGAAGTCAGGATGAAAACGGAATTAATCAAAGGAAATTAGAAATTCTGGGGAAAAGTTCTAAAATACTATATAATATACAGCTAGAAAGGAAATTAGATTATTTTGGGATGAAACAAAAATAGGAGACAATAAGGGCCATGATTTGAATCACACAGAATAATAAGTGGGGCCAAAAGGAGAAAAGAGAACAATTTAACTAATAAAGAAGAAACATAAAGTTATTTTAATTTGTATTATTTTTATAGTGCCAAAGATGAACAATTGTGAACCACACAGATGAATATAAATTACAGGGTGAAAAATGCTTGCCTGAGAGAATAGATAGCAAGTATATCTTATGTGTCTAAATAAAATCTTGATCACATATTTTATAGTGAGTTACAAATAAGACATTTGAAATAAAACTGCTTTTTTATTTTAACTCGTCATAATTTGCTAAAAGAAACAAAAACTTTGAGATTTTGCATAAAGAAACATGCAAAATTAAACAAAAATGACTGTGATTGTAAAACATTACTTGTTTTCCAAATAAATTGCTGAGTGTCATGAAAATAAAATTCAGGGGCCAGCCCAGTGGTGTAGTGGTTAGGGTCATGTGCTCCGCTTCTGCAGCCTGGGGTTCACAGGTTCGGATACTGGGTGCAGACCTACACACCGCTCCTCAGGCCATGTTGTGGCGGCATCCCACATACAAAACAGAGAAAGACTAGCACAGATGTTAGCTCAGGGACAATCTTCCTCAAGCAAAAAGAGGAAGCTTGGCAACAGATGTTAGCTCAGGGCCAATCTTCTTCACACACACACAAAAAAATTCAGAGCAAAGACATGATGAAAATCCCAAGAAGCAAATGAACATCAGTGATGAAGAGATTAAAAACACTCAAGGCAGACCCACCTAGAACATTCATTATCCATAATTTCCATGAGTCCTAAAAATTATAAGGATGACACACAGAAATGACTCAAGCATGCAGCATCAATGGTATGTCATCAATATGATGGGCCAAAACCATATGACATTTATAGATAAACAAACTCAAGTCCATTTGCTTCTAGTTGATCTGATCTAATATAAACCTTGAAACATTTTGAAAATTCAAAGAGGTTTTTACATTTAACCATTAAGTTCATGATGGTTAAAATGCCTTAGATTTATAGACATACACTCTTTTACACTTCGTCTTTAATTTTAAGCGAATGTAATTAGCAACTCAACATAAACCTAAGTGGTATAATATAACATTACATAACACTATAATATGCCCATCATTATAATAATTAGAAAAAAAAATCTAGGAACATTCAAATACTTTTTATTGTTGGTCAAAGGTTTTTACTTTTTTATTGTAGATTTTTTTCCTTTTAAAGGGATTTATAACATCATTTACCTGTAAATGAACAATTCTCAGAAATATATCTTCTCTCATGCTCATCTCGATATCAAAACGAGAAAGTCTTTTGTCCGCTTCTGTACTTGCTGCCCGTACTTCTCTGTCAGAGGAGACGTGCTGGGGAAAGTCCAGCATGGTTCGTTCCACTGTTGACAGAGGAAAGAGCTATAAGGGCTCATCCAATCAGTATTAAGAAAAATACCTCTCACCTAGATGAATGATTACCCCAATATAAGTTTTCCATTTTATACTTTCTGTAAAAGTTCCTAAGGTTCTCAAGAAACAGCATCTAATGCAGAACTTGGTTGTTCCAGTGGCATTATTAGGAACAATAAGGGTGTGCACTGAGCACTTATCAAAGTATGTTTAGGGTGTAATTTATTAACTAGGAATGTAGAAAGATAAAGACATAGTTCTTAGACTGAGGCATTTTTACAGTCTGGGGAGTCGGGGGTACAGAACAGTACACGAAAAATAAAACGAACAATACAGGACAGAGCAGCTTTGTTGTTAGATGAATGGGATAAGTAGCTCAAAGGCAGCAATCCCAAGGCCGGAGCACTACGTAATGCCTTATGGAGAAGGCTGGGCCTTAGAGGACGGCGAGGTAAGGGGAAGAGCTCGGTAGCGGGCTGGAGAAGTAGAGGTTGCCAGCATGGGGACTGGCGGAGGCAGAGCATGTTTAAGAAACAAGCAGACCAATTTAGTGGGATGGGGTTTGTTCAGAGTAGAAAAGTTCTTAACCTTTACTACAGACTCCTTAGAGAATCGAATCCAAGTTATGGACTCTTCCCCCAAATGTAAACATTCATAGAAACATAAGAAGCTCCATGCAATTTCAGAAGGTTCCCAGCAATCTCAGTGGACTCATTCAGTAAGCAGCTGAATATTGGGGCTATTCCTGTTAAATGATGGTGGTATTGTAGTCCACTCTCACTTTCACATATTAAAGTTGGTTCTTGGGTTTTTCATTTGTATTTTGACTTTAATTAAATTAGGCAAAAATCTGATGTCAGTGAAACAATCCATACTATAGAAAAAAATGAGTATGGTTTATAGTGATGGTTGTGGTTATGCTGTGACAGTGAACACATTTTTATTTTATTATCTTTAGTACTTTGAAGGTATTGTAAACAAGTAAAACTTACACACGTGATATTTGTGTATACACATGTGTAAACAGTAGAACTATCCTTTACATACCAAGAAATTGTCCAGTTAAACAAGCTGCCTCTCTCGTATCTGTCCCCTTAAAACATTGTTACAAATAAAGCTGTAAAAAAAATTGCTACAAATATCTGAATAAATTCATAACGTGTGTTTTAAGAAATCAAATTAGATAATTATTCCTTTAGGATTTAATATATAATTTGATGTCCCTTGATTAAAGAAAAAATGCAACAGAAGATTTAAAATTTAATACATACAGCACTTGTTTAAGTGATAGAGTTAACTATACAGTTACAATTTGTTTACTTTTTAAAATTAGCTCAAAAAGATACTAAGAAGGAATCAAAATTGCTCAAGAACTTAAATGAGCAGAATAAAATGCAGGAGCCTAAAACTGAAAACATATTCTTAAACAAAGAAACTGAAAACCATTTCCTTCCTTACTTTGCCACAAAGACCTGAAACCAGACTTATGCTCTCACTGCCAAACTATAAATAACACTGATGCCCAGCACCTGACACTAGACAAATGGGCGTTTAACAGCTATAGCAAGAGGCAGAATGAACTCTGAGAAAATATACAGATAAGAGAAAGTTAGTTCTTAAAAATTGATTCCTAAACTCAAAATTTTTATGATTAATCCAAAAAGACAAATTTATGGGGTAGCAAGAACAAATATCACAAAACTAAAAGTATATTTAAAAGATGTAGTATTGAGGAAAATACAGAATTTAAGATAATTCTTTTTCTTATGAAAAAGAATTCTTTTATTTGTTTTTTGCCCACTGATTTTTACATTTGTTAAACATAAGTTACCAGGCTGGCACACCGTCTTGGCCTTAAGTGACCGAAGAATGAGTGAGTATCTGAACCAAGGAGAAACCATGTGCAGGGGGGAGATGCACACGAAATTGCCTGCTGAGAAAGCTCTACTAAATGGGGACCAACTCCATCCCTTTGACTTTAACTAACTAGATCTTTTTGGGTTTTTTTGTTTTATTGATGTCATAATAGTTTACAACATTGTGAGATTCCAGTTGTACATTATTGTTTGTCAGTCACCATATAAATGCTCCCCTTCACCCCTTGAGCCCACCCCCAACTCCCTTCCCCCTGGTAACCACCAAACGGTTCTGTCTGCGTGTTAGTTTATATTCCACATACGAGTGAAGTCATACAGTGTTTGTCTTTCTCTGTCTGGCTTATTTCACTTAACATAATACCCTCCAAGTCCATCCATGTTGTTGCAAATGGGACGATTTTGTCTTTTTTATGGCTGAGTAGTATTCCATTGTATATATATACACCACATCTTCTTTATCCAATCATCTATCGATGGACACTTGGGTTGCTTCCACTTCTTGGCTATAGTCAATAATGCTGTGATGAACATAGGGGTGCATAAGCCTCTTTGGATTGTTGATTCAAGTTCTTTGGATAAATACCCAGAAGTAGGATAGCTGGATCATAAAATATTTCTATTTTTAATTTTTTGAGGAATCTCCATACTGTTTTCCATAGAGGCTGCACCAGTGTGCATTCCCACCAGCAGTGAATGAGGGTTCCCTTTTCTCCACATCCTCTCCAACATTTATTATTTTTTGTCTTGGTGATTATAGCCATTCTCACTGTGTAAGGTGATATCTTAGTGTAGTCTCGATTTGCATTTCCCTGATGATTAGTGACATTGAACATCTTTTCATATGCCTAATGGCCATCTGTATATCTGCCTTGGAAAAACGTCTGTTCATATCCTCTGCCTATTTTTTGATTGGGTTATTTTTTTGTTGTTCAGTTGTATGAGTTCTTTATATATTATGGTGATTAACCCCTTGTCGGATATATGATTTGCAACTATCTTTTCCCAGCTGGTGGGTTGTCTTTTCATTTTGATCCTGGTTTCCTTTGCCTTGTAGAAGCTTTTTAGTCTGATGAAGTCCCACTTGTTTATTTTTGGTTTCCCTTATCCAAGTAGACAGGGAATTCGAAAAGATCCCTCTAAGACCGATGTCAAAGAGTGTTCTGCCTATATTTTGTTCTAGGAGTTTTATGGTTTCAGGTCTTACCTTCAAGTCTTTGATCCATTTTGAGTTAATTTTTGTGTACGGTGAAAGATAATGGTCTACTTTCATTATTTGCATGTGGCTGTCCAGTTTTCCCAGCACCATTTGTTGAAGAGACTTTCCTTTCTCCGTTCTATGTTCTTAGCTCCTTTGTCGAAGATTAGCTGTCCATAGGTGTGTGGTTTTATTTCTGGACTTCAATTCTGTTCCATTGATCTGTGTGTCTGTTTTTGTACCACTACTGTGCTGTGTTGATTATTATAGCTTTGTAGTACATTTTGAATTATAGCTTTGTAGTATATTTCGATTGTGATGCCTCCAGCTTTGTTCTTTTTTCTCAGGATTGCTTTAGCTATTTGGGGTCTTTTGTTGCCCCATATGAATTTTAGGATTCTTTGTTCTATTTCCACAAAGAATGTCACCGGGATTCTGATTGGGATTGCAGTGAATCTGTAGATTGCTTTAGGTAGCGTGGACACTTTAACTATGTTTATTCTTCCAATCCATGTGCATGGGATATCTTTCCATTTCTTTATGTCATCATCGATTTCTTTCAATAATGTCTTATACTTTTCATTGTATAGGTCTTTCACCTCCTTGGTTAAATTTGTTTGAAGATATTTTATTCTTTTTGTTGCAATTGTAAACAGGATTATATTCTTGAGTTCTCTGTTGTGTCGTGATTATAGAAATGCAACTGATTTTCTAAGTTGATTTTGTACCCTGCAACTTTGCTGTAGTTGTTGATTAATTCTAATAGTTTCACGATGGATTCTTTAGGGTTTTCTATATATAAAATCATGTCATCACGGCAAGAGTTTCACTTCCTCATTGCCTATTTGGATTCCTTTTATTCCTTTGTCTTGCCTAATTGCTCTGGCCAGAATCTCCAGTACTATGTTGAATAAGAGTGGTAAGGGTGGGCACCCTTGCCTTTTTCCTGTTCTCAGAGGGATGGCTTTCAGTTTTTCCCTGTTGAGTATGATCCTGGCTTTGGGTTTGTCATATATGGCCTTTATCCTGTTGAGGTACTTTCCTTCTATACCCATTTTGTTGAGAGTTTTTATCACAAATGGATGTTGGATCTTGTCAAATGCTTTCTCTGCATCTATTGAGATGATCATATGGTTTTTATTCCTCATTTTGTTCATGTGGTGTATCACACCAATTGATTTGCGGATGTTGAACCATCCCTGTGTCCCTGGTATAAATCCCACTTGATCATGGTTTATGATCTTTCTAATGTATTGCTGAATTTGGTTTGCCAATATTTTGTTGAGGATTTTTGCATCTATGTTCATTAGCGATATTACCCTGTAATTTTCCTTCTTTGTATTGTCCTTGTCTGGCTTTGATATCAGAGTGATGTTGCCCTCATAGAATGTGTTAGTAAGTGTTCCATCTTCCTCTATTTTTTGGAATAGTTTGAGAAGGATAGGTATTAAATCTTCTTTGAATGTTTGGTAAAATTCTCCAGAGAAGCCATCTGGTCCTGGACTTTTATTTTTTGGGAGGTTTTTGATTACTGTTTCAATCTCTTTACTTGTGATTGGTCTATGCATATTCTCTATTTCTTCTTGATTCAGTTTTGGGAGGTTGTATGAGTCTAAGAATTTATCCATTTCTTCTAGATTGTCCAATTTGTTGGCATATAGTTTTTCACAGTATTCTCTTACAATCCTTTGTATTTCTGTGGTATCCACTGTGATTTCTCCTCTTTCATTTCTAATTTTATTTATTTGAGTTTTCTCTCTTTTTTTCTTGGTGAGTCTGGCTAAGGGTTTGTCAGTTTTGTTTATCTTCTCAAAGAACCAACTTTTTGTTTCATTGATCCTTTCTACTGTTTTTTTGGTTTTCATTTCATTTATTTCTGCTCTAATTTTTATTATTTCCCTCCTTCTGCTGACTTTGGGCTTTGTTTGTTCTTCTTTTTCTAATCCTGTTAGGTGTAGTTTAAGATTGCTTATTTGGGTATTTTTCTTATTTGTTAAGGTGTGCCTGTATTGCTATGAATTTCCCTCTCAGGAACACTTTTGCTGCATCCCATATGAGTTGTAACTAACCAGATCTTTTTTCTTCAAGAGTTTAAATTCAACGCTCATAGCAAGATTTAGTGGCGATTAATGAGAGTGAAGCAGTTGGTAGTAAGAGGCAGAAACTGAAACAGAAATGCAGAGGTAAGAGAAAGTAGCCAAGTCCCTAATATGATTGGACATAGGGTAGGGAACTCCTGATGTTGAGGGGCTGGTCGGGGTAAAGAGATGACTAGGTCACTATGGCCGTGTAAGATTCTGGACAACCTTCCAAATTCCAGCATATGTACAAATGTTTATCATATCCAGTCTACAGACAGCCTACGTTCTTACGAAGTCTCGATATAAAGCCAAGGTTGCTTAGCTATCATTTTCCTACAAAATATATCCAACCCTTAGAGATGACTGGTGGAAATCTTCATTCCTTATAACTCAAAGGGTCTAATACTTATATTATAAAAACAATATATTTTAAATGTAGGAAATACGGAAAACAGAGAAAAGCATAAAGAGTCAATTAAAAATCAACTGTAAACTCAACACTCAAGATATTAGCCATTATTAAAATTTGTGTATTCTCTTCTGGTTTTCTCTGTCCTTTTTTCCTATGTTACTAAAGATTGCTCCTAAACATGATTCTAATGGCTACACAGTGTTACAGAGGGTGAATGTATTATAATTTCTTCAGCCATTCTGTTGGTTGACACTTAGGGGCTGTTTCCAAGCTTTTGTTATGACAAACTACCTATTTATACATAAATTTATACACGATTTTTCCTGTATCTGATTATTTCCTTAGATTCAATGCCTAGATGTAGAATTACTAGGCTAGGGTACGAACTTCTTAAAAGTTTTGATACATACCATCAAAATGCTCTCGAGAAAGCAGTTGTGATGAGAATGTACATTCCATAGCACCTTTTCCAACAGAATAAACGTTTTTAATCTTAGGTAATTTCATTCTAAGAAATTATGAATCATTAATCATCTGAGTAACTACAAATCATTACTTAAAAATCAATATCCTATAAAATTGGAAAACCATTGCCAAGACGGAAAGCGTAAAATGGTTTATGATGCCCACAAAATGAAATATTGATATGCTTTTGCATCCTGCTCACCTATGTACTTCACTTCCACATCTGCCAGTGCCTGCAAACAGTTCTCGTAAGTTACTTCCTCAATGTCCAGCATTCCAATAGCATCATACACTTGTTTGGTCTGCACAATGAGCTCCTCAGTTCTTGTTTTAATTTGCTCTGGTGAAAGATCCCATCTTAAAACATTTCTGCCAGTTGCAGTATAGGAAGACATTGCCTGAAGAGGAGACATCACTTCTCTTCCTAAAGTCATTCTGAATAAAATCCTGGAACCACCAACTCTACAAAGAATTAGAAAAAGAATAAAAATTAGGTATTTTTGTTGGTCCAAAGTCAACATGCAAATGTGTATTATCTAATTAAAGTTTAAATTAAAAAGAAATTTTTTTTTTTTTGGTGAGGAAGATTGGCCCTGAGCTAACATCTATGCCCATCTTCCTCTATGTTGTATATGGGAAGCCACCACAGCATGGCTTGATGGGTGGTGTATAGGTCTGCGCCCGGTATCTGAACCCATGAACCCTGGGTCGCTGAAGCGGAGCGTGTGAACTTAATTACTGTGCCACCGGGTCAGCCCCTAAAAAGAAATTTTTAGTAAAATTAAGCAGATTTCTTTCAGGTGAATACATATGCACAAAACTAAATGCTCTTATATTTTCTTGAATGGTTATAGACTTAATGGAATTTATACTTTCCAAACACTGAATTGTTTATGTAATTAAATCATATAGAAAAATAAAGTTAGGTGTCAAAGACACAGTAATTGTCCTTTATAAATTAAGTCAGTAATCTTTCTTATTTAAATGTTTTTCCTGTGCTAATGTCCACCTACTATGTATATAGACTCAAAAATATTCTGGGATTCAGCAAGGAAACATTTTCAAAATTCTCTTTTTACACTGAACACCAATTAAAAATTTTTCTTACCAAAATTGCATGTAAATCAACTATGGCAATTTGAATTTAAGACTTGGAAAATAAAATCTGGAATAGCTAAGGCATTATCTTAAAAGATAAAAGAAAAAATAAATCAAGAATACTACTAATCCTTCACCCCCTTAAAACACTCAAACTAATAATTGATGTCATATGTGTGTGTATACATATAATTTTAGATCTTATAAATATTATAATTAATAACAAACATTTATTGTGTTTAGGCACTGTACTAAATGCTTTCCATTTAATAGCTCAGTCCTGACAACAACCCTATGAGGCAGATACTGTGGTTATTCTCATTTTACCAAAGAGGAAACTAAAACACAGAGAAGTTAAGTAATTTGCCCAAGGTCACACAGCTGGTTACATGGTAAGAATTAGGATTAAAAACCAGATAGCACAGATCCAGAACCCACACTCTTAACAACTATGCTAAACTTCATTCCTATTACCTTACAAGACCCCAAAACAACCTTATGAGGTAGGTAGGGCATTATTCCCTTTTAACACATGATGGAATTGAGGCTCAGAGAGGCTAAGTGAATTATTGAAGTTCGCTCAACAAATATTTACAAGCACGTACTGTGCCTGGTACTTGTTCATTCGCTCAACAAATATTTACAAGCATGTACTGTGCCTGGTCATTGTGGTAGGCAACGAGGACAAAAAGGCAAATTGACTGGGACCCTGCTATTATAATACAGTGGAGAGGAGAAATCGATAAACAGGCAATTATACTCCACTGAGATGAGAGCTATGATAGGGGGAAGCAGAGGGAACTCTGAAAAGAAGGAGCTTTTCTAGGAAGATTTTCTAGAAGGAGCAATGAGCAAGCCAAGATATGGACAATGTGCAGAAATTATCCAAAGGCCAAAGGCTGTAAGGAGAGAGAAGTCTGAAAAGGTAAGTAGGGACTAGAGAACAAAGAGCCTGGGGAATCATTAAAGAGTTCAACATTATTCTGAAAGCGTAAGAGAGAGCCATTGAAGGATTTTAATCAGGCGAGAGATGAAAAAAAATAGGCATTTTAGAGAAATCACTCAAATTATAGTGAATTGAAAGGTTTGGAAAAGAGAGATCATTCTAGAGGGAAGCTATTACTGCAATTGGGGCATAATATTATGGAATACTCACTAGGAAATACGGGGCATTGGAGTGATTTAAAAGATATTCAGGAAGTAGAATCAATACGACTTGGTACTGAATGGATGTGAAGGGGGGAAGTGAGGGAGTCAAGGATGATGTTCAGGTTTCTGTCTTGAAAGTGGATGCATGTATGGTGGTGTCATCAGTAAAGCAGGAAACTTAGAACAAGGAGGAGGCTCTTGTGGGCAAAAAGAGAAATTCAATTTTGGACCAAGTTTGAACTGGCTGTGGCACATGTAAGTGGAATTCATTAATAGTAGATGGTGACCGGAGTCACAGGCGTGGTTGAACTGGCCCAAGGGAGTTTGCAGAGTGAGAACAGAATAACTGAACCCTTGACTCTAGTCTAATCATTGAGGTAGAAGAAGAACCAAGCCAGGATGGGTCTACGAAGTTGTGAAAAGTAAGCACTGAAAAAGGGAGGGAGTGAATAAGAGTACCAAACACTGTACAAATCTCACGAAAGATGGAAGAGCCTCTGCTGAATTTAGCAACAGAAATGTCATCGACGACTCTGGCAGGAGCAGTGTCTGTAGGGTGCTAGGGGTGGAAGTCAGAGTACTATGATTAAGGGGTACGAAGAAGGTAAAGAACTGGAGAGTGCACCTATGCAATTCTTTATAGAATTGGCTGTGAAAACAAGGAGAGCTAACACAGTGTAGCTGGAAGGGGATGAGGAACAGAAGGGACGCATTTTTAAGAGAGACCTGAGTACTGACTCCTTAACTGCCTCTCCACAATAACTGATGTCCCTTATGTGAGACACACTGGCTGATGGTTACACTCAAGGCTGGTAGACTATTTTCTAATGTATTTTCACATTTCTCCTTCAACCAGTTGAGTTATATATTCACTAAGGGTCAAAGCTATTTCTTTCAAAACATGTTCATGCCCATTATACTTGTTTTCATGTAATTTAAACATTTAATTGATTAAATGTAAGCAAAAAAGAATGACTTGTTGTTTAGGTAAACTGTTTTGGAAATACTTTTAAAAAGACAGTTACTAAAACACCACTCCAAAAAACTGCTGTTACAGAAGACCGACACAAGAATTGTGAAGATTCAGAAGGCTTTTGAATTCAGATTACTTACGTGTGTTCTTGCTCCACTTTAAAGAAATTGAAATTGGAAATAAAAATGATGCATTTTAGGTGTAGTTCATGTAGGGCTGTGAGGAATGCCAATCAAGTGATTCACACTTAACAAAAAGGCCTTGGTCTTACATCAAAATATTTGGAAATAAATACACATTTTTTTTTTTAGACATATTTTTAATTTTTTTGTTTTCCCCCCGAAAGCCCCAGCAGATAGTTGTATGTCATAGTTGCACATCCTTCTAGTTGCTGTATGTGGGACGCGGCCTCAGCATGGCTGGAGAAGTGGTGCATCGGTGCGCGCCCGGGATCCGAACTTGGGCCTCCAGTAGCGGAGCGCGTGCACTTAACCACTAAGCCATGGGGCCGGCCCATAAATACACATTTTTGTTTTGTTTGAATAAATTGTTTAAGCAATTTATCATTTTTTATGATTCTACTTGGAATCATTTTTTTCAATTAATTATTAAATGACATATAAAGTAAGGTCCTAACGAAGGCAGGAAGAAATGGCATACAAAGCACGGGCAGAGAATTTGTTTTAGATAGAAAGAGACTACAGTCAGTAAAATCAATACAACAGGTAAAATGGAAGTAGTTGGGTTATAGTAAAAAGTGAGATGTTTGAATTTAAGAATTCAAAGGTTAAGCAGTCTGACAAGATCCAGGATATTTTCCTGGAAGTGGATGGTTGACATAAACGAGTTGAAGAGCACAAAGAACCAACAAGGTAGTACTGGATAAATTGTCTATGTGGACACTGGAGCCAGCAACTTGATAGATGGGCTTGGGAGTAGAAAGGAAGACTGAACCAGGAACCAAAGTCTTCAAAGAATGCAGGGGACCAACCAGGTAGTTGGCAGAGGATGTCATGGGCAGGGTATAGAATGGTAAAACCAGATTGTGAGCCCCGAAGGTGTTTTTATACAATGGTGAAGAAGTGTTCGTCTGGGAGCATAACAGGGGACAAGGTAGGAGCCGGGGAACAAAGAAGATGCGGATCTTTCCTCCTGACTTTGTGGTATGGAGTGTGGAAGAAAGAGGGATGTAGGGAAAATATTTTCCTCAGGGTTGAGTGGATTTCAGTAAAGGTTAAGAGGAGAAGAAAAGATCCAGAGAATATGAAAAGTGGAGGAGTTTGTTTACTATGGGACAAGGGTTCCAGAAATAATAAGGGAGAAGTCTAAGAGTATAGCAGATAGCTAAATATGTGTTGGTTGTCCAGCCATTCACCTCTTCCCGCCTACCTAATTATATACTGTTTTCTTCCCAGTACCCATGCATCCCCCATACAGTCCATAACCTTTGAAAGTGGCTGCCGTGACCCTCAGAACCCCTGTGAAAGAAAGAGGTTTCATTCTTACTGAATGTAATTGAGCAAGCTTGTGTCCTGGATTGCAGTTGGCATCCATCTCATGAGAAAGAGTGGAATCTGACTTATGATGAAATAAGCACTGTGAATGGAAGAATAAAGGAAGGAAACCAAATATGTACTGACATCACTGAGCCCCTAGATCAACTAATTCTGAAGACTGACCTAGAGCCAGACTTTCCAGTTATGTGAGTCTATTGTTTAAGCCAGTTTGAATGTGGTTTTATATTATTTGCCTCATACAGGATCCTAACTGATGAAGGAAAGAAAACTGATAAAGGAATGAGCACAGAAAAAAAAAAGTATGAAGGTCACACTATGAGAAATGATGGACTAGAGGATCTTACATGCTTGGTGGTGGCCTCAAATAATAGAGACGTGAAGTTCAGTGTGTGGAGTTGGCTGAAAATTTCCAAAATAAATATTCCCACAATCCTTCATGTATACATAGAATTGAGGCCTCAAAGAAGGAGTCAGCCATGACTATGATTGATTAGGGGTAAGACGAATAAACGTGTTCTTCCTTCCAAGGAAGTTTCAATACAGGTGAAGAGGCTGACCGTGGGATTACCGAGATAATGAATAGCAAGTAGAAGATTGACGACTAAAACAGGACTTCTGCATTTCAATACCCTGCTCTTTTCACCACTCCTCTTAGTACAAACCATTTATTATGGACAAATTTTCATTATTGTTAAACAGCTTTAAAAGAAAATTACTTCCAACATTTCACTGATAAGATGACCTCCACTGGTTTTCATTTATTTCCTAACATTTATCAAAAGGTTGTGTTTGGTCACAGTATAGCTGATTTTAACTCAATTGTTTAACTGATCAGGATGTCAGCACCTCCACCATGGCTGAACAGATATATCCATAATCACTCTCGTAGAGTTTTGCTGCAACTAATGAAAAGCTACCCCTTGGTTAATGTAACATTATTCTCTGAATGTGGAAGGGGTAAAAAAGAAGGAACAGAAGTTAGAACTCATGATTTCACGGGTCAATAGAGTATATTAAATTTTTTATCTTATATCTTCTTTTCTCATCTTCTGGGATTTTGTCTTAATTTCTTTCAGGATTTATAATTCTCATTACCAAAAAAAAGGGGAACAGAGACAGAAGGACTCCCTTATACTTCTGACTAAAACAGTTGCTCTATTGAGAATTTTTCTATCTGCATTGTCTCTGCTTTTCCTCTTCCACCGTCATTTTGCTGAGTGTCCCTTATCTCCCCTTTTGTTACAGCTTCAAGCTCGTTCTATGTTTCAGATGCTGGTACATTGAGCTCTTCTGCTGTGTGCCTCTGCAGCCCTGGAGAATGGCACCTGGTGGGAACATCAGGGCCCCTGCAGTCATCCTACAACCGTGTGTGCCCTTGAGAATCTGGTGAGGATTTTTTATTGATTTTTTGCATCTGAGAGCTACAAAGGTTGAAAGCAGGCAGCACAGTGTGATCCGGTCTTTCTCTACAGGAGTCATTACATGCAATTATTTAAAAATGAAAATCTAGATCGAATCTGACAATCCTACCGTCTAATTAAACACTAGCCTTTTTTTCCTACAAACTTCCAAGCTCTTTATTATTTCTGTCCCAACCACGCCTTCTTCATTGTCTCCTCTGTCTTTAAAGCACTTTCAACACACGACTCTGAAATTTCTAACCAAGAAATAATACAGCATACTATACTGGAATTGACAGGAAGGTGCATTCGTTGTTAGAGCTGTAGTCTCCTGTGGCCAACACACAAATGAGGTACTTAGGCAGAGAAAGCAAGTGGCATAGTTTCTGATAGAGATCACCAGGTTGCAGAATTTCATTTGGACAAACAAGCATGCCGCAGTTACTTTGAGTTAATTATTGTCTTAAAACTTTTGCGAAACATTTTATGGAATGTACTTTCAGCAATATTCTGACTTACTAGATTCACTTCTTTTGAAGCATAAAGGCCTCTGCTTCCTCACAGCAAGCCTTCTTTGACCATTCCAGTTCATGCAGATCTGAGCATCTATCACCTTTTATCTGTGCCATTCATTTTAGACATTTAAATTACTGTCATTCACCTGTTCAATTGGTTTGTGTTGTATTCTAAATTAGACTAGGATTTTCCAGCACAATAATCATTGTACACTTCTTTTGTCACAACCCCCAACGCCAGCACACTGCACACTGCTGAGCACAAGATGCTCATTACATACTTGAAATGAGATGGTACTGATATGACTAAAACATTACCGCAACACCATATTCCTTTAACATCACAAATAAACATCCATACAGGGGAATGTGTTTTATTAGAGCCAGGACTAGCGTGAAACTCCAGTATATAAAATGTCACAACTTTCATTTCCCTACAATTTACATTTTATCCATGTTCCCATTCTTTCCCTATAGTGTTACTACGTTGTAGTACATGGTTTGCATGGCATTTTCTGAAATTGCTCCAATTCTTCAAAACACTTGGCAAATATTCCTAGTATTTACTTTGGAACTAACGTCTATCTATAGAAGCTGTTACTGAGAGCTGCATTTCATCAGTTCTCCGAGACTGGAATTCCTGCGTGTTTCTTTTATTTCTTATCTGGCTACTTTGTCAGAACCATTCTCTTCTAATCTTGATTCCTACTGTTCACAAAGTTGTCTTTTTCAGTCATCGATTTAACTAAGCCACCCCTCTCCTGACAACTTATCAGGCTCTGGCTCAAGTCCAGGCTCCTTTCATCAGAGCATATGAGGCTCCTTCATTTCGGATTTCACCACTGCCAAAGCCCAGCCATGAACCTACCCAAGGCTTACCCATTCCTGTAAGCACTTCGTCCACTTCTACCTTGAACCTTCAGCCAAGCAGCACATTATCCACTACATTTGTGCTATCTAAAACAGTAGCCACATGTGGTTCTTTAAATTTAAATTAAGTAAAGTAAACAAACTCAGTTCTTCAATTGCACTAGGTACATTTCAAATGCTCAACAGCCACCATGGCAAGTGTCTACCATATTGGACAGCCAGATAGAGAACATTTTCATCAGTGCAGAAAGTTCTAACAGACAGCACTGCCCTAGACGATCTCATTTCAGGAATACGATGTATGCCTGTACCCTCCTAGGGGCATCCTTTCTCTTTTCCACTCACCAAGTAGATCCCATGGTGTCTTCTTTGGAGGCAAGAAAGAACAGAGAAAGCGAGGGAGGGAATATTCACTTACTGAGTAGTTCCTATGTTCCAGGATGAGTTAAAACACTCATTTAATCCTAACAACACTTGAATATGTATGAGTAAGCATCATTTTTAAGAGCATCAGTGTAGTAAAAAAGACTTTTAGTTTTTCCTACAAGGAGCAGGGCCAAAGGTACTGACAATATGATTAGAATATAAAAGTGGCTTTTCTACAAGATTGTTTAAATTTCACAAATCCTTTATTTTTACAATTGAAAGTTAATCTTATTTATTAGCTGTGTTTGCTAAGATAGAGGTCAAGTTACAAAATTCTACCTAAAGGTTCCTGGTACTCGACCCTCAAGATATCAAACATTTACGAACTTACTGTTTTCTCTCTGCGTTGAGTCTCCTTTCATGTCTTACATTCCTGCCACCATGCGAAATGTTCAAGCATCTCCAACTGGTGAAGCTCTCCTATACTCCCAGTCTTTCTCCTGATACTCAAACTGCCTGGCATCCTTAAGGTCTTCACAGATCACTTTTTCCACTCTGTCTTAACTGAAACCTGGATCCCTCAGAACCCATCGCCTCCCCCATGCTCATTCTCTCAAGCTCCTCATGCTCCTTGGCCTTGTGACAGGGTGAACTTTCTCCTACATCTTCAACGCAGTTTTCAAATCATTCCTGCGCCACAACTCTGATCCTCTGAGGCTGCTGCCTTCCTGCTATATCACTGGCTCTTATCAACTGACCTCTTTGCCATTCCCTCACATTTATCAAAGACTTGGATCTATAGTCTTTTCCATCTTAAGCTCCAAAATCATCCCTGGGAGACTCTAAGGGCAGATGGATGAGCTAGACCACTCCCTTAACTTCAGTTTCTTGATCTACCTCACTCCAAGAACCTTCACGTTTATTCTTCTTTATCCCCACTTGGAGATGCTCCTCAGAGAGGATAAATTCTGATATTCCACTCTCTGACCACACCTTCTATCTTTTCAGCTCCCACTTCTCTACTCCTATGATTCTTTATTTTTTCATCTCCTTTACACCTCCAGTCCTTTGATCCCTCTAGTGTCTCACTCTAACAGTCTTCACCTGTAGCTCCACTTAGACCTTGGCAATTACTGTACTTCAAAGGGCCCCATTTTGGCCCTTCTGCATCTACTCTCTGCTCAAGAGAGCTAAGAGAAGGTGCCCATGCAGAACTCACAATCCCCACCCCACCCCACAACTATGCTTTGAGTACCAGGACTCCAGAGTTCCTTGCTCAAATGGCTCCCAGAGCCTACATGGGCCTCTGCCCTCGGTCCATCCTCCTGAGGGTGAACTGTACTATTCGTGCGTACACCTCTTGGAACAAGGGATGGTCATCAGTAGGGAGAGTATGGTTGGAGCTTGGGCTTACAGGTGGGGTTATCCATGCACACATGAGGCCCCTCACAGTACAAGAGTGGGCCAGGAGTGGCCTTCCAATTGTACTCTTGTCCCACGTTGCAAAAATGTCAGAAGTGAGCCTCATCTATTGATTCAACTATCATTCACTGAAACCCCAGTGGCTTGCTCCTAGTCCTTCTGCTATATCCACTTTATAAACCTCTGCCCAGGATGATTTTAACCAGCTACCTTCTCTATTCTTACATCCAGATTACCAAACAGAGCTATAGGTTTAATGCTATTATATCATGGTCTCTAATTTGAGTTGGACTCTTAAGGCTTCAGGAAAATCCATCCATGAAGGACTGCCTCTCATTCCCCACACCAATTATTTCAAACTGTGACCAGCCTCCAAAAATATCTCCTCTCATTGTCACTAGCTGACTTTGCTGCCTACGTTATTAATGCCATCAGACAGAAATTCCCTCAACTTCTCACCTATAAATATAGTGACATCTATATCATCCTTTCCTCTTTACTCGTAACTAGCATAAGAGCTACTGGTCTTGTCCAAAGCCAATTTCTCACTCTGTGCTTGGGTCCTATCCGATCTTTCTAGGACATCACTCCACGAAATATTCTCTCTTTTAGTACAATCTTAAATGTCTCATTTGTACTGCCTCTTTATACATATGTACATGCTTGAATACATGTTTCCTCATCTAAGTAAAACAAAACAAAAATGTCCCTGATCCTAGAAACCCACCCTCTATTTTTCCCCTTCCCTTCATCCCCAAGATTTTTCAGAGTGGTCTGGCCAGCCTTGCCATCTTCATGTCCTCATCTTTCATTTAGTCTTCAACCCACTTGAATCTGGGTCCTGGCTTCATAAAAAATGGAAACTGCTGGGGCCGGCCAGGTGGCTCAAGCAGTTAAGTGCACATGTTCCACTTTGATGGCCCGGGGTTCGCGGGTTCGGATCCTGGGCATGCACCCACACACCTCCTGTCAAGCCATGCTGTGGCGGCGTCCCATATAAAGTAGAGGAAGATGGGCACGGATGTTAGCCCAGGGCCAATCTTCCTCAACAAAAAGAGGACTGGCACCGGATGTTAGCTCAGGGCTGATCTTCCTCACAAACAAAAAAAAGGAAAACTGCTATCACCAGGATCCCCAATAATCTCCACTAAATCCACCTGACGTTCTTCAGTACATACCTGTCTTGACTTTTTGTGATATTTGACAGTGTTACCGTTCCTTCCTTTTTTAACTCTCTCTTTTTTTTTGAAACTTTTCCCTCCCTTAGCATCTGTGATAGTGATTCCTCTTTCTATTCTATGTCTCTGGCTATATCTTCACAATTTCCATCATTTGCTCCTTTTTTATTCCCTTCCTTAGGATTCCTTAGTGTTCCTCAGGAGTCAGTTCTATGCCTTCTTCTCTTCTCTTTTCATTTTGTACACTCTTTCTGGGGTGTTCTGGTCCACTTGTGTGGCTACATATGCCACCCGTAGCTATAGAGTTCCAAATCTGTATCTCTAGCCCAAATCTCCTGAGTTTTAGACTCATCTATCTAACACCTATTGGATAGCACCACTTAGATGTCAATGGCCACCTCAAATCCAGCATGTCTAAAGTTAAACTGTCCATCTTCCTTAGCCCCTGGAGCCACACATGTCCTCTTCCAGTATTCCTTATCTCAGCGAAGATCACCAGTATGCACTCAAGTTGCCCAAGTCAAAAACCCAGAAGACTTTCTGGACACCTTCCAATCTATTCTCCAGATTGCCTGCAGAGTAATCTTCCTAAAATCTGAATCTGATCATGTTGCTCCCCTCCAGTGGCATGGTTCAGGAACAAGTTCTGATTCCACTGACTTCAGAATCAAGTCCAAGCTACTTAACCAAACATACCAGTCCCTTCTGGATCTGCCCCTATCTCTCTGGCTTTCTCAATGCCACCCTTTTGCCCTCAAATCTATGCTCTAGGCATAATGAACTACTTTCACATCTCCCTCAAATCGTTAAGTTCTCTTCAGGCCTTGGCAATGTTTTTCCCTCTGCCTGGAATAGCTTTCCTCTCCCCTATCTGAGGCACAACCTCTCTCTCATCTCTTATCTTTCAGATCTCAGCTCAGACTTCATCTTCTCAGACATTCTTTGACTACCTCCAGCTGTATGAGGAATTCTTCCTCTGTGCTCCTACAGTACCCAACATGTACACTGACCAAAGCACGCATCACACTGAACAGTATTCACCTATTTACTTGGCTGTGTCTCTGATAATTCTGGAACAGAGACTGAGTTTTAGTGAGATTTGTAGACCCTGAACCTAACACAGTTTGTGGTATATGTATACTTTAACTGTGACAAGTTTACCCAAAAAATTCCACTTAAGCTTATTTGTTTAATACTTTTCTTCTATTATTTACATGTCCAATATACAAGTAGTTCCACTTGAGAGTGTTTAGCTTCCATGGAGCATTCTATAAAGGCCTGATCTGCAATTAGTGAAGATGATGCAGAGTAGATATAATGACATATATTGAATACTCAAGCATCCTGAATGTTGCTAATAATCTTTTTCTGAATGGACCGATGCATTGAGGAATCCGATTCAGAAGCCGTGCTCCACAGTTACTGAGCTCTCCAGTTTGGGTACTTATAGCCCCATAACAAAGGTACGATTCTGGTATTCGAGTCACTAGTGTTGCAGACAACAGCTTTTTCATTTAAGGACCTTTTTTTTTTTTTTTTTTTTGTGAGGAGATCAGCCCTGTGCTAACATCCGCCAATCCTCCTCTTTTTTTTTTGCCGAGGAAGACGGCCCTGGGCTAACATCCGTGCCCATCCTCCTCCACTTTATATGGGACGCCGCCACAGCATGGCTTGCCAAAGCAGTGCATCGGTGCACGCCCGGGACCCGAACCAGCGAACCCCGGGCCGCCGCAGCGGAGCGCGCGCACCCAACCGCTTGCGCCACTGGGCCGGCCCCTCATTTAAGGACCTTTTAATCCGGGTTACAATGGAATTGTTTTATGAACAGAATGTTAGGTAAATAAGTCAACTTTTACCAGTAAACAGAGACTCACATTCTTAGCCAAAATTGTTACTTTTGGGTGTTCTTTACTAGAATTAATGTCCAGAAATTGTTACTTTTGATGTTCTTTAGTAGAATTAATGTCTAGAAACACCATTCCAGCTTGGTTTCAGAGTTTACAGGAAATGCAATTAAGTATGATAAATGTATTTATATCTCTACCCATTCCCACCTTTCTTAGTTTTAAAGAAAGATGTGTCCCCCAACCTATGGTCTTCAGCTTTTGCACTCTGCAAATTTCCCACTTACTGTCTCCACTTCCTTGCTTATCACTAATTCTTCCACATGATTCCAATACGAGTGCTCTGGCAAAGGTCACTTTTCCTCTTTCCTGGTTCATCTTCCATTTTTATGACCATTTCTTCTCAGTCTCCTTTGCTGCCTTCTCTTCCTGTAACCATTCAAAAAAGTTGACGTCTCCCATGATTCCATCCAGATCTCTAGCTGGAGCTCTAGACCCACAAACATCTTAAATGCAACATATTCACAACTTGATCTTTCTCACAAATTCCCAATCTCAATTTACTACTCTTCACCTAGGCACCTTGACTAGAAACTTGACACACTTAAGAGCAATGCGTATCATCATCACTCCTAATATTTATTAAGAGCCTGTTAATGTGCCAGGTACTAGACCAAGAGTTTGCATGCATTTGCTAATTTAATGCTCCCAACAAGCGAAGAGGCAGGTATTATTAACTCAATTTTATTGGGCAGAGAGAAGTAAAGTAGCTTGCTCAAGGTCACATAGCAGGTGTGGAGCTGGGATTCAAACCCAAGCCTGACCACAGAGCCCACATTCTTAACTACTATGCTATAGTCATGTTGCAACTGCATCCTAGAAAGGAAAACATCAGATTTCTCACCAATTGCACCTCGATCTTCCACTCTGCTTGTAATAGAAAGAGAATAAGGTAAGCAGTAAAAGCATACATATTGACATCACTTGTCAGATTCGTTGTCTACACCACTCCCTGAAGGACTGCTGCAGGGCCTGTGAGGAGTGCCCCACTTTAGCTTTCATCCAGCTTTGAGAAACAGGCCACGTGGGCAGGGGCGGCTTTTAGTCACCCATTTCCAAAGATTAAACAACTCAAGCTAGGACAACCTGATGGCTGCCCTTTGCACCCAGGTCTCGCTCTTTTCCAAAGCCCTTTGATGAACTCTTCTTAGGTAATCAGTAAACCACTTGAAAAAGTGTACTCCTAGGAAGTAGCAAACTCGTTCTCAAAGTACTCAGGCAAACAAATAATCTACATTTCTTACAGATAAGTTTCAGTTGAGGCATTCTGAGAAAACTTTCTATGCAACAAATGCTAGTTCTTTATTTTCTAGTGATTTCTCAGATACGAGATACTGACTTGTTACCATTATCTGTGATTATGCCTACATTGCAGATTATATCACCCAAAAAAGGCTCATTATAAAGGGATTTCCTATGAAGTAAATTAGTTGATTCAGTCATTCCTTCAGTAAATATTTTTTGAGGTTACAAAGACGAATAAGACATAGTTATTGCCCTCTAGGAGCTTATAGACTTGTGAGGAAGAGACAGAGACAGATTAGAATATGAGGCAGCAAATTCTAAATGAATAAAGTGATGGAGAACTTATAGGACAAAGCAAGTAACTCTGCCTTGGGAGGTACTTCTATATATCTCACTCTACACACACACACACACACACACACACACACACACACCCCTTAGAACTTGGTTCTCCTCTTTATATCGTTTGTATAAAATATTTTATTATTATTATTGATCTAGAGTATCATACTTTTATTTCAACTAGCATTTGTGGAAGGTCTTCTAAGTGTTTTTCAGGAAATGTTATTCACATTAGCTACTTCTAACTTCTAAATACCTTAAGTGTGATGTTTTAGGGTCTACATGTCAATTGGTTACTTGCTGTATATAATCTGTATTGAAAAATTTAAAAATCAATACTTCTGGGCTGGCCCCGTGGCTTAGCGGTTAAGTGCACGCGCTCTGCTGCTGGCGGCCCGGGTTTGGATCCCGGGCGGTGGCCGGGTCCCACATACAGCAACTAGAAGAATGTGCAGCTATGACATACAACTCACTACTGGGGCTTTGGGGGGAAAAAAAATAAAAAAATTAAATAAATAAATAAATAATTAAAAAAAAATCAATACTTCTCCTGAAGACTGGTCTTTTTTTTTTAATCTGTAAGGAAAAAAAAGCATAAGTTTATAAATTAAGCCCCTAGATGGTGCCTGGTACTCAGTAAATATTTGTTGAATGAATTAAAATCAGTGTGAATACTGAATGCCAGCCATGGATTGGCTGGAGATATACTAGGAAGGCTGACTGATCTGCTCCTGGGTCAGAAGAGGAATGAAGGAGACATTCTCCTTCAAATTCCACTAGAATGTAATCTCTTTGAGAACATAGTACATGTCTTAGTCACCTTTGTATTTCTTGGCAACTGTGGAAGAATGTGCCAGCACATAGCATATATGTTGTAACTGTTGAATCAATGAGTGTAGAAAAGTGATGAAAAACCTAAATTAGTGTTTCCTAGAATGACTACTAAGGTCAGCCCAACACACCAAGTAAATAAGGTGATAAAGCCATCAAGAAAAGGTGCTGAGACAATAAAGTTATTGAAGAAAAGTAATTAAGTGAGGTATATACCATAAAGATACTTTGAGTCACAGATAGATTATCTACAGAACATGCCAGTACACTTGGAAAGCAAAATACTACAATTCGACTGCTCTTGCTTCCACCTGCTGGTATAGGAAAGTAATTTTTCAGATTGGGCAGAAATGTTTAGCAGCTCTAGAAACACCTTTACGAAACACATTGAACTTTCAAAGCACTCTTGCCAAGGTAACACAGAACACTTCCCATAAACAGCCACTCACAAAAATGTACACCATGAACTCAGCTACAAATATTTTGAGTACAGAGCAAAACTACCCTAAACATGAGACATTCCACTGGACTTTATTCTGAGTAGCCTCTAGTGTCTAATAAACCCAAAGGCATTATCCATTTTCTTTCGTTGTACTGTCCCATTTTTGTACTCATAAAAGTAGCATTTAAATTTGATGACTAAAATAACCAGTGCAATTATAATGGTCCAATCTTGGTCTTACATAGTGAAAATATATTATTTATTTTGAAAATAGTGCCACATACATCAGTTGTATACAACTTCCTCTATTAATAAGGCTTAAAAGTAGAACTAATTATATGATACCAAAGCTCCCCTAGGAATGAACACTGATTTACTTTCAACTCTTTCCTAAAATGTTAGAGATCCATTTAAAAAAAGACAAAAAGGCAATTTAATTTTAAATTTCAGAATATAATGCAAAATATAAGTTTTTGTTTCCAAATTTCATTGTAAATAAATGAAATGGGTCTCTTCAAAGTCATCTTTTCCTAGAAATAGGAATTAAAATAAAAAAATGTTAGAAAGAAATTGCTTAAGGTCATATGAAAAACTATGTGACACTAGAAATATTTTTTAATATTTCTACTCTTTTTTTTTTTTTTTTTTGGTGAGGAAGATCGGCCCTGAGCTAACATCTGCCAATCCTCCTCTTTTTGCTGAGGAAGACTGGCCCTGGGTTAACACCCATGCCCATCTTCCTCCACTTTTTTATATGAGACACCTGCCACAGCATGGCCTGACAAGTGGTACGTCGGTGCATGCCCGAGATCTGAACCAGCGAACTCCGGGCCGCCGCAGCAGAGCGCACACACTGAGCCACTCGCACCACCGGGCTGGCCCCTAATATTTCTACTCTTAACAAATTGGATTTTAAGAAAAGGTTCATATTACAAAGTTATAAAGAATGAAATAGAAAAATGTCAGGTTGTGAAAAATAAGAAACAGAAGATAATAGCGTAATTGATTTTCTCCTATTTTTTTGTGTATAGGACAAGTGGTTTAATAATTACAGGTTTTAAATAAATTTATTATAGATGAACATGAAAAGATTTCTCTTCTTAAATCCTTTAACTAGCTTAAGCATAGTCATCTGAGACCACAGAGCATCTAAATCAAGTGCTGCATCACCAATGAAATTAAGACTTCCTTAATAATTCATTAGTAAAGAGCCTACACACACACATGGAAAACCACAACTCAAAACAGACATTCCACTTTTATTTTTCTCTAGGAGGATGAATAAATTGCTTCTGGCACATTTAATTGGTGTTTGGGGCATGCTTTTCAGAATTGAAATCCTCAGTAAATTACTCAGGGGAGGGACCTCTCGTTACATTATTTAATATTTAGGATTTTTTTTTTCTCTTTTTGGGGGGATCATGGTCATCTACACATGGACATTTTGTTGAGTGAATGATGATGCCTAAAATCTCATCCCCCTCAGTCTGGCTAATAACTAGTTTGCTTTTCTTTTTAAATACTGGTTCAACCACACATAGGTGTTTATTGTTTTTACATGTGACAATGATATTGTGATTATGTATTTTTGAAAAAAAAATTTTATCTCAGAGCTATACATTGAAATACTTAAGATTAAAGCAATATAATGTTGGCCATACGTTTCGAAATAATTGGAGGAAGGAGAGTTATATGAAAAAAGATCGGCCATGGGCTGACAGTTTTGAAGCCTGGTGATGGGGAGGCTCATTATACTAACTTCTTGACTTTTGTTTATGGTTGAAAATTGACATAATAAAAAGCAAAAAAAATTAATAACTGTTCACATGCCTAGCTCTAGTAGCTATTCTAAATTCATACATGGGGTCTGAAAAACATATGAACTCAACTTTAAACAACACTGATGCTGACAAGCATATTAAAAGGGATAATCAATGGAGCAAACCCCATAGGGAAACAAGCACAGGTAAGAATAAATGTATTTGACCAGTAAATGAAGATTCATAAATTCACAGTTGGAAGAGGCCTTAGAAATCAGCTAGTTCCAATCCTTTAATTTAGGATAAAGCCCAGTGACGTTAAGTCACGAGTAACTAACTATAGGCCTATGCATCCGCATTTTACTCTATTGCGGATAGAGTGAAGGTTACATCATAAATGGATTATTAGAGAAGATTCAAGAGCTACTGCTTCCTAGTGTATCTAAAACTTGAGGCTGACAACTCCGAGCACAGCTGTCAGATGGCTGGCAGGCCACTTCTTCCAGTGAGGAGTGAGCCTCTAGCTGCTGCTTGGCCACTGCCAACCACCACCACCACCACTGCCATCAATAATAATAACTATGTCAAACATTTATATAGCAGACACTGTTCTAAGTGCTTTACATACATACACTAACGCATTTAGTCTTTCCAACAACACTGTGACATAGACTCTATTATTACTCCCATTTTTAGAGATGATGAAACTGAGGCACAGAGAGGTTAAATAACTTACCCAAGATCACACAGCTAGAAACGGCTAGTAACCCAGACAGTCTTGATCCAGAGTCAATGCTGTTAAACACTACACTATGTCACCAATCATACCAGTCACTTTGGCAGTTCTGCCATTCTCTTCAAGTTGCCCACAGCTACTAACATAACACCCCATCAAGGCCTGCTATTTTCTTTCTTTTTTTTTTTTTTTTGTGAGGAAGATAAGCCCTGTGCTAACATCTGCCAATCCTTCTCTTTTTTTTGCTGAGGAAGACTGGCCCTGGGCTAACATCTGTGCCCATCTTCCTCCACTTTATGGGATGCTGCCACACATGGCTTGCCAAGCGGTGTGTCGGTGCGCGCCTGGGAGGCGAACCCCGGGCCGCCACAGCGGAGCAGGCGCACTTAACCACTTGCGCCACCAGGCCAGCCCCAGGCCCTGCTATTTTCTTTATTCTCTCCCGCCTTGTTGAGAGACATAATCATAAGGCATGGCCTATGTGGCTCTGTGTTGACCCAATTCTCCTGTTGGTCTAGCATTGCAACCTATAAAAGCCAACTGTCATTTACTTATTTGAGAAATAAATAAATCAACAGACTACGTGAGAAAGGAAAATAATGATAACACCTTGTATTTCTATAGTACATGTACATAGTAAATTTTACCTCTAGATGATAAAAATGATTTCAAATTCTTTGACCTCCTATATACCAAAAGGCTACTCTTTAAAGCAGAGAAGAGAGTTTCCTCACCAATAAAAGATAAAAGGCAGGTTTTTAAAAATTTCCTAACAAAGATAAAAGATGAATAATTACCAGCTTTAGGTCCTTTAGATTTGGAAGTCACATTGAAAGCAAAGGAAAGCACCTACTTGAATATATTATAAGGTCCTTTACTTACTTATGAGGTGCTTATTATGTCCACACACAGTGCTAAGTGTTTTCCATGCCTTATCACATTTAATCCTCACTCTATAGATGAAGAAACCGAGGCAGAGAAAGGGTGAGTTAATCACTCCAAAGCCACACAGCTAAGTAAGTGGCAGATCTGGGATGTGAACCAGGCAATTTTATTCCAGAGCCTGAAATCTTAACTATTTACTAAACTGCTTCTTTCAACCTAAAAATGTTATATTATTTTGTATAAGCCAAGCTGCTGGTAACCAATAGAATAAAAGAATTTCAGAACTGGAGGTCACCTAGACTGATTCTATTGTCCACAGCAGCCCCGACAAGACTTGGTGGGAGGAGAGGGTGAGAGTAAGATGATGAACACATTTCTGCTTTGCATGGATATGAGTGACAGCTAGAGGATTCAGGAGGAGCAGCAGATTAGAATGTTCCTTTTTCTTTTTCAGGGGGAGGGTGGGGGGTTGGGGGAAATAGGAGCTTTACTTGCATTCAATTTTAAACATACTGAGTTGTAACGCCAATAAGATATCCAAGCGAAGATGTGTAGTAGGCATTTGGAGCTCAGGAGAAAGTGAGCATAGGGCTAGTTGCTAAAGATAAAAGATAAATAAGGCCTCAAGAAACTTACTGGCTAGTATGACAGAGAAACACATTAGAATTAATTTAGCAAATACTTATTGATCACTTATATGTACCAGACACAGATAATGACAATATAGTGTTGTAAATGTAATTATAGTTACACACAAGATGTTATAGTTGGGTAGAGGAACAACACTCAACTCAGACTGGGGAGTCAGAGAAAGCTTCTTGGAGAGGGGGCATGAATAGGAATTATCCAGGAAAGGCTGGGGGTGGGGGAGAGAAGCATAAGAGCAAGACTGGAATAGTGAATAGAACTAGCAAAGGCCCATTTTCAATCACTGGCATAGAGTGTTCCAGGAGTTACACCAATTTGGAAGTTAAAAATGGAAATTAGAGAGAGATGAGGCTGGAGAGGTTGACAGGCAAGATTCCGTGGGGTTTTTTTACATCATGCTAGAGAGCTTAAACTTTTTATTGCAGGCAATGGGAAGCCCTGAGTGAGAAGGTGAGATTTATATTTTAGCTAGGCACTTTGGTAGCTGTGGGAAGTGCAGAAGGTCAATTTAAGAGGCAAAGGAGACCAGTTAGAAGGCTTCAATAATCTAGATGAACAATTAGATTTAAAAGTGGTAGCAGGAGTGGGAAAGAAAACGGATTCAAGAAATATTCGAGAGGTAAAATTGGCAGGACTTTAGGAAAGACAGGCTGTCGTAGCTTCCAGTTTAGGTGAGAGGATGGATGGTAATACTACTGATGAAACATAGCAAACCTACCACTGCAAATAGAAAATGCAAGAGCAAGATCAGGTTTGGGGAAATATTACTAGGTAAGCGTCAGACACGTTGATTTTTGAGTGCCTGTGAGATAAGCCAGGGTGTGGAAGTGTGGTGATGTGGCAATTGGATGTATGGACTTGAAGACTACAAGAGGGCTCTGGGTGGGAGACACAGACATCTTCAGATGTACAATTCTTAAACGGACTGGGAGATCTAAAGAGAGTATGTAGATAAGCAGTGTGGGGGAGTCTGGAAAAGAAGGGAAAGGAAAAGGCAGCTTACTAGCTGGACTGAGGGAAGAAGGTTCCAGACAGGAGGGTGGGTGTGGAAGGGACTTCAGCATGTATGTAGGCTCAAAGAAAGGAGACAGAAAGAGGTTTACAGTAGAAGTTGAGAATAGAAACTTGAGAAAAACCAGCACTTGAGGGTTTTTCTCAGGAAAACTCTCAGGAAAAGGAAGCTTGAAAGAAATTTGAGGAATGCTCACAGAAGAGGAAAATGAGGAATTTGTCTCTCTGGAAGTCAAGAAAGAACGTGTGGCTAACAATGTAAATGTTACATGGAGACCAAGTAAAGCCAGGACTGGAAAGTATCCATTGGATTTGGCAGCTAACACTCAAGACTTAAAAGTGTCACCTGATTAGTGACTCTTTCCTCTCTGCTCTTTGGCAGCCACATCAATCTGCTAATTCATACTGAACCTGGAAACAAGGCTGTAAGTTTTTCCTACGTGCTGCTCTTAACGTCATCCTGCTCTCATTTGTTTAGCTTAAATACAAGACTTCATATTGAATACTACTAGGAATCTCCTTACTAGAATGGTGTTCTAGTGAGTTGAGATCCTCTGGAACTTTAATTTTTCACCTTTACTCAGTTACCTTCAAATTTTTATCATCTATACCCTCCTCCAGTCACTGATAAAGCATTTGTGACTTTAAATATCCACATATAGTCAGTTCTTAATTATCCACATCCTTAGGACTACTTTTTTGTATCTTGAATGCAAGCGAGGAAATTATGTTACTATGTACCTACTCGGTATCCAGCACTGTGCTAGATGTTTTCACATACATTAGTTCCTGCAATCCTTACAAATTATGAGAGGTAGTTAATGTTACCTCTATTTTAGGGTTGAAGAAACTGAGGCTTAGTAAGTTTACACAGGCATTTGAAACCAGGTCTGTCTCCAAAGCCATGTGGTTTGCACATTCCCTTTTTTGTTGTTGTTGTCTTTTTTCCAGCTTTACTGAAATATAATTCACAGACAGCATTATATAAATTTAAGGTGTAATACATTCTCTGTCTTGGAGTCATTTCGTTAGTTTTTAGCATGATTGCCTTGGACACTCAACTTACTCAATGTGGCTATTTCTAAATTCTGGTAAGCAGTCTGTGGAGAACATTCTCCCCTTATCTTTACATGTCCAAATCCTACCACCCTTCAAGGACCAATTATGACCCTGTCCCTTCCTTTTATCCTAGAAGTAATTCCCTCCCTTCCCTGAACTCCCATATCAATTTCTCTATTACTCTCTGTGGTACTTATCACCTTCTTGTATTCTAATTATTTATGTATGTGCTTTATCACCCTTACCAGGCTGCACTGCCCGGCCCTTTTAAGAAAAGTCAAAATAAAAAATAACCCCTAAAGGGCCGGCCCCACCGCTTAGTGGTTAAGGGCGTGCGCTCTGCTGCTGGCGGCCCGGGTTCGGACCCCGGGCACACCGACGCACCGCTTCTCCGGCCATGCTGAGGCTGCGTCCCACATACAGCAACTAGAAGGATGTGCAGCTATGACATACAACTATCTACTGGGGCTTTGGGGGAAAAAAAGGAGGAGGATTGGCAAAAGATGTTAGCTCAGAGCTGGTATTCCTCAGCTAAAAGAGGAGGATTAGCATGGATGTTAGCTCATGGCTGATCTTTCTCACAAAAAATAAAAATAAAAAAATAACCCCTAAAAAGTCTACTTCCGCATTTACTTCTGCTTCCCACTGCATATTACTCTACTCGGTAATTTTTTATTACACAACTAGGTCTAAATTAATACTTAGACATAGTGATTTCCCCTGGCAACATTTTTTTTTTTTTTGCATAAGGAAATTCACAATGAGCTATTTCATACAGGATTCGAAATTTTTACTCTCTACTGAAAGTTATACCTGTCATTGTCAATATCAAAATGCCAAATCTAGGCCTATAGCCCTTAGATATCAGCAGTAAATGCTGAATTTTCAGTTATTATCACTGATGACATCTTTTCATCCATCCATTCAATAAATATATTTATTAAGCATCTACTATGTGAACAACACCATGCTAAGTGTTGGAGATACAGAAGTGAACAACAACAAAAAACAGGCTCCTGATCTCAGAAAACTTGTCAACTAAGTGGGGAAGACAGATACTATTAATAATAATGTGTGTGTTATGGAGAGACTTACAGTATTCAGAGGGACCACATTTAGTGGGAGTCAAGTAAGTTCACCCTAAGCAAGTGCAAGCTAAGCTGACATTGACAGCACCTATCACAATCTAACTACTTTAGAGATTTGTTTGATTACTCTCTGACTCCCTGAATAGTGTGAGGGCATCAACCCTGTGGGCAGGGAGAGTTTCTGTCTCCTCCACAGCTGTATCTCAGGGTTTAGCTCAGTGGCTGACAGATAAAATACACTCTAAATACGTTTGTTTGAATGGAAATCAAATGAAACGTATCTAGAATATATAGAGTGCTTAAATTCAATATGAAAAAAATAACCCAATAGGAAAATTGACAAAAGACACCAACAAGCATAAAATACAAATGGCAAATATACATGAAAACATGCTCAAACTCATTAGTAAACATGGCAATACATACAGAAGCCAAGAGATACCATTTTACAACCATTGGATTGGCAAAAGGTCTGACAACACCAAGAGTTGCTGAGGATGGAGGCTCCATGGCTACTCACGAACACCATACAGGGAGAGGGAGTAAATTAGTATTACCACTTTAAAAGAGAATTGGACATCATTTGGTAAAGTTGAGAATATATACATCCTACAACCAGCAATTTTTTTCTTAGGTCTTTATCCTTGTACATATGTATCAGGAGAAATTACAAGAATATTCATAGCAAAATATCGCTTATAATAGCAAATAACCAGGAACAACCCTAATACTCATTGACAAGAAAACGGATAATAAATTTTGGAAGGGTCATACAACAAAAGATCTTACAACAGAACAAATGAACCACAGCCAAAGGAAACTAGTTTCATGAAAACCATGTGTTGTTTAGAGAAACATACATTTGTGGTAACATTACAAAGAAAAGCAAGAGGACAATAAATGTAAATTCAGGATAGTGGTTATCTCTCGGATGAGGAGAAGGTATATGGTTGGAAAGGGGCACACAGAGACTTCAAAGGTACTAAACATTTCCTTTTAGATATATAGATATCTTTTTTTTCATTCTATTAGCTATATATAATATATATATGATACTTTTTTTTTTTTTTTGCTGAGGAAGATTAGCCTTGAGCTAACATCTGTTGCCAATCTTCCTCTTTTTGCATGTAAGCCACCACCACAGCATGGCCACTGACAGACGAGTGGCGTAGGTCCATGCCTAGAAACCGACCCCGGCTGCTGAAATGGAGTGCGCTGAATTTAACCACTAGGCCACAAGGGCTGGCTCTATATATAATACTCTTTGCATATAATATTTCATAATAACTTTTAAGACGAATGACAAGTATTAGCCAGGCTGTAGAAAGGTAGAGAAGAGAATGTTCTACATAAGGGATCACCATGCATTAGTTTAAGGCCAGGAGATGAGGACATGAACTCTGTAGCTGAAACACTGAGTTCACTAAGTGAGAGGAGAAGCTGGGAGTAGTGGTGGTGGTCAGACTGTATAGGGATTTATAAACCAGACGAAAGAGTTTTAATTTTATCCTAAGGTTAACGGCAAACTAAAGAAGAATTTTAAACTGGAGAATGACATGTCACATTTGCATTTCACAAAGATCTCTCTTTTCATAAGGAAAGTATATTAGTAGGAGCAAAAATCGAGGCTGGGACTCATGACGAGGTTTTGGATTATAGTGGTATTACTGTGAATAGAGGAAAGGGAAAAAAATTGAAGACTTGGCAGTTGATGGAAAAGGTAGAGATAGAGAAAAAGGTCAGAAACAGCTCCCGATCTTTTGACTTGGGTAAATGGTGATGTTCACTGAGACAGAACAACGGCAAAAGAGCAGATTTATAAGGGAATATTGTAACTTTAGTTTAGGATAAGGTGATATTGAGATTAAACAATAACATAACAGGTGCTCAATAAATATTTGTAAAATGAAAAAGTGACTGAATATGACACCTCTAAAAGGAGCTGTCCAATTGGTAGTTGGAATCTAATATCATTCATCTATTTCTCTTCTCAATAAGTAATTTGTGTTTCTCTATGTTGTACCTTGGCAGACTATAGCCTCATCTAGTCAAGGCTGGACTCCTATGCCACATGCCTTTCTAACCCAGAACTTGGGTTATGTACCCAATGAACATCAATTTCCTTGCCTCTCATATTTAATCTAGGTGCTTCTCCCCACAGAAGTTCTGTGCTTTGTCTTAACCAAAGAGGTAATTATATTTAAGTTTGAGAAAGTACTGGGATGTTTCTGCCCACAACCAGGGGTAAAGAACAATTAAAAAAAAAAATCCTCCTTTACAACTTTTTCAAATACATTTTTACAAATAATCTCAGTCTAGCCTTTGATACTTGTAACTTAAAACCTTTTATTAGTCACTTTTTTTTTCTAGTACCATTGTCCTAAAATTTGGAAGCTTAATCTACTGGATTTGGGGAGGTAATCTCAATTTCATTTAATTACAGTCAGATACATAAACATTGTTAAATTTATGAATAACTATAATTTAATTTGTCTGATTTTCTAAGACTTCCCACATAAACATATTTTCACATCAGAAAACAAACAACTCTTTTGGTCTCTAGATCATAATTCCTGAATTTTTGTTAAGGAATTATACTCACCAAATAAACGCTCAAAAAACGTAAGTAAATGCAAATTATAATAAGAAAAGTTTCCACTTATCAAATTGGTAAGGATAAAAAAAATTAAAATGCTCAATGTTGGTAAAGGTGTAGGAAACTAGCATTTACATACTCTGCTGTTAAGAGTATAATTTGGTAGAAAGTTTTTGGAGGAGAATATGACAGTAAGTACCAAAGGCCTGAAAGATGTACATGCCCTTTATGTACAAATGCCACTGCTAAGAATTTATACTAAGGAAATAATTAAGGATTTGGAAAAGATTTAATAGCAGGAATGTTTATCTGAGCCCTGTTATCAGAGCATGAAGTTGGAAATAGTTGACATGTCCAAAAGTAGGGATTAATTAAATTATCATATATCCCCAATGGACTACATTGTAGCTGTCTATATTATGGAAGGACATTTATATTCATAAAAATTATAATAAGTATGGCATAATCTCATATTGGTAAAAAAAATGTCTATACATAGAAAAGATTTTGGAAGCTGTTAACTGTTGGTTCTTCTGGAGGAGTGAATTGTGCATATTTTCTTTTGCTTGTCAATATTTTTTAAGTTGTCTATAATGAACATGCATTGCTGTCATAATTTTAAAAACCAAGCTTTTTTTTTTAATTGAAAGAGGAAACTAGGGCTATTACAGCCAAAATTTGGACTAAATACTGTTGAATCATCCTTCTCATTTGTTTTTTTGACCATGCTATTCATCTCTCACTCTGTAATATACATTAGATTTTGTTTGGCTCACATGCTGTGCAATCTGGCTGAGGTAAGAAGGGAAATTCTCCTGGTTTAACCGCTATGGCAACAAGAGTTGAAAGAAATCTTAGCTATCACTTAGTCTAGTCCTTTTCATTTTACAAAATAAGGAACTTGACAGAGATCAAGTGATTTACTTAAGGTCACAAGGTTAGTTGAACAGCAACTACAATCCAATCTCCAGATTCCAGGTCCACTTATTCCAAAGAAATTGGCATAATGTCCCTCCATCAATGATCCTGGCTGCCAAGCTGCCTTTGGAAAGCGGGTATAGCAGCTCTGTCAACAGGAAAACCCAAGACAAATCCTAAGTCAGTTAGACAAAAACCTAGTTACTTTAATGACAGTAAAACGAACTCTCAAGTATCAGAGAAAATGGGAAAAATATGTGAAGAGAGCACAGAGTGCCTTCCATGTTGTCTAGTATTGACTCCTTTTGGAGGATACAGATTTTGAAACAAAGATTCTGTGACTAAGTCACTCACAAGTGCCCCAGGTTAATGACTACTACTACTGTATATGTTGATTTACCATAATATATGCCCTTAAGTAACAAAATAGTTGATATATTTATGGTAGACTGCCAGCTTCTAGCAAGGTAATAATTATATGGCTTTACACATTTATTTTCTTCAATGCATAAACAAAGAATCTGAATAACACATATCAGTGATTCTCAAAATGTGGTCTGCAATCCTTGGGGGTGGTAGTATGGGGAGGGGTCCTTGAGACCATTTCAAGAAGTCTGTGAGGTTAAAAGTATTTCATAATAATACTAAGACATTATTTACCCTTTCCCTTGGTTGACATTTGCACTGATGGTGAAAAGCAATGGTAGATAAAATTGTTGGCACCTTAGAACAAACAAAGGTAGCGGCAGCAAATCGTCCTAGCAGTCAGTATATTCTTCATTGCCACACCCTCATGCTGAAAATAATGTCAATTCCACTTTAGGATGTCCTTGATGATACAGTAAAAATTATTAATTTTATTAAATCTCAATCATTGAATATATATACGTAGCAAAGTGTCCATAACGCACTTCTGCTGCACTTCTGAGTACAATGGTTGTCCGGAGGATCTGGTTGTCCAAATCAAAAGCACTTGTGCAACTGACTGAACTGTGAGCTGAAATAGCTCCTTTTTTCATGAAACATCATTTGTACTTCAAAAAAAAGACTGAAAAACTATGGTTATTCAGACTCAACTATTTGGCAGAAACTCTCTCAAAAATGCTACAAAATGAGCATGTCATTTCAAGAAAAACAACTGGTAGTATCTGTTACCAAAGATAAAATTTCAGCTTTCAAATGACAATTCAAATTTTGAAAAACTGTGGCTTCTATCTTGAGCTTGCCAGCTTCCTAATACTTGAAGACTTTTATGATGAGATGGATGATGATATTAAGGAATATGATTGTTTGATATTGTATAATGAAATGTGTCAAAATTAGGAAGATCTGTATAACACAGTGAACCATGATTTTCCAAATGACCAATGTTTAATGTTACAAGATCACGCATGGGTAAAAGATCCATTCAAAGTGTAAGACAAACCCATGAATTTAAATGTAACAAAGCAAGAAAAGTACATTGATAGTTTCACATTCCACACTGCAACTAACCTTTAAAAAAGAAACACATGTCAAACTTTCATGCGCTATCAAAGAATATCCATGATTACCTTTAAAAAAAAGCTGTTAAAGGGGCTGGCCCAGTGGTGTAGTGGTTGAGTTCGTGCACTCTGCTTCGGTGGCCCGGGGTTCACGGGTTTGGATTCTGGGCACGGACCTACATACTGCTCATCAAGCCATGCTATGGCGGTGTCTTATATACAAAATGGAGGCAGTTTGGTACAGATGTTAGCTCAGGGACAATCTTCCTCAAGCAAAAAAAAAAGAGGAAGATTGGCAACAGATGTTAGCTCAGGGCCAATCTTCCTCTCACACACTCTCACACACACACACACACACACACACAAGCTGTTGAAATACTCCTCCTTTTCCAACTACATATGAGTGAGAGGTGAGATTTTCTTCATCTTAAAACAAAACACGGCAACAGATTAAATGCAGAAGCAGACGTAAGAATCCAGCTATCTTATATGAGGTCACACATTTGTTGTGCAAAAGTGCAAAACAATGTCACTCCTAGGAGTTCTTATAAAAAACCAAAAACAGAAAACAAGTGTTGGTAAAGATGTGGAGAAATTGGAATCCTTGTGCACTGCTGACGGGAATGTAAAATGTTACAGCTGCTGTGGAAAACAGTATGGTGGTTCCTCAAAAAATTAAATATTGAATTACCATATGATCCAGCAATTCTACTTCTAGGTATATATCCCCCAAAATTGAAAGCAGATACTCAAACAGATAGGTGCACACTAATGATCATAGTAGCACTATTCAAAAGAGCCAAAAGGTGGAAACAATCCAAATATCCATGGATGGGGGCCAGCCCCGTGGCTTAGCGGTTAAGTGCGCGCGCTCTGCTGCTGGCGGCCTGGGTTCGGATCCCGGGTGCGCACTGACGCACCGCTTCTCTGGCCATGCTGAGGCCGCGTCCCACATACAGCAACTAGAAGGATATGCAACATACAACTATCTACTGGGGCTTTGGGGGAAAAAAAATAAATAAAATTAAAAAAAAAAAAAAAAAAAAAACAAATATCCATGGATGAATAAATGGACAAACAAAATGCAGTATATCCATACAATGGAATATTATTCAGCCCTAAAAAGGACGGAAATTCTAACACATGCTACAACATGGATAAATCTTAAAAACACTATGCTAAGTGAAATAAGCCAGTCACAAAAGAACAAATATTGCATGATTCTACTTGTATGAGGTACCTAAAATAGTCAAATTCATAGAGACAGAAAAAATAGTGGTTACCAGGGACTGGGAGAGGGGATAATGAGGAGTTATTATTATTATTACTTTTTTTTGTGAGGAAGATTGGCCCTGAGCTAGCATCTGTGCCAATCTTCCTCTATTTTGTATATGGGACACTGCCACAGCACAGCTTGATGAGTGGTGGGCAGGTCCGTGCCCGGTATCTGAACCTGTGAACCCCAGGCCCCTGAAGCGGAGCTCGCAAACTTATCCACTATGCTACCCAGGCAGCCCAAGGAGTTATTTTTTAATGGGTACAGAGTTTCAGTTTGGGGTGACAAAAAAGTTCTGCAGATGGATAATGTGAATGTACTTAATGCCACTAAACTGTGCACTTAAAAATGATTAAAATGGTAAATTTTATATGTATATTTTACCACAATAAAAAAAGCTGAAAAAAAAATACATTGCCAGTCTTCTCACTAATTTTTTTGGAGGAGTTTGGAAAATAGTTATTTCATTAAAATGTTATTTATGCATGTAATGAGCTTATTACTGTTTTTAAAATAAACTAATACTTAAAAAATTTCCTAGTTTTCATTTCTAATATGGTAAATATGGAGAGAATAACCCCCATAACAGAAGGTCTTAGGTCCTCAGTAATTTTTGAGAGGTAAAGGGATCTTGAGACTAAAAAGTTTGAGAACTGCTGTCATATGAAATTTATTTTCTCTTCTCACATCTGCTTTATGTGAAGATCTTCCTTCATTGGTATAGCTTCATTTGACAGCTACACCACTTGCAGCCTGCAGACTAAAAGGACAGCCTCAAATATGGTCAAAATCATCACATTAACTCCTTATAATTACTATTGTCCCCAGATGCACCATAACCATAACGATTGAGCAACACAAAGCCCCACACAGATGCGTGGCAATGCACAATAGAAAACTGTTAGAAAGCTTAAACGCTGATACATTCCAAAGTGGTTTCATAAGTATCTAGCAAGAAACACACATTTCCTTTTTTCTTTTGGAGCTTCATTCGGATTTACAATTCAAGGTTAGATTTGGGAATGGGGGTGGTGGCGGTACTGTTTCTGAAAACCACTCCTTCCAGGGCATCCGTGCAAAGAATTTAATTCTCTCCCCATCTTGCTACTGGTCTGTTGCAGAAGGGTGTGGTTAGGGAGCCAGGAAGCAATCCAAAACAGCAGCTGAGCCTCCCAAAACCGTGTCCAAGCAGTAATTTCCTCCATTTTGGCCAAGTTAATTTGCCCCGGCAAGAGGCCGAATGTTTTATGTGGAGGAGGTAAATAAAAAGGAAGTTAGAAAGCACGGACGGAAATAAGCGGGAAACCCATAGCGGTTTCACCTTGTGTGGATGTTACACGATTTGTACGCTAATGATGTGCGTGAGGGGCAAATGAGAATTGTTACTCCCGAGTCTACAGCTGCGGCACTTTTAACGACAAGTCTGCAGCTCCGGATGGGGGCGAAAGTCGAATGATTTTCTTATCTGGACCATCTTTCTGCACTCCTTTTGGGTCGGGCCTGTGACCCGTCTGGCTGACTGCAGCTGAGGCAGTGCCAAACAAAGGGGAATGGATGCTCTCCCGAGGGAGCGGAGGAGGGAAGGGCGGCCCCAAGTCCCCGCGCCAGGTGTCCCTCAGGGCAGGCCACGCGGGCCGCGGGGAGGGCGGGTTCCAGGAGCGGCGCCGGGGCGCGGTCGGGAAAGGCTGGGCCGGGCGACTGGCAGTACCGGGCAGAAGACCCCGCCGTGCCCCCGGCCAAGGTTAACCCGCGCACGGGGGTACCTGCGGAGGCCTCGCACAGCCGAGAGGCACCGGGCGATCATGGGAGCGCAGAGAGGCGGCGGCGGCGGCGGCGGGCGCGTCGTCCTCCGCTCCGCGGGCGGGGCGGCGGGGCGCCCGGGCGCCGCGAGGCGGCCTGGCGGAGGAGGCGACAGCGGCGGCCTGCCCGCGCCCTCCCACGTGCGGCAGCCCCACGCCGGCGCCCCCTTCAGCCCCGCCCCGGCCCGCGCGGCTGGCGCCGCCCCGGGGGCGGTTCCGGCGAGACCCAGGCGCCGCGAGCCAAGCGCGCAGCCGGGTGGGCTGAGGGGCGGCGGCGGCCAGGGAGCCGGGCAAGTTTGGGTGACCGTGGCAGTGCTGCGATCGGGAGCTAGGCTCCAGCCCTGAGGACCAGTGGGCGGTTGGACCGGCTTACGGACGCCCGCGGGCCCGCTGCCACCGTCTCGCGTCCTCCTGCCTGGTAAGGGGCTTCTGTCTGGAAAGGGTGCGTCTCCCGCCGCCCCAGACCGGGCCTGCACCGTGCACCCGCAACAATACCCGTCAGGGCCGAGGCGAGGCCCGGGCACCAAAAGGAGGGACAAGGAGGTCGGTGCTCTCTGGGGAGAGGAGGAGGGAGAAGCCTGGAGGAGGTTGGACATCTCCATGTCCTCTCCGCACGCCTTTTCCCCCCATTCTTTTTTCACCTTCTGCCCTGAGGCCTTATTTAGTACTTGCTACCCCATGGCCTAGGGGCTGGGCTCGCCTTTAAAATAAGCAAACAAATAATAAACATCCCAGCGGCGGGTACCACACCCTGGCTTTGATTTAGGGAACCTGAGGAGCAGATGGATGATGCGATGTAGTGGGAATAAGCCATTAATGCCGGCTGGCCCTGCGCCACTGTTTGGACGCGATAGTATTCCATGTGAATGAACAGGACCCGGCGCTTCCAGCTCCTCCACGAGAGCACGGCTACTGCAGAGAGCGCTGGTCGGTTTGTAGTATCCATCGACTTAGGCAGTGATTTCCTGACGTGTCTGTTGATTTAATAGAAATGCCATTTTTATTAAGAATGACACTCAGTGGTTGAACAACCTTTCATTAATATATTTCATCAAATAACTGTCTCAGCCTGCAAAAGTAGGTGGAGTGTAAATTATGCATACATTTTTTTTAAAATCTCATGAAATAGAGGAAGGTATTCAGCGTGGATCCCCTTCTGAGTCAGCAGTATGAAGTCTCCCTTAACTTAGTACTGAGGCCTTTTGGGGATTTCTGCATCTGTACCTCGATCCCTATCCTTATCTGTATTTGTGCCATATATACTGTTAAGATAGAGTGAGATAGTCAGAGAGTTTAAGCTTATGTTGTTTTGTACATGTTTTGAGAAAATTTTTACTTTTGCAAGTTTTAACGTAATCTAATACTACTGGGTATAAATGAAAATATGTCATACATTACCATAACAATACTTGGTGCTCTCCGGACTCTTTAAAAAGAGAATGGAGTGAAGGTAATACAGGTTTTTGTTTTTGCTTTTTCCTTTTAATGTAATTTATAACTTGTTATTTATAACCTTCCTGACTGATTCTTTAAAATAACTTAATTCAGTGTTTTCCTTTTTCTTATCAAGGAAAAGTGTTTAAGCTTTTAAAATGTCATCTATCAAGCACCTAGTTTATGCAGTTATTCGTTTCTTACGAGAACAAAGTCAGATGGATGCTTACACTTCGGATGAACAAGAAAGTTTGGAAGGTAGGCACCTGTTCTTTATGTTCATTTGTGTTATAAAGACTAAAATAGCTATAAACCTGACTTTATGGTCTATTATAATAAAATCAGAACATTTTGTTGATCTTTCAAAAAGAGAGACCTACCTGTAAGATTATCGTGTTTCCATTCTCTGAGGCTTGTTTTGTTTGTTTTAATTAACAAGGTAAGAGGGCTATTGTTCATTTATTGAGCAACTATTATGTGTCAGAACTATGCTGTTCATATTGTAGGGAATTTTTTCTTCACAATGACTGTTAAGTTAGAATTATCCCCATTTAATAGATAAGAAAATGAAACTAGATAAAGTAACATAACACAGCTAATATGTGGCGAAGCTGAGATTTAAATCCTGGTTCTTACTCTGAAGGTGTTGTTGTCTCTTATTCCAATAGGAAAGCATCCAGTTTAGAATCAATATATAAAAATACCTTAGTCATTATAAAAGCACTATGTAAAAGTCTAATAATTATATCACTATTAAGCTCTGACAACTTCCTATTGGGGGACTTGAAATGAGAGGATTTCACCCTTGTTTTATGTATGCTTTAAATGTTAGACCCGATAATCTGTAGAGTTGAGTAGGACTTGGATGATCACATCGTGTGTTTCCTTGACACCATCTTTTCTGCCTCATGTTTATGCATTATAAAATTTAAATTCAGTATAACCATAACAAGATAGAATTCTGCAGATGGGCTTGTGGAGGTTCAATGAGCCTAGCTTCCTTGTGGCCTAAAGACTTAATTATTGCAATGGGACAGTGCATTTGGGAGAATTTAATGAATAACAGTACAGTTCCCATCTTGAAGCTGTTTCTCCTATAAGGGGGACACATCTATTAATTTCAACAAGCACTTCCCTTGTGAATATGCTTTTTAGGGGGTGGGGATGAAAATTGGGCATTTGCTCTAAATCTGCTTGCAGTCTGGTGAGATGATGTCGTTCCAGGTGGCAGGGAGAGGAGCAGGTGACACACAGTTGGAGAACATTGCAATCAGTCCATTTAATATTAAGGTCTTTTGTCCTCCTTGATGGTTAGACTACATGAAGATAAAGGTGACTGGTTATCTAAGGAAAATGTTGGTTATAGTTGCTCTATAGCAAACAGATAAATGCAATCATTTAATAAAAGATGTTTCTTTTCTAACCAAAGGCAGTCTAATACTTTTCAGGGCTAAAAAGAAAATTGAGAATTTTTGAAAAACCAAGATGTTATGTCCTATTTTTAGGATTTTTAGAATACCAATTCAGCCAAAAATATGTGCCTTCAGCTGTTTGTTATATATGGCAGTCAGCAATGGTGCCTATTGTTTTTGACCAACCCCTATTTTTGACTCTGTGAGTCTAATTTAATTGACTATGAAATCGTGTGGAGATGTCTGCCCACCTTCTAGACATTTAAAAAAGCCCTAGGAAAGGAGCCTAAGTTCTAGTCCCAGCTTTACCATCGTGGTGAAGCTGTGTGTATTATCAGCTTTAAGCCTTGTTGTCAGATTATGTCACCCACTCCTCCTAATTGTTGTCATCTACTGACATCTGCTTCGTGTTTTGACTGTTGTGGCTCCTGCTCACTCTTGCTTTCTCTAGCAGTTCTCGTTGCCTTAATTCTTGGCAATGTCTAGAGATATTTTTGATTGTCACGACTGGTGGCTGATATTACTGGCATCTAGTGGGTAGAGGCAATGGATGCTGCTAAACATACTTCAGTGCACAGAATGGCCCCCAACAACAGAGAGGTATCTAGTCCAAAATGTCAGTACTGCTGAGGTTGAGAAACTCTTCCTTAGACCTGGTCATTACCCAAACTGCATTCCCTCCATAATCTCTATCTTAAACATTTCACTTCCTGACCACTACTGCCTGTCTTTCCAGCTGACTCCCTCTAGAATCCCTACCCCAACAATTCTTTGACCTTACCAATACCTCCAATCTGTTGATCCCTTACCTTTTCCCATCCTTCTTCCTACCCATCTTAAATTCCATGGTTGATCACTATAATCATGCCCTTGTATATCTCTCCCTTTATTACAAACCCAACCTTGTTTAAATCCAGCTCTCAGACTACTCCGTGCCCATATCCATGTGACTATGTATAGATGGAGCAAAACACACAACTTTGCGGACTGGTCCCATTTTGAATTCATGACCACAAGCCTCAAGCAGACCTTTAATGCTGCCTGGCAATCACACTATCTGTTCTTAATTTTATTTATTTTTTCTCCCCAAAGCCCCAGTGGATAGTTGTATCTCATAGTTGCACATCCTTCTAGTTGCTGTATGTGGGACGCGGCCTCAGCATGGCCGGAGAAGTGGTGCATGGGTGCACGCCCGGGATCCGAACCTGGGCCGCCAGCAGTGGAGCACGTGCACCTAACCGCTAAGCCACGGGGCCGGCCCTCACACTATCTGTTCTAAGTTCATTCATATTTTTGCTCTCCTAGAACACTTTCTCATGTCTTCTCAAACCCCCAAAGCTTCTCCCCCGTACTCATTTTTAGTTGATGACATTGCCTCCTGTTCCACCAAGAAAACTGAGGTAATAAGAAAACAACTTCCACAGACTCCTCTGGCCCCATCTACCCAGCCACTAGCATCTTACCTACATACTCTGCCTGCCTGCCTGTCTAACTATTACCATGTACTATGGATTAACTATTTGTGTCCTCCCAAAATTCGTATGTTGAAACCTAATGCCCAATGTGATGGTGTTAGGAGGTGGGGCGCTCATGATTGGGATTTGTGCCGTTATAAAGAGACCCCAGAAAGCTCCCTCACTCCTTCCACTATGTGAGGACAACTAGAAGGTGCTGGCTGTGAACCAGAAAGCAGGTCCTTACCAGACATCAAATCTGCCAGTGCCTTGATCTTGGACTTGCCAGCCTCCAGAACTATGGAAAGAAATTTCTACTGTTTATAAGCTACCCAGTCTGTGATATTCTCTTATAGCAGCCTGAACTGACTAAGATATCATAGATGAACTACCCATTGTCCTTTCTAAACGGAATCTTCTACTGGCATGCTTGATCCCATCCTGTCTCACCTCCAAGAGAGCACTCTAGTTATTCTGCCCTCCTTGTTTTACATCAGCAAATTTCCACTCTCTACTGATCATTTCCATCAGAATATAAACTTTCCATTATTTCTCTCTTCTTAAAAAAGCAAAAATAACAATTAATTACTGTTGCCATACTCCCCCCACAGCCCCCCTCACCGCCTACTTTTTTGCCTCCCTTTTGCCAGAAAACTCTTTGAAAGAATTGTCTATACTTGCTTTCTCCATTTCCTCTCCTTCTATTCTTTCTTAAGCCCACTCCAGCTAGGCCTTTGCCTGCATCTCTCCACACATATTTTTCTCATCAAGGGTACCAGTGATTTCTGTGTTATTTAGTTCAATGGTCAGTTCTCAATCTTTATCTGACTTATTCGCTGCCATTGATAAAGTTAATGATCACTCCTTCCTCCCTCACCTCCTATATACTTTATTTCCGTGACTTCCAGGATACCTCATAATCTCTTCGTTTTCTTCTTAGCTCATTGTTTGCTCCTTCTCTGTCTCCTTTGTTGGTTCCTCTTCGTTCCCTGACCTGGAGTGCCCAGGGTCCAGTGCTTGATCTTCTTCTCTGCATTATCGACACTCACTCTTTTGGTGATATCATTCAGCTTCTTGGCCTTAAATATCCTTTATTTATATGTGGATATTTGTCAAATGTATACCCTCAGCCCAGACCTTTCTTCTGAACTCCAGACTTCTATATCCTACCATCTAGCCTACTAGATATCTCCACTTGTATGTCTAATAGGCATCTCAGATTGAACATTTCCAAGACTGAACTCCTAATCTTCCCACCCAAAATCTGTTCTACCCACAACTTCCCTATCTCAGTCGATGGCAACTCCATTTTTTCAGTTGCTCAGGCCAAAAACTTTGGCGTCATTCTGGACTCTTTCTCTCAGACTCTGTATCTAATCATTCAATAAAGTCTGTTGGCTGTAATTTCAAAATATGTCCAGAGTCTGACCTCTTCTTCCCACCTCCACTGATATCACCCCTGGACAGAACTAAGTATTTCTCATGTGTTTTCCTGTGATAGCTGCTAACTGGTCTCTCTGCTTCTATTGTTGCCACTTCATTGACTATTCTCAACACAGAGGCCTGTGATCTTTTAAAAGAGTAGGTCAGATTCTCTCATTTCTTCACTCAGAATTTTGCAGTGACTCTTCATGTTACTTAGTCGTTGTTTAAAGGATCTATATAATTTGGACTGCTGTGATGAATGTTCAAGACTCTTCCCCTTTCTCATTTGACTTTAGCAAATTAGCTTCCTCACTGTGAATGCACCAAATCCTCTTTCCCAAGGGCTTTTGTTCTAGTTGTTTTCTCTGCCTGGAATGTTCTTCCCCTAGATAATGGTAATACCTCCATCTCCTTCAAGTCTTTGTCAAATCTCTTTTCTGAATGAAACTTACCCTGAGCACTCTGTTAAATCTGCATCCTGCTTCCCACGTGCCCATCGTCTTCGCCTTGTCCTACATTTTATTATTTGTTGTTTATGGTCTACCTCCCCATCCTCCACTAGAATGTCAGTCCCAAGAGTTCAGGGATATTTTCTGTTTTATTCACTGATATATCCAAAGCATTTAGAAAAGTGACTGACACATGGTAGGTTCTCAATAAATATTTGTTGAATTGAATTGATGAGTCAAATAAGTGATCCTGGGCGTATCACTTAGTTGATCTGTATCTTAATTTCTAAATTTATTAGGTGGAGCTGTCTGCTCCCTCACCATCTAATAGATTTGTCAAGAGAATCGGAATCATTGATGGCAGGTACATAGCATATAGAAGCTTTTGAATAAAGTGCTACACACATGGGATATGGTATTATTGAATAAAATTCTTCACTTGTCCTTCTCCTCATCAGTACCAAACAGACTATTATTGTTTGGTGTTAAAGTGGAACAATAATTGTATATAGTATTTCTTTAGATTTTTGTGATTTGTTCCTGAATGTAACCTCCTAAAAGAAGGATCAAATGTAATAATCCCTGTTTCATAAATGAGAATCTTGAGGTAAAAGTAAGATAAATTATTGTACCTAGGTTACTGATTTTTTGGGGGGAGAGGGGGCTGGATTGATAGCGATAATGAGATAGTTCTGAGTTCCAAGGCTGTGGCGGCTTTGTTCACTAAACCATGTGTTTCTCTAAATATGTGTTAGTGTTGAACACTAAACATTTTGGCAACTAGGTTTACTTCTCAAAACAATTGTGTTTACTTATGAAGACTCTAAAATAGTCAAACTCATAGAAGCAGAGAGTAGAATGGTGGTTGCCAGGGGCTGGGGTAAGAGGAAATGGGGAGGTGATGGTCCAAGAGTACAAAGTTGCAGTTATGCAAGATGAATAACTTCTGGAGACCTACTCTGCAGCATAGTGCCTATAGCTAACAATACCCTATTGTATGCTTAAAATTTGGTAAGAGGGTAGATCTTATGTTAAGTGTTCTTCACACACACACACACACACACACATATAAAGGGGGCAAGAGGAAACTTTGGGAGGTGATGGATATGTCTATGACCTTGATGGTGGTAATGGCTTCATGGGTGTATTCTTATCCCCAAACTCATTGAGTTGTGTACATTAATTAAATAATGGACAGCTTTTTATATGTCAATCATACTTCAGTAAAGTGGTTAAAAAATAAAGAACAAAAAACTCCAAACAATTGTGTTTAAAACAAAACAAAACAGCTACCTCCTTTAGTGATACTTAACTGAGCTTAGTATGTGCCAAATCTGTGTTCTAAGGTGAGTGGCAGCAGGGATGAAGGAGCTGGACTGGACTGCCTCAACAAGAGAGAGCAGACAAATCCCTCAGAGTCACTACACGGACTTTTCACTTGTCAGTGTTTAGCTCTGAAGTGCCATACTCTGGTTTTTGTTAAGGGCTTGGTTGGGTTCTATCCATCTTTCACGTGGTTGTGAATTAATGTTTTGTGGGGGAGAAGTGCTCTTTTCCACACATTTTATTGTTTTTTTCCCCTCTAAAATTAAACTGTTACCTCCACTGTAAACAAACAAGTAGATTAAATTTATTGAACATCTACTATTTGCCAGACTCTGTTAGAGTCAAAGATGAGTAAGATGTAGGCCTTATCCTCAAGGAGACAGTCTAAGATGGGAGACAGACATTTAAGTGCATATAATATAGTATGATAAGTACAGTAATAGAAATATGTACCCGCTACATGGCCCAGTAAAGGAAATGACAAATCTGATCAGGGAGGAAAGATGTTGATCAAGAATAAATATATACACACACATACACACATATACTTATTGTTGTTGTTGTTGTTATTATTATTATTTTAATTAACTGTCTTATGGCACTGAGAGCCTATTTCCTTGTGGCCCAACATTTTTAGTGCAAGTACAATCAAAGGGCAAGAACAACTGCTTGGCAGGAATAGAAAGGAAGAGGAGGAGGGATGGGTACATAGTGCAGTATCTTCCATCTAAAAGACACTTAGATTTCTTGTAGTTGGTAACTTAGTTGCTTATTCAGTCTCTTTTCTAAGGAGAATTGTTCTGTGGATAGTGAAAGTAACAGTGTTTCTTTTATGACAGAGGTAATTTTCTGAGGACCACAGTTAATACATAATGTATCTTTTAAAAGTCAAAGAAATGTAAGTGAATCTGTAATAGTCAGACAGAGAAAGATAAATACCATATGATCTCTCTTATATGTGGAGTCTAAAAAATAAAAATAAATAAATAACCAGGCTCAGAAACAGAGAACAGATTGGTGGTTGCTGGAGGCGGGGGTGGGAGGTGAGAGAAATAGGGGAACTGTTTTTGTTTTTAGTTTAAATTAATTGAAAAAAAAAGTCATACACAAATGTAAGAGTATCTATTCCACACTGTCTGGAAGTACACTGGACGTTTTGGCTACGTTCTCAGCTTGTTGAGCCAGGAAAGAATTCCTTTTCAAAGGAGAGCACTCTCAGGATAAGACTCTGCCTCCATTCCTCTCAGGGGCTACTTGTAGAAAGGACAGGATATGCTTTCTTCACGTGATTGCTCTAGTTTAGACTCCTTGTTTGTTTAGACCATTCAAGTGGAACCCACCTAGTTTTCTGCTTCCACTGCCTCCTTCAGCTTCCCTCTCTAATCCATTCTTAACATTCCTACTGGACTTTTAGTTCTAAACACATATCTAGCTATTACTCTCCACTAAATTCTTTAATGGCTCTCCATTTGCCCATAGCATGAAGTCCACATCCTTTAAAATATTATTTATGGTGACTTGTCATCCAACCACAGACTTCCTTTCTAGCGTAATCTCCCACCATGTCTTTCCACGCAGTCCGTACCTTAGCCATACCAGTTATCTTGTCATACACCAAATGTAGATGAGGCACCAGTCACCAGTAAAATGCTATGTATTTTACATACTGTGTTTATCTGCCTCCTTCTATTAAATGGATAGTGATTTTTGTCTGTTAGGTTAACTGCTGTATCTCTCCCACTTTCGAATAACACCTTGCACATAGTAGGTGCTTAATAAATTTGCATGTATGAGTGACTTTTTTAAAGCCAACCTATCTTCACATAAATAAGTATACCAATATTAATATTTAGTGCTTCCCTATGTGCCAGAGACTGTTTCTCTTACTATTTATAATCAGGTTGAGAATTCTATTTCTCACATTAAAAAAAAAAAAGATTTTTTTTTTTTTTAGTTTTATTCAAGGCATTAATTGACATTGATGGTTAATCAGATGTTGATAGAGGGGAGTAAGTTGTTGTTAATGCTTCAACAAGAATATGATGTAATACATATATTGAGAAATTATATTCTAGGTAACATTTTTATGTAAGTGAGGAATAAGAAATCAAGTTGTCTTCCCTTAATAGCTGATCTATAAACAGAAATCTCTGTGCAGCTGAGCCATTTAGTTTTCCTTATGTTCTGTGATCATAAATGCTGAATTACCACAGATTGCAGAGTGCAGATTTCTACCAGAAAAAAAGGTTGTTTCTTTTTTTAGGTTGCTAATTTTTTTTTTCACTATCAAAATTTGTTTCAAGTTGCAATTCAGTGCTTGGAGACAGTTTTTAAAATCAGCCCAGAAGATACACATCTCGCAGTTTCACAGCCTTTGATAGAAATGTTCACAAATTCGTTCTGTAAGGTAAGTTGTCATTGTTTTCTCATTAGTATCTGAGTTAAGTATGACTACAATATTCTGTTGGATTGTTAGTATTTGAGGGGCCAGGCCTACAAGTAACTAACTTCTTTATGGGTCTATGACAGTCCACACAGATACAATTTGGGACACATAATATAACTCTTTTAATGTGTTTTAGATTTTCATATTAGTAGCTATTCTCATCCTCTCACCTTCTTTTATATTTAATGACAGTCTTAGTTGACTTTTTAAGTCCTTTACAGTAACTGAGTATTTTTAGATTTCTGACATCTGAATTGACATTCCCCTAAAATGTGGATTACAAGTTAAAAATAAAAGTTTTAAGGTTTAGGAAGCAACCATGTAGAAATAGATTCATCAGGAATTAAGTCATCATTTTGAAGCATATTTCATGAATTTGGCCACTGATGGGGCTCTTTAAAACAGGGAAAGTTTCGAGGTCAATGTGCAAAAGGAAGACTGAAACCCAGGTTTTCTGATCCCTGCTCCTGAGCACTGTTTACATGTTTCTGGTTTCTGTCCTTTTCAGGAAATATGGACTGTAAGATTGTCTGAAAAATTTTAAGGTTAGTGAGATTAGGGCCCCAGGATGACCTCCTATGTATGTTTTCGTTACATTTTGGTGCCTCATGAACTCCATTTGTTATTCAAGCTTCAGTACAGAATGAGGAACTCAGGAGAGAGACTGAAACATGTAGCGTATGTGTACTTCAGCCTGGCACTGACATTGCTGAGAATACCACATTGACTGTTTCTAGAACTTGTTGGGAAGAGGTCCTTAGAGTTGCAGTGAAGGTGGTAATTTGGCAGTAAACTGCTCCTCTTTTTATACTGGGGGAACGAAGAGTACAGTTATACATTAATTCATCGAACAGATAAATTCTAATTATATGACAAGATGTAAAGAGATAATGGCATGTCTCTGTGTTCTTCATCAGGAAATTCCCCTTTTCTTCTCTTTGCTGTGGTTCTTCCATTGTCTGGGCTGGTGGCCTCCTTAGGGAGCCCCATTTCAGTGGCTGGATATGGCTATGGCTGAAGCCAGCCTTCTTTACTCCTAGATGCCCGAGAGGCCTCTGCGTGGGACAGCACTTGGACTCACTCACTCTGTAGTTCCTGTTGCCACTGATGTAGCGCGGAAGAGATCAGAACCTTTTTTTTTTTTTTTTACCTCCCAGGAAGCTGAAATTGACTTTCATACTCTGTTTATTTATTTGTTTATGTATTGCTGAGGAAGATTCACCCTGAGCTAACATCTGCATCCAATCTTCCTCTTTTTGTATGTGAGCTGCCACCACTGCATGACCACAGACAGACAAGTGGTGTAGGTCCGCACCTGGGAGCCAAACCTGGGCCACCGAAGTGGAGCACACCAAACTTAACCACTAAGCTGCTGGGGCTGGTCCTCATACTCTGTTTAACCAGAGCTCTTTTTCTTCTTTTGCTATTTATTTCTGATTGTATTTAATTGTAAAAATTTGTTGCTTACTATTTTTTTTTTTTTCGTGAGGAAGATTCACCCTGAGCTAACATCTATTGCCAATCTTCCTCTTTTTGCTTAAGGAAGATTCGCCCTGAGCTAATATCTGTGCCAGTCTTCCTCTATTTTGTATGTGGGTCACTGCCACAGCATGGCTGAGGAGTGGTGTAGGTCTGTGCCTGGGATCTGAACCTGTGAATCCTGGGCCGCTGAAGTGGAATGTGCCAAACTTAACCACCAGGCCACAAGGCTGGCCCTATCACTTACTATTTTTAAAATATAGTTTCTTGCAACTGGCTACATAGTATTCTGCAGTGTTGTTTGTGGTATCAGTCCTTTAGCAGCCCTGTTTAACAGCTATGGCTTCATTACACATGTGTGTGTTAGCAGAGTACGACAGAGAAAGTCTAAACTTGTCTGAAGCAGTATCAAGATTGTTATAATTAAAGAAATTGTCTCACTCAGTATACTTGGTTGTTAGATTGGTCATTTTATTTTTAGGATTCTGATTTTCTGTTTTTCCCTCCAATTAAGTTTATATACTAAGTAGATTGATTCCTTGTGTATAAAGTGGATAACACTTGTCCCCACATCATGAGCTGTTTAAATGTATGCAATGAATATGAGAAATCATTTTCAAAGTTGTAAAACTGTGACACTTGCATTAAAATAATTCAGAAGGATTTAGAAGACAGAATGGATTATAATCCATCTTTTTTTTTTTTTTAATTTTTATTTATTTATTGATTTTCCCCCCAAAGCCCCAGTAGATAGTTGCATGTCATAGCTGCACATCCCTCTAGTTGCTGTATGTGGGACGCGGCCTCAGCATGGCCGGAGAAGTGGTGCGTCGGTGCGCACCTGGGATCCGAACCCAGGCCGCCAGCAGCAGAGCGCACGCACTTGACCACTAAGCCACAGGGCCGGCCCTAATCCATCTTTAAATATGCCATTTTTCTGACCCAAAAAAGTTGCTTTTTTTTCGTGGATAAATTGCCTAAGCTTGTGGGAAGAGGTGAAATAGAAAGCACCCTAAAAGCAAGTACTGCAGGGCAGTAATGTGTCTTTGAACTACACTTATATCCTGGCTGACTAGATTCAGTTTTAAGTAGTGACCTCTACTTATAAAGATTCCCATTTGACTCTATACTTTTTTACTCCATTACTTTATGTTTAGAAAAACCGATTAGTAGAGAAAGATTTTTTTAAAATAAGAATGACTCGGGCCGGCCCCATGGCTTAGCGGTTAAGTGTGCGCGCTCCGCTGCTGGCGGCCCGGGTTCAGATCCCGGCGTGCATCAAGGCACCGCTTCTCCAGCCACGCTGAGGCCGCGTCCCACATGCAGCAACTAGAAGGATGTGCAACTACGACATACAACTATCTACTGGGGGGGAAAAAATAAATAAAATCTTAAAAAAAAAATAAAATAAAATAAGAGTGACTCATACACTTTATCAGTGATTTTGTACTAGTGCATATTTGTGTGTAATTATCAAAGTATATTTCCAGTGTTAGAGCCCTCAAGTATATTGAAACTTTTGTCAAGACAAAGATAATGGTGGATATATTTTAAATATAGTATACATATAGCCATATAGTAAATATTGGCTAAAAAATATGCTTTCTCGAAAATTGGAGACTTATTTATGAACTTCAGAATCAAGTTTAAAGGCAACACAATTTTAAAAAGATCTTTCAAAAATGGAAAAATACATTGTGTTCCCAGTGCCAATCAAGATATTTCTAAATTTTAATTTAGTTTTCATAAGCACCTTTGGTTTGAATCTTATTAATGCAAAAGAGGTTTGAGGATAATAGTAGGAGCTAAAAACAGGAATTTTATACTGTTTTTATCATATGATGAAATTAATATATGCCCATTGTTTTAAAAAATTTGGATAATATTAAAAGATACAAAGAAAAGACTGAAAATTTTACTTCCAAATATTACTACTGTAACCTTGTGTGTATACCTTTCCAGTCTTTGTTTTTTACCCTGTGTGCATGTGTATGTATGTGTGCACATATTTAAATAACAGATCATATTGTAAATGCCTTTTTTGGTAAACTGTGAATTTGACATAGTAGGATATTTCTTAGGTTGTTAAATGGTATATTTCAAAATTGTCACTAATGTAAAAAATTCATTGAGCATACTTCTATTCCTATTCTTTGTACACTGATTCTATTTTTTGTTCATGAAGTAGGATTTCTGGATTTAGAGAAAGCAAGTAAAAAAAATTTGATTCACGGTTGCCCATTATCTTCTAGAAAAATTCCACATATTCATTTTTCTAATAAAAGTATGTGAGGGGCCGGCTTGGCGGCATAGTGGTTAAGTTTGCGCACTCTGCTTCAGTGGCCTGGGGTTCACAGGTTTGGATCCTCGGTGTGGACCTATGCACCGCTTATCAAGCCATGCTGTGGTGGTGTCCCACATATAAAGTAGAGGAAAATGGGCATGGATGTTAGCCCAGGGCCAATCTTCCTCAGCAAAAAGAGGAAGATTAGCAGCAGATGTTAGCTCAGGGCTAATCTTCCTCACCAAAAAAAAAAAAAAAAGTATGTGAGAGGATTTTTCCTCTATTTCTTGCTAACACTATTATTTAGGTGTTAGATTTCATGACATGGAATTACAGATTATTTACTATAATATGGGTAATTCATTATTACTTATAGTTCTCTAGGATGACACCATGTAGCTAAATGGAAGCATATTGATTTTTTTTTAATTTCAGAATGACATTCTGCCTCTCTCAAACTCAGCGCCCGAAGATGTGGGAAAAGCTGACCAATTAAAAGATGAAGGTGAATATTTCATAGAAAAATTACTTATTTAGTAAAACTTTCTGAAACTCTGGAGAAGGTGACTTTGTCAATTGATAAGATTCTGGTTTACACTGCCAAGACCGAACTGTCGTAAGTCCACATGGCACTTGTGAGACAGAAATGACTGTGGTAGGGAAGAAGCCTGGAAATATAGAATGGCTTGTGGGCAGTATAGGTATGGCTTGCTTCAAGAAGCAGATCTGTTGTGAGTAAAACTTGCAAAACAAGTAACTAAAGGGGTGATTACTTGTAAATGTATTTGCTATGTGTACTCTAGGATCCCAAATTCTTCTTTATGCTTAATCAAAGAGATGAAAATAATCTTCAGTGTTATTTTAACTTTTGTATATTTGGTGTTTTTGAGTTCTTTGAAATTTGTTAATGCATGCGTATGGCACTTGACTTAAGTGTTTATTAGCACATTTGATTAATACATTATTAAATTTTCTAATTTGGCTATTGAAGCATTCTTGGTTTTAATAAATAAGTCACTGTTGAGGATCTCTGTTCAGTTTTTCCATCGTGTCAGTTATGTTAAGCTATAGAGGAGAGCCAGGTCAGGCTTACAGGATTTGTACTAACAAGCTGTAGGGCAGAGTCCTGATCTTTAGCAGTGACTAAGAGCCAACAAATTCCCTGTCCTATAGGCAGAGAGTTATTTGGGAATACGCCATGTTTCTAAGCTATACAAAAATGGTTCAGAACCATTTTCTGGCTTTTTCTTTAGTTCATATCCTGAAAAAGGCAGTTGAGTTAAAAAAAAAAATCAATTGGCATCTAAAAAGGTAGATATGGACAAGAGTGTGCTTTTCCTATTCCTCAGGACTGGTCATCTCTAGCAGGTCTATAAATACACACCTATAGCACCGTTTTTAATGGCTGCATAGTGTTCCATGGTACTATTAGACCATGACTTACTTATCTAGACAGGTAATTTTGTAATCCTAAGTAACATTGTCTTAATATCTTTGTCTATATTTTCACTACTGTGGATTATCTTCTTAGGATTACATTATAAAGTGCTGTGTTTCTAAGAAATAGACTGATTTCAGTTTCAATTTTTTATTTCCTCTAAGAAATGATATCAATACAGTGACTTAAAATTTTAGAATATTATGACTTTAATAAATTACATGCAAAATAAAGCAACCAAAGCCTCCTTGTCATTTGAGTTATATTATTCCCCAAAGAGTTTGGATTTAAACTATCCAGATACAAATGCATTTTTCATATATTAGTTTCTAATCAAAACACTTTAACGTTTTGTTTTGTACTCACTCAGATTTTTGTAGTGCGTGAAATCCTCAGTGATGCAGTGTATTCTCCACAGCATTTTGCTTTTGCAGCTCTCTTGGTTTAGCTCTAGTAATAATGTTGAATAAATGGCAAATTGAAATTTTATTTTTGTCCCTCGTGTTTACCCCCTTGGGAGACTGCATTCCCTGTAGAGTTTGTTTTGATATAATGAATGTTAGTAAGATGAGGGTTGGGGGATACGCAGGGTGAGACTTGTTTACTGTGGCAACATGGGTAGGTTGAATTACTTACTGTTTTAGCTTTTAACCAAAAGCTTTTATTCTTTGTTTTCACTAAGACATGTCACATCTAAGACACATTACACACAAAGTTAAAGCAATCGTCATTTCATACAGGTTTTGCTATTCACATGAAAACAAATGGCCATGGTAGATCATTAGGCATGGGGTTATTGCAGGCTGCATGTTACACTCATCTGTGTTAATCAAGGCTTCTAGCCAACTAGTACTTTCCCAGAAGGTTGCTTTCAAATATTTTTGTGTGCTTTGCTTCTGAAGAGCTGCGATAAGATCAGGCGAAACCAGGAATGGTTTATTGGTATCGTTCTCTGACATGTCACAGAAGTATGGGCTTATCTCCTAGTAGAGAATTAAAGGAGACAATTTTTAGGAGAGTACCATGTAACTATAAAGTACGGTACAATGCTTAGTTATATTTATCTTCACAAATTTCTTCCTTTGTGTCCTGAATTTTTGCATACTGAATATTTTATGGCTTGAAGCTTTTTATCATTAATATGTATAAATGTATATATACATATAGTATGTATATATACCACACAGTATCTACACATTTGAGGTGGTTTATAGGAAAAGTCATAAAATAGGTTTTAATAATGGTAATAAAGTGCCCTCCCAGGACAAAAAAATCCAACAGCAACAGGAAAATCCCAGTAACCCAGGAAATATAAATCTTTTACATGGAGGAAGCAAATCTATTTAAGTACCTAGACTAATGTTGTTAACTTTTTGCTGAATTATAAAAACTATGTAATCCTCTTAGCTTCCTTAAAGGCTTTATATTAATTTCTTTTTCGAAGTGGGGATCTAAATTTATTTATTTATTTATTTATTTATTTATGTGAGGAAGATCAGCCCTGAGCTAACATCCATGCTAATCCTCCTCTCTTTTTTCCTGAGGAAGACTGGCTCTGAGCTAACATCTATTGCCAATCCTCCTCCTTTTTTTCCCCAAAGCCCCAGTAAATAGTTGTATGTCATAGTTGCACATCCTTCTAGTTGCTGTATGTGGGACTCGGCCTCAGCATGGCTGGAGAAGTGGTGCATCAGTGCGAGCCCGGTTCCGAACCTGGGCTGCCAGTAGTGGAGCGCGAGCACCCAACTGCCAAGCCATGGGGCCGGCCCAATTTTTTTTTTTTTTTTTTTTAACTTTTAAAAAACACTTTGTTGGGCTGGGCCGGAGGCGTAGCGGTTAAGTACGCACGTTCAGCTGTGATGGCATGGGGTTCGGATCCTGGGCGCGCACCGACGCGCCCCTCGTCAAGCTATGCTGTGGCAGCGTTCCATATAAAGTGGAGGAAGATGGGCACAGATGTTAGCCCAGGGCCAATCTTCCTCAGCCAAAAGGGGAGGATTGGCATCAGATGTTAGCTCAGGGCTGATCTTCCTCATACACACACACAGAAAACACTTTATTGAGCTATAGTTCACATACCATGCAATTTGCTCCTTTAAAGTTTACAAATTAATTGGTTTCTAGTATATTCACAGAGTTGTGCAGCCATCACCACAATTATAGAAAATTTTTATCACCCCAAAAAGAAACCATGTACCCATTAGCAGTCACTCTTTATATTCATTTCTGATTCTTTTTGTGTGTGTGTGTGAGGAAGATTAGCCCTGAGCTAACATCTGTTGCCAATCCTCCTGTTTTTGCTGAGGAAGATTGGCCCTGGGCTAACATCCGTGCCCATCTTCCCCTACTTTATGCGTGGGAGGCCGCCACAGCACGGCTTGGTAAGCGGCGTGTAGGTCTGCTCCCGGGATCTGAACCACAGACCCGGGGCCACCAAAGCAGAGTGCATGAACTTAACCACTAGGCCCCCGGGCTGGCCCCACGTCTGATTCATTATTTGCAGTAATTTTTGTATTATTTGGATGCTTTTGTCTACCCGCCTTTCCTTTAATCTTCCTGTTTCTGTTCCTGGCAAATTTACACCCTCCTTCTCCCATTAAGTAGCTAATAATCTCTTAAAAAACAAGGCTAATTAGAGAGCTGCTGGTTTAGAGAAAGCTGGAAGGAATAATAGAGGCTTTTGTGATGTGTAAATCCTCCCTCCTAATCCTAGCGTTTTAAAAATTTCAGTTTTGAACATTGGTTCTTAAAAGTGACTAGGCCATTTTTTTCTGTTTACTGGAATATAAAAGATAGCTGCAGGGAATCCTTTATTTTACTGCCAGTTGTTAACCCAGCTAAATTATTGCCAGATGTACCTGCAGATGCCCTTCCTGAAAATCAGTGCCCTGTGGGCTAGCACTGTAATCTGAAATTCTTTCTAAAAATTAATCTCTAATAATCCCCTTTTTAAAAAGAATCTATGTCTGGAAGGTCTAGCACATAAAAATATTATCTGCCAATAACACATTAGCATGATTAGTTTTACCAGCTTACCAGCACAGCAGAGTTCTGAGGGCTTGGTTCTTCAGCAGATGGATGTCTGACAGGGAAGGAGTGGGAGACCCGGTCCAGACTGAGGTGGTGACTGAGGAGGGTATGGCATCTGGGGTGGGGTGGGGCAGCTCTAAAAGGCAGGAGACAGGTGAAGATAAGGAAGGTGAGGAGAGATTAGATTTTGCCATGAGATAATCATAACTGTTGCATTTACTCACTTATTGAAGCCTGGATTTTATAAAGGACACAAAATTAATTTTTTTCAAGACTGCATTATTAAAATCATTCAAACACACTGAGGGCTAAGGGGTATCAACTCTATAGTACAATATAAAATTTGTCTGCAGTGTGACTGAAAAATCATGTTGCTGATCTTTGTATTATTGTAGTTTCTGTGATTAAAATTTATCTTTCAGACTTTATATTTTTTCTGTATATTGTACTTACTGTACCTATTTATTATTTTATTTTAGGCAATAACCACATGAAAGAAGAAAATTATGCTGCTGCAGTGGCTTGTTACACACAGGCAATAGAACTGGATCCAAATAATGCGGTTTATTATTGCAACAGGTAAACTGGCACTATTGTACCAGGTTTACAGTTCTAAAACATTTGCATACGTAGCTCTGAGGGAGAACTGTAAAATTCATTTAGAAAATTTTGAAAGTTCATAAAAGTATAAAGAAGGAAAAAAATAAAGTTAACACTTAGAGGCAACCACTGTTACTAAACTTCTGGCATATTTTGTGTGATGTAAGTGTAATCAATTTTAGATTCAGCTTTATTCGTTAGCATATCATAAACATGTCCTTCATGTATTGAAATCCTTCACAAACATTATTTAAATTGATACAAATTTGCCTGTTATTACCTCTTAATCTTTTTCATATTTCCAGCACCTATGACCATGGCTGGCAAACAAGCACTCAGTGTTATTTTTTAATAAATGGATATGGGCCGGCCTGGTGGTACAAGCGGTTAAGTGTGAGCGCTCTGCGGTGGCGGCCCGGGGTTCGCCGGTTCGGATCCTGGGCGCACACTGACACACCGCTTGTCAAGCCATGCTGTGGTGGCGTCCCATATAAAGTGGAGGAAGATGGGCATGGATGTTAGCCCAGGGCCGGTCTTCTTCAGCAAAAAAAAGAGGAGGATTGGCAGATGTTAGCATAGGGCTCCTCACACACACACACAAAAAATGGATAGATGTACCTCAATTTACTTACCTGTTGACTGACTGGAAGACATTGAGGTTGTCCATTTTTTTTTTTTCAATATTATAAAGCTGCAGTGAACATCTTTGTTTCTAAAATTATTTTATGGACTTCAGACTTTCTGGCCTTTGGATTTATCTTTGGAAATGCACTCAGTAGGTCTAACAGTATGAACATTTAAAAAATTGTTGATGCAAATGGCAAAATTGTTCCAACTTCTTTGAAAATTAATTTCCTCCCCAGGAGTGTATAAGTGTATCTGTTTTTACCACACCCTTGTCAGTACTAAGTACTTGAATTATTATTTATTATTGTTAATTTACTATTATTGTTATTTTAATAGTAATTGTTCTAATTTACATTTAATTACTGATGAGATTGGACTTTTTTTTTTTTTTTTTTTTTTGGTAAGGCAGATTGGCTCTGAGCTAACATCTGTGCCAGTCTTCCTCTACTTTGTATATGGGATGCCACCACAGCATGGCTTGATGAGTGGTGTGTAGGTCCATGCCCGGGATCCAAACCCGCGAACTCCGGGCCGCCAAAGCAGAGCACGTGAACTTAACCACCTAGCCACTGGGCTAGCCCCTTGGACATTTTTTAAATGTTGGCCACTTGTGTTTTTTTCTCTAAATTATCTCTTTGTACCTGTGCCAGGCCTTAGCCTGTTTGACCTCAGACTTCTTTCTTTCTTTCTCTGTTCTGCCCTTTTTAACATGGGTCTGACCCCTATAGGCTGCATTTCCCAGACTCCTTTGTCACCTGGGTTTTGTCTGGCTTCAGCCATGGGAGGTGCTGGCAAGAGATTGGAGGACAGAAGGGAGAAGTCGGGGTATTTCTTCCCCTCTTTTTACATCAGAGTGTTTATCCAGCATGGCTGCTTCTCATCCTTGTCTCCAGCTCCCACCCAAGACACCTGCTATGGTCCTAGCTTTTACCAGGTGATGTTGGGTTTTGGGCTCTGTACTTTGTCTTTTGTCTTAGGGATGGTGATGGCTTCCTGCTGTTGCTAATCTCTGGATTGCTGCACAACCCCATTTGGCATCTCAGTTCTTCTATTAGCTATGTAACGAATTCCCTGCACTAAATTATTCTGTTTTAAATATTAAAGTCCCAATAGAACTTTTTGCAATGACGAAAATATTTTATATCTGCATTGGCCAATACAGTAGTCAGTAGCCACAGTGGCTACTGAGCACTTGAAATGTGGCTAGTGAAGTTGAGTAACTAAATTTTTAATGTTTAGTTAATAAAGATGAATTTTAATTAATCAATTTAAATTTAAATAGCCACATGTGGCTTGTGGCTACTGTATTGGACAGCATAGCTCTATATTAAAGACGTAATCATTTTGTCTAATTGCACAGCCTATTGTTTGCCTTTTAATTTTTTATATATAAAAGTTTTAAATATTTATATGGACAAATTTGGTTTTGTTTTCTTTTGAATTTTATTCCAATATTTTTAGGCTTAAAGCTCTCCTATTTACAGATTTGACAGACTATTTTCTTATTTTTCCTTTACATTTAAATTTTATCATCTCCTGTCAATTTTAGTATGAGACTGGTATGACTATTTTAACCAGTCTGAAACTTTTTATAACAGTGCTTTATAAAAATTATAAAAATTACCTTTGATTATATAGTAAGTTCTTATATTTGAAGAAAGATCTTTACTTTACTTTGGTCTAATCTTTCATTGAGTTATTCTTACCATGTTCAGGGTATTTATACCCTTCTGAGATGGTCCCTTCTCCCTCCTTTTCTTTTGTCTTATATCTGTTAGAGAAGTCTTCCTTATATTGACACTGAATTTATTTTCCTGGAGCTTCTCTCAGTTGGCTTGCTTTTTATTCTTAAGGGCAATTAGAGAATGTGTATGATTCTTCTTTTTCATGACAGTACCTGACATTTTGACGTTTGCTACCATGTTCACTTAAGTTCTCTTCTCCACATTAAACATTTGCAGCCTCTTCAATTAAACCTCAGCTGGTACAGCTTGAAGTCCTGCACTTTTGCTCTCAACTTGCTCCAGTTTACCTGTGTCTATTACTGTGCAGTTCCCAGAAGTTAACACAGTATGGCTGGAATCAGTCTGACCAGAACAGTCTCATAGAGCTCTCATTCAACCTATTTGTAGATAACACACTTATATATTAGCATTTTGTAGCGTTATTTATTAAATTCATATTTCACTTTTGGTTTATTAAAGCCTCCTTTTTCACACATTCTCTCTATCCTATCATTCAATCCTGTATTCATTTGACAGGTTCTTGCCAAACACCTGCTGTGCACCATTCCTGTCACTGGAGGTAAATTTGGTTGTCTGGACTCAAATGGAGGACCTTATATTTTATCGCTATAGAATTTTATCTTATTACAGTCTCTTATTTATATGTCCCTTAACCTTTGTGGATAATTTGTGAAGTAATATATTTGCTTCTGTTCCTAGTTTCATGACATCCACAAACTTGAAAAGAGTTTCGTATCTTACATTATATCACATTGTATTACAAAGTCAACTAATGGATCAATGATAGGGAAGAGGTTGAGAGCAGGCTTCTAATCCAGACTCCTTGAATTCTGATTTCTGGCTCTACCACTTACTACCTATGTGGCCTTCAGCAAATTACCTAACACATCCATGCCTTAGTTTCCCCGTTGGTAAAATGTGGATAATAGTACTTACCTCATAGGATTGTTGGAGAGATCAAATAGTTAATACATGGAAAGTGTCTAGTACAGAGCGTTGGACACAACAATAGTTATTATCATTATTTACACAGTCTGGGTTTTTTGCCTTGATCGGGAATATGAAGAGAGAGAGAAATTTTGGGGGGTCCAAATATGTTGTCAGTTGTCTGTCTCTGATTTACCAGTCTGGTGACAACTCTGTTAAAATAAAAAGGAAATGATGTTAGTGTGATAGGACTTGTCCTAAATTAATCTACTGTCATTTTCTTTCTTTTTTTGTCTCCAACGTTTTTTATGAAAATGTTCAAAGTTCAAAGAAGTTTACAGTGAATACTCATATTTGTTCAACTGTCTTCATTGCTCCATCTTATTTTTGATGCATTTCAAGGTAAATTGCAGCCATCACTACACTTCCCCCTAAATACTTTAGCTTGCATATTATTAACTAGAGTTCAATATTTGTTTACATTTTTTTATTTTGAGGTAAAATTGACATGCAAGAAAATGCACAAATCTTAATTGTACTTTCACTGAGTTTTGACAAATGCATACACCTGTATAACCCAAACCCCTATCAAGATATTGAAAATTACCATCAGCCCAGGAAGTGCCACAGGCCCCTCAGAGTCAGTTGCCTACAACACTCACTGGGGCCAACCATTATTTTGGCTTTTTTCCCCCACCATAAATTCGATTTGTTTCTTTTAGAATTTCATATAAAAGGAATCATACCATATGTACCCTTTTGTATGAGACTTTTTTTGCTCAGCATAATGGTTTTGAGATTCAACCATGTTGTTGCATGTATCAGTGGTTCTTTCTTCTTTATTATTGCTTTAGCATATAATACTAGCATTCAGTAGCATTCCATTGCTTGAATGTACTCCAGTTTGCTTAGCCATTTTCCTATTTATGGTCACCTGGGCTGCTTTTAGTTTTTGTTTGTTTGTTTTGTATTTTTTATTTTGTACAGAATTTATAGTTGTTATTTGTGGAAGGGTTGGATCTATAGGAATTTAGTTGGCCATACTGGAAACCTTCATTTTCTTTCTTCACAAAAAAAACCCTTTATTAATCTGTTCTAATAATCTTGCCCAGAAAAATAGAAAATCCAAATAATTTGTGAAGAACGATATCCCCAAGCTGTGGTTTTATGTTGTGGTTTTATGAATTTTATTCTCTAATCAGATGAATATACATATGTTTTAATTTAGCATATAAAATCTTGAAATAAATACATTTTAATAGTGTCACAAGATGTTATGACCAGATATGCTATGAGAAAATTGCTTATTTATAGAGCACAGTAAGCCATATACTTCTAACTATGAAAATGGTAAATCTGAGCCTAAATGAGTCATTTATTTTTAATGAGATGAGGGCTCATGAATATGTCCACTAGTACTGTATTAGAAGAGATTCTTGGCAATACCTGTGCTTTCATTTGATTATTGTTAAATTGAAATCAATAATTATGCTTCTCTTTTGTATTTAAATAGTATACTTTTCCCTGAGGAGTTCAGTAATAGAGCATGCAATTTAATATTAAATAATCAGAAAACTTTATTTGTATATTCAATACGAATATTGAAAAAGCTTTAGAGTCCTTTTCTTTTTTAGACTCGAGTAACTATAAATAGCTCAATAGTCTGTAGTGTTGCCAACTACCCCTTGCCATTTTTCTTAGCCAGCAGGCTGCCAAGAGTTGGAAGCTCAGAATAGCAGAACTAAACCTTCCTCTTAATATTCATTTTCACAGTTTTATTACTAATTAAAATATTGTTCACACACTAAACTTGCTAGGATGAAGGAAAGTTTACTTTTTATAGAAGTAACGTATATGTAATATAAATATATAAATGACCAGTTGGCACATTTCTTAAGCATGAATCTTTCTTTTCTAATGTTTATCTTCTATTTTGGCCTTTTAGGATCCTAATGATGCTGTAGACTTAGCTTAGATACAAGGAAAACCTGAGTCCTTCCTTGAAAATTTGTTACTTACCTTTTCTTTCTTTCTGTACTCTTAGCACTTACTATGATATGTGACATTTATATAAGTTTATCATATGTTTTGCCTTTCTTATAGTTATGTGCACATTTGTTTTCTTTCTTCATGTGAAGGGCAGAGATTGGATCTTGTATCTCTTTGTATCCCCTGTAGTACCTAGCACTGTGCCTTACAGGAGTTCAGCCAGTTTTTCTTGGATGCATGGAAGACTATAGATGAAATATAAGAAATTTCCAGTGACGTTGAAGTGCCCAGACATTAACATTTGTGTACATGAAACAACAAATGATTGAGTATAGGTCTAAAACATTTCCGAGTACTTTATAATATGAAATGAACAGCTAGTTTTTCTATGTCTTCTGTCCCTAAACCATGTTCTTATTTCTTTTGTACAATCTCAGTGCTGAGGACATTACTTTACCCATAGTTGTCTCAGGTTTCTGGGGTGGCTGGATGGTTGGGTGACAGAGGCAGTAAATGGAATTAAAGATATACGGGAAGAAGAGAGAGCATGATGGAGAGAACTTGCCTGGAAGGCCTCTCAGGTGATGGGGAATTTGAGTTGGAGCTGGATTTGACAGACAGGTAGAACTTGGATAGACTGAGGGGAGGGGAAAGCATTTTAGGTTGGAGAGCATAATTTAAAAGGCAAAATTAGGCAGCATCAGGCCATTGCACCAAGGAATGCTAGTGACAGCATGAGCTCTGAGAAAGATGGGAACAGAGACCTCATTATTTTGCATCTTGTTTTCCTCCACTTCCATAAGCAGCATGTAGTCCTAGGTTCACTGAGATTTGAACTTGGTTTGTTGAACTTGTAGCCAAATCTCAGTTTAGCCACTTACTAGCTATGTGACCTTGGGCAGCCACTTAACCTTTTTGGGCCTCAATTTCCTCACTTGTAAAACAGAGACAATACTAACCACTTCACAGGGTAGTTGTGAGGAGTGATAATATATACAAACTCCCTAGCATAGTTCTAGGCTTTTCAATATTTGTTCCTTTCAAAAACGATGTAAGACTTTTTTAGTTGCAGCAATAGGCTTTTGCTATGATTTATTTATGCATGATATACAGCCTGGGAAACATAAGGACCTGCAATGTTTTTTCTGCCTTATTTTCTATAAAAATAGAACACAAGTTGTATTCATGCTTTTGCTCTAACAAGGTAAAGAAAGCGAGGGTATCTGAAAGCATGGTGACTCTGACTGTATTGTTCTGCAGGAATTTCATTAGTTATGCCCTGATAACCAGACAGCAGGGGCACAGGGAGCAGACCACATTGTTATTCAGTTCAGACACTGGCATGTTTGGCTTCATCTCACAGAAGATTCAAATACAGGCTGATTTCTCTTCCCTCTCCTGGCCTCAGAGGTTCAGACGCCTCCCCTCTTTCTTTTGTGCCACACAAATTTGCTTTCCTCCTAGCTTGCAGTTTATATCTAAAGCTAAAGCCAGCAAGACTAAAACATAGTCCTCCTCTTCCTTTCTGCCCACTCTTCTGTCTGGGTCTGATTCTCTCTGCTTTATTCCTTGTCTTATTATCAGTATCTGAAGCCAGAGATCGGGGAGTCATCCTCTATGTTTCCCTTTTCTATAGCCCTCCCCCATTTCCATCACCATTCCTTTAGTCCAGGTTCTTAACTTTTGCTAAACTAGTGCAATAGTAACTTCAATTGGCTTCTCATTTCTCCTTTCATTCCCCACTCCAGTCTTCTGCTAGCAAGCCCTTTCTAAAATGTGACATTCATCATCTAACTCTTGCTTTCTGTTCACTAGTTCCAAACACCTACATGATCAAATTTGAGCTCCTCAGCATGATACATAAAATCTTTTATAATCTAGGCTCTTTCTTTTCTTTTCACTTTATTATCTTCGCTTTTCCTCCTACCGCAGTCCTGTGCTCTCTACTCTCCATGCACATGTAATGTGAAACTTATTGATTTCTTAAAAATACCATGTTGGGACATCTCTCTATGCTTTTATGTGCTTCTTCCTCTGCCTAGAATATTTCCCACTTATCTAATTGGTCAAGTGCTAGTCATCCTTCAAGACCATGTTAGGGGTTGCTTCCTTTGGGAAGAATTTCTTAATTTTTTTTCTCCTCAACCCCCTGACCACGCCCCTACACCCTTCCCTGTCATGTCCAGTGGAGTGATGCTGTCCAGTATGGTAGCTCCTAGCCACATGTGGCTGTTTAAATGTAAATTACTTAAAATTAATAAAATAAAAAAATTCAGTTCCTCATTTGCACTAGCATATTTCAAATGCTCTTTAGTCACGTGTGTCTAGGGGCTACTGTATTGGATAGCACAGATAAAGAATTTTTCTATCACAGAAAGTTCTATTAGATAGCTCTGCGAGGGGTTAACCACACTTTTCTCTGCGTTGCCTCTTCCTTTGATACTTCTTGCACTTATCCTATTTATTTATTTACTTATCTGTTTCTCTATTGGGCTGTGAAAGGTTGGAGGGCAGAGATATATCCTCTTCATCTCTGTATATTTGGTTTTGAGTTCAGGGTTCAGGGTTTATAGGTATTCAACAGAAGTTTCAGATGAACTGATTGAGTGAATTTTAGAAGGGAGGGTTGCCTCTACTTGAAGACTTGTAATGATGAAGCAGTCACATGACAGCATGTTACATATGTATATTTCCTAAATGTATATGTATTTAGGAAAACAAATTGAAACCTATTTAAAACCTATTCAAACTTACTGAAAGAGCGATAACAATGAACATCTATATATGCTTGACCTAGAATGAATAGTAGCCCACATTTTGCCACATTTATTTTTTCTCTCTCTCTGTCTGTCTCTCTATCAGGGTGTGTGAGTGTGTGTGTATATATACGTACATATAAAATTTTCTTCTGATCCTAAATACTTCAGATATATCTCCTAAGAATAAGGATACACTCTGCATAACTATGATACCATTTACATGTCATAAAATTAGCATTAATAGTGAAATTTCTCCAACTGTCCCCAAAATACCTTCTATAGCTATGTCTTTGATCCAGAATCCAATTAAGGTTCATGAATTGCATTTTGATATGTCACTTTAGTCACTTTTAATCTAGAAAATATCCCTGTCTTTCTTGATTGTTTGTTTTACATGACATAGACTTTTTTGAAGAGTTCAGGCCAATGATCTTATAGAATGTGCCATATTCTGGATTTGTGTGATTGTTTACTCATGATTAAATTTAGGTGAAATTTTGGTATGAAGCCTACATGAATAATTATGTGTACATTTATTGGATTATATTAGGAGGCACACAATTTCAAACTGTCCCAATAATGGTAATTCTAAGTTTGATATCTTAGGGTGGTGACCACTGTATGAATTATTCCTTTTGTAATTAAAAATAATCTGTGGGGTCACATCATGTGAATATCATGTTCCCCAACAGTCTTTTATCATTTCCTTTACATATATTCCCTCACACATTTCTGTAAAGAAGAGCTTTCTTCCCTTCACCCCCTTTTCTGCTTTCCTTCTCCTTCCCCTTCCCCCAACATTTTTGGGTATCATTATGGACTCACGAATTTTTAAAAATTCACTAGTCAATGTGTTATAATAAATTACCATAATTATTATTTTTGCACTTAAATTATCCCATATTTGGCTAGTGGGAACCCCTTTAAACTGTCTATGTCCTTTTATGTAACTTCATTTGTTTTTGAATACTTGCTTGCTTTCTGAGACAACAAGGTATTCCAGATTGCCTTGTGCTTTCTCTGCCCTAGACTTGGGTTCAGCTAATTTACAAGGAGCCCCTGTTCCTTTTGGTGGAGAATGGTATTTAGAAACCAAGATCTGGTTGCAAGACATGATCACTGCTACCGAAGTGTTGTTGCTTCTAGGTCCTTTCAGACAGAGCTAGGAAATATATTTTTTGAAAACTCATCAGTTTATACAGATAGCTTCAATTTGCATTCCAGTGTCATAGAGATCTTCCTTACCTTCTCCATTTTATATTTGTATTGCTCTTCTCCCAGAGTGAAAACCCTGCTTTCCAACAATATCAGTATATTTACTCATTTACTTTGTCCTTCAATATTGAAGGACATATCCTTCAATTGGTATTAAAACACCAATGGTACACTACTAGCAAACCTACGAAGTAAACTTCAGAATTTCTTTGCAATTTTATCTTTTTGTCCTTAGACTGTATCTCACTAAGGATATATACTCAGAATGTTGTGCTTGAAAGTTGCTTGAATTCTTTCTTTTTGATATACAGTTCGGGTCACTTGTTTCTGTTTTATTCAGTTTGAAGGTTTGCTTTTTCATCCTTTTTGAAGTCTCATTCGCATTTCCCTCCCATCTACTCCATTCTCACCCATCCTCTATAGGATGAGAGTGAGACGTTTAATATAGGTTTAACTTCTGAGCCATGTAAGTGTTTTCCACAAAATTAAACTAAAAAGGATGATCAATAAATGATGACTCTCTCTCCTAATAATGTTCTTTGCCTTAGGTCTTATATTAGTGTTTCTACGCCAGCTTTCTTTTGCTTGGCTTTCAGTTTGCCTGACTGTCTTTTTCTATCCCTTTAACTTCAGCCTGTGAGTGATTATGTTTTAGGTGACGTCTTATGTTTACAATTTGAGAATCTGATTTTGATCTAGGCAACCTTGTGATTACTTATATAGTTGAATTGTTTTCTGCTATCTTATTTTTTGGCTTCTTCTGCCTCCCCCTCTCTTCTTTTGCCTTCTATTGTATTGATTGAGTTATTTTTACTTCATTTTTTTCTTTCTAATTATTTGGAAGTGATATGTTCCATATCTCTTTTAATGGTCATTTTTGATGGTCGTCCTTGTCATGCTGTTAGTGTTGAATAGTCAGTCAAATAAACCCATACCTCTTTTTCACATGAACTACCAAAACAGGTTTGTTGAATCCTTACTTTAGCATTTAAATTTTTTTAACTGAAGCAAAGGAGACTATATGTTTATTTTTTTTCAAATTTTATAATCTTAGTTTGAGAAGTAAGGGTCTCCGTCACGCTTTATGAAGAAATGTTGACAGAAAACTGGAGTCACCACCACCTTTTCTTTACAGCCTGTGACCTCCCCCCACTCCCCCAGGAATCTAAGCACTGTTGAGGCCAGGAATATTATTTTGATTACTGCTCTATCCATTACGCCTAGAATAATGTCTGTGCATTAGCTAGCCCCCAATAGATATATTAGTTGAATGAATAAAGTGGGAATATTTAGTCTGGAGAAGAATGAATGGGATGGTAGTGGGATGGAGGGCAGGAGACATTATGAAACCTTTTAGTTTGAAGGACTTGCACGTTGAACAGTAATTCTACTTGTTCAGCTAGGCCCTGGGGGTTGAAGTGAGCACTGCTACAGGAAAATAGAGAGCTATTTATTACCAGGATTGTGTGGACGGGTACTAAGTGGCTTCTTTATATTGTCAGGTCCCAGTTATTCCAGGAGAATTTTATTAGCAGTAACCTGGAAGGGATTAAATAGTCCTTAATTGCTCTGAGATTCTATGCTAAGTAGATGGAATACATTGCCATCCTTAATTTACAGCCAGATTTAGGCACACAGGTAAGTTTTATTTTTCATCTTAGACTTGCCAGATGATCTTAACCCTACAAGTAAAGTGATCATTTAAAAGCACAACACCCTGAGTAACCATTCACGGTAATCACTCACTCTGTATGCCTCCCTAGTAATCCCAAACGTCCTAGTGTTTTCAGTTTTCTGTTTGGGCAAATTAGAAAGGCAATAAGTGGGTAGATCAGTTGTATGCTTCACATATTTGTCTTTTCTATAGCAAAGCAGACAGTGAAAGGCAGTCTGCATATTTTCTCTGAATTTTGTTCCTGAGTTTTCTTTTTGTTTTTTTTTTTTATAGAAGTATCTTAGACAGTTTGATTTAGATATTTACTGGGAGTGATATAAAAATTGGGACAAGGAAAATGTAGTTTTATAGTTAGTACCTGAAAACCTAAATTAGTGCCTTGAAGGCTGTTTATAAATAAAAATCTCTTCTCTTTCTCTTAGGGCTGCTGCTCAGAGTAAACTAGGTCACTACACAGATGCAATAAAGGATTGTGAAAAAGCAATAGCAATTGACTCAAAGTACAGCAAGGCCTATGGGAGAATGGGGTAAGTTCTGAGAGAATGTTTATAGTACCAAGTTGTATCAGATATGCTGTTCTTAAACGCTTGGTTTTGAATTTCTTGCTTACTATTACACCCTCTATACTAATAAGAAGATGAATATGATGTTGGGGGAGGAAATGACGGCACTTTCTGTGACTTGGGAGAGAGATGATTAGTTGTATGATGCCTGGTTGGTTGTGTAGAAAATCATACAACCATACTGAGCAGACTCACTCCATGTTCAAATCTCAAATGAGCACTTAATATTTTGGCAGACAATCCACTAATACTTCCTTCCAAATTCACCTTACCCATGTTTGACTGCTTCATCCCTACTCTTCTCTCTTCAAATTTCCACCACATCCTCCATGGTGACTCTCAGCTGATGATATTGCCTTTCACTTAATTGGGAAAATAGATGCATTTAGAAGAAAAGTAACTCATCCTCCTACCTCCAAATCCACCAATCTACCTGCATTTGTATCTATACAGACTGCCTTTTGTCCTGTTAAAAAAGGAAGGGTTCTTATCTAAGACTGTTGCCTTCACTCATGCTTTAGATCTCATCCCTTTGTACCTTCTCCAGGACTTTATACCTGTAATCATCTCCTTTATCTTCTGCACCACCAGTTTTCCTATCTTTAACAATGATAATGACAGCATGTGAAAAGGTCATAAAAATCATCCGTTGGAAGCATCCTTTTATTTAGCTGCATCATTTCTCAGTTCCTCTTTCTCTGCAAAGCCCCTGATAGTTGTCTATAGTTGCTATCTCATCTTCATCATCTCTCATTCTCTCTTTACTCACTCCAATAGGGCATTTACCTATATCACTCTACTGAGATCTCTATTCAAAGCCACCGGTTATCCTCACCCTACCCTATCTTTTAGTATTTGGTACGGTTGACTTATTTTTGAAATACTTCATTCTCTAGGCTTCTGTGACATCACACTTGCTGGTTTTCCTTGTACTTCACTGGAGGCTCTTTCCCAACCTCCCTTACTGGTCCTTCCTCCTCTACCACCTCTAAATAATGGTGTCCTTCAGGGCTCTGTCCTCTGCTGCTGCTGTTTCTCTGTCTGTTCTCTCTTCTGATTTCATCCCATCCCATGCTTTTAAATTCCATCTACAGTTGATGCTCATTAGTCCTGGATTCTGTATTTGTGAATTTGCCTACTTGCTAAAAAATTTTATAACCCCAAAATCAATACTCACTCTGCTTTTGTGGTCATTCACAGAGTGGTGAAAAATCTGAGTCACCCGACATGCAAGATCTCAGCTGAGGTTGGATAAGGCGATGCTCTGCCTTTTTGTTTCGGCTTTTGTGCTGTAAACATGTGTCCTTTTCACAGTCTATTCAGTGCTCTATTTTTTTTGCATTTTTGTGCCTTTCTTGTTGATTTCCCTGTTTACAGTGGTCCCCAAACGTAGGCTGAAGTGTTGTCTCCTGTTCCTAAGCCAAAGAAGGCTGTACATGTGTTAGAAAATACACGTATTAGATTAGTTTTGTTCAGGCATCAGTTATTGCTGTTGGCTGTGAGTTCAATGCTGATGAATCAACAATATATATTAAATAAGGTTTCTTTAAACAGAAACACACATAAAACAAGGTTATGTATTGATCAGTTGATGAAAATGTGACCAGAGGCTCACAGGAACCTAACCTTATATTTCCCCTAGGAGCAGTTGTTTGGTATTTGCTAATTCAGTGTTTGTGGTAACTTTATAGAACATAGTTACTGTAAAAAAACGAGAATCAACTGTATATGTTGATGGATCTCTTAAGTTATATGTCCGAACTGCACACTCATATATTCAGCTACTTTTCATCTCCACTTAGATGTTTAATAGGCATTTTAAACTTAACATGTCTCAAACAGAATTCTTGTTCCCTTCTTAAATCTTTTTCATCTCAGTAAATGGTACAATCATTCACCTACCCAGTGCTCAGGACAAAAGCCTAGGAGTCATCCTTTGTTCTTGTTACACCTGACACCTCTAATCTATCAGCAGGTCCTGTCAATTCTAGTTTCCACATATATCTTAAATTCAAGCATTGATGGCTCTCTTGTTTATAACCCTAGTCCAAATTACCATCTCTTACCTAGGCTACTGCAATAGCTTCCCAGCTGGTTTCCCTGCCTCCACTCCACCCCCCTACCCATGTTGAGCCTCTGCAGAGAAGCCAGAGTGAGCTTTCTAAAGCATAAATCAGAGCATGTCACTCCATTGCAGCAAGACTAAAATCCAGACTTCAAACCATGATCCTTTATGATCTGGCACCTGATCACTCCCTGACATCACCTCTTTCCACATTTTGTTTTCTGTGCTCCCTCCCCAACAGCCTTTGTCCTGTTCCTTAAGCATTACCAAGCTGGCTTCATTCTCAAGGCCTTTGTGTTTACTGCTGCTTCTATTTAGAATGCTTCCCCCCTGATTTTCATGACTGCTCCCTTCTCATCATTCAGGTCTTTTCACTGTGGGCACCTTTGAGCAGCTCCCCTATTCATTCTCTTTGATGTTATTCTTTTTTATTTGCATGTTTATTGTTTGTCTTCCCCAGGTAGAAAGAAATTTTCTTAAACTCAAGAACCTTACCTTTCTCATTGTGGAATCTAAAATAGTGCTTGTTACACAGTAGGGTTTCAATAAATATTTATTGACTGATGATTAATTGAGGACTCTGATGAAGTATCTTTCATGGTTGACTGGTAGAAAACTAATTAGGTTCTGAGAATTTTTCTGTGGTTAGGCACTTATTTTATCTAGATCAGAAGTCAGTCAGGTAAGTCAGCCAAGAAAGAATTGGAGTAATTTGTTAAAAAACAAACCTAGAACAAATAAGAAAACCTCAATACTATCTGTCCATGTATACTATTATTGTTTAGTTCTTCTTTTATTTTTGTAAGGAAGATCAGCCCTGAGCGAACATCCATGCCAATCCTCCTCTTTTTGCTGAGGAAGACTGGCCCTGGGCTAACGTCTGTGCCTATCTTCCTCCACTTTATATGGGACACTGCCACAGCATGGCCTGACAAGCAGTGCATTGGTGAGCACCTGGGATCCACCTGGACCGTCAGCAGCGGAGCGCGCGCACTTAACTGCTACACCACGGGGCCCGCCCCTATTGTTTAGTTCTGAAGTGATTTTCCAATAAATAAATTCTAACTAGGTGGAGGAAAACACAAAAATTTGATAACTAACTGTTTGTCCTGTGCTTGAAATAATAATGTGTTATTTAACAACTAACATGTCTTGTTCAGGAGTGGTCGGCTGATGCCTCACAGCCTATTTTTAATGTCAACTTGATATTTATTGTGGCTCGACGTCTCTGCTAGGAAGAAGGAAGAAAGTGAGACATTATAAAGCACAAATCTAGTTCAGAGTCCATAAAATGGTTTTAGCATCATGGAGTTATACAACCACAGGATTGTTAGCTCACATCTTTGTGGAGCTTCATCATTCATAAGGCAAATTACTTCACGTTAGGCTTAAAAATGGTAGGGGTAGGTAAGGTTCATTTCTAAGCATTAACTTCATGGTTCATATAGGATAGCTAGGGTTGTTAGCAAGCAGGATGGAAAGAGTTCAGACTTATAGAATCTTGGAATTAGAAGGGATTTTAGTGATACTCCTGTGAACCATAGTACAATGAATAAAGTAAGTGTACTCTGGATTCGGATTGACTACCAAGACTGATATTTGACTACATTTGTGATGTCCTGATGTTCTTTAATCATATATCTTATAATCTTATACTCAATTCTTTTCAGGCTGGCTCTCACTGCCATGAATAAGTTTGAAGAAGCAGTTACAAGTTATCAAAAGGCATTAGATCTGGACCCTGAAAATGACTCCTATAAGTCAAATCTGAAAATAGCAGAACAGAAGTTAAGAGAGGTATCCAGTCCCGTAAGTTGTTAACGCTAAATGAGTGAAATATTTTCTGTCATTCACAATTCATTGTAATCAAATTGTAGTGGTTAGAATAATTCTCAGATGTAATTGTTTTACAGACAGGAACTGGATTGAGCTTTGATATGGCTAGCTTAATAAATAATCCAGCCTTCATTAGTATGGTGAGTATATTTCCTTTTCTGCTCTCCTGGCTCTGTTTTCCATAGAGCTATATGATTCCAAAACTTTTTAGAAACAAATGAGGGAGCTTTTGTGGTGGTGGTGGTAGAGTGGTGAATTTTCATCAGATTGGCAAAGGGGTCTGCAAATCTACAAAAGGTTAAAAACTACTCCCTTACATGAAAGTGGCCTGAGAAGTATCTAATAATTGAGGTCTGAGGATTTTTGCTATTGTGGTTCCCTAAGCTCTCCTCTCAGCATTGTCTGCTTCCTTTCTAAAGAGTTTATATTAACTTTTAGTATAATTCTCATATATGTGTATTCCATCCTTCAAACCAACAAAATCACTTAGGGATCTTTTTGAAAACACACACGCTCCGGCCCAATATGTGGAAACTCTGATTTAGCGGGTCAGGAATGTCACCGGGCATATAAAGCTCCTTGAGTGACTGCATACTTCTGGCTGAGAATCATCCTACCACACGCTGTGCCCCTCGAAGGCAGTGCCACTTCTTATTTATCTTTGTTTCCTTCAAAAAATGTGTCTTGCATCCACTAAATCTTCCGTTGAATTGAAATGCACAGATGGCTCATTACCAGAGAGATAAAGAAGTTTCTCGAACAATTGGCTAGTTTGTAGCAATTGGTAGTTTAAAATTGGTAGAGATCTTTGTACACAGTAGTTAATTTTTGAATCACTAACCCAAAATGAGGTGTTGGGAAAGACACTTGCTTTTATTACCAGAGAGATAATTGTTTGACTGACTTGCACATAATTCAGTAACTCTCCTCGAGTCTCAGTTAGGATTGAGCCAATCAAATTTAAGTTGGTCTTCCTACCTACATGCCATCAAATATACGTCTCTCTGTAGGTTTTGTGACATTTTTGAATATTGTTACCCATTTCTAGATTTCAGGTTATGCTGTTGTAGCAGGATGTGAAAATGGGTTTTGGTTTCAGATTCGGCTTAGCCCTCAAGGTGCTACGTACTGAAGTGAGGTGTGAGACTACCATGTAGGAGTTGCAAAACGTGGGGGTTAAAAACATATTGTGTGGGGGACTGGCCAGGTGGTGTAGCTGTTAAGTTCGTGCGCTTTGCTTCGGCGGCCCAGGGTTTGCAGGTTCGGATCCCAGGCGCAGACCTATGCACCACTTATCAAGCCATGCTGTGGCCGTGTCCCATATAAAGTAGAGGAAGATGGGCATGGATGTTAGTCCAGGGCCAATCTTCCTCAGCAAAAAAAGAGGAGGATTGGCAACAGATGTTAGCTCAGGGCTAATCTTCCTCAAAACAAAACAAAACAAAACAAACAAACATATTGTGTGACTCTTAAGAGTCAGGCTGATAGAGATTGAATGAGGATTTTTGGAGAGAGCTATTAGAGCTACAGAGCTGTGTTTCATGTGTGAGGGAAGTAAGGGGGCCTGCCCTCCTCTCAAGCCCACTGAGAAAGGGCTTTTCTGGCTCACTTGAGAGCTTTCTATTTGACCCTCAGTTTGGAAGACAGTAGACTGCTGTCTGACTTGCCAGCTAAAGAAGGCACTGGCAGAATTAGCTGTGTGGTTTAGGAATTAACTGTACTGATGACAGTGGAGTGGAGGTGTGTTTTCTATGGACCAAGTTGAGCACACATGCTTGTAAGATAGTTCCAGTCTGAATCTGCCCAAGACAGCCTCCTGGAAGGTGACAGGACCCCAACAGATAGAGTCTCTAAAGGAGGACTGCTAAGAACCTGGGACTAAAGGGCAAGTCATAGCATCCACCCAGAGAGCAAATTACACTCTCAGAGAATCGAAGAGAAATGCCTGAGGGGGTGAGGGAGGGAGAAGGGTCTGAAGAACCTCAGAAAGTGCCCCATGAAAGAACCAGAGTAGTTTTAAACAACTTGCAAACCCAAAGAGCACCAATGCAAAGCCACTAAGATAGTACCAGGGAGGATGCACTCACTCTCAGGCCCCTGAAGGGGGCAAGGGCAGGGTTGCCGCTGTGAGACCTGCCCCCTGAAGCTGTACCCTCCAGGTTTGCCTCAGTCATCGAATCACTTTCCTGCAGCGCTCACTCTCTTCCCTCCAGTCAACCCTGACCCTGGAGGCCAGAGCTCTGGGTCGACAAGCTGGAGAAGAGTGGAAGCACTATGGGGAAAAAGCACAGCCGACTGTGCCCCTTTTTTGTGGTGCAACTGGCCCATCTGTAGTCGGCTGATGCTGGGGAGGGGAAAAGTTTTATGTGTAAATGAAGTTTCACGTATTTGGTTATTACAGTGAGTAAGACATTAACTACTGGACTAGAGGTCATTTTCTAACTTAAAGAGACTGGAGGACTGCTTACTTACAAGAGACCAGAAAAGCTGTAAAATCTGCTTTGTATTTCTTCTAGGTCCTGGATTCTAGGAGAAGGGGGAGAACTACTTTTGCAGAATGAGTTTAAAGGGATTGTGGAGCAAATGCTTTATGTTTATAGCTCATAAGTTCTGCCTTTTCTGTGTAACGCCCATAGTACTCATGTGTTGGCTCGGAGGCACCAATCCTAACCGAGATTCAAGGAGCGTTATTGCATTATTTGCAAGTCAGTTAAACAATTATCTTTATGGTGATAAAAGCAAGTGTTGGCTTTTTCCAACACCTCTTTTAGGGTCAGTGAATCAAAACTAGTGTCTACAAAGATTTAGACTAAATTTAAAATTTTACATTAATATTGTTGACAGTGCCAATTTGAGGTAAAAAAATTATGCTTTCAAAATAGAAGGTTTTAAAAGTGTATGTGTGTATAAATACAATTCCCTTCTCACTGTAAGCTTGGGAAGGATTGACACTACTAAGCCTCACAGAACAAGGTCATATCTCTTACAGTATTCTTTTGATGGGGACCTTCTCAAGTGTAGGAGATTCTTTAACTATACTTTTAAAGTTTCTATTTTTCCTTTTGGCTTTATCAATCTGATCAGCAGTAGTAAGTAAACTGTTGTCAGTATCCTTAGTATACAGTGTTTGTAATCTCTTTATCCTTGCAATGTATTTTTAATACCATTTTTTCTAGTACCTCCTCTTTTTTACATTCCCATGCACACTAAAACTCTACAAAATGTTAGTACATACATGGTTTAGCTTTCATTTCTCTGCTTTAAAAAAACAATCGTTGTTAAACATCCCTAAATATTAACTGCCTTTAATGGGAGATGCCATTTTTCAATTCCAGGCAGCAAGTTTAATGCAAAATCCTCAAGTTCAACAGCTGTAAGTATATAGAAAGAGCACATTACATTTCCCCTTCCACTTGCCAGCCTCCCAATTTGAGCATATCAGCTCCAAAATAATAAAACTGGCATGAATGCCAGTCAGTTGGAATTTAAAGCCACGCACATTTGGCCTAACCTTGTACACAGTGTGGGTATATTTAACTGACTTTTCCTTGGCCGGTATCCTGCTTCTTAAGGATATATGCCAATCCCAGTGCTGTATCTCTTGCCTGCTCTAGAATGTCAGGAATGATGACAAATGCCATTGGGGGACCTGCTGCTGGAGTTGGGGGCCTAAGTGACCTATCTAGCCTCATCCAAGCGTAAGTGTTACTTAAAATAGAAATAGTAAAAAAGTTTTTTATGTTTTACAGTTTGTCTCTAAGGTGAAGGGACCAGAGCTTTCTTTTTTAATTTTTACTGTTCCTATCAGTGGCATTAATAGTTATTAAATCTAAAAGAAGTTCATAAATTGGAATTTTCAGACTAGAGGGCAGGAATCCAAAAGATCTGTATGAAAGAAAAAGTTTTTTGGCAGATTTTAATAGCTGCTCAAGGATGTAGATGAAAGTTAAATATCTACTTAAAGCATGTATTAATTTAGGTACACATATATATTTAAAAATCATATATTACATTTATTGTGTTCAGATAGTTTAGGAAACTGTCTTATTCAGACGTTTTCAGTGCATGTCATCACTAAAAGGACTCTGCACCTTCCCATTACTTGAGCACAGCACCTTCACTTCCACCCGAGCATCTTATGATGCTCTGCTTTTTGAATCTGTGTATGATGCTGTCACTGGAAATTTTATATGAAGCCACAAGTGCCATTTGCTGTTTGTGATCATGACCACGTAACCCCCCTTGCAATACTGCATTTTTAGAGTGTTCTTTAAATGACATGATTACAGTGATGTCCAACACTTGCCATTGAGGGTCACAAACTCAGGAATTTGTATGAAATTTCTTTGCCTTTTTAAAAATCAGTTCTTTTAGGTGACTTCTATAAGCACCCCAAAATGGGTGTGACACCTGTCATATGAGACACTATTAAGACTTGACTACATGAGCAAATACCTCGCATTATATTTGAGCACATACAATAAAAGCATGTACTTTTTAGCCCTTTGCTTATCTGTGGTTAGGCACTAGGGGGGGTGGGTTTTACCCAATTCAGGAACTCACTTTTTAGCTTGAGTGTTCTGTTTCTTACAAAGAACACTGCACTGTAATAATGCTATATGGAGGCATTGGTAAACTTGCAGATAACAGTCATGCACCGCATAAAGACATCTTGGTCAACGATGGACTACATATGACAGTGGTGCCATGAGATCAGTACCATAGATCCCAGGTGTATAGTGGGCTACACCATCTAGGTCTGTGTAACTACACTCCATGGTGTTTGCACAGTGACAGAATCGCCTAATGATGCATTTCTCAGAATGTGTTCTCCTTGTTAAGCAACGCATGACTGTACTTAAGTCGTGATTCTAAAACCTTGTATTTATAGAACAAGTTCCCTTTGGGGAGTACTCACATCCTTCGCAGTTCTTTTTGCATGGGTATTGTGTGACTGCAAATTCTCTAATTCTTATTCACTTTGTCTCTTTACTGCAGGGGTCAGCAGTTTGCTCAGCAGATACAGCAACAGAATCCTGAACTTATAGAGCAACTTAGAAATCACATCCGGAGCAGATCATTCAGCAGCAGCACTGATGAACATTCCTGACCTGACCAGGGACCCTAGCCCAGAATGTAAATGGTTATGGCTCTGAAGTGCTTGCGTAGATAGTGGCCAAAACCAAGAAACCTGAAGAATAAATCTGTCTAGACAATAGGTTTATCACAAACAGACTTGACCATAACATGATTCCTTTGTAAACAAATGTTCAGTAGTCTTGTGAAGTGCCAATATAGCACTGCACGGCATTCCATTTTCAAATCTTCGTCATCATATTTGTATATTAGACTTAATAGCAGAGTATATTTATTGAAGAGTAAGGCTGTTTATTGGTGGGTTCCCTGGCTCCAATTCCCTTAAGTGAACTTTTTTGAGGGGGAGATGACCAAGAGGGAAGTTTTCTCATGCTGGTTTAGGAGATACAGACTTGCCACTGAGCAGCATGTCTGGAGAGAAGAAATTTGATATTTAGGTTCAGCTTTGACAGTGCTATCAGAACTGTCTTTAATGCTGCTTGTTCTGATGGGTGACAGGGAATCTTAAGAGCTGGTGGAAAGCAGCATTTGGAGCAAGGGCTGTTTTTTTGAAAAGAAAAAATACATGCTATGAATGTGTAGAAAGTGAAGGTAGGATGCTCAGGTTTTCTGCATAGTTCTTAACTAATCTTGCCTGCAGTTTGGTATTGATAACATTAGCATGGCCAATTGCACTAAGTACATAATAAAATACATTTAGAAATCCTTAATGGTACTGGTTAGGGCAGTTGTATAACTATTCGATTTAACTAGCACAATTTCCCCAGTGGTGATGTTACCATGGAAACTGTCAACTATACCTACATTTAAATAAGCCAAGGGCTTGGCCCTTAAGTTAAGGATTTTCTAAGTGGCATTTAATTATGTGCCTATAAACACTATTTTTTTTAACTCAGTAATTATTTGATGGATTACAAAAAGCATCTGTCACTAACATTGCTTGTTCATGTAATCCTTTGCTATAATTTGGCTTGACATATCACTTTTATGCTTAAATTTAATTTGATGCAACTTAAACATAACAGGGTCTTAAAAACATTTTATTGAAATTTGAATACATATTAATTAGTGGAGAGAAGTGGCATTAGGTATTAATGGCACGGCTCTAACTACATAGATGGATGAGACTCTTCTAATTCCAACTGGAATTTCTTTTGTTTGTTAATTATGAAATTGCTAAAGTTGGGCAGATGTAACGATTTCACAAATATTGTGAGAGAAAACTAAAAAAGAAAGCAATATAAAATTAAATCAGTAACACTGGTGATGATCAGGGCCTTAATATAACTATTCTCCTCAAAAGACTAATTACTTAGTATCTTCAAGTTTAAAAAGCAACTTTTCCTTTCTTTCCCTTTGTGAGATTAGAACAGTGATTCTATACTGTCACTTTAAGAATCACCTGGTGAATTCGTTAAAAATGCAGATTCAGGGCCACACTTTCAATTTTTATTTCAATTTTTATTTAGTAGGTCTTGTAATCAGTCCTAGGAATTCCCATATTAAACAGCACACCAGGTGGTTCTGATGTAGGTCCAAGGACTCTAATTTAGAGCAACATTGGATTAGAGATTTCTCCTCATTTTGACCAGCAAATTCCTAACTGCGTGGGCTCAGGCCACAACAAATGATTATGAACCTATAGTTCTGGCTGGAGAAGTGCAGGACTTAAATCTTAGGCCCTCTGAATTAAATCTCCTATATTCCATCTAAACCAACTTAATTTTTCATGAAGTTAAATTCAGCTCCTAGTGTTCAGGTGTTATACAGAATGAAGTATGAACTAATCACATGGAAGTGATGACTGTGATGGAAAAAAAAAGAAGCGATGTTCATCCTTTTTTTTTTTTTTTTCTGTGAGGAAGATCAGCCCTGAGCTAACATCCATGCCAATCCTCCTCTTTTTGCTGAGCAAGACTGGCCCTGAGCTAATGTCCATGCCAATCTTCCTCCACTTTATGTGGGATGCTGCCACAGCATGGCCTGACAGCGGTGCACTGGTGTGCGCCCGGGATCCGAACCCGGGCCACCAGCAGCGGAGCACGCACACTTAACCACTACGCCATGGGGCCAGTGTTGATCCTGAATTAAAAATTAGTCACTCTTGGGGCCGGCACCGTGGCTTGGCGGTTGAGTGCGTGTGCTCCGCTGCTGGAGGCCCGGGTTCGGATCCCGGGCGCGCACCGACGCACCGCTTGTCCGGCCATGCTGAGGCGGCGTCCCACATACAGCAACTAGAAGGATGTGCAACTATGACATACAACTATCTACTGGGGCTTTGGGGAGAAAAAGGGGGAAAAAAAATTAGTCACTCTTATCCAGGGTTGAATAAGAAAATGTTTCTAGCATAACTATCTTGAGTGCATTAAAAACGCTTTCAGATCAATAAAATTGGTAAGCCTCTAGGTGACTGACTAGGAAAATAGAGAAAATACAAATCAACAGTATCCAAAGAGAGAGAGGGGATATCACTACAGACCCTGTAGACATGGAAAGGATAATTAGAAAATACTGTGACCAACTCTAGGTCCATATATTTAATAACTTAGATGAAACAAATTCCTTGTAAGATACAAACTACCAAGGCTCACCGAAGAAATAGATTATCCTCCAGAAAACGAAACCATGGGCCCAGACAATTTCAATGGTGAATTCTACCAAACATTTAAGGGAGAGATAATATCAATTCTACACAATCTCTTCCGGAAAATAGAAAAGGAGGAAACACTTCCCAACTCATTTAGCCATTACTCTGATACCAAAATCAGACAAAGATATTATAAGAAAGAACACTTTAAAACAATGTCTTGATTTGCTAATATCTGTAGTTAAGGTAGCTATTCTTTTTACATGAAGTAATGGGAATTGGTGTATTTCTTCCATTTTACCTTTCTAATTTGTTTCTTTGCTAATATATCAGTCATAACAAATTCAATCTAGATGATATCTGTCCACTTACCTGGATTTCCATTCTATTCAAGCCATTTTTCCTCTTTAAGTAAAATCACTTTGGAATCACTGCATTGCAAGCTATTTCAAGAAAGTTTTGTGTAGTTGGATTGTTAGCTACTCTTAAAATTGTAAGGAATGCCCCAAATATTATTCTTGCTTGTCTGGAACAAGAGAGCATCAGAGTAAATCTTTATATACACTCTACTTAGGAATGATTGACTTGCATTAACGACATTTCATTGTAGTAGCTGTAGCTGTTATGGGATGCTGTGCAAAACTTAACATGTCCTTTTTATGCAAATGACATTTTCATTTAATGTACCAAATTGTTTATCTAATTTTTATAATATTGTTTAAACAGATCCTTTTTAAGATGATATTATCTAACCTTTACTTATAACAACATATGTCTAGGTTATTGCTTATAAAAAGACTTTGTAATTAAATCAAGATAACATTAGCAGATTCCAAGTGAGCATTATATGTTACTTTTTAAATTTGAAACAGTGAAACAAAAGGTTCAGTCAAGAGAAGATGCCTGAAAAACAGTCGAAGTACCTGGTGCAGTGGCTATAAAGTTTTATTTCATCATTTAATCAATCTTACTCATTTTGGAAGAAAGACAGACTTCAGTTTTACACTGCTTGCACTTTATTTTGCACAGACATTTCATTAATTATTACTCCAATTTAAGGGGCAAATCTCATTCTGAATATAGCTTTCATTTTGGACCAAACAATTTGTCATGGCAATAAATAATTACGCATTTAAGAAAACCAGTTTTTGTATTTGACTTAATGCACTCATTTAAGCAATTATATATATATATCCTTCAATTTCAACATACCAAAATATCTTTTTATTTTAACAGCATAAGCTTTTGTTTTCCTGACAAAATATTGAAACTTTTATTCCATTCATGTCGCAAAAGTTGTTAACAATCTTACCTTTCTCACTGTTTTGTTCATGCAGTAAGTAAATTAGTGTGATTACATGCAAATATAGAAAGTTTTATAATATTAATACATGATTGAGAGTTCGAAATCAAATTGCAGAAGCTGAAAATCCTTTAAATATGCCTTATGAAAATAACTGGATTATTTTTCAATGGGAAAAAAACCCCAGACTTTTGGGCTTAGAATTAGAAAATGATCAGCCTTCTTAATTAAAAGCTAACAAAGTAATCAACAATCTAAGAAATAAAACCAATTCTGATCTGCTGTTAGTAATTGAAACTTAGACATGTCTGTTTGTATGTATACACAAGCACAGATATATACAAATACAGTAATTTTGAAAACAACTAGAAAAACTCATACTTTGTTAACAAGTACAAGGTTACTTGAGGACTACCCCCGTTGTTTTAAACAAACTTTTTCTGTTGACTGAGGAGCTAGGAAAAAAACTGGGATTAACTGAAATATTTCTAAATAAAGTATTAGAAGAATTCTAAAGTTCTAAGAAACAGCTGTATCTTCTAGATTGAGGGCAGCAAACTACGGCCTGCAGGCGAAATCTGGCCAGCTGCCTGTTTTTGTAAATACCGCTGCGCTCTTAGCCTGCTGGCTGCTCTCATACTACAACAGCAGAGTTGAGTAATTTCAACAGAAACCATATGGCCTGCAAAGCCTACAATATTCAATATCTGGCCCTTTACATATAATGTTTGCTGTCCCCTGTTCTAGATACTTGCTAGGGACAAATGGCCCCAAATATAGAGCCTTTGGAGAACAAGGTCCAATGGTCATCTAAAATGAAATGAAACAGGATAATATGTGTAGAAAATGTACAAATGTTCATTTAGAATATAATTCACAAGATAAAATCAGTAAATAGTTCTTTTGAAAACAAATATTTAATATTTTAACTTTTACAGGAAAGAAATTTAAATAACATATACTTATTTTTGCTGTTGACTTGATCATTTTACAAAGGTGACAAAAACACAGAAAGTTCTGTGAAATTCAATGAAAAGCATAATATTGGAAATTTTCTTCAGCTTTCCACTTTAATGGCCGAAGATACCACACAGACTTGTGCGATGTCATCATATTCATATGTTCTCTTTAAGAACGTGTCTGTTAGTCTTAAGCCGGAGACGCTCTATTGAGAGAAAGATACAGGCCTAAGTTTTCACTCATTGGTAATTACCAGAGAAAATAGGGATATAATAAATGACTATGGGTTAATAGCCCCCCAAATAGTGAAATTATTAAAAAAAAGAGCATACTTGCAGTCCCTGGACTGAAGACAGTAGAGTAAGAGCAAGGCAGAGAGAGGAACTTGGATGTAGCTTTCCAAGCTGTCTTCCTGAAATACCACACCAGTGGATGGAATTGGTATTGCACATTTCCAAAACCAGATCCATAGTCCTTTCACTGCTGGAGGAATCAGAAAAACAGGAATAAATCTTGTTCCTTTCACAAAGAGGTACTGCGATATTTCTTCCACTGTTGCCAGTGAATTTGTTTTCTGGGTGTCCAGGAGAACAAAAACCAGAAACAGAAATGAAAAGCTACTGTATCATTTTTATTTCACTTAAGATGGAATCAGGAAAATGAAAGGAGATGGCATCTTCTAGGGTTTAAAGTGGCACTGAGACTAATCTGCCTGTCTGGATGTAGCCTTCTGATTCTGTTACTGAACACTGGCTCCCTGGTGCTGATCTGTTAACAGCCTTGCCATTTCTCTGAGAGACTTCCAGACACCTGTGTCTAACCTTGTTGCTATGTATCCTTCCTATTTCTGTTAGGTACTCTGCAGAAAAAAAGATAAACTGAGTCTGGTTCAGTGCTTTTGCTATTTAACCTATGTTCTTTTACCACACAGATAACATAGAAAATGACCGACAAGATTTATAAAAAGTAAATACTATTCATGTTTGTTCACTGTTAACATGAAAAGACTACTTCTGTTTATAACTGGTATCACCAGGTCAGCTTAACCATGTTAAGTTAAAAAAACTTTTTTTTTTCTTTGTGAGGAACATCAGCCCTGACCTAACATCCATGCCAATCCTCCTCTTTTTGCTGAGGAAGAGCCGCCCTAAGCTAACATCTATTGCCAATCCTCCTCCTTTTTTTCCCTTTTTCTCCCCAAAGCCCCAGTAGATAGTTGTATGTCATAGTTGCACATCCTTCTAGTTGCTGTATGTGGGACGCGGCCTCAGCATGGCCGGACAAGCGGTGCGTCGATGCGCGCCCGGGATCCGAACCCGGGCTGCCCGTAGTGGAGCGCGCGCACTTAACCGCTAAGCCACAGGGCCAGCCCCCCTAAAACAACTTTTAATGAAAGTATGCATTGTTTATTTAAAAAAAATAACCAAGACTCATAATGAAAAACAGTCTCCTACTCCACCACCATTCATGACTACTTTCAACTCCTTTAGCATTTTTTCTAATAGTTGGCTCCATATTTTAAAATACTTAAATTTTAATTTGATTTTTAGACATATTGATTTAATAATTAGCTTTTCTGTGTCTTTGTGTCCCCGACAAACATTTGAAAAACAGAGTGAGTGGTATGTGCCACAGACCAGGTTAGATGCACTACATGAATTTTCTTATTAAATTTCACAAAAATCTAGTAAGTGTATGTTGTATGTATGTGCGTGTGTGTGTGTGGGGGGGGCGCAGTGATCCCATTTTTATAGATGAGGAAACTGAAGATCTAAGAAACAAATGCTTTTTAGAAAACTTATATGAATCACCAAAGTTAGAGTGAACAGCAAAAGAAACTGAATTTATTTTTTAGAGCACTCTGTCATTTGGTCAATAACTGATTTGCTGTACCTCAAAAAACACAAAACAAACAAAAAATCCAAAAGCACACCCTATATGCACAGGGTCTTTACCCTGTGTATGTTGTTTACTGAGCTCCTATGATATGGTAGGCACTGCATTTACAATGCTGGGTAAGAAATGGCCCCTTCTCTTGAATAATTCACAATAGTTGAGGAAGAAACTATTATAGCAATATATGAGTATCACTAAAAAACTGTATTAAAATTTGCTGTGACAGAGAAAAGGATGATTGTGCGTGGGAGGGTATAGGTAGCTTCACAGGGGAACTAGGTATTTTTGTAATTTTGAAGGATGAATATTTCCTATTTCCCTAATATCAAAGTTGGAATGGATATGGAAGTAAAAAGGATTATACATTCACACTATAAGGTTTGGGATTCATCACTGCAATATTATCAAAATGCCCCAACTAATAATACATACCAAGTAATAAGTAGTAGCAAAAGTGATAGGACTGGAATTTAATTCTAGGTTTTTCTGGCTTCAAAGCCCCATGCTCTTTGCTTCCCAATAGCTAGATTATACTCTCCTTATTATCAAAGCCCTGTTTTGCATTCTTTGATTATCCCTTATATTAAATTCATAATCAATTTTTACTCTCATAATACTAAAGTACAGTATTATGAAAGGCATAAATATGGCTCAGAAAAATCTATCTTATTACATTAAATCTATAATGTATTATTCCATAAGAACCTACTAGTTCATGCTTTCATAATCTAAAGTGTGAAGGAAGTGTAAACAATGAAAAGAACATGGACTTTGAAGTCAAATATACCTGGTTTCAAATTCTGGCACCAGCTTTTCTAGCTCTCTGAGCATGAATACAGTCACTTAACCCCTGAGGTGGCATTCTCTTGCACAGAATGTGAATAATTAGTACCTACCTGAAAGAGTATGATGCATGAATGAAATAAAATACAAACATGCCTAATATAGCAGGACCTCAAAAATATGTAATGTATAGCTACCAGATGAGACCTTTACAGTATTCAACATCAACATCAGAGAAGGCTATATGGAAAGAGAAAACTTAAAAGGAGGCAGCATATTTAAAAGATTTTAAAATTCTCTTTTAGGTAGGTGAAGAGGAAAGGACATCCATCCACAAACACTGGCATTACCTGCAGTTTGTTATTTTACAGGTAATATGAAAAGGTTCTTCTAGGTTTACGGTATCTGGGATTGCCTCCAAAGACAACCTAACATCTCCATAACCTGGAGCCTAAAAGAAAAAGCAACACAGTTAACATACATCGACCATAAAACCTTTCCATTTTAATGATGGTACCACACCAGCACACTCACTCAACAGTTGTTGGGTCTCCAAGCTGATGTTCTGAAGGAATACTTCTTAGTCATTCTACTGTTGTTCATTCTGACTTCTTTGGCTGCTACTACCTGTGGAACAGCACTATAGACCCTCACTGTTTTTGCTACAATAACCCCATGTTCAGTAGAATTAAAATGAATCTCACAGGTAAATAGTAAAGAAATTTCAGGGGGTCTGATCTTAAAGGGAAGCTTTCCAAAGATACTGTAGCTTACACATACATAACTCTAAATAGGTAACGTTACTGCCTAGACAGAAAAGGAAGAGCACTTTGATATGATTCGGGAAGAAAATCATGTCCTCTTCACAAGATACATAGGCAGGGGCAAACTACAGAAACATCAAAGCTTGGAACATGCCATGGCAGGATGACAGCTAAATGCTATATTTTGAAATAGGCCCAATGATAATCCTTATTTCCCCCCAATTATTACCTCAAATGGTGAAAGAAAAGTAAATTTTAGAATATACCACAATATGTAGTATTCAGCACAAAGGGAGGATTCTGTAGCATATCCTCCCTAACACAAGAAAAAGAAAACTGGTAGCTATCTCTACTCGCAGAGCAGAAATTAGGTAAAATATCCAACCAATGCTTACAAGATAACGTTAGTGGGACTTCCCTTCTGAGTTTCAGATGACTCAGATTTCAAACATCTTAAAAAAAGGTATGAACTGAGTAGGTGAATGTAGTAAGTCCAAGAGTTTTAGAACATTGCAAAAAAGAAAACTTGAATGTAGTAGAAGTCAGATGAACAGTGAGCCCGAATTACCATAGGAGGGAACAATTGAGAGGCAGATATTTTAATTTCTGTTTGGTAAAGTAAAAAACCATACATCATAGATAAATTAACATTTGAATATTTTTCATTCATCTCAATACCAAATTTCTTCCTAGAGATCAGCGAAATTATTAGTCTTTTATCTCTTATTCTCTAGTAATATTAATACCTTTTATAGTGCTAGACCTAGGAAAATCTGAGTTGTTCTAACTATCTACCCCACACACACCACAATGCCCACTGATGTTTTTTCCAGACTCACCATTCTTTGAAGTTGGCTGGTCTGTAATCTTCCCCTTTCACCTAGATTTGTTTTCCACACTATATCCAATTTTCCAATTACTGTTACTCCTTTAATGATGCCTGCTTTTTCTGCAAACTCCTTCTTGGGCTTTAGGCAGTACAAGTACTGGCGTGTATCCATTGGCTGCAAATATGCTCTTGACCCAAACGTAGTTACACTGAGGGGGTGGAGATAGAGATGGAGAAAATTCTCTAGAATTTTCTAAAAGAAAACATGGCTGTGATTGTTACTTTGAATGGGAACTGAATTATTTACCATCCAAAGATCTAGAATAGAACAGGTCAGTGGTTTCAACACAAATGAAAAGGACTTGTGCTGAGAGGATTTATTTTTCTTTAATTTTTTTCAGTTGATAAGGAAAATCTTGAGGTTCTTTATAATAGAATGCAATATATTACCTAAAATATTGGACATGTATCAATTAACTGAAAAAATGCAATAGAAATCAGAACCTTAAATATCCTGTCTCTTTTCTCTAAAATTATCAAATATTTTAGAACAAGAGGAAACATACCATTCTAAACTAAGTAATCATTTTTAAAATGAACTAAAAGATCAGGAATGAATGAGAAAATTATTGTTTTCCTCAGTAGGGGTATGGGAGGCTACAAACTCTTTTGTGTTTAACCACTATAATAAGATGAAAGTAAACTTTTCATTCCTCATTAAGAAAATCAGATATTTACTCTAGCTATTACTTGCTTATCCATACTAATGTCAACCCTACATTTATTTATTCTTCCTCTTCTAAATTACCTATAGAAAGACATATGAACAATCACGTGCCACATAACGATATTCTGGTAATGACGGACCACATATAAGACAGTGGTCCCATAAGATTAGTACCATACAGCCTAGGTGTGTAGTAGGCTATACCATCTAGGTTTGTGTAAGTACACTTTATGATGTTTGCATGATGACAAAAATTGCCTAACGACACATTTCTCAGAATGTATCCCTGTCATTGAGCGATACACGACTATATTTCATTTTCACAAAAAATTAAATCATCTATTCCTATGCCCACTCCTTTTGATGTTGAGAGAATATTTCTTCTTAAAAGTCACTCTCACCCTTACACTAACTTCTCCACCATTCTTTCCCATGCCTCAGTTTTATCATTTGCAGGATAAGGATGAAACTGAATTATTATGAAAATTAAAAGAATAAGTGCTTCAAACAGTAAAACATAAAATGCAAATGGCCAGGATCTTTAATTTGTGTGGGGGGTGGATGAATAGGTGGAGCATGGGAGATTTTTAGGGCAGTGAAACTATATTGTGTAATACAGTAATGGTGGCTACATGTCATCACATTTGTCAAAACTCATAGAATGTACAACTCAAAGTGTGAACCCTAATGGAAACTATGAACTTTAGTTAACGATAAGTATCAAAAGTAGTTCATCAGTTTTAACAAATGTGTCACATTAAAACGAGATGTAAACAATTAAACAATAGGGGACACTGAGTGGGGAGGGAGGCATGTGAGAGCTCTGTGCTTTCTGATGAATTTTTCTTTGAACATAAAACTTCTCTAAAAAGATAAAGTCTATTAAGTAAAAGAAAATTATAAACCACCCTAGAGTAATGGATGTTAGAAAAGTTCATATCTTTCAAAATAAGAACAAACACTTCATAATTCATATTTACCATTCTCCAGCTTGGTTGACTGAATTTAATTCTGCTACATTATACATGATAGACGGCTCCAATGAAACTTTCTCCATAAACATGGGTGAGGTTGTAATATTCTGAATCTGGGCTTCCAGAAATACTTCATCAGTCTGAGGATATGAAAAAAATATCCACTAAAGTGTGACGATATTTAAAATATTTACCTCAACAAAAACATCTGATCTATCTGAAGAAAAAATATTAACCACAAATGTGATTAGTTCATGCCTGCAAATCAAAGTTATAATAATTAATCAAGAAAAGAAATCTTCATCCTAACATAATTAACAGGGGCAAAGTGAAGTGTTAGTCAACTGATAACTTGTTAAACAATGGATGAGGGATAACTGTAATATTTTTTGTATTAACGTCCAAAAATATTTATTTAACTCGAATTTCATTCACAAATATCTTAAATCTTCTAGTAAGTCATTAACATGTTAAAATGTGATTTAGGGGGCCGGCCCGTGTGGCCTAGCGGTTAAGTGCGCGTGCTCTGCTGCTGGCAGCCCGGGTTCGCATCCCAGGCGTGCACCGACGCACCGCTTGTCAGGCCATGCTGTGGCAGTGTCCCACATAAAGTGGAGGAGGATCGGCACGGATGTTAGCCCAGGGCCAGTCTTCCTCAGCAAAAAGAGGAGGATTGGCATGGATGTTAGCTCAGGGCTGATCTTCCTCACAAAAAAAAAAAAAAAAAAGTGATTTAATATGATGAAAATACCTGTCCACCTATCATTTCTGTGATATGTTAAGAGAATTAGGCCTTCATTATAATATTCCAGCATAATATAACTTCAATTGTCATATTATTTCAATTTAGATAATATAGGAACCACTATTACAGTGAATAATCTATTTAATTAGTCTTATAGGATTTACCTTTTTAATTAAAGCAATTTGTTAGTGGTCATTAGTGATTTCTTGGTTCATTTTAAATGTATATCTAGGGCTAAAAAAATATGTGAATTATATCTGACAATCTTAAAGCTTTTAAATCAAACGAAAGGTATTTTTTGTAGCCTTAATGACAGATTTGAAAACTAATGCCCTTTAGTGGTATTTTAGTCAATGGGTAATTTAAATGTGTACTTTTATGTAAATTTTTTATTCCCTGATTATTTACGATAAACATCCTTCTTTTTATGTGATTTGAGTATTTTTTTGTGTATGTGTAATTGAAAGATAGACAACTTGGTTCATTTTTGAAACAAACCTATATGAAAAATTATACACTAAGGATATTCAAGAATTATTTTGTTCAAAAGTTTCATAGTAATATATATAGAAATAAAACAAAATAAACTATGACCAAAAAAATTTGGCACTTACGAGCTTTTTTAACACTAAATCCAGGAAAATGGAAATCATTTGCGAAAATATAATGATGAAGTTATAATTTAATGTATTATCATCTAAAATAAAACAGATTCTAGTCCTTGGCACATGTGCTCAAATGAAAATAGAAATACAATGATTTAGCATTTTAAAAGAATGTATCATTTAGAGGCATTATTCTGTTACTTTTTCTTTTAAAAAAGTAAATATATCCCATCAATCCATTGCTTTAAAAAACATAACCACAGACCCACATTTCAAATTTTAAAATACAATTTTCTGCATAAATATAGGAAGAGCTTAGATAAAATGAAAGAAAAACAAGCAGCATAATGGAAAATTAAGTTAGTTTGAACAGTTAGTATAATTTGACATTTGAAAAATTAAGATAAAAATTCAGTGCTAAGGCAGTTGATGTTGTTATTATGTATGTAATGTGCTTCTTATATTAAACAGAAATTTGAAAATATGATTTTAGCCAACTTGGGAAAATTTGATTTTCTTCTGTTTACTGTTTTCAAAGGGCCATCTTTACCTGACCCAGAATTAAAAATAAAACCACTGTGCATCTGAAGATAAATTTCAACTAGATAGTTTATTCAAAGAATTGAAGTATAATAGGGTATTTTATAGTAAGATGTTGAAAATCTCAAGGCTATTTTAAACAAAGTTAACATGCCTCTTCTGAAAAACACCTAAAGGAAAAACACTAAAATAAGAGTATAATTGTTTCAATATGACAATTTAATCATTGATCTAATTTTTTCCCCACAGAATAAGAATCAATTATAATATTAAAAGTACAAACAAATTATATAAATCTTTTTGAAGTCACACAGGTAGTATTCACAACTAACTTTGTTTTTCCACTATGTTTTGTAAAGAGGGATTAATTAGGCAGAGTCAAAAAGTGGTGAGTAAGAAAAGCATATAAATTTATAATAAAAAATCAAATTACCACAGAATTGAGGTCACTCTAATGGAAAAAAAGAAAAATTAGAAAAATCAGAATTAAATGTTAAAGAAAAAGATTAACTATATAAAATAAAATGCATTTCTGCATTTTTTTTTTAATTTACTAAACAAGACAGCATTAGTAAAACAAGAAAGTAAAAAGAAAGCAACATAAAGAAATATGACAAATCATTTTTCTAAAAAAGGTGAAACTGCTAGGGTTAAATGAATAGAAAAGAACACTATAGGTGAATACTTCAATAGAAGCAAACATTCAAGGGCACATCTTGGAGGAGAGAGGTATACTCCATGCCTTTCTAGTTCTGTAAATTCTTTACCTATGCTGTAATTCTTCATAGATTACTTAGGATGGATATACTATCCTCCACATTCAGAATAGATTGACACTGTATAGCTTTTCTCAAATTTATCTAATAATGGAATGCCTTTTTCAAGGAGCATCTTGGATGATTAGAGTTCCACAGATCACACTTCAGGGAATGCTAGAATTCTCTTTTTGTTACTAGATTTCACAGCCAGTCTTTTTTCCATATACATTTCTAAAGCTACTTATTTATCAATGGCCATCTCAAATGTCACTGCTTTTGGGAAACACATAGCTGGAAATCATTTTTCGCCTCTTTCTGTTCCCAGAGTATAAGTACACTTCATGATCGGGAGGGGAGGGCTGCTTATATTGCAGTTATGTCACGTCAGTCTCCTCCATTCCATCTAAGTTCCTGTAGGATGGGGAAGGTGTTCAGCTTACATTTATTTCTCTTCAGTACCTGGCATGGAGCTACATACTCAGCAGGTGACCAAATGTTTGAATCATAGCTTCTAATGTCACCAGACTTCTTGCAAGGCTTTCCTATTTTAGAAGACTACAACAAAGTTTCTCATGAAACTTGTTTTACTTTAGATGATTTACGTATTATTAGAATTATTAGAAATAGCATAAAAACCATATATTTGAGACAAATGTGGGGCCAACAATAGTTGTTGTGTAAGGACTATGGTACAGAGTAATAAATATCACCTACTGATATTAGTGTGGTTTACTAACTCCTAGAATCTACCTGAATTTCCTAGTTGGAAATCTGTGCTACAGCCTGAAGAGTATTTGTTTGCCTAACGGGTAATATAAAATATCAAGAGATCCTAAATGCCATTTGTTCACTCTTGGTTTTTAAAGAGATGTCTATTTTCAAAAGTTCAGAATTTTACTAAAATTTTTTTAGCTGAAGTTTGTTGGCAAAGTTTAAAGATTTTGCCTATATATAATGTTAACTAAAAAAGGCAACAAACAAAATTCTCGCTATGATTATAAAAACAGAACACTATATATAAATGAGTATAGACAAAGAGAATATGGATTAGTGAAAAATCAACTACCTGTTGGTGTGGTGGAATTGTGGGTCTTTTTCCTTTCTTTTTGGAGAGTATATCAGTTCTATAATATTATTTATGGACTAACTAGCATTTAAAAAACCACTTGCGGGGCCGGCCCTGTGGAGTAGCGGTTAAGTGCGCCCGCTCTGCTGCTGGTGGCCTGGGTTTGGATCCTGGGAGTGCACCGATGCACCACTTGTCAAGCCATGCTGTGGCGGCGTCCCATATAAAAAGTGGAGGAAGATGGGCATGGATGCTAGCCCAGGGCCAATATTCCTCAGCAAAAAGAGGAGGATTGGGATGGATGTTAGCTCAGGGCTGATCTTCCTCACCAAAAAAAAAAAAAACCATTTGCAAATCACTCTGAATATTAGTGTGATAAAACTACTTGACAATTATTTTAATGTACCACCACATTTTCAACAAAGAAAACCTAAAATAGCTTAACATGTTCCTCCCTAGGAGCCAATTATAGACAAAAAGACCCACCTACAGCCCTATTTGTTTGTTTGTTTGTTTTTTTGTGAGGAAGATTAGACCTGAGCTAACATGCGATGCCAATCCTCCTCTTTTTGCTGAGGAAGATTGGCCCTGGGCTGACATCTGTGCCCATCTTCCTCTACTTTATATGGGACGCTGCCACAGCATGGCTTGACAAGCAGCGCATCGGTCTGCGCCCGGGATCCGAAGCGGCAAAACCCGGGCCGACAAAGCAGAGCATGCAAACTTAACTGCTACGCCACTGGGCCAGCCCCTGGCGCTATTTGTTTTTAATTTTCCAATATAGCTATTCCAACAGAATTGCTACCAATCTCCCCTCATACTATGAATAAGATCTTTCTCAGCAAAATGATAAATTAAGACTACTTAAAATTCACCAAGCTGAATAGCTATAATTAACCAACAGTATACAATTAATAATAAAAAAGGTAGAACAAATATGCAGTATGCCAACTCCCCTATCCCCAAAAAGAAATTCCACCTTTTTAAACATCTAGTAATCCCCTTGATGAGACTGTATCTTCCCCTCAAATACGTATGCTCTTCATTATGTACTCAATATTCCCTGTGCGTTTGTGACTCTGCCTGGAATGCCTTCACTGCTCTGACACTTTGACATTTCCAACATCCATTCCTTCCCGACTCCGCTCCAGCTCCCCTCCTCTTCCACGAAGCTTCTTCAGACTATCTCCACAGTTCCTCTAGCACATCTTTTTATAGCATTCTCTTTAGATTCACTACATACTATACTGGGTAGTTTTGTTTTTTTATGCACTTTTTTCTTCTCTCCTAGTAGGTCTTTACTGCAGGTCAGGTTCCTTATCTTAGACATCTTATGCCCAGCTATAGTATAAATTTTATACTGAATAAAAACTCAGATGCTGATGGTAAAAATATATATCAAATTTGACACATGATTGCAAATTTCTAATCATCTGGTTTAGAGTAAAAAAGATATTTTCATTTCAAAATACTGTATTTGAATATCTTTGAATTTATCACTGTGGTATGAAACACAGAATTTTTGATGGATAAGGGGCCCATTAGGAAATCTGCTTTTTCTGGAGTTCTAGAAGCCAAATAAAAATACAATTTTCTAAAAGAAATCCAAGCAATAAAACCTTTCTCCTATGGCAAATTCTATTTTATCTCTTTTGTTAAGATAGAATATAGATTACCTTCTATTCTAAAAGTTAACTTCTTTCTATATTTTTGCCAAAATTGTTTCTCCCAAGGAGCATTTCAAGCCATTCACCAAACTCAGCATCCTAACTCTGGCTGGCACACTGACTCCCCAGGACAAAGAATTTAATGTGCTGAGCTTTACTTCTCTTTGTTTTTCAACGTGAATACTACATCTTTTTTTGCAGGGTTAGATCTACTACTCAATTTTTGTAACATCAGAACCACAGTGTAAATATTTAACAGACTGCTAATGTTTTTAGACAGTAACAACAACCATTAAATGGACTATAGGGCAATCATTTAATGAAAGGGGGTGAAAGCCTCACAAAATTAACAAGAATAAAAATCAAGGCATAATGATTTCATATAAGTTGAAAACAGCAGATTAAAAGAGATCTACAATGAAATTATTCAATTTGATTGAACTTTATGCTCATTTTTCACAAGTAATTAATTCGCAGTCATATCAGCAATTTACTTCAATATGAAAAGAAATGTAATACATCAGAATTTTAGTCAAATAAGATCTTAATATTTAATTTGAAATCCCATTAAGGTGCCCAACACTTACCTCTGCATTGTAAAATTTGGTTTTCACATCCAGTGGTTTGAGAACCTAGTTGAATAAAGCATATCAGTCAGAAGATATTCTTATGATTTGACCATTGATTTTTGTTTGTTTGTTTTAAATCACAGTGCTTAAATTTGTGAAAGGCATTTTCCAATTTTAATGGTAAAAGACTTTTCTAATGAGTATGCAATACTCTTGCAAAAGCAAAACAACAAACAGAAAACAATCCCAAATCCATTTTCAAAAAGGCAACCATCATTTGTTGACTGGGTGATAGATAGTCACATGAGTTACATGGGTGTTTACTTCATAATATTTTGCTAAACTGAACACACATATTTTTCTATGTATGCATATTTCACCAAAAATGTTTATCAAAATAAGCAATCGAAACTTATTTTCCTTAGCATGGAAAACCTCAAACAAATGAGTGATGCAGCAAAGGAGGAGCAAATTTTTTTTCCTATTGATAGTACTTTTTCTTCTACTTACAAACAGAGGAATGGAAAATATATATAGCATCATATATAGAGCTACATTATATGGTCATCTTATCTCCCCACCCATACACATACATGTGTTAAATCAGTGGGTTTTAACTATTTTTGATCAGGAACTTTAAAAATCATGTATAAATATAAAATTCTACCTACAATTCCAGTGACTTATGGAGTACTGAAGGAAGCTTAGAACACTCAGCCCAAGTCAAAAATCTCTCATTTAAATAGTTCTTTAGAAATTTGGTATTATTTACCAATTTGGTATCTCATCTGGATTTTACATTCATTTTATCCCTTTTCTAGATTCTTGTCTTTTGTCAAGCATGAAAACAAAAAAAATTGCGTTTTGGATAAAAATCTTCAAGTGAAACATTACATTGGCAATGATAATTTCTCTGCTTTTATTTAACTTAATTTAGTCTGACTTTAGATTGCTAGTAATGTGACAAATCCAAAATTATTAAGCTATTGGCTTTACTTGGAGCCTGTTTTCAGTGCAGATAAATAAAAACTTCCTAGGTAAGAAAAGGCATCTAAAAACTATTTACCATTGTCATGTTCAATACCTGAAACTTGAAGAATTTTCTAAAATACATTTTTTCTCCACCCTGAGTTGTATAACTCACTGCACACACCAAGCTGAAACAGAAAGATGTCTTAATGATTTTGAATAATTTTCAATTTTGTTTCTTAACAGTAATTCAATACACCTCCATTCTACCCACAAATTTGGAAAATATTTATGCCGATGATGTGAAAGTGAAGCCAGATGAACCTAGAGCAGGAAAAAAACAGTTGTAGCAGATATGGACATAATTATATGAACAAGAAAGCTCTGAATAGTAAAATAAAATATACCATTTTTGGAGCAGGAAGGAAGTCAGAACCTTTTCTTTTAAAAGGTGAAATATATTTCAAAATAAATCCCAGAATAACCAAACAGTTGAAGGTAAAAAATAACTTCATATAAATTAGAAGAAAATGTAAATTTAAAAAAGATTCTAGGGTGGGGAAAGACTTTTTAACATAAATGCAATGGAAAGGAAAAGATTTTTAAAAATTTATAAATTAAATAAATCAAAACCACTAAAACAAAATTAAAAAGAAGACAACAAACTGGGATAAAAGACTTCTAACAATATAAAGAGAAATTCTTGTAAACAAAACATTAATATCTTACTCAAAATAGGAGGAAAGGATACACAGACAAATTGCGGTACCATAATTGGCTAATAAAAATGTGAAAACGTGCAGCCTCACAAGCAGTCAAAGAGACTAAAACAACGAGATAAGACTTTTCCATCTCGGGCCAGCCCGGTGGCTTAGCGGTTAAGTGTGCGCGCTCCGCTACTGGTGGCCCGAGTTCGGATCCCGGGCGTGCACCGATGCACTGCTTCTCTGGCCATGCTGAGGCCACGTCCCACATACAGCAACTAGAAGGATATGCAGCTATGGCATACAACTATCTACTGGGGGCCTTTGGGGAGAAAGAGGAGGAGGATTGGCAATGGATGTTAGCTCAGAGCCGGGCTTCCTCAGCAAAAAAAAGAGGAGGATTAGCACGGATGTCAGCTCAGGGCTGATCTCCCTCACAAAAAAAAAAAAAAAAAGGAAATATTAAAAAAAAAAAAAAAAAAAGACTTTTCCATCTCTTAAGATCTGGCAAAAATTCTTTATAAGTAATATCAGGGTTGGTGAGGATTTAGAGAAACTGACTCTTTTTACACTGCTAGTGGTTATAAGAGATTTACAAAACAATCCTTCAGTAAAAGAGTCTTAAAAATGCTTCTATGCTTCTATAGTAAACCTGCTTGAAGCAATCTATCACGAGGAAATATTAAGGTGTTCATCACCATGTTATTTATAATAGTGAAAAACTGAAAATACTCTAAAGTCCAACATCAAGGTAAACAAAGTATAGTATGTGGTCCAAGTGTGTAAGATAAAGCCATTTAAAAACTAACATTTTCAAAGAGTACTGACTCAAGTGGGAAAATGTTCACAGTGAGTTGAAGAAGATAAAACCGGGCGTAATATGATAACAATTTTGTAAAATATTAAATTATTTACATACATCTGTTATATATATGCATATAAAAAGGAATGAAAAGAAATGTACTGATAGTTTAATAGTGGTTATACTAGGTCAGGACATCATAGGTAATTTAATTTCTCCTTTTACTTGTGCCTAGCACTAAGCCAGGTGCTAGGGATAAAGAGTTGATCAAAATACCATACCTGCTCTCAAAGTGCTCACAGTAGGCAGCAGTGTAGTGAGTTTCAGGTTTTGAAGCTAGATTTAGATTTGAGTTCTATGCCATTGTTTACTAGCTATTTAATTTTACAAGAGTCTCATTTTCTGTAAAATGAGGATTTTACACATTTAATATCATTTCAATAAACTCAAATACAAAAAATATTGACCACTGTTCTCTGCTAGATCCTGGGGATATAGTAGACTTCATGGAACTCATACTTTAATGGGGATGGCAGGCACTCAGAAGTAATCTAAGTACAAAAGACATAAAAAAGAAAGACAAGCTATGGATGCTATAGGGTATACAAAAAGGGGGATTTAATCTAGTCTAGGAGGTCATGAAGGCCTCTTTGAGGAAGTCATGCTGAATCTGAAATATGAAGAAATAGAAGTAAACTCAAAATGACATAGGCATTCCTTCGTAAGGGAAGAATACATTTCAGATCATGGAGGAGTTCAGAGGTAAGAGACGTCCACTATAACTGCAGTGTAGAGAGGGAGGGAAGAGTGACAAAAAGTGAGAACTAGAGTGGTTGGTAAGGATTAGGCTGTGGAGAGCTTTGCAAAACCTATACAAAGTCAGAATTTCCAAAGGGTAGTGGGCGGTCACTGAAGAGTTAAGTGACTTATCCAAGATGACACAGTTAATAAATGATGGAGCTAAAATTTGACTCCAGAAGTCATACCAATCACAGAATATATATTAAAAAGTGCCTACAGCAGAGCTTGTCACCAAAATGAGCTGATTAAATAATAGCCAATAGCATATACTTTAATATTATATACTTCTTTAACACAAAGAAGAGAAGTAAAAATGGTGGTGTAAGTGGACATGAAGAAGAGAGGATGAGAGATATAAGAACTAATAGGACTTTGTGAATGATAGTATGTGGGGGTGGTAAAGCAGATGGAGAAGTCTAAAATTACTTTATATGACTGCAATTTTCATATCTGCTTCTCAGACAAAGAAAAATAGAGCATTCACATTCAAATACATACATATGCCTGAAATACAGAATTTGAATTTTTTTTCTCATAGCTTGTCTTACTTTGGTTCTGTATTTCTGAGTTCTCAGCATAGAGCGCATATACACAGTTAAGTATAGAATACAGCACTGGAAAATTGTGAATTTTAAAATAAATGCTATAAATATCAGTTGCTAGCATTTCATAAAATAATAAATGTACTTTTAGACAGAGTGCTACCTGGGTTTTAAACATTTGCATGGTTTTTTATTTTTTAGATAAGATTGTCTGTAGATGCAAAAATCAAACTATAGATAAATGAGGACAAATTAAGATTTCTTCCCCTACAAAACAAACATTTTGTTTGAAGTTTGTTTCTGGTAAGCATGTCAACATGGAACATAAAATTCCTTCTGAAGGAGGTTCTTAGGCTTAAGGGTACATGGAAATAAAGCAAAAACTTCAAATAAAGGCGTATATGAATAAAATTCTTTGAGAACTAGTAAAATTAATCCTTACATGTGTGTTCCAATTTCTTTTACTTCGTGGTGTATGACATCGTCAATACAACAATCAGGTTTAAGTTCAGCCACTGCAGCATTAGAGGCTGAAAGATTTAAACGCTGAGAACTTGTCTGAAGATCAGCCTTGAAAGAAAAAGGTTAAAAAAGATCCAAATGAGATTGGTTACCTACTCGGGTGGATGGGTATGTGTAGAAAGAACAGGGGACTAGGAACAAGGAAGCAGGGATAAAGGGGGAGCAACACTTCTCTGTGTAAATCTTTCTGCATAGCTCTGATGCTTAGAACCAGGGCAATGTTCACACATACACCAAAAACAAATAAAGAAAATCAGCCAGGAAGTTGGAGGAATCCAAAATGAAATACAAATGGTACCAAATAAACCTGACTGTATTACAAATGAACACAACCATGGGGAAGGGGAGAACTAACCTAAGTAAGTTTGGCAAATAAAAGCTCAAGACAAAAAGAATGGCACATAAATATACTCTAGCTAGTACATTTGCTTTTACACTGGGGTATGGATAAGCAATTTTGAATCTTTTATGTGCATACTAGGACAAAAAAAAAAAAGAATACATTATGGATAACAAGAGACAAATTTCTCACCTTCGGAGAAAAAAAGGTACAAATAAGGAAAGGGAAAAGGCTGCAATGAAACCTTTGGTGTTGGACTGCAATTTGAGGCAACAGCATGAACATACAGTTTTTAAACATATATACAGATAGATATTACAGAAACAAATATACATAGATGTGTATGCATGTGTTAGTATATAAAATTAAAAGATAACCATTCAAAACAATATTAGATGTCACAGACCAACTGATTTGTAGAACTAGAGATCGGCACTGAAGTCATCAACTAAGAAAGGACTACCTTCTCTAAAGTAGTACCCTCTACCACCCAGTTACTCTCTATCATATTCCCCTTTTTACTTTCTTTTGAACATTTATCACTCTTGCTAATTGTCTTAAATGGTCTCCTCTCTTCATCTCAGTTACTTTCTATCACATGCAACTTTAACTTCCTTTGTAACAGTCATCACAATCTGTAATTACCCTATTTATGATTTTGTTCACCTGTTTCCTTCTGTCTCCCCTACCAGAAATGTAAGGTCTATGGAGGCAGGAACCTCTTGTCTTCTCCTGCTCATCACTATAACATGGTGCCTGGCACATGGTAGGCAATTAAGAAGTATCTGTTGAATACTGAATGAATGAAGTTATGATAAAACTTCAAGGCAAACGTCAGGAAAAATTCAGAGAAAGCAACGATCACATTCACTCATGGGGATTAAGGGAAGTCTTTTTTTTTTTTTTTGTGAGGACGATCGGCCCTGAGCTAACATCTGCCAATCCTCTTTTTTTTTTTTTTTTTTTGCTGAGGAAGACTGGCCCTGGGCTAACAGCCCTGCCCATCTTCCTCCACTTTATAAGGGATGCCGCCGTAGCATGGCTTGACAAGTGGTGTGTCAGTGCGCGCCTGTGATCTGAACTAGCGAACCCCGGGGCCGCCGCAGCGGAGCGCGCGCACTTAACCGCTTGCGCCACCACGCTGGCCCCTAGGGGAAGTCTTTACATAAGAGTTAGGATTCTTTTAAGTTTTCGTTACTTTTAAAAACCAGGTTTTCTGCAGTTAATTCTAATCTAACATTCTTACTGCTAGGCACTTTGAAGTGGGATATTTATTAGTGCCGTCTCTTTTGTTATTATATTCAGTTATTAAACAGGAGTAGCTCACATTTATTGGGTACTTACAATGTGCAAGGCCCTGTTCCAAGCACACTGCTAATTTAATACTCACAATCCTGAAGGAGCTAGTTGTACTATCCCTATTTCACAGACAATAAAAACCAAGGCACATAGGGCCGGCCCCGTGGCTTAGTGGTTAAGTGCGTGTGCTCTGCTGCTGGCGGCCTGGGTTCGGATCCTGGCTGCGCACCGACACACCGCTTCTCTGGTCATGCTGAGGCCGCGTCCCACATACAGCAACTAGAAGAATGTGCAGCTATGACATACAACTATCTACTGGGCTTTGGGGGGAAAAAATAAATAAATAAAATCTTTAAAAAAAAAAAAAAAAAAAAAAAAAAAAAAAACCAAGGCACAGAGAAGAAACAACTTCCCCAAGGTTATACAACTAATAAGTAATGGAGCTGATATTGAAAATTCTTTAACAAACATTTTAGAAATTAGAGAAGAGGGGGAAAAAAGGAAGCAGTTAACTGTCCAATGTTTTCCTATGTGTCATTTTCCAAACATTAATCATAACTACAGCGTATATTATATACGGCTGAACACTTTTACCTTTCTCCTTTTTCACTATTATAAATAATGCTGCCTGAACATTTATCTCCTAATTACCTTCTATATGCCAGGGCTTTTCCAGAAGCTGGAGATACACCAGTGAACAAAACAGACCAAAATCCCTGCCTCTGTGGAGTTTAAACGTTTGGGGAAAATAACAGCAGAGAAGAGGAGGAACAGAGGGCTGGCTTAGGGTAGGGGAATGCAATTTAAATTGCAGAGTAGGCTTCATGCTGCAAACTGGTTTTTGGATGAGCAGACCGTGAACAGACAGAGGGGAAAACAGAGAGGGAGATCATTTCAAGTAAGTTAAACAGAGCTAGCAAAACACCTTAAGTGTGAAAGCTCAAGATGTCTTCAGAGGCCATGAAGAAAGAGTTTGGTATAACTAAGGGATTCATGTTCAGAAACAGAGAAAAAACATTTAAAAACATTTAGAATAAGCTTGAAGAGAATAGAGGCCTTGTCTGCTTTGTTTCTTGCTATAACCCCAGTATCTAGATGGTGCCTGGACTATATACCTCTTGAATGAATGAGTGAATGCCTATTATACACCGGTCGTTCTCAAAGTATGGTTCCCAGACCAACAGAATCAGCATCACCTGGGAACATGTTAGAAAAGTTAATTCTTGGGCACCATTTCAGACTGATTAAATCAGAAACTGTGAGGATGAGGTTCAGCAACCAGTGTTTTCACAAGCCCTCCAGATGATTTTAATACCTTCTAAAGTTTGAGAACCACTGGTATAGACCATAAGAGTTATCTACTATTTTTTATTTATAGCACACTAATTATATTGTTTTTTGTTTATAGAACACTTTATGTTTTTTTTGTAGCATGCTAAGGTTTTCAGACTTAAGGGTGAAATTTTTTTTCAATTACAAAACAAAAAAACTAGTGGTTTCCAGTTAAACATGGTAGATTATACAAGCATTTTTATTCTCAAAAAAAAAAAAAACCCAAAATGACAGTAAAGGAATAAAAAAAGCACAGATCCACAATCTCTTTTCCACAATTCCAAAATTCCAAAAACTGTAAAAAATTAAAGTTTTGAGGGCAGAATTCTGGGTAGCTGTTGTTAGGTCTTCTCTATCTTTACTTTCTTTTCTTTTGTCAACTTGGTCTTTTCTTGTGCAAGTGACAGGTGAATCTCATATTATTAGTATGTTTCTTTTTATCTCTGTTACACTTTTTGTTTTATAAAGGCTGTGCTGTTTGGTGCATAGATATGTATACTTGCCATTCTTCATTGTGAATTGCTGCTATAAGAGGGTGTTCTTGAACTAGGAATATCAAAGCACCCCAAACTGCATTTCACAGAATGCAAAGCCACCAGTAGTCTTCATCTAGACAAAAATACTGCAAGAATCTTCTAACTGGTCTATTTCCTACAAACTGCTCCACATAATGCTTTCATATCAGTCTTCTAACACTGTGAATACCTCTTCTCAAAAGTGTCCACTGACTGCCCATTGTCTTAAAAAGAAAAAGGCTAAAACCTTAGCCTGGCTTTCAAGATGCTCCACTGTATGGCTACTACACATCTGTCCCACCTTATTTACTCTTACCAAGTGAATTCCGTTCACTGCTACAAGAACACATTATGTATTCCCATGTCTCTGCCTCAGATTACCATGTCCCTTTTGCCTTTTTCCCTAAATCCTACCATTCTTTCAATATCTTCTTGTGTTCCCTCTCCTCCAAAAAACTTTCCTGATGGATACAATCCTCTATGCTATTTCTTCCTCTTTCAAATTTTATCATGTTAATCACAAATTATTAATAAAAACAAACTGTTATTTACTCTTGACTGTACATTTTCTCACTCAAGCTATCACAAACTTTCAGGATAAGGAAAAATGATTCTGTACTTAGCATATGTTATACCTTTAGATGTTCAATTAATGCTTGTTATTAATGACAATTAAAAAGTCCAGTATCAAACATGCATTATAATGAAGTTTCAAAAAGATAACAGTAAAAATTAAAAAGTTTTCTGTAAAAAATATGTTCCAAACAAGAATACCACTTACTTTTACCAATATGTCTTTTACAACTTGATTGCTATCATTATGAACGCTGATATAACTGGAAAAGGTCTCTCCCAAAAATATATTCCTGTGAAATAAAATAAATTTTTAGGCAGAAATCCATTCAGGTTTTATCACAAATATTCTATTTGAGCACCACCAAGAACTACAAATGGAGAAAAATTTACTAAAGGATAAGGATCAGGTGAAATTCTGCTTCAACATCCCTTTGTTTACACTAGGCTGCTCATTCATTACCTAGTGCAATTCAAAATACTGATTTAATTTATAAAACATGATCTGTATCTTTGCCCTCAACTACTGCACAAACTGCCCGTCTCCCTAGAAATAAGTCATTGAAATCAGATCCATGCTAAGACTCTTAAGATCTGTATCTGAAGAGGCTAGAAAAAGGCAGTTTACCAGTTCTGAAATAAATTATGCCCTTAATCTAGAAGAGACCCAAGTTATTGATCTCAGGCTATTTTTTACCAATTTATTTTATTTTTCTAAATTCTTCTAATAAAAATAATGACTAGTGGTTTTACTTTATATTTTTATAATAAATAAATAATGTTAATATAAAGATTATAAATATAAATATATTTATACTTAAAATATATTTAAATATATTATACAAAAATATATAAAATATGAAAATATATTTATATATTTTATAAATAAATATATTTTATAATACATATAATTTATATATATTTTAATATATAAATTAAACATTATTTAATTTAATGTATAATAAATATATATTAACATATAAAATATAAAAACACATTTATATATATTTTATAAATAAACATATATATATTTTTAATAATTTTATTTATTTTTGCCCCCAAAGCCCCAGTAGATAGTTGTATGCCATAGCTGCATATCCTTCTAGTTGCTGTATGTGGGACGCGGCCTCAGCATGGCCAGAGAAGCGGTGCTTCGGTGCGCGCCCGGGATCTGAACCTGGGCCGCCAGCAGCGGAGCACGCGCACTTAACCACTAAGCCATGGGGCCGGCCCTAAATATATTTTTTACATGAATATATTTCCAAGTTTTCAAGACTAGTCAATGACCACATTCTGTAAACCTTTTAAGAAAACCTGAAAATTTTCTTTTGGTCTCAAATTCTCTCAGTTGCAAACAGAGTGGAACCAGGGGCTTCTACCTCATTAATAATCTAGAATAAGAGAATAGCTAAGAGCAAGAGAAGGAATAAAAAATTTAGAGTTTCTAATTAGCTGACAAGTCAGATAACTTATGTTGGGAGACGGCTGTGAAGTGGAATAAAAGCGCTGCTTCTGAAAGACATTTAGATTAAATCAGTTAAGAGGAACACATGGGCATTAAAAAACATAACAAGATCTAAAGAAGAAAGTTGAAATTCCATCACCCTAGGAGCCACTATTAATATTTTGGTATGTATCTTATTTTTTTTTTAACAAGAAAAAAAAAAGAATCACATAGCATAATTTTGGTAGAAGTTTTTTTTTTGAGGAAGATTGGCCCTGAGCTAACATCTGCCAATCCTCCTCTTTTTGCTGAGGAAGACTGGCCCTGGCTAACATCCATGCCCACCTTCCTCCACTTTATATGGGATGCCACCACAGCATGGCTTGCCAAGCGGTGCGTCGGTGCGCGCCTGGGATCCAAACCGGTATAGCCCAGGCTGCCGCAGCAGAGCGCGCACACTTAACCACTTGCGCCACCGGGCCGGCCCCGGTAAAACTTTTTTTTACCACTTAAATATATTGTAAGCACTTTTCCATCTTATAGTTCTTTTTTGAAAACATGATTTGTAATGGCTTTAAAATATTGTTGCACTTCTTATGTGAATGTAGCATTCTTACCCGAAATTCTGTGGTAAAGTCAACATTTCTCCCAACATTAATATTTCTGCACCATTTACAGTTGAAGGATCATCTCTCATGAGTTGGTTAAAGAGATCTCCTGTAGAAAGAGAAAAACATAAAATTCTAACACCTACCTTGTAAATAAGTTTTACTCACATAAAGAAATAGCTGGGAGAAATATTTTTTAAAAATAATCTTGAAAAAAATTGCATGTAAAAAAATTAATTTTTAATCTTCAATACAACAAATGCATGCCAAAAAAATTCTGGTTTCACAGAAAATGAACATTTCAGAAACAAAGAAAAATGTAGGTCATGAAATATAAAACATAGAAAGCTCCAATAATTTTAAATAAAGGGAATGCTAACACATACACTGATGAAACATTTGAGGATAAATGCAATTTTAATAGTATCATGACTATAAATGTATCTTTACTAAACTAAAATAAAAGTCTCTTGTTGCCATGGGATATCAATAGTATCTTGACTTACAGATTGTGAGTGAGACCTATTAGATGGCCACCACTCACATGGTACAAAACAGGCAACAAAGAATTAGCGTAAGATTGGCAAGAATAGGCTTATTCCAAGGTAATACAGGCAATCCAGGTTTCAACTTTTCCCTAGGTGCAAGCATGTGCCATACCAGGTAAGTCTTTCTCTTCACATGTTACTGGAATATTGGTGAATAAAGTAGGCTTAGTCAACCGCATCACTGTGAATTAAGAAGAAAAAAAAACAAAAAACAAGAAAATATTAATATTGCTCTGGACTAAGTCCAAATTGCATGGTATTCATCAATTTTATACTACTATAAAATATGATGCAAATACTTTCTAAACTAAATTTAATATTAAATACTTCCTAAGATTATTACACAGCAATGATTTACTAAAAATGTTAATATATAACAAAAAGAATTTCATATATTAAAAAAAGAGAACAATTTTGCTTTTATTTACAACCTAATGACTTATAAAAATTAAATGCAAATGTAATATGCCTGATTATAGAAAAACTGGAAAATAAAGGAATTTCAAAGCTTAACATATATTATGAGAACAAGGTTTTAAAAAAAAATCCTGAGTGACTTCATCATAAATAATATCAAGAAAATATTAACTAATATAAGCTTGACAGGGAAAAAAGTTTAGGTGCACCATTTTGAATATGAAACAATTTTATAACATAAGGATATTTGTGAGCTTTATCCCTCATTAATAATCACTGGCCACTGGAAGTTCAATAAGTGGTTCTTAAAGTAATATTAATTCTGTGCAGAAATTACGACAATATCAGTTAATGTACAGGTTTATAAATTCCAACCAAAACTAAGATTGTTCTTGGAACATGACAGAATGTGTCTAAAGTTTACCTAGAAAAACAAATAAATGAAAATAAGCTAAGGAAATTAATGGGAAAAAATGAGGAAGAACTGGACTTACCATATGAAAACACTTAAGTCCATAATCAACTAATTGGCTTATTAATGGAAGACCGTACAGATATACTAAATAGTTAAAAAAAAAATTAGAATGCAGCAGCAGCAGCAAAAAAAAAAATTAACTTATAAGGTGCTAGGACAACTGGTTAGCTATCTGGGAAAAATAAAATTTAATTGACAAATTCATTTCAAATACCAAATAAATTACATATGAATCAGGGGCTGGCCTGGTGACATAGTGGTTAAGTTTGTGTGATCCACTTTGGAGGGTTCCCAGGTTCAGATCCTGGGCATGTACCTATACACTGCTCATCAAGCCATGCTGTGTCAGTGTCTCACATACCAAATAGAGGAAGATGGGCACAGATGTTAGCTCAGGGCCAATCTTCCTCACCAAAAATAAGTAAATAAATAAATAAATAAATAAATAAATAAATAAAAAATTACATAAGAATCAAATAGTTAAATAAGACAAAAATTAAGCCACAGAAAACTAGAAAAAGTAAAAATTTATTAAATCTAGTCTAGTGAAGATAGGACATTCTAATTAAAAAATTTTTTTCACTTATTTCTAAAGATTGATATTTGACCACATCAAAATAAAGACAAAAACATAAAATAATCATACAAACTTGTAAAATATTTCAGAAAATGAATCACAGAAGACTATTTCTTTACACTCTATTAAAAATGTTCATTCAAATCAAAACCAAAAAATTTTAAAGACAATAGACCTAAATGGTCAATTCACAATATAAGTGGTGTTCATCAGCATATGTAAAAATGTACCACCTAACCATTAACTAGCCATATCATTCATATCAAATTTAGTGACTTTCTCATCCTAGTCTCAGCTTAAACGTCATCTTTTGCAGAAAAGAAGTAATAGGTCACCCTATTTCTCTCATAGCCCCTTGTATTTACCATGAACTGTATTTATTTATAGCACTCCTATCCAAACTCCATGAGGTTTGGGCTCTTATGAACCATGATGAGTTTTGTGGCCTCAGTGCTTGACACAAGTTCTGGCAAACAGTTATGTTCTATAGATTTTTGCTGAATGAAAGAATTAGCATCTCACCAAAACCCTTAAGTAACTTGCATTATTTTGAAGATGTAAGTTTCCTGAGCTGAGGCCATTAAACAATGTTGTATTAAATAGATGGCTGTTGAAATAGTCAACAAATGCTAACCTTAAGTTTTCTGAAGTCACTTGTATAGCTGGTATTTACTGAGCATTTACTAGTGCCAGACATTACGCTAAACACTTCACAAGTATTAACACATTTAATTCTCCTGACTACTCTGCAAGCTTGGTATTATTATTATCTGCCTTTTACAGATAAGGAAGACACCTGGAGAGGGTAATTTGCATATAAAAGATTATATAGCAGAGAGAAGGCAGAACTAGATATGAACCCAGGTGATTTCACTCTGTTCAAAAATAATTCTCCGGCCGGCCCCGTGGCTTAACGGTTAAGTGCTCATGCTCCGTTGCTGGTGGCCGGGGTTCGGAACCCCGGGTGCGCACCAACGTGCCGCTTCTCTGGCCATGCTGAGGCCGCGTCCCACATACAGCAACTACAAGGATGTGCAGCTATGACATACAACTATCTACTGGGGCTTTGGGGGGAAAAATAAATAAATAAAATCTTAAATAATAATAATAATAATAATAATTCTCTATATTATTAATTATAAGCCTGGGGTTAAAAACCTGGAATGTCATGTGTTATCAGAAACATCCCATGTGAATTCATCTCAAACAGACCATTAACCAGCTAAAAAGATCAATGACGTGGGAGGGGAGAGGTTGGGGAGGTTTCTGACCTTCTACTTTAATTTTCAACTAGGAAAACAGATAAAAATTAAGTACAACCTGAAGGAGATAAAAAGGTGCTCTGAAAATAATATAAAGGAGGCAGTTTTTCTCATAATCTAAATATCTAAGACTTTAATCTCACTTTTAACACCAATCAGTGTTCTCTACTTCTTCCTCATTTTTTTTTTTCATTTCAGAAGAAATCAAATCTTAACAAATAAGGAGGAAATACACTGTCAGGGGAATCCCGAAACACTCTTTTTTTAAAGTGTCCTTGAGTTCACCCAAATGTGTAGGCAACTTGTTTGCTTATTATACGCTCAAATTTCCATTATGTATAAAAGCCCTATAAAGCTTAGTTTTTGCTGATTCTATGTTTTTCTAGTTCTGTGGGTAAAGAACAACCCTCTGTTAAAAATAAAAAGACCCCAAACGGGTATTAAAAATACCTGTTTTCTTCATATTTTCAAAAAAGGGTAAAAATCAGCAGGGGGGTAGCAGTTGGTAAGAAATACTGTCATCTTGTAGACTCAAAGAAAATCACTATATAGCACAATTTGTCATATTGCAGATTCTTAAACACAAACTGAGAAAGCCGAGTGAGTGACATAAAACTATCTCATTCCTTGAAGGACAATCCAAAGTATGCCCATATCAAAGACAGATTTACAACTCAGTATTTCCTGCTTTGTAATGAATTACTAGACCTCAAAAATTAAACATAATGTTAGCTGGAAAGGAGCAAATACCAACAAAAGGTTTAAAAAAAAAACCTAGCAGAGGAACTATAATAAAGAACTGGTAATTAAACAGTAATTTTGTATCCAGCCTTGAATATTAAAGCAGGTTCTTGGTCAAAATTAAAGCAAAAGAGAATATGTGGTTTTTTTAGTCGAGTGCCAATTATTCACTACCCACATTGCATTGTTAGTGCCATGTGTAGAGACACTCAGCAGAACTAGCAAAACACAGACATTTCATTTACTTATGAAATTCAGGTTTCATCTAAAATCTTACAAACAAAACTTTTGTAAGTCTCCAGTAAATTAAGAAAAAGATAGCCTTGAGGTTATAAACTAATGAACTGGGCCAAGATCATCTTGCATATATGTTTTGCTTGGCTACAACATTAAAAAAATAAAAAAATTAGGTAGAATCTTCTTCAGGTTCAAGAGTCCTTCCCACATTCTACAGTTTTACGTGTCCAGCCCCTGAAGGCATTCAAGATTGTGAACCTTGGACTAATTTTGGGCATTCTGAGCAAATTAAATCAAAGTGAATCATTATGAAGGAGCTCATCCTGGAAATTTTCAAAAATAGGTCTTTAAGTTATCTGATAAGTTGGTAAATGAAGTTAAACTCATGTGATGCCCTCCACATCTTTTTTCTTTGAATTCGACTTAACATTTACTTGAAGGTAGATAGCTTGTCAGGGAAAAATAAAATTATGGTACTGCTGCCACTTTCCTAGAGAATAAATGCTGATGGTATTTTACCAAATGCCCTCAGACTCTACCTTAGTGTATACATCTTTGTTCCCCAATTTCCATGTCTATGACTTAACAGTGGAACGAGGAAATACTGCTGAGCTCTACTACTAGCTCGTGCTAGAATCATCAGTCCTAAGGTTCTTTTTTTATTTATTTATTTTTAAAGATTTTATTTATTTATTTTTTTCCCCCCAAAGCCCCAGTAGATTGTTGTATGTCATAGCTGCACATCCTTCTAGTTGCTGTATGTGGGACGCGGTCTCAGCATGGCCGGAGAAGCAGTGCGTTGGTGCGCACCCGGGATCCGAACCCAGGCCGCTAGCAGCAGAGCGCGCGCACTTAACCGCCAAGCCACGGGGCCGGCCCAGTCCTAAGCTTCTAAATACTCTAAAAAGGCTTCAAAGAACTATCAGTGGAGTTTAAATTCTTAGGGCTTCATTACTCCCTATGTTCTGTCTAGGTAGATGATAAATGAACCTCTCCCTAAGATTATGGCACTACTGGCAATAAAACTCAATCTTCAATTTCCCAGTTCTGAATTACTTTTTCATTGTTTCTCAAAGGGGTAGAAAGCAATTTACACAGAGTAAATCAGAAAAATTTAAATTTGTCACATATGAAGAAGCTCTCTTTTTTTGGGGGAGGAAGATTAGCCATGAGCTAACAGCTGCTGCCAATCCTCCTCCTTTTGCTGAGGAAGACCGGCCCTGAGCTAACATCCATGCCCATCTTCCTCTATCTTATAGGTGGGACACCTGCCACAGCGTGGCTTGATGAGTGGTGAGTAGGTCCGTGCCGGGATCCGAACCTGCCAACCCCAGGCTGCTGAAGCGGAGTACACGAACTTAACCACTACGCCACTGAGCCAGGCCCAAGCAGCTTTTCTTTTAAATTTCCTTTTTTCTCCCCAAAGCCCCAGTAGGTAGTTGTATGTCATAGTTGTACATCCTTCCAGTTGCTCTATGTGGGATGCCACCACAGCATGGCTTGATGAGCGGCGTGTAGGTCCGCACCCAGGATCCAAACTCACGAACCCCAGGCTGCCAAAGCAGAATGCGTGAACTTAACTGCTATGCCACGGGGCCGGCCCCAAGCAGCTCTTTTTAATGTGTGACTTTTGGATTAAAAAACTGCTCCCATGACCCCTGACTGTACCTTATATTTTCAGCTCTGTGTAGAATCATTTCAAATGAATAAAAATGTATCATAAAAAAACACTGTATTCTTTGTGAGTGACCCTGTCTTATGATTATCAAACTTTTAATGCTTGATTAGCAGCCTTATGGTAAATAAGACCTGAACAATAAAAATCAAATCCATCATTTATGATTTCCTAATAATATCAACCAACTCTTATTTGCAAGCTTGCTGGAAATACTGAATAACTTCTTGAAGTTTCTCCAGCAGTCTTGACTAACAAGTAAGAAGATTAACGAATAAAAGAGGAAGTAATTACTGAAGAAGTTACCTTGGAAACTCCCTCTACACCCGGTGATTTTTCATTTAAGACTTTTGGAAGCATTCACGCACATGATGATTATTTTCTACACAGTAGTCTCACTGAGATAATAAAAAGGTACTACAAGTAGTTAAAAACAAAACAATGTTTGGATAGAGTGAAACCGAACTGGAAAAGATTCTCTCTTTAGTTAAAATTAGTAGACTCCTTGTATTTTAAGCAACCTCAGCCAGCTCAGGCTATGAAGAATCCCTCCAAAGGGCACGTTTACCAGGTATTATCGAGCCCCTACCGTGCCAGGCAGTGCCACAAAGCAATCAAGTCTCTGCCTTTCTAATAAGCACAGTCTTACTGTTTTTTTTCAGGGAGCTGGTTTGACTACTTAACAGTAGTAACTCCATGTAAGTTCCATAAGGGTGGGGTCTATGGTTGTTTCCTTCCCTACTATATTCTAGCACTAGCTCATGGCAGGCATTTAAATTTGTTAAATAAATACATGCTTTTATAAAACTTTTATTCTGTAATCACTTTGGGTATTTTTCTGAGGTGACGTGTACACTCAATTTATAACATTTTGCTTATGGAAAGCCTACAATGACTCCAAGAACCAGCCAACTAGTAATGAGTACTAAGACTGAATTACCTGTATTAGAATAAATAAAGAATAACTTGATCTCTTATCCACATTTGATACTTCCCTTCAAAACAGGTTATAGCCTTAAAGATACATTACGGTTTTGGGCAAATTATACATTTTCACCTTTGTTTTAAAACAACACATCAACTATTGCTTATTACATATCTTTGGACATATCAGCAGAATCTGGGCTGATCTCCCAATATGAACCACATTCATGCCCACTTGAATAGCATTCCCAAAATGTTTTAGTTTTATTTAAAAAAAAATCATTACACTTTAGGCGAATAAAGAAAAAAATACTATAAAATTAGATTTCAGGGATTCACCAAAATCCAAACTATTTACTGTAATTCATAGAAATACCTAATTCAACCACTGGAAAAGTAACAGAACAAAAGGAACAGAACATTTACCTTGAAATTCAGTATAAATAATAATTTATCGCAATTTACTTATTTACTTTTTGCTGAGGAAGATTTGAAATTCAGTATAAATAATAATTTATCACAATTTATTTATTTATTTACGTTTTGCTGAGGAAGAGTCACCCTGAGCTAACATCTGTTGCCAATCTTCCTCTTTTTTTTGCTTGAGCAAGACTGGCCCTGAGCTAACACCTGTGTGAATCCTCCTCCATTTTGTCTATGGGGTGCCGGCACAGCACGGCTGACAAGTGGTGTAGGTTTGAGCCCAGGATCCGAACTTATGAACCTGGGCCGCTGAGGCGAAGCGTGTCGAACTTAACCTTTATCCACCAGGCCTCAGGGCCAGCCCCACCACAATTTATTTAAAGGAAGTATAATCCAGAAAGTTCTTGACTTAATTGACAAGCCTAGGAATTCACCTGGTAGTTATTTATTTCTGGGATAAAGACTGTACACATATTACCATACAATTATTTTTCACAATGTTAAGAATAAATTGGCTATATTAGCAAAGGGTCAAATAAAAAAAATTAAGTCATTAAAAACTTAAAAACTGGTAAAAAATGTTCATTTCACTACTGCAGTTCATACTTAGTTCATTCAAAATATTCTTCTTTTTGACAATCAGTAGAATTCATTACATACTAAAAATAACGCCATATTTACGCACAAATAAATCAATTTTCCCAGTAAGAGCTAATCTTCCTTTAAGAAGATTTCCTACATATTCACAGTACATAACATCACAGAACACCCATATTTGGCCTAAATGTCTCTGAATTGTAGCATTACAAGATGGAAGTTCATTGTGCCTGATAATTTGATTGAGTTTTGTCCAAATGTCTTCCAGAGTTTGGTTGTTACAAATAGTGTGTTCTATTGTCCATCTTGCTCTATAAAGTGAGTGCAAATTTAGTGCCTTTAAACTGTCTTGCAATTTTTTGGACAATGGAAAAATATTTTCAGTACTATTACTGCAGGGAAGTGAAACACTCCAAGACCTCTTCTTGAACCGTTTTCCTTTTTCTGATTGTTCATCCAGATTTCCAGAATTAGTCAGTTCATTCAGTGTGTGTGACCGGATCAAGTGCTTCTTTTTTTTCAAATCAGGTTGAAACTCCAATAGATCTACTGTGCAATCATAACTCTGTGATTTAACATCATGTTCTGAAATGGTTAAGTACTGTTTCACATCTTCAGCTGCCTCCTCAGAAACCACAGGTGGTGATCTTTTAGGTTTGAGTGGAAGTTTGGACCCATCATGTGGAAACCAAGGAATAAATCTCGATAGTGGACGTGTAGGAAAGTCTTGAATTGCTTTCTCTGCAATTTTTGGCAGTTGTGTGGGATCACTCTCATATGGTCGATAATGTAATATTACTTCCGTAGTCATTCTGCAGTAATCCAGTTACTCAATGAAGAGAAAATTTCTTAGCTGAGCTCCTCAGAGCTAGAATGTAATTTATAATTACAAGACTCGCTCTCTTTCCAAATCAGAGGGAAACAGGACCTGAAGTGGAAGTATTGCAAAGAATAAGATATGGTAGGGACGGCCTACATATAAATAGGCAAGGAGAAAAAGAAAAACAGAACCAATCTCAATATGATATTTTACCAAAGTGCTATTGGTAAATGTAAATGTAATCCACAAAATTGGAAATCCTTTCTCTCACCAAAATAAGGGATAAAATCACTTCCTGCCTAAAAATGCAAGTAGTCAACATGTTTCAACTTGACAGATATAAAGGTTTGGGAAGTACTGATATTAATATATTAGGCTACAATAATCTTAAGACTACAGCAGAATAAAGAGTAAGTTAGTGATTCTTAAAATACTAGATTCACATAAAGAGAACAAAAATGTAATAATACTTAAAAATTTGAGCCATCTGAATTGAGGACAATGAAAATCACTATAATTTTTAACCTATCTTGAAGAAAATAGATCATTTATACTTTAAAAGTATATGAATTCTACAAATATATAGACAGAATACATAATGATTTTATTTCATTCTCAGTAGTAAATGCTAAACACATGAAAATGGTTTAAGTGCATTTTGACCAGGCTAGGAACTAGTTTTGTGACCAAGTCTCCTCTGCATTAGTTGGGGCACGTAAGCAGTATCAAGACCTTAGTATTATGGCTCCTAAATTCCAATCTGGAGGAGGAACAAGAAGGCTAGACTTTTTTTTTTTTTTATCTCTTAGAAAACAAAAGTCCTTAAGTTGCCCAAAATTGAGTAACTGATTCTAAGTTCCAGCATATAGTACCTAGGCTCAAGAATGGAGCCTTTCAGGTTCTGCAAGTTAGGCTTCCTAACTAGGCCCAAAGTTGTAAGAGGCATAAAGCAGGCTCTTCCATATCTGAACTACTGGAAAAAATAAGAAGTTGAATTCCTTCTCCTCAAACTTGTTAGAGAACTACTTGACGAAGATTCTTCCATTGCTAGGATGATTGTGAGCGTGGACTCCTGTCATGATGTCACAATACTCATTTGACCACTGATTCTGAAGAGTCAGAAGAAGTAACTAATCTCATAATGATTCTTTTCATCTACTGTTAATGTCCACTGAGTATCAAATGTGACAACTCAAATTCATAAATGACTGTGATCATTAACATCCATATTTTTAATATGGATCTACATATAAACAGCATATTCTTTCAAGAATTAACAATGCTTTTACTTTTTTCTTCCCTCTTCCTTACACTTTCATCTTGTAGGATATGGCTCTGAGAATTCTTTCATTGTTGTCTGAGCTTATTCAGTGTTGTACTCCAGGGACACTGAAGTTGTGAGCTCCTTAATATTTTACATACATAAGAAAGTAAACTTAAACAACCATATAAATTGATATATTTGGCATCCAACATCAGTAAAATTAAAACTTGTGAAAATTCTAGATTAACTAGGAAATGGGGAAGAATGGTACCAAAGAGCTTTAATAAAGTTTAAACTATTTGTGAATTTTAAAGCATTTGTTCCTTTAGGCTGCTAAAATACTCCTTCCTAGGTATCTTCTGTTTTGGAAAATAAAGAATAATAGAAAACTAAAAATTCCCAGCCAGCCCTTGTGGTATATCAGTCAGGATTTGGTGCTCTCACCGCCGTGGCCGGGGTTCGTTCCCTGGTCAGGGAACCACACTACCCATCGTCTGTCGGTTGTCATACTGTGGCGGCTGTGTGTTACTGTGATGCTGAAAGCTATGCCACTGCTTTTTCAAATACTGGCCGAGTCACCCATGATGAACAGGTTTCAGTGGAGCTTCCAGACTAAGGCAGACTAGAAAGAAGGAACTGGCCAGACACTTCCAAAAAAATTGGCCATGAAAACCCTACAAATAGCAGCAGAGCATTGTCTGATACAGCGCCAGAAGATGAGAGGGTGGCGCAAAAAAGACATGGCAGGGATCTGCTCTGCTGTACACAGGGTCGCTAAGAGTCGGAATCGACTTGATGGCAGTAACAACAACAAAATTCCCAATGGCAGTTAGCCTCCATATTACTGGAATTTAACTGTGTTTAATAGCTTCCAATTTGTATAAGCAATATAGTCTAGCAGCTAACAAAACCATTCTAAATTCCCATCAAAGTAGTCGGTAAGGGAATGATCTCTGAAAATGCTGTTGTCCTTCAGTAGGAGGCAACATGGAGTCTTTGAAAGATGGAGGAAGGCCTTGAGTTGAAATATTACCTCAATCACTTACTAGCTTTATGATCTTCTAAAAGTTTCTTAACTTCTGAGAGTTAAGTAATAAATTTCACATACTTGATGTGAGATTGAGAGATAAAGAACATGACAGTTCCCTTTCTTCATTTCCTTTTCTCCAGGAATAACCCATTTCACTCCAGTTTATATGCTCAGGCTAAACTTATAGGTCATATTGTTACATTACTTAATATCGTAGTTTCTTAGTTCTACAGTCAGAGACACTCCTGTTAACCCCAGCTATCAGCATATGAATTTATGTTACAAATGGGACTGGTGAGCTTCTGGAATGTCTGATGCGTACATCATAACTGGGAGGATAAGGGTCCCTCAAAATGGATGCCACAAGAAAGGTAAGTGCAATTCAACTGAATTCAAATGTCTATTGAGCATTTCTCAGCTCAGTCCAAGAAGGTATTGGTAACCACATAGAACAGTATCCAAGAAATAAAAAGTGCATTTGTGGTAGTAGAAAATAGATGAAATAAAGCTGAAAGCATTTCTTTTTTTTTTTTTTTTTGTGAGGGAGATCAGCCCTTAGCTAACATCCATGCTAATCCTCCTCTTTTTGCTGAGGAAGACCGGCTCTGAGCTAACATCTATTGCCAATCCTCCTGCCCCCCCCCCCCAAAGCCCCAGTAGATAGTTGTATGTCATAGCTGCACATCCTTCTAGTTGCCTTATGTGGGACGCAGCCTTAGCAAGGCTGGAGAAGCAGTGCGTCAGTACACGCCCGGGATCTGAACCCAGGCCGCCAGCAGCGGAGCACGCGCACTTAACCGCTAAGCCACCGGGTGGCCCTGAAAGCATTTCAAATAAAAGGTTTTCAGAAAACAATTGAAATGCTAGAAAAACTCTGCCCTGCTGGTTTTCCCTAAATAATGATCTAATTAAATCAACAAACTTACTCAAAATTGTATGCTGTGTACAGAAAGGGAAACTTGACATGAATTTTCCCATACACACAATACTCTGAAGTGTAGCAAGTTTGAGCAAACCTAAATTATATGTTGTAGTACTGTGTATTTCTAAATCCTTGGCACTGTTGTCGCGCGATACTAGACTAATCTTACAGACGAAGCAGAAGCCTGGTAACTGCCTCAGTGCCACATGAAGAGACAAGAGACAGAAGGAAAAACCACTTTAGATGTCCGCTGTAAATCATTTTGGTTCACTAGGCTCTCCCCGGTTCGGCTGGGGACGTCAGCTTCTGCGGCTAAAATCTGCCCGGTGATTGCAGCAGTATATAACAGAGTGAGTGATTTAGCACGTTATCTATTCCATTCTGGAGAGAGGCTCTCAAACCTAAAAGGCAAAGACGTGAAATTGCTTCCTCCCGCTCCCCGCCAAGGAGACAGCAGGAGGGCGAGCACTGACAGTTCTTAAGAAGGACGAGACCTACATCTCAGAAGCCAGGTCTTCGTGGCAAAGACTTCGAGAACAAGTGACAGAAGGGGAGAAATCAGATTAAGGGGAGTCAGGCTCGCAACAGTTTACCTTTCAGGGCCAGCAGGTGCTCCTGTTTGGGGGGATTCACTTCCATTTTGCTCGGCACTTTCGACCCACTGTCTACGGAGGCTGAAGAGGTTCAACGAAGCCCGGAAGAAAACAGAAAAGCGCACGTTCAGACAGGGGCGTCAAACACACACTCAACAGTTTCTCTTTGCCGGTGGTGCCTTAAATTCTCTTCTTCCCACGTCATCTGCGCATCCAACAGCTTCTTTTTACCAAAGCCATTTCTTGCCTCTTAGAGACGTATACATAAAATACTTCTCTATTTGCCAGCCACAATCACACATCGCCATGTCAAGAAACCATTTCCCGGTAACAATACATGGCCTCCTAAATACCTACACTGCAGAGTAAGATACTGATGTGGCATGCTGGGATTTGTAGTTCATACAAAAATCGCATTGCATGCAGGGAGATGTAGCCTTCCCTCACGCCGTCCGTTTTGCAATTGGGAAGAGATGGTTAGTGGACGGAGTTTCACTCTGAAACCTGTTTTGTGCCTTTTTAAAAATTCCTTCCATTAGTTGCAGACTCTTTAATAACAGTAAAAATAAAGCGCTCATGCGTAAGGCTGTGCCGCCAAACAGCTAACGACAGGCAGAAGGAGGAGCGAAAAGGTCGGTCGAGCGACGCCCCGCGTCGTACTGCGCCTGTGCGCCAGCGGCGAGCGCCGAGACCTCTGGGTAGGTGGCTCTACCCCGCCCCTCGGTGGAAGGCCGGGTCAGCGGCTTCTGCGGGGCCGCTCCTCATGGGATGGCTGCCCTGATTGTAAACAAGCCTGGAGCGGGCCTAGACAGTGCTCGTCAGGGCAGCCGAGGGACGGCTGTGGTGAAGGTGAGGGACCTTGCGTGCTGTGTTCTCCACCATCGGTTCATCCCGGAGATCTGGCCGCAGCGCCGCAACCCTGGCTGCTTTGGGTGGGATGCGCCGGCTTCTGGGCCCCTCTCGGCCTTACAAGCCTTGCCCTCCCCTCCGCGACCTTTATCCCCGCAGGCGTGAAGTCGCCTGGTCTTCTGCTTATGCCAGTCCCTTGCTTGGCATCGCCAGCGGGGATATTTGTGAAAAGGAGCTTATGGGCCTGTTAGAGGGACCTGCGCTGGTCTTTCCCCGTCCCCTGCTTTTAAACTCAACAGGCATTAATTAGCTTATTTTTATTAAATTGAGCCGTTATTATCGCCAAGTACTGTGTTGGGTATTTTAGCTCGTTAATACTTACTTATGAGGTAAATGTTAATTCCTCTTTTGCAGGTGAAGAAACTCAGGTTTAGGTTAACGCAGTGTGTGGCAGAGCCAGGATTGGCTCTAAAGTCTGCTTTTCACTATCGCACTAATTCTAATAATCAGGCATCTAGTATTGGCTGATCTGCCCCCTCCTCTCTTGGTAGTACAGTTTGTCAACACTTGAGAAATCTCCAACAGCAGCATAGATGGGCATTAACGCTGGGGTATATGAATTGCCTTATGCTTGAAGTTTGAAATTCTACCATGTGTAAATGCTCTAAAATGCATTTATTTAAAAAAATCAGTTGAAATATGTGGAATTCATTTTCCCCTTCCACTGTCTATATGTGGAAAGATCTGGAGGGGAGAACTGATCTCAGTGGTTTGTAGAATAACCTTCAGGATCATCTGTAATCTGAGATATTGGTACTTCTCATTCCTGGCTTCATGTTAGGATCACTGAAGACTTAAAAAACTATGGATGCACTCCTCTTCCCCCAGTTCTAATTAACTTGACATCAGTATATTTTTTACATTCCCAGAAGTGATTTTAATGTGCAACCGGGATTGAGAACCACTGGAGCAGATGATATCTGAAGTTCTTTTAAGATCTTGAACAACTGTATTATCAATCAGTGTTGGTGGTGGTTGATTCATCTCACCTTTATATATTAATGAAGTTATTCTGAAGCAACACAGCATATCTGAGATGCAGAGGAGCCCTCTTACTAGGCATGTTGTGTGGTTGAGATTTTATTTATTGAATTGTGCTTTTTCTAAGAGAATACCTGAAGATTATTTTGTGAATTAACTTGAATTAAGAAGTTGTAATTGGAATGGATATTATTGCTGCATCTACTTTTGTTACTATTTGCCTTAAAATCTGAAAAATATACCAAAGCCTGATGTAACTCCAGTTTGTTACAGCACAGAGTTGGATATATTAGGGGGTCACTTTGTTCATTTTCATCTTTACATGTAAAATGTGCTTGAGCTAGGCAATAAGATAGCCCTTTTTGGCAAAATCTCTTCATTTTCATAAATGAGAACAAGAAGTATTCATTGGAAGGTCAAAGTTGAAGTATGTAATGCTAATAATATGTAAAATGGCCTCTTGCTTAATGAACAAGTTGATAGTAACAGGGTTTTTATCATTGAGGAAAACAAAGACAGAAATCTGCTATAATGAAATTATTTACATTCAAAAAAGAATCAGGAAAGTTTCTTTTGAATAGCGAGCCTCCTTAGTCCTTTTAAAATATGGGCTGGTTTATTAAAATGTGATTTGCATGTAATAAGTTTGAAGCCCTCTTTGGCATATTTGTGGAGTTTGTAAAATTAAGAGCCTTTTCCCTATCTAGGACTTAATTTCTTATGCTGTTAGCCACAATTCCTATTCATAAATACTGAGGAAAGAATTTCTTACTCTTATTATTTACTGAGTTGATGGAAAACAGTCTAGAACTTTATTTTTGGACCTCTGTTTGGTTTATTAATCAGTGGAATTTTACTAGTGCTTTTTGAAAAAACCCATGGTAGCAACGTAAGTTCTTTTATCTTGTGTAATGATGGAATCAGAGATATAAGATATAAATGAACTAAGTAAAATTTTAATTTGGTTCTTTGGAATTTCTTACTATAAACAAGTTTAATATATTACGGTGTCACAGTAGTGAGAACATTTATAAAAAATGTTGCATTTACGTTATAATATCTAATTCTGTTGTGAATATCTTTTCTGTATTTAATTGAATTTGATACTTAAGTGAAACTTTTTTCCTGCCTTTTAAAAAAATGTAGGATAAATTGAAGTGTTTGTGTGTATGATACATATAATTTTTGTGTAGCTGAGTGTTCCCCCACCAGGAAACCACTGTTCCAGTGTAATCAGTTTCCTGTGTATCCTACCAGAAAGATAGTATACCTATATAACTATATATATATAAATAAATAGATGCTCTCTTTCTCTTCCCACCTTTATGCAAAAGTTAATGTATTCTGTATATAGTTTTCACTTTGCTTTATTCATATGAAATAATTCTGTGTGTACATAAAAAACTTTCTAACTCTTCCTCACTAGACTGCATAGTTTTGTGGTATATGAATGTACCATAATTTATTTTTCAGTCTTGTATTGATGTATATTTACTTTGTTTCCAATCTTTTGCTAATGCAAATGGTGCTGTAAGGAGTAACATATAGATCTTGTCACACGTGTCATATATTTGTAGGATAAGTTCCTGAAGTAGAATTACTGAGCTATTCAGACTTTTGATAGGTATTGCCAAGTTGCCTTCCATAGAGGCTACACTGGTCAATAAACATTTCACAGCAACCAGCAAGGAGAGTATCTGCTCTCCCACACTTGCACCAATGCAAAATGTTATCTAGCTTTTTGATTTAATCTGAAAAAAGTATATTAGTGTACTTTAATTGCATTTCAAAGTGTTTTGAGTGAGGTTGAATATCTTTTCATATATTTAAAGAGCTGTTTTCATTTCCTTTTCTGTGAATTATGTGTTACATTTAAGCTTCTTTTGAACCATACTGGGATGCAAGCCAGTTATGAATTATAAGTTTATTTACAGTGAAAGATGTTTGCATTTCAAGCACTAAGTTGAAATTAATTGCAGAGTTAAGATTAAAATTTTACTGGATTAAGTCTAATTTCCACTCTGGGTTTTCTTTTCTTTTTTTTGCCTTGTGTATTTGTTGGGTGTTGGTGGTTGGCTGAGCTGTTTTTAAATTTTTATTTTCTCGGACTTTATTTATATAAGCACATAGGTGCTTGGGATTTGGAATACCTGTCCCTGGGGGATTTTTGGTCTAACAGGGAAAGACAGGATGGAAGGCAGATAATGGTATAGTATGGTCATTTCAGTCAGACTGAGTGGATAGACCTGAGAGAGACAATTGTTTAGGAATTTGTTGGTTTATTGATGTGAAAAAGGATCCATTAGGAAAATGTCTGTTTACTGTTTCCTCAGCATTAGCATAAAGAAAGAGGCAAAAACAGTTTGTCATGTTCTGGGAACTAAAAGCTGTTTGATATGGTTGGAGAATAGAGTCTGAAAGGGGTGGCAGTGAAGCAACAGAGGCCAGGATTGTAGCAGATCATGGATGGCAGGCACAGGAGTTTGTGGTATATTGAACAATTCAGTGTGGGTATTTCTTTTAATTAATTAAAATTGTGAAACACTTCAGATATGTTAAGAAATAAAAGTACCAAAAATGCTTCAATGATATAAATATAGTTTGCTGAATAATTATAAAACATAAACTCATGGGCCTGGGAATCAGAATATGCTGATTCTTGTCTCCTCCTTTCTTTTGACTGACCCCTTGGCCTTTGGCAAGTCAAGTACCTGTAATTAGAACAAGATAGACAAAATATTTTCTAACCCAAGGGCATATTTATTAATTGAGAACAGGAATGGAAATTTAAGTCTAAGATGATTGCTTTCTTGCCTTTCCATTATATGATATAAATGAATGCTAGAAGATACTTGAAAATTACTTATAGTCTTTTCTTAACAAGTTCTTTATCATTTAAGAGTAAATTGTCATCCTAGCACATATTTCAAATTATTTTTGTCCACATTAATGATGGTTTTTGGGAGATTAGGTAATTGCTGAGAAATTAAGAACCCAACTTTGGTAGAATTATATATTGTTACAGATTCAGATATAATGAATCAAGTCATAATTTTCAAAACGTAAAGATGATGTTAATTTACAACATTATCTTGGTCCCTAACACTTAACATTTCCAGGAGATTTCACCATGATATAATTCTGGTAGGGTCTGTCAGATGAAATGATAAAAGGTGATTTATGGTTTTACAACCTAGACAGTGTTTTTCATGGAGGAATAAAGTAATTTAACAAGACTGACTCAATATATTAGATCTTTTTTTTTTTAATCTGAAATACATATGCTTTTCAAATCATTTGAAGAGGTCATGTTCCCTTTCTAATTAGGTACTGGAGTGTGGAGTTTGTGAAGATGTCTTTTCTTTGCAAGGAGACAAAGTTCCTCGCCTTTTGCTTTGTGGCCACACAGTCTGTCATGATTGTCTCACCCGCCTGCCTCTTCACGGAAGAGCAATCCGGTGCCCTTTTGATCGACAAGTAACAGACCTAGGTAGGAAAATATATATCTATGTATTTAAGATTTGAAATTGTTCATGTAATACAGATGTCATAGAAAAAAGTTTCTTTCTACTTGAGTTTTAAAATTATAAAATTCCAAGCCGGTTTCAGTTTCTCTTAAGGCCAGTACTCTTGTAACTGTAAACTAGCCCATTTTTAGGTACTAATTTTATTTAATCTTCTGAGATGTTTTGTATTCAATAATTATATATGAAGAGCTGTAAGACATCTAAGAAAAACATGCTAACCTTATTCAAAGAAATAAGAAAATTCATTTGCCTGAAGCCATTAATCCAGTAAAACAAGGTTTCCTTTATAAATGAATAAGCCAATAATGAAAATACAGATAAGTAATTTGAGTCTCAGCATGTTTTTATTTACTGTTGTAAGAGACAGAGGTGTTTGTAGCTTGTGATAACTGCTCCTTGTTTTCTGTTAAAATGAGTTTAAAAGTCTTGTGGATTTTTTTCAGTTTCCTGCATACTTTTAAAACTTTGCTTTGTATATTTCAAGATGAGTTATTACCTTGGGATACCAGATTCAGAAATAATAATGTTTATTAATATTTGAACAATTATTTTACAAACATAAGTTCTATGAGTTTACTCTTTTTGATAACAGAATTTTCTCCAAAGTAAATAGTTAAAGATTATCATTTTTTTCAGGTCAGTAGCAGTATTTGTTTTAAGACTGTTTTAAAGTATTCATAGTATATGTCAAGTGGAACACATTCAAAATAATTTATCCATCAAAAAAAGAAAGCAAGCTTTCTTTTTAGAGTGGAAAGCTTTAAAATGCTAAAAAACATGGTTGTAAAATGTTTCCTTGTAGGGAAAGAATAGATTTCTTAAGGTTTGGTAGTCTTTGATTTAAATAAGTAGTATACCCATCTGCCAGAAAACTGATATAGGATAGTGTTAGCATTAATATAGATAACATTAACTTAGTATTAGCCAAGAAATAATAAGGGTGGAGGGGGGAGATGTCTCTATTTTGACATTCTTTTACTTGGCCTTTTATTCTGTAAGATATATATACACACACACACGTATATATATATATATATATATATATATATATATGGATATGTATATCATATCGTCGTCTTTATATAAATCCATATAGAAATAATACTGTTTTACAAATGGAGGATAGACCCTTTCTTCCATCTTTTTGAAGGGCACTGTACTTTCCCTACATAAATATCACAGTGTGGGTTGTTACCACCCTCAATGTTTAACTAAACTAGAAATTTAGGACAGGTAGAGGTTAGTCATATCCTAGGTTGAAATCAAACATGATTGTTATCGTACCAACAGTAGAAAAAACAAACCAACAACTCTGCCTTAGATATAGATTGCAATTACTATAGCTTGCAGATTAGATTTTTACTGTGATTCCAGCCTGTGGAATTTGTGTTAGTGACCCTTAATATAGTTTGATATCATTTTTTTTAGAAAATCGATTTTTAATTGTATTATAGAAATAATGTATATATACATTGCAGAAAATATGAAAATTTATGAAAGTATAAAGAAGAAAAAAATCATTTGTAATTCCTCCTTCTAGGGAAGAAAACTACTGTTGATTGAGAGAATCAGAATCGGAATTCTTCTCTAGTCCAAGAAGAATATCAGTAGTTGTGGTAGTTATTAGTACTGTTCACTGATATTTATGGTTCTTCTCTTCTGTCCACATGGTACAATTAGACTTCTCTGCCCTCTTATAGTTAGGTATGGCTCTGTGATTTCTTTTTAACCAGTGAAATATGGATAGAAGTGAAGTGTTAACTTCCAGGTACAAACTGTTAAGAGGGGATTATGATGGTTTGCAGGAAATCCTTCTCCCTGCTACAGTGAGGTGGTCCAGGTGGTTGGAGGTTCAGTGGCCTGTGTCCCTGATCATGGACAGACAGTAGGGAACAGAATCTTGTCTTGCTCAACCCTTGAGATGTTGCAAGAGCAAAAAGTAGATCTTGGTTACTTTAAGCCATTGAGATTTTAGAGTTATTTTGGCACTTACAGAGGCATTAAGTGATATACTAGGCAGTAGATAGATACTGCCTAGATGCTGCTAAGAGTTTATGTGTATATGTTCATTATGTAATGACAATATTTGGAAAATTATCAAGACAATATTTTTAAATAAAGGACTCACTTAGTATACTTCTTAATCTTTGCATAAATGGAGTAGATAGAACTCAGCTTGTGGTAGGAATATGTGTGAAAAATTAAAACAATTAAGGAGAAAGCCTTGTGGGGGTGATAAGGCTGAGTGCGAAATGATGGGTGGGCTGCATAAAGCTATTTGGGAAAGGAGGTCACAGAAGTCAGAGAAGAGGCTAAAGATATTTAGCCTAGTTTGAAATTTTTTGGAGAACCACAAGAGATGGTTTCTTTTTAAAGAAAAGAAAGGCCAAGAGGAAGGGTAGCCCTGCAGCCAACGACCCCATCATCCCTTTATTTGTGTATTCATTCAGTGAATATGTATTAGGTAGCAGCTAGGTGTCAGATGATATGTGTGGCCTAGAAGCTTACCATAACAGACAAATATTCCTTCTAACTGCTGAAGGATCCAGCTTTTATTTATAGGCCCAGGAAGAGTTTGTGTGTTTTTGTGTGCATGTGCACATGCATATGCACGCTCGTCTGGCCTTTTATGGTCAGTTCTGGGGAAAAGAAGCATTGATCCTTATTCAGATGTGCCTAGAGTCTTATCTACTTCAAAGGGATTGATGTCTTGCTTTGGTGTGAGGCTCTGTATATTTGCATGAAGAGTTTATATAGTTGTAGACTGCTATAGGGTTCTAGGTTAGATGAGGGGTAGGGAAAAATATTATCTTTAGCTGTCCTAGTTCCAGTTTACTTAGAGATGGAGGTATTTTAGGTTAAGTGTATCTTTCATACAGTGGTTTTCAAATATGAGTCATAGGTTATTTGTGGTTATGAAATCAGTTTAATTGGTTGTGAACAGAATTTTTTAAAAAGAAACAATAAAAAATATCAGTGTATCACACACTATAAAAGTGAATATTGATGTGTGAAACTTTTGTTTCAATTATATATATACTATATATGTTATCCTGGGTTGCAATGTATAATTTTATTTATTTATTTTTTTCCCCCAAAGCCCCAGTAGATAGTTGTATGTCATAGCTGCACATCCTTCTAGTTGCTGTATGTGGGACGCGGCCTCACCATGGCCAGAGAAGTGGTGCGTCGGTGCACGCCCGGGATCTGAACCTGGGCCGCCAGCAGCGGAGTGCGCGCACCTTACCGCTAAGGCACGGGGCCGGCCCTGGGTTGCAATGTAAAATGTATTTCTTGGGGCCGGCCCCATGGCATAGCAGTTAAGTGTGCACGCTCTGCTGCTGGTGGCCTGGGTTCGGATCCCGGGCGCGCACCGATGCACCACTTGTCAGGCCATGCTGTGGTGGCGTCCCATATAAAGTAGAGGAAGATGGGCACAGATGTTAGCTCAGGGCCAGTCTTCCTCAGCAAAAAGAGGAGGATTGGCATGGATGTTAGCTCAGGGCTGATCTTCCTCACAAAAAAATAAAGTATTTGTTACTGTAGGTTGCTGTAAAAAATATTTCAAAGCACTTGTTTTAGTATGTATAGTAAAAGTGAGTGACAAAATAGGATTTATAAAGTTAAATGATAGAAAAATAATAGAACTTTAACATATGTTCCACTTAGCATGCTGGAAGTTCTGTTTTATAAAGAGAATATTAACAAGACAGTTGTTCTAGCATAAGAAGAAAATGGGGAATATTTGAATTTTTAAAATTTAGACATTATTAGTGACTGAACTATATGACTTAGAAACTGCTATTGAGGTATGAGGTAAAATGATTAATATTCCATTTTGATAGATTTAGTTTTTATTTTTATATTTATTCTAGGAGATTCAGGTGTCTGGGGATTGAAAAAAAATTTTGCTTTATTGGAGCTTTTGGAGCGACTGCAGAATGGACATATTGGTCAGTGTGGAGCTGCGGAAGAAGCCATTGGGCTATCTGGAGAGGTATTGATTGAACTCGGTGAAATATTTGTTATGAGCATGAACTTCTTCTTTTAACTTAAGATATTTGCCATTAAAAGCATGATATTACCTCACTTACTCCAGCAGGTAGGATTCCAGAAACACAACTTTTCATTACATTACAATTCTGAAGACAACCATACAGAACAAAAGTAAAACTGAAACTTGAATTCTCTGCAAATACTATACCCAAACTATGTTTGTGTGCAAAAACTTGTCTCCTTAGCATAATTCAGTACTGTCCAAGGATAAAGAGTAAAGATCATGGAAGAGTAAGAAGGATGTGTAAGATACATTAAAGCAGAGGATGCAAAAGTGAATCAGTCAACAGTAGAGCACAAAGAAAGAAAGGAACTCCATGAAGAGGCCATTTATTGTAGATAGCAGTAAAGATAGCAGCTCCTGAGGGTACTACTACTGTTAATTATGTGTGGGTGTACTCTCTTTATGCAGACAGGCAGATATCCAGTTCTTCATCCAGACAGGCAGATATCCAGTAAATGTTAGAAGGAAGTCCATTAATGTAGGTTAAAATACATTTTTAACGCTTAAAAAATTGTCTGCATAGCTTGTAGTTTCTGGATATAAGAATAGTTGTAGTAAGTAACAGTTCATGATTTTGGTGATCAACTTAAAACCACATGTTTAGTATCAGGGAAAAAAATGTCAGGTTGATTTCTGCTTCTCTTTTGTTAGATCATGATTTCTTTATATAAAGTGAATCAGTGAAATGAATTTCAGACTGAAGCACTGTTTTCTAAATTTTTTGCAGTTCTTTCACATGCTCTATCTTTTATCTTTATTTCAAAAGACATTAGAATATTATCTAATATTGACCTTGTAAATTATTTGTCAGTTCTGGAAAACAGAAGACATGAATTTTTTATTTTACATGTACACATTTCTCATAATTGCAAACAAAACTGTGTAACTTTAGGTTCTTTTTTTTTTTAATGTGATGTTGAATGACACCATTGATGTATTTTCTAATTTTTATTTCTGGAAAAATTTATACCAAATCTCTACCTTTCCAATTATGGCCTTTTAATATTCAGTAAAAGTTTTCAAAGCATTCTTGATTCTCTGATGTAAAATTTTCCAACTAGAAATGCTTCTTGGTGATTCATGAAAATTAGAGATAATATTTAAAAGCTTGCATATCACGGAGGTTTTATTTTTTTTATTTGCCTGAATCAGTGGTTTTCAACTAGGATTGTGCAGTGGACTCACCTGTGGAGCTTTAGAAGAAAATACACGAGCTCAGGCTTCATTTACAACCTATTGAAATAAGTATTTCTCAGGTTGGAGTCTGGGCATCTGTGTTTTTAAAAGCTTCACAGCTGATTCTGATGCACACCCCTGGTTATCTAAATAGCATTTGTGCTTCTCTTCTTCCTGTACTTGATCATGACAAGTAATATTTAAAGCAGTGGGGATGTATTTAATATCAGTTTTTTAGTCTTAAAAAATGACTTCTAACCTCAATTGTTCAGTTTCTTGTGTGTAAAGTGAGGGGATTTCCTAGAGGATATCTTTGCACTGACTGTGAATCAATGAAACTAGTTTTACTTTTGGCCTCGAATTCATAGCATATATTGATAATCAGTTTTGGAAATAGCTTCTCATTTACCAGTAGAAATGAATACTGTCTTCAGGTGAGCAGTGAATGACCTTTGTACTTAATTACCAATATATATTCATATATAAAGACTGATAAGTTAAAGATTATGGGCTTTTATATTTCAAAATGTTATGTTATAATGATTGGAGTTCAGTTTTAAGACATTAATTTTTTATTTATCAGAGCATCATTCGTTGTGATGAAGATGAAGCTCATGTTGCATCTGTATATTGCACTGTATGTGCAACTCACTTGTGCTCAGACTGTTCCCAAGTTACTCATTCTACAAAGACATTAGCAAAGCACAGGCGAGTGCCTCTAGCTGATAAACCTCATGAGAAAACCATGTGCTCTCAGCATCAGGTGCATGCCATTGAGTTTGTTTGCTTGGAAGAAGGCTGTCAAACTAGCCCACTTATGTGCTGTGTCTGCAAAGAATATGGAAAACACCAAGGTCACAAGGTATGAATATAATTAAACTGGATGACTACCTAGTTTACCAGCCCACCATTTGTTTTCACTGACCTGGGTCTCTATGTTAAAAGTAGGGATTGAGGGCCGGCCCGGTGGCTTAGCGGTTAAGTGCACGCGCTCCGCTGCTGGCGGCCCGGGTTCGGATCCCGGGCGTGCACCGACGCACCGCTTCTCCGGCCATGCTGAGGCCGCGTCCCACATACAGCAACTAGAAGGATGTGCAGCTATGACATACAACTATCTGCTGGGGCTTTGGGGGAAAAAATTAAAAAAAAAAAAAAAAAAAAAAAAAAAAAAGTAGGGATTGAAGAAGAGTTAAGTGATGAATGAATTGAGCTTGGTAGCATGAAGAGAAACGAGATTTAGCATGAAAAGTAACAGCAATTTCTGACTGTTACAAGAAAAATTTCAGAGGGGCCTCCTAATTCTTTCTTTACTGAACAACAGCTTTCCAGCAGAAAACAAAAGTTCTCTTCTTTGTGTGCATGTTTTCATAATGCAATGGATTGTTTTGACAGTATTTATGTCTATTGATGAACTACTGTCTATAATAAAATTTTAGAGTCTCTTGGATTCTTATTGACAAATGGACTTTCAAATTTTAAATTATTTCTTTGCAGGATAAATAGTTTTGGGGTGAAGACAAATTAGTATTTCTTATGCTATGCTTTTTGTAAATGTGTTATAAAGCCACTTGTGGCTGATGCTGTTTTTCTTTTTTTTTTTAATTAATAGGAGTGATTTAAATAACTTTTTATATCATTAGTCAATACAAAAATAGTTCTTTTCTATAATTATGTTGCATTTTGTAGCATTCAGTATTGGAACCAGAAGCTAACCAGATCCGAGCATCAATTTTAGATATGGCTCACTGCATACGGACCTTCACTGAGGAAATTTCAGATTATTCCAGAAAATTAGTTGGAATCGTTCAGCACATTGAAGGAGGAGAACAAATAGTGGAAGATGGAATTGGAATGGCCCACACAGAACATGTATGGAATTTTTTCTTCCTTCTTTACCTTCTTACCCTTTTTCCATCTAATCTTTTTACCTTCTACTATTTATTGAGCAATTACATTGTGCCAGTACTGCATTAGTCACTGGAAATAAGTTTTTAAAAAAAGTCTCTGTCTTTATGGAATTTACAGTCCATCCTGGAAGAGAGACAGTTTCAAGTGTGGTAATGGTTTATTTTGTTGGGGAAGTACAGGACGCCTTGGCAGTGCATACAAGGGGCAACAACTTAGGTGAGTCAGGGAGGGCTTCTTAGAAGACGTGATAACTAAACTGAGATTTGAAGGAATTTAGTCAGGAGGAAGAGTAGGGCGGGGAGTGAGTTGTCCCGGAGAGGGAAGTGTATGTTAAAATACCTGCAAGTGAGAACTGGACATATGGTAGAAACTTAACTAAGTTCACTATGGTTGAAGCTTTGAGTATTAGGCGGGCCATGATAAGAAAAGAGGTCGGAGAGTTAAGGGCCAAATCATGCAGGATCTTGTTAGCCATGTTAAAGTGTCTGGACTTTATCTTAAGAGCAGTGATGAGCCATTGAACAATTGGCATAGGAATAACATAATCATATTTGCATTAAGAAAGGTTGCTCTTCCATGTAGAAAATGAATTGGAGGAGCAACAAGATTGGAAGCAGGGAGACCTGTTAGGAGGTTGCTGAAATTATCCAGTTGAGAGATGTTTCTGGCCTGTAATAATAGAGTAGTGAGAATCAAGAGAAGTAGATGGATTTGAGATATTAAAGAAGTAGAATAGGTAGGTCTTAGTGATTGATTGATAATATTGATTGGATAGGTAACTTAGAGGGCCAGGCATGATGCCTAGGTTTCTACTCTGCCTAACTGGCTGGATGGTGGTATCATGTACTAATGGGGGAGGAGGAAGAATTTTGGGAGGGGATAATGGGACCAAGGTGATAAGTTTAATTTGGATGTTGAATTTATTATTTCTTTGAAATAATCAAGGGGAGATACGCTCCAGTGAATTGAAGAGTGAGTGAGTGTTGGGAAGTGAGTGTGTCTAACTTTTAAGAAGTTTGGCTGTGAAGAGAAGGAAGGAACTAAGGTCGTAGTTGTAGTTGCTTTTTAAAATTGAATTGTAGAGGAGAAAGGAATCTTTTCAGGTGAGAATATAAAATACAGGAACAGACAAAATACAATGTTTTTCTTTGGTAATCACACAAATTTAAAGCTAAGTCATTGGGGAATAATGCTAGAACTGCTCTGTCAAATATAGTAGCCATTAGCCACATGTGACTATTTATGTTTAAATTATTTAAAAATTAAATACAAAATTTTGTTCCTCAGTCTAAATAGCTACATTTCAAGTACATGTAGCTGTTGGCTACCATACTGGACAGCACAGATATAGAACATGTCCATCTTCACAGAAAGTTCTATTGGACATTGTTGTGCTAGAGTGGAACTATTTCATTCATTTCCTCAGCAAATATTTATTGAACGCATACCAAGTGCTAGACACTGTTCTAGCTGAGGAGACACCACTGTATAAGTCAAAAAGCTCTGCCTTTGCAGAGTTTACATTTTAATGTGGAGAGGGAGAGAATAAACAAGTAAAACACTTATGACAGAAGTATGTTAGGTGCTTTGGAGAAAAAACAAGGGAAAGGAAGTGTGCACTTTTATATGGGGTGTTCAAGGACAGACTTCCTGAGAAGGGAAGACCTAAAGGAGGTGAGAAAGAGAGCCATGCTATTATTTGGGGGAAGAGCATTCCAGGCAGAGAGAAGAGAAGTAGAGAGGCCCTGAAGTTGGAGTGTGCCTGGTGTGCTTAAGAAACTGTGAGGAGGCTGTCCTTGAACTCCCCATATCAAGGACTTGGGCATTTATTTTGAGTGGAATGGGAAACCGCTGGAGAGTTTTGAGCAAAAGAATACTTATCTTTCTGACTTAACATCTAAAAAGGATCAGTCTGGCTGCTGGGTGGAGAATCCATTGTAGGGGCAGGTGTAGATCTAGTGAGACCAGTTAGAAGACTGTTATAATAACAGGATGAGAGATGATAATGGCTTGGATCAGGTTGGTAGAGGTGGAGGTGGTGAGGCACGATCAGATTCTGGATATATTTTGAAGTCAGCAGAATTTTCTGAGGGACTAGTTGTGGGATATGAAAGAGAAATGTTAAGGGTGACTCCAATTATTTTGGCTTGAACAACCTGGAGGATGGAGTTGCCATTTATTGAGATGGAGGAAACTAGGTTTGGGGGTAGGAGAGACTGGAGAGCAGATATTCCATTTGCTTGAGATGTCATTTAAACAGTTGGAGTATCCAAAGGCTGTGGTTAAAGGGAAAGATCCAGTGTGGAGATAGAAGTTTTGGAATTTTTAAGGATAGAGGTGGTATTGAAATTTTCATTGTTTCACATATAAAATCTTTGTTAAGGTTACAGTTGTTTAAAACTTATTTTTATTTTCTTAGGTACCAGGTACTGCGGAAAATGCCCGGTCATGTGTCCGAGCTTATTTTTCTGATCTACATGAAACTCTGTGTCGTCAAGAAGAAATGGCTTTAAGTGTTGTTGATGCTCATGTTCGAGAAAAACTGATTTGGCTCAGGCAGCAACAAGAAGATATGACTATTTTGTTGTCCCAGGTTTCAACAGCCTGTCTCCATTGTGAAAAGACTTTGCAACAGGTTGGTAGTTTAAACATGGTTAGGATGTAGTTTAAGAAGGAGGATTTGTAAGGTTAAGTAGATAATTACCAGAGGTACACACTAGCCTATTTTATTAATTTAATAAATATATTTATATTACTACTGTTGTTACTGCGTGCATTAACGTTGTGCTTAGGACATGGTCTCTAACCTCAGATTGCGCCACCAACCACATCAGTGTCCTTCATATGCCCTTCCCAGTGTAAAACCATGGGTTCTAGAACCTCTCTAACTTGTCATTCCTCAGTCATGCCAAGCCCTTTAACTCTTCTTTGCTAGGCATGTACTATTCTTTTTGCTTGGTGGGCTTATATCTGTCTTTTCTGATAGTGGAAATCCTTCTACAAAGTCTAGCTCAAATGTTTGCTATTCTTTGAAGCTCTCTCTTCCTTGCTCTTTCTTTGGGTGCCTCTTTAGCATGTAATACCTATCTTTGCTCTAATTCAGTGGTTCTTAACTTCAACATTACAGCAAACCTATGTTTTTTGATGGTTGAGGTATCATAAGCAATTTGTTACCCAGTTTGCAGAGGATGGACTTTTGAAATAAATTAGATTTAAGGTTATTCTAACAAAACTGACAGTCTTACTCATTTCTATTTTGGATCTGCTTTCAAGAGTGGGCGATCTAAGGCTAATTATTGCCCTGGGAATTCCCAATGAGCTACAGTCTATCTTATCTTTGCTGATATATTGCTAATAATTGTGTTGATTTCAAATCATAGAGCTAAACTTTTTACCATTGTAGAGCTTTTTCCTCTTAAATCAAACATCTGATTAGACTTACATGAATGTGGCCAGGCTGTAACCACATCAGTCTTGAGCTGTCATTTAGTCCTTATCACACTGAATTGTAATAATTGATGTGTATGACATTTATTAAGTTGTCTTTGAGCTCCAAGCCTATTCTTCTGTCCTCTGCTTTGTGACGCTGGGACTGGAACTCTACAAACCACATGTCTGCTTTGCCAGCTGGCTCCTTGTTAGTTTAGGCTCTGCCAGTAGAGGGGACACCAGATGGAGGCTGGAAGGCTGAAGCGGCTTCCTGTGGGTACCCATTTGCTTGGGGTTCCTGTGAATGTCACCCCTCACATGAGAAGACTGCTTTCCTCAGAGATCTGAGTTTCTGCTCTATGGGGCCCCTCCTGTAAGTTTCTAAGTTTTTATAATTCTAGCATCTCCCTTTTATTCCTCCAGCCCTAGGGGTGGTAGCTATTTCCTACAGTTGCTTCCTCCACGTTACCTCAGAGTTCTTTTTACCCTTTCAGTTACCTAGTTAATAACTACACTTAGTTAACGGGTCTTCATATTAAGTTTTTTCTGTTCACATAACTGGTGTGGTTTTTGTTTCCTGATTGGGAGCTGAATGATTCTGTATGCATATTTGTCTTTCTAGACATTGACTGGATGCATCTTGTTCATCTTTGTATCCCTAAATTCTTTGTATCGGGATAGAAAGAGCTTAATAAATACTTGTTCAGCTCATGATGGGTAATCAAGCTACAGAGCAAAATCAGAAATGGATCATGTCCTAAATGATATTTACTTGAATACTTCAAAGTATTTTTATATTTATTTTATTAAAAAGTATGCTTGGGGGCTGGCCCCATGATGTAGTGGTTAAGTCCAGGATGCTCTGCTTTGGCAGCCCAGGTTCGCGGGTTCAGATCCTGGGTGCGGACCTACAGCACTTGTCAAGCCATGCTGTGGCGGCGACCCACATACAAAATGGAGGAAGATTGGCACAGATGTTAGCTCAGGGCTGATCTTCTCAAGCCAAAAAAAAAAGTATGTTTGTAGTTACTGAAGTATTTAGAAGAATTTTAGAGTTTCTGAAGTGTCAAAATGATGGTAATTGCTGATGATATGGTATTATCTCACTATGGTAATGCAATTAAAATTGGGGTCTTAGATTCATTTTTCATATAGACTTATTAGTTTTGTTCTGATTTATGGCCATAAATCCAACCCATATTCTTAAAAGTTCCTGCCACAGAGGTATTTGAACAAAAGAGTGGATGGAACATCCATACATTTATTAGCAATTTTGAGAAGAAAACTTAATCATCCCTCTCCTCCAAAAAATGATGTATCATCTAAGTTCAAGGCATGATGCTGAATGGTGAGGACTTGTTTATTCATTTAGCAAATGTGTCCTGAATACCTACTATTTGCCATGTACATTCTAGGTACATGGCATATATCAGTAAATAAAACAGCAGAAAGCCATAATCTTTGGAATTAGCATTCTAGCAAGGAGAAGACAGACTATAAACTATAACCATATCTAAATAAGTAAATTATATAGTATGTTTAAGTGATAAGAGCTAAGGAAAACAGAAAAAATGTGGGGGTACAGCAGATTGCATTATTAAATAGTCAGGGTGAGCATCACTGAGAGAAGGTGAGATTTAAGCAAAGACTCAAAGGGGAAGAAGGTGAAGGAATTAATTCAAGCCCTAATGGGGGAAAGAACATTCCAGTTGAGGAAATAGTTAGGGCAAAAACCTTAGGGCAGCATCCTGGTGTGTTTGAAGAACAGTGAAAGAGGGCACTGTGTCTGGAATAGATTAAGCGAGGGAGAGAGTAAAAGGAGCCCAAATCAGAGTTAATAGGGAACTATATGTATGAAAAGCCTTGTGGGCCATTAGAAGGACTTCAGCTTTTACTGATTGAAATGAGAAAACCATTGTGGGGTTTTGAGCACAAGAATGACGTGATCTTACTTGTTAAAAGGATCACTCTGGCTGATGTGTAAAAAATAGATTGAAGGAAAGCAAAGATGGAAGGACGGAGTTCAACGTTTGGGAAGCTGTTGTAGAATTCCAAATGAGAGAGAATAGTGCTTAGATAGTGGGGGGTTAGAATTGTCCAGATTCTAGATATCCAATAGGATTTGTTGACAGATTGTGGGGCTTGAGGGAGGAGAAGGCAAGAATGACTTGAAGGTTTTTGTTCTGAGCAAGTAGAATAATGGAATTTCTATCTAATAATGAACATGCAACAGGGAGCAAAATCCAACACCACCAGTGCTCTCATGGAGCTTACATATTGTTGGGAGATCTCTGTCTTAGGAAGAATATATTGGTATATGTGTAGACTATCTCTGGAATAATATTTGAGAAACTGTGAAGTGCTTGACTTGGAGGAGAGGGCCTGGGGATCTAGAGTGAGAGGGAGGCTTTTCACAGTTTGACTTTTAGTCCCCTTTTTTTCCCTAACCAATGCATGTATATCTTAAATTATTTTAAAAACTTCTTATCAAAGTACAACATAAGTACAGAAATGAGTGCATGAGTGTTCAGCTGGCTGAATTTTCAGACTAGACATTACTGTGTAACCAGCACCCAGATCAAGTAACACAACTTTACCGGCACCCCAGAAACCCCTCAGACTCTTTTCTACTAACTACCTGCCTCCCCCGCCAAGGATAAACTACTATTCTGACTTCTAATGCATAGCTTATTTGTGCTTGTTTTGGTAATTAATATAAATGGAATCATGCAATATGAACTTTTCATGTCATTTCTTCTTTTACTCTACATTATGTTTGTGAAATTCATATCATCACATGTAATTGTGGTTCATTCTCCTTGTGGTATACTGTTGCATTTGTGACTATACCTTAATTCATTTATTTATTCTTCTGTTGATAGACTCTTAAATTGTTTATTAATGCCCAATTATTATCCTAGGCAAATTTATATTTAAGTTAACTTTGAATATTGTAACGTTAAATGAGCTTTTCTTGAGTTTTGGTCTTATCTCTTTTTTCCTTATTCCTTTAATAAGTTCACAAGAAATACTGTCTTGTCTTTTCTAGGATGATTGTAGAGTTGTCTTGGCAAAACAAGAAATTACAAGGTTACTAGAAACATTGCAAAAACAGCAGCAGCAGTTTACAGAGGTCGCAGATCACATTCAATTGGATGCCAGCATCCCTGTCACTTTTACCAAGGTAATGTACTGTACTTCATTTTTAGGTATGTTTTCTAACAAATCATGATTGTTTTACATTCTTTGATAATCAGCTTGAAGAGACACTAAGAAATTCATGAATCATAGGATTTAAAAAAAAACTTTTATCAGTGGAAAATAGAAAGTAGTAATGAATCTCCCTGTACCCATCACCCGCTTTAACAATTAAAAACTTTTTATTTTATGTACTCTTTTCCCTATTCCCCTTTCTACCTACAGTCTCTCAGCTTATTTTGAAACAAATCCCAACATATCATTTCATCCCAAGTTCATATTATTTCATCTATGAAATATTTTCGGGTGTATCTCTAAAAGGTAAGGACTCTCTTTAAAAACATAGCCAAAATACTGTTATCACACCTAAAAAATTTATTAATAAATCTCTAATATTACCCATTGTTCAGTTAATATTCAAATTTCCCAGATTATTAAAAAAATTGTTTTAATTTGTTTTTTTTTTGACAGAATCCAAACAAGGCCTGTACTTGGCACTTAGTTGATATATTTTGGTCTCTTTTAAAGTGGGTTTTCTGGCCGGCTCCGTGGCTTAGCGGTTAAGTGCGTGCGCTCCGCTGCCGGCGGCCCGGGTTCAGATCCCGGGTGCGCACCGAGGCACCGCTCCTCCAGCCATGCTGAGGCCGCGTCCCACATACAGCAACTAGAAGGATGTGCAGCTATGACAGACAACTATGTACTGGGGCTTTGGGGGAAAAATAAATAAATAAAATCTTTAAAAAAAAAAAAACAAAAAAAAATGGGTTTCCCCTAATTTAAAAAGGTTCATGTGTTCCATTTTGCTTTTTATTTTTAGGGACTGTTTTCTTCTCACATTTAATTTTGTTTTATAATTATGTGAAATATTTACATGGTCCAGAGTCAAATCTACAAAGCAAGGTTTATTCAGAGAAGTCAAGCTCTATCCCTGACCCCTCCATCCATTTCCTCCCTTCCCCATAGAAAACCATTAAGAATTTTTCCTTACTTTTGTTCATCATTTAAAAAAATATAGAGAAATATGTTTATATATTTGTATGCACATCCTCCACATTTAAAGGTAGACTACCTTACACACTTCTCCACCTTGCTCTTTTCACTTAAGTGTACATCCTGGAGATCACTCCATAGCAGTATGCAGTGACATTTTCTGTTCCTTTTTATAGCTGCAAGGTACTTTATTGTGAGGATGCACTACATTTTTTTTATTGTGGTAAAAAAATGAAATTTACCCTCTTATCCATTTTTAAGTGTATAGTTCAGTATTATTAAGTATACTTACATTGTGTAAAACAGATCTCCAGAAATTTTTCATCTTACAATACTGAAACTCTATACCTTATAAAAAAACTCCCCTTTTCTCTCCTCTCACCATTTGCTGGTAACCACCATTCTACTTTCTGTTTCTTTGAATTTGACTGCTTTAAATACCTCATATAAGTGGAATCCTACAGTATTTGTCTTTTTATAACTGGCTAATTTCATTTAGCATAATGTCCTCAAAGTTCATCCATGTTGTAGCATTTGACAGAATTTCCTTCTGTTTTAAGTCTAAATGATATTCCATTGTTTGTATATACCACATTTTGTTTATTAATCCATTGATGGACATTTGGGTTACTTCCTCTTGGCTATTGTGAATAGTGCTGCTATGAACATGGGTGTGCAAATACCTCTTTGAGACCTTGTTTTCAATTCTTTTATATATATATCCAGAAGTGGGAATACTGGATCATATGGTAGTTCTATTTTTAGTTCTCTGAGGAAATGCTGTACGGTTTTCCATAGTGGTTGCACCATATTATAATCCCACCAACAGTGCACAAGTGTTCCAATTTCTCCACATTTTCACCAGTACTTGTTATTTTCTGTTTCTGTTTTTGATAGTAGCCATCCTAATGGGTGTGAGGTGATATCTCATTGTGGTTTTGATTTGTATTTCTCTGATGACTAGAGATGTTGAACATCTTTTCATGCTTGTCAGTCATTTTATATCTTCTTTGGAGAACTTGTGCACAATTCCTTTGCCCATTTTTTAATCGAGTTATTTGATTTTTTGTTGTCGAGTTATAGGAGTTCTTTCTTTGTATATTCTAGATATGAATCCATTATCAGATATATGATTTGCAAATATTTTCTCCAATTGCATAGGTTGCTTCTTCACTCTTTTGAGAGTGTCCTTTGATTCACAAAAGTTTTTAAGATTGATACTGTCCCATTTGTCTAATTTTTGCTTTTGTTAACTGTGTTTTTGGTGTCATACCGAGGAAATCATTGCCAAATCCAATGTTATGAAGCTTTTCCCGTTTTCTTCTAGGAGTTTTAGTTTTGGGTCTCATGTTTAGGGCTTTAACCCATATATTTTATAATCCAAATATTTATAATTGTTATATCTTCTTCATAAATTTACCCTTTATCATTATATAATGACCCTCTTTATCTCTTATAACAGTTTCTGACTTAAGTCTATTTTATCTGATATTAAAGAGCCACCCCTGCACTCTTTTGAGTTTGATTTGCATGGAATATCTTTTTCTATCCTTTCACTTTCAACCTGTGTCTATCCTTAGATATAAAGTGAGTCTCCTATGGACAGCATATTGTTGGATCTTGTTTTTTTAATCCATTTAGTCAAACTATGTCTTTTAATTGAGGAGTTAAGTCCATTTCTATGTAAAGTTATTATTGATAGCTAAGGACTTACTATTGCCATTTTATTGTTTCCTGTATATCTTATAGCTTTTTTTCTCTCTCTTTTCCTTTTACTGCCTTCTTTTGTGTTTTATTGATTTCTTTGTAGTAACATGGTTTGATTCCCTTTTGTGATTCATTTCCTTTTGTGTATATTCTATGGATTTTTTTTGTGTGTTTACCATTGCGGTTATAGGCGTACCTCGTTTTATTGTGCTTCACTTTAATTGCGCTTTGCAGATAGTGCATTTTTTACAAGGCCCTCCAGCAGCAAAAAGATTACAACTCACCGAAGGATCAGATGATGGTTAGCATTTTTTAGCAATAAAGTATTTTTTCATACAATGCTATTGCACAGTTAATAGGTTACAGTATAGTGTAAACATAACTTTTATATGCACTGCAAACCAAAAAATTTGTGTAACTTGCTTTGAAATACTCGCTTTATTGTAGTGGTCTGGAGCTGAACCCACAATATCTCTGAGGTATGTCTGCACATAAAACATCTTTCTTATAACATTCTATTTTATTTTTTGTTTTTTTCAAGAAGGCTATTTTACTTTGGTCATTTGGAAATACATTCCTGAGGCCAGGAAGAGATACCCCTGGGGAAGGGAAAAACTAACATGCAGGGTTGTGGGCCCAGAGGGAGGTGGGGTGGGTTGGGGGGACACGGACAGCCTTGGCTGCAGAGAATGCCAGGGAGATGCGCACAGGGCAGGCCTGGCAGAAAACATTCTATTTTAAACGAATAACAATTTAACTTCAATTGCATAAAAAAACTCCCCTCTTTTACAGCTCCACCCCCTCCCCTTTACATCAATGATGTCACAAATTACATCTTTATATATTGTATACCTATTAACACAGGCTTATAGTATTTTTCATGTTTTTGTTATTTTAGTTCTATAAATAAATTTATGCACCAAAATCACAATAATAAAGGTTATTATTTGTCCATGTATTTACCTTTACCATTTTATGTTTTCATATGGTTTCCTGTTGTTGTCCAGTATCCTTTTGTTTCAACTTGAAGGAGCCCTTTATCATTTCTTGTAGAGCGGGTCTAGTGGTAATGACTCGCTCAGCTTTTGTTTTTCTGGGAAAGTCTTAACATTTCCTTCATTTTTGGAGGACAGTTTTGCCTTATGTAGCATTCTTGGTTGACAGCTTTTTTTCTTTCAGCACTTTGAATATATCATCCCACTCCCTTCTGGCCTGCAAAGTTTCTGCTGAGATATTGGCTGATAATCTTATGGAAGCTCCCTTGTATGTGATGAGTCACTTTTCTCTTGCTGTTTCAAGATTCTCTCTTTGTTTTTTTGTTTTGTTTTTTTTTTGTGAGGAAGATCGGCCCTGAGCTAACATCTGCCAATCCTCCTCTTTTTTTTTTTTTTCTGAGGAAGACTGGCCCTGGGCTAACATCCATGCCTATCTTCCTCTACTTTATATGCGACGCCACCACAGCATGGCTTGCCAAGCAGTGCATCCGTGCGCGCCTGGGATCCGAACCGGCGAACCCTGGGCTGCCGCAGCAGAGCGCGTGCACTTAACCGCTTGTGTCACCCGGCTGGCCCCTCTTTGTTTTTGACTTTTGACAGTTTGATTATAATGTGTCTCAGTGTGGGTCTCTTTGAGTTTATCCTGTTGGAATACATTGAGCTTCTAGAATTTTTATGTCCATTTTTCTCTTCAGATTGGGAAGCTTTCAGCCATTATTTCTTCAAATAAGCTGTCTGTGCCTTTCTTTCTTTCTTCTCCTTTTGGGACTCTCATGATGTTGGTTGGCTTATTAGTGTGCCATAAGTCCCTTAGGCTCTCTTCACGTTTTTTCTTTTTGTTCCTCTAACTTGATGATTTCAAACGACTTGTCTTTGAGTTTGCCGATTCTTTCTTCTGCCTGGTGAAGTCTGCTGTTGAAACTCTCTAGTGAACTTTTCAGTGCAGTTATTATATTTTCAGCTCTAGAATTTCTGTTTAGTTCTTTTTTGACGTTTCTCTCTGTTGATATTCTCATTTTGTCCATTCATCATTTTCCTGATTTTATTTACTTGTCTGTGTTTCTTTTAGCTCATTGAGCATCTCTCTGACAGTTAATTAAATTCTTTGTCCAGCAGCTCATAGATCTGAATTTCTTCAGGGTCAGTTTTTAGAATTTTATTTTGTTCCTTTGAATGGGCTGTGTTTCCCTGTTCCTTTATACACTTTGTGATCTTTTGTTGAGATTTAGGCATTTTTAAAAAGCAATCACTTCTCCCAATCTTTATGGACTAGCTTCATGCCTGGGAGGACTTCACTTATCAGCCCAGCTAGAGATTCTAGGACTTCTTAAACCTTTTGTGGGGATGTGTCTTCTCTGGGCTTGTGCGTGTGCTTTTTACCTGTCTCAGATTCCCTAAGCAGCTTGCCCTTATGTCTTCTCAAAGGCCAATAATCTCTTGCTCCCATGGGCTCTCTGCAGAACTACAGCTCTAACATGACATATCCTTGCCTCTGTTTCCAGTGGCTTTCAGACTCTACTGCCAGTCCCTAAGAGGTCCAAGTCAGGTGAAACAGAAACCAGTCTCTAGGGCAGCCCCCAGATAAGCCAGAACATTCCTCAGTCCACTCTTTTGTTTCTGTCCCAGGGAAGGAGTCTTGTATGGGAGTTTTCCTCTGGTTGCATCATGCTATGCCAGGTAGGGTAGGGGCACAGACAGGTGCACTGAATTCTGTGAATTTTCCTACCCTTTTTGCTGGAATCCCTTCCTGGTTTTATGTTGGCCTGGGTGCTGTAGCTTCTCAGCTGGTCTCTCGAGTTCTAGAGTTCTCACAGAGGTATTCTGATCCATATATTGTTTTATTTCTTAGGCTTAGGACTGGACTGAAGTGTAGATTTGGGAGCCATCCTTATATAGATGGTAATTGACGTGCATGGAGTAAATGAGACTATGTAGAATGAGAAGCAGGCCTCACAACGACTCTTAAGAATACCAGCATTTAGGGGGCTGGCCCAGTGGTGCAAGCAGTTCAGTGCGTGCGCTCCGCTGCGGTGGCCCGGGGTTTGCCTGTTCTGATCCTGGGCATGCACCGACTCACCGCTTGTTAAGCCATGCTGTGGCTGCGTCCCATATAAAGTAGAGGAAGATGGGCACGGATGTTAGCCCAGGGCCAGTCTTCCTCAGCAAAAAAGAGGAGGATTGGCATTGCGTGTTAGCTCAGGGCTGGTCCTCCTCACAAAAAAAAAAAAAAAAAAAAAAAAAAAAGAAATACCAGCATTTAAGAAGTGGATAAAAGGAAAATGAGAGGGAGCATCCAAAAAGGTGGGATGAAAACCAGGAAATTTTTGTATCATAAAAGCCAAGAAAAGAGTACTGAAATGAGGAAGCGAAATAATATCTGCTGACACTTATATAGCACTCATCATATGCCAGGAGCTGTTATAATTACTTTTACATGTATTTTACATGAAATCCTTTGTAAGTTTGGTACTATTTTTATCTTCATTTTATAGATGAAAGAAGTGAGGCAGTTAATATGCATCAATGTTAACTCATTAACTGACAAATGTACCACCTTTGTAATTTTTCTGTAAATCTAAATCTATTTTAAAATAAAAAGTTAATTAAAAAACAAAAAAAAAAGAAGTGAGGCAGAGAGGTCATGTAGCTAGTAATATATACAAGTATGTTTATTGCAGCATTATTTATAATGTCAAAAAATCAGAGGTGACCTAATATGTATCAGTTGGGATTGGTTAAATTGTGGTTCATGGAATATAATGAAGCAATTGAAAGAAAAAGGTAGGTCTGTATGTTTTGAAATGAAAGGATTCCATAATATACTGTTAAGTGTAGAAAGTTATTTTCAGTGTGTATGGGTTTTTTTTTTTTATTATTTTTTTTACAGTATATATTTGTGTGTGTGTGTATATAAACCAATGTGTGCATAGGAAAATGTCTGGGGGGTTATATATGAAATTGTTAACAGTGGATAATTCTGGGAAGTGAGCAGTTTTCATTTTTAATATATTGAAAATTCAATTGAGCTAGAAAATCTGGGAAAATTAAGTGGGTGTGTGCATTTTTAAAATTTACACAAAAACAATGTAGTCAGTTTTATTAAGGAGAGATGTAGCAACGAGGAGTGATTCATCTCTCTGAGAAGATGAAATTCAGGGTATTTTGGGAATATAACTCAGATTTCAAAGGGCTGAGGAATGAGTAGGAGATAAGGAAATAATTAACAGAAGTATTTTATATTAAAGTGTAAATGTTAATACTTTCTAATTCCATATCAAAATAAAAAGATTTAAAATTTTTTAAATTATAGGACAATAGAGTTCACATTGGACCAAAAATGGAAATTCGAGTTGTTACGTTAGGATTAGACGGTGCTGGAAAAACTACTATTTTGTTTAAGTTAAAACAGGATGAGTTCATGCAGCCTATTCCAACAATTGGTAAGTATGAGTATTGCTTTTTACTTCAATGGACATTTTATAGACAAACCCTAGTTTAAGCTGAGTTCTCAGGGTCTTATTTTATGCCAGTCTGGCATGGAGGTGGGCTCTTTTTTGGCTGTAAGACACCAGCATTTCAGAGAAAAAAATGCAAGATTCACTGGCTGTGGAATTGTAATGTGGATGGTGGGACACCTAGGAGTATTGGTGGGAGAGTTGGAAGGAATAAAGGATTGGTGACTCTGGCTGAGGGTTAGGGGTGATGGGGTGGTAGTCTTGCAAAGCTGGCAGGTACTTGGGTTTCAAGGTCTTAAGGACCCTGGTGGAGGTTTAGAGGGCTAACAGCTGTTACAGGTATACATTCCTCATGTAGTTTTATTAGGAGTGGAGTTGGTTGGACAGCAGTAGATATTGCTGTATGAAGATAATTTGTAAGTCACAATTATAAACGGGGTTGCCTGTGTTTGGTGTGTCACTCATTGTAAATATAAGTTCAGTATTAAAGTAACTTTTTTTAAAAACAGGTTTTAATGTGGAAACTGTAGAATATAAAAATCTAAAGTTCACTATTTGGGATGTAGGTGGAAAACACAAATTAAGACCATTGTGGAAACATTATTACCTCAATACCCAAGGTAAGAGTGAAAAATGACATCTTAATTTTTCAGATTTTCAGGATGCCAATTTTCAGTGCATTGATTTGTAGAGCTGATATTTAAGCATTGATTAAATACTTGACTATACCTTTAAATACTGGTAGCCAGTCCCACATTATTCAAAAAATGAAGGTGGAAAGACTGGGATCTGTACTTTGGTTTATTTCATAAAAAACCATAATTATAGAATAAAAACCATACTTAGATATGTAGGCAATTAAAAGTACTTACTTCTTGCTGTTCTTAATAAAATATATTATTAGTGTTCTTATGAGTTTGCTAGCAATATTGTGCTATGGAGTAGCATTTGTGGCGTATGGTTCTGCTGCTCTATTCAAGTCAATTCTACGTTTATCCCATTATAATGTATCAATAGCTCCATTCCTCATTTCATTCATAGTCAGCTGTTATCTGCAGAAGAACCTACAGTGGCTTGCTTTTGACCAAACTGTGTTCTATCACATATGTTCCATTTAGCATTTATTCACATTTGGGCCCCATTCTATGCTTTTGCCTCCTAGACTCAACATGAAGCTTGTGTTTATGCCACCTGTTCTGTATGTCATCCTACTTGCCACCTAGAAGAGAGACTAGATTATTTTTATTTTGGGATTTTAGTATAAACCAGTGATTAATGTGGAAAAAATGGGATTTTGAACCTGAGTAATGGCTGAAAGTCTGGGGATGTTTAGCTACTATAAGGTCGCTGGAAAGAGTTCAAAAGAGAATCAATTCAATAGATATTTATGAAGTTTCTGCTGTGTATTTTGAGTACAGTCTATGTGGAAGGTGCTTGCTAGACACCTAGAGAGAATACTTTGGAGAGAGAAAGATGGTGATTCATTTATTTTTAAAAGATTATCTTTTGGTAAAGGAAGTAGTAACCAGACAACAAGTAGCATCAGTAGGTAGATCATAAGAGGTACATTTTCATTCATTAAGAGAAACATATTAATTGATATACACAGCAATTTGTGTTTGGTAGAGCAAGTGTTGGAAATCCTGTTATAGATGGGGAAATGAAAGCTGAAAAGTTATGTGAACTACTTGAGATCATACTGTTAATTATTGCTAGGTGCTTCTGTAATCATAGGCAGCTTTTCTGTAAAAATAGTGATGGTAGATTAACTATTCATAATAAGGAGAGCATTAAAATATTTGGTCCATTTTCTAAAACTTAACAAGTGATTAATTGAATATTTTTGTCATCTTTTTTTGGTAGCTGTTGTATTTGTTGTTGATAGCAGTCATAGAGACAGAGTTAGTGAAGCACACAGTGAACTTGCAAAGTTGTTAACAGAAAAAGAACTCCGAGATGCTTTGCTCCTGATTTTTGCTAACAAACAGGTAACACATTTGTATTTCAGAATATTTATTTTAGTAGTTTTGTGCATTCCACGTCATAATGTAGCTGGAAAGATTTCAAAAGAGAAATAACTCAATAGATATTTAAGAAATTTCTGCTTTGTATTTTGAGTACAATCGATGTGGAAAGTGCTATGCTCAGTACCTTAGAGTATACAAAAAGAAATAAGGTAGTTGATGGTCACCAGAAACTTCTATGTATGTAAGTAAACATGTAAGTAAATATATATGAGATGCTAATACAAAAAAACTGCTAAGTAACTTCAATAATATTAACAAAGTGTTATGGTAAATTAGAGAGTAGTTCTAAAGGTGGCATCTTGTAAGATCTGTCAAAAGTAGGATTTGAGTTGAAATTATGATAAGAGTTGAAATTATGGATAAGATTTTGAGTCAGTATGTGAAGGAACGAACATTGCAGGCAGAGAATATAAAAGCATGAGTATTTTTAGGGAGTATCAAGCAGATCTATATGTGAGGGGCAGGTGGAGGATGAAGAAAATCTAGAATAACAGATGAGGCTATGTTGTGAAGGCCTGACAAGGCTAGACTGAGAAATTTAGGTTTTGTTATGTGAGCAAAGGAGAACCATGAAAAGGTTTTTGGACTAGTTGGTGATAATATCCTATCAGTGTTTTTAAGACTGTAATCCTGGGAGTAGAATGAGAATTACGCAGGGGCAAAGGACTAGAGACAGGGAGAAGCAGGAAATTGCTGCAGTAATTCAGGTGAGAGAGTTAACAAGATCCTGAAGTAGAGGAATAGAAGCAGACTTCATGGAAGCAGAGTTGTTAGAATTTGATGACCGAATGGGGAGGATGAATGACAGGGAGTTAGCTGAAGAACCCTAGATCTTGAGCCTAAGCTTCTAGGAGGATGAGAATGCTTTTAAGATGTAATAAGAAGGAAGAGTTGGATGAAGAATAAAGGATTTTACCCATAATAAATAAAAAAAAAAAGGCAAACTAAATTAAGAGTTGGTATACTTTGCTTTACTTATGATTAAAGACATGCAAATAAGACAAAGTGAAATACCATTTTCCACCTATCATATTGTTAAAGACAAAAATGTTTGATAATCCTCAGATGCACACTGTTGGTGTGGTTATTAAACTGAGACACTTTCTTGGAGGGCAATTTGGCAATACCTGTCAAAGTTTTAGACGCATACACCCTTTTACGCGGCAATTCTACCTCCAGTAATGTATCCTGCAAACTAATATCTTAAGGTTATCCGACAGCTAATTTTGCAAATGTATATATGTGAAAATATGTATATGTATGTATTTATGCACATGAGCACATGACTTTCATCTAAATATTTAGTGTAGGACTGGTTAAGAAAATTACGTTGCACCTTCACAGTGGAATGCAATTAAGATGTTAAAAATAATGCGGAAAATACGCTTGTCCTGATAATGGAAAGATATCTATCGTCAAGATGTGTGTAAAGTAAAAAACAAAAAAACTAGAATATGTTCCAGTTTATTTGCATGAATGTGCATGGAAATTTTCTGGAAAAATATTAAAGAAATAGTGGGGGTTGCTTCTGAGAAGTAGGGGTGTTTGGGGGTGTTTGGAGTGGGAGTGTAATAAGGCTCTTCATTATATAAACTTTGTATATATAAGCCATTTTTATGATATACATATGTTAATTTTTCTTGTAAGTTGTTGCCTTATAATGACTCAGGCTGTATCTTTTATTCAAGTTGCATGGCTTTTATTGATTTCATTGTAAGGCTGTTCCTACAAACTAGATATATTATAAATAAATAAATGGTTTTAACTCAAACTCTATCTTTTTCTATTCTTATTAATCTCAGAATAATTACTGAAAGGTGATTCCAGATTTTAACTTTAGGCTTCTGTTAGAATAGTACCAACAGAATTCCATATAAATAGTAATAATTAGAAAAATTATAATTTTGATGCACTGATTAAAAAAAATTCTGATGTCTATATATCTTTCAGGACGTTGCTGGAGCTCTGTCAGTAGAAGAAATCACCGAACTTCTCAGTCTCCATAAACTGTGCTGTGGCCGTAGCTGGTATATTCAGGGCTGTGATGCTCGAAGTGGTATGGGACTGTATGAAGGGTTGGACTGGCTCTCACGGCAACTCGTGGCTGCTGGAGTATTGGATGTTGCTTGATTTTAAATGTAGCACTTGTTTAAAGTTTTGTGGTTAAAAGTTATTTTGCACATAATATGTTGTAAGAAATTCTGCATCTCAAAGAGTTTAATTTAGGATGTGTATATAAAAGGAAATCTTGGATTGGTAATTCAGTACAATATTGCTTTTAAAAGAATTATTCTGCAGCAAAATTTAAGTATCTGATCGAGCAGATTAAATTGGATTAATAGAGAGAGGGATTTCTTGAGTATAAATTTTTTTTTAAATGTACATTTGTTATTTAAGTTTTTCAGATTATATGTGACCCATATATTGGGAAAGAAGTAGTCACAGAGAAAGGGTATGTGAAAGTTTATTCTTTCAATGAAAAAAGAATAGCCAGCTGAATGCCTAATGGAACCTCTGTGTGAAGCAAGTGAGGCACAGCTTCTTCAACTTGCCTTTTCACTGAATTGTGGCAGTATTTAGTAGCAAAAGCAGCAGTGACTCAATGAAATAGAATCCAAACTGCATCTTTGCGTAATAGGATTACTTTACTTTTATGTTCAGTATAACAGAACACCTTTAATGCTAAGAACTATAAACTACAGAAAATTAATATTTTATAGTGTTTTATTAAAACTTTCTCCTAAAGCATTTTGTATAAAACCCAGGGAGTCAGAATGAAATGTTGTCTAACTAGGCCTGATTGTCAGATTAGTACTAAACTGAAGAACAATTAATAATAAAACTGTGAAAGTCAGTTATGTTCTAGTTGATCTTCACCTATTGAAAGACCCATTTGTGGGGCTGAACCTGGATGTATTATTTCTTAGGTCAGGGCTCTAAATTGGTCCTTCTATTTTTCAACATATTTAAAGTACTTAAAAGTGTTTTTTTAAAAAATAATATCGCATCCTTAGTGGGAATGACCATAGGTAAAATGTAGTAAGTTACACATAGACAGGATTGGCTTTACATAAAAGATAGAGATCTAAGTGGAAAACTACCTTTACCTTACGAGAAATCATTTAAACAGTGAGAATGCTTATTACATCAATTACTTTAAAATTATTTCCCAAAATAAGTGCATTTATCTTGACAATAAAACGTGAACAGGGCTCTTGGTGATAAGGCCTGGAAAAGTTATTTAAGAGAAAGAATGTATCTAAGGAAACGAAGAAACATTCAAAAAGTTTATATCACATTTATTATGCAGTGTTGTAAAAGTTTAAAAATTTTGTGCTCATTACTGTTTTTCATTTTTTAAGGACACTTTCTTATTGTGGCAGTACGATTTATTATATTTAAATATAGCTAAATTGGATTTTATAGTTTTTTTTTTTAATGCTCTTTATACTTTGGGTTGAAGTTGAATCTTAAACTTTATTATTTGAACTGCTATGAGAACACTGATGTCTGATGACTTTTAGGTGGCACTGTTTTGGTTCCGTCTCTTCAAATGTACTTTTGTTTGTTTAAAAACAACAAAACTTACAAAACAAAGCATTAAAAAAAAAGTCCATCAGTGTTATGGGCAATGTGTAAATAAGTAAATATAATATTTCATCCTTTATTTTTCAAGTAAAAGTTCATGCTGTTACAAGTGTAGCTTGTGGGTATAAGTAATAATTCTGAATTAAATTATTTAATATTTGACTGGTTGCAATAACTGTGAAAAATAAAAAAGGTGTTATATTTGCCTGTGAGCCCTTGAAGTGTTTTCTCTTCTAGCTAATTGAAAAGAAGTCTAACACTAACATGTAAACTTACTTTCCTTGTAAATTATCAAGTTTATTTCACCAATTTTGCTAAACTTTGTAATTCACATTCTTAGCATATTACTAAACACAATTTAAAAATTGTGCTTAGACTTGATTATAATGTATATAATAGTAGTGTTGTGTGTGATTTTTGTTTTTTAAGAAATATTTTTCTCAGGCTCTTATTACTATTTGTGGTTGTAGTCCTTCACTAATTATTTTAATGTTAAGATTGTGCTAGTTCCCTCTGGGAAATGTCAATTTTAAGAATGAGTGAGACATTTTAAATACAATCTATTAGGATTTGCCTCCTAGCTCTGAATTTCTGTAATAAACCTAAATATTATTGTATGGTTTATGTAAAGCAGTTTTTCAAGTGTATAGCCCTGGTCTGTAATTCCGGAATGCTTTCTAATCACCAGAAGCCATTATTTGCATTACATATACGATCACTATAGACAGCAATAAAATGTTAAAATAATTTTAAAGAAGTCTTATCATTATTCTAAAAATTCTGTTTCTTGAACCATCTATCTAGTAGTATTGCTAGTAACCAATTAAAAAAGTCATATTTGTGCTGTGGTCAAGAGAGACAATAAAACAAAATGGGGTAAGGACTTACTTGCATGTCAAATTTGAGATGTAGTTTATTAAATATTTAGAGATAACTTATTCTGTATTTGCAATAAGTCACGAATATTATAACTGTAGTGTTTTGAAAGGAGAGCTAAAATTCTGCATTGAACAAAGTGAAACTACTGCTTTTTAAATTTTAAATTGAACCTTGTTTCATTTGAAAATAAGCATTTTAAATAACCGTCTTAGAAAACAGCTTGGAAAACTTAGCTGTAATGTACGAAATAATATTGCTAAGAGAAAGACTTTTTATGTAACGTTGAGATACTTCTCAATTTGCAAAGTGGTAACAGGAAAGACAGCTGTTCTTTTCCCTGAAAGAATACTGAATGAAAAGGACTAATGAATGAAAAGGACTAATGAATAAGTATCAGATGGTATCTTGCTAGTAATTTAAAACATGCTTAAAAAAAAACATCTGGCAATGTATGTTTTTAGGTCTACTCATTATGTTAAATTTGTGACATGGGATGGAAAAATTCATTAATCAAATAGATTTTCACTCAAAGCAAAATAATTGTATTTTGGGAGCGAATGAGGCATCACCACCACTTGGTGGCAGTATTACCAAAACTTCAGGATTAAGCTTTTAGGAATGAATAAATTGCTAGGCAGGTAATTCTCAACACCTAAAATTAGGAAGAAAAGGTAAATGTCACAGTGAAAAAGCATCTTATATTCTACTTTTTAAGAAGTTTAACATAGCACAATTTGGCACATTCTTCCATCACACAAGAGTTTGTGGTACAAAATGAATAAAGGAAATAATCCTGATCAATAGAAGGAAAATTGTAAGCTGAGATTTAAAGCATAAGAAGGTGAATTCCCTAAACAGGTCTGTTGAACATGTTCTTCCTGTAAGTTCTTGGAGAGTCTGTCTGGAAACTAGAAGCAGTCATTCTTCATAGTTTTGAAGTAAGTTATGAGGGAAATGAAGAAAATATAAGACTTTGGACTCATGTTGTTTTATTACTCCAATTTCTACTAATCTCTCCATTACTAGATACTAAAAATTTTACTCAATGTAGACTTTCCTGATCGTATATTTAGTAAGGTAAGGAAAGATATAAGGACAGAAAATCTGTTTAGCTACATTAGAAAAAGAATGTGAAAACAGTAAATGAACCTGTATATAAAACCAAGGACTCCAGGTATTCATTTGTTTTGATTCTTATATTTGAATGACTATTTCCTAATTATTAACCAAACACTTAACCAAAGGGACTTCCTATTTATTTTTTTTACTTACCACTACTTAACAATGATCAAAACACAAAACTATGTGGTATGAAACACAAACCTTTCTAAAAGGAAGGAAATGGTACATACTATCAGATCCTGGTACCCTTTCTTTTCTTTTTTTTTTTGTGTGAGGAAGATCGCCCTGAGGTAACATCTGCCAATCCTCCTCTTTTTGCTGAGGAAGATTGGCTCTGGGCTAACGTCCATGTCCAGCTTCCTCCACTTTATATGGGATGCCGCCACAGCATGGCTTGACAAGCAGTGTGTTGGTGCGCGCCCGGGATCTGAACTGGCAAACCCTGGGCCGCCGCAGCGGAGAGCGCGCACTTAACCGCTTGCACCACTGGGCCAGACCCCTGCTATCCTTTCTTAAGGGGTACTAGGATCTAAAGAAACATACTAGGGCAGATTATCTGGCATGTTTTTTAAAAGCTAAGGGACAAATGCATACCACTCACTTTTTAATATGGTTTTGAATTTCATGAGAAATTACGTATAAGGAGTGCTATTTGTTCAACTTTAGTCCATTTCAATTTATCACCTCCTAGGATGAAAAATATTGCAAAAAATCAAAAGCAGAGTTTTAAAAAGTGGCCTTTAATGAAAAATATAAAAATATTGCATCCTTGAAACATGATTTGTATATTTACCAAGTCTTAAGAGATTCCTAATGTAAAATAATTCTGTTTAATATGTTTTTTTTTCTTTTTACATATACAATGAAACCTTATTTTACTTGACAGTAATATTTATGATGCTGACATCCTCATAGGGCTTATCTGTTTTGGGATTGACTTTGACGTTGGAGATCCTTTGTACAACTTCCATTCCTTTAGTCACTCGTCCAAATACTGTGTGCTTATTATCAAGCCAAGGCTGTGTTGGAGGACAAATGGAAAATCTTGGTAAACCCAGATTTTTTAAATGACACCCTCTGAGTGAGCAAATTAGAGAATTTAAATTTATGTCGAAAGCAATCTTGAGAATAACAAAGCTAGAGGCATCATGCTCCCTGATTTCAAACTATATTACAAAGCTATAGTAATTAAAACAATACGGTAGTGGCATAAAAATAGACACAAAGATCAGTGGAACAGAATAGAGAGCCCAGAAATAAACCCACACATATGTGGTCAATTAATTTACAACAGAAGAGCCAAGAACACAAAATGGGGAAAGGAGAGTCTCTTCAATAAATGATGTTGGGAAAATTGGACAGCCACATGCAAAAGAATGAAACTGGATCACTATTGTACACCATACACAAAAAGGAACTCAAAACGGATTAAAGATTTGCACGTAAGACCTGAAACCATAAAACTTCTAGGAGAACACACAGGCAACAAGTTCCTTGACATAGGTCTTGGCGATGATTTTTTGAATCTGACACCAAAAGCAAAAGCAACAAAAGCAAAAATAAACAAGTGGAACTAATTAATCAAACTAAAAAGTTTCTGCACAGCCCTTTTGTTGAAACCATCAACAAAATGAAAAGGCAACCTACCAAATGGGAAAAAATATTTGCAAATCATATATCTGATAAGGGGCTAATATCCAAAATATGTAAAAAACTCATACAACTCAATAGCAAAAAAACCCAATCCAATTAAAAAATGGGCAGAAGATCTGAACAGACATTTTTCCAAAGAAGACATACTGATAGCCAACAGGTACATGAAAAGATGCTCAACATCAATAATTATTAGGGAAAGGCAAATCAAAACCACAATGAGATATCACCTCACACCTGTTAGTATAGCTATTATCAAAAAGACTAGAATTAATAATTGTTGGCAAGGATGTGGAGAAAATGGAACCCTTGTGCATTGTTGATGGGAATGTAAATTGGTACAGCCACTGTGGAAAACAGCATGGAAGTTCCTCAAAAAATTAAAAATAGAGAACTACCACAGAATCCAGCAATTCCACTGCTGGGTATTTATCCAAAGAAAATGAAAACACTAACTTGAAAAGATAATATGCACCCCCTTGTGCATTGCAGCATTATTTACAACAGCCCAGACATGGAAACAACCTCAGCGTCCATCCATGGATAAATGGATAAACAAAGGAATGTTATTCAGCCATAAAAAATGAAATTTTGCCATTTGCGACAACATGGATGGACCTCAAGGGCATTATGCTAAGTGAAATAAGTCAGACAGAGAAAAACAAATACTGTATAATCGCTCTTACATTTGGAATCTAATAAATAAAACCAAGCTCATAGATACTGAGAACAGACTGGTATGTCGCCAGAGACTGGGGGAGGGGGGTAGGGGGAGGGAGAAATGGGTGAACTGTTTCCTTTTTAGTTTAAATAAAAAAATTTATGCTTCATTTTTTTAATACAATTAAAAAGATGCACAATAATTTCACTTAGCAGCTTTTAAGAGTGATTTCCATATTTATATGAAAAAATATAAGAGCATAGTATAATGTTTAATTAAATATCTGCATCTTTCAGGCCAAAGGGAGCTAGAAGATGTTTGCTAAAGGTAAGTTTCTTTGCATGGCTTAAAGAATTATGGCTAAGCCTTTAAAAGTTCTCTGCAGGAATCCTACCTGCACAGTTACGAGGCAATCTGGAAAAGTTTAAGCAGTATGTGCTTTGGCACGAGAGAGATGGGAGCTCAAAAGCTGGCTCTGCTACGTATTTGAACTTTGGCAAGTTAATCAGGTCTCACTGTCTGTTTCCTCACCTATCATTTAAAACTGGGTACAGTGATATTAGAAGTACTATGAATATTACATGAGATTACCTGCCTGGCAGATAGTAGTTATAAATATTTTTCCTTCATTGTTTGGTGCTTACTTCCAAAAAATACAATGTTTAATTTTTATAATTTTGTGGAACTGTATAACAAGAGTTAGATATTCTTAAACTATCTTTCATCAGATCTACAATGCTATTGGTTATGGGTTGCATTCTGATTTTGGAGATATAAAAATGTGGGGAAAAAACTCTTAAAATTGGGAATTCATATACTCTAATCCCCCCATTATAAAGATGAGGAAACAGGTGAAATAATTTGCTTTGGATAGTACAATTAATAGTGGCAAAGTTGGCTTAAGCTCAAGTGTCCTGCATTACAGAAGTATTGTTTCACAAAGTGAAATCTGATTTGTTAGGTAATTTTACATTTTCTTCTCTAAATTGTTTTCATTTTTATATCCTGGCAGTTTATAAATAATGTTAGAGAATAATGCAGCTCTCTCTTCCACTGAATTTACTCTCTTAGTTCATAACCTATGAATCTTTGGCTTATAGACAATACTGTTCTACTTACCGTTGGTACTACTGTTATGAAAAACTGGGATCCATTAGTATTCGATCCAGCATTGGCCATGCTGAGTGTATATGGTCTGTCATGTCGTAATGTTGAATGAAATTCATCTTCAAATTCTCCTCCCCATATGCTTTCTCCTCCCATACCAGTACCTGTTGGATCTCCTGTCTGAATCATGAAGCCCTTAACAGAAAGTATACAAAAAACTTATTACACTGTTCTTTTCAATATGTATGCTTTCGAGTCTTATGTTTGTCAAGAGTGCTTTGTATTCAGTAAAATCTTAACTTTCTTAACAGTCACTCTGTAAGTGACTTTATTGAACCCTTAGTTATGCTTTAATTTGGATGATGTATTTTTATTGCTCAACTACTACCTTATTTTAATGATTGAAACAAAAATGCAAGGGTCTTCTCATTTATAGACACGTACTATCTTTTCCAATAATCCAATTAAAACCAATTAATAGTGTAAATAAGTTTTAGGATCTGTGTAGTACGTTAGGCCTTATATAACTGCCCCACTCTTCTCCCTTCCCCTAACTCTCTGGATTTCCAAGTGAGTCATTTCACTAATTCCTTCAGAACCCTGAAATCTGATTTTATCTCCTGCCATTTCTCCTGTCATTTCTGACCTGCCAATAACCAAGAACTACATCACTGTCCCATCCATTTTATGGAATGCTGCTCAACAAAATCCTGGTTTGAGTTCATTCTGCTCTTCAGGTTATTAATGGTGGTTCTCTCAGATTAAGTGGCATCTTGGCTCTTCTATTATTTAAAATCTTATGTTCTAGATCTATATCATATCTACCCACTAGGAACAGGTTACCTTGGCTATTGGTTTTATTTAAGCATGACCTTTTACTTATTACCTGACCCTTTGCTTTAGGTGCTGACAAAATATTGCTGCAGTGTTTCTAAAAAGGTAACCGTGTTACTATTCCTATCCTTGATTCTCGATCTGATATTCATGACCATCTATTCTTCTTTTGGTTTCCATAGTCCATTTTTCCTATTTCTTTCTAATAAACTGATAAATGTGACAGAATAAGATTCCTAAGGTTTAAACCTCTTGTTATGTAATAACATACTATTTCTTAAATCATATAAAATTTGCATAACTTACCTTAATTATACGGTGAAATGTATGTCCATTGTAATAACCATTTCTGCTGTGAACACAGAAGTTTTCCACTGTCTTAGGGCACCTAGTAAGATATACATTAAAAACATGAAATCCATTCAGAGCATCTTAAGACAGTTTCTTTACAATTCTGCTTCCTAATGGTGTTTTCAATATCTTCTGAATGTTTCAGAAGGATAGTCTTTTTTCATAACCTCTTCTAATTTCAGGACAAGTAAGAGTTGAAAGGGCATATAAGCAGTAGTATATTCTTACTGTTTAATGTAGTATCTTTAGGTCATGATTGCTTATTATATTTGAGTTTGACCATGTTTAGATTTGAAGGTCATTTACCAGCTTAAAAAACAAACATAGCATCTTAAAATATATATAGTTCACTGCATATAGTGGGTTAAGTTCCTGGGAAAGGGAATTTTCTTATAAAAACAATGTTATGGTACAGTGACACATTCCTGACCAAGGACTTATTCACTGAAATGATATCTCCTCAATTTAATCAACTTTAAATGACAGTCACACTCAGAGTAGTTTTCTAGATAATATTAACTAATCTCCTGAGATGATTTAATATGGTACAGTATCATGTAATAGCTCTTAGAGCTGGAAATGGAAGGAAGTATCAAGAAAATCTTGCACCAAGTACATCAGGGAACAGGCTTAATGGGTGCATGCATTCTGAGCACTTGAAATGATTTGATCCAGGAGTTTAGAACTGCCTAGTTCTTTGTTCTGTACTAAGGTATGGCATGATAAAACATTCATATCCAAAATAAATAAGTACTTTTAGTAAAGGTGTTGTAAAAGATGTCACCTTTTGCATCAAGAATAACCAGAGATATTCTATTATATTTGGTACTGCATGTTCATTTTGCAAGTTTTCAAACTGTCTAGAATACTTTCCTGCTTTTTTCAATGGAAGCTTTCACGTTTCTTGTTGGGATTCGTTTTTAAAACATACAGCTACCGGGACTAAAGAAGAGGTAGTTGATGTCTAGCAAATGTCAGGAAGGAAAAATAATTATCCTCCCCTTAAGGATTTGCTTTGAGAGGAAAGCCAGTTATAACAAGCAAGCCACAAAACCTACAGGTGGGATGTGCAGTTAATGGTAATAATAATATACATTTGTATATCACTTTATAGTTGACATTCAGCACTTTCATAGCCAATATATTTTGTTCTCATAATAATAAACCTGTGAACTATGTGTATATATGTATAAAATTTTTCCATTTTCTAATGGAACAGTTATCAGATAGCTCAGGATAGATGCTCTATCAAACATTTCAATTCTTCAAAATTCCTTAAGTCAAAATAACAAGAATTTTAAGTTGCACAGTTTCTTCAAATGTACACATTTACACTGGTGTTTATTTAAGACAACAAAAACAGTACATACTCAACAGGAAAAAGTTTGATGTGGATGTCTCCCATGCTTGTGTGGATAATGGCACTATCTGAAACTCGTTTAGGTCCTTCAGCCTGAGTAGCTGCCATGACTTCTTCTTTAGAAGGTTTCTCATTAAAAACATCTCGGTCAGAGTCTGCACTTTTTGTATCTTCTGGTTCCCGTTTGGTAAACTGAAGGAGGAAAATAAAAAGTGAGTGAATGAATTAAATTTTTCATCTGGTTAAAATTTATGAACAATTAAAACATTAGAAATTTCATTTCTAATGAAATATTTGAGGAAGTAAGAATTCACATCAGAATAAATCCTTTTTCAGGCATCTCTTCCTATAATAGGATACATAAGGCAGTTAAATTATTTTTACACTTATCAAATATGAAAATAATCCATATAATGAAGATCTATGATTTCAAATGGGATTTAATTTCCTTTTGGGTGGAAATTTTTTTGGGTACACATTTAACAAGATGCAGTTTTATTTGAAGTAGCTCTCTACTGCTGCCTTCTAGTATGTCCTAACCTGCCAGATGTTGCTTACTTTTCACTATTTAGATTGCTTGAGTTTGAATTCCAGCTCCGCCACTTACTAGTTATGTGATTTTCGGGAAGTAAATTCATTTCTTCCATTTCCTCATTCTTAAACAGAGATAAAAATAACTAGCTCAAAATGGTACCTGTTGTGAAGATTAAACAAAGGGATATAAAGTGCTTAGAGAACAGTGCCTAACATATAGAGGGCACTATCTAAATATTAATAATTACTATGAGCAGAACCTGGTGCTCGGTAGGATGAGGATTCAAAGAATCAGTAATGGATCTTGACTTTTTTTTTTTCCTGCAGAGCCTCATCTGATCTATCTAAACCCTAAAGTTTGGGAGAAAGAATACAAATTTTGAGTGAAGTTGCAGAAATCTCAGGATCCTCAGGGTATAGGGAGAATTGAGAAAAACTTTTCAGTTGTTAAAACTCTGGACTTCTCAAGGCCTGTTTCTTTTATTTGATTCTCAGTAAGCAGAAATCTTTTTTCCCAACAAAGCTCTACCTGATGCCAACTGAGTTCCAGGAAGGTAAAGCTAGGGCCACAGGCCCTGTCATTCTTTGATCCACTAGGATAGATTCAAATAAAGAAATAACCAAGCTAGGATGTTATTGCCTTAGCATCTTACTCTCCACTTTTCAAAGGAATGGTATATCTGTTGTGCTATTTATTTATATGAATTTTTAAATAATTATCTTGATTTAGCTCACATATGGTACTAAAGTTCAAATTTTGTAAAATTTTACTTTAATTCATGATATTGGATTTGAAAAAAGGGATAAAAATTTATATATATGTATACTTTAGTTTTGCTTAAGAATATGTACATCTAATAAAACTGAAAAATAATTCATGAAAATGTTAGCTATATAACGATGCACTGTGAGTGGCTTATTTTTTGTTTTTCTATTTCTTCACAGTTTACAGGAAACATGTATGGTGTAGTCATCATAAAAGTAAACTCTGGGGAAAGAAAAAGAAAACTTGTTACCTAAAGTTTTTTAATAAAGTAGATGGAAAATTAGTATATGTGTTTTTAGTATATATCAAGAATTCTCTTTTATGATTAATTTTTACTTTCAAAATAGTTAAATTATAGTTAAAAACAAGAAAAATTATTTTCCTTTAACATATTGATACATTTTTAGCAATGACTTTGAAAGTTATAAGCGAAATTCTCATCTTAAAAGAATGTACCCATTTTAGGTTAAAAGCTTGGCTGCAGTAGGGAAACTGCTATGTCCTACATTTATCAAACGCTAGTAACCTTAATAGCATCACAGCTGCTTACAATATATCAGATGAATGAATGAGTATACCATAATGGGCGAGACACTTTACTAAACTTTGTGGATTTTATAGTGAAGAAAAATAGCACTTGGCTGAACAATTAGGATGGTGCTCCTCCTAGAAAGCTTAGTAGTTTGATTTTGAGCCCAATCTCAGTTAACATGCAAAGTACTCTTAGTTCTCCAGAAAAAAAAAAAAATCCTCAGGAATATACAATTCCAAGGTAGCACCATCACAATGGAATCAAAAGGTGAAAAAAGAAATGTGTTTAGAGAAAGAAGCATGCAAGTTTGGGGAGATAAATTATGTTCAAGAACAAAAGCTGAAAAATAATAACACACAAGAATTTTTAAAACACCATTGTGAAAATTATTTTGGATGCAACTATTACTATAACCACTTACTTCTTATTATCTTAACACAAACAGTTGTAGAAGCCAGGTTGAAAAATTTTCAAAACAAGATGGAAAACAGTACAGAAACACTTAAAATCAAGTCCTAGTTAAAAAGTCTACAATATTAATGTTGTAAGATGGTATTCTGGTTGTTTAGCAAGTCTGCTATTGTTGCCAACATTCTCTTCAACTGAAAACACAAGCTAAGAAAATAAAACGCCACTGCAACTATGACATACAACTATCTACTGGGGCTTTGGGGGAAAAAAGGAGGAGGACTGGCAATAGATGTTAGCTCAGAGCCGGTCTTCCTCAGCAAAAAGAGGAGGATTAGCATGGATGTTAGCTCAGGGCTGATCTTCCTCACAAAAAAAAAAACAAAACAAAAAACCTCCAACTGGAGTTGGAAGAACTGGAAGAAACATTCAAGTCTATCTCCTAGTACTTCCACATACCATATAAAATCTATTCTTTTTGAAAGATGTACAGACTATTGTTGGGTCAGCTTGCATATTCTGAAGAACGGGATTTTCGGAAGCTTTCATTTCTATAGTAGTTGCAGCACGATGTTTTTTGGCTATTCCTTGGAACAAAGCCAATTGCATCACTCTAATATTTTCTTGCTTGCCTAAGATCCGCACACACCTGGAAAATACAATAATAATTTATACAGTAAAATTATCAGAATCAACTCCAATTATAACAACTTTACAGATTAAAGCTAAGAATCAACTATCCTTTATCTTTGTACAAAATAACTAGTGAAAAGTTTTTAAAGTGTTTCTCTATGCCTCCCAAAAAGTTATTTTAAATTGACAGGCAGCTCTAATTTTTAGGTTAAAAAAATACAATCATTCAGTCATACAGTTTTAACCTACCCCAATTATTTAATCCTTCTGCAAGCCTTCAAAGATTTTTTATTACCAAGAACTACAATATAAGTTTGTTTATATGTGAGAATATATAGCACAAGATTTTTTCTCCTTAATATACATTTTAAGTTCTTTTCATTTACATTCAGTGATAGTATCTGATTATAGCTATTTTGTACTAAGACCAAATGGACTGTTTGCACAAAAGGCTTATTGTGGTTTCATGCATTTTAACTTCTGATTTTATGTCTAGCAGGATGTAATGCTGAATTCTGTGGTTAAAATATTTGGCAACATTTAACGTGAACCAGGCTAATTTAAATCAATAAGCAAGAGGCAGACTGAAACTTGTTAAAAAAAAGAAAACAACAACTTGAAACTATGCACGTCTTCTTTCCATTTCTTTTTACAAACATGAGTGGAAACTTTTTACATAAGATTATAAACAACCAAAAGACCACAGAAAAATCCAGTCAAAACATTTGGTTAAGTTTAGACATTTGGGACCATTCCACTTGTCTTGGAACAAACAAAACTCACATTGTTTCCCTGAAGGAGGAAATGGTCGTCCCAAAATGCATTTTTTAAAAACATACATCATATTAAAGCTTACCGGTTTGTTTCTACATTTATAACTTTAATGCCCAGCATTGTTCCATATAGCACGAAGTGTCCAGTTTCATCAAAAACTATATTAATTAATCTTACTGCATCCACCTTCTCCAACTCACGTTCTACAGCCATTCGTCGGCCAAATTCCATGTCTGGCAGCTGTTGCCTCATCTGCTGCAGTTCAGTAAACATCTAGGAAACAAACTATTTATTAACAAAAAAGCTACATAATAAAGAAAATGAGAATTTAAACAGAAGTAGAGTATACATTAAGAGCCACTGACAGTTTGTATACTTATGTACCTTCTTAAAGAGGATCCTAAACACTATAAGCAGGAAATAAAAGACATTAAGTTCAATCACAAAAAACAGTCTTTATACTAACTGGTTCTTCTAATTAAAAAAAATAAAACAAAACCAGTTAGTTAATATAAATATTGCTTTCTCTACAGAAACAACAATGTATGCTGCCTTTTATAAGCCACAGACTAGAACCCTCCAGTAGAAACATAATGCAAACCACATATGTAATTTAAAATTTTCTAGTAGCTACATTAAACAAAGAAAAAGAAACAGGTTAAATTAATTTTAATAATGTTTTATTCAACCTAATATATCCAAAATATTATCATTTAAATATTAAGCAATATAAAAAAATTGAGATAAATTACTTCTTTTTCTTATATTAAGTCTCTGAAATCCTGTATTTTATACTTTTAGCCCATCTCAATTTGGACTAGCCACATATCAACTGCTCAATAACCACATGTGGCTAGTGGCTACTATATCGGGCAATGCAGCTATAGACTTTAAGGTCCTTGTACAAGGATCACGGGCCTGACATATAACAAGCACTCAATTTTCGCTGAATGAATGAACTCATTATTTCACTAATTTATAAGAATTTCATGACATTTCAGAAAAAGTTTCAAGTTATTTTAACATGGAGCACAACTACAGTTAGATTATCATTAGGCAAATATGATTTAGGATAGATGAATATTTTTGAGTACCCTTTAGTTTAGAAATTTGGTTTTTCTTTAGACACAATTTTCAAGACAGAATCCTCCCAAAAGATATGATCTTTACATTCAGTTTTCCAGACATTTAGGGCATCAAACAGCAGAATTCAAAAGTAGCTTTCCATTGCAGATGAAAATAAGCCAGACTTATGTCCCATCTACTTCTTTCTTTTTTCATGCTTGTGTTAACCGGAAAACTCATTTTTCTAGATATGGAAAGGACGACAATATCTGTAACTCCAAAACTCAAAAGGTTTGTGTGTCAGGGAACAACATGAGGCTAAGGTCTTCTAGAACAGCTAAAAAGCCTGGTCATTAGGTTTTCTTGTCTCCCGTCTCTGAGACTGATATATTATTGCTTATTCATGTGCCAGAAATAGCCTAGATCATTTTTGCAGTGAAGGACCCTTGATTATTTTTGCTAGAGAGAGGATTCAGCTTTAAGACTTAAAAGTTTGTAGATGGCCATCTGACCATATATAAGTATTTCATAAACATTAATCCTACTTGATAAGCACACTGGAATCTTTTTTTTTTTTTTTTTTTTTTAAAGATTTTATTTATTTTATTTTTTCCCCCCAAAGCCCCAGTAGATAGTTGTATGTCATAGCTGCACATCCTTCTAGTTGCTGTATGTGGGACTCGGCCTCAGGATGGACGGAGAAGTGGTGCCTCGATGCGCACCCGGGATCCGAACCCGGGCCACCAGCATTGCAGCGCGCGCACTTAACCACTAAGCCACAGGGCCGGCCCCACACTGGAATCTTTTTACAGTATTCTAGTCTTAACAGCAGGGCCTCTGTGATACACAACTGTATGGCCATATGCAGTTATCCTGGTTAATAAATACTAAAAGATATAACTTCACACCATCCAATTAAATTTCTTGTCTGTTAAACTAGGACTCTAACTGGTTAGAAGCTCTTCCTCTTAGTATGGAACTGTGAGAGTCCAGTCATGTACCAGGTACCAGCATTGTAACTAATGTAATTGGCATTTGGCTTTTATTTTTGCAAAATCTCTCATTCTGGATCTCAACTTCTGTCATAAGCTTTACTACTGACCTTCTCTTATCACTTCAGCCCTTTCACTTCAACAAATGTTGAAGACAAAATGAAGAAATAGAGTGGATTGAATAGCTCAGAGTATGTGTGTTAAGAGATTTATATCCAGATACCAGGTTTTGAATATTTCTTTTCCTAAGGAATCTTGGAAGAGCTGCAAGTTGGTAAAGAGTTTTTAATTATATTTAAGTTGAAACTAATATCTAGTTACTAGCCACCATTAAAGAAGAAAATATCTCAAAGAAAGGTTTCTCCTTTTCTTAAAAGCATAGAGGAAAGCTATCTTCTTCCAACAAAAAAATGAGTCATGAGCATGATTTGACTAGCAGATCTTCATACTTGTCTGGATTCATATTACTTTAGGCAGATAATTCACCAAACTTATTACCACTTGCCACCAAACAAGAATGTCACTAATAAGAGTGATAGAATTTTTAAAGAGCTTAACGCAGAGAATGTAATGAAAATTGGTCACTACCAAGCCTGTAGAGTTGACACTGTCATACAATATATATTATTGCTACAAAGGTTCAACCACAGACTCTCAGAGGATTCAACATACCATTAGCAGTTAGAGAACGACCTGATGGAAACAGGTGATGAGACCCAATTTTCCACAAAAACTAGTTAACTGTGCATGGATAAAAACGCTTATTCTACAACTACATGCTCTAAAAAATTCTTGTTAGCAGTAATTATGGGTCAGGTACTGTTCTTAGTGCTGGAGATACAATCATGAGCCAAAACAGATACAAGACCATAGATCTCATAGAGTTTAGTCTACTGAGGGATTGACACACATTAATCAAATAATAAGACCATACCAAATGCTCTAAAAGAAAATAAACAGAGTGATATACAGTCACATAAAAAAAAAGTTGTCCTAGATTGGATGAACAATAAAACATTCCCACAGGTAGCAACCCTTTGAGATTTTAAGGATGAATTCAAAAGGTAATGGGAGGAATGGGGGAGGGGTCGCTCCAGGCAGAAGGAACAGCATACACAAAGGCCTTGTGGTGAGAGGCACATTCAAGAAATTTAAAGAAGGCCTAAGTGGCTAGAGTAAGAGGCAGGGAGAAAGGTGATTTACGGTAGGCTGTTGTAGTAGGCAGGGGCCACAACATGGGAGGCCACGATTTTGGTCTCGATCCGAAGAACAACAGGAAGTCCTTGAAAGGTTCAAAGGATGACATGATCAGATACGTATTTTTAAAAGATTGCTCTGTGTGTATCGTGGATCACAGATTAGGAGGAAGCCAGAAGAGATATAGGCCAGATATTAGGCCAGACAAAAAATGATGAACATAGAGTACTGAGAGCTGTGCTAAAAGGAAATGGATGGATTTAAAGTATATTTAGAAAGTAAAATTGACAGGACTCATGATGAATTAAATAGAGGGGTAAAGGAAAAGAGTTAAGGATGACTCAGGTTTCTGGCTTGTGCCAGTAGATGGATAGTGATGCCATTCATGAAGACACAACAAAAAAAGGATAAGACCAGGTCTTTTCATAATAAAAAGCTGGAGAAATAAATTTGGGAGTAGTCATATTCACACAAGAGTGAACAGAGAGTGAGAAGAGAAGGGGGCTTAGAAGGAATTCTGAGGATCTTAAGAGGAGGACCTTGCTAACAAAACAAAACTGAAAAAACAGCCACATAAGCTGAAGGATAACTGTCTTAGAAGCTATCACACGATAAACCTAGAGAAGAGAGTTTTGAGGAGCAACAATGCAATATAGTACAATATTATCTTTAACGTGCTAAAATAACCACCAATCTAAATGTCTATATCCAGAAAAAAAATCTTTTAAGAAATAGCATAAACCAAAGACATTTTCAGAAAAGTAAAATCTGATTAAATCTAAATTGCACTTACACTTAGTGATTCATCAAAGACTCTCATGAGTTTTCCAGTTAAAAACCTGAAAATTCTAACTTTTCTATCAGAACCAATAGTAGCTATTTTCTTTCCATCAGGTGAAAAACATATGCTGGTTGGATAAGCCTTGCACTTGGCAAATTCATATAAATCTGTGTCAGTTTTATACTCCCAGTTCACATTTTTGGGGAATTTATATTCATGAGGAGGCCCAGTCCAGTATTCAATCATTCCAGATTTGTCAGAAGACACTATTGCTTTGTAAACTGGGTTTAATCGTATCTGAGTAAGAGGTGATGTATGGAGTTTGTCAAAAATATGAAGTGGCTGGTTATCTCCTCGACCATCATAAATGAAAATTTTTCCTGTACTCTTCTCAGAAGCAGCAACTGAAGATATGGCGTCCCCTGGGCAATAGATCCATTCACACTGTCCGGGAAAATAGCTAAAATAGTAAAGAATTGAGAGAAAAAAGGTCAAGACAACAAGTAAGCATCCATCACCACCCTCACCACCAAAAAATGTCCTGGCCAGTGATTTAGCTAGTTCTGGATTCCTTGCTCAAAAGTAGCAGATACAGATACAGTATGGGGAGGAACAACTAAGAATGGTTACTAATTTTTCTCTTTCTGACCTTATCAATGCAATGATAATAACTTCTGAGGATCTATCAAATCACAAGAAGAGAACTGCATATAGCAGACCATTTACTTCTCTTGGGTAGTTAAGGAAAGCTAATCAGACCTGGGCCTTAAAATATTCTGGGGTGTGGCTTTTTGGATCTCTGTCTATGTCTCAGTCTCTTTATTTTTTTATTTTTTTGTTTTTTGTGAGGAAGATCAGCCCTGAGCTAACATCCATGCCAATCCTCCTCTTTTTGCTGAGGAAGACTGGCCCTGGGCTAACATCTGTGCCTATCTTCCTCCACTTTATATGGGACGCCGCCACAGCATGGCCTGACAAGAGGTGCATTGGTGTGCGCCAGGGGATCCGAACCTGGGCCACCAGCAGCAGAGCGTGCGCACTTAACCGCTACACCATGGGGCCGGCCCCCTATGTCTCAGTCTCTTTATAACTTACTTTTAAATAGGTTAGCATGTTACAGTATACTTTGTAAGTCATTCTTGAAATATTTAAGATCAAAATATTTTAGTTATGACTATGCTCAAAAGAAAAACATGCTCAAAAGAAAAACATTCTTATATCACATTCTCATTATTAGTAACTTGATCTCAAAATTATAAGCTTTGAACATGCCACCTGATGAACAAAGTGTAAAAGAACTGGGACAGATTTAATTAATACACAAAATTTATACACTCAAATGAGTGTTGTCTCCTTCAAAGTAGTCAGTTTGAGAAATTGCATAGTTATTCTAATGATGGTGCTGATGCTCAAAACCTTTTGGGGACTCTTCTTTTAGAATTCTGCCAAAGCCTAAAAAAATACTCTTTCAATATCCTCAAAGGTGGTAAATGTTCAACATTTACAAATAGATTTGATTTTTAAAAATAGCTAAAGTTGGGGGAAACAAAGCTGGGGAATAAGAAAGATGATCAATAGGTATTTCTATTCGGAGTCAAAAAGTAAGTTCTAAATAATGAGATTGACTTCCTTCAGTGACTCATAAATTGATTTTGAAGGAAATTCCAAAAGAAGTCCTGCTATGAACTGAATTGTGTCCTTCCCCCACGGGCGACCCCCCAACTCATATGTTGAAGCCCTAACCCCCAATGCGATTATATCTGGACATAGGGCCTTCAGGAGGTAATTAAGGTTAAATGAGTTCATAAGGGTGAGGCCCTAATCCTATAGGCCTGTGGCCTTCTAAGAGGAAGAGAGAGAGATCATTTTCCTCTCCATTCCCTGTCCCAAATGAGGAGGACACAGAGTGAAACCTGTGGAAGACAGTCCTCACCACAAACCAAACCCTACTGGAACCTTGATCTTGGACTTCTAGCCTCCAGAACTGTGAGAAAATAAATTTCTGTTGTTTAAGCCACCCAGTCTATGGTCTTTTGTTATGGCAATCTGAGCAGACTAAGCCAAGTCCCAAAACTGTTTCTGACAATACTACGAATTTCAAGCTGATATTCACTATATAAATTCAGTATATTATGTTAAAAAAGACATGCTTAAAACAAAATATTAGTCTCATTACTGTACAGTCTAACCACATAGTTTGGGTATCAATACACTTCACACTTTAAATCACCAACACATAACATCAATTTCAAAAGTGTGCATACACCTTATAAGAACACAATACCATATTACTGAAATAAGCACAGCAAGGAAGTTAATTCTAAGTAGCAGTAAATTAGACATGATAGATCTGCATTAATTTATTAAGTAGCGTTAAATGGATACAATGAATCCTTGTTATGATGCAGTTTGGAAATTTCTGCTGTGATTAATGACAAAAACCACAGCAGAAGCCTCCAAACAGCATCATAACAAGGATTCATCATATCTAATTTTCCCAAGCAAAATCCAAAAGCACATCTTTTAATGGAATGGTAATATATTCTGTTTAGAAATACCTATGAAATGGTGAAGTTTAGTTTAAAAATTATTTCACTAAGTTAAAAAATATATACTTTAAAAAAAGACTCACCCAAGCTTCAGCATATTGATCATGTCAAAGTTCACTACATCAAACACCTTCATTGCTTTATCATCACCCACAGAACAGAACAATGCTCCCTCAGAGCTAACTGCAATACTCTCAATAACTCCTATTTAAATAAATCAAATTAAAACATTCTAGTAAATACCAATGAAATAAATGTGCACCATTCAAAGAAAAAAAACATTTTAAAATAACCTTTAACAGTTTAAAAGAGAGCCACAACAAAAAAAGGTGAAATTCTTACCTAGGTGACTACGAAAATGTTTAACAAATTCAATTCCCTCTTCAATTTTTTTCCAGAACTTAACATGTCCATCATGACTGGCAGTAATAATAAAGTCTGTCCTGCATATATAAAATTGTAAAAGTTAATTTCTAAAACAGATCTGTGAATCACTCAGTACCCTCAAAGCAATCAATCACTAAGAATCTTTGACTCTTTCATAACAGTTTTTTTTTTTAATCTTCCTTTACGCAGATCACTATATTAGGGTAGACAGAACACCGCAAAATTTGAAGCTCTTTTTTGGATATAACACTTGCTGCTGCACTAATTTTAATCCCAAGAGCTAGGATCAGAATTGAGCTAGGACTTGACATTAAAAAAAAAAAAAAACTCACCAGGAATCACTAGACCTTAAGGTCCTTTAATGTTAAAATTACTTTATAGGCAGTCTTTTCATGGGGAAAATGTACTACTTTTCAGAAGCTGATAAATAATTAAATCCCAACACACTACCTTCATATACAGCAAAATTCAAAGCAAGTTTGTTTTGTATCCTATCCAAGATATTTTGGTTGTTTAAATATCATAAAGAGGGGCCGGCTCCGTGGCTTAGCGGTTAAGTGCGCGCGCTCTGATGCTGGTGGCCCGGGTTCAGATCCCGGGCGCGCCCCGAGGCACCACTTCTCTGTCCAACGCGAGGCCGAGTCCCACGTACAGCAACTAGAAGGATGTGAACCTATGACATACAACTATCTACTGGGGCTTTGGGGGGAAAAAAATGAATAAATAAAATCTTTAAATATCATAAAGATTTTGTACTGAATAGTCTCCCCTGTAAGGTATATAAAAATAAAAACCATTTATTGAAATCTAGTACATGTCAGGTACTTTACACACATTACCTTAGTTAATCTTTACAGCAACTCTATTAGGGTGGGTATTTTTTATCATTATTTTACAAATTAGGAAACAGTTTTAAAATGTTAAATGTATTTGTCCCAGGTCCATAGCTGGAGAGCAGCATTTGATATCAGATCTGCCTAACTTCAAAACCTATAATCTATTACACGCTGCTGCCTTGGGTTAAAAAAAAAAAACTTGAGAGAGTGATAGCAATGCTAGTCCTATATGCTGCTTTATATCCTGACAACTTTGGACCAAATAAAGTCAGAATTATCCTATAAGGAAATACAAAGATATTTTATTTAATTAAATTTTGTATCTTAAACCGTCTCCAAGAGATCAAGAATAGACTGACCCAAAGAGCTAAGTAATTCATCTACTTCTTCCATACCCACTGCCAATATGAATCTAAGCCACCATTGTATCTCTTCTAGATTTCTATCCTAGCCTCCTAATTGCTCCCTCTGTATCCAATCTTTCCCTGTTTGAATCCATTCATTTCACCAAAGCCAGAGTAGTCTTTAAAAAAAAATAAATCTGTTACTCCCCTGATTACAGGTTTAAAATCCATATAAGAAATAGAAAACCCTCTGGGATTTAGCCCTTGTCTTTTTTCTCTAGCTCTCATCTGCCTTTTAACCTCTTTAAACCTGTTCCCTTATCTATAAAATGCAGATTATATACTACCTCTTAAGATCTTTCTTAAGATAAATGAGATAATTTATAAAAGATCTTATCACAGTACCAGGACAGAATCTGAGCTCAACAAACATTAGAATATTACTACTATTATGATCCTTCTCCAAATCCCCATTCATCTATTCTGAAGGTCCTGTGACATTTCTAGGATGTCTTAGTTCTCATCATTTTCCCCATTAGTACTGAACAGGCCAGCTACCAATTACTCCCATCTCCACTAGTACACTCTTTTTCGGGGAAGCTCAGACACTACCTGGTTCATCCCTTTCTGGCATTTATCTCCAAAAGACATATACATAAACTAGGGAGTTCGGTCTTAGAGAATACATTCCTTGCATGATATAGGAAAGAAAATGTAGGCCTTTATTTAACTTAAACTATTACAGAACCTATGAAATTAAATAGAAATCCATAATATCCTAAAGTTACTTCTACAAGTCCATCTCAAAATTGAAGCATTTTCTTGGAAAAAAAAAAACTTCTCAGAAAAAAATAAAAAAAAGCGAAAGACTTACTTGGTGCACACCACATGGGTGATAACATCTCTATGCATGTAACTACGCTCATACATGGATGCACTGGGGAGATTATCAAGATAAACTCTTTCAAACTCTAGAACTGGAAAAAAAATGAAAAATATTTATTTTTAACAACTGGAACTAAATACTATTTTGTATTTTCTTCTAGATTTTCTTTCTTTTAGATTTTCTTTCTTTCTTTCTCTCAATTCACATGTAATGAAAAAAAATCCAGTGTCTGTTATGTTAATTCTAACTTTTATTATTTCACAGTACTGAATATCACCATTATTTAGTCATGTATGATGGGTTCTCAAATGTTACACAGATGCTTAACTGTCCCCAGAACTTAAGAACTGAGTGGTTCTGGCTTAATATGCAGGTTCCATTAAAAAACAAAACCAAAAACCTTAAAAAGTTTCATGAAACTATCAGAACTGTCTTTCTAACCATGTAGATCCAATTATTAGTGCTAATTTAAATAAGTACAGATCTTCCTCGATCTATGATGGGGTTATGTCCCAAAAAACCCACTGTGAGTTGAAAATAGTGTAAGTTGAAAATGCATTTAATACACCTAACCTACCAAACATCATGGCTTAGCCTAGCCTACCTTAAACATGCTCAGCACACTTACATTAGCCCACAGTTGGGCAAAATCATCTAACACAAAGCATATTTTATAATAAAGTGTTGAATATCTCATGTAATTTATTGAATACTGTACTGAAAATGAAAAACAGAATGGTGTATGGATACAGAATGGTTTTAAGTATATTGGTTGTTTAGTCTCACGATCGTGTGGTTGACTGGGAGCTGTAGCTCACTGCTGCTGCCCAGCATCATGAGAATCATACAGTATATTGCTAGCCAGGGAAAAGATCAAATTCAAAATTCGAAGTACGGTTTCTAGTGAACACGTATTGCTTTCGCACCATGGTAAAGTCAAAAAATCATAAGTCGAACTATTGTTAAGTCGGGGACCATCTGTAATAAGGGGCAAGCGGCCACCTATAAGATATCTCAGTTTAGCTTTAAGGCACTGATCCTCTTTGAAGTCACTGATACTGGGTTTGAAACAGGTAAATGTTAATAAAATGCCTAGATCTTTAGAGCTGAGAGAATCCTACAGAATATTCAGTTGAGTGCTTCTCAAACTTTTTCCAGCAGCAAAACATCTGTAAGAGTGGTAATCTAAGGAAATACTGATTTCATTATATGAGCTATGAACACTTTTACTAGTAAAAAATGATATACATGCACCTAATAATCCAATGATGGCCAAATGTGTATAAACAGTTGCTAAATTAAACATGGAGCGATGTTTGTTTTTCGTAACTATTGTATAGCAGACTCAAAGTTGTATCTGATGAACTACTTTTCCTTTCATTTTTATATGGACATATTAATGTTCAGATATAAGATGACCATTCTCACCTCCTCCTGCAGTTAGGAGTTATCTCATTTGCCAATGGGATAAAAGTGGAAGCGTTGCGTGACCGTCAAGAAGTCTCCTTGAAAAGTTGTGCCCTTTTTCCCTTCCTCAGTTCTATAGCTTGGAACTGGGATGAGCACTGTAATTCTAATAACCACTCAGGACAAAGATGAGGGCTATACCCTAGTAATGTTTGGGGAGAAAGCTGGAAAAAGCCTAGGTCCCTTTGGAACCTCCATACCAACCCCAGACTGTCTACTTTGGGATTTCTTTTACACATGAGAGAAGTATATCTCTATCTTTTTAATGTTATTGTCACTTCAGGTTTTTCTGTAATATGCAGCTAAATTTAAACCCATCTGATATATATTCCTTTTGCTGTTAGTTCACTTGTTGAACAGATATTTACTAAAAACAAAATAGGTTCGAAGGCACAAGGACATAAAGACAAGTAACACGTAGTTCCTGTCCTTGAGAAACCATCAGTTCAATTAAAGGTAGTGCCATAATCATTTATAATGTTTTTCTGAAAATGTATACAGAAGTCCAATGTCCAAAGAACATGTTAAAGGGGAGAGTTTCGTTTCTATAAAGCTATATATATTATTAAACCCCTGTCCTTTTAGATAAAATATTCAATGATATTTTTCTAACATTTCATACAAGTTTTTTAATTTCAATTTTTCTTCAAACTGAATACACTATTGACTGGCTTAAATACAATAAGCATCTAATTAAGGGTAAAGGTTTTCATACCTAACAATTTCCATCTCTGTCTCAATTGTATTAAGTTTATAAGATCTTTATCTCCTAACACTAATATCAGCACTGTGATATTTTTGGATTTTCCCATTCCCCTCATTCATTTCTATCAAAAAGGACAAGCAAAAATATTCTAATGCAATAAAATAGAGCATAAATATTGTAATATTCATTCATTCAATAAATACTTATTGAGCATCTGCTATATGCAAAGCACTGTACCAAGCACTGGAGCCAAACAGGCATGGTCCTTGCTCTTATATGCTTAGTCTAAGCAGTGGAGAGAAACATTAACCAGACAATCACATGAATAAATATACAATTACAAAATTTTAGCAAGTGAAATAAGGAAAAAGTTGCTATGGAAGCATTTAACAGGAAGACCTGGCAGTGAAAAAGGTAACACACTTTAAGGGTGTCAATGTGAAATGTTCAAAGTAGCTTCTTCAAAATTTGGATACATAAAACGTGAAGATTATCTGTAAATTCTGTGCGATAAACGTGACCTCAGAGTTCTGATCAAAGTGCTTTAAAACCCAGCCCAGACTGGAGAAGTCACAGGCTTCCCAGAGGAAGTGATAGCTGAGCTGAGTGGTAAAGGCTGAACAAAAGTTACCCAAGTGAAAGGAGTGAGGGTAATTATTCCAGGTAGAAGCACCATGATACCCCCGGCAGGCATCCAGAGGAGAAAAAGAGCATGACCCATTCTCAAGTGCTTTAGTACGGCTGGAGCACAGTCAAGAGGAAGACAGGGGTTAGGAAAGTGAAGTAACGGAAATGTGCTGGGGAGGTAAGGAGAGACCATAACATGAAGGTCCGTGTATGCCATGTTAGAGAGTTTGGACTTGTTTTGAAAATAATGAGAAACCACTGAAGAGTCAAGTAGGGAGAGTGATAAACTAAGATTTGAGCTTTCAGAAAGATCACATTTTAATGGTCTTACACGTTTTCTAAATACGTACCGCCTCCCTCCTCCCCCGATTTTCAATAGGTACCGCCATCCCCCCGCGTCCCAACAGACTAATACCACTCCTGAATGAACAACTTTAAAAATACCCAGTACTTGTCCACTCTGCTAAAGTTAGAAATTCCAAACTCGTATGACTAAATGAGAGGCGCCAAGCACATAATAAGTATTGGTATAAGTTAGCCTTAGCATCTATCATTACAAATCAGTGATTAATAGTGTTAGATATCATCCAAAAGACGCTGTACTCAACCCAAATCACTATCTTTGGAGGACGTGCAAGTACAGAGCGGCCAGAAGTGAGAAGATGACCCTCTGTTCTGAGAGCACAAAACCCACAATCAAACGCCATCCGTTTTCGGGTCTGGAGGACGCAGCATTCCAACTCGCCCTGTGCCTGTCTCTGTAGCTACCTTTCCTCTTCTTGGCCAATGTTGCCTCTACAGGTAAAGGCCCAACCCAGCGCTCTTCATTCTCCTCTTCGTTCTCTTGGGCCACGGCCACTGACAATGCCAGCTCTGTTTCGCTGCGTTCCGTTTTTTCCGGTTCCTCGATGTCCCGGCGCCTTCTCCTCCTCTGCTGCGAATCGCTACCACCTTCCGCCGCCATATTGTACTAACGTCAGAGAAGGCGCGACACCCACAGCTCGGCTACCAATCCCAAAGCAGCGGCGCAGCCCTGTCGTCAGCGGCCGAGCGAGTTTCGGGATTGGCTGGGGCGGGTCGGAGCAGATCCAGTCAGCAAGCAGCGCGCGCACGGGTCCTGGGCGGGGAAGCCTTGTTTTCGCCAGGCTGAGGCGAGCTGAAGTCTGCACCTCTGTGGTGGTAAGAGGAGGGCCAGGGCGGGCACCGTGACGGTTGGAACTTGCCGCCGGGCTGGCAGCTCCTACGATATGGAGCTGCAGCCCCAAAGGTGGGGCCTTACCTCCGGGGACCTGGATACCCGACGTGCAGCCAGGCCTTGAGTCGTGCTCGTCGGCTCTAGACCCCCGCGGCTTAGGAGAAAAAGAGGGAGGGCTGGGGAATCGATGGCACTGGTTGACGGGCGGGCCTCCCCTCAAGGGCTCCAAACATGTCTTCTCCCCTGCGCTTCTTCGGTCTCTCCCACTCTCTCTGAAGAAGGTGGCGAGCGCTTGGTCCTGTTTTCGGGCGAGAGAACCAGCCACGCCGAGTAACCTAGGTGGCCTACGGCAGGACCTTTCAACCTTCTGCCGCCTTCTCCCTGCGCTAAGCTTCCATCTCTCTCTTAGTGGCCTTCTGGACTTCAGCTGTCTTCTTAAAAACAAAAAAAAAATTATTGTGGTAAAAAACACATAACGTAGAATTTAACATCTTAATTTCTTCCTTTTTTTATCCGTTAAATACAGTTTGTCAGAATGACCGCCCTAAAACACTGCTTTCAAAATCCCACTCAAAAGCCTCCTGGTTACGTATTGCAAACCAGAGAAATCTCTGCTTTCCTTTTGGTTTGATGTGGACGCCAGATGTAGGGAAGGAACTGCCCGTAGTAAGCACTCGTTCAAGGCTCCCGTTATGTGACCCATCCTACCTGGCAAGTCGCATTTCTTCTCTGCCTTCTGCTGGAATCAGACCACTTTCTCTCGTGTCTCACACATTTGCCGTGCTCATCCTTGCCTCCCAGGCTTATGTTTTTATGCCTTGAAAGCATTTCCGCAGCAAATCTAGCCTTCACCCTTACGGCTTCTCATCCGATAGAGCCCATGGCGATAGTAATGAGGATAAGGACGATAAGGGAGCTAGTACTGTGCACCAAGCACCGGACGAGGCCCTTTTCTTCCAGACAGATTTCTCTCGTCTTCGCTGTCCTGAAGTCTGAAAGCACTGCGTTGTGTCATTTACCACGTCGTGGCGCTTCTAGCTGCGGGAAATCGTATCAGATATTTAGTTGTCCATTTGTTTATTTTGTCTCTCCTCAGTGAGAATGTAAGCTCCCTGAGGTCAGAGATTTCTCCCCTACACAGCTGTGGCCACAGTGTCTGACAAATGGCACACATTAGGAAGGTGTTTGTTGGATACATGAATACAGCTTAGAATTATATGGGTACTTTCTATTACTTTATTTCATGAATATTAGTCTTTTTTCAATAATAGTATGAGTTTCTTTGGTTTTATATTAGATATTTTAAAGTTATGTGGTGTAGTATTCCTAAATGCAGCAGTATTGTTCTTCAGTAAATGATTGGGAATTGGAGTACTAACTGAGGACCGCAAGAGGTGACTTGTTCTCTTTCCAGAAAGGTAGATATAAGGATACAAAATGTGGGAAACGGATAAAGTTAAACTCTTAAATGTTTTTCTTTGTATTCTAATGCCACGTTGAACTGCCAGTCCACCTAATCTGTTGAATATCTATCCACGCACACAGTTTCACATTACTTTTGCATACTGATAATGTATTTTGTTGATTAGTATACTACAAAGTGGGGAAAGATAAATTTGCACTTCATTTCTAAGTTAAGGTATATTTGAAACAAATATTTATATAATGTTTGACTTTTTTGCTTAAAAATATTCTAAAATCGTTAATGACTGTTTATGGCTTTGTGAACTTAACTATATCTTTTGTATATAGCAAGGAAGATGTTTAGCGTAAACATTTTTGGATATGGCATAAGTTATTTAACCAGTCTTCTACTGATTGACATTCAGATTGTTAATAGTAAAGTTAGTAGCTAATACTGATGTAGCTCTTTATATGTGAGGCACAGATCTAAGAGCTTTACATATATTAACTCATTTAATTGTCGTAACAACTCTATGGGGTAAGTTATATTATTATCTTCATCTTACAGATAACTGGAAACTGAGGCACGGACAGTTTAAGTGACTTACTCAAGGTCACACGGCTTGTAAGTATCTAAGCCAGGATTTAAACCTAGATGGTCTGATTGCAGAGTTCACACTTATAAAGTTTTTTATAGATAATGCTACAGTAAGCATACCTATGTAGACTTATGCAAATATATCTATCTGTAGGATTATTACTACGAGTGGAATTTCTGGGTCAAAGATAAATGCATTTGGGCCGGCCCTGTGGCTTAGCGGTAAAGTGCGCTTGCTCCCGGCTGGCAGCCTGGGTTCGGATCCCGGTCGCGCACCGACGCACTGCTTCTCCAGCCGTGCTGGGGCCGCGTCCCACATACAGCAACTAGAAGGATGTGCAGCTATGACATACAACTATCTACTGGGGCTTTGGGGGAAAAAATAAATAAATAACAATTAAAAAAAAAAAAACAAAGATAAATGAATTAAAAAATTTGATGGATATTGCTTATTATCCTACAAAGTGACTGGTCTACCAACAGTGCATTCCTGTTGTTCTACACTCTTGCCAATATTGTTTCTTATAAAAATTTTCATTTTTGCTAGTCTGAATGAAAAATAACTTATTTAATTTGCATTTTATAACTTATGACTAAGGTTAAGAATGCATTTTTTTCTATATTTAAAAGGTATTTCTCATTTTTTCTTTAAATTCCCTATTTGTGTCCTTTGCCCATTTCTATTGCATTGTTTTTTTTGTTTACCTTTTTATTGTAAAGTTAAATACAGATACAAAAAACCCCACACAAAATAAATGTAAAGTTCATAAATTGTTATAAGGTGAACACCTTTATCACCATGTAGATCAGACATAAAACTTTAATAATCACCTCAGAAGTCTGTCCATTTGGTCTTCTTCAATCACAGGCCCCTCGCTCCTCCTACCGCCTTCTCTCCCTCCCTCCAAAAGTAATTGATATCCTGACTTTTATAGCGATTGCTTTTTTAGGTTTTTTAATGATTGGTTGTTAGTTTTTTCTTATAAATTTGTAAACATTCATTATACATTTAGGAAATTAGGTCTTGGGTGCCATATATATTAGAGATATTTTTCTTAGGTTTTTGGGTTTTAAATTTTAACTTTTTAATGATATCTTTGTCCATGCAGAATTTTTAAAAATTTTATATAGAGATTTTACTTAGTTTTGCTTAGAAAGGTCTTTCCTAATCCATGATCAAAAAAAAAAAAAAATTCTCCATGTTTTCTCCCTGTTGGTTTTTATGATTTCTGTTTGGATTTTTTGAGAGATGGAGGAGTGGTGTAAAGATCAACGTATATAACTAGGCTTATTTCCCCCCTCAAATACTATGTAGTTTGTTAAAAAAAAAAAAAAGGAGGGGTGAGTCTATATGGGCAAAATATACAGTTAAAAAAAAAAGCAGAATAGTATATACAATATACTCCTATTTGGATTGTTCTTCTTTTGCTTTATTTTTTATTTATTTATTTTTTTGTGTGAGGAAGATCAGCCTTGAGCTAACATCCGTGCTAATCCTCCTCTTTTTGCTGAGGAAGACTGGCTCTGAGCTAACATCTATTGCCAATCCTCCTCCTTTTTTTCCCCAGGGCCCCAGTAGATAGTTGTATGTCATAGTTGCACATCCTTCCAGTTGCTGTATGTGGGACGCAGCCCCAGCATGGCCGGAGAAGCGGTGTGTCGGTGCGCGCCTGGGATCCGAACCCTGGCCGCCAGTAGCGCAGCATGCGCACCTAACTGCTAAGCCATGGGGCCAGCCCTCTTCTTTCCCTTTAATTTGCATTGCCGCTTCTGTCATATATCACTCACCGTAAATGTGTGAGTCTAGAAAGGCTTTGTATTGTGTTCCATTGTTTAATTTGCCTGTCCATGTGCTAATTCTGAACTATCATAATCAGTATAGTTTTATAATAAGTTTAACATTTGGTAAGGCAAGTCTTCCTATCTTATTCTTCATGAGGGTCTTGGGCTGTTTTTCGGCCCTTTGCATTTCCGTATAAAGTTTAGAATTAACTTGTCAAGTGCCACAAAAAAACAACTTAGAATTTTGATTAAGATTCAATAGATCAACTTTGGAGGATAGATCAACTTTGGAGGAATTAACATGTTTATAATATTGAGTCTTCCAATCTATGAACATGACATATCTCTCTAAGTCTTTTTTAAAACCTCTTTGTTGATAAATAATTGATTAAGCTATGTAAAACTTAAGTTCCATATGAATAAAAGTATTTGGGGGTGGTGGGTTATTCTGATTTGCCTTTGGTGTTGTGGGGTAGACATCCTCATTGTTCTTTATTGCTCTGTCCACCTGCTTAAAGTTGCCCAACTATGACTCTCATGCTGTCAGAGTCTACCACCCGCCATTCCTCCTTGCACGATTATGTCGTGCTCCTTCATTCCTTGAAGATTTTTAGCTCCTGGCTCACTGTTACTCTGCAGCACTGCTACCATAATTCTTGGTGATTTTTTTTTTTTTTTTGTGAGGAGGATCGGCCCTGAGCTAACATCTGCCAATCCTCTTTTTTTTGCTGAGGAAGACTGTCCCTGGGCTAACATCTATGCCCATCTTCTCCACTTTACATGGGACGCTGCCACAGCATGGCTTGTCAAGCAGTGTGTCAGTGCGCACCCGGGATCCGAACTGGTGAACCCTGGGCCGCCGCAGCAGAGTGCGCATACTTAACCACTTGCGCCACCGGGCCGGCCCCTCTTGGTGATTTTAATATCCACGTAGATGATCCTTCCAATAACCTGGCCTCTGTTTTTCTTGACCTCCTTTCCTCCAGTGATGATATTCTCTGTCTTAGCTACATACTCCTATGGTCATACCTGAGAGACTTTGTCATTCTTTCACTTTGTCTCTCTCTATACTTTTGCTACTACACTACAGAGGAAAGCATAAACCATATTCTAGTTTCACTTTAAATTCATGACTGCTAATCTCAAGTGGGCCCTTAGTGCTGCCCAGTAATCCTATTATTTTACCCTCTCCTATTCTTTTTTTTTTGTGAGGAAGATTAGCCCTGAGCTAACATCCAATGCCAGTCCTCCTCTTTTTGCTGAGGAAGAATGGCCCTGGGCTAACATCTGTGCCCATCTTCCTCTACTTTGTATGGGACACCACCACAGCATGGCTTGATAGGCGGTGCGTTGGTGTGCGCCCCAGATCCGAACCCGCAAACCCCGGGCCGCTGAAGTGGAGCGCGCGAACTTAACTGCTATGCCACCGGGCAGCCCCCCCATTCTGTTTTATATCTGTTTTATACATTTCTTCTGCCCTTAAACCTCCAATGCTTTGTTTCCATCCTCATTCACAGCTGATGACCTTAGTTACCATTTCACTGAGAAGAGAGAAGCAACCCAAACAGAACCTCCACAAGCTCCTACCAACACATCTACTCACCTACCTACATCTGTGCCCCTAATATTCTGCCTTACCATCCCATTAAAGTAGATGAATTGTGTGTACATCCAAAGCCAACCCCTCTACTTGTATACTAGGTCCCATTCTTCTTGTTCTCTCCTTTCTCCCCTGCATCAGCAATATTTCCTCTTACTGTATCATATAAAGATGCTGTATTTTCTCTCATCTTAAAAAGAAGAAATCTCTGTCTTGACCCCAGTCTCCCTCCAGGTGGTACCTTATTTCTCTTTTCCTTTAGAGAAAAAATTCTTGAAAAAGTTTGATATACTGGACATGTCCGGTTCCTTGCCTTCTATTCTCTCTTGAATCCACTCCAATCAGGCTTTCACTCCTACCATTCTACTGAAACTACTCTTATAATCTTAACAGTGGCCTCCATTTTTGTGATTTACTCTAATGAAATTTTGTGAGAAATTACCCCAAAACTTAGAAGTGTAAAACAACCATTTATTATGCTCAGCCATTCTGTGCATCAAGAGTTCAGACAAGACACAGCAGCTTGTCTCTGCTCCACAATGTCTGGACCCTTGTCTAGAAGACTCAAAGCCTGGGGGCTGAATCATCAGGAAACTTGTTCATGTGCATGTCTGGTGGTTGATGCTGGCTTTCGGCTGGGAACCTCAGTTTCTTTCTACATGCGCTTCTCTGTGTGATCTCTTCATTTTGTGTTAATTTGGGCTTCCTCACAGCATGTGGCTGGGTTGCAAGGGTGAGTGTTCCGAGAGAGAGACAGATGTAAGCTATATTGCCTTTGGTGACTTAGTCTTGGAAGGCATGTGGCGTCATTTCCATTGTATTCTATTTATAAAAGCAGTCAGAAAGTCACACTCAGGTTCGAGGGGAGGGTAAATAGGCTCTGCGTCTGGATGAGGAGTGACAACCTGAAATAATTGCTGTGACTGTTTTTGGAAAATACAGTCCCCTATATATATTGCTAAGTAAATTGTCAATTCTCTGTTTTTATCTTACTTGACCTATCTCTAGTATTTGGCAGTTCATCACTCCTTCCTTGAACCCTTTCTTATCTTGGATTTCAGGATATCATACTCTTGATTTTCCTCTTACCTTAGCTGGCACTCCTTCTAAGACTGTTTAGGTGGTTCTTCCTCATCTCCTCAATCTCTAGGTCTGAGACTTTTCTCATTTCTGTACATTCTTGCTTTTCTGATGTTATCCAGCTTCATGGCTTTAAAAATCTGTATGGTGATGATGCAAATTCTAGCTCAGAACTTTCCCTTGTACTCCAGGCATGTATATCCAATTGGCTAATCAGCAGCTCTACTAATACACACCTTAAATTTCACATGTCCTAAACTGAATTCTTAATCAGCACTCCCTTATGTCTTGCTGAATCTTTCCCATCTTCACCACCTTTCCCGTCTCAGTAACTGGCAGCTCCATCTTTCCAATTGCTTAGGCCCAAACATTTTAGTAGTAATTGACTTCTCTCTTTCTTTGACACTCTATGCACAGGATGTTAGGAAATCCTGTTGGCTCTATCTTGGAAATATATTCAGAATAGGACATTTTGTACTGCCTCCGTCTTATCCTGATCTACATCTTACTTGGATCATTGCAATAGCTTTCTAACTTCTGTTCTTACTGGCTGTAGTAACCAGAGTTATACTGTTAAAACGTAACTCAAATCATGTCATTCCTCTGTTCAAAATCCTCTAATTGCTTATCATCTCAGCCTAAGTCCTTAAAATGGCCTACAAAGCCAACACGATGTCATCCCTATTATCTCTCTGACCTCATCTTGTGTTCTCTACCTTACTTACTCTGCTCTGGTCACACTGGCTGTTTTGCTGCTCTAGGAACAGTCATATTTGTGCCCCAAGGCCTTTGCACTTGCAGTTCCCTCTGCCTGGAGCTTCTTCGCATACATGTCCCCATGTCTCACTTCCTTATCTCTTTCATGTTTTGCTTAATTGTCAGCTTCTCAGTGACCTTATATAACCACCTTATGTAAAATTACATTGCCTCTGCCCTAGCACTCCCTGTTTCTTCTCTGCCTTACTTTTCTCCATAGCACTTATAAATCATTTGATATACTCAGTATATATATTTTTAATTTTTTTGGTTTATTGTCTGTTTTCCTTAACTAGAATGTAAGCTCCACAGTAGGAAGGATTTTTGCCTATTTTGTTCATTGTTACATCTTTAGCTCCTATCTGAGTTTCTGGCAGGTAATAGATGTTCAACAAATATTGTTAAATGAATAAATATTTTTTACTTTAGTTTTTCTTATAAAGCTAAGAAAATCGCAAGGCACATGTCAGTGAATCAGCAAGATCTAGATCCAGATAGTACTACAGATGTGGAAAATGTTACAGATGCTGAAGAAGAACTTATTAAAGAATGTGAAGAAATATGGAAGGATATGGAAGAAGTACGTATCAAGAGATAAAAGTGATATATCAATTAATTACTATGAGATTTAATTGCATTTCAATAATAGACTTAGGAAAGAAATAATTATGCTGGTTCCTGAAAGCCATTGTGTTATATGATAAATATTTATATGGTTTTTAGACCTATAAGCATTCATTCAAGAAATTTTATGCTAGGTGAGCTGTAGAAAGAGAAAAAATTATGGCAATCCCTGCCCTCAAGGAGATTATTATCTAATGGAGGCAACAGCCATTATATTAGAAGTACTGAGGTAGAAGTGCAAAGACTGTACTTAAGAGGAGTACTAAACCTAGACTGAAGGGGTCAAGGATAGCTTTCTAAAAGAGGTAATAACTGGATTAATTTCTAAAGGATAAGTAGGAATTAGCCTGTGGAAGTGGGAGAAGTATACAAAGCAGAAAGTATAAAAATATATAAAAGTTGGGAGAGTTTAGAGAACTCTAAGTAGAATATTGTGACTTATGTAAATTAGGAGAAGAAGGACTTCTGGACTGAGACTGGGGAGGTAGTTAGGGGCAAGAACATGAAGGATTTTGTTGAGTGTATACTATGGGGAGCCATTAAAGGATTATAAATATGAAGTGACATGATGAGATATGTAGTTTGAGAATATTGCTCTGGTGGTTTTGAAGAAAATGGAATGCAGAAACATGAGAATATAGGTAGAAAGAGCATTTAGGAGGCCCTAGCTAGGAGTAGTCCTGATAAGAAGTACTGAAGGGCTAAATTCTGTCATTGCAAAGAGAGAAGAATGGAGTCAAAAGATATTTAGGCAGTAGAACCAAAAGGACTTGGAGGTTAATTGTTGTGAAATGGGGAGTAATTACAGATAGTTTCAGGTTCCAGATTTGGGCCATTGGGTGGTTGGTGGGGTTATTTCCTAAGCTAGAGAATATAGAAGTGGGGAGAATACCTAATTATGGAGTTTGTGTGAAAATATGAATTAATTTAGAAAATGTATTTGAGATGTATGTACATTTTCTGAGGTAGTGAAATAGAACCACTTCTGGTACACTATGGTATGTTGGTAAAAATTTGTTTTACTTAAAGTAGTGTAATGTGTAATATATAGGCCACAGACGTTTTTCATATCCTATTCTTTCCAGTAAAGTTTCCGATTAGGGCAGGTTAGTGGTTTTTTTCCTTTAAAAAATTTTTTTTAACATAAGTCTTTGGTACTCTTGTTAATGTATTTTTAAGATAATTTATATATAATCCTTTTTTTACTTTTAATATTTTTTCAGTATAGAAATTTGAATTTAAAAATAACAAGTTTTTTTTTTGGTAGAAAAATACTGCAGCTAGAAATAAGCACAAATAAAATTTAAATTACTCATATTTTTACCTCAGATACAACCATTCTTAATGGTTGTAGCTTTTTTTTTTTTTTTTTTTTTTTGTGAGGAGATCAGCCCTGTGCTACATCTGCCAATCCTCCTCCTTTTTTTCTGAGGGATACTGGCCCTGGGCTAACATCCGTGCCCATCTTCCTCCACTTTGTATGGGACACCGCCACAGCATGGCTTGCCAAGCAGTGCGTCGGTGCGCGCCCAGGATCCGAACCAGCGAACCCTGGGCCGCAGCAGCGGAGCACGTGCACCTAACCGCTTGGGCCACTGGGCCGGCCCCCCTGTAGTTTTTTTTTAATGGCATAGAAACACTACCTCCTGAAGACTTTATTTTCTTATGAATTTAACTATCTTACCTCTTTCGTTATTTTTCTGTAGTGCTTTCCCTTTTATTCTCTTATTTCCCATTTTCCAGTATCTGGCTTTTAATTCACCCTAGCTATTAGTCTTTGTTCTTTTTTTCCTTATGCTCATTTTTTTGTTCTGTATAGAGTCTAGTATCCGCTTTTGCTTTTGATGTATTCATCTTGGGACCTGTTTGGCTGCCTTCCTGATCCTCTTGCTTAGAAAGTGAGGAATTTAAACAAACTCTTCTCTTTCATCAGATATTTGTATATTATTTTAGAGGAATATTACCAGGACTGGTCTAAAAGGGGAGGGAAAAGGAATTGTCTATGGGTTATATAGTGTGTGACTTGTTTTCCTTTACTTTTTAAATCAAGTGTCAGAATAAATTATCGCTTGTTGGAACTGAGACACTCACTGATTCAAATGCTCAGGTATGAATCCTTTTTTTCTTCCTGAAAATAGGTAAGTGGAATTCATTGTATTTTGGATAAGAAGTATATTTGTCTATATTTATCCCAAATGTAATAGCTGTGTTAATACCTGTATGCTTAATCATTTAGAAAATACTCTTTTTTTTTTTTTGAGGAAGATCAGCCCTGAGCTAACATCCATGCCAATCCTCCTCTTTTTTGCTGAGGAAGACGGGCCCTGAGCTAACATCTATTGCTGATACTCCTCCTTTTTTCCCCCCTTTTTTTCCCCTCCCCAAAGCCCCAGTAGATAGTTGTATATGGTAGTTGCACATCCTGCTAGTTGCTATATGTGGGACGCCACCTCAGCATGGCCAGACAAGTGGTGTGTCGGTGCGCCCCGGATCCAAACCTGGGCCGCCAGTAGCGGAGTGCGCACACTTAGCCACTAAGCCACGGGGCCGGCCCCTGGAAAATACTCTTTCTGATTTAAGAAGATATGCTAAAAACTTTTTGAATAAGCTATTATAAATAAGAGAATATTTTCTTTGTTATTTATCTTTTAACAGCTACATATACGTTTAACTATTGAGTGAATTGCTCATTGTTAAAAGAACAAAGAGCTTTGTGTACTTTGTGTTATGTACAGTAGCCACACTTATTATAGTATCTGTGTGGAATCTTAACTGATTTTACCCTAAGCTTAAAAAAAGGATTAAGTTATCTATTTTAATAATCAAAGACCTATGGAATTAGTTTAGGAGTGAACCAGTGGATCAGTTGAACAGATTAAGAATTTAAAATATGGCAGAGATAATAGTTCCAGTCTGTGGGAAAGGGATGAGTTAATTAATAAATGGTAGTGGTACAACTAGATATCCATCTATGAGAAAATAAAATTAGACTTCTATCTTTCATTATATAAACATAAATTCTAGATGAATTACCGTAAAAATCTTATAAGAAAAGCTTGGAGACTATTTGTGCAGTCTAGGGACGGGAAAACTCCTTGGCTAATAATAGAAATCTAGACATTATAAAAGAAAATTTAGATGTATTTGACCATATAAAAATGTAAAAATGTTTTAATGATAAAAATTCTAAGAACAAAGCAAATATACAAATGATTCCAGTGAAAGTTCTCCAAAACTTTTGGGACAATGTCAAGACATAGGAGCCAATTGAAGGCACTCCTGTTGTCCAAATTTGGTATCATTTGAACATCAAAAGGAATAATGGCTTAAATTTGTTATAACTATGAAAAAATAAAGATCTATGAGTATGATAATACTCAATAAAAAATGAGAGAGAGATAAAGAAAGAAGGGGAAAAGACTAATTTGTCCCTTTTGAAAGTGCCTATTGCACCAGATCTTCAATCTAAAAATTGGTGATAAAGAATTAAGCTGGGGCCGGTCTGGTGACACAGCGGTTAAGTTCACGCGTTCTGCTTCAGCAGCCCAGGGTTCGCCAGTTCGGATCCTGGCCGTGGACCTACTCACCGCTCATCTAGCCATGCTGAGGTGACATCCCACATAGAAGAACTAGAAGGACCTACAACTAGGATATATAACTACGTACTGGGGGCTTTTGGGAGGAAAAAAAAAGAGAGGAAGATTGGCAACAGATGTTAGCTCAGGGACAATCTTCCTCACTTTAAAAAAAAAAATTAAACTATCTTTTGTAAAAATTATTTTATCCATCAATAAATATAGAGTTCTGCTGTACAGTGTAAAACTGAATTTTGTGTTTGGAAAAGCATTATACAGTAAATAAACTATCATCTGGTTCTCTTGAGAAATGTGCTTCTTATATTGTAGAAATTGAGACCTACTGAAGCAGAATGGGGTGGGGATGGAGCCTATAAGTTTTCTAAATGATTTTCATGCAATGAGCCAGACACTAGCTTTAAGGGAGTGCTGATGTAATTGTAAATGTGCAGTATCCTGAGATAGTCAATAATAACATTATCTAGAGAATCCACAAAATGCCTTTTCCTATTGTGTTGAGGGTCTCCAAGATTATTCCCAGGTTTGATGATTCTCTAAGAGGACTCATAGGACTCAGTATATAGTCATAATCATGGCTGAGATTTATTACATTGAAAGGATACAGAGTAAAATCAGCAAATGGAAAAAGAGCATGAGGTGAAGTCCAGAGGAAGCCCGGCACAAGCTTTCAGGAGTCCTCTCCCAGTAGAGTCACACAAGACGTGCTTAATTCCCCCAGAGAGTTCTGACAAGTGCAAAATGTTGTCTACCAGGGAACCTCATTAGAGACTCAGGGCCCAAGGTGTTTTGTAGGGGCTAGTCACGTGGCCACCCTCTGCCTAGCAGTTATCAAAATACTGGGCTCCCAGAAGGAAAGCAGGTATTCAGCATAAATCATGGTCTTCGCACAGTTTAGGCACAGTGAGCCAGTCTTATCAGTTAGGTTGGTGGGAACCATCTCAAAATCCAAATTCCCAGATGCCAGCCAAGAGCCAACCTTGCAAGCAGACCTTTAAGGACAGTCTCATGCTTGCTTTGTTAACTCTTTTCTGCACACCTATTAACTTCAAAACTTCAATATTAAAATTCAATTCATTTTCTAAAGCAAGAAGTTAGATATTTTAAATAAAAAATAGCAGGATTTCTCAAATTTTTTGTGTTTAAATCACTTTAGAAATACTACTGTTACTTTCTTTTCTTAGAAAGGGTTGTTTAATTTTTATAGCAAGATCAGAAATAATTTGGGTATTTGCTTTACCTGGGCTTTGGTAAGGTAAGAGGTGTGCTTCGTCAATACAGTGTGAGGTTGAACTGTATGAAATTACTGGTCTTTAATAGGTTCAGAAATGAATAATGGTAACTTTATATATTTCAACCTAATATATGCAGGAAAAGTGATAGGGATTCCTTATCACGATAGTTTTGCCTAGTTTAGATACTGCTTTCTAAGAATTTGTTATCCCTTCCTAATAATAATCAACATTTATAAATCACTTTATAGTTCACAAAAAACTTTTTCACATTCTTATTTAATTATTTATAAGAAAATAATGTTAAACTCTTTGGTAAAAATTTTAAATACCTGTAAATGCATTTTTATATAATTATATAAAGCATGCAAAGAGACTTGAGGTTTTTTTCCTCTGACTGTTTAACAGGCAATGTTATGATACAGAGCAAGGTCTTTGAGCTACTTGCTCTTTATCATAAAAATGGATTAGAAAAGACAGTAGTTGGTGTCCTTTTAGTGTAAATATTATAGTATTTACCCACTGCATTTTTGAAATTTGAATTTTTGATCTGTCTGGCTACCAATAAGTATTACATAGAGGAGATAAAAAATGTTCTGAAATTTTACTTTAAGCATACATGGACTGTAATTTTATGGTCTAATCAGGCAACAGAGTTATCACATAGATTTGTAATTATCAAAATTGCAATGATTGGAGACACCTACTATCAGAAACATATTCATCCTAATTTATCTTTGGCTAAAGGGGTACACGATTTACAAACTATTGTGTAGTAAAACTGGTTTTTACGTGTTTTATGTGGCTTGTGGAACCAGTCTCATAATTGTCTCTATATATGTATTTAATTTTATATTTATCTACTCAGCTAAAAACAGTTACAATTTTTCAGAAAGGGCATAGAGAGGAAAAAGAACATCTTTAAATCAAATTTGTCTAAAAAATGTTGGCAAGAAATAATATCCTATTTTTTAAAGAAATATAAATTTAGGGGATAAAGTTAATATACTTATGTTCTTTTATTTTAGGGTTGAGTAGTGAAATAGAATTGATCATTTTTTAATACTATATCATTAGTATAACAGGCAATTTATGAGCTATAATGAGTATGGTTTAAAGCAGAATTGTGTTTGGAGTGATAATTTTTTACAGTTTAGCTGGGTATTATGTTAGCCATTAATGTTAGGAACTTGTATTAAAGTAATAAGAATGTCTATACTTTCATCTATGAATAGCTATGAGTATTCCACAAGAAATAATTTTGTTTTATTCTCTTGTTGTTTTTTTAATAGCTGTCATTATTAATTATGCAAATGAAATATTTGACTGCTGAACTAAGTCAATGGCAGAAAGAAACTCCTGAAAGTAAGATTCATATTATTAGGTTTATACTTTTGTAAACACATTATTGTAATGGCAAATTAATTTAGTGATCACAAGAAAAATTACAATATCCAAGCCTTCTTGAAATTGCCTAAATTTCGTTGATATTAGGAAACTACGTCATTTTTCTTTCTTTTTACACATTATTTTATGCTTATTTTATTTTTATAGATAATAATAAACACATCTGTCTCATGTTAGAGTATAGTAATCTTGATTATGGACACCTTATTATAGCCATCATTTTATCCTCTTAGATACGATCTTATATGCTCAGTAGAAACTATAAATTGTTTCTTAATGAATGAAACTTATCTAGTATAAGGGGAAAATTATTTTAGATACTTATTTGTGTAAAGGCCACATAGATTGTATGTTGCCTCTTGACTTGTCCAACTGAGGCCGACTATATTTTTGCCTTTAGTTAAGAAATAGAAGATGGCTTAAAAATCTGTAGTTATAATACCCAACGGGTCATATATATGTCTGTATTTGTGTTCTATATGAATTGTACCCTCTTTTTCCATATACATCTTCCTTCCCCTTTCTCCTGCCCCTCTGTCTCCTTTCCTTTAACTCCCCCCACTTCCCTTCCTAGTCTCTTTTGTAGGCTTATTCTCTATTCTAGTTATTGGGATTCTTTTCTCCTCATTCTCTTCCTAGACAATTGCATCTGCATTCTTGGTTTTAATTAATATATTTATGCTAATGTTCACCATTGTTCCACGTCTTCACTACCACTTAGTAGTCTTTTTAATTTTAGCACTTCTGATAGGTATATGTATATACAATTGTGATTTTAATTTACATTAAACTGTATATCCTATTGCCACCTCAGCATTATATTGAGCATCTCAAAGGCTGCTCATAATCTGCTGTTAAAATGTTGGTGTTCTCCAGAGAACTGTGCTCAGCTTTTTTCACTTCTTGCTCTATATGCTATTCCAGCATTATATTTTCTACTTCTGTTTTTGTGTTATATCTGTATTAATGACTTCTGTATTAGTTTACTAGGACTGCCATAACAAGGTACCAATGGACTGAGTGACTTAACAGAATTTTTTTTTTTTTTTTTTGGTGAACTGTTAGTTTAATTATGAGCATTATAGTGGCCCCTGTAAAAATGAAAGCTTATAAAAAAACAATTAGCACTGAAAATTATATAAAAATACATATAAATGGTGAAAGCAGTCAAGAGTAACTTCCTGCAGGAGATGAGAACAGACATTCCCTGAGAAATGAAATGGGAATTAATCTTGATGCCGTTTGAGGCAGTGTGCTCCTGTGGCCAGACTCATTTCACTAGCTATCAAATTCTGCTTTTGTCATCAAGATCTTGACACCTTCGCTGGAGATGGGATATTGGCATTGAGAAAAAGCAGCTAATCTGTTCACTTAATAAACACTGCTGAGAACCAGGAATTCTTTGGCCCCTAAAGAAAAAAGCTTAATATACACATTTGTACATACATATGTACATATATTTTTGATGACACCTGTCTTTTTCATTGATGAGACTAGATTGTATCTCAGCAGAATATTTTGACGTTTTTAATTCTGGAACGTATAGTCTCAGTGTAACATCATTTTGGCCTCACGGAAGTTCTTCCCTCCCCTGCCAAGAAGAAGTTCAATATTAAGTTAAACTATATGAAATTGCAATTTTGCAGGTAAAAGTGGACAAGTATCAGCAATTTTGTATGGTTAAACCTAATATGTCAGGTCTTGATTTCCCCTTGGGGTTCTAAAGAATATTATCATGGATCTTTTTGAAGTAGATAATCCCAAGTCCATTTATAATTCTAAAATGCATTTCTGAACTTTAATTTGCAACTGATTTTCTTTTGTAGTTATCTTTAGCTCAAATTTTTGATAAAATTTCTTATTTCTCAGCATACATTTAGTATACGTGGGAAGATTGTGGGGAATGTGTGAGTGTTGTAGGCCAGAGCACGCTCTGGGAAATAAGCCTGAGATGAAAACTTTTGCTGTCAATAGCCACATATAATTGATCAAGTTGGCTTTAATGAGCTTACAGTTTCTTTGAGTAAGTGACTCCTCCCCACCCTTTCCCGCCACCTGCATGTCTCCTTTCTAGTCTTTTTTTTTTTTTTAATTTATTTTCTTATTGCAGTAACATTGGTTTGTAGCATTTTATACATTTCAGGCATACATCATTATACTTCCTTTTCTGCATAGATTACATCATGTTCACCACCCAAATACTAATTACAATCCATCACCACACACATGTGCCTAATCATCCCTTTCGCCCTCCTCCTTACCCTCCTCCCCTCTGGTAACCACCAGTACAATCTCTGTCTCTATGTGTTTGTTTGTTGTTGTTTTTATCTTCTACTTATGAGTGAGATCATACGGTATTTGACCTTCTCCCTCTGACTCATTTTGCTTAACATAATACCCTCAATGTCCATCTCTGTTGTTACAAATGGCTGGATTTCATTGTTTCTTATGGCTGAGTAGTATTCCATTGGGTATATGTACCACATCTTCATCCATTCGTCCCTTGATGGGCACTTGGGTTGCTTCCAAGTCTTGGCTATTGTGAATAATGCTGCAATGAACACAGGGGTGCATATATCTTTATGCACTGGTGTTTTCATGTTCTTTGGATAAATACCCAGTAGTGGAATAGCTGGATCATATGGTAGTTCTATCCTTAATTTTTTGAGGAATCTCCATACTGTTTTCCATCGTGGCTGCACCAGTTTGCACTCCCACCAGCAGTGTATGAGAGTTCCCTTCTCTCCACATCCTCTCCAACACTTGTTTTTTCCTGTGTTGTTAATTATAGCCATTCTGACTGGTGTGAGGTGATATCTCGTTGTAGTTTTGATTTGTATTTCCCTGATAGTTAAGGATGTTGGACATCTTTTCATGTGTCTGTTGGCCATCTGTATATCTTCTTTGGAGAAAGGTCTGTTCAGGTCTTTTGCTCATTTTTTAATTGGGTTGTTAGTTTAACGGGGTTGTCAGGTAGGTTTCTCGTTTCTGTTTCATTTTGTTCATTTTCTGAGGTTTTGTCCTCTTCCCTTACTTGGACCAAATTCTTTTGCCTCCTCATTTTTCCTCTTTCCCTGTGCTTGTGTCTAAGTATTAGGTAAGTCAGCTACATCTCCTGATCTTGGAGAGGTGACCTGATGTAAGTGATGCCTTATGAAGCCTGGCTTCCCTCTCGTCACCAGTTCCAAATATTCCAGGAGTGACCCCTGTGTGGGCTACATGTGTCCTTCTATTGTGGCAGGGTTGCTTTTCCCGTAGGTGCCCAGGGAGGCTGAGCTGTCCCCCTGTCCAGCTGGTTGTAATGCTCAGCTGCGTGCAGTTGTGGGCCCTTCGGTCTCTTTATCGGGTGTGGGGAGCCCCAGCACAGTTGGCCACAAGGTGTAATAGCATATTCCTGTTGCAGTTTTTCTATTAAGTGAGTAGACCACCAGCGTGGCTGGTTGTTAGGCTCAGGGGCTTACAGTTGCTATAAGCCTCCTGCCTGTAAGGCTCTTGTCAGCTCTCTGAGGGCTGCAGCTGGTTGGGGCTGGCCTCAGGCACGGGAGCACCCAGATGTTTCAGGCGTTGAAAGGTAGGGCCAATCCCCTATGTGGGTCTTTGAGAAGCACAAGTCTTCTGCAGCTGACGAGCCCTGCTGCCCACAAGTCCACACACACAGTCAACACAGTCCACATGCCCCACGTGCGCACCCCAACCCCCTGAAGTGGACCCAGTCTCTGCAAGGCAGGAGCCCTATACATTCCACCAACGCCCCACACTCTCCACCTGCTCCTTGTGCACACCCTGCCCCACAGAGGTGGACCCCATCGCCAGGCTGCAGAGAATCCAATCACCAATCTATGAGGGCCCACAAGTTGCCTGAGGGCTTGTTGTTAGTGGGGCCAGTCGCTACTGTGGGCTGCCTGCCCTGGCTGAGCTGGATTAAATCGGTGCTCTAGTGGATGGCGCAGACCCTGGGCTAGCAGGCCCCAGGGAGAACTCCAATGGCGTCTGCCAGTGTGTGTATCAGCCCGCCCACACCAGGCCACCACAATGGCTGTCGCCAATGTCCCAGTCCTTGGAGAGGTCTCACCTTTCACCGAGATGCACTCAGAGCCTGTCAGGTGAGTCTCTTTTCACCAAAGGAGTGTGCACCTTTCTTTCTGGTGATTTTAGGTTGCTTTCCGAGACAGGTGAATTTGTGTGTGGGCCCTTTAAGAGCCAGCTTTAATTTCTTTGTGAACCAGCTTTTCTGGGAGTACTCCCCAGTGTTTTTGTAGCAAGCAAAGTCAGATATTATGCCACTCGTCTCGATTGTGCTGGGTCCAAAAAATGCCTATAGCGGGCACGCTTCCCAGCTCAGGGCCCCCACTCCTCCAGGGAAGGCTCCGTACCTTTGGGCTGCTCCTGGGTGGCCGTGAAGTGCTGCGCCTTGTGGAGGTGGCGTTTTTTCTCTCCAGAAGGGAATTTCTGCCTCTTCCCCCTCAATTAGGATTGTCGTTTGTTTCAAGGGTTCCCCTTATCCAGTGTTCAGTTCTCTCTCAGGGGTAATTTTACCAAGAGTAGTTGTAAATCGGCTCTGTCCACGGGATGAGGTGAGTTCAGAGTCCACCTATGCCGCCATCTTGACTCTAAGCCCAGAAATTTATTTTCTCACAATTTTAGAGGCTAAAAGTCCAAGATCAAGGTATTGACAAGATTGGTTTCTTCTGAGGCCTTTTTTGTTAGCTTATAGATAGCCGTCTTCTCCTTGTGTCTTCATATGGTCTCCCACCTGTGCCCCTCTGTGTCCTAATCTCTTTGTATAAGGATGCCACTCATATTTAAGTAGGGCCCATCCGAATGACCTCATTTTAACTTAATTACCTCTTTTTTTTTTTTTTTTTAAAGATTTTATTTATTTTATTTTTTCCCCCCAAAGCCCCAGTAGATAGTTGTATGTCATAGCTGCACATCCTTCTAGTTGCTGTATGTGGGACTCGGCCTCAGGATGAACGGAGAAGTGGTGCCTCGATGCGCACCCGGGATCCGAACCCAGGCCACCAGCATCGCAGTGCGTGCACTTAACCACCAAGCCACAGGGCCGGCCCTAATTACCTCTTTAAAGACCCTATTGTAAATACAGTCACATTCTGAGGTAGTGGGAGGTTACGACTTCAACATGAATCGGTGTGGGGGAGGGGCACAATTTTCATAACAGCTTCCAAATCTATATATCTAAATCATACTTCTTTGTAACATCATACTTATATAGCTTTCTACCTTCTAGACATCATTTCCAAAATATTTTATAGATGCTTCAGGTTCATGAACTGATCTCCATTTCCAAAATATTCTACAGATTCTTCAGCTTCATGATCTGATCTCCATTGAATGGAATCCGTTTCATCAGACATAAATTTAATAGTCCTTCTAGATTCTTCCTTTTTCATATTTCACATACAGCCAGTCATTAAATATTGAGCCCTACTGCCACAGATGTACTCTAGGCTTTCATCACCATTCCACTAGATTATTATAATAGACATTTTACCTCTTGATCAAGATTTTTTTAATTATAGAAATGTTCAAACTTAAAGAAAAGTTAAAGGTCCAACTTCATTCTTTTGCATGTGTATGTCTAGTTTTTCCAGTAGCATTTGCTGAGAAAACTCTCCTTTTCCCCATTGAATTGTCTTGACAACCTTTTCAAAAATCATTTGACGGTATACGTAAGGATTTATTTCTGGGCTCTATTTATTAAATTGGTCTATAAGTCTGTCTCTTTGCCAGTATCACACTGTTTTGATTACTGTAGCTTTGTAGTAAGTTTTGAAATTAGAAAGTGTGCGACCTCCAACTTTGTTCTTTTTTTTCAAGATTGTTTTGGCTATTTGGGTCCCTTGAGATTCCATGTGAATTTTAGGATGGATTTTTCTATTTCTGCAAAAAACATTGGGATTATAATAGGAATTGCATTGAATCTGTAGATCACTTTGGGTAGTATTGACATCTTAACAATATTAAGTCTTCCAATCCTTGAACATAGCTGTCTTTCTATTTATTGATGTCTTTAATTTCTTTCAGCAACATTTTTTTGTTTTCAGCATACAAGTCTTTTGCCTCCTAGGCTAAATTTTATTTCTAGGTATTGTATTCTTTTTGGTGGTATATATCAGGGAATTTTTAATTTCTTTTTTCACATTAACTTTTTTTTTTATTGAGGTCATAATAGTTTATAACATTGTGAAATTTCAGTTGTACATTATTATTTGTCAGTCACCATATAAATGTGCCCCTTCACTCTTTGTGCCCACCTCCCCACCCCCTTCCCCTCTGGTAACCACTGAATTGTTCTCTTTGACCATGTGTTAGGTAACTTCCACATATGAGTGAAATCATACCATGTTTGTCGTTCTCTCTCTGGCTTATTTTGCTTAACATAATACCCTCAAGGTCCATTCATGTTGTTGCAAATGGGATGATTTTGTCTTTTTTAATGGCTGAGTAGTATTCCATTTATATAAACATACTACATCTTCTTTATCCAATCGTCAGTCGATGGGCACTTGGGTTGCTTCGACATCTTGGCTATAGTGAATAATGCTGCAGTGAACACAGTGGTGCATGAGTCTCTTTGAATTGTTGATTTCAAGTTCTTTGGATAAATACCCTGTAGTGGGATAGCTGGGTCATATGGCATTTCCAATTTTAATTTTTTGAAAAATCTCCATACTGTTTTCCAAAGTGGCTGCACCAGTTTGCATTCTCACCAGCAGTATATGAGAGTTCGCTTTTCTCCACAACCTCTCTACATTTGTTGTTTTTTGTCTTGGTGATTATAGCCATTCTAACAGGTGTAAGGTGATATCTTAATGTAGTTTTGATTTGCATTTCCCTGATGATTAGTGATGTTGAACATCTTTTCATGTGCCTATTGGCCATCTGTATATCTTCTTTGGAAAAATGTCTCTTCAGATCCTCTGCCCATTTTTTGATTGGGTTGTTTGTTTTTTTGTTGTTCAGTTGTGTGAGTTCTTTATGTATTTTGGAGATTAACCCCTTGTCGGATATATGATTTCCAAATATTTTCTCCTAATTGGTGGGTTGTCTTTTCATTTTGTTCCTGGTTTCCTTTACCTTGTGGGAGTTCTTTAGTCTGATGAAGTCCCACTTGTTTATTTTTTCTTTTGTTTCCCTTGTCTGAGTAAACATGGTATTCGAAAAGATCCTTCTAAGACCGATGTCAAAGAGTATTCTGCCTATTTTTTCTTGTACAAGTTTTATGGTTTCAGGTCTTACCTTCAAGTCTTCAATCCATTGTGAGTTAGTTTTTGTGTATGGTGAAAGATAATCATCTACTTTCATTCTTTTGTATGTGGCTTTCCAGTTTTCCCAACACTATTTATTAAAGAGACTTTCCTTTCTCCATTGTATGTTCTTAGCTCTCTGTCAAAGATTAGCTGTCCATAGATGTGTGGTTTTATTTCTGGGCTTTCAGTTCTGTTCCACTGATCTGTGTGTCTGTTTTTATACCGGTGCCATGCTATTTTGATTACTGTAGCTTTGTAGTATATTTTGAAGTCAGGGACTGTGATGCCTCCAGCTTTGTTCTTTTTTCTCAGGATTACTTTAGCTATTTGGGGTCTTTTGTAGCCCCATATGAATTTTAGGATTCTTTGTTCTATTTCTGTGGAGAAAGTCATTGGGATTCTGATGGGGATTGCATTGAATCTGTAGATTGCTTTAAGTAGTATGGACATTTTAACTATATTTATTTTTCCAATCCATGTGCATGGAATATCTTTCCATTTCTTTATGTCATCATCGATTTCTTTCAATAATGTCTTGTAGTTTTCATCCTATAGGTCTTTCACCTCCTTGGTTAAATTTATTCCTAGACATTTTATTCTTTTTGTTGCAATTGTAAATGGGATTGTCTCCTTGAGTTCTCTTTCTGTTAGTTATTAGAGTATAGAAATGCAACTGATTTTTGTAAGTTGATTTTGTACCCTGCAACTTTGCTGTGATTGTTGATTATTTCCAATAGTTTTCTGATGGATTCTTTAGCATTTTCTACATATAAAATCATGTCTTCTGCAAGCTGGGAGAGTTTTACTTCTTCATTGCCTATTTGGACTCCTTTTATTTGTTTTTCTTGCCTAATTGCTCTGGCCAAAACCTCCAGTACTATGTTGAATAAGAGTGGCAAGAGTGGGCACCCTTGTCTTGTTCCTGTTCTCAGAGGGGTGGCTTTCAGATTTTCCCTGTTGGGTATGATATTGGCTGTGGGTTTGTCATACATGGCCTTTATTATGTTGAAGTACTTTCCTTCTATACTCATTTTATTGAAAGTTTTGTCATAAATGGATGTTGGATCTTGTCAAATGCTTTCTCTGTGTCTGTTGAGATGGTCAAGTGGTTTTTATTCCTCATTTTGCTAGCGTGGAGTATCACATTGATTGATTTGCGGATGTTGAACCATCCCTGTGTCCCTGGTATAAATCCCACCTGATCATGGTGTATGATGTTTTTATTGTATTGCTATATTCGGTTTGCCAATATTTTGTTGAGGATTTTTGCATTTATGTTCATCAGTGACATTGGTCTGTAATTTTCCTTCTTTGTGTTGTCCTTGTCTGACTTTGGTATCAAAGTGATGTTGGCCTCATAGAATGTGTTAGGAACTGTTCCATCTTCTTCAATTTTTTGGAATAGTTTGAGAAGGATAGGTATTAAATCTTCTTTGAATGTTTGGTAGAATTCTCCAGAGAAAGCCATCTGGTCCTGGACTTTTATCTTTTGGGAGGTTTTTAATTACTGTTTCAATCTCTTTACTTGTTATTGGTCCTGTCAGGTTCTCTATTTCTTCTTGGTTCAGGTTTGGGAGGTTGTATGAGTCTAAGAATTTATCCATTTCTTCTAGATTGTCCAATTTGTTTGCATAGAGTTTTTCATAGTATTGTCTTATAATCCTTTGTATTTCTGTGGTATCTGTTGTAATTCCGTCTTTTTCATTTCTAATTTTATTTATTTGAGGCTTGTCTCTTTTTTTCTTTGTGAGTCTGCCTAAGGGTTTGTCAATTTTGTTTATCTTCTCAAAGAGCCATCTCTTTGTTTCATTGGTCCTTTCTACTGTTTCTTTTGTTTCAATTTCATTTATTTCTGCTTTAATTTTTATTATTTCCCTCCTTCTGCTGACTTTGGGCTTTCTTTGTTCTTTTTCTAATTTTGTTAGGTGTAAAGATTGTTTATTTGAGATTTTTCTTGTTTGTTAAGGTGGGCCTATATTGCCGTGAATTTCCCTCTTAGGACCACTTTTGCTGCATCCCATATGAGTTGGTGTGGTGTATTTTCATTCTCTCCAGGTATTTTTTGATTTCTCCTTTAGTATCTTCAGTGATCCATTGGTTGTTCAGTAACACGTTGTTTAGTCTCCACATATTTGTCACTTTCCCAGCTCTTTTCTTGTAGTTTATTTCTAGTTTCATAGCATTATGGTCAGAAAAGATGCTTGATATGATTTTAATCCTCTTAAATTTATTGAGGCTTGCCTTGTTTCCCAACATATGATCTGTCCTTGAGAATGTTCCATGTGCACTTGAGAAGAATGCGTATTCTGCTGTTTTTGGATAGAGTGCCATATGTATGTCTATGAAGTTCATCTGGTCTGGTTGTTCATTTAAGTCCACTATTTCCTTGTTGACTTTCTGTCTGGATCATCTATCCATTGATGTAAGTGGGGTGTTAATGTCCCCTACTATTATTGTGTTGTTGTTAATATCTCCTTTTAGGTTTGTTAATAGTTGCTTTATGTACTTTGGTACTCCTGTGTTGGGTGCATATATATTTATAAGTGTTATGTCTTCTTGGTGGAGTCTCCCTTTTGTCATTATATATTGCCCCTCTTTGTCTCTCATTACCTGTTTTATCTTGAAGTTTACTTTGTCTGATATAAGTATGGCCACACCCCCTTTCTTTTCTTTGCATTTTTGCTTGTAGTATTGTCTTCCAACCCCTCACTCTGAGCCTCTGTTTGTTTTTAGAGCTGAGATGTATTTCCTGGAGGCAGCATATTGTTGGGTCTTGCTTTTTAATCCGTCTAGCCACTCTGTGTCTTTTGATTGGAGAATTCAATCCATTTACATTTAGAGTGATTACTGATATATGAAGGCTTAATGCTGCCATTTTATTGCTTCTTTTCCTGTTCCTCTGCATTTCCCTTGTTTCTTGTCTGTATATTTCTGACTACCAATTCCCTTTGGTAGTTTTCTGTGATGGTTCTCTTAGTTTTCTCTTTGTCATTTGTGTTTCTGTACTGATTATTTGTTTAGTGGTTACCATGAGGTTTGTATAGAAAATCTCGTAGATGACATATTCCATTTTCTGATAGCTTGTTATTTCCTTAGACTAAGCCGATTCCATCCCTTTTCTCTTCCCCTCAAAGTTATTATTGTCACAAATTATTCCATCTTGTGTTGTGAGTTTGTGATTAAAATGATGAGATTATGTTTATTTTTGATGTTTTCCTTCCCTTTATCGTTTATGTTCTAATTAAGTGTTTGCTAACCTGTTCTGATAGAGAGCTGCAATTTTCTGATTTTGTCTACCTAATTATCTCCTTGTTCAAGGCTTTGTGACCCCGTTTTTTTTTTTTTAAGTATGAGGACCTTCTTGAGCATTTTTTGTGGTGGGGGTGTCTTGTGGCCACCACCTCCCTTAGCTTTTGTTTATCTGGGAAAGTTTTTGCTTCTCCATCATATCTGAAGGATATTTTCACTGGATAGAGTATTCTTGGCTGAAAGTTTTTGTCTTGAGTATATCATTCCACTCTCTTCTAGCCTGTAAGATATCTGCTGAGAAAGCCTGATACGGGTTCCTTGGTAAGTTATTTTCTTCTGCCTTGCTGCCCTTAATATTTTTTCTTTGTCATTAATTTTTGCCAGCTTTCTACTATATGTCTTGGAGTAGGTCTTTTTACATTGATATAATTAGAAGTTCTATTAGCTTCTTTCACTTGTATTTCCAGCTCCTTCCCTGGGTTTGGGAAGTCCTCAGCTATTATTTCTTTGAACAAGATTTCTGCTCCATTCTCCTTCTCTTCTCCCTCTGGAATACCTATAATCCTTGTGTCGCATTTCCTAATTGAGTCAGATATTTCTCAGAGAATTTCTTAATTTCTTTTTTTTAAACTCTAGCATTTATTTATTTACTTATGTTTTTATTATTTTTTTACATACATTTTTTTTTCTCCCGAAAGTGGGATAGTTGTGTATCCCACTTGTAGGTCTTTCTAGTTCTTCTATGTGGGACTCTGCCTCAGCATGGCTTGATGAGCGGTCAGTAGGTCTGTGCTCAGGATCCGAACTGGCGAACCCTGGGCTGCTGAAGCCGACCATGTGAACTTAACCACTGTGCCACCGGGCCAGCCCCCTCTTCATTTGTTTTTAGTCTTAGTTCTCTCTCCTTCTCCATCTGAAGCATCTCTATATTTCTTCCAGACTGCTGATTCTCTCATCCATAATAGCAGCTCTGTTATTCAGGGAGTCTACATTTTTCTTTATCTCATCCATTTTGTTTTTCATCTCTAACATTTCTGATTGGTTTTTCTTTATAGTCTCATTCTCGCTTTTGAAGAAGTTCCTGATTTCTTTGAACTATCTGTACTTTCTTATAACTTGTTGAGTTTTTTTATGATAGCTATTTTGAATTCTCTGTCCTTTAGATTATCAATTTCTGTGCCTTTGGGATTGATTTCGCAGTGTTTTTCATTTTCCTTCTGGTCTGGATTATTAATATATTTTTTCATACTCTTTGATGGCATGGATTTGTGCCTCCTCATAGTGATAGTTTCTGGACAGAGCTTCCCCCTGCTGCCACTGGGTGGTGGTCAAGAGCTATTTATTCTGAGCCCGCCAGGATCCACAGCTTGCTCACATACAGCTGCTGCTTTTCTTTCATATGCGTGCACGGATGCTCTGGCCAACCTGATGAGTTGGAATGCCGAGGTGGGGGGCCACTTTCTTTCCCCTGTGCAACCCTTGAGGCTTCTCGCTCTGTCCTTACTGTTGGCTCTCCTGGGATGCTGGCTTGATGAAGACACCCCTGCAATAGCTTAGCCACCTCTGTGTGAGGTTTTCCCATGGGTTGTGAGGGTACTTGGAGAGGGAAGGTATTCCCTCAGAGGGCCACCTCTCCCCCTCTCCTCTCAGAGCTGTGCATGGTCTCAGGGTCACTGCCGTTCAGGAGCGAGAGGAGATCCCCTTACCTCCTTCCACTTCCTCTGGCTTCCAGCACCTCCACTTTCAGATGTATGGCTGCGTGGGTCTCTCAGATGTCTTTTGTGTTGTGTGAATGTTCTCTGAGAGAGTCTAAGGGAAGTGCTCACTCTGCCACGATGCTGACACCTCTCGGGAGTTTTTAATACTTATTTTTCTCATTATCATCATCCCTTACATACACACCTTGTCCTGGTGACACCAAACACATAGGCTGCCACACTGTAAGGCTTTTAAAAATCTTTATATTGTTAGAACCTGCCATATTGTATTGGTTGAAATGATTGAATGAATATTGAAATGCTACTCTTGGCCACACTGGCCAAGAGGAAGATTTTTAAACTTTATGTTCTTAGATTCCCTCTCATTGCATTTTTTTTTTTTTTGTGAGGAGGATCGGCGCTGAGCTAACATCTGCCAATCCTCCTCTTTTTGCTTAGGAAGACTAGTCCTGGGCCAACATCCATGCCCATCCTCCTCCACTCTATTTGGGACACCGCCACAGCATGGCTTGACAAGCGGTGTGTCGGTGCGCGCCCGGGATCCGAACTGGCGAACCCCAGGCCGCCGCAGCGGAGCGCACGCACTTAACCGCTTGTGCCACTGGGCTGGCCCCATTCTCATCGCATTTTTTGATACGATTAGTAGCTCTCCCTGGGCTTCCTATAATCAGTTCTAATACAGGGCTTATGAATCATATGTAGGAAACTCTTTCCTGTTAGAAGACCCTTTAGAATAGCAGATAGCTTAGAAAGTTGTCAGTAGCCTATCATTTGAGAAATTTTAAATAGCAGTTTATTAGGAAAGGTAAACTTTTCCAAGTATATGGGTTGAACATTTCTAAGGATTTAATTTTGCTATACAAAATTAAAATGAAATATTAGTTTATGCTCATCAGACTGGCAAAAATTTTAGAAGATTTTGTAACATCTTTTGCTATTTCTTATGCATTGCTCATAGAAATTTTTTAGGAAAGAGTCTGACATCCTGTATTAAAGTTCAGAATACACATTTCCTTTTGTGAAATTCCATTTATGGGAATCTATCCCACAGAAATGAAAGCACCGATACATAAAGACATAAATAAAAGGATGCTTACTGTATCATTATTTTTTGTGGCTGATAACTAGTCACAAATTTAATGCTGTCATTAGGAAAATCACTGTATACATTATGGTATATTCACCCTGTGGAATATTATACAGTGATTTAATGTTATGAATTAGAGTTACACCAGATGAATAGAAAGGATTTTCATGGGGGTTTTGTTGAGTGAAAACAAGATAAGAATAATATGTATGATAAAATCCCACTCTTGTAAAACCAGCAATGAAATAATTAATAACCCTTTCATGTGTATTGACATGTATATGTATATATGTATGCATGCATAGGATCATATGACTACAGAAGGAAATATTAAGGAACACACTATAGAGTATTAATTTGGCTTTTGAGGGATTAAGGAAATAAAACAAGAAAAGAAAAAAGTACTAAAAAATGCATAAATATCACGTCTGTCTAAAATTATATATGTTGATTATATATGCAAAGATGTTAAAAAAATAATTTCATAGAAACTGCATACATTTCATAAAAAGTTGTATAATATATACATGGAATGGGAAAAGAGTATCTTAGAAACCACAAAATCAAATTCTTGATTTTTGAGAGTTAACTAAGCATACGTATAATTTTGGTTTGTTTTGCTTCCGTAGTAATTCCACTGAATGAAGAAGTTCTGTTAACATTAGGAAAAGAAGAGGTAAGTCACTTAATGAATTTGTAGTAACTCCAAAAATTTATAACTGAAAGTGTTTTGGATAAGTTCATGACATAAGGAGTTGGGTGAAACCACTTTAAAACCATATTAATTTTTCTATTTTTAATACTTTATAATTTTATTTATTTATTTTTCCCCCAAAGCCCCAGTAGATAGTTGTATGTCATAGCTGCACATCCTTCTAGTTGCTGTACGTGGGACGTGGCCTCAGCATGGCCGGAGAAGCGGTGCCTCAGTGCGCGCCCGGGTGCCACCAGCGCGGGTACCAGCAGCGGAGCACGCGCACTTAACCGCTAAGCCATGGGGCCGGCCCCATAATTTTTCTATTTTGATTTTAATTATGTTTTGTTAAACAGAATAGTTTTAAAGAGTTGTAAAAGTTTTGAATTGAGTCCAAAAATTTGAATTTTGAACTCAATTTATATATCAGAACTATTGGTAAAGTTAGTGTTTAATATGTAAACCTTACTCTTGTACTTAATTTTCATTTTGTTAAACTCTCTTTGTAATAAAAGCAAAAAGGTTAAATATAGCTAGATGATGATACATATACATCTATCCTTCTCCAAACTTAATGTAAATGTCAATAAAGACATCTTTTTAAAGTGTAAGTCCATTTGGTCAAAGTACAGGAGAGAAGATAGAAGCAAACAAGAATTTTAATCAAGGTTGTAGAGCATGGAAAGAGATAAGTATCTGTGTGCCTAGGTACAGAAATAGTGATGAAAAGAGAGATTATCTGCCCTACGGAATTGAAGAAAGGCTTGGTATTTGAAGGAACCTGGTACTACGAAATTCAGGGTTCAAGTGTGGCACTAAAAACAAGATACCTTTAAAGTGAGAACACAGTGTTAGAGCTTCTCTCTCTTACAGTCAAGCAGCTAACTTTTTACCTACATACCTGAAAACTCGAGGCATATGGCATAGAGACATTAAACTATTGAGGCTCTGGACTCAGGGATACCAGGTTGGGTGTTTAGTATGGGTGGTGTGCAGGTCAAAAGTCAGAAAGCCCTAGTTAGCATTTTCATACAGTGTGGTGGAAGTACCAGCTCCTTTCCCTGCTCTGTCTCCAGAGGTCCTGTAGCCCAGTACAAAAATAGCCTCCCTGGGGCTACCCTGGTGGCATAGTGGTTAAGTTCGTTGCACTCCGCTTTGGCTGCTTGGTTTGTGGGTTCCAATCCTGGGCACAGACCTACACCACTCGTCAGCCAGCTGTGGCGCCAACCCACATACAAAATGGCGGAAGATTGGCACGAATGTTACCTAAGAGCTAATCTTCCTCAAGTAAAAAAAGAGGAAGACTGGCTGCAGATGTTACCTCAGGGAGAATCTTCCTCAGCAAAAAAATAAAAAAAGAAAATAGCCTCCCTCAGGAGGTAAAATAATCTTTGGAAAATCTAAATGGCCCAAGAAAAAAGATCTATAAGTATTACTACATGGGGCTTTCCAGTGAAAAAGCAGGGTGGCTGTGCTCAAAAAGCTCCATTCATAAACAGAGTTTTTAGTAAGTTTTTGATTTTTAAATATGAATGTCCAGCCAACACTCATCAACATTTGTGAAATGCCTCCAAATGGAAAGGCAGAAACCCAAAATAATTGACAAAGATAAACCTTAAGGAAATAGAGACAATTCAGGGAACAAAGAGAATTTAATAAAATAATATCTTCAGAGAGATAAAAAGATTTGCTGAGTCCACAAAATAACAGAATGCTAGTTTTTAAAAAGGACCACTTTACATCCCCTAGGATGGCTATAATGAAAAGACAGACAATAACAAATATTGGTGAAGATGTGGAGAAATTAAAACACTTATACACTGCTGATGAGAATGTGAAATGGTGCAGCCATTTTGTAAAACGATCTGGTATTTCCTCAAAAGGTGAAAGAGTTACTCTTTGAACCAGGAGTTTCACTCCTAGGTATATACCCAAGAGAAATGAAAATATGTATGTGTCCACATGAAAACTTACACATAAATATTCATAGCAATATTTTTCTTATTAGCCAAAAAGGGAAAACAACCCTAAATGTCAATCAGCTGATAACTGGATAAATAACATGTGATGTATCTATACAATGATGTATTATTTGTCAATAAAAAGAAATGAAGTACTGATATATGTTATAATATGGAAGTACCTTGAAAACATTATGCTAAATGAAAGAAGCCAGTCACAAAGGATCACATGTTATATGATTTCATTTATATGAAATGTTCATAATAGGCAAATGTATAGAGACAGAAAGTAGATTGTTGCTTGTTGATTCAGGCTGGGTGATTAGAGAGGAAATAGTGAGTGACTGCTAAAGGATGCTGCTAACAGGTTTCCTTTTGGGATGTGAAAATGTTCTAAAATCGATTGTGGCGATGTTTGTACAACTCTATGAATATACTAAGAATTATTGAATTATACACTTTAAATGAGTAAGTTGTATGGTATGTGAATTATATCTCAATAAAGCTGTTATTTTTAGAAAGGAGCAATCAGAGAACAAGAAAGTGCCCTTCTAAAGGGCTCAAATTGCTGAAATAAACACAAAAGAGATTGGTAATTATAGTCATGGAAATCTCCTAGATAGTAGTTAGGAAGGGATAAAAAGAGGAAAATTAGAATAATAGAAGATGAGAAAACTAGTGTATCGACGCAAAAGGACAAAATATGACCAGTAGAAGTTTCAAAATGGAAAAAAGTGGAAGGGAAGAAATAATAAAATAAATAATACATGAACATTTTTCCCAGAATGAAAGATAGTGATGATTCTTCTTCACATTGAAAAGGTCCACCAAATTTCTAACATCATAAATTAAAAATGATACATAACTTGGGGCTGGCCCTGTAGCATAGTGGTTAAGTTCAGTGTGCTCCGCTTCGGCAGTCTTGGTTCGCAGGTTCGGACCCTGAGTGCAGACCTACACTGCTTGTTAGCCATGCTATGGCAGTGATCTATATACAAAATAGAAGAAGATTGGCACAGATGTTAGGTCAGGGCGAATCTTCCTCAAGCAAAAAGAGGAAGATTGTCAACAGATGTTACCTGAGGGTGAATCTTCCTCAACAACAAAAAATGATACATGACATAGTGATCCAGCATAATTTTCCCATTGGTAGCGGCCCTTAGGTTAGCAACTGTTGTTTGGACTGGCCAAAATCCAAACTTGATGCAGTGCCAGCATCTGCCTCAACACTCTACTTTCATTTTAACTATTACAGATAAAGATAACAAAGGGATTGAATATTTAGCGTGTTTCTCATTGTTGTGCATTTTCTTATGCATCCAGTGAGCCAACTCTGTGAGAATTGTTTCTATCATGTCTAAATTTCATTGATAACTTCTACCTACGGTAACTGATCACAGTGCAGCTGTTGTCTTATACCTTTGTTGACTTGATAACCATCAGGCATCAAAAATTCATCATAACCTGCCCCGTCATCTTTCTTTTTCCCAAACAGTGCTTTCACCATGTTTCGGCGAGCCAAGGTCGCTATAGCAAATTCCACTTCTGATGCCAACTGTGTGAGGGTTTTCCCCAAGACCACTCTCAGGTTCAATGATCCACTACATGGGCTCACAGGACTCAGAAGAATTATTATACTCATAGTTATGGTTTATTATAGTGAGAGGACATAGGAAAAGGCACATGGACCCAGCTTACAGGAGTCCTTCCCCAGTGGAGTTGCACAGATGCGTTTAATTCTCCCTGCACCTATGTGTGGCCATATGTGCCAAGTGTTGTTCCAGGGAAGTTCACCCAAGTCTTGTCCAGAGTTTTTATCAGGAGTCAGTCACTATGCCTGTAGAGCCTGCATGACTGACCTCAGCTACTCAGACTCCATCCCCCCAGAGCAAAAATCCATTCACCATAAATCACCAAGTTAGAATAAACTCTCTAATCAGATTGGTACCAAGAGGCCCAAGGCCCCAGGCATACAAAAACACTCATGTTAGGCAGAATATTCCAAGTACTCAGAGCTCATTTTCCAGGAGTCCACCAGGGACCAGTCCTGAACACAGGCCTTGCTTGGTAATGTGGAGAGTTTGTGCAACGTTGGCCTGCTGAGTTAACCCTTTCCTGCATACTTGTCTTTTTATTCTCTTAACAGTGTCTCTTGAAGAACATAAGTTCCTAATTTGATTAACTCTGTTTTATCAAGTTTTCTTTCAAGGTTTGTGCTCACATATAAGAATTTATTTAGGTTTCCATTTATTTGGTATTTAAAATTTATCTCACCAATGTTTTGTAATTCACTATATCAATAGACTAAAAAGAGAAAAAAATCCTTTGATCATCTCAATGAATTCAGAAAGAGAAAGTGACAAAATTCAATATGAATTCATGAATTAAAAAAAAAGACTTCATGGGGCCCGCCCCGTGGCTTAGCGGTTAAGTGTACGCGCTCTGCTACTGGCGGCCTGGGTTTGGATCCCGGGCGAGCACTGATGCACCGCTTGTCCGGCTGTGCTGAGGCGGCATCCCACATACAGCAACTAGAAGGATGTGCAACTATAACATACAACTATCTACTGGGGCTTTGGGTGAAAAAACAAAAAAGGGAGGAGTATTGGCAATAGATGTTAGCTCAGAGCTGATCTTCCTCAGACACACACACATACACACACACACACACACACACACAAGACTTCATACATTGTAATAGAAGTGTGCAGGTGTTGTACATGTTTTGTCAAATTCGTCCCTTTAGTGTTTCATATTTTTGATGCTATTAAAATGGTATTCTTTTTTTAAATTTCAGTTCCCAATTATTTATTGCTGGCACATAGAAATACAATTAATATTTATATGTTGATCCTGTATCTAGTGAGCATGATAAACCCCTTTTTTTCTAGTAGCTTTTTGGGATTTTGTAGGATTTTCTACATAGATGGTCATGTCATCTGAGATCAAAGGCACTTTTTCTTATTCCTTTCCATCTGGATACTTGTTATATCTTTTGCTTGTTTTATTGTACATCCTAGAACATTTGGTAATATATTGAATAAAAGTGGTGAGAATGGACATTTTTGCTTTGTTCCTGATCTTAGTAGATAGCATTTACTCTTTCATCATTAAGTGTGATGTTAGCAGTAGGTTTTTCATATATGCCCTTAGTTAAGTTGAGGAAATTACCTTTTATTACAATTTATGAAGTATTTTTTAATCATAAATTAATTTTGAATTTTGTCACTTATTCTTTCTGAATTCATTAGAAGATCAAATTTTTTTTTAGTTTATTGATATTGTAAATTACATTGATTTTTCTAAAATTGATTTTAACTGTTTAACTATGCATTCCTAGGATAAAGCCCACTTTGCTGTAATGTATTAATCTTTTTTATTTATTGATGTATTTAATTTGCTAAAATTTTGTTAAGATTTATGCATCTGTGTTTATGAGAGATATTGGTCTGTGGTTTTCTTTTCTTGTGACATCTTTATCTGGCTTTGATATCATGGCGATACCAGGCTCATAGAATGAGTTGAGAAGTATTCTCTCCTATTCAAAAGAGTTTGTATAGAATAAGTATTATTAATTTTTTAAATGTTTGTTAGAATTCACAAGTGAAGTCATCTGGGCCTGGAGTTTTCTTTGTGGGAAAATTTTTAACTACAAATTCAATTTCTTTGTGGTTAGTCAGGTTTTCTATTTTTTTCTGAATGAGTTTTGGTAGTTTGTGTCTTTCAAAGAGTTTGTCCATCTCATGTAATTTATCGAATTTATTGACGTAAAATTGTTCAAAGCATTCCCCCATTACCGTTTTAATGTTTTTAGTAATGTCACCTCTCTCATTCCTGATGTTGGTAATTTGTATCCTTTTTCCTCCTGTAATTAGTCTGGGTAATTTTGTTGACCTTCTCAAAGAATCAGCTTTGGGTTTCATTGATTTTCCCCTATTTTTCTGTTTGTTTTTCTATTACCTTGATTTAAGTTTATCATTTTTTTCCTTCAGTTTACTTTTTGTTTTATTTGCTCTTTTTCTAGTTTCTTAGGGTAGAAGCTGAGGACATTAATTTGACAGCTTTCTTTTTTTTAATATAGGCTTTTAGTGCTATAAATTCTCATCTGAGTGCTTTTGCTTCATCCCAGAAATTTTGATTTTGTTTTTATTTTCAGACAATTCATAATAATTTCTTATTTTCCTGTTGATTGCTTCTTTGACCCATGGATTATTTAGAAGTGTGTTTTTAGTATCCAAATATTTGCAAAATTTTCCAAAACCTTTCTATTATTAATTTTTAATTTCATTTCATTGTTGGATCATATCTAATGTAATATCAATATGGTTCCCTTGAAATCTACATTCTTGATTTTTCTTTCCTATTTGTCCTACCTTTTCTCTGTTCCTATTTTCCTCTTTTCCCACTTTCTTGGATTAATTGCATATTTTTAAAAATAATCCCATTTTATTTACACTATTGGCTTATTAGTTATATCTTTTCAGTTTTTCATGATTGCTCTAGGGTTTATAATACATGTCTTTAACTTATTACTGATTCAGATTTAGGAAAAGCTAATGGAAACCCTTGACATCAGGAAAATGGAACACTAGCTAATGTATTCTAGAAACAAACGGATACTAGAAAAAGTCCAGAGTTTATTGTAATTCCCTATAGCCACACAGTCTTCTTTGATGTTCCTCAGATACCTCAGCCACACTCTTGCCTCAGGGCCTCTGTACTTATGATTCCCTCTGCATGGAACATTCTTTTTTTTTTGAGGAAGATTGGCTCTGAGCTAACATCTGTTGCCAATCTTCCTCTCTCTTATTTTCTTTTTTCTTTTTCTCCCCAAAGTCCCCAGTACATAGTTGTATATCCTAGTTGTAGGTCCTTCTAATTCCTCTATGTGAGATGCCGCCTCAGCATGGCTTGGTGAGGGGCAAGTATGTCTACACCCAGGATCTGAACTGGTGAACCCCAGGCCACCGAAGTGGAACACGTGAACCCAACTGCTGCGCCACTCACTGGGCTGGCCGCAGGAACATTCTTTTGCTAGACAGTGACATGGTTTATCTCTTGCCGTCTTTCTGTGTTGCTAAACTGTTAAGCTGATCAGAGAGGTCTTTCCATATCATACTACCTAATAGAACCGTCCCTGCTCTTCATTCTGTACTCTTATTTTGACTTATTTTTTTTCTTCATGGTACTTAAACTTACTTAAGTTATATATTTGTTTGTCTGGATTCCCCTCTTTGTTCTGTTCACCTTTGCATCCCTGACTCCTTCAACAATGCCTGGGAATCAATAACTGATCAATAAATATTTGTTTAATGAATGATATTCATTTGTGTCTGTTTGTATAGTCTCCTTAGAAAAGAGACCTAATCTACTTTATTAATGAAAACTTACCATTAAACTGCCTTTCAATATGAAATTGAAATATATTGCTCAAAAACCCTTCTTGTATTTTTGAATTTAACAATGAAATATTACAAAGAACTTAGTACCTGCTGTGTATTTCCCTTTCAAAGACTTTCTGCTAAGCTTTTTTGCTATTGATTTCTGAACATCAATCCTAGACAATATGTAAATTTCACTATCATTCAGAAACACAACTATTTATGGGATTAAAGACTATGCAATTAATTTGAATTATTTTGTTCTAGTTCCAAAAACTGAGACATGATCTTGAATTGGTACTATCTACTACTCAGTCAAAGAATGAAAAGTTAAAGGAAGACTTGGGAAGGTATATTTATGTTATAATTACCATTAATCATTGATATATGTTGAGTTGGCATTAATTTTTTATTTGGCTGTTGTTTGTTTTGTTTTCCATAATTAAAGGGAGCAACAGTGGTTGGAAGAACAGCAACAGATATTGGAATCTCTTAATGTTCTACACAATGAATTGAAAGAGCAGGTTGTGACATTTTCTGAATCAAGGTACTAAGTTTTGTGTTTTAGCTTTTTAAAACAGGAGAAAATATTTTCATTTTTATGTTACATGAAATATATAGATGAAAAGAAGGTAAATTTCACCAGAAATTATGAGTCTTACCCTACCTTTTGCCCACTATTAGTTACATGATCTTTTATGAATGACTTGACTTGGTTGTACCTTTAGTTTTCCTACATGTTAAATAGAGAATATTATTTTCATAAAGCTAGTTACTTGGTTTCAGCAAATGAAGTTTGAACAAAGTTTTTGATCAACTTTATGAGTAACCAGTTACATATTCTTATGTATTTTATCAGTGAAATATTTCTCTTATTTTTTTAAAATCTGTTAGAGTCTTTAATGAGCTGAAAACTAAATTGCATGATATTAAAGAATATAAGGAGAAACTCTTGATTACCTTGGGTGAGTTTCTAGAAGACCATTTTCCTCTGCCTGATAGAACTGTTAAAAAGAAAAAGGTAAGTTTTAGAGAAGACATTCATGTAGATATTCATATATGAAATTGTTTCAGATAGGTTCAAATGTAAATTTTCTGATAAATTTTTGTATGTTTATTATACGTTTCAAAGATACACACACAGAGATACATGTACAGAAATATTCCATAATCACATTATAATATTTATTGAAAAATTAGGAGCAACCTAGTTCAATAAAGTAGGATTAAATACATTTTTTATATTGTATCTGTAGGTTGGGGAAAATACAGCTTTTAAAAATAATGTATTGGGGGCTGGCCTGGTGGCGTAGCGGTTAAGTGCGGGCGCTCCACTTTGGCGGGCCAGGGGTTTGCAGGTTCGGATCTCAGGTGTGGACCTATGCACTGCTTGTCAAGCTATACTGTGGCAGCATCCCATATAAAGCAGAGGAAGATGGGCACAGATGTTAGCCCAGGGCCAACCTTCCTCAGCAAAACGAGGACGATTGGCATCGGATGTTAGCTCAGGGCTAATCTTCCTCATACACACACAAAATAATGTGTTGAACACTATCAAAGGAGTTAATGAAATGCTCACAATTTATTGTTAAATGGATAAAATACAGATGATTAAATTGAATGAGTCTAATTTGTACCAAAAAATGTAATAGTGCTTATGTCTGGGGGCTAGGATTGTAGTGAGATTTGTTTTTGTTTTGTTTTCAGTATTTTCTAAAGTTTCGATGATGAACATGTGTAACTTCTAAAATCAGAAGAATGTTCTTTAAAATCTGTTAGTTAATATAAATTATTGACTATTTTAATAGTAGTTATGATGGAATAAACCGTTTCCACAAAAGCAGTAAATATTTCATTGGGTGACAGAAGATTGGGAACAACCACTTTAATTCCTGTTTTAAAAACAGTATATAGTATAAATATATAGAACTTGTGGAAGTGGAATAGGCATTGAAACTGGCACTAGAATGATCTTTCTAAAAAAAAATAGTTTAATCATTTTTCAACATAAAACTTTTGATGTCTCCCTATGGGATGAAGTTCATATTCTGGACTTTGTTTATCTCTTTAGCTTCTTTTCCAAACGTTCTTTATCCATTTGTTACGTGAATTCATTCAATCATGCTACTGTAGTTCCATCAAGTAGGCAATGACCTGTCACTTTTTTGTGCCTGGTACTTTCTATTCCCTCTGCTTAGAAAACACTTCCTATCTGTGAGCCTGGCAAATTTCTATTTAGGCAATTCAAGTATCATCTTTTGTGTGAAGCATTGAATGAAGTTTGTGTCATTTTATTAGCATTTATCACGTGATTTTGTAGTGATCATTTATGTCTATCTCCCTGTTCGCCTACCATGCACTGTGAGCTCCTTGATGTGTCTAACTCATCTTTGTATCTCTATTATCTTGCATATCTATTACAGTACCTTCTGAATTCATATTTATTGAATGACTGTGAGTATATTAGGAAAAGGAGAAAAAATTTTCTTACAATCTGTGTTTTTTTATTCTTCCCTTTCTTCTTTGTAACTATCAGTAGGCTTTGCATTTGTTATGAACTTTGTCTCCCTTTCTATGTGTTGTTATTTATACCCCTTATTAATTTCTGAAATTGTTGACAGCCTTCTGTTAACCGTTTCATTAAGTTCATGATTCACTGATTTTTTCTTTTTTTTGGTGAGGAAGCTTGGCCATGAGCTAACATCCACTGCCAATCTTCCTCGTTTTGCTGAGGAAGATTGGCCCTGAGCTAACATCTGTGCCCATCTTCCTCTGTTTTGTATGTAGGATGCCTCCACAACATGGCTTGATTAGTGGTGAGTAGGTCCGCACCTGGGATCTGAACCTGGAAACATCGGGCTACTGAAGTGGAGTACGTGAACTTAACCACTATGCCACCCGGCTGACCTATGATTTGTTGATTCTTAGTGATCATACTCCTACAATAACTCACTGACTTATTTTTTGATCCTAGTCTCCCTTTTTTTTCCAACTTTTTTTTTAACCTATTAAGTTTCTCCACAATAGAACCAGAGATTTGAGGCATTCTGAAAAGGAAGCGTTGATTACCAGAAGCCATCATAGGTTCATTAAATCATATTTTATAAGCTCACTGTTTTTTAATGAAGTATATGAGCTATTAATACATGTTACAAAATGATAGGTTTCTTTCTCTCTCTCTCTCTCTGTCAAGCAGTAATACTGGATGTATTAGTTGGCTCTAGCTGCCATAACAAAATATTATAGGCTCAGTGGCTTAAACAAAAGAAATTAATTTTTTCACAGTTCTGGAGGCCAGAAGTCCAAGATCAAGGTGCCGTCAGGGGTTAGTTTCTGCTGAGGCCTTTCTTACTTTCTGTGGATGGCTGCCTTCTTGCTGTGTCCTCACATGGCCTTTTCTCTATGTGAGTGTAGAGTCCTTATTATAAGGACACTAGTTCAATCGAATTAGGCTCCCACCCTTATGACCATATTTCACCTTAATTACTTCTTTAAAGGCTCTGTCTCTAAATATAGTCACATTGGGGTTAGGACTTCAACATATGAATTTTGGGAGACACAATTCATTTCCTAACACTGGACTTTATAATTCACAGATGTATACAAAGGATAAAGAAACAACTAAAATCTCTCCACCAGGTCATTAATATTAGGTGAACGTCATATGAGACATCTTCCTGAATACATATATGTGTAGAAACATAAATGGATGGGTGGATCAATGTAACTTTGTACATGCTAATATAAAATAAATATTAGATGTAATTTTACTTAAATTTGATAGAAGAAAAATGAGTGAAGTTGAATTGTTGAACTCAGATAAATATTTCTTTGCTTCAAGTGGTTTGAGTTCTGGAGAGATCTGTAATATAAAGAAAACAAATTATGAAAAACATTATTAAAAATTATAATAGTTTAATTTCATCTTTTAAGTAGTATTAATTGACTCCCTGCTATGAAAGATAAGGCAGTTAACATTCTTCCTCCTATATGCTCGTTTATATTCTGTCCTGATACCATCATTCATGTGTATGTTTAATTTTTATTCTATATTGTATTGGATTCAATGCTTATCATCTTACCATTCATTTTTGATTTCTTAAGTTTAATCCATCATTGGATTTGATAGGTTTCTTTTACAAGTAATGTATTCAAGAAAAATTCCTGGGTGTTTTATGTTTTGAATTCTTGAATGCTTAAAATACTTTATTTGCCTGTATCCTCAAAGGATATCTTTGGCATATTTTTTTTAAATCTCAAGACTTGCTAGGGATTGCTCCATTCTTCTGAGACGGAATGTGCTGTGGAGAAGTCTGAGGCCAGCCTGTAGATGTCTGGCTGATTCTGACTGTATGCCTAAGGAGTTCTTTATCTTTGAACTTCAAAAATGTAACAGGGATATATCACGATGTTAATTGTTCAATATCAGTTTTGCTTTGAGGATATATTATTTCCAGGGGCAGATTTATGTCACAATTCATTTCAAGGAAATTTTATTTTATGTATCTTACACTGTTTATCATATCTTTATGTTGAAACATTTTTTCTTTACTTGCTTTCATTATATTTTTCCTCTGCATTTTCTTTGATTGTCTCAAACCTTTATATTTTAATCTGTGCCTTGCTGCTTATTATTTCTTTATCAATTCTATAATTGTGTTTTCTTCGATCACTAGTAAATCATATGCTGCTTTTTACCACTCTTCCATTTGGTAAGGTGTTAGAGGTCAGGATATTTTAAGATCCGGCTTTACTATCTTTACTCAGGAATCACATTTTTGTCAGGGTTATTTTACTATTTCTTTAATGTATTTGTGTTTCTTTAAGACGTTATAAGGACTTCATGGCAATCTTTGGTGTCAGGAAAGTACTAGCTGTCAGTATAGTAGGTGACTTTGCAGTTAATTGAATGTCTGAACTCAAAAGCTGCTGATTAGGATTATTATTATTTTGAAAGATTTCTAGCAGTTTTTCTTAGAGCTTTGTCCTATTGAACATTTTTGACAGTAATTTGGATAAAGAGGTATAAGATGTGGTCATCAAAATTTGCAAATGATATAAAACTAAGAAGGCTAGATAGTAAATGTATTGGATGACAGAATTAGGACTATATTTTTCAGCTGGCCAGGAACTAGGCCGAGTAAAATAGGATGATATTTAGTGAAGGTGCATAAAATATCTTTCTTGGATTTAAAACATTAAAGAATGAAGGAGACATAACTTAGCTACAAGTATGAAAGAGACTTCGGCATTTTAGATGATAGTATGCTCAGATAGAGGTCAGCAGGATGAAATAGATGTCCAAGAGCTAATGCAATCTTAAACTTAATAAATGGAGTTCCATCATCTACGAGTATGAAGTGAGTGTTCCTTTTCATCTTTGGTGTTCAAATCACATCTAGATCATTGTGGAGGCTGCATTACAAAAAAAAAAAAAATAGACAAATTAGAGTACATTCAGAGAGCAACCATGATATTGACGGGCCACAAGTCCAGGGCTTATGAAAAATAATTGAAGGAACTGATGATGATTAACATGGAGAAGACTTGAGGCTCATAATAGCTGTCCTCAAATATTGGAGGAATTCTTGGATGGAATTGGAATGAGATTTATTCTCTGTCATTCCAAGGAAAAAAGAACAAGTAACTTGAGTTAACATGAACCCTCAAGAACTGTAGAAAGATGAACAAGGCTCCCTGGAAAGCCTGTCTTAAAGGTTGTTTCAACCGCATTTTTGTGAACATGACTGTGTAATACAAGCAGGTTGTTTCCTTTCGAAATTCTTTTTAAATCATCTAATTATAAATGTTTGGTTTTAGTACACCTTGGTACCATTGTAATTAAATATTAATTTTTTAAATTGTGTAATGAATACACAATTTAAAATCTGCCATTTGCAGAACTGAAATGTTAATTGTTTGTTATTCACATTTCTCTCAAAGAAAAACATTCAAGAATCAACTACACAGCTGATAACACTGCATGAAATGTTAGAGGTAAGTGTTTTGTGTAGTTATTTTGTCTTGAAGATGTCTCTTAATTAGTGATTTGTGAACAATTATACACAGGCTTAAAACGGAAAAAATACTGCTTTAGTTCTTAAAGTATACACAATCTTTATTAAATATATTTATTTTATCTTTAGTATAAAATTAGTTTTTGTTTTCTATACAGTACTAGAAAGAATATTGTCATTTTTTAAAAGAACATGAAATTAGAGTCTAACCCTTAATCATGTTCCCAACATTATCACCTTAAGAAAATTTTTGTGATGTTATTTAGAATTTACACAGTGAAACCCTATGCTGTTACATTGATGGAATCTTTAGTTGGTAACTCTGTATTCTATCTAAAATATGTAAGTGAGCTTAAGGATTCTTTTCACGAAGTTGCAGAAATTTGTGCACAGTTTTTCCTGAAATAGCATCAGCCTCTTTTTCATGATATAAGAACTGAGTAATTTCAACTTTTTCTGCTTGACATTTATCTTTTTACAAATATCTTTCACCTTTTTAAAAAAATGTTTTGAACTTCGGTCAAATTATCAAGTATATTAAATATTTTAGATCTTGATATGACAATGCATTGCAAATTGAGTAGAGAAAAAGATAAAATAGTCTATGAAGAGCAGGATATTTGACAATGTGTGCCTTTTAAAAATCATCAAGAAAAAGTGATTTCAGAAAACTTGTTTCATTATAACTTTATGAATTGGGTGCTAAAGTGTCTATTTTTATTCAGCTAAGTAGTTTTGGTGCCTCAGGATATCTTAATATAGAAATATTATTGCGCTGAAAAGCAAAATACAAATATTTATTAGATTTGTGATTAGAATCTTTTAACGTATTTCTAGTTACTCCAGTTTATACTGAAACTAAGAAACTGCTGCTTCTTAAGGATGAGTTAACTTTTCTTAAAATAGAAGTTGTCATATATGTGGCAAATATTGACAGGTATTAACTGAGAAATACATGTGTAATTTTGGAATAGTATACTGTTTTGTATCTTATAAAACTTAGAAACTGTTTTTGTCTCCAAGGCTAGTATTATCAATGATAAAAGTAACCAATATTTAAAGTGCAATTCAGTGAAAAATAAAACAATATACGTGTTCATTTTAAAGTTGAATTTTTAGCATTTAATTATTTCTGGCATCTATTAGAATTTCGATTAATATAATTGAAATTAGAAATGCAAGGTAGGAAAGATCTTAAATTGTGTTAAAATAAGCAGTTGCTCTGAAATAGGAATAATATTTAATTCTTTATTATCATACCTAAAAGAAACGAGACCAAAAGATTTTTTACCCAGGATGTGGTACTTGAAATAGCTAAAGGTAATAGTAGATGAAAATTTCATTTCAAGAATTGAGATATTTATATTATTATGAAATGTGATGGAGATAAGAGCTTCATAGTTTAATTTTATTTCTGTGACACTTTATTTTGTATAAATTATGCTTTTTCTTTTCTATGTTTCTTAAAATAAAATCTTTTAATTAAAGCTTTGGCCTGGCAATTCAGAGATATGGAGTCTAATCCATGATCTGCCACTAATTATGTTCCCCTTGGGGGAACTCGTAACCCTTCTGAATTCTTATTTTGTAATTTGTGAAGGCACTGTGTGGTAGCTGAGGAGGCAGAGTAATAATTGATATATATTTAGCATTTTTCAGTATGTTTCATAGAACATTAGTGTCCAAAGAATTTTAAATATGTGTTTCTTGAAAAAACTTTCCTAATGCCAATGGATTTGGGAAAGACAGGATTCTCAGTGTCCATTAGCATTCTTTCCCCAGCTTATTTGAACATAGAACCCTGTTTTTCAAGACTAACAACATCCTTAGGGAGACCAATTCCATGGAAAGCAGTTTGGGAAATGTTAGCCTATATAATTAACTACAAATACTCAAAACTTTTCAATTTGTGGTTGTAACCCCTCAACGTCCTTAGTGAAGAAGTGAAAAATATTCAGGATGAAGTTGAAGGAAATGATGATAGAATTGTTGCTTTGAAGATTTATCAGAAGACGACGTGTCTTTTTGGGGGGGTGGGGTTGGTGATTTCTTTTTCCCTCAAATATTAAGACATGTATACTTACTTTTTTGAACTTTGTGCATATTTTGTTGAGTAATTTAAGTTTCTTAATTTTATTTTTAAGAAATAATTATAACCAAACTTCTAACCTAAAGAAATCATTAATCCTAAGAGAAGTGGGAGAATTGCAAATGCCTTTTAAACAGTTTTTAGGAAATGTTTTTAATTATTCAAAGAGAAAACTTTCATTCTTTGGTAAAAAATGTTATTAATGTCTTATAGTTGTATCAATTTTTTCCCAAGTAAGGTATATTTTGAATGATATTTTTTCCTAGATTCTTTTAAATAGATTATTTGATGTTCCACATGATCCATATGTCAAAATTAGTGATTCTTTTTGGCCACCATATATTGAGCTGCTCCTGCGTAATGGAATTGCCTTGAGACATCCAGAAGATCCAACCCGAATAAGATTAGAAGCCTTCCATCAGTAAAAGATGGTCTCTTTTTCACACAGTACTCAAAGAATCTTGTCATTCAAGGATAATGGAAACACTGAGGATTACTTGGCTAAAGAACATTATTTGCAAATCGAAGCACATAGTCCATCTTCCTTTTATCCTTAAAATGACACACACTGCCATTCATTTAAAAATGGTCCTTTCATGTGCAGTCAGTGCTTTGGTGTTTTAAACTAGATGGACAAGAATGCAAGTGAAAAGTATTCTAGACTTAATCATTACAAAACATTTAATGTATCTTACTTTTGCAATATTCTTTGGCAAATTCCTTGGTAATTAATGATATTACTAATGTAACATTTTCCTTTTAAAATTTATAACAGTTTCTTTTAGGCATTTTGAGTTGTAGTTGGTGCTTTACCTCCTTTAAATTTAGGAATTGTAATGCAAAGGCCATTTAATTTGCAGATGGCTTTAAAATTGACTTAGTATCTGATGTAGAAGGAAGCATAATTTAAAAGTATATAGTAAATTGTTCCATGTGTACTGTCTTATTTCTAGATTTGTCAAAAATTGAAATATAAAAAACTAATGGATAAAGGTAGCATGAAAACTATATTTTAAAGTATATTATGTAACAAGTGATATTATATATTAAACCGCTCTTGACTCTGTTACTAACAAAATTGTGTTCATAAAATTTTGTTTATTCTCTGTGACTTTTCTGTAAATAAAATTCTGTCATCTAAAAATCTCTAGCATTTTTTGTGATGTGGCATGATATTTTAATAAATTAAATAGGTCTTTTTATAGATAGATAAATGAAAATATTATAGGACTCATTCAGGATTACATACAAGCTAAACTAGAGAATTCCAAAACAAGTTAGTATCATTAGTTTTCTAAGAGGACTTAACGTGTACTTTTACATTTGAAAATGCTTTCTACTATATATCATCCAAGTTTCTTGCTTACCTTAAATACTTCATCTTTTCTAAAGTAAGCAAATAATATTCCAAGTATACTTTGTCCTTTCTATAGAATATGCAAATACTATTATATTGTAGTGAATGTAAGTTCTCTTATGGGAAGATGACATATAAAGTACCTTCCTAGAATACTCCAGTTGGGAGTCAAAGGAATGAGCAACTTTTTATTCCTTGAAGTTACTGGAGAAGGGAGAAATGGTTCTGGCATTATAAGTCTGACAATAATTCTACAGATGAAGTAGTGCTGTGGTCCGTGGACTTCTCTGTGTTGTGAATTACAGAAAGAAATAGATAAGGGCAAAAAACAATTTGATGATTTATTTGGCAAGTATTCATTTCACATTTTACTGATAAATCTGCTGGTTAGGATCATTTTACTACAGTATCTTGTATAAGGCTCTAAAGAAAACTATGATGATTGCATCCTACTTTAATTCATTAACCCAGGCTTCTTACGTAGCAAGATTATTCACCCACTTTTGATCTCAATCATAAGCAAAGTAACTTATAGTTGAATTAGTCTTGATTTGTACTCCATCTAAGCTTACATCCCTGGAAGCTTTTTGTGGTTTTGAGTATGTTGGAGAAAATGTTTCAAGTTCTGAAGACCTATATGTATTTTTACTTTTCACTGATTTAAGAAAATCACCTGAAATCTATTAAAATTTAGAATTTGTTTTTATTTCACCAGCTCTTAAATATATGCAAAATATCTGAAAGTAATACCACATTCTAGCTTTCCCACACCAGATGGTGATGTTAGCCTAACTTAAAAACAAACATTTGTTTTAGTCTACCACAAAATATATTTAACTTTGTTATTGGTTGATGTGTATGCATGGATTGATTTGGGAGAAATTAAATCTCTATTTGGTTGAAAATTCAGCCTAGTTGAATATGACTTTGTTGAGTCTTATCCTGTGTTTTATATGATTGCACATCTATATTAACATTTTTGACTACCTTATTTTCCTTAGTTTACTTTTTTGTTTATTTAGCTAACTTTTAGTTTACTTCTTTGTTGCTTTTACCAGGAATTATATTTTTCAATTGTATACAACATCTTATTCCAACTTATTTTCTGATAATTACTAGTAAATGATTAACAATAATAACTAAGAATGGTAAATGAAATGTCCTGTTGCCCTTTTAGTATTTTCTAATCAAAACATTAAAAATATGTAATCTTTATGCTTGCAATGTCTACTGTTAGACTATATTTTTTCTAAAAGTTTTTATGGGTCTGACAATATGCTACCAGTTTCTAAATGCAGCATTCCAAATACTTTATGATTATTGTTACATTTTATGACATGTGGACTCAGAAACATCAATTAGTAAAGTGAAAAATTGCATACTATTACCTTATTTTTAATATTTTTCTTAGTTTGTTGTCTGTCTTCCAACCTTGTGTGGGTTGAATTTCCCTTTTCATTGCATTCAGTGATTTTAATTTGTAACTGCTTTTCAATTATACAAAAAATAAATGCATTCTTTTTTGAAGAATTATTACAGATAAATCTAAGTTACCTTTGACCACATTTCCATTTTGGGTTCTCCCCCACTGATGAGGTAGCCACTATTTGATGCATGCTATTAATTTTCATGTTACATTATCATATTTTCCTACCATTTTACTATGTCCAGGATGTAATAAAATCCATCTTAACTATAAAATCCATCTATTCACTATCCCCATATAAAATTTCTACATTACAATGTTTACTGTTAATACAATTCTATAATATAACAATATAATTTGGCTTGTTCAATTGTATTAATTTTCTGGAAAGATAATTGTGATTAATGTAATTTTAAAGTAGTTTTTTAACTTTTCTGAGTAATAAATGATTCTTTTGAACCCCAGAAGTCCTCTATTCTTTGAAACAATATAAGAAGCAATATTTGCCATCCTTTTCAATTTATACATGGGTGTGCAGGAATCTGGGCAAGGGAAGTAGCAGGAATAAGTGATATAATTATGGATAATTCAAATGAGCTAGACATTAACATAATCTGATGGGAGGAAAGTGCTTACATTCTCTTGAATGCTTTGGTTAATCTCCTGTAATATATTTGTCTGTTTGGTCATTATTACTTACTAAAAGTACCAAATTCTTTTCTAGCTGGTAGCTAATTTGGGGTAGCTATTATAAAGATGGAGAGAGAAGTATCTTGAGCCTCAGTAATTTCATTTTTTGGATTTTTGCCATTCCTGCTATTTGTTATAAGACATACCTAAAAAGTTAGGTCTCTGTATCCTCTTTTAATTGTACTTTGTGTCCTCTTTTAATTATATTATGAATGTAAAATAAAATCTTTTATTTTTTCTTATTAATCTAACATAACAGTGTATTCAAATAATAGCCACAATGTATTCTGTGATTATAGCTTATGTTAAGTAAAATGATTGACAACAGTGTCATTTTACCTTCTCTAACACTCTTCCTTTCTTTATGTAGATCCAAGTTTCTGACCCTACATCATTTTCTTCACTCTGAAGAATTTTTTTAACATTTCTCACAAGGCAAGGCAACTGGCAACAAAATCCCTGAATTTTTGTTTGTGAAAGTCTTCTTTTTTCCTTCACTCTTGAAAGATAATTTTACTGGTTACAGAATTCTAGGTTGGTGTTTTTAATCTTTAAAAGACTTTAAATATTTCCCTCCACCCTCTTCTTGCTTTCATAGTTTCTGAAGGGAAGTCTGATGTAATTCTTATCCTTATTCCTCCATTTTAAGGTTTTTATTCCTCTGGCTTCTTTCAATACTTTGTTTTTGCTTTTCTGCAGTTTGAATACAATATGCCTATCTGTAGATTTTTTTGATATTTATCCTGCTGAGTGTTTCTGAGCTTCCTGGATTTGTGACTTGGTATCTGTTGTTATCATTATTACTTCAAATATTTCTCGTGTCCCTTTCTTCTCCTTCTGGTATTCCCATTACATGTGTGTTAAACCTTTTGTAATCATCTCACAGTTCTTAGATATTCTGTCCTTTTTTGTTCTTTCTTCTGTTTGCATTTCAGTTTTGGAAGTTTCTATTGACATATTTTCAAGCACACTGATTCTTTCTGTAGTCACGTCCAGTCTATTGCTGAGCCAATCAAAGGCATTCTTCATTTCTGTTACATTGTTTTTGACTTTTAGCATTTCCGTTTGATTCTTTCGTAGAGTTTTCATCTCTCTGCTTATATTACCATCTGTTTTTGGATGTTATTTACTTTTTCCATTAGCACCTATAGCATATTAATTATAGTTTTAAATTCCTGGTCTGATCATTCCAAAGTCTCTCTCATATCTGAGTCTGATTCGTATGCTTTTTCTCTTCAAAATGTCTGTCTTTTTATGTCTTTTAGTATGGCATTTAATTTTTTGTTAGTCCAGACATGATATACTGGATAAAAAGGAATCTGGTACTGGCTCCACTGACTGTTTTTCCTCCTGGGCTTCTGCTCTGGTAACTGTGATGTTATATATCTGTCTGTCTCTCCAATATTTGGGGCAGCGAATTGCCCTGTGACCTCAAATTCTCTGCTATATCTAAGAAGATTTGTTGATTTTCAGTTTGTTCAGCTATTTTTCTTGTTGTGAAGACAGATGTGAGACTTAACCTGTGGCATTGGAATCAAGAAGTCTGACATTGACAGCATGTTGTAAGGGATCAGAGGGAGGAATTGGAAATACTGGTATAAAGTATTTGCATTACTTGTTATGTGGTGTAATGTTATTTCAAAGTGAAGTTGGATTAGTTCTAAGTGTATATTGCAAACTCTAGGGCAATCACTTAAAAATTTTTTTTTAAGTATAATTGATGTACTAAGACAGGAGAGACTGACTCAAAATGCTTGTTTAAACTAGAGAAGTCAAAAAAATGGAAAACAAAAAGGACAAGGGCAAGAAATAGAAAACAGTAGCAAATATGGTAGATCTCAATCCAACTATATCATTAATCACTTTATTTTATTTTATTTTTTTTTAAAGATTTTATTTATTTAATTTTTTCCCCCCAAAGCCCCAGTAGATAGTTGTATGTCATAGCTGCACATCCTTCTAGTTGCTGTATGTGGGACTCGGCCTCAGGATGGACGGAGAAGTGGTGCCTCAATGCGCACCCGGGATCCGAACCTGGGCCACCAGCATTGCAGCGCACGCACTTAACCACCAAGCCACAGGGCCAGCCCTCATTAATCACTTTAAATGTGAATGGACTAAATACACTGATTAAGACAGGACTGTCAGAGTGGATGAAAAAACAAGACAACTATATATTTTCCACAAGAAACCCATTTGACATATAAAGAAGACTTAGATAGATTGAAAGTAAAGGGATGGAGAAACATATACCATGCTAACATTAATCAAAAGAAACCTGGATTTAGCTATATTATTTCAGAAAAAGCAGACTTCAGAGCAAGGAAAATGACCAAGGATTATGAAGGGCACTTCATATTGATAAAGCACTCAATTCTCTAAGAAGACATAATAGTCGTTAAGGTGTATGCACCTAACAACATTATCATAATACATGAGGCAAAAGCTGAGAACTGCAAGAAGAAGTAGTTGAGTTCACTATTATAGTTGGAACCTTCAACATTCCTCTTTCAGTAATTGACAGATCGAGCAGGCCGAAAATCAGTAAGAATATAGTTAAACTGAACAGCACCGTCAATCAATTGCATCTAATTGACATTTATAGAACACTTATCCAGCAACAGCAGAATACATATTCTTTTCAATTTCACATGGAACATTTACTAAAACCTCATTCTGGGTCATGAATAAATTTTAAAAAATAGACTACAAAGTGTGCTCTCAGACTACAGTGGAATTAAACTAGGAATCTGTAACAGAAAGATGCCTGGAAAATCCCAAAATATTTGGAGATTAAACAACATACTTCAAAATAATACATATATCAAAGAAGTCTCAAGAGAAATTTTTAAGTATTTTGAACTAAATTAAAATGAGAATACAACTCATTAAAATTTGTGAGATGCAGACAAAACAGAGTTTAAAGGGAAATTTATAGCACTGAATATATTTCTTAGAAAAGATGAAAGATCTAAAAGCAATAATTTAAGATTCCACCTTAGGAAACTGGAAAAAGAAGAGCAAATGAAATCCAAAGTAAACAGAAGAAAGGAAATAATAAAAATCAGTAGAAATCAATGAAAACAAAAACAGGAGAAATCAATAGAGCAAATCAATGAAACCAAAAGCAGGTTATTTGAAAATATCAATAAAATTGATAAATTGCTAGCCAGGCTAACTAAGAAGGAAAGAAAACAAAATTTACTAATATTAGAAATTAAAAGAGGGGCCATCACTACTGATCCCAGGGACATTAAAAGGATAATAAAGGAATATTATGACCAACTCGATGTCCACACATTTTATAACTTACATGATATGGAACAATTCTGTAAAAGACAGTCTACCAAAACTCACATGAGGAAAAATAGCTACTTTGTATAAGCCTATATCTGTTAAAGGAATTGAATAAATAATTAATAAGCTTCCAAAACAGAAAGCATCAGGCCCAGATTGTTTCACTGGTGAATTCTACCAAACATTGAAGAAGGAAATGATGCCAATTCTGTACAATCTGTTCTAGAAAATAGAAGCAGAGGGAATAGTTCCTAACTCATTCTGTGAGGCCAGCATTACCTTAATACCAAAACCAGAAAAAGACATTACAAGAAATGAAACTGCAGACAAATATGTCTCATGAACATAGATGTAAGAATCCTCGACAAAAGTAATCAAATTCAACAGTGTATAACAAAAAATTATACACCACAGCCATGGCATTTATTCCAGATATGCAAGACTGGTTCAATATTCAAAAATCAATTAATGTAATCTATCACATCATCAGACTAAAGCAGAAAAATCATATGATCATAGCAATAGATTATAGAAAAATCATTTGACAAAATCCAATACCCATTCATGATAAAACTCTCAGCAATCTAGGAATAGAAAGGAACTTCCTTAACTTGATAAAGAACAGCTACAAAAAACTCACAGCTAACATACTTACTTAATGATGAGAAACTAGATGCTTTCTCTAAGACCAGGAGGAAGACAAGAATGTCTCCTCTCAACACTTATAGCCAACATTGTACTGGAAGTTCTACCTAATGCAATAAGACAAAAAACATCCAAGAGGGGCTGGCCTGGTGGCGCAGCAGTTAAGTGCACGCACTCCACTTCGGTGGCCCAAGGTTCGCTGGTTCAGATCCTGGGCGTGCACTGATGCACCGCTTGTCAAGCCGTGCTGTGGCAGCATCTCATATAAAGTAGAGGAAGATGGGCACGAATGTTAGCCCTGGCCGATCTTCCTCAGCAAAAAAGAGGAGGATTGGCATTGGATATTAGCTCAGGGCTGATCTTCCTCACACTCAAAAAAATAATAATCCCAAGAATCAACAAAAAATTCCTTGGAACTAAAGCCCAATTATAGCCAAGTTGCAGGATACAAGGTTAACATACAAAAGTCAATTGTTACCTATACACCTGAATTTCAAAATCATTTATATTTGCACCAAAAAAAAAAAAGAGAGAGAGAGAGGGAGATACTTATGTATAAATCTAACAGAATATGTGCAAGATTTATATGAGGAAACCTACAAAAGTTATAAAAGAAATCAAAGAAGATTTAAATAAATGGAAAGATACTCCATGTTTATGGATAGGAAAACTTGTTCAAGTCTCAATTCTTCCCAAATTGATTTATAGATTTAATGCAATCCCAATCAACATCTCAGCAAGTTACTTTGTGGAAATCAACAAATTGATTCTAAAGTTTACATGGAAAGGCAAAAGACCCAGAATAGCTTCCACAATATTGAAGAAGAAGAGCAAAGTTGGAGGACTGACACCAACTTTAAGACTTACTATAAAGCTATAATAACCAAGACAGTGTGATATTGGTGAAAGAATAGATGAATAGATCAATGGAATAGAATAGAGAGCTCAGAAATAGACCCATACAAATATGGTCAGCTGATCTTTGACAAAGAAACAAAGACAGTCCAGTCGAGAAAGCTTAGTCTTTTTCAACAAATGGTGCCAAAACAACAGTCCATGGACATGCAAAAAACCCAAAACAACAAACAAACAAAAACTAGACACTGACATTACACCTTTAACAAAAATTAAAATGGATAATAGACCTAAATGTAAAATGCACGACTATGAAACTTATAGAAGATAACATAATAGAAAATCTAGTTTGACCTTGGGTTTGGTGAAGACTTTTTAGATACAACACCAAAAGCACAGTTCATGAAAGAACAAATTGACAAGTTGGACTTTATTAAAATTAAAAACTTCTGCTCTGTTAAAATCATTGTATGAAAAATACATAGAATGAAAAAATAAGTCACAGACTAGGAGAAAATAGTTGCAAAACGCATATCTGATAAAGATGACATGAACCATTCAAAATATACAGAGAACTCTTAAAACTCAACAGTAAGTCAACAAAAATCTCAATTAAAAAGAGGGTTAAAGATCTGAACAGACACCTCACCAAAGAAGATATATGGATGGAAAATAAGCAGATGAAAAGATCTCCACATCATATGTCGTTCAGGGAAATGCAAATTAATGAGATACCACTACATACTTATTAGAATGGCCAAAATCCAAAACATTGGCAACATCAAATGTTGGCGAAGATGTGGCGCAACAGGAACTCTCCTTCATTGCTGGTGGGAATGCAAAATCATACAGCCACTTGGGAAAGCAGTTTAGCAGTTTCTTACAATACCAAGCATACTTTTACCTTGTGACCCACCAATTACACTCTTTGGTTTTACCCAAATGAGTTGAAAACTTATGTCCACACAAAATCCTGCACACAAATGTGTATAGCAGCCTTTCTCATAATTGACAAAAATTGGAAGCAATCCAAATGTTCTTCAATAAGTGAATGGATTAACTGTGGTACATCCATACAATAGAATATTATTCAGCCATGAAAACAAATGACCTATCAAGCCATGGAAAGACATGGAGGAAACTTAAATGCATATTGCTAAGTGAAAGAAGCCAATCTGAAAAGGTTACATACCGTATAAATCCTGCTATATGACATTTTGGAAAAGGCAAAACTATAGAGACAGAAAAAATCAGTGGTTGCCAGAGATTGTAACTGGGGTAGGGTGGGCAGGGTAGGGAGGGGTAGGATGAATCGGTGGAATATAGGGGATTTTTATGGCAGTGAACCTATTCTTTATGATACTGTAATGGTGGATACATGACATGCATTGTCAAAATCTATAGAACTGTACAATACAAAGAATGAATCCTAATGTAAACTATGGACTTTAGTTAATAATGTATCAGTATTGATAAATATAATGTATCAATATTAGTTCATCAGTTGTAACAAGTGCAGCACACAAATATAAGATGTTGATGGTGGGGGAAAGGCCGTATACAAACTCTGTACTTCTCAATTTCTCTGTCAACCTAAAACTGCTCTAAAAATAAAGTCCCATAAAGATGGGAGAAAGGAGAGAGAAAGAACAAAATATAGAATGCTCATTTTCATATAGACATTAGGTGAATGTTAAGGGATACCAAACAAACAAAAACTGATAAACCAGATAGTACAAGTTTAAATAAGTGAAAAGTTATAATTAAAAAGTTAACCACTAGAACAAAAATGCAAACCTTCCTAAATACCAGAAAAATTTAAATCAAAGAGCAAAGACTACATATTTTATAGAGAAAGAAATATAACATAGAGCAAAATTCACATAATTAAAAAATATCATAATAGTGTCTGGGAGAACCCCAACCTCATGTAAGATGACATGAAGTAAACTTACACTTCCCCAAGTGATGAAAGTATATGAAATTTAATGGATCAGAGCAAAACAGTTTATTACAGCATTGCAAACAACAGGAGCATCGGCATTGCTGTGCTGGGTTTCTTTGTCCCCAAGTCCTGTGGAGCAATATAATACTGAGGCTAGATGGAGGCTACATATGCAATGGGTTTTGCCACAGCTTAGGAAGCCAGAACCAAAGAATGCTTAGCACCTTTTGTAGCAAGCAACAAACAAGCCAGTCCTCCTTGCTGGGGAGCAAGCAGTTAAATCGTGGTCACGCTTTGGTTACCTTGACATACTTAGTTGCCTATGTGACTAGTTCCAGAAAGTACGCAATATCAGAAGATGGATAAGCCTTGTAGTTTTGCACTCAGCAAGAGCATGCAGGAATGCTTATGGCCTAAGGTGGCCTGCCTCTCCTAATGTAGATATGAGACCAAACATATTAGTCATAATAATGAGAATCTCCTTAACTCATAAAGCAAAACCCAACTGCAGTATACAGGGGACACACCTAAAACAAAATAATTTAGAAAGCCTAAGCATAAAGGGATGGAAAAAAGTCTATAAAGCACATGGAAATTTTTTGCCATTTTGAAATTGGGTTGTCTGTCATCTTACTGAGTTTTGAGAATTTTTGTGTTTTCTGAATACAAGTCTTTTATCAGATATATGATTTACAAATGCTGGATAGGCTCCTGGATGAGAAAAACAGCAATAGTGGAAAAACTGGTGAAATTTGAGTATGGTCTACAGTTAATGGTATTGTACCAATGTTAGTTTACTGGGTTTGATAATTTTAATAGTTATATAAGATTTTAACATTAGGGAAGCCAGGTGAGGGCTACATGGGAACTCTGTACTACTTTTGCAAGTTTAAAATTAGTTTAAAAAGCTAAAATAAATGAATAAGGACTTCAAAGTGATACAGTGTGTTCTCATGTTAGCATACTCTTTCTTCTAACATGTGGCATTGATAGGTAAAATTTAAAAGAGAAAACATAAAAATATATAGAAAGACTTAAAAACTAGATAAACATATTAGTGGATCAGAAATCAGAATAGAAATAGAAAGCTGTGAATGGAAATGATGCCACAGTCATATTTGACTCTGGGTTTAGAAGTACTTGGAGAATAGGAGAATATGGTTCTTTCCTGATAATGAATATTAAAACTTCTCCATATGAGAAGGACTAGAATCAGAGTCACTAATGGAAACTAAGGGCTTGAGTGGGTCTCTTCACACTCAAAACCTTGTGAAAGGAGATCTAAAATAACAACTACTATGGCTTGTAACATGCTGTCGCCTAGTGAGGTGAAAATGGCACAGATACAGCTACGTGACCAGACATTAAGTGGGGATATGTTAAATATCTATTCTCACTTAGATGGGTGCAAAAGCCAATCTCCAAGATCAGTGATCCTCCTCTCATGGTATTCATGTCCTTGGTTAGCCCTGCCTCCACGTATTGTGTCAATATTGGTCTCTATGACTGATAGAACATTGTGAAAGTGACAGTGTGCAGCTTCAAAGGCTAGGTCATGAAAGAACTAGCAATCCAAGTGAGATCAAGACGCAAGAGGCAATATCTTTTATGACAATCAAAAAGCCTGTGTTGAGGCCCTCATGAGCAGGAACTGAGGTGTGTCAACAACCAGCACCAACCTGTCAGCTGTGTCAGTGAGCTACCTTCAGCCTTCAGATAATTGTAGCTCTGGTCAAAATCTTGACTGCAACCTCATGAGAGTCTCCAAGCCAGAACTGTCCAGCTAAGCTGTTTCTGAATTTCTGACACACTGAAGCTGTGAGAAAATAAATGTTTTTTGTTTTAAGCCATTAACTTTTGGATTGATTATCTTATTATATAGTAATAGATAATTTTATCATGGCAATATTAAAACTCCTTGATAACTGGTTATGCACTTGGGGGTGGGACAGACTAAAGCAATTTAAAAACTCCTAGGTGAGGAGGGATCAAAATGGGGAGGAAGGGAATAAAAATGACAAACCATAAACATAATACTTTTCCTAGTAAAATAACCATGCAAACCAAAATGTTAAATAAGTGAAGGAATTTAATGTGAAGATAGCCAGAGCAGCAAATTTTGTTGTTTGCCTCTGCTCTTACTGCTTTCTAACAGAACTAAATTTCGTTTGGGTAATCCACTCATGTCTACACAGCCATGCATTTAGCTAAACCAAACATGGTTGTCTGAATCCCCTTCTTGCTGAGTTATTTAGGGACACATTTGATGCAATATTAACTTAACATATATGTCTACTAATGAACTTTTGGGAAAGTTTTTTTTGCTGAGGAAGATTCGCCCCTGAGCTAACATCTCTACCAGTCTTCCTCTATTTTGTATGTGGGTCGCCACCATAGCATGGCTGACGAATGGCGTAGGTCCATGCTGGGAACTGAACCCGGGTTGCTGAAGCAGAGTGCGCTGAACTTAACCACTAGGCCACAGAGCTGGCCCTGGGAAAGATTTTTTTTTTTTACTGATTAAAACAGTGTACAAGGGGGCAGCCCGGTGGCGTAGCGGTTAAGTGCGCCAACAAAATTATCAAATGGAACATTCATTCTCAATGAAATAGATTTTATGGAACAGTCTGATGAAGACTTTAAAATGTATATTTTGAAGTTGTTTGAAAAAATAAATTTCTTCCCTTTCCAAAAGTCTAGGAATTGTAAAGCAAAAATAGGAATAAATGAAACAACATTTGGTTGGGAAAAGGAATTAATTGCAAATCCCATATATGATTAAATATAATAATTTAAATACAAATTCTGCAAGGGGGATAAACTCTTGACTGAATGGAGTCAAAGATTGAATTAATGAATTGAAAGATAATTTGAAGAATTCATCCAGAAAGATAAAGAGATAAAAATTATGAAGAGCAGATAAGAGATATGGAGGGCAAATTGAGGAAATTCACCAATACAGAAGTTCCTAATGAAAAAATAGAGGGAATGATGGATAAGTAGTATGTGAATAGATAATAGCTGAAAACTTTCCAGCATGCAGAACAACAGAAGTCCTCAGAAAAACATGTACACTGAATATCGTGCAGGATAAATAAAGGTAAAACCACACCGTGAAATAGTTTAATGAAACTGCAAAACATCAAGGAGAAAGGATTTTCAAAGGTACCAAAGAGAAAGTTTAGCAACATGGAAGTAGCAATTAGGTTCTCTGCAACTGTAGATGTTGGTGCTGAGGGAAAAAAAGACCATCAGCCTAGATTTCCATAATCAGCCAAACTATTATTTAAGAAAGAGGACAAAATTAACTTTCTGACATATAAAAACTAGAAACCTTTCCCATCACACACTCTTCCTAAAAGAACTGTTAGTGGAGATACTTCAAAAAGCAGTAAAGTTAATTTAGGAGAAGGATGAAGGATAAAAGAAACAACTGTGAGCACACAAATTTATTTAATATCAGTTATGAAAGGAAGATATTTAGAAAGAAAAAGTGTTTTTGGAAAAGAAGTTGCAAGGATATCTATCATACTTCAGAACATCTGGCTAGTCAAATAAAAAATACAACCTATGTTTAAAGGAAAAATCCCTACAAGGTTACCAAGTTTGTATTAGCCTGTTCATAGTGGGGAAAAAAGAGCAATTTTTTTACATTGTTATTGTATGCTTATAAGTTGTGACATATTTTTAGGAATCAGTATTGCAGAAGTAAGGAATAAACATTTAATTGGAAGTTAATTTATGGGAAATACTCAAGGTTTTTTGAAGACAACATAGGATTTCCCTCGTATTTTTGGCTTATCTTAGGGTGTGTGTGTTTTGACTGTGGCGCATGATATGCATTCTTACTGTGTAATGGCCGCAGGGCAAAGGTTTGCTGTTGCTTCAACACAATTGCATATTATAAAGAAACCAATGTCTTTTGCTTTTTTGTAAGAAAAAAAAGTATAGCAAGTAGGCAAAAAATCTCTTTAAGAGGATACAAAGAGCCCTAAACATAAAAAAAGTTAAAATGGACTATATTAAATTGAGGAATTTTTGTCTATAAAAAAGGAAAACACCTTTGGAGAGAGTTAGAAGGCAACACATAGAATGAGAGAAAGCATTTACAGTATCTATATCCAACAAAGAGCTCAAATGTGAAATATATAAAGAATGCCCCAAAATCAATAAATAGAAGACATTTATCCCAGTTAAAAATTATATTGGTAAAAAGACTTAAGAGACACTTCACAATAAAGAACAATTTTCTTGAAATTGTTTTAAAAATAATGGAGAGAGTCTTGGTCTGTTTGGGCTGCTATAACAAAATACTACGAACTGAGTAACTTATAAAACAACTGAAATGTATTTCTCACAGTTCTGAAGGCTAAAACTCGGATCAGCATGCCAGCATGGTAGAGTGAGGGCCTTCTCCTTGCTTCATAGCTGGTGACTTCTCTCTAGGTCCTCATGTGGTGGAGGGGGTGAGGGATCTCTATAGGGTCTCTTTTATAAAAACACTAATCCCATTTATGAGGGGCCACTCTAATGACCTAAGCACCAACCCAAAGCCCAGCTCCTAACACCATCACATTGGACATTAGGATTTCAACATGAATTTTGGCAGGGTGACACAAGCATTCAGACCATAGAAGAGAGGAATTCTAGTTTCTGACTAAGATGGAATAGACACACTTTTTCCTATTCCTCTAAGTACAGCTAAAAACTTTGCACATTATATATAAAACACATGTTAAGAAAACTGAACAGTAGACTGAAGAAGGCATACTTACTAGGGATTTGGTGAATCGTAGTTCCATTTACAGATGGAAAAGGCAGAGAAACAGGTTGAATTCTGTTTATGTCACATGAAGTTTGTGTTGCCTATTAGACACACTCAAGCAGACATTTAGGTACAGGAGTCATTGGCATACAGATGGTATTTAAAGCCATGGAAAAGGATACATTAGTCAGTTGATAGAGAATAGGATGGGTATCAGGACTGACCCCTGGGCATTTTAGTATTTAGTGATTGAGCAGAAGAGGAGGAAGGACCATTGGGGAAGGAGGAAAACTAGGAGAGGATAATGTTACAGAACCTGAGGGAAGAAAATACAGCGTTTCCAGAAGTTGGGAGTGATCAACTGCATTAAATGTTGCTGGGTGTTAAGTAAGAATCACTAAATTGACCACCAGATTTGGCAACATGGATGTCAGAAAAATCATTACTTAGACTTCACCGAGCTCTCTATTATCTGAAGCCCACAGCACTTACAATATATGTCACTAAATTATGTAACTCACTGTATTTTCCCTTATCATACTTTAATCTTATTTTCCAATTTGTAAATTTATTGAGGAAAGGAAACTTGCCTTATATTTTTATACTTGTTAGCCCTTTGCACAATGCTCAAGAGCAGGCGATTGTCGTTAGCATGTCAGAGTCTTGCTGTTAGCTCCGTGATACGTTTTGACTTCTCCTCCTCCTTTTTCAATATTAGATATTTGTATAATATAGTTATAAATCATTGATTATACCCTCTCTTTTCTTCTCAAGTTTTTTTTTTCTTCCTGCTATTGATCTCATACTCTAATAAGAAAGTAAATAAGGAAAGAGAGGTTAAAATGAAACTTTTTTGCCACTATCTGTGGTAAAAACTTTGGGTAAAAAGACTGAAATTATAAGCTAAATTTTATACATGAATTTCAGTTAGCTTTGCTCACCCATAATATATCAGTATATTGCTAATTGCAGATTTACTTAAAGTCTTTCTGGAATTGCCATATATGTTGTAATAACAAATAACAATAATCTTTCTTCTTTTCCTTTTTGTAAAATTGTAAATTATTCCAACTATACAGAGATTAAAATAATAGATAACCATACACACTCAAGATACTGAATTAGCAGATGTTAACATTTTATGATAATAATTTAGATTGTTTTTTAAACAAAATTTTACAGATTTTGTTGATGCCCATTTTGTGACCCTCCTTAATCCCATTCTCTTTTCTTTCTCCCCCAGGTAACTATGATCTTCAAGATAGTATATATTCTTCCTGTGCATACTTTTGTAAGTTTAAAATATATATTTGGTGTGCTATTAAAAATTTATATAAATGGTATCATATTATATACATTCTATCTCAATTTGAATCATAATGTATCCTACGGCAGTGCTTTAATTCAGTGTTATATAATTTATCCATGTTGACACATGTATATTTAGTCCATCATTTAACTGTCACATAATTTTCCATTGTGGGTGTACATTACAATTTATTTAGTTCCCTATTAATAATCATTTAGGTTGTGTCTACTTATCCACTGCTACAAATAGTGTTATTGTAATTATTAATGAAGATTCTCATGTGCAAGAATTTCTTAAGGTTATATACTTAAAAGTGGAATAGCTCGGTCAAAGACTATGCACGTCTTTCTCTTTATTAGATATTTCCAAATTGCTGTCTGTGGTGTTTGCACTTAAATTATACTTCCCTCAACACTATATGACCAGTATGACCAATGACCAATGACCAGTATATCAAATCCTCTCCAACGCAACATATTATCAGATTTTTAACATTTTTGCCACTGTGATGAAAGAGAAACATTTCCATTTCCATGATTGCTAGCAAGATTGAATACTTTATTATTCATTTATTGGTCCTTAGCTTCTTTTCTTCTATGACTTTTCTATTTATGTCATTTTCCCATTCTTAATTTTTTTGGCCTATCTCTTGAGATTTGTGAGAGTTCTTTTAATATCCTAGATATTTATTATGTTTCAGTTACATGTGTTGCAGATTCTTCTCCCAATCTCTGCTTATATTTTCTCCTTTTTAATGGTTTTTAAAATTTCATTTAATGAAGTTAAACATCAATCTTTTCTTCTATGCTTTGCGACTTTGCGGCTTATTTAAGAAATCCTACAATCATCCTTCAATAAATTAGAAAATATTTATTTTCACTATTTCAAATTCAATCTCACTGTATCAAATTCAAATTCAATTTCATTGAAAGAATAAAATACATTGTGTAGAAAGTGTATGGAATTTGGTTTTAATGTGTTGAATCTGGTTTTAATGTCTGGGAGGTAGAATTCAAAATTCATTATCTTTAGAAATAGTCACCTGCTCCAATTTAACAATTCCAAACAAGCATAAAATCAGAATTTTTAATCTCATTTTTCTGAAAATACAAACAGTCTAATTTTAAGAAATGCCTTGATTTTTAACTAAAAAAAATTAAGTTTAATTTACATGCTAATGTATTAAAAATCAGAAGTCTATTCTTACCTCTAAAAGTTCCTCCGTCCCTATTCTTTGACTCTCAAACTTTTATGCCTTTGCTTCTGTTTTTCAGTCTTTGAAATACATACATACATACATGCATATATACATACATACAAATTCTTTCTTCTCTCAAATTTCCATTTATTTCATCTTTGATTTCCTGAAATGGCCCTGTTCACTTAGATTTAATTAGGCTTCTAAAGACAGATAGCAAAGCTTTTTTTTAGGTATAAGTAGGAGGTTTGCTATCAACTTGACTCTGCCTATAACCTTCTTTTCTTAATTAAACAGAAAAAAAAGGAAAGCTGGAGGGAAAAGTTTTCAAAGAGTAAAAGATTGGTCACTATAAAAATTTTTTAAAATTTCTACTGCAACTGAAATTCATTCAGAGTTTAAATCTGTTTCGTATAATTCAAATAAGAAAAACTACGTAGGTATTGCACTAAAACATTTCTATGCTAATGGAAGTGCTATATATAGTATTAAGGTGGCAAGTTATTAATATTGCATTTACATTGCAAGGTAAAGAAAAAATGAAGAGGAACTGATAGATTAAAAGAGCTACATGGTTACATGGGTATGTTCACTTTGTGAAGATTTATTGGACTGAACACTTTTTATCAAACTATATATTTCTGTACTTTTCTGTATGAATATTCTACTTCAATAAAAAGTTTTTAAAAAAGAGACATAAGAGATAGTCAACCTAATGCAATATATGGATCCTGATTCCAATAAAAAGTTTTTTTAAGACTTTATTTGCAGCTGAAAAAAATCTGATATTTGATTAAAAAATTAAGGGAATCATTAAATAGTTTTAAGAGTAACAGTGTTATAGTAGTGGTTATTTATTTTTTAGTCCTTGTATTTTAGAAATACAGGGAAATACGTAATGGATGCAGTGAAATGTTATCTGGGATTGGCTTCAAGATAATCCAGTGGGTGGAGCAGTAATGGGAAAAAATTGGTCATGTGTTGACACATGATGGATACACTGGTGTTCATGATAATATTTTCTATTTTTGTATTTGTTTGAATTTTCTGTAATGCAATTAGAATGTATACTCACACTCACATATATCAAGTTAAATTGATACTTCACCATTTCTCACGCTAGTAAGTTTTCACCCTTACTCATACTGTTTTCCTTAACTCCGTCATTTGGAGGAGAAAAGGAATCTGTTGGAAATTTTTCATTACTCTGTTTAGACGCAGGATGGCACTCTTTGAATAAGTAATTAGCCAAAGTCCACTTCTCACTAAGTAAGTGCCTTTCCTTCACAATGCTGCCACTACCCATGGCAGTTTGTCTTAGTTGAGAGTAAACGCTTTTCAGATAGCTTACATATATAATTACTACTCACACCTTAACTTCAGTTTTCTATGCTGGCTGTGTCCATCTACTACCAGTTCTTGCAAAATTAAGGATAAGGTTCAGAACTGTTTAAACGGTGGTTTGATGCAAAAACATCTCTGTGCCCACCCTTCTTATTTTTGGTGTTTACAATTGCTATGAGACTAGCTATCTTATTTATTTTAATATAAGTATATATGTCCATATAATCTCCATGTGAATCATCTTTATTTAAAACTGTGAATGCCAACCACGGGAGGTATTTCTACGTTTTAAATGGCATTGAGCCAAATACTACTGATTAAGGTCAAGATGAGGACTATTGACTGTGGACAGATGCTTTCCTCTTTCAACCTTTGAAAAAGAATGGAAATAACTGTATTCTTGGATGTACTCAGTCTGATTCATGCCTTCTTGTAGCCAACTATTCATGTATTCACCAGAAGAATTACACCTACTACCTCCGGTGTAGGAAGAAAAAAAAAAAAATCAAATGAGCAATAATGTTAGCAGAAGCTTGAAACTTAAGAGCTGGTATTCAAAAAGGTCCTCCTCCCCTCCCCCTTCCCTCCGATCCAATTCCTCTTTCTGGTTCTGGCCATCGGAAATTGACTTGGCGTTAACTACCAACTGGAATTTCAAGGCGTCAATTCCCGCCCCCCTCACCCCCCAACCTCCGAGGCTCTTAAACCTTTCGCTACGCTACACTCAACGGTAGGGACAGATAAATGATGCAGCAGATTACACCGCTGAAAGGCAACAATTGTCCTGAGCTATTTTCACATTTTTTCCTATTTCCGATTTGTGTGCCAGACTTTGTTTGCTTGCTTAGGGCATAGAAAACATATTTGGGCATTTCCCCCTCAGTTTAATGCCAGTGGCTTTCTCCCAGCAAATGAAAGTGAAAATGCTACGTTGTAGCGGTGTTTTATCCTTAAAATATGGACTAGCGGCTGTTGTGTATGGAGGTGTGTGTGTGGGGGAGGGGGGATTGGGAAGCTCGAAGAACCAGTTTTTAGGTTTTGTTTGTTTATCTTGAGATTGCAGCAAGGTTCCTGTGTTTTTTCCCCCCTTTCTGGGGGTCTGACTTCGGATTTATTTTCATTTGGGCAGTCGTTGAGGTTTCATTCAATGTACTGACTTAAAAAAATACACTCCACTTGTAGCTTTCCCCGGTTGCACTTTAAAACACCATCCAGTCTCACCCTCATCTGGAAATAATGCAAGCTTCTCTCTCTTCCCCCGCTCCCGCCTCCTCCACCTCCTTTTTTTCTTTTAAAGCCCCACATAACCTGAAGTCGGTAATCAGATGGAAAATGTGCTGGTCTTAGTTTACTTTAGTCTACTCTCCCTTTTGGTGGCAATCTTACTTGTTGAGGTATATTAAAAAAACACATTTTGTGCACATGTAGCTACTGAATCTTGAAATCTGCCACTGATCTAAGTTTGCTATAAGTTTCCTCAAAGACACTGTTTATGTGCAACTTTTAACATTTTTGTTGTGTGGACTTAAAAAAAATACACGAAGAAGGAGACCAGAGATCTTAACAGTGACATTAGTTCATCTAAAGTCATTCATCCTCTCCCTCCCCCTTCCCTTTTCCAAGAAACAAGTAAGCACAAACCAGGCTAGAATTTCTAAAGGAGGTTAGAGGAGGAGGAGGAAAAGAGGCGGAGTGGGGTAGGGGATTGAGGTTAGAGGGGCCAGAATTTCTCTCATTCACAGGGTGGAAAAGTTGACATTGTCTAAGCCCTGCTGAATGGCTGGTAGTTGGTTACCCCGATTGTACCTCTACCTCCCCTCCCCCTCCACGTGACGACCCAGGACACATGCGCACCCGACGCAGCCCGGCACATCTGCAGACTGACGTCAGTGTGCTCTGCCTCCGAGGAAAAGCTGCCAAAATTTTCTCCTGCTGCAATTCAAGTTGGCTGGGGGCCGGTAGTGAGATCTAGGGCTACTTCAACAAAACTTTGCTGCCCTTCCTGCTCCTCTTGTCTTCTTTTCTCCTGATACCTTTTGATGCTCTTCACATGTTATTTGCATTGCAAAGGCACTAAGCTGTCCAGGAAGAGAGGGCACCACTTCCACCCCCAATAAGTCTTTTTTTTTTTCCTTCCTTCTTTTCTTTTTTTCTTTTCCTTTTTTTGGAGGTAGGGGGAGGCGAGATAGAAAGGGGGTTTGCAAAGGCAGCATCTCAGGATGTATTGAAGGCATCTCTTTTTCTGCCAAATCGGAAAGTCCGTTCTCTAAAGCCCGGTTAGCCAGACTATAGGGTTTTATTCTGGCTGCAGAATAACTGACTGACTGCTGTGGCTTTGCAAAGGGGGGCAGAAAAAAAAGTTAGAGAGGAGAGGGAGTACGTGAGTCGTCCAGTGCAATCTCTATTGTTTGAAACTTACTTTTTATCAGAATTTGAAGATGAAAACGGTAAGGAAGACTTCACAATATTCAATGAAACAGTTTTTTTTTAAATTAAAACTTGTGCTTTGCTTGTCTTCCGAATAACGCGTAGAAAACTTTTTTCTGTGTGTATGTGTCTTTTTTTTTTTAATGGCAATGAGTGAGCTTGACTGAACTCATTTTACAGATAGAAATCTTTTTAACTCTAGACTAGTCGGGGGTTGGAGAATTCTGGGTCTTGCAAGTATTTTATGATGCAAAAAATATACATTTGTTATACCAATAGACGTGTTCTGTGAAGTATGACTTATTATGATTATTGTGATGTTTTAACTAATCACCAAATAGTAATCGAGAAAGTAATAATGATGTGTATTTTAAACTGATTTCTAGTTTTCTTAAAGAAAAACCTTCTGCATTTTATAGTTTCATGTCAGTGTCTTAAGTAGTCAGACAAGTGCATATTTTATCCCGGGGCTCAGAGGGCAGAATTAATGTGCTAGCTATAGCCCCGATGCTCTAGGATATGTTAAGCTCTTAATAGGCTAATCAAAGAGATGGAAGTGTGTGTTTTTGATTTACTTTTGGCCACTTGGGACATGCTAGACTCATAACCCTCTGGAGTCTTGACTATCGGGGTATGTCTGTATATATGGTGTATGGGATCAAAGTTCAGAGATTGGGGGGCGGATGCGATGAGTACTGGAGGGGTTATTGGAAAGCTGCCTTCTGATAATGTGTACTACAATTCCTGTTCTTGGTGATTTCTTCTCTTGTACTAGAGGCAAAGAGTGAGAGAGTGAGAAAGCGCACTGAGAAGGAACAAGAGAGTGAGTTTCTTACTCTTGTTTTTATTTGAGCTGCCGGTGCAACGCATTTGGGCCAAATGCCAACTGTCTGGGTCACACGCGTTTTATCCAAATAGATTTAGCGCTGCTGTCTGGAAATGGGCTGCTGAATGTTAACTTTAGGATCAACTCAACCAGGGCAGCTCAGACTGTTACCCTCTGTCTGGGTGAAGTGGGATTGAGGGGGGTGGGGGCATGAGGGTGTGCAGAACCAGAGAGGAAAGGGGAAACTGAACCATTGCTTGGAACTTTTAAAAAGACACTAGATTGTGATTTTCAGTGTATTCCTTTATGTTCAAATTTCTGGGATTAGTTTTCTTTTGTTTCTTTTTTCTTTTTTTTAGCTTATGTTGATTAGACTGAAACTAATATGTGAGAATGACAGTTCTCAAAATTCATGAGAGGGAAAAGAAATGTAACATAAAACTGGTGTAGTTGAAGGAAATTGAGAAAATTAATTTTGGTGATAATTGTTTTCCTGTGTTTCACCAAAGTGGTAGCTGCAGTTCTGGTTTATATTAATTTAGTGCTTAAATGTGATCATTGGTGTTTTGAATTTTTGAAGAATAGCATATAAGGCAAATAAGTTGATTTCAAACAAATGAAATTCATTCATTTGCCACAAGTGGCAGCAAATTAAATCTATGTTGTGGTATTAATATTTTTGTGATTCTCAAGGGGAAAAACCTCTAACCTCAAGAACTGAAATATTTTAATACTTTTCATGTCTGGGCCAATATGTGTAAGATTAATACCTACCCTTGTCTACTCTTACCACTTCCTCTTCATTTCCTTAGCAACCACTAGTCGCTACTAGTGGTTTAGAATGGGCCTCTATGCCAAATCTTATCCTGTGTGTGACTTTTGTGAGAGAATAAGGAGAGTTAACATAAGAGAGTGAATAGCACATTCTTTGGGGGAAGAAGGAAAGGTGGAAGTGGTGGATAGCTCTCTGGGGTCCACCAAAATACATAGTTGATGATCAACATTTTGTGCTAACCTCAGGAGAAAAAAGTGTTTCTGTTTTTCAGGAAAGAAGTTATAATACAGATAATGTATATTTAATTTGCCACCTGGAAAAAACAGTTTGGGACTATATGTAATTTAGGGCTTGATTTTTCTAGAGTGATGTTTTGTGTTTTTGCTTTTGGCTCATTTGATTTTCTTGGTAGATAAGTTTCGAGTGTGTTTAAATTACGCCTTTCTTTGGAAATCAGTCTCACAAAGTTTATAAATGATCTGGAAACCTTTGTATTTATTTATTTTTTTTTTATTTTTTTTTTTTAAAGATTTTATTTATTCCCCCCAAAGCCCCAGTAGATAGTTGTATGTCATAGCTGCACATCCTTCAGTTGCTGTATGTGGGACTCGGCCTCAGGATGGAGGGAGAGGTGGTGCCTCGATGCGCACCCGGGATCCGAACCCGGGCCACCAGCATTGCAGTGCGCGCACTTAACCACCAAGCCACAGGGCCGGCCCAACCTTTGTATTTAGAGCCTACTGGTGTCCTTGGCATATAGTAGGTGACAATAAATATTTGTTGAGAGAATAAATGGAAAATGAAATGAGAAGTTAATTTTCACATATGAAAATTAAAAACCTCAAGGAAGCATAATATTGTTATTCCTCTGTGAAACCTTAAATAAATCAGGCAAATCAGTCTTAAAAATAAAAACCAGAGTTAAGATGGGTGAAAGAAGTTGTGAAGGTTGTTATACATGTTCTTTAGCTCCATAATAATAGTTCCTGAGAGGAAATTATTACCTTGGCTACTCCCATATCGCTTGAGTGGAAAGTCAAGATGAGAGAGGAAAAAGACAAGTAAGTACCCTTCAACCAGGTCAGACTACTGAGGGAATCACCGTAGGGCAAGTTATCTAATCTTATTTCTCTCAGCTAGTGTAGCTTTGATCCCTGGAAGCAGGTAAATGATCCCTTAACTTTACTGGCTGGTGCATTAGTATTGGGGAAAAAAGCATATGTGAAATCAAAGTAAAATGGAAGTTTTGATTCGGTTTTCAAATTTAAAATAGTTGTAAGCCCAGTTATCATGACCTAAAGTCTTTACTGTTTGCTCTAAAAGACAATACAATCTAGTTGATGGATTCCATCATCATATCCACTTATTCCACATTTTTGAGGAAAGGAAGAACATGAAACTATTTTTGAAGGAAGGCCTTTGAAAAGTGATGAGTAAGATAAGGAGGAGAGGGGGCTAATATTTATTTAGCTATTAAAGTGAAGTGTGTGGACACTTTACATCATGTGTAATCTAATTTAATCTCTCAACAAGTCTTTGTAAGGTAGATAGCATTATTGTGGTTTTATAGATGAGGAAACAGATCCAGAGAGGTTAAGTAACTTGGAGTCAAGCCAGAACTCAAAGCCTTTGTACTTTCCACAACGTATTAATGCTTCTGCTATACAGTGTAAGGAGTTAATTCATTTTGATTTCTGCACAGTTACATTATATTTTAATCTTAGTCTGAATTTTGGAAACTGTATCTGGAAAAGTTAGTGCCTATGCATACTTGTTTATGATGTCCAGATTAACTTCTCCAGCAGTGTCAGAAAGTGGGTTAACTCATTCATTTATATTGTGTAGATGACTAAGAGGGGTTAGATATGTTAGTTGTTGGTGATTTTAGTTGAGCTTGAGCCAACTCATTTACTTATGGTTGTTTTTTCACTGGCACTGGAGGCTTGAAAAAATGTCGGGAGTGAGGGAGGGAGTGAGAAGGGAGAAAGAAACTCAAATTTATTGAGTGCCCATATGCCAGATACTGTAGCTAGTGGTGGAACCAAGGCTGTAGCTCTGGTTTGTTTAACTTCAAAGCTCCTGCTCTTTCTACTGTGCACCAATGCCCTTTTTGCTACAAGTCCTTAAATCAAATGTTAGTCTACTTCTGGCCAAGTAGTTACATATTACTTTTTCTGTCAATGCTACTGGCTACTTAATTTGGGCGTTTACAAGACAGTGCTAGTAATGTTAAGAGGGGAAGTTACAAAACTGTGAAGAGCAGGAAATTTCTCGAGGAGGAAAATAGTTGTTCCCTAAACCCAGCCAACTATATTATAAATTTGTCTTTACTTTCAGAGCCCAGGAAAATAGGGAAAAAAAGGGTGAATGATTCACACAAATCTATGTTGTGGATAACTCAAATGTGTTAATTATGTAGTCCTCTTTCATTTAATGTCAGACATTAATACGGAAAATACTCAAGTGATCTGAAAAAAATTAAAACAATGAATGTTGTTCATGAAGCAACAATTATACTTTGATATCTCAGGGGAAGGTTTGGAATATGGAGACTGTATATAAGTAGGTTGGGAATCAAGATAATTGGCTTCTTTTCATTACTGTTATTGAATAATGGTGTGACTTCATCTCTTTATAGATTTTTGCTTGAGAAAGGATATATAGTGTCTGCTGTCTTGCCTAAATCATTGTAGAAGTAATTTTTGAGATGAAACAATTATTGTGTATAAAGTTGCTTAAAACTGTTCACATTAATTAACCTATACCGTTTATGAATATCTTATTTCACACTAGTGATGTGGAAATGCTATTAAATATTTAAGTTAGATTGCCTTAAACTGGAAGTGTGATGTAATAGAAAGAATTTAGACTTTAGAGCCAGATAGCCTTGTGGATGACTCTGGGTTCTGCTGTTTTCTAGCTGTTCTGACCACTATGAGCTTCAACTTCTTTATCTGTAAATTGCCAGCTGTATTAGTTATCAATTGCTGCAAAAAAAAAAAAAATTACCTTAAACTTAGTGGCTTAAAACAACACACATTTATTATCTCAGTTTCTGTGGCTCAGGAGTCTGGGCATGGCTTAGCTGAGTCCTGTGCTTCAGGGTCTCTCATGAGGCTGTAATCAAGGTGTTGGCAATTACTGGGATCATCACAGAAGGCTTGAGTGGGAAAAGATCTGCTTCTAAGCTCACATATTAGTTGGCAGGATTCAGTTTCTTGCAGGCTATTGCATTGAGGGTCTCAGTTCCTTGCTAGTGATTATCTGGAGGCAGCTCTCAGTTCCTTGCCATGTGAGCGTCTCCATATGGCAGCTTGCTTCGTTAAAGCCAACAAGGGAGAGAGTCTACTAGTAAGTTGGAAGTCAGAATCTTTTGTACTCTAATCATAGAAGTTTCATCTCCTCAACATTGAGGTATTCTATTCGTTAGGATCAAATTACTCAAAGGGAGGGGATTACACAATGGCATGGTATCATGGTACACATGGCAGGAAGCGGGATCACTGGGCCATCTTAAAGAGTCCACCTGACACAGGGCAATAATACTTTACAAGATTGTTGTGAATATTAAAAGAAGTAACGTATATTTAAACTTCTCTTTATTTTTGATCTGACCTTAAACTACCTTTCCAGATATTACCTGTTAATTTTCTGCATAGGAACCAAACTTACTGTTATTACTAGTACTATTTTCCATTTTTTTCTTGCCATCTACACTTTGTGGATTCTATTTCTTTAATTTGTAATGATTGCCCCCAGCAATCTGACTTGTGAAATTCTGTTCATCTTCCAGGGCCTATCTCAAATGCTACTTTTTTCATAAACTTTCTTTGACCCATCCTTCTCTGACTCAGAAGTCATCTCCCTCATCTGATCTCCTGTAACACCTTTTCATAACTTTATTATGGCATATGTCAGTCTGCCTTGAATTTTTTGTTTGTTACTTAGATTATGGGCTCCTTAAGGGCAAAGATTGTGTCTTAATCTTTTCTGTATCCTCATGTTATAATGTCATTTTTAAAACATAGTAAGATAATATTTGTTGATTAATAAATTAGTTTTTCCAAGATTTAACGGTTTAATAACTTGTAGAGACTGATGTAAGGAGTTTTAAATGGTTGTGGTTGTTTTGTATGTTGTAATAACCAATATTTCTAGCACCATAGGGAGTGAAGTATTCCACATAAGTTAATTTTCCAATTAACTACAAATATCCTTTTATATGCCTAAAGTGATTTTATTTTAATCACCATTTATTTATTCATTCATTTTTTTCAGCCAACAAATATGTAAGCTTTAATTATATGATAATCCCATATGTTCAGCAGTTGGGATGAAAATCTTTCTAGTATCTTTTGTGTATTTCTCTATCATCACAGTAAGTTATCTTATTAAAAGTAATTTAACCTTTTATTCCTGACTCAGGCATGGTATTTTGCATATCGCATATTGAGCTATAACACAGTCATATATACAATAAGAACTGTTAAACTATATAAGGATTATTTGCCTTTACCCCAAACTGTAATACTTTGGTGTTCTACAACTACTTTGTAGTTTTTCCTCCTTTTTGGCCGCTTTAGTGCTGTTAGTGAGCTACTTTCTAGTCCCTTTGTTATTTCTTCTAGAGTGCTGTGTGCTGGGAAATCAGGTGGCCAAATATGCTAGTGTTCTGTATAAAATGTTAATTCATGGGCCCTGAGTAAGGTTGTAAGTTGAGAGGAAAGTACATGAGATAGGACATGCAATCTGTTATGCTACCTGAAATGAATTTTTAAAAATTCTTTTCAGAAAATAAATTTCTTTTCTTTTCAGTTACATTCTAGAAACCTTAGCATTCATTCTATAATGAATGTAACTGAAAAGAAAACTCAATTCTAGTTGAAGTTGTCTCATATGTGTTGCCTTATAAGTCATATAAGACTTCCAGATAAAGTCAAGGGTTACAGTAAATATGGTTCAACATTTTAGGAGTTTAGTTTGTGCTACTGTCTGCGTGTTCATAGACAGGTGCTAAATGTCACTGCGTGTTTGTAGATCTACTCTGTGAGAAAAAATGATAGGTGCTTCATAAAGCAAGGACTCAGTCTCTGGATATGAGTGTGCTGAAAAGTATGTTAAGGAATGGAATCACATACTGTTTATCACTTACCTAAAATGAACTTTGATTGTGAAGTCTACTTTTTATTTTATCAAAACAAGGTTCGTCACTGCATCCACACATTATCTTCAAACTTTTAAAAAAAGAATTTTTATGATTCCTCTTCAGTTTTCTTCTTTGTTATTAAGTAGCTCTGACATTATCCTGCTAACCACTTAGGTTTCTAATTCTGTGTTTAGTGTTGTGAATGTTTGTTTAGACTATAAAGAACAACAATGGTCTAATTTAACTATATTAAGTTATTTTGTAGTATGTGTCCTTTGGCAAGCATTCAGCAATATAGGTCTGTCCATTCAGGTTATTTTTCAGTTAACTTAATTTTTTTTTTGTTTTTCTAGGTTAAAAAATGGCCATACCTTAGTAACTAATCAGCCTAATGCTTTGCTTATGAAAATTTTACCATCATTATTTTTTTCATTTTGGATTGAGAAAATGAATCCAGATATAGAAGAAAGTATGGGATGTTGGAAAAAAGTACCTGTTAAACAGTAGAACATCCAGTAACTAATTTGCAAGAAGTTTTAAAGAAATAAAATTGTTATGCTTCGATTTTGGTATGGTATTGACTCTCTAGCACATAGGTAGCCCTCCAAAAAATCATCCAGTTTTCTAAATTATGGAAATTTTGTGGAAGACGTTGACCTGGATTTTGAGCCTCATCATGGCTTCATCGGAATTTCATAGTGACCAGAGGCTTTCATACAGTTCTCAAGGTAGGATTCCTGCTTTTAAAACTGACAAAAAATATTGCTATTAACCTGACAAGAAAAGATTCTGAATATTTAGTTTGGGTGAATGTTTTCTTTGGGATATGTAGTGCCAGGAGCAGAGGCCTCCTGTGTCAGTTCAGTGCTAGTTTCACAAATGTTGATGACACAGTCTGTTTAACTTGCTCTACTGTATTTAACATCCAAATGGATTTTAGACTTGACTGGTCTTTCTTAGAAGATAGTAGACCCAGGCCTCTTCTTCTGACTGCTAAACGTTAATAGGCTCATTCGTTGCTAAGGTTTACAGACAAGTTTATCTTCAAAGGGAATCCAAAGGTTTATGCTGTAAAAGAGCAAGAAACCAGACAAATTCTAATACAAGATCCTTCTAATATGGACCCTAGTGAAAAAATGCTTTTCCAAACTTAAGAATTCAGATCTAGGGACTAGAACCTGGGTAAAAGAATAAAAGTTGTTAAGTTCAACTTTTCAAATTCTAATCCATAAATCCCCATAATTTTAATCCATAGAATTGAACTTTATATCATAGAAAAGACCTTAACAGAAGTTCCAGGAGCAAATGTCATTTTGTTTTCCTTGGACCAGTCCGATCCTTATAGAATTATTGAAAGTATACCTTTTGGATTCCCCTCCCATGAATGTATAGTAACAGATAATTTTTTTTGGTGCTGATGAACCAGATTTTCAAGGCTATTATAGTTGATGTATATGTCTAAAGGTCCATATGTACAAAATATGGCTCTCAAAGTAGATCAGCAAAGCCATAGCATTTAGTGTGAACTCTTATTTATAAGAGTGAAATAAATGCTATCTTTCAATTTATTTCCATTTCGTCATGGTTTCATGGGAGTTTATGTTTGTGGGTAAATTCCATGTATAGACAGTGAGTCAGCAGGCAGACATTAGGTTTCCTTTAGTGGTAAACCCAGCTAAAGGAAGATGTGGTTAAGAAGGTAGATTGGCAATATTTAGTACACCTAAGTGAGGAAAATATATTTAATAGTCCTCTGAATTTTTTGTCAATCTGATGATTTTTTTAACAGCTTTATTGAGATATAGTATACATACCATATAATTAACCATTTAAAGTGTATAATTCAATGGTTTATCGTATATTCACAGAGTTGTACGACTATCACCACAATCAATTTTAGAACATTTTCATCACCCCCGAAGAAATCCTGTACCCATTATCAGTCACTTTCAGATTTCCTCCAAACCACCCTCCACCTCGAAGCCTAGGCAATCTCTGATCTACTTCTATGTCTAGAGATTTGCCTATTCTGGATATCTCAGATAAATGGAATCATATAATATGTAGTCTTTTGTGACTGGTTCCCTTCACTTAGCATAATGTTTTTATAATGTAAGATAATGAACATTGATTATGAAGGCAGTTATGAAGATTCATTCATGTCATAGCATATGTCAATACTGCATTCCTTTTTATTGCAGAATAATATTCGATTGTGTGAATATACCACATTTTATTTATCCATTCATCAGTTGATGCACATTTGGGTTATTTCACCCTTTTGGTTATTATGAATAATGCTGCTGTGAACATTCATGTACAAGTTTTGTGTGAATGTGTTTTTTCATTTCTCTTAGGTATGTACCTAGGGATAGAATTGCTGAGTCAAATGGTAGTTCCATGTTTAACCTTTTGGGGAATTGCCAGACTGTTTTCCAAAGTGGCTGCAGTATTTTGTATTCCAACTGATGATTAAAAAAAAAAATTTCTACAAGACTATAGAGTTTCTATATAAACTCTTTTGGATAACTTTAACAAGCGTATTTTATCTGAGCTAAATTCTATTTTCTTACATATGTGTACTCTTCACTGTTTTTTATTTCAATATAAAATATTCATATTTCCTGTAGAATTTAGCTTTAAAGCCATGTTTTTAAAATTAAGTTTAAAAGAGAAAAATAATCTTTCAAAATAATTTAAAATAATGTTATTTTGAGGAATGAAATAATTGGAATTTAATTAATCTTTAGATTTTAAACTTTTACTCTTTCATTTTGTTTAATATAACATTTTTTGTCCATACCTCACATATAATGATGCATAGTTTTAACTGATATAGTTGTTGTTTATACTGCTACTTCTTTGTTCTGCTAAATTTTCTTTTCTTCCATGTGTTTTTTCTGGATTCTCTGCCTTGTGATTACAAAGAGGAATTCCTGACTTATCTAGAACACTACCAGCTAACTATTCCAATAAGAGTTGATCAAAATGGAGCTTTTCTCAGCTTTACTGTGAAAAATGATAAACACTCCAGGAGAAGACGGAGTATGGACCCTATCGATCCACAGCAGGCAGTATCTAAGTTATTTTTTAAACTTTCAGCCTATGGCAAGCACTTTCACCTAAACTTGACTCTCAACACAGACTTTGTGTCCAAACATTTTACAGTAGAATATTGGGGGAAAGATGGACCCCAGTGGAAACATGATTTTTTAGACAACTGTCATTACACAGGATACTTGCAAGATCAACGTAGTACAACTAAAGTGGCTTTAAGCAACTGTGTTGGGTTGGTAAGTAGATGTTATAATTTTAAATTTCTGATGGGAAAATAAATTCACAATGTAAATGTTTTTCCTCAGCTTAAAAAAATATATATATACATGTAGGTGGTTTAAGAAGAGAAGGTGACAGTCTAAAAATTTTTGTTATTTCTGCTCCTTTTGCTTTTGATAGTCTTTTTGATAATGTTTGCATTGACTTTTCAAAGTAAGAACAGTTTGTAAAATCCTATATTATTAGTAGAAGAATGAATGAAACTTCAGATTTCCTCTTAGATTTAATTGTTTCTGTTCAAATAAGATATCTTTTATGCATAAACAAAAGTCAAACATTGGTGAAGAGTTTAAGGGTATGTGTGTATGTATGTGTGTGTATTATGGCAGGAACCACAACACTGATTTTCTCTTTAGGTTTCTTTCTCTAATATCTTTCTCTGGTAGGCAACATGACTTAAAATTATGTATAACCTACTTAGGGTTACAAGTTCTTGAAGCAAATCTTTTATACCAATATCTCTTTGTGAAATAATTTTTTCCTACATTTATTTAGAGATTGATAATAAATCTTATTGTACTTAGAAAATGGATTCAAGAGTGTAGGGTCTATGCTGGGCATTTGAGTCTGTTCTAGTCTAATGGTAAATACAGTTCAAGGCTGCAAAGAGTAATGGTTGCAGAGCAAAGCATATTCCTGCCCTTCCTCTCCTGCTTTTACCCTATTCAGGCTAATGTAGATGTTCCATTAAAGCTTTATCTGTGTGAAAGAGTACAAACATTTTGATGCTCAAGTCATATTTTTTTCCCTACTCTATCATATCTATAGTCTCATTCCTAGTTCAATATAAAAAACTACTTAATTAGAGTGGGTTTAAATAAGTTCTAAATTTGAAAGGGATATTAAGAACCACACAGTGTGGGGCTGGCCCCGTGGCCTAGTGGTTAAGTTTGGCATGCTCTGCTTTGGCAGCCCGGGTTCGGTTCCCAGCTGCGGACCTCCACCACTTGTTAGCGGCCATGCTGTGGCAGTGACCCACGTACAAAATAGAGGAAGATTGGCACAGATGTTAGCTCAGGGTGAATATTCCTCAAGCAAAAAGAGGAAGATTGGCAACAGATGTTAGCTCAGGGCCAATCTTCCTCACCAAAGGAAAAAAAAAAAGAGAGAGAGAACCACACAGTGGAGAAAATGTTCACTATAGGTATATATAAAAATTTACTCAGATTGTTCATTTTCTATAACTGTTAGTGAGTCAAAACGATTACTTAAATTTTAAGATTTGTGTTTACTTCCTATAAATAGACACATTGAATATATTTATAGCTAATTTCTCTCTCTGTAAGCAGTGATAGCCTTTCTAGGCTTTTTGAATGAAGATAAATTATCCAAAATAAATCTGTGTTTTACTACATCTCAGAGTCAGCCCTCATGGCATAGCAGTTAAAGTTTGGTGTGCTCCGCTTCAGTGGCTGGGTTCAGTTCCTGGGCACGGAACCACCCCACTCCTCTGTCAGTAGTGATGCTATGGCAGTGGCTGACATAGAAGTACCAGAAGAACTTACAACTATACGGAACTATGTACTGGAGCTTTGTGTGGGGAAAACAAGGAGGAAGATTGGCAACAGATGTTAATTTATGGCGAATGTTCCCCTGGGGAAGAAAAATCTCATATGTTAAAATGACACTTACTGTTAAATATGATAGAAAAATACGATTCCTAGTCATTGACCAAGCCCTTTAAGTTTGGCGTTAACATTAATTATGCCATTGAGAGTTTTAACAGGGTAGTGAAATGAACAAATTGAGATTTAGGAAAAAAAAAAGAACTAATTCCATAATTCCGTTGTGAGATTGAGGGAAGAGGAGCGATTGGAGATATGAAGATGAGTTAGAACATGTAGGAGATTTGTTGTTAGTGCCATGGAGTCGCTTCTGACTCCTAGTGATGGAGTACAGCAGAGGTACCCTGCTGGCTCTTTTTAATGCCATCCTTTCACCTTCTGGTGCTGTTATCAGACAAGGCTCTGCTGCTATTCATAGGGTTTTCATGGTCAGTTTTTTGGAAGTGGGTGGCCAGGTTCTTCTTCCTAGTCTGGAAGCTCCGCTGAAACCTGTCCATCATGGGTGACCCTGCTGGTGTTTGAAATAGCAGTGGCATAGCTTTCAGCATCATAGCAACATGCAGCTGCCACAGTATGACAACTGACAGACAGACAGGTGATATGGTTCCCTGACCAGGAAATTGACCCAGGTGGCAGAGCACCAAATTTTTTTTGTGTGCATGTGTGAGGAAGATTAGCCCTGAGCTAACATCCGATGCCAATCCTCCTCTTTTTTCTGAAGAAGACTGGCCCTGGGCTAACATCCATGCCCATCGTCCTCTACTTTATATGGGACGCCACCACAGCATGGCTTGACAAGTGGTGCATGGGTGTGTGCCTGGGATCCGAACCTGGGAACCCCAGGCCGCAAAAGCGGAGTGTGCGCATGTGACTGCTACACCACCTGGCCGGCCCCCAGAGCACCAAATTTTAACCACTGGACCACCAGGGCTGGCTACGTAGGAGATAGCAAAGGCCTATACAAAGACTGTGGCACTAGGAATGGAGAGAGAGAATGAATTTGAGCCACATTTTGGTGAGAAAATTTAGAGGGTTTTTGTCTTATTAATTTATTCTTCCCTGGCATCTAATAAGACATATAGGATATAGCAGATATTTAATAATATTTAAAAAAATCGAAATAGAATTGAACCAGGTGTGGGATGAAGGAGAGAAAGTAATTGAAGATGGCTGAGGTTTCTCTTTTGGATGAGAGTGTATATGAATTTTAGTGCTTGAGAAAGGGAATGCCAGTGGAATGCTGGATTGGAGAGGAAGATGAAGAGAGTGATTTTGATATAGTAAATGTGAGGAATCTGAAGAAATAAAGGTTAAAGATGCCTAGTTGGCATCTGGGAAATAGAACTCTGAAACATAGAAAAGAATTTAATTCTGGAAACAAGTAATTTGAGAGTCATTAATATAAGCAACTATTTAGGAAATTGAAAAAGATGTTGGGGCCGGCCCCGTGGCTTGGTGGTTAAGTGAGTGCGCTCCACTGCTGGCGACCCGGGTTCGGATCCCGGGCTCGCACCGACGCGCTGCTTCTCCGTTCATCCTGAGGCCGCGTCCCACATACAGCAACTAGAAGGATGTGCAGCTATGACACACAACTATCTACTGGGGCTTTGGGGGGAAAAAATAAATAAATAAAATCTTTAAAAAAAAAAAAAAAAAAAAAGAAAAAGATGTTGTTTGATAAATCAAAAGTGAGAATAAGTTTGAAAATGGAAACTTTTCTACACTTAAGGGGTTAGCAGAGTGTCATGCATTTATTCTTTATTTTTGTTGAGACTTTGTCTCTTGTTGTCTTTCCCTCTAGTTGTTAACACCTTTCTGTTTTACTTTGCTTCTTATTGAAACTGCATGGTCTATGGTGACTAACTTTGATTACTTGATTAGGTGTGATCTGTCAGGTTTGTCCTCTAAAGTGACTATTTTCCCCTTGGTAACTAATAAGGAATTTGTGAGCAGATACTTTGAGACTGTGTAAATAGCCTGTTCCTCATCACACTTTTGCCCATTAGTCTTAGTAACCCTCGCCTTCGTTCTTTTTTTTTTTTTGGTGAGGAAGATCAGCCCTGTGCCAACATCTGCCAATCTTCCTCCTTTTTTGTTGGGGAAGACAGGCCCTGGGCTAACATCCATGCCCATCTTCTTCCACTTTACATGGGACGCCGCCATAGCATGGCTTGCCAAGCGGTGTCTTGGTGCACGCCGGGGATCCTAGCCAGCGAACCCCGGGCCGCCACAGCGGAGCACGTACACCTAACCGCTTGCACCACCGGGCCAGCCCCTTGCCTTCATTTTTATTTTGTATTGTGTTACATTTTTAATGAAATGGAATATGTAAATAAATTTTTTAAAAATACCACTTTTCAAAGGTCCCTCTCAACTAATTCTGTTTTTAATTGTTTTTTATAAAATAGTTTTTAATGTAGAGATTATTAGTATTTTCTAATAATATTTCCTTACCCACAGTTTCAGGGTTACAACCCTTACTCCATTCAAAGGAAAAAATTCCTAACGTTACAGTCTATCTGTTCAAAATAATGTCACATTTTAGTATGCTTAATATTGGGACCATGGCTTTCTTATCAAGGTTTTGGTTTTCTGATGTTTCTAATTACTTTTATTTTGTCTTGTTGGGAAAAAAAAATTATCTCTTTACCAAGTGATCAATGTTGTCCAGTTCCTTAGTCCTATATCTATTGCTTGGAATGTATTCCATTCTTCTTTGGAGGCATGTTTCTTGGAGTCTACTGGTCAATTAATTTCTTGAGCTACTGCACATCTCTCATCTTGGGATTTCTTTTGTCCTAGGTTAGTTCCATATCTTCTTCTTTCTGAGTTTACATCCTGATTTTGTTGGAGAACATCTTCGAGTAATTACCTCAGAAAAGGTGCCTGGGAAGTAAAGTTTCTGAGTCCTTGCCTATTTGAAAGTGACTTTATGTTGCCCTCATGTTTGGCTAATAATTCAGATGGATGTGGAATTCTAGGTTCAAAATTATTTTCCTTCAAAACCATGAATGGTAGAATTGGGCAAGGGAAATATGGGGCATCAAATTTATCTATATGGTTTTATATCTTAGGAAAAAATGTAAAGATCTAAAAAAAATTAGCATTGATTCATTTTGGGTGGCAGATGGAAGTTTGTTTCTTGTTCTTTTTTTCTTTTTTTTTTCTTGAAATTGTTTCCTCAATGAAGCAATGTGATCTCTTTATCCTTCCTGTTTCAAGAATTTTATAATAATGTGATATGCTGCGTGCAAGTCTTCTTTCCTTATCCCTACTTGGTATTTGATGGGTGCTTTAAATTTAAAGACTCTCCTTCAGCTTAGAGAAACTTAAAAATTATTTCCTTAATAATTTTCTCTCCTTGTTTCCCTCCCTTCTGTGATTGGTTCTCTACTTCTCTTATCTCTTTCTTTTTTCATTTTTTTCTTTTTTGTTCTAAGTTCTATGAGATTTCCCCAATTTTGCCTTCTTTTCCTTCAATTGATTTAAAAATTACAGCAGTCATATTTCTAATTTTCAAGAGATCTTTCTCTTTTTGATTGTTCCTTTCTTTACATTTTGTTCTTATTTGGTAAAAAATGATTTTCCTTAATCTCTCTGAAGATACTAAAGACTATATAGCCAGTTAGAAAAGACCAGTGACCCCATTAGACTTTCTATTCATTTAGTTATGTCCACAGTTGCCCTTCTACTTTTTCCATTATTCATTCATCCATTCACCAAATACTTATAAGTACCTATCATATAATAGGCACTGTTCTAGGTACCAGGAGTATGACAGTAAACAAAACAAAAGTCCCTATCTTCATTTAGTTTGCATTCTAGTGGAGGAGATACACAATAAGATAAATAAATAAAAATCATAGTATGTTGGATAATGATAAGTTCTAAGGTGGAAAAAATATTGAGTAAAGACCTTAAGGGGAATGCTGACATCTGAGGGATATTTCCAGGTGGAACTCTTCAAGTACAAAGGTCTGATCTGAGGGTGTTTGAGGAACAGCACGACTAACATGGCTAGAGCTAAGTGAATGAGAGGAAGAGTAATGGAAGGTGAGATTAAGAAGAGAAGTGGGGCCAGATATTAGGTTTTAGAGGACAGGATAAAATCATTGATGACTTCAAGCTTAAGACCTGAGCAATGAGAAGAATAGAGCAGTCATCAATTGAGATGAGGAAGACTCAGGCATTAACTGAGATGGAAAAGCTGTAGGAGGAGTTGGTTGGGAGGTGGTGTACATCGTAAGTTCACTTGGACAAGTTAAACTTGAGATGTTGTAGAGGATGTTGAATATGCAATTCTGGAGTTCAGGAGAGATATGTGAATTATGGAGCTATAAGTTTGGGAGTCATCATCTATAGATGACATTGAAAGCCAGGAGATTATATGAAATTGCTGGAGGGGGGAGAGTATAGACAGAATAAAAAATAGGTCTAAGGACTGAGCCTTTGGGTACTCCAAGGGGATAGGGAGGTCAGAAAGATGTGGAGGGGACAGTAAAGAACAGTGGAGTAAGAAAGTTGAAGGAAAACTAGACAAATATCCTAGAAGCTAAGAGAAGGAAGCATTTCAAGAGAAAAATGCTGCTGAGTCAAAATAAGAGTAGGGCTGAAAACTGACATTGAATTTATCAATGAGGAAGTTATTGGTGACCTTGACAAAAGCAGTTTTAGTGAAATCACGTGGGGTTTGAAAAACAGGCAAAAACCTGATTGGAGTAGGTTTAAGAAGGAATGGGAGAAGAGAAAAGAGTATATGGACAATTATTTTAAGGACTTTTGGAAAAGCAAGAAATGATCAGTTGCTGCAGGCAGAAGTGGGGGTCAGAGGAGTTTTTGTTTTGTTTGGTAAGGATGGGAATGATTATGTAGAGAAACTTCAGGAGTGATGTCCTTGGTAGGTAAGAAGGGATGGACTCATGGAGAAATAGAGTAATTGTCCTTAGCTAGGAGAATAGACGATTTATCCATAATAACAGGAAATAAAATAGATTATATGGACATGAGATGCAGATAGGTGGGTATTTGTGGTTGTAGGAGTTTGCAGCAGGTTGTGCAATTTGTCTATTGGAACAGAAGATGGAAAGATGAGGTGTTAGGGGATTAAGAAGAGAGGAAAAAGTATGAAATATTTATCTAGGAGAGCAGGATACTGAATGAACTAGAGAAACATAGTATAATTGCCGTGAAGCATTAAAAGCACAGCTGAGATTATGATGATGAGTTTCAAGTGAGACCACTCAGCATCTTGATGTGTTTTTCTCTGGCTAAATGGAACTGCAAGGGTGCAGGCCCAGAGTAACAACATTGAATTTAATCAGAGTTGTGGTTTAGCAAAATAAATTCCTTGAAGAGAGAAAAGGGCAAGGGAATTGAAGGTGGACTTGAGGCTGGGTTAGGAGGGAAGTGAGGACATGAGGTGGGTGGAGGACAATGAAAAGGTGATAGGATCAATGGGTCCAGGTGGGCATAAAAGGACTGTATCTTTGAGTCAGGACACTAAAGGGACAGTGCTGGAAAGATAGAAGAATGGGAAATTGAGATTATGGCAGGGTTTCAAATATTGATAATGCTGAAGTCTAGGGTTTGACTGTGATATAAATGTCTAGGGTAAGGTGAAGGACAAGATACTTGAAGGAGAGGAGGTCAAGGAATTGAGAGAGCAGGGACTGAAGAGACCTTATATGTCATTAGTTCTTATCCTGAGGTCCATGGATGGAATTCAGGGGGTTTGTGAAGTGGAATGGGGAAAAATTACATGTTTATTTTTACTAATTCTTAACTGAAATCTAACATTTCTTTCAATTATGAATATGGGTAACAACCAATAAGGTAATAGCAGTACCTGTGACTTTGTCCCCAATAGAAATTATAGATATTTTCATATCATGTTATAGTTTTGCAGGCTCTTCAAAATATTATTTCTGTTAATCACTATTGTGAAATTATGGTAGTTATTAGATCCACTGCAGATCTTCTGATTTAAAGTGTTACAAAAAGTTATATGTATTAGTATATTACATTTTAAAAATATTTCGATAACTGTATTTTACTACAATTGGTTTTATTTATAATCCTGTATATTTTTTCTGCATTGAAAATATTATTCTTAGAAGTGGTCCCTAGGCTTCACCCCTAGATTTCCAAAGGGATCCAGGGCACATGCACACACACACAAATTTTAAGAACTGATAATGTAAGAAGATATTGAAATCATCAGTTATGTCAGGAATGGTATCGCTGAGAGTGACAGTGATCCAGAACCTAAAATCTTTAAGGAATGAGGAAAGTGGCTCTGGGTCAGTAGATAACTGCAGCTATCAGAGGGAGAAGGTGACGGCATGAGATCCGAAGCTGATGGGTTTTTTTGTTTTGGGGTTTTTTTTGTGTGTGTGTTTTTTTGGAGGAGGGAGGGAGAAAGAATTATTTGGAAATGGCAGTGAGTCACAAGGACCCTTACCTTACCCTTACCTCCAGGTCCAATAGAGGCATGTAGGAGAGAAAGCAGCCACCATTCCAAAGGATTACGGGGAAGCAAGAGTATCATTTGGAGAGATTCAGGTTTTTGTTCAAGCAAGATAAAGTGAACGTTCACAGATGAGGCTGAGGGTTTAGGAGATTTTGTTAATTGTCCTTGAGTTTGAGAGGGCACAGTAGAAGTGTTTTAACTGGTGAAGGGGGGAAGTAGGAGATGGGATCAGAAACATGATGTACATAACCATATGGGGAATTGAATCCAGGGGATGAGTCTTGGGCTTCTTGTACGGACTGGCATGGCAGGGAGAGGGGGCATGATGAGGTTAATCCTGATGGTCCTGAGGCAGGCAGTGTAGAGGTGAGTGGGGATGCTGAGGGAAGTGATAGCAGGACCTTGCTAGGCGTATGCACAGATTTCTGGGACTCTCACTTACCTCAGATCCTCCATCATCTGGCTTCCAGCACCTTTCTAATCTCATAATCATTTTCCCCTTCCCTCCCTCTGGCCACCGTAGCTCCTTGCTGTTTCTCAAATACTGCACCCATGTGCCTTCCCCATTACCTCTGCATTTGCCATGCCCACTGTATGGTCTGTCTTTCCCAAGATACCTGTTTGTCTTGCTCCTTTACTTTATTCAGGTTTCTGTTCAAGTATCACCTCATTAGAGAGGATGTCCCTGACCATCCTAAAGAGTTTGTATAATTCCTTCATTTCTGATTACTCTTTGTCCTCTTACACGGCTTTATTTTTCTTCTTAGCATTTATATTACCTGATTATTATTTATCTAATGAATGAATTACTTTTTTTCTAGCTCCTCTCACCAGAATATAAGCTCCATGATAGAGCTGGAACTTTGTTTTGTTCGCTATCGTATCCCCACCACCTAGAACAGTACCTGCCATGTGATAGGCACTCAAAGCATACTTGGTGAATGAATAAATAAAGTCAGAAACAGCCCTCTGAGGATAAGGACATTATAGTGTTTAAGGGTCCAGGCTCCAAAGTCAATTGAGTGAGTTTCTTACTTAACTTTGCTCAGTCTTGGTTTCTCATCTGCAAAGTGGAGCTGATAGTAGTACTTACTTCAAAGAGCTATTAAGATTAAATAAGATAATGTGTATAAACATCTTATAGAGTACCTAACACATAAAATCTCTGGGTTTTCTTCCAGACTCTTTCCATTCTTTTTTTTTTTTTTTTTTTTAAAGATTTTATTTATTTTATTTTTTCCCCCCAAAGCCCCAGTGGATAGTTGTATGTCGTAGCTGCACATCCTTCTAGTTGCTGTATGCGGGACTCGGCCTCAGGATGAACGGAGAAGTGGTGCCTCGATGCGCACCCGGGATCCGAACCCGGGCCACCAGCATCGCAGCGCGCGCACACTTAACCACCAAGCCACAGGGCCGGCCCTCTTTCCATTCTTGAAATTAGAGACTTTGTTTACTTACCACGCTTCTGACTCTATTTTTCCCCAGCAACCTGAGGTTCTTGTGTGGGACCTTTCAACATCCTTCTGCCCATAGTCCAGCATGACATGACTTCAGTGCTCTACCTTTTCTGAGCAGTGCTGTAGACTCCACTTCCTACACTTCCCTCTTATCACAATTTCTTGTACATGCCCTCTTTTCTGCACGTGCCCTCTTTAATGCAGGAACCCTGCTCAGTTTGCTATCACGTTGTTAATCTTCCTGGTAAAGTAATTCATGCTCAGGAATTAGAGTTTGTTAATGGCATATTATGTGATTCCTGTCAGTATTTGCATTTAATTTAGGGGCTAATATCCTTAAAGTAAAGCAAACAATGGTGCAAATAATATGAAGTGACTAAAGGCTGCTTTTTTTGTTTTTTGCATTCCTTAGCTCATTTCGTGTAGGTGGCTGCCAACTTCATAAGTTAGAGCAGCTTTAATTATGTCTTATCTTTCTTTCCAAGCTTGTGGTACTTAACATGAATTTCCCTAAACAGAATCATAGAAGTTACATTCAAAGAGACCTTAGAGATTATCAGGACCAGAAGTTTTCAGCTTTTTTCTTTTTAAAACTGCAAAACCCTCCTTTTCTCAAATGAAATGTTATTTGGAAATTTAATATATAGATTAATAAAAGCACAGCTGATCCCTAAGCATAGGAATCTAAGCCCTGTAGGTCTCCCTTTGTTGTCTGTGGCAATCCCCTGAGGGCACTTCCATGGAACCCTTAGGGCTCCCCAGAGTGCTGTTTTAAAACCACTAATTTAGCCCAAGCCTTTCATTTTTCCAGCTGAGGAAATACACCCAGAGAGTTTGTGTTTTATCCAGTGTTACAGGGTAAATTAGTTGGATTAAGAGCAGTCCTCACATGTGCCATACATAGGAAAATGCTAGTAAGGGTGGAAGTTCTTATTTCTCATGCAGATAACTTTTAGTGTCTCATTTCTTTTAATCAGCAAACTTTTATTTGGTGTACATACTATATATGAGATACTTTCTATGGCTGTAACTGATACAAAGAAATATGAGACATAACCCTTCGCCTTAAGAAAGCAAATGGTGTAGTTGGGAAGATAAAACATGCAGCTGAAAAGTTATACCAAATTTAAATATAGCTTCAAGACCTGAGATGTAGCAAAACAATGTGGAATTAATTAAAAATAAATGATACCAGTAATAAGCTCTGTTAGAGCTCAGAGGAGGGTGAAGCTACTCCATTTGGGCTAGAGAAAGTCTTGAAAGCGGAGCTATGACTGAACTGAGTAGGACTTGGCTAAGTAAATAAGTGTAAGGCAAGATAATACTGTGAATAAGAGCAGAGCTTTGTGTGAATTCCAGCTCCTTCTCTTACCTCTATCTAATATTGGGCAAGTTTTTAACCTCTGAGCCTGTTACTTCATCTGCAAAATGGAGATGTATGGGATTTATATTAATAAGCACATATTAATTAGTGTAACATAAACCTTAAACTGTCAGTAGTTTATCCAATAGAAACTTATTTTTTCCCTTATGTTAGTGTCTATGTTGGACAACTTTCCATGAGGTCACTCAAGGACTCAGATTCCTTCACTTTTGGCTTCCACCTCCCCTTGGTCTTTTTTCAGAGAGAGCGAAGGATTCTGCTGGGAAGGTTTTCAGGGGCTGGCCCTGAAGGTGGTATACAACACCTTGCCCATTTTCTGTTGGCCAAAACTCAATTACGAAGCTATACCTAAACACAGAAGATGTAGTTAAGATGTGTGCACAATTTGGAAAGGAAATAAGTGTTAGTGAACACATTAAGGTCTCTGTTACCTTACAGAGTTGTTGGGAAGATTGGAGCAAGTAATGTACGTGTTGTGCTTAGTACAGGGCATAGCACATAGAGGTATTTAAACATCCTTTTTAAGGAATAGGAAAATTTATATAACGTTTTGCTGAGCAAAGATAATTCACTAAATTTCTATTAACGTGTTTTCACCTCCTTTTTGGAGAGATATCAACTTATTTTTGAACGTTGGTAATGATAATTAATGTTTAAAATAATTCTTCATGGTAAATTCTTTGTTTCTTTTTCTTTAGCATGGTGTTATTGCTACAGAAGATGAAGAATATTTTATTGAACCATTAAAGAATACCACAGAGGATTCCAAACATTTTAGTTATGAAAATGGCCATCCTCACGTTATTTATAAAAAGTCTACCCTTCAACAACGTCATCTGTATGATCACTCTCATTGTGGGGTTTCAGGTGAGTGAGTGTGCGGATTTTAGAAAGCATATTGTATTGTATTGTGCTCTTTGTTCTGGCACATATGGTAAGGTTAATAATAAAAGTAAATAGGAATTTGAGTAATTAGAATGAAAATGCCCAGAGTCCTCTTAAAAGATGTCACCTATCAATAGTTTTAAGTCAATTTTGGAAGCTCTTTGAGAGGTCTTTACAATATAAGTCTGTGTAAAATTTGCTTTTTTTGTTCTGTTGAAGGTGAAAAAAACCCACCTTATTTTATCTAAGTAATAGTTAAAGCTTTCATGCACACGTGTTCCATGGTACTCTGTGTTGTTTGGTTAGCCTGATATTTTTATGCTTGTGGCAGGAATCTAGACACTTGAATAAGACTTGAAGAGTCTTAAGGTAGTATTCAAAGATAGTGATAATCAGGGTGCTATAGAAATACATATTAGAAACAACAAACCTAGACTTCAGTGGTCAAAGAAGGCTTGATGGAGGAAGTGACTTCTAAGCTGAGGCTCTAGGGATAAGAGAAGGTAGCTGGGCAAAGTGGAGGGAGCAGTGGATAGAGTGTTCCACTTGGAGGAAACAGCATTTACAAAGGTTCTAAACCAAAAGAGAGACTGTCACATTCCAGGAATTTACAGTTCATATAACTGGATATTAGAATGTAGGTTGGAGAGATAGAGGTGAGATTCATAGTGGTTGAAGGAATGGTTGTGAGAGATGAAACTGGAGAGATAAGAAGGGGCCAAATCACAAGGGGCTTGTAAACCATGTTAAGGAGTTTGTTTATCTAAGTGTACTGGAAACCCATTGAAAGGTTTTAAGCAGTAGGAATCACATGGTCAGATTTGAGTTTTAGGAATATTACTCTGGCAGTCATATGGAGACTGAATTAAAGAAGAATAAGACTAGAGGTAGGGAGTTAGGAGGCTGTTTAGTCAAAAAATTAGAAAACTTAGAGAAATAGAGGATATAACATAGCATAGTAGAAAGAACATGGGCTTTGGTGTAGCTTTGGACAGATTACCCAACCTCTCTGAGTAGTTCTTTCAACACACATTATTTAGTCAAACTGTAGCTATCATTATTATTGGGATGACTGTTCCTAGCATTTAAAGAGCTATCATATTAAAAAAAAAAGATTAGATTTGTTTGATGTAGTTCTAGTAGTTAGAACCAGGGGCAGAGTATTTGAGAGGCAGATTTCAGCTTAATACAAAGAAGAGTTCATCAACAAGTAAATTTAGTAAAAAATGGAATGGATTCAACAAGTAGATTTGTAAAATTTGGAATGGATTGCCTCGTGAATTAGTGAACACATCACTCTTTTGTTCCTTCTCCGTATCCTTCATGGGCTCCTTTTTTTTTTGCTTCAAGTATAAGTGTTCTTTGGCGTTCTTTTCTCAACTGGCCTCATTCTGCATATTCTATTCTTGAGTAATCTCTGAGGCTTTTAATTATGGGAGGTCCTTGCTGGTCAAGAATAATTGATACTACAAAAAGGCCACTTAAAGTGAATCCATGTAAGACGTGAAATAAAGTTTATAGTAAATAACAACAACAACAAAAGATTCGATTGTCATTGTATTGAGTAGTGAAACTGAACATTATGGAAATAGTTTATTTTATCTTAGGTTTAACAAAATTTAAGGGATAAGTACAACTATATATAAATTTTTTAAAAACTAGGGTTCAAATATTTAGTTGTTTGGTGTAATATAATTTTCCCATCATTTTTTCCATAACATGATATCCTTCACTTCGTGATTGTAAAGATCACTCTTTGCAAAAATCTTTAAAGATTTTGTCATGTTCTAAAAGGTATTGCTTAACCCTTTGATATTCAAATTAGCCTCTTTTGAAGTGCCTATCTCTTTATTAGCTGGTCTTACTCAGGCAGATCCTTATTTTTCAAAGGTTTAGTCATGAGGCAAACAGTTCTCCAAATCCACTCTTATTGCCATCATGAAATTCTGCCCTTTGTGGGGAAGATTTTCTTCTACAGTCTCTCCCCTTGGATTACTGAGACTATTTCCTAAATTGTCCTTGCTTTTAATTTAGTCCACTCACTAGCCATTTCTACTACCCCTAACACCAGTCCATTTAGTTCGGGCCCTCATTATCTCTTGCCTAGATGACTGTAATGACTTTCTAACTGGTCTTCCTGTCTCCAGGTTTGTCATATCTGTAGTCAAGTCTGTCTCCTAAATCAGGCAGTGTACTCACTTTCAAACACTTCACCGGCTTCCCCAAAGTGGGAATATAGTAGTAGTTCCCTAAATTCCATGGGAAAGTTACTAGATGTTATTGGAAAAAAAGCATTTTGTGTTTACAACTTAGTAAACACAAATGGGAAATGTCTAGTTAAGAACTACTGATGTTAATTGTGATACTATTTCAACAGTGTAGTTCAAGTGAGATGAGCATTTATAGGCATACATTGCCAGTTAATCTGTTATTGAGAACTCAAGTTTATATCAAAATATAAGGTATAAAAACCCATTTGACAGTGGGTGCATTTATCTCATATTCAGATATGAATTTCCCCATTCTAATTAGATTTAAGCTATCAATTAAAAATTCGTATGAAAATAATATCTATTCTTTGTAGAAAATTTGGAAAGTACAGGATAGAAAGAAAAAAAAAAGTTGCTCTTATACCACCACCCACAGATAACTGAATGTTTTTATAGTCCATTGATATAGATATTATTGTGTCTCTATACCTGCATTATCTACTTATGTATTTATTAAATAAATACTTATTTAACATGTATATGCAAGGCTATTCTAGATACTGGAGATGTAACAATAAATAAAGCAGGAAAAGTTCCTGCTCCATGGAGCTTATATACTAGTGATGAGAGAAAGTTAACTAAATAAGTGATCAAACAAACAAATAAATACATAACCAACTGTCAAGAAGTAATAGTGCTGTGAATGAAAAATAAAGCAGGTCAACGAAATAATCTCGAATGGCTGTATATATTAAAAAATATTTTGAGATTGATCGAAAACTTAAAATCTTATTTCAGATGGCAAAAGATCTATGTATTTAGTTTTGGGGAAAAGTTTTTTATTGTATATGTTTATGGAGAAATGTTTTCTTTAACATTCTACACTCTATCCAAAATTAAACTGAGCAAAGCTTATATCACGAGTATCATTTGAAGAACTGCTAATCTTTATTTTGAAACAAAACAAGTCAATTGTGTATTCTATTTTAGACTAAAAAAAATATTAGTTACAGATCATTAAGCTAACATTAAGGAGTCAGTTGACAATTATAGAATGTAAATATTGTTTTGTAATGATCTAATCATACTGGATTAATTTAATTTTTAAATGAAACAGAGGATGTTATCTCTCTTGATTTTATTCATTCAGTGTGTGTATATGTATATTATATATATACATATATCAGACTATAAATTCTTTGAGTATAAGGACTATATCTTTTCATTTATAAATGCCCATGAAAGACATTATATGTATATATAATTATGAAAATGATGATGACAACAACAGCAGCTACTTTATACTGAATGCTATCAAATGAGAAACACCATCGCTAAGTGTTTAGCACTTAGATTGCCCAATTGTGTCTAATTCTTTTCACAATATGTTAAATAAAAATAAAGAGAAATTGGATAGATTAGAGAAGTGAAAATTATCAAAATAATGGAAATTAAATCCTATATTTAGACGTGTAAGCTGTCCAGCTAGATGATGGAAAGACTAGGTATGATTTGAATACATGAGTGATTTTATGATCACAGAAAACTGAGCAGGAGAAATTACAGTTATGTTAATGCAGAAAGGATTTTGACTGTTTCATAGCAATATTATCGAAAACCCAATGGCTTAAGCAATATACTTTTGTTATCTCATAGTTTCTGTGGATCAGGCGTTTGTGCATGAATGGGTTATCTACTTAGCCTCATCCAGGGCTAGGTTCTCATCTGGAGTCTTGACTGGGGAAACATCCATTTCTCCATTCCCATGATTGTTGGCAGCATTTGGTTCCTTGCTGTCGTAGAAATGAAAGCGTAAGTTTCTGGTTGGTTGTCTGCCAGAGACCACCTCCAGTTCCTTGCCATGTACAATTTACTAACATAGTTGCTTGCTTCCTCTAGGCCAGCAAGGGAAAGACTTTAGTAAGAGATATTTTACAATATTATGTAAGGTAGTTATGTGCTCATATGCATGTAATCATGTACATCCCATCTTTGCTGTATTCCATTGGTTAGAAGCAAGTCACAGGTCCCACCCATACTCAAGGGGAGGAGATTACACAAATATGTGAACATCAGGAGGCAGAGGTCATGGAGGCCACCTTAAGAGTCTGTCTGCCACAACTGGACATAAGGGAATACTTACTGCTGTCTTGGGGGTATATTGTTGAAATAGAAGTAGTGTGTCTCTGCCTCTCTTGACTTTTAGGAATATGGACACTCATTTAATTTATATGAGATTCAAAAGTATTTGACTTATACTTCTTGTGGTCATTTCCATCTCTCATTTCTTAAAATTTATAACTTCTACCTACATAATTTTTAAAAGAGAAAGGCTAAAGAAGTTAGAAAAATAGAGAATAATGCCACCCTCTGTCAAGTATATTATATAAATTAATCTAACTTTTCCTCACTGAATTTTTCAGTAAGTAGAGGTTAGAAAGATTTCCTGTTTAATATAAGGATATGAAAGTGAAGTATGCAGAGAACCTGTACCTGCTCAAGTTTATTAAATGAAGATGAATATAAATGAGGCAAGTGTTTACAAATGCCATAGTGCTAAAAGGTTTCCTCTGTACTGAAGGACCAAATGTGTAGAAAATAAAGGATAAACTACAATCCACACTAAAATGTGGTTTAAAGTGAGTCATGCTAGAATCATGACCTTTCAACTCTCATTCTAATGCCATTTACCTCTAGGTTTTGGAAAAGGAATACTTTGCGTACTCTGTTAGTATAAATAGTTGTAGACTGCAAAATTAAGTGAAAAAAATAATTCACAGCCTTATTAGAACTGACATTCCTAGAGCAGTAGAATTGCTCTAATTAAGATAGTTTAATAAAAACATCTTACTTTAAAATAAATGATCAAAAGCATCTTGGGAATTGATTTCTGGAATATTAATGTTCTTCATCAGAACTGTCTTAGGCTGTTCAGAAAGTTAATGCTTTAGTTGCTTTTTAAACAACTTTAAATGATTTTTTTTTTTTTTTTGGTGAGGAAGATTAGCCCTGAGCTAACATCTGTTACCAGTCCTCCTCTTTTTGCTGAAGAAGATTGACCCTGGGCTAACATCTGTGCCCATCTTCCCCTACTTTATATGCGATGCCGCCACAGCATGGCTTGATGAGAGGTGCGTCAGTCCGCCCCTGGGCTCCGAACCTGTGGAACCCCGGGCCGCCCAAGCGGAGCGTGTGAACTTAACCGCTACGCAACTGGGCAGGCCCCAAACAACTTTATATAATTTTTTAAAGCACATATTCTAAATTTAAAAGTATTGGGCCGGCCCGGGGGCATAGTGGTTAAGTTTGTCTGGTCCCCTTGGGCAGCCTGGGGTTCGCTGGTTCAGATCCTGGGTGCAGACCTGTGCACCACTCATCAAGCCATGCTGAGGCAGCGTCCCACATACAGCAACTAGAAGGATGTACTACTATGACATACAAGTATCTACTGGAGCTTTGGGGAGAAAAAAAGGAAAAAAGGAGGAAGATTGGCAACAGATGTTAGCTCAGGGCCAAGCTTCCTCAAAAAAAAAAAAAGTATTATGACAATCACTCACTGGAATGATATGAAATGATTATTTGAAAGTTCTTTTTTATTAAGTAATTCACTAGATTTATTTTACTTTGTTTTCATGAGCAGTTGAACATTATTAATGTTTAATTTTTTCAGATAATATGATTATTTTGAAAAATCTTAACATCAGAGAATTTATGAGAAGCATGTCTACATGAAAGATCTATAAATAAATAAGTTTGATTAATGAACCTGTCTGAACTAGTTAATTGTTTTTATCGTAGACTTCATAAGAAGTGGCAAACCTTGGTGGCTGAATGACACATCTGCTTTTCCTTCTTCACTACCAATTAATGGCACACATATCCACCACAGACAGAAGAGATCAGTAAGCATTGAGCGGTTTGTGGAGACATTAGTAGTGGCAGACAAAATGATGGTGGGCTACCATGGCCGCAAAGACATTGAACATTACATTTTGAGTGTGATGAATATTGTAAGTTTGATCCCTCTATATAATATTTTAACTCAATAGTTTGTTGTGTTTTTTGACTAAGGTCATGGATTTTTTTGTGAAATAGTGATTTTAAGAATTTTCTCATCTAAAATGAGAAAGAATCAATCTATTAATGTTTCAGTTCTATAGAAAATACATTTAAAGGTGATCTTATTGTTCATTTTCAGATAATATGACTTTTTGAATGGGTCCTGTTAAATTTTGTTTAAGAAGTTTTCCTTAACTTGAAACATCAGCTCATCCACTTAATTACTATGTCGTAGTTCATCTTTAGGAGAAAATATTTCTTGGGGTAGAGTTGTATAAAAACCTTTTACCAAGGCGTCTTAAGGGTAGAGTTATAAGTGATATGGGATAAAATAATATCTTTTTATACACACAGTGGTTAAATTCATGAAAAATTATTTTGCCACTCTTCAAGAAAATATCAAATGATCACCCTATGATTTTTGTCTGACTTTGTGTCTTTTCTTGTTTTCTGGAGGTCAGGTTGCCAAACTTTACCGTGATTCCAGCCTAGGAAACGTTGTGAATATTATAGTGGCCCGCTTAATTGTTCTCACAGAAGATCAGGTAAGAATGAGTTGGTTTATAAATCTAAAACTCTTAATAGATAGGCTATAGAATTATGTATTATAAAATGACTTATTACTGCTCCTTTTAGGAGGTTCTAGTTTAATATGACTTTCAGCTCTAAGCATTTAATATTTTAAGCAAATTTTAAATAGTTTACAAGAATATACCTGTGAGGTCCTGGTAAAGCTGTATATATGTATCTTAGCTATGTGTTTCAGTATAAAGATGAGCATTTGCATGGCAGACCTCATAATAGTGGTTTTAGTTGGTTTTGTATGCTGATAATCACATATATTGACATTATCATTAAAGCTGGAACTGGAATGAATGTCTGTTCAATAATACACTAAATTAACTGTCAGATATTACAGAAATAAAAATTGGCAAGAGATTATTCCTAGAAACCACTGCTTCTAATTATAGTCCCACTTTAGTCTTCAAAAGTTTTAACAACTGACCTTAGTAATTTGTTTGGAACATTTCTGGTATGCATGTTGTATTGCAGCCAAACTTGGAGATAAACCACCATGCAGACAAGTCCCTCGATAGCTTCTGTAAATGGCAGAAATCCATTCTCTCCCACCAAAGTGATGGAAACACCATTCCAGAAAATGGGATTGCCCACCACGATAATGCGGTTCTTATTACTAGGTATGGTTTGTTGCAAGTATTTTACCTTTGATTGTTGTGTTTGATATTGTAACTATATTTGGTTTTATCTAAAGCCTCATTCAGGTAATGAGTATAGAGAAGGCAAAATGGTAATTTATTATTCACCACTGAGAAAGAATACATTACACTTATTGTCTTTGCATCAAATGAACCAAATAAGAAACAAGAAAAGATTTAGAGTTGACTTAGAAATTTAATAAATACCTTTCCTTCTACTAAGGTCTATTCATAAGGTTTAATTGGAAGCACATATATGTTTTGTTAATTGAACAAAATACATACTAAAAGCAAGATTAAAAAGTATGAGAAAAATATATTTTAAAAACAAAAATGAGTCATCACTCTTGGTTATAAAATATATTAATTATTCTTACCTCCAAATTGTTAACAGGGAGGACATCGATAGTTACACACTTTACTTAAGTGAATGTTTATTTAATTAAAAATATTTTAATAGATATAAATATAAAGAAGCAGATTTATTACCCTGTATGTTGAACAGCTTGTCTCTCAGGAAAAATTATTACTTGATGATAACCCAATGAATTCATATTGTTTCTTTACAGTTTTGCAAAATTGTATTCAGATCCATTTTATTCCTTCCTCTCCAACAACAACTTTGTGAAGTAGATATAGATATCGTTATTATTTTTCCCATGTAAGAAATGAGGAAACTGGTTTAAAATACTTAAGTTGCTCGAGATCGCTTGGCTAGTAAGTGAAAGAGCAGGGCTTAAACCCTGACGATCCTGTCCTTTTTGATGATACCGTGCTATCTGTCTGAGTTTTTTTGTACTCCAATTATGATTGATTAGAAGCATGTTTAAATCATTTTAAGATGTTTGTCTTTTGACTTCTTATCAGTATTCAAAAATGAAAACAAAATAAATAATAGCAAACAAACAATAAGCAAAATGGAAGCATTATTCTCTCATGGCTAAATGGAATAGCCTTGCTATCTTGATTATTTCTTTTAATTTGCAAGGCAATATTTGACTTATACTTCATCTGTGGTGTGCTCATTGACTCTACATTAAACTCTTTGGAGGGAGTATAAAATATCTGGGATCAGAATCTCAAGACCCGGTAAGATAATGTGAATTTAGCTTTAAAAAAATGTCCCTGTTAACTGAGTTGTAGAGTTAAAAGTTTCTGAGTTTATTTTTTTTACAGTTACATTTACTTTAATTGACTTCATCTACCTGGCATCGTAAACCAGAAAATTTTGTTGAGATATGCTTGCCAAATAAAAACAACATTGTATGTTTCTATATTCATATGTGTTGACATATCAGTCTGATAAATTCTGCAATTCCTCAGAGTCTTGTGGTCTGGAATGATTCCCAAATATATTTGAGGAGTTAAAAATATACTAGGAATTGTGCAAATATAGAAACCTTTGTGTAAAAATATATATGGATATGATTAATGTCAATGAAATTACTAAAAGAAAATGTCTGTTATATATGTTAACAAAATGATCACAGATATTTCCATTGGCTTCCGTATTTATATTTATAAAGCCCTACCTGTCTCCAAAAAAGGCAATGCCTAGTGCTCTCCTGAAGCTTCACATTTTAGTAATTGTTTTTGCATTGGACTTTTAACTTTTGCATCAAATGACAGAATACCAAGAGTGCACATTTATAAGTATTCAAGTAGTGAAATACATCTGGGCAGTTAGCCACCCTTTCTTTGCACTGGCTACAACATTCAGCTGTCTGAGTTGTTACTCTGAATAGGTCCAGATATTTTTCTGATCCTCTGCAGAGCTCTTCTTTGCTTCTCCAAGCTACTTCAAGTGCCTTTTGAAGTCTGAGATTTGAACATAAAATTTTCCTTTTAAACTTGTCTCCTCCTGGTCAGACTAGCACTGGAAATGATCTCAGGATTTAATAGGATGGTACTTCAAAGAGTTCATATCTCATATCATTTTAGATTGGGTATGTAATGGAGGTTAGAAAAATGCCTCTTTGGGGCAGCATAGAATGCCTTTTTGAAATTCAAGTATCAAAGTACCCTTTAGTCTGCTTAAAAGTCTACAATTATCTTTGAATTATTAGGGACACAGAGTGACTTATCTAAATGAGATGGCCATCATCTTTAATATTTAGGGTTTTTTTGTTGTTGGGGGGTTTACCTGTGCTTGACTCTCCCTTACATATTTTTGATTTGTGAAATTGAACATATGTTTAAATCATACTGTTACTTTTAGTGAAAACAATTGTGAAAATTCCATAGATGATTTTATATTAATGTTGAAAATTGCTTCATGTAACTCACTGATTAACATGTTCAGGGTTGTGACTCCACCATTTAGAGGTAAGATCACGATTTATGTTTGCTTGAAATGCAAATGCATATGTTTGCTCCCTAGGGAGAATGTATAATGTTTTTATCAAGAATTCCAGAGAAAAATTGATGGATATGTTTATCTCCTCTAGGCCAAATTTTGTCCTAGGGATTTAAATTTTTTAAGCAGAAAACCATTTGGAACTGTAGTACTTAGGTAATAATAATTACTTTCTTGAAAGATATATACAAGTTCAAAATGTTATCTCCTCTTAGCAAATTTTTATTGTTTTATTTTATTAACATAAATTTAAAACAAACTGTGCTTTACAGAGCTATCAGATCCCTGTGACTAGACAGAAAGAAAATTTAAAAATTTAAAATTTTATTGTTTTATCTGGTATCAAAAATATTGAATTAACACCAAAGAGCATATTAAAAACTATTTATATATATATTTTAATTTATATATATATACTTATATTTATATATAAGTATATATATATATAAAATACAGTGAACATCCGTTATACACCATGTAGTTTTATCTAATATTTTTTTAAAAATTGAAGTATCATTGACAAACAAAATTGTATGTATTTAAAGTGTACCATGTGATGATATGATATACATTGTGCGCTGATTACCATAAAGTTAGTTAAACAAACATACTTCACCTCATAGTTACCTGGTTTTCTTTTTTCTTTTTCTGAATGAGAATGCTTCAGATATACTCTCTTAGCAAATTTCAAATATACATAAGGCATTATTAACTATAGTCACTAATGCTATACCTTAGATCCTCAGAACTTCTTTATCTTAAAACTAAAAGCTTCGGGCCGGCCCCGTGGCTTAGCGGTTAAGTGCGCGCGCTCCGCTGCTGGCGGCCTGGGTTCAGATCCCGGGCGTGCACCGACACACTGCTTGTCCAGCCATGCTGAGGCATGTCCCACATACAGCAACTAGAAGGATGTGCAACTATGACATACAACTATCTACTGGGGCTTTGGGGTGAAAAAAATAAATAAAAACTAAAAGCTTGTAGCATTTGACCAGCATCTCCCCATTTCCCTCATCCCCCAACCTTGGGCAACTGCCATTCTACTCTTGGTTTCTATGACTTCAACTTTAGAAAAAAATTTCCACATATAATTGAGATCATACAGTATTTGTCTTTCTCTGTCTGGCTTATTTCACTTAGCATAATGCCCTCCAGGTTCATCCGTGTTGTCACAAATGACAAGATTGCCTTCTTTTTTATGACTGAGTAATATTGCATTATATATATCAGATTTTCTTTATCCATTCATCCACCAATGGACAATTAGGTTGTTTCCGTATCTTGGCTATTTTGAACAATGCTGCAATGAACTTGGGAAAGCAGGTATCTTTTTGAGATACTAATTTCACTTCCTTCGGATATATACCCGGAAGTGGGATTGTTGGATTGTATGGTAGTTCAATTTTTAAATTTTAGAGGAAACTCCTTATTGTTTTCCGTAATGATTGTACCAGTTTACATGCCCACCAACTGTACAAGGGTTCCCTTTTCTCTACATCCTTGCTAATATTAATTATCTCTTGTCTTTTTGTTAATCCATCCTAATGGGTGGGAGATGATATCTCATTGTGGTTTTGATTTGCATTTCCTTGATGAGTAGTGATGTTGAGCACCTTTTCATGTTCCTGTTGGCCATTTTTATGTTTTCTTTGGAAAAATGTCTATTCAAGTTCTTTGCCCATTTTTAAATCAGAATGTTTGCTTTTTTCTATTGAGTTATGTAAGTTCTTTATATATTTGAGATATTAATCGCTTATCAGATATGTGGTTTCCAAATATTTTCTGCCATTCCTTAGATTGCCTTTTCATTTTGTGGATTGTCTCCTGTACAGTGCAGAAGTTGTTTAGTTTGTAGTCCCACTTGTTTATTTTTGCTTTTGTTGCTGCTGCTTTTTGTGTCATATCCAAAAAATCACAGCTAAGACCAATGTCAAGGAGCTTTTCCCCTATGTTTTGTTCTAGAAGTTTTGTAGTTTCCAGTCTTATATTTAAGTCTTTAATCTATTTTGAATTAATTTTTGTGAGTTGTATAAGATAGGGATCTAATTACATTCCTTTGCATATGGATAGTCAGTTTTCCCAGCATCATTTATTTCAGAGACTATCCTTTTCCCATTGTGTGTCTTTGGCACCCTTATCAAAGATTAGTTGACTATATATGCATGGGCTCTCTATTCTGTTCCATTGGTCTATGTGTCTGTTTTTCTGCTGGTACCATATTGTTTTGATTACTTTAGCTTTGTAATATAGTTTGACATCAGGAATTATCAAGCCTTCAGCTTTGTTCTTCTTTCTCAAGATTTTGTCTGTTCAAGATCTTTTGTGGTTCCATATAAATTTTAGTATTGTTTTTTCCATTTCTGTGAAAAATCTCATTGGAATTTTAATTGGGGTTGCATTAAATCTGTTGATTACTTTGAGTGATACAGACATTTTAACAACATCAATTATTGCAGTCCAAGAACAGGAGATACCTTTCCATTTATTTGTGTCTTCTTCAATGTCTTTCATCAATATCTTATAATTTTCTGTGTACATATCTTTCACCTCCTTGGTTAAATTTATTCCTAAGTATTTTATAGTTTTTGATGCTATTGTAAATGGGATTGCTTTCTTAATTTCTTTTTCAGATAGTTCATTGTTAGCATATAGAAATGCAACTGATTTTTGTATGTTGATTTTGTATACTACATCTTTACAGAATTCATTTATTAGTTCTACCAGTTTTTTATATATAAGATTATGGTATCTGCAAACAGAGAATTTTACTTCTTCCTTTCTAATTTGGATACCTTTTATTTCTTTTTCTTGCCTAATTGGTCTGTCTAGGACTTCTAGTACTATGTTGAATAGAAGTGGTAAGAGTGGGCATCCTTGTCTTGTTTATGATCTTAGAGGAAAAGCTTTTAGCTTTTCAGCATTGAGTATAATGTTAGGTGTGGGCTTGTCATATATGGTCTTTATTATGTTGAGGCACATTCCATCTATTCCTGATTTGTTGAGAGTTTTTATCATGAAAGGATATTGAGTTTTGTCAAACACTTTTTCTGCAGCTGTTGAGATGATCATATGATTTTTATCCTTTATTCTGTTCATGTGGTGTATCATATTTATTAATTCACGTATGTTGAACCAGCCTTACATTCTTGGGCTGAATCCCACTTGATCATGGTGTATGAACCTTTTAATGTGCTGTTGCTGTTGGTTTGCTAGTATTTTGTTGAGGACTTTTGCTTTATATGCACCATGGATATTGGCTTGTAGTTTTATTTTTTGTAATATCCTTTTCTGGCTTTGATATTAGAATAATGCTGCCCTCTTAACATGAATTTGGAAATGTTCATTCCTCTTCAGTATTTGGGAAGAGTTTGAGAAGGATTGGTATTATTCTTGAAATGTTTGGTAGAAGTCCTCAGTGAAGCCATCTCGTAATGGGCTTTTCTTTGCTGGGAGGTTTTTGATTACTGATTCAATCTCCTTACTTGTTATAAGTCTATTCATATTTTCTGTTTCTTCATGATTCAGTTGGTAGGTTGTATGTTCCTTGATATTTTCCATTTCTTCTAGCTTATCCAGTTTGTTGGTGTATAATTGTTCATAACTGTCTCTTATCATCCTTTATATTTGTGTGGTATCAGTTATAATGTCTCCTCTTTCATTACTCATTTTACTTATTTGAGTCTTCTTTTTTTGTTAGTTAGTCTGGCTAAAGATTTGTCAATTTTGTTTGTCTTTTCAGAAACCCAGCTCTTAGTTTTGTTGATCTTTTCTATTTGTTTTATAGTCTCTATTTCATTTATTGCTGCTCTGGTCTTTCTTATTTCCTTCCTTCTACTAACTTTGGGCTTAGTTTGTTCTTCCTTTTCTGTTTCCTGTAAAGTGTAAAGTTAGATTGTTTATTTGAGATCTTTGTTTTTTGTTAATGTAGGCATATTTTGCTATAAACTTCCCTCTTAGAACTGCTTTTGCTGCATCCCATAAGTTTTGGTATGTTGTTTATCCATTTTTGTTGGTCTCAAGATAGTTTCTCATTATATTTTTGATTTCTTCTTTGTCCCATTGATTGTTCAGTATTGTGTTGTTTAATTTCCACATATTTGTGAGTTTTCCTGCTTTTCTCCTGTTGATTTCTAGTTTCATACCACTGTGGTCAGAAAAGACACTGGATGTGATTTCAATCTTAAATTTGTTAAGACTTGTGAATTATCCTATGATCTATCCTGGAGAATGTTCTGTATGTGCTTGGAAAGAATGTGTATTCTGCTTCTTTTGGGTGGAATGTTCTGTATGTGTCTGGTAGGTCCATTTGGTCTAAAGTGTAGTTCAAGTCCAATATTTTCTTAATTGATTTTCTGTCTGAGTGATCTATCCATTGTTGCAAGTGGGTTATTGAAGTTCCCTACTATTATTGCATTGCTGTCTATTTCTGCCTTCAGATATGCCAATATTTGCATAATATGTTAAGATGCTCTGATTTTGGGGTACGTATATATTTATAATTGTTATATCATCTTGATGATTTGATCCCTTTATCATTATATGACCTTCTTTGCTTCTTGTTTCACCTTTGGATTTAAAGTCTGTTTTGTCTGATATAAGTTTAACTACCCCTTTTCTATTTTGGTTTCTATTTGCATGAAAGAACTTTTTCTATCCCTCCACTTTCAGTCTATGTGTAATTCTTACAGCTGAAGTGAGTCTCTTATAGGCACCATATAGTTGGGTCTTCTTCTTCTTCTTTTTTTTTTTTTTTGAGGAAGATTGGCCCCAAGCTGATATCTGTTGCCAATCTTCCTCCTTTTTTCCTTTTTTCTTCCCTAAGCCCCAGTAGATAGTTGTATGTCAGAGTTGTACATCCTTCTAGTTGCTCTCTGTGGGACGCTGCCTCAGCATGGCTTGATGAGCAGTGCATAGGTCCATGCCCAGGATCTGAACTGGCGAACCCCGGGCTGCTGAAGCAGAGTGCACGAACCCAACTGCTATGCCACTGAGCAGGCCTTGGGTCTTCTTCTTTATTATCCTTTTGGCCACTCTATGTCTTTTGGATTGGAGAATTTAACCTATTTACATATGAAGTAATTATTAATAGATAAGGACTTACTAATGCCATCTTATGAATTGTTTTCTGGCTGTATTGTAGTTTTGTTCCTTTATTCCTCCCTCGCTGTCTTCCTTTGTGATTTGATGATTTTATATAGTGGTGTGCTTTGATTTCTTTTTCTTTCTCTTTTGTGTATCTACTATATGTTTTTGCTTTGTAGTTACCATGAGTCTTACAAAAAACATTTGATAGTTATAATTGTCTAAGTGGATAACAATTTAACTTCAATATTCCAAAACTCTACCATTTCCCCCCATTTTATGTTTACATCTTTTTATATTGTTCATTTATTAGAAATACTGTACCTATTGTTATTTTTAATACTTTTGTCTTTTAGCCTTTATAGTAGATTTAAGTGATCAACACTCCACTATTACAGTATTAGAGTATTCTGAATTTGACTATATACTTACTTTTACCAGTGAATTTTAGATTTTCATTTGTTTTCATGATACTAATTAGCATCCTTTCCTTTCCACATGAAAAGCTCCCTTTAGCATTTCTTGTAAGGCAGTTCTAGTGGTGATGAACTTCTTCAGCTTTTGTTTGTCTGGGAGAGTCTTTGTCTCTCTTCATTTCTGAAGGACAGCTTTGCTGGGTACAGTATTCTTGGTTGGTAGTTTTTTTTTTTTTTTTTTTCAGCACTTTGAATTTATTATTCCACTCTCTTCTGGCCTGTAAGGTTTCTGTTGATAAATCTACTGATAACCTTATGGGCGTTCCCTTGTATGAGATGAGGGTTTTTTTTTCTTGCTGCTATCAAAATTCTCTGTCTTTTATTTTTGACAGTTTTACTATAATGTCTTGGTGAAGTCTTCTTTGGGTCGAATCTGTATGGGGGCCTATGAGCTTCGTGTAATAAGATTTCCATATCTGTCCCAGATATGAGAAGTTCTCAGCCATTATTTCTTTAAATTAGCTTTCTGCCCCTTTTTCTCTCTCTTTTCCTTTTGGGATTCCCATAATGCAAGTATTATTTCACTTGATGTTATTTCATGATTTAGGTAGGCTTTCTTCACTCTTTTTAATTTTTTTTTTCTTCCCTTAGCAGATAGTTTCAAATGAAATGTCTTTGAGTTCCCAGAAATGTCTTCTGCTTGATCATGTCTGCTGATGCTGCTCTTTATTGCATTTTTCATTTCATTCTTCAGTTCCAGAATTTCTGTTTGTTTTTTTAATATAATTTCTTTCTCTCTTTTGAACTTATTTTATTCATGTATTCTTTTCCTAATATCACTGTTTTGTGGATCCATGCTCAGCTTCCTTAAATAGATTATTCTGAATTCTTTGTGAATTTGTAGTTCTCCATTTTTTTTTGCAGTCAGTTACTGGAAAATTTTGTGTTCATTTGGTGGTGTCATGTTTTCTTGATATTTTGTGTTTCTGTAGCTTTGTATTGATGTCTGTGCATTTGATGGAACAGACATCTTTTCCAGACGTTACAGACTTATTTTGGCAGGGAAAGATCTTTATCTGCAAGTGAGAATTAGGGCACTGATTGGGTTGGGTATGGTGTTCCTAGCTCTGGGTAAGGCCCAACAGTGTAGTCTCCATGCAGCTTTATCAACTGAGGGTAGCATTGGTGAAGATTGCAGGGGTTCTCAATGGACAAGTCTGTGGTTATCTGTAGCAGCAGTGGAGGCTGCTGGGGACCACCTGATATCTTTTTCTCCCATGGGGGATGTCACAATGGAGGGGATTCCTCTTAGTGCTATGTTCAGCTGGTAGCACTGATATCTGATGTGTGGGCAGCTATGAAGCATTCATGGAGCCAGAGACTGGAGTCAGTGCTTACAGTGACACAGTAGCTCTGGGGCCTGGTGCATTGGCTATCCCACAGTGGCAATTATATGTGAGATACAGGTATGTCTTCATGGCCATGAGGACAGAGTCTAAAGCAGGGGCACATGCAGAACAATGGTGGCACTTGGGTCTGTGGTGCTGGCTTCCTTCCAGTGGTGTTGGCTCTGGTTCTGGAGATGTGGGCACATGTAGAGCAGCCCCAGTGTTGGAATCAGGAGCATGAGTGCACATAGAGCAGCCCTGGAGTATGGAGGAGGGCAGAGCAGCTGTGACTCTGGGGTCTGGGGCATGCTGAGGGTCATGGGGTGCTGGGATCCCTGGTCCCAGGGCAGCACAACAACATCTCCCTCCCTGGGGTCTGGGGCAATGATGGCTTTTGGTTATCTCGATGGTGAAAGCTGCTGGTGTCCTCTGTGAAGCAGGCTGCTGGGGCTCGCGCTGACCAACACAATGGGGTCCTCCACTGTGAAAGCTGTGGGGAGTGTGCAGCTGTCATGAGGGCTGTTGAGGTCCTCAGTGGCAAAGGCTGCTGGGGTCCTCTGCAGAGCAGGCCACTGAGGACCACGATGTTATGCGCCTTATGGATGATACTGATAGCCCATGCTCTTTCTCTTTGTTCCCTTGCCTCTAAGGGAACTAAGCCAATCTCCTCACCAATCTTTTCTGTGAGATTATTCTCCATTTATTGCTCCACTATTTTGCTATAGGTTCTTAACTGGGCTCTTGAGCCCTCCTAGTGCTATTTTCGTTTGTGGCTAGCTATCTAATTATTGTTTTTTTGTTGAGGGACTAAGGGTGGTATCACCTGCTTCACCATCTTGCTGATGTCACTCTCCTAGCTTTATCAAATCTTAGCATTATGCCATACCAAAGAGCAGTGTCATGTCACCTTTTGAAGCAGTATATGGTTACTTCTCTATGGTGTATCAATTACCTGCCGTCTTATCTCTAAATACCAAAGTTAGTGCTATAATGTATAAATTTGTGGAAATGTGGCCGTATGTAATAAATGAGCATTAGTAGTGTAATAATGAAACTGATCTTTCAGTTTTGTGATATGTCTTCAGTTAAAATATCAGTATTAGTAACTTATGTTGATTGCTTTTGTAGACTAGATCTGTTAGAATTATTTGAGGATTATTAGTGTTCACCTAAATCAGCTTGACGTTTAGTAACTCTCTTTAAAATGGTGAAATATGACACTATAGAACTAGTTAAAAAGTGATTAGTATTTTGTACAGTACTTGAAACTCTAGAAACAGTTGAAGAAGATAAAATAGGTCTATACGTATAAACTTAAAAACTTGCTACAAAACTTTCAGATTATCCTTATTAAACTTATATTGAGGATCTGTAAATTAATAGCTACCTAAAAATAAAAATGTACAATTTGACAGATTATTTTTAAAATTATTTATATTTCCACATGAAGTCAGGAAATATCCACCACAAATTTAAAGTCAAGCCAATTTCTAAATTTATTTTGTGGCAAAAACATTCAAGAAATCCATTTATGGTGTGAAAATCAGTAGGAATTGAGTGACATAGAGTGTACTTGCATCAATGTTGAGCAATTAACATGAACAGACTAAGGCATACATTTCTTGACTCTCTCTCCTATCAAGCTTGGGAATCGTGTTTTCCATCTTTAAGATATGAATGTATCAAAGTATATATTTTGGATAGGAATTATAACCTAAATTCTTCTTTTTGGTAATAGCTTTATTGGGATATAATTCACAGACCATACAATTTACCCATTTAAAGTGTACAATTCAATGGGTTTTAGTATATTCCCAGTGTTGTGCAACAATCACCATAATTAATTTTAGAACATTTTCATCATTGCCAAAGGAAGTCATTCCCCATTCCCTTTTCCTCCCCACCCAGCCCCAGCCTTATATGACCACTAATTTACTTTCTTTCTCTATAGATTTTCCTATTCTGGACCTTTCGTATGAATGGAATCCTATGGTATGTGGTCTTTTGTGACTGGCTTCTTTTACTTTGCATACTGTTTTCAAAGTTTGTCCATGTTGTAGCATGTACCAGGGCTTCATTCCTCTTATTAGGGATCATTAGGAATCATTCCTCCTCTAAATTCTTGAAAATTCAAGGTACAGATCTTTTAAGAATGCCTCTGTTAATAGGCTATTCTTCATAATTATACTTGGTTTTCAATTTTTCATTAGTGAAAAGCACAGGACATATAAATAGATCTCAAAGTACAGATGTAAAAATTGCACACCAGTCATGTAATTTAGTATTTAATTAAAATGAGCATGTTTATCCTCTTAAGGGATCATGACTATTTGCTTTGATGCTGCTGGATTTTAAAGGGATTAAAATTTCCAAAGTCAATTAATGTTTACAGGTGGGAGATTAAGAATAGCTTGGCCTATAATGTGTGGATTTAAACAAGTTTTCTTTTCTTTCTTTTCAGGAAGATTGGCCCTGAGCTAACATCTGTTGCCAATCTTACTCTTTTTCTTTTTTCCTCCCCAAAGCCTCAGTACATAGTTGTATATCCTAGTTGTAGGTCCTTCTAGTTCTTTTATGTGGGATGCTGCCTCAGCATGGCTTGATAAGCGGTGAGTAGGTCTGCACCCAGGATCCAAACCTGTGAACCCCGGGCCACTGAAGTGGAACATGCAAACTTAACCACTACACCACCCGGCTGGCCCCCTAAGTTTTCTTATTTTTTAAGGAATGTATCTATCAGAATTATATATTGGCTTCATGGTTATATATTAAAACAGAGAGAGGAATGGGAAATTAAATGTGGTACATTAACATTTATTGGATAGTCGTTTATGGATTTTTTTTAATCCTTAGGGAAATGCCAGTAAATTTTTTTAAACTATTACTAAGCTTTTAAGAATATGCTAGGTTTACAGGCAGCAGAGGAATCCTAAATTCAGATTGTGGATGAACTGGTTTTGGTATTTGGGCGTTTTGAAGCATTTATTTTTCTCTTACCACTCTGGCTCTACCATTCCTATCCATCCCCACTGACTATACCCTTCTTCCTTTTTCGGTTTCTTTTTACTTTGTCCCTGGTTTGTTGCTTCCTTACTCAGATGTGTTTATCTAGATTTAGGTTCCATTCAAATTTTATGGAATTATGACAAACTAGGGTGACCTTAATTTCTTGTTCAGTCTGGGACACTTTTAAGAGTGAAAGAGAGTACCATTGACAGTTATGCATAGACAATAGGCACAAACTAGGACCAGGTAGAAAAGCATTATGGTCATCCCAGGCATTACTTAAGTTTGCTTATTAAACTTTAATTAAAGATGAGAATAATGGGGTCAGCCCGGTGGCGTAGCAGTTAAGTTCATGCTCTGCTTCAGCGGCCTGAGGTTTGCCGGTTCGGATCCTGGGCGTGGACTGACGCACTGCTTGTCAAGCCATGCTGTGGTGGTGTCCCATATGAAGTAGAGGAAGATGGGCACAGATGTTAGCCCAGGGCCGATCTTCCTCAGCAGAAAGAGGAGGATTGGCAATGGGTGTTAGCTCAGGGCTAATCTTCCTCACAAAAATGAAAATAAATGGGAATAAGAAGATACTTTTCCCTTACTGCCTAAAGTTGACTAAATACGTGCAATTTAGTAAACTATCTTTGTACACATCTTGACTAAAACTGTGCTTTAGTTGTAATAGCATCATTAAATAGTTAAATCAAAGAAGGATGTGTTGTAATAAACACTTAACTTTAAGGAATAATAGGCATAGTATTTATATTGATTTTATGGATATATTCATGCAGTTGCTTTTGTGCCAAATCCTTACATACCTTACAGATACTTAATCGTTTAAACCTCACAATAACTACAAGAGATAGGCTCTGTTATTATCTCCATTTTATAGATGAGGAAACTGAGGCACAAGGAGGTTAAACGATTGGCAAAATCACATATTAATTAGAAGACCCAAGATTTAAACCAGGTAATCTGGATCTAGAGTCCTTTTAGAGGAATTATAAGAGTGTTCAACAAAAAATAATGTGGGAATACTTTAATAATATTGGCACCTGAGATAGGCAGACTTCTAAGATGGTTCCCATGATCTCTGCCTCGTAGTGTTCATGACTTGGTGTAATCTCCTCATCTTAAGTTTGGGCAGGACATAGTGAATTCATATCTTAACAATGTGAATTCTTCCTACCTACAAACAAGTGTATCTCTCAAGTTATTTAGGTCCTATTTAATTTCTCTCAGCAGCATTTTGTGGTTTTAAGTGTTTTCACACCTTTTGTCATTTTTTGGATATTATGGTAAATGGTATTGTTTTCAAAATTTCATTTTATAATCATTCATCACTAGTATATAAAATTACAGTTGGTTTTGTATCCTGCAATCTTGCTAAGTTCATTTATTAGTTTTAGTAGATTTTTTTTATTGAGGTCATAATAGTTTATAACATTGTGAAATTTTAGTTTTACATTATTATTTGTCCTTCACCATATAAATGAACTCCTTCACCCCTTGTGCCCACCCCCAACCCGCTTCCCCCTGGTAACCACCAAATTGTTCTCTCTGTCTGTGTATTAGTTTATCTTCCACATATGAGTGAAATCATATGGTGTTTGTCTTTCTCAGTCTGGCTTATTTCACTTAACATAGTATCCTCAAGTTCCATCCATGTTGTTGCATATGGGATGATTTTGTCTTTTTATTATGGCTGAGTAGTATTTCATTGTATATATATACCATATCTTCTTTATCCAATCATCTGTATGTGGACACTTGGGATGCTTCTATTTCTTGCCTATAGTGAATAATGCTGCAGTGAACATAGGGGTGCATAATTCTCTTTGGATTGTTGATTTCAAGGTCTTTGGGTAAATACCCTGTAGTGGGATAGCTGGGTCATGTGGTATTTCTATTTTTAATTTTTTGAGGAATCTCCATACTGTTTTCCATAGTGGCTGCACCGGTTTGCGTTCCCACCAGCAGTGAATGAGGGTTCCCTTTTCTCCACAACCTCTCCAACATTTGTTATTTTTTGTCTTGGTGATTATAGCCATTCTAATGAGTATAAGGTGATATCTTAGTGTAGTTTTGATTTGCTTTTCTCTGATGATTAGTGTTGTTGAATATCTTTTCATGTGCCTATTGGCCATCTGGATATCTTCTTTGGAAAAATGTCTGTTCACATCCTCTGCTCATTTTTTGATTGGGTTGTTTGCTTTTTTGTTGTTCAATTGTGTGAGTTCTTTATACATTATGGAGATTAACCCCTTGTCGCATATATGATTTGCAAATATTTTCTCCCAGCTGGTGGGTTGTCTTTTCATTTTGATACTGGTTTCCTTTGGTTGCAGGAGCTCTTTATTTATTTATTTATTTTCTTGTTTATTTTGGTAACATTGGTTTATAACATTGTATAAGTTTCAAGTATACATCATTATACTTCTATTTCTGCATGGATTACATCATGTTCACCACCCAAATACTAATTACAGTCCATCACCACACACATGTGCCTAATTATCCCTGCTCCTTCCTCCCTTCCCCTCTGGTAACCACCAATCCAATCTCTGTCTCTGTGTGTTTGTTTTGTTGTTGTTATTATCTACTATGTATGCGTGAGATCATACGGTATTTGACCTTCTCCCTCTGACTTATTACACTTTGCATAATATGCTCAATGTCCATCCATGTTGTCACAAATGGCTGGATTTCATCGTTTCTTATGGCTGAGTAGTATTCCATTGTGTATATAGACCACATCTTCTTTATCCATTCGTCCCTTGATGGGCACTTAGGTTGCTTCCAAGTCTTGGCTATTGTGAATAACGCTGCAGTGAACACAGGGGTGCATGTATCTTTACGCATTGGTGTTCTCACGTTCTTTGGATAAATACCCAGCAGCAGAATAGCTGGATCATATGATAGTTCTATCCTTAATTTTTTGAGGATTCCCCGTACTGTTTTCCATAGTGGCTGTACCAGTTTGCACTCCCACCAGCAGTATGTGAGAAGTTCCCTTCTCTCCACATCCTCTCCAACACTTGTTGTTTTCTGTCTTGTTAATTATAGCCATTCTGACAGGCGTGAGGTGATATCTCATTGTAGTTTTGATTTGCATTTCCCTGATAATTAATGATGCTGAACATCTTTCCATGTGCCTGTTGGCCATCTGTATGTCTTCTTTGGAGAAATGTCTGTTAAGGTCTTTCACCGACTTTTTAATTGGGTTGTTAGTTTTTTTGTTGCTGAGATGTATGAGTTCTTTATATATTTTGGAGATTAACCCCTTCTCAGATGTATGGTTTGCAAATAACTTCTCCCAATTGTTAGGTTGTCTTTTCATTTCGTTGATGGTTTCCTTTGCTGTGCAGAAGCTTTTTAGTTTGATGTAGTCCCATTTGTTTATTTTTTCTATTGTTTCTCTTGCCCAGTCAGAGATGGTGCTTGAAAATATGTTGCTAAGACCAATGTCGAAGAGAGTACTCCCTATGTTTTCTTCTAGAAGTTTCGTGGTTTCAGGTCTTACATTCAAGTTTTTAATCCTTTTTGAGTTAATTTTTGTGTATGGTGTAACATAAGGGTCTATTTTCATTTTTTTGCATGTGGCTGTCCAGTTTTCCCAGCACAATTTGTTGAAGAGACTTTCCTTTCTCCCTTGTGTGTTCTTGGCTCCTTTGTCGAAGATTAGCTGTCCATAGATGTGTGGGTTTATTTCTGGGCTCTCGATTCTATTCCACTGATCTGTGTGTCTGTTTTTGTGCCAGTAACATGCAGTTTTGGTTACTATAGCTTTGTAGTATATTTTGAAATCAGGAAGTATGATACCTCCAGCTTTGTTCTTTTTTCTCAGAATTGCTTTAGCTATTCGGGGTCTTTTGTTGTTCCATATAAATTTTAGGATTCTTTGTTCTATTTCTGTGAAAAATGTTGTTGGAACTTTGATAGGGATTGCAGTGAATCTATAGATGGCTTTAGGAAGTATGGACATCTTAACTATGTTAATTCTTCCAATCCAAGAGCACGGAATATCTTTCCATTTCTTTGTGTCTTCTTCAATTTCTTTCAGCAATATTTTATAGTTTTCGGTGTACAGATCTTTCACCTCTTTGGTTAAGTTTATTCCTAGGTATTTTATTCTTTTTGTTGCAATTGTAAATGGGATTGTATTCTTAATTTCTCTTTCTGCTACTTCGTTGTTAGTGTACAGAAATGCAACTGATTTTTGTATGTTGATTTTGTATCCTGCAAGTTTGCCATATTCGTTTATTACTTCTAAAAGTTTTTTGGTAGATTCTTTAGGGTTTTCTATATATAAAATCATGTCATCTGCAAATAGCGACAGTTTCACTTCTTCCTTTCCAATTTGAATCCCTTTTATTTCTTTTTCTTGCCTGATTGCTCTGGCTAGGACTTCCAATACTGTGTTAAATAGGAGTGGTGACAGTGGGCATCCTTGTCTGGTTCCTGTTCTTAGAGGGATAGCTTTCAGTTTTTCACCATTGAGGATGATATTAGCTGTGGGTTTGTCATATATGGCCTTTATTATGTTGAGATACTTTCCTTCTATCCCCATTTTATTCAGAGTTTTTATCATAAATAGATGTTGAATCTTGTCAAATGCTTTCTCTGTATCTATCGAGATGATCATGTGGTTTTTATTCCTCCTTTTGTCAATGTGGTGTATCACATGATTGATTTGCGGATTTGGAACCATTCCTTTGTCACTTGTATAAATCCCAATTGATTGTGATGTATGATCTTTTTAATGTAATGCTGTATTTGGTTTACCAATATTTTGTTGAGGATTTTTGCATCTATGTTCATCAGCGATATTGGGTTGTAATTTTCCTTCTTTGTACGTCTTTGTCTTGCTTTGGTATCAGCGTGATATTGGCCTCATAGAATGTGTTAGGAAATGTTCCAGCTTCATCTATTTTTTGGAATATTTGAGAAGGATAGGTTTTTTTTTTTTTGTGAGGAAGCTCAGCCCTGAGCTAACATCCATGCTAATCCTCCTCTTTTTGCTGAAGAAGACTGGCTCTGAGCTAACATCTGTTGCCAATCCTCCTCCTTTTTTCTTTTCCTCCAAAGGCCCAGTAGATAGTTGTATGTCATAGCTGCACATCCTTCTAGTTGCTGTATGTGGGACGCCACCTCAGCATGGCTGGACAAGCAGTGTGTTGGTGCGTGCCCAGGATCCGAACTCTGGCCGCCAGCAGTGGAGCGTGTGCACTTAACCGCTAAGCCACAGGGCCAGCCCCCAAGAAGGATAGGTATTAAATCTTCTTTGAATGTTTGGTAGAATTCTCCAGAGAAGCCATCTGGTCCTGGATTTTTATTTTTTGTGAAGTTTTTGATTACTGTTTCAATCTCTTTACTTGTGATTGATCTACTCAGATTCTCTATTTCTTCTTGGTTCAGTTTTGGGAGGTTGTATGAGTCTAAGAATTTATCCATTTCTTCTAGATTGTCCAATTTGTTGGCATATAGTTTTTCATAGTATTGTCTTATAATTCTTTGTATTTCTGTGGGATCTGGTGTAATTTCTCCTCTTTCGTTTCTAATTTTATTTACTTAAGCCTTGTCTCTTTTTTTCTTAGTGAGTCTGGTTAAGGATTTGTCAATTTTGTTTATCTCCTCAAAGAACCATCTCTTTGTTTCATTGATGCTTTATACTGTTATTTTGTTTCAATTTGATCTATTTTTGCTCTAATTTTTATTATTTCCCTCCTTTTGCTGACTTTGGGCTTCCTTTGTTCTTTTTCTAATTCTGTTAGGTGTAGTTTCAGATTGGTTATTTGAGATTTTTCTTGTTTGTTAAGGTGGGCCTGTATTGTTATGAATTTCTCTCTTAGGACTGCTTTTGCTGCATCCCTTATGAGTTGGTATGGTGTATTTTCATTCTCATTTGTCTCCAGATATTTTTAAATTTCTCCTTTAATTTCTTCAATGATCCATTGGTCGTTCAGTAGCATGTTGTTTAGTCTCCACGTCTTTATCACTTTCCCAATTTTTTTCTTGTAGTTGATTTCTAGTTTCATAGCATTATGGTCTGAAAAGATTCTTCTTATGATTTCAATCTTCTAAAGTTTATTGAGGCTTGCCTTGTTTCCCAACATATGGTATATCCTTGAGAATGTTCCGTGTGCACTTGAGAAAAATGTGTATTCTGCTGTTTTTGGATAGAGTGCCAGATGTATGTCTATGATGTCCATCTGGTCTAGTTTTTCATTTAAGTCCACTATTTCCTTGTTGACTTTCTGTCTGGATGATCTATCCATTGATGTAAATGGGGTGTTAATGTCCCCTACTATTATTGTGGTGTTGTTAATGTCTCCTTTTAGGTTTGTTAATAGTTGCTTTATATAATTTGATACTCCTGTGTTGGCTGCATATATATTTAAAGTGTTATATCTTCTTGGTGGAGTGTCCTTTTTATCATTATATATTGCCTGTCTTTGTCTCTCATTACCTGTTTTATCTTGAAGTCTGCTTTGTCTGATATAAGTCTGGCCACTCCCACTTTCTTTTGTTTGACATTTGCTTTGAGTATCCACTTCTATCCCCTCACTCTGAGCCTGTGTTTGTCTTTAGAGCTGAGATGTATTTCCTGGAGGCAGCTTATTGTTGGATCTTGTTTTTTAATCCATCTCACCACTCTCTGTGTTTTGATTGGAGAATTCAATCCATTTACATTATGACTGATTATTGATATATGAGGGCTTATCACTCATTTTCCGGTTATGCATTTCTTTTGTTTCTCGTCTCCTGTGTTTTGGACTACCAATTCATTTTGGTAGTTCTCTATGATAGTTTTCTCAGTTTTCTGTTCATTTATCATTTGTGTCTCTGTACTGATTATTTGTTTAGTGTATACCATGGGCTTGGTGTAAAAAATCTTGTAGATGAGATAGTACATTTTCTGATAGCCTCTGATTTCCTTAGACTAAGCCGATTCCATCCTTTTCCTCTTCCTCTTCTCAGTTATTATTGTCACAACTTATTCTGTCTTGTGTGGTGAGTTTGTGTTTCAAATGACGAGGTTATGTTTATTTTTGTTGTTTTCCTTCCCTTTATCTTTGATGTTATAATTAAGTGTTTGCTAACTTGTTCTGATAGAGAGCTGCCATTTTTCTGATTTTGTCTACCCATTTTTCTCCTTGCTCAAGGCTTTCTGTCCCCTTTCTTTTTTTCAGGTATGAGGGCCTTCTTGAGCATTTTTTGTGGTGTGTGTGTGTGTGGGGGGGGGTTCTTGTGGCGATGAACTCCCTTAGCATTTGTTTATCTGGGAATGTTTTTACTTCTCCATCATATCTGAAGGGTATTTTCACTGGATAGAGTATTCTTGGCTGAAAGTTTTTTATTTCAGAGTTTGAATATATCATTCCACTGTCTCCTAGCCTGTAATGTTTCTGCTGAGAAACTCACTGAAATCCTGATAGGAGTTCCTTTGTACATCTTTTTCATCTGTCTTGCTGCCCTTAATATTTTTTCTTTGGCATTGACTTTTGCCAGCTTTACTATTGTATGCCTTAGAGAGGGTCTTTTTCTGTTGATATAGTTAGGGGATCTGTTAGCTTCATTCACTTGTATTTCCAGCTGCTTCCGCAGATTTGGGAAATTCTCAGCTATAATTTCTTTGAGCAAGCTCTTTGCTCCTTTTTCCCTCTCGTCTGCCTCTGGAGTACCTATAATCCTTATGTTGCGTTTCCTAATTTAGTCGGATATTTCTCGCAGAATTTCTTCATTTCTTTTCAGTCTTGGGTCTCTCTCCTCCTCCATCTGGAGCAATTCTGCATTCCTGTCCTCTAGATTACTAATTCTATCCTCCATATTGTCAGCTCTGTTATTTAAAGACTCTAGATTTTTTTTTTTATCTCCTCCATTGTTTTTTTCATCTCCAAGATTTCTGATTCATTTTTTGTTATAGTTTCAATCTCTATTGTGAAGAAATTCCTGGTTTCATTGAACTGTATACCTGTTTTTTCTTGGAACTTGAGCTTTTTTATTATAGCTACTTTAAATTCTCTATCATTTACATTATAAATTTCTGTGCCTTCTGTATTGATTTCTGGGTGCTTGTCATTTTCTGTCTGATCTGGAGATGTAATATATTTTTTCATACTGTTTGATGGCGTGGATTTGTGCCTCCACATAGTTATAGTATGTGGTTGTAGCTTCCTCCTGCTGCCACTGGGTAGGGGTGAAGAGCTGTGTGTTCTGAGCCTGCCTTGATCCACGGCTCACTGAGTCACGGCTGCTTTTCTTCTATTGTCTGCGCGGGCGCTCTGTCCGTCTGGCTGAGCTGGAGCACCGGGCGGGGGATGGGTGCTTTCTTTCACCTGCCCCATCCTGGGGGCTTCTCGCTCTTCCCTTGCTATCTGCTCTCCAGGGGTACTACCTTGATGAAGACACTCCTGCAGTAGTTCAGTCACTATGTGAGGGTTTTCCACGGGCTGTGAGGGAACTTGGAGAGCGATGGTTTGCCTGCAGAAGGCTGCCCCTCCCCTCTCTTCTCTCAGAGCCTCGCCCCCGTGGTCCAAAGCCCAGGGTAGCTGCCTTTGGGGGAGGGAGAGCAGATCCCCTTACCTCTTTCCACTTCCTCTGGGGGTCCACCTCCTACACCTTCAGACGTATGACGGCATGGGTCTCTCAGATGTCTTTTGTGTTGTGTGAATGTCCTCTGTTGGTATATGAATATCCTTTTTGTTGTATCTTAGAGGGGAGAATATAAGAGGAGAGCTCACTCTGCCGTGATGCTGATGTCCAGTTTTAGTAGATTTTATAAGATTATAATGGGTTTTCTATGAAGTTGGTCATGTTTTCTGAGATTAAAAATAGTTTTTCTTCCTCTTTTTAATCATGAATTACTTTTATCTCTTTTTCTTGCTGTGTTGAGCTGATTAGAACCTCTGGTGCAATGTGGATAAAGATAGTTATAGCAGATATCTTTGTCTTGCTCCGGGTCTTAGTGAGAAAGCATTCCTTCTTTTACCATTAAGTGTGATTTTAGCTGTAGGTTTTTTGTAGATGCCTTTTTTTATCAGGCTGACAAAGTTCTCTTTTATTCCCAGTTTGGTGAGAGTTTTTTTCTGGAATCGATGTTGGATATTTTCAAATGCTTTTTCTGCATCTATTGAGATGATCATATGGCTTTTCTTTTTCTTTTACTTTTTTTTTTTTTTGCTGAGGTAGATTTGCCCTGATATAACATTTGTTGCCAATCTTCCTCTTTTTGCTTGAGGAAGATTAGCCGTGAGCTAACATCTGTGCCAGTCTTCCTCTATTTTGTATGTGGGTTGATGCCACAGCACGGCTGCCAACGAGTGGTGTAGGTCCACACCCCAGAACCAAACCCAGGCCACCAAAGTGGAGCATACTGAACTTAACCACTAGGCCATGGGCCAGCCTCTGGTTTTTCTTTTTTTAGTTAATTAATACAGTGAATTACACTGATTGATTTAGAATGTTATACAAACCTTGCATTCCCGAGATAACCCCAATTTGGTCATGATGTATTATTTTTTTAATATATTGTCAGATATGATTTGCCAAAATTTTGTGGGGTTTTTTGTTTTTTTTTTTTTTAGCATCTCTATTTATGAAGGATATTGTTCTGTAGTGTTCTTATACTGTCTTTGTCTGGTTTTACTATTAGGGTAACGTTGACCTCACAGATTGAGTTAGAGAATATTTCCTGCTTTTCAATTTTCTGGAAAAGTTCACGTAGAATTGGTATTATTTCTTCAGCAAATGTTTTATAGATTTCACAGGTGTAGCCACCTAGGCCTGGAGTTTCCTTTGTGGAACGATGTTTAAGAACCAATTCAAATTGTTTAAGAAATATGGGGCTATTAAGGTTCTCTTATTCAGTGTGCTTTAGTAGTTCCAGTCTTTCAAGAAATGTATTTCATCAAAGTTGTAGAATGTGTTGACATAGTTGTTCATAATATCTTTTATCCTTTTGATATCTGTAGAATATATAGTGACATTACCTCTCTCTTTCTGATATTTATAATTTTTGTTTTCTATTTTTTTCCTAGTGACTCTAGGTAGAGTTTTAATGATCTTCTCAAATTTAGTTTCAGTGGTTTTCTCCATTGTTTTTCTGTTTTCTATTTCTTTTCTTTCTGCCGTGATTTTTATCGTTACCATTCCTGTACGTGCTTTGGGTTTAATTTGCTCGTCTTTTTGTAGTTTCTTAAGGTGGAAGCTGTGGTCATTGATTTGTGACTCTCTGCTTTTCTAATATAAGTGTTTAGTGTAAAACTTCCTCCTAAATTCAGCTTTATGACATCCCACAAATTTGTGTATGTTGTTTTTCAGTTTTATTCAGCTGAAAATACTTTATAATTTCCCTCTATTTCTTTTTTGACCCATTCACTACTTAGAATTGTGTCATTTAGTTCCAAATATTTGTTTTTTTTTTTCCCTTGGAGATCATTCTCTTATTTATTTCTAATTTAATTCCACTGCAGCCAAAGAATATACTTTGTATAACTTGGATGCTTTTCAATTCATTGAGATTTGGCCAGAATATGGTCTTTCTTGGTACATGTTCAAGGTGCACTTGAAAAAATGTGCATTCTGCTACTGTTGGATGGAATGTTCTAAAAATATCAATTAGGTTAATTTGGGTGATCATGGTTTTCAACTCTTCTATAGCCTTACTCATTTGAACAATGATTATGATGTGCTTTGGAATAGATTTCTTCATGTTTAGGGTTTTTGAACTACTTATATCTGATTTTATCAAATTTTGAAATTTTTAGTCATTATTTCCTCAAATATATTTTTGGTTTTGACCCCCTCCTTCCTTGGTGACTCAAATTGCCTGTGTATTTGGCTGCTTGAATTTGTTCCACAGCTCTTTGAAGGTCTGTTTATTAGTTTAAATTCTCTCTTCTCTGTGTTTTTATTTTGGGTATTTTCTATTGCTATGTCTTCAAGTTCACTAATTTTTTTTCCTGCAATGTCTAATATGTCATTAGTCCCATATAATTTATATTTCCATTCACGCAGTATAATTTTTTTCATGTCTAGTACTTTAACTTGAATTTTATTATTATTGTTTTTATTCTTCCACATCTCTTTGGAGATGCAAAAACTTTAGAAAATATAAAAACTATTTTATAAATCTTGTCTGCTAATTTTAGTATCTGTGTCAGTTCCGGATCAGTTTCAATTTACTAATTTATTTCTTTATTTTGTGTTGTATTTTCCTGCTTATTTGCATACCTGGTAACCTTTGATTGGGTGCCAGAAATTGTGTTATTTTACCTTGTTGGCTACTGGATATTTTTGTTTTCCTATTAATATTCTCATTTTCTGGGATGCAGTTAACGTTCCTTGGAACTTGATTCTTTTGTGTCTTGCTTTTAAGATTTGTTATGTCAAACAGGCGCTAATAAGAACAGGAGCTTAGTCCAGGGCTAATTATTCCCCAATACTGAGGCAAGTCTCTTCTGAGTACTCTACCCAAAACCCTATGAATCTTGGGGTTTTCTGCTTGGGCCAGATGGATGGGAATAGGCCCTTTATCCAATGCTGTGTAAATGATGGGCTGTGTTACCTCTAATTGTTTGGGTAATTCTTTCCTTGGCTTTGGGTACTTCTCTCACACCCATGTGCTGATCAGTACTCAGCTGAATAGCCATAACGCCCCTCTGCAAATTTCCAGAGTTCCCTCTTTGTGTAGCTCTCACTTCTCCTGTACTTGGTCCTATAAATTCTATCTATCTTGGTCTTCCATATGTTCTGTTCTGTTTCTTCAACTCAAGGAGTCAGTTGGGCTTTCCTGCCTTTCCCCACTTTGTACCATGGCTTGGAGATTCTCAAAGTAGTAAGCTGGGGTAATCATAGGGCTCACTTTGTTTGCTCACTGTTTCTCAGGGATCACTATCCTTCGTTTCCTGGTGTCTAGTGTATTGCAAATTCATATTTTATATATTTTGTTCTTTTTAAAAATAGCTTTAGGAAGGAGGATAAACTTAATACTTATTACTCCATCTTGGCTGGAAGTGGAAGTCCCAGGGAAACATTTAAAAATTTCTGTCTACTATTTGAAAGTCATTGGAGACATTACTTCTCTTTACCCCTAAATACTTCAGTTTGTTTTTTCTAAGAAAAAAGATATTCTCTTACATAACCACAGTACATTTGTCAAAATCAAGAAATTCAACATTGATACAGTACTATTATTTAATAATCTACAGTTCATATTCAGACTTCATCAGTTGTCCTAATATTTTTTTTAGCTATTTTTCCCTTCAGGCCAGTATCTAATCTAGTATCACCCTTTGCATTTATTTGTCTTGTCTTGTTCAAGAGTCTTTTAATCTAAAACAGTTCCTCAGTCTGTATTTATCTTGGCTTTGATGTTTTTAAAGAGTACATGACAGTTTTTCGTGAAATGTACCTTAATATGTGTTTTTGTGATGTTTCCTTAGGATTAAATTCAATTTATATACATTTTTCAGGAATAAAACTAAAGTAATATTTTGTCCTTTTAAGTACATCATATCAGGAGGCATATAATATTGATTTTTCCAAATACTAGAGATGTTAACTTTAATCACCTGGTTAAGGTGATGTTCACCAAATTTCTCCTGTGTATTTTTTTCCCTTTTTAATTAATAAGTTATTTTCAAGAGTTACTTTGAGATTCTGTAAGTGTGTTGTCTATTATCGAATTTTTACCCTGTAATTTTGTCATCTAGTGATGATATTCTAACTCCATCATTCCTCTTAAATTTGTTAGTTGGCATTCTAAATAAGGAGGAGATTTCTCCTTTCTTTCTTGCTTTCTGGCTTTTTTTTTTCTTCCTTCATATGAATAAAGACTTGTAGATTTTTTTGTACAGATTTGGGGATTTCCTTTCTGTGGCTCCCTACTTTCTAGGATTTCACCCCATTTTTCAGCAACTCTTCCATCTCTCTGTAGCACTCTGTCCTCTGACTCCTCCAGCCATTAAGACTGCTTGTTTTCTGCTTTCGATTTTGTCACCCTGCCAGTAATTAAGAGCTTTATATATTCCCACAAATGTTTTTGTAAATTACTGGCCATGTGACTATATGAGCTTTCATATTGCATGTACTAGAGATTGTCTTCTTAGGTCTAACTTGTTAAAATAAGAACAACAACAAACACACAAAAAAATAATAAACTCCTAAAATTTTTTCAGTTATATTCCACAAATCTATTAAAATTAAAATATTGTTAATTAGAAAGTTTAGTCATCTCTTGTGTTCTTGCTTCTTCTATTTATATAATATTTTCTTAATTTATTTGGCTTATTTTCATAAATGTTTGAGTTAGAATCAAAAAATTTCTTAACTCTACATTCCCCAGGTGATTTTGGGAGGGGTGGCTTTAATTCTTAATGTTAATATTATTTAAATATAAGAATTTTTTTTTGTAGTTAAAAGACATCAAATTCTGAGAGAATTAAACGAGTTTACATAAACCAATGCATAAGTAAAAATGTAATACTAAAAGGCTGTATATTGTATGGCAAATATCAACCAGCGGGTGATTTGCAGCTAATTAATAAGAGTTATGTAATTGGAATGTTTTCTGCTAACTATAAAAGGCCTCGATCACTATATTTGTAACTTAGTCTCATTTTAATAAAAGGTATATCTTTGAGTTTAGTATTAAAGCAATGCTTTTTTTAACTGTAAAAGGAGACTAAATGATTTATTTAAGATTAGTTGTTAGTGAAAATTGAACAATTAATAAAATAAAAACCTCCAGATGTACTTACTTAAAGTACAAATAAGTGATAAAAGCATACTGATATATATTAAGCAACAAGAAAAATAAGATCTTACGTATGATAATATATTGTCCTTCACACTTAAAAAATTTATTGGATTTGTAGTATATGCAAGGCATTATCTTAGATGATGGGATCTGGGGTGAAGAAGGCAAATTTTCTACTTTCACATTGCTGACATTCTTCTGTATGCAAGTAAATAATAAGCAGGTAAACAAATAAACCAGATAATGTCATAGTTCTAAGAGAAAGTTCCCACTCTCATTTTACAGTTGTTCAGTATAGAGAAGAAAACAAATAAAGATTCTTTTGTTCTTTAGTTTTGGTTAGTAGAGGCAATATCTAGGGGTGGCTTGGTGGTACATTCTGTATCACTCATCTCCAATCTCTGTTGGCTACCCTCCAAACTAGCCCACTAAGCATACAAACTAAGTAAAACAGGGTCAATGCTATGCAAATAAAAACCTCAAGATTGAGGATGGGAATGGGAGGAAGGAGATTGCCATCCCTTAATCTTTCTTGTACAGTAATTCCAGAGTTGCCATCTTGGATAGGCTTGTATTTTAGTTTGTTTGATAGTTTGTTTCTATCAAATCTCTATGACTTTAGGTCTAGTAAATGGTAATAAAACCTTTACAAATATGTGTTTATTGCCCGAATCAAAAATATATTAAAAGAAGGGACATAGTTAACGTGAAGGCTAATTAAATGGAGCTCAAAGTGCATACACCATTTGCAGCACCAGCCAAGAGACAGGATAACCTCATCAGTAAACGTAAGCATTCCAAAATATCATGGCAGATATTTTCTTTGGTGGGAAATGGATCTATCTATAGCCTTTTGATACTGTCCATTAAAATATATAAGCGTAAAGAAATGGAAAGATATCCCATGCACGTGGATTGGAAGAATAAACATAGTTAAAATGTCTATATTACCTAAAGCAATCTACAGATTCAATGCAATCCCAATCAGAATCCCAATGCCATTCTTCACAGAAATAGAAAAAAGAATGCTAAAATTTATATGGGGCAACAAAGGACCCCGAATAGCTAAAGCAATCCTAAGAAAAAAGAACAAAGCAGGAGGCATCACAATCCCTGACTTCAAAACATACTACAGGGCCGGCCCCGTGGCTTAGCGGTTAAGTGCGCGTGCTCTGCTGCCGGCCGCCCGGCTTCGGATCCCGGGTGCGCACCGATGCACCGCTCCTCCAGCCATGCTGAGGCCGCGTCCCACATACAGCAACTAGAAGGATGTGCACCTATGACAGACAACTATGTACTGGGGCTTTGGGGGAAAAATAAATAAATAAAATCTAAAAAAAAAAAAAAAAAACAACACTACAAGGCAATAGTAATCAAAACAGCATGGTACTGGTACAAAAACAGACACACAGATCAATGGAACAGAATTGAAAGCCCAGAAATAAACCACACATATACGGACAGCTAATTTTCGACAAAGATGCTAAGAACATAAAACAGAGAAGGGAAAGTCTCTACAATAAATGGTGTTGGGAAAACTGGACAGCCACATGCAAAAGAATGAAAGTGGACCATCTGCTATCGCCATTCACAAAAATTAACTCAAAATGGATCAGAGACCTGAAGGTGAGACCTGAAACTATAAAACTCATAGAAGAAAATATAGGCAACACACTATTTGACATTGGTCATAAAGGAATCTTTTCGGATGACATGCCTCCTCAGACTAGGGAAACTAAAGAAAAAATAAACAAGTGGGACTTTATCAGATTAAAGAGCTTCTATAAGAAACGAAACCAGAATCAAGATGAACAGACAACCCACTAGCTGGGAGAGAATATTTGTGAAACATACATCTGACAAGGTGTTGATCTCCATAATATATAAAGAACTCACACAACTGAACAACAAAAAACAAACAACCCGGTCAAAAAATGGGCAGAGGAAATGAACAGACACTTCTCCAAAGAAGATATACAGATGGCCAATAGGCACATGAAAAGATGTTCAACATCACTAATCATCAGGGAAATGCAAATCAAAACAACACTAAGATATCACCTCACGCCCGTTAGAATGGCTATAATCACCAAGACAAAACACAACAAGTGTTGGAGAGGATGTGGAGAAACAGGAACCCTCATACACAGCTGGTGGGAATGCAAACTGGTGCAGCCTCTATGGAAAACGGTATGGAGATTCCTCAAAGAATTAAAGATAGAGATGCCCTATGACCCAGCCATCCCACTACTGGGAATCTATCCAACAAACCTGAAATCAACAATCCAAAGAGGCTTATGCACCCCTATGTTCATTGCAGCATTATTCGCCATAGCCAAGAAGTGGGAGCAACCTAAGTGTCCCTTGACTGACAATTGGATTAAGAAAATGTGATATATACATACGATGGAATACTACTTAGCCATAAAAAAAGACAAAATCATCCCATTTGCAACAACATGGATGGGGCTGGAGGGTATTATGTTAAGTGAAGTAAGCCAGAAGGAGAAAGACAAGCTCTGTATGATCTCACTCATATGTGGAATATAAACCAACACACGGACAGAGAAAACTGTATTGTGGTTACCAGGGGCAATGGGGGTGGGGGGTGGGCGCAAGGGGTGAAGGGTGTCATGTATATGGTGATGGACAAACAAAAATGTACAGCCCAAAATTTCATAATGTTAAAAAAACTATTAAAACATCAATTAAAAAAATATATATATAAGCATGATATTGGAATCCTTCTTTTATACTGAGCATTGGTTGAGCCTCTAGTAAAATATTTTATTCCATTTTGAAAATCAGTTTTGGGTGAACAGCAAAATGAGTAAAGGCTTGGGAAATAAATTTTGTGTTGAGAAGTTAATCCAACGAGGCTTTTTTAGCTGTAAAGATGAGAAAACTGACTTAGATCTGAACAGTCTTCAAAATGTCAGGAATGTTTTTTGAATATTCAGTAAATATTCTTGCCCTTCAATAAAATCACCCTATCAAAGGGATAATATTTAAATTATACAGTCATAAGGGCACCTTAACTTGGATATTAAAAAATACTTTCTTGACTGGCAGATTTGAAATACATTGTTAATAAAGTTATGGAAATGTTATTTCCATTTTGAGAGATTTTTAAACAAAGGGATACAGCTGTCTTTCTTAAGATATTTGACTGAAGGCTTGTGTTGAGGTGGGGGCACTGACTACCTTTCAAGACGCCTTTCAACTTGAGGATTCCGTGCTAAGATAAAATGAGGTACAAACTGAAATAATGTCACAATTTGCTAAGGAGGAAGCAAATTTGTTAAGAAAATGGTGGCCTACATCTTCCTTAATTGGGCTTTCTTTTAAATCTTCAAAATATATTAAATAATTTTTGCTTTTAGAAGTAATAGTAATAAGGATTATCATCACTATTTGATCTCTACAAGTATATACATTTTTATTATATTTTGATATTTTATTGTTTTTACTTTAAAAATTTAAATCTTTTTATTTTGAACTAGTTTTAGAATTACAAAAAAAAAAACACAGAGAGTTCCCTTATGACCCTCACCTTGCTTCTCCTAATGTTAGCATGTTTTGTAACAGTAATACAGTTACCAAGAACAGGACATTAACATTGATATAATATTATTAGCTCATTTAAAACATTCCAAAACTGAAAAATAATACAGAAAAGAATATAACAGACACCTATGTAGATTTAGCAAATGTAAACATTTTGCCGTATTTGGTTTGAATTCTTTGAAAAAATAAAGATTACTCGTAAAGTAGGAGGCTTTCCTGCACCCACTTCTATTCTCTCGTTTCTTCACCTGAGATAACCACCAACCTGAAGTGTGTATGGATCCTTTAAATCCATATTTTTGTTCTTTTGCTGCATCAGCATATATACCCCAAAGTTATGGTTATAACAATGTATAGAATATGTTTTTATTTTGTGTTTTATATTTTAAGTTAATTTATATTTAATTTTTTTTTTTTGGTGAGGAAGATCTGTTGCCAATCTTCCTCTTTTTGCTTGAGAAAGATTGTCTGTGAGCTAACATCTGTACCAATCTTCCTCTATTTTTTGTATGTGGGATGCTGCCACAGCGTGGCTTGATGAGCAGTGTGTAGGTCTGCGCCCAGGATCCGAATGTGTGAACCCTGGGCTGCCAAGGTGGAGTGCACAAACTTAACAACTATGCCTCAATTTGCATTGAATTTTATTTGTTACTTGCGGTGTCTACACTACTGCAATTATCTTTTTTAATTTGATTTTTAGAACTTATCTATTTCTGTTTTCAAGATTTATCTATTTGATATACGTAGGTCTATTTAATTCATTTTAACTGCTATATAATATGAATATTTATTCAAACTTACTGATCAGCATTTAGATTACTTACATTTTTTTCCTTATTATAAACAATGCTGCAATCAACATCTTTGTCTCTTTAAGTGTATGTGAGGAGTGCTCTAGAGCAAATGTGTAGAAGTAGAGTTGCTGGGTCATGAAGGATGAGCAAGTTCAACTCTACTAAGTACTGGCTACGTGCTCTACAAAGTGGTTTTACCAATTTACACACTGGAAAGCAGTGTACAGTTCCAGTTTACCCCAATTTGCATAACACAGTGCTTAGCTTTATAATGCTTAATGCATTGTAAGTAGTCGCTAAGTGTTAGATATTAGTAAGTTAGTAGTTATTATTAGACCAAAATTAATGTCATTTTACTATTTTAAAAATTTTAGTAATAAAGAGAAGATTTGGAGAAGTAATTTGTGCATTTTTCTATTGTGAAATTGACTTATCATTTGCTTCTAGCTTTAATTAGTGGCTCATTGTAGTGTACTTTTTTCTCCCATGTCACAGATGAATAAAATCAAGAGTAGGTACAGTTCTATCAATTTCCTTTTTTTCTATAACAGCTTTATTGAAATATAATTCACACACCATACACTTCATCCATTTAATATGCACAATTCAATGGTTTTTAGTATATTTACAGAGTTGTGCAACCATCACCACTACCTATTTTAGAACATTTCCATAACCCCAAAATGAAATCCTGTACCCATTAGCAGTTGCCCTCCATTTCTCCTAGTCCTAGGAAACCACTAACCTACGTTCTGTATAGATTTGCCTATTCTGGATACTTTATATAAATGGAATAATAAAATATGCGCCCTTTTGCAACTGGTTTCTTTCACTTTCTTTCAAGGTTCATCCATGTTGTAGCGTGTATCAATACTTAATTCCTTTTTATGGCCAAATACTATTTTATTGTATGGATATATGACATTATATTTATACATTCATCATTTTATAGACATTTGGATTGTTTCCCCTTTTTGGGTATTATGAATAATGCTGCTGTGGACATTTGTGTACCAGTTTTTACATGGATGTGTGTTTTAATTTCTCTTGAGTATATACCTAGGAGTGGAATTGCTGGGTCATATGGTAACTCTGTGTTAACGTTTTGAAGAACTGCCAGATTGTTTTCCAAAGTAGCTGCACTATTGACATTCCCACCAGCAATGTGTAAGGGTTCAAATTTCTCCACATCCTGACCAAGACTTTTTATTGTCTGTCTTCTCAGTCATTGTATTTCTAGTGAGTGTGGAGTGGTATATTACTGTGGTTTTGACTTGCATTTCCTTGATGGCTAATTATATTGAGCATTTTTTTCATGTGCTTATTAGCTATTTGCATATCTCCTTTGGAGAAATATAGAATGTATTGGCTAGATTGCATTTCTTTTGTTACATTTATATAAAAAGTTATATAAAGATGAACATTTAAATTTATGCAAAATCAAATAGTCACTCTGAGGAGTGTATTAATTATTCAAGTATTTATTCAATAGCTATTGTTGCATAGTGGAAAGAAAGTGGGCTTTGGAATCATACAAACTTTGAATCCCACTCCTGCCACCTGTTAGTTGGTTGCCTATGGCTGAATGCCAAAGCTCTCTGAGTTTGTAGGATGGTGTAGTGTTATGACATAATGTGTGTGAGTACTTGGTACAGTGTTAGGCACCTAGTAGGGAGGCATAGTAATAATTTGAAGCTATTATTAGCTATATATTAGACACAACCAGGCTTTGAAAAGACAAAGTATAGTAGAATTGTAGAAGCAGCACCTAATTTCATAGAGGAGAATCCAACCATAACTTTATTCAGGGTATAATATTTGATCAGGGACTTGAAAGTTTAATAGGAATTTGGATAAATTAGGGGGATGCCTGTCAAGAAGGAGCCACTGGATGTGCAATGATTTGGAAAATGTGAGAGATAATGACCTCATTTGGGGAGCTAAAAGCTCAGTATTTTTAGGTTGGAAAGTGTGGGTAAGGATTATAGGAGCTGAGGTTGGACTGGTAGAAATTCATTCACTAATTTATTCATTCAGCTTACATTTATTGAATTGATAATATGTCATGGTGCTGTTAGCTGCTAAGTATTCAGTGGCGAATAAGTCAAAGAATGAGATGGTGGGTTTGAGGGAAAGAAGTGAAATGTGGTGAACAAAGAGGAGAATGATATTCAATCATGTTAGAGAAATTGCAGGGACCAGAGCATGAAAGCTTTTATATGCCATGCTTATAAATTATGTGGTATATAGATAACCATGGTATGTATATATATATAACCATTTCCCCTATTCATGAGAAGTTAGATTGATTTCTTTTTTTTTTTTTTTTTAATTTTTTGTTTATTGCAGTAACATTGGTTTATAACATTGTAAAAATTTCAGGTGTATAGATTGATTTCTTTTGTTTATTTTTTAGTTATTGAAAACAATGGAATTCTCTTTGTACACAGGTACAAGTGTGTCCATACTATGCAATGCTAATCAAGAATATATGGACGTGGAAAATTCTTCAAGACAGAAAGTAAAGCAAGCAAATAAAGTTACAGAATAATGCATAAAGGATTATTTCTTTTATTTTTTAAAAAATCAACAAGACTAGTAAAAAAAGAAATTTAACTTTTATTTTCTTTACATAATAGATGGCATTGGAGAAATTTAAGTGGTAAAGTGACATGATCAGATTCAAAAAATGTCCCTGGCAAGGATGTGGAGGATAGATTGTGTGTGTGCTTAAGTGCTAATATATGCAAAGCGGTGAAAAATGGGTAGAAAAAATTCAATGCCTCTTTTCTCTGCAGTTAAGAAAGGCTTTTTAGAACTATTTGAATTAGCATTTCACTTTCCTTTTTTTTTCTTATCCCAAAGAACTAGATGCCAGGCAAAAAATCTTTGAGTCCTGATGTTGGGAGATGAGGAGTTCTTGATGAGTGAGGTAAAAGAGTAAAGGAGAAAGAGAAAAAGGAGATTTGGAGAATAAAGAAGGGGAAAACTCCATTTAGAGATATTTATTAGAAATTCTTTCTCTTTTTTGGTTAAATCTTCACACAGGGTTATATTGGGACAGTATATACTAAATTGGCTATATCCTTCCTGCCCCACATCCCCAAAATTTATCAAAAACTAGCATCCTTACAAATGATATCTTTCTCATTTTATAAATTCTCAACACCTTAATAATAGGCCAATGTTAAAGAATTGTTGATAGAAATAATTCTGAAAAGTCTTTCTAGAATAAGAAAAAGCAGTGTTTGAGTATTTTACTCACTTCTCTCACAATCTCTTCTCAACTTACGTTTACTTTTAGTGATTTCATTCATTTTCATGATTTTTAAGGACCGTCCATACAGTTAAGCACCTCTATAAGTCTTCAGCGCCATTTATATCCAAACATACATCTCCAGCCCTGACCCTTCCCCTAAACTCTATATTTGTATATCGAGTTGCCTAATTGACATCTCCATGCATCTCAAACTTAACATGTCCAAAACCAAATTCCCAGTCTTTCCTTTAAACTTGTTCTTTCTGTAGCTTTTCTCATTTCAGGTTCTCCCTGCATGGCAATTATAATATTTTTGCCTGTTATACAAAAAGCCAAAGAGATTTCAATTAAGAAACTAATATCAAGAAATTAATAACATTGGGAAATTATATATATTAGGTTCAGCTCTCACAGAATTTTCAAGTATTTCCTCTGTTTCCTTGATTTAGATTGATATTTTTTGTTTGCTAATCTCCCATACATTTGGTCTAATCTCCTAATGGTTAGTTTACGTACGTCATGAACTATATTAGCAAAACATACATACTTAAAAACACTGATAAGAGAGAAGAAGATGGATTATAGTTCTTGTAAAGGTATATGAAGTATTTAGGGGAGCCTGCCTACCAGTCTATTTGTCTGCAGTTCTGGGTTTAACTTTCTAGATGGGTTTGGGGGCCTGAAAGATTCACTTAAAATGTATGGTAACTTTTCAAAAGTTCCTTCAAAAAATTTTTACTGATAATAGCAGATACTGAGAAAGCAAAGACTAAGAGATTTATATAGGGCTTTATAGGGCTGCAGTGGAAAGACTGGAAAAAGGAATAAGAAAACTATTAAAAATAATCTTGAGGCTTATAGAAATTATCTCCTCCAAGAAATACTGTAAAGCTACATTTATTCATTCATTGAGACATTCAACAAACATTTATTGAGTGCTTACTGTGTGTAAATTGTTGGGATCACATAGCAGTGACTAAGACAGATAAAAGTCTAAGCTCTTATCTTTCACTCTAGAGAGAGAAATAGATGATGAATAAGTAAACAAAGAAATACATAATTTTAATGTGTGATGTGTATATAGGATAGAGAGAGAGACAAACTACATAGGGTAGTAGAAAAGTCTCTCTGATGTGGTAACTTGATTTGAAAGTTCTGAAGGATGAGGAGTCAGCCATATTGGAGGAGGAAGTGACCATGGCATGTGTTTTGGGCAAAAGAAACAGCGTGTGCAAATACTAAATAAACCCTAGTAAGTAAATGAGGTGAGGAAGGATTTGGCTCATGCTAGAATATCTGCTACAAGTACATGCACTCTTTCTTCCCCTGTTTATTTTTGCTTTCTCCTTCTTTGAGTCCCCTTGGCTGTCTGTTCATATTGAAAAAATGCTAATTGGGAACCTTATTTACATTGGATAGGGCTTGTTGATAGAGGGTTTCTCTTGGGGTGATTTGATGTTGGTTGACCTTTTTCCCTGGGGGAGCAAAAGTGTCAGTGTCTGTGGGTCTTTTCTGTGAGACCATTCAGTTTCTCCAGAAAATAACCCAACATTTTCCTGCCTAATTACAAGTGTTCTGACAGCAAGGCTGGGGAGGGGGTGGGAAGGCTCCAAGTAACCATACTGTCACTGTTTTCAGCCTTGGGCTTTACCTTCGCCTTCCACTGGGTAAGATGCTGTTGAAACTGAGCCTCTCTAGTTTCATTTCTTCAGAGAACAAAACTGGAGGTCCGGATGTGGAGGAGGGCCGTTTTCTAATTTTGCAGGAGTACCAAATCGTTTGTATAGTACAGACTTTGAACTAATTCATTTTCAGCCTCATGGCTCAGCATTTTCAAAGGTGTTTTTTTTTCAAGGAAGATCAGCCCTGAGCTAACATCCATGCCAATCCTCCTCTTTTTGCTGAGGAAGACTGCTCTGAGCTAACATCTATTGCCAATCCTCCTTTTTTTTTTCCCTTTTTCTTCCCAAAGCCCCAGTAGATAGTTGTATATCATAGTCGCACATCCTTCTAGTTGCTGTATGTGGGACACCGCCTCAGCATGGCCGGACAAGTGGTGCCGAACCCGGGCCGCCAGTAGGGGAGCGCGTGTACTTAACCGCTAAGCCACGGTGCTGGTCCCTCAAAGGTGGTTAATTCTTAATTTTCTATTTCCTTTTAGCAAAGATAATTTATTTAAATTAACTTTGCCTTCATTCAGAAATATAGAACTAATGTTAATGACAGCTGAAGTTATCAGCTTTTATAGTGATAGTTGAACTTATCAACTGATAGTGATAGAAGTATGTGGAGTAGACAAAATTTTGTTAAATTTAAGACAATTTAGTAAGTATAATTTTAAAACTTCATGTAATGTACTATGGTAGCACCTTAACTATTGAGTGACAGTTGTTAGAATACCTACTGTCCTAAAATACAATCTATAAAATCAGAAATGATTGCAGTACATAATATGTAATAGTTTCTAATAGTTTCTAGTTTTGTTTATAAACTCTTGATTATTCAAGTAGAATTATTGTGCACTTTTTCTATGTCAAATGTATTACTAGCTTTCCATGTTATTGACTTTCTTTTAATATGTCTCCACTTTAATGATTTAATTTTAATATTGTCCTGTTACTTAGTGTTGGTTAATTCTGAATAATCATTCAGTAGTATGATGGTAAATAGTATTATATATATAGTAAATTTATTTTTAACCTCATGTTTACTTTGTCTTTCTCTTTTTCCATTGACCCCATTCCTGCCAATGGCAGTTTTTCACTTACTTAATTTTTTTCTTTAGTATTTTGGTTGTGATCCTTAGTCTAGTTAAGAAGAAAGCTTTTGTACAAGTGTCAATTCACTATAGACTGAGCATGCCCTTTGGACTTCTCCCAAGTAAGGTCTCTAGGAAATCATCAGGATTGCCAGATAGTAAGGTACTTTGTTATGTAGCAGGGTCCTCAAGGAAAATTCAGATATGTAAAATAAGTTGTTTCATAGTTTGCAGAAAAAAGTAAGCATATTATCTACCCACCTGTGGTGCAGCATGTAAATTGAGGAGTCATTTTGGTGCTTAGCAGGCAAGAACTCCTTGAAGGCCTTTAAATCTGCTCTATCTTTCCGCTTTTGTCCTGTAAGGACTTTTACTTTTCCATAGAGTTGTGGAAGAATAACGATTATATTCATGGGTCTGAGTGTTTATTAAATGAAAGGTCACTAAAAATAGTAACACTTTCTCAGTATTTGCTTAGTGAACCTTTCTAGTATGAACAGAGGCAACAATTGAATCTACTTGAAATCATGGTTTTTGAGCTTTTGACGTGAACCTGTTATATTACTTCTCCTTTTTCATAAATGATTTCTTATAGCACAAGAAGTTTGTAAATTTCTTTATTAAGTTAGTTGTGATTAGAATTTTGATTGGTTATGCTTTTTTGTTTTCAAAATTTACCTCTTTTTTCTAGAAGTATAGCTTAAATTAAAGAAAATTTTTTCAAATATTATTCTGAGTCATACTGGCATTTTGATTTATACATGTATTAGCTGAATTTGGCTATCTATCCTCTTATTCTAAACTTTGGGTTTGTTTGTATACCAAATATATATTTGCACTTTCAGTGAGCTTTCCTTTCTACACTATTGTTGTTGTGCTTTTTGTAAGCCTGTTTTGTTTGCCACTTGTAATCAGTCCCAGTTTTAGAGATCAATGCATATATAGAGGAAACCAAAACATAGTCTTATTTCTTTTGGATTGAGTTTTTTTGGTAACAATTTTATTTATATCCTATCCACAGACCTATTCACCCATTTAAAGTATACAATTCAGTGGTTTATAGTGTATTCACAGAATAGTGCAATCATCACCACAGTGTATTGATTGAATTTTTTGCTTATTTGTTTTTATTTCTTTTCCCCTTCTCCTCTGTTTGTATGGAAGTTATACATTTCATTTTTGTTCTTTTAATGGTTACTCTTGAAATATTGTCAAGCATACCTAACAAAGTCAAGCTAATCAGTATTATTCTTTCCTGAACAAATCCAACACATTAAAACAAGTAAGTATGACCACTCCTCTTGACTTGTTTGTTATTATTGTTTCATTTTATTTCTAATTTCTATTTAACTCCATAAACTAGACACCACCACCACCACACCATCATCACCAGTACTGCCACCATCATCGTTGCATTTTTTATATAGACAATAGTTGTTTTTGTTTATTTACATATGTACCAATTTCTTTCTTCACTGTACTTCTTTGCATGTTAGGGATCATTTTCCTTTTTCCTGAAGTACATTTTTTAGAAATTTCTTTGAAGAAAGTTTGTTCATAGTGATGTTTCTATCATTGATCTGGAAACATCTTTATTTTGCTCTGGTTCTTGCGAGATAGTTTTGCTGGGTTCACAATGGTAAGTTGACAGCTACTTTCTCTCAACATTTTGAAAATAATATTTTATTCTCTTTTGGCTTCCACTGTTGCTATTATAATGTGTGAGGTTAGTATGATTGTCATTGTACGTGCGATCTATCTTTATAGCTGCTTTCAAGTTCTTCTCTGTATCTTTGCCATTCTTAATTTCTCTTAAGGAATACGTTTCTAAGTACTTATCCTGCTTAGTATAGAATGTGCCTTTTGTGCCTATAGATTCATATCTTTCATCAGTGCTGGAAGTTTCTCATGCATTAGATTTGCAAATATAGGTTCTCTTCAACTCTTTCTATTCTCTTCTGGGTCTCTTTAGATGTATATTTGACCTTCTTATTTAACCTCCTGTTCCTTTAATCTTTTTTTTCCTCCCATAATCTTCATGTACTTGTCACTCTGTGCTGTAGTATGGGTAATTTTTATATCTACAAGTTTCTAATTCTCTCTTCAGCTGTGTTTAATCTGCCATTTAACTCATTCACTGAGTTTTTGTTTTAAAATTATACGTTTTTTCGTTTTTAGAAATTATGTTTTTCTCATCTTTGTCTAGACATTTTCTTTGGTTTTTTGTGAGGAAGATTAGCCCTGAGCTAACATCTGAGGCTGATCTTCCTCTTTTTGCTGAGGAAGATTGGCCCTGGGCTAACATCCGTGCCCATCTTCCTCTACTTTATATGGGGTGCTGCCACAGCAGGGCTTGACAAGCAGTGCATTGGTGCACGCCCAGGATCCGAACCTGTGAGCCCTGGGCCGCTAAAGCAGAGCACACGCACTTAACTGCTATGCCACCAGGCCAGCCTGTCTAGCCATTTTTAACCTTCTTTTTTTCCTTGCTTTTAAGATATTTTATTCTATTTTTTGTTTTTAACATTTTACATTCACTTTCATTTTCTTTATGTGTCCAGTTCCCCTATGTAAAATAAAAAGTAGATTAATCTTGAAGCACTAATTGAACTTATGTAGTAACTTTACCTTTCTTCTTTTAGGTTTATTTATTTTTTACTTAATAATAAGATGTTATTAGCTAATGTTTTAGGAAGATATAAATGATAATGGCTAAATTGGACTAGGGACAGTAAGACCAGTTAGGAGGCATCTACATGGCATAAATATCAAACTGTAGAATTAGAGAGTGGGAAATATATGTTAAACAAAAACATCACAGGAATTTTTGGAAGAAGGCGGCATAGGAGGATCCTGAGCTCATCTCCAGCCATAGACACAACAAACATACAACTCCCTGTGGAACAATTTTCTCTGAGAGAGATCTGGAACCTGGATGAAAAGAACCTCCACAACAAGGGACAACACAGGGAAGAGTTGAAAAGATAGAAATACAGTCCTGCTGAGGAAAAAACCACATCCTAGCCATGGTGCTTCATGGTTGGGAGTGATCTCAAAGGTATGGAAGAGTAGGGGGATTTGAGCTCCACATTAGGCACCCAGCCTTTAGATCCAGCACAAGAGAGACAAGACCTCAAAATACTTGGCTTTGAAAATGAATGGGGAATATGCCCAGGAAAAATATAGAACTTCATGGAAAGGAAAACCTGCTCTTTTTTTTTTTTTTTTTTAATTTTTTGTTTATTGCAGTAACATTGGTTTATAACATTGTATAAATTTCAGGTGTACATCATTGTACTTCTATTTCTGCATGGACTACATCATGTTCACCACCAAAATACTAATTACAACCCATCACCACACACATGTACCGAATTATCCCTTTCACCCTCCTCCCTCCCCCCTTCCCCTCTGGTAACCACCAATCCAATCTCTGTCCCTATGTGTTTGTTTATTGTTGTTATTATCTACTACTTAATGAAGGAAATGATACGGTATTTGACCTTCTCCCTCTGACTTATTTCACTTTGCATTATACCCTCAATGTCCATCCACGTTGTCACAAGTGGCTGGATTTCATCGTTTCTTATGGCTGAGTAGTATTCCATTGTGTATATATACCACAGCTTCTTTATCCATTCATCCCTTGATGGGCACTTAGGTTGCTTCCAAGTCTTGGCTATCGTGAATAAGGCTGCAATGAACACAGGGGTGCATGTACCTTTGCAAATTGGTGTTTTCAAGTTCTTTGGATAAATACCCAACAGTGGAATAGCTGGATCATATGGTAGTTCCATCGTTGATTTTTTGAGGAATCTCCATACTGTTTTCCATAGTGGCTGCACCAGTTTGCACTCCCACCAGCAGTGTATGAGAGTTCCCTTCTCTCCACAACCTCTCCAACACATGTTGTTTCCTGTCTTGTTAATTATAGCCATTCTGACGGGCGTGAGGTGATATCTCATTGTAGTTTTGATTTGCATTTCCCTGATAGTTAGTGATTTTGAACATCTTTTCATGTGTCTGTTGGCCATCTGTATATCTTCTTTGGAGAAATGTCTGTTCAGGTCTTTTGCCCATTTTTTAATTGGGTTGGTAGTTTTTTTGTTGTTGAGATGCATGAGTTCTTTATATATTTTGGAGATTAAGCCCTTATCAGATGTATGGTTTGCAAATATCTTCTCCCAATTATTAGGTTGTCTTTTCGTTTTGTTGATGGTTTCCTTTGCTGTGCCGAAGCTTTTTAGTTTGATGTAGTCCCATCTGTTCATTTTTTCTATTGTTTCTCTTGCCCGGTCAGATGTGGTGTTTGAAAAGATGTTGCTAAGACCGATGTCGAAGAGCGTACTGCCTATGTTTTCTTCTAGAACTTTCACAGTTTCAGGTCTTACATTCAAGTCTTTAATCCATTTGGAGTTAATTTTTGTGTATGGTGTAAGGTAAGGGTCTACTTTCATTTTTTTGCATATGGCTATCCAGTTTTCCCAACACCATTTGTTGAAGAGACTTTCTTTTCCCCATTGTATGTTCTTGGCTCCTTTGTCAAAGATTAGCTGTCCATAGATGTGTGGGTTTATTTCTGGGCTTTCGATTCTATTCCATTGATCTGTGTGTCTGTTTTTGTGCCAGTACCATGCTGTTTTGGTTACTATAGCTTTGTAGTATATTTTGAAATCAGGGAGTGTGATACCTCCAGCTTTGTTCTTTTTTCTCAGGATTCCTTTAGCTATTCGGGGTCTTTTGTTGTTCCATATAAATTTTAGGATTCTTTGTTCTATTTCTGTGAAAAATGTTGTTGGAACTTTGATAGGGATTGCATTGAATCTATAGATGGCTTCAGGAAGTATGGACATCTTAACTATGTTAATTCTTCCAATCCAAGAGTACAGAATATCTTTCCATTTCTTTGTGTCTTCTTCAATTTCTTTCAGAAATGTTTTATAGTTTTCGGTGTACAGATCTTTCACCTCTTTGGTTAAGTTTATTCCTAGGTATTTTATTCTTTTTGTTGCAATTGTAAATGGGATGGTATTCTTAATTGCTCTTTCTGCTACTTCATTGTTAGTGTACAGAAATGCAACTGATTTTTGTATGTTGATTTTGTATCCTGCAACTTTCCCATATTCGTTTATTACTTCTAAAAGTTTTCTGGTGGATTCTTTAGGGTTTTCTATATATAAAATCATGTCATCTGCAAATAGTGACAGTTTCACTTCTTCCTTTCCAATTTGGATCCCTTTTATTTCTTTCTCTTGCCTGATTGCTCTGGCTAGGACTTCCAATACTATGTTAAATAGGAGTGGTGACAGTGGGCATCCTTGTCTGGTTCCTGTTCTTAGAGGGATAGCTTTCAGTTTTTCACCATTGAGGATGATATTAGCTGTGGGTTTCTCATATATGGTCTTTATTATGTTGAGGTACTTTCCTTCTATCCCCATTTTATTCAGAGTTTTTATCATAAATGGATGCTGGATCTTGTCAAATGCTTTCTCTGCATCTATTGAGATGATCATGTGATTTTTGTTCTTCATTTTATTAATGTGGTGTATTACGTTGATTGATTTGCGAATGTTAAACCATCCCTGCATACCTGGAATAAATCCCACTTGATCATGGTGTATAATCTTTTTAACGTATTGTTGTATGCGATTGCTAGTATTTTGTTGAGGATTTTCGCATCGATGTTCATCAGTGATATTGGCCTGTAATTTTCTTTTTTTGTGTTGTCCTTGTCTGGTTTTGGTATCAGGGTAATGTCAGCTTCGTAGAATGAGTTAGGGAGCTTCCCCACCTCCTCAATTTTTTGGAAGAGTTTGAGAAGGATAGGTATTAAGTCTTCTTTGAATGTTTGGTAGAATTCAGCAGGGAAGCCGTCTGGTCCTGGACTTTTATTTTTAGGGAGGTTTTTGATTACTGTTTCGATCTCCTTACTGGTGATTGGTCTATTCAAATTCTCTACTTCTTCTTGATCCAGTTTTGGAAGGTTGTATGATTCTAAGAATTTATCCATTTCTTCCAGATTGTCGAATTGGTTGGCATATAGTTTTTCATAGTATTCTCTTATAATCTTTTGTATTTCTGAGCTGTCTGTTGTAATTTCTTCTCTTTCATTTCTGATTTTACTTATTTGTGCCTTCTCTCTTTTTTCTTGGTGAGTCTAGCTAAAGGTTTGTCAATTTTGTTGATCTTTTCAAAGAACCAGCTCTTGGTTTTATTAATTTTTTCTATTGTTTTTTTGGTCTCTATTTCATTTATTTCTGCTCTGATTTTTATTATTTCCCTTCTTCTACTGATTTGGGGCTTGGTTTGTTCTTCTTTTTCCAGTTCCTTTCGGTGCATTGTTAGATTGTTTATTTGAGATTTTTCTTGTTTGTTGAGATAGGCCTGTATTGCTATAAACTTCCCTCTTAGAACCGCTTTTGCTGTATTCCATAAATTCTGGCATGTCGTATTTTCATTTTCATTTGTCTCCAGGTATTTTTTGATTTCTTCTTTGATTTCTTCGTTAACCCAATCGTTGTTCAGTAGCATTTTGTTTAATCTCCATGTATTTGTGGCTTTTCTGATTTTCTTCCTATAGTTGATTTCTAGTTTCATACCGTTGTGGTCAGAAAAGATGCTTGGTATTATTTCAATCTTCTTAAATTTATGGAGACTTGTTTTGTGGCCTAATATGTGATCAATCCTGGAGAATGTTCTATGTGCATTTGAAAAGAACGTGTATTCTTCGGTTTTTGGATGGAATGCTCTGTATATATCTACTAGGTCCATCTGTTCTAGTGTGTCGTTTAAGGCCAATGTTTCCTTATTGATCTTCTGTTTGGATGGTCTATCCGTTGGTGTAAGTGGAGTGTTAAAGTCCCCTACTATTATTGTGTTACTGTCTATTTCTGTTTTTATGTCTGTTAATAATTGCTTTATATATTTAGGTGCACCTACGTTGGGTGCGTAGATATTAGAAGTGTTATATCCTCTTGTTGGATTGTTCCCTTGATCATTATGTAATGCCCTTCTTTGTCTCGTTTTACAGTTTTTGTTTTAAAGTCTATTTTGTCTGATATGAGTACTGCTACCCCAGCTTTCTTTTCATTGCCATTTGCGTGGAGTATCTTTTTCCATGCCTTCACTTTCAGTTTGTGAGTGTCTTTAGGTCTGAAGTGTGTCTCTTGTATGAAGCATATATATGGGTCTTGTTTTTTTATCCAGTCAGCCACCCTATGCCTTTTAATTGGAGCATTTAGTCCATTGACGTTTAAAGTAGCTATTGATAAGTATGTACTTACTGCCATTTTTTAACTTTTTTTTTTTTTTTCTCAGTGTTGTAGTAGTCCTTCTCTGTTCCTTACTTCTTCTATACAGAATTGATGGTCACTTTAGTTTGACCTCTGTCTGAAAGCTGTACTCTTTAACTACCCTCCTCCCTCCTTTTATGTTTTTGATATCATATCCAACCTCTTTTTTGTGCATTTGTATCCATTACGTTCTAATCGTGGAAATAGATAATTTTTCTTATTTGTGGTCTTCTCTTTTCCCCTTAAATCAGTCCCTTTAACATTTCTTGTAACACTGGTTTCTTGGTGACAAACTCCTTTAATTTTTGCTTATCTGGGAAAATTTTGATCTCTCCTTCCATTTTGAATGATAACCTTGCTGGGTAGAGTATTCTTGGCTGTAAGTTTTTTCCTTTTAGCACTTTAAATATATCGTGCCATTCTCTTCTAGCCTGTAAGGTTTCTGCTGAGAAGTCAGCTGATAGCCTTATGGGGTTTCCTTTGTATGTAACTTGACATTCTCTTGCAGCTTTTAGGATTCTCTCTTTATCTTTAATTCTGGACATTTTGATTATGATGTGTCTTGGTGTGGGCCTCTTTGGGTTTATCTTGTTTGGGGCTCTCTGTGCCTCCTGTACCTGGATGTCTGTTTCCTTTCTTAGGTTAGGGAAGTTTTCATCTATTATTTCTTGAAATAGATTCTCTGCCCCCTTGTCTCGCTCTTCTCCTTCCGGGACACCTATAACACAGATGTTAGTGCGCTTGATGTTGTCCCAGAGGTCCCTTAGACTGTCCTCACTCTTTTTAATTCTTTTCTCTTTTACCTGTTCACCTTGGGTAATTTCTTCTAGTCTTTCTTCCAGCTCACAGATCCGTTCTTCTGTATCCACTACTCTGCTTTTGAGTCCCTCTAATGAATTTTTCATTTCCAGTATTGTATTCTTCATTTCTGATTGGTTCTTTTTTATATCTTCCATTTCTTTGTTGACATTCTCACTGAGTTCATCTATTCTTCTCCCCAGATCAGTGAGCATCCTTAACACTCTTAGTTTGAACTCTCTGTCGGGTAGGTTGCTCATTTCTGTTTCACTTAGTTCCTTTTCTGGGGTTTTGTCCTGTTCCCTTACTTGGAATGTATTCTTTTGCCTCCTCATTTTGCCTCTTTCCCTGTGCTTGTGTCTACGTATTAGGTAGGTCAGCTACGTCTCCTTCAAAGTGCTGAAAGGAAAAACCTATAATCAAGAATACTCTACCTGGCAAGATTATCATTCAGAATGGAAAATGAGATAAAGAGTTTTCCGGAAAAGCAAAAACTAAAGGAGTAAATTGCCACTAAACTGGCCTTCGAAGAAATGTTAAAGGGATTTCTTTAAGTGGAAAAGAAAAGGCCACAAATAGGTCTAAGAAAATTATCAAAAAAATAACTGGCAAAGGCAAATATATAGTAATGGTAGTGAATCAACCACCTATAAAGCTGGTATGAAGGACAAAAGACAAAAGTACTAAAATCACTATAATAAAAGGGTAAAGGATACACAACATGAAAAGAGGTAAAATATGATGTCAAAAACATAAAACGTGGGGGAGGAGTAAAAGTTTAGAGCTATTAGTATGAGGCCAAAATTAAGGGACCATCAGTATAATGTAGATTGCTGTATATGTGGGTTATTATATATGAACCTCATGTTAACCACAAGGCAAAAACCTGTCATAAATACACAAAAAAATAAATAGAAAGGAACTGAAACATAACACTAAAGAAAATCATCAAATCAGAAGGGAAGAGGGGAAGAGAGCAAGAGAAGAAGAAAGGAACAGAGAAGAACTACAAAAACATCCAGAAAAAAAGTAACAAAATGACAATAAGTACATACTTATATTTAAATTACTTTAAATGTAAATGGACTAAATGCTCTGATCAAAAGACATTAGCATGGCTGAATGGATAAAAAAACAAGACCCATATATATGCTGCATACAAGAGACACACTTCAGATCTAAAGACAGTCACACACTGAAAGTGAGGGGATGGAAAAAGATAATCTATGCAAATGGAAACCAAAAGAAAACTGGGGTAGCAATAATTATATTGGACAAAATAAACTTAAAAAAAAACTTTAACAAGAGTCAAGGAAGGGCATTACATAATGATAAGGGGAACAATCCAACAAGAGGATAAAACACTTGTAAACATCTATGCATGCAACATAGGAGCACTTAAATACATAAAGCAAATATTAACAGATAAAAAAGGAGAAATTGACAGTAACACAATAATAGTAGGGGATTTTAACACCCCACTTACACCAGTGGATAGATCATTCACACAGATGATCTACTAAGGAAACATTGGCCTTAAATGACACATTAGACCAGATGGACTTAATAGATATATACAGAAATTTCATCCAAAAACTGCAGAATACACATTCTTTTCTAATGCATATAAATCATTCTCCAGGATAGATGACATATTAGCCCACAAAACAAGTTGCAATGAATTTAAGAAGATTGAAATATCATCAAGCATCTTTTTTGACCACAACAGAATGAAACTAGAAATCAACTACAAGAAGAAAACTGGAAAAGTCACAAATATTTGGAGATTAAACAAAATACTACTGAACAACTACTGAGTCAATGAAGAAATCAAAGCAGAAATAAGAAAAAATACCTAGAAGTAAATGAAAATGAAAATACAACATACTGATATCTATGGGATGCAGCAACAGCGATACTAAGAGAGAAGTTTATAGCAATACAGGCCTACCTCAAAAAATATGAAAAACCTCAAATAAACAATCTAACATTACACCTAAAGGAACTAGAACAAGAAGAACAAACGAAGCCCCAAATCAAGAGAAGGAAGAAAATAATAAAAATCAGAGCAGAAATCAATGAAATAGAGACTAAAAAGACATAGAAAATATAGATCAATGAAACTTAGAGCTGGTTCTTTGAAAAGAAACAAAATTGACAAACCTTTAGCTACTCACTGAGAAAAAACGAGAGAAGGCTCAAATAAATAAAACCAGAAACAAAAGAGGAGAAATTACAATAGATACCACAGAAATAAAAGAATTATAAGAGAATCTATAAAAAGCTATACACCAACAAATTGGATAACCTAGAAGAAATAGATAAATTCTTAGAATTATACAACCTTCCAAAACTGAACGAAGAAGAAATAGAGAATCTGAATAGACCAATCACTAGTAAGGAGATTGAAACAGCAAACCTCTCAAAAAAGAGAAGTCTGGGACCAGACTGCTTCCCCAGTGAATTCTACCAAATATTCAAAGAAGATTTAATACCTATCCTTTTAAAACTGTTGCAAAATATTGAAGAGGACTGTGTGCTTCCTAACTCATTTTACGAGGCCAACATTACTCTGCTAACAAAACCAGACAAGGACAACACAAATTACAGGCCAATATCTCTGATGAACATAGATGCAAAAATCCTCAACAAAATCTTAGCAAACTGAATAGAACAATACATTAAAAGGATCATAAACCACAATCAAGTGAGATTTATCCCAGAGAGGCAAGGATGGTTGAACATCCACAAATCAATCAACGTGATACACCACATTAACAAAATGAAGAATAAACAAATCACATGATCATCTCAATAGATGGAGAGAAAGCATTCAACAAGATTCAGCATCCATTTATGATAAAAGCTGTCAGTAAAATTTGTATAGAAGGAAATTACCTCAACATAATAAAGGCCATATATGACAAACCCACAGCTAACATCATACTCTACAGTGAAAAACTGAAAGCTATCCCTCTAAGAATAAGAACAAGACAAAGATGCCCACTTTCACCACTGTTATTCAATATAGTATTGGTAGTCCTAGCCAGAGCAATCAGACAAGAAAAAGAAATAAAAGAGATCCAAATTGTCAGTATTTGAAGATGACATAATTTTAAATATAGGAAACCCTAAAGAATCCACCAAAAAACTATTAGAAATAATTAACGAATACAGTAAAGTTGCAAGGTATAAAATCAACATACAAAAGTCAGTTGTATTTTTATACATTAATAACAAACTAGCAGAAAGAGAAATCAAGAATACAATCCCATGTACAATTGCAAAAAAAGAAATAAAAGTACCTAGGAATAAATTTAACCAAGGAGGTGAAAGATCTGTACACTGAAAACTATAAGATGTTGTTGAAAGAAATTGAAGAAGACATAAAGAAATGGAAAGGTATTCCATGCTCATAGATTGGAAGAGTTAACATAGTTAAAATGTCCATACTTCCTAAAGCAATCTACAGATTCAGTGCAATCCCTATCAAAGTCCCAATGACATTTTTCATGGAAATAGAACAAAGAATCCTAAAATTTATATGGAGCAACAAAAGACCCTGAATAGCTGAAGCAAACCTGAGAAGAAAGAACAAAGCTGGAGGCAGCACATTCCCTGATTTCAAAGTCTACTACAAAGCTGTAGTAATCAAAACAGCATGGTACTGGCAAAAAAATGGATGCATAGATCAATGGAACTGTATTGAGAGCCTGGAAAAAAACTCATGCACCTGTGGACAGCTAATTTTTGACAAAAGAGCCAAGAACATACAATGGAGGAAGGAAAGCATCTTCAATAAATGGTTTTGGGAAAATTAGAGAGCCACATGCAAAAGAATGAAAGTAGATCGCTATCTTACACCATACACAAAAATTAAATCAAAATGAATTAAAGAGTTGAATATATGACCTGAACCATAAGACTCCTAAAAGAAAACATAGAATGCTTTTTGACTTCGGTCTTAGCAGTATCCTTTTGAATATGTCTTACCAGGAAAGGGAAACACTAGAAAAAATAAACAAATGGGACTACGTCAAACTAAAAAGCTTCTGCCTGGCAAAAGAAACCATCAACAAAATGAAAAGACAACCTTCCAATTAGGAGAAGATATTTGCAAATCATATACTGTCAAGAGGTTAATATCCAAAATATATAAAGAACTCATACAACTCAGCAACAAAAAAACAACCAATTAAAAAATGGGCAGAGGATCTGAACAGACATTTTTTCAAAGAAGATGTACAGATGGCCAACAGGCATACGAAAACTTTTTCAGCATTACTAATTATTGGGGAGATGCAAATCTAAACCACAATCAGATATCACCTCATGCCCACAAGAATGGCTATTATTAAAATGACAGGAAATAACAAATGTTAGATAGGATGTTGAGAAATGGGAACCCTTGTACACAGCTAGTAGAAATGTAAACTGGTGCAGCCACTGTGAAAAACAGTAGGGAGATTCTTCAAAAAATTAAAAATAGATCTACCATATGGTCCAGCTACTTCACTTCTAGATATTTATCCAAAGAACATGAAAACACTAATTTGAAAAGATATTTCACTCCTATGTTCACTGCAGCATTATTTACAATAGCCAAGACTTGGCAACAACCTACGTGCCCATCAACAGATGAATGGATAAAGAAGATGTGGTATATATGTGTGTGTGTGTGTGTGTGTATATATCCACACACAATGAAATACTACTCAGCCATAAAAAAGATGAAATCTTACCATTTACAACAACATGGATGGACCTTGAGGGTATTAATGCTAAGTGAAGTAAGTTAGAGGGAGAAAGACAAATACTGTATGATTTCACCAATGTGTGGAAGATAAAACAACAACAACAAACAAACACACAGATACAGAGAATAGATTGGTGGTTAGCAGGGGGTTGAGAAGTTGGCGGAGGGCAAAAGGGTTAAAGGGGGACCTTTGTATGGTGACGGATGGCAACTAGACTTTTGGTGGTGAACATGATGTAATCTATACAGAAGTCAAAATATAATGATGTACACCTGAAATTTACATAGTATTATAAACCAATGTTACTTCAATACAAAAAAAGAGAGAGAGAAATGACAGAAAAAATCAAACAAAAAAAACAAAAAAAGGAAGAAGCCCAAAGTCAATTAATTTTAATTGTCTAACTGCTGGACTGACACCATGGAATGAATATGTATATATTTATATGTAATTTATACAAGAATACCATTAAAGGGGCCAACCTGGTGGCGTAGCTCTTCGGTTCGCAAGCTCTGCTTTGGCGGCCCAGGGTTCGCAGGTTCGGATCCCAGCCTCGGACCTATTCACCGCTTATCAAGCTGTGCTATGGCGGCATCCCATATAAAGTAGAGGAAGATGGGCACGCATGTTAGCCCAGGGCCAATCTTCCTCAGCAAAAAGGAAGAGGATTGGCAACAGATGTTAGCTCAGGGCTAAAGCTTCCTCAAAAAAAAAAAAAAGAAGAAGAAGAAGAATACCATTAAAATATATAGTGCTTGTTGAAAAAAAAAGAAAGAAAGAGATATTACAAAGACAGTTCTGGGCTATTCTGTGTGAGAACCAAGAAAGAGTTGTCAAAAATTACACCAAGTTTCACCTTGGGGGATGAGAATGATTTTTGCATTTACAGGTTTGGAAAAATTGAGAAAATTATTAGCTTTAGAATGTGAGAACGATGTTAGGACATTAGGGTAGAAAGATCCATTAGGTAAAAGAAAATACAGATCTAACATTCACAAAGTAAAACTTTGCATATCATTATGATAAGGAAAGTGGAAACAAAGGGAGTAGAAAAACTCCAGAGGAGTTAAATTCAAAAAGAGACTGAGACTTAGATATAATCCAAATTAGGTCCTAGAAATAGATGTAGAGTCTGTTGAACAAGACAAATGGTATAGTTGAGAAGTTAGATTAAATAAAGTCAGTGAAACGATTGATAAATTCATTGAGTTTATAAGTCTTACTATCTTTTCCTATAGACTTGACTTGCAATTTTTGGGTGTACATGGACTTTTTTTCTAGATAGGCCAATTTCAAATAAGCACAAGAAAAGATGTTCAACATCACTAGCCTTGGGGAAATGCAAATAGAAACCACGATAAGATACCAGTACACATCTATTAGAATGTTTAAAATTAAAATCAAACAACTTAACAACACCAAGTGCTGACTAGGATGAGGGACAACTGTAACTCTCATACATTGCTGGTAGGAGTTCAAAATGGTACGGCTCCTCTAGAAAACAGTTTGGCAGTTTTTTATAAAGTTAAACATACACTTACCAATGACCCAGCAATTACGCTCCTGGGTATTTATTGTAGGGAAATGAAATTTGTGTTCACACAAAAACCTGTGTTTGAATGTTTATAGAAGTTCTAGTTATAATCACCCAAAAGGGGGACAACCCAAATGTTCTTCACAGGTAAATGCTACTCAGCAATCCAAAGGAAAGTGCTATTGACTGAGCAATTTGGATGAATCTCAAAGGCATTATGCTGCAGCAATCTCAAAGGTTACTTACTGTATGATTGACACTCTTGAAAAGACAAAACTATAGTATGGAGATCAGTGGTTGCCAAGGGTTAGGGAGATAGTGTAAGTGTAAAGGGATAGCAGGAGGGAGGTTTTTTAGAGATGGAACTGTTTGATTGTAGTAGTGGTTATACATGTATACATGTGTTAAAATTCATAGAACTGTACACAAAAAGTTAATTTTAGTATATGGTAATTGTTAAAAATTCTTGTGTCTTTTTTTTTTTTTTAAAGGCAATTTAGCAACAGCCATAAAAATTTAAGCACATGCTCCTCTAAGTAGTTCCACTTCCAAGAATGTATATAGCTGTCCATGTGGTAGCCAATGGCCACATTTGGTTACTGAGCACTTGAAATGTGGCTTGTTTGAATAGAGATGTAATTAAAGTATAAAATACACACTGGATTTCAAAGACTTAGTACAAGTAAAAGAATGTACAATATCTCATTACTAATTTTTTACATTGATTTCCATGTTGGAATGATAATATTTTGGACATAATGAGTTAAATATAATATATTTTAAAAATAAAAAAAGCCATTTTGTGCCTTATAGATGCAGTCTATTTGATCCTTTACTATGTTTCAAAGTATATTGTCATAGAATTATTTGTGGAAAGGTGTTCTCAGAGCTTTAATCTGAAATGCAACTGTAATGGAAATGCCCCCTCCCCCACCTGTGCTCATTTAGTGCTGTTAAATGTATAACCATTTACATATTATTCCAACAGTTTTGATATAATAAGATCAAGAGACTGTGTTAACTTCATGCACCTGTTTTCCAAGCATCCATTGACAATATGATAAACTAGTTTTGTATATTTCTAATTTAAAAACAATGAATTTGGTTCATAATTGAATGACTTTTAGTACACTTAGTCTTTATATAAAAATTTGATTTTCCAACTAAAACTGCCCATTTAATTGCTGACTTCATGAGTTCTGTAGTAGCTTTTTGGGGAAAAGAGGGTTTTAGAAAAGCTTTGATTTATTCTTTTTTCATGGTCTGTACTTCAAAGTGAAATTTTCCTTGCTTGATTACACCTAGGGGAAGAGGGATGGACATGAAGGGGGAAAATCAAAGTAAGCTATGCTTTAAAAAGAAAAGAAAAAGCAATCACAGCCTGGAAAACAAATTGGCCTCTTTAGTTTTGTATTGTTTCAGCTAAACCCTGTGATGAGGTAATTCCTGGTGAACTACTTTCTTACAAATGCTGCTGTTGTCTTACTATCTTGCTATTTAGAAAAGAACAAATTAAGAGAAATAGTGAATACATGTTTGATGAGTTAGGTAGATTTGGTCTTTGTTGGTATTGCTTCTTAGATGTAAAATGTGAAATGGTTCTGAATAATGGGCTTTTAGATTCTATTTTTTTTAAGTGGTAGCTATGAAAGTATGAAATAAATACTAGGTAAAATGGTATTCATAGTTTCACATTCTATATTTTGTGATTAAAATTGGGCAGGAATCCAAAAAGATATGTAACTTCAAATGCATTAGCGTCATATTTTTGTTTATTCTTTGATGATTTCCCTCCTAGTATGAATTTGAGATTAGTTTTGCTGGAACAATAGCAACAACAACAAAAAAAAATGAAGAAGAAAATGTTTTATTTTAAACAATAGATTTTATACAGGCTTTTGCTTTTAATTGCTGTTGACTATCAGCTGAACATTGTAACCTTAACTTTAGGAAGGGAGCCTTACCTTTCAATTTCTGTTTGATTTTAAACCAGCTATGTTAAAGTCTTGCTCTGGAAATAAAAATGTTACATTCTCAGCTTTTGGAAATAGGAACTACAGTGAGATATAACTTATAAAAGCCTCTCTCCCTCTTTTTAAGTAAGAGACACTGAAAGTTGAGTTTAGAATGCTTTCCCCTTTGCAGAAAACAGTTTGATTTGTGTTTACCTTGATCTTATTAGTTGATAATTTGAGTTTGGAGTATGTGTATAGAGATCATATTATTTATGTATTCTGTTAATACAGAATATTTTTAAAATTTAGTTATTTTCCAATAGAAATGCACAGAACATTTTGATTTTGCATGCAAACATATACATACATGCACAAAGTTTTAAAGAAATTTACAATGTTTCAAACTAATCTAGAAATAGGGTTGGGGTGGAATTATAGGGAACTTCACTTTTTCTTTAATATATGATTGTTTTGTGTGTGCCAGGAGGATATTACTTTGAGAAGAAAGAAAACCAATACAGAGAATTTTTATTACTGTTACTACTGATACTGTGTATTTCATTTTTATGGTAGCTTCTTAAGGTAGATTTTTCCATTCATTTGAGAAAAGTATACTCCACAAATACAGACTCATTAGTTTAAGACTCATTACATTTCCTGTGTTGCTACTATAACGAATCTTGCAACCTACTGCGTATTTCTTGCAATTTGCTCTGATTTCTCAAAAATCGTTGTTAAATGCTTTCATTGTTTCTGTAGAATTGACTAGCTCATAAAAGCAACCTGTAATTATATCGTCTTTTTCATAGTTTTCATTTTCCACCTCTCCTCTTTTATACATGCTCACATAATTGTAAACTGCTACTGATCATTTTTTGAAAGATATCATATGAATATCAAATGATTCATAGCTCTCCAATGAGAATCATACTTAAGGGATATAGAAGTTTTTTTAAAGTATGTAATAAATTTAGACACTGATATCCAAGCCAGTATTGAGAAGTGAAATATAAAAATTTATCTTGTGACATTTGTATTGATAGCTTAGGATGAGAAAGAGTTTGAAGTCATCTTTCTGTTCATAATAGTAATATCAATTATTATTAATTCTCATAATTGTGTAATATTAATATTAATTTGCCTATGACCAAAGGATCGCCTTTATAAAATTATCTTTGAAATTCAGTAGTGATAAGAGAACTAAATATTTTTCCTTTCCAATATGTCAGAATTACTGTCCAAAAATTTAGAGGAATGTTTAGGGAGTGAAAAGTGAAAGATTACTATTGGAATATTGATTATAATTATGATTAAGGATAATATGGTCTAATTTTATTACTAAATTATTCACTGCTTTCTACATGTAGAAGGAAATGCTAGCTCTTAATTCATATTTAACATGTGACTCTAAAGTGAGAACATAAATTTGTCTAAGAATTTTAATTTTATCAGATTTTAAAAGAAAATTTTGACTTTTATTTCTAACTCCTGAATTGCTTAAGAAAGTGATTTTATGACAGGAATGCTAAACAATAGAAACTGATAAGAAGAAGATGCTTTGAGATTTCATATAATGTACTTTGGCTTTTAAATTTTTTTTCCTAAAGATTGATTTATAAGTTGTCATTATGAATGTATTGTGGATGCAAATGTACATTTAAAAAAATTAAAGATATTCTAATAAAGAATCAATAGAAGAATAAGATGTAATAAATAATTTTGAATCCTAGTAGAGGCTCTGCTGGTGCTTCAAAAATTATTAAGGAAAAAGTCTAAGGGAACAAGGTTCATAAATAGTGGGAATTAGATTTAGGTGCTAAGAAAGACACAGGACACTTGAGGTAGAAGGGAGGAGAAAAGGAGTTCTGGGATAGTTTTGGTGAGTTCCTGGTACCACCCCGTAATAAGAGTTTAACATTTGTGGAAGAATGAAGGCAACATTGAGGAGGGCAAGTCAGAGACCCTGAGAAATGTATGTGTAAGAATTTTATAAGAGGAGTGGTGGGGCTGACTTAGTTGGATGGATGGGATCTGGGAGGTGATATTATGGTAATAGTCAGCCCCAGTGGTCTAGTGGTTAAGATTCAGCGCTCTCACCACCACTGCCCAGGTTCCTTTCCTGTTAGGGAAAGCACCCTGCCCGGCTGTCAGTTGCCATAGCAGCGGAGCATTATCTGATATAGTGTGGGAAGGTGAGATGACTGCACAAAAAGACCAGGCAGGGTTTAGCTCTGCTGTACACAGGGTCACTAGGAGTTGACTCCATGGCGCTAACAACAAATTATAGTAAGGAGACCAGAAAGGATGGGGTTACTTTGGAAAAAAGATTGGTAATGAATTTCTAAGGCACTTTCATTTTATGTAAAATGAATTGGTGACCACTGTCCAATATCTGATATTAAATTACAAAAGAAAGACTTCCTCCAGATTTGACACAAGATATTCTATAGTCAACATTATTATCAGCAGTAACAGATATATTTTGAGTTGTTGATTTTAACTTTGGTTAAAACATCCTTTGGAGATTGGTTTAAGAGAAAATAGGTCAAAGGAGGATATCAAAGATTTAAACCTAAAATGACAAATTATAAGTATTAAAAAGGAATAGGATAATTGTTTTTAATATTAAAGAACAGTTACCAACTACTACATCATAGTTGGATTTTATCCAAACTGTAGTTGGATTTTATCCAAATTTTACTTTATTACTATTAATGAAAATTAGAGAACCTGAACAGAATTTTATCTTTAGTCCAGTAAGTCATCCAATTTATTTGATACTTACTTAGAGGGAGTATTTTTCTTTTTTTATGATAGCTTATTGATTTTTTCCTCATAATTATTCTTCCTTTCTGTTATTATCTTCAGTACCACTCTTTTGCCCTTTAAACAATATTCAAACTTTAGAGTTTAATTAGGAATTGGGTAAAAGATTGAATAGACATTTCTCCAGAGAAGGTATACAAATGGCCAATAAACTCATGAAAATTTGGTCAACTTCTTTAGTCATTAGTGAAAAGCAAATCAAACTAAAATAAGATACCACTCTACATCCACTAAGATGGCTATAATCAAAATAACAGAAAATAACAAGTGCTAATAAAGATGTGGAGAAATTGGAACCCTCATACATTGCTGATAAGAATGTAAAATAGTGCAGCCATTTTGGAAAACAATTTGGCAATTCTTCAAGGGTTAAATGTAGAATTACCATATGACTCAGCAGTTCCGTTTCTAGATGTATACCCAAGAGAACTGAAAACATATGTCTATGCAAAAACTTGGACACTAATATTAATAACAGCATTATTCATAATAGCCAAAAAAGGGAAACAACCTAAAAGTCCATCAACTGATGAATGGAAACTAAAATGTGGTATAGCCATTCAATGTAATATTATTCAGTCATAAAAAGGAATGAAGTACTGATTCATGCTACAGCATGGATGAACATTGAAAACATTATGTTATGTGAAAAAAGCCAAACACAAAAGGCTGTAGTTCTATGGTTCTATTTATATGAAAGTTCCAGAATAAGCAAAACTATAGAAACAGAATGTAGATTAGTGGTTGTCTGCTGCTGGGGAGAAATAGGGAGTGACTGCTAATGGGTACAGACTTTCTTTTTGGGATGATGAAAGTGTTCTGGAATTAGATAGTAGTGATGGCTGTGCCACTTTGTGAATATACTAAACTGAAATGTACACGTTTAAAAGGTGGGTTTTATGCCATATGAATTCTATCTTAGTATAAAAGAAAAAGAAAGGACAAAAAAAGAAGTCACATTTGAAAGCGATATAAAGTATTAAGTATAGAGGCTGATAAAGTTACAAGGGGAGACTGGAGTCAAATGGTAAAGTTTTTTATTGTTGATTTATAACAGTTCTTTATATATTCTGCATACTAGACTTTTGTCAAATATATGATTTGCAGATATTTTTTCCCATTCTCTGGATTGGCTTTTCACTTTCTTGGTAGTGTTTTTTAAGCCTCAAAGTTTGAAATTTTACTGAATTCCAATTTACTTTTTCTTTGGTTGCTTGTGCTTTTAGTGTCATGTCTCTGGAACCATTGCTTAATACAACGTCACAAAAATTTAATCCTATGTTTTCTTCTAAAATTTTTATAGCTTTAGCTCTTACATTTAGGTCTTTGATCCACTTTGAGTTAATTTTTGTATATGATGTGAGGTAGAGGCAAAGGACACTTCTTGTCCTTCTTGTTTACAAAACACATTTTCACAATTTTGCCTTTACTTGAAAGTGTTCTTGCGCTTGGGCTAATCTTCCCGTAGTCTGAATCATCTCCAAATTCTGTCTGTCCTTTATGATCTAGCTCAAATGCCTGGAAATCCTTTTAACTTTTCTCTCCTTTACCCTCCAAGAAACCAAGAATAATCTTCTCTCTCATATAGCTTTATCTATATCCTTTTTATAGCACCTCTGCCACTTTCCATCTAGTATTATAGTTATTTATGTAAGTGTATTAGCATTCCCTCCCTAAGGGCAAGTTCATAGTTGGATTTGTTTTCTATAGTTTAGCATTTAGTATATATCTGTTGACTGATTTATGATGATAGACTCCTGATATAGTGGAGGCAAAAGGAAATTACGCTTGTTTAGAGAAGGAATAAGGTTAATCTAAAACACCAGTAGAATAGTAATCCTCAGTCACCACTGAATGTGTAGAATGTGTATTTTTTACTGGTCCTTTATTAATTTTATTATTCTAATATGTAAGAAAGGAATATACTTTTATTGTAAAATGACTTTTACCTTGTGGCATCAAGTTACAAATGCAATGTTTTTGTGGAATTAGAAATAGAAGACTTTAGATGAAAACATTTTTGGGGGCCAGAGAGGAATACTGCATTATATAATTTAACTGGCCAATTAGGTATGATTAATAATATTTCTTATATTTTGTCTTATTTTAAACATTAATCTTCTTTTACAAATGGACGTTTACAGAAAATAGTGAAAAAAAGTTTACCTAAAAAAATCCCTGCAGTGCCAGTTATTGGAAATGTTTCTGGAAAACCTGAGTAATACATTACCCTACTGAAGAAAATTGCCTGGGAAAACTGTGACTGACAGCTTATGTTAAGGTTTGTAATCTTACACAGGTGTCATGCCAAGTTTTCATTTATTCACTTTCTTAAAAGTGGAAAGAGACTTAGAAAAATATAGGCTTACCACAGAGTTCCTTTAGAGAAACCATTGTCATATGAGGGGATGTCCCACTGAGCTTGCCTGTAGTTGTAGCCAGTGATTCGTTAAGAAGATATGGAGCCTGTTGCTAGGTCTTATAAGGTCATTTTGAGAGGCTACAAATTGATCAAAAGGACAAGTTCTTCCTTTGGTGCTACAGAGAAGTAAGCATAGTTCCATGAACTTTGATTTTTGATTTGTTAGGTTAGGGCTGTTTATTAGCAAACTACTAAGCAAGTTATAGAGCTTTATGAAAACCTGATATTCATAAAATTAAGCACTATAGTAGAGAGTACTGAGATACATGATTAGAGACTTGTAAATTAATATTAAACATTTTGAGCTGTGAATAGTTGGATTTTCAGAAAAATGTTTTATCAGTGTTGTTTTGAATTAGTCATGGTCTTCAATGACTTAAATTGTTGCTTTTCAATCGTATTATTTAGTTTCATTAATTTCGTTATTTGGTATCAAATATATGTTTGGCTTAAAGAATCTTTTCTGTTTGTTTTTGACCTATAATATTCCAATAACTGAACTATCATATATTATATCTCCAATATGAATCATCTATAACCTTATTGCTAAAGCAGATGTATGCAAAATACCCTCGTCTTCAAATTTATTCAAATAGGGATATATTATTGGTGATGTGTGGCTATGAATGTGTAACATATAAATAGCTTACAACATACTGTCAAGGTAAGAAAAAATATTTATAGGACATTGTTTTATGATATAAAATCATGTGTATATGGTCAAGTAATATGTGTGTGTGTATGTGTTCTTGCATAAAAAAGTCGTTATACATGACTTTACAATCCTAATCCATTCTTCCAAGGACTAACTTTATTAAATAGGTGAGACTCTGCATTACTGCTTGTCATTCTACTATTGCAATTTAATTTATTGGTTCTTAAAGGCTTTTATCATTTGATATTCCAGTTTTCACAGGAATTTAAAAATATATATTCTTCCAGAATGTATCACATCTTAATCATTTATTACATTAAAGATCTGTCTTGCTTTTATCACTTTCCTAACTGTGTGTCCTTAGGCAAGTTACTTTACTTCTTTGTGCTTAATTTTCCTCACCTATAAAATGAGGATTATAATAATGATCTCTTTCATGGAGTGATTGTGAAGATTAAATAATTCTTGTAAATGTCTTAGAACAATGCCTGGTGCAAGTTAGCACTCATTAAATGACAACTATTATTAATGTTTAGCACCCTAGTGGGATTAATTGACTTGGTAGGAGACTTATAAATGGGACACATAGTAGGGCATCTCTAATTCCCTATGTCCCCACTCTTAAGGGCATAGTAAAGGGACCTATAGAGGAATCTAGAAGTTTAACTTGTGACAACCTTCCACAAATGCATAATTTCTTTCAAGACTTCTATGTAAATGTTACTCCATAATATATCCATGTTTATTTTAATATAAATGTTTTCAGTTACCATTTAAATCATTTTTCTCTTTTTCCTCTTCCCCACTATACCCCTATCTTTGAATAAAATTGAATCAGCAAGAAGATGCACCAAATTTATCTTATAGTTTTGCCTGCCTTATGGCCACCTGCCAAGCTCATCTAGTTACTCATACTTCAGTTTGAGAAGCACAGGGAACAGAGAGACTGTAGGGAAGGATTGGCAGCAAAAGGTGGGAGGCAGCTGGAATAGGAAGGAAATGCTGGTGAAAGAGATATTAGGATTCTGTTAGATTAGAGTTATTTATAGAAATTTGGCTTTTAAACATTTTTTTCCTTCTAAGTTGTCTTTGCTCAGGCTACAATGACAAATACCATAGACTGGGAGGCTTAAACAACAAGAATTTATTTCTCACAGGAGGCTGGGAAGTTCAAGATCAAAGTGCCGGCCAATTCTGTTCCCCAATGAGGGCCCTTTTCCTGGCTTGCAGATGGCTACCTTTTTGCTGTGCCCTCACACAGCAGATAGAGAGAGAGGGAGAGAGAGAGCATGCTAGTCTCTTCCTTTTCTTTTAAGGACACTAATCCATCATGGAGACCCACTCTTATGACATCATCTAAACCTGATTACCTACCTAAGGCCCAGTCTCCAAATACCATCACGTTGGGGGTTAGGGCTTCAATGTATGAATTTTGGAAGGGATACAAACATTCGGTCCATAACATAATGAAAAGAAAGCTAACTATTATTAGCTATAACTTGCATCCATAATTTATTCAACTTAATGAATTATGAGTTTGTTTTTAGTGCCATCAAGTCAATTCTGACTCCTACGACCCTGTGTACAACAGAGTGGAACCCTGCCTGGTCTTTTTTTTGTCATCCTCTCACCTTCCAGTGCTATATCAGACGATGCTCTGCTGCTATTCATAGGGTGCTCATGGCCAATTTTTTCAGAAGTGAGTGGCTAGGTCCCTCTTCCTAGTCTGTCTTAGTCTAGGAAGCTCCACTGAAACCTGTCCACCAAGAGTGACCCTCTAGGTATTTGAAACACTGGTGGCATAGCTTTCAGCACTGCAGCAACATGCAGCCACCACAGTATGACAACCAACAGATGGGTGGTGTGGTTCCCTAACCAGGAAACAAACCTAAGCCTCAGCCAATATTAACCACTAGACCACCACTGGTGGCTGAATTATCAGTAGCTCAAGATAAATTAAGTGTAACATGATTGAATTTGTATGGTATAATAATTTATATAAGAATAAATTTTATTTTTCGTAATGCACAGACATGTTGCATAGTTGGTTATCTACAATGTCTGGGACTTGAGCACTTGTGACATGGCCAAGGTGGTCATTGGGATTCCCAACTTCTCTTTTTGATGCCCTTTCTCACTCTTTCCTCGCTCCCAGTATTGCTGTCTTCTTTTCTCCCAAGCACAAGTACATTTTTAGGAAAGAATATGATAAATTCAATCAAATGGAGTTGTAAATAATTTTCTCAAATCACAAATGCTATGTTTTCTCTGCCTAGAGTATGTGATTTTCATGGAGGCCAAAGCCTTTAAGTAGCTTACACTGCTTATGTTAAAAAACTAAAATACATTTTTTAAATTCATTAATGAATTAATATCAATACTAAAATGTGAAAGTTTATTAGAATTTTTTCAGGATTTGGTATGTGATATCTGGATATAATTGACAAGTTGAGTGAAAATTCTTAAGCAGTGATTTTAAATTGGGAAAATGTGTAATATTCATAAATTTATTTTTATTGAGCACTTATGTACTGTGCATTCTAAGTGCTGAAGTACAGCAGTGAGAAAACAAAATTCCTGCTCTGTTTTGAAGAGCTTACATTTTAGTAGGGGACACAGATGAAAAGCAAGATAAATGAACGTGGAGTAAGTTAGCCAGTGATAAATGCATGAAAATATTAGAGTCTAGGGAGTCATAGTATGAGTCTACATATGTGTGTGGGAAATGCTGTTTTACATAGCGTGGTCAGGAGGCTTCTCTTAAGGTGGCATTTAATTTTACAGACTCAATTGAAATGATTCAATAAACCAGGTGACTATTAAGATAAGGGCATTCTGGTCAAAGGGAACAGGAAGGATAAAGGCCTTGAGACAGGAGCAAGCTAAACACATTCAAGGAAAAACCAAGGGGTCAGTGTGGCAGGAGCAGAGTAAATGATGGGGAGAGAGGTAGAAGATAAGATCAGAGAGGTTCAGGGATGAGATCATGTATGAACTTGGAGACCATGGTGAAGACAGTATGTTACTATGAATGAGAGAGAAAGACAGTACAAGATCATTTTGGTTTCTAGATAGATAACATGCATCTAGAAGAGCAAGGGTGAAAGCAGAGTTACCAGTTTAAAGCTATTTAGTATTTCCAGTCAGACATGATAGGAGCTTGGAGCAGTGTGGTGACAACGGAGTCACATTCTAAATATATACTTAGAAGGCAGAGTCAATAGATTTTTTTTTTTTTTTTTAAGATTTTATTTATTTATTTTTCCCCCAAAGCCCCAGTAGATAGTTGTATGTCGTAGTTGCACATCCATTCTAGTTGCTGTATATGGGACGCGGCCTCAGCATGGCCGGAGAAGCGGTGCGTCGGTGCTTGCCCGGGATCCGAACCCGGGCCGCCAGCAGCGGAGCGCGAGCACTTAACTGCTAAGCCACGGGGCCGGCCCGAGTCAATAGATTTTTGCCAATGTATTGAATAGGCATATGAGAGAAAGAGAGGAGTAAATGAAAACTCCAAAGTTTTAGACTGACTAATTGGTTGAATAGAGTTGCTTTTTACAAGAAATGGGGAAGCATCGTGGAGGAACAGATTAGTAGGGGAAGATGAAGAGTTCTTGGTCTTGCTAATTTTAAGATATTTATTAGATAGCCAAGAGGAAATGTCAAGTAGGCAATTGGATACATGAGTCTGGGTTTCAGTAGGGATGATGGCACTGTAGTTAAAAATTTGGGAAATATTAGTATATAGATGGTATTTACAGCCATTGAACTGGATTAGATTCCCCAGGAAGTAAGTGCATGTAAACAAAAAAAGAGGTCCCAAGATTGAGTCTGGATTACTTCAATGTTTAGAGGTCAGAGAGAAGAAGAAAAATCAAGAAAAGAGACTGAGGGCCGGCCCCGTGGCTTAGCGGTTAAGTGCGTGCGCTCCGCTGCCGGCGGCCCGGGTTCGGATCCCGGGTGCGCACCGAGGCACCACTCCTCCAGCCATGCTGAGGCCGCGTCCCACATACAGCAACTAGAAGGATGTGCAGCTATGACAGACAACTATGTACTGGGGCTTTGGGGGAAAAATAAATAAATAAAATCTTTAAAAAAAAAAAAGAAAAGAGACTGAGAAAAAGCAGCCAGTGAGTTAGAAAACCAAGAGAATGTGGTGTTCTGGAAGACAAGTGAAGAAAGAGCTTCAAGGAGGAAGGCGTGGCCAACTATGTCAAATGCTCCTGATTGAATAAAATGAAGCCCTAGAAATCACCATTAGATTAGGAAAGATGGAGGCTATTGATGATCTTGAAAAGAGTGGTTTCAGTGGAAGGGTGAGGTGATTGGAATGGATTCATGAAGAAAAAAGATGAAAGGAAAAGAAGTGGAGATAGTGAATATGCAAAAATTTTTTTCAATGAGTTTTGCTATAATCAGATGAGAGAAATCAGGCAGTAGCTAGAAGCATCATGGAGTTCATGGAGGTTTTTGTTTTTATCTTGTTTTGCTTTTTTAGGATGGAGAAATATTACATTTATTGTATGATAGTGAGAATAATCAAAGACAGGTAAAAAATGATACTATAGGAGAGGAGAAATCTGCAGTAACAATGTCTTTGAGAAGGCTTAAAGGAATGGGATCTAGTACTCAATACACAGCAGTGTCCTTGGATGGAAGCTTAAAGAATTTATTCATTGTAATAGGAGAGAAGGCAGAGTATGTGTGTCAGAATACAGTTAGTCAGATTTGGTGTGGGAGCATCTGGAAGTTTTCTTTCTGGTTGCTTTTATTTTCTCAGTGAAATAGGAAAGAATCAACTGAATGTGAATATGGAAGAGGTATTGAAGATTTGAGGAGAGAGAAGTGTGAAATAATCATTGATGAAAGTACAAGAATGACTAGTGAAATGTGGTATTGAAGTTTTGAGGAGAGAGAAGTGTGAAATAATCATTGATGAAAGTAAGGGAGTGACTGGTGAAATGTAGCATTGTTGGGAATTGCTAAGGGCTTACTTGAGGTTCCTTCTTGAATTTCAAGTGAAATCAGTCAACAGGGTTATGTTTTTTCTTCAGTCACATTCACCTGGTTGGGTGCAGGTGTAGGATAGGTGGAGGTTTGGATTTCCTTAGGATTGGGGTTTTTGCAAGTGGGTACACTGAAGAGAGGGAAGAGAAAGGGACATAAAGGGTATGTGCAAGAGGGTGATAATAATGCTTGACCATGGTGTCTAAGCCTGGTAAAGAGGGAAGTAATTACATGAAGTGGGTAAGAAACAGTGAAAAGTGGTAGAAAGCTGGGAAGAAGAAGATGGTGGTCAGAGAGTGGACTGCTTGAAATTAGTAATGACAAAGTCTTGGATATGACCCCATGGGAGTAGGTGGCTGTGGCAGAGGGAGGACAAGACTATTGGAAATGAGGATGTCAAATAGATGAGAGGCCAGGGTATTAGGATGATTTAAGTTGGTATTGAAATCATTGAGAGTTATGACAAGTGATAGTGGAGACAGGAAAGGAAAGGAGGGAGGAAGGGATGAAAAAAGAAGACAGAGAGGGAGAGGAAAGTATGAGGGAGAGTGACCTAGAAAGGTGTTATCTTCTCTGTGCAAATCATTTTGTTAGGTATTGTAATGATTACAGAAAAGTGTAAGATATAAGGAACTGGGCAATGAATTCTTATATAAAAAAATATAAAAATACCTCTTCAGGGGCCAACCCGGTGGCGTAGTGGTTAAGTTTGCATGCTCCGCTTTGGCGGCCTGGGGTTCGCAGGTTTGCATCCCAGGCGCAGACCAATGCACTGCTTGTCAAGCCATGCTGTGGTGGCATCCCATATAAAGTAGAGGAGGATGGGCACAGAGGTTAGCCCAGAGCCAATCTTCCCCAGCAAAAAAGAGGAGGATTAGCGTCGGGTGTTAGCTCAGGGCTAATCTTCCTCACACACACACAAAAAAACACAACACCTCTTCTAAAAGAGAAGGAAAGGTGAAGAATTGAAGTTGTCTTAGAGAAGAGTAGAATAAGGGTTGATTTAGTTAATTATTTTTAAGTATCCAAATGATATTTGAGTATGGGATGCTGAGCAATTATTTTCTATTTTCATAGAGGATGGAATACGTGGTTATGGTGCCTGATTACTTTAACTCTACTCTAATACACAGACATGGTACCTTTAAGAAATCAGCAAAATAGCACATATTTTTATTCTTTTGCTTTTTATGAATACAGGAGATTTTAAGCAAATTACTGTTAGATATTCCTTCTATAGGGAGAAAATAAAGTTCCTATGAGAGTAGACAGAAGAGATTAAAATTATCCTATGAAACAAAGACGTTATTCTATTCTTTCCGTTTAAGCGTATTAGAAGTTATCTAACAAATTTAACTAGTTAAGGTGGGGATTATGGTGGAGAAAAGTTAAAAATTTGATGTGTTTGAAACACTTTCAAAATTAATTTGAAAGTTTTCAATAAGTAGAGAACACTTTATGAAGATCCCACAAGGAGCAAAAAGTTCTTATAAATTATGGGATTATATTAAGTGAGCTATTCTTTTAGGTTATCCGTAGCCTCACAGTTTGGTACTTCTAGAAATTCCTCTTCATCTTGCAATTCACCCACACAGGCAAAGCCCTGGCAATGCTACTGAAAGCTTGTAAGAACTTGACTCACTACGAAGCTGGGACTTTGAAGGTACAGGACATTCATCTACCTCAGTCTTTCTTTCTTTGAAAGTATTATCTCATTATTTAAGACATCTCTTTATAGGAGTTTAGTATTAGAAGTGCTTTTAGAAATTGTCTTGCCAAAACTTTCATTTTATTGCCGAAAAACTACGAAAAAAGGAATTTTATTCAGATGCTAATTCAAGGGAGTGGAATCTAATCAAAGTATTTAGACATTATGAAATAAAAAGTATGTATGACCTTATGGAACCAAAGTAGTCTTTTGAACTCATACAAGGAGATTCTGAAAGAGGAATTATCCAAATGATTTCCCAGAGATGAATTATATTATCGGTAGTTAGTATGCTCATCAATTGTACAGGAAAATGCTGATCTCTCTTGAAAATTGTGGTAGCATGGATAGCATAATTCACACACGTATATACTTTACATATATGTGTAATTCATATATGAATATATATGTAATAGTCAAGAAGAAAATACTATAAATCTTGAATGGACCTAACAGAGTAGAAAAATAAGTAGAGGAAAGTTGTTAGGGGTTAAAAACAATAAAACAAAAACAAAACTGAACTTAAATGTTAACAGTGATTGTAGAGCATTAAAAAACAAAAAAGCAACCAGCAGTTAGGATTCAAGGTGGGCTGATAGCCCACCTATTTTTTATACTATATATAAAATTCATAACTTTGCTGTGAAATCTCTAATTGTTGACGAGGAGATTGGAGAGTTGGAAAGGAAAAGGAGGGAAGAAGTTGACAGCATGGACGAGGTGGGTTAGGTGAGGAGTGACCAGGGGAGAAGCTGGGTGGCCGTAGATAGGAAATATCTGTTCCAGTTAGATAGTAGTGTAAGTTTTCTTTCTTATTTCATGATCAAGACATTTTAAGCCCTGTAAATTTTATCATAATGTTCCTTTTTCTGAACTTAAATGTTTTACTTAGATAAAGACTGTTATCTCATTCTAGTTCTTGGCAAGAATTATTAAAATGGCTGTATACATGCATAAAAACAGGGGGATGGGAACTAGAAATGACATCATCTGGACCATTTATTCACTTTCCAAAAAAAGGAAGAGGGACAAAATGTTTTTAGAGTTCTAGTTTGCTTTCTTGAGATAACTAGTTTACTTTATTGTTTTTGTTTCTATAAATTTTCTAAAGGGAAATAAATAATCAAGTTAATCTCTCTTGGCATATTACTTTAATTGTATGTATTTGTTTATTTTTCAAGCACTGAAGTGCCATTCTAGTGATTAAGCAAGTGCATTGTAGCCTGTGGTGGGCTAAGGTGACAAGTATGTGGCTTGAAGCCAGTGAAATGTCTGCATGTTTCCAACCATACTTAAGTTTTCGGATGTATAGCTGTCATAATTACTGTGCCTGCTATACTGTTATGATTGTTTTGTAATTCTATTGTAATAGTACAACTTATTGTTTAACTGTCAAAATGTAACTTGTGTGGTTTCTTTGTACCACTAATTAAGAAGAATTTTCTTGGTATAGCTTTTCAATGTTGCAAAAGGGACCAGGGATTTACAGTAGAACTACAGAAGCTTTAAAATATTAACAGCCCATTAAGTACAGGATATGGTTCATGAGGTTTAATGGGAAGTTGTTAAAAGGAGATGGAACTATTCCAATGGTTGGGGAGGGGTGGTTAGTGGCAAAGAACAGGGCAAAGAATAAAAAAAGCTTGTTTTGCCTATAAATATTCAATGTTTGGGTACACTGAACAACAACAACAACAGCAACAAACCTCTTCCAACCTTATAAGCAGTACTTGGAGCTCAATGAGAATTCCATTTGGTCCATATGTTAACTTTTCTTTTCAGAGGATACCCAGCAATGTTGTGTTAAAAAATTTTCCTGTGGACTTGAGATGCTTGGCATTCATTAAATCAAACCTTTGGACTTTGAAATAGCACCTACTTTGTTTAACATTTAAAAAATTACAAGTCTCCTGAGACTAGTCCTTGGAATTGCCTTTAGTGATTATCTAGAGAATAATAAAAATATAAGTTTTTCAGAGAGGAGTATTTTGAAAGCAAAAGACTATAACACTTAAGAGCATAATATTTAACATACACCTGAATCTTCATTCCTTGGAGAGTGGCACACTCACATTGTGCACCAAATACTCAGTGACCATTAGAGTTTATATATCCTGTGTGTTCCATGCACATACTTGGGTCTTGGCTCCCAGGATAGCAGGCCTAGTCTTCTACTTGTTTGGATTAAATACTTTTTTTCCCTGAGCTCTTCAATCCTGAGCAATTTATGTAAGTTTTCTGAGTATTAGTTTTTCTATGAGGCTCTGCTACTTTAGAAGATTATTTACAAGATCAAGTGAAACCATGTCTCTGAAAGCACATTGTAAATTATTAAGTGATATACTTAGTATATATGCTATTACTAGATTAGAATAGGTAAATCAGAAGCTTGGCCTCTGGACTTTGTAGATAGGCCCAATTATTGGCATCATAGCTCTACTTAATGCTGCTGCTAACTCTTTTCAGTAGACCCAAGTTAGCTTTACCACATATGCTTCATGATTTTTTTGCTTTGGATTTTATATTAGATAGATATTGAATGAATTTTGAAGGAAACTGAGAGCCCGTGGAAACCTGAAGGGAATTACAATAAACATTCAGTGTGACTTTCACACTTTTAATTCCTTACCTGACATTCCTTTTCAACCCAGCCCATGATATTATTCACTATTCACTGTGTGGAATGCTGACATGTTCCACTTATCTATTGCTGTGTAACAAATCACTCCAAAACTTAGTGACTCACAACAACAACAATCATTTTTATTATTGCTCACAGATTCTCTGGGTCAGGAATTTGGGAAGGGCTCTGCTGGGCAGTGCTGGCTTGGTCTCTGATGTGGTTGCAGTGAGACTGTGACCAGAGCTGATAAGGGGCTGAAGCAGCTGGGGGATGACTGGGCATCTTTCTCTCTTCATGTGGCTTCTCCATGTGGTCCAGTTAGGGCTTCTCACAGCCTGCTGGCCTTAGGGCAGCCAACTTGCTCACATGGAGGCTCCAAAAGCCAGTGTGCCCAGAGAAAAAAGCAGAAGGTGTAATGACTTGTATGATCTTACCTCTGAGGTCACAGGCCTGCCAAGATTCAAGAGGAAGAAACATAAATCCAACCTCTTGATGAGAGGAGGGTCAAAGTCACAGTGGATGGGAGATGTGATTATGACCATCTTTGGAAAGAACAATCTGCCACACAAATAATGATTAATCGTTTCATATACTTATAGTTCTTGCTCCCTGTTAACTTGACCTCTCTAGGGCCACAATGTGGAATGATTTACTCTCCCTTTTCTTTTGCAGCTACACAATTTTCCTGCTACATATGAACAAGGAAGAAATAAAAGCTAACCCTAAAAGTAATAGGACTACTCTTTTTAATACCCTTTTAAAGCTAAACAGCCTTATATTGGAAAGATCATTCAACACATATAATGAAAAAAATTTTCCTTGGAGTCATACTTACTTACCAAAAGATGTGCTACTAAATATTGGTTTGGAAAGCACATATGAAAAAAATGCATTGCTACTGACTTCCATTAAAAGCCCCAGAAACTCTTGTTTGGAGAACAATTTGTGCTCTGACAGATAGAGGGATGTTTATTCTTATTTTGTATGACACTTTTTTGTACCCTTCTCTTATCAAATTTATCACTTTCATACTATATTATAGCTCTGTGCATGTCATCTTCCTAATACACTGTCATCTCTTTATGAGTGGAATTTGTTGATGATTCATCACTACTGCAGGTGCTTGATAAATATTTGTTGAATTTGAGAAAATAATCTATATGTCCAGGGAGTTGACAGGGAAGGCTTCTGGGTTGGAGATAGGCATCCTGATATGTCAACATTCCTCTATAGCCAGTGACTAGTGGCCATAGGGAGTGACAGTTATTCAGTATTGAAGAACATTAGTTATTGACACATTTCTGGTTTTGAAACCTCTCCTAATAATTCAAGGATTAATTAATTGGGTAATTTTCTCATACTAAATGAAACTCATTCCCACTCTATTCTTCTTTTTTCCCCCAGATTTATTGAGATGTCATTGACATATAATGTTGTGTAAGTTTAGGAAGTACAATGTGACAATTTGATATATGTATATATTGTAAAATGATTACCACAATAAGGTTAGTTAAACACATCCATCACCTTACATAGTTACCTTGTTTGTGTGTGTGGAGAGAACTTTTAAGATCTACTTTCTTAGCAACTTTCAAGTTTACAATGCAATGTTGTTAACTAGAGTCATCATGCTGTACATTTGACCCCAGAACTTACTCATCTTATAACTGGAAATTTGTACTCTTTGACTACCTTCATTTCTCTCCCATTTATCTCCCCTAGTTTCCTCATCCCCTCACCCCTCTACTCCTGGCAAGCACCGATCTACTCTCTGTTTCTATGAGTTCTTTTTTTTTAGACTTCACATATAAGTGAGATCGTATAGTATTTGTCTCTCTCTGTGTGACTTATTTCACTTACCATAACGTCCTCAAGGTCCATCCATGTTGTCACAAATGGCAGAATTGTCTTCTTTTTTATGGCTGAATAATATTCCTTTATATAAATTTTTATATATATGACATTTCATTTATCCATTCATCATTCATTGGACACTTAGGTTGTTTCCATGTCTTGGATATTGTCAATAATGCTGCAGCGAACATAAGGGCAGGTATCTCTTTGAGATAGTGATTTCATTTCCTTCAGATATATATCCAGAAGTAGGATTGCTGGATCATACAACAGTTCTATTTTTAATTTTTGGAGGCACTTCCATACTGTTTTCCATAATGACTGTACCAATTTACATTCCCACCAGCAGTGTACAAAGCTTCCCTTTTCTCTACATCCTCACCAGTACTTGTTATCTTGTCTTTTCAATAATAGCTATTCTGACAGTTGTGACGTGATATCTCATTGTGGTTTTGATTTACATTTCCTTGATGATTAGTGGTGTTGAGCATCTTTTCATGTGCCTGTTGGCCATTTGGATGTCCCCTCTGGAAAACTGTCTATTTAGTTCTTTTGCCCATTTTTTAACTGGATTATTTGTTTTTCGCTATTGAGTTGTATGAGTTCCTTATATATTTTGAATATTACTCCTTATCAGATGTATGGTTTGCAAATACTTTTTTCCATTCGGTAGGTTGCCTTTTTATTTTGTTGATTATTCTTTTGCTTCACAGAAGCTTTTTAGTTTAATATAGTCCCACTTGTTTGGCTTTTCTTGCTTGTGCTTTTGGTGTCATACCAAGACCAATGTCAAGGAGCTTTTTCCCTATATTTTCCTCTAGAAGTTTTACAGTTTCAGGTCTTACATTTATATCTTTATTCCACTTTGAGTTAATTTTTGTGAGTGGTGTAAGATATGGGTCCAAATTCATTCTTTTGCATGAGAATATCAAGTTTTCCCAGCACCATTTATTGAAGTTTCCACATTGAGTTTCTTGGCTTCATATTGTCAAATATTAGTTGACTGTATATGTGTGGGTTATTTTAACAAATGTAACTCTTCTGATCGTTGAACACAGAATATCTTTCCATTTATTTGCATCATCTTCAATTTCTCTCATAAATATCTTATAGTTTTCAATGTATAGATCTTTCACCTCCTTGGCTAAATTTATTCCTAAGTACTTTATTGTTTTTGATGCTATTGTAAATGAGATTGCTTTCTTTAATTCTTTGTCAGATAGATCATTGTTAATGTATAGAAGCATAACTGATTTTTGTATGTTGATTTTGTATCCTGCACTTTACTGAATTCGTTTATTAGGTCTAATCATTTTTTGGTGGAGTCTTTAGGATTTTTTATATACAAAATCATGTGATCTGGAAACAGAGACAGTTTTACTTCTTCTTTTTCTGATTTGGATGCCTTTTATTTCTTTTCTTGCCTGATTGGTCTGGCTAGGACTTCCAGTACTATGTCGAAAAGGAATGGTAAGTCTGGAGAGGACAACCTTGTCTTGTCCATGATCTTAAGAGGAGAAGCTTTCAACCTTTCACTGTGTTGAGTATAGATAACTGTGGGCTTATCATATATGTCATATGGGACTTTCTTAATGTTGAGGGATGTTCCTTCTATACCCACTTTGTTCAGAGTTTTTATAATGAAAGGAGGTTGAATTTTGTCACATGCTTTTTCTGCATTTACTGAGATGATTGTATGATTTTTATCTTTCATTCTATTAATATGATGTATCGCATTTTTTGATTTGTGTATGTTGAACCATCTTACATCCCAAGGATGAGTCCTGCTTGATCCTTTTAACGTGCAGGGGTTTTTTTTTGTTTGCTAGTATTTTGTTGAGAATTTTTGCATCTGTATTCATCAGGGATATTCAAAAGGAGTTTGAAATGATGTTTTCCCTACAAACTTCTTTAAAGAATCTTAGAAATTATCAGCTATCCATATGTTCAATAAATATAACATTTTAAGCCAAGAGAGTACAGTAGTCCCCCCTTATCTGTGGGGGATATGTGCTAAGACCTCCAGCAGCTGCCTGAAGCTGTAGATAGTACTGAATCCTATATATACTGTTTTTTCTTATACATACTTACTATGATATAGTTTAATTTATAAATTAGGCATAGTAAGAGATTAGCAACGATAACTAATAATAAAATAGAACAATTATAACAATATACTATAATAAAAGTTATGTGAATGTGATTTCTCTCTCTCAAAATATCTTATTGTACTGTACTCACCCTTCTTCTTTTGATGATGTGAGATGATACAGTGCTTACATGATGACATGAAGTGAGGTGAATGAAGTAGGCATGTGACGTCACATTATTTTACAATGGTGGTTGACTATGGGTAACTGAAACCATGGAAAGTAAAATCACTGATAAGTGGAGACTACTGTAATAACGAAGACATTCTTTTTATCTCACCACCTATTTGTCCTCTGGAGAAAAGGTTGTTTGTTAAATATTTTTTGGTTTTAATGTTTGAACCACTTTTCAATATTGGCTTTAAATGAACGACTATAAAATGATAGATATATGAGCACATTTTGGAAATCAATTTTTAACAGGAAATATAAAAGAAAAGCATTGCCAATTTGAAATGTTGAGAACATTTGGCAGAGTTGTCAGGGAATATTTAGAGTACACTACTCACATCCTAAGTTTCTAGGTAAGTTAAAAAGAAATATAAAATATAATATTTTAAAATTTCATAATTATCATGACTTGGATGGCTCTAAAGTTACTTGATAATTAAGACATTTAAACTTTTAAACAATTGGAGAGTTTTTTTCCTAGCTCAAACAAATGATGGTATCGTATAACAAGAACCCAAGAGACCTCTAGAAGGGACCAATTGATCACCAAAATAATTAAGTATGGTAATAAATTATAAACCATTGAAAAACTAGTAATTGATGAGTCCATAAATAGGAGAGAAAGAGAGGCTCTTGCTTATAGGAGAATGCTGAGGGCTGGCTGGTAAATACAGAGGAGATCTGGAGTTGCAAAATCATCATGATAAAGTTTAGATCAGGCAAAGATCACGTATAGGTGCTAAATCAAGGGGGAAATTTTGATGAGGAGCAGGATACTCGAGTCCAAGTGTCAAACCGCTTATTAAGTTGCAAGAGAGGAAAAAATCCCAGTAATTATGCAGTGAAGAAATCAGGCAACAGCTTGACCAGGAGATAAAAGTCTGACTTTTTATCAGACTTCATCTGAAAAATGCCTGACTTCATCCTGATCACATCAGACAAATGCAAAATGAGGAACTGTTTTATTATAAGAAAGGAGGGAAGACTGTGTCCTTTAAAAATGTCAATGTCATAAGAGACAAAGAAAGGCTGTGGAAATGTTCACATTAAAAGAGACTGAAGAGACATGACCTGACAGACCTGACCCTAGACTGTTTCCTGTACTGGAGGAGAAAAAAAAATACTAAAAAAGACATTATTAGGTCAACAGATAACATTAGAATATGGACAGTAGATTAAAGTATTATATCAATGTAAATTTATGCAGTTGGTAATCTCTGTGGTTATACTAGAGAATATGCCTAAGTGAATTTCTTAGGAAATACACGCTGAAATTTTAGGGATTAGGGGCCATGATATATGTAACTTACCATCAATGGTTCAGAGGAAAAATTATGTGTGTATGTACAGAGCATGGGTGCAACTCATAAAGCAAATAGAGTAAAATGTTAACAATAGATGAGTCTGGGTAAAAGGTATATGTGTTCTTTGTGCTATTTTTTGTTTTTCCAACTTTTTATAAATTTGAAATTTTCAAATAAGGTTTTTTTTTTTTCAAGGGAACTGAAAGCATCTAGCTGAAGTTAGAATTAAAAAAAACAAACAAAAGCAACACCAAAAACTGCCCAAGGCATAATTTCATTATTTAATAAACTAGTAGGAGATCCATTACTTGGAGACATTTGAAACTATATCTCATAAAGACATGAAGGAGATTATTTGATGAGGCATCAAAGTGAACAACAGGTAATTATCTCTGGTGTCTATGATTCTCTCTCTGTGATTTTGGCAACTGGTATAACCAAAGCTGTGAGGAAAACCTGTTGTAGTAAGGATAAAACAAAATTAGCAATGAGCTTATTGATAATGTCCTAACTTATTTTCTATTAATTGGGAGTATTCAGATGTGTAAGTGAGAAAAAGGGATCCAAACTATTATTCTCCCTTTTAGAATATGTAGAATTAGAGAACAAACAGCATATGTGATTTTCAATGACTGAATGACTATGAGTTTATATTGTTACTCGTGAAAACAGTTGCCTGACCTGTGCTAGTATATTAACCATTCCTTTGTTTATATCTTGCCTTGAAAGCTCCCTTTGCTTCTGTCCTGCAGCTCTGTAATTAGATTCATAAACCCTCTAATCTATCCTAGTGTGTACCAGCTCACTGAAATCTCTGGCAGCCTACTCTATCAATGCCTTCCTTACTTATTTTCTCCTCTTGTCTTTGATCCATTGATAGAATTCCTCTTATGAACTATTTAGTCAGGAGGAATCCTGACCAATTCAGTTTAAAAATGCTTGACTAAGCAAGTCACAACACCAGGTGATATCTCTCTCTGCAGTAGTCCTGGTTTATGATGAAACTTGTCGTGTTTCTGTGGCTTTGTTAATAGTAATATGCTCATATCAAATTATTTATGGAAAGAGACAGGTTATAAATAAATAAATAAAAGTAGTTTGTTTTCAGTGACTTCCTACTTCTATTTTCAGAATTGTTTGAGAGGGCTGGAATTACTCCGTAACCTGTTAGGCCCTAATTACTTCTGCTTCTAAGAAACCTTATGATTCCAGCCTTTGAGAGTTCTCTTGAACATCTTACATCCTGTTCTCTTCATTAATCCAAATTTACCAATTCTAATGATAAAATTCCAGGAATGGCCATTAAAGGTGACCTTTTTTTCACTCAAATGACACCAAAAAAGTGATTACTAAATCTGCCAATCAATACCCATTAATTAATTTCTGCTGTATAAAGCCTGAAAACTGAAATCAAATCATGCCCATCAGACCACCTCCTCCCCACTGCCCAACTATTACCATGGACTGGAAAAAACAAACAAACCTAGCCAAATGCCAGATAGCTATGTGATAATTAATATATACAGGGAAAGGGATGGGTACTGAATTTTAGAACTATCTTGGGCTAAGCACTATATATACATTATCCCAGTTTCAAAAAGAGAAATGTACAGACTCCTTTTAAAGAAATAGATATTGTCTCAGACACTCTAATATTAATTTAAATTACTTTTATTATCATTGTTATTTAAATAGGTACAAATATAAAACAAAGTATCAGTTCCTTATGCTTATAACTCGTATAGAATCATAAAACCAAAATAAATTATAAATTTAATAACAAAAAAGCACAAAACCAATAAAAGTTTCATCACAGTTACTATGAAGGCAAAAACTATTGGGGAAACTAAATTGCCTTCTCAAAGTGAATATGACGCAAGTCCTCTGAGTTCAGCATGCCTATACCACTGTGTGATGACTGTTCTCCTACCATTTTTCTCTATTTGAACTGTTAGAAACCTTCATTTGTATAGCATTATGACCTAATTTGGCTTTTACTTGACACAAAAACATTTTTTACGTAAGTATTCCTCTGTTGGTTTTTCATTAGGCTATGACAATTAAAGTTGTAGTATTTGGGGACAATGTGATCCAGAACACAAATGCCAAAGCAGGCACTGACACTACACAGCAGTACTTTGTTTTAAGATGTTCATTCACTTTATATGTTTATTTTTACCATATTTATGTTTATTATTTAAAAAAAGATTGTCATCAAAATGAAAATCTAAAACTAAAAATAATTCTCAGTAAACCTCTGACCTGGAGGAGTTTGTGGACTCCCAGGATGAGAGACATTATATTATCAGATTTAATCCTTATAACAACCTTAATAGATTGATATTATTTTTACCATTTACAGATGAGAAAATTGAGGCTCAGAGAAATTAAATATCTGCCTCAAATCACACAGTAATAAAGTAAATTTAGGAGAACCCTTAGATGCAGTGGGCTCCAGAAGGGTGGTAGTTGGAAGAATGATAAGGGTTAGATTGCATGTTATAGTATTTAGTGTAACAGTTTTACAACATTTATTGTACGATTTCTGTCATTTATTTATTTTCTTCTTTGGTCTCATACCTTAGACAGGTATCCTAAGGCAGGAGAATCCTATGTTATTTAAGCTCACTGTTGTTCCAATTCACTGAATAGTCTTTTGTATATGGTACCATGTGGTAATCTACACCTTTTATTTTTTGGCCAGCAGATTAACCAACCAATCTCACTATGGAAATTTCCAGGGTAATCCACGAGTTTAATCCACATAAGATGCACTTCAAATGAGCTATTGATGTTCTCCTTCCTCACCACCCTCTGAGACCATAAATGTCACCACTATAAAACTGCTTATGATTACCTACTTGGAGAGTAAGAAACTTGTTCATGCAGTCCAATGGCCTGTTCCATCAGTCAGACATCAGGTTGGCTTGACCTAACCGTGAATCTGAAGTTTACAATGACCTTACTGTCAACCTGTCAGACATTTTAAACCTTTGATTTAAAAGGCACACTGTAACCATATATAAAGTTTGAAATTCTAGTCCTGTGCTGGATATAGAATTATAAAATTTAAAAAACATGATATTGAGTACCTAGTTATAATAGTTTAATGACTGAGGAAAGAAGGAATTAGCTAATCTATGAGATATGTTTTATCTCTTGTTTTGAATATACTTTAAATGAAATGAATATGAATATATTTTTGTCTTTAAAGGTAATTATATATACAGAAAGCTAGTTTTCTAGCTTTCACACTAGAATTCAGACTAATAGTGTAGGTTTCGTTTCTTATCACTAAATACTTTATTAAAATAAGTAGATAACCTAGGCTGAGATCAATAAACGTCAGTTATCCTACATACTGCCCCATATTTTGAACCAAAGAATGACTCTACTGATGGAATTTTAGGTACCATGGAAGGCCAACATGAGATAATCTTGAAATTATACAATTTCCAAATAACTAAAATATAAACTGACTTGCATTATTGTTTTTCCTTCCATAACAAATCCAGTGAAATCATCTTTGTTTTCCAATAATTATTTTGTACTCATCAAAAAGTTGATAATCAATCTTGTTAAGATGTTGATTAAAGAAGCTAATAATCTATGCTTGTCAAGGTGTCATGTCACAGGCTCTCATATTGTCTGTATAAATTGGTAGTATAAATTGGTATAACATTACTGAAAGGCATTTTGTCAGTATGTATCATTAACCTTAAACCTTTTGATCCATCAAGTGCATTTCTAGGAATCCCTTTTTAAGGATATAAACAGATACATCATCAAAGATTTGTGTACAAAGATATTTGTTGCCACATTACTTGTAATAGAGGAAAATTAGATGCAACTCAAATATCCAGTGAAGGACGATGTTTAAATTTTCAAATATATACAAAAATAGAATAGATGTACTCATCACCCAGCTTTAACAAGGAACATTTTTTAAAAAGAAAAAATGGGATATTTTCAATGTCAGACATGATGTAATAATATATGGGTTGGAATTCAATCATGAAGAAGAACATCTAAAGATGTAGCTGAGAAACCATTGGTATAATTATTTGTAGAACACTCACAACCCTGGTAGAATTATAGCTTAATTAGTAAATTATAGAGTTTATATTGTGAAAAATTTCAAATATTAGGCTGGAGAGATTCTGATAAAATAAACTAAAATCTGGTTGCCATAAACAGCTTCTCCTTTCTTTGACCATAGAGGTCATCACTGCCCCAAAACTCTTAGTCCTTCCTCCATGGTGAGCCAAAATGAGTAGTGGTAAATTGTGATGACCACATTGAACCTTACATTTGGGCAGTGCTTATACTCTGAGATATTTCACATACTACATTATTCCTTTTGGGAATTTTTATTTTATTTTATTTTTTTATTTTTATTTTTTTCCCCCAAAGCCCCAGTAGATAGTTGTATGTCGTAGTTGCACAGCCTTCTAGTTGCTGTATGTGGGACGCGGCCTCATCGTGGCCAGAGAAGCGGTGCGTCAGTGCGCGCCCGGGATCCGAACCTGGGCCGCCAGCAGCAGAGTGCGCGTACTTAACCGCTAAGCCACCGGGCCGGCCCTCCTTTTGGTAATTTTTAACTTCCTACAACTATTTCTTCTCAGGTGTTATAAAATTGGCTGTGTTTGCCCCTTTCTTTGTAAAATACTCAATAATTGGATACAATGTCATGCCATAGCAAATAGGAAGAGCAAGCATCCTTCTATCCTGATGCTTTTAAAATTTACTGAGAATCAGAATTAGTTTTGAGAAATTGTTGATCTTCATATAGAAAGGATGACTCATAAAATATACATAATAATATAAGAAATAATAGAAATGTAAATAACAATAAATGTAATAAAAACAATAAATATAATAAAATATAACTAATAATAGTTAATTTGTACTGAGTAATACTATGCACTAGTTCTCTGCTAAGCATTTTATACATATTAATTCGTTTAACCTTCATAGCGGTTTTATAGCCTATACTGTTATTATCCTCACTTTACAATTGAGAAAACTGAGGCGCAGGGAAGACTTACCCAAAGGTTACCCACACAGAAAATGGCAGAGCTGAGATTCAAGCTTAGGTCTGTCTGACTTTGGCTTGTAGTCATTGCTGTCCCCAGTATTTATTGGTATTTATTTTATGTCAGGTACTGTGCAAGGCACTGGGTCTACATTCATGAATAAAACATCCATGCAGTCTTTACTCCTAGAGCTTATGTTCTAAGAAGGAAAGACAGGCAATAAATAAGTAAACAAATACAAATTTACTAATTGTCATGAATTCTATACAGGAAAAAACAAGATACAATGAAAGAGAGCAATAGGGTACGTACTTCGAGTTGGTGGTCAGGAAAGCCCTCTCTAAGGAGTGACATTTAAGCAGACATCTGAAGGTTGAGAAGTCATTTGTAAAAGAATTATTTAGGCCTAGCAATAGCGTATGCCCTGAGGCAGAAGGGAGCCCAGGGGGTCTGAAGTGAGATGACACCAGTGTGGGGAGGAAAAAAAGGTAGGAAATGAGGTTGGGGATCAAACAAGGGTCAAAGCCCCACTCTGAGCAGGGCTTGGTGCTTTGTTTAATGCTCTGCTTGTCACCGTTTTGAAATTCTTAGTTTTTGAACAGGAGACTCAGAAATTTCATTTTGCAAATTGTGTAGCCGGTCCTATTTGTGAGTTATGGGAAGGAAACTGGGATGTCTTCAAAGTATTTTATGCAAGGATGCAACCTGATAGCTCAACATTAATATATAGAAATGAAAATTGAATATGACAGTCATGATCGAAAATATAAATGTCTAATTTTCAAATGAGTACATGCAGAGTTCAACTTTTTTAGGAAAGCATGTGGCTCAAATTAGATAACCCATAGGGGCAATATTGTGACTTTTTGTATGGCTAAACCAGGTGATGACTAACACCCTCTCTAAATATTTTTTAGAAGTCTTAATTGATGGATCCAAAGCTTTTTCTTGAGCAAAATCTTAGCTTTGCCTGCAGGTACTCCTGGCTTACCATCTAGGTGAAAGTACTGTTATGGCTGTTTATAGTATTAGAAAATCCAAGAGTTACGGATTTTCCTTCAGTTAGAAACATGGAATGTCTGTGCTCCTGGTTCTTTCTAAAGAACTTCAATCTTAAATTGTCTGTGTACCAAAACCAAAAAGTCTAGCTGACATAAGTGATTTTTTAAGGAAAATAGTCCAAGGGAGCTGCTAGTTATCCACTCATCTAGGTATATAAAAATGTATTTTTAGGAGTATGATATATTACCATATCTGGATCATGTTAGTCTGATTCATTGTAGACATTCAATAAATATTAGTTAATTTGAAAATAACCTTAGCTCCTCGCAGAATGGCCTTTGTTAAGTGACCCTTTACTTTGCATCTATAGAAGTATGATCAAAGATATCTCCTCTGTTACCTGAATGAAGTTTCCTGTGATAACTTTTTAATTTTTTAATTTTTATTTTTTTATAATTTTATTTATTTATTTATTTTTCCCCCAAAGACCCGGTAGATAGTTGTATGTCATAGTTGCACATTCTTCTAGTTGCTGTTATGTGGGACGTGGCCTCATCTTGGCTGGAGAAGCAGTGTGTCGGTGCACGCCTGGGATCTGAACCCAGGCCGCCAGCAGCGGAGCGCGCACACTTAACTGCTAAGCCCCCTGTGATAACTTTTTTAAAAACTTTTTATTATGAAGAATTTTTAGTAGGAAAAAATTGTATCTTTCAAATGATTAATATGCTTCCTTTTATCAGCAACAAAAATGATATAATCCTATGTATTTACCATTTTGCTTTGACTACCTAGAAGCTTACTGCCAAATTTAATCTTTAAGACAATACTATTTGCCTTTCTAACCCTCATAATAAGGCTACCATATTTACTTCTTTCTTGACCGTTAAAAAATTTATGAAAAATGTTCTATCTCACTAGTAGGAAAAGAAATGCAAAAATAAATTTAAAAATTTGCCCATCAAATTAGTGAAATTTCAGACGTGATGAGTCATGTTTTCAATATATATTGAATAGTACTATAAAGTGATGATTATTAGATTTATGTGTTCTGATATGGAATAGTTTGCAAGATATATAGCTAAATAAAAAAACAAAACAAAACAAGGTGCAGAACCTGTATAGTGTGGTCAGTGGTATGCTGGTGAAACAGCTCTCTCGAGAAAAAAAATCTGATTCATAGAATTTTTATATTTCCATGGTGTAAATACTCCTACAATGGCTTATTTCAAGCTACTGACATGAAGTCACTGAACGTGGAGTTGGGAGGAGGTGTATAATATTGGCTCTCATGAGCCAGTAAGAGCTGACTTCAGCACACTGCTGAATATATAGTACATATATCAGGAATTCAAAAAATTAAATGTAAAAAATGCTCAGATTTTAACCTTAAGTGAAAAGGCAAGTGTATGTATTATACATTTATTGCACTTATGTAGTAATTATATATAATTATGTGCACAAACACACACAGATACCTATGTGTGATCCCATTTTTATTTCAAAGATACATATATCTAAGTGTGTGTGTGTTGGTGGGGAAATTGGAAGGAGAGAGAGAAAAAGAGAGAGGGAGAGAGGTGCCATTGTTTGTCAGGTGTTGGGGAAATGAAAGTCCTACCAACAAAAAGAGTCCTCTCTACAAGAATGTAGAAAAGAAAGAAAACTGGTTTATTATTAGTTAAACACAGTAGAATATATGTATATATGTAGCCTGCTAGAGACTACAAAGTTAGGACAAAAATATCACGTAATTTATATAGCAAAGAGGAAAGAACAATAATTTCTCTTAGCACCTTGTGACAGTCTCTGTTCATCTCATGAGAGCCCTGAGCCAATTCTGATAGTACGTGTTTCCATATCTACAGGTTATGTGGCCTACTGTAACCTTGCATGTATCTCTCTGCTGTAAAAATGAGGGTAAAGATAGGGTTCAATCCCTAGAGAGATTTATCTATGTTCCAAAGGTTAGAGTAAGGACTTAGATTCACTATGTTTTCAAGGAAATACTCTACAAAAGGGGGAGGGGGGAATTGGTCTCTTTGCCCTTTATAAATGTAGAAAATAATTTTCATTTACCCTTATACAGGTTGAAATGAAGACTAGAAGGAAATGCCCTAAATATTTATAGTGATTATTTGGTGAATTGTTTTTATTTTTAATGATTGCCTGTATTTTCCATATATCCCTAATGAACACATACATCCTATAATCAGGAAAAAATGTTGTTAAAAAAACTCCAGAGATTTTGGGGACTTGATTTTACAATAAGATCATGTCATTATATTTTATTCTCTTGAGGTTCCCTTTTAAAATCTCAAGTTGTTTTAATATTAATCATTATATGCACAAATTCATCACTATGTACTTTTTTTCTGTTCTGGAGTATACGTAAAGAAGCACAGAGAATGGCCTTGTCTTCAAAGAGTTTATAATGTTTTCAGAGAGCTAAACTTATATGGAATAGCAGTGAATGATACAAGCAAATGATATATAACCGAGACTACATTGTATAGTATGGTGTTGTGGTAGTTAAAAGGAGAAAAAAAAATCAGAGCATTCTTAAAATCAAGAAAGGTTATTTGGAAGAGGTATGTTTGGGATAAGCTTTGAAGATTGCTTTTTTAAGTAGATGAAAATCCCTTTATTTTATTTTATTTGTTTTAAATTTTTTGTTTATTGCAGTAACATTGGTTTATAACATTGTATAAATTTCAGGTGTACATCATTATACTTCTATTTCTGCATAGATTACATCATGTTCATCACCAAAATACTAATTACAACCCATCACCACACACGTGTGCCGAATTATACCTTTTGCCCTCCTCCCTCCCCCCTTCCCCTCTGGTAACCACCAATCCAATGTCTGTCTCTATGTGTTTGTTTATTGTTGTTATTATCTACTACTTAATGAAGGAAATCATACGGTATTTGACCGTCTCCCTCTGACTTATTTCACTTTGCATAATACCCTCAATGTCCATCCATGTTGTCACAAATGGCTGGATTTCATAGTTTCTTATGGCTGAGTAGTATTCCACTGTGTATGTATACCACATCTTCTTTATCCATTCGTCCCTTGATGGGCGCTTAGGTTGCTTCCAAGTCTTGGCTATTGTGAATAACGCTGCAATGAACACAGGGGTGCATGTATCTTTACGCATTGGTGTTTTCACGTTCTTTGGATAAATACCCAGCAGTGGAATAGCTGGATCATGTGGTAGTTCTATCCTTGATTTTTTGAGGAATCTCCATACTGTTTTCCATAGTGGCTGCACCAGTTTGCACTCCCACCAGCATTATATGAGAGTTCCCTTCTCTCCACATCCACTCCAACACATGTTGTTTCCTGTCTTGTTAATTATAGCCATTCTGATGGGCGTGAGGTGATATCTCATTGTAGTTTTGATTTGCATTTCCCTGATAGTTAATGATTTTGAACATCTTTTCATGTGTCTGTTGGCCATCTGTATATCTTCTTTGGAGAAATGTCTGTTCAGGTCTTTTGCCCATTTTTTAATTGGGTTGGTAGTTTTTTTGTTGTTGAGATGCATGAGTTTTTATATATTTTGGAGATTAAGCCCTTATCAGATGTATAGTTTGCAAATATCTTCTCCCAATTGTTAGGTTGTCTTTTCATTTTGTTGATGGTTTCCTTTGCTGTGCAGAAGCTTTTTAGTTTGATGTAGTCCCATTTGTTTATTTTTTCTATTGTTTCTCTTGCGCGGTCAGACATGGTGCTTGAAAATATGTTGCTAAGACTGATGTCGAAGAGCGTACTGCCTATGTTTTCTTCTAGAAGTTTCATAGTTTCAGGTCTTACATTCAAGTCTTTAATCCATTTGGAGTTAATTTTTGTGTATGGTGTAAGGTAAGGGTCTACTTTCATTTTTTTGCATATGGCTATCCAGTTTTCCCAACACCATTTGTTGAAGAGACTTTCTTTTCCCCATTGTATGTTCTTGGCTCCTTTGTCAAAGATTAGCTGTCCATAGATGTGTGGGTTTATTTCTGGGCTTTCGATTCTATTCCACTGATCTGTGTGTCTGTTTTTGTGCCAGTAACATGCAGTTTTGGTTACTATAGCTTTGTAGTATATTTTGAAATCAGGGAGTGTGATACCTCCAACTTTGTTCTTTTTTCTCAGGATTCCTTTAGCTATTCGGGGTCTTTTGTTGTTCCATATAAATTTTAGGATTCTTTGTTCTATTTCTGTGAAAAATGTTGTTGGAACTTTGATAGGAATTGCATTGAATCTATAGATTGCTTTAGGAAATATGGACATCTTAACTATGTTAATTCTTCCAATCCAAGAGCATGGAATATCTTTCTATTTCTTTGTGTCTTCTTCAATTTCTTTCAGCAATATTTTATAGTTTTCCATGTACACTCTTTCACCTCTTTGGTTAAGTTTATTCCTAGGTATTTTATTCTTTTTGTTGCAATTGTAAATGGGATGGTATTCTTAATTTCTCTTTGTGGTACTTTGTTGTTAGTGTATAGAAATGCAACTGATTTTTGTATGTTGATTTTGTATCCTGCAACTTTACTGTATTCGTTTATTACTTCTAAAAGTTTTCTGGTGGATTCTTTAGGGTTTTCTATATATAAAATCATGTCATCCGCAAATAGTGACAGTTTCACTTCTTCCTTTCCAATTTGGATCCCTTTTATTTCTTTTCTGGCCTGATTGCTCTGGCTAGGACTTGCAGTACTATGTTAAATAGGAGTGGTGACAGTGGGCATCCTTGTCTGGTTCCTGTTCTTAGAGGCATAGCTTTCAGTTTTTCACCATTGAGGATGATATTAGCTGTGGGTTTGTCATATATGGCCTTTATTATGTTGAGATACTTTCCTTCTATTCCCATTTTATTCAAAGTTTTTATCATAAATGGATGCTGTATCTTGTCAAATGCTTTCTCTGCATCTATTGAGATGATCATGTGATTTTTATTCTTCATTTTATTAATGTGGTGTATTACGTTGATTGATTTGCGAATGTTAAACCATCCCTGCATACCTAGAATAAATCCCACTTAATCATGGTGTATAATCTTTTTAACATATTGTTGTATGCGATTTGCTAGTATTTTGTTGAGGATTTTCGCATCGATGTTCATCAGTGATATTGGCCTGTAATTTTCTTTTTTTGTGTTGTCCTTGTCTGGTTTTGGTATCAGGGTAATGTCGGCTTCATAGAATGAGTTAGGGAGCTTCCCCCCCTCCTCAATTTTTTGGAAGAGTTTGAGAAGGATAGGTATTAAGTCTTCTTTGAATGTTTGGTAGAATTCAGCAGGGAAGCCGTCTGGTCCTGGACTTTTATTTTTGGGGAGGTTTTTGATTACTGTTTGATCTCCTCACAGGTGATTGGTCTATTCAAATTCTTTACTGCTTCTTGATCCAGTTTTGGAAAGCAGTATGATTCTAAGAATTTATCATTTTTCTTCCAGATTGTCGAATTGGTTGGCGTATAGTTTTTCATAGTATTCTCTTATAATCTTTTGTATTTCTGAGCTGTCTGTTGTAATTTCTTCTCTTTCATTTCTGATTTTACTTATTTCAGCCTTCTCTCTTTTTTTCTTGGTGAGTCTAGCTAAAGGTTTGTCAATTTTGTTGATCTTTTCAAAGAACCAGCTCTTGGTTTTATGAATTTTTTCTATTGTTTTTTTGGTCTCTATTTCATTTATTTCTCCTCTGATTTTTATTATTTCCCTTCTTCTACTGATTTTGGGCTTTGTTTGTTCTTCTTTTTCCAGTTCCTTTAGGTGCATTGTTAGATTGTTTATTTGAGATTTTTCTTGTTTGTTGAGATAGGCCTGTATTGCTATAAACTTCCCTCTTAGAACCGCTTTTGCTGTATTCCATAAATTCTGGCATGTCGTATTTTCATTTTCACTTGCCTCCAGGTATTTTTTGATTTCTTCTTTAATTTCTTCGTTGACCCAGTCATTGTTCAGTAGCATTTTGTTTAATCTCCACGTATTTGTGGCTTTTCTGATTTTCTTCCTATAGTTGATTTCTAGTTTCATACCGTTGTGGTCAGAAAAGATGCTTGGTATTATTTCAATCTTCTTAAATTTATGGAGACTTGTTTTGTGGCCTAATATGTCATCAGTCCTGGAGAATGTTCCATGTGCATTTGAAAAGAACGTGTATTCTTCGGTTTTTGGATGGAATGCTCTGTATATATCTACTAGGTCCATCTGTTCCAGTGTGTCATTTAAGGCCAATGTTTCCTTATTGATCTTCTGTTTGGATGATCTATCCGTTGGTGTAAGTGGAGTGTTCAAGTCCCCTACTATTATTGTGTTACTGTCTATTTCTGTTTTTATGTCTGTTAATAATTGCTTTGTATATTTAGGTGCACCTAGATTGGTGTGTAGATATTTACAAGTGTTATATCCTCTTGTTGGATTGTTCCCTTGATCATTATGTAATGCCCTTCTTTGTCTCTTTTTACTGTTTTTGTTTTAAAGTCTATTTTGTCTGATATGAGTACTGCTACCCCAGCTTTCTTTTCATTGTCATTTGCATGGAGTATCTTTTTCCATCCCTTCACTTTCAGTTTGTGAGTATCTTTAGGTCTGAACTCTGTCTCTTGTATGCAGCATATATATGGGTCTTGTTGTTTTATCCAGTCAGCCACCCTATGCCTTTTATTTGGAGCATTTAGTCCATTGACGTTTAAAGTAGCTATTGATAAGTATGTACTTACTGCCATTTTTTAACTTTTGTTTTTTTTCTCAGTGTTTTAGTAGTCCTTCTCTGTTCCTTTCTCCTTCTATACAGAATTGATGGTCTCTTTAGTTTGACCTCTGTCTGAAAGCTCTACTCTTTAACTCCCCTCCTCCCTCATTTTATGTGTTTGATATCATATCTAACCTCTTTTTTGTACATTTGTATCCATTACCCTCTTATCGTGGAAATAGATAACTTTTCCTATTTGTGGTCTTTTCTTTTCCCCTTAAATCAGTCCCTTTAACATTTCTTGTAGCACTGGTTTCTTGGTGACAAACTCCTTCAATTTTTGCTTGTCTGGGAAATTTTTGATCTCTCCTTCCATTTTGAATGATAACCTTGCTGGGTAGAGTATTCTTGGCTGTAAGTTTTTTCCTTTTAGCACTTTAAATATATCGTGCCACTCTCTTCTAGCCTGTAAGGTTTCTGCTGAGAAGTCAGCTGATAGCCTTATGGGGTTTCCTTTGTATGTAACTTGTCTTTCTCTTGCAGCTTTTAGGATTCTCTATCTTTAATTCTGGACATTTTGATTATGATGTGTCTTGTTGTGGGCCTCTTTGGGTTTATCTTGTTTGGTGCTCTCTGTGCTTCCTGTACCTGGATGTCTGTTTCCTTCCTTAGGTTAGGGAATTTTGCATCTATTATTTCTTGAAATAGAATATCTGCCCCTTTGTCTCACTCTTCTCCTTCCAGGACACCTATAACACGGATGTTAGTGCGCTTGCTGTTATCCCAGTGGTCCTTTAGACTGTCCTCACTCTTTTTAATTCTTTTCTCTTTTACTTGTTCAGCTTGGGTAATTTCTTCTAGTCAGATCCGTTCTTCTGTATCCTCTACTCTGCTTTTGAGTCCCTCTAGTGAATTTTTCATTTCCAGTATTGAATTCTTCATTTCTGATTGGTTCTTTTTTATATCTTCCATTTCTTTGTTGACATTCTCACTGAGTTCATCTATTCTTCTCCCCAGATCAGTGAGCATCCTTAACACTCTTAGTTTGAACTCTCTGTCGGGTAGGTTGCTCATTTCTGTTTCACTTATTTCCTTTTCTTGGGTTTTGTCCTGTACCGTTACTTGGAATGTATTCCTTTGCTGCCTCAGTTGGCCTCTTTCCCTGTGGTTGTGTCTATGTATTAGATAGGTCAGCTATGTCTCCTGCTCTTGGATAGGTGACCTTATATAAGTGATGCCTTAGGAGGCCTGCAGTGTGCTTCACTCAGTTCTCAATGTTCCAGGGGTGACCCTTATGTGGGCTACATGTGTCCTTCTGTTGTGGCCTGTTTGCTCTCCCTGTAGGTGCCCAGGGAGGCCGAATTATGCTCCTGGCCAGCTGTTGTAATGCTCAGCTTCTTGTAGTTGTTGTGGGCCCTTCAGTCTCTTTATCAGGTGTGGGGAGCCCCAGTACAGTTGGCTGCAAGTTCTAATACCACATTTGTGTTGCAGTATTTCTTTTAAGTGAGTAGGCCCCCAGCGTGGCAGGTTTTTAGGTTCATGGGCTTACAATTGCTATAAGCCTCCAGCCTTTAGGTCTCTTGTCAGCTCTCTGAGGATTGCAGCTGGGTGGGGCTGGCCTCAGGCATGGGAACACCCAATTGTTTCAGGCTTTGGAAGGTGGGGCAAACCCCCTATGTGGGTCTTTGAGAAGCACAAGTCTTTTGCAGGTGACAAGCCCTGCTGCCCACAGGTCCACACACATAGTCAACACATTCCTGCCCAGTGTGCGCGCCCCGACCTCCTGAAGTGGACCCAGTCTCTCCACGGTGGGAGCCCCACACACTTCACCACCGCCCCACACTCTCCACCTGCTCCTTGTGCACACCCTGCCCCACTGAAGTCGGCTCAGTTGCCAGGCTGCAGAGAATCCAGCCAGCAATCTATGCAGGCACACAAGTTGCCTGAGAGCTTGTTGTTGGGTGGGGCCAGTCTCTAGGGTGGGCTGCCTGCCCTGCCTGAGCTGGATTAAATCGGTGCTCTAGTGGGTTGGGCAGACGTGGGCTAGCAGGCCCCAGGGAGAACTCCAGTGGCATCTGTGTCAGCACGCCTACACTAGGCCACAACAATGGCCGCTGCCAATGTTCCCGTCCTTGGAGAGGTCTCACCTCTCACCAAGATGCACTCAGGGCCTATCTGGTGAGTCTCTTTTTCACCAAAGCACTGTGCACCTTTCTTTCTGGTGATTTTAGGTTGGTTTCTGAAACAGGTGTGTTTGTGCATGGGCCCTTTAAAAGCCAGTTTTAATTTCTTTGTGAACCAGCTTTTCTGGGGGTACTCCCCAATGTTTTAGTAGCAGGCAAAGTCAGATATTATGCCACTCGTCCTGATTGTGCTGGGTCCACAAAATGCCCACAGCAGCGGTGCTCCCCGGCTCCAGGCCTGGCTCCTCCAGGGAGGGCTGCGTACCTTTGGGTGCTCCTGGGTGGCTGTGAGGCTCTGCGGCTTGTGAAGGCGCTGTTTTTTCTCTCCAGAAGGGAGTTTCTGCCTCTTCCACCTCAATTAGGATTGTCCTTTGTTGCAGGAGTTCCTCTTATGCAGTTTTCAGTTCTGTCTCAGGAGTAATTTTTCCACGAGTAGTTGTAAATTGGCTGTGTCCGCGGGAGGAGGTGAGTTCAGAGTCTGCTTACGCCGCCATCTTAACTTATCCGGAAAAATCCCTTTAGATGAATGTAACATCATACGCCAGGGTAAGAGGCAAGCGTGAACCTGGAGTTTTTTAAGGGGATTTGCATATTGGGGAGAAGTGAAGAAAATGGTATATATAGAATGGATGCTTGAATGGGAAGACCTTGAAAGTAGGGAGGCCAATTCAGAGACTGTTGGAACAATTCAGACTCAAGGGACTGAGCTGAATTAGTGCCCTCTTGAAAGAAATGTTGATAGACTTGATAGTTGATTGAATATCAGGAGAAGATAGTTAAGAATGAGTTAAAGATAATCCAAGAGGTCTAGGAGCATAATGATAGCATACAAAAATTTGTAGGAGAAACTAATGCATTTTATATTTGATGTGATAGTTCATCTAATTTGAAATGTCCATTTGGCAGATACTGTGTGGGTTAGATTGTATCCCTCAAAAAAGACATGTTGAAGTCCTAACCCCTAGTACCTCAGAATGTGACCTTGTTTGGAAATGGGATCATAGCAGATGTAAATACCTAAGTTACGATGAGGTCATACTGGAGTAGCGTAGGCCCTTAATCCAGTATGACTGGTGTCTTTATACGAAGAGGAGAAGAGACACAGAGACAGGGACACATAGGGAGAAGACAGCCATGTGACGACAGAGTCAGATATTGGAGTGATGCATGTACAAGCCAAGGAACCCCACGGATTGCTGGCAAATACCAGAAGCTAGAAAAGGCAAGGAAGGATTCTCCCCTACAGGTTTCAGGAGGAGCATGGCCCTGCTGATACCTTCATTTTGAACTTCTATCCTCCAGAAATGAGAGGCCATATATTTCTGTTGTTTTAAGCCACTCAGTTTGTGGTACAGTGTTATGGCAGCCACAGGAAACTAATAGAGATGCTGATACTATTCTTTGATTCTTCTTTTTAACCATCCCTTTCCCCCAACTTTCTCCCTGGGAAAAATTTACAAAAACAAAACATAAATAGGTATATGGAGTCAAAAGTAGAGAGAACAGTTGGTTAAATTTTTTTCTCATGTGTGTATTTATTAGTATTTTATTCTCTTATCATCATCATTCTTAAATGGGTGTTTAATATGGGCCCAATCATCTCCTTGGATTGTGCAGGGATAGCTCATTGAAGTGTATGCTCTGCACATGCTTTTAGGGAGTAAAGATAGAAAGATGTCTTTCCAGCTTGTTTGGCAATCTAAAATCCTATTGCCTACCCTTTCAAAGATGTTAGATGTCAGAATGAAGTGGAAACTTAGCCATGTGAAATGGGAAGAATATGGGGATCACAAAGTAAGCAATGCAAACATGAGTCACAGGGTACGTGGGTAATGGCATATGCTCAAATGCCTTGAGGACCTGCTGTAATAAAAAGAAGTTGAAGAGGGAGAGTAGTAAATGCTTGTCTTTATCACTGTCTCCAAAGAGGTCCCATTTAAGCACTTGTATTAATGCTGTTGTCTTAACTGATAAATTCCATTTTTTAATGATTGAAATTAGATTGAGGTGTGACACTGTTCCCTGTCCCCTTAATCTTCTTTTCTGGCTTGGTTTCTGGTGTATATTTATATATGTAAGTCTTCCACGGTGGAACAACCCCCTTTTTAAATTTTGCCTAAGTTTTGGAGATCAGTCAATTTAGGCTACCAAATATTTGAAATAATTTGGAAAGTAAAACTGTTTTAAGTGCACGTGAATATATGATTTTTTGGAACTCACAGTACCTAAGCGACAACTTTTTATTCGTTTTTAAATGAAAATATAGACTTTGAGGCTCACTGAACTTCGAACGTAAGTTCTTTTTCCCAAAAGAGTATACACTGTCCATTTGGTTTCTATACAAAACTCTCCCTTTAACATATTGGTAAAGAGCAGTCTTTATTTCCGGAAGAAGTTAGTTCTATTCAAAAAATCTGAAATCTGAGTGACTCTACACTTTTGCTGGTTCAGATGATTTCTAGAATTGCTATCTTGTTGCAGAATTAATCACAGCAAGACTAAATGTGCCAGTGTGGGAAATTTTAGGCTAAAAAGAAGCCAGGTAGGTCATATTTGTATAGATGTTAATAATGTATCCAATTTATGGTACTTAATATCCTTATTCTGTCACGAATTTGATTAAATAAAATGCCAAAAGATTTTACTATTTACTCCTAATAAGATGTCATGAGGCTATTTTAAGTGGGTGCTTAAAATCTCTTGATGTGTTAGTGGTTTTCTATAAAATCTGAGTTGGCTGTAATCGTTGTTCACATTTGTTTTATTCAGATTCTAGTGTTTATTTTATTTTTTAAAAGTGAAGCATAACAGTGATTAAATGGCTCAGCTGGCTAAGAACATAAGGACGATTTGAATGCTTAGTGAAAAATAAAAAAAGGTTTTCTTTCTGAATTTCTGTGCTTAGTTTGAACCATATGAAACTGCCATTTTTGTAGGTCATATAGACAACTTCATATGGTTCAACCTATTATTTAATTTAGAATAATGAAGTCCATGGTGCATCCTGCTCTCACCACCTCTATGTCAGACTATAACATACGGGCTATAAAATAACAACTTATCTCATTTATATATCTTTTGGCATAATTAGAATGGATTTTCAGATTTGAAATGTAGTTTATTTTTTAATCCAGTGCTTTAATTATTTTATAGTTTAAGGTCAATTCAGATTATGAAATTACTGTGCCGTAGCTGATGGAAGTGGTATTCTGTATATAGGTAAAAGTCCCCTCTAACTGCTTAGACAGATATTTGGTAGTTAGGAGAAACAAAACAAAGATAGAAAATTAAACTGTTATTGGCTTCAAAATGGAATTAGACTATTCAAATAAAACAACATTCTGGAAATTTGATATTAAGTTAATTTTGTTTGAACCGATACCAAACTGCTTCCTAAGGGGGAACTCTGGCTTTTCCTATAGAGCTTCTGCAGTTTATCACTGCATGAGTGAGCTGGTTTTTTAACTAGACAAGACTACATCAGGCTTGAGTTTTCATAACATAACATTGACTTTTCCTAGTGTCTACAACATAGATTTTTGTTTTGTGAGCAACACAGACACCTGCACAAATAACATTTAGCAACCATACTCTTGCAGTTTTAGAAAGAGTTGTTAACCATCCAAAAGGACATGTTAACCATCCATCCTTCTAGCATAGCCCTTGTTTTATATCAGATTAGATTACTAGACCAGGTAATACAGCTTTCAAAGACCCAGTTTAAGCTGTCTGTCACCTTTCAGTTTATCCCAAGCTCAGTTTCCTTCCTTCCCTTCAGCCCCTTCTTTCTTCCTTTCATTCATTATTATACTAGGAGTTGGTGAAGAAGATTCAGTCCCTGACCTCTCTTAACTCATAGTCTAATTCAGAGAGACATGCAAATAAAATGTTATTCAGTGTCCCTGTGTGAAAACTTGGTGATAAGGTCTTTATATGATTTAATGTTAAAAGTTTGTTTCTTTTAGCACACAGACATGCTTCTTGTTATTAAACAATGAATATAATGGAAAACTAAAAATAAATAAACCCTTTACTGGTTTAAGTCATTATTTCTTTTATGTAATAAGTCTGGCAGTAGCCAGTCCAAGGGCAAGTGTAATGGTTCTGTATTTCCACTCTGCTATACTTAGCATGTGGCTTTCATTCTTTTCCTTGTTGCTTCAGACCCAGTATGGCTGCTGCATTTCCAGGCATTACATTTACTTTCCAGTCAGGAAGAAAAATGGAAAACCTCATTTTTGTGAGGCTTCCTCCCAGTCCCTCCGAAGAAGGGAAATTCTCCCCAGGGACTTCTGCCTACATCTCATTGTCTAGAATTGTGTTAGATGCCTGAGAGTATTTTAGTTTTCTAGTCTTTATGGTAGAGGAAAGCAGGAGAGAGAGGTGTTGAAATGGGTATTGAGTGACACTGAGAAGCAACAAATGATAAACCATTCAAGACTAATAAATTGCAGGCCAATTGAGTTGGTCGTCCCATTCTAAAAGCAGATGTGCTTTGAATAACATCAGAATCCAAAAGAAATCCTGTTATTGGTGAAATGATAGTTTAAATAAGCAAAAGGAGTTTCTCCTCTTAAGCATAGAAAAACGAATTGCTTTCTGATAACCATATTTGTTACAGGGAAATATGAAGTTAGAATAAGGAGGCAAAACAGACATACTAGGACCAACTTTAAAAAGTTAAGTGACCTTAAGTCTTATCTTTATTAAATCTTTCCTTTCGAAATATAGCCCTCTAAACTTTCTGGATTTCATGACATTAATGAAGGTAGACGTTCATTGTTTGATTACTTTTTTAAAATAGAAATAAAGCCTGAATTAAGAAAAAGAATTTTGGGGGCCAGGCCGGTGGTGTAGTGGTTAAGTTCAGTGCACTCTGATTTGGCAGCTCAGGTTCATGGGTTGAGATCTTGGATGTAGACCTACACCACTCATCAAGCCATGCTGTGGCAGTGACCTGCATACAAAATAGAGGAGGATTGGCACAGAAGTTAGCTCAGGGCCAATCTTCCTCAAGCAAAAAGAGGAAGATCAGCAATAGATATTAGCTCAGGGCCAATCTTCCTCACCAAAAAAAAAAAACAAGAAGAAGAAAGAAAGAAAGAAAAAGAATGTTGTATGTAGGATATGATGTAGTATGATCTTAAATAGAATTTTATGTGATTGGTTATATATATAGTCTTGTTTGATTTATATATGTAATTCTGTTTGATTTCTCTACAACGGTTGCAGGTTGGTTCCCCAGGAGGCAGTATTAATATGCAGGATGTTTGTTAGTGAGAGCTCTTGGAATTTATACCTGTGGGGGAAGGGAGGGAGGCAGGATTGGGTTTAAGGAGAAATCGGGCTGTGATGCAGTCAGAACAAAGCCCTCAGCCAATCCCATGGGGAGGCTGTTCGGAGCTGTTCCAGGTTGAAGTAAGGGGGCTGGGTCTTTGTTCCCCGACATTGACTAGTTGTTTGATGCAAGCTACCCCTAAGAGGGGGTGTGACCTTGGGCAAAGTGATCTATACAACTGAGAGTAATTCCCGGAGAGGACTGACAGCTGAGGGTTGATTGCAGTTGGGGAATAAATTCTTCAAACCTAATTTAACGTTGTAACTATGGGAAAATCAGATTTAACTATAAATTTTAGTTTACATTACACTTTTTAGGAATATTACCCATGGTAAGTGCAAGATCTCTTGATATGTGTTCTCAATTAAGGCTCTGGAGTTGGAAATTAAGAGTGACTTATTCCAATTCAAAATGAAGAATTTTTTTTTTTTTTTAAGATGAATATAGAAGCTTCAACTGAGTCTCCCCCAGTTCCAGATGTATTAAGGTAATTCTGTTAAATCACTTATTTGTAACAGTATTCTGCATATGCTGAATACTAAATAAGAACAGTGAATTGTCAGTTTCTTTAGTTTTCAATTAAATTTGCTCATCGGGATATTCATTTTAGTACATCTCCATGATTATCTTTGTAATATTTTGAAGGATTCTGATGTCACACATAATTCTCCATTCCCTATCCTGGCTTGTAAATTAACTGGCCTATATTAAAAGACCCCCCCCCCATTCTTTTTCTTGGAATGCAAGTTTAGAAAAGAGAGAATCTGTCTTGGTTGTTATCCATGCCTTCCTTGCTTCTTGGATAGACTGCTATAATTTATTTTCTTTTGGCCTTTCCCTGAAAGTCATCCAGAAGCAACAGTATTTATACAACAGCGCAGCTCTACTACTGAACATGGCAGGGGGCAAGGGGGTAGAGGGAGTATCCCCTGGAGCTTGTATTGACTGCAAGAACAGCAGTCAGATGGATTGAATTTAGATTTTACTGATTTAACACTCAGAATAATCTGGACTTTAAATCTATGACCAGTTTATGGGAATACAGGATCAGTAAGATGATAGCTTTAGGAACATGGGTTTTGATGAAACTAGATTATAATGGACACACTAGTTATATGAGAGTCTCACACATCTTGCATAGCCGAGTTACAATTTTTGGAGTGTAAATCCACAAGGCTAAAAAAATCAGTGGTTGAAGCATCATTTTACTCAGCTGCCAGGGACGTTGTGACTAACTGCTTGGTTAATGTACTCCTGGTCTTGGTTGGATTCAAATATCATTGGTAGATTTTGGTAGAATTTCTGTATTAAGTATTTTCCTCCTCTCTCTCTCACTCTTTCTTCTTCCTCTTCAGCTATTTTAAGACATTCAGAATGGAAATTATAGAGGTGGTACTTTTATAAGACCTGCCAAACTTTTTACCATTACTATTAGCAAACTATTTAAACTAATTGAGGTAGGGTTCTCTGAATAATAATTCTCACTTCCACCTTTATGTAACACTAAAGGTTTTGTATCCTTTTGTCCCTTAGGAGATTGCATTAACCAGGTTAGTTGCATTTTCTTCAGGTTAGTTTTAGAAGCAAGGTTATCTGAGATCTGATGAAATTATCTGATTTAAACCTGGAACAAATAAGTTTTTGTTTTTTAAGTTTAGTTGATGACTTTGTGCCTGTGGCATCAAAAGGGCTGTTTTTGACTTCATTTGAAGACTATAAAGTTCAAAAGCAGAACCAGAAACTTATCTGTTAGCATTTGATTGTATAGGAGTCCTCATTCTCAAAAGTATAGATGTATTAAATCTCTAAAGAGCTAAAAAGTCTGTATCTGAGTGAAACGGTTAGCAGGCAAAGACACTGTTGTGTATTATAATATAATAATCTTTATTCTACCTTGTAGAAAGAAGTTACATTGCATGCTTTTCTAATTCAGGTTTGAGCTAATTATACATAAAAAAATATGACCCAGCTAAAAAAAGACACCCTAAATATGGTCCTTAGAACAAACAGACCCTTACAAATTCTGTTCCAAATAATTTAACATTACTGTGTTCAATTAATATTGAGAAGACTTTTCCATTAAAAATTTGTCCATTTACAAAATAATATTTAAATACTGTGTTTTAGCTTATAGAGCACTTTGGCATATTTTTTAGGTGATTATCATAATAATTCTATGGGATAGTCAAAACAGTTATATTATTGTCCCTAATCTATAGATGAATGATCTGAGGCATATAATTAATAAATGGTAAATCTCCTGACACCAGTGGTCTTTCTACCATGTTGTACTGTTTCCCATGGATGATCAGTTGTTTTGATTTCAGTAGAAGTTCAGTGGAATTTCTCTCTGTCTCTGCCTTGAGCAAGCAAAATCTCTTTTAAAAAGGCAGGAATAGGTATTGTAGGTTATAAAAGATGCAAGAACTATAAACTGGTAAGGTGATCTGATCTGGGCAGCATATCTATAATAAGTAGACTATTTCAAAATAAGTCATGATTCCACGATCAGGAACTTAGCAAGCAAGCAAGAAAGCTTCAATGATGATGGCGATACTGGGCTGTCCAAGTTTCAGAACTCCAGGGGGCATACTGATATTTTATTCTCCATGAATTATCCTCTGGAGTTTTGCAACATGGAGGTACTCCATGATATATTAAGAATACTAAAAGAGAGCAGTTATTTAGTGAAGAAGCTCTGAAGACTGAACCCTTTTATTCTGGCTAACTCTGATAATCAGTAAGTCATTTTCCCAGACAGAATCTTTTGGTCTTAAAAGGCTGAGGTCAACTCTCACAGCTGCAGTTTCTCCAGGGAAAAATAGTCCTTTTACTTAGCCAAAAGACTTTCACGTCAATATTTGAAGAGAGAGAACCATATCCTGCAGTCAAATTGAGGATATTTACGCCGCTTCCAAACACAGAGAGGTTGGCTTCTTAGATGGTGAACTGTGTTTGGCAAGGTGACAGGAGTTCAGAACACCAGAGTCCTTATCATAACTTCATGCGATTTTTGAACTTTAGTTTTTCTAAATTCAAAATAGATTGTGAGGGCTGGCCCCGTGGCTTAGCGGTTAAGTGCATGCGCTCCGCTGCTGGCAGCCTGGGTTCGGATCCTGGGCGCGCACCACTTCTCCGGCTATGCTGGGGCCGCGTCCCACATACAGCAACTGGAAGGATGTGCAGCTATGACATACAACTATCTACTGGGGCTTTGGGGGGGAAAAATAAATAAATAAAATATTAAAAAAAAAATAGATTGTGAAAGTAGCTCTCAGTTGGCTCTGAGAATTTTAAGTTATGGCTTAGATCAAGTTGAAATATCCTGGAGTGATTTTTAAATGATTCATAGTTAGGTACAAGCTTTTCATGATGTTAACATTTCTATTTGACACAGAAAACCATTCTTTTTGGATAGTTGATGATTTATTTTGATTTGAAATTATAAATCCCAAAGATAATTTTCTTACCATGAACATTGTGTTGTTTGGCAGGTAGCTTTCCTTAAAGATTATTTAAAAATCTCTTACCCTTAATTAAATATGTTACACAGCATAGAAGTCCACTGAACAATGCTCCCAAAAATTGTTTGCATTTACTGGATCATGTATAACCCCCTTTTAGATTTGATGAAAGGAGTCAATAATAATAAAATAACCTCAAAGGCTTTTTCAAGATGTTGAAACACTCATTGCCAAAGAGAAGACTGAGTATTGGTCTGAAATGAATTAACAATATATTTTGTATTTTACAGCAAAAAGTATCATTTTGGAGGGAAAAGATAAGGATTTTACAAATTCACGTTGATGCTAAAATTTTCTTTTACTTTGCTAATGCTAACCTTAAAATTTGCCAAAATAGCATTATTTGCAATCTAGACATTAAGGATATGTAATTTTCTTAGCATAAAAGAGGTTGAAGCTCTTGTTACAACCTGTTGGCCATAGATTAAACCATTTTAGTATCTTACCATATTGACTTAGTAGAAAAATAAGAAAATCAGCGTTTGAAGCAGTTTATATTGAAATTATATCAGTAACACACTATAGTATTCTCTAGTATTTTTTCAAAAAAGATGGAGAATTAGGTAATTTATTTACATGAGAATTATAATAGTTTTATCCATGGATTAATATATGTTCACAGAACTAGACTACAATAAATACTTAATATGAAAATTACTTTGAAGGTAATTTAATATATGATGAACCAGAAACCCTGACAGGCTCCTGCTTTGTCTTGGGTACATCTTTATGAAGTCCAGATATTATACAATACCATGGAAAAATGCTAGTTGTTTTCATTTTACCTTTTGGATTTTGGATAAACTGGGATTTTTTATATATTTCTTCTACGTTCTTTGATGCCAAATGTTCAGAAACAAACTATTTTTATTCAGTGATATTTAAAAGTTTCCTTTTTTAAAAAGTTCTCTGCTAAAATAGGATAGCTCTATTTGGTTTTAAAATCACATTTATGAATGACTGCTCTCCTGGAGTGGAAAATTATAGACTGAATTCTATTTGTCTCTGCCCCCACTGAAGGCAGCAATCTCTTCTGAAGTCAATAAAAGGTTAGCAAGAGAGAAGAAAAATATGTGATTGAAAGAATTGAGCCCAGGAATTACTGCTATTATGGTAACTTTCATCTGAAACATGTGGAGTACTCTTCAAGCTCTGTTTCCCATTGTTGAATTAATATAATAATTATCTATAGAATAAGATTTAAGCAGTGCTTACTTTTCTGCATTTATAATTTGATTTTTTAGGAAACAGTCTCAGAAAAGTACTTAGCCATGGATAATTTTTTTTGGAGGACAAATAATATTAATTGACAGAATTCTCTCTGGGTTAAAAAAACAATGAAATGAAGTTATTTTTATTAATCTTGGTTGGTTAGTTTATTAAGTTCATTAAGTACTTTTCTGTTCATGTAGAATATTTCATCTGGCTCTCCTGGCAATGCAGTGAAGTTGAGAGAGCCAGTATGGGAAAATATGGCACAGTGAGATGACTTGCCAAAGGGAATAGAACGAGTTACTGGTAGCGCCAGGACTAGAACTCGGATCTCCTGACAGGCTAACTTCATGTTCTCTTCAGCCAACCACAGTCTCACTTTATAACCTGTTGATCACTGTGCAGCCAAAGTTTTAATGTTGTAAAATGAGCTCTTTCAAAAATCTACCAGAATGATTCCTTCAGGTACACTACCATTACTTCATACAAAGCTGTTTTTTTGATAAATACAAAAATCATTTTTAGTAATTTTTTTATCATTTTTAATGGTAAAAATTTTAAATTTAACATGGTAAAAGTCATTTTTCACTCAAAAAGATAGAGAATGGAAAGAAGGTGATGCATTGGGTTAAGACACTAATTTCTAGCCCAACCAACTTAGATCTTTATCCTGGCATGAATTTGGTGGCACCTCCTAGTTCCTCATGGACTTTTTTCCACATCAGACAAAACCACTGAATGGTTTTGTGCAGTCTGGCAGGATTGTTAGTTGCAGTGGTGTAGAAACGGAAACAATTTGGGAGTTGTAGGTTGAAACTGAGGTGCCTGGTTCTGTGAAGTGGTATTGGTACTGAACTTTGAGTACCAAATTTATGTATATATTTAAAACGATTTTTTTTTAAGGTGGATGGTAGTGGTGGCTATTTGAGTGTCTTTGGAATACTGAGACATTCAGCATAATTGTACATCTTATAAAGAGGAATTTTGGAGCAGGATGGGTTGTAAATTCACTGCAAATTTAGAATCCAAACAAAACTCATTTCATGTTTGCATAAACTGTTTTAAGCCATCTTGTTCTTACTAAAATTTTTTTCTCAAGTCTGTAGTTTTTGTTTTTAAGGCCAGCTTCCCCCTTTTCACTATGGGATTCATATTCGTGGGTGTGCTGAATCACTTCTAGATGGTCCCAAAAGAGGTTAATGCCACTCTATATTATTCTTTATTTGCAAATCGTTATTGAGGATCCACAGAATTCACTAAATTCTTAGAAGAGATTACATGGTAGAGAGAAGATATGATCAAGACTTTCTAAAAGCTCATGTTAAAGGGGCATTAGACCAGCATGGTAAACTGTTAAAAAATATGAAACATTTTATAAAAGAGATATAGCATTAAGGTTGTATTTTTAGCAACTTCTATACATGAAGTAGATGAATTTGGAGTTGTTTCAAGGATGTACTCTCTTTCTCCTCTAAACTCTCATAACATTCACTATCTTTCTTAGGTCTCTGGATTAGACGACTAGATCACAGTGCTTTGTAATGGTAAACTCAATGTGTAAATGAAGTAAGGAAAATGGTTTTGAATTACGAATATAATATTGCCTTAAAATCTACAATTTCACTAATTTTTTACAAAATCATCTTGTCTAATTGCTTCCCAAGGAATTATAACACATGTAGTAGTTTTGTACATAGTTTTGAGTGCAGTAAATGCTATTAATTATGCTTTTATTATTTGTTTGACACTCCTCTCCTCCTTTACCTTCACCTAACACATCCCACAGCAAACTCTATGCCAAACCCAGTTAGTGGATCCCAGTCTGCACTAGAAGCTATTTCATTAATAATCTTATCACTCCTGAAAAATATGTGATATCTTCATTTAAAATAAAAAGCTAAATAAAAGTGAGTTGAGATATGGAAGGAAAGCAGAGGTAGAAAGCTGAACACCTTCAATGTTCATTCTCCAAAACACACAATTTTAACATACCCTAAAACTTCAGGGAGCAGCTGCATCAATATTTAGTTGGAACATAAAATCCCTAATAAATTCCAACTTCCCAGCAAGATAAAGGTTGAGCAAAGTGATAAATGTTAGTATGGTGTCATTGGCTTGAATTAATTTGAAGAGACATATGCAGAAGGGATCCTTGGCAGTGATGAAAATGCATATAAACAAAAGGTATTAAATGCTAAACAAGAAAAGGTGCAAAATATTTTTCCTAAGACGAGAGCTGGATAGCGTGGCTCTTTGGGGCTAGCCAGCCGCTCTCTGGATCCGGGGAGGTGGGGTCCTGTTGTTTGGCTGTTCCTTTCATATTGCATGTCTTTCATTCTTATGGAATATGCTTTTGAGATAAACAAGGGGGAAAGAATAGCAGCCCTCATTTGACATAATTGTAGAGAGGTTCAATGACACACCACAACCCAGAACAGGATGCAATTCTCCTGTTTACCAAGATCAGGGCTCTTTCTTTTGAGGACAGCTAGTCAGCAAGAGACCCACAAAAATGTTTTAGTGTCAAGATAAAATATTTGCAACTGAGAATATTTCAGAGGATTGTTATTAGAAATGTCTGTGTCTTGCTCTAATTTTTTTTGTGATTCCTTGTATTTTTCTGGCTGTCAAGCTTGCAAAATAAATTTCGTATTGATAAATTGGATATATGAACTATATTGCCAAAACCTGAAATTTTGTAAACTTTTAATCTATTTAAATGTAAGCTAAAAATGTGTCTACTAACAGTAGGAGCCCTGATAACTAAAAAAAAAAAAAAAAAAACCACACAACTTCCCCTAACATAAATGGTTTCTTAGTATCACTTTATTGTGTACATGTGTGTTTGTGTTTGAGCTAGGAGTAAGGAATGGAAAGATGAAATTAGAGGACATAAGGAAACAATTTAAAAAATAAAGAAACAGAATTGAAATATATAATCCAATATTATGACAGCAATTATAAATTCCAGACATATTTTCTGAAATAATCTCATACCTGGAGAGTGTGTATTAGTAGTATTATTAAACTTGTTCCTAGTCCTATTATAAATAATACTAACACAAACTCCAAAAATTTAATTAAAACAAAACTGATAATGTTAAAGCATCTTAGCTATGCTTTAGAGAGGGTGTTTGACTTCCCTTGTTTACTCTTTGTTTTACTGTTTACTAGGAGTAGAGTAAACCCAGTTCTATTAATCTAAGGTGGCTTTGTGTTTTATCTCTCAAGTGGTCACTATTTTGAAACCTAAGTCGCTCAGTGCCATGACAGGCTACAGATGGATTTAGAGAAGGCATTTGATTTGTGAGAAAAAGACTATCTTTACTTTGGTCAGACATTTTTTTCTTGTTTCACTAATGCCAGATGTGGGTATCACAGTTCAATTTCCCTTTTGTCATAATGATTCCTTGGTGAGAGTAGACTCATGTCCTATGTAGCATAGGAATTGAGTAAGTTGATAATGGAAGTTTAAACCCTGGGTGAAGATAAATTTTCTTCTTTGGTGTTTGGAGGATCATTCTGAGTTCTGGGATCTTGCTCTTTGTGTCTAAAAAAAGTCTCCACCTTGGATTATTACCTTGTCTTTGTATAGTTTTAACATATCTTTGTCGTCACATTCTTTACTGTCATGCGCTATATAACAATGTTTTGGTCAACCATGGACTACATATATGACGGTGGTCCCATAAGATTAGTACCATATAACCTAGGTGTGTAGTAGGCTAAATTATCTAGGTTTGTGTAAGTATACTCTGTGATGTTTGCACAATGACAAAAATCGCCTAACCATGCATTTCTCAGAACATATCCTGGTCATTAAGCAATGCATGACTGTATTCATACAGTAATTCGTTTTCACATTATATTCATGCTGATGTTCACATCAATATGATGCCTTTGTGACAGAACATCACCACATCACATTGCTAGACACCTTTGGATTACGATGACTCCACAAGAGTGGCCATCAAGACTTTTGTTCAGAAAAATTTTTATTCTTGGAAGCAATGTACGTGGCAACGAACAAGAAGAAAAAAACAGAAGATATACTAGATTTGGCCAATAAACAGTGAGGGCACTTTGGGGATTTCATATTTGATTTATAACTATTCTAAAAACAAAGTTGACTACTTTTACAGTGCTCACAAGACTAAAAGAATAGTGTTTCTGGAAGAAAGGTTGAGGATTCTTTAAATTGGCAGATGGAGAAAATTTACCAGCCAAATAGGCCTTCATACTTGCTGCAAAACCTTTCCTGACACTTCGTTTACCTTAACTACATTAGGACTAATAAGTTTTTAGGTTGGCAACCTCCAAGGAAAACCTTGTTGACAGTTTGGAATAAATTGTGAGGCAGTTCCCAGCTTGCTATTAGTTACATTATAATACTACAGATATCATCTTTCAGTGTCTGTTTTGGGAATTCAGCTAAGTGGGAATCTACAGAAAGTAGGATATTGTTAACTGTTCTATAGTCTTTAGTAAAAGAGTTATTGTTATTTCTAAATTATGCAGTTTACTGATGTGAAATTTGGAATTTGTGATTAAGTTTTAAAAGACAGATGAAAGAAAAGGAGTTACTAGTATTATCAAACTTAATTGCAAAAGACTGATTCCCATTAACTGCTGAGTGAGACTAACCTAATCAATTAGTTTAGAAATATTGATTCATATTAGCAAAAGCAACAATGATTAAAATATCAATAACATTTATTAAGCATTTACTGTGCTAATATGCACAGAATATATGCAGTGCCTAAGTTTATCCACAAAGCAATTCTAGGGGCTGTAGTTACTGTTCTTTTCCTCGTTTTATAGATGAGAAAACAAGATATACAAGTAGGTAAGAGATGGGGTGGTTCTAGAACTAAAATCTATGTTGGAACCCTCTCAGGGAGGATCCAGAAGCAGTAGAAATCATTGCCTCTGCTCTCAATAGGCTTACAAACTAGTTGGAGAGATAAAATTAAATGGAAAAAAGAACAATGAAAAATATGAGGCAATATATCATTAATCAATAATTTAAGTGCAGCTGGAGCTCAAAAGAGAGATCAACAGAAGAGTCGGCAGAAAATGCTTCCTGGATGAGGTGAATCTTGGATATATCATATTTGTAGAAAGATGGTAGAAGAGATAAAGGGAAAGAAAATTAGAACATGTGTGGAAGAAGTCATGAACATTGCATTTGAAAGCAGTCCAAAAAGAACAATGAGCTTATATACATTATTTGTAAGTAGCATGCAGTTTCTTAACTGTGTCACAAATAGAGATAAAACATTTTCATCAAACTAGAGTATCTTTAAATAGTTCCTAGTATATTGTAAGTGCTCAAAAGAATTTTGGTAGAATGTCTGACATACATAATATATCTTAAACTATTTATAAATGCCTTAGTTGAATAAAATTAAGTATTTAGTGGCATAATATTTCCTATTGGGTTTTTTCCAAAGAGAAGTAAATTAACATTATTTAATTACTTATTATTTTTAAAATTTAATAATATATTAGAAGGAAAGGTTTAAATACTCTTCTATAGAGAGGTTTGTGGGTTTTTTTGCACATATTTTTGCTAAGGTATCAGTATTCATTAAAATTAACATGACCCAAATCTGTTGTAGGGAGACTAACTCCCTTTAGAAGTAAAGAGCCAAAGAAAGAGAAACCTTGTGTGTCTTGTTCACTGCTGTATTCACAGACCTAGAACAGTATCTAGCACATGGTAGGTTCTCAATTATCTGTTGAATAAATGAATGAATTCACGAATATATAGAATTTGTGTGTAACATCACAGTTTTTAATCTGAGGGCATTTAAGCATTTTCCAAATGTTAATCATTGGCAAATACCACAGTCATTTTATTTAACTGGGGACTAAAGAATAGTGAAGGATCATGTTTACCCAAAGCTCCATAGTGATTCCATGTTGGGGACAAGAATATTGAGATTTCCTCCATTCCAAAAGTAAAAGTTTTCATTGTGTTACCTTCAACAAATGATAAGGGCACTAGACTATTTTTCAAAATTGGTCATTAGAATCCCACCCACTTTCACCACTTTTAGCCATATGGTCTTCAGTAAGTTATTTAATGTCTATAAATCTCTGTTTGCTCAGTCATAGAATGAAAATAATACCTTTTTGGTTCCTATACCGTGGAGGTTGTTTTGAGGTCTAAATGAGAAAATTACTATGGGAACTATTTTTTTTATTTCAAGTCATTTCTTTAATACTAATAATGTTTCAGGCCAACACATACATAATAACAACACAATGTTAAGCCTGTTATTACTATGGCACTGATTATGGAATGCAGGTATATACCGATAAGGTAAGTTTCATTTATTCGTATGAAGATCTAGGAAAGAATCCTTAGGTTGAAATAAGCCTTGCATGTTTGGGGAAGAATATAGGTCCGTGTGGTCAGCTCATAGTGAGTGAGAAGGAGCATAGTACTGGAGAGGTAGGCAAGGCCAGACCATTTAGAGAGCCTTATAGGCTGTGATAAGTAGTTTGGATTTTTTGTGAATGTAATATTATCATTATGCTTATTTGAAATACAGTACTCTCCAACTGAGGATGGCAATGTTAGCCTACTTTTTAATTTGAAGAGGAATCAAGATAACAGATCTTGTTTCATATATACACAAGTGGATTATGAGAGAATAGCAACTATATATATATGCCTGGAGGCATCCTTCACACTTTTTAGACTAAGAAAAACCGTTAGTGGCTCACTATGATTATTGAATACTCTGTCTTATATTAAAATTTATTTGTATAGTTGTCGTCTAATCTATTCTAAATTGCTTTTGGCCATGGGTTGTGTTTTAATCAACCTCGTATAGAACAGGATTTTTTTCATTGACTTTTTTTTTAACACCAAAATAATATATTATTATGATATTAAGCAACAGTCTCTTGCCCCATCCCTTTACAGCTGTCACTTCTGGGAGTCAGTGCTCTATCTCTAAATAATATGATTTTACGACAGTTTTTTGATCTGTCAATTTTAAACATTCTCTTTTATTTGCATCTCTTATGGATAATAATTTCACTGACTTAAACCACTGACTGTATGCCCATCTTCCTAATATATTTAATTATTTTTAACTCCTCCTATTTTAACTTTAAACAATAAATTAACCTTTATTTCTTGTTTTATCACTTATAAACATTTTTTGCTTTTACACTTTGTAGAAGACAATGTTAGTGCTCACTAGATATTTTTAAAAGTTGGCTGGAACAGTTTTGCTCAGGTGGAGTGTAGAATACCATGATTACTTTTCTTCGTGGCAATTAAGTACTTTACATCTCTTAAGTGCGTTTACTCTTGAACTATGTATGATATGTAATTCATGTCTATGTGATAGCAATAGGTGACTTGATGGATTTTATCTGGCTATGTATACTTCCATGTTAGTATGTTGTTTAAACATCTAGTTCCTACACAGTGAAAGCCAGATCAGTTTAATTTTCTTGGTGTTTTATCTGGCACAGCTCCACATGTAATGAGGTCATTGTGAAAGTGCTTTTTCAATACTTATCAGTAAACTTATTCAAACAAATCTTGCTCAGTTAATGACAAAATAGAAGGCCTACTGGAGTAAGGTAACCCAAATAGTTATAATATATTGTGATCCTCCAAGCTTTTCATTGTTTTCTGCAAAGGAAATTGGTCAATATATTGGGAAATTTTAAACCTAGTTTTTTGAGACTTGAATGAAGTTATGAAAGCGTTTTGGTTTTTCATACCTTATACCCTCTAGCCCCTGAGACAGTCAGTATAGGGCTGGGACCTGAAGGTGATGGAGCGGATTTAACAAGGCCTTCACAATCATGCTTTTTCAGATGATGATGAATTCTGGCACTTAGATTTTTAGAACATTTAAACCTCTCTTATAGACATGTAATGATTAGATGTCCTAACATTCTTAATAAATTATTGGCAATTAGAGTTGGAGAGAAATATGATAAGAGGCATCAATCCCTTATATCATGGTAGAAAGCAGTGTTAGACTAAAATAATTAACAAATTGGAATATTGATTAGAAACTAGGATAATGAAATATAGTGGGGGACAAATATAAAGCAGTATGGTTAGAGAGGAAAAATAGCATAAACTCCAGAGGATGAGTAATTGACTATATTTAAGTAAAGTTGGAAACCCCCTTAGTAGTAAAGGAATAGTAAGATTAGTATCAGTTAACAATGTAGTATTGTGGTTAGAGCAAACACACTACAAGGTCGCATAAATAAGAACCAAGAATGTAGGAAACTTGAGATTATTTTCTCATTGTATTTGTTACTGGTCAGACTCTTATGAGAGCATTGTTTCTAGTTCTGGGCTCTACCACTAAAGAAGGACATGGAGAACTTGGAGAAAGTTCAGAGGAGGACCACAAAGATGATTAAAGGGTTGAAAAAGAAACCTAAAAGAAAAATTTTAAAGTAGCAAGGATTATTATTATTTCAGGGAAGAGAAGACTTAGAGATATTTAACTTCTGTGTAAAGGATGGAGCCCAGATGTTCTCAATCTTCACTGAAGGTCAAACAGAAAGAAATCAACCTAACCTGCAGCATGAAGGATTTAGATTAGCTCTGAGGAAAATTTTATACTTAGAGTGTTTCGAATAAGTGAATATGGGACATTTGAAATCTTTTGTAACACTGTAGATCCTTATTGATAACATCAAACTGCTCAAAGGGCACTTGAGGCGTTTCTTATTCTAGTAGCTCATTTGGGTAAACCTGCAATTTTTTCATTCTTTTCTTCTGACTGAGAAAAATTATCAGTTGATTGAAAAATTCTGACTTATCATCAATCCTTAAGGAAAATATGTCTAGTTGACCTGATAGAGGTAATGTAATTTGAGTTATAATCAATTCTGTTAATCAGACAGTGTAGTATGATGTTCCATTAAATCAGAAAGATAGTCAATATGACTCCTTTCCCCCCTTTCTTTTAACTAGACCGTGCTTTAGAAGACAAATGACAGTTATTGTTTATTAATTGGTTTGATGAAATATCAATAAAAAAGAGAAATGATTATGTTGAAGTTTAAATATATTTTTATTTTAGATTTTAACTTTTATATACGTATTTACAAATATTAAACTAGAGTAGCCCTTTCACATGCATTTTAAAAATACAGTTGGGCTTTCAAAATCAGTGTTGTTAAATAGTTTGCCTGACCATAAATAAAAATGATTTATTTTTGCAAATCAACTATCAAAGTACTGCCTAACCAAACTAGACTATTGGTTGCTTGTGGTTAGATTTTTGGTCTTTTAAGACCCATACACTAACAATAGAAAAATTCTTCTCCCTATTGAGCAATGCTTTACATGTATATTATGCTTTTCCTTTTTTGCTTTAAATAGCGTCTTTGGTTTTGAGGTTTTTGAGGTAGAAGACAAAATAAGCTGTATGCTTTATTTTAAGGTGAAGGCCTGTTGTGGTCTACCATGTTCTGTAAAACTAAAAAGATGCTATAATAAAAATTTAGAAAAAAAAATTTTACATGTAGTAAAGTTGTAATGTGATTTGTATAAACTGACCTTATATTATAAATATAAAATGGACTGATCAATTTTTCATTGCTTTATAAAACATTTCCATTATAAGTTCATGTCAAATATAATTTTTTTCTTAATACTAGAGGAAGTTATATTTTTTTATAATTTGTTTTCTGATTTCTGTTATTTTATTTTTTAGAAAACCAACTTTTTTTTGTTCAAAAATTTTATTCATTTTTGTTCTAGGTACTATAATGGTTGTAAATATTTTCATATTAAAAATATGTGGTGGGTTTGTCCATGCAGCTACAAGGGAATATTGAGATTCTTGCTATTTACTTCCTAAAGAAGGTGATATATGTCTCAGGATGGCATTTATTAACTAGATGAATTTAGTATACTCTAGAACGTGGCCCTTGACCTTGGAGATTTAAAAACCAGATTTCTTGTCAGCAACAAATCCACTTTTAAAGATACACTCACAATTAACCAAACTCTTGAAATTTATCTATGTGAAATCAAAATGTCCCACTCATTATTAATTTACAATTAAAAATATAGTTGACAGTGGACTAGAATATATAAATTAGCATAATCAGCACATTTCTTCCTTGTAGCTAAACCACATGAAAAGCTTAATCATAATCCGAATACAATTTAATAATTTTACAATGAGAAATATAAATATCCCAGGGATCAAAAACCTGTAAAACTCTCATAGTCATTGTTTTTTGTTCTTTTTTTCTTTCTTTTTCTTTTGGTGATGGGCAGATTTTATTATATTCCCTAAATATTATTGATGACAGTATTTGAGAGGAAAATGAGGATTATGTAAGTAACTGTGGTATAAAACAACACTGTGAAACACAAGAATGCAATAATAATTAGAGAAGTGATAGATTACTTCAGGCTTTGTGAAGGATGAAGTATTTGCACTGAACCTAAAGGATGTTTAGAATTTCACAATGGAAGTGGGAGGAGGATATTGCATGAACAACGTGTGGACACAGGAATGATCAAGGCGTTTTTAGAGAGTGGTGAGTATATAGTCAAATTTGGCTAGAGTAGAAGACATATGTAGGGAGAAGTAAAAGATAATTCTAGAAAGGTAAATTAAAGCTAGATTTTAAGCAGAGCTCTGCTTTAGGAATAATAAGCTATGTATAAGATAGAGTTGGATAACAGTTATTTGCATTCATCCCAATAAGAGATACTTAAGAATATAAATTAGGGAGTTATAAGTAGGGTTGGAACTGAAAGGATGAATACAGCTACACTGAGGAAAGATTACTCAGTTCATGTGAAAGAACAAAGAAAAAGGACATAAAAATAACTCTAAAATGACCAAAGTTCAGTCCAGTAAACTGTACTCCAGTGATGTAAAAGAGTGAAAACATTTTTCTCTTTCTGATGATGCCTGATTAAACCTTTACAGATCTTAGAAAAGTTTCTAATCTTCTTAAGATGAAGAGCATATGTTAGTCTTGTTCATGGTTTTCCTTACATGGTAAGGATATTTTTCTGAAACATGGTAAGCTCTCAGTAAATATTAGTTGAAAAAACAGTTTAATTTTTTGATCCATTAATATGAGAGAATCTTTTAGTAGATAAATTTTTAATGAATCAGACTTATTCCATTATCTATTTACCAAAGCAACGCTATATTAAATGTACCTTTAAAAAATTTCTGCTTCCCTTGCAAACACACAAAAACTTCATTATCCAATTGTATTTTGATACCTTAAAATAACTTTCTTCCTATTAACTGTTGACAAGGATATTGGGAAATGGGCTTGTGGAAGCATAAACTGATACCTCCTTTCTAGAGGGCGTTAATTCTTTTTTTTTTTTTTTGTGAGAAAGATTGGCCCTGAGCTAACATCTGGCAATCCTCCTCTTTTTTTGCTGAAGAAGACTGGCCGTGGGCTAACATCCATGCCCATCTTCCTCTACTCTATATGTGACACCGCCACAGCGTGGCTTGACAAGCGGTGCATTGGTGCGCACCTGGGATCCGAACCGGTGAACCCCAGGGCCGCAGCAGCGTAGCGCACCTACTTAACCGCTTGCGCCACTGGGCCGGCCCCTAGAGGGCGTTAATTCTATAAACGCGAAATAACTACTGTGCTCTAGGCATTGTACAAGGTGCTGGCATACAGTAGTGAGAGAAATAGACCAGTCTCTAATCTCAAAGAATTTGCAATCTAATGGGAAAGACACATATATGAAATTACCAGTCTAAGAATAGCTATGAAGGAGAAATATAGGGAGCTCAACAAATATGTATTAGGGAAACCTCATCTAGTCAGAGGAAGTACATTGACTAAGGATCTGGAAGATCAGTAGGAATAACCTAACAATGAGAGTGGTGTTGGTAGAAAAGTGTTTCAGATAGAGGGAAGAGCAAGGTCAAAGTTCATGAAATGGTAGGAAACATGAGTATGTTTAGGAAACGAAAAGAGGGCAAATATGGCTTGAGATTGCAAAGAGGGGACAGAGGGGGACATAAGGCTAGAGAAGTGGGCAGGGGCGAGATCATGACAATATGAATGATAATCCTTCAATGTGTTTCACTTCTAGGAATTTATGGTGGAAAAATTATAAGACAAATGTGCAAAGATATAGTGATGTTCATTGCAATTAAGTTTATATCAGTGAAAACTTGGAAGCAATTTAAGTTTTCAACAATAGGAAATTGTTTAAATAAATTTTGCTACAGCCATACAGAGGAACTTGATAAAGCTAGTAAAATGATGTGCATATGTCTTTACTAACATTGAAAGATGTTCAAAATATATTGGTAACTACAAGACAGGGATGCAAACAATGTACTATCCCATTTCTGTGAAAATGTAGAAATACAGTAACAATTTATTCATTGTAAATAAATATATCATGATTTATTGACAAAACAATCAAAGAGAAAGTTACTTAGTTAACTAGAAGATGGAAAATGATTGAAATAGTAATAAGGAAAGGCCCAGAGGACAAATATGATAATCTGTTGATTTGAGGTTATTGATGATTGCAAAGGAGTGAAAATCCTGTGTTGGTAGGCTTTTATAATTTAGATATGAAAGTCTCAATCTTGTCAGCTGGATCAATATTTTGCAATGCTTTGGGGACAATTTTGCAAGGGCAAAAGGCATTCCTGGCTAACTATCTCTATGCTTCCCAGTAGAAACATCCTAGTAGAATGAACAGAAAACTCATGTTGTAATGTGAATAGCCAGGGAGATATTTTACAAACCAATGGTAAATTTTTACTTCATTCCATGAGCAAAAACATGGGCAGCCTCTGACATATGACAGGAATTAGTATCTAAAAGTATCTAATATTTATTAAGCAAATAACCTTGACATATCTTTGAGAACTATTGTATGAGATGTTTACATAATAATAATAAATATGTCACCTCATCAGATAGTATACATATGGTTGGTCTTAAGTTTTAGGCATTCAAAAATATTACCAAGTAACTTTCCCCAGATAATTAATGTCATTTAGACAAAGACATGAATATTATCAAAGATGTAACCTGTGAAATGAGGTACATAAACCAAAGCAAATTACCTATTTATTTAACGTGGTGTTATGGACTGAATGTTTGTGTTCCCCTAAAATGCATAAGCTGATCTTAACCCCCAATGTTATGGTACTAGGAGGTGGGGCCTTTAGGAGGTAATTAGATTTAGATGAGGTTTTTTTGAGGGTGGAGCCCCCATGACAGGATTAGTGTTCTTATAGGAAGATGACAAGACCAGAGCCGTGTCTCTCTCAACCATGTGAGGATACAGCAAAAAGATGGCTCTCTGCAAGTCAGGAAGAAGGACTTTACCAGACGCCAAATCTGTCAGCACCTCGATCTTGGACTTCCTAGCCTCCAGAACTATGAGAAATAGACATTTGTTGTTTAAGTCACCCAGGCTTTGGTATTTTGTTATAGCAGCCCAAGCTGACTATTTCAGCAATTGGTACTGAGAAGTGGGGTGCTGCTGTAACAAATACCTAAAAATGTGGAAGCTTTGGAACTGGATAATGAGTAGAAGCTGGAAGAGTTTTGAGGTGCATGCTAGAAGAAGCCAAGATGGCTGAGAAGGGATTTTTAAAGACAATTCTGGTGAGAGCTCGTAAAGAAAAGAGGAGAGTTGTAGAGAAAGCTTCCATCTTCTTAGAGAATACACAGATAATCATGAGCAGAATTTTGGTAGAAATATGGATTGTAAAGGCCATTTTGGTGATGTTTCAGTCAGAAATGAGGAATATGTTATAGGACAATGGAGAAGAGGTGATCTTTGTTATAAAGTGGCAAAGAACTTGGCTGAATTATGTTCGTGTTCTCATGTTTTGTGGAAGGTAGCACTTGTGAGTGATGAAATTGGATATTGAGCTGAGGAGATTTCTAAGCAAAGCATTTGAAGGAGTGGCTTGGTTCCTCCTGACTGCTGATAGTAATATGTGAGAGAAGAGAAATGAATTGAAGAAGGAATTGTTAACAAAAAAGGAGCTGGAATTTAAAGATTAGGTAAAGTTTTTAACCTGTCCATATTGCAAAAAATGAGGAAGCATGTTCAGAAGAGAAGACTAAGAGCGTGGCTGACTGACCATTTGATAAAGAGATTAGTGTGGGTGTGAACTACAGACCTAATCAGCCATCTCAACAGAGTCAGGAATAGATTTGAGGTTTTACCAGGAGAAACACTGCCAGCTGGGACTAAAAGAAACAAAGAAAATTGGATTGAATGAAGGAAGGCTGTGAACATGCATTATCCTTCAAGAAAAGGGAAGAATGACCCCAAAGGCAATTCATAGATCACCAGGGCTGCTACTCCCATCACAGGCCCAGAGTGCATGGCTTGGGAGGCAAGGCAGCCTCTACCTTGGAACCAAGGACAGGACCACCACCCTGCAGAGCTGCCTGGGAGGGCCCTCATAGAGAGTAGAGTGGGTGAGGCCCTTGCAGAAAGCCCTGCCAAACTAAAGAGGTGGGGCAAACCCGTGGAGCCATGGGGTGATGCCACCGCCTCGGTGGGTCCATAGGGGAGAACATCAGACGAAAGAAGATTATTCTCAAGCCTTAAGATCTAATAGTATTTGCCATGCTGGGTTTTGGACTTACCTGGGACTCATCACTCCTTGCTTCCTTCTGATTTCTCCCTTTTGGAAAGGGAACATCTATCGTAGGCCTGTCCCACCATTGAATTTTGGAAATTCATAATTTTTATGGTTTCACACATTCACAGCTGAAAAGGAATTTTGCCTCAGGATGAATTGTACATAGAGTCTCATCTATATCTGATTTAAATGATATTTAGATAAGACTCTGAACTTTAGAGTTGATGCTGGAATGAGTCAAGACTTTTGGGGCTGTTGAGATGGAATGAATGTATTTGTATGTGAGCAGGACATGAATTTGGCTGGTAGGGATGGAATGTTATGGACTGAATGTTTGTCATCCCCACCCTGCATCCCCTCTCCCCACTTCCAGTGTTGAAGTCCTAATCCCTTGTGTGTTGGTATTTGGAGGTGAGGCCTTTGGGAGGTAATTTGGTTTAGATGAGGCATGAGGGTGGAGCCCTCATGATGGGATTAGTACCCTTATAAGAAGAGGAAGAGACACCAGAGCTTTCTCTCTCTTGATGAGTAAGCATCAATAAAAGGCCATATGAGCACACAAGGAGAAGGCGGCTGTCCACAAGCTAGGAAGCGGCCTCTCACCAGATACCAAATCTGCTGGCACCTTGATCTTGGACTTACCAGCCTCTAGAACTGTGAGAAATAAATGTCTGTTGTTTAAGCCACCCAGTCTATGGTATTCTGTTATAGCAGCCCATTATAAGATAAGTGGTCTAATAATCTTTTTCATTTATCATAAAGAGTGGTATACATTCTTGCATATATTGGCTTAAAATAATTTTTTCTTGGGGCCAGCCCAGTGGTGTAGTGGTTAAGTTTGCACGCTCCACTTCAGTGGCTCAGAGTTTGTGGGTTCAGATCCCGGGCACGGATGTATACACCGCTCATCAAGCCATCCTGTGGCGGCATCCCATATACAAAAAAATGGAGGAGAATTAGCAAGGGTGTTAGCTCAGCGGCAGTCTTCCTCAAGCAAAAAGAGGAGGATTGGCAACAGATGTTGGGGCTCAGGGCCAATCTTTCTCAGCAGAAAATATAATAATAATAATAATAATAATAATAATTTTTTCTCTCCATTATTTTATTACAATTGTCTTTAGAGCTGAAGTCAGTTTTACAATGCTGCTGCCTCAGTACATGTAAAGAAAGCAGAAAAGTGCTGTATTCCTATCATTTGGCTTTCTCCACCACATCTAAGAGAACTAAATGAGACAGCACAGTACATAGGACATTCTGTTTGCAACTAAGTCTGTGACTCAGTGTTAAACAAATGAGACTCAAAGTTTAAATTTTGATTCATTCCATTTTCAAAACTAAATCATTGAAAGGAATGCTTCTTTGCAATGACTGTTTCTCTTACATAAGAATGGAATGTAGTTTTTGGAAAAGGTTTTAAGAACCCATCCAGGTATTTCATCATTGTAAGGTAGTGCTACATTTTGCAGACCTTAAAATGGAACTTAATCATTTGTTTGGTCAGTTTCTTCTGATAGCTATGCCTAGCCAAAAGTGATTAGGAGATTAAAGAGTTGAAAGTATCCACAGCAGAAAAGTAAGTATACCAATGTTATAGTAACAGGTATTCAGCTAGCTCTGGTTTTGATCTTGCTTAATCAATCCAACTTTATGAATTTAGGATAAGGGAATGACAGCGTGTGCATTCATCTACTCATCCAAAAGCAGAGCCCTAATTTCTTTTAGGTATCTGACTTTTTATAGAGTCCTTAAGATCATGTTTCTTAGTTTTTTTTTCATCTGCCCTGAGCTCTTTATTGTCCCTTTATGAAAACAAAAAAAAGTACCACAATGATAAGGTGTTGTTTTTCTATTCAAATTCAGAAGCCAGAGAACATTTTCTAATCATATTTCAGCTTTGATCTCACTTCTTAGGACTCCAGTGTACTTTGTAGCCTAGTCTGCAGTTTGGACCAAAGGCCTAGGTTTAGGGGCTCCTGCCACATCTGGGCTGGTCAAAATTTAGTAGAGATTGTTTTATTTAAAGGATGCTGAGGGTGGGCAGTAGGGAACTCCTTTTCCTCAGTCTCTTCTTTCTTCAATTTGTACAGCAAGATAAATCCTAAAAGCACACCAATCATATCTTTAGGATAAAGCAAGATTCCTTGAATTATTTTTCTTTTTAATTTTTCCTGAAGTGGCTCAGGTTTGGAGGAAAATAAGGCAAAACCACAGTATGGCGGGGAAGAGTTGATAGGGTATAGAGTGAATTTGATGCAAGGTAAAAATGAGAAAGTCAGGAGAAAGAAAGGGGTGCAGTGTGAAATTTGTGAGGATTGCCATGGAATACTATTGAAAAATGATGTTGAAAGGTAAGATATGAAAAGACTGAGAAATATATATACGAGCTGAAATAACTCGGCCTAATTTGGGACATCATGGCTTAAGTGTATTATAGCTTGAATTTAGCTAACTTCTCAAGATTCTGATCGTTTGTAGAAATATGGGGCTGGCAGCAAAGAGAATTGTTTAGAGGAAGGGAAAGAATCAGAAATTTATACATGAAAAAGAAGAAAAAATAGTTATGAGAGAATACATGGAATAAGAAATAATGCACAAAAAAGAAATTTAAAAAAGTAAAATGTTAAAGAATAGTAAGTTTATAAAAATATAAAAGTAACTGAATTAAAGCAATTTTTAATTTTTTTAATGTCTCAGCACTTGTGCTGATCATTTTGTTATGTACATGTAACACATTGTTGGGTAAGCACATGCAATCAAGGTAGGGAAATATATTTGTATTAATCAATTCTTTATTGAAGTGGATATTCAATACAGTTGAGAAAGCTTACCGTGAATAGAAACTTAGGCTTTTTAGATTTATCATTCCGGATTTCTATATAATACACTTGATTCTGTATTATGTAATTCATGGATAAGACTGTCTAAAGTTTTTAATTCATGTGCAAAGTCTTCCTTCTGCTCACAATTATAATAATAGCCTAAAGAAGAGAAATCTTTTAGAAGTATATACCATAGTGGATATAGTCACATGTAAATTATTTTTCTTATTACCGTATCAACTCTTCCTTTTGTCAATCAGGAATTTTTATTGTTTCAAACTGACCTAAGCTAACATGATCAGGCAAACTCTTAGGGTTTGGTGAGTGAGTGTTGTTATCAGTTATAATGAAGGGAGTTTTAAATCAAATTCCATTAAGCATATACCTATTTATTAAACAAACAAGGAAGTATAAAATAGTTCATAGTCCTCATTTTATCAGCTTGATGACATTCCTGCTCTCTGTTATTTAGGTGCTCTGACAACACTTGGCATGAAAAATGCACTCAGTATATACATGAACATATTTTAGGGACTGAATTCTGTTGCCCTTATATTAGTCATCTGGCACTATGATTCTCCAAACCACTGAGTGGACACACAAGACAAATCTCAGATGCTTTACCTAAGTGTGCGGCCTACAAAGTTTGCTGGATTCTTGTAAGTGCTCATGCAGACTAGGGAAGTATCTCTGAAATATTTTGGCCAATCTACAGATCTGGAACACCACTAATTTCTTTCTTCAATGAAAAACACATTTTCAACATTTATTAAACATTCATTAGGCTAATTATCAATTATCTCTTGTGTTGATCATCAGAAACAGGCATAGTGGAAACACTTTCTGATTAAATGTTGGTTATACAGAAATATATATATAATGGAGTAAAAATCATTAAATTCTTCCTAGTCTCCCACCTCTTCCTTAGATACTCACTGTTATCTTTCCAGATTTTTATCTGTAAACAAATTCAATCTGTATACACACTCATATAAATAAAAAAGAAAACTTTCCTTTTATGCAAACTATTTTCTAAGTTTCTTTTGCCTACAGGAAAAAACAAATCTGGTTTGACATTCAAAGTAATTAATATTAATACTCTGTCTTCTGCACACTAACTTTCTAAATTCATTTTCTGATATTTTATTCCACACATTCAGTGTTTCAGCCTCTCTGGACTTCTCGTAGTTCCCTGCATGTGCCATGCCCTTTCCAGATTCTGTTCCTTTGATTATTCTGTTCTCTGCCTGCAATGTCTTTAGTTCTCTGTTTTGTCTGGCTAAGTCTTTAAAATCTGTTTCAGATGTTATGTCCTATATGAATCTATTCCCTAGTTTTCTATTGTGGAATTGCTCCTTCCTCTGTAATTCCACAGGATTTTGTATATAATTTGACTATGGAAGTAATAATCATTAGAATATCTAACAAGTATTGGCTCTATTGTGTGTAAATTTAACTTTTATTTACATTTCTTTTTTGTGTGTGTGTGAGGAAGATCAGCCCTGAGCTAACATCCATGCCAATCCTCCTCTTTTTGCTGAGGAAGACCAGCCCTGAGCTAACATCTATTGCTAATCCTTCTCCTTTTTTTCCCTTTTTCTCCCCAAAGCCCCAGTAGATAGTTGTATGTCATAGTTGCATATCCTTCTAATTGTTGTATGTGGGACACCGCCTCAGCATGGCCAGACAAGCAGTGCGTCGGTGCGCACCCAGGGTCCGAACGTGGGCCGCCAGTAGCGGAGTGCACGCACTTAACTGCCAAGCCATGGGGCCAGCCCCAACATTTATTTTATTTAATCATCTTTTCACATTATTTTGTAACTTATCTGCTTATGTGTCTTTTCCCAAATAGGCCACAACTAACTTATTTATCCATCTTTAGATTCTAGTATATGGTACTATACCTTAGCATATGATAGGTGCTCAGCAAATCCAAGTATGAAAGAATGAATGTAAAAATGTTGCTCTTCAGTACTTGGTATTAAAGGTAAACGCATGATCATAATTGCTTTCTGTGAATAAGGAATAGAGAAGGATACAATGTGAATTGAATGCAAAAGCCATGAGAAAATGGCGTGCCTTTTCCCTATAGAATGTCTTATAGAGAATTCTACAGGTATGCTAGAGGATTGGGGAAAGCTGAAGAAAATGCAAATAAAATGATCTCATCTAAGATCCTTTAGCTTGCATTATTTGTTGATGGCTTTAGCCTTTGTGTATGTATTTTGGGCAATCATGGCAGATTGAAATAATATTCATCATGAGTGTAAAATAAAAGGTATAGAAAATATGAGGGTAATAAGAGGAGATGAGGAAGGACTGCTTTGAGGTGGAAATATAAGTTGTATTTGTCTGTGGTCTTCAAACTTTTTGCTTAATTTGCCTCCTAAAATAATTTTGAAAAATTATGTGCCACTTTGCATACTTTAAAGTTGATATCTAAAATACTTTTTATCCTAAGTTTAAGTAGCTACAGATACTATAATTAAAAACATATTGTATATTATATATATGCTTTAAATAAATTTTGTCGAAATTTTGGAGCTATTTCATTCAATCTTGAAAAATGTTCACCATATAATTTAATCGCTAAATCAGTCCTCATTGCCAAACTACTTAGCTAAGTCAGACTTATTGTCTGTCACTAAGAAACCTGACTTCATTTTTTAGATCAAATTAACATGTTAATACACTCCATGCCAACCATCTCACTTCTAAATTCTAATTGTGAGACAGATATATAGATTGATTTACAGTCAGACTGGCAGAAAGACACAGTCTTGCCAGGATGAAATAAGCATCATCCCCCTCAATTTTTCTTGCTTTGCTCATAGGGATTATCCTCCAGGATCAGTGCGTTCTTGAATTATCCCTTTGCGTTATGCTCTGGAGATTTTTACACCCGGGGAGCAATGCACCAGAACAAAGTTTGGGATGGGTGAGAAGTATGCTTTCTCTTTTGTAAAGTAGGAACAGGGTGATTGTGAAAGGCAAAAGAGGAAAGGAACACTGGTGGCTTGCAGGTGCATTCTCAGGCAGATCAGTTTTAGGAAAGGGCACATATGAAAGTAAGGGATTTGGAAATAGATTCCATCTAAACATTTATATCTGCGTTACCCCTGAAAAGTCTTTGTTTACATTTTCTTGAAGCCTGCTGGTATGGGTTGTGTCTATGTAATGTCATAGGCATTACAGATGATGATCACAAGATAAATTGGTTGTGACACCCAGAATATACTTTCTGGTGCTTTGGTAAACACACCAAGTACCCTCTCTATATCTTACATTCAAGAGTGTACCGGATACGGCAATCTTGTGGTTTACCAGTTACAAGAGAAGAGAGCGGATGAATATGTGAATGGTCAGAAGAGAAAGTTATGCAAGAGAAGAAGAGATCCCTTTCCTCAAATGTAAAGTGAACAAGACGAAGAGTTTGAAATTCTAATAATAGACAAAGAGAATCTCCAGGAATTTTAATGAGTTCAACAACATAGTGATATGCTGATTATAATATTTGTTTCTTGAAAATACATTTTGATCTGATGAACAAGAATGAGATTAATTACTAACCCCTTTCCCCAGTAATATGGACTAACTATTATATATATTCAATAAAAGAAAACTTTTACAACTTGGATTTTCCTGTAGTTTGTGGAATTTTATTTTTTACCAAAAAGCTTTTCATTTCTGGTATAAAACATAGGCAAATAAAAATGTTTAGTCTTCTTAAATTTGTTTTTTATTCTCACTTTAGAAACTCTGAATACTTTTGTTTTAAAGATTGGTTTACAAGGATATCATAAAAATTCTTAAAATATATGTTCACATCAATATTGATTTAGCATTCTAAATGTAATATATTTTAAAACATGCAACATTGCTTTATGGACTCCATCTTTTGTATTGCGTTATAATGCAGGACCACATTAGAATAGATCTGACCAACATTAGACCAGCTTTCTATTGAGCTATTTGTTTAGCTATTTGTAAAATCACTTAAAAATATTCCTATTAACCACACTAAATTGCTGGTATACACCTAGGAAAACTATGTGATATCAATTTTATTCCCATTGCTGTATTGTAGTAGTTCCTTTTTTAAAAAAAAACAAGAATCTGTGTTAGAGTTGAAGGAACTGCAAATAGTGCTTATAGCTCAGAAGTATAAAATGCAATCTGTGGCTATAATAAGAAAATATTCCAGCAGATTCAAAAGAGATTGGGAATAAAAAGCCACCCATTTGCTTTTTGTACAAGCAGTAGCAATCTGCAGACAAGCTATTCCAGCTTCAAAACAGTATGGTAGATGGTTTCATGGAACTCACAATTACAAAAATCTACTTTAACCTTTCTTTCTTACTGGCAGGTGTCCTACTGGCTTGCAGCCAGAGGCTGTGAGTGTAGTGCAGCCGGCGGAGTACCCCAGAGTGCTGAAAATGCCGACACTCCAGCTGGCTGCTCATAATTGCACTGATTGTGGTCTGACAACCAGAGATCCAAAAAAGAAATGTGATAAATATACGAAAATATTTTACAAATTTGATCAGATTACGAATTTCATCTCTCTTTTTTCTCCTCTATAGATATGATATCTGCACTTATAAAAATAAGCCCTGTGGAACACTGGGTAAGTTTTTTATAAAGGGAAGATAGTTCAGATTGTCTTTTTGGTCCAATGGCTTTACCCTTTATTATTCATTTGGTAGTTTTCCTTTCTGGCACATCTGAAATTACTCCTATAAATTGTTAAACCTGAACTTTGTGGGTACGTCACTTAGTACGAAACAAGTAGAATGATGATTAAAAACAACTTAGAAGCTGATTTAAAATCGTCAAACAATAATGATAAATCAAAAGTTACCACTCATTTTCATATAATCCATCTTTGTAATGTATTTTCCAAAACTACCAAGGAGTTTGAGAGCAAATGAAAGCAACCAGCATCTTCAAATCTTGGGCTAGGAAAGGAAAGGAAGAAAAGGTTGGGGGATACTTAAAGGAGAGGCATTAAGAACAGTACTTCTTTTGGTGCCATTTGGTGAAAAGAGTATGTATCCCCATAAATTAACATATTATTGGAAATTTTTATTACATGAGCAAAAAAGGGCAATTTTGTAAAATATTACAGTCAGAAGTGGAGGACAGGATTATCTTTCTTGTTCTCCCCAAATATTATATGTTTTTTAAAAAGCAATTCTGTAGTATTCTAGGAATTAAGAAATCACATTTTGTTCCAGAGCATAACTTTATACTGGTTAAAAGTCAACTGCAAATACAAATGGAGGAACATAGTAGCTTTCAAGTAGACTAAATTATTAAGCAACTAGAGTTATTTTAAGAAACAGGAGTTTTTTTTCCTAATATTTTTAGTGTCATAGAGACTTTTTACAGACTCAGAAGTTAAGTGACTGAAGGTAAATTCTCTAGATTCTCTATGACAAGTTTCAGTTTTCTTATCTGTAAAAGAATAGTTATGGGGGCTGGCCCAGTGGTGTAGTGGTTAAGTTTGCGTGCTCCGATTCGGTGGCCCAGGGTTCGTGGGTTTGGATCCCAGGTGCAGACCTACATACCACTTGTCAAGCCATGCTGTGGTGGCATCCCACATACAAAATAGAGGAGAATTGGCACAGATGTTAGCTCAGGGCCAATCTTCCTCACCAAAAAAAAAAAAAAATTATAAGAGTTATTTTGATATAGAGTTATGAAATCTATTCCTATGCACCTCATAAGAATTTTGGGAAGATCACATTTAAAGAAAAGGTGGGAGAAAAGGTGTTACCCAAATTCCTGGGTTCAGTGAAACATCTCTTCAGAGATGAAAATTTCTCTTGATAATTTTACCTGCCTTCTCAGGCTTCTCTTACTCCATTTCCCTCGGGATTTATGGCTAAAGAAGAAATCCCAGTTAGCCACTGACAAGTATTATGGTGGAGAAGTTTGCTAGTTGAAAACCATAACACATAAAGAGCTCTCTTTGCTGAGAGGCTCAAATCAAAAAGATTTTCTTCGTAGTGTTTTAGGTTTACAAAACCAATGTAATCCAAAGGGAGGGACCCTGAACTGAAAACAACTACTGGCTTTGACAGTTTTAGTGCATTAACTTTTATGGTTTATTTAGCCCTTTGTTCCTCAATTTCCTTCTCTATGGAGTAGTAGTAATATCTGCCCTTATGCTGCAAGGATATTGTTAAAATCATGTAAGGAAGAAAATATACAGGTGTTTTGTAAAGAATACTATAAAAAATGAACTGGTGTTATTATTTAACGTAGAAATTATCTATACTGTTTATCTGACCCCTTCTATTATTGTTCAAATTCTATAAGCATTTACTAAGTGCTTAATCAATTTCAGATACAATACACATTAAGCCTCAAAGAAGGTACAAGCTAGAGCTTGTGTTTTTCTAGTATATATGTTTTGAGGAAATATATATGTATAGATGTATATATCTATACATATTCTATTCTGCTTTTTGATGGTAGATTATTTGCATTGAGATATGTTCTTCATTGAGATATTAGTAATAACACTGCCTAGTACTTTTATTGTCATTTTGCCAAAGTAGATTTGAGATATTTTCCTACCCTACTCTCCTTTTATTTTTTTTTCACAATACTGTGTTCTAATTTTGATAGTTTACTAATTTCTAGAATCAATACATTAATACTTGGGTACATGTCAATGCATTTTCAAGCTCAGTATAAATTATTTTTCAAATAGAAAACATTATAAATTATTTTTTATACTATATGTTATGGTGAAAACTGAATGAACTGCATATATATGCATATGTTGACCTTCATATTTGGAAAATATATTATCATTACAGAATTGATCAGGTTTTTTCTTTTTGAGTGATCATTCTGGTATCTTTCATGTTGGTTTTTATGCTGATTCTTGGGTATTCTCTTGCTTAGTACTTCTGATGACCAATTGTAACATGGCTAAGTAGATTTAAGGGTGCAAACTGTAGCCATCAAACTGAGGAAATCTAAATGACCCGAATAGTATCAAACCCCTATTAACACAATCACACATAAGAACTTTGACAGCTTCAATTTTATAGGAATACAATAAATGGTGGGGGGTTGTGAAAATACATTAGCATCTAAATTATTCTTTTATTTTAGTTAAGATTAACCTTATATTTTGAACAAGTAGTAGTTATTTTCCAAATATGTTTTCTTAAGTTGTTCCTTTAGTAGAGCTAACGATTTTATATCAGATGCAGTGGTAAATCTGTGCTTGCAAATACCTTGGGGAGTCATTGAGAATTCTCAACTAAAAATACAGCCACATGGCACATATCGAAAAAAACAACAACAACAAACAAAAAGCTAACCCATGCAATAATATATTTTCAGAAATATGAGAAATGTTAAGTTAGCAATAATTATTCTAGTGATTCTTTTTTTTGAATCAAATTTCATAAATCTCAATACAGAAACAGTATTCAAAGAGTGGCTTTGCTCTTCCCCTATCAAGGACCATATTTAACTCAATAGCTTAAGATACATAAGCTGCAGATACTGTACTGCAAACTTGTTTTGTATTCTTTCTCTATCTGTCTCTCTCTCAGTGGAGTTTGGAAGTAACACTCATTAAATATTTTTGATTAACCAAAAAGAAATTAAGTCCTCTTGCCCCAACTACCCTAACTAGTCCCTTTTTTTACTTCTTCCTCTTCAGGTCCCAAGACTTCTAAGTGAGTGGATGGGCAGCACAAGGGTATCACTAGTATTTATATAATAACTCTGTGAGGCAGAAATCAACCCCTTCCTTAACTCCCCCTTCCACATAAAACAACAGGAAAAGGAAACAATCTATTAGCATAATACAGCACTAACCTCAACTCTGTTCCAATGTGGTTATTATTTTGATATTTTATATTGGAAGATACAGAGAAACACAATTTCTAGATCTTTCTTGTCAGTAAAAATATAAATTGAGTAGCGTTTACTACTATTCAAAATTAGGGCAAATGGGAAACTGTACCTAGCGCAGGACATTGTTTATTGCACTCAAGAAATATTTATTGAATTGGATTGAAATCACTTTTGGTGGGAAGGTAATTCTTAGTATTTGGGTGACCATAGTAGACTACTAACATGTAAAATTTTTTTCCTAGTTTTCCTTCAATTTCTTCTAAATACTTTTGTCTCTATGTGTGTTAAGTATTATTTGGCATCTATTTCCTTATAACACATGACATTTTATCTTTCACACAAAATTTTTTTCTAAGCACTGTTTTAAAGTTACATACTACTTCACAGAGCATGATATTCATTTGGAAGTAAATATTAAAGCTTCTGCATACTAAAATTCCCAAGGGAAGAATACCTTGAGCAACATAACGTTTCACAAGAATCAGCGAATTAACACCGTAGTTTTTGCTTTATTAGTAAAACTCTAATGCATTGAAGGGGGGTGGGAGAGGGGAGCACTACACTGAATGTGTGAATGACTTTCCTCCCATTAAAATACTTAAAGAAATTATTGCATCACTATCAAGACTAATTTCAGAAGATTAAAAAAATGCAAAAACTTCTCATCTTTAGCAGTTCTCCTTTTTCTCTTTTGAATCATTCATTTTTGTTTCTATAAAAATGTGATTTTTAAAAACCATTTGGGATTCCCTTTTTTTTTTTGGTAACTAAAAAGTTGCTTGTATATTTTTATGAACCCACTAAACTTAAACAGATCTCTTTAGAAAAATAATGTGGATATATTTTGCTTTCTACAGCCTGAAGAATGTTAAAATAGAAATGCTTTCTTGAATTCCCTCTTCTGGCTCAAGTTACTAGGTGGTCCCAAGTTACCAGAAGTAAAATTTATAAATCTAACCCCTAGTCTAGACATTTTCCAGCACTGACTGCAGTTCAAAAAATATTAATGTCTAGCCGGCAAAGTGAAACTACCCCCAGTGATTTTGCAAATGACTAGAAAGTTAACCTTTTGCCAACTGCTCCTTCTGTGCATGGAGGTTATTAAAAGAATCCAGGCATTTATAAGTATGGGCTTTTTAAGACTGAAACACCTTGGCTTGACCCTTTGTGTCTCCTTCTGTTTATTCAGGCTTGGCCTCTGTGGCTGGAATGTGTGAGCCTGAAAGGAGCTGCAGCATTAATGAAGACATTGGCCTGGGTTCAGCTTTTACCATTGCACATGAGATTGGTCACAAGTGAGTGAGTTTAAGAAAATCAAAATAAATTTTAGAACTCCACTCTTTTGAGCAACTCGTTAACTACCGTGTGGAACGCCTGTGCTCAACCGTATTTTACTGCCTTTTTGTCTGATTTCAATAGAGAATGTTATCATTTTGAGTATTGGGATAAATTATCTTAAGAATTGGAGGCTTGTTAAATAATCTTTCTGATTCAATGATTAGTATACTTGGAGCGGTGACTATACTCCACTTAAGTTTTGTTATATACGTTTGAAGTAATTTAGCTTTAGCATGGTCTACTCAGCACTCCGTTCCTCAAAGTCAAAATGCTTAATGATCTTTCTCTTCCTCAAGTGACAATACATATATATTTTAAAATCATCATTAACACCACTACCATAAATTGTTCTTTGAGTTTTTACTCTTAATAGAGCTGTGAGCATACCTTTTCCAAGCATAAAGCTTCTGCAATCATTGCTATGGAACTTGTATTTTCAGGTGTACTTCTATGTCATTGAAAAAAAAAATGTTGCAAGAGCAGTGAGATATCATCTTCACCACTTTTTAGGTGGATCTGGAGTTTTTAATATTTGTTTTAAATAAATCTGTGCCAAAAACTATCCTATGGCTCTCTCACCATCCCACCTCCTAAAAACAGTAAAACCCTTACTTTCTTTATTTCAAACAATAAGCGATAGTAAATGTAAAAGCTTACCCACATGTGGAGGGAGAGAAGTTTGAAAACTTTAAATGATTAGTCAAACATTTTTAACTAAAACAAGCAGCCTATTTGTAAGAACTCCTGACATTTGTATGATTTAAGTTTTACATTTTACAGTCTGCTTTTTTGGTAGAAAAATGGATGGAGAAAAAAAGAACAAATGAAAATGAATGTTTATTATACACTTGCCTCAGAGGTCATTCCTGAGATAAATCTGTAGTTCAGCCTTTTTCTTTTTTTTCAAAGTGGAGAGTAAAGCTGGGTCAATCTGTTGCATTATTTTGAAAATTGCAATTTAAATTTTACCAAATTGGTATTGATTTATGTGTAAATTCAAGTAACCAGCAAGTTTCAAACCTGACTTGACTCACATACAGGGAAAAGTCAGTATTATACTTTAATGAAGTCCTAAAAATATTGGTATTCTAGTTTCCATTGCAATAAACAGCAGGGGAACAAAAGGGAAAAGCCCTCTTAACCAGTCAGTTAGTTTATCATCAACTCACTCAAAAATCTGGCTCATTAATGACTGTCATAATCTTATGCAACCAGACGGAATTTATTAGGTTCTGTTAGATTTAATTAAATTGAAAGGTTAGGACATGTAACATACAGCGGATGAATAATGTGCATATGAGAGCGCTATTACCTCATGCAGTCACAAGTTAGTCAATGTCAGCGTATGCATTATAAGTCCCGTTCTGTGTGTACTTAAATAGTGGAGGTGAAGGTTTATTGCTCTTTGTATCTTTTGTTAAGATTCTAACTGGGCTACTCTCAGGCTTCCTAGATTTGTTTTGTTGGCCTTATGGGTAATTCCTTTTAATTCTTCCCAAGATGAATGGTTTGTACCCTAGGTAGAAGAATTGTGAAAGAGAAGTAGAATGTACCTCTTAGGATTAATGTGCCTTGGAGTAACTATTTCACAGCTAATTCCTGTTTGTGAGTGTTAAAAACGGGGGAGGAGAATCCGCAAAATCCTTTATACCGAGAGCCAGAAGAAATGCTTCTATTCAAAAATGTTATTTGACAGACTGAAAATTGGCTTTCGTTCCACGTCCAGTTGATTACTATGTCGTTATCCCCCTGTCCCCTTTTCCCAAGACAACTAGGCAGGATGTGTTTAACATACTATCTATTTCAATATGTCAAATTATTATTTGGTCAGTTAGGGAAAATCTGTTTCATGGGTGAAGATCCCTTTACTTGCTTTTAAGATCTTAGGGTTTCGCTTTAAGGAACTTAGCAAGTCAATTGTGGTACAACTCATGTCATTAAAATATAGTGCTCTCTATTCTTCCTGAAACAAAGCAATAGCCATGGTAAATATATCAAGTATGCTTTTCAGATAAAGTATACTGAATTTTTAAACTTTTATCATTTAGTAGGATGGATGTTAAGTGATGAGATGATATCTGCAGATTCATCACAGTGAAGAACATGTGACCAGGAATTACTGAGAAGTGCCCCTACTGAGTCACTAAACTGTGTGAATATTTAGTACCTTTCTTCAAATTGTGTAGAATATGGTTTGCACTCAGTGTATACTTGTGTAGGGCTATAGTATCTGTTTTAAACAGCTATGGGATAACTTTTTTCTTTGGCTAGGCCTTAGTGACCACTTTTATTTCTCTCCATACCTTTGTGAAAACAAGAAATTCGTTTCCTTGTCGAATGAAAAATTGAGGTTTATCTTCTATTTAAATGACATGTCTAGCTTTAATGTAGGCTATAAGCCAAAAGCACTTAATGAAACCTTATAGAAAAGAATGTTCTTTGAAAAAATTTTTTTTATTACTTATGTAGTTGCCATAGGTTTCAGAAGTTGAGAAAATTATGATGTTGAAGAGGGGTGGCAAGGATTCAACAAGACCTCTAGTATGTTATGAAAGCTATCTAATGTATCCACATTTTGCAAAAATAAATAACCTTAAAAAGATTCATATTTTTTAGGATGCATATTGAAGTATGCAGGACTGAAGTGACAGGATGTCTGAGATTTGCTTTTAAAAAAGGGGGGGAAAGAAGAGAAAAATAAAGCAAGAATAGCAACATCTAGAATTTTATAATCTTGATGTGTGGATGGGAGTTCATTATGCTACTCTTTCTGCTATTGGATATGTCAGATTTTTTTCACAAAAAAGAATAGGTCTTAAGATCATAAATCTTTTAGAAGTGACAACTCAGTTATTAATTAATAGTGATTGAGTGGAGTATAATTTTGAGAGAATTTAAAGAAGTATTAAAAGTTATATTGAAAGCTGCAGGGGTACATTGGTCTTGCTTTGGAAATCAATATCAATGTTTTGTTTTAACCAATAGGGATATACTTTCTATAGAAGACTGGTTAGGAGATGAGTTTTTTAAAAAAGGAGAAATGTGGCAAGACTTCAGGATAAAATGGTAGATTAGCAGAGCTGTGTTAGGAAGCTTTTACTGCTGTTTTCTTTCATCCAAACTTCCCTTCTCCTGCTGCAAGTACCTAGGTGTCTTTAACTGCTTGATCAATGCTGTGTTTTCATGATAGAAGGCTAGCAATAAACGCACACTAAGATATTTGGGACTTTAATGCCTTTGTCTGCTTTTGATATCAAAATAATGTTAGTCATAAAATGAGTTAAGAAGTATTCTATTTTCTGGAAGAGTTCGCTTTTCTGTGAGTACATTTTAACACATTATTTAAGTGTAATTTACATAGAATAAAAATGCATTCATTATGTGTACAGTTCGATGAGTTTTGACAAATGTATATAACCCTGTAACCACTACCACAATCAAGATATCAATATTTCCATTACCTGAAAAAATCCCTTGGTTCTCTTTTACAGTCAGTCTCCACCCTCCTCCCCCTTTCCCTGGCCCCAGACAACCACAGATTTATTTTCTATCACTATAGATGAGACTCGTCTTTTCTATAGTTTCATTTAATTAGACTTATGTAGTGAGGACTCTTTTGTGTCTAGCTTCTTTCCCTTAGCACAATGTTTTTGATATTCATCCATGTGGGTGTGTCTATCAGTAGGTTTTTTTTTTTTCTGAATAGTATTCCATATCACAATAGCACATATCACATTTTAGGTTGTTTCTAGTTTGGGGCTATTATGACTAGAACTGCTATGAACTTCCACGTACAAGTATTGATATGGATATATGCTTTCATTTCTCTTGGGTGGTACTGCTGGTAGTATGGTATGTGTCCATTTAACTTTATAATAAATAAACTGTTTTTCAAAGTGACTATACCATTTTGCATTCCCACTAGCAATCTATGAAAGTTCTGATTACTTCAGATCCTCGCAAACATTTATTATTTTAAGTCTTTTGTCTTTTAACGATTATTATGCATTTTAGTGTTATCTCATTGTGGTTTTAATTTGTTGATCATCTATTTTCTGATAAATAATGATGTTAGTTATCATGAGCATCTTTTCATGTGCTTATTTGTCATTTGTATATCTTTGAATGTCTATTCAAATCCTTTTCCCATTTTTTTTTAAACTGAAGAATTTTCTTCTTATTAAGTTGTAAGAGTTCTCAATATATTCTAGGTAAAAGCCTTCATCATGTGTACAGAATGTGAATATTTTTTCCAAGTCTGTTGTCTGCCATTCATTTTTTAATGGTGTCTTGTGAAAAGCAGAATTTTAAAATTTTGATGGTCTAATTTAAAATTTTTCTTTTATGGTTTATACTTTTTATGTTCTGAGAAATCTTTGCCTCCTTCAAGATTGTGAAAATGTTCTCCTATATTTTCATCTAGAATTTTATACTTTTATCTTTTATATTTGGATCTGTGATCCATTTTGAGTTAATTTTTATGTATGGTGTGAGGTAAGGTTTCAGGTTCCTTTTTATCCCATATGAATATATAATTATTTTAATACAATTTGTTTAAAAAATGGATTGGTTTGTAGTTTTCTTTTAATGTCTTTGCCTGGTTTTGATATCAGAATAAAGTTAGTCTTATAAATTGAATTAGAAAGTATTCTATTTTCTGGAAGAGTTTGTATATGTAAGGTTGATGTGTTTTTTGTTTTTTGTTTTTTTTTTTAATGTTTGATAGATTCACCAGTAACACCATCTGAGCCTGGAATTTACTTTGTGGGAAGGTTTTTAATTAATAATTTAATTTATTTATTAGATATAGGGTAGAGTATTATCTAAATCTTTTGAGTTTTTTTTCTTAATTATGTCTTTAAAAGTATTAGACTATTTCAGCTAAATTGTCAAATTTATTATAATACAGTTGTTCATAATATTCTCTCATTGTCTTTTTTAATGTCTGTAATATAAGTAATGATGTTCCACCATTCATTCCTGATATTTGTAATTTGTGTTTTCTCCTCTTTTTTTCAGCATTATTGAGATATAATTGACATATAACATTGTATAAGTTTAAGGTGTACAACATGATGATTTGATACACGTATATATTGCGAAATGATTACCATGATAAGGTTAGTTAACACATCCATCACATCATATAATTACCTTTTGTGTGTATGTGAATGTGTGTGTGTTTGTGTGTGTGTGTGTGATGAGAACATTTAAGATCCATTCTCATAGCAACTTTCAAGTATACAATACAGTATTATTAACTATAGTCACCATGTTTTACATGAGATCCCAGAATTTATTCGTCTCACAACTGGAAGTTTGTGCACTTTGAACAACATCTCCCCATTTACCCTACATCTCAGCCCTTAGCAACCACCAGTCTACTCTCTGTTTCCATGAGTTTGGCTTTTTTCGATTCCAGGTATAAGTTATATCATACATTTGTCATTCTCTATCTAACTTATTTCACTTACTATAATGCCCTCAAAGTTCATTCATGATGTCACAAATGGCAGGATTTCCTTCTTTTTTTATGACTAAATAATATTCCATTATATACCACATTTTCTTTATCCATGCATTTGTTGATGGACACTTAGGTTGTTTCCATGTCTTAGCTATTGTGAATAATGCTGCAATGAACATGGGGGAGCAGATATCTCTTTGAGATAGTGATTTCATTTCCTTCAATTATATACCCAGAGTGGAATTGCTGGATCATATGGTAGTTCTATTTTTAATTTTTTGAGAAACCTCCATATTGTTTTTCATAGTGGCTGCACCAATTTATGTTCCCACCAATAGGGAACAAGGGATCCCTTTTCTCCACATCCTTGTCAGCACTTGTAATCTCGTCTTTTTGATTATAGTTGTTCTAACAGGTGTTAGGTGATATCTCCTTGTGGTTTTGATTTACATTTCCCTGATGATTAGTGATGTTGAGCATCTTTTCATGTACTTCTTGGCCATTTGTATGTCTTCTTTAGAAAAAATCTATTCAGGTCCTTTACCCATTTTTAAATTGGATTATTTGTTTTATTGAGGTGTATGAATTCCTTATATGTTTTAGATATTAACCCCTTATCAGATGTGTGGTTTGCAAATATTTTCTCCCAATTGGTACACTGCCTTTTCATTTTATTGATCATTTCTTTTGCTGTGTAGAAGCTTTTTAGTTTGATATAGTCCCACTTGTTTATTTTTACTTTGTTGCTTGTGCTTTTGGTGTCATATCCAAAAAATAATTGCTAAGACCAATGACAAGGAGATTTTTCCCTATGTTTTTTTCTAGGAGTTTTACAGTTTTAAGTCTTACATTTAAGTCTTCAATCCATTTTGAGTTGATTTATGTGAGTGGTGAAAGATGAGGGTCCAAATTCATTTTTTTTGCATGGGAATGTCCAGTGTTCCCAAAACCATTTATTGAAGAGACTATCCTTTTCCCGTTGAGTATTCTTGGCTCCCTTTTCAAATATTAGTTGACTGTGTATGTGTGGGTTTATTTCTGGGCTCCCCATTCTGTTCCATTGGTCTATGTGTCTGTTTTTATGCCAATACCATACTGTCTTGATTAATGTTGCTTTGTAATATAGTCTGAAATCAGAATGTGTGATGTCTTCAGCTTTGTTCTTTCTCAGGATTGCTTTGGCTTTTTGGGGTCTTTTGTGGTTCCACACAAATTTTAGGATTGTTTTTCTATTTTTGTGAAAAATGCAATTGGAATTTTGATACAAATTGCATTGAATCTGTATATGGCTTTGGATAGTATGGACATTTTAAATAATATTAACTCTTCCTATCCATAAACGTGGGATATCATTCCATTAATTTGTCTCTTAAATTTCTTTCGTCGGTGTCTTACAGTTTTCAGTGTACAGATCTTTCATCTCCTGGGTTAAATTTATTCCTGAGTATTTTATCGTTTTTGATCCTATTGTAAATGGAATTGCTTTCTTTATTTCTTTTTCAGATCGTTCATTGTTAGTGTACAGAAACACAACTGATTTTTGTATGTTGATTTTGTATCTTGCAAGTTTACTGACTTCATATTCTAACTGTTTTTTGGTGGAGTCTTTAGGATTTTCTATATATAAGATCATGTCATCCACAAACAGAGACAATTTAATTCTTCTTTTCTGATTTGTAATGCCTTTTTTTCTTTTTATTGCCTGATTGATCTGGCTAGGACTTTTAGCACTATGTTGAATAGGAGTGGTGAGAGTAGAGGAGGCACTCTTGTCTTGTTCCTGGTCTTAGAGGAAAAGCTTTTGACCTTTCACCATTGAGTATAATGTTAGCTGAGGGCTTGTCAGATATGGCCTTCATTATGTTGAAGTACATTTCTTCTACACTCACTTTGTTGAGAGTTTTTATAATGAAGGATGTTGAATTTTGTCAAATGTGTTTTCTGCATCTACTGAGATGATTATATGATTCTTATCTTTTATTCTATTAACGTGATGTATCACATTTTTTGATTTGTGTATGTTGAACCATCCTTGCATCCTAAGGATGAATCCTACTTGATCATGGTATATATTCTTTTAATGTGGTCTTGAACTTGGTTTGCTACTATTTTGTTGAGAATTTTTGCATCTCTATTCATCAGGATATTGGCCTGTAGTTTTCTTTTCTTGTAGTGTCCCGAGCTTGCTTTGGTATCAGGGTAATGTTGGCCTTGTTAAATGAATTTGGGAGTCTTTGTTCCTCTTCAGTTTTTTTGGAAGAGTTTGAGAAAGATTGACATTATTTCTTCTTTAAATGTTTAGTAGAATTCACTAGCAGATCGATTGGCCCTGGGCTTTTCTTTGTTGAGAAGTTTTTGATTACTGGCAAATCTTACTTGTTATTGGTTTGTTCAGAATTTCTGTTTCTTCATGACAGTCTTGATAGGTTGTATGTTTCAAGGAACTTTTCTGTTTCCTCTAGGTTATCCAATTTGTTGATGAATAATTCTTCATGATAGTCTCTTATGATCCTTGTGTTTCTGTGGTATCAATTATAATCTACTTCTTTTGTTTCTATTTTAGTTTTCTTTTTTCTAGTTAGTCTAGCTAAAGGTTTGTCAATTTTGTTTATCTTTTCAAAACACCAGCCCTTGGTTTTGTAGATCTTTTGTATGTTTCTAGTCTCTCTTTCATTTACTTCTGCTCTGATCTTTGTTAGTTTCTTCCTTCTATGAAATTTCGGCTTGCTTCGTTCTTCTTTTCCTAGTTCTTTTAGGTGTAAAGTTAGGCTGTTTATTTGAGATCTTTTTTCTTAATGTAGGCGTTTATTGCTATAGACTTCCCTCTGAGGACTGCTTTTGCCACATCCCATAAGTTTTGATATGTTATGTTTCCATTTACTTTTGTCTCAAGATAGTTTTTGATATTCCTTTTGATTTCTTCTTTGGCCTATTGATTATTCAGTAGTGTGTTGATTACTTTCTACACGTTTGTGAATTTTCCTGCTTTCCTTCTGTTGTTGGTTTCTAGTTTCATACTATTGTCATCAGAAAAGAGACTTGAGATGATTTCAATCTTATTAAATTTGTTAATATTTGCCTTGATAGGTATTGCATAATCTATCCTAGAGAATATTCTTTGTGCATTTGAGAAGATGTGTATGCAAAGTATATATATATATTTGTCTCTTGTTACAGTTTGAGTTAAAGTCTCCTTTGTATGTTATAAGTTTAGCTACCCCTGTTCTCTTTTGGTTTACATTTTCATGGATTATCTTTTCCCATCTCTTCACATGTGTGTTCTTAAAGCTGAGGTGAGTCTTTTGTAGGCAGCTTATAGTTGAGTGTTATTTTTTTATTCATTCAGCCACTCTATGTCTTTTGATTGGAGAATTTAATTCATTTACATTTAAAGTAATTATTGACAAGTAATGACTTAGCAATGCCATCTTATTAATTTTTTTTCTAGCTGTTTTGTAATTTCTTTGTTCCTTTCTCCTCTCTTGCTGTCTTCCTTTGTGAATTGGTGATTTTCTGTGGTGGTATGCTTTGATTCTCTTCTCTTTATCTTTGATGTATCTACTGTAGGTGTTTTCTTCGTGATTACTAGGAGCCTTTTATAAAATATATTATAGACATAATTTTCTTAAGCTGATAACAACCTAACTTCAACATATACAAATACTCTACCCTTTTATTCCCCATATATTTTATATGTTTGATGTCACAATTTACATCTTTTTATATTGTCTATCAATTAAAAAATTATTGTAGCTATAGTTATTTTTATAATTATATTTTATTTGTTCTTTAACTTTTATACTAGGGTTAAGTGATTAACATGCCACCATAGTACAGTATTGGAGTATTCTGAATTTGACTATATATTTACCTTCACCAATGTGTTTTATATTTTTATGTGTTTCACATTATTTATTAGCATCTTATTATTAGCATCTTTTTATTTCAGCTTGAATAACTCCTTTCAGCATATGTTGTAAGGCAGGTCTCATGATGATGAACTCCCTAAGCTTTTTTTCCTCTGGTAAAGTCTTCATCTCTCCTTCATTTCTGAAGGACAACTTTGCCGGGTAGAGTGTTCTTGGTTGGTTGTTTTTTTCTTTCAGCACTTTGAATGTATCATCCCATTCTCTCCTGGTTGCAAGATATATGCTGAGAAGTCTGCTGATAGCCTTATGGGGTTCCCTGGTATGTGAAGAATTTTTTTTCTTGCTTCTTTTTAAATTCTCTCTTGTCTTTCATTTTAGACAGTTTTATTATAATTTCTCTTGGAGAAGATATTTTTGGGTTGAAACTATATGGGCACCTATAAGCTTCATGAATTTGGATGTTTAAATGCCTCCCAGGGTTTGGGAAGTTCTCATCCATTATTTCTATAAATAAGCTTTCTACCCTTTTCTCTCCCTTTTCTTTTGGGTATCCAATAATGCATAGATAGTTTCTTTTAATGCTATCCAATAGTTCACATCAGCTTTCTTCACTCTTTTTCATTATTTTTTCTTTTTGCCCTCTGAAGGGATAATTGCAGTTGACTTGTTTTTGAGTTCACTGATTCTTTCTTCTACTTGGTCCAGTCAGCTGTTGAAGCTCTCTATTGAATTCTTCAGTTCGGTCATCGCTTCAACTTTTGGATTTCTCTTTGTTTATTTTTTTTTTAATGGTCTCTATTTCTTTGTTGAACTTCTCATTTTGTTCATGCATTGTTTTTCTAATTTTATTTAATTGTCTGTGTGTGTTTTCTTATTGTTCACTGAATTTCTTCCTGTTTTATTTTTTTTTGTGAGGAGGATCAGCCCTCTGCTAACATCTGCCGATCCTCCTCCTCTATTTTTTTTTTTTTTTGTGAGGAAGATTAGCCCTGAGCTAGCCACCACAGTACAGCTTGCCAAGCAGTGCATCGGTGCATGCCCAGGATCTGAAACGGGGAACCCCGGGCCACCGCAGCGGAGCATGCACACTTAACAGCTTGCGCCACCGGGCCGGCCTCTCACTGAGTTTCTTTAAGAGGATTATTCTGAATTCTTTGTCAGTCAGCTCATAGATCTCCATTGCTTTAGGGTCAGTTATTGGAGCTTATTAGTTTCCTTTGATCCTGGAAGTTTACTTGATTCTTTGTGATCTTTCTATCCTTGCATTGGTAGCTGTGCATTTGAGGAAGCCATCTCCTCTTCCAGGCTTTCTCAGCAGTTGTGTGGGGCTACTGATGTGCTTCCTTGTTGTGACTGGCTTTAGGATGTGTTGCACAGCTGCCTGACATCTCAGGCCAGGCCTCCTTGTCAGGTGGGGCTGTAGGGTATGCTCAGCAGTTGGGCTGGACCAGTGACCTGCTTCCCTGTGTGGGTTGGGCTCTAGAATGGGTCGACGGCTGGGGACCCTAACCTAGCAGAACTGTGTATTGAATTGCCCAGCCATAAAGAGCCACTGGCTTAGCTCTGCAGATAAGTAGAGCCATTGGTTGGGATCTGCTAAGGCATCACACCACCATGAACATAGAGTGCTCATTGCTGTGAACTTCTCTCCCCTTCTCTGTCTCTAGCTGATTCCCCTAGTGATCCCTGTGAGGCAATATCTAACTGGGCCTCTTGGTAGTCATCCTGGAGTGCTGGGGAATCTGGTTGTTCACCTTGCACTCTCCTTTCTCCACTGGAGAAACTGTATGTTCAGGGGGATCCCCTAGGTGTAATGATGTTCCAGCCCGGGAGAAGCGCTATATGATCAAATTGAAATTTCTCCTCTTATCTTTCTAATGTGGTTTTTCTCCAATTTTGTGGTCCAAGGGGGTGCCTCAGCATCACCTCTGGGTTCTTGGATCTTCACAATGATGTGTTATTTCTGGGTATTTGCTAGTTCCTCTTTCTGTGAAGGGGATCAAAGTAGGAAACTACCTATTTCTCCATCTTGCTGATGTCAGTCCTCCTTTTTTCTTGATCAATGAGGCTATAAGTTTATTAATTCCATTGTTTTCTTTAAAATAAAAACTCAGCTTTTAATTTCATTGATTTTTCTCTATTGTTTGCTGAGTTTTAAAATTTCATTGACCTACTCATTATTTCCTTCCTTATGCTTACTTTGGGTTTAATTTACTCTTCTTTTTTTATCCTTTTAAAATAGAAGCTTAGACAATTGATTTTGGACCTCTTTTCTTTCATAAAATAAGGACTTAAAGCTATAAATTTCTTTCCAGGCCCTTCTACAGCAGCATCTCACATGATTTTTTATGCTGTAATTTCATTTTCATTCAGTTAACAATATATATATTTTTGTGATTTCTTCTTGGATTGTGATCAGATAAAATACTCTGTGATTTTTATCCTTCTATGTTGAGACTTGCTTTATGGTCCATCATATTTTATATCTTGGTGAATGTATCTTGCACACTTGAAAAGAAAGTGTATTTTGGTGTAGTGTTTGGGTGGAATGTTCTAGTATTGTCAATCATATACATTTGATTGGTAATGTTGTTCAAGTCTTCTCTATTATTGTGGCTTTTCTTATAGTTGATTTATCAATTACTAATAGAGAAAAATTAAAGTCTCCAAACATATGTGTAGATTTGTCTATTTCTCCTTTCATTTCTATCAGTTTGACTTCATATATTTTGAAGTTTTCTAATTAAGTGCATTCACATTTAGGATTATTTTATTTTATTTATTTTTTATTGAAGTTTAGTTGACATACGATATTCTATTAGTTTCAGGCGTACAATATAGTGATTTGACATTTATATACATTACAAAATGATTACCCTGATAAGACTAGTAACCATCTGTCATCATACAAAATTATTGCAATATTGTTGACTATATTCCCTATGCTGTATATTACATCCACATGACTCATTTATTTTATGACTAGAAGTTTGTACTTCTTAATCCACTTCACTTATTTTGCCCTTCCTCCCACCCCTCTTCCCTCTGGCAACCAACAATTTGTTTTCTGTATCTATTTGTTTCTTTCTGTTTATTCATTTGTTGGTTTTGTTTTGTTTTAGATTCCACATATAAATAAAATCATATGGTATACTTTCTTTGTCTGATTTATTTTACTACATTTAGGATTATTATGTCTTCTCAATGAATCAACCCTTTATCGTTATGAAATAGCCGTTTTTATCCTTGGTACTATTGCTTGTTCTGAAATCTACTTTGTCTCATTAATATAGCAACTCTGGCTTTCCTCTTATTGTTTACGTGGTATATCTTTTTTATCCTTTTACTGTGAACTTACCTATGTGTTCATATTTAAAGTTTATTTCTTTTGGACATCTTATAGTTGAGTTTTGCTTTTTTTCTACAGTCTGACAATTTCTATCTTTTAATTGTTTTGTTTTGTCCACTTATATTTAATGTAATTATTGATAAAACTGGTTTTGTTCATTAATCTTGCTTTTTTTCTGTTTTTTCCTGTCTTTTTTCCATTTTTCTCTTTTAATTAATTGAATATTTTAAAAATGTCATTTTATCTTCACTATTGGCTTATTTGCTATACCTCATTGGCTTATTTATTTATTTTATACTTGTTCCATGACTTACAATGTGGATCTTTAATTTATCACAATTTACATTCAAATAAAATTATTGCACTTCTCCTGTAATATATTATACTTCCTTTTTCTCCCTCCTATCCTTTGCTTATTGTCATTATAGATTTTATTTGATCATATGTTGTAAATCCTACATGTCCTTGTTATTATTTTTGCTTTAGACCATCAATTATCTTTTACAGAAATTTAAAAATAAGAAATAATGTATTTTATGCTTACACACGTTTTTATTATTTCAGGTGCTTTTTTTAATTCTTTCATATAGATCCAAGTTTTCATCTATTATGTTCCTTCTGCCTGAAAAACTTCCATTAATATTTCTTATAATGAAGTTTTTTTGGCAACTTATTCACTTAACCATTATTTGTCTGAAAATATTTTATTTTGCGTTCACTTTTGAAAGATATTTCATTGGATTAAGATTCTCCATTGGCAGTTTTTTTGAGCAGGGTATCTGAAATGTAAAAGAACATGATGCCTCATGATGACTGCTTGGAGTTTAATGCCAAAAAAGAAATTGTGAGTTGAAACTGGTGAGGTAAACAAGAAGTAGACAATAGAGGGCCTTATATACTTATTAAAGAGCTTGCATGTTATGTCTTATGACAGTGGAAAGTCACCAAGTGATTTTGAACAGAGATGGCATAACCAGATTTTTATTTTACATAGGTCACTCTAGAAGTTGCAAGGGATATGACTTTCATACAGGAAACTATGCTGTTGCAGTTGTCCATATTAATACTACTAATATTATTTTTCCTATTACATAGATAAATTAACTAAGGCACAGAGAGATTAACTGGTTAAGCCAGGGTGAAGGCAAGTCCTTTGACTCTAATGATAGCTCCTAAATCTTTCTGCTCTACAAATTAGAGATAATAAGGGCTGGTGGCATTTGGATGGATTAAAGGCACATTGAGGAGATAAAATTAGCGGGGTTTGATGCTTGATTGAATGTGAGTGATGACCAAGCGGAAGTTAAAAATTACTCTCATATTTCTACCTTAGTGAGTGAAACTGTGGACACATTAGTACCACCCACTGAAATAGGTGGAATCAGTTTAATTGAAGAAGTAGTAAGTTCAGTTTATGATATATTGAGATTGAGGTGCCTGTAGGACATCCAGGTGGAACTGTACAGAAGGTGATTTTATGTGCAAGTCTAAAATTAATAAGATAGGTGTGGGTTGAATATTAACTTTGGGAGTCATCCATAAAAATGAGGTACCAGAGAATTGGCATGAAGTAAAAAGAGCAGAGTGCTCAGGCCTGTATACATAATATTTAGTAAAAATTTAAAGTTTAAGCTTTGATAGTGCTATTTAAATTGCTTTGTGTCCCAAGTACTGTTTTTTATAACCCGTTTGTCATTATATAATAAATATCACTAAGAAATTATGCACAATAATAAAGCTTATTGAATCAAGACGGTAAAGTTAAGATGTATTTAGATATGGTACTTGAATTTAAGAAATCTAAATCATGGAAGATACAATTTCAGAACAAATAAATTAAGATTTAGCTTATTTCACAATAGTATACTTATAAAATTAATATGTTAACAGATATTTCAGCATGAAAATGTGAATACATTTAAGATAGTTATGAGCCCTCTGCTCTTTTAAGACCTCTCTCCTTGAGAGTAAAGAGTGGTACTTATTGGCCGGCCCCATGGCTTAGCGGTTAAGTGCGTGCGCTCTGCTACTGGTGGCCCGGGTTCGGACCCGGGCATGCACCAACGCACCGCTTCTCCGGCCATGCTGAGGCCGTGTCCCACATGCGGCAACTAGAAGGATGTGCAGCTATGGCATGCAGCTATCTACTGGGGCTTTGGGGGAAAAAAAATAAATAAAATTATTAAAAAAAAAAAAAAGAGTGGTACTTATTGATTTTTGCATCCCCAGTGTCTACTATATACTTAGATACTTAGTCTGTGTCTGAGTAACAATAGGTCTTTAAATACTAAATCCATAAGGGATGGAACTTGGAGATTAGTCTCTGCATACTTAACCTTTTGAATTAATGTCATACATGCTTTTGATGCTACTGTGGATATTGAATTCTGGACTTATATAGAAAATATCTTAAAGTTACATGACATTAAAATAATATAGCATATACAATCATATTTTGAAACACTTGGAAAATTGATAAAGTAATTATTGAATTCTTTAATCTTCACAGCAATATTCCCTTTTGTGTGATATCAAGCATGAGAGATGTCTGTAACTTAAATATTAGGTCTAATAGACTTAGAAGTGTCTAATTTAATTTAAAATCAAATTTTGAACATGATGTTTGAGTTTATGACTTAGTATGTGTGGAGTAGACTAATGGGTTATGTAATGTCTGAAGTGGAGGAAAAATCCACAATATTACTTTTTAACTTGGCGCTTTCTAATATTTACTTTGATTGCTTTAATTTTTCTTTGATATTTGCATTAAGCACTACATACATAATATAATAATTCTTGTAATTACTCTATAAGTATGTAATATATATTTATGTAGGTAGTTTTATATGTAATACATATATAATAATATTTATACATAATGAAAACAAAAATGACCGTTTACCCCTTTCTCCCATGATGTGATCTTCCTTAGACAGTCATGTTTGGCACATAGATTTCCAGTCTGTACATTCACATAGATAAATTTGTTTGTTTTTATAGAAATGAGATCTTTGTATATGCTTTGTTTTTTAAATTTAATGTTGTATTTCTCTATATTCGTAGGTCTGTTTATGAACTCCATTTTGTACCTTTTATATGTTTGTCTATTCACATTTTAATTACTGTAGCTTCATAATGTATTTGATATCTGGTAAGACATTGTTTTGCATTTTCAAGATATTTTCATCATTTTTGTGCATTTCTCTCCCAAATGAACATGAGAAGTATTTTTAGGTTTCATAAAAATATGTATTGGGATTTTGATGAGAGTTCGTGGAATTTATAGATAAGAACATATTTCTCTCCATTTATTAAGGTCTTTATCATATCTATTAATATAGATTTGTTATTTTCTTCATAGAGTTTTATTCTTTTTTTTAATTTCTAGGTTTTTTTGTTATTGCTAACCTGTAAATGGGATCCTTTTTCATGATGTTTTCTAATTTGTCATTGTTGGAGCCAGAAAAGCTATTAATTTTTTTTAATGTTGATCTTATATCTGGCCACTTTAACATTTTTATTATCTTCAACAGTGAGTCTTTTGAATTTCTAGGCAGACAATTATAATTTCTCCAAATAATACATACTTTGCCTCTTTCTTTCCAATATTTGTACCTCTAGACTTACTTGTTTATCTTTCTTGTTTTGGCTAGAGTATCCAATAAAATCTTAGATAGTATTGGTAATAGTAGGTGTCCCTTTCTCAGTCTCGACTTTAGTAGAAATGCTTTTAATATTTTATCATTAGGCATAATATTGTTTCCTCTTATTTCTATTTTTTATGTTAATTTTTGTAAATTTGTAATGGGTATTGAATTTTATCAAAAAAAATTTTTTTTTTTTGAATCTGCTGAGATGAAATTGCCTAGATTCAAATCCTGAGTCTGCTGCTTACCAGTTTTATGATCTCGGGCAAGTTACTTAACTTTTCCGTGCCTTGGTTTCCATAGCTGTAAAATGGGAAATTGTGATAAATTAAAGTTATTATATATATAAAGTACTTAGAATAGTGCCTAGCTCATTGTAAGTACTATATAAGAGTTTCCCATTATTATTTTTCTTTAATTTGTAAATATATATTTAATATATATTTAATATATATTTGTTGATATATAGTGATTTACATAATAGACTTCTTAATGTTGAACTATCCTTACATTCTTAGAATAATCCTTGCTTGATCATGAATAGTATTTTTTTGATATGTTGCTATATTCAATTGGCTAATACTTTATTTAGGATTTCTGTGTTTATGTTCCTAAATTAAATTGACCAGGAGGGGTGTGTGTGTGTGTTTGTGTTATTTCCTCCAGTTTTGTTACCGTGGTTTGTCTCTTCTCATAGATTGATAGAATTTATTTCTCAACCTAATCATTCAAGGTTCAAGTTTAATGAGGATCTGAACCTAAATGCTTCTATAATATTATTTCTTGGTTTTTGTTTCATATTTTGTAGAATGTTGAATAATGTCAGTAGATCAGTTTTGGAAATTTTTCTCACTTTACTATGTTATATAGCAACCAGTAGAAAAATTCAGTCTTTTGGCGAAATAAAGAAGTTCTTTCTCAGGTCTTAAGATTCTTAAGTTTCAAATTTTATGAATTATTTTTTAAAAACCCTCTCTTATTGTGGACAATTATAATTTATTCTCCAGTTGAGAAAATTATTCCTCTACTGTAAGAATCAAGAAATAGTGATTTCATTAATGTATCCTAATTCTGCTTTTATTCTATTGCACTTATAAAGACATATAGCTTAAGTAAATTAGAAAATATTTCATGACTTTGATAAAAATGATTTATTGCCAACATAGACTAAAATTTTTTTTCCTGACGAAGATTACCCCTGAGCTAACATCTGTTGAGAATCTTCCTTGTTTTTTTTTTTTTTCTTGAGAAAGATTGGCCCTGAGGTAACATCTGTACCAATCTTCCTCTACTTTTTGTGTGTGAGTCACAGCAACAGTGTGGCTGATGAGTGGTGTAGATCCGCGCCTAGGATCCAAACCCGCCAACCCAGGCTGCTGAAGCAGAACGTGCCGAACTTAACCACTACACCATGGGGTTAGCCCCTAAAATATTTTAATTGTGAGGCTTGAAATATAATGAATCTAGTCATTGTGATTTAATTTATTTCTCATACTTTATAAAAAATTTTTCTAAGTTTAGCATTATACAATTCCTAAGTCTGTGGTCTTACATTAGAATTCTGTGATGGATGAAAATAATACAATTTTAACTCATCTTATTAAGCACAAAACAAAAGTCGAATAAGTGGAGGTTAACAGAAGGGATAGACAACATCCAAGTTATGTTAACTTTGGTTTCATGTCCTGAAGAGAAGTGTTATAGTAAACATTATTTTTTCATTATTTGAGTAAGTGCAAAATTGTCATTGTTTTTATCAAAGATCAGTTGACTATATTTCTGGGGGTTTGTCTCTGGGTTCTCTATTCTGTTACATTTATCTATGTGTCTATTCTTGTGCCAGTTACCACATATCCTGATTACTGTAGCTTTATTGTAAGTACTGAAATTGCTAGTGTGAGTCTTCCAACTTTGCTTTTTTCTTCTATAGTATGTTGGCTATTCTGAGTCTTTTGCTTTTCCACATTAACTTTTGAATCAGTTTTTCAATATCTGCAAAAATAGCTTGATGGGATTTTGATTGGGATTTCATTGAATCTAGAGGTCAAGTTGGGAAGAACTGACATCTTAACAGGGTTGAGTCTTCCAATCCACAAACAGAATATCTTTCCATATATTTAGGTCTTTTATTTTTTATCAGAATTTTATAGTTTTCTGTACATAGATCTTGTACTTATTTTAGATATATAGCTAATTATTCAATTTTTTGGTGCTATTGTAAATGGTATTATGTTTTAAACTTCCAATTCCAATTGCTCTTTGTTAGTATATCAAGAAGCAATTGACTTTTGTACATTAACCTCACATTCTGCAACCTTGCTATATGCTTTCTGATTAGTTTCAGGAATTTTTTGGGTCTGTTTGGAATTTTCTGCAGAGATAATCGTGTCAACAAAGACAATTTTATTTCTTCCTTCCCAATCTCCTATACCTTTCTATTTATTTATTTTAGTCTTACTGCACTAACTAAGATTTCCAGTATGGTGTTGAATAGATATGAATACGTAAAAGGACATCCTTTGTTTGAAAGTTATCAATCTTAGGGTGAGAGTGTCCAGTTTTTCACCATTAAGTGTGATAACTGTAGGATTTTTTAAATACCTATTACTTATCCAGTTGAGGAAGTTGCCTTTGATTTCTTGCTTGCTGTGAGAGTTTTTATCATGAATGGGAGTTGGATTTTGTCAAATGGTTTTTCTGTATCAATTGATGTGATTTTATGATTTTTTTCATTAAGCTTATTGATATGATGGAAAACATTGGTTGATTTTCAAATGTTAAACCAGTCTCGAATACCTGAAATAAAACCCAAATGGTCATAATGTATAGGACTTTTTATAATTGTTGGATTTGGTTTACTAATATTTGGTCGAGGATTGTTTCATGAGAGATATTAATCTTTCTTTTCTTTTCTTGTATTGTCTTTATCTGATTTTGGTATTAGGGTAATGCTGGCTTCACAGAATGAGTTAGGAAGTGTTCCTTCTGATTCTCTTTTCTGGAAAATATTGTGGAAAATTGGTATAACTTCCTCCTTAAATGTTTGATAGAATTCACCAGTGAAATCATCTTGACCTGATGTTTTCTGTTTTGGAAGGTTATTAATTAGTGATTCAATTATTTTATACACGGACCTATTCAGATTATAAACTTCTCTTTGTGTGAGTTTTGGTGGTTTGTGTCTTGCAAGAATTGGTCCATTTCAGCTAAGTTATCAAATTTGTTGACGTAGAGTTCATAGTATTCCTTTATTATTATTTTTTTATATCCATGGGATCAATAGTGATGACCCATCTTTCTGATATTGGTAATCTGTGTCCACTCTGTTTCAGTTGGTTAGCTTGGCTCAAGATTTATCAATTTTATTGATCTTTTCAAAGAATTAGCTTTGGTTTCTTTATTGTTTTCCTGTTTTGAATTTCTTTGATTTCTGCTCTAATTTTTGTTATTTCTCTTCTTCTATTTGTTTTAGGCTTCAATGCTCTTCTTTCTTTAGTTCTCTAAGGTGTAAACATAGATGATTGATTTTAAATCTTTCTTATTTTCTAATATACGCATTCAATGCTATAAATTTCCCTCTAAGTACTGTTTGTTGCTGCATTCCACAAATTTTGATAAGTTGTATATTCATTTTCATTTAGTTCAAAATATTTTTGACTTTCTCTTGAAACTTCTTCTTTGACACATTTTATTTAGCAGTGTGTTCTTTAATCTCCAAATATTTTGAGATTTTCCAACTATCTTTATGTTATTATTTCTAGTTTAATTCCATTATGTTCTAAGAATATACTTTGTATGATTCTTATTCCTTTAAATTTTTTAAGATGTGTTTTATGGCTTAGAATATGATTTATGTTGGTGAATATTCTATGAAAGCTTGAGAAGAATGTGTATTCTGCAGTTGTTGGATGGAGTATTCCATAAATGTCATTTGGATCAAGTTGCTTGATAGTGCTGTTGAGGTCAACAATATCATTACTGATTTTTTTTCCTGCTCTATCTATCAATTATTTAAAAAAAGGTGTGGAAGTCTCCAGCTATAATAGTGGATTTGTGTATCTCCCCATGCATTTCTGTCAGTTTTTTACTCAGATGTTTTGACACCCTCTTGTTAAATGCATACACACTTAGGATTTTTGTCTTCTTGGAGAATTGACCCCTTTATCGTTATGTGGTGTCATTCTTTATCCCTGAGAATTTTCCTTTTTCTGAAGTGTACTTTGTCTGAAATTAGTATAGCTACTCCACCTTTCTTTTGATTTATGTTAGCATGGTATATCTTTTCCATCCATCCCTTAATTTTAATCTATCTGTGTCTTTATATTTATAGCATATAGTTGGGTCTTGTATTTTTATTCACTCTGACAGTCTCTGTCTTTTAATTGATGTATTTAGATTATTCATATTTAAAGTGATTATTAATATAGTTGGATTAGTATCTACCATGTTTGTAACTGTTTTTATTTGTTGCATTTTGTTTCTTTTTCTCTCTCTTTTTCTCCCTTTGTTAGTTTTAATTGAGCATTTTATATGATTCCATTTTATTTGTTCTGATAGCTTATCAATTATATTTCTTATAAAAAAATTTTAGTGGTTGTTCTTGAGTTTTAGTATAAAAATTTCATATAAAATATATTTAATAATAATATACATAAATATATAAATTTTATATATTTAAATATATAAAATGTGTAAATTTATGTATATATTTATAAATTTACATATATGTTATAAATAATCACCTTCAAATAATGGTATCCTGTCTCATATGTAGACAGGTACCTTGTAATAGCATACCTTCAATTCTCCATTCCTGTCCCTTATGACATTGCTGTCCTTCATTTCATTTGGCCTTTTATTTTAATCACCAAAATATTGTTACTTTATTACCTTTAACAAACAGTTATTTTTTGTATTAATTAAGAATAAAAAAATAGATTTTAATTTTGCTTTATTTATTCCTTTTCTGATGCCCTTCTTTTCTGTATGTAGATTCAAGTTTCTGACCTATATCATTTTCCTTTTCCCTAAACAACTTCTTTTAACATTTCTTGCAGTGCAGATCTTGCTGATAATAAATTTCCTCAGTTTTGGTTTGTTTGAGAAAGTATTTATATATCCTTCACTTTTGAAGAATAATTTTACTTGATATAGAACTTGCATGGTTTCTGATCAGGAATTGCTATAATTTCTACCCTTGTTACTCTATAGGTAAGGTGTTTTTTTCCTCCGGCTCTTTTCAAGATTTCCTCTGTGTCTTTCATCTTCGGCAGTTTCAATATGATATCCATAGGTGTAGATTTTTTAGTATTTATCCTTTTTGGTATTCTCTGAATTTCCTGGGTCTCTGGTTTGGTGTCTGTCATTAATTTTGGAAAATGCTTGGCCATTATTACTTCAAACATTTATTCTGCTCCGTCCTTCCTTTATTCTACTTCTGGTATTCAAAATACATATATGTTACACCTTCAGATATTGACTCAGAATTCATGGATGTTCAATTCTGTTTTTCTTTTTCTTTTCATTCTTTTTTCTCTCTGCATTTCAGTTGGGGAATGTTCTGTTGGCCTATCATCAAACTCACAGATTCTTTCCTCAGTGAGTCCAGTCTTCTGATGAGACCATCTAAGGCATTCTATGTTTCTATTTAAGTGTTTTTGATTTCTAGCATTTCCTTTTGATTCCTTCTTAGAGTTTTTATCTTTCTGCCTATGCTACCTATCTGCTCTTGCATATTGTCTACTTTTTCCATTATAGCCCTTAACATATTAATCATAATTATTTTAAGTTCACTATGTGTTAATTCCAAAATTTGTGTCATATTTGAGCCTGGTTTTGAGGTTCTTTTAAGGCTTTATACCCTTTGGAAGAAGCAAATGAACTTATTTTTTTTCTGATATGAAAACATTTTTAGTCAATGGAGTATGACTGAAGCATTTTACTCTGTCAGTTGATTAAGCTTCAGAGCCATATAGTACCATTGTTATTTACCCAAACTAATAATACCATACATGATAATACTATTTTCTTATTTCTCCCCATTTATATTAGATTTTGTTAATCCGTTATAAAATTTTTATACTTTTCAATTTAGAACCTGTTGCTATTATTATCAAAATGGTACCCCACGGTCTTTTAATGAATATTACATTTTGGTCAGGGCCAGTAAGATGCCAAAATTATGTTACCTAACTTTCCAGACACACACATATATGCACATATATATACACACGTATATATTATATATACAATATACATTTTCATATGTAGGCGGTCACATATGTAGACATTTCCACACTAGCTAAAACAATACATAAAGACCTTCTTTTGAAAAGTTGTAATAAAGTCTAACAATTAAATTATTTCAATAATTAAGCCTTTGCCATGATATGCATTAATGACAAAAAATAGATAAGACCAATCAGGTAATTACTGCATCAAGTATCTGGAATTACAGAATAAAGTAAGTATATATGTGTGTGTGTATATGTTATAGAAGTAATAAACCTACTGAAGTAGACTTTAGTCACTATCAACTTTAGGAACTTTGATAAGGCATTCTCTTCATTTTGCTGGAAAATCAAAGAAATGAATTTGTAGGTAGACATTATCATACTAATTGGTTGGTATGAATCTCAGCTGCCACAAACTAATTCAGTTACATTTTGCACATAGTACAAGGAAGATTATAATGGCAAAAATTTCCCTGTTCCAGCTACCTTCCCTATCTTTGCCATGATTATTATACACACACACACAAATGCACACACAAATATACACCACATCCAAAATCTTAATATATCTCTAATAGCTTGTTTCCTCTGGTCCCTGGCATCTTTACAGTTAGGTGAAAGGGAAAAAGTATAAAGTAGTAGTAGAAAAGATGTAAATGTATTATAGTGATTTCATTGGCTTTGGAAACCTATCTTTCAACTCAGAAGTGTTTATAGTAAATGGAACATTACCTTGTACAGGTATGGAAAGAGTCTAGGTCCTAGCTTCTGCTAGGCACACCCCTCATTAAATATCTTCCTAAAGAAGTTCAGAATCTTGAATTCACTTAGTTCAGTAAATTGTATATAAAGTCCAAAAGTAGAATTGAGTTCCAAACTCTGTTTTAGAAAACACATGAGGAAATTGTAATAACCATCCTATTGGGTAACTATTAAATCTAAAAATATTTGCCAGATGTGGGTATAGAAGGCTCTGAACACATCCCTTAAATTTCGTCTTTGCTTTATTATAACAAGTGATTCATAGCCAAGATCAGTTATTAATAGGAACAGATCAAAGAGATTACAAATGGAAGATAATTCTAAAGAAAGATGTTCTTTTATTCCCTTGTATTTTTCTGCTACAATGGGAAGCATTACAAAACTACAATAGTTTTGAGATTTTATAGTTGTTACAATTTAGACTGTAATTGTCTCATCACTTGTTGGAATTACTTTTTAAGGAGAATTTTAATCATATTAAAAAACATTAGGAGACTGGTTTTTAATTCTGTAATTGTATATGTGTTTTTTTGAGAAACTGAGTGATCATCTATATAGTTTTTCCTTTAGTGGCCGAATTTACAAGTACATGCTCTATATACTAGTGATTCTTTAACAAAAAGACAGAGTTTAAAGTACCATGATTATCTAACAAAAACGATGTTGATATGTTAGCAACATGGTAAAATTAAGATTACTTAGATACAAAAATTGAATTAAGCATTTTAAGATTTTCCTTAGCTATACAGATCTTCTATTTAGTTTGAAAACATCTGTTATGATTTTAAAAAGAAGTCTAGACTAAATGCATGTTAAATTTATACTCAGTAGTCTGTTTACTCTTTTTTCATTCTTACAAATCTTCCAAAAGAACCAATAAGAATTGTGTATTAAAATCAAGAATAAGCTATTATTTTGTTTTACAAAATATATTACTTTTGCAATGTTAAATGGTCATATAATATATGGTGAAATAATGTAAAGTATAATCACAAATAAACTGCCTCTTATATATCCTAAAAAAAAAAAAGATAGAAATTTTCTTATCTCTCTCTCTCTGTATATATATATATTTACCACATATATGGAAATTTTGTTTCCTTAAATATAGATTCAAAGGAAAAAATTTCATTTGCATCAAAAACTATCTAATTTACTATAGAAAAATATTTGAGAAAAGCATGTGTGTCAATAGATTGATGCATATGATAGACTCTCTTGAGGTACAGAAGCTTAGTTTAATGAATAACCTTTATTGCACACTCTCTCTATCCTTATATAACAACCATCTTGTCTCTGACTGGCGATGCCACTTATTATGACCCAACTCTCCCCCTTACCCCTTTTATTACTTTTTATGTGATATTATATATTTTTATTACATTATTCAACATTAAGGGAGGTATACATATATGATACTTCCCAACCTCTGTCTCTCATGGTTTACAGTTGATCAATAGGTAGTCTCTCTCTGATGCACAATTTATTTGATTCCAGAGAATTACTGAGCACTTACTGTATTTGCCTAACATGGAGTGTATTGTGGATACAGTGAGGATGAAAACAAAGCTCCTTTCCTGAAGGAACACATCTTTTTTATTCACTTTTCTCTATTCCTACTCTTAATCAGTTTTCCAACTGATCAATTACTTCAAGAACATCTTCTAACCTACTCTCATTCATGGGTCAAAACAAAAAACAAAACTGCTGGGCTTGGGTTATGTAATGTTTATAGTATAGCTTTATGAAGGAAAATTAGAAAACATAGATTTTAAAATTTAGACTTAGTAGAACCAGAACCATTTACCTGTAGAACTTTATAATTATAATACTTAGAAGTCCCTTTTAGAACTTCTTCAATAACTTTGACTTATCTTTTCCTTTAGTAAGCCTGCTTTTCTTCAAGTACTATTAATTCTACAGAAAAAATTAAAATGTATTCCATTTTGTTTAATTGTTAATTCCAACAGTGTTGTCATATACTATTTTTCATTTCAGAGGCACAGATTTTGTCTGTAAAATAGGCTGATGTGGGCTATCCTGGACATACAGTAATAATTTATACCATTATTTCTGGAGTAAAATGTTTCAAGTTCCCAAAAATCAGCTTTAAAACTTTAAAACTAAGTCAACTTACAAAGCCAAGTTGGCTATCTTCTGTAATTTGTCTCAGAGAAAATTTACTTGCTAAGTTTTAGAACAAAGTATTCTTTATATATTCAGATACATGTAATTAATTATATAGACATTTTCTTTTTAATGTTTTACTTTGAAATATTTTGCATGTGTGTGTATGTGTGTGTGTTATAACAGACATCCATGTGCATACCATTCAGATTTAACAAATGTTAATATTGTCCCATATTTGTTTTGGGGCTTTTATTGTTGTTATTTTCAAAGGTTCCCTGTGCCAATATCATGTTGTTTTAATTACCATAGTTTTATAACAGATATTGAAGTTCTCCCTTCCTTCTTCAAAATCATCTTGGCTCTTTCTGACCCTTTACTTTCCTATATTAATTTTGGGATCTTAGTATCCGTTTCTATAAAAAATATCTGATAGGATTTTAATTAACCTTTTTATTAAAATGGCATTGCTAGGTTAACAGGCTTTTTGCATGGTTCCTGAGTGTTTCCCCATGCACTGAATGAACACCTGCCCTCATTTGGGGTGAAGTCTAGAACCTAGCTTGCACTTTAGTGAGAGAGCCATCCAGGGAGAGTTGTGCCTCAGAGAAGAGAAACCCTGCTCAATAGAGTGGGTAATGAAATCAGGCCAAATGAATAGAGTGCCTTTTTTTTTTTCTCTAATGGCATAGTTGCAGTTCTTAAGATCCTATGTTATTTAAAATTGTGTTTAAAAATATTGTTTGCACATGAAAAAAAACTGATTAGCAACCAGAGTTTCAAATTCATTGTTTCAGGATTATTTTTCTTACAGAAATTAAACTACTAAAAGTTTTGATCAAACCTTACAAAAGAAAACCTAATTGCATCATCTTTTACCTTTTAAGCAACACTCCACAGCTACTGTCTTGTCTATCCCTTCGACCTTGACCTTGTATTTTTGCTTGGAGCACAATGCGTAAGCATCAATAGTTCTTAACAAAAGCACACAAAACCATAAATAAAGTAATACTCTAATAAAGTAACTCAAATAAAGCAACTATGTGTTCCTATGCTATAGGCATAAGCTTTTTTATCCTAAATTGGTCTAGTTCCCAATACTCTCTGCTGTATAACCAACAGGGGTCTATTTAAAGCAAATTATGTTAACTAATTAAGCGCATTGAACCCAATTCACATTGTGAGAACTTTAATAGTTTAGTCTGGCTGCAGAGCTTAGATAGAAATTCAGTCAGGAAATTGTTAATATCGTGGAAGTCTTGTGTATAGCTCTAAGTGGATCCAACAATACCTAAATGTGGAAATCAAACTATTACAGGTTTTAGAACAAAATAGAGAAGTAAATCGTCATGCTATTAGGATAAAGGAGGATTTTTTAAAAAACAGGACATAGAGAACACTAACCATGAAGTATGTAATTGATCAATTTGACCACATTAAAATTAGAAATTTAATTGAATGGCATCATAAATGACAAGACAGGACCCACTGTAGGAAAACATATCTGCAGCTGACATGCAGCTGATATAAGGAATGCCTACAAATTAAATATACAAAGTACTTGAACATTTTACAAAAGAAGAAATCCAAATGGTACATAAGCATATAAAAAGATATTCAACCTAATTAATAATCAGGAAAATGCAAATTACATCCACTACGATTAGCACAAATTTACAAGTTTGACAATACCAAATATTGGTGAAGTTGTGGTGCAACTGGAATTCTTATACACTACAGGTGAGAATGTAAATTGGTGCAACTGCTTTGAAAAGCTGTTTGGCATTATCTAGTGAAGTTGAAATTTATATAACTCATGACCCAATAATTTATTTGCTACATATATCCTAGAGCAGTGATTCTCAAATTGTGCTCCATGGACCCCTGGGATTCCTGAAGCACTTTCCAGTTGAAACTATTTTCATAATAATACCAAAACTTGCCTTTTTTTTAATAACTGTGCTGATGTTTACATTGGTTCTGCAAAACCAAGGGTGATTATAAGTGTTGATATCTTAGCATGAATCAAGGCAACCATACTAGTAGTCAATGTATTTGTCACTGCCATGCCAGTTTCACTGAAGAATGTCTTTGATGAAGCAGAAAAATTAATTTTATTAAATCATGACCCTTAAGTACATGCCTTTTAAAAAATATTCTGTGTGACAAAATGGAAGTATGTAAAGCTCTTTTTGCTCCATATCTTAGTATGATGGTTGTCGCAAGGAAAGCACTTGTGCAATTGTTTGAGATGAACTAGCTGCTTTTTTCCTGGAACACAATTTTTATTTGCAAGAATGACTGAGAAAATATGGGCAATTGGCAGAAATTCACTAGAAAAATGAACAAATGTGCGTGTATTCAAGGAGAACAACTGACACTCTTTATTGCCGATGATAAAATTTGAGCTTTTGAGTAAAAATTAGAATTTAGGAGGGGCCGGCCCTGTGGCTTAGCGGTTAAGTGTACGCGCTCCACTACTGGTGGCCCAGGTTCGGATCCCGGGCGCGCACCAACGCACCGCTTGTCAGGCCATGCTCAGGTGGCGTCCCACATACAGCAACTAGAAGGCTGTGCAGCTATGATATACAACTATCTACTGGGGCTTTGGGGAGAAAAAGGGAAAAAAAAGGAGGAGGATTGGCAACAGATGTTAGCTCAGGGCCGGTCTTCCTCACCAAAAAAAAAAAATAATAATAATAATTTAGGAAAAGTTATATCTGTCATTATGAGATTGACAGCTTCCTAATACTTAAAGACTTTTGATGAGATTGGTGATGTTATGAAACAATACAGAAAGATCATAGATATTGTTTCAGAATTCACATTGCAACTAACCTCTACAAAATTACTAGTTGTAAAGTTTTATTGTAGTATCAAAAAAAAATCTGCAATTATCCGATAGGGCTATTAAAATACTCTTCCCATTTCTAACTACATACTAGTATAAGGCCAAATTTTCATCATATACTTAAAACAAACAAAATACTACAGCAGACTGAATGAAGAAGCAGATATGAAAATCCAGCTGTCTTCTAGTAAGCCAGACACTAAAGATATTAGCAAAAATGCGATTAAACAATGCTATTCTTCTCAGTGAAATTCTTTTGTTTTGGAAGATGTTTTTAATTGAAATGGTTATTTATATTACTATATACTGGGTTTATTATTACTTAAATTGAATTAATAACTGTCTTTTAAATTTCTCAGTTTTAATTTTTAATATGATAAATATCACTACATTCAACCTCACAAACAAAAGGTCTTTGGTTTCCTCAGTATTTTTAAGAGTATAAAGGATCCTGAGACCAAAAGTTTAAGAAACTGTTCTAGAGAATCTTACATATATGACTAGGAGATGTGTTCAAGAATGCTCATAGCAGCATTGTCCATAGTAGCACCATACTAGGAACCATACCAAATTCATCATCACAGAATGGATAATTAAATTATATATTTATAATGGAAATCTATACAGCAGTGAAAATGAATGATGTACAGCTAGACAGCTCAGCAGAGATGACCGCCTTTAACAAATTGTTGAAAGAAAGAAGCAAGTTATTAAAAAATATATATATACAGTGTGATTCTACTTCTGTGAATTTCCAAACCAGGCAACATTAACATATATTGTTTAGAGATGCATAGGGGATGATTACCACAGAAGTCAGGGTAGTGGTTCTCTCTCAGAGGAGGAAGAAGAATATGATTACGAAAGTGAACATGAGAGGCAAGCTTTTATTATTCTGAAAATGTTCTATTTCTTAAATTTGATAGGGATAACATGGATGTTTGCTTATAGTTATTCTTTAAAATGTAAATATGTTTTATTCTCTCTTAGGTATGAAGTTTATCTTGTAGCAGTTTTTCTAAGAATGATTCATGAGACCTCTATTCCTTGAGTTCTTGTTCAAAATTATTTTTACACTCAGTTTGGCTAGATGCAAGATTCTTGCTAGGCATTACTCCATAGTGTACTGGTATTAAGTGTCACCATGGAGAAATCTGAGGCTAATTTGGTTGTTTTACCTTTATAGACAATTTGTTCTTTTGCCCTGATTGCCCAAATTATATCTTAGTTTTGAAGTCCAGTAAGTTAACTTGGATGTGGCTCTGTGTGAATTATTCTGTGTCAGTTTTTCCTAGGACATAAAATAGTTCACTTTTGATCAGATTTTAGCTATTTTTATTTCTCAAAAGTTTTCTTGCATATTTTTATAGTTTTTCTTTCTGTTTTATTATTTTGGTTCTTTTCTTTGGGGACAACTGTGATACGTATGTTAGGTTCCTTCACTTTGATTCTTTTAAACTCTTTGTCTATTTTCATTTTGCTTGCTTTTTTCATTCTGGTGAGAAATGTTTTCAGGAGTTGCCCAATTTTTTTTTTGTGAGGAAGATTTGCCCTGAGCTAACATCTGTTGCCAATCTTCCTCTTTTTGCTTAAGGAAGATTCACCCTGAGCTAACATCTGTGCCAGTCTTCCTCTATTTTTTGTATGTGGGTCGCCGCCACAGCATGGCTGCCGATGAGTGGTGTAGGTCCGCACCTGAGAACTGAACCTGGGCCACTGAAGCAGAGCACGCTGAACTCAACCACGAGGCTGTGGGGCTAGCCCCTCTAATTGTTTTTTTGCTACCTCAGCATGGCCTTTTTTCTGTGATGGTTTTATTTTTTCCCCTACTTATTTATTCTGACAGTTCATGTTTTTATCTCTTGTCTTGCCATATCTTCCCTGATCACTTGTATCTCTGCGTTAAATTCTTGTTTTTATAAAATGTTGGCTTCGTTAAGTTTGTTTGAATTCATGTGTATCCAATTTTTATTTTTCCTGTAGCAACATTTTTTTTTTCTGCCATGTCTTTCATCTTCTATTTGTATTTTTCTGTTCTCTTTAAAAAATGTATTTAATATATTTGTAGATCCACTTTTTGTTCCTTTTGAGTTACACATTTTTGAATGAGTTTGATTTTTCTGGATGAACTATTTGTAGAAAGATTTATGTTGTGTAGGGGCCAGAGCTACTTTTTCAGCAGAATTTATTAGTGATATACAGTATTGTATATGATTCAAGTTCTTTAACCCTTTATTTCTTTATGGAACTGTTAGCAAGGTAGAATCTCTCTTTCACCTTTCCTCACCGACAGACTGCTTCCTACAAATGTGGTTTGCATGACTCTCACACAAGTTAGCCCAGTTTACTCTTCTCCTGACAGCTAGAACAAGGGTGTATATTCCAACAGTTTGCACTCTTATTCCAATTGTTCATAAGAAGGTATTGTTGGGTTTGCCCCTCAGATTGTTGCACTTAACTTTGGAGAAACATACTATGCTCATTTTAGCTTAGATCATCAGTTGTTGTTGTTCTCTCTCTGTGTCTGTCTGCATTCCTCTTTGAATTTCCTGTATTCAGTCATCCTTCCACATACATTATGATATTGTGGCTTATGGTTTTACAAGTTTCCTGCTTTTCATTAAATGCACATTTTGTCTTTTTTTTTTTTTTCATATTGCTTTTGCATGATATTTCAGAGGAAAAGAGGGAATACTTTTTACTCAACAATGTAGAAATAAGAAGTGTCCTTTAAACTTTTGGGGTAGGAACAGAAATAGTAAAATATGAGAAAGGGAGTTTCTGGTCATGTATCTACTGGGAGGTTTAGTTGAAAATCTTCAATATACAATTTATTTCCTGGGAAGGAAACAAAACAAAAAGCATACTTTGTTTTAACAGATATTACTGAGAATTTGGGCTTCATTTTCTGAAAAATTAAGACTAATTTGAAGTACTTTGCTTTCACGATTACTTAACTTTCCATAATTGGGTATGTTATCCTAATCAACTACAAACTCCTCTCTCATTGGGTTTGAGATTTGATTTTACACTACTAATACACTAATAAGTTAACCTACTACTATTGCATGGATGCTAGCAAAAGACATGAGATTCCTGGGTCAGAGACAAAGGATTTTATTACTTAGAGCACAACAAGCAACATAAATATCAGCATATTTGTTTTGGTTCCTGTGGCCTCAAATCCCATAGGGGCAACACAATATGGCCCAGATGAATGCTGCACATGCAGTAGGTTTGCTTCAAAACTGAGAAACATTGAGCTTGGGAAATCTACCACTTTTATAGCAAGTAGTAAGTAAACCTGCTCTTTGTCCAGGGGAGATGTTACCTCGTTTCTCAAAGTTATCCTGAGAAATGGCCTGGGTAAAGAGCAAGATTTGCAGACTTGACAGATGCAGCAAAGTATGGGTAATCACACAAAGCCCAAGGAAGACTGCCTCTCCCAACCTCTCTCTCTCTCTGTTCCTAAAACCCTCATTAGGAATCATTATCTTCTTATAATCTGAAATGTTTCATTAAACATGCAAAATCAACCATGGAAGTATTATCTTATTACCACTGTTCACTCATCGGGATGGGCCCCAGGTTCACCAAACTCTCTTTTGTTCTTGTTCTTCTTTCTCTTTTTTTTCTTAATTATTGTTTTTGAAACTCGAGAATGGAGAGTTGAGATTATTTTACATTTATCTGTCTGACTGTCTATCTATCTATCTATCTGTCTATGTATCTATCTATCTCTCCCTAGTTCTTGGTACAACATCATTATCAGTCCCAGTAAGGACCCTTCTTGTTTAATATATATATATCTGTCCTTATTTCTATGTTCCCATTCCTTACTCCCATTTCTTCCCACCCATAGATAGGTACTCTTATAAATTTGATATATTTATTTGAATCTGTATGCATCCTTGTAAAATATTACAGGTTGTTTGTATATATGTGTGTTCACTTTTTAACTTTCTGAGTTTGAATTGATTTCAAACTTACAGAAAAATTGTATAGTAGAAAGATTTCCCATGTGCCCCTCACTCAGATTCAAAAATTGTTAAAATTTTCAACATTTGCTTTCTTTCTCTTTCTGTATATGTACATGTATTTTTTTGGTAACTATTTGAGAGATAGTTGTGGATATGTCCCTTATCCTTAAATATTTCAACATCCGTTTCCTAAGAAAAATAGATAATCTCTTATATAACCATAGTACAGTTATCAAATTAGAAAATTTAACATTGATACACTACTATTATCTAATATACAATCATATTTAAATTTCATCAATTGTCCCAGCAACGTCCTTTGCAACCTGCCCCCCTCAATCCATTTGCATTGCATTTAGTTATATCTCTTTAATCTTTAATCTGGAACGATTCCTTGGCCTTTCTTTGTTATTTGAGGGTGTGCATGTAAGTTTTGTTTACATATATGATATAGTGCTGTAGACCTTGTTCTTTTTCTTAATTTTTTCACTGTTTTTAAGATCCACCCGTATTTATGTGTTGACATCTATCATGTTTGCTGTTTCCAACTTCTGCTTAATATTCCATAACATGCATCTGCCAAAGTTTACTCATCTATTCCCCAGTGACAGACACCTAGATTGTCTTCAACTCCTTGCTATCATAAGTAATTCTGTCATGAACATCTTCAGACATGTTCCCTTTGGGAATATTTATGGGATATATATCCAAGAATAGGATTGCTGGGTCATAATGTATCTGCCTATTTAATTTGACTAAATACTGCTGAATTGCTCTCTGTAACAGCTGCCCTGACCACACTACTACTGTTATGCACTAAGATCCCTGTTTCTCTACACCACTGCCAACACTTAGTCCTAGGTAACATTCTAATTTTTGCCAGTGTGATGGTTTTAAAGTGGACTCTTATTTATTCTCTCTGATCACCAATGAGTTTTACTTCTTTTGCCAAACTCTTCATTGATAGAGTTTCCTCAGGAGAGAATCTATCTTTAAAAATATGTATATATTTTATACTCCAGCCTGATCAACCTATTAGAGGGATCTTTTGACGCTGATGTCATGAATGGCAATTGTAAACTCCCATTTCACTTTGTGTCACTGTCAGTGAACTATTTGACGTTGGTCAGGTCATTTCTGGGATTTCTTATGTTTGAAATATAAGCTACAATAGTATACATTCTCTGAGACAACCGAAACCTAAATCCTTAAGACAACTATCTGCATCTGACACCTAAAATGTAAAGATTATGAGTAGAAATGGAACTTAAGATTTCATCTTTCATATACTTGAATTCATTAGTTTTCAAATCTTTTCTTTTGAGCCAGCCTTGATGGCCTAGTGGTTAAAGTTTGGTGCGCTCTGCTTCAGCATCCTGGGTTTGGTTCCCAGGCGTGGAACCACACCACTCGTCTGTCAGTAGCCATGCTGTGGTGGCGGCTCACATAGAAGAACTAGAAAGGCTTACAACTGGAATATACAACTATGTACTGGGGCTTTGGGGAAGGAAAGAAAAAAATGAAGATTGGCAACAGCTGTTAGCTCAGCAAAAAAAGTCTTTTCTCTCATATACTTCTGAAAGAATTTTTTAAAACTATATACCCTATTGTGTATTTTTCCATTTATGTCTAAAATTTTTTATTTTTATGTCTAAGTAGTTGCAAAAGATAGAATTCCTGGAATACTGTAAATATTAGCACATAAAAAATAAAATTGTTATATACCACTTTTAAGTATATTCACCTGAATCTAAATGCCATTGCAGTCTGGTAACTATCATTATGCATTTAAAAAAGACACAAACATGTTCTTTTATAATCAAAATTTACATCATTTTTTCCCTCTTTTAACTCGGTATGTTTAATCCTCCTTTCCCTCCTAGAATATTATCCTAATGTATATTTTAATATTTCTTAGTATATTTTAAAAATATATTTTGATGCTTAAAAGTATTTTTAATTAAATCAAATATCTCTATAACAAAAATATATGTAAATTGCAATTACATTTAAAATATTTCCTGTGATCATAACAAAAAATTTTTTTTCTGGATTATATGTTTATTACATTACAATCATTATTAGTTAATGATTGATCCAGAGATCGATCATTATTTTATCAAAGCATATACATATTATGAATTTTAATAAATAAATATAAAAGCAAAGTTTTTCTTAGAAGATGTATCTTTAATTGGATGTATTTTTTCAATTACTGCATATATCTCTGTGTTGCTAGAATGAGGCAGGACATCAGCATCAGTTTGATTTCTTTGTTTTGTTTCTATAGATGTGAATGCTGAGAAAATTTGTTCACATGAGTAAGTATTTGAGATGAAAGGAGTTTATTACAGAAAAATCACTCAATCTTTGAACTCCTTTTGAATTATTTGTCAAAACATAACCATGGTGATCTATCATCAAAAAATATTTTTAACCACTCATCAGCTGTTAATTTGATTATATCCTCCTGTAAATTTGATGAAAGTAAGAAACTACATGATTTGTTATTCAATTATTAAATTCTTCCTCAACACTGATAACACGTTTTCAATTGTCTCTTTTCTTGACATCCGTGTTTTTATACCCCAACACACTGAACTATTGTAAAATTATCTATGGGTGATAGATAAGTTTCTCTTTTTTAAGGTGGGAGAAATATGATTTCAAAAGGAGAAGCTTGACTTTTTTTAGAAAAGAATATACAAGGAAGGTGGGGATCTTGAAAATGATTTAAAGCCATCTGTGCATGCCTACTCCTATCTTGACATGACTCTGGGCTATGTCTAAGACCACTGCCAAAAGGAAATAAGATTTTTAAAGCTATCATCGTTTGAAAAGAATCATAGTATTATTCACACAGTAGCATCAACCTTTGAGAGAAATATAGAATATTAAGTTTATTGAATTACAAGTTTACAGTAAGGAGCTTTTAATGTAAATTTGCAGCTGATTGTTTTGACAGAATATATGTCTAATTCAACCAACTATAGAGTCCACCTTCATGTTCCTAGAAGACCATTCAAAGAGGTTGACTCCAGTGTGTTGATGTCAAACAAGAAAACTAAATACTTGTGTTCTTGGAAGGTTATTTGGTATTTTTATTTTTGGTGAGGAGGATTGACCCTGAGCTAGCATCTGTTACCAATCCTCCTGTTTTTGCCCAAGGAAGATTGTTGCTGAGCTAACATCTGTGCCAGTCTTTCTCTATTTTTCATGTGGGACACTGCCGCAGCATGGCTTGATGACCGGTGTGCAGGTCCGTGCCCAGGATCCAAACCTGCAAACCCCAGGACGCCACAGCGGAGCGTGCAAACTTAACCACTACTCCACCAGGCCGGCTCCTTAGTTGGTGTTTTAATTTAGGGCTCTGGATACTCTCATACACTTCTCTTCTTTTGCTTATATTAGTCACTCCATCTGAATTACTAGTTCCTCCTCCCTGCCCCCATATATGAACATATTATATGGCTTCATTGTAGCTCTTTTCTATTGTAGTTATGAAGGCAAATGCATTCAGCTTCCTAAACATGTCTCAAACCTAGTCCCACCTCTCTATCCAGTTCCCTAGTTCAGACCAACATCCTTTCTCAATTGGTAATGATTTTCCAACTGCTCTCTCTGGCTCCATTCTCTTCCCACTTTGATGTCTCCACCATAGAATTACTATAATGACCAATCTAAAATACAGAACAATTCTGTATTCTCTTACTCAGAAATCTTCAGTTGCTCTTACTCACAAATCTTCAATGTCTCTACACGTCCAAAAGTGTTAATATTTACTTTCATTTATTATCTTGTAATTTTCTATTCTCAACTACCTTTCCAAAGTTTTCTCCAGCAACTATCCTCATCTAGTTTATATTCTTGTCACATAAATTACTTTTTTCCTTGAATGCTTATCATGGTGCATTTATTAGAATGTTGCAATGAAGGCATACCTTTATTTTTTTAGTAATATTCAACCTAAACTTCTGGCTACTTGTGCAGAAAGGTTATAATTTATTCATATGCAGTGGGTATATTTTTTACAGAAAAATCTTATGATTTATCATTAAGATATATTTTTAGATCATGTTGAGAGCAGTAAGCGTGGATATAGGATGCAGGAAATAAATGACAAAGAAAAGCTTTGAAAAATGAAGGGAGGCCATGGTAAAGAAAATCTCTATATCCATAATCCTTAAATGTATCGAGATTTTTCAAAAGGTGTTTTGAAAACACACATGCACACACACAAACATAAATTACATATGTATTTAATTATCCTTTATCCATATTAATAAGAAAAAGGACTTCTGTGTGTTTGGCCCATAAACTAGAACTCAATAGATCATGACTATCTTTTTATAATTCCCTTTTGGATTCAGCGTAGTGAGTAGCATGTACTCCAGCATGTTAAAGGCAGGATCTACTAATAATTTCAACACTTACTAACTGTATGATCTTTAACAGGTCATTTATCTTTATTAAATCTCAGTTTTTCTCATCTATAAAGTGAGAATTAATATATATTCTCTATCTGCTCAAGGAGAGATTGTATCATATGAGAGAACATTTGAGAATATATAATAAATTTAAAGAGATTTAGAAATATATTGTATCACTGAATTATTCCTTAGTCTGTTTAACTTTAATCCTATATTTCCTTACAGGATCTAGTCTATCTTGATGGAAGGCATATATTGATAAGGCTAATAAATGATCAAATAAGGAAATAAAGGACGTAATGGGGGGCTGTTTTATTTTTCTCTTATTTCTTTCTTTTATGTTTCTTATGTTTCTTCCTTGTTAAAACAGTTTTGGTATGAACCATGATGGAATTGGAAATTCTTGTGGGACGAAAGGTCACGAAGCAGCAAAACTTATGGCAGCTCACATTACTGCAAATACCAATCCTTTTTCCTGGTCTGCCTGCAGTCGAGACTATATCACCAGCTTTCTAGAGTAAGTAATCTCTGGAGAGTGATGATGAATTGCTCCAGAAGTAAGCCACTGATAGAAGCCTAATATGTAGTGCTTTGAACTTTGCATAGTGAGTAACTTTTATAGAACCCAGTGATATTTTAGGCTGTTCTCAAAACACTTTCATATATCATTGTGGCAAATTTTTTCCTTCATACTCCAACAGAACTTACTGAATAGATTAGAGGAACTGGAGCAAGTATATAAGTGGGGTTGATGATGTGAGTGTTAGAAATGTTCATTGAATGGGAAACAGTGTCAGAAACTGACACTACTAAACATTACATAATTTAATAAACCGAACTTTAATTCAATGATTATATATTTCATTTTGTTGGTGAAAAAACTGAGTTCTATAGGAATGCCAAAGTATCTAATAGTAACAACAACAACAAAAAAATCCAAACACCCAGGAAATGAAGATGAGAAAATGAAAATTTGTCTTTGAAAATTTATTAAGTGACTCATCTTTTCTACAGTTTGGGAGCTTCTTTGCTGGTCCTTTAATGTAATTCCAAGAGTCTAGTTATTTAAATGTGAAGAATGTAAGTTAGCTCAGGTATAACTATGTTTAGGAAAGCAGATGTTCTTCCACATGTCACCTGCATGGGGCTTCAGGATTGGACTTTGGAAACTGATAGACTTAAGTCTCACTTTCTAACTGTGTGACCTTGGGTATGTTACTTATCCTTCAAACTCTTCAGTGACCTCATTTGTTAAATGAGTTTAGGTTGTTATGTGTGTAATTATGTATAATGCTATAATGTGTATAAAACACTTGATAGACATTCATTAAGTGGTAAATATTATTATTTTTAAAAATATCAAGGTTTTACGCTTTATTGCTGTATAATTATCTTCAACTATTTTGTACCATTTTTTTCTTGGGGTGGAGAGATTAATACTCTGTGAAAAAGTGAGTCATACGTAAAGCACAGGTGAGCAACAGAATTTCTTTTTAAAAATTAACATTATAGTGTAAAATTTTAAAAATTCAGATAGGTTATATAGGGTAACATTATTCATTAAAGTTTTAGTTCCTATCTGGTAATAGCCAGATCATATTCTGAGAACTTATAATTACATATTTTTTAAAAAGCCTCAAACAAGAGATTTTAAATTACATAGCACACTACTTTGCTCAAGATCAAAAGATAAATGTTTAAAATGGGCTCTTTTTGATTAATTAATGTAATAATGAAGTTGAAGGAACTATAAATTTATTTCAGAAGGTAGTTCTTCTGAATAGCCATACTATAGCCTAACAATTTTTAATCTTAGTAATAGATAATTATACCACTGTACTTGCCTAGTGGCCAAACTGGGTAAAGAGCTATAAAGATAGACCACAGTGAATTTGTTTGACATCTTTTGGTAGTTTTTAAACACAAAGCACTAGCAATATCATTTTCCAAGATGTTTTTAATGAGATCATATTACCTAAATTTTAAACATTGTTGAAGATCTGCTTTCCCCAGAAATCAAGCCAGATCTGGAATTTCTTCCTTGACTTGGCTCATGTTTTTATAATGGAATCTTAATGCCTATCACCAGAAAGACAAACTGTATAACATGCTCAGTATTCCTGTGCATTTTCAAAGGCTTCCTTTCTCTTGTTTTTTTCAAGTACCATTTTCTGTCTCCTCTATGCTGTTTCTATTGCACAGCCCATTTGCTAGCACCATCTCTGTATACTAAACACAAGGACCAGTTTTGATCTCTTGCCAGACCCTACCTAGTTGATACCATATTAAGGATGTTAAAATACTCCAAAAGGAAATCTCTAATTGCTGATAAAATACAGTTAAGAAATCATCATTCGTTTGGTGAGAGATGTATAAGTATTACCAGTTGCAATAAAATGTTTCATTGAATTAATTAAAAGAATTAATCCAGAAAGCATTATTTAAGCCTTATTGCCTCTTTGCATTTTGTATGTGTAAGCATGATTAGTGTTGACAGGGTTGCAATGGGCTTATTTATCCTGTATTTTATAAAAGTTTTTCTGTTGTGCATTTTCATGGCAATGCTCTCAAAGTTAAAGCCATTAGTAAAAGATAGATATGAAAGACAATGGGTAGAGATTTGGGGACAAGTTGGTTTTTTTTCCCCTCTTTAATAGTAAACTAAACAACTCTGATTGTAATCTGATGAAGCAATAAAGGTTTTTTAAACACAAGGCCCTTTAAAAAGGTCAGTTCACTGGAGCACAAAGACATAATAGTAACTTTCTTGAATTTCTTTGTTCCTTTTTATTAATGCAGTGGACTTAATTGCTTTAACAGCTATGTGTGATATTTTTAAAAATGCAGTGATATTTTGATCAGGGGTTGAGGTTACATTTATGTTTTATAGTTGGCTCAAAAAGACTCATAACATTTTATTTTAGTTTCTCTTCTCAAGAAAAAGAAATCTTGAAAGATGAATTGTTTAGGAACTGCAGCCCAGCCAACAAATGCATACCTTTCTCTGCTTAGTGACTGTATAGGCCAAAGATGATGGTGGATTTTAACAATGAGCTTTCTATGATTTATAGAGATTCACTATTCACTATGTTCAACTGAAAACAATTCCATGGCCTTTAAATGCCAGTCAAGTAAAAAATCTCTCGTGTCATTCTGAAACACTAGGTGCTATTGATCAATCAGGAGATGGTGTTTACCAACTCCCAATATTTTTTTTCAGATTTCTTAAACTCGGTGATTCAATAAGTGGTTCATGAATCGCCCAGAAGCCGTCCTGATTAAATAATAAAGAACCCATTTCCGTTAAAATGGACGTGTTATGCCAGCTTCTGATGTTTTCCGACGACGGCTTTGCAGGTAGTGTCTTTCCTATCTGCCTGCGGGACTTTATTTATTTATTTATTTATTTATTTATTTATTTATTTATTTAGAAAATAGAGAAAGATGAACCTGGTAGTATGGCTCACACTCATTGACGACTATGGGCTAATTTACCAGGCAGTGGAAGGCAGCCAGAAGTAATTTAGACCCGTTTTTCATATATTTTCCACCACTTAGTGGTAGTACAGAGTAATTTCATATAGTTTTCAAAAATTCCATGGCCTCTGTGAATCAACTCTTGCTCTATTTAAATTAAAGTCTGTTAAATTGTTTGAACTGTCAGAGATCCATAGCAAAATTTCCTACAGTTCCAAATTAAATACAGACTAGCCATTTTCACAGAAAGGATGGAAGCTGAAAAAAGAGAGGCAATGTTATGGTTGAAGGTGAGCTAGGAAGGAAGGTGAGTGTAGAGCCATAAAAGAAATGATCTAAGATGAACAGGATGACTTAGGCACTCACATTTCCTCTATAGGAATTATCTTTGAAGGTCCATATCAATAATCTATTAGACAGAAAACAATTTTATACCTGTGACCTTTGTTTTAATATGGAATCCAAGAAACAGCTTAGCAAAACAAGTTTCTCTTCCTTCCGTTTATCTGACACATTTGGGGGACTTCACTCTAACCTATAAATATCTTTAATAAATCATAATTACAAATGGAGAAAAAGAGAACATAACTGAGTAAACCATTGTCACTACAGTGTTTGTGTATTGGAAGCCTCAAGTTCAGTTGTATTCAAGCACCCCAGTCACAGAGACGGCAAGAGAGAAAGATCTGACTTAGAGTAACTCATTTTAGGAGGTAATGTATTGTTAGTTTTGTGAAGACTGATAGAGCAGTTTATGAGAACATAGTGGGTAAGAAACTTGACTTGCCATAGATGATACCAACCTAATTAATTTTTGCTTAATTTAGGTATATTAGCACAATTTTGTGGAGAAAAAATCGGAGATGGCGTTAAATGTTAACTTTTTGTTGTTGTTGTTAAGAGACTGTTAAGATATGTACAGGGTTATATAGTAAGATTTATTTTTTAGGTTGACCTCGTGTGTTGTAGACTGAAGGTCTATACTTTATAGTATAATTGTTTAAGTCAAAAATAAATCTAAAATTACAATTAGGAGTATGTCCTCATGTGTTCTGGAAATAGCCAAGAGTGCATATTTTACATAGGTTATCTGTAAATTTTAGTTGAAGACTCAGCTCTGGCTCATGTTCCTATTTTCAAGGCTAATTTTTGAGCTATGTAAATAAGACTTCTCTAAATTAGAAGTAGAATACATATAATACAACTGTGCTATCATGCTGCAAGGATTTCTAGAAATGTAAATATACTCTGACTTACCAACAGTTTCGTAATCAAGGAAAAATCGTGTTCTCAAAGTAATATATTTTTGCCTTGTCTTAGAAGCATAAACAAAAGTAGAGTCTATGAATTCAATAATTGTCTATATTGCTGTAGATATTAACTAGGGTGGGGCTGTTAGTTGTGAAATATATGTTGCTAGGATTATAACCATTGTTCTACTTTTTGTGTGTGTGTGTGTGAGGAAGATTAGCCCTGAGCTAATATCCGTTGCCAATCCTTCTCCTCTTGCTGAGGAAGATTGGCCCTGGGCTAACATCCATGCCCATCTTCCTCTACTTTATATGGGTCGCCACCACACCGTGGCTTGACAAGCGGTGCGTTGGTCTGCACCCGGGATCCAAATCTGCAAACCCCGGGCTGCCGAAGCGGAGCGTGTGAACTTAACTGCTATGCCACCAGGCCAGCCCCTAGTTCTACTTTTCATGTATACAGTTTTGCTCTGGACAAGTATATCTGTGGTTAACAATAGTAAGTTATAATAATATCTCATAGATAGAAACTGCTAACAGTGTTCCTCATTTCATTTATTAATAAGTGAGTTTTATATTTTCTGAGTGGCAAAGTTCACATAAGACACCAAGGCACAAACCATGTATGTTTAAAAGTGAAATTTGATGAGAAAATTCAAGAAGATTTATGTATACTATCACTACTATTATTATTTTGGTAGTAGTAGCAGAAATAACACTAGACTCAGCATCATAAGAATTGTATAGTTATATCAATTAGCTAGAACCCTAGATTCAATAAAAATTACTCATAACTTCCATTTTGCTAAAAGGAGGCGATTACAAAATATAGGAAAATAACTCATATCTAATATTTTTGAGAATGGAAAAAACATTTTTACCAGGAGACCTATACAAAAATGTTCATATTGGCATAATTTACCATTTCCAGAAATTAGAAATAATCTAAATGTTCATTAATAGAAGAATGGATAAATAATTGTGGCATAGTCTTAAATGGAATGTTAAAGAACAATATAAATGGACAGGCTACAGTTATACACATGAACATGGATGTATCTCACATTCATAATATTGAGTGAAAGAATAAAGTCACAAACGAAAACCTACAGTATGACTCCTTCTATGTAGAGTCCAAAAATGGGCAGATGAGTAATTGGGAGGTAAAACTACCAAAGAAAAAAGCAACGAAATGATTATTTTAAAAATCAGAATACTAGTTACTTTTTGGGGGGAAAATGCAGGGTTTGATTGGGGTTAAGCACTTGGGTATTTTCTAAGAAAAAAAATAAAGAAAAGCACTTCCGGGGTTAACTATACATCTCTCAGATCCATGTCCTCTACCTTCTATACCTATATCTGTGATATTTCATAATGGTAATTGATGACTCAGAGGCATGGAAATATCCAGAATTATTATTTCTAAGAGTTAATTAATAGTTAATAATTTTGATCTATAGATTTAGGTTACTTACAAGTTGTAAAAAAGTAGCAAATTTTAGTAACATGCAAAAAGTATATATGTTGCTTAATCTTCAGTTAAGAATTGAAATATGAAAACTACCTCATCCCTCAAATACTTTAATCAAGGTTTTACTGTATATACCAGGATGGTTACCAGGAGGAAAATATGTAGTACATTTTCAATCCAAAATGTAGAAACAATTTAAGTCAACCTTGCAGATATCCCCACACTTGCTTTCCCAGAGCCAATAACAGTAGGTAAGACACTTGTCTTGAAAGCGTTGGTAATTTGTACAAATATAGCCAAACCCATTTCAAAAGGCCTTTGTTGATGCCGTGTTCCTAAACACATGTTCATTTTAAAAAGATCTATATGATTTTTCGCTTACTTTTATTTCATATGGTGTTAGTCTTCTGTAAAAATATACTCGAAAAGGAGAACAAGACATGTGTAGATATTTAATTAGACAGCATTAATACAAAGCAATAGGTACTTCCAAAGAACTGAAACAAAAACCCACTTTTGGGATAAACTTTCTCAGAAGAATTTGGCCACAGGTGACCACAGTGTATATGGCATTCTTCATTGTCTGGAGGCTCTTGCAGTAGTTGTCTGATTTGGTACTTTTAAAGAACATAAACCGTGATTAGAAGACCATTAATATCTGGGAACAAGAACTTGAAATGAAGTAGTTATTCTTGCTTCCTCCTTGGTTAAACCAATTTTCAGTTTGCTATCAGGAAAAATTTTTTCTTCTGGGTATCTATTCTTAAACTCTTTCTTGGAGTCCATATAATTCTTCCTCTAAGTTATTAGGTTACTTTTCTGTATTCCTAAAAGTAATTGTGTATGTTAATTTTTAACAGATTTTGGGTTGGTGCCACTTAGGTGAATATATCTTACACTTTCTTTGTTATGCTATTGGCAAATATTTTTCTCTGTAGGATCCTGTACTTCAGTACTTCAGTTCTTAAATTTTTCCAATTGATTTATAGTGGTAATTAACTTGATATTTTATTTTTATTATATATTTAACTCCTTTCATCAAAACTTTTATAATTTTGTTGTAGATATAAATGAAACTGATATTTTAGAAGGAAAATTATGGAATTAAACTACTAAGCCAATCATCTCACTAATATTCCATATTATCAAAATGGTTCATCTTCTTCCATTATACTTTTCACATTTGACCTCTTTATCATTAACCTTAATGTAAAATTTTGAATTTACTAGTAGAATTACATTTGCCTAAAATATGCATACCCATATAGGTTAAAGATATTTTACATAATAAAATAAAAAGAACTTGTTATTTTAAAATTCATCTAGAAATAATTTTTCTTACTGAGATACATGTCAATTTCTAAAGGTACAATGTATAGGAAATGAAAAGCATTCTGTCATGAAAACCGGATAGCTGGGTGAAAAAAGTTGTTCTCTATTAGTTAGATACCTTGAGCAGTGACAAGTAAAATGATTGTAATAGCCAGTAGTAAAATCCATCTATATTAGTGCCACATTTAACATTCCATCTAAATATTTTTTATTGATTAAAAATTTAATCAAGAGGGGCATAAATGAAAAGAAAAGCTTGTAAAGAAGACATTATTCTGTTCCTTGGGTCTTTGAATCTATCGCCTTATAAATAGTGTGGTTCAGTTTTTAAAAGATATTAATTTGCTGCTGTGAAATATACATTTTTATATAGCAAATTAACTTTTACATTTTAAGAATATGATAAAATTTTAAGTGAACATGAAACTCATTACTATGCATGGCTGTTTCCTACTTATCTATAAATGAAAATTTGTACTGTCCTAAATAATAGTTGAAGAACTTCTACTTGTGAAATTATTTTCCTTTGGCAAAGTGGATGGAAAAGATTTGGAAAAAAAAAAACACAAGTGCTGGCACAATTGACAGGAATGTTGGAAAAAATTTTTAAATGTTGGCATAGGAATTCTTTAAAAATTCTAAGTTACTCACATGTGAAATGAAAGTAAAAAAGCATCTGTCCTATTTTATGCACACTGACTAAATAAAAATGAACAATTATATTTAGCAAAGTATAAAGCTCTTTAAACCAAGGTACTCTGTCTGGCTTTTGGCGATCTTTATGTTATTTGTTCCACTGAATTAAAATATTATGTTTGAGTCCAAGCACACTTTGAAAAGCAGAAATTATATAGAGAGGAGAACATTTTCTTTTCCAACTCTGATGACCCTAGATGAAATATGAAATTGTTGAGAGACTAAACACTTCTAATATACTTGAGAGGAGAACTTTGGATCTTGGCCTCATCTGTCATTCAGCTCATTTATTATTGAAATATTTCAAGAACCTTTGGACATATCTTACCACAGAATCTATTGTTCTGCCCAAGGTGAAAGTATATAGATTAGGTCTTTAAGGATTACAACCACAATTTTTTTTTATTTTCCACATTTTATATTTTTAATTCTACTACCAGATGTGGTTATATTTTCACTGAAAACAAACAAGGAACTTAGAGCAATATGAAATTCTGTTTTGATTCCTTCAGAAATTAGTTTAAATCAGTGTTTTAAGGCCAAGATGATATTTTCTGATTGTTGTCTGAGGTGCTTTTCTTGTGTCTTAGTACTGGAAAAAACTATTGGAGCTCTTAATCAGGTTTCTATTTTGCCATGTGATTATTTATTGGTAGAATGTATTGTTTTTCATGCATCAGGTTATTAAAACAAAGAGCTCGACACATGGTTTCATAAGTGTGATTGAAATGGTCCATAGTGTACCTAATTTCCTTTGGTCCTTTATGTTGAACAGTTCAGGCCGTGGTACTTGCCTTGATAATGAGCCTCCCAAGCGTGACTTTCTTTATCCAGCTGTGGCTCCAGGTCAGGTGTATGATGCTGATGAGCAATGCCGTTTCCAGTATGGAGCAACATCCCGCCAATGTAAATATGGGGTAAGAAGTCTTAATCCTTATGTTTAGTCATTGATATGTGTTCTTTCATGACACAAGTGTTAAGATGGAATTTTGATGAATGTAGTTTACCTCTGGTAACATCATTAATGCAAATAATGGCCTTTGACACTGCTCTTTTTCTGATATCATTTGTATAATATCTGTTTCCAAATGTTTGAATAATCCTAAATTAAACAAGTTTCAAAAGTCTTGTGAGGGATGCAGGTAGAATTTTAATAATTTCTAATGTATTTCTTCTTTAAATCTTGAGTTTATGATGCCAAATTTAGTTTGTCTTTTGAAATGTTATGGTTTTGAACACCCCTTCCCTCCCCCACCTTTGCTGGTACTCTAATAGTTGGGTTAGGGTCATTTTTACACTGGATGGGAGCCTTTACTTTAACTTATACCTTTTAGTACTGAGTCAATTCAAGTTGCTTTATCCACTGCCCACATTCCAACAATACAAGCAAGTGGGGACAAGATGACATTAACCCAAATAGAGAAACAAGAAAAATTGCTGTGGAAAAAAAAATGTAGGTATCATAATTAACTCTTCATGTCTGCCTAAAAAAGTCTCAGTGTCTATCTCAGAAAATGAATAAAAAATTCTTCGTAAATTTCAAAGAGAAAGATTTCAGTGTCTAGTATAGGGACACGCTCATAATAGGTACACAATACGGTAGTCCCCACTTATCCATGGATGGATATGTTCCAAGACCCCCGGTGGATGCCTGAAACTGTAAATAGTACCAAACCCTCTATATATACTATGTTTTTTCCTATACATACATACTTATGATAAAGTTTAATTTATAAATTAGGTACAGTAAGAGATTAACAGCAATAACTTCTCTTTGGCATATCTGGATTGCCAGCATCACTAATCTTGCTCTTTGGGGCCATTATTAAGTAAAATGAGGGTTACTTGAACACAAGCACTGCGATACAGTCGATTTGATAACCAAGATGGCTACTAAGTGACTAATGGGCAAGTAGCGTATACAACATGGATCCGCTGGACGAAGGGGTGATTCACGTCTGGGGTGGGGCAGAGCAAGACAGTGCAAGACTTCATCACGCTACTCAGGATGGCGCACAATTTGAAACTCGTGAATAATTTATTTATGGAATTTTCCATTTAATATTTTTGGACCATAGTTGACCACAGGTAACTGGAACCATGGAAAGCAAAACTGTGGCTAAGGGGGGACTACCATATAGCATGTTGAATGAAAGAATGGGGTTTTTAAATAAGTTGTTTGTCAAAAAATATTCAGTTAAAAAATAAGTTTAAAGACTTGGTTCCTATTTTTATGCAAATAGTGTTTAAAATCCCTTTTTGAAAATAGTCACAATAAAGAGAATTAAGTTTTAAGGTAGTTAAGACTAAAAGGGTATACATTGTACAGCAGGAAAGGAAAGTGATTTTTTAAATATCCCTTGAGTGACAAGTATATTATTGTTCATGGTAAGCTTTAGCAGCACATTTTGTACACTAGATTTAAAGACTGTGTGCAACTATCTGCATATCTAAAGCCTTGAGTAAAACTTTGGCTTTGTCTCTCTGTTAAGAGTCTACCTCTATTATTATTTCTGTATAGTTTTAGTTTCTTTTTTTCTTGGATTGCTTTTCCCTCAGAAAAAGTCGGTCGAACTTTAATCATGGTCTTTGTATATACTTGTAGTTTAGTATGTTGAAATTCATGATCAGATGAGATTACAGATTTTCTGTTAGAGTATTCTTATCTATGGTCTTTAATTTCTTTGTAAGTAAGTGAAATAGTTAATCTACATTTTAGTTTTTCTACTGGAAATTGAATTTTAACTCCACCTATATATTTCCATATTAGATCATTTATATTATCAGTTTTATAGTATCTATGGATGTATCTTTTTCTTCTTCAATAGATTAATAAAAATTTTGGCCTGATTATCCTATCTCTATGTCAATATATCACTTATTTCAGACTAGTTGATTTGAAGTGAGATAAATAGTAATTGCAAAATTGTATATTTTATGTTTATGTTCCTTATATTCAGCTTTTAGATTCTATTTCTTTGTGTGTTATGTCTATAAAGACTTTTGTAATAGATATAAAATAAAATTGGAAAAATTAGGGAAAGACATTAGCATCTTACAATCCTATACAATTTCACATGTTTTCTTACGAATCTTTTCACTTTGAGTTGTAGCAAAATGGTTTCCCTAGACTCATGTACTATGTGAAAATGCTTACGCTGTTTATTTTTTAAAGTGCTATATATTGCTAACAAAGTATCCTGAGCCATAATAGATTCTTTACAGTCACTCCCACCTCTTAAACTTATGCCTGAAAAATTGAATTTACACAATTAGTAGCACTCACTAAACATACATTGTGTTTTATCTGGTGAATCCCTAAGATTTTAAATGATTCTAAATACTGCTTTAGAAAACAATAGTGGCTTTGAAGGTAGGAGTCCAGTTAGGTGAAGAAGTCATGCTTCAGATGGTGGCTGAAGGCAAAAGAAACCAGCCCTGCTTTAGATAGCCGTCTGAGTGTAGCATCTTGAGATGACCACTAAACGTGAGCACTGGAGCCTTTTAGTGAGGGGGTACTTCTGGGGTTGAAGCATCATAAAATGATCCTTCTTTCATCCTAGCAGGTCACTAATGATGTCAGGGAAGATTTCAAACAACTATAAAATGAACCATAATTGCAGCAGTGATCAGCTTTCCATCTGGTCCACTTTGATCATCATGTGGTCGTTGCTGGAGTTACCAGTGATTATATCTGTAGTTATGAAAAATCTTGCCTGAATTCTTTTGAGTAGATTCATTAATATACATGTTAGTTACATTTGGGAATTTACATGAAATTTTTTCTTTTTTCCTTCTCCAAGGCAGGCTTTTCTATCATTGTCCTTGCAGATCATCTACTTATATTTTCCAGGTATTCCTGAATTGCAATAAAAGTAGTGAGGAGATTATAATGGCTATAAATACAAAGAACAAAACAGTACAATGCAATATGCAAAGTAATATAGTTGTATAATGTAGTAATTTATAAATGATACATAGTTTCTGATATTTACACAGTACCTATTTTCTGAGATACTTCAGACTACTTTGATAAAAATTAGAATTATCTTATAATATTTTATACATGGGAAAACTAAAAATACAGAATGTGATTTACCCACCCCAAGGTAAAAACAAAAATTTTAGAAGGTCTAAATCTGTCACTTCCATGTACTGTTAGATATAGTAAATATGTTTAAGAAAATAAAGATTAGAGATATATTTTATTTCAGGCGACAATTTTTATCAATTTTCATCAGGTGACATCTGTTTCTAAATATCTTCTCAATACTCTCCATCTTGTCCCAGTGTTTTTTGGGAGAGAGGTGATCAGGAGAGCTTCCCTAAACTTATTTTCAGGGTCATAAATTCTCAGGTGTCTGAAACACTGTCTTGGATTTGAGTTTCATTTTCTTTTACCTTATATAAAAAGTTAGGGCCTCCTTAAGGCAGGAGACAAGTATAGACAAGCAGCATGCAAAACTAGATCATCTAAAAAAATCTGCTAGCTATGTTAGCAGGTTTCTAAGGGGGCCTTTGAAGTGTCCTGGGTGAAAATGCATTACAAATAAAACAGTATCAGTTTGTCCAAAAAATGTTTCTGTGTCTATATAGAGGCAAATTGCTTCCTATGAAGCTCTGTAGAATCTATTGTCTCATTCCTCTTCCACTTTCCATTAGTCTCCTCTTTCTTAGTAGAAGAGTATTATTAAAACTGGATTAACAAAAAGCATTTTATAGTAATAATAATAAGTTTAAACTTTAGAAGGAAGTCACTAATGAGCCTATATATTGTAGGGGCTGTGGGTGAGCTTTTGACCGCTTTCTAAAAAGCACAGATTAATTCAGGGCTCAGTCTCAGACATAGCTTTGTATTTCTTTATTCTGTCACTTTAAATCATATCCCAAACATTGTTTTCAAATGCACTTAATGGTTCAGTGTAGATTAACAATATCCAGTATGTAATTTATTGGTAACTATCAAGAGATGATTGCCCCTATGTCATTTTTTTAACAGAAATAGGAAAAATAATCCTAAAATTCATATGGAACTACAGAAGAGCCTGAATAGCCAAAGCAATTTTGAACAAGACGACTAAAGCTGGAGGCATCACACTTCCTGATTTCAAAATATACTACAAAGCTACAGTAATCAAAATAGTATGGTACTGGCATAAAAACAGCTATATAGACCAATGGAACAGAATAGAGAGCCCAGAAATAAATAAACCCATGCATATATGATCAACTGATCTTTGACCAGGGTGCCAAGAATGGATACACAGTGGGGAAAAGACAGTCTCTCCAATAAATGGTGTAGGGAAAACTGGACAGCCACATGCAAAAGAATGAAATTGGACCCTTATCTTACACCCTACATAAGGTTAACTAAAAATGGATTAAAGACTTAAATGTAAGACCCAAAACTATAAAACTCCTGAAAGAAAACATAGGGAAAAAAGCTTCTTGATTTTGGTCTTGGCAGTGATTTCTTGGATATGACACCAAAAGCAAAAATAGACAATTGGGACTGCATCAAACTAAAATGCTTCTGCACAGCAAAGGAAATAGTCAACAAAATGAAAAGGCAATTTATGGAATGGAAGAAAATATTTGCAAACCATCTATCTGATAAAGGGTTAATGGCCAAAACATATAAGTAACTTGTACAATTCAATAGCAAAAAAACAAGTAACCCAATTAAAAAATGGTCAAAGGGACTGAATAGACGTTTCTCAAAAGAAGACATACAGATGGCCAACAGGTATTTGAAAATGTGCTCAACATCACTAATCATCAGGAAAATGCAACTCAAAACTACGATGAGATATCACCTCACACCTGTTAGGATGGTTATTATCAAAAAGCAAAAAATAAACGTTGACGAGTATGTGGAGAAAAGAGAACCCTTGTACACTGTTGCTGGGAATGTAAGTTGGTGTGACCACTATGGAAAACAGTATGGAGATTTCTCAAAAAATTAAAACTAGAACTGCCATATGATCCAGCAATCCCACTTCTGGGTGTATATCCCAAGGAATTAAAATCAGGATCTTGAAGAGATATGTGTGCTCGCATACTCATTGCAACATTGTTCACAATAGCTAAGACAAGGAAGCAACCTAAATAGCCACTGACAGACAAATAGATAAAGAAAGTGTGGTATATACATGCAATAGCATATTACTCAGTCTTAAAAAAAGGGAAATCCTGGGACCAGCCCAGTGGTGTAGTGGTTAAGTTCACGTGCTTTTCTTCGGCGGCCCAGGGTTCACAGGTTTGGATCCCGGGCATGGACCTACGCACCACTCATCAAGCCATGCTGTAGCAGGCGTCCCACATATAGAGTAGAGGAGGATGGGCACGGATGTTAGCCCAGGGCCAATCCTCCTCACAAAAAAAAAAAGGGGGGGGGGGGGAATCCTGCCATTTGTGACTACATGGATGAACCTGGAAGACATTATACTAAGTGAAATAAGGCAAAGAAGGACAAATACTACATGATAACACTTATATAAAGAATCTAAAATAGTCAAACTCATAGAAGCAGAGAGTAGAATGCTGGTTGCCAAGGACTGCAGAAAGGGGGAAATGGGGAAGTATTAGTCAAAGGTACACAGTTCAGTTATGCAAGATGAGTAAGTCCTAGAAATCTACTGTACAGCATAGTGCTTGTAGTAAACTAAGTTGTATACTTAAAAATTTGCTAAGAGGGTAGATCTTATGTTAAGCGCTCTTATCACATACACACAAAAAATAATAATCAATGAAGAGGATGGGAGGAAACTTTTGGAGGTAATGGATATGTTTATGGCATAGTTAGTGGTGATGGCTTCATGGATATATACTTATCTTCAAATTCATCAAGTTGTATACATTAACTATGTACAGCTTTTTGTATGTCAATCACATCACAATAAAGTGGTTTTAAAATGAAAGAGAGGGACAGAGATGATTGTTGACTCATAGGCAGATTTAAGGCCCAGGACAAAACCAGAGAAATTTTATAGATATCATAGCTTTGTTTAATTTGTGAGGAATTTTTATTATCTATGAAATTTTTCACGGTTCACATAGACTTAACAGTTAGCACATAAATGCATAACAGTGTGTTGTATATTTTTATTGTTTACTTTAATGTAGAACTGAAAAATGTTTTGTCAATGGACCATGTATTCTGAACCATAAATGGGAACACATGATCTAATACATGGTTTCACAATGGAACAGAATATTTTTTTAACAGACTATATTAAGTAAAAAGTCTGCTGACCATTAACTATTACCTACCACCTCAAATTGACCATCGATAGATTTTACTCAAGACACTTTTTCTGGTAAACAGTAGACAACTTGTTCTTGTAAGCTTCAGATAGCAAAAGAGCATGATAAGAATGCAAAGTGCTTTTCCTTTACCTGGCACATGGCAGACATTCAATAAATGTTTCCCTTTCTTCTATGAATATCTATGTCTTCCATGATAGCATTCCCGTATAGCTGATATACTAGTAGTGCTTTAGGAGAATCTGAGCCATCTGTATTCTGGGGAGCGTATTAAGATATTCCAAGGGTCACATTTTGACTCATTCTCATCCTTCAATCTCAGTTCAAATGCAGTTTCTCTTCAGACAGGCTTTCTGTCTGATCAGTCCATATATGAAGGCTTCTCCCAGTTACTCTCTTTCACATTATGCTTTTTATTTACTTTATAGCACTTATTACAATGCATAATTATTCTGTTTATTTGATTACTTGTTAATTATTTTAATGTGATCTATGTAAGGTTTCCCTAACGACCTTATCTAAAATTGCACATGCTCTTGTGCACACACACGCATGTACACACGAACATACTTCCTGTCACTTTTCCTTGCCTTATTTTTCTCCATAACGTTTATTACTTTCTAATATACTATGTATTTTACTTGTTCATCTTGCTTATCCTGTGCTTTCCCTATTAGAATCAATTTTCCTTGGGGGTAGAGATTTTGCCTATGTTATTCACTGCTCTCTCCCCAATACCTAGAACAGTGCTTGGCTCATAGTAGGTGCTCAATAAATATTTGTTGAGTGAATGCACTGATAATTATAATAGAATGTAAGTTCTATGACAGCAAGAATGCCACCTGACTTGTTTATGGCTATTTATATAGTGAGTAGCACAATGCCTTCTTCATAATAGGAGCTCAGAAAATATTTGTTGAATAAATGAGTGAGAAGAATTATCTGGTGAAGAGATAGGGGGAGTGTATTTGAAGAAATGTGTATTTGAAGAAAAAGTCAGTGTGACTGAAGATCTCAAAGCAAGGAACAGAGGGTAGGAGCCAAATTTAACTGTAACTTATAGGCCGTGTTAAGAATTCTAGGTTTTTATCTTAAGAGCAATGGGAAACTATTAAAGGGACTTTATTGAGTGAGACCAAGAGAGCTTATTGAAGTGCAGAAAATCAAAGAACTTCTAAGACACATTATGTCTTAGGAAACAAATGTAATTCTGTAATCTGGGAAAACCATATTGGAAAATTGAAGACTTTTATGAAGTGATCTATGTTCTCCTCCCTCCTCTCTCTTCTTCCCCTCCAAACACACTCTACACGGAGTGCTCAAGCAGCTCTGCCACTGAAGACACCCCCCCTTGAAGCAATGCCCTTGCTTTTCTAAGTAAATGTAAATTTATTCTTTTTACACCAAAGGGTACTGTACCATAACTCTGAGATGAAATGGAGGTGTTTATGTATAGGAGTGTGTGGGCTCTATAATTTTGACTTTAAGATTGCAGAATCCATGTGTATTGTGGTGGATACAGAACATACAAAAAGAAAAAATGACATAACTTGGGAAACTTTAAGACTTCACATTAATTTTGAACTTTCCAGGGGAAATGTTTTTGTGGCAAGGGCTATATTTTACTTACAGATCATCAAACTTTTTAATGTATTCTCTTCTACATACTTCAATTAAGTGATTAATGATAGAATAACCTATGAATAGTTAAATGTACCATATGTGTTCCACACTTAAAAATGAGAGAGTTTTAGGATCTCTCTCCTAAATGAAAGATCAAAGGGAATATATATGTTTATATATAGAAAATTGTATTTATTAATTTATAGTAAAAAACATAGCTTCACAGTTTATATTCAGTCAACTGTAGTGAAATTTACACATTTTCTAACCTAAGGAAATCTACCCAGTAGGCCAATTTATTATCAAAAGATTGTTCGGTAAAATTAAAGTACAGGACAGTATAAATTATCTTTTTTAAGATGTTAGTTAATAACTATAATAAGAATGCCATCGAGCTATATCTGCCTGAAGTATAGCTCTTTGCAGTCAGAACCTGCTAAAGATAAGATAGTTGAGTTCTCTATTCAGGATATCCTCCCCCTGGAGAGTACTTAATAAAGACTGACGTATTTTGTCTCTCACACTCAAGTTTTTAATGTTTTCATGCTTACTCCCTTTTGTTTATTATTTTATCACCACCAATTAGCTAAGATTTGAGTCATTTTTGCTTTCTCATTGAGAATCACGCTAATAAAAAGACTTTATTAGTCTTTTTAGAGTATTGTTGGCTACCTACCCAATTTTAAGAGATGTAGATAACTTGGGGAAGGATAATAGTGAAATACTTAGAAGTACATATAAGGGAAGTTTAAAGAAACTGAGTTTGAGTAGCCTGTAAAAAAGAAAGCTAAAGGTTGGCCTTAAAACCATCTTGAGGCTTTGTAACATTTATTATAGTTTGATTGCCGGTAACAAATTGTTCTTCTTCCCTACCAAGAGCATAAAAAAAACACAGCAGCTTTAATTTTTACAGCTGAGAAGGTTGTAGATTAGGTAGTAGGAGGAATTTCAAGTTATTAAGTACTGGAATGTTGCACTGAGGGAGATTGTAGAATCACTTTCCTTGAAGTGGAAAGGTGGTATAAATACTCTACAGTGTTATTTGATATAGGCTCAGGGAATAAAAGACATGGAATTATTTTAGCACTTCAGTATTCTTTTAGAGTCCAAGCTAATATATTTATCAGGTATACACTTGACAAGAAGTCGATTTTATTTTTATTTTTCCTTAAATTTCAAGCCAAAATCATAGGTCCATAATCACTTGTATCCTTAAAGATCAGTAGTTTTTACTCTGGGTTTGGTTCTTAGAAGTATTATTTTTAAACCATTTAATCATTTTTTTAAGCCCTTCAAATTGATGATTCGTTATTGAGCCTGAATTTCTAGATTAGTTTTTTGTTATATATATATGTACATACACATATACACGCATATATGTATGTGTATATATATAACAAAAAACGTATATATGTGATTTTCTTTTTTTTGCCTTTCTAGGATCTCTTGCACTTAAATTACCCTCATAACAGGGTTAACCTATTTAAAACTGAAATAAGGGTACATTATTCTCTTCCTTCAGATGGCTACTAAACACCTGGAGCCAGGCCTCAGGGTCACCATATGTTGGCTTTCAATTTTCCTTTGTGTGATACAATGATAAGTAACCTTTCTAATCATTGATGCTCCTTCCTGACCTCTTCAGGGCTCTGCTCTCCCCCTTGGCTATCAGGATCCTTTATTGCAAACAGCTGTTGAGAGATGTTACTGATAGGGTAATGAGGACAAAGAGAATGTTTCATATCCAGAACCAAGGACCCAAGGTGGCATAGGGTTTAGGGTTTCCCAAGAGCAAGAAATTTGTATATATCTCTTTTATGATCTTTATAGTTGTTAAAAAAAATTAAAAACAAAAACCATCCAGCAATAAAGATGTAATTTTCTCTTCATATACTCTTTTACTTCCTTGATGATATAATAATTATAAAATAGTTTTGCACTCTTACAACATCCCTTTTCCCTTGTGTAAATGGCTAATTTTAATTTTTCCGGGTAAATCAAAGTGCTCTTCTTCCCATTTTTTAGTATTATTTAAGAGCTTATAGTTACTTGAGAAGGATGAAAACACTAGAAAACACAATTCTAATTTATCTTATTGTATTGAAAGAGTCTTTGACTGTAAAATAATCAATTATTCTATTCTACTCAAAGGAACCCTAGTTAAATTCTTTACAAAGTTATTTTCTGAATATCAGGTACGTTATTTTACGTTAGATAATTGCTTTAAGACTCCATTCTTTATATGTATTTTTATTATAATTTATATTTGCCAATATTTTTTATTAATGTTAATGTTTGCAAACAGTAACATTCATCTGAAAAATCAAATGGACTAGAAATCTGGGAGTTGATATTAAAATTTTAAATAAGTAGGAATAATTTAATTGTCTTGTCTCGGAGTGCTTTTGAGGAGAATGTTAACAGTATCTTTTTAAAATCCAAACACAAGTGGTGATGTTACATTCAGAAGTTCTAATAATAATAATGTATAAGTTGATGCCTAAGCTCATATATTGAGTGAATATGTTATGAATAAGTACGTAATAGTCTTAATATGGAGATATCTTCCTTTAAAATACAGGTAAAGGATAGCAGGGTATTAAAAACATTTATTGAGATTTTACATTATATTAGATTACAAGTAAACCTTTACTAATCAGCCTTAATTGCCCAGTGACTTTATTTATTTCTGATGCATTTAAGAGAAATGGGTAAGTAGCTTAGTGTGTGGAGATATTTTGGGCATTGATATGAGACAGAACTGATTCAAATCTAGATTTTGTTAGGAATGAAGCAAATTGCTAAATCCTTCTGAACCTTAAGTTTCTCACACTTTCTAAGAAGACTGTTGTGATGACTAAATGAGATAGAAATATGAATATGCATAGTGCTATAGTTGACAGAATACCCTGTAAAAGTGTTAGTTTCTTTCTTTTTTTCCTGCCTACAACATCACTGCTAAGAGGTCATGAGGGGTACACTGGAGTACCTCCAGTCATGGGAGATTTGGTTTTATTTCATCATTGTTCAGCTCTGACTTTTGGAAGGTTTTTCTGTATAGTGAACTGAAATCTGCTCCTCCTAGCTTTTACCTATTGGTTGAACTGACATCATTTCTAAGTTGGCTTGTATATTTTGTCGTCGATCCTTTATATAGTCAGCTTTTTAATGTCTAGGAAAAGAGTTTCAGTTTCAAAAACATGACAAAACAGTAAACACAATCACTTCTGCAGGCATAAAAACAGAAAATGCTAGATAAATAAAACTAACAAAACATAATTAAATATCATTTATTTAGCTACAACATGTATTTCTGAGGGGAAGAAGCATAGGTAAAATTGACAAATTGTGGAATGATGCCAATATAATGCATCTTATTTGTTCATTTATGATTATTTCCTAGTGCATTAATGATGTGAAGCTATCAGGCAAGCTTTCTCACAAAGAGAAAATCTGTAGCAATATATAAATACTCTTAGCAAAAATTGAAAGTCCTATTGAAGGGTCTTTATTGGACATAGTGGATAGCTTAGTGGCTTCATTCCCAAAACACTAAGTTGTCTATTGAAGTCATGAGGACAGATAGGAATCTGTAAAGACACATATCTTTGTGTTATTTTTTAAAAGTTGATTGATAAAGAAGCTATACCCTAATCCAATATTTAATTTTTATGAAAGTGGTCTCTGTTGGAGGCAGATACCCTCAAAGACCTACATCTCTAAGAAGGAAGTATCACAAGCCACAGGATTTAAGGCTACAAAGGATCAATTGATTGGGATGCTGAGAACAAAGGCCAGCAGAGGCTTAACTGTGCAAATGTTTTAATTAGTATTGTTGATGTTTGTGTTTGTTTTCTGTTTTTTGAGTGGTTGGCTCCAACTCTATTTTTCCCATAAACCCTGTTTTTTTCATAAGTGATTTTGCAAAATGCAGGTTTTTTCACAGAATGCATTTATCACCTTTCAGCAGAAAGCTTGTATATATCAGAACCAAAAAAGGGAGATAGGGATGTGCCAGAAATGAAGAAGAGTGTTTTTCAGGTGGTAAGCTGGTGAGCTGATGTTGGGAAAGGAGACATCACTTTGGGATGAACTAAGGAACTAGAATTGAGACCCTTTCATAAAGTCAGAACTTTAGGAGGGTTGTCTCTATTTTGAAGAAAGAACTAAATGGAAGTGACAAGTAGGATTGTCTGCCCTTTCCTCTGGATGGGGAAAAATAGCTCCCATGAGAAATTGAAGCCTTAGGCTTGTGCTTCATGTAAGAATAAAGTATGACTTTATACAGTCTGCATATATAGTACTGACCAAATACATCAACATGAAAACTGGTTCAGTGAAACCTTGGAGTGTATGACAGAAATAACTACATGAGGCTACACTTGCACAACTCAGGAGGCACAGAGTACTCAAAGAAAAGACAATATTCACTGAAGATAAGCTTGAATACATAACAAACAATATGAGGAAATAATCCACCATGAAGTCAACAAGCAAAAAGATTAGCACCCCAAGAGAAAAAGATATGGAAAGTATGAAAAAAGGTTAAGAGACATGGTGGTTAGAATGAGAAGGTCCAATATAAATTGAATAGGAGTTTCAGGAGAAAGAATGGGGAAGAGGTATATTAAAAGAGGTAATAACTAATAATTTTTCAGAATCAAAGAAAGATACGATAGCAAAAGATACTTTAAAGCATGAATCCCAAGTAGATAAATAAAAAGAACACCTAGATACAGTGATGAAACTGCGCTAAAGCAAAGACAAACTCTTGAAAGCAACTAGAAATACTATATCACAAAGAAACAGCAATTAGACTGCAAATTACTTCATCAGCCTCCATAGAGTCCAGATGACAATGAACTTAATACCTTCAAATGCTGAGGTAAGATAAATGTTAGCTTAAAATTTTATATTCAACTAAAATATTCTTTTAAAAATGAGAGTAAAATAAATGTATATTTTAGACAATAGAAACAAGAGTCCTTTGCTAAATTAACTACTAAAGGATGTATATCAAGAAGAAAGAAATTGAATTCAGAAGATAGTGGTGGAATATGAGAAGCAATTGTTTATTAAAAGCATTGGTAAACAGATAGATACATCTAAATCAACATTGATTATCAAGTTTTGGGCAATGAGTGGTTCACAAACTTTTGGAATTTTGTAGGTAAGAAAAATTTCTCTACAAGAATTAGTGGGCCAACATAGTGCTGCCAACTTTTAATTTTTCTAAGTAGGAACATTTTGTAAAGACTGTCATTAGCGCACAAATCCTGCCTTCAGGAATCTTACAGTCTATTGTAACACCTAAAAAGTAAAAAGAATAAAAGTAAATAAGAACAGTCCATTAAAATAAAAAATTTAGTTTCATGAAAAAACCTGATCACATTGATGTCATTCTTCTAATTTTATCACAGAATATTAAAAACTTTATTATAAAGCAGTACCAATCCATAACATTTGGGCTACATGTCTGATTATACCCTACCTTCTCCCTGGTGCCTGTAAATTCTAACTGACAGTGTTATTTTTTCATAACACTAACGTAATGCCTGGTGAATAGTAGGAGCTCAACAAATATTCTTTTTTTCTTTTTTGTGAGGAAGATTAGCCCTGAGCTAACATCTGTTGCCAATCCTCCTCTTTTTCCCTGAGGAAGACTGTCGCTGAGCTAACATCTGTGGCAATCTTCCTCTATTTTGTATGTGGGACGCCACCACAGCATGACTTGATGTGCAGTATGTAGGTCCGCGCCTGGGATCTGAACCTGTGAACCCCAGGCCGCCACAGCGGAGCGCTGGAACTTAACCACTATACAACCGGACTGGCCCCTCAGCAAATATTCTTGAATGGAAGGGAAGTAATGCTATTACTTTTGTTTTACCAGGCAATCCTCCTAATTGGTTAGGAGTTGACCCCATGAAATTAGAGAGTCCATTTCCAATTTTCAATGTCATGTAACAGAAATTTCCCTTAGTGGAGACTGTTGATAACTCCTCTCTCCTTCCTTAAACTCAAGGGCAAGCATGAAGACCCAAATTTCTCCTAGAGAGTCTTCCCAATATGAATTGTAGGGTTAGAGAAGGGAATTAATTGCCTTAACACACAGGCAATGGTTAATTATTTTATAGAGGTCATGAGACTAACCTTAATAAATCTTAACTTCTAAAAAGAATCATGAGTATGTGAAAGAGAATTATGTTCTTCTAGAGCTAAGCTCGTAAGTAGTCAAAAAAATCTTCAATCCCTCTCACTACCTATACTCCATCACCTTATATATTTTATTTAGGGAAATTAATCCACCTACTATGATGGTTGTTATACAAATTCCCCAAGAGGCAAAAAATTTCAGAATGCATTTAACTTGATTAGAGATTGGGACCTACCTTAGGGTGCTTATTCAGCAACTGATATACATATGCAATTAAAACTGAAATACCTACGCAAATATATCATCCATGTTCTAGGATCCAGCAGTTTAGAGAAAGAAGGGTATTTCTGAAAGTGAAATTGTTCTCAAGTTCTTTCCGGAAGTGTACTTCTTGCTTTCTTGGTATGAAGTGAAATTTTCTTGTTTTTTATCTTTCAAGAGAGTGTTTTTTATCTTTCAAGAGAGTATTTTTTATCTTGGGAAATCTGAATTGGAATATCAAAATTTTTCTTATCTAAGTTGGTATTCTAGATGAGAGATCTATTTGCAAACTCTTCAGAGCCTTCTCCAAGACTGGTTTAACATCTTGGGAGTATTTGCCATACATAGATTTCCAATCCGATACTTTAAACAGTAATCTGTAAGAAGTTAATGCCCTAGCAAAATTCAATCCCCAGGAGCCCACTAAGGTAATAAAATCCTGTTTAGAAGTAGAAATCTACCTTTCAAAATGTGTTATTCTCTAGAGGATAAGTTAGGCTCTATCAGTGGGCTCTATTGTGAATCTTGAGTTTTGGGAAAAGTATGTTGAGCACTTGCCCTTTTGGGTAGAGATTTTTGAGGCACTTTTGGAAAATAAAGTTTCTGTAACTTGACTAAACAGTATGTTTTCCTAATAGATGCTATGAATATTGTCCTTTTCAATGATAGAATTTTCATTGCAAGCCAAAAAAGTTTAGGCTTTTTTTACTTCTGTCTAAAGTGAGATTTAGGTCTGATAAAAACTATAAAAGATCAGGAGTCTGGTTCAGGATTATGGATAAATTTTTTTTGTAATCTCTTAATACATTGTTCTAGCAATGCTTCTCTGTTTTTGTGAATACATTTTTTTTTTTGAATGTGGGTATTTTTGACACATGGGACAATATTTTAAGACTCTAAAATGTTAGTACTACTGCTTTTTTAATATTAAACTAAACATATTTACGAACATATACTAAGAAACTATCTCCTATAGAAAAGGAAGAGTAAAGTAGTATAAATTACCTTCTTTTAAAACAGAAACTGAAGCTTTGAAAGAAAGTAAAATTTGTAATAAATTGGATTGTAAGAACAGGAAAGTTGTATCCTTGTATTATGATCCACAGTACATGTGGCCCAAAGAGTTCCCTTCAGTTTGCTATACGCTGTGGGGCATTACCATTTGTAGAAACAGTGAATCAGTGAATTAAATATGTTACCCCTTTATTTCTGAATTGTGTTTATCTGACATATGTTTTTATAATGGTGTTTTGAGTTAAAAGAGCAGTTGGGGAATGATAGCAATAGAATTGAACGTTATGTATAAATTTATCGTTGCACTCCAAAAAAAATATTTTTATTGCAAATTTTTATTTAATACTAAATGGTTCTAGTTTAAATTAAAAATTCATAATATCAATAATGATGCTAATTGGTGAGCATATATAAAAAGAAACTGAAAAATTTGAGTATTTACTTCAAAGTAAGCTTTTTTCTCGCTGTTAGTTAAAACACTTTACTCAAGCATACATTGGAAAGCTTATTTTAAAATCTCATAGTTTAATATGTGTGAACAAAAGGAAGTATTTTATATTGCCCATATTAGAATAAGTGTTGTAAATCTCCCATCCTGAGGTAGGATAATGAGAAATCATAATAAAGAAGACAAGACAGCTCCAAACATCATCTGAAACATGTTAGTTATGGAAATGGCACATAAATAGCAGCATTTGTTCAAAATCAAATTTCCTTTTATGAAAGCAGACTACATTGATGAACTGCAAATAACATTGGTAGATTGTTCTTTAGGCATATGTGAATTTTAGAAATTACTCCCTGCTCATTCCCATGGTCTTTCTTTTCTTTTCTTTTTAAAATAGTCTTTATTTGAATCTTACAGTAGGTCTAGGATGTCATCTACCTGGCAACACTTTATTAGTAATCGGTACATTTGTGCTATTGTATATTCTTGAGAGTAAGAAACATATCTTTCCTTTCTACATATTCGTTCTTCCTGCTCTTCTACATTAATGAAATTTCTGCACATTAATTTAAAAATATCCTAATCAGTATTAAAAACTAAGATACACTTTATACACTGAAATAAGAATTATAAAGACAAATGTTTAAATGATTCTGCAAAATGGGTAACCCACCTTTCGTAAGAACCTCCTCCAAAATCCTCATCTCCAATGCTTCAACAGCAGCCAATAGACCTGGGGTCTCTTTTTAAAGTAATACTGAGTGATTGTAGATATATTTTATGGAAGAAATGGACATTATTTTAGTCTCTACTTCTGATCAACTTGCTTTTGCCTTCTTTCCTAGGAAGTGTGTAGAGAGCTCTGGTGTCTCAGCAAAAGCAACCGCTGTGTCACCAACAGTATTCCCGCAGCTGAGGGAACACTCTGTCAAACTGGGAATATTGAAAAGGGGGTAAGCTCAAATGATTTATTAGCTATTTGACATGTAGAGTAATCTGATAAATTTCTGGTATTGATATTCAACCACTGGGAAATTATGCATACTAATTTAAAATGTACTTGAGAAAATAATAAATTCCTAGCTTAATGAGTTAATTGTCATATCTTGATAACTGCAAATATGCATTGTTTAGGAAATTACAGTGAGTAACTATTTTCTGAGTCAGTTTCACCTTTCTGTAAGTATATGTATGAGTTACATTTGTACAAAAAATCCAACAACAATCTTGTAGTCATGTAATACAGTCTGTTTAGTCATATAAGTCTAGGTTTTTTTTTTTTTTTGATAAATAATTCCCAGGAAAATTATGTGACCCAAAAATAGACTTTATAATTATAGCCTAAGTAGAGTTGCTTTTAAATTGCAATATGAGAGACAGGACTAATAGTAGAATAATTAAACAATTTATTGAGCAATGAAATTGGAGCTAAATAATTGTAGTTTCATCAGTCTAGTTTAAAAATATATATCATTATTAAGAATTATTCAAACAGATAAGAATAGTTTATGCTATTCCTCAAATTCTTTAGGAATTGCTATGTATTCAATATGCAATAAATTCTAAAATTTATTGCTATGGACTGAATTTACAATAATAACTACTCCTGTCGTCTGTTCTCAGTTCTGACTTCTTCCATGTTGGTTGGGTTAGTTTCAACAAAGATTACACTGAATTTCTGCTTGCAATCTGATGTTTAAATAAAAAGAATGAAAGCTTTTGGGCAGCTGTCACAGTTTATTAATCCTTGCTGACGGCTTCATTCAGGACCCATGACCTAGTGCCATGTTGATGGCTTTTCCATGCTGAGTTTGGAAATGTTGGTAAATTATGCTAAATGTATGAATTGATAGGGTCATTTTTAAAGGATTAAGGATCTTTTTTTGAGACTTTGTAAGTAGCCAATAAAAATAGAGACCTTCACACACTACCAGAAATTCCTTCTTTTTTTTCACTGAAGTAATAGAAAATATTAGGAACTGCATTCTTGAAACAACAGTCTAGGTTTATTTTGGAACCAACAATTCTTGTCAATGACAAGTAGCAATTTGCATCAAGCTGTACTTAGAAGAAATACACAACTCTAAGGGGGAAAGTCACAGTGGGAATCTGTTTCTTTATTTGCCGTTGATTTTTCTTGTAATCTAGTCCACGGGCCACAGTTTCTGTTTGCCTAAAATAATACTATCACTAGGCCTGATGGCTCTTTTCATTTCGCTTTATTTTTTAACTCAAAGCATAATGAATTCATTCTTATTTTTTTATTTTTTATTTTTTTGTGAGGAAGATCAGCCCTGAGCTAACATCCATGCCAATGCTCCTCTTTTTGCTGAGGAAGACTGGCTGTGGGCTAACATCTGTGCCTATCTTCCTCCACTTTATATGGGACGCCACCACAGCATGGCCTGACAGGCGGTGCCTCAGTGCGTGCCCGGGATCCAAACCTGGGCCACCAGCAGCGGAGCACGCGTACTTAACCGCTATGCCACGGTTCCAGCCCCGAGAATTCATTCTTTTAAACACCTCAGAGTTCTCCTAGAAGCATTCTATAAATTATATAATTCCTCCAAGTAAGTAAACCATGAGGAGTGGCTATTTGAGGACACATAGCTCAATCCCATCAATCATTTATATGGTAAAAACATATTTAATATCTTATCATTTCTGCTTAATATCAGGACCCTCATGTCATATCTTACAGCTTTGTGCATATATGTGATAGAGATGACATTTTCTTGGCAATTACAGAAAATTTTGAGGGATACTTAGAAAACACTCTCAATAATGTTAAAGCTAACAGTATTGAATTGGAATTTAGATAAGCAAATAGCAAGGAAATATAATTACTTCTAAGTGTAAATAAGAATAAGCACAGACAAGAGAAAGTGAATAAAATGGGGAAAAAATATATTTGATTTCTAAAGATTCACATTCTTTTTTTTTTTTGGTGAGGAAGATCGACCCTGAGCTAACATCCATTGCCAATCTTCCTCTTTTTGGTGAGGAAGATTAGCCCTGAGCTAACATCTGTGACCATCTTTCTCTATTTTATATATGGAATGCCACCACAGCAGGGCCTGATGAGCGGTGCATAAGCTTGTGCCCAGGAACCGAACCAGTGAACCCTGGGCTGCTGAAACAGAGCACGTGAACTTAACTGCTACACCACTGGGTTGGCCCCTAAAGATTCACATTCTTAATCTGGGTTAATGGTTTTCAACTTTCAGATCCCTAAACCCTTTCTTCAAATGAAGCCGACAGAATTCTTATATATATATACATTTGAAAAAATGGAAATGCTTTGGTTAAAAGAACCCCTTGCCTGCCTCCTTACCCTATCCTTGGACCCTTGTCAGCTTTCAGCATACCTCAACAGAACATCTTGGGCTCCATTAAAAACTATTTAAGAACCTTGTAAAGGTAGCAAAGTTTGTGTACCAAGAGGTCATTCATATTCACAACATTAGAGTGTAGTTTCATAAAGTTAAATGTTGGATTTCACCATCTAAAATTAATCTACAAAACAAATCTTAGCCATTATTCCAGAGACATGGATGGTTGATAGACAGCATTAGGAATGGCACTAAGAAGTCTTAAAGTGAATGAATGAATCAATAAATGAAAAAAACAAATGCATATGCAGACTTCTAGAAAGAAAAGGATAGAAGAAGGCTGGAAGAAGACCCTCAAAATATCTCTATCATTAACTTTGAATTTACAAAGAAGCTTTCAAAGAACTAGATCAACCTACACTTTTAAGGGAAAAAACATACAAAGAACTAGACATGTGAGTTGAGCACTTCTTAATTTATTTTTTATTTATTTTTTACTAACCATTTGCCTTATCTATTTATTAATTTTTGCTATTGTTGATTTTATTTATTTTTTTTTCCTTAAAAGAGAAGCATGTGTACTGTTGCCAAATACAGATTTTTCCTCTTGAGGCTATATCTATTTGGAAGTTAAACTAGAGTTCAGAATTTTGATTCAAATCAAAACAGGCATGCAAAGAGCTAGTGACAGAATTGAAGTGGAATTTTTAATTGTTCTCATCAACTTTGTGTGGGCAGTCTGTATTCTTGTCATCTGAAAATAGTTGGCATTACCTGTAACAATGACGATGATGATAATGAGTCTTTTCGAGGTACTTACCCTGCGCCAGGCGCATATTTGTTCTCTTTAGTATTGACAAAAATCCTATGAGGTGGGTACTGTTTTAACTCCATTTTACAGATGAGGAAAGTAAGACTCGAAAGCCTAAGATTGCACAGCAATTTAATAGTAGAGCTGAGATTCCACCTCAAGTCTTTCTGATCCCAAAGTTGAAAACTTTGCCCCTCTATACTGCCTCTGATTTTACTTTACCGTCAGGTGGGAAATTTTGCAGAGAAAAAGCAAATTTTCATTGTCGTGGGAATAAAATGAGTCACTGAGCCTGAGATGGGTGGTGACAATGTATTTTACCCTTTAATATTATGTGGATTTTTCACTTATCTACCTGTAACAGTTTTTCTCAGAAATCACAATAAGAAGGCACTGTGGACAGAACATTGAGCTAAGAATATATGATGGTGTTACAATTGGAAAAATAACGAATCTCCACTTTAAAATGAGAGAAAATCTGTTTCTACATATTTCATAGAGATATTGTGAGGATGAAATGAGATAATATCTGAGTGAGCTTTTTGTGGGCTTCCTCAGAGGGCAGGTGCTAGTACATATCATCAGAGCATCATCTTTACTTTTCATTATTATTTGCTAACCTTAGATGATGGTGGGCAGACAATTCTTCGCCAGACTGTCTTAACTGGCGGTAAAGAACATCAGAGTATAAGCATGAGTTTGTGTACCACAGAAACATGAATGGAATATCCACAACCTTTGATCTTAACTCTCAATTTCAAAACTACTCTCATCAGAAGGAACAAGAAAGAAGCTACATCCTGTCTAGCCAGCAGGATAAAACCAAAGCTGCTCATAGTGTTTTGAATAAATCTTTTTTTTAAAAAAAGGTGGGGAGAGGGGAGAAATATTGCTCAAGTGATAGTATAGACATATCCAGAGAACTGAATCCACAATGATCTCGTCAAACTCTGGCTACAAAAGAGATGGGATCCTTGCCCGGGGGCGCAGTTCCACAAATGTTCCATGTAAGTATGGGAACTGTTCCATGCACATTTAGCAGATGGAGTAAGAAATATGGCCAAAAAATTAAAACTGATCTTTGCGGGAGTCCTGGGGGGTCTGACATCGTTATTACAGCCATTGGATGTTTGCCTGAATAAACCATTCAAGGACTGAATAAGAACCATATGGTCTGAATGGATGTGCTCAGGGACAGTAGCATTAACCAAAGGAGGAAATTTGATGAGCCCAGACGGTACACTGGTTGGTACTGTGTGTCCATAGGTCAGACTCCTACAAATCAATCAATATAACTTTCAGCCAAAAGAATTTTCCTTAGACATGGCATATAGCCCTTTGGACAGGAATTAGAGGGTTGCCATATTTGATGAAATAGTAAACAAAGATTTAGACTGATAGTATGTTGGCATTGTTACTGAACAGGATGTTAAGGATAATCAAAACCCAATCCTTGCAAGCTCTGATGGTGACTACAAAGAAGGTTTCAAATACTTGGTTTATTGCCAAAAGATTGATTTAGTGATTGTAAAAGACCAATTGGAGATATAGCCCAGCATTTTTATACATGACATTGATTCCTAATGTCTTTGCATGGGAAACGTAGGACTGGATTAGAACAGGATTATTATTTACCCTTCTAAAGCACTGGTTATATAATAGGACATTTGCAGCCTTACATCTTAATTCACTTAGAGTAGAATATAATATGTTTTGACTGGGTCCCAAACTATAAACACAGGAAGTGAAGAAAGAATAGCTCTTCCAATTGCTCTAGAAATTTAAATAGTATGGGATGACAAGTTCTGATTTAGAATTTGGGCTGAGATAAGCTTTAGCATTCCTGCACCTGCACAGTGGAAAGATAAGGCATTTAATAGCGCTTTGTTCCAACTCTGAGCTTTTCTGACTTGGGAAGAATGTTCTACGTTGAATCACCAATATCACTTCCTTTAAAATCTTAGGATTTCCTTAGAAGTATCTCATTCCAGATGCTGGCTGGACCCAGTGCTGGCTATAGTACAACATCTACCATAATCACATCCTAAAATGGCTCTCGTTAAAAAAAATATAGAGAGATATAGATATAGATATCTATATATATATATTTAAAATACTGTGTATACTCATCTTGAAATTTTCCTTTGTGGAATTCTGAGAAATTCTCAAAGTTAGATTGTTTGATTTATAATATATCTTGCTTGAAGATAACTCCGAAGTAGATCATGAAATTCAGTGGTCTAATAGCAAGAGATGTTGTCTAATAATGAATAAGTGTTTCTTAAGAAAACTTTTAAAGCCTTACTGGACTATATCATCTTTCTAGATACTTTTTAAAACATATTTATTTTATTTAGAAAGAATGTGAAAAGCAAAAATGAACAATATGAGATTTTACTCTTAGAATATGATAGTTGCACTTCTTTCACATTTCTGAATCTGGTTAAACACACCTGAATTAGCAAAAAGAAGGCCAAATTTATCCAATTTATCTGGACAATTTAAGCTGAAGTAACATGACTGATGTTTAAAATAGTCCAAAATCACTAGATTGTATATAAACTTTGAGAATAAAGATTAGAAACTGGTTTCCATCTGAATATTTAACTTTTCTAGTTTAAGAAATGAAGTAAAATTCTATACCTATAGAAATAGAGTTTTTACAGTTTGGACAACTTCAGGTGAAAAAAGGATAAAAATAAAAAATACAATACTCAAAATTTTTACCTTTATGTGCTTATAGGATTTGTATACCTCAAGTTGCCTTATTTGGTGTAATCTAATTATGTTACTTATGACTTACACACATTAAAATCTTAGTATATATTGATTAATGTGATCTTTTAGAAAATTAGCTCAAGTAACTTGATCTACATGAAGTCCACTATAGGTTTCTTAAAGCACTTATAATTAAGTTAAATGTTTCTTCTCTTAAAATCATATGCTACATCAAGATAGCATATGGTAGTAGTCTGCTCCTATCACCAGAGGAGAGAAGTCGTGAGAATTCTAAAGAAATCCTTTCCTATAAATACAAGGTAGGAGGAACTAAACAAAACACAAAAGAACATTTTGCCAGAGATCAAAGTCCAACAAGTCCTTTGATAGATTTTTAACTTCTTTGAAGGTATGTCTGCATAGAACTAATTTCTCAAGTTGTCTTAACTCAAACCATATTGGAATCAAAAACTAAAGTTTGCCCCCATTTTATAATTTGGGAAACTAGAGAAAAGAAACAAATGACTTACTTTGGACCAGAGATATCGCTAGAATGAGAACTCGAGTTTATAACACAGCCTACACAGAGACCAAAGATGTTAGCTTGTTAACTGTTTAACTAAGTTGTTAATTAGTTGTTAAACTAGATACTAGTCTCTTGTCAGCTGCTAGAGATGTTATGTTATTCTTATGAATTCATTTTTATCCATTAATTTTTGTTATTTAACTTTCCAATGTAATTGTCTATTATGTTATGACTCCATGGAATAGATATAATCAATAGCATAAATTTATGCAGTAAAAGATTCTAGCAAACCACTTATGAAATACTACTGCTCTGTAGATGTTAATTAATGATGAGAACTGAGCGACATTTTACAAGCTCAATATTATATTTATATTTTGCCTTAAGAATAAGTTTTAAAAGGAAAATGGGAGAATTTATGTGACTTCTTTCCCTGTCCTATATTTTGTGAGCATCCAGGAAACACGTATAGTAATATTATTAAATACTTTGGAACCTACACCTTTCAGTATTCTTGTGGACTTCACAATTCCTTTGTCCCTGAAAAATGTAAAAAGTGAAATTTTGTCTCTACCAATTATGAGAATACTCAGGGAGGTCTGAAATAACAGTGGATGTACACTTGGAGCTAAGTGGTTTTTTTTTTTAATCTCTAGTGTTATTGTGTATTTTATGTAGTAAAAACAAAGTATATTAGAGTATTCTTTAATGTTTTCAAATATATAATCCTACACCTCCACTTGATTTTTTTCCACTAATTTTTGTGTATTTTTGGACAGATAATCCCTTTTCTGCCAGTAAGTGGCCTGGGGTAGTCAACCTCCTACAGGTTCTGGTTTCCTCATCTGAAAAAATGAAGTAATTAGACCACATTAATTCCAAAGTCCCTTTGAGCTTTAGGTGCAGCTCTGTGATTACATAAAAGAAATGTAAAATCAAGCTTTAATGTTATTTGAAATCAATAATGCTAAATTTCTGACTTAAAAAATAGGCACATTTTAAGATTTGGAATTTTTTAAGGTGTTAGTTGTCATTAATTGAAACCATGGGAAAAATTCAGTAATTGCTGGTCAGTACTACATCGCTCAGTTATTCTCACAGGAAAATAAGTGCAGGTATAAATATTCTTATACACAGCTACTTGTAATAACAAAAATGTAAAACTGGAGGTTATTTGGCGCAGTGTTGTGGCTTTTATATAGGTGAAGGTCTAACACAATTGGTGTATCATTATACAAATGGTTGTTCTTCCAAATCAGCTAGGTAAGTCATAAGCTGGCAGCTGGAACATTCTCTTCCTCTCAAGTGTACATTATCAGCAGCCCTGCCCCCAGAGTTGATACTATATTATCAGTTCAGGCAACTACTTCTGCTTCATCATTTTGGACAGATGATTTTTTTCTTTGTGGTAATTCTTATTGCCCAAAACTCATAGACTTTCTTAATATCCTACTTTAATATTTATTGGATTTAGGGTCAGAATGTTCTGCCTTATAGCCAACTGGATTTTGACTTCCTCTTGCCTAATTTTTTATAGACAAATGATAATTGTTCAGCACTTCTCTAAGAAAGTCCTTTATGTTGTTACAACTACTGAAACATTCACTGAGTGCCACCTACCAGGGAAACGAAGATGAATTTGACTTTCTTTACCCTCTGGCATTTTCAGTTCCTTCCCGACACGTAGCAACCAAAACAGGACACAGAACTCTATAACTTAACTAATATATTCATTCATTCAGTAAATTTTTGTTGCATATCCACTACATGCTAGGTATTATTCTAGACATTCAGCATTTCCAATAGAACATTCTGTGATGATAGAAATGTTCTGTGTCTGCTCTGTCCAACATAGTAGCCACTAGCCTCATATGGCTATGGACCCCTAAAAATGTGGCTAGTATATCTGAGGAACTGAATTTTTAATGTTAATTAATTTAAATTTAAGTAGCCACAAGTGGCTCTTGAGCCATTTACATACTAACAAGAGGAGACAAACAAAGATAATTTGAAAAATGAATAGGATAATTTAAAGTAGTGTTAAGTGGACTAAAACAGGAGGATGAAACCACTATTACATGTTGGAGTTGAGGGAGGGGAGGGCAGGAAGGGGTAGTGAGGTACCACTTCAGAATAAGGGTGGTCAAGGGTGGTCATCTCTGGTGAAATGACACTTGACCTGAAACCGAATGATGACAAGACAGCAATATAAGGAATTGGGAGAAGAGTATTCCCAGAGGACCAGCAAACGCAAATGCCCTATGGAGGGCACAAGCTTAGTGTCTTAAGGAAAAGAAAGAAGGCCAGTGTATCTGGAGCAATCTGTGAAAGAGAGAATAAGGCTGGAGAAGGAGGCAGGGGCTAGATCACAAAGGCCACTGCTGACCTGAGTTAGGGAAGTAGAAAACCACGAGTCTTTTAAGCAAAAAAGTGACATGAGGTGATAATATTTTTTTAAAAGATCTCTCTGAATGCTCACTGGAGAATAGATTGATTATACGTAGAAAAAAGTTGAGGCAAGGGAACCAGGTAAGAAGCTATTTTTCCAGTTTGATCTAGAGTGGTAGCAGTGAAAAAGGTGATCTGTGAAGGAATTCTAGATATAGAGAATTAGTATAACAAACTGATTACTTTCTAGGCATCACATGTCATAATCCCTTCACGTTTTAATATAAGATTGAATTTTTATTTAACAATCTGACATTGCTGACAGTTATTCAACTTTAATAATGTTCCCTATTGTTATGCATATAAACAAATGACTTGCAGAGCATCAGTATGGTTTGTCAAAGTTTGATAATTCAGAAAAATGCACCAATAAAAGCCTAGAAATGCTTGGTTTTAAAAAAAGGCTTTCATTTTTACCATATTCTACAAATAAGATTTATCATATTAGAGTTATGAGCTGATTATTCGATGTCTGCGTCTCGATAAATTATTTCTGGTTTTCTACTTATTTGCAATATGTGTGGTTTATTGCAGAGAGTAAAGCTGAGAAGAATTCCAGTACACATGTTCATGCAGGGGCTATACACATGGCTAGTCATTGTATATAAGGGTTTTTTTGTACCCAGTCCCTAGTGTCTTGGCATTGCTTTTATTATGTCTGCAGTACTCGTGTAGATGAAATGCCACAACACATTCTTTTACTATTGTAGCCTCAACCGGACTTTTTTTCTTTTTTTTAACGAAAAAGCAATTACCATCATAAAAATTCCTTACTGGGGAACTTTCCATATTGCGTTGTCATTCCATGAGTCTAATAATAGTGGAATATAAAGAAAAAAAAATTTTAATACTAAAATATCTAAAAAAGACTTGAGGTCTCTATAATGAGAAACACTAAAAGTCTGGAGTAGAAGAAATAAGGAAAAAGAAGTAAAGTCAAGTTTTTTAGACTCATGGTACATGTTAGTGATTTATAAATCATTACCTAGCCAAAGATAATTTGCAAATCACATGCACCTTCACCATTGTCTAAACACAGTAAAGAACTCTCAGCCTGTTATCTATTGGGAGAATGCTAATGCCTATAATTGGTCATTGTCTGACCCTTATGTATTTCTATCCTGATAGCTCTATCTGCCTAAAAGCTAATTCTGTGTTTTCTGTGAAATCTTGCAGTGGTGTTATCAGGGAGATTGTGTTCCTTTTGGCACTTGGCCCCAGAGCATAGATGGGGGCTGGGGTCCCTGGTCACTATGGGGAGAGTGCAGCAGGACCTGCGGGGGAGGCGTCTCCTCATCCCTAAGACACTGTGACAGTCCAGCGTAAGTAGCTAAAGTAAGCCGGAGCCAACAAAAAGACACAGTTGGAAATGATTCAAAGCTGTGGTTTCACATGTTATCTGTAAAAACGTTTCACTAGTGAGCCAAGTGCTTGTCTTCAGAACAGCAATAGGCACAGGAAAGTGGAGGAGCCTTGTTAGACAGACTTTCCTTCTCTTTTACTCCTTACTATGTAACTAAAAATAGAATAAAAAGAAAAAGAAAAACATTGTGTATCTATCCCAGGTATAGCCAGACTTTTAATCTAGTAATAATCAGATAGATTTCCTCCTCCAAAAACTACTGAATTATTGATGAATCCAGGTCTGTTCTTAGCTACATTACCATTATTCCCAGGAAACCTAAGGTCTTTTCACATGTCACATAAAATTATTACTGCTACATTAGTATTAAAAGGACCAATGAGAGCACTTCAAGGGTTGAAATGCCTTGATTCGCATCACAAATCACAATGAAAAGAATACTGCCCATGTGTTAAAATAGTTTCCATTCTCATGCCCCCATTAATCATCTTCCAGAGCTGCCACCACTTTTCTCCCCATGACTGTTTTATGCAGGTCAGACTGCTCCTCTCCCACCTTTTCTCCAGGCAGAGTCTGCCTGGCATAAGGCCAGCCCCATCAGTATTCTTTGCTAGCTGTATTGCTTCTCCCTCCCACCAGTGCCCATTCCAGGTGGACACTTCCTCTAGTTGGCCTTTCCTGTCCTTCCAGAAACTAAACTGCTCCTTAGCTGCTGCATGTCAAGTGCTCTCATTTTTGTCTAGAGCTCAGGTTCAGGGCCTTCTTTCCTGACAAATATTTGGTGCAGAATGATGTCATGATATCACTTCTGCTCCCCCACCCTCCGCCCCTTCTGGGGTAAAAGATGATTTATTTTTATTTTTTATCTTTTCTCATTTTAACTCAGGATCCCTCTCTTTGGTTTCTCTTTCTAAATGTATCCTCTCTTGTACTGTTTTTAGCTTGAAATTGTTTCCCTTTATATTAGTTCTGTGTTTTCATTCTCCCATTTTCTGTCAATTATTACCCTCCTGCTAAACAGCTCACTGTCACCCACTCATAAACCAGTCATGCTATCACCATCCCAACTACCTTGTTTTTGTCTACCAACCTATTTGTCCCAAGCTGGTTCAAGCTGGGCCATTTCTCTTCCTTACTTAGAGTTGGCATTCACTGGCATTGAAAATATATTCTAAATGTAACTTTCATTATCCCACTGGTAACCAGTGAGCCCAAATTATAATTTAGACTTGATCTTTTTTGAACAAGTACAGAATAATTAACCTAAGTTCAACTGCAGGCTACTATATATTCATAACCAAAAGTATAAAACCCTATGATAATAAATAATATATCCAGATACTTAAGAGAGTAGCCTAGACCTCTTTTAAAAGAACAAGTTAGTTTTTCTATTCAAAAATAGAAACGCATGCTCAAATAATAGCATACAGCTTTCCCTAATACTTCAAAAATTAATTTATGTAAATCAAATATTTATTTTACTTTTTCATTAATTTGAGTGTAATATAAAGTATTTATATAAGGCAAACCCATCTGATGTTTAGATTTAATTTTTTAAAACTTCATGTAATATTTGAAATGAGATAGAAATTCATTTCTGCATTATTTACTTTGAACTGAAGCTATTTCCAGAGTTTAGTCTCCTCTCCTTATTTCCATTCTGGAAAAAAAAAAAGCAAACTTTTCATTTCCTACTTGGTGAACATGTAACATCAGATTATGAGTTTTATTGAATATGATTCAAACAGCTTTTCATTATAAATAAGTGATTTTTAAACTCATTGTGATGAACTGAGCATCTGCTTATTATAATTAGAAAATACACTGATTTTTAATTGCATTTTCTTAAGAATGTAAATCATGACAATTAAGAGTCTTGTAAAGTTACTCAAATTGCCTTAATTTTTATGTTCAACACCATAATCATTACTGCTGACAATCACCAGCATGATTGTTACTTTAATAACTAATAAAATGTCAAAATTTATATTTTCTTAAAGTAAATGTTAATATGTTTTCATCAAGCAATATATGTGCTCTTTGTGTGGGTAAATATGTTATATTCACATGTTAAACAAAATGTGTTTTCAGACCTTCAGGAGGTGGAAAATATTGCCTTGGGGAAAGGAAACGATACCGCTCCTGTAACACAGATGTAAGTAAAACCAAACTCTGTTTGAAAAATTAGCTTACATTTCCCCTAGAGCAGGGAAGTTTTTTAAATTTTAAGCTGTTTGATCAGAAATCCATGTGGGTGAGGTCACAGGAATTATTTAAATTGTTAATAATGAATGGACTGGTCTTAGGTCCATCAATTCCATCAACAAGAGTCAAGACGAAGCTCCAGCACTAGAAGCAAATACACTGTCCCCCACTTGCAATCAAAAGAGCCGCACACACCCTAAAGTGCCTTGCCCCACCCACCCCCAACTTTGCCACCATTATCTTTCTTGAGTCCACCAGGATTAATTATGCCCTTTATCTCATACTGTATTTGCCACTGCAAGAAGCCCCAGACTCCCACATAATTCCTTATCTCTTGCCATCCAATCCCATAAACTCTACATATCCCCTCTTCTGTTTCCTATCCCTGCCCAACTATGAAATTTTTCTGTGCCTTCAGGAATTAGTGATCAATCATCAGCAAAATCCCTTATATCTTGACGTCTCTGAATTTTCCTTCCCTTTACTTTCTTGTTCTAGTGGAAACTAGCTCTCCTCTAAAGATACTACTTCCTCTGTAGCCCTCTAAAGTTGGGGACTTGTGTTTTCTCCCTTAACTCTTTTTTTTTTTTAAAGATTTTATTTATTCATTTTTTTTCCCCCCAAAGCCCCAGTAGATAGTTGCATGTCATAGGTTCACATCCTTCTAGTTGCTGTACGTGGGACTCGGCCTCGCGTTGGACGGAGAAGTGGCGCCTCGGGGCGCGCCCGGGATCCGAACCCGGGCCGCCAGCATCAGAGCGCACGCAGCACTTAACCGCTAAGCCACGGAGCCGGCCCTCTCCCTTAACTCTTGAATGACTGGTCCTGGAAGTGGATTAACTATCTTCTTTATATCTCATTACTCCTTCCAGATAATTCTTCCTCCTTCCTATCTAAAAACCACAGCTTTTAATTTCATGTCATCAGACTATTACCCCCTATTCCTCACTCTCATGCTCTCCAATCCTAGGCTTATCTTAATTCTTAGTTATTCCATAAATATGTAGATGATTTTTCTCTTCTGGATTTTTCCATCAGCATATAAACATGTTATTTCTCCTATCTTGAAAAAACAAAAACAAAAACCCTGCCAGTTATTTTCCCATTTCTTTCCTCCTTTTGAAACGAAATTCCTCAAAATAATGGCCTATACTCACTGTATCTAATCCCTCTTCTCATTTTTTCCTAAAATTTCACCTATCAGGTTTTTGCCTACATCATTCTACTGAAAATGCTCTTGTCAAGTCACAGATGACTTCTGTGTTGCTAACTCCAATAGTCAATTTTGAATGTTTATCTTACTTGATCTTCACTAGGCTTCCATGACATTACAACTTTTTGGTTGTCCTTTTATATTACTACTTATTCTTTATTATTCTCCCTTGCTGGTTCCTACTCTTTTCTCTGACCTTTTAATGTTAGAGTACTCAGGACTTAGTCCTCGGCTTTTTTCTCTGCTTACCAATACTCATTTCCTTGGTGATCTCATCCAGTTTTATTACTTTTGATACCACTCATATGTCATTTGACCCCCAAATTTATATTTTCAGCCCAGACTTCTTCCATGGATTCTAGATTCATATCTTACCATTGATTAGACTTTTAATAGACATCTAATATTTAACATGTCCAAATGTTATCTCCAAAATATTTCTACAAACCTGTTCCTCCAGCAGTTTTTCCCATCTCAGATGTCAACTCCATCTGGCTCAAGTCAAAAACCTTCGAGTCATTATTGATCTCTCTCTCTCCCTCTTTCTCTCTCCCTCTCTCGCTCTCTCTCGCGCGCTCTCTCTCTCTCTCTCTCGCTCTCTCTCGCTCTCTCGCTCTCTCTCGGTCTCCCAGCCTATATCCAATCTCTCAGGAAATCCCATTGGCTTTGCCTTCAAAATATATCATAGATCTGACAGGGCCGGCCTGGTGGAGCAAGCGGTTAAGTGCGCGTGCTCTGCTGCGGCGGCCCAGGGTTTGCTGGTTCAGATGCCGGGCGCGCACTGACGCACCGCTTGTTAAGCCATGCTGGGGCAGCGTCCCATATAAAGTAGAGGAAGATGGGCACAGATGTTAGCCAAGGGCCAATCTTCCTCAGCAAAAAGAGGAGGATTGGCGTTGGATGTTAGCTCAGGACTGGTCCTCCTCACACACACACACACACAAAATATATATATATATATATCTCATAGATCTGACTATTTCTCACTGCCTCCACTGCTACCACTCTATCTTTCACGGGATTACTCTAAATAACTTTCCCCCTGGATTTCCCAATTCTACTCTTGCTCCCTACAGTCCTCAATATAGGAGGCAGAGTGAGTCACACCCTTTATTCAAAACCCATCAGTGGCTCCCCCTTTTACTTAAATCCAAAGTCCTTACAAAGGCCTCAAGGCCTACACAGTCTGGCCTTCTGTTACTTCTCTCAACTCATCTCCTACTATTTTCCTTCTTGTTCACTCTGCTCCAGCCACACAGACCTCCTTCCTTCTACGTGCCAGGCATGCTCCCACCTTAGGGCTTTTGCATTGGCTGTTCCCTTTGCCTTGTATATTCTTCCCCCAAAATATCTACATGGCCAACTCTTACCTCACCTTTACTCAACTATCACCTTCTCAGTGAGGCCTAGCCTGAATACCATATTTAAAATTGCAACCCTCCCTGCTACCTGCAACCCTGGGACTCCTAATCCTTCTTACCCTGCTCTATTCCACCCATACCACCTTCTAACACACTCTATAGCTTATTTATCGTATTTAGTTCTATTAAATTTGCATCTTGAAGTAATTACATGTAGCTTCAATTACAATGATCATTTCAAGTTACTAGCATTGTTGAATCACTCACTCAACAAATAATTTAGTGCCTGCTGTATATCAGATTGTGCTAGAGTAAGAAAGACAGTCTCTGCCCTCAGGGATCTTATAATTTCCTGGAAAATCACTTAAGTGTAGAAAATCACAATACAGAGTGATATGATATGATATGATATGATAGAATAAGTATGGGATGTTATAAATGCACAGAGAATTGGCACATAACCTAATTAGGGATTTAGAAATTTCTTCCCCTAGGAAGCTAAAGATCTGAAGGACAAATAGGAGCTGACAAGAAAAGAAGAAAATGACAATGAGAGCATTCTAGGCAGAAGGAAAATTAAGTGCAAGGCATGGAGGTTAAAGAGAGTGACCTTTATCTTGAGACATAAAGAAACCATTGAAAGATTTAGCCTCAGATCTATGCTTTAGCTGAGAATGGATTGGAGAAAGGTGAGATTACAACAGAACAATAAACAAAATCAAGAAGAATGGAATTTAAGGATACTAGTAAGAATGATTGACGTGCTGAGGCATGTGTTCTACACTAGGAATGGCAGTGGAGTCTAAAGAGGGCTAACAGAGAGAAAATTAAGGACTTAAAAAAAATCCATAAAAATCAGAGAACCAGTGTTGCAGGAAAAACAGGTGAGGGAGATAGCAGGTGAGGGGATCAGAGAATGGAATGTATTTGAATTTAAGATATGAGGAGTGAGACTATTCAATGATGACAAATCTGGAATGTGGCCACGGAAGTGCATGCCTAACCTTGAGTGGAGGTGAAGGAGTTCAAGGAACGACAAGGCTAGGGAGTTTGAGGAGTCTTCCATGTGGATGTTGAAGTCACTTAGGATGATGTTAGAACTTGGAGTATATAGTGATACTGTGAACCAGGTATCAAGCTCTTTAATAAATGAGGGGAAATGACTATCATGAGGTTAGTAGGAACCAGTGATTTGGATACATAACATGAATCTCAGAAGAGCAGAGTTTTATCCAAGGGTAGAAGAACTGAATACCTACTGTATATCAGACTATGTTAGGTAGAAGTGAGAAAGCCAAACCTTCCTCTCAATTCTCGTCTATTTCCCTTGTTTTCGTAATTGTATGGGTGGGCATACATTTTGGCCCTAATAACATAGGTACTATATAATATGAATAATGTATGATAGGTTACAGAAAAAGAAAAAAACATGCCAGACATCTCAGACTTGTTGCATTTTACCCATCAGCTATGTTTTAAATGCTTAAATTATAGAGCTTGCTATTGGTGGGTTGATATCTCTATTACTATCTTTGTCTTCTGTCTCAGCTTTTAGCAAAAGATAAGGAGAAACAGTTAACATAACTATTATAGATATACAAATAATTATGTTTTTTTTTTAGTTAATCTTGACTCTGCTAGTTCAGAGTTTGAGGCAATTCATTTACCATACTGAAATTTATTTTCATGCTATCGAAGTTAATAAAGCTGTCTGAGCATAAATTGTGTAAGCTGGGGCCTTTTAAAATGTAATCTAACATATGAAAATTAAAAATTTCAGAACACATAATCTAGCCCAGTACTGTCCAAGAGAACATTCTTCAATGATGGAAATATTCTATATGTACACTGTCCAGCCTGGTAGCCGCTAGCCAAATTAGCTATTGAGCTCTTGAAATGTGGCTAGTGCAACTGAAGAGCAGAATTTTTAAGTTTAATTAATTTAAATTTGAATAGCCACATGTGGCTAGAGGCAACTATATGGGACAGCACAGAACTAGACAGTCTAGCTATGCGGTAGAAAAATAATTAGAAAGAAAATTGTCGATATTATATATAACATTCTCAAAACAAATCAATCTTAGATCATTTTAGAAACAAATGTAAGAGACTTCCATTTTTGGTAATAACAGGATAGGTTACTCTGACAGACATCTTAAAAAAAATTACTGAATAAGATTTTTTCTTTTTATCATTTTAAAATCAGCAAAGAGCTTTCAAGATAGTGAGGGAAATGCCTGAAGTTTAAATTCTTTGAGAAAGGAGAATTCAAAAATATAAGTGGAGCATCAGAGCACCTAAAGTTCTTTTGCCCTGATGATATTCAGAGTAAGAGAAGAGAAACCGCTCCAGAAACCATGTCTCTTTCTTACATATAGGGAAAGTTTTTCCTAAAGCTTCTCCCCTGCTCCTTTAGCTAACTTCCTTCATGTTTTATCGGCCAGGAGACCACATGCCCACCCTTAAACCAGTCATAGGCAAAAGGAATGGGATTACCATAATTGGTTTAGACTAATCCAGATATGCCCCTAAAATGGGGTTAAGGTCACCTTCCCTGAGAGGTAGATTCCTGAGCAAAAATCAGAATTCTCTCAGCAAGAAAGTAGGGAGTAATAGACACTGGGTATGCCACAGGTGTCTGCCTCAGAGCTCTTTTAGTTTCGAACTTTACTAGTAGAAGTAGCAACCTCAGAAGTAGTAGGAGGAGGAGGAGGAGGAGCAGTAGTAGTGGGAGTAACAGCGGTAGCTGTTGCTAACATTTGTTGAGTACTGACTACATACCAGACCTATTATTTTAACCATATTATCTTCCTGTACTGAGAGTTCTCAGTAGTGAGTTGGCTTGGTGAGCTATTTTAAATTTCCATTCTTTCAATATAAATCTATAAAAACTACAATAATTTAAAGTTTTGGTATAATCTGTTCTGTTTCAACCTTGTTTCTTCAACACAAATTAGCTTATAAGTGATTGAGTTATTTTGTGCCATATTTTGTTCTGCTAAGTAATGCAGCAGCTGAAGTCAAACTACATTGACACAGCTGAACATCAGTGAAAGACTGTACTGGACATGATGACCATTCACCCCATATTCTCTTTTGGCTCAGTTTGGCCACATGCTCTGTCACAGAACTCCTTATTGTGTGTTTCTGCCTGTGCTTTGTACATTGGCCTCTTGTCTCTATAAGCCAGCAGCCTCAACTCTTCGTTATTAACTTATTTCACCTTTTTATTTTTTTTTAAAGATAAAGCCCAATGTTTATTCCAGTACTTTTTGTTAGAAATTTGCCATGTGTTTTTAAAATTGTGTTAGTATTTTATTAGAATTGTTATTGTTTTTGTTAATGTTCTGTCTTTGAGTTGTCTGCCTCTAATGCTGTTTTTCCCATATGCTTGTTATTTTTAGTGTGCAATCTTGCAGAAAGAGATTTTTCAGGAATGTATGTATTATATTAGAAAAGAAACTCTAATATTTTAAAAATCTATTGTAAAACTTTCTAGTATTATACAGACTATATTATAGGACAGAGAATTTAATGACAAATCATGGATTGATTGGAATTAAGATTGAGTAATGCAAGCAAGACTTCAGTATTTTCAAGTGAGCATAGGATGTTTGTGACTATAGGAGCATTATAGGGCTGTTGTGTTTATATCCTTTCCCTTGGTACTTTTTTCTAAATGTATAATGGTTTAAATGTTCTTTTTTTCTACAATACCTGGGTGTCTGTTATATGTGAGCTACCCTAATTAAGGGATTCAAAAGAGTATACTTGTCTTTTATCAGTTCAGACTCCTGCCTTAATGCATGTTTTGCATAATTTAAAACTATGCACATCATATTTAGTGACCCTGTAAATAAGATCTGAGGGAAAACTTTCCAATTAGTTAGAATCAATTTGACAGTCAAGAAGTGGAAAACAATTCATAAGCATTTTTGGCTTGATCATTTGTGATCCAAGAGCTTCTCTTGAGACTTAAATAGGGGTAATACAAAGGATAAATTCAAATGATCCTGGAAGAATTTTTAAATTAGTGTCTAGAATGAGATCATGTCAGGCTGTCAAACAGCAGGAGCCCCAGGATTCTTTATTGAGTGTTAAGAATCTTTGAGACTTGCTCTGTGCATTCTAATTTATGCCCAGAGTACAGGTTACAATAGAAAATAGAAACTCTAAGAGATATTAGGGTGATTCACATGATCCTACTTGCATTCCTTTTAAGATCTTACAACCCATTCCACAGAGCCTCTCAGTTTGCCATCTGGTACAGCAGTCTTAACCCTGTCATTTCTGTGATTGACAAGCTGGTACTCTAGATTACTGCTTAGTTCTCTTTAATATTAGTTATAACTCTCTGATTAGAGTTAGTTAGCTTCATTAAAATCACAACTGAAAAACCGAATAAGTTAGAAAATCTGAGGAAAAGGAAAATAATATAAGGTTGGGATATATATGACAAGGTCCTTCTGTTTACTAAAGGTGGACCACAGATTTTCCTCTGTATTTCCTGGTGACCTGAAGAAAGAGGCGAACACTATCAGGTCTAAGATTCACAATATCCAGTAGCCGTGATACAAGGAGATATATCCACAAAGGAACACTTTACTATTTTGAAGCTTTGGTACTCCTCCTATGTGAATCCCTGCCCTGGTGAATCAAATTGAAACATACCAGGCTGACAGTACTCTTTTTGCTTAGATTAGAGGAGAAATTAGGACCTAATACCAATGTAGGCCAAACAGTCTTAACAAGCGGCAAGCACAAAAACAAGATAGCCACACTTTCTCCTTAAAGCTGATTTAATTCCCACCACAGACATTTGAAGGGTATAGGAGTGGTAGGAAGAGAAGAGCTCTCCAGTGGAAAGAAGACAGTGTTCCCATTAATTCCTGTCCCACTTCCACCAGTTTCAAAGAAAGAGATCCACCGAGATAGAAGAGGCAATTTATACAGAAAAAATCTCAATCTTTAAAGATTTTAAAATAGATCAGAAAAGGGTATCCAGCTGTAAAATTGACCTGATCACTCTCAACAGCAACATAACCAGCCTAGAGGCCAAGGGTATTTACACACTAGACTCTGAGGCTGATTATCTGTATCAGATGTATTGGACTGGCAGTTTGTTCCCTACATCACCATTGGTCACCCTCAAAAGCAGCTAGACAAGACTTCTTTCTTTGACATCCCCATGATGTTCTCCAGGACAAAATAGCAGATAAAGACGATAGCTGTAGCAGGAACAAATTAATATGCTTTTCATCTTGAAGGTACTGAGAAATCAGGAGCCTTTATTAAAGACATATAGGAGAATTGGATGAAGTTTGGTCTCACCATTAAACCAGGAACTACAATAGAATATTTGGGATCATAAACTAATCTAATAGATATGGCCTTGTGGAAACTTAGGTTTGGAGAGCAGAATTTTATGGAAATTATGATGCCAAGGTCATTCGTTGAGGACACAGTCCCCCTCTTTGGACATAGAGATAAATGGTTGAGAAGGTCCTGATAGTTTTTATAAATGTGCAAAGGTACGAGCTAACCTGATGACTGGGTAGTGCTGTTATGAGAAGTAAAGACCCCAGATCTGTGCTCAATCTGCTGAAAAGTGTTTGCTCAAGACCTGTTCAGAAATATACTTTTGATTATTATGTGTATTGACTCAGTCTCCTTTTTACTGGCATAAAAGAATATTGACTATTAATTAGGTATTTCTGCTTTCTTGAGCAATTTTTCATTCCAATGACTTAAAACTATTATGCAAAATGTTCTAAGAGGGTAAACCTTGGTGTATGTAGTATAACTATTTTAAGTTGCAGAATTTAAAAGTTAGTGTTGTGAATACCTTACTTGAAAAGTTGATTTTTGTAAAGAGTAAAAATATTACTATATTAAGGTTATAAGCCAAATTTTATATCAAAGCCTAAAGAAGAAATATTAGCTACTATGAGAAGGACTTTTCTACACTTCTAAAAAGAATTTCCTGGTGTTGCTAAGCTGTTTTCCAAAACCAAGAAAATCCTTGTGTTCTTCCTATTCCATATTATTTGTGATTTGTGTGTCTGCTTGATAACATGACTAGGATAGAACTTCTGGTTAAAAATGTAAGCTCTACTTTGGCTAGGATGGAAAGTCATATTATTCTTGTATCTTGAACGTCTCATTTCCCTCCTTTACTTTATGTATCAAAACTATAAAAAATTATGGTATTTAAAGGGTTTTTCAGGTCATTTGTGGTCTGTTCTAAAAGTTAAGCATAGATTGTGTAGTACCTGGGTATTTTCTCAGCCAGCTTTGCTAGAAGGACATGCTATTCTGCAATTTTTTCCTTCTTCAATCCATTGCTTAAGGCCATTAAACGATATTATTGCCTTGGTTGTGGTACACAGGAAAAGTGTAGCCTCTATTTGGAGGTAGGATTGTAGTGAAAAAAGTATGGACTTTGGCTTCAAATTGACTTAAATTTGAATCCTGACTGTAACACTTGTTGATCTTTGATCTTGGCAAGACACCTAACCTCACTAAACTTCAGGAACTCCTTTATACATCAAGTAGAATTATATCAAACTTACAGGGTTGTTTGAGAATTAAAAAAAGTAACGCATGTAAGATACCTAGTACTGTTCCTAGTACTTAATCTGTATTCAATACAGTGTAGCTATTATTATATACATTTATGTTTTGTAGATTACAAAGTACTTTCATACATAACCTCATTACATCTTCAAATCTTATAAAGAGAAAGGACAAATATTTTTTAAAACTATTTTTTAAAATGAGGACACTTAAGTTTAGCAACAGGCTAGTACCATGGAAGGGATTCAGTAAGATATAGAATTTCTTTTTTTTTTTTTAACATTATAATTTTATTTATTTATTTTTTCCCCCAAAACCCCAGTAGATAGTTGTATGACATAGCTGCACATCCCTCTAGTTGCTGTATGTGGGACGCGGCCTCAGCATGGCTGGAGAAGCGGTGTGTCTGGTGTGCGTCGGGATCCGAACCCAGGCCGCCAGCAGCGGAGCGCGCACACTTAACCGCTAAGCCATGGGGCCAGCCCGGTATAGAATTTCTGAGTACTGATCCCTTGCTCTTATAACAGATGGAGCCCTTGGGAGGTGGGTGTGGCAAGGTAAGCTTCTCTGAAAGAGTTTGGTCACCTTTGACATTGTCTTACTTCCAGTCTAACCTTACCCTGCAGCAGAACCAGATAGCTGAGAACATTCTGAAACTACAGACCTTGCCCCCAGGGAGAGGTGTGGGGTAAGTGATGACAAGGTACAGAGTTGATCCATTAACAGTGTTATAACTGTGTCCCAAGTTATAATTAGAAAACAAATATGTATCAACGACTTTATTCTTATAAATATTATATATAATATTTATTATATATATGGCAATAACAGGAGCAGTGTCATTAATCTTCTTTAGGTTAGTATGAATTTTATGTTGTGCATCATGTTTTGAGAAATAAGGACTAGCTTTTAAACACAGATTAGAGCTTGCTTGTTTATTTTGTTCTCAAAAGAAATGTTTAAAAAATTACGAAGTAAAAATTTGTTTCTTAACATTTTCATAGGCTTAGAGAAAAGAGTTATGCTATGGAGAGATGGCATTTTAGTAAAACTCAGGCTATACAAGGTATATAGAAATAGCTTTAATTTTGAAAACTTGCATAGAAGATTATCGTGTCAAATATGACAGCTAGATTCAAGTTTGTCTGGACAATGTAGGTTTATCAGACTTTTGTTTTCTTTTTCTTTAAAAGGAAATTTAAAGTGAAACTACAAAAAAGTCAGAAACTGGGGCCGGCCTAGTGGCGTAGCGGTTAAGTTCGCATGCTCCGCCAAAGCTCCGCTTTGGCGGGCCGGGGTTTGCAGGTTCGGATACTGGGCGCGGACCTATGCACCGCTTATCAAGCCATGCTGTGGTGGTGTCCCATATAAAATAGGGGAAGATGGGCATGGATGTTAGCCCAGGGCCAATCTGCCTCAGCAAAAATAGAAGGATTGGCAAAAGATGTTAGCTCAGGGCTAATCTTCCTCACAAAAAAAAAAAAAAATCAAACTATTTAGAGGAGAAAAGATGAGAAGGTTGAAACAAAAGTGGAGTTTGAGATGATTCACTATGTACATTGAACACTAAATTCAAGTTTACTTTAATGAGATAATCAGACAGTACCTGATACCTAGGAAATCAGGAATTTTGTTTGCAACTTGTAAGAGCGAGTGTGGAAGCAAGGACTTTGTTAGCCCATCTGGCATCTGTGTAATTTAGAAAAAGGTTCCTGTCTGGGTGAATAAACAGAAATTTATCCTTCTTCACAGTCCCATATCAAGTGCATGACTTGCTAAGCAGAGCAGTGGTTGGAATCCAAACTTCACCTATGCTCCCTCAACTCACAGGGTATAACCGGCTAAGAAGATGTTGCTACCCTGGAGAGGAAGAAGAGAATTAAATTTGGGGAGTGTAGAAGGTTGGTCTAGTGTGATAGTGAAGAAGCAAAAGAGCATTTGGCTTGAAAGCAAGAAAGGAAAAAGCAGCAGAAGGTGGGAAAGAGAGGTAGAAGAAGTAAATGCCAATTTTGCTCACTTTGCAATTTTTCCTGAGGCCCTAGGATCCTAGTATCTTCCCAGCCTGCCCATCTTCTTGAGGAACAGGAGAGGAAAGGGAAAAGGGAAAAAGAGTTGTCATTCTCGGCCTGCTTCTCAATTTTTATTACTCCAATGTGACATAATACAGTATTTTCAGAATTTTCCTCATTTGCAAAACATTTTGGGATGTATCAAAAGTAAGAGCATTTGGGATATATTTTGCAAATGAAAGAAGAAGGCATAAAGGGATTCTGGAACTTGCCAAAGTCACCCTAATCTTTGGGACAAAACCAGGATGAGAACCGTGGTAATAGATGTGCCACTGGAAAATTTGTCAGCAGAAGCTGAGATTTCTTTCTAGAGCAACTTTTATGCCCCAATGAATTAGCCTTTTTTTAGATTTATCTACCAATAAAAAGTATTAAGTTTAGTCAAAAGGAGATGCTTTTAACTATCAGTATAACTGGAAGTGTAAGATTATCTATAGTATATGCTAACTTAACACAGATCTCTGAAAAACAGTGGTGATAAAGATGCTAATATTAATTTTTTAATTTCTTTGAAAATACAAAGCTCAAAAGATGCTGAGACCTGCAACTTTGCTCTCTGGATTTATGTGGGGCCCTGCTGGTCGCGTTTTAGAAGTAGAGGGTACGTGATTAGCGTTAACACTAGGAAGCTGAAAACCTGTCAGGCTTTACGTAAAAAATTCATCGCTTATGCCCACTGTTTTCTGTTAGGGTTTCTGCGTAATGTCAGCACTTATTATCCTCAAGTAATTTAACAAGGATTACTCCCTAAACTCTCCACTATTCCTAAACAAAACAAAAATATATTTTATGTAATTTTTCCATAAGAAATTACTCTTTTCTTTGGTCACTCTCATTCTTTGGAACTAGTATATACAATTCCTGCTGAGCTTTTTTCTAATCAACACAAATTCAGAGCATTCACTGAAGGAAGCATTTAAATCAGGAGAACAGAACACTAGGTTGATGTATTCTAGAAACAGAAAGGCATGGGATCAGGTCCCCAAGTCTACTACAATTCCCTTAAGCCCTTCCATCCTCCATGCTATTCTGTGAACATCCTAAACATGCTCCTGCCTCGGGGCCTGTGCATTTACTCTTTCCCGGAACATTCTTTTCACAGATGTGTACATTAAGTCACTCCCACAGTTTCTTTTAACGGTCTGCTCATGTGCCACCTTATCAGAGAGAATTTCTCTGACCATGTTATTTAAAACAACTTCTCTCCCACCTCACTATCAATCTCTGTACCTTGCTTTATTTTTCTTTTTGCTCATATTCAACTAGAGTGAGCTCCACGAAAGCAGGGACCTAATCTGTTTTGTTTATTGCCTTATCTCCAGAGCCTGGATAATATATGACACATAGTAAGCATTTTACGTATATTTAATTAGTAAAAGAAAGACACTGAAGGCCGGTTCTTGGTGCCTGGTTTTAAGAGGACTAATGACATGTTATGATTTGCCCCTAGGAAAACCTTCAAGGTCTGGGCACCCTTCAGTTAGGGATTAGATTTGTTCAGTGTGAATCCAGAAGAAAGGAGCAAGACAATGGGTTAGAGGAAGACAGATTTGGGCTGAAAGCAGGAAAGAACTGATAATAATTGCAGCTGTCTGAAAAGTATTTGATCTTTCTGTAGATGTTTATACAGGTTGTATGAACACGTCGGGGATAATTGTAGAGGAAATTTAAGTATCTTGTGCAGATTAGGTTATATTACTTCTAACATCCATCCTTAAAAGTGTATGATTCTGTATTGACTCAAAAATTAATAATTGAGTTTAGTTCTACTGCAAAATGCTGCCAGACAGATGTACCTATTATGTTAACACCCTAAATCAGAGGTTGACAAATTGCACCTCCTGGGCCAAATTTGGCCCTGACCTCTTTTTGTAAATAAAATTTTATTGGAACACAGCTCTGACCGTTCATTTACATATTGTCTGTGGCTTTTTTCACACTATAATGGCATAGTTGAGTGGTCGCAACAGACTCTGTAGGGCACACAACGCCTGAAATATTTACCAAGTGGCCTTTTACAGAAGTTTGCCAACCTCTGCCCTTAACCAATAAACTACAAAAAAATAACACATGGAAACGTATTTCTGTTCAGTCTCCCAAGTGCTTCATCATCATCACCATCACCATTATTATTACTGATTGTTGTATCAGTAAAGATCTAACCATAATAATATAAACAACTCTGAATATTTAAATGGAAGGAATTTAATGCTAAGAATTTGTTATAAATTGGTTACATGGATGATGGAAGTGGCTGACAAGCCCATAGATCAGCGTCAGCAGGAAGATTGCACCACTCCTACCAGGAAGACACAGGAGGGGGGTAGTTTTATCAAAGCCCAGAGACTGGAATCATACAGCAGAAGCTGGGACCATAAGATGGAGAGGGGTTTGGGGGGCTGTTGCCTGAAGTTGGAGCCACAGGAAGATTCTGCTTCTGCCTAGGATGCTGCCTGAGAAAGAGAAGAAATGAGAGAAATACCCTGGCTTCTCCTACTAGTGGCTTCCATTGCTTGAACCCAACCAGAAATCAGCTGACACAGAAGTCTGGGAAATGGAACTTGTAGAGTTTGTTCCCCTGAAATACAGAGCAGAGCAGAAGGGTGAGGAATGAGTCCAAGGATGCCTAGACCCAAGACCAGCACAGCTGCTAATAGTTACTGAGTGCTGCTATATGCCAGGTACAGAGCTAAACAGTTTATATGAGTCCTCACCTAAGAGGTAAATACTCGTATTATCCTCAGTTTATAGATGAGGCTTGGAAAATTACATTGCACAAGGTCATTAAATAAGTGACCAAGATAGAATTGAATCCAAGTCTGTCTTACTCCAAAATTCTTACTTTTAGCCCTCTCATTTTATAAATGAGAAGCAAAACTAGTTTGGAGAAGATAATAAACTTGTGGTTGGTAATGACAGGGCTAGGTCTAGAACCCAAGTTACTCCTATTGGGTTTTTGCACATTTTAACAGAGCTAAAACTTTACACTGTTATTGTAGCATTTAGAGAGTGTCCAGAGGAGGCTCCCATTCCGATGAGGGAGGTATGCTTGCACTCTGAAACTGTTGCTAAGCAACCTTTCTATACCCAGTTTACTTTGTTGTAAAATGGGATTATTGATTATAACTACCTTAAAAGAGTGTTGAGAGAGATTAAATAGATAATACATCTAGAGACCTCTGAATGGTGTGCCACAGAGGAGGTACTTACTAAATTGCTTAGTAAATGCTAAGTAGCTGTTGTCATTGTTAAACCTCAGAGTGGTTATCACAGGGAAAGAGTAGATCAAAAACTTTATGAAATGTTTTCCAAGTGCTTCATTAACCAGGAATAAAGCTCCCATTGGACCTTTTGCTTCTCTTCTGTTTAGGAGAAGCAGTATAAGATAGTCAAAATAGGATTTTTGTTTTGTTTGTTTTTAAGTGAATGGCCCTCATGACGCCTTAGTTTGTTAATTCAGGGCTTTTTTATGTCCCAGTGCTTATCTATGAAATGTCATCTCCTCTTATGCTCCCATACAGTTCCTTTCTTTCCTCTAAGATGGGCTTTATCCAACTATTCCCAGCATGTGACCTTTTCCTTGCTGTCCCCATAGCTTTACTTGACTTCATTCTTAATAGTTTTCTCCCCTCAGAAGTCCTTTTTCTTTCTTAATCAGCTCAATTCCTATAATACTTTATAATATTACAATGAATAAGTATTTATAATACTTTTATTATACTTCTTATAATACACTCCAGATTTTCTTCCTCAACAAATACTTTCTTAACTAATCACATGACACATTGATCTTTCATCTATGTATAGCACCTATAGACAACCTGTAACATGCTGTCTGTACTGCCTAAAGTAGTGCTGTAGTTTTTCATCTGTATCTTGTTTCTCCAACTAGATTGAAAGCCATGCTTGGATAAACTTGGTCGGTGCTTTACAAATACTTAAGTATTATGTGAAAACTTGTAGCTAGAGTTCAGGTTGCTTGTATTTTTTTAAATTGATGATATTTTCTTGAAAACTAGTCTTGCTGCATGGCAAAGTCACTGACATCTTTAGTCCTTGTGTGGGATTCCCTAAAAATAACTAGAAAAGGAAAGCATTCCTTTGATCCAAAGATTAGCACACCATGAAACAAAAGATCCTGGAAGCATATCCTTCCAGCATGATGCACTATGTAGCCTATGGTAAATACTTATTTTTCATTTTTTTAAAAGGCAAGCAAGAGGGATAGTTTGACAAGCAGAATCATTAGGTTTGTTGTTTCAGTGTCATATTTTAATATGCAGAAAATATTTTTAAAGGCAGGGCTCATAACAGAATGTATACCTGCTGCCACTCTTTTCAGAATCTGAGGCTTTGGACTTGATATGGTAGAAATTTGATCTGCAGTATATAGGAAGTAATGATGACCATGCAAATATTTGCACATTGTGGTCCCTTATTTTTATACATGCTTCAAGGGACCGTTTGCAATGTACTGACCTCAGAGAACTGTATAAAGTAAATGTAGAGATCAAAGGGAGGGTAATAAAAAGTCTTCAAAATGATCTCTGAGAATGTCTGTAACATACTTGTCATTTATTCACAATTAAGAATTTTATCTAATGACTTGTTCTTCCATATATAAGGGGGATGTTTTCTCGTCAGTGTTTCAAAAGCAGTAACTTTGTTCTTTAAGTGCTACAGCTGCAGAACTCTAAAAGATAGGTCAAATTAGGTCATACTGCTCAAACACCATGAGATATTATACTTTTAATTCTTTGTGAACTTAAAGATTTAATTTAGGATGGCCCTGTGGTATTTGGAATCTGGACCTAGCTAGATTGGCAAGATCCAATTTTTAAATTCCTTTTTAAAAAATTCAGGTAGAAGAAGCATTTCAAACTTTTAAAAACAAATCATCCTCTCTTTACCCTTTCAACATCCTTCTCTCTCCCTCACCCAACACATGCACATGTTTTGAACCAACTTCGTAGTTTATTTTCTATGATGTTAATAGAGTAAATGTAAATCTTAATAAGTCCAAATTCCTTGAATTTGAAGGTGTTTAGACTTGAGGCCTAGCATTTCGCCCAGTTCATTCCACGTCTTAAAATATGGTTTTTGTCAGGCCTAGACAGTCAACAGTTATAGGAGTAGGGATCCAAACCACAATTAATAGTGCTGAATGTTGTGTTACAAACCTGCCTCTTGATTCCTTAAATTAAAGAGGTAGGAGTAGCTGTGGCAACTGGACCTCAAATACTGTTACCGAAAAGGATTTTGTGTTTTAGTTTCTTCACCTAGTTTTTATGTGTTAATAAGGAGATACCTGATGGATTGATTGCAAAGTGGACTATGACATGCATCTGAGTGAAAAGTTATATGGAAACCGTCTAACACTTAACTCTGTTTAAATTACCTCAGTTATTTCTTCTGTGGCTAAGATTACAATTCAGACACTTCAGTCTGAATGCTGGTTGTAAAACAGCAAAGCAAATGCCAGAATTATAGCCAGAGAGTAAGGCAGTGAGTTAATGTGATGGAGTTCAGGCAATTTAATTTTAGGGACATTGTCCCTTGGTTTTGGTATTTTTCAACAATCATACCATTTATGATTTTATTTTATTTTAGCCATGTCCTTTGGGGGCCCGAGATTTTCGAGAGAAACAGTGTGCAGACTTTGACAATATGCCTTTCCGTGGAAAGTATTATAACTGGAAACCCTATACTGGAGGTAATGTATAACCTGGCAGAGCATTCATCATGCTTGAGAGCTTTGCAAATATAAAAGAATATATAAATACATACAAACACACACATACATTCATATACATACTAGTAAAAATTAGTGTTTGCAAATCAAAGCATGAAAGTGCTTATAGTACTATACAGGTCTCATGTTTTAGTTTCCTGTAATAAAGTTTATATGTTAGTACAAATAGCCAGAAATCATTTTTAAAAACCTCGTTCTCTTTAGCAAGGTACAAAGGTTCTAGAAAGGATATAAATCCGAATAATATCTCTCAGTTTTTGAGACTTCCTTGAGGTATATGGACATTACATTATAATCATTTATAATCATTGAATATTTGGAATTATCACCCTAAAACCAAATTATAACAAGATAAATAAACTCAAAAGAGGCCAGGAAAATCTGTGTTCTTTCTTGGTCAAAGGCTAAGGATCATTCTATAGATTTTTATTATTCCTTTTTAGTGTTGGGAAACATTTTTGCTCTTTAACTTGGGCATGTATCATACACTAAGTTTTCACTAAGCACAAGAAGTTCTCTTGTGCTCCCAAAATGCAAACTAAATTTTGTTAAAATTTTTTATTGGAAAAATTGAATGTACATTTAAAAACCTTTTATTGTTTGTTTTTCCAACATCTTACTTTGAAATTTTTCTAACATAGAACAATATTAAAAGAATTTTACAGTGACAACTTTATACCCACCACCAAGATTCTACTATTAACATGTTAGTATCCTTTTTTAGTTACATGTCTAGTAATCTCTCTATCCATTCATTAATCTATCCTATTTTTTTGATGCACTTCAAAGTAAATTGTAGTCATTAATATACTTTCCTCTAAATACTTCAGCATGTATAACATTAACCACAGTTCAGTATTTATTTACTTTTTTCTTTTGAGGTAAGATTATGTTCAATGAATGCACAAATCTTAACTGTACTTTTGACAAATACATACACCTGTAAAACCCTATTGAGTTATAGAACGTTACCATTACCTCCAAAATTCTCGTGGTCCTCATAATCCTTCCCGGTCAATAGCTGCCTCTACCTACTTCTTCCAAGAGTTAACCACTGTTCTAATTTTTTTTCTTACCGTAGATTAGTTTTGCCTATTCCAGAACTTCATATAAATGAAACCATGTCGTATTTACTCTTTTATGCAAGGCTTTTTTAAGCCTAATTTTTTGAGATCCATCCATGTTATTGCATGTATAAGTAGTTTATTCCTTTTTATTGCTGAGCAGTCTTCCATTGTAATAACCAGGTTTTTTTTCCATTCTGCTATTGATGGACATCTGAGTTGTTTCTAGTTTTCAGTTATGAACATTAGTAAACATCTCTTTTTGTGGGCATATGTTTTCATTTCTCTTGAGTAAATACTTTGGGGTGGAATTGCTGGACAATAGAGGTGGTGTCAGTTTAGTTTTAAAAGAAACTGTCAGATGTTTTTCCAAAGTGATTGTATCATATCACACTCCCACCAACAAGGTATGAGAGTTCTGTTTGTTCCACATCCTTGCCGATATTTGACGTTTTCAGTCTTCTTCTGGTGGGTGTATAATGGTGTCTTAATGTAGTTTTAATTTGCAATTTCTGATCATTGATTATGTGGAGCACATTTTCATGTGCTTACTGATCATTTATGTATCTTCCTTTGTAAAGTGTCTGTTCAAATCCCTTGCCTATTTTTTAATTGGTTATTTATCTTTTCATTCTCAAGTGGTAGTCATTTATCAGATAACTTTTATGAATATTTTCTCACAGTCTGTGGCTTTCCCATTACTTTTTTAATGGTGTTTTGTATGAGTACAAGATTTTCATTTTGATGAATTCTAACTTTTCAATTTTTTTCTTTTATGTTTATTGTGTTCTGTGTTCTGTCTTAGAAATCTTTGCCTACCTCAACTCCAAAAGATATTTTCTTATGTTTTCTTCTAAAAGCCATATGGTTTTGGTCTTATACATTTAGATCTACAATCTAAAAATAATTTTGGGGTATGGTGTGTATTCGTAGTATATTTATGGACTCTATTTTGTTTCATTGATCTATTTGTCAACCTTATGCTAGTACCGTACTGACTTAATTACTGTAACCGTATGATCTTGGACACAGGTAGTGTAAGTTCCTTCAACTTTGATATTTTTTTCAAGAGTCCTGTGGATACTCTAAGTGCATTGCATTTCCATATAAATTGTAGAATCATTTGTTAATTTCTACAAAAAAACATCTGGGCTTGTGATTGCTATCATGTTGAATCTATAGATCAATTGAGGGAGAACTGATAAATTAACAATGCTGAATTTTCTGAATTATGAACATGGTATATATCTTCGTTCATTTATGTTTTCTTTAATTTCTCTCAATTATGTTTTGTAGTTTTAGGTGTAAGGTCTTGCACATCTTTTGTTAAATGTACTGCTGAGTAATTTATGTTTTCTGACAGTATTATAAATAGGGTTTAAAAATTTTCATTTTCAGTTGTTTGCTCTAGTATATAAAAATAAAGTTGATTTTTGTATACAGATGGTCCCCGACTTATGATGGTTTGACTTAAATTTTTTGACTTTATGGTGGTTTAGAAATCGTATTTTGAATTTTGATCTTTTCCTGCGCTAGCGATATGCACTGTGATACTCTCTCCTGACACTGAGCAGCAACAGTGAGCTGCAACACCCAGTCGGCCATGTGATCACAAGGGAAAATAACCGATAAACTTACAACCATTCTGTACCCATACAACCACTCTGTTTTTCACTTTCAGTACAGTATTCAATAAATTACATGAGATATTCAACACTTTACTGTAAAATAAGCTTTGTGTTAGATGATTTGGCCCAACTGTAGGGTAATATAAGTGTTCTTAGCACATTTAAGGTAGCCTAGGCTAAGTTATGATGTTCTGTAGGTTAGGTGTATTAAATGCATTTTCAACAATATTTTCAATTTACGATGGGTTTATTGGGATGTAACCCCATCGTTAAGTCGAGGAAGATCTGTATTTACTTTGTATTCTGTGACCTTTCTAAATCCATTTATTAGGTCTAATAGTTGTTTTGTAGATTGCTTAGGATTTTCTTGGTAAATAGTCATTTTATTTGGAAATAGAAACTATCTATTTCAATTGTTATGCCTCTTATTTCATTTTCTTGCCTTAATGCACTGGCTTGGCCCTTCATTACAATTTGTGCATGTATTGATTATATGTATTTTTCTTCTTTGTTCTGTTAATATGGTGAATTACTTGATAGATTTTATAATGTCAAACCAACTTTTTATTCCCAGGATAAACCCCATGTGGTGATGATTTATAATCTTTTTGTATGTTACTGGATTTAACTGCTAATATTTTATTAAGGGTGTTTACATCTATGTTCATAAGGGTTACTGATTTGTAAATTTTTTTCTTGTCATGTCTTGGACAAGTTTTGGTATCAGAATTACTCTGGCTTCCAGAAATAGAATCTTTATTTATTTTGAAAGAGTTTGTAGGATGGTATTATTCTTTCTTAGAATAGATTTTACTAGTAAAACCGCCTAGGCTTGGTATTTTCTTTGTGAAAAAAAAATTATCACAAATTCAACTCTTTTAATAGGTAAAAGGCTATTCAGATTTTTTTTTATTCTTATGTCATTTTTTGAATTTGTGTCTTCAGGAAATTTATTACTTCCATGTTGTCCAATTTATTGTCAGAAAATTGACCATAACATTCTCTTATTATCCTGTATAATATCGTAGAATCTGTAGTGATGTATGCTCTTTCATTTCTGATATATGTGTTGATAATATATGTTTTCTCTCTTTTCTTTGATCAATCTTGCTTGAGCTTTATCAACTTTATTAATCTTTTCAAAGAATCAACTTTTGGCTTTATACTTTTCTCTATTACTGTCTTTTTTCTCTTTCATTAATTTTTGCTCTTATATATATATATTTGGGTTTATTCTACTCTTATGCATTCCCAAAATTTGATGTGTTTTTATTTCCTTCAATTCAAAATATTTTCTTATTTACATTGTGATTTCTTCTTTGACTCATGGGTTATTTAGAACTGTGTTATTTTTATTTCCAAATATTTGATATTTTCTACATTTTTTGATATTGATTTATAATTTAATTCTATTATGATCAGAGAATACTCTGTATGATTTAAATTTGCAAAATAATTGAGATTTGTTTTATGATACAGCTATTGTCCATGTTGGTGAATGTTCTACATATACTTGAAAAGAATATGTTTTCTGTAGTTGTTGGATATAATGTTCTACAGATATTCATGAGGTCAAGTTGGCTGATAGTGTTGTTCAAATCTTTTATATTCTTTCTAATTTTTTTCTGCTCTAGTTCTTCTATCAATTACTGAGAGAACTGTGTTCAAATCTCCAACTATTATTTGGCTTTGTTTTCTTTTTTATGTTTTTGCTTCATGTATTTTGAATCACTTTTATTAGGTGCATATACATTTGGGATTGTTTTGTCTTACTGTAGGAGGAGAAGAAGTAAGTGTCTCAAATAATTCACAGACTTAATAATTAGCATCTATGTAATTGTGTGCTTAGTGAATTAACCCTAAATTCATAGTAAGCTTCAACTGAAGGTAATTGGTAGTGTGACCTTCCATTTAAAGAATCATCTTAAATCCCTTCTTGAAATAATAGCAGTACTTCTTCTGAAAACTCATTGTAGCAGAGGGAGCTGAACATATCTTCAGCAATAAAAAAAGAAATTTATTCCTATTATCATCAAATAGTGTAGTGGGCTAAGGGATACAACCATAGCATTTATATGTCCTGCCTGTCAGACACTACTTTACATAATTAATATAATGTTAAAATTGAGTAAACAAAAGGTTAATGTTCTCTTTTTAAAGCCTGATACATGAAAAACTACATGAAATTCCAAAGCATTGCAATAAAAAATGGGAAAAGAACTATTTGGGTAGTGATGAAAACAATCCCAGTAAGATTCATGGAAATTTAGAGCAGTTTTATTCATAAGAATCTTACAAAAATATAGATACCTTGATTATCAGTTCAGGAAGAAATTATTTTATTTATTACTTGTTACTTTCTGTGCTCAGTATAGCAAAATGTATTCTTAACCTAAGCCTAATAATAACATTATAAGTGATATAGATGTTCTATAGCCTGTAGACATTGAAAATGGAATAAAACATGGACTTAGGCCAGAGGTTATAACCTGGCAGTTCAAGAACCAGTTTTTACTCACATACATGTTCTAGCCTCCACAGGATTTTTGAAAACCTCGAATGAGTTCCCAAGAAGAGTTTATATTTAAAAAATCTAGGTTTTCATTTTCTCTTGAAAAAACAGAATGTCTGACAATATTGGGCCATCTTCTTGCATGACAACAATCAACTATAACAGTGATGTTTGACGCAATGTTCTCTCTCTAATTTATCATTGTCTCCACCACTCACTTGTCTTCTCTCTTTTATTTTACATACTTTCACCCTGCAGAAACCTGGTTTCTACCTTTGCTGAGACTAGGCATGTCATTTCATCTTTCTGCCTTATTTTCTTTGTTAGAAGTAGTCTTCTTTATTTCGAAGGAAATTTTGTTAGTATAATTAGAATAAGGCTAAGTTTTAAACTTCATGAAATAAAAGTTCAACAGAAAGTACTTTCAAGTCATAATTTCAATCAATAATTAATATTTATTAATAGCTTTTTCATGTACTGTTCTGAATAAAATAAATCCATATTTATTGCTACTTTTCCAATGTACTATAAGGCTATGATGTGTAATTTGCTTGTTTTTTTAAATTGCTACTATTTATGCCTATTTTTCATATCAGTCTTATTAAAAAAGACAATTTCATGACAAAATGAAAATGCTCAAGTTATTGTATGCATTTATTCACAAAAAAATTTAGATATTGCTTTAATTATTCAAGTTTAATGCTATATGTAATATTTATCTTTGATTTATTAATCTCATAAGAATTATTCAAATTTAATGCTGTAATTTATCTTTGATTTGATAATCTCATAAGAATTTATCTCCATGCTAAAGCCACATTCATGGAGTATGGTACAAATTTAGTTTTATTTTACAACTACTATATCCCTGCTTGAAGTGGCAGAGTTTTTGTATCAGCTTCAGTAACAAGTAACATATATTGCAGAAATTCCTATTTCTTATATGAGGTTATTGTCTCACACCTCCTTAAACTTTATTTCCTTAATTAGTTTTTTTAAATAGTTTTTATTTCATCCACTTTTTTCCAACATTCAGGTACCTCCACTTCATCCCTTTTGACCTAAAATATATTGGAAATATATATTGGAAATATCTGAAAATTTTAAACCTTAAAACTCCTCAGCAGACCCTCCATCAAGTTGCACAAGCAATGAAAATAAATATAAAATTTTAGCAAAAGAAGAAAGAAACCTATACATCTAGATATATAGTCAGGGAATGAGGTCTATATGAATTGTAAATTTGCTATGGGTAATATTGAATCACTATTCCTTAGGAGAACCACTTCATTTATTTCTCTTCTACCATATTTGTCCAGGTGGGGTAAAACCTTGTGCATTAAACTGCTTGGCTGAAGGTTACAATTTCTACACTGAACGTGCCCCTGCGGTGATTGATGGGACTCAGTGCAACGCGGATTCACTGGATATCTGTATCAACGGAGAATGCAAGGTTGCTCAGATTATGAATTCCACTCCTTTTTGTTGGGGTTTTTGAGACTTTTGTCTTTTTTCTCATATAGTAGCTCCTAATTAATACTATGCTCAGCTTTAATAACGAGAGTTACATTTTAGAGAATTTCAATTTCCAGTAAGGATGACAATATATATAGATAGAGGTAGAATGACCCATTCATATTCAAGCACCGTGCTCATAGGATTTATTCTGGTGTTCTAGTTATGTTTATAGTGATTGTTAGAGCTATGAAAATATTTTGGACTTTAATTTTCCATTATTCTTCTGTTCTGTTTATGAACAAGATTATAGAAAAAAAGAGAGAACAAGGATTCGGTTCTTGTTTGTATGGCTACCATATGTTCTCACTGGAAGATTATTTGATGTATTTCACAGCATAATTTTTCCTCACAGTGTAAAATAGTTATGCTCTTCCTACTTTGTGTCCTTTTGAAGCATCTACAATGGTTTTCATTACAGAGTTAGTCTTTACCTTATTAAATCATTTACTTTAGAAAATTAGCCAGACTAGTTGTGAGTTGTAGGAGCAAATCCATGGTATTTTCCTAGACCTATATATGAATCTTATCATAATAAGAAAAGCCACAAAAACCACTGTTTTCGTAACTTTTTTCCTTGTTTGTTTTTGTTTTACTTTAAAGAGAAGCACAAAACTAAGTCCCAGAAACTGAGAAAGAAGAGATAAAAACACTATCTATTTTACTTAGTCTCATAATTTCTTGCAAAAGTTTCTGTCCTTCTAACTACTTGCCTCCAAGTGTATCTGATGATCCATTGTGTGTGTGTGTGTGTGTGTGTGTGTGGTTACTTTATTTACTTGAAGAAAAAGTTATTTCTGTGACAGTATTAAAATTTTTTTCAGATAACAAAGACCCAGGTATAGGTTTTATTCAGACAGTACATGCCTGGTATCAGTGACTGAAGGTCAAATATACAAATTCAAGTGCCAAAATAATATAAAAGTCCACATTTCTATGATCAAGTGCAAAATTGAAAGGTAGAATTTCAGCTTCTAAAATTGCATGCTTACATCTCCTTTTTGTTTATGGCAATTTTATTCAGCTGGTGGAAGCAGATATTCATTTTTAAAGATTTACTCAGGCATGAATTCCACAACTAATCCTTAATACTAACAATTAGATATCCAAAAGAACCAGTGGTTTTGAAAAGGCAAACCATAATGCTTTGCTGTTATAACCCTGTCTAGGACCATATGCCGTTTTTCTTAGTTCTTGCATTTCTTGATTGAGGATATAAGAGCCCACTGCTAACGAATTATATGTTAAGAATTGGAGCATAGTATCTATAAATGAAGAGATCCAGGTTAAAAATATAGACATACATTCCTGGGAAATCAGAATTTTTTTTCTCTAAACATATGTGTTGGAAAGTGTTAGCCAGAACCTACTGGAGAGTGAAGGTAAAAGTGGAAAGAGGAAAATATTTCCTGTTTTGATTTCCTTTATTGGAAAAACAGGTAATAAACAAATTATATTTATTTGATTAGTTATGGTTCCAAGAATTCCTCTTTTTCACACACTGAATATTCTTCTCTGTTTTCAGCACGTAGGTTGTGATAATATTTTGGGATCCGATGCTAGGGAAGATAGATGTCGAGTCTGTGGAGGGGATGGAAGCACATGCGATGCCATTGAAGGGTTCTTCAATGATTCGTTGCCCAGAGGAGGTGAGTGTGTAGAGAGAACTCTTCCTCACACCTCTGGTGTATTTGGAATAGCCAAAACATTTGACTTGCCTTCCCCCCTTATTTTTAAATTTCTTTATTTAGGCAGACAATGTTTTTCTCCAAACTGCTTTCAGTCCTTTAAGTATTAAATGTGGCTTCATGTAAGATATTTTAAGGAAATATTCCTTTCTACTTGACATCATTTAGCCATGTTTCTTTAAGATGGGAATTCCCACAGAGCATTAATGTGAGGGCTGTGTGTTGAGGAAAAAAACGTGAACCAATATTATATATTTTGAGGCTTTAAAGATATCTTGAGATAATTTTAGAGAAAAAGAAAAATACTCTAGATGTATTCATGAACCCAAAGGGGAATTTGCCCATATTTCATAATTTATAGAGTGCAAAGTCAAAGCAAGAGTGGAAGAATAAGGAAACTGTTATAACTGAATGGTTACTAACACTCATTTTCTGACTAAGGCTGCAGATGCTACTTATTACTCGCTGTCTTCTGTGTTCCAGGCTACATGGAAGTAGTGCAGATACCAAGAGGCTCTGTTCATATTGAAGTCAGAGAAGTTGCCATGTCAAAGAACTATATTGGTAAGTAACACATTTTGCTAGATTTTAAAAATTAATGAGGGTGCGCCGGCCCCGTGCTAAGCGCGCGCTCCGCTACTGGCGGCCTGGGTTTGGATCCCGGGCGAGCACCGATGCACCGCTTCTCCGGCCATGCTGAGGCCGCGTCCCACATACAGCAACTAGAAGGATGTGTAACTATGACATACAACTATCTACTGGGGCTTTGGGAAAAAAAAAACGAGGAGGAGTGGCAATAGATGTTAGCTCAGAGCCGGTCTTCCTCAGCAAAAAGAGGAGGATTAGCATGGATGTTAGCTCAGGGCTGATCTTCCTCAAAAAAAAAAAAAAAATTAATGAGGAAAAGCAGCACAGTGTCATGAAGGAAAAGACATACTGCTTTAAGGTAGAACACTTCATGCTAAAATTAAGGAAGTTCCAAGTTTAATAAGACCATGTGTAAGAACTAAACAAAAAAGTAGTAGTTTATAGCTTACTCTTCACTGGGTTGGTTATTTGATTTTTTAAAGTAAATTTTGTTGAGGTATAATTTGTATATAATAAAATGCATCCATAATAAGTATACAGTTCAAAGAGTACTGACAATTTTATATATATATAAATACCACATATACATATAATAAATATATATATATGGTATATGATATATACATATATACCACAGCCAAGACATAGAATATTTCTATGACTCCAAAACATTGTCTCATTTGTCTTTGCAGTCAAATCCCCCCAGCCTTAGCCTCAGGCAAACATTGATCTCTTTTCTGACATTATATATTTTATTTGGTCTGGAATTTTGCGTAAATGTGATCATATGGTATGTACTCGTACATACTATATGTATGTACGAGTTTTGTTTTTGCTCAGCATAACATTTTTGAGATTTATCTATATTACTGAGTATATCCAAAGTTCATTCCTTTTTATTGCCAAATAATATTCCATTGTGTGGATATACCATAATTTATCTATTCACTTGTTAATGGATATTTGGGTCATTTCTAGTCTTTGACTATTATGAATAAAACTTCTTTGAACATTCATAGACAAGCTTTGTGTGGACATATATTTTCATTTTTGCTGGATAAAAGCCTGGGAGTAAAATGGCTGGGTCAAATGATAAGTACATGTTTAGCTTTATAAGAAATTACTAAACTGTTTTCCAACGTGGTTGTATCATTTGTATTGCCATCAATAATGTAGATGAGTTCCAGTTGCTCTACATCCTTGTCAATACTTGATATTGTCAGTTTTTTTAATTTTACCCATATAGGTATTTTTTTAAGTGTCTAAACAAATATTTTGCCTGTTTTTAAATTTTTTTCTTTTTGTCAAGTTAAAGAGTCCTTTATATATTTTAGATACAAGTCTGTATTCAAATATATGTTTTATAAATATTTTCTGCCAGTCAGTGCCTTGTTTATTCCTATTCTTAGTGATGTCTTTTAATTTTCATGAAATCAAAGTTATTAATATTTTTATACTTTGGGCTTTTGTGTTCTACCTTAGAAATTTTACCTACCCCAAGGTTGCAAATATCATCTTCAATGTTTCTTCAAGAAGTTATAGTTTTAGCTTGTACATTTAGATATATGGTCTGTTTTGAGTTTTCATATAAAGTATAATAGAGTTGAGGTTCAGTTTTTTTATTTGGAATTCAATGATTATAGCACCATTTATTGAAAAGACTATCATTTCCCCCATTGAACTACCTTGGCACTTTTGTTAGAGATCAATTGAAAATGAATGTATGGATCTATTTCTATTCCCTCCTGTTGATATATATGTCTATCTTTAAACCAAAACCACACTGTATTGATTAATAGACCCTTCCAGTAGGTCTTAAAAATAGGAACATTAGATTCTCAAATTTGTTCTTCTTTCTCAAAATTATTTTTGCTTTTCTAGATCCTTTACTTTTCTATATACATTTTAGAATCAACTTACCACTTTCTACAAAGAGATTACAGTCATGCGTTACTTGATGACGGGGATACATTCTGAGAAATGCATTGTTTATAGCCTACTACACATTTAGGCTATATGGTACTAATCTTATGGGATCACCATCATATATGCTATCTGTTGTTGACCAAAACTGTATATGGAAGCTGTAGATTAATAAGGGGAAAATTGACATCTTTAAGACATTATCTTCCAATCCACAAAAAGATTTACCTGTATATTTATTTAATCTTTAAATTTGTTCACCAAAGTTTATTTTTCAATGCACAGGTCTTGCACCTATTTTTTCTTAAGTCTATCACTAAATATTTTGTGCTTTTTGACATTATCATAAATGGTATTAAAATTTTAATTTCATTTTTGAATTGTTTGTTGTTATTATGTAGCAATACAATTGATTTCTTTTTGTATCGACTTCATGTCCTATGACCTGGTTATTAGTTCTAATAGTTGTTCTGTAGATTTTCTTTTTAACATAAATTATCATGTCATGCTTGAACAAAGGCAGTTTTCCGTCTGTCTTTCCAATCTTTATGTCTTTTATTTCTTCTTTCTTGCCTTATAATAGTGGTCAGAACCTTCAGTACAATGTTGAATAGAATGAGGAGACTGGTCATCCTTTCATTGTTACTGATCTTAGGGGAAGATATTCAGTTTTTTACCATTAAATATGATGTTACCTCAAAGATTTATGTAGATGCTCTTTATCAGATTGAGGAAGTTCCCTTCTATTTTTAGTTTTCTGAGCGTTTTCTTCATGAATGGATGATGTTGAAGTTTTCTGAATCTATTGCATGATCATGTGTTATTTTTTTTCTCCTCTTCCCTATTAATATAGTAAATGCATTGATTGGTTTTCAGATGTTAAATCAATCCAGCATTCTTGGGATTAAAACCACTTTGTCATAATATATTATCCTTCTTATATACTGCTACAATTGATTTACTAATATTCTGTTAAGAATATTTGCATCTATGTTCATAAGGGGTATTGGCCTGTAGTCTTTTCTTGTAATGTCTTTGTTGGTTTTGATATCAGGATAAACCTGGCCTCATAAATGGAGTTGGGCAGTGTTCTTTTCTCCTCTATTTTCTGAAAAAATCTGAATAAAATCAGTATTATTTCTTAATGTTTGATAGAATTCAACTGTGAAGCCATCTGGGCTGGAGTTTTCTTTGTGGGAAGTTTGTAATGAAAAATTCAATTTCTGTAATAGTATAAAGTTGTAGAATTTATTGGCATAAAGTTGTGCATATTATTCCCTTACTATCCTTTTAATGTCTGTAGGATCTGTAGTGATGGCTCTTCTTTCATTTCTAACATTGGTAATTTGTGTTTTCTTTTTCTTGATTATTGTAGTGAGGGATTTATTAATTTTATTGATCTTTTCAAAGAACAAGCTTTGGTTCTTGGTTTATGTGATTTTTTTCTATTATTTATCCATTTTCCATTACATTGACTCCCACTCTTCTTTATTATTATTTTTTCTGTTCTCTTTGTTTTTGTTATTTTTCTAGCTTCTCAAGATAGAAACATATTACTGATTTGTGAAATCTTTTTTCTACTCTAAAATAAGCATTTTGCATTTAAATTGCCCTCTAAGCACTGCCTTAACTTCATCCCACATATTTTGATATGTTGTATTTTCATTGTCATTCAGTTTAAAATATTTTCTTATTTACCTTGTGACTTATAGCTTAGAAGGTATTATTTAATTTCCAAATATTTGGGAGTTTCCCAGATCATTTTTGTTACTGATTTCTGGTTTAAATCTATTGTGGGCAGAGAACATCCTTTGTATGATTTTAGTTCTTTAGTTGAGGTCTGTTTTATGGCCTGCGTATGGTCTATCTTACCATGTGCAATGTTCCATGTGCAGTTGAGAAGAATGTATATTTTGGTGTTATTGGTTTTATTATTCCATAATTTCAATTAGATTAAATTGGTTGCTAGTTTTGTTCAAGTCTTCTATATTCTTAGTTATTTTCTGTCTTCTTGTTTAAGCAATTACTAAATCATGTTTAAATCTCCAACTAGATTTGTGAATTTATTTCTTTCATTAGTTTGTAAAATTTTGCTTCATTTATTTTGAAACTTTGTTATTAGGTGTATACATCTTTAAAATTTTTATATCTTCTTGATGTAGTGAACATTTTATCATTATCAAATGTTCCTTTTTATACCTGATAATATTCTTTGACCCAAAGTCTGTTTTGTCTGATACTTATCTAGCTACCCAGATTTCTTCTGATTAGCGTTTGCGTGGTAAATCTTTTTACATTCATCCACTTTTCACATGTAGGTGTTTCTGAATTTAAAATATGTCTCTTGTAGACTGCATGTAGTTTGATTTTGATTTCTTATTGTGTCTAACAATCTATGCTTTTTTAATTGCAATCTCTATATGGGGGAGGGGTTGACAAACTTTTTTTTAAAGGGCCAGGTATTTTCAGCTTTACAGGACGTGTAGTCTCTGTCTCAACTATTCAGTTCTTCTATTGTAGTGTGAAAACTTACATAGATGATACATAAATGAATGAGTGTGTTCCAATAAAACTTTATTTACAAAACAAGTGGTAGGCCGGTGTTTGCCAACTCCTGTCTGGATCATTTGTATTTAATGTAATTATCAATATCATTGGGTTTCAGTCTACCATCTTGCGATTTTCCGCTTTGTCCTCTGTGTTTTTTTCTCTTTTATGTCTTCTTTTAGATTAATCAAGTGAAAATTCCTTTTATGTCTTCTTTTAGATTAATCAAGTGTTTTGTAGTATTCCATTTGATCTCTACTTATGGCTTATTAACTATACTTTTTTGTTCTACTTAATTAGTGGTTGCTCTAAAGTTTACAAAGTTCGTCTTTAATTTATCACAGTACACCTTCAAATAATATTACACCATTTTGTCTATAATGCAAATCCCTTACAACAGTTTACTTCCATTGTGTTCTTCTGTCCTTTGTGCTGTTTTTTAAAAATACATTTTACTTCTCCATATTTACTTTTCCACAATGCATTGTTATTATCTTTGTTTTAAAGAGTCAGTTATCTTTTTAAAAAATTTAAAAATAAGAAAAATTATTCTCTTTTTACTTACGTGTTTACCATATCTGGCATACTTCCTTTCTTTGTATAGATCTGAGCGTCCATCTATATATATCTTCCAGTTTCTTCTCATTATAATTGTTTTCCTTTAAAATCCTTGAGTATATTTATAATAGCTGTTTCAAAGTTATTTTCTGCTAATTCCATAATTTCTGTCCTTTCTGAGTTTGTTTCTTTTACTTGAATTTCTTCTTGATTTGGGTCATATTTTTCTGCATTTTTTCCATTTGTAGTAATGTTTGTTTTTTGTTTTTTTTTTACAAGAAACGTGTTTTTTATTGCGGTAACATTGGTGTGTAACATTGTATAAATTTCAGGTGTACGTCATTATACTTCTATAATTACATCATGTTCTCATGTTCACCACTCAAATACTAATTACAATCCATCACCACACACATGTGCCTAATTATCCCTTTTGCCTTCCTCCCCCCACCCACACCCCCCTGGTAACCACCAATCCAATCTCTGTCTCTATGTGTTTGTTTGTTGTTGTTATCTACTACTTAATGAGTGAGATCATACAGTATTTGACCTTCTCCCTCTGACTTATTTCACTTTGCATAATACCCTCAATGTCCATCCATGTTGTCACAAATGGCTGGATTTCATCGTTTCTTATGGCTGAGTAGTATTCCATTGTGTATATAGACCACATCTTCTTTATCCATTCGTCCCTTGATGGGCACTTAGGTTGCTTCCAAGTCTTGACTATTGTGAATAACGCTGCAATGAACACAGGGGTGCATATATCTTTACGCATTGGTGTTTTCATGTTCTTTGGGTAAATACGCTGCAGTGGAATAGATGGATCGTATGGTAGTTCTATCGTTGATTTTTTGAGGAATCTCCATGCTGTTTTCCATACTGGCTGTACCAGTTTGCACTCCCACCAGCAGTGTATGAGAGTTCCCTTCTCTCCACATCCTCTCAACACTTGTTGCTTGTCTTGTTAATTATAGCCATTCTGACAGGCGTGAGGTGATATCTCATTGTAGTTTTGATTTGCATTTCCCTAATAGTTAACGATGTTGAACATCTTTTCATGTGTCTGTTGGCCATCTGTATATCTTCTTTGGAGAAATGTCTGTTCAGGTCTTTTGCCCATTTTTTAATTGGGTTGGTAGTTTTTTTGTTGTTGAGATGCATGAGTTCTTTATATATTTTGAGGATTAACCCCTTATCAGATATATGGTTTGCAAATATCTTCTCCCAATTGTTAGGTTGTCTTTTCGTTTTGTTGATGGTTTCCTTTGCTGTGTAGAAGCTTTTTAGTTTGATGTAGTCCCATTTGTTTATTTTTTCTATTGTTTCTCTTGCCCGGTCAGACATGGTGCTTGAAAATATGTTGCTAAGCCCGATGTCAAAGAGCATACTGCCTATGTTTTCTTCTAGAAGTTTCACAGTTTCAGGTCTTACATTCAAGTCTTTAATCCGTTTTGAGTTACTTTTTGTGTATGGTGTAAGGCAATGGTCTACTTTCATTCTTTTGCATGTGGCTGTCCGGTTTTCCCAACACCATTTGTTGAAGAGACTTTCCTTTCTCCATTGTATGTTCTTGGCTCCTTTGTCAAAGATTAGCTGTCCATAGATGTGTGAGTTTACTTCTGGGCTTTCGATTCTATTCCATTGATCTGTGTGTCTGTTTTTGTGCCAGTACCATGCTGTTTTGGTTACTATAGCTTTGTAGTATATTTTGAAATCAGGGAGTGTGATATCTCCAGCTTTGTTCTTTTTTCTCAGGATTCCTTTAGCTATTTGGGGTCTTTGTTTTCCCTATAAATTTTAGGATTCTTTGTTCTATTTCTGTGAAAAATGTTGTTGGAACTTTGATAGGGATTGCATTGAATCTATAGATTGCTTTAGGAAGTATGGACATCTTAACTATGTTAATTCTTCCAATCCAAGAGCATGGAATATCTTTCCATTTCTTTGTGTCTTCTTCAATTTCTTTCAGCAATGTTTTATAGTTTTCCGTGTACACTCTTTCACCTCTTTGGTTAAGTTTATTCCTAGGTATTTTATTCTTTTTGTTGCAATTGTAAATGGGATTGTATTCTTAATTTCTCTTTCTGCTACTTCGTTGTTAGGGTATAGAAATGCAACTGATTTTTGTATGTTGGTTTTGTATCCTGCAACTTTACTGTATTCGTTTATTACTTCTAAAAGTTTTCTGGTGGATTCTTTAGGGTTTTCTGTATATAAAATCATGTCATCTGCAAATAGTGACAGTTTCACTTCTTCCTTTCCAATTTGGATCCCTTTTATTTCTTTTTCTTGCCTGATTGCTCTGGCTAGGACTTCCAATACTATGTTAAATAGGAGTGGTGAGAGTGGACATCCTTGTCTGGTTCCTATTAGAGGCATAGCTTTCAGTTTTTCACCATTGAGAACGAAATTAGCTGTGGGTTTGTCTTATATGGCCTTTATTATGTTGAGATACTTTCCTTCTATACCATTTTATTCAGAGTTTTTATCATAAATGGATACTGTACCTTGTCAAATGTTTTCTCTGCATCGATTGAGATGATCATGTGATGTTTATTCTTCATTTTATGAATGTGGTGTATCACATTGAATGATTTGTGAATGTGGAACCATCCCTACATCCCTGGAATAAATCCCACCTGATCATGGTTTATAATCTTTTTAACGTATTGTCGTATTCGATTTGCTAGTATTTTGTTGAGGATTTTTGCATCGATGTTTATCAGTGATATTGGCCTGTAATTTTCTTTTTTTGTGCTGTCCTTGTCTGGTTTTGCTGTCGGGGTAATATTGGCTTTGTAGAATGAGTTAGGGAGCTTCCCCCCCTCCTCAATTTTTTGGAAGAGTTTGAGAAGGATAGGTATTAAGTAAGTCTTCTTTGAATGTTTGGTAGAATTCACCAGGGAAGCCGTCTGGTCCTGGACTTTTATTTGGGGGGAGGTTTTTGATTACTGTTTCGATCTCCTTACTGGTGATTGGTCTAGTCAAAGTCTCTATTTCTTCTTGATCCAGTTTCGGAACATTGTATGATTCTAAGAATTTATCCATTTCTTCCAGATTGTCCAATTGGTTGGCATACAGCTTTTCACAGTACTCTCTTATAATCTTTTGTATTTCTGAGGTATCCATTGTCATTTCTCCTCTTTCATTTCTGATTTTACTTATTTGTGCCTTCTCTCTTTTTTTCTTGGTGAGTCTAGCTAAAGGTTTGTCAGTTTTGTTTATCTTTTCAAAGAACCAGCTCTTGGTTTTATTAATTTTTTCTATTATTTTTTAGTCTCTATTTCATTTATTTCTGCTCTGATTTTTATTATCTCCCTTCTTCTACTGATTTTGGGCTTTGTTTGTTCTTCTTTTTGCAGTTCCTTTAGGTGCCTTATTAGATTATTTATTTGAGATTTTTCTTGTTTGTTGAGATAGTCCCGTATTGCTATAAATTTCCCTCTTAGAATCGCTTTTGCTGTATCCCACAAATTCTGGCATGTTGTATTTTCATTTTAATTTGTCTCCAGGTATTTTTTGATTTCTCCTTTGATTTCTTCGTTGACCCAATTGTTATTCAGTAGCGTTTTGTTTAATCTCCATGTATTTGTGGCTTTTCTGATTTTCTTCCTATGGTTGATCTCTAGTTTTATACCGTGTGGTCAGAAAAGATGCTTGGTATTATTTCAATCTTCTTAAATTTATGTAGACTCATTTTGTGGCCTAATGTGTGATCAATCCTGGAGAATGTTCCACGTGCATTTGAAAAGAACGCGTATTCTTTGGTTTTTGGATGGAATGTTCTGTATATATCTACGAGGCCCATCAGTTCTAGTGTATCATTTAAGGCCAATGTTTCCTTATTGATCTTCTGTTTGAATGATCTATCCGTTGGTGTAAGTGGACTGTTCACAGTATTATTGTGTTACTGTCCATTTCTCTTTTTATGTCTGTTAATAATTGCTTTATACATTTAGGTGCTCCTGTGTTGGGTGCATAGATATTTACAAGTGTTATATCCTCTTGTTGGATTATTCCCTTGATCATTATGTAGTGCCCTTCTTTGTGTCTTGTTACAGTTTTTGTTTTAAAGTCTATTTTGTCTGATATGAGTATTGCTACCCCAGCTTTCTTTTCATTGCCATTTGCATGGAGTATCTTTTTCCATCCCTTCACTTTCAGTTTGTGAATGTCTTTAGGTCTGAAGTGTGTCTCTTGTATGCAGCATATATATGGGTCTTGTTTTTTTATCCAATCAGCCCCACTATGCCTTTTAACTGGAGTATTTAGTCCATTGACATTTAAAGTAGCTATTGATAAGTATGTACTTATTGCGATTTTTTAACGTTTTTTCCTCAGTGTTTTAACAGTTCTTCTCTGTTCCTTTCTTTTCTTACTCTCTTCCCTTGTGGTTTGTTGGCTTTCTTTAGTATTATGTTTGGGTTCCTTTCTCTTAGTTTTTTGTGTATTATTATAGTTCGCTGTTTTGTGATTACCATGGGGTTCATATACAATAACCTACGTATATAGCAATCTATATTAAGTTGATGGTCTCTTTAGTTTGACCTCTATCTGAAAGCTCTACTCTTTTTCTCCCCTCCTCCCACATTTTATGTTTTTGATGTCATATCTAACCTCATTTTTTAAAAATTTATTTATTTTATTTATTTAGTGTGTTTGTGTCTGTGTGAGGAAGATCAGCCCTGAGCTAACATCCATGCCAATCCTCCTCTTTTTGCTGAGAAAGACTAACCCTGAGATAACATCCGTACCCATCTTCCTCAGCTTTATATGGGACACCACCACAGCTTGGCCTGACCAGTGGTGTGTCGGTGGGCACCCAGGGTTCCGAACCCGGGCCGCCAGCAGTGGAGCGTGTGCACTTAACCACTACACCACAGGGCCGACCCTAACCTCAATTTTTTTGCATTTGTATCCCTTACCCTCTTATCATGGAAATAGGTAATTTTTCCTATTTTTCGTCATCTCTTTTCCCCTTAAATAAGTCCCTTTAGCATTTCTTGTAGTACTGGTTTCTTGGTGACAAACTCCTTTAATTTTTGCTTGTCTGGGAAATTTTTGATCTCTCCTTCCATTTTGAATGTTAACTTTGCTGGTTAGAGTATTGTTGGCTGTAAGTGTTTTCCTTTTAGCACTTTAAATATATTGTCCCACTCTCTTCTAGCCTGTAAGGTTTCTGCTGGGAAGTCAGCTGATAGCCTTATGTGGTTTCCTTTGTATGTAACTTGTCTTTCTCTTGCAGCTTTTAGGATTCTCTCTTTATCTTTAATTCTGGACATTTTAATTATGATGTGTCTTGGTGTGAACCTCTTTCAGTTTCTCTTGTTTGGTGCTCTCTGCTTCCTGTACATGGATGTCTGTTTCTTTCCTTAGGTTAGGGAAGTTTTCAGCTATTATTTCTTTGAATAGATTCTCTGCCCCTTTTGTCTCGCTCTTCTCCTTCTGGGACACCTATAACACGGATGTTAGTGGCTTGATGTTGTCCCAGAGGTCCCTTAGACTGTCCTCACTCTTTTTAAGTCTTTTTTCTTTTATCTGTTCAGCTTGAATGATTTCTTCTAGTCTTTAGTCCAGCTCACAGATCCGTTCTTCTGTATCCTCTGCTCTGCTTTTAAGTCCCTCTAGTGAATTTTTCATTTTCACTATTGTATTCTTCATTTCTGGTTGGTTCTTTTTTATATCTTCCATTTCTTTGTTGACGTTCTCACTGAGTTCGTCCATTCTTCTCCCCAGATTGGTGAGCATCCTTAACACTCTTTGTTTGAACTCTTTGTCGAGTAGGTTGCTCATTTCTGTTTCACTTAGTACCTTTTCTGGGGTTGTAGTAATTTTTCATTGGATGTTGTATATTGTGAATATTTTTATATTGAGAGTCTCGATTTTGTTTTCTTCCTTTAAATGTGTTAAGTAACTTGTAGATGAGCTTAATCCTTTTGAGGCTTGTTTTTGAGCTTTCTTTGGATGAGTCCAGAGTAGCCTTTATTCTAGAGTTTGCTCAGCCCTAATAAAAAGGCATGATTCTTCTTGGGTCTCTACTGAATGCCATAGTGGTTGAAACTTTGAATCTTGCTCTGAAATTTTTCTGCTTATAGGTCCCTAGTGGTTTTCTTGCCTGGTTCATGTAATTTTATCCTATGCATACACAGATTACTATTCATCAACAGATTCCATCCTTCTACTCTAGTTCTCTAATCCTGCTGTTTCCAGCTATCTTAGCCTTCCCAATTTCTGACCTCTGTTTTCTAACTCAATGAGACTGTCATGCTTTGCTTGGGTTCTCTGGTTCTACACTGACAGAAAGTGCCTCCAGGCAGAAAGCTAGAGAGATTATACGACTTACCTTGTTGCATGTATCACAGTCCTGGCCAATTTCTAAGAACATCTGATTCATGTATTTTGTGAGTTTTCTAGTCATTTACGGTTGAAGGGCAAGTCCAGTACCAGTTATTTCAACATGGAAAGAAGTGGAAATTTTATTTATTTGATGTGTGATCCTCTGAGACAGATTTAGACTTTCAAAAGGCCCCTAGTAAGACCTGGATGAGTTCTTATTCCCTTTAAAATATCATTCACTTTTCTTTAAATCTTTCAAAAATAAGACTACATCTAGAATGCATCTTTAGATAGAACACCAATATCATCAGGCTCTTCCTTCCTTTATTTAGAAAGACCTCTTTCGGGGCCAGCCTGGTAGCGTAGTGGTTGAGTTCACGCACTCCACTTTGGTGGCTCAGGGTTTGCGGGTTCAGATTCTGGGCACGGACCTACACACCATTCCTCAAGCCATGCTGTGGCGGTGTCCCATACACAAAGTGGAGGAAGATGGGCATAGATGTTAGCTCAGAGCTGATCTTCCTCACCAAAATAAAATAAAATAAAATAAAATAAAATAATAAAATAAAATAAAATAAAAAAGTAAAATAATAAAATAAAAAATAAAATAAAATAAAAATGTAAAAATGGGCCAGCCTGGTGGCATAGTGGTTAAGTTCATGTGCTCTGCTTTGGTGGCCCAGGGTTTGCAGATTCAGATCCCGAGCGCTGACCTACACACCGCTTATCAAGCCATGCTGTGGCTGCGTCCCATATATAAAATGAAGGAAGATGGGCACAGCTGTTAGCTCTGGGGCAATCTTCCTCAACAACAAAAGAGGAAGTTCGGCAATGGATGTTAGCTCATGGCCAATCTCCCTCACCAAAAAATAAAATAGAATAAATAAAAAGACCTCTTTAGGGTCCAGCCCAGTGGCATAGGGGTTAAATTTGGTGCACTCCACTTCGGTGGCCCAGGTTCATGGGTTCGGAGCCTGGGTGCAGACCTACACGACTCATCAAGCCATGCTGTGGTGGCAACTGACGTACAAACTAGAGGAAGATTGTCACAGATGTTAGCTCAGGGCCAGTCTTCCTCAAGCAAAAGGAGGAAGATTGGCAACAGATGTTAGCCCAAGGCCAATCTTCCTCACCAAAAAAAAAAAAAAAAAGACCTCTTTATTTTTACACCATAATTTTGGATTCTTTTCTGTATCAGCAAGACTCAAAACAAAAATAAGGTTTCTAACATTAGATTTTCCCCTTTGATAATTCTCTGTCCATAATGCCACGTCCTCCTCCCTTAGTAAATTCTTATTCAGTCCTTCTTAAATGTTTGATGTTTTTCTGAACTACGTTATGGTACCAGCAAAAGTGAGTTAGAATCCCTTCTTCGAGTACTTGAGAAAATGGGGAGTGAGACCTCAAATTGAGGGAGAATTCAAGGCTGCTGGGGTTTGTTTTGTTTTTACTGTTTCATATTATACAGGCTTAAATGTCCTTCTATAACCTAAGTAATTTTGATGTTTTAAATGAGACAGAAAACCAATGTAAGTGTTGAAAATAAAAATTTTAAAGTACAAGAAAAATTTAAGACTAAACAATCCTTAAAATTGGTTAATATGTTCTTATCTCAACACGTTAATTAGATTTATTTTTAACAATTAAATCAATCTTTACAACATATCTGAAGTCAAGAAAGTACAAGTATATTTGCCAGGCAGGTGAGGGTGGGGGAATTAAAATGGTCTATAATGTTAGGGAGGAGTGGTGGAGGTCCAGAGAGTCAGAGGCTCTGCACCATGACCTTTAAGTCCTTTTCAGCTGCTTGTTCATCTGGCCTGATAAATTAAAGTTTTTGAAGACACTAGCGTACTAACAAAACATTAAACCGACATGTTTGTCATTGTCAAATCATGATAATCATTATTAAAATTGTCAGTCTTATTTATTTATAGTAGTTTTTGAAGAATAGTGCTAATAATAACCCCTTTTTCTGTCACATATTTTTTAACTTTTTTTCATACATTTTTTCTTATGGAGTTTTAAAAATTTATGCATGTTTATCTATTAATCTTTTCCTTCATAGTTTCTCAGTTTTTAAATCATGCTTAGAAAAGCTTTTCACATCCCAATATTATTTTTTAAAAAGTTCTCCCTTGGGGCCAGCCTGGTGGCATAGCGGTTGAGTCCGTGCGCTCTGCTTCAGCAGCCCCAGGTTCTCAAGTTCAGATCCCGGGCGCAGAGCTACACCACTCATCAAGCCATGCTGTTGACCCACATACAAAATAGAGGAAGCTAGCCACAGATGGTAGCTCAGAGCCAGTCTTCCTCACACAAACAAAAAATGTTTTTCCACATTTTCTCCTAGCATTTTATGATTTAACTATATTTACATTTAAATATTTAACCATCTGGCATTTATTCTCTCTTTTTTTTAACTTTGTTTTTGTTGAGGTGAAAGTCACATAATATAGAATTTAACCATTTTAGAGTAAACAATTTATTGGCATTTAGTACATTCCAAAATATTTTCATCAGCCCAAAAGGAAGCAGTTACTTCAAATTCCCCAGCCCCTGTCAACCAACAATTTGCTTTCTGTCTCTATGGGTTTACCTATTCTGGATATTTCATATAAATGGAATCATACAATAGGTAACCTTTTCTGTCTAGCTTGTTCCGCTTAATGTTTTTGAGGTTCATCTTCATTGAAGCATGTATCAATACTTCATTCATTTTTATGGCTGAATAAGATTCCATTGTATTGTATATACCACAATTTCTCTATCCATTCACCCATTAATGGACATTTGGGTTGTTTCCACCTTTGGCTATTGGGAATAGTGCTACTATGAATATATGTGTACAAATATTTGTTAAGTACCTATTTTCATTTCTTTTAGATATATACTTAAGAGTGGAATTGTGGTATTTATTCTTATATATTGGTATTCATTCTTTATATATTTTTATATAAACATTGAGATATAAATTCAGCAATATTTATTTATTTATTTAGTCAAAAGGCTAGTCTTTTATCTTAGTTCCATTTCTTGTTGTCTTTCTTTTATTAATTTAAGGTGCTTACTTTGTCATATACTAATCCTGTAGGTACTTGTTTTTATTTCTTAACTGTTTGGTTCCATTGTTCTGTCTGTTAGTCTGTGTGCAGTACCACAGGTTCTCCCTACCCCTGCTCATATAATTACTGTTTTAATATTTGGATAGGAAAGTCTGCTCCCTACCTCCCTACCCCCATCCCCACTTATTCCTTTTGTCATAATTTTCTTTGCTAGTTGCACATGTTTATTTCTCCAGATAAATCTTTCATTTCTTTCTATCAGTAACATTATAAATACTTAATATCTTCTTGACAGTCACATGGGAAATTACTGTTTTAATTTGTACTTAAGAAAATGGTCACGAATCCCATCTCTAAATGGAAATGGAAATTCATTGTGCACTATAGTGCAGTTGTTAATCAGTGACATTGCGGTAAATGAAGTTTCACATTTTTAGGTGGACTGTGTTTTTTTTTAGCTTTAAAATCTGAAGGGGATGATTACTATATTAATGGTGCCTGGACTATTGACTGGCCTAGGAAGTTTGATGTTGCTGGGACAGCTTTTCACTACAAGAGACCGACTGATGAACCAGAATCCTTGGAAGCTCTAGGTCCAACTTCAGAAAATCTCATTGTCATGGTAAATGTGTCTTTGCCACTTCATTTCTGCTGTTTGTAATCTGCCCTGTGAGGTAGAAATGGGCAGGCTTTATTATCTCTGTTTTACTGGTGGTGAAATTAATGTAAATAAAGGTAAAATGGTTTGCCTAAGTGTGTAAAATATGTGTAAAGTTAAGGCCACAGTGCTCTTTCCATATGACTGTTTGATCTTTTCAACGCCTGCTTGAATATTTTTATAACCAAATAAGGCAGGTGAGAGAAATGGCTCCAAATTACCCATGAAAATGGAAGGAGAAAGTTCAATATAAGTGCATGTGTTCTAAAAGTTGTCTTAAATTTCCCATGAGGCTTACTTCGTGACATTTTCTTCTTCAAAAGAAATAATAAATATCTGAATGAAGGCTCATTGTATTTTAATTATCTTCACCAGTTGTTTTCAATGGCAGGTTCTGCTTCAGGAACAGAATTTGGGAATTAGGTATAAGTTCAACGTTCCCATCACTCGGACTGGCAGTGGAGACAATGAAGTTGGCTTTACATGGAATCATCAGCCTTGGTCAGAATGCTCAGCTACTTGTGCTGGAGGTAAGACACCCACTAGGCAGCCCACCCAGAGGGCAGGATGGAAAGCACAACATATTCTGAGCTATGCTTTGTGTTTGCTAAAGAAGCTAATTGGAAACATTTCTTGCAGGTTTGCTTCAAGCTGTAATTTAGCAAAAGAAACTTTGCTTTAATTATATTATATTCCGTTTGTTTTTAACCTCATGTAATTTGTACAGATTTGTTGGTAAAATTCATCTTGGCACAATGAGTGTCTCTGCTGGTGCTTCTCCCAAGACTATCTTGAAGGTGGGCTGTTTGCTTTTCGTGAACGCATTCTTGGTAAAGAACATCAAGAGTTTTAAATAAGAAAATGAGCAAGAATCAGACGGCACAGATGCAACTTCTTGTAATGGGGGACGAGAATGTATGTCTGTGTGCTTGTGTGTTTGTGTTTGTGTGCTTGTGTGTTTCCCACAATCCTATTCAAACTCCCTTCTCCAGCCATCAAAGTTAAGGGACTATATACTGGGAAACTACAATAATTACTGGTGCCTGGGTCTCTGGGTTAATGGTGTATGCTGACCCCATTATAGTCCCTCAGAGAGGTAGCTGCTAGGCGGTGGTTGGTGATGTGTTGGTTGTCCCATGTGCGTTTTTCATGGGTGCCTTTTCCCCACAATTTACTCTATTCCTAATCCTCCTCCCTCTAGTGGCCACCAATGCAATTCTTTACCTCTGGCTGGGAGAGCAGGACAGTTGGCTTCCTTCAAAGCCAACACCCTTGCTGCTGCATGGACTGGTGAGTAGAAGTGCTGTGCAAGCAGCATCTTCCTTCTCTCTGGAGACTAAATGCATCGCCTCCACCGTACACCTTGATCCCAATAGGCAAGGAAACAAACCCATCCCTCAGGCCTAGGCTGGACTAGAGCACGTCACCATCCAAAAGCAAAGACTAAATTTTGAATAGTGATATTTAGAATGGGAGAAATTGAAATAAAGTGAATCATCCCATTTTACCCCGTATTCCAATGTATTACCTATTTTCCCTTTCTAAACTACTCAGAAACATATGATTTAACATGGACTTTATCCTATCTTGTCCTGTACTCGTTGAATCTCTAAACACCTCTGATTCTTAAGGCTTGAATCGGAGAAATTATTTTCACAGAAATGATTATCATGTAATGGATTCAGTATTTTTGGACTCATATAGAATTAAATCATTGATTGACTACAACTCGAACTTCAGTAAACACTATACCAACTAAAAAAACAAAAAAGCAAATGAGTAATAATGGTTTCTCCTATGTGAAGTGTCATGAAATGTGGTTATGTATAATTTGTGGCAAATTTTAAAAGATTTCTAATTCCCATCCGTTTTATGTGTGAAATGGCTGGTGATTTATAATGTAAAGTTTAAAAAACTATAGGGCTTTACTATTTCTTTTAATAAAATAAAGGATATTTGAAATTAATTGTTCAAGTGAATGCCATTATATTATATTTTAGTGGCATTTATGATATAACTTTCTTTGTTCCAATTAAATTCCTTTTTATTCAATCTATAAATTAATTTCCTCATTTTCACATACCAAAAAAAGTTTCTTGATAACAATATATACATAATTCAGGCCCTGAAGTAAGATGGGATAAACTTATTAAAGAAGAATCAAAATAATTCAAAGTTTAGGAAATCTACTGAGGAAAGTCTAAATGTTGAGGTTGATTAGCTTGGAGAAGAGAAGGCTGAGGGAAAGTATATTAGTATCTTCAAGTATGTGACAGAATGTTGAATGGGAAATTCTTAGTGCCTGTTCATCTTTGTACTGAAAATTGCTATATTTGGGGATGGTTTAGACACAGTCTTGTCTGAGGCCAAGGAGGGATTATGTGAATTCTCAATGTTCCTTCTAACCCTATGATTCTTTTGTTCAAAAAGGAGATAGTTCTACAAAAAAGAAAAAAAAAAAAAAGACCAGGAGAACTGAATTTAGAAGAAAACCTATGATTTTATGAAAGTAAAGAATTATGAAAAATCTTAAACAAGTCGTCTTCTTTTCCATAGCACTTGTATTGAGAAATCATAATACAAAAGTGATTTCTTATGATAGGGGATAAAACAAACAAATAAACAAAAATACATGAGGAAAAAGAAAAGCCCCTGGAGGGAGAATTTTCTCTTCTTTCTTCTTTATATTTCTTTCTTCTGTTCTGGAGCTACTGATCCTAGATACTTGAGGTGGTTCTTGGAACCGGAATTCTGCTCAGTTGTGAGTGATGTGACAGCATTCATGAGGCCATTGCCTTCTTTGGAAGAGAGGTGTACAGTGCTTGAAAGTTGGTGGGCATAGTGTAAAGAGCTGCAATTTGTCTTGCTTGGTAGGTGGTTCTCAAAGTATGGTCCCTAGACCAGCAGCATCAATATCACCTGAGAATTTATTAGAAATGTTAATTTTGGGGCCCCCCTCTCAAACTTACTGAATAGAAACTCTCTGGGTGGGGCCCAAAAATCTATGTTTCAACAACCTCTCCAGGTGATTCTGATGTTCGCTCAAGTTTGAGTACTACTTGTTTTGGTTGACAGAGAAACTGAAACCTAGCCCTCTAGACACATAGAATCTACATCTTATCACTGAAGTCTGTGCATCCCACCAGACTCATTTTGCACCTAGAACCATGTCTGGAGCATACTAGGCACTCAATAAATGTTTATGGATGAGTGAATGAACAAAAGGAATTATTTTGGCAATCATATATTTGTGCTAGTTCTTTCCGGGGTGAGAAATGAGTGTTTAGAATTGCTAATTTTCTTAAGAGGTGGAGCAAAGGGATTGCCTGAGAGAGACAGCATAATTTTAGTTAGCATGGATAGGTAAAACCAAGCTCTTCTCTTTTATTTTCTCTACTTTGAATAGGTGGAAAATATTTCCTAGGATATAGAATGCATATATCAATTATTGGAGTTGTTCTTCCTATACATACCCCACTTTTAACCTCAAGTGCTTTACATACAGGAGGCTTATGATTGAGGGAAGTAAAATCCCTTAGGATTCAGGAATCTTGATCAAACTAGAGAGCCAGAGTCATGTGCTTGGTAATGGTAAATGGAACTGCATCCATAGTTAAGGAACCCATAGTTCCATAGTTAGGGAAAGATAAAGAGACTTTATCTTTCAGGATAAAGTCATTTCTATCTAGTTTTCACTCAGGAGCTAAGGATCAATACCAAAGTCAGTTCTTAAACGGGATACTCCACTCTCATCTTTCCAGGGTAGTGCTAGGTGTCTTGAGGCTGCCAGAACTTTTAAAAATGGAAAAAGAGAAAACAAGAAAGATCTCAAAGAACTTTCTATTGCAATCTCACAATGTTCTCATCTACTACTGTGTTGCATATAGTTTATTAATGGCAAGATCTTTGGACTTTGAGTTTGGGAGCAATGTTGGTAGCTTTCTCTTATGAGATCTTTTAAGATAAGAAGTTTTGAGACTGTTTTTCTGTTGCTTAGCAGACCCAATGACAAATCTGATGCTGCAGGAAACATTGCTGGTGATTCAGTCCAAGAAATGGTCTTTTCTCTGAGTCAGTGATGAAACACTTCCTTAGCCTAAATAAGAACATTGAGGTGCTATGGAGTGTTGTCTTCAGGATGAATGTGATTTTTAAGATGTAGTTGTGACTCTTCCTCTGAGAGGAATGAAGGGCAGTGGATTAAAACTCGGCTATTTTCTGAACCATTGTTATTCCTACTAGAGTTTTGTTTCTTTACTCCTTATCCAAAGTATTTTATACTCTGTAATTCATCTGACTCCCAAATTTATATACTACCATTGTATTCATGATTAATGTATTAATTGATACAGCTTGGCTGGGTAGTGAGAATTGTATTATTTTGAAATACAAAGCTTTAAGAGTTTTTTTTAAGTAGTAATTTATGCCAGTATGCCTTTGCACTGTGACTTTTAAAGGTTCAAATAACAAATATTGTATATTCATCTTTTGATTTTAGTCGTACATAGTCTCTTTTTACTAATGTTTGGCTGGATGTGTAGTTCTCAAATTTTAGCATGCATCAGAATCACCTGGATGTCTTATTCAAACAAGATTGCTAGGTTCTGCCTCCAGTTTCTGATTCATTAGGTCTGAATTCTTGGGGTAGACTCCAAGAATTTGCATTTCTAACAAGTTTCCAGGTAATGCTGGTGCTATTGGTTTGGGAACCATACTTCGAGAAACATTGGGCTAGACACTTAGATTTCATAACGTAAGTGCCTATTAAAACAAAGCGACAAATCTTTTAGGTAATAATCCATATTATAGGTGTAATCCACATTACAACTAGTCTTTTTAATGATAAATAGTTCTGCTCCTCAGTTGTGTAATAATAAATAAAATTTTACAGTTTATAAAACATTCTCTGGTGCCCTGTTACATTTGATCATCCTCAACAGCACCGTGAGGTAGTCATTGCTATTATTCTTGTTATTTTATAGATAAAACTCAAGTGAAGTAACTTGCTAAAATCAAGACTTAGAAATTGAGTCTCCAGTGATTTTTTTTGTTATGAGCATTTTCTTTCATAATAAAAATGGTCCTTGAAGGGAAATTTTTCACCAGGTGGCCACCTTGATAGGGGAACGTGACATATCTCCACTCAAAAATATCTCCTTGGGCCGGCCTGGTGGCGTTAGCAGTCAAGTTCGTACATTCTGCTTCATTGGCCCAGGGTTCGCCAGTTTGGATCCTGTGTGTGGACCTACTCATTGCTCATCGAGCCATGCTGAGGTGGCATCCCACATAGAAGAACTAGAAGGACCTACAACTAGGATATACAACCATGTACTGAGGCTTTGGGGAGAAAAAAGAAAAAGAGGAAGATTGGCAAGGGTTACCTCAGGGCCAATCTTCCTCAAAAGAAAAAAAAGATAGTCTCATCTGATTTCATGAGACTAAAAATATGTAAAAATATTTAAAAATTTTTTTAAAAAGTAACTAAAAATATTTAAAAAAAGAAATCTCCTTTACTAGCTTTGAAATTTCATTTTTTCAAATACTTTCCCTAAAGCAATGGTTTTCAACTTTGGGTGTACATTGGAATCACTTGGAGAACTTCAAAAAAATTCTGATGTTTGGGCCCATCCCTAGAGATTCTGATTTAATTCATTAGGAGTGTGGCCTGAATTTTAAGAACTCCCTAGGTAATTCTAATGTGCAGCCAAGGTTGATAAGAACTACCTTTGAGGCTGATTGAAGTTTATTTGGTTTTCAAATAATTTACATTCAGATGCAAATACCTCTGGGAGCATTACTAATTCAGGTCTCTGTTATTAATTGGCTACTAGTTGAATGCAAGGTTAATAAGAGTTAGGTATAAGTATCTGGAGTGCAAAAGTAGAGGGGGCAATAGAGAAGGGAATGAAAAAAGTGGTAGAATGCCAATTAATTTCATAATTTTGTTTAGTGTGGCCATTGACCTTGTACATGCCTATAGAAAGCTTTTTCATAGCTCAGTTTGTTTACATTACTTTCTTCTTTACTTGATGGATCATTTATAAGCATCTAATTAATACTTTTAAAACTGACTGAAATTGTGCTAAATATTGCTTCTTGGCCTTTTAGCTAAGATCAAGTGAAATTGTGCTAAACAGATTTTCTGAAATTCTTCCTTCTAATTTCAAGTTTCTATGGTCCTCAGGGAGCTATAATGAATAAATGGTTATATACTCAACTAACTTTAATTTAGACCCACAAGTCAGAATATAAGAGTCATATGGCCCCTGTTTTAACTCAATATTTATAAAAACTGATAACAAACATTTTTTTTCTCTTTGTGATTTATAATTCTAATCAGAGGAGGCTTCCTATTGTTTTGGGAAATTGTTCCATTAGGGAATGCATCTTTGCAAAATGCAGCAGTATTCATGATAATTTCCTTCCCTACCTTTCTGGATGTGTCTCATTTCCCACTATTCCCTCCCCACCCCCCCACCGCCGCCCTACCCTCTGTCCCCAACATCCCTAATTCCTCCTCTTATTTAATACAATGGTTAGGCTTTAAAGCAAAACCTTCCAAAGCCAATTAACTGAGAGTTGGTGCTGTACTGTTACATTCAACTTTGCACCTGTTCTATTATAAGAGACACCTTAAGAATGCTTTATTTGTGGTGCAAAGAAAGGCAGACATACATATATATTTTGCATATATTAGTTTTAAATTTATACTCTAAGTATACAGTCTTTGTCCTGTGATCCACTCTAGTGACACTTCTGATTACTTTCTCCAAATTGTTTTTTCTAGGATTTTCTTTCTTCCTCTTTGTGTAGAAATACAAAAATTGCATACCAAAGAACTCAATTTGATCAGGTTTCTGCTGACAAACAGAGGCATCTCTCTGCTAAACATTGCCTGGCAGCTCAGGGGAAAAAAGATAAGCTACAGCTATGCTTAGATTGAGGAGGAAGAAGGAGACAGGTTTATTTTTAGAGGCAATTTTGGTTTTGTTTGAAGATTAAAGAGCACAGATTTTCTTACATATACTATGGGGTTATTCAGGAATGTTTCTGATCAATTGTATTGACCATTTAAAATGTTATCGTTACTTTTTCTTTTACATTTACGTAGCCTAATTAATTTTTCTTGTATGTTTCATGCTTATTTTATTTAGATGCTTATTTTATTTATTATTCCTTTTCTTCCCTGGAGGTCATCTTAAGCCTAATTTGTGCATGCGTGTGTGTGTGTGTGTGTGTGTGTGTGTGTGTGTGTGTGTGTGTAGCATATAAACTTAAAAGACATTCTATGTATTTCTTCTTTCCAGCTAGGACAAAATCTTTTTATTTTACTTTTTGTGATTTCACCTGATTCATGTGGATTCTTATACATATTGGAGCTGGTTTCTACTCTTTAAGATTTTTAAGATGCTTTACATAGTTTCCAACTACTGTTTTGTATTTTACTGATTTAGGACCATATTTTTCAGACTGCACCATGGTGCCCCAAGGCACTGCAGCAGATTCAGAGGCACTGCAGAATATTGTTCATTTTCAATGGAAACACAGATTATTGTACACCACACAGATTATTACTATTAACTTATTTGATAGTACTATTTAATAAGTGAAATTCTTAGATATTTTTTTCTGCCTAGGAAGTGCTGAAAAAATTACTGAGACACTAAAGGTGCCATGAACAAAGAAAGTTTGAGAATTCTTGATTTAAAGTCAAACAAGTGTCGTCAAAGTTGGATAAAAAATAATCACCTCCCTTCCTTTCAATAGATGCTGAATTTCATTTCATAAAAGGAAAAAAATTCATATAAACTTCTTATTCAGGGTCCTGGTGATGTTCAGAGTTTAAAAATAGAGACTCTTCTGTACTTCCAGTTAAGGAACTAGAAGTCTGGAATAATATGTAAATTTCTCCTTCATATCTATATTAAGTATTCCTTCTGATGTGTCCTCCTGAGTATGTTTCCTTCCTTTGTCTCTGTTAGTTCAGTTTAAGATTGGTGGGTGATTAAAGCAAAAACAAAACAAAACAGAAGAGGAAAAAGAAAGAAAAAGAAATTATGTATTTAAAAGAGCCCCTGATAGCAAATTCTTGTTTGCAACTTACTACCTAACAAGTAATAATCTATGCTATTCTAATTATTAATAGCATACTTTTACAATTATTTAAATTAATCTATCATGCAGATTGCCTTGGCCCTTTTAAAATGTTGGATATTTCTACATTGTTTCAATGGAACCATTATATGTTCATGTTATATATTTTATTGTTTTCAAGAATGATACAACACAAGCATATTGTGCACTTAAAAGTACAGTAAATCCATTCTAAAATAACACTTTTATAATTGTTTTTCAAAAGTAATTATTAGAAAAAATATAATGTAATCTTTAGGCCAGTACTAACACCTGACTGAAAGATAACAGCTGTCAAAGTACTAGGTAAAACAGAGGCAAGGGCTTTACATTTTCACAGATGTCCTTCTAATTTCTTTGATAATTCTAAGATACCTAACAAATTTAACATCACTAATAATGGTCAATTCACATTATTAATGAACTAATAGAAGGTGGTTCAAATAAACAAGTGTTTTGAGACTTGACTTTTATAGACATAATAACAATAATAATGACTGACACTTGTATTGGGGCTTATAAAGGCCATATACACTGTAACTTTGACAGAAACTTAAAGTGGAGAAGTCCAAAATGGAGCAGACAGAGGAAAGCACAATTCAATTGTTTTTTGAGATTCAAAATAGACTTGATTGAAATAAAGTGTAAAAGACATAAAAAGTTGAATCTTATAACTATATTTGCTTTTCTTTGATTTATAATTTACCATCCAAAAGTTACTTTCAGAGTTAAGTAAAAGATAACAGATGGAAATTTTAGTTTGATAATTAAAAAACACTTTACTCATTGCCATTTCTTTCTCTTTAAAGAAACAATTATATAATTTGTTTTTAAGAAAAATTCCCTATAAAAGATATTTTCTGTGTGAGGTTGCACAACGTACTATTGTTTGAAACTGTAAGGGTCATTTTATATTTTATTTCTGTATATACCAAACTTAGACATAAAACAGATCACTGTGATATTTTTAATAACACAGATCCCTTGTAAAAAGTGACTTCAGTTTACGAGGAATAAAGATTTGCATTCAGCTTGTTTATTATTCCCTAATTTTCTCTTTGGTCTTTGAAAAATAAAATATTTTAGAGTAGACATGGTCTATCATTGCATCGATTGTGGCATCCTACTATTCGTTCCCTCCCACATCCTCTCCTTTCAGGTCATTTTCAATGTTGAGAAGGAGGAGTACCCTTTAACATACAGGATTAGTTAGTGGTACCAGGCATTGTGGCAAGGCAAAAGTGAACATCACTGCTCCCAAAAGTCTAGGCTCTGGAGCCATCAATTGCACCAGGCTCAGTTCTCATATAACATGCCCTTGAGAGGAGTAACTCCTCTAGAGACAAACTCATGCTCCTGGTTGGTTCACACTTCTGGAAGTTAATATGTTTGTTCATTTATTTGTCTATAATAATTATTTCTATTTATCTTTTTCCTTAAGCATATTGCTTCCCCTATATAATACACTTAAAAAATTCTTTAAATTCTCCCATGTATTTTCAATATAATTTAAGCTTTCTAACTTCTTGTAAAAAGTCTTACATATGAAAGTTTAGTTTGATAACCTGATGTTTTTTATTGTTTACTCCTGCATATTGTGGCTTGCATTTTAACTAATGTTAAGATTTATAGCTGAAGGCAAGAAATCTCTGCTACCCTAGTGCTGTTTTCCTTCTTCTTTCGTCTCATTTCTATTGCTTTAGAGATTATATTCTTCCCTAACATGATCCTGGATACATATTCACTCACTGAAAAACCTGGGTAAGGCTGAAACCAAAGTCTGAGTGCATTCCTATTGTATTAATGATCTATGTGTCACAGGTCATGTTTCACTTCACAAAAATTCTGTCCAAAATAGCATTTTTAACAATCATAGCATTATGCATCTTTACAAGGTATTATACATAAAATGCTTTTGGAAAAAATTAAGCCTTAAATGGTAAGCATCATCATCCCAATTTTATAGGACCTTATGATACCACTATATAGTATTTTTACTTGAAGAAAATGAAGATTTTAGTTTAAAAGCTATTCAGCTTGTTTGTAACTCAAATATGAAATATTTACTCTTTGATTTCAAGAAAGGGGTTTTATATATAATTAAAAGAAAAGCTTCTCTGTTGGGAATAAATCTGTCACAGTGTGTGGAAGAAGCTCAAGGTCTTCTTGTACGCTCAACATATTCCTCTAAATTTTTAATAAAATACCAAAAACAAATAAGGTCCTACTAAAGATCATGGAGATTCCGTGTTAGTATAATATTGAGTTAATTCTTTATGTTAGGAACTTGCCTCTCACAAATTTTTACTTCTAGTTAGTGTTCCACCTCTTGACATGTCAAGCCCCTTCAATGTGTACCTCATACTGGTAAGAACTTAGGCACTGAAACAAGGCTACAAATCCAATGGAATCTCACAAATGCCTGTTTTCCAGACATTATTCTGTAGAGTACAGGGGAAAAGCAGACATAGAAGGGGAAAAATATTGAACAATTGAATTGTGGAAACAGAAGAGACAAATTGCATAGAATTTTGGATCTGGAAGAAACATTAGGAATCATCTAATTTGAGTCTCTTATTTTACAAAGGAGAATGAAAACTTGTTTCAGGTCATTTACCTAAACTGCCTAGAACTCAAAATGAGGTAACTATACATGGTAGAAGTTGGAGTAAGGAAAAACACAGTAACAAGATAAAGATGTAGACATTTGGCTATGAAAAGAGTTCTTAAGATCAGTGAAGATCAGGGAAAGAGAAATCAGACAGCATATAACAAAATGGGGGGACTATAAAATTAAAAATTTTAGACCTCAAAATGCGTTATTTTATTAAATAAAGTATCTTCCATAATATAATTATAATGGTACTTGCCTTATCTCCTCCCCCCGACCCCATTTTAATGTAATCTCATTGAGGTCAAGACTGTCTCACTCATTTTCCCCCTTATGAAAACGAAAAACCATGCCTTAGACATAGTAGGAATTCAATGAGTTAAACCATTAGAAACTTTCCATGGAAGAGATTACTCTTAAAATCTAATGAGTAATAAGAATTCCTTCCAGGGATGGTGATTTCAAATAAACACAGTATATGTATGCCCCACCCTACCTTACCATCACTAAACACAGTTGCTGTAGAAAAATACAATATTTTTAGAGCCACATTTTCCTTTTGATAATCCTTTGTTTCCTTGGGACATCTAGTTTTGCTTAGGACAGAAGGGAAGACCCTGGGAAGGCAGAGAAAGGAAGCCTTTGAAAGATAAAAACTAGCAGGAGGCTCTTCAGAAGAAGGAAGCATATGGGTGGAGCTGATTGGTACCCTCGGTGCCAGCTGTTAGATCCAAGGCAGATGGTCTTTACTCTGCCCTACAAATGCTTATGTCTGGCCAATAATCACACAGCACAACAGCCAGATTCCAGCAGTGAAAGGCAGAGCAGAGAGACATTTTTTTTCCTGGCACTTGTTGCTCTTTGGATGCTATCTGCAGTGAAGATTTAGATTAAATTAATATTGCTGGCCATATGCTTTGTATACTGTGGTTATATAGTGTTGTCTTGGTTGCTAACTACTTTGGATGCTGTGGTTAAGCAAATTGTTGCCGTAGCCACCAACCACATTTTTAGTATTAGCTCTGACTTTTTAACTTTTTTTCTCCCTCTTCTTCTTCAAAAAACTGTTCCTTGGGTAGATATGATGTGCTATGCCATTAGGTTAAACTACCTAGATGTTGGTTAGCTCATCAATCCCAAGGATACATTTATACCTCTTTTTCTTTCTCTTGTTGACTTACTCACATGTGGTTGTAGACTGCTCACTTATCAACTGAATGGTCTGGGACTGAAATGCTGGGTCTTATGAGTAGATTTGAGAAAAACTAGAAGGTCTTTCTTCTGCCTTTAACCTTCCCCACATCTTTCTTGGTTTAACACATAGTGCTTTCCAAGTGAAATTTAAGTGGTAATTTCTGTGCGTTGAGTGCCCTCTCTCTACTTTAAAATGGTAACTACCCTGAGAAAAACAATATATTGCCAAATCTTGTTATAAATGAATTTATAAAATTATTTAATTCTCTGAAAGAAGAGAGAGATGGGACGTGAGAACATTGAGCAGCTTATAAGGGGAGGAGAGGAGGGATTGAAAAGAAGGCAAAGAAATGAAGAGGAGCTGTGGTCTCTGGAGTCTTCACTCAGGATTGGCCCTAGGACTGTAGCTCCTGTACAAAAGGCCCCAGGTTTTTCACTGGATCCATCACGATCTCCTAGAGTAAGCATAGCCATTGAAGGATTCCATCCAGGACTCACTTGCAGCTTGGTGGACTTGATTATTTTCTTGTGGTATATGCTGTTTCAAAATACTGAAAGCCGGGGCTGGCCCCGTGGTGTAGTGGTTAAGTGTATGCGCCCCACTGCTAGAGGCCCGGGTTCGGATCCCGGGCGCACAGCGAGGCAAAGCTTGTCAGGCCATGCTGTGGTGGCGTCCCATGTAAAGTGGAGGAAGATAGGCACAGATGTTAGCCCAGGGCCAGTCTTCCCCAGCAAAAAGAGGAGGATTGGCATGGATGTTAGCTCAGGGCTGATCTTCCTCACAAAAAAAAAAATTACTGAAAGCCATGTCTTGATGTGTAGCTAGAGCAGTGATTCAAGTTGGGTACTCCTTCCTCTCATTGGACAAGAGAACCTCTGGTGGGAAAATAGATCATCTGTAACTTTTAACTATTGGCAGAAAACTAAAAACAAGATCTCACAAATTTAAACTTATAGACTAAAAGTAAGGGTTATATTTCTATTTAAGAACCATCATATTTGATTCTTTGATATCAAATTTTTTTGATCAAAAAAAATTCTTTGATACCCATTTTAGAGAGTTTAAAGTAACTATGTATTGGTAATGGCATCTTTGTACTTAAATTTTGTAGTATGAAACCATTAATTTTTTTTAAGCATAGAAAAGGGATTGCATTAAAAAAAAGTATAGAATTTACATGTGAGTAACTTTAGGTGTTTAAGAATAAAATGTAATTAGTGCAGTTTTAAATTTGACCAAAAAATTCTGCAAAACATCTGCATATCTCCAGGGGACATGGACACTAAGCCACTAGAATTTTGTTTTTGATTAGGCATATACTGACTCGTCACGTGGACATTTTATGGTTTTGCTTATAGACTATAAGTCTTTAGATTTGAAAGCATAATGGCTTTATGTAACTGGATGTAATTATTCTCGTCAAGGTTTAAATCAACTTCTTAGCAATGTTTTACAGATTACTTTAAAAGAAGCTATGTACAATAGGCTTGATCATATAAAAAGATTCTAAACTCAGTCATTTCTCTTGTTGACTTAGTTTAGATTATTTACAGTTGATTTGTATTTTCTACTTTCTAAAGCTAAAAGCTGCATTTTCCCTTAATCCAAAAGTATGTGTTTAAAAATCTGTCCAATTGGGTTCATTGGTTTAGAGAGTTATCCTGTTGCTACTGACTTAAAAAAAAAGTCTGTAAACTTGCCAAGTGTGGGGGTAAAAGTTGGAATATTTGTGTGCTGTTGAAAGAAGATAGTTCTGCATTGTAGGAAGATTTGGAATAGATTACTGGTCTAGTCAACTCTTGAGTGTGAAATACCACTGTCTAATATAACATTTTAGAAGAAAATTAATAAAATATGAATGCAAGGAAAAATGCATCTTCATAAAATATAGAGTAATTTCAGCTGTTTATTCAAGGACTTTAATTTTTACTTCATAAAAAAACAATGTTCTGAAATTATGAAACTGAAATGAACATCAAAACACCCTAATTCCTAATTTTTGAGAAGTTTGGAAGGCATGACCAAAATTAAATCAATTTATAATTCTTAGCACTTAGCCCAATATCTCATAAGAAGCACAGTGCCTTGTGTTTAGTAACTATTCTCTGTTGAATGAATGAATGGATGAGTGAATGAATGAATGACCTGCCAACCACATTTAGCTGATATTTTTAGTTTGTGTACTATGTAATTTTAAACTAATTACTAGATCCCACCAAAGAGCAAAATAGCCTTAAAAATAAGGGTACAAAACAAAGATATGAGATTATGGATAATTTTTATTTTGTTCTTTCTGGTTTTGTGTGTTTTCCAAATTTTTAACAAATGTCATGTAGCTAAATTTTTTCAAGATACATATGTGGCTAGAATTTATCTTAAAATCAGGTATCCATTTCACCTCTAATAACTGTCTCATCTGTGATTTAAATTGCAGAGGCCTTTCTTTTACATTAAAGGCTACTTTTGAAAACTAATGATAATCAAACAACCTTTCTAGGGTTAATTTAAAGGAAGTAGAATTTTATTTTAACCTGTAGAAGCTGAATTAATGTTTCTGCCACTGATACAAAGCAACATCAGTTCTATTTTGTAGTGTTGAAAATGTTTATCCTTGTCTGAAAAACAATCAAGATACTAAATCAAATGCCGACTTTCTTGTTGCAAGTAAAATCATATTTTTTTATTATTAAACATATTTATAAAAGTTGGGTAAAGTTGTAAGTCTTTTGTGTAAGTGAGTGGTTTGCTTCTCCCTCCTCCAAGTATAATCATATTTGAATGACTTAAAAAATAAATAACCATGCTAACCTATAAAAACAATTCCCTGCTCTCCATGTAAGGAACAAAATATTGAACCCCGGTGGATGGATGTTCTGAGCCACTGTGGCGGTTGGTAGTTGAATCCTATGACTAATAGTAGAGATTTTTGTCTAGGTGGGTCACATGGACTTAGTTATCTGCCCACTGGAATGACACAATGGGGAGATATCTGATGAATATTGTGGAACATCTGTGAATGGATCATAGCTATGCCTGATGTGAATCATTCTTCCCTCAAAAATCTAAAGTTTAATAGTTAAAAAATTCCAAACTGTTGTCTCATAAACTGAGATATTTGGCCTATTCTAGGGATTGGGAGGGAATGAATTGAATACAACACATACTCTAAGACGTTTTGCCAGTAAGTCGTTAGGCTGTTTTAGACCCCTAAATTTAAGAAAACCTAAAAACTTGTTGAAGGTGATCAGATCAGTAAGAGCCTTGGGTCACTGCAAGTAATAAAATATACATTCTTCAACTGCTCACCCCATCATGGAGGCTACAGGACTTAATAGTTGTCCCTGTCAGGGAGATAGATTTCCCTGTCTTTAAATTCAAAGGGCCTAGTTGAAAGTGTGCATAGCATGATGACTGAGGCACACTCCCTGCAGCATTTCCTTGACTCTTAAGGGACTGTGGGGGAAGCATTTGGCGTGTAGCTCTTTCAGTGACAGTTTCCTTCACTGAATGATCCTGTTTCACATGATTTCCCTGATTTGGGATCAGATTCTTTTCTTTAGGGTACTAATAAAAGCAACTGAAAAAAAGGGCAAAGGGGGGAAGCAAAACTGAAGGTTGTGTGGGACTGGCTAGGTGTGAAGCTGTGGTTTCCCAGGTACTGCTAATGCTGCTTTTATGCTCTTTCTCGGTATTTTTGCCTACCTAGTTACAGAGATGGGGTGGGTGAGTAGGGGGATAGCTTAGTTTGTGCTTTTAGTTCCAATTCTAGAAGTAACCTGCTACTTCCGTATGATCTGGAACATATAGCATTGTCTTGTGGTTTGACTTTTTCTCTGATACCTTAATATACCTGTCTTTGCTTCTTTTGATTCCTTGACACTAAAGAGAACATGGGTCTGCAGAAAGTCTATTCACCAGGGATGTTTACAATACGAGTGTGTTTGTGTGTGTCTTTGTATTTTGTGAAATGTGAGCAAGTTGTGGTGGATATCTTTCCCCAATAAATAAAAAATATATATTTAGATTTTTACAAATTTTTTATAATGGGAATATTTTTAGCTGTGGCAAATAGGTCACATAGACCAATTTTTAACAATAAGATAAGAATTTTGTACGTTAATATTTGATGGAATATGTATATATCGATTTGACAATGGTGTAATCAACAGGGGCCAACTCTGTTAAAGCAAACAGACTAATGTGTTGCAGTCCAAAAGAGGCCCACTACAATCTCTAAATTCTAGACTTTCTGGGCTTTTAGAGAAATAAATCTATAAATGGAAGAAAAAAATGAAATATGTGAATGTGGTGTGTTCCTAACAGACTAAATTGATGAGGTTTGTCCTACAAAATGTCAAAAAGTAAATTTGTCCCTATGGTTTTATTTTCGAATAGATATACAACCAGTTTTGCACTGAAATGTATATTCATACATTTTATCTGATAATATTTTGGGAAAATGAAGTTTGGCTTTTTTTTTTTTAAGGAAAGCATGAAGAAGAGTATGCAAATGGGAATCCTAATTGTTTAAAATTACCAATAATTTCTTTTCTGAACTTGAAACAGTTATGTTTCTAATATAAGAACAATAATTTTCCCTAAAATTGCAGTATAATGACCAGGACTTCTCTCCTTTTTAGAGAAGCAGTCAAATGTTTCTGGAACAGATAAGACAGCAGCGATCCAGTGAGGTTGATTTCCCACAGAGGAAAACTATGCATACCTAACTTACTAGAAGATAAATGACTCTTTAATTAATGATGTCTTCCTTTTCTCAAGGTGTCCAAAGGCAAGAGGTGGTCTGTAAAAGGTTGGATGACAACTCCATTGTCCAGAACAATTACTGTGACCCTGACAGCAAGCCACCTGAAAATCACAGAGCCTGCAACGCTGAGCCCTGCCCACCTGAGTAAGTAAGAGAAAGAAGTGAGAATTATTTTCTTTAAGTGCAAAGAGAAAACATTATATATTCATACTTGGAAACATACATTCATATGATATTAATAAACTATACTGAGAAAAGGGGATAAAACATCACAGAGGGTGGAATTTTGATGCCCCTTTCACTGAGCAAAGATTCCTATTTATCCATAAGTTTCAGTTATTACCTACTTTAAGACAGGAACTTCAGGAGTTGGTTCTGACACAGTGCTGGAAGTTATCCTATTTCATCACTTCTAAGGCACATATCTTTTCACATTTTAATATCTCTGAAATTGAGATTCATCTGGCAGTTGATAGTGGCTTACAATAATAATCAGCATTATTTTTTTCTTTCTTAATGGTACATAAAATAATGGTATCTGTGATTCAATAAAATACAGTAGATTCGTGTGCAGTCCTCTCTATTCCAGATATTTAGGATAAATATCCTAAAGCCCTAAAGACTTTTAAAATGATCTAGAAATATTCTGCAATGGAATATCAGTACTTTAATTTGCTGACCTTGTTTTAAGTTCTGTCCACTAAGGCATCCTATCTTTTGTGAGTTGGGCATAGGCCTTAAGGTATACTTCAGTCTCTCTGTTGATTAACTTAGCAATTACAGCTTACTGTAAAGGGAAGCACAAGGAGAGAACACATTCATCTTAATGATGACTTTAAAAAAAGTAAAATTTAAAAATATGAGACCTGATGTCAATGAGCCATACTTTATAATCTATAAGAACAGGAAGGTTTCTTGATTGAGCAAAAGGCGATGATTATGTGAAAAAAGATAAAGATGCTAAGTTGATCATGAAGATGTTGATCTTTATAGGGATTTTGCCTCATTGACAACTGCAAGACAGAATATGTGTGAATGGCATTTTATTCTTCTTTGAGAAATCAGAGTAACCATTATCCCTCTGGTTAACTAATTATTCCAACATGAAATTGATAAAGAAAAAGACAGTAAACAAATGAATTTATATATCCCAAGCTCTCTAGAACTGGAGAGGAAAGCTCTATAATGAAGCAATCCCTTTTCCTGAAAATGGCTACAGTGGAGTCACAAAAACCTGGGACTTAAAATGGATAAAGAGGGGCTGGCCCGGTGGTGTAGCGGTTAAGTGCACGCGCTCAGCTTTGGCGGCCTGGGGTTCGCAAGTCCGGATCCCAGGCGCGCACTGACGCACGGCTTGTCAAGCCATGCTGTGGCAGCGTCCCATGTAAAGTAGAGGAAGATGGGCATGGATGTTAGCCCAGGGCCAATCTTCCTCAGCAAAAAGAGGAGGAGTGGCATCAGATGTTAGCTCAGGGCTGATCTTCCTCAAAAAAAAAAAAAAAAAACGAATAAAGAATTCAGGTCCCTAATATGGTTAAAGCAAGATGCATTTCTTAATATTTGTTCCAACACAATAATGCTCTATGAACTTTCATTGTCCAGAGTCAGTGTCTGCCAGGATATTTGAATCTTTTTTTTTTGTGAGGAAGATCAGCCCTGAGCTAACATCCGTGCCCATCTTCCTCTACTTTATATGGGACGCCGCCACAGCATGGCCTGATAAGTGGTGCGTCAGTGCGTGCCAGGGATCCGAACACAGGCCGCCAGCAGTGGAGTGCGAGCACTTAACCACTATGCCACGGGGCCCGGCCCAGGATATTTGAATCTTAAAGGGAGATATTCACTACTAATCTCTTGGAAAAGTTTAGGGCAGTGGCTACCAAATGAGGAGCACAAGGAATCTAGAGTGATAGAAGTTTTTACTCTAAGACTTTTTAAATTTCATGTCTCTTCTTTTCAAAATGTGATCACTGTGTAACTAATTCCTTAAGATCCAGGAATGGTAAAATATAGAAATATGATCTGTGATATGTATTATAAAGACAAGATGTTTAATTTTCCTCTTTTCTGCCAATTATGTTTATATATTTAACTCAAGAGAAACTGGAAAACTATATAAAACAAAGTGATGCTCAAAAATCATAGGCTAATTTTGTTCCTTCCCATGTTTCCAGTAACTTCAACATATTTTCATGAAATTGTACGTCTCAACCCATCAAGTTAATTCCCTGACACTCAGGATTTTAAGTATGATATTTGGCATTTGATCAGCCATTTAAGGCATCTGAGTGGGCGTGGTCACACCTGTTCTATTTTGGCATCAGCTTTTTTATTTGTTTAAGCTTAAACGCTATTCGAATATCCTTTGAGATTTCAGCGGTTGGTCATTCCCTCCCATATATTGTGGGACTGGGTATTACATTGGAGTTTTTTTCTTAACAGTTTAAAGGTAATTGACATATTTGAATTAACATGTGTAATTAAAATTGTTTCCTATCTCCTTTCCTTTTATAATTCTGAAATAAAAAGTTATTTATTAACTTTTTTTAAGTTTGGAGGTGAAAGAATAGAATTTGAAAAAGAAAAAGAGAATATGAGAAAGAAAATTTAGGCTGACAGTTTTCTTTTTTGGAAAGAGCTAAAGAAATATATTTAAAATATTACTTTTTATTACTCCATTTTTTTCTTAGCTCCTTCTTAATTTATTAAGAAAATTCAAATTCCTTTGAATTCAACTATGAAAGAGGAAATCTTAATTCTTTAGAATAGTTGTTGTATATAAGAAGATTCTCAGACATTGGTATTATAGACATAAAAATCGTAGAAAAATAAATTCAATAAGACTTTAAATGAGTGTGGAAGAAAGGAAAGGAGATACCTTTCTTCAGATGATAGATAATGTGATCATTGTATTTGTTTTTTGTAATACATATTAAAGCATACAATTTTTTTAAATGCAGATAAAAAGAAGAAAATTCAAAATGCCTATAATACTTTAATACCACTGTTAATATTTTGGTGTGTATATTTCCAGTCTTTTTCTATGTCTACATAGACATGTGTATATAACAAAATGGTATTATACTATTTATCATACTTTGCAGTCAGTTCTCAACATATTTTGAACATTAAATATCTTCTACAGCATTTGGTAGGTATGTCATTGTTATTTAAATCGGTTTTCCACTGTTGAACAGTTTTGGCTGCGTTCTAGCTTTTGATCCCTTACAATATCACAGCATTAACCATTTTTTGCGACTAAAACTTTGTTCTCTATAATTATGCCCTTATGCTAAATGAATAGGAATAGAATTTCTGCTTCTACTGGAAATATATTTTAGTCTTTGAAACACATTATTAAATTGTTCTCCAGGATGAATATGTGAATGTATACTTCACTAAGTATATAAGAATGTCATTTCCCTGAACTGAACGACACTGGGTATTATTATTTTAAAGAGAATCTTTGACTATTTTATGGGGAAAAAAGCCTTGATATCTAATTGTTGTTTTATTTTGTATTTATTGGGTTGCAGATGAGGCTGAACATTGAGAAATTATGTTCAGTGGCCCCCTGTATTATTTCTTTTTTGCTTTTCCTCTTCATGACCTGTCCCATTTTTCTGCTGAAGTATTTATAATTTTGTTATTGATTTGTATGAACTCTTAATGTATTAAGGATATTACATCTATTATCTGTGTTCCAAGTACTTTTTCCTACTTTGTCATATGTTTTCCATATTATTTATGGTGTTATGATCTAGTTTTACTTACCAAAGTTTTAAAATATTATATAGGAAAACTATCACATTTTTATTTATTTCATTGGTGTAATGTTTAGTAAGGCCTTACCCACTCTAAGATTATATTTTCAAATTGTTTTTTAATGTTAACTTTAATCTATTTGAAGTATATTTGCCTGCTTTGAGGAAAGGATCTATATTTATCTTCAAGTATTATTGCTTTCCTAATACCATTAATTTAAAATCCTAAGTGGTATTTTTTTTATCAGAAAGCATCTTTTCAAATAATGAAGTATTTCAAATGTCTTTTAGCCATATTGGAGACTTTATAAGTAGAGTATGGGAAAATAGAGGGCAGTAAGATTTATCCTTGTGTTGTATAAAGAAAATGAGAGGGGAGTAGGAAGAATAGACAAAAGAGGCTTTGGTAGAGAAATAATAAGTGTTTATTTGGAAGACCTTAAAAAGCCAGAGGAAGCCTTACTGGGAAAAATTAATGTGCTCAAAGCAGCAACTCTTTTATGAGAAAGAGTATAGTAGTCAAGATTGGGACAGGAAAAAAACAAGATTCTAGAAGAATTGAGTGAAAATGGTGCGATTCCTGACAGAGGCTTAAATAATTGGCAAAAGGAAAAGGGAGGAGTTGACATTAAAGAGCATGACTGATAGGAAGCTAGTGCCCCACCATGAGAAAAGGAAGTAATGCTGAGTTGGAATCTGAAGAGAAAGGCCAAGAGTTCAGTTTTGACCATGCTGTCTTTTAATAGCAAGAATATTTCTATATATGACCTCACTGAAGAATCCTTGGATACGAACATTATTCCTGTATGATACTGTGGTTTTTAAATTTGTGAAAATCAGAAAGGTGAAAACAATAGAGTACCATATATTGTGATAATACTGTGACCAAAAATTGAAAAAACATTTTTTAAGCAACTGCAACGTGGAAGGCAATGTGCTTTGGGAGAAATGGTTCCTTTTCCTAAGGACAATCTAGTTTGGTAAATAAATTAAAAAATAACTATAGTAGAAGGTACATATGTTAAATATAATAAGAGAGTTATGAGCAAAATTGCAAAGGATGCTCAGACTGGGGAGAGATTTTTACCCAGGTGCTAGGTTTTATTTAATGGCATCTTTTATGATATAATGTTTAACAATTATTTTGAGTCACTGCACCCTACTCATGGACGACTATAATCTGTTATTTTAAGTGTAGAAAAAGGTTCATCAGAGTTCTCTATAAAACTCCAAAATTTAAGACCTGGGAAGAATCATAGAAATGTAGGCCAACTCCCATCATTTTACAGATGAGGGTATGCTAATCTCTGGTGATGTTTTTCCCGGTACAGGCACACCTTGGAGATATTGCAGGTTCAGCTCCAGACCACCACAATAAGCCAATATCACAATAAAGCGAGTCACACAAATTTTTTGTTTTCCCAGTGCACATAAAAGTTATATTTCCACTATACTGTAGTCTATTAAGTGTGCAATAGCATTATGTCTAAAAAAACAATGTACATACCTTAATTAAAAAATACTTTATTGCTAAAAAATGTTAATCATCATCTGACCCTTCAGCGAGTAGTAACCTTTTTGCTGGTGGAGGCTCTTGCCTCCATGTTGATGGCTACTGACTGATCAGGGTGGTGAAGGCTGGGCTGGCTGTGGCAATTTCTTAAAATAAGACAACAATGAAGTTGCTACATCGATTGGCTCTTCCTTTCATTTCTCTGTAGCATGCAATGCTGTTTGATAGCATTTTACCCACAGTAGAACTTCTTTCAAAATTGGAGTCAATCCCCTGAAACCCTGCTCCTGCTTTATCAACTAAGTTTACATAATATTCTAAATCCTTTGTTGTCATTTCAACAATCTTCACAGCATCTTCACCAGCAGTAGATTTCTTCTCAAGAAACCACTTTCTTTGCTCATCCATAAGAAGCAGCTCCTTATCTGTTAAAATTTTATCATGAGATGGCAGCAATTCAGTCACATCTTCAGGATCCACTTCTAATTCTAATTCTCTTGCTGTTTCAACCACATCTGTAGTTACTTCCTCCACTGAAGTCTTGAACTCCTCAAAGTCATTCATGAGGGTTGGAATCAACTTACAAACTCCTGTTAATGTTGCCATTTTGACCTCTTCCCATGCATCACGAATGTTCTTAATGGCATCTAGAATGGTGAATCCTTTCCAGAGGTTTTCGATTTACTTTGCCCAGATCCATCAGAGGAACCACTCTCTATGGCAGCTACAGCCTTAAGAAATGTATTTCTTAAATGATAAGATGTGCAAGTCGAAATTACTCCTTGATGCATGAGCTGCAGAATGGATGTTGTATTAGCAGGCATGAAAACAATTTTAATCACATTGTACATCTCCATCAGAGCTCTTGGGTGACCAGGTACATTGTCAATGAGCAGTCATATTTTGAAAGACATCTTTTTTCTGAGTGGCAAGTCTCAACAGTGGGCATAAAATATTCAGTAAACCATGTTGTAAACATATACGCTGTCATCCAGGCTTTGTTATGCTGTTTATAGAGCACAGGCAGTGTAGATTTAGCATAATTCTTAAGGGCCCTAGGATTTTCAGAATGGTAAATGAGCATTGACTTGAACTTAAAGTCATCAGCTGCATTAGCCCCAAGCAAGAGAGTTAGTGTGTCCTTTGAAGCTTGGAAGCCAGGCATTGACTTCTCCTCTTTAGTTATGAAAGTCCTAGATGATATCTTCTTCCAGTAGAAGGCTATTTCATCTACATTGAAAATCTGTTGTTTAGTGTATCCATCTTCATTAATTAGCTTAGCTAGATCTTCTGGATAACTTGCTATAGCTTCTACATCAGCACTTGCTGCTTCACTTTGAACTTTTATGTTATGAAGACGGCGTCTTTACTTAAACCTCATGGAGCAACCTCTGCTAGCTTCAAACTTTTCTTCTGCGGCTTTGTCACCTCTCTCAGCCTTCATAGAATTGAAGAGTGTTAGGGTCTTGCTCTGGGTTAGCGTTTGGCTTAAGGCAATGTTGTAGCTGGTTTGACCTTCTATCCAGACCACTAAAACTTTATCTCCATACCAGCAATAAGGCTGTTTTGCTTTCTTATTCATGTGTTCACTGGAGTAGCACTTTTAATTTCCTTCGAGAACTTTTCCTTTGCATTCACACCTTGGCTAATAGTTTGGCACAAGAGGCCTAGCTTTTAGCCTATCTCGGCTTTCTACATGCCTTCCTCGCTAAGCTTAATCATTTCTAGCTTTTGATTTAAAGTGAGAGACATGCAGCTATTTCTTTCATTTGAACACTTAGAGACCATTGTAGGGTTATTAATTGGCCTAGTTTCAATATTGTTGTGATTCAGGGAATAGGGAGGCCCGAGGAGAGGGAGAGAGACGGAGGAATGGCCAGTCAGTGGAGCAGTCGGAACACGCACAACATTTATCCATTAAGTTTGCTGTTTTAGTGGATGCAGTTCATGGTGCCCCAAAACAATGACAGCAGTAACATCAAAGATCACAGATCACTATAACAAATAAAATAATAATGAAAAAGTTTGAAATATTGCGAGAATTACCAAGATGTGACACAGAGATACAAAGTGAGCAGATGCTGTTGGAAAAATGGCACTGACAGACTTGCTTGATGCGGGGTTGCCACAAACCTTAATTTGAAAAAAAAATCAAAAAACCGCAATATCCATGAAGTGCAATAAAGTGAACCACAATAAAATGAGATTATACCTGTATACCAGACATCACTTAACTTTGCAAGTTACAAATCAAATGTCTGGTAGCACTTTAATACTTCCAATTTTGTTTGTTTCTTTGACACATTCTCAACTGCTACAATTTCAGGGATGTTTATTACATTAATTTTTTAAAATTTAGAAAAATATCTCAACTATGGAATGTTTAGGGCATAGAGGATTCTGCTTAATATTAGTTTCATTTTCCAATTAGCTGAGGAATGAGCACATTTTTTTTTTTTTACCAACCTTTTGTTCAGAAAGTTTTTCTAAAAACTAGGAAAGTTTCAGTATCTTAGTAAGTAGTTAATACATTACATACTTGAATCTCTCTTTGAGTAAAGATATTATTGTCAAATTCTGAGACTTTTTTTATTTTGCTATGTTGTGTTTATAAAAAGAGTTGATAATTAGACATTTGACTCTGGGACAGAGGCTGGGAAATCTCTCTCTCTCTCTTTTTTAATCCAAATATCTACTATGATAGTCCTCCCTTTCCTGCAGTTTTGCTTTCTGCAGTTTCAGCTACCCGCTGTCAAACGAGGTCTGAAAATATTAAGCGGAAAATTCCAGAAATAAATGATTCATAAGTTGTAAATTGCGCACAGTTCTAAGTAGCATGATGAATCTCGCACCATCCTGCTTCTTCCCTCCCGGCATGTGAATCATCCCTCTGTCCAGCGTATCCGCACTGTATACGCTACCCGCCCATTAGTCACTTAGTAGCTGTCGCGGTTATCAGATTGTTGCGGTATCACAGAGCTTGTGTTCAAATAACCCTTATTTTACTTGATAATGGCCCCAAAATGCAAGAGTGGTGATGCTGGCAATTTGGATACACCAAAGAGAAGCTGTCAAGTGCTTCCTTTAAGGGAAAAGAAAATAGCATATATAGTGTTTGGTACTACCCAGTTTCAGCCATCCACTGGGGATCTTGGAATCTTCCCCTGAAGATAAGAGGGGACTACTGTATCAGTTTATTTTCACATGCTCTGCCATTTTCCTTTAAGTTAAAAAGCAGAAATAATATTCTGGTTTTATGATGGGTTCTTTCTGGTTAACCTAGGTTGGGGCAAAATTTTTTATAGTGTCTCTTTTATTCCCTCCCCCCAGTATTTATTGTTTGTTCTATTAATGTACGGATACTGTAGATCAGATTACACAGGCTGCACCAAGCCACTCATTTCAGACACTCAAACACAAATCCCACTAATTGTTAGCGTCTAATGGATATGAAGGCACGTGTAAGGATGAAGACAGTTTGATCACTGGGTGTTGGGAAGAGCTCAAAAAGAAACAGCCCTGGTATTGTTCAGACTATAATGATTCAGCAATTGATATTCCCAGAGAGAATTTTTGTGTTCATATTTTCATGACCAAACTTGGAGGAAAAAAAGAGAAATAAGGAGAATGTCATCAGAGGGTCAAATACACGGAGAGTGAAGGTGAAGAGAGCAGTGTGTCTTAAACTGGACAGGAGAGTGGAGAGACTGAGACAAGTAGATGCAACAGTAAAATTGCAAAACTATTTAAATAACTAGGGTGTGATTTAATCCTTTAGAGAGACGTGAGAAGGGATGATTTGGTAAGCAATCAAGATGCAACAGGAACTGAATGTGAGGCCTGAAATCAGAGTTAGAGTCAGAAGGGAAATTGGGAGGGTAGGTAATACTTTTACTTTCATACATTCCAAGTTAAATGCTAGAGTGATGCATCTAGGCTAAGAGATGGTTGGCAATAAAAGGGAGGAGGAAGAATAACAAGGCAGAGGTGGCCCTGACCTTGTGCAGCAAAGAACAGCTACACCTCCTGAGTCACTGCTGTTACTCTGGGCACCTGTGTTTAATTTGAAGGCCTCCATCCCTCTCACATTATGAGACCTAATGAGATCATGACTTTTTGTGGCTGAGTTATACACATTTCTGTTTTATCCCCTAATCTTAGTGATGAAATCACTGTTGAGAATTGAATCAGAATTTCACTATGGCTGGCATGCAAGTTATTATTCTCAGTACACATTTTCCTCTTTACCAAAAATGGTACTAACAACTTGGGATCATATTCATCTGTGGAAAACAAAATGGAAAGAATATGAAAATCACTTTAAATCTCCTTTGGAAAATGACTTAGAAAAAAATGTTAATGTTAGATTTTCAGGATTAAATTTTCATTCTTCAAATGAATTTTAGGTTGAAATCTTTTAGGTTTTGAAGAGATATATTTTAAGTTTGAGAAACTGATTAATTACAATATTTCTAAATGCTGATTTCCCTCTATGAGTAACAATAATATAAATAATAATGAACAAAGCCACTGTGGCTTATTTGGCTAAGTACAGGCTCAAATTTAGGTTATTAGTACTCTGACTTCACTAAGATACTATCTTCCACGTACAAAACTGGCATAATGAGCTAAACTCATGGAAATAGTGCAAAATGTGTTCTTAGGCTTTCATACTCTTCTCTCTGGGTAGTCTCCCAGTATGAGCATGTCCATTGAGGATAGTTGCACGATTTATAATCATGGATTGAAGAAAATGTCTTGTGACCTCATGCTCGGAACCTAGATTCTACTATTTAGCCATGTTAAAAATGAAATTCAGTGGAAATAGCAATTGATGGGTACTCTGGTCCTAGTTCTATCATTGCTACTTTCATGATTTTGGAGAACCATTTTCCTAACACTGGTCTTACTTTCTTCTTCTATAAAACAAAGCACAGGGCCTTGAATATAGTAGGCATTCAGCATGTATTTATTAAATTAAATACAATAATATATCAGTTAGGACTTGGTTTGGAAATAACACATCTTCAACTTCAGCTACCTTCTGCACATAAGAGGATTTATTGGTTTACATAACAAAGCTGAGGGAAGTATAAGAGTGGACCTAGCTTGAGGAATGGCTGGAAACCAAGGATTCAAACACCATTAGGACTCTCTAGTTCCTGTGCATTCTTTCAAATCAGCTAATTCCACTTGACAGGAAACATGGCCACCTGCAGCTCTTATATCTTTATATACCTTTGTGAGCAGAAAAGGAAAGGATCCCTTTTGCTCTAGTCAAGATGTAAAAATTGTAAAGCCAAATTCTCATTGGTCTGATTTGGATCATGATTCACATCCCTTGGACCAATTAATGTGCCTAAGAGAGTGAGTCCTGCAGAAGTAGTACACACACCAAAAAACCCCTGAAATTATCTATATATATGAAAGTTCATTTATGACCTTAGGGTAAAAGAGTGGTATACCTAGAAATGTGAGACATGTTCATTTTGTTAAAACATTTTAGTTTCTTCTCACATTAGGTGTGTAGAAGTGTTTTTACGAGTAAACAGGTCAAAGCAAGGGAACTCCATGTTTTCATACAGCTAGCTCAGGGCTCTGCACTTGGTGCAAGTTTTTAAAGACGTCCATGTCTTCAGGATGGATACCTGGCCTTCCTTGCCCCTGGAAGGACAGTAAAGGTCTTCTATTTTCTGCAGAGCCTGATGTTCATTTATGGGAATCAGAAAACAAATCTCTAGCTTTTTGTGGTCATGTAGCACAAAATCCTTAATTGTGGGAGACTCTGCCTCAACGTAATAATACAGCTACTGTTTCTTATTTGTTGTATGCCAGACACAATATTAGAAGCTTTCAGTGGTGTGCTTAAGCCAGCTAGTGCTGGCTCCTGAGACCCTTTTATTAGCGTGTCTTCTCTTGTTCATGTTCAGTATGTCAAGGTGGTAGCTTGAAATTGGTGATAGTCAGGTATTTATGCCACAAAAATTGACAAATGCAACAAATCAGGACTCCCTACCTCCCATGAAGAGCCATTTGTTAAACATTTAACAGCTTCATATATATTAACTTACTTAATCCTCATGACAATATTGTGATAGATATTGTAATCCTCATTTTAGAAATTAATAAAAAAGAAGGAGAAAAATCAGAGGTTTAAAAACCCATAGTGCAGGGGGCTGGCCCGGTGGCACAGTGGTTAAGTGTGCATGCTCTGCTTTGGCGGCCTGGGGTTCACAGGTTCGGGTCCCGGGCGTGCACCGATGCACCGCTTGTTAAGCCATGCTGTGGCAGCGTCCCGTATAAAGTAGAGGAAGATGGGTATGGGTGTTAGCCCAGGGCCAATCTTCCTCAGCAAAAAAGAAGAGGATTGGCATGGATGTTAGCTCAGGGCTGATCCTCCTCCCCCGCCCCAAAACAACAACAATAACACATAGTGCAGGGCCAGCCTTGGTGGCCTAGTGTTAAGTTGGGCACGCTCCGCTTTGGCAGCCAGGGTTAGGTTTCCAGGTGCAGACCTACACCACTCTTCAGTGGCCATGCTGTGGGGGCAGCTCATATACAAAATAGAGGAAGATTGGCCACAGATATTGGCCCAGGGTGAATCTTCCTCAGCCAAAAAGAAAAAATACATAAGGCATTACTTGTTGGAACCTGGGTTCTGCCTGCTCCCAAGCCCATGCACTACACTTTAGAAGGCAACTGACAGTGAGTTATCTTTTCCTTGGCAGTTCTCCCACTTGTCACATCAACCAACACTGACATGTCAGCTCTTCGAGGAAAAAGATGTAGTCCACTGATACAAGTGCCTTCGCTCAGCTGAAAACCTCTGGCTGCACTGAGAAAATGCTTTTCTGTGTTTCTTCCACTTCTTGCTGCAGGTGGTTCATTGGGGATTGGTTGGAGTGTAGCAAGACTTGTGATGGTGGAATGCGCACAAGGGCAGTGCTCTGCATCAGGAAGATTGGACCTTCTGAGGAGGAGACACTGGACTACAGTGGTTGTTTAACACACCGGCCTATTGAAAAAGAGCCCTGCAATAACCAGTCATGTCCACCTCAGTGGGTGGCTTTGGACTGGTCAGAAGTAAGGAAATCTGAGGCTGTATGTTTTGAGATGTCTTAACTATCAGTACCAAAGCATTTAATATTAAGGACACCTGAGCATGTGAGCATCTTAGAACTCAACAAGTAAGGACTGCATAACAGTGAATTTGGCCATGTTATATTTTATTGCTACTTGTCAGGAAGTAAGGTTTTTTTGGGTCAGGGAAATCAGTGAGAAGCTAGTCATCAATTTGATTAAAAATAAGCCTAAAGTGAATTTGAAAGAATATTATAGTGAGTGCTCATATAAGTGGTTTTTCTCTTTCTTTACCATTCTTGAACAGCATCATAGGCTCAGAATTAGTGATATGTTATATCTTTTTTTCCAAGTAATGTTCCAGCCTAACTACAAAACTCTTAGATATGAGTCTTTATCAATTTATGATCACTTGTTATGTATCTATATACATTTTAATTGCTTCTGTTGCATCTGGGGAAGAAACATGGGGTTGAGGGTTATAATATACCAAAAAGTCAAATTTAGATTTTATCATTACTTCTACTTATATGATTAGTGAGGAAGACTTGACTAAGATAATGTTTTTCTGGCATATATGTATATAAAAGAGCCTAAAATAATCCAGAGGCCACAGAAAAATGGTCTTATGCAAAAGAAAGAGGTAGAGTTTATTCCTTGACTCCTCATTCTGCACATACACATATACACACTGTACCATTCTCCATATTTCCCAAAGAAGAGCTGAATCCTTCTGTAGTGTTGGTTAACGTTAAAAAGGAGTACCTGGCTATATAACTAAAGGTCATTCTTCCACGTTAGCAAAACAGGATGCATTTCCCGCTGGAAACATTGTGGTACTTGCTTTGGGTATTTCCTGTAGACTTCAGAAGTTTGTTAAAAAATAAACAAATTAAACATTGTTCTTTAGGAACCTCTGGATGTAACTTTCCCCCGTGAATCTTATGGCTTGAGTGGTTTTATTTTGCTAGAGGCACGGGGCTAAAAGACGGACTGTGTTTAAGATGGTACATGGAAATGGAGATTCTGACAAGTGGTGGTGATCTATGGAATCTTTGGCAGGAATTGGGAGTGTTCTCCTAAGTTTCCTGGCCATACTCCAGCTTCAGTAATTACATTCTGCCCACCTAACTTTTATGTGTGTTTCAATCAAATGTAGAGATATTTCCATAACTCAGTGGTTGTGGAAAACAGTATGAACTCTTCTGTTCCCTAATAGTGGGTGGATTAACTCCCACACTCATTTGAAAGATAAAATCCATTGATAAAGAATAGACATTCTACAGAGTTACACACATGTAAGTAATTATTTTACTTGCAATTCAGTGCCCAAGACCCTTATAGAAGTCCATAAATAGTCATTGACAATGATGACAAATTTGTCGTTGGAAAATCATAATGGAAGACCTGATGATTGGCTGCAACAGTTTTAGGGTTTCAGGTCAAGTCAGTAAGTATGACTGAGTGCTTACTAAGTACAATGGGATAAGCACTATAGAGAATACAAAATAATCCTATAAGCTTAGGAAAATAAGAAATATCTATGAAACAACTAGAGAATGATATAAGGCAGTGTTTAATGAAATGGTGGATTGTGAGGTATAAATGTATAAGTGATATAGAAATGCAGAGCTAAGAAGGTCAGAATAGCCTGGGGTAGGATCACAGTCTTTTTAGTTGATGGGAGTTAAACTGACAGTTTGAGTATAGGATATGAAGTAGGGAAGAGAATAGGAAAGCTGGAGAAGGTGTTCCTGATAAGAGAAACAACTGAATAGAAACACAAAGATCATGTGGTGAAAGTAGGATGGGAGAAAAGGATTTGTTTTAGAGAATCAATGGAAGATAAGATTGAATAAAATAGTGACAAGTAATAAGAAGGCTTGAATACAGAACTTTATACCACATTATCTTTCTACCAAAGTGGAGGAAAACAGACAAGTTGATAAGCAGAAACTAGAAGAAATTTCTGCTAACCACAAAAACAGTAAAACCTCCACATGTGCAGACTCATTTCACATTGGTCTCCTGACCTACACTTTTCTGTATCGTTGTATTTTTATTTTGACATAAAACAACCAAATATAATTACCTTGAGAAATAGCTTATGTATATTACTGTATATTTCCATTCTTATTACCATTTTAAGGGTTTCTTCCTAATTCAACCTCATATAGGTTACAGTTTACCTTACTTTTAGAATTTTGATTCTTATCTATCCAGTCTTAGAAGTGACTTGCTCAAATGGCTCTATGAGGCTCTTAGGCACTCCTGGAGGCTGCCTGAAGGAATAAGAATAAGCTAAGGGGGCTTTTACTTACATTTCTGCCATCTTCTTTAAGATGGCTGAGTCAAAGCTTAGGGGAAAGAAGTGATGCTGAGGGCACGGAGTGAGTTACGCTGGGACTACCACCTTGGATAAAGCATTGGTAGCTGCTGTTGTCTCTCCACAGTGAAAGCAGGAAAACTATTCTGAGGTAAGCATAGGCCAAGAAATGCTGCCATGACCATCTCCAAGATTCTAGTTGAACACCATCAGTACCATCATCATCCTTTGTTCAGGAAGAAAGAGGTGATTTTTGCCCCATAAGATCTCTCCTGTTTATTTTCCAAAAGAGGGGGTGCACTCACACTTCCATTTCCCCACTTTATCAGGAAGCTCACCTCTTGCCTAGATGGGTTGAAAATGAATAAAAGTAAAGAGCATTAAGTGAAATAAATGTTTGAGTAGCTATGGAGAACAAAGTGAGAACAAGGAGCGTCCTCCACCTAGAGGAATGGAAAACCTCTTACTAATGAAAAGAGGAGGTCCCAGCAGAAGAGCAGGCAATGTTCAATCTCTTTCAGTTTACTTTTGCAAATATTTCACACAATATTCTTTTGACACGCCCGTGAAAATTTCCCTTCTCTTTCTGCCCCCCTTCCCACTTCCAACTATCAGCTGTCTGAGCTCTGCTAATCACAAGGGTGAGGTTCAACTGGTGAAAACATGTTGCAGCAAGAGGAATGTACCCTTTGACCTTTTCCTTTTCTTTGCTGGTTGCTCTAATAAAAAATTTCCATTGTTGCAAAGCCAGGAACCCTTTTTTCGTTTTCCCCATTAGTGAAACCCACCCCGTGCTTATGGTAAAAGAAAAAAAAAAAGCCAAATTACCTTGGTGAGAAATGGCTCTTCGGCAGCCTTTTGTGAATCTAATGAAGCCATGGCGTTCGCATTTCCTATAATCTAGCTCCACTCTTGGGATCACCCATGCTTTGTTGGACTTAAATGGTTTTCTGTTTTTGCCCTCTCTTGGCAAGTAACTCTTAAAAGCATTGCTGCATACTGTGGATGGGCTCCAGCAATCCTAAACCATTCTTTTGATGTATTGGAATAGTTTCTTTTGACACCCACAGAATGCCCCATTGGAAAAGGTCTGTTTCTTGTACTTACTCTTGGACAAGTGGATGACTGGCATCACACTCAGTTGACTTTATAGGACTTACATTTAGGTAGCGTTACTTAAGAAAGACGGGGGGGGGGGGGGGAATCTACCTACAAGGGACTGTGCTTTGTTTTAGAAGACAACTGCGACATCACCTTGCTAACCCCTAGGTTCTACTTGGTACTATAACTAAGAGAATTGAACTCACCTCTCCAGAGAAAACTCAGTCTAACCCTAAAACGTTAATGTTTCTATTCTTTACAAGTGAGAGCCAAATTGTTTTCCTTGGTGTGGTTTCAAATATTTTTTTCTGCAAACTATGTTTTTTGCTTCTTGATCATAGAACATTAAGCTAAAGCATAAAAGAATCTCTCATAAAAATTACCTCCTATATCCCATTGAGATAAAAACAAAAAACAAATGATCTGGTCAGATTTTAAATAATTATGAGATTCTAATTATATGAATAAAAGAGGAAAAAGAGATATTTACCTGCAATAGGGAAAAATAGTGAGAAACAATTTTGCTAAATAATAGATTGTCCCCTGAAATAATATCTTCCATCCAACTACCTCGTGGTTTAGTAAGAGAATAAATGGAATGGATTTTGATATTTATAACTATGCTTTAATCTAAAAAAATGAATTTTTATTACTGAACTAAGTATTGAATTTCTAATTATCACTATTTTTTTGTGTGTGTGTGAGGAAGATCAGCCCTGAGCTAACATCCATGGTAATCCTCCTCTGTTTGCTGAGGAAGACCGGCTCTGAGCTAACATCTATTGCCAATCCTCCTCCTTTTTTTCTTTCCCCAAAGCCCCAGTAGATAGTTGTATGTCATAGTTGCACATCCTTCTAGTTGCTGTATGTGGGATGCGGCCTCAGCATGGCTGGAGAAGCGGTGCGTCGGTGCGCGCCCAGGATCCAAACCCAGGCCGCCAGTAGCGGAGCGTGCACACTTAACCACTAAGCCACGGGGCCAGCCATAATTATCGCTATTGAATTTTACTGCATAGTCAACAAGTGCAAAAATATACCCTTTACATGGGTATAGACCAATGATTATCTCTGAAACATTAGTAATCAAGTTAATGCCTATTAATCATATGCATAATCATGGCAACATTTTGCTTTTCTAGAATTTCTTATTTTTTCAGATAGCTAAATAAAACTGAGGCTGTCAGATGGGTAAACATATTTATTTATCAGAAGGCTAAAGAGAGGCAAAGAAGAAATGTAGGCTAAATAAAGCAAAGGGAAGAGGTAAAAATAAAAACAAGCTGAGGGACATCTCTGCTTGAACATCTCTGACCTAAGGTCACAAGAATTTGCAGGATAGAGTTCTACTTAGAACAAAGCTGGTCCCTGTGCCTTTACTATTTTTTTTACAAGTAATTTTTAAACATTTAATTTTATAATCACCCTTAAGAAGTATAATATTTGCAGAGATCAGAGTTGAGATTCTGACTATAGACATGTAATATTTGTGGCTAGATCTGCAGGGCTCAGGGCTGGTGTATTCACTGAATCAGAATGTGCCAGAAATGTAGTTTTCAGTCATTCACTATTTTGAGAATCCAGTTGATTATCTCTCTACTTCTAGTGCTACAGGATGGAATATCCTTGGCTTATTACTGGAGTTTTGGCTGTAATTTTCTAAAATTATTTCGTGTCTCAGTAGAAGATGTCACTGTATCTTCAGCTTTGCATATGACTGCACGTTGTCGCACAGAGGATTTGTGTCTTTGTACATTTATCTTTCACAGTTTTATTCTAGTAGGAACCTGCTATCTGGGTTTGTCTGTACTTATCAGTGCTTCAGTTTCCCACCTCTAAAATGGATGTGAAAACAGTACTTCAGGAGGTTTCCATGAGAATGAGGTAGATTACAACACGCAAAAGACTTATAACACTGCCTGACACTTAATAAATAAATATTAGTGTTGCTTTCTCTTTCATTCTTCTTCCTATTATTATCAATCTTATTTGTTTTGTTTTGGTTTTGGTTTCCTGGGGACTTCTCAGATACAAATGAATGAATTTTCTATCCTTGTCTTGTCTGCCTCCCCTAATTGTAAGCAGGACTTTGGCAAAGGCTCTTAGGAAAGACTGCTGCATATTACTACAGTCTTCAGATAATAGCAGAAGCTTCTTCCTACTGGAAAAAGATATTAGAATAAGCAAGAGATATATGTCCCAGGCTTTAATATACATATGCATGCTTTTAAAATGTGAAGGGAAGAGGGGAATGTATTTTTCAATAAATGTTCCCAATATAGAGAACTAATCATAGCCTAAAATACTAAAACTGAATTCCCTATACATCCTATGTGTTCCTGCCTTTCTCCCTAAAGTCAGAAGTACCCTTCCTTCCTCTTGTACTTTACCTCAATTTACTTTTTATAATAATTAATTAATACTTCTCATGACTTTGTTTCTCCAATGCTAAGAGCTAAAGGAGGGGTCAGAAGGCTTAGGATTTAGTTCCAGCTCTACCACTTTCTATCTGTTTAACTTTAAATTGCTTAAGCTTTCCTTATCTGTAACAATTCTCAAAAATTTGTGTAAGAGTAATGTATTTGAAAGTATTTTGTCAACTGTGAAACTCGAATGGAATGTGAGGTAGTAGTGTTATTATTATCAATAATAATATTAAGCATTAAGAAAGTGACAGAAATCCTCTATAGCTTTGGCTTCTGACATTGGTGGATGGTAGAAGAGACTTGGTGTGAAGTCGAGAGGACTAGACACAAGTGAGGCAAGCTCAAGAGACTTGAATCAAGCTTTATTCATTCTACAGAAGGCATGATTGCAAGACACGATTGCATATCTTGGTTTCTTGAAATATAAATTGATAGGGTGGTTGTGAGGATTAAATGAGATAATATATGCAAGGTACATAGTGTAGTGCCTAATATCCGGGAAACACTCAGTAGGAGTTAGCATTAGGTCTGCCATTTAATAGCTGCATGACTTTCTACCAACCACTTACTCAAAGACTGTTTTCTTATTTTAAAAACACAATAATAATTGCCATCTCACAGGATTTTTGTGAGGACTATGTAAATATAGCACTTAGCACAACACTTGGTGTATTACAGTACTTATTAAGCTGCTATTATTATTATCATTATTAATAGTAGCTGTAGTCAGAAAAGCAGCAGCAGCATTAGCTTTGTGTGTGGCACTGGGTTAGCACCAGAGAATACTGCAAATTAGTTAGGATGGAGAGATGAATCTGAAGAAGTAAGCAGAGCCTTCCTATCCGGATGTTGTAAACATAAATTTAAAGAGTTTGCATTTTTATCTTGAAGACAATAGTGAGCAATTGAAGGATTTTTTTTTTTTAATCAGAAGAGAATATAATTGGATTTGTGCTTTAGAGAGTGGACTGGAATGAGGTAAGAGCAAGAAACGGGAGACCTGTTAGAAAGCCATTGCAGTATTACATGTAGGAAATTATGTTTGTCTGAAGTACAGTTAGTGGCGACAGATACTAATCAGCAGATGTGAGAGAGATTTAGGAGTTGGCTTAATAGAACCTAGTGATTAAATATATGGGTACACTGAGGCAGCAGCTGGAAATAAGGATGTTGATTTGGCTGTCCCTAACTAAAGCCTCTTCTGGAGCCATATTGGAAAGAACTAGATGTTATCCTCCTTTAAAATCCATCTTAATGAAACTTTTTCTAAGTTAGAGGAAATGTATTCTATTTACATTAATTGTGATGAAAAGTTTTCATGGAATCGGGGTGGCCCACTGGCGCAAGCGGTTAAGTGCGCGCGCTCTGCTGCGGGGGCCCAGGGTTCGCTGGTTGGGATCCCGGGTGCGCACTGACACACTGCTTGGCAAGCCATGCTGTGGCAGCCTCCCATATAAAGTGGAGGAAGATGGGCACGGATGTTAGCCCAGGGCCAGTCTTCCTCAGCAAAAAAAGAGGAGGATTGGCAGATGTTAGCACAGGGCTGATCTCCTCTCAAAAAAGAAAAAAAAAAGTTTTCATGGAATCGTTGATTTTCACCTGAAAAAAATGTTAATATTTTTCTTTCTTTCTATGACATGTACCAGGCTCAAGGATTGCCCCTGACAAAGCCACTCAGTGGTGTGTGCAGTGTTCATTAAGACATCCCCATCCCACAACTAGTACCTCTTGATTTACCTAGTGGTATATCTAAAGCATCATCATTCTAGATAAAGGACAGGATGTATTTATTGAGTGCATACTCAAAGCCCTCTGCTAGATCCTGGGCGTCACGGTGGGCTGATGTCCAAAGAAGAAATAGAAATGAGATAATTTTAAGGAGCTTATAGTCTGGTAGGGATGAGAAGACATGTAAATACATAATTATAAAATAGGCAGATGGCAATTAGGGGCACAACAGTTATATATTCTACATTCTCTTTTATGGTGTTTATCCTGTGTTCACAAGTCTATCTCTGACATAAAACTGTGAGCTCCTTGAGGGTAGAGACCAACTTATTCATTTTGTACCCCAGTCTAGTGTAGTACCTGTAAGAAATCTGGAAATGTTTTTTGAATGAAAGGTATAGAAACAGGACTTCAAAATGTCGTGGATAAGGTCCTCACTTGACTGAGAGGAAGTATAGACTTTAAGGAAGGGTTCAGATGTGCAGAGAAAGCTGGAGGACTTCAGTCAGCCACTATGTTAAATAGGTGATTTCTAGAAACAGAACACTCTAGTTAAACTGGAGAAGAAGTAAATAATAGACTTTGTGACATAGGAAGAAGCATCTTTTCCTCAGTATAAAGAGCAGACTGGTTCAACTAAAGAATAGTCGAATTCATTATGTTTAACTGATGGACAGAGAAAGATCCAGAGATTTTCTGTGCAATAAACCTTCACCTGTGACATGTGACATTATAAGAATGCACATCTCAATCAACCCCTAACTTGCTTCCCAAAGACAAGTGCTTGTGGTCCACTAATAACATAAGAATTCTTTTCAGAAGACTACACCCAGCAAGTAGGAAACCAAGGATTCCACATTCCAAAAATTAGCAGAATCTTACCACAGCTGAATGTGGCCAAGGATAAGGAGGAATGGAGGAATAAACCTACCCACAATAAAAGAAGAAAATAAGTTAGCCAAGAGAAGCAAACTTTGGATTTAGCTCTTAAAGACCTTAGGGAAAAAGATAAACGTAATTCTGCTTAAAAACTTAAGAAATTTTCATATCTGAAAGCCTTTGCCTAGAATTTAGTGTATAAGTATATCGTATACACACACATTTACTTTAAGAAAGACGTTCCTCAAATTTTCCTCTATTTTTAAACTGTCATTATTCATTAGTATTTTTTTTATTTCCAGTGCACTCCCAAATGTGGTCCAGGATTCAAGCATCGGATTGTTCTGTGCAAGAGCAGTGACCTCTCTAAAACATTCCCGGCTGCACAATGTCCAGAGGAGAGCAAACCCCCTGTCCGCATCCGCTGCAGTTTGGGCCGCTGCCCTCCTCCTCGCTGGGTGACAGGAGACTGGGGCCAGGTAAAGCAGTTGGACTGTGGGCTCCTGCTGAAGTAGCATCTTGAGACACTTGAGGCTCCTGATTGGGTCATTGTAAGGGCTCAAGAGATGAGCAACAACATGTAGAAATCTAGGTCGGAGATATGAGTCTGAAATACTGCACAAACACCAGCAGCCACACAGGTACACACTTAGCCGTGTTTCTCCCACACCTACACACTTCCTACTTCTACCCACTCCTTGCATCCCAACATGTTAACTTAGAATTAAAAGAGAAATAGTCTAGATGGCCAGATATTTGAACAAGCTACCGAAACTTTGGATTCTAGTCCAAACTCTCAACTAATTCAAGAACAAATCAGTTAACAGCAGTGTCTTAATTTTCCCACTTGCAAAATAACTCCTCTCAATCTCACAAAAAAGATGCAGAGGTTTTAATTAGCTTGATAATGTGATTGACAGTCTTTGAAATATTACTAATACTTAATCTTCACTGGATGTCTGATGGACACTATGAATTAGGAAGCAAGTATACAGGGCTTTTGGTATGTATTTTTATATTAGACTCATTTCCATTTTACATTCCAAGTCTTATTTTTTCTCCCTTCTTTCTCACTTACTTTTAAATTGTGTTATCTTGCTGAAGGCCACCTTAAGTCCTTTAAAAACAAATAGGCATATTTGGATAGAAGGAAAATTGAGTATTGTTCTTTTGAATGTCAAAAAGGAATTCTATTGGGTTTTATTAAAAAATAATGCTCCAGAAAGTAAATATCTAGACAATCAATGCCCTTTTCCTGTGGTTTTATAATTAACCTTATAGCTAGTCATTTTCTAATATCTGAGACCCAAATAAATCATAATGGCATATAACTACGTTAGCATGATTTTGTTTGTGCTCTGAGCCTGCCATTACTTATTAAAAATGGCATTTCATAGCAGTAGTTACCACAATTCTGGCCAAAATTCAATATTGCTAGATTATAGCAGTATCTACACACCTCTTTTGTTACATTTGGGAGAGGGCAAAGATTTTCAGTCTCCATTAAGGCAAATAAATATACTTGCTCTGTGCTCAGCCCTGTGGGGAGACAAAAAAAATATGATCATAAAGTAATTAACCTTTGCATTTGTATAACAGTATTTAGTTTAATTTATAGAGTACTGAAGTAGAATACACATGTGTGTATTGCAGTGTAAAATACAATGTAAGAGCATTGGATGCAATTAAACTTTCCACTATAGAAGTGTGACAGTTTCATAATATATGATCGATATTATGCTATTAAAGAACAAGAAAAGATTCACTCTCATAATTTTTATTTAAACCAGGTAGGCATTTCCTTCCTCATATATTCTTTATTTCGAGGCACTGTTATATAAAGTTCAGTTGAAAGTGTTTGTATGTTATTGATTTTACCAAATTTACAGTTATCAATTTGAGATTATTCTTTTAAATGTTGTCAAGTCTTTTTCTTTTCATCTATATTTTCAATTCAGTTTCCTAAAATTGAAATTAAACAGTGAAAATACATTTTCAAAGATGCTTTAATACATTTTTATGGTGCATTTATTTGTAATTCTTTATTTAGAAACTTAGAAGTATGTATGAACATCCATGTAAGTCCTGTAAGTGCTTTGAGAGGTTTTGCAAACAAATCCAACAGGGCCCTGGTTTGTTTACCTTGTAGACATCACCCTGGCCTGGCACCAGTTAGCTCCTCGTCCCTCTGATCCCAAACTGCACAGGCTTCTTGGTATTCTGGGTGGCAGGCCCAAAGAATAGACTCAGCTTCATTCTTCAGCTTGGTAACTGATCAGTCCCAGCTGAAACTAAGCCACTCAGAGAGTAACGTCAATTCGGAAGTAACTGAATCCTCGAGTAGATGAGAAAGGAGTGGGAAACATGCTAATTGGCCAACGCCAGACCACTTCTCAGGTTTTGTGTGGCTGACAATACCTTAGAAAACTCAAGATACTTATTTAAGCTCGTTTATTTTTAAACTGGCCCCATCATCACGCCCTAGAGCAGTCACTGCTATTATGCTGAACTAATATTATGATCAGATTCACAGCACTCCAATGGACCATCATGCTGTTTGCCCACAAGCCTGTAATAAATAGAGAGCACCAGTGATGTCCCAGCCCTAGAATCTCTGATTATTCTACTTCATCGTGAGGATTTTCGCATTATACTCCTGTTAGGGTTCACCAGCACTGCTTGGAACTGTTGGAATAATAGCCCAAGAAATCTCCATCTGTTGTCTTCTGGGAACTATATTGCTTCCATTTCTAGGGTAATAAAATGATCCTTGAGTTTCCAAACCAGTTCTATAGTAGAATGACCTAATCATTCACCTCTCCAAGATGAACTACATATGAGGTTTAAAAACTAATGTATACGGTATTTGAAATGACATAGTATCTTTTATACCTCCTAAAAATTGTTGAGATCAGTATTTTGTTTATCTCTGTCTTTGGGTTTAGTGTTCTGCTCAGTGTGGCCTTGGACAGCAAATGCGGACTGTGCAATGTCTCTCCTACACTGGACAAGCATCTAGTGATTGTCCAGAAACTGTTCGGCCTCCATCGATGCAGCAGTGTGAAAGCAAATGTGACAGTACCCCCATTTCCAATACTGAAGGTGAGTTTCCCATGGAGAAGGGGCCTGTGGTCTCTAGTGGTCACGTATACTGGTTCCCAGGGTTTGAAGAGCCCCATAAAGCCACCATTGTGGTATAGTTTGTATAGAGCATTTGGGAAAGCTGCGTATGTACTGGATATGTGATCGGGAAACCTATGGTCTTCCCTGACTCTTCCAGTGACTATATGAACTTGTTAAGTCACTTCATCTTTCTGGAGCTAACTTGATTTATCCATACAATGAGAGATTGGAGTGGATAATCTCTAAGATCATGTACAACCTAGCATTCTAGAAACATAGAGATGATTTCTAATGAACCACACATAAAAGTGAAAACTGTTTCTTTTTGGACATAACAATGGATCTCTACCTTCATGAAGATTAAAATTCATGCTTGTTATACATACTATAATGAAAGCATATGTTTGAAACTACTTGTGTTTCAAATGCTAATTTTCTCATAGTAGAAAAAGATAATTATACAGCTGTTTACAAAGGAGGACAAAGGTCTTTGGGCTCTGACATTTTTCTTATGTATTGGGAAATCCATTTATTAACAGCAAATGACAGGCCAAATACTAAATTTTCTTATATCTTATTTAAATAAATGTACTTTGTTTATTCATTAACAAATGAATATGTTAGGCATTCAGTTGAAATTTCCTGAATGCTACTATGTGAAAAGCACTATATCAGAAACCATGGGGAATACGGAGACAAATACGGCATAGTCAGGAAATTCAGACTGCCTTCTCATATGAAAATAGAGACATGGTCAAACACATGCACATGACATCTGAAGCCGTGAGTTTAAATTATGTAAGAAACTCGCTATAGGGCTCTTCTTAAAAAACAAAACAAAAATAAAGAACCATCGTGAATATAATTTGTTGATATTTTTCAAATGAAAACTATATGCTCATGAACCTATTAAAAAGAGATTCCTAATACCTAGTCCTTTTGACCAGATTTATCCAGTTTGAAGGACTTTATAGAAATACATTCACTTTTTTGAAATGTTTCCACAGGAATTTTATTTTAGGGAGTGCAATCATCTTGTATGACAGGATGCAGCGACCTTGCGTCTTTTCAAATGGTCTGGTTTTGCTATCTGAGCCTCAACACGGTATACTTATTGTGTGATTTTCTCTCTCAAAGAAGTATAACCTTATCCTACATTAATTCAAAATCACAGCTTTAATTTGCAAAATCCCTGGCTCAGATTCCATCTACTTCTTTTTGTCCCTTTGGTAAGGGACATTCTGGAAATCTAACTTTCCTTCTTTTGAGAAGGACTCGAAATCCATGACAAACAGAAGTATTTTTCTTAGCAAAACTCTCTCTTTTAAATGATCTAAATAAAAATGTCTCTTTTCTGTAAGACTGCAGCCAACAACTTTAATCCATTGTAAATTATTAGCAATCAATCACGTGTGTTTAGGGGGGCTGCTTTTCTTTCAGAGTTGGAGGATAAAAGGTTGAGGTGGAAAAGAGGCTATAACTATCATATTAAACTACTCTGTGTTAGGTATTATGTTAGGCTCTTTATATTTGTTATCCCTCTTATATATCTCATATACACAAATATCTGTGTGTATGTGTGTGTGTTATATAATTATGACAACAACCTTCTGAGAGTTGGTATTATTGATGACGAAACGGTGGCACAGAGAGGAATAGGGGCTTGCCCAAATTCCAGGACTAGGAAGTAGTCGAGCCAGGACTTGGACCCAGATTTGGCAGAGTCCAAGGGCATATCAGTTTCAACTACATTTTCATACTACTCTGAATTCACTCTTTAAAGTAGGGTATTTTAACATGAAAACAGAGCTTCTGGTTATGAAGTAGAGACACTTCTGCCATGACCATCAGCCTGATTCAATAGATTAAGGCTTAATCATTGCTGAAAGAAACTGGCTTTTTGACATGCCCAGAACAGTATATATGTTGAAGTTATGTTTATAGCTTTATTTTAGGCCATTTTAGTAATTTCTCCGAAAGCTTTTCTAGGGTGGTTAATTATTATACACAAGTTTTGCAGCTGAAGAAGCAGTGCTGGTTTCAGAGTGGGGGGAGTATTGTTTGCAACTGCACTTATTTCTGCCTTAAAGAAATTCTCTTAAAGTGAATAGGTGTTAATCTGAGGTTTCTTGAATTATTTGGAGAAACACCTCATGGTCCTTTAATCTGCTTGGTCAAATCACCTTTTATTTTATTTTATTTTATTTATTTATTTTTTTGTGAGGAGGACCAGCCCTAAGCTAACATCCAATGCCAATCCTCCTCTTTTTTGCTGAGGAAGACTGGCCCTGGGCTAATATCCGTGCCCATCTTCCTCTAATTTATATGGGACGCTGCCACAGCATGGCTTAACAAGTGGTGCATCAGTGCGCGCCTGGGATCTCAACCGGCGAACCCCGGGCCACTGCAGCGGAGCGCGTGCACCCAACCGCTTGTACCACTGGGCCGGCCCCCAAATCACCTTTTATTAATATTAATCTGAAGTAAGCAGTTAAGACAGTGCTTTTAGCCTTTTCAGTAAAGGAGGAAACTTTTAGGAAATTATTAATCCTGCAAAGTATGACTAATCTTAGAATTGTTATTCCCTAAAGCTGTTGACTCATTTAAAAGAAAGAGGATCAGTCTCTTTTACAAAATTAGATTTAAAGCACAAAGAGTATGTCTGTCATAACTTGTTTTGTGTTCTCTTTGGCTTTCCAGTAGCATATATCAAACACATTTAAATACTGAAACTATCTGTTCATTTCTTCAGCAGCTAATTATTGAATGCTTGCTGTGGCCAGCCTCTGCCATTCATTATGGAAAATTCAAATACACTTATAACTTAATAGTCTTACAGGGAAGATACTTTAAAAAAAAAAAAAAAGGGAGGTGGAATGTGTTATGTGGAGCAGTTTACACAAGTGCTAAGAGAGCTCAGATGAAGGACCAATGACTTTAACATTTTGGATCAAGGCAAGCTTCATAGACTAACCGGTCTGTGAGCCAGCCGTAATGTGTAGCTGGAAAAACCTTGCATGTACCCTGTGAAAAGTGGAAGAAACAGTTGAGTTGAATCATAAGTTGTCATCCATAGAGATATGAAATGGGCAGACAACTTGGTTTTCAAAAGAGAAGAGGCTCTTGCACGAAAGGAATATGAGAGTGACCTGATATGGCTTCTGGGAGTCAGATCAGTGAGAGAAGACATGCCTCTTACTGAGGGAAAGTTGGGAGGAAAGTCCAGTAGTCGGGGAAAGAGCAGTTCTGGTTAATGTCAGACGGTAGAAGAGGACCCACTTTTCCCCTAAAGAGTCAGGATCTCTTGACTCTTAGTGTAGGCTGCTGAGAAACTAGTTCAGCTCTACCCCAAAACAGAGTGGGACTAAGGGAGATCTCTTAGGATCTAAAATACGGTCTTTCAGAGGGGTCTCTATGGATGAAACGGGCCACTGATAGAATCTTGAGAAGAATTTTAACTACCAAAGTTTAGGAAATGGTTCCCCTCCTAACATTTTATTATTTTCATAATAACATACAGCATAACAAACATACAGCAAAGTTGAAAGAATTTTACAGTTAATATCCACCATCTGGATTCTAGCATTAACAGTTTACTGAACTTGCTTTATTACATATATATCTATCTGTGATGGTTTTTAATGTGCTCCATTAATCCAACCATTAATTCATTAACAAACATACCTACTGTGTGCCAGGCACTGAGACTATGAAAGGAATATGACAAGGTCCCTGTCCTCAAAAGGAGCACAGTTTAGTAGGGGTGGCAACATACAAACAAATAATTTTCACAATATGAGCAGGCACTACCGTAACAAGGGTAGAAAGAAGCTGCCATGAGTACACAGAGGAGTACCCAGAGAGGAGAGTGTGTGGTTACCCACAGAGGAGGGGGAAATCAGCAGAAGCATCATGGACAAGGCAGGCTTGAGTGGGGCACTGGAAGGTATGAAACAGTTTTCCAAGTAGACAATGAGATCCTAGGCATCCCTGGCAGAGGACGTGTGTGCACTCATGGGGTGTGGAGGTAGTTCAGTGTGGCTGCAGTGGATTGGCAGATGAGCAGGCAGTGGAGATGAGACTAGAAAGAGAGAGACAGGGACTTGGTTTTAGATGGTCCTGTATGCAGTGGAAGGAAGTTAGGACTCTATCTACAATTTCTAGGGAACAAGTGAGGGAAATTGGGGAGTGACATGCTTAGGATGGCAGGAGTCTAAGGGGGCAGAGCGAGGGCAGCCTTGTGTGGGAGAAGAGTTAGAAAGTTATTCTAAGAGTCCAGGCTAGAGATGATGAAGGCTTGAACTAAGGCAGATGTAGTAGGGATTAAAAGGAGAGTAATGAATTGGAAAAAAGAGGAATAAAATGGAAAGGAGATAAAAAGAACCTGATGAACAGTTAGATATGAGGATGAGAGATAAGAGGTGTTCGGTATGACTCCCAGGTTTCAGATTTATGTAACTGGGTACCATTAATCAAGATAAGGAATTTAGGCATCTTTAGGGAAATTAAGCCCATTAGTCCCCAAAAGCTATAATAACATAATGGAATTTGAATAAGATTTAAAAAAATAAAAATAAAATAAGCGATGGAGAGAGATTGAAGAAATGGAGGGAGGGTAAGGCAACAGAGGATAGTAAGAGAAAGAAAATCACAAGTGGAGCATCAAGAAATTAAAAGTTAATAGTGACAGGGAAATAGGAGGAAGAAGGGAGATACAATTTGCCATGTTCAACATCTGCTTTAGTTTTTATTCCCGAAAGCCTTCAGCTAAGAGTTAAAGCATTATAGGCTTGATCTTGACAGACTGCCACTGAGGAGGGTAACACCACATTGCTGCTGAGAGTGAATTATAGTCACACTGGGTATCACTGCATTTGAAGTACTACTCAGAGTAATTTTTTAAAGTACATCTGGCAGCTGGGACTGGCCCACTGAAGCTCACCTGAAATTCTATCCCAAATGCCATTTTATTCATCTTTATGCAGTTTCAAGTTCCCTTGTAGTTTATATGGTGAGTCTTTTCAGCTTCTCAATAGCACAAGGCACTCTGTCATCTAGTATTTATTGCTGCCAGGTAATGATTCATGGTGTGCCGTCAGCTGGTAACCAACCCAGGAAAGGTGTCGTTAGTATACATTGGTTTACCAGCCCAGACTGTCTAACGGTGGCTTTGGTGGGTCTCAGTCTCCCACAAGTAAACGACTCTGAGAAAGCCTGAGCAGCTCCAGAAATCTCATAAGATCCCTGAAACTAAACAGCTACTGAATTTGGGTTTTCAAGTGGCGTCTAATGTATTAAAATCAGTGGGAGGAACAGAGAAGGTCATTTGAAGACTTTGATTTCAAGGAGGTGGGCAAGACTAGTTTTTTTTCTTTGCTGTTTTAAAGAGCTCATAATCCACCTTAGCATTCAGGTTCACATTCCTGACTGCCTGGTTTGGAGGGAAGCCTGGATTTGTGTTGGGATCATACCATCTTGAGGTTGAGTGTGGGTAGCATCCAGGGAGTAATACTGGGTACAAAGAAACTGAGGAAGCAAAGACAGAAAGGAACGCTTAGTCTATGGTAAGATGAAATCAGAATCAAGTTCCATAGTTGATATCACCTTGCTTCAAGCATAAAAAGTTGGACTGTTCCCATTGCAATGAATAATGTCAGGTTCCCAAGTGAAACTTATTTCATCTTTTTCCAGTCTGAATATGTAAAATCTCAAGGGCTCAAGTACAATTTTATCAGGAAAAGTTGCATTCACATCCCCTCCCCCAACTCTTGCACCACACATACGCACATGCACTGACTTTGCCATCTCACTTCTCACCAGGCTCTGCATCTCCATGGGCAGTTTGACAGAGGTACAGCTGGTTGTACTTTTGTAATCCAAAAGATAGACCCTTAGGTGCTTAAGTCATAACTCTCTACTTACTGTGTTCTTCCTCTGAATCTCATAAAGAGCTTATAGGCACTGAGGGCATGCACTCTCTAAAGAAAGATGCTGAATGGTCCAACCTGGTCATGGAAGGATATGTCCTTGTGTATCCCAACTCACTCCAATAAGCCAATTTAGCCAGGCTTTGCAACATTTCATGACATAAATACAAGAGCACTGCATTTCAGGGGTTGGTCTTGTACTCCTTGGACCAAATCAAGGCTTCAAATTCACAATGAATCTGAATCCAATTGTGTCCTAAATTCATAAGCCTCTGTTCAGTGTATTTTGAAATCACGTCTTTTAGATCGGGGCTTTCAAAGATTAATATCAAGCACCTGGGGAAAAAGCCACTGGCACATCAATGATAAGTAGATTCATGTGTAGCCTATGAAACAGGTTGTCTTATTTTATCATCCAGCTCTATCAAAACCCAGACTACCAGTGAGACCCACTCCAGCATACCTGGCAAGTTACTTAAGATTCTAACCATGGGTCTAGATCACATCTCGGGGCTCAGGGGCTGGCTTCCAGCCCTTGGTATATTCCCAAGACTCCCTGAGAAGAATTTAGGAATACTCCATAAATTTTCCTTCCCACCAGAAGTCTCTGGCCTTGGGTCAAGTGAAACTTATTTTCAGGGGAGTGGGGAGGGAGATGTAAAAAAAGGAGACTAGTTAGGTCCACAAAATATTTCCCAGAAACCACACAATCAGAACCTCTCACCCTTCCAATAGCCTCACAAGAAAAAAGGTAGAAAGAATGGCTTGTCATTTGCCTCCCAGGAGAGTACTTAGCTGGTACATGGTGATAACAGAAGAGAAATCAGGCTCCTTCATCTTCAAATCCTTGACCCTACTGGCTCAGATTCCACTACTTAAAAAGCATTAGATATAAGTGTGTCTGCATGAAGAAAACATGATAATCAAGACCAAACCCTTCAGAAAGATCAATTACAGAGTGATATTACAAAAAGATTCTACTTAAACTAAAGGGTTCCTTTTAATAGATCTCCTAGTGTAATTGTTTATTTGCAGATTATGTATTACCTGGGTAAAGTGAAACTTTTAATTTTAGATATTAGCTAGAAATCAATGCCAACTGATTAAAACAGAGCATTTCTGTTAAGATTTTTATTTCAGTGGGAAAATGTGATTTATATGCACAACTTTTTCAGAATGGTTTTATCACAAATGTAAGCTGTACCGTGTATTGGCTCAAGGGTAGGATTGAAAAGACTATTCCATATTTTCACTGGGCTTTGAGGATGAGGCAGACTAATGAATGATAAGTTTCATAATTAATGCCTCTCAACTACATCAGTAAAATGTCAATGAGTCAATCCAAGAGCTCAACAAGTCAGTCCTCTCTAGTTAAGCTAAAAAAGTGGCAGATGGGTTGAATGCACCAATAAAATTTAAAACTGGTACTAATATTTTTAAGATTACATTCAGCTTTCTATAATAATGAGACTTTAAAACTTCTTGGTGTGCCTAAAATCACCTTTTCACTCATGTAATTTTACTAAATTGAAGGAGGAAGGTATAGCTGAAGAAAAGTATTCAGGCGATTCTGAATGTGCATGACCTGGAACCCTCCTTTTAAAAACCATTTTCCCTTCTCTAAGGTGCCAGAGCAAACCTCCTGAAAATAATGCCCCCAGAGGTTGGCTTGTTATCAGTGGTATCAACCAAGAATACAGAAGCATCGACAGGCAGAAATCTTTTCACATTTGGATGTCAATAGAGTGGATTTGGAGTTAGACAAACCTGAGTTCTGGTCCCAGTTCTCAGACAAACTAGCTGTGACCCAGCATGAGTTTTGTAACCTTTTTGAGCTTCAGTGTTGTCATCTGTGTAGAGCTGACATTTTATATGCTTAAAAGGATTAAATATATAAATATGTAAAACTGCCTAAGGCACTGCCTGGCACATAGGAGGCACTTGATAAATTATTTTTAATGTTATTGTTACTAGATTAAGCTCTCTTGGAGTTAAAAGACTGAGAGAATGAAAGACCAGTCATGGTTGACCTTCTTTGGTGAATAGATTTTCATCAATCCAAAGCCCAATTCTTCCAGTCTGGGCAGTCCCTAGAAGGCAAAACGAAGCAGTAGGAACAGGATCTTCCTCAGGGCCCCTCCTTCGTGGGAGGCTCCTATACTCCAACAAGGTTGAGCGCCCTCACGCAGCCCAGGGGCCTCCATTTTAGTGTCTCATCAAGGCCCTTTGTCTGAGTCTTGGCAGCCCCCATCCCTAGACCTTCCTCCAGGTCTCTCCCCACCCCCACCCCATCATAATTTACCTGCTCTGTTTAATATCTTTTTGTTAGTTTGCTTATGTGTGCCAGTGTGTAACCTTTCTTGAGAGCCTATATATATTTTGACAGGGTCCCAGAGAGATAATACATGATGGTTGTTCTCAGAGGCAAATGTGTTGGTGGTCATAATACGGAGAGTTGATGAACTGAGTGCTCACTCGTGCAGGGTGCTGTGGCACGTGCTGCGTAGGCGTTACCTCACGTAAGCTCACAACGTCCTATGAGCAGGTCTTAGCATGTCTGCAGTTCACAGATGAAGAAACTGAGGTATAGAGAGGCAAAGTAACTTGGCCAAGGACAAACAAACACTGGGAGGAGGCAGTTCCAGAATTCAGCCCCAGCCGGTCTGACTCCACATCTCCCGCTTCTGACCGCTGTGTTGTGCTGCTGGTGCAGGCAGGTCCTGGGACACTTACAAGCAGTCACTACCTTCCAAAGCCTGGTCCTACTCCCAGGACCCAAGACACTTCCTGCTCTCAATCAAGTTTGTCGGAATCAAGTTAGTTGGGAAGTAACTTAGAGATATTGGGAAGTTCAGAGAGGGACACCCCGGGAGCTGGCCGCCAGCCTACCCCTATGCTAGACGGTTCTCCAGGCCATAAGGCCATGTGCTGGGCCTCTGCATGCCCAGGAGAGTCTTCTCATTTCCATCACCTACCTAAGGAGTGGAATCCCTGAGTATTTATATTTGTAATAGCCTGAAAGTGCAGATGTAGGGGTAGGAGATGTGCAGATGTAGCTGAAAGGAGAAACAATTTATGAATATTTTATTTTATTCATTATTTATTATCTATTATCTATTATTTAATCAGATTCCAAAGTCTCAATCTAAAAAAAAAAAAGAACTATGAATTTGGTTGTATTTTGCTCATCCCAAAATTTTCCTGGTCCATCAGCTCTTCCGAAAAGGGAATAATGAATCTCCCAATAAAGTTCTGCCCTGGAAATACTGACTTGTGTCCATAGGACAACATTTTCTCAGTAGTAACTAAATATTGCATCCTCATTGAGAAATTCAGGGTGCAACTTACTGTCATCAGGTGGTGAGAGATAATGATAACTAATGGTGATAACAGTAATTCAATACCTTACACTTATCAAGTGCTAATAAACTTTCTGTGCACTACTCTGGGTGATATCATAGGATATATGTTCCCTGTGGGAGTGGGAACTCTCATCATCCCGATTTACAGATGAGGAAACTTAGTCACAGAGAGGTTAAGCGATTTGTTCAGAGTCATGAAGTTAGTAAATGGTAAAGGTAGGATTAAACCCTGGCAGTCTGGCTTCTAATTTTATTTCCTTGTGCTGTTAAACCAATCAGTCCTCCTCTATCTGTTTATCAACCAAATCATTTTTACATTTTGTCAAAGAAGGCCAAAGCTACAGTTTATTTTGTACTTTAAGCAGTCCCACCAAGCTCTGTGGCAGAGTATGAGAGCAGTGTCTCCGCTGGCGGGCTGTCCATTCGGATGGTGATCTGGAATTAAAGATGAGTAATGTCGTGTCAGCGCTTCTCATTATTTTAATAATTGCATTACCTTGACAATATATTCTTCTTGGTAACACTGGTAAAAAAAAATTTTTCCACAAAAATATTCTTAGTCTAAACTTTTTTTGGTTGCTTTTTACTTGTCATGGCAGAGAGGAAAATTTAAAAAAAAACCAAGTGACCTCCAAATTAAAGTATGTGGAGATCTTTTCACCTCAAATTCAAACTTGATTTACCAAATATCATCTTATTTCTCTTTTTTAGTGCAAAGTTTAAAGAAATTTTTCCTGTCTCTCCTACCTTCTTTCAGCCAAAACTTAAATTTATTGAGAATCCTAGTGTGGAAAGTTTCTATTCAAATCTCTAACTGTTATTCTCTTTGTAAGTCAAATCTTGAGTAAGGGAGTTTGATGGCGGCAGAGCTTATGTTTTCAGAGGATTGAGGGTTCCAGTTTAAAATTTTTAAGTCTTTCAGTGAAAGAGCCTTGAAAGTGAAATCAATAAAATTGTTACCTTACTTTTCAATCAGAAGAAATAGAAACTTTCCCATTTCTTTGCATTTAATTTTCCAAGTTTATCATATGGCTCATGTACCATCTACATGATCTCTTAGAACTTTAGTGGATTTCTGAAGCCAGGAGAAAACAAGCAAATAAACAAGCAAGCAATGAAAGCAACAACAACAACATTGTTCTGTTCCACTGAACTTTACCTCGTGTTCTGCCTGATTCTAATTGCCTTAAACAATTTACCCAGGATGCTTCAGTATAACCACCTGGAAAAATGAGGGTGGAACTTTGATTCTGGGAGGCATATGGAAATTTAATTACTAGGTTTACAAAGTATTTTAAAATCCCCAGATAAAAGTGACCAGAAGACTGGAGAAGAATATCATTATTAGCAGTAGTGGGATTAGATGGGGGTGGGAGGGGGTTGCTGAGAATCAAAGGCTCGTGTCTCTTTACACTGGCCCCTCAGCCCCATCTTCTGCAACCAGCCTCGAGGGGAGATGGAGAAAGAATCATTTATTCACCTTCTGGCTGCAGGAACTGCAGACCTCAACTGTGGCAATTCTAGCACTGAGGAGAAAATACACATAGGAAAAAAGAAGGCCATGTCTCACTTCCAAATTAAAAAAAGACATTTCTACATGTTTCCATAACCCACAGACTGCTGCCATTTGAGGCCAACCCCTCAAAGTTTTCCTCTTTGTCTAGTGTAGTTGCTGAATCTAGGCCACCGTCAGCAATCCTTTTCATTCACCCAGGCCCATCCCCATGCCTCACAGATGTGGAGATTCTCTGGAGACATGTGTACTTTTGTATCAAACAATGCAACTCATGTTTGATTTTGGATAACCTTGCACTGGTGAATAAAATAACCCTTGAGAAAGAAGCAATAAAAGCACTGTAAGAAAAATGACTCATGTTTCCAAGCTGTCTAAAGTGATCACTTATCCCAACAAATGGTAATTCTTTCAAGACACAGTGGGCATGTACCATACTTATAAAAGTCTGGGAGAAAAGCCTTGCAATCATTTTTTTTTTTAATTTGTGTTAAAATATATCAAAAGAATGTTTCTGGTAGGCTGTACCAGACAGGGTGTGCTTAAAAACAAAAACAAAAACCACATGGATGCGGAAGCCAAGGTGGATTGGTGCAAGGGGAGTCCTTGCTGAGCATCCAGGCTCATCGGCTTGTTTATGTGCCTCTAATTATTTTCCATTTTCTGCCCCTATTCGTTAGAGTGCAAAGATGTGAACAAAGTGGCTTATTGCCCACTGGTGCTGAAGTTCAAGTTCTGCAGTCGAGCATACTTCAGACAGATGTGTTGTAAGACCTGCCAAGGACACTGACCCACAGAAAGCCAGAGAGAGAGCCCTGTCATTTCATCGTGGAAAAGCGTCCATCAAAGAGAGCCACCCAGAGGAAGAGGACTGATGTCCTTGCAGATGCGTTACCCTGTGGAGAATGTAACCACTGGTCAGCCCGAGCTGACAGGATTTCAATATTATTTTAACTTCTGTGAAGTGGGATTTATTGATCCAAAGTGCTGGACACAGTATTAGGAGGGAATGCCAGATTGGAGAAAGCCAAACAGCACAGGGAGACTTGCTTACTGTGGACCGTTTGTGTTCTTTCGAGTAAATCCAATAGCCTGTTTACCTCCTTGGACCATTAAGATAATTTTTATTATGGACTTAGCAATGACACTGAATCCATTTGTATTTAAAACTGTTTAAAATGTAGCTGTTATGACTTGGTCAACTATGGAAGTAAAGAAGATTCAGAAATCTTAAGTCATAGCTTAAAAATATTTACTATACTTTATCTCACTACAACCGCACCACAATTTAAGTTCTAAAACGAGCTTTGAACTGTAATTTAAGGAGCAATTATAAATCAAAAGTAATGAAAGTTTGTATTATTTTTCTTCATTCCACTTAATTTCCTTAGGAATAATCCCCCTGTTCTGAACACTGCTGTGAGCCATATATAAACTATATTAAACCGAACAACAATGAAGGACTTAGTTTAAAGCAGTGCATCAGTTACCGCAGCTGCACGCGTCTATAAATGCAGTGCTAAAAGACTGGCCAGCTTGCCATTGTGCAAGTGAAGCTGAGATTTCCATTAAAACTTTAAGACAAAAACACTTCAATTTCATGCAGAAGCCAGACCTAGGGTATGGTAGAGACCGAAGTACCGGGCCCTTTGCTGCCATCACATGGGATGCCTCAGTTCTTATTTGAGTCACTCCAACTCACTTGTGTTTACATCCTCACCAGCCACAGAACGGCTTCTGCCCCGTTGGACTGTTGCACGCATGTTGAGCTTACTGGGATGATGCTACGCAAAAGATAGACTGGCTCAGTGACAACCAGGCAGATCCTTTTGCTGACAATTACAATGGGTTCCCGATGTCCCTTCTTCGATATGGCAGAAGGGCATTAATTTATATGAGAGCAAGTGTGTGTGTGTGCGGGCGCTTTTGAGTGTGTGGGTAGATGAGTGTGCTTGCATGTAAGTGTGCTATCTCTGCGAGTTTAAAGTAGGCAAAGGATAACAACCAAAGAAGAACAACTCATGAAGACTAGAGATCATAAAGCATAATCTTAACAGTCACTCAACCAAGTATTTTGCATTTTCTGTGGATACTCTGAATGGCAATTAAATGTGAAACCCAGTTTCTTGGGCAAGTCAAATTCTAGAATCAAATCCACTTAAATTAAATTGGCTAGCTCGTATTTTCCCTATCCACAAGTTTCACATCATGCTCATCAAGAGATTCAACAGTGAGATTAAAAAAAAGAAAGAAAAAAAAGAGAGTACTTGTTTATATTAATATTTTGTACTTGAACACTTGTAGCTGGCAGCAGGTTCTTGATGAATGTGCTTTGTGTCCTACACATGTGTACACCACACTACACCAACACCTCAGACTCAAACCAAATGGCTACTTTGTAAAGATACTACTTGCAGTTAAAGAGTATGTTCGACTTAAATCCATCACTGTGCTCTGAAACTAGTTGTGAGGTGTATAACGTACACCATGACCTAATGTGATGACTAGGTTTTCTCAGAAAGGAAGAGAGACTCATAGACTTCCAAAACCAACCTAAACTTCAAGTGGGCTCTGGACAGCCGACACAGGACGTTGTTCTGCACGCTCAGTCATGGTCATCTCTATCTCGTCACTTGCTTTCTTTCTCAGCCCTACAGCTCACATCCCTGAGCTTTCCAGAGAGAGCCATTGACGACACATGACTGTAGGTGCCAAGGCTGCTATTCATGCTGCTCTTAGAAGACCCGCCCAACTGCCATCTTAGCCATTCAGTGAAGGAAGGCAGCCCAGGGCAGCGCGGCCCCAGCACTGAATTTCTCTGGTCCTTTGCAAAGAGCAGTTAACTTGGTGCTAATGTGCCCTGGTGAAATAAAATAAACAAAAGATGAGTGGTTTCTGTGGCATTTTAGGCATAGCTTTGCTATCAGGATCTGCTTTTCTCCAACATAAATATCAGCTCATGTTTTTATTTCAGAAAGATTTCATACATTACTGACTAAAGGCTATTTTTCACCTCACCTGGAGACTAACATTGTGACATTGTGAGGGCCGTCCCCCTGGGCATCATGCAGCACCCCAACTGGTGCTAGAAGAGGGGACAGCTAGTGTTCTCTCGGGGGTGTGCACCAGCACCGAGGCCAGGAGATACAGAGCTCCCAGGGGCAGCATCAGATTACCGTTCTAGAAGGAACCAAGCATAGAATGTAACAGGACTAAATATTTTCAATAGGCGCTGAATTTAAACCTGAGTGGGGAAAAAATCATATTCCACAGCACATCACAAAACCGCTGCTACTCCGTAGTCAACCACGTGCCTACATGATGCTCTATTCCTAACTAGTAACAATAGGGTCATCAGTGAAGGCTGAGCCACCATGGCAGGCCCTGCAAAAGTAGTGGGCTTTATAGACTATTTAGGAAACCCCAAGGAAACTGGTACCCCGTGGCTGAGAGCAGTATCTGCCACTGGCATCAATGCCTACCAAAAGAGGAAGGTAAATGTGCCCCACTGTTTAACCCCTTGAGATACTTATGACTCCCGAAGCAGTCCATTTCTTTAGGAATTTTTTATTTGAGTGAATGTCACATAGGTATCTTTAATAATACAGAATGAAATTACCTTTGTATTATTGTGATTAGTTGTTGTTTATTATTTTATACTCAGTATTAATGTGGTACACTGTTACTTTTTATTTGCTTTTGTAAATTATATTCTAATTTATTGCCATGTTTCCTAACACTTGTCCTACATTCATTCTCCTGCTTGTAATGAAAATGAAAAAGTCATTGTAACACTTGATGGAGTGAAATTCCACACCAGGCACAGATTTTTTTTTAACATAGATAATTTAGTAAAAAATAAAAATTCAGCTTGTAAGAATGATTCAGATGGAAGTTGTCTATTCCCTGAAAACCTGGGGTTAAACTTGCAGTAGGAGGAATCTATCCCTTGGAATACCACACTACGTTATCCAAATTATCCCGGTATTATCCAGGATTAAGATAATTTGTTGCATCCTTATTACCCTCCTAAGAGACTGCATCTGCCTATTTGTGAGCATTTCAGTCATATCTAAATGCAAGGGCTTTGGATATTTTTGGTGGGGCTATATCCCCAGATGCCACCAGCCAGCTCTTCTAAGGCTAGAAAGGAAGTCCAGGTTGGCCACTGCCACATACCTTTAATCACTTGGCGCACAGCTCTTTTGCCCCCTCCTTCTTTTGCCTTCCATGTAAATTCTATATTGTAGAAGAGGATGCAAGATATTTCATTGTGGAAAGGGTGCTGAACAAAAGAATTCGTATGTGAAGGATTTTTCTATTCAGAGTCAGCAGGGAGCATGGAAACATGATGGGCATACTTTTCTGCCTTCAGACATTTCCTCTTAGGCTGAACTAGTGGTTCAGCCCTTCTGAGCTGGGGGGATACTATCCTATGCAAAGGTAACTCTGCAGTTTTTGAAACTCAACAGCTAATATGAAGGTGACCCTCCTGCATACCTAGCTATTTGAGTACTTTCCTTTTTTTTTTTTTTTTTGAGGAAGATTGGCCCAGCACTAACATCTGTTGCCAATCTTCCTCTTTTTCTTTTTTTCTCCCCAAAGCCCCAGTACATACTTGTATATCATAGTTGTAGAGATGTAGCTCTTCTGTGTGGAACGCCGCCTCAGCATGGCTTGATGAGTGGTGAGTACGTCCGCGCCCAGGATCCGAACCGGCAAACCCCAGGCCACCGAAGCAGAACATGTGAACTTAACCGCTACACCACCAGGCTGGTCCCTATTCGAGTACTTTCATAATGACAACTTTGTCAATTACATAAGAAAATGTGGAATGCCCAAGTATGGTTGTGCCTTAATCCACTTACCCCTGTGCCACATACACACACATTCAATCTTACACATTAGAAGAAATCAGTTGAGATGGTTAGATAGTCTTGGGTAAGTATTTCCCCAAGGTCATCCTAGAAGCCAAAGGTGGCTGAAGTATTATGAATGCTCAGTTAATAGAAGACCTTGGGACCAACCATTTTAACCTCCCACTGCCTTCGCTAGGGCTTGGGGTGGAGGGAGTACCAGGAAACAAGGCTTGCCTTAGCTTAGATTCCTCAGATTCAAGTCTATGTTTCCATCTACAGTAGTTTTCAAACTTCCAGTTAAATGTTTTTCTCTGCTTGAAATATCTAAAGGGCACTATCCTGCTTAGGGTACTGACCCCAGAGACAATCTGCCCTCCACAGAGATCCTGCCAGTCTCCAGGGAGCACTAGGATCATCCTTAAGCCTTTGTGCTCCAAAAGGCCAGGTGACATTTTTTCAAGTAAATTAAGAAGAAAGTTGGGTATTGATCTTGGTGATAAAAATGTATAAATGTGTTTGGATAGGATAAGATTCATTACTTTTAAAAGAAGGGAAAAGAAATATAATTCAGGGAGAAAGAAAAGGGCACAACCCAGGAGGACTGGAAAATTCTAAATAAGTGGTCATAGGAAAGAGAAAAGATCAGTCACTGAACAAAAAACTGACAGATAAGCTATGTTTGGAATTCTGTCTCATTCAGATCATCAGACTATGTGGAATAAACTAATATATGTTTTTAAAAAGAACAGCTGTTCACAACGGTTTTGTGCCTCAGAATTCAAAACCTCAAGCTGGAACTTATAAGGAAAATGGTCTTTTCTCCCATCTCTTTCTCAGAGGGTTATTTCTAGCATTCCCCTCTTTTCATCCACAGACAATATCTGAGGCCAGAAATGGAACAGTGGTTTGAGGGCTGGCTCCACTCTTGGGGGGAAACCAAGGTTATGCTCGTATTGTCTCTTGGTTGATGGCTCTTCTTAGCCCACTGAAAGGCTTGAGCTGCATAGGTGATGAAAGCTAATTCCACAGCAATGTCTTCACCAGAGCGACACTGTGTGGTTACACAGGGCCCAATAGTACCAGATGTTCCCTGCTCCAGGGATTAGGGGATTAGGGAGCCTGAATATTCCCTTTCTCCTCAGGGCATGGAACATCATGCCTGACCAGTCAGATTCCATTGTCTCAGACCTTAAGGCTTGTGAAATTCAATTAAGAGGTCCCTTCTTGGATACCTTACCTTACAGAGATGTTTCACATAAGAGGGGGCAAATTATCCCACCAGCTTCAGCCTCCCAGAAGTCAGTGCCTTCCTCAGGTCAATGGCTCAACAATGAATGGCTTCTACTAGCTCAAGGCCAGTGTAATTCTTGGAGGGGCCTGGTCTGTACCCCCAGCAAGAGCGGTTGTGGATAGCAGGCTACTTTAGAGGCCCACAGAGCAGTAATTATGAGATGAGGCCCCTGAAACCTCAAGCAAAAGTGGCAGCAGGAAGTTCTAGTCCAGGCTAGGTATGGCCTCTGTGTCTAGAGAGTGGCATCAGCCATGGCCATTCATTTATACAAGCAGTATTTGCTGAGTACCTGTTGCGCCTAGGTTCTGTGCTAGGCACTTATATGCTCTCTCATTGAATGGGTTACAACAAAACGATGAGGACAATACTGTTAATCCCATTTACAGAGGCCAAAACTGAGGCTCAAAGAGGTTGAATAAGTTGCCAACGGTCGCAGAGCCAGTGAGAGGAGCTTCACCTCTTTGGCACATGGAAGGGAGCTGCCTGGTCTGCTTCTGGGACAGGGAAGTTGGGAATGACTCTCCTCTGCCCTAGAGAAACTGACTCACCAGCCAGAGGAAATGGAATCCTCTTTCTTGGGAAGCAGTGGGCCTGAGGCCTTGGGAGGGACCTCAGGGGTCAGACAAGGGCTCCTGTCTTGGTAGGTGGTGGTGTTCACTATGAAAATTCCTATGTCTGGTGAAAAAATTACGAGTGGGGACCCGAAGTGGTTTCTAAGCATGTAGTTAGAGCTTGTGGGAAGAGGAGGCAAAGGAAGGTTAGAGACATTTGAGGATGGACAGTGTCTGCAATGGCAGTTAGCAGCCAAACACAACGTGAAGGCTCTCACCTCCCAAGAAACGTCCTGTTTTGAATCATAGAGCCTGTCCCTGTCTGACAGCCCTTCCACACCATTTCCAGACATGCCAGATGGCCTCACTGACCTATTTCAACACAACTGGAGCAGAATGATTCCTGTTGGCTTCAGGGTGAGTTTTGAGAAAGAAAGGTGGGATTCTCTCTGTTTCAGTCAGAGCAAGACCATCAGGGACTGAAAACTCGGGCCCTGAGGTTGCTGCCAGCGAGCACATTCTTTGACCTTCTGTGGTGGGTCCACAGAGTGGAACCAGGTGTTCTTTCAGCCCATGCCAGAATGTATTGGCCACCCAACTGGCCACCTGCCTCCACCCCACCGACAGGGCTTTGGCTGGCCCTCGACCAAACAGCTGTGCTGGGAGCCACAGGCGGCCGCCCACGCTTGTGCCCAGGCCAGCAGCTGCGCTGGCCTGACTCAGCGGGGCAAGATGGACCTCGTGTGCTTCTGCCCTCGCCCCAACTCCTCCCCCAGCCAGGTCACTCAAAAGGCTGGGAGAAGGAAAACCAAAACATAACTGCACTAAGGAATTGCTTTTGTGGTCCAAAGGCAATCAAAAAGCATACTGTTCTCTTCCCCCTCCTTCAATTTCATCAATTTTGGTATTTTATTTTATTATTTTTTGTATGTGTGAGGAAGATCATCCCTTAGCTAACATCCGTTGCCAATCCTCCTCTTTTTTGCTGAGGAAGATTGGCCCTGGGCTAACAACCGTGCCCATCTTCCTCCACTTTATATGGGACGCCGCCACAGCATGGCTTGACAAGTGGTGCGTCGGTGCGCGCCAGGGATCTGAACCTGCGAACCCTGGGCCGCCGAAGCAGAACATGCGCACTTAACCTCTGTGCCACCGGGCCGGCCCCTTGGTATTTTCTTTTTAATCATTTAAATTAATCCAATGTAAATGAACAGACATTTAGTTCCTGTTTGTTAGGTGTATTATTATTAGAATAAAAATCTCCTGGTGCTATGGATCTATTTAAATCTAAAGGCAAAGGAGGGTGACATCCCAACTTCATAAAAACAGTATCTAGGAAACCATCCTAGGTGTCTAGATAATAACTGCATGCAAGACCATTACTTGGTATTTGGAAAAACACCCATGGAAGTGGTAAAATATAAGTTTGAATTAAAGTGCGTAGCAAAAAAAAATGTTATCACAGCCAAACTAATTGCAATAAGAAATAATTTGATTCATAGTTTTAAACTTTAGAACAGAGAAAAGTAAAATTGAGAAATTAAATATTTTATTTTGAGATTAAAAAAAGAAAATATAGGGGCCGGCCCCATGACCTAGTGGTTAAGTTCAGTGTGCTCTGCTTCGGCAACCCAGGTTCAGTTCCCAGGCATGGACCTATACCACTTGTCGGTGGCCATGCTGTGGTGGCAACCCACATACAAAATAGAGGAAGATTGGCACAGGTATTAGCTCAGGGCCAATCTTCCTCAGAAAAAAAAAAGAAGAAGAAAATATATGTTGAAATTATGAAACAAGATAATAACCTGGAGCCACATTTAGCTCTGAAGATTTTCTGAATGTAAACTGGGCCTAGAAGATGTTAGTCCCTAGAGTCCCTAGTCGCTCAGGGTCCACGTCCCCAGCATGTGCGGAGCTCCTACTGAAGGAAAGTAGTAGTGGACCCACTGATTTATTTCATCCCACATTTAATCTCAATGGCAAAAACTACATGTACCAATCATCTCTTATGTCTGGCTTTTTAAATCAATACCTAAGAACTTAACTCTCCAAGTGAACGTTCCCCTTCCATGTAATCTCCAGAGATCATTCTGTACTCATTCTAAGAGTAAAATCACCATTCAAAACAGTTTTGAAATTGCTTGTTTAGACTATCTCCCAGAGTAGGATGGATTTGATTTTTGCAAAAGTCCAAAACCAAATCTGGTGAGTAATTTGCATATAATCATTTTGGCTACAAATATCTTATGTGTCTTACAAATTGACCCCAGGTGATACCACAAAAAGAACTCCAAATATGCTTTGAGTAAGTGACTACTTTGAAGGATTTCACTCATTTGGATATAAAAGTGCTGGTGTTTTGTCTAAAAATTATTGGCATTGCTCTATAATCCAACTTAAATTTAATATAATACAACATTCCACTAAATGTTTTGCTATTTCCGATTCTGAAATTAGCCAGAACCCGGACTACCTAAACGCCTGTTATCTGTTAGGGAGAAGAAAGGTGTCTCACCTCTCCGGATTGAGTAACCCTTAAATCCAGGAAGCCAAACCACTTCTCAGACCCTGGAAGTTAGCAAACAGCTGTCCTTACAGGATTCTCCTTCCTGGATTCTCTGGAGTAAAACCCTCCTTCCAGAGAAGCTAATTAACCAAGGTCCAGCCGCAGCATCAATAACAGCATGGCTGAGTGTCAGGACTCGGAGGCAGGGTGGCCGTACAGTGTTCCCCCGATTTACACAGTTGTAGCTGTGTTCTCTTTCTGTAGTTTGAATCATTTCCATTTGTTTAAACGATAATGCCGAGATGAGCCTGTCCTTTGACTGATTCTTAATTGAACCAACAATCCAGCGCTGAGTGTCTTCTCTCTTAGTCTGCCTTCCTCCTAGACTTTTTGAGGAAGTTCTTAATGACATATAAGCAGATACTTAAACATGGGGAGACTGCTATTGTAAGGAATCCAAGAGTGCTTCTTTTGAAGAGGATAGTTACTCCCTCATTCATCTAACTTTGAAGTGTGAATTTTCACCATAGGTTTTTTGTAAAACAGATACCCATATATATATATATCAAGACACAAATCAAAAATTTTTTCCCAACATTTTTGCTGGAATGTGCCTTAAAGTCCATAACTTTTGTATCTTTTTCCCCCTGAAAGAACCAAATCATTTTTAATTCACATGCTCTCTCTCTAAACAGCTTCAAAAAGACTTCTTGGGTGGCCAGGAATTCCTGTTTCCAAAAATTAGCAATGATAGCTGTGGTCCGGAGCACTCTTGGAGTCCATTGTCACCGTCACTCTGAATCAAGAAGAAAACTTCACTTTAAACATGATGTGTACATTTTTTTCCCCAAATAGTCTAAGCAGATCAATCTTTTTCATCAGCTTCATAATAATTCAATTGCTAATAATTGACTAGGAGAAAAGCTCTGATAAGACAGACAGATGGGGGTCCCTTCAGGGAGTTTAGCAAAGAAAAGAATGAGTGATTATGTATTTATTTAATGCAGTGTCCTTTACAAGGGCAAAGGATGCTGAAAAATGAGAAGTGTTTCCTACACTTTTGAAAATATTTAATTCAATGTTCTTTGCTTTAGGAACGAAATTATCAGTTTTTGTTTATTTTTGTTTTGTTTTCTTTTTATTTATTTTGGAAAATGTCAAGTGTGTGCAAAAGTAAAGAGACTGATGTAATGGCTCCTTCTCCTTCACCAGCTTCTGCAACCTTCTGTCCATAATCTCATCATCATTGTCATCGATTTTATAGAGGAGAAAACCAAGGCTGAGAGAGGTTGAGACACTTGCCCACTGGCACGTTGGCCCCAGCAGGCCTGCAGAAGAGCAGGATTGACGAGAAGACAGCTCTTCCACACCGCCGCCTCTCTGCTTCTCTGTTGCAAATCACATTTCAGCAGATGAACATCCAGCATCGCTCTCTGCTATTGGTCCCAGAAGAATGTTATAAAAACAAGTAACTCACGGAGAAAACAAATCCTCCTTCTCTGGCCCATCTGGACCATGGGTGCTTTGAGCCTTAGTCGAATAAGACAGCATTGCCTCCGTGCAACTGCCTTGTTGCAAATGATTTCAGCCATATTTTTCTTTACAATCAACATGTCAAAAGCTACCCTGGTTAATGAAACTTATCTCAAACTTCCCTTCGAGTCTCCAACTCCATTACAGATTTCCATCTGTAACCATTAGTAATTAATAATTAATCTAACCAGGCTCAACTGTGGAATAAAATGTGTAATTATGTTATCTTCATAGGGAAATGTCATGATGTCTGCAAATAGGTTTCAAACAATCGATTTTTTAAAATGGGGGGAGGGAGATGTAGAGAGAGAGAGAGCAATAAAACAAACATGGCAAATGCTAATAATTGGTGAATGTAGGTGATAGGTGCATGAGAAGGAAAGAGTTCATCCCCATAGAAAGTGTGTAGGTGTGTTTGTGTAAATGTGCGTGTGCATGTGTTTGTGTATATGTGTGTGTGTGTGCATGTGTATATGTGTGTGTGCATGTGTATATGTGTGTGGGGGTGTGGAAAGAGAGAGAGCAATGGTGTTTTGATATCTCAGTCAAAAAAGTTAAAGCTTAGAGAACTACGCTTTTCTTTCCTTTTTCTTCTTTCTAAGCAGGAAACCAAGTGAAGGGCAGGAGTTGGAGTCACAGGTCTTTCATGTAGAGAGTGGCCAGAAAGGAGAGCAGCTGGGCTAAAACCCAATTCTGAATCCTGATCCAAGACTGAGTGTTTCTCGAGTTGGGGCAGTGGTTCCCAGACTTTCAGATTTCATGGACCAGTAAAACTTCCAACTACTTAGACTGATGTAGAGTCGCTGACTTTTTACTTTGCCAAATAAGGATATTAAAATTAAAAAAATCTATCATTTACTATTACCATAAAAGGTCCCTTTCTAAAAGAAAATACATTTTAACCCCCCAAAAATGAATACCTTTTACCTTAGTAGAAGCTCCTACTTTGTCCTTTTTCTATCTGTGTCTTTTCAAATAAGAAGGCTTTTAGCTACAAGCATGCAAAACCAAACAAGTAACTTAAACACTAAAGGCAGGGCAGGTCCAGTGTGAAGCCCCTTGTTCCAAGAGGCCCTGGGGGACCCAGGGGCTCCTCTCCTGTCTTTCCCCTCTGCTTATCTGCCTGTGTCCCCAGCCCCCTGCATCTTCAAGACGGCGGCAGCAGGTCCAGGGGCACATGCAGAAGCGACAGCAGCTGCCGAAGAGGAGAGGCTGTTTCTGCTGGTGTGTCACTTTCTATCAGGAGGAACAGTGTTCCCAGAAGCCCCTGCAAATTTACCTCAGGACACAGCGGCCAGGACAGAGCCACACTCTGTGCCCCAGCACCAGAGAGGCTGAGCCCACCTGAGTACTTTTGTTTCTACTGGAAGCTGCCTCTGCTAGTAGGGGCAGGAATCGGCTGTTGGTAGGGACCAAGGGACCATATCAGGTCTCTGAAAGCCTCATCTGGGCCAGCATGAGTCTGAAGCCGGATATCTGGGAGCTAATCACTTAGAGATTCCCATGCTGAGGCCTGCAGTGCCTGCTGAGCACATAGCCACAGTCTAAGAAATGCTTTATTTAGTTTCATCCAAGTTTAGAGCAGAGATTTGTGTAAATAACTATCAGTCTGCCTGCGTTGCAAGGGAGCCTGAAGAAGCCCAGCCAAATGATATCATAGCTCTGTTGAGAAAAGCTTGAATAATCTCCCATCATTTCACTCCCAATTGCATATGAACAATTGCTCATCTTTATTAACTGCCTTATTGAATTATTCATGAAAACAAAGGTATTCAAACCCACAGAACTGGCCTTCCTCTGCTACATAAAGGAAATTGTAACAGCTCCTAGTGAGAGTTAGTATAATTAAAATGAACTTTTTATTATCTTGACAAGCTATGGAAAATGCAATAATCCTCAAATAATTTTAAAACAACATTTTAGCTTGTAGCTGCAGTCTCTTCTGTGACATGTACCATCACTGAAATGGTATAGAAGATAAATTACAATTTTAAGCAAAAACTGAAGAAACAGGTTTCCAGGATAAGAAAACAGAATGAAACAATATTATAGAATCTCTCTTTCCCCAACCTATCAAAATAAAACAAACAAAAAGGAGAATAAAAAGACCAAAAACATCACCAGCAGTAAACAAACAAGAGAGGCAGAATAATTTTCTGCTGTCAATATTGAAAAATGGTAGCCAAAGAAAAGTCTTGTGCAGCCCACACTTTGACACAGCTCTAACTTTGCCCTGACCCATCGTAAATGGTACTTAGAAAAGAAGGTGAGTCAACAAAATCCTGCAAATTCTCACTAATACTCTCAAACATGAGGAGAAGCAGACTGAGGAACTGAATGGGTGGCTCTGGGAAAAACAGGGAAATTCATCAAGAGCAGAAGGCCCTGCCTACCACAACTTCAGAGATAAGAAAAGCTACAATCTATGAAAAACAGTATGGGCGTTCCTCAAAAAATTAAACATAGAATTACCATATGTTCCATATCTGGGTATATACCCAAAAGAATTGAAAGCAGAGGCTCCAAGAGATGTTTGTACACCTGTGTTCGTAGCAGCATTATTCACAACAGTCACAAGTGAAGCAACCTAAGTGTCCATCGACAGATGAATAGAGAAACAAAATATGATATATACATACAATGGAATATCATTCAGCCTTAAAAAGGAAGGAAATTCTGACACTTGTTACAACATGGATGAACCTTGAGGACATTATACTAAGTGAAATGAAACCAGTCACAAAAAGACAAATACTGTACGATTCTATGTATATGAGGTACCTAGAGTAGTCAAATTCATAGAGATAGAAATTAGAATATTAGACGCCAGGGGCTGGGTGGGGGGGAGGAGTTAGCGTTTAATAGGCACAGAGTTTCAGTTGGAAAAGGTGAAAAAGTTCCTGAGATAGATGACGGTGATGGTTGTATGACAACGTGAATGTACTTAATGCTATTGAACTGTGTGCTTATAAATGGTTAAGTGGTCAATTTTATGTTATGTATATTATGTTACAGTTAAAGAAAGTCCACAAGGACTTGCCATTTCCTAAAGCACTGTAGATTTTGGGAAAGATTCTGAGCCCGCAGGATAGGGATATGCCAGCTATAAGTGGGTCATGATACAGGGCCGTGGTGGAATGTTCTGTTGTTCCCAGCTGCTCCCTCCCTTTTCCATCCTTGCCCTTTGCCATGTGACTTGAAGTGGCCCCTGCTATGGAGCAGAGTCTGCTTCCCTGCCCCATTGACTTTGACCATATGACTTACTGTGATAGCTAATGGGATGTGAGCAAATGTGATATACTCTATATCCTGGCCATTGGTGGTTGGCTCTCTTTTTTCCTTCTGCCATGAAATTGGCTTGTCCAGAATAGGCTGTGTTTGGATGATTTCCATTTTGGATGTTCATCTGAGTGCACTGGAAGCACACATCCACACTAAGACCAAGAAAACATTGACCTGTTAGCACATATTCCACATAGCAGTGAAATGATTCTCTTTCCCTACCTTCTCTTCTCTCCATAACTGTCTCCCTCACTTGCCCCTGTAGGGAGAATGCTTCTTGAAAACATTGCCCTAGATAGAATGTTCTTTTCTGCCTCGTGCCTGGCTTGCCAATCTTGTGAGCCAGGTCCCAGCTGAGGGTGACTATTCTGAGATTCTGTTGTGAAATCTGTCTTCCCCCAAATTTATCTAGAGAAATGAAAATGGGAAAATCCTGGAGCTCTTGCCAGAGCATCAGAAGGGAAAGGATATTGCTTCAGACAGACAGGGGTATCCAAACCTGGAGTGGAGGCAACATTCTTCATCATGGCCCAATCATTCAACTTTCTTCATTGGTTCATATAAATACACCCTCCACTGTTCTTGGTTTTCTTCTGTATTCCAATATTCAGAATTTTTCTACTCCCACTTGAGATGTGTAAATTGCTAAATCTGGGGCATATCCTTTCTTTCCCCATGTAACAGGAATTCTTGCCTATTCCCTCAGTGTCTGCCCAAAATAGGTACAGTTATGAGAGCTGCCACTGCCCACAAAGTGCAGGCTGCTGTCCCCTGGGCTGCAGAGCAGACAGAGGGAATAGGAGAGGGTTTTTGCTCAGAAGGCCTGTGGCAGAAGCCCGGATGCACACACTTGCCAGACAGAAAATAGCCCAAGATGATGATCTCAACTTATTCTCAATCGCTAATTTCTAGTTGCTGTGCTGAACACAGAGTTAGAAACAGTCAGTGCTCGGGGGTTTGCAGTCTAAGCTGCCAGTGGTGTGCCCTGTGCAGAGGCTGGTCAATAAATATTATTTGATGAGCCAGCGGTCGTTCAGGAGGGAAGGACACACTGGCTCTCTGAATAGTTCAAGCACTCAGTCCAAGAGGAGAGAAATGGGATTCCGCCAGAAGTCAAAGTCTGGCCTAGTTGAGAAGTAGTAACAAAACGATAAATAAGCATGCCTGTTTATGAGCAGGGAGCTTTTCATACCACAGGGCTCAGGTACTTTTGAACACAGCTCTCAGCCCTGCCCAATGACCTCAGGAAGCTTTGAGGGACAGAATCATCCCCATTTTTGAGGAGGAGAAGTTGAGTTACGGAGACATGAGTCAGCTTTTCCATGGTCATATGGTACAAATAGTCCCAGAGTTAGGTTTCCTGCCTCCCCGCCAAGGGAGGAGTTTTTCAGACCTCTTGCCTCCTTTACAGGACTCTTCTGATGCAAGTGTCACCTGCCAAACATCCAAAAAATTCCAAGGCCCTACATGGCTTTGGCTTTGAATTCAAGTTGGCAAACAATTGGCAATGTGAAATGGAGACCTCCCCCAGAACAGCAGAGCAGAAGTGAATGTGGCCCAAGTCAGTGTCCTCTGCTGGAGAGAAGCAGACAGACACCAGACACCTCTGTTGTCCCTGATGTGTGGCTTCCACAGGCGACAAACAAGAAAGACTTGCTCCCCAGTGCTCAGATCGCCATCTGAGACACTGGATAGCACCGTTGGCAAATAACAGACCCCATACTTGGCTGGCTCAGCTCAGCCTCATCTCTGAAAATGAGCATGTGGCTCAAAAATCCCTGTAAGTGCCCACAGGATCTGCTGCCTCCATTCACCTAGTCTGGGACAGTTTGAAATGCCTAGAACTGACCTAAACAACAAGAAAACTAAACGGCTTCCCACAGGCAGGGTTGCCAAGTTGAGTATCAGGAGAGAGAAAAATCAATACACTGAATTATTCTGAAAAAATGAAATGGAAGCCAACTAGTTAAACCAAAGAGGCAAGATACTTAGTTTTAAAAAAATTCACCAGGAGTCACCAAAGAAGGTAAAACATAAGGCCAGGAGTTGTAAGTCGGTAGAGACCTGGCATGTTGAATGCGGTGGACCAGCTATCAATGATGACAGGATTGCTGTTGATGGGTACAGGCCTCCAGGGAGATGGGCTTTGGATGGTGTTGCCCTGGCCCAATCACAGTAATTTACATCTGTTCCTTGGAAAACTAAAACAGCTTTGTACTCTAAGCCCTGTGCCTCAGAAACCTAGCTGCTGCCCCCTTGGAAGCACAGACGGCCCTATCCTGAGACGAATCCTCCAAGCACAGGTCAACCAGGGGGCACAAGGTGACGCTGTGGCAGAGAAAGCACTAGATGAGGGGTCGAAAGAGCTGTTTTCTACCTCTGCCTCTGTCACCTGTCTGACATATTGGCTTCAGTTTCCTCGGGGTAAAGTGGAGCTCATACTCACCTCCCCTCTTGTTCATGTGAGGCTCCAATGACATCCTGTGTGTAAAACACAAGGTCTTGATGTTGTTGGTGTCCCAGGGCTATTCCACCATTGCCTTGGCTTGTGGTAGATCTCAAGGTGGTACTGTCCTACCATCTCAGTCACATGTAGGTCTTGGCCCGCACACCTCCCTCAATTTTTGGAGTGTGAGTGTGCTGCATCTTTGGATATTCCTGTTGGTGGGTTGTCACTCCTGCTGAACGATTGTCAACTAGTGACAGCAGCAATACCCCAACGTATGTCCTTGTTCCTGGAGCGTGTTTGCTAGAATCCAATGTTGGCTCCACTCCAAGCAAAGACCCTGATGATTCTGGCAGGCTTAGAGTATCTCCTAAACCTGCCCCAAGGATCAATCCTACAGAACATCATTTGACAAATCCTGAGAATCAGCACTACGATCTCCATGTTAGAAGAGGGAACTGAGAAATCAGTTCCGAAAACTGAAATGGAGTACTTTATGAGACAAAAAGCTTGAGGTGATCATAATGAATGCATGAAAACAAATAAACACACGGAAATTGAGCTGAAGTCAGATTGGGAAGGACTAGAGTTGATGCATTTTGAGGGGTCTGCTCAGCCTCTCTTCTCTGAGAAGGGCTTCCTCATCCATCAGGTGAGAGCCCCACAGCTGTATGTGTGTCATGTGGCCCTGCTTCCTTGGCTGTAGCTGATCAGTTGGAAGCTTTGTGCAGATGGGCCGACTGGATTTCCCTGGGAATGTGGAGCTGGGATTCCGGGATGCAGCCAGTCTCTGAATGTGGCTGGACCTGAGGGGCATATAAGCTTGTGCTCCATGGATCGGACATCTACCACGTGCATGGAGGTGCAGAGAAAGCTGACCTAAATAGAAAGGAGAAAAAGCAGACACACAGAGACAGCCAGATATGTGAGCCCATACGGCCCCAAGGAAAGAGTGGCTGCCTTAGTTCCTGAGAGAGTCCCCTGGTCTGATTCCAGACCTTTGTTAACTGGAGCCCCCTCCCTGCCATTCCATGAGACGCTTCTGAATCCTTATACCACACTCTTCTTTTTTCACTTACATTAGATTGAATTCATTTCTCTTTGCAATTCTAATAACCTTAAGGAACTCAAGAAACTTGCAGGTCAAATGAAGACATTTAGACTTTATTCCATAAGCAATAGAGACAGTGCACCGCCAGTACATAGATCAGTAGCTCCTCACAAACCATCACTCAAAGAAAATGCTGAAATGTATCTGACACAACATCTTGCACATAACAGCCATTCAATAAATGGTTCTTGAATTACAAAGTCAAGATGGGACTTAAGTCATGTATAGGACAGTATACTGTAGTTCAGTAAAGGAGAGGAAGACAATGAGAACAAATTGATAGCTCTGGCTATTCTTCATGACAATCAAATGATCTGTTATTTAGGAAATGATACCTAGGGGCCTCCATCTCTTCTAGGAAGTCTATTTTTAGAACATGTCTATATATTCTGGTGTCTAGTAGTGCTTAGATGGTACAAGAAAGGCAATATTTCTGGGGTCTTCTTTTATGTATGGTAATTACAGACAGATGGATGCACACTTCAAAATACTTCCAAGTAAAGATGTTTCCCAAATACATGTAAATATTAGACAAATGCTAGGAGGGAAAACCTAGACATTTCCTTTCCAGTGACATAGTACTTCTCCACCCTCTACTCATTATGCTATACTGGAGACTGTGCTAGGGACAGAGAGGAACGGACGCAGACAAACTAGAGAATGAACATATAAAACACCATATGAGGGGACTTAGCATTAAAGAATGAGGTCTTGGACCAGAGAATATTTGTCATGGAGATGAATTCTTAGTCTTTACACCTGTCTTTAAATATTTTAAAGATTTTCAAGTTGGAGAGAAATTAGATTTGTCATGGGCTGTGCTAGAGGAAGAAACTACAGGCGTATCTTTTTCATCCAACACAAGCAATATTGTCCTAATATTATGTAGTTGGTGTGGCTTTTTGACCTCTTTTTCTGGGAACAGCTACTGTGCTTGGCCTCGCAATGGGCCAGTCATGGAATTGTGCCTTGGCCCTTCCCATTGTTTGGAACGTGAATCAGGAATTTCCCTTTCCATTGGTGTCTTAGACTATTTGGGCTGCTATAACAACATACCGCAGACTGGGTGGCTTATAAACAACAGAAATTTATTTCTCACAGTTCTGGCGGCTGGGAAGTCCAAGATCAAGGTGTCAGCGTGTTCACATTCTGGTGAGGGCCCTCTTCCTTGTTCACAGCTGGTGCCTTCTCAGGGTCCTCACGTGGTGGAAGGAATGCGGGAGTTCTGTGGGATCTCTTTTACAAGAACACTAATCCTATTCATGAGGGCTCTACCCTCAGGCCCTCAGCCCCTCCTCAAGGCCCCACCTCCTAATACCATCATCCTTGGGGGTTAGGATTTCAACATATGAAATTTTGGGGGAAACAAGCATTTGGACCATAGCAGTTGGGTTCATGTTGCAAGCAACTGAAAGACCCATAAGACCCGAAGGAGCCACGTGACAAGACGCAGGCTGTCTCTCAGGAGTCAGTTCCCACCACGGCGTGTGTTCACAGTGGGGCGAGAAGCAACTTAAAGGGGACATCGAGGGAAGTGAAAAATCAAGATGTCCTCTGCACTGTGATTCAATATATGAATTTTGGGGGGAAACAAGCATTTAGTCCATAACATACACTTATTAGGAAAAGAAATTCTCCTCAGACTCATCCAAGGTCCACTCTTTCTCTTGGAGGAAGGAGAGAATGCTCCTTAAAGCTGTGCACTGGGTGAAGTTCTTTTTTTTTGTTTGTGTGTTTGTTTTTGGTGAGGAAGATTAGCCCTGAGCTAACATCTGTTGCCAATCTTCCTCTTTTTGCTGAGGAAAATTGGCTCTGAGCTAACATCTGTGCCCATCTTCCTCTATTTTGTATGTGTGACACCCCCACAGCATGGCTTTGATGAGTGGTGCATTGGTCCCACCCAGGATTTGAGCCTGCGAAACCCGGGCCACCGAAGTGGAGTGCGTGAACAGAACCACTATGCCACCAGGCTGGCCCCTGGGTGGAGTTCTAATTTCCCACTGCCCAAGGCCAGTAGAGGGCGGCCCGCCACATGGGGCTGTTTGAAGCAGGCTCTTTCTTATCCCAGAATGGGACTGGCCCCCCTGGCAAGTTGTCCTGCTGTTGTGAGGTTATATTAGTGTCAGATTTGTTACCTTAGCCCTAGACTTGACAAGACATGGAAGCTTCCCTCCAGAGATCAGGCATGGTAAAATTACCCCCCCAAACTCCAAACTTAAAACACCAGGACTCTGCAAGCTGAACCTCCACAGGCTGACCAGGGCAGCAGAAACTGTTAGAATGTTTAAACAAGATTTCTTGTGGCTTTGGCCCCTTTGGCAGCCGTTATTGTTGCTCTCTGACCCCCACTGGCTATCCTCAAGGCCCCTCAGATCACCACAGGGCAAGGGCCTCAGATGTCCCTTCAATAGACAGTTGTCAGTCACCATCCAATGGCAGCTGCAGGAATCACTTAACATGTGGAAGCAATGGAGAAATCTGAGGGGTTGTCATCTCTTTTTTTTACAGAGTAGAGGCTTTTATATGGCGAGGGTGACCAGACAGAACTGTGAGCTCTGTTCCTGGAGAGAGAGAAAACTTAAAAATCATTTAATTATGACATTTGGGCTTAATATTAACAACCTCAAAAGTTTTCCAACACCCTTCCCCAAAGCCTCTCAGCCTCCAAATGACTTCAGCTCCTCCAAGACAATCCACTCTGTGTCTGGGGCATCAATTTGATTTACAGAGCATTTCAAAATATTTATATATTTTTTAGGGTTTCCATCACGGCCTCAGCCAGTAACCTGCTGTGTTTGAAAATGTCTGGGCAGTAATTGTCATTGTTTGCAATAGCTATTTTGGACTCCAGTGAGGGCCGTGGCATTTTGTAGGATCTAGGAATGCAATTACCAAAGTTGTATACATAATCCAAGTGACCTCCTGGCTTCAGAAGCTCAACCCCTAGGAAAAAAAGGATAACAACAGCAAAACGTTTGTTTAATTTTTCTTCTGTAGTTGGTCAGTGGTAGGTGGATTCTATTAGGGCCAATTTGGCAAAAAGATGATTAGTGTAACAATTCCTTATAAGTACAAAACAATGTTGAATTAAACGTACAAGAAAGAATATGACTGGGGTGATGGGCTTTTCTGACCCACTTTGCCTACCTAAGTGTTTGTGGAGGAAACTGGATACTGAGGGGACGTCTGGGTCCTGTAATGACTCATCCTTCATGATGCAAGAGATTGTTTTTTAATTAAAAGAGGGCACTCTCATGTCATTTAAAAACAAGTTGCTAGCAGTCAAGAAGTTCCTGTAAAAAAAAAAAAGCCTATTCAATAAATGAATTTACAGGTTGCCCCGAGTGTCACTAGGGATTTAGGTTTCTTGGATCTTATCAGTTTCTGACAGGCTCAGGTTACTCCCAAATTATTTTCTCCTCTCTTGTTTTTTTTGCTTTCAGATGCTATCTGGAAACTGCACTGTGAAAGCCCTCCCATAGTGTGAAGCAGAGTTGTTAGACCTGAGTAAAGAATCCATAAACAGAATCTCCTCATTTCCAAGAAGATCAGTGGTTTGGGCAACTCCTGCTAGAAACACAGAATTGCCAAGAACAGTCTTGAAACTTCCAGGCTTCCTTTAAGAAAAAAACAGGAGTTTGTCAAATAGAAATGCCCATGCTCATTTTGCTAGTACCTTTCTGGCTTACACGACAGCTCCCCTCCCCTGTCCGTCTGTAAGCGTGCACAGGCCTGTGGGTCTGAGCCCCGGGGAGCAAGAGGGCTCTGCCACGGCTTCCCTCAGATTTAGAGCTGGGTGATGACATCGCCCCCAGCGCTGCCCAGGGCCTTTTCTAGATGGTGGTCTTTGATTTCCAGCTTGTTTTCAGTCTGACAAAAGGCCACTGAAAAACTAAAATGAAACTGGCCCTAAGTGGGTCCTCTGAAGGCCTATGGGGGCCTGAACCTCCCTGAAGTGACTCAAGACCAGAGAAATGGGATCCAGGTGACCCTGGGCTTTTGCACTGTTTGGGATCCGTTTTTGTTTATTCCACTTCTTTACCAACCCCGTCGACTTCATCACTGTGTCCTCATTCCGGCATGGAATCACACTAAGTATAGAGAAACCCCCCACACCTCCCACACCCCCAAACAACACGGGTGCCCCCAGCACTGCTCTAAGCCCCCGGCCAGCCTCCCAGACATCTCTGAGAACAGCAAACGCAGCGCCAGGAGCACGCCCGGGCTGTCTCCGAAGGAAGCCTTGCCAGCCAGTCTCGGTGGGGGCAGAGCTGCTGCAAGACGGGCTAATCATTCCCAGGCGGGCCGGGCGCTGCGGGACGGCGCGGAGACAGCTGTCGGCCACGGTTAGAGGCGGCGGCCGGCGGGGAGGCGGGGGCGCCCGGGCCCAGACTCCGCGGTACGCAGATAGTGGTTGTCGTAACTGTATCTAAAGTGTCCGCCACCTAAAGAGGTGACCTCATGCACAGTCTCCTGATAAATCATCCGGAAAGCTGCAGCAGGAAGTTGTCCTGGAGGAGGATCTCCAGTTTTCTCTTTGCAGATTATGCACATGACCGAGATAAAATGTCTCAGTGGCTACCGTTTATATAAATTATATGGCTCTGAAATGCCAATTTTGTATCCAGACAGGCCCATCTTTCAGCCAAAGGAGCTTTTATAATTGAAGCTTTACTAGGTGCTTCCCCCCTCTTTCATGTATTCTCAGTTACCCCAGTTTGTCTTTTATTACTGTAAGCATGGCTTTCGATGAAAGGAAATGAAAGCATTGACATTTTTGTTCATTCATTCATTTATTTTAAAAGGAGACTGATGCTTTTGTGATGTAAAGATGTTCCCTGGGAAGCAATGACAGCCTCTGCAGGAAAGCAGATTTAACAACAGATACATTATTCTTGCGGAATTTTTCCTTGTGCCAGGACTCAACGTGACCTGAGCTTCATGGTGAAGCGGTTCTGTCCACGCTGGTTCGACGTGGCAGAAAGGGCTGCAGACCCTCCGGGTTCACTCCAACTTTAGTGGAGCCGGCACGTTAACCCTTTGACATGTCTTCACAGTCTGGGTCCCGGGAGAATGAGGAGGCTACAGATTTCTCATCCATCATTTATGCCTGAGTCTTAATGAAAGATTTGGGAGCAGTTTGACAGAAGGGAATCACAGAATGTTAGAATCCAGAGTCTCTAGAGAATATCAAACTCAGCCTCTCAGTCCTACATTATACTTTCTAAGTGGTGCGTGAACAATGTCAGTCAGTCTATGAGACAGGTCTGCGGGAGGGCTGTTCTTTGGAATTCTGTCACCAAGTGATGTTGGTCCTAATTCTGTTATTTGGAGCAAAATATAAGATATTCTCTTTTTTACCTAAAGGCCTTCAAATATTTGAAGATAACCATCATGTTTCTACCCAGTGCTCTATTCTCTGGGTTCTAGTCTGTTCCTTCAACCTCTCTTCTTATGGTATGATTTCCAGATCTCTCATATGCTAACTGCCATCCACTAACCTACTCCAGTAGATCAGTGTTTTAAAAATGTGGTGCCTAAAACCACACACAATATGCCAGGTACTCTGTGGATCACGTTCTGTGATCCAAACAACACAATTCTCAGAGCCCACTCTCCTCAACTCAAGGCCAACTTTCTTCCTCACAAACTAGTATCAAGCCATGTCCCCCCAACCTGTATTTGTTTTTAAGGTAAAATTCATATTTATCCATGTTAAATTTCTCCTTGACGCTTCTAGTCTTGGTTGCATGTTGATTCTGACATCTCTCCTACTTAGTTTTGTGTCATTGTCAAATGTGACAACAGGTCTCCTATATATGTTTACCCAAATCACAGATAATAATATTGAATAAGATATGGGCAATTCCTGATGTTTGTGGCATGCCACTGAGGACCTCCCTTTAGATGGAAACCGATCCACCAAATGGCATTTTTGGATTCTGTTCTTATCCACTTTCTACCATGATTAATTTCCCTTTATAACTCCCTCAACTAGCACAGTGCCTGGCACAGTGTAACTTAACTGTTTGTTGAATGAATGACATCCATCGTATTTCTCCACTCAGTGCATAAGAATAGACACATATATATCCTGCTAAATGGACGATAAACTCTGTCTGCATTGTCTTCCCTAATCTATTAATGAAGTAGCCCATGTAAAAGGAAGTGAGTTTGTTTAGAAAAACTAATTCAGGGTCGCATTCTTTCCCAACCAGGACCTGGACCTTGGCATAGCATACCTGCCACCGTTGGGAGCTCAGCCTTCTTTGGAGTATGGCTACTCTACTGATTAAATCCTGATCCTCAGCTTTCTCTGACACCTCGCAGGAGCTGAGAGCCTTTCTGTCTGATGCCTGGGAGGCCCTTTGCTTTTACGCGTCACTTTTATTTGCCCTCAGCCTTTTATTATCTTTTCCTAATATCCATGGAGCTTAGTAATAGCCATTCAATTTCATGGCTTTACAGTTACTATTTGCCTTATATACCTCAAGAGTCTGATACTTTGCTCCAGCTCTTACATTCCCTTCCACTAATATAACATCCCAATTCACCAATAGTGGAGGTTTTAACAATTGGACTTCCACCTTGTGTCAGGGGCTATTTGTGCTCCACCTACCACCAACTAGGCCATAAATGACCCTGCTTCAAAACCTGATCTCATTATCTGTGCTCCCAGACTACTGGTACCAACTTCTTCAGGAAGCAGACCGAGACAGAATTCATCATGCAGGATGTTTATTAGGGAGTGCCCTCATGATCAACACCTGTGACAGGTGGCGAAGGAAGCAAGATTGGGCAGAGGGAGAGGTTAACCTGCAATGCAGGATCTGGAGCTAAAACGGCCCATCAGAGTTCTCTCACATTGGGCAGAAACGGCCAGGCCTTTATGACTTTCCTCCTTCAGTCACTGGATGTAGGCCCCTCAAAAAGGGCAAGACCTTGGGTCACATGGATCTCTGCAGCTGAGACAATCTCTGAAGAGGCCATCAACTGAGTCTGTCCACTGATGGCACCACTCCCAGCAGCTGAGACAAGTCCTTCCTTGTCACCATAGGAGTCAATATAAGATTATGCAATTATGTAAGGTTCTTTTGTTATTTATTTTTAAAGAACTTTCCATGCCTTTTAGATGTTAATTCTCCCAAAATTGATCCACAGATTCAACACAATCTCAATAAAAATTGCAGTAGACTTTTTTCTAGAAAAAAGACAAGCATCAATATAGTTGATTTTAAAAATTTAAAGGTAACTACTAAAAAAAAAATAAAAGGATTATAATTTCCAAACCAGTGGAGGGAAAAGTGAAAAAAATTTAAAAACCAAAATAAAACATGGAGGCTGGCCTGGTGGCATAGCGGTTAAGTTTGTGCATTCCACTTCGGTGGCCCAGTGTTCACCAGTTCAGATCCTGGGCGCAGACCTACTCACCACTCATCAAGCCATGCTGAGGCTGCGTCCCACATAGAAGAGCTACAGCTCTACAACTATGATATACAACTATGTACTGGGCTTTGGGGAGAAAAAAGAAAAAGAGGAACATTGGCAACAGATGTTAGCACAGGGCTAATCTTCCTTAAAAAAAAGTTCTAAAAAAACCAAAAACCTAAAAACCTCTGGATCAATCCAAAAGAAGGTAGGAAAAGAGATGTCACAAAGGAAAGAAGCATTTTAAAGAGATGACACATTTGATGGTAAAAATAAGTTCAAATATATTGGTAATTACAATAAATGTAAATGGATTATATCTAATTATTAAAAAAGCAATTCTCAAATTAGATTATAAAAACAAAATTCAACTATTTGATGTTTTCAAGAAACCACTTAGGTGCCAGATGGTGGCATAGTGGTTAAGTTTGTGCATTCTACTTTGGTGGCCTGGGGTTTACAGGTTCGGATCCCAGGCACGGACCGATGCCCCACTTCTCAAGCCATGCTGTGGCAGTGTCCCATATAAAGTAGAGGAAGATGGACACGGATGTTAGCTTGGGGCTAATCTTCCTCACACACATGAAAAAAGAAAAAGAAACCACTTAAAGCATAAATACACAGAAAGTTTGAAAATAAAGGAATGGAAAAATTGTACCAGGCAAATTTTAAATAACACAAAGCTAATGTAGTAAGTTATATCTGAAAAAATAATTTTTTTTTTATTGGAACTGCTAGTTTGCCATGTTTGTCTCCATCTTCTGTCCATTGGTACACTGATAGCAAATCCAAAAGTTGTTTCTCAGCCTTCTTTCATTTTCTTTTCAACAGAGAGATTTTGAGTACCTTCCCACTATACTTCTTCCTCCTAAGGCACCTTAGTTTTTCTCAATTGAGTATACTTTTATAATTTTTTATTTAGATACTTTTACTTCATTTTCCATCCTGATTTCACTACTTAAGAGCTTTGTTTTCTTGAGAAGTACTTAACCTTTCTGCGCTTCAATTTCCTCATCTATAAAATGAGTATTGTAATGGTACCCATCTCATAAGGTTTGTTGTAAGAATTAAATGAGTGAATACATTCAAAGTGCTGAGGTCAGTGTACATAGAGTTCAACAAGAATTAGCTGTTATTAAATAGATTTGCTCTCAAAACTCAGTTTATAACCCTCTTGATTTCTTTAGTGCATCTTCTGCCAAATACATTCTTGCAGGACTTTTTGTGTCATACTCTGTCCCTTGCTTTCTGGTTCACAGTTCAGGATACTTAACCTCTTCTTGACACCACTGGTAAAGCTGTTTGCTTACTCTGTATAGTCAGAATCATAAAATATAGAAAAGATTTAAAAATTCTGTGTTCCTAAATCCTTCTGTCTCCTACCCAGCACCTCAGTCACTATAAACACATTTCAGACTTTTTATGACTATATCAGTTCCCTGCATGTAATTCAGTAGATGTGGATGGGCTCAAAAAAAGTTACAGAGCTCATAACTAAGGCTGCTTCCATAATCCTTAGAGCAGGGAGAGTCATCAGCCAGTATAACTCCTGTGTTCTTCCCAGCCCAAAATACTCACATGCATTTCTATACAGTAGCAATGAACAATCCGAAAATAAAGTTAAGAAAACAATTCCATTTATAATATTGTCAAACAGTATAAAATATTTAGGAATAAATTAAATCAAGAAGGTGCAAGATTTATCCACTGAAAACTACAAAACATTGTTGAAAGAAATTAAAGAAGACCTAAATAAATGAAAAAACATCCCACGTTAATGGATTGGAAGATTTAATGCTGTTAAGATGGCAATATTTCCCAAATGCATCTACAGATTCAGTGCAATTCATATCAAAATTCCTACTACACTTTTGCAGAAATGGACAAGCCGATCCTAAAATTCATAAGGAATTGCAAGGAACCCCAAATAACTAAAACAATTTTGGAAAAGAAGAGCAAAGTTCTTCTAGAACTCACACTTTCTAATTTCAAAGCCTACTACAAAGCCACAGTAATCAAAACAGTGTGGTACTGGCATCAGCATAGATGATATATAGATTAATGGAATAAAAATGAGGGTCCAGCAATAAACCCATATATCTATGGTCAACTGATTTTTGACAAGAGTAGAAAGAACATTTAATGAGGAAAGAATAGTCTTTTTAACAAATGGTAGTGAGACAACTGGATAGATATCCATCTGCAAAAGAATGTATTTGGACCCTTACCTCACACCTTATACAAAAATTAACTCAAAATGGATCAAAGACCTAAACATAAAGGTTAAAACTATAAAACTCTCAGAATAAAGCATAGGAGTAAATCTTCATGACCTTGGATTTGGCAATGGATTTTTAGATATGACACCAAAAATACAAGCAGTAAAAGGAAAAATAGATAAATTGGAGTCCAATCAAAATGAAAATCTTTTGTGCATCAAAGGACCCTACCAAGAAAATAAAAGGACAAACCACAGAATGGGAGAAAATATTTGCAAATCATATAGGCAACAAGAGTCTAGTATCCAGAATATATGAAGAACTCTTACAATTCAACAACAAAAAGACCAACCCAATTAAAGAATGGGCAAAGGACTTGAGTAGACATTTCTCCAAAGAAGATACACAAATAATCAATAAGCATATGAAAAGATGCTCAATATCCTTAGTCATTAGGGAAATAAAACACACACACACACACACACACACACACACACAAGTGACATACCACTTCACATCTTCTAGGATGACTATAATAATAATTTTTAAAAAGGTGGGGCCGGCCTGGTGGTGTAGCAGTTAAGTTTGCGGCTCTGCTTCGGTGGCCCAGGGTTCACCAGTTCGGATCCTGGGTGTGGACCTATGCACCACTCATCAAGCCGTGCTGAGGCAGTGTCCCAAATACAGCAACTAGAAGGATGTACAACTATGACATGCAACTGTCTACTGGAGTTTTGGGGAGGAAAAAAGCAAAAAAGGAGGAGGATTGGCAACAGTTGTTAGCTCAGGGCCAATTTTCCTCAAATAACAACAAACAAAAGGAAAATAATTGTTGGTGAGGATGTGGGAAATTGGAACCCTCATTCATTGCTGGTAGGAATATAAAATGGTGCCACTGCTGCGTAAAAGAGTTCAGTCATTCCTCAAAAAGTTAAACAGAATTACCATATGACCCAGCGATTCTACTCCTAGGTATATATCCAAAAGGATTAAAAACAGATGTTCAAGCAAAAACTTGTGCACGCATGTTCATAGTAACATTATTCATAATATCCAAAAGGTGGAAACAACCTAAGTGTCCATCAGCAAATGAATGGATAAACAAAATGAGGTATATCCATACAGTGGAATATCGTTCAGTTACACAAAGGAATGAAGTACTGATGCATGTTACAATATGGATGATCCTTGAAAATATTATGCTAAGTGAAGGGAGGTGGAAACAAAGGTCACATATTTTCTTATTCCATTTATATGAAATGTCCAGAATAGGCAGATGCTTAGAGAGAGAAAGCAGATAATGATTGCCCGGGGCTGGAGGGAGGGTGGAATAGGAAGTGACGGTTCCTTTCGGGAGTGAGGAAAATGTTCTGGAACTAGATATGGTGATAGTCACACAAGACTGTGAATGTGCTAAAAACCACTGAGCTGTACACTTTAAAATAGTTAAAATGGTGAATTTGGGGGGGGAGGAACCCCTAAAGTCAGATACAAAAAGAAAATTAAAAGTTAAGAACGAAAGACAAGGATGACATTTTTATCCTCAGCACATCACGATTGATTGTTAAATTGGCCTTGTGTAAAGATAGATTTTGCTGCAAATCTCCACGTAAATCAGAAGATGTGGAGGGGGTTGACTACACAGGTATAGAAACTGTGTATTTCACGACTTCTTGAAACAATCTGATTTTATTTAATTGTGCTATTTTCAATAAAGATGATTCATTATATATAAAACAAAAAAGGGGCTGGACAATAGATGAGGATACTTACAATTTAAATAAGTGAGTGATTTCACCTGCCTACAGTTTCTTCTTTTTTTGTGTGTGAAGAAGATCAGCCCTGAGCTAACATCCAATGCCAGTCCTCCTCTTTTTGCTGAGGAAGATTGGCCCTGGGCTAACATCTGTGCTCATCTTCCTCTACTTTATATGGGACGCTGCCACAGCGTGGCTTGATAAGCGGTGCGTCGGTGTGTGCCCAGGATCCAAACCTGTGAACCCTGGGAGGCTGCAGCAGAGCGCACGAACTTAACCACTATGCCACCGGGCCTGCCCCTGCCTCCAGTTTCTGTCGGCATCTCATAGCAAGGGCATCTTATCATCTTGAGTGTCACCCTTCTGCATAAAAATATGATATTTTTCACACAATATGACCCCAAAATGCAAGTTAACCATGTTATTGGGCTTTAAATGAAGAAAGAGTAACGTATTTGAACTCTAGAGGAAAAACTGGCTGTGTTCAACTTACTAACCGATGATGACTTTTGGTCCTGACATGGCGTCTTCCTGGAGAAACATCAAGGGGGATTTTACTCCACATGACTTTCATATGACGAGTTGGCCTGGGAATCTAAGCCCGTGTGAGCTCTGCTCCACTGCCCCGAACAGTTCCCCTGTCGTCTTCAGCTCACTTGCCTTTGCCTATTCTCTCTACTTTCACATTGTACCCGAGAGCGGAAAGCAATGGACAGCACTGACCCAGGGACTGAGGGGCAACTTGCCTACGTCACCAGTGTGTCCAGATTCGGAGATGAATAAGCCACAGAGTATTCTCACTTCTCACCCTACACTCACTGATATTCAACACCGTTCATTCAACAAATATGTATGACCGTCTACTTGATGCCAGGCACTGGGAACCAAATGTGAAAAGCCACGGGCCTGCTCTTGTGACTCCCTCCTAGCACACACAGAAATATAACCAAATAATGTGGGTAGTGATAAAGAAAATAAAACACGTACCGGCAATAATAGAGGCACAGAAAGCAACACGGCGTAACAAACTTGAGCACAGATCTGGAGCCATGAGACCTGGGTTTGAATCTTGACACTGGAAACATTAACCATGAAGACGTGGGCAAGTCCCTTAACCTCTCTTTACCTCAATTCCTAATTTCTTTATTGGAGATAACAATCCATATAGACTAATGGTGAAAAGCAGAAAGACTAGTATATGGTATATGTGTGATACATTATTATCACTATCATTATTTGCACAGATTGGCCACTATGGGAAGACAGAGGAAGACTACTCTACAGCTGCTAAAGGAAGTTATGGCCACCTTCCCAGATCTCAGTTGTCTTAAGCTGGCCAGGTAGACATGGAGAAAGCATGTTCTAAGCAGAGGGAACTACATATATTAAGGTACAGAGGCATAAAGATAATGACAACTATCAGGAACAACTCGGAGGTAATCACGGCGATGCATGCCCAGAAGGGGCTGGAGATGAGGTGGGAAATGTTGGCTTTGGCCAGATATTTAAAGAAATGGACTCTATCTTGAATACACCATTTAAGAACCTTAAGAGGAACAACACAATCAGCTTTGCATTTTTATAAAGATAACTCGCTGCGATGGGAAGAATGGGTTGAAGTTAATGAGGCAGTTAATCAAGGAGACCAGTTAGAAGGCTACTATGCTCATCAGGCAGGGTTGACAGAGACAGAGAGTAGAAGGGATAACTGACAAGCTTTGTTGATTGAATGGATATTGAGGAGAAGTAAGGAGGAGTCAAAAAGTGACTCCTAGGCTTCCAAATTGTGCTCCTAGGAGGATCAGGACCACAGGAAGAGGAGCAGTTTGGGATATAGTTGGAAATACACATCTAGAACTCAAGGGAGAGATTCTAGAAATACACATTTGAGACCATCAGTGCATAGGTGGTAGCTGGTATTGTTAATTTACTACATCCAGCACTGTACTAGGTTCTGGGGATACTACAACACGCACTGGCTCCCAGGGGCTTATAGACTAGTGGGGAAAGGTAAGACATTTAATAAGTAATTATCATAAGAAGCATGACGAGCAGTGTTGTGATCAAGGAAATACAGAATCCTTAACCCAGTTTAGGGTTCAGACAAAGCGATCTTTACACTTTGACTTTAAGGACAAGTTGCAATTAGTTGAAGAATAGCAGTCCAGGGTCTACATACGAAGGTCCAGAGGGGAGAGAGAGAACACTGCACGTTGGGGGCACTGCATGCGACGGCCGGGAATGCAAGAGATAGGACAGGAGAAGGAAGCAGGAGTGAGCATGCGCAGGGCCTTGTGAGCCCTGGAAAAGAATTTGGATGTTTAAGTCAGGAGTGTCTTGATAAGGCTTGAGTTCTAGAAGACTCATGGTGGCTGCACTGGGAGAATGACATAGAGCGGAGTAAGGCTATTTGCAGAACCAGTTTGAAGGCTTTCAGTGGCCTGGATGAGACTGATGGTGGTACGTAGAGAATGAAGACAGAACATGACAAATTTGATTTATTACATTAATATATAATATCACTCTCTTAAAGAGACAGAAAAGACCTCAAACAAGCTCTGTTAAAAGTGGAGAACTATTGGCTCCAGCAACCAAATCATGGAAAGGCAAGGGAGCTGCTGGCCTGCACGGGCTGGTGGGGGAGTGGAATGCTGTCATCTCTATTTTTGTTCTCAGCAAGTTCTCTGCAAGTTAGCTGTTCACTCTTTCAGGCCTGGTAGGGTACATGACCTGTTGGTGGCTCTGAAATCATGTCTTTACAGCTTCTGATTAAAGAAGGAGACCTGCTCTCTCTGATTCAGAAGAGATTCAGAATGAGGGTCCCAGGAAAGCTGTCACTGGCCAGGCTTGGATCATGTGCCTATACCTGGACTCATCTCTGTATCCAAGGGGAGAGGTACTTTGTCTAAGGGACACACTCATGCCAGTGGTCGACGAGGTAAGGTCTCCTACCAGATAAGCAGAGGGGAGATGTGGGCAGTCCCGGACAGACACAAAGGCACCGCAGAATTAACTGAACTTGGTGATTGATCGTGGAGGAGGGGCAGGAAAGAGCCAAGGATGACACTTAGATTTCTAGCTCGGGTGACTGGGAGGATGTTGGGGCCATTCTTTTAGACAGGAAACAGAGGAGTAGAAGCAGGTTTGAAGGAGAAGACAGTGAGTTGAGATTTGTACCCTGGGAGTGTTGAAGAGGGCACGGGACATCCTATGTGAGATGCCCAGTAAGGGCCTGGTGCCCGGGAGAAACAGCTGAGCCGGACAGAGATTTGGGACTCATCGGTGTTGAGAGGGTCCTTGGAGCCCCCAGCTTGGAGGCCATCTCCAGGGAGAATGTAGAGTGAGAAAGGCGTGGTTGAGGAGGAACTCGGGGAAGCACCAACGTCCGAAGGCGGGACAGTAAAAACTAAGACGGAGCAGTAAGGCGGAGGCAATGGGGAGAGAATCCTATTATGAGTGAATTCTGGTTCATGGTGGCTGCAAGAGCCGGCAAAGAAGGATCAAAAAGTTGTTGGCAAAGTGGTAGAGAAGCCTCTAAGAAGCTCACAGTATCTCTAACAAGATAAGAACCCAGCAGCTAACAGAGCAAGTCAGGTGTGATAGGGGCCAAGATGAGCTCTAGGAGGGAGGGAGAGGGATCACTGCAGACGGGGGTAGCCAGAGGAAGCAGGATTTAAGTAAATCCTAAAAAAATGGGTCAGATTCGAATAGTTGGACAGTGGGTATGGGGGGAGAAATTTCAGGTTGGAAGATTGCATGAACAAAGGAGAAACCACACCGCGAACATTCAGGAGACACGCTTACATTGAGGATGGATGAGAGAGAATTTTGGGAAGGTGAGCTTGGGCCAGACGGAGAGGGCTTTGAATGCCAAGCTAAAACATCTGATAGTCAAGTTCGGTTAGTAGGGAGCCTTCAAAGGTTTTGGATACTCCCTTAAAGAAATTGTCCTGTGGTGGTGGCGTTTTTTCCCACCCTTTCAGAGCATCCCTGTCACACCAGTCCCTGTTATATAAAATTATTTCTCTCCTACCATGCTGTATCTCTTTGTTGACTGTTTTAAAGAACACTAGGTGTGACTCCGACACTTCTTGAGTGTCAAAGTTGATGTGGGACTGTTCAGAAGCTCCCTCCCACAGGTAGTTGAATTTTCTTTTCTTCCCTCCTATTACTTCCAGTTACATCCCTCAGGGACCATGTGAAACAGTCCCATGTTCTCCTTGTGTTTATGTTCTGAGGATGCTTATAGAGTGTCCACATTCCCTCTGCTTTGAGCTTAGCCAAGGTATACATGTTTAATTCTTTTAATCTCTCCCCCTAAGTCACTCCCTCTGGCCTCTTAATCATCCTAATTGCTCGTCTCTGAACAGCAGCCAACTCAGTATGTGCATCTTCCTTGTGAGGCCGTGAGGAACATAGTATGCCACGTGTGGTCTCACTAGACCCGTATATTACCTCCCGGTTTCACCATCTGACGGCTGGACATGCGACGCGGCACCCCCTTACTCTCCCTCTCCCCACAGTGCGCCCTGGCCTTGGCAAATCCCTTATCTCAACAGGTTATCTTCCCATTTCCAGGTGGCCTGTTCCAAAGCTTGGAGCCTGTGTTCACCACATGTTCTCCCCCCAACGCTCCCATCCCAGCAGGTCTCTTACTGGGAAGGTGGCCTGGGACCAGGCGGAGTATCTGTGAGAACGGCAGCTAAGCTTGCATAAGGAAACCCTGGAAGACGGGGTGCTGAGGAGTGCCCGGAATGAAGGGTGCTGCGCCTGCCGAGCTGCGAGCGTTCAGGAAGGTGCAACTCGGAGGCCGCTTCTCTGTTTCCAATTATCCTTTTTATCTCTGCTCTGGCCCCTCTCCTTACCTAAGTGTTTTCATAGCTCTCAGCCATTACTGTTTAGCTTTGGGAGGATAAACGTGAAACCAAACAAATTATAAATATCCTGTTTCAAGATGTGTTATCACTCTGTGAATAGAAACCCCCAGAAGATTGAGTCTTTTGAAAGCTCTGGTCTTTTTTTTTAAGCTTTGAAAAAGAAAAAAAAATCCTCTGCCACTCTAAGGATGTGGTGGCAGAGGTTAAACTGCCTTTGAAAAAGCCAAATGTTTGGATTTCAGTGAAGGTTGACATGGAAACCCACCTGAGGCTTCCTCGGGTGTCTCGGGAGGAAATAAAACCCGAGATGGATGTTCCTCCATCGTTGCAAGGGGAAGAGCGGCTCGGCGGGGTGGCAGGTACGCCGACCGGGTTTGAGGAAGAAACTGCCCGGGGGTGCAGAAGAGGGAAGTCGAGGGAGAGGAAACGAAAAGCCAGAAAGGGCACAACTGTTGGGTGTGCGCGGGTGCCCGGGGAGACCCCGGCCGTCCCAGAACTTTCCAGAGCCAGGGGGCCTCCGCCTCCGCGACTGGAAAGCTGTTTTTATTCTGTGAGCAGTTTGCAGCCGCCGGCCGGGAGGCGGCGTCAATGGCGGCCGCGGCGGCAGCGTCGCGGCGCCCGGAGGCGGGGGCGCGGCGGGGTGGGCACCTTCCTCCTGCCCGGGCCGAGCCCCAAACCGGCCGCAGGGCGCCGGCTGCCGAGCCAGGGGGCGGCGGAGGGGCGGGGCTGCTGCTCCCGGCCACCAGCCTCGTCCCGACTGGTGGCTGCAGATCCAGATGAAGCTTTGCCTTAGTCATGTCTGTGTCACACTTGAGTCACGTCTACACGTAGGCACATGAAAACTACAGTGAGAGTCTTGTTATTTTGGTTTTTGGGGGATTGGGGAGAGGGAAGAGAAGAGTCAGGAGGGAGAGGAAGAAGAAGGGAAAAAGCAAGAGAGGAGAGCCTGTAGGAAGAGGAAGCGGGCGTAAATCCAGTTTCTTCCACCTTCTCTTGTCTCCTGCACACGGATCTCTCCCGACGTGGGGGCCAGGCCCATGGGACAGTCCAGCCCTAGCCCTGCGGGCTGTTTCAGACGCTCCACGTCTCCTTTGGGTACTTGAGGATGCCCTAGAAAGGCACTCTCGAGAACCTCTCTCTTTGGGATTTTGAGGGCCTCCATTTTCTACGGCCGCTGTTTCTACCAAGTCTGGGGTATCCATTCGGTGTAGGGTCGCCAGATAAAATACGGGACCCCAGTTCAATTTGAATAACAGATAAACAAGGAATAATTTTTACTATAAGTATGTCCCATACAATATTTTGTTTGTTTTTCTAAATCTGGCCACCCTAATTCAGTATGTATTTGTGATTCTTCTAATTCAGTTCGTGTCCAGACAGCAGCTCTTTAAAGCAGGAAGGGGGCCGGCTCTCACTGTGCCAGCCACCAGGCGCAATTCCCTGCCTCCCCCTAGTCCCCTCTAAAATTGGTGCAAGTTCTGCTTTGGGCCAGACCCTGAGGTGTTTTCTGGGGTAGTGGGTGGAGAGAGTTGAGGTGGGGGTGGAGATCTGGGGGGCAGTGATTTAGGTCACCTAAGCCAGCAATTGGAATTTCCCCATGCAATAAGTTTCCTAGTAGGTGGTGTATTCTCATTTATTGGAGGCATGTACAAGATGTGCTGTGAACATAAGCGTTAAATAGTGATTGCGTTTTGTAAGCGGCAACTCTAACTGGGGTTTGGGTTTGGGATTAATGGTCAACCCTTCAGGCCTTGCTGACAGAAGAATGTAGTTGCCCGAATAAACAATATTTTCGATCGGGACTCAGCACCAATCCTCAGAGCGCGTGGCCTCTTTGTAGCAAGGAGCATTTCCCAGTTCTGAAGTAATTTGTAACGTGCTGGGAACACATTTTCAAAAAATGGATATCTTAGATACCATAAAAGGGAAAACAATTCACTCTTTTGAAGTGATAAATAACATTTGTAGCAGAATTCCTTCAGTTTGCGTTTCTGAATTATGTCCTGATAGTGCTAGGCTTATGGTGCCTGAGTAGTGCCTACTGCCTAGTAAGGAAGAGTCTCACGGAACGATGGGGGTCTGGGGTTTACTGTCCTCTAAATGTTACACATTCTTCTTGGTACATAAAACTAAGAACGCCTCCCCTCACTGGTTTACTGTAGGCTTCATGGGGCTGGCCATTCAGACACGGAGTGGAAGGCCCCTCAGACGGAATTCTGTGACACTGTCCCCCAGTGGTCACTGTTCCTTTGGTTTCCCCAACCAAAGGGGGAGAATGAATTATCAACATTTCCTGAGGAATACCAACTTGCCAGCTAAATGCTTTCCTCTACTTCCCATCCTGACCCCAACATCGCTGGCTGGATGCCAGTGAGAGGGAGCATCCTGACAAAAAGACACTGCACTTTGACTAGAAACGCGAATGTGCAGAGAAGCACAGAAAACATGTTGTTGTTCTCCTGGGAATTCTCAAACGGCTCCAAGAGGACTCTCTTGAGAAGGCACCGGCTCTCGGTCAACTCCGAAAGTGCTCACTCTGCCCCCTGGTGCATGGGTGTGTAGCTCATCCACTAAGGAATTCCTTCCTCTGCACTCCCAGGTGATGCTGTGAGCAGCTTTGAAAAATCCTGCCTCCCAGGGGGGCCAGTGAATGTTTTTCACCCTGTGTATCATGTGCTCAAGGCTTGGGGAGACTGAAGCCTTGGATTCCTTTCCAGTTCATTCCTTCAACAATTGTTTGTTGATTTCCTACTGTGTCCACATCGCTCTTCACCAAGCTGTCAAGGGAGGCAGGCGTGTGGATGAATGTGGGGTTCTGAGTCATCGTGGGGCGTGATGAGGGGTGAGGGATGGCAAGGTGAGAGGATGGGCACTCAGGAGTTTAGTGACGGTACAGCCGCTGCATGTCCAGTGTCTAGCGCTGTGCCTGGCATAAAGCAGAAGCTCAGAAAATATTTGTTGAATCTATTTGAAGATGAGGTATTCTTGGTGATTAACTTTTTGTGTGTGTGTGTGAGGAAGATCAGCCCTGAGCTAACATCTGTTGCCAATCCTCCTCTTTTTGCCCAGGAAGACTGGCCCTGGGCTAACATCCGTGCCCATCCTCCTCCACTTTATATGGGACGCCGCCACAGCATGGCTTGCCAAGCGGTGTGTCAGCCCACACCTGGGATCCGAACATGCGAATCCCAGGCCCCCAAAGTGGAGCACGTGAACTTAACTGCTACACTACTGGGCCTGCCCCAGTTAACTTTTTTGATTACCCCTAAACTTTTCATCTCATTAAATCTCTCTTATCAATACTACCTCAGTAATGTTGTACACTAAACAAAGCTGATTTTTTTTTCTCGGATGTTTAAAAATCTTGCAGCCTGTCAGACTGATCATTCTGATCTTGGATTGTGTCTGCCTGCTGATGAGTCCTGTCTCCAGAGGCGTTGTAGGAAATGGAATGACTGTGCACTGACCCCGGACAGGTCTGGCTTTTCTGAAGAAATCCCTGATGTGAGTTTTTTGGTCGAGATGCTGTATCTCACTGAAATCCAGCGTGTGGTGTTTGGGGTCAGGATGGGAGAGAGAGTGAAGCAATCGGAAAATCGGTGTTCCTTTGGAGCCGTGCTGGTTCATGCAGCATGTGTGTCTAGCCCACGGCAACACGCAGGCGCAGTAGGTTTGCTCGAGTAAAGTGGATGGGCCTCTCCTCAGTCTTTGGCGCTTAAGGACATATCTAGGAGACCCCCGTCAAATCCACATGGCTGGCTGCTCACCTGCACGAAATTTTATGGAAAAATTTGCCCAGGAGTTGGCATGAAAAACAATGCTATTAACTATTCAATTAAATATTTTTCAATTAGATGTTTATTGAGTCTAGAATGTGAGCACATTCCATGGTGCTCTATGTGTTGAGAGCTGGAGAGGAAGGAGAAGGCTGTGTCTCCACCTTTTGGGAGCTGATAGTGTAGTTGAGGATTCAAGGCTAACACATGCGGAACAATCAAGTAATAAGACAAGGAATGCAGAGGAGGCAGAGAAAAGCATGGGTCTTAGGAGTTGGAGAGAGTTGAAAGGGGAGGAGGGGCTTGAGCTGTTGGGGATAATAATAATGTGCCAGGCCCTGTGCTCACGGAAGGAGTAGATGGTTTCTGTGGCTCCTCATACAGCTCTGTGGCAGTTGTGCTGTTGTTGCCCCCATTTTCCACGTGAGAAAACTGAGCCTGATGAAAGTTAAGTACCTTGCCCCAGGTCACTCAGCAAGGAAATGGCAAAGCTGGGACGAAAACGTTTGGACAGAAGGTAAGAAGGGTGGGTGAGGGGCCGGCCTGGTGGTGTAGTGGTTAAGTTCACGGGCTCCACTTCGGTGGGTCGGGGTTTGCAGGTTCAGATCCTGGGCACAGACCTACATACTGCTTATCAAGCCATGCTGTGGCAGCCTCCCACATATAAAGTAGAGGAAGATGGGCACAGATGTTAGCCCAGGGCCAGTCTTCCTCAGCAAAAAGAGGAGGATTGGTAACAGACGTTAGCTCAGGGCTGATCTTCCTCACAAAAAAAATAAATAAATAAATTGAAAAAAAAAGAAGGGTGGGTGGGTGAAAATTGCAGTTTAGTGGGAAAAAACATGGTTTCCTCTCCCCCTTCTCTCTTTAAAGTGCAGATAATAATTCCTACCTTTCCGGATTGTTAGGTGGGATAAAAGAGTGTTTTGAACGGTCCCGTGCTGCCTGGTGCTCAGTGGGAAGTCGGATCGCGTTAGGGAAAAGGAGGAGGCAGACATCACATAGAGGGAACTGTGACGTGATGGATGGGAGCAGTGGGAAATAGATGTGGAAAGGAAAAGGGATCTGGGTTATAGAGAAGCTTAAAACTTAAAAGAGAGGGTGGAGATTGATGTGGCGTTAGATACATTAACAAAAGTGATTGTTCTTTTCTGATTTTAAAAGTAGTATGTGCTCATGAATATTTTGGGGAAAAAACAGGAAAGTATAAAGTTGAAAATAAGATAATTCCACCACCCAGAGATAATCACTTCTAATCTTTTTTGTATTACCTAACTTTATCAAATTATGTTATAAAATGTGAAATGATGATCTTGGCTTCATGAAATAAAGTGTTTATATATGCATATGTATATATGTATATTTATAATATTCTTTATGATTATACTGTATAATAGGCTCTGCCTTGTTAACTCTTTGTTGTGAACATTTTTCTCATCACTACATAATATTAGGAACAAACTGTTTAAGGCTATAGAATCTTTATAAAGTACGAGAACCGTAATATTTTTAACAATTTCTCTGTTATTGGCTATTTAGGTTGTTTCCAATCTTTCACTGGTAGAAATAGCATTGTGATGAATATCCTTATACATAAAACTTTAATTGCATTTTTAAAGTTATTTCTTTGGCTGAATTCCTAGAAATAGAGACACTAGGTCAAAGAGTATAAGTGGTTTTTTTTTCAATTAGTTTATTGAGCTCATGATGGTTTATAACATTGTGTAATTTCAGGTGTACACTATTATTTATCAATTTCTGTACAGACTGCATCATGCTCACCACCTGTAGTCTAATTTTTATCGGTCACCATACATATCTGCTCCTTTACCCCTTTTGCCTACTCCCCAGCCCCCTTCCCCTCTGGTAACCACTAATCTGTTCTCTTTATCCATACGTTTGTTTATCTTCCACATATGAGTGAAATCATGCAGTATTTGTCTTTCTTCGTCTGGCTTATTTCACTTAAAATCATACCGTCAAGGACCATCCATGTTGTTGCAAATGGGACGATGTGCCTTTTTTTATGGGTGAGTAGTATTCCATTGTGTATATATACCACATCTTCTTTATCCATTCATCTGTAGAAGGGCACTTGAGTTGCTTCCACGTCTTGGCTATTGTGACTAATGCTGCAATGAGCATAGGGGTTCATAAATCTCTTTGGAGCATTGATTTCAAATTCTTTGGATAAATACCCAGTAGTGGGATAGCTGGGTCACATGGTATTTCTATTTTAATTTTTTGAGAAACCTGCATACTGTTTTCCATAGTGGCTGCACCAGTTTGCATTCCCACCAGCAGTGTATGAGGGTTCCCTTTTTTCCACATCCTCTCCAACACTTGTTATTTTTTGTCTTGGTAATTATAGCCGTTCTGACAGGTGTTAGGTGATATCTCATTGTTGTTTTGATTTGCATTTCCCTGATAATTAGTGATGTTGAACATCTTTTCATGTGTCTGTTGGCCATCTTTTTTTTAAAAATATCTGTTCATATCTTCTGCCCATTTTTTGATGGAGTTGTTTGTTTTTTTTGTTGTTGAGTTGTATGAGTTCTCAAAGAGTATAAGCGTTTTTAAGGCTCTTGATTCATATTGCCAAATGGCTTTCCAGAAAGGTTGAATCCATTTATACTCCCACCAGAGTGTGCCCATTTTATGGAACCCTTGCCAATGAATTTTTAACTTTGTCAATTTCATAGAAAAAAATAGTATCTTGTTTTATTTTATTTTTGTTTTTTTTAATTTTTATTTATTTATTTTTTTCCCCCAAAGCCCCAGTAGATAGTTGTATGTCATAGCTGCACATCCTTCTTAGTTGTTGTATGTGGGACGCGGCCTCAGCATGGCTGGAGAAGCAGTGCGTCAGTGGGCCCCTGGGATCCGAACCCGGGCCACCAGCAGTGGAGCGTGCGCACTTAACCGCTAAGCCACAGGGCAGGCCCAGTATCTTGTTTTAATTTGCACTTCCTCGATTATAAATGAGGTGGAACAATTTTTTCATAGTTTATTGGCCATTGGTATTACTTCTTTTGTGAATTTTTGCCTTATTTTCTTGACCATTATTCTAGAACAGCACTGTTCCAGAAGAGATCGAATTTGAGCCATATATGTAATTTTAAATTTTCTAGTAGCTGTACTAAACAAGTGAAAAAAAACAGGTAAAATAAATTTTAATGATAAAATTATTTTAATAAGAAAAATCTTAATAATAACATTTATTGGGCCGGCCCCGTGGCTTAGCGGTTGGGTGCGCGCGCTCCGCTGCTGGCGGCCCGGGTTCGGATCCCGGGCACGCACCGACGCACCGCTTCTCCGGCCATGCTGAGGCCGCGTCCCACATATAGCAACTAGAGGGTTGTGCAGCTATGACATACAACTATCTGCTGGGGCTTTGGGGGGAAAAATAAATAAATAAAATCTTTAAAAAATAATAACATTTATTTAGCTAAATATACCCAACATTGGCACTAGCCACATGTCAGGTGCTCTTGTGGCTAATGTCTACCATATTGGACAGTGCAGATTTAGAACATTTCCATCATCACAGAAAGTTTGATTTGGACAGCGTAAAATGTTAGTATCTTTGATATTTATTTATAAGGGACCTTTATATATTAGGGACATTAGCCTTTTCTCAGTCACACTTGTTATAACTTTTTCTAGTATGTCATTTGCCTTTTAATTTTGTTTATTTTTTTGAATTACATATTTTTAAATTATACAGGCAAATCTATCATTCCTTTCCTTTGTTGTTTCTTCCATTGTTTTTAGACTTACCCATTCCCAGATTAGTTAATTTTTCACATATGTTTACCCCAGACTTTTTTTTATTGATTTCATTTTTAATGTAATTATTTAATACTGGAATTTGTAGCATGTATTTTTAAAGTCAACTTGATTTATCACAAAGATCACTCTAGTTGTATGTCTGTTGATTTCTCCTTGCAGTTTTTAATTGTTTGTCTTATGTATTTTGATGCTGAGTTATTTAGTGCATAACAGTGCATGATTGTTGATACTTGTAAAGGATGATCCTCCTTGTCCTTCCTAATGTTTTTTTCTTTAACTCCACTTTGTTTGAATTAATTAAAACCCCTGGTTTTGGTGTCTGTATTTGCCTAAAAAATCATTGCCCAATCTTCAATTTTTACCCTTTCACTTTTATTTTGCATATAGTTTTGTGATAATTTTTATAACTGTCATTTAATCTTAACTGTTAAATTGATTTTGTTTCTTATTACTGGTCCTTTTATTGGCATTTTCTCCTATTTCTGATTTCTTAATTTTGTTTTATCACTCAGACAGCTGAAGTATGCCTTCAAGTAATCATTTTCAAGTGCTTATCTTGTAGTAAGTGCTCAATAAATATTTTCTGAATAAAGGAATAAATAAATGAATGAAGAGTGTTAAGCCTATGCACATCATAGAATGTCTTTCTGTTACTGTCATTCATGAATGACAGTTTAATTAAATATGAAATTTCCCCTCAAAATTCTATAAACTTTGCTGAATGATCACTTAGTAGACTAGCAGAAGAGAATTGGAGAGCAGCATGAATTTTTATTTTGTGATAAATCTACTTTTCACCCCTGAATAATGGTCTCATGTATAATGGTCTCTCTTTTAAACAAACTGTTAATTTTTGAACCTTACATATATTTTACATTTAAACATTTTGCTACGATATGTCTGTATTTTGGTTTCTTTTCATTGGTTTTGCCTGGAACGGAATGAGACTCTTTTACCTGCAAATTTAAGCCTTTTTTCAATTCAGGAAAGTTTTGTTCTGATGTATATTTGTCTGTCTTGTATGGTTGTTCTGGATCCATTTTCAGGAACATGACCAATTTTGAGGTTGGACCCTAGGCTTTAGCCCTCGTCTCTATCATTAATTTATCTCTATTTGTCCATTTTATGTGTATTTTTAACTAGTTTTGGCAAATGGCATAATGTGAGGAATGAAGTTGGTCTTTTTCTAACTGATTTGCTTTCTCAAAACTGAAACCAAAAATATGAGCTTGTTTTTATGTATCTCATTCCATTTTTGGAAATGTCAGTTGTGTCCTTTTTGGGCTGTGATGCATATTTCACTTCTGCTATTACTTTGTTTATTTATTTATTTTATCTCAAGCAGCTTCTTTTTCATCCCAGCCTATTTGCTACTCATAGTTTTCTGCTCTTCTTTCATAAAGTACATGTGTCTTTGTGTCTTATTAATGATGCCAAGCATTATCAAATATTCATATGATTATCCTGATAGTTTTCAGATGTCTATTTCAGTAAGAAGCTCTCTTTCTCTCATTCTTCAGTGACTTTCTTTTATATTTATTTTTGTAAATGTTTTGTTGATTAATAACACACATACATACATAAAAGTACATAAATTATAAATGGACTGCTTCATGAATTTCCTCAAAATGAACACCTCCATGTAACTACCACCCAAATCAAGAAAGAGAACAATACCAGTGTCAGAAAAGCACTTCTCATACCTCTTCCCAGTTACCACCCCCAAGGGTAACCACTCTCCTGACTGCTGTCACCACCTATTAGTTTTGCCCAGTTTTAAACTGTATATAAACAGATTTCAATAATTATCTTATTTTACTTTTTCAGTTATCCTGAGAAAAGATGAGATAGATCCAGATCTGGTGTTGGCCAACAGATTGGGTGGTGGTTCCCTTGTCCTTTTCACTGTCTTTTGAGTACACTGGACTAGATGGATTCCCCTTCTCAGAGTCACAGGACGAGTGAAGTCAGTGAGGTATACTTTCTACTCCAGTTTATTAGAGGGCTGAATTGTTACTTTTCTCTCCGAACTCTAGTTCCTTCATACTCTGAACATATGGTGCATGAAAAACATAATTCGCACCACATACTATGTATTAGCTAGGATTAGGTTCAATGTATGAAATGGAGAAAAAAATTACAGCCGCTTACAAAAGATAGACATTTGTTTCTCTCTCACATATGTGTCCAAAGACATACAGTTCGAGGCTGGTATGAGAGTTCTGCTCCACAATGTTTTTGACAACCCAAGCTCTTTCCAGCTTTCTACTTTGCCATCCCTATGGTGTGGTACTCATTCTCAGGGTCTGAAGCAACCATTAGAATTCTGGGCAGTAGAATGGAAAAAGGGACGCAGAAAAGGGGCAGAGGGAATGCACCATCTGTCTCTTAAAGAGACTCATGTGTCTGCTACTTATGTGCCACTGGTCAGAACTTAGTTCATGGGATACCTAGGTGAAGGGGACGCTGGGATATGTAGGCTTCATTCTTGGAAGCCATCATCTAGCTAAGACTCTTACCACAGAAGAAGACCAGAATAGATATGCGAGGACAACCAGAAATCTCTGCCACAATAATAGCAGAGTTCTCTCTATCTCTATCTGGCCCATAGCACATTGCATTATGCAAGGTGTGGTCTCCACAGCAATTTTCCTCTACTCCTATCCTGTTATAGTCGTGGAGTGACAGTCCTAAAGGATGTAGAAGAGCAAGCACTTATGAGGACATGAGGGAGATGGTAATATGCTTCTCCAAAAAGTAGTACCCACACAGTGCGGTGACAGCTGCCTGATTTTCTACAGTACGTACCTGCATGTCTGACAGGGCGCAGGAAGTGGGAAAGAAATAACAATGTCGTTGCCTTCTTTCAGGCCTTGGTTTTTTTCCATTTTAAGTGGCAAAAATATGTCATCTTTTATAGTATTTCTCAATTCAGTTCTGAAGGTTTTGTATTTAGCAGAATTTCCTCCCAGATTTTAGAAATAGGTTGACTGTCAATCTTGGTTTTTAGTTTGTCTCTGTTTGTGGCTATATTAGCTCACAGAAGAGGTTAGGTTAGGAATTTTTAATCAAGCATCACATGTTTTCCTCAGTGTTAATAATTAATATTTAACCAGAAGTTGAGATCATAAAAGCCATGTTTTAGAAGGACGCCTGACTTTACAGAAGACATTTTGGAAGAGTTTGAGCCTGGACATATTTAGATAAGCTCAGAGGCAAGTGCAACAATCGAAGGATGAAGCAGTGAGACTCTTGGTAGGCTAGATACACTAGGAATGGAGCGGAAAATGCATATCCACGAAACAGTTCCTCTCAAAGGAAACACTGGGTCCTTGTAAAAAAATTGGATATAGCCCATGAAGGGAAAGGAGAGAGTTGGCTTTAAATTTTTTTTGTTCTGGTGGACAGAAAGAATGATATTCCTTCTGCAAAAAAATGGGAGGGATGGAAACATTATAGGAAAATGTTATTTTAATTTCGGATATCCTGAATTGGAGGGAAAAGCAATCCATTTGTGGAAGAAACTGAAGGTTAGCTTATTCAACATCCATTCAATCTCCCTTCTAGCTTGTCTTCTATCATAGGGACTAGAAAGCTAAAGAAACAAATCTACTTCTCTCAGTCTCCTCGGCAGATAGGCTGAAAACATGCGACCTAGATCCTGCCATTAGTGCACCTTGTGAGTTGTAATTGCAGAATTAAGCACATAGGCTTGTGGAAGAGGTAACATTTGGGTTAGGTTCAGTAACTATGTGCTGGGAGGAATGGAATGGTCAGAGATGGGCTACTCAAAGAGAAGAAGAAAAATGTGTTGGTAGAATGTGTGGAGATTGTGTTAAGGAGATACTTTGAAAAGCATAAAAGATTATGCACAATTAGAGGCAATTGTGGGGCTGGTTAAGACTGAAGGGCATAAAACTATAAGGGCCATATGGATTCAATTTTATATCTTTTTTCACTGGGAGGCAAAGCAGTGCCTGGCACAGAGTAACATGACATAAGTATTTGCTATGACTTTATTATTACTTTTAATATGACAGTCTCTGAATTTCAGCTTCCTTATCCTTAAAATGAAGATCATCTTACGTATCTAACGGAATTTTTGCCAGGATTGAAACACCCTCCACAGTGAATATTCAATAGCAGTTCTCTGCCCCTATGTTTCAGGCAATGTACTAGGCAATTAAGATAGAATGATTATTATGACAAGGTCCCTGCTCTCAGGAGCTCACATTCTATTGGGGGAAACAGACAAGCAAACAATAATTACAGTACAAATAGTGCTATGATAAAGGTACACACAAGGTGCATCTCCTCTTGGGTAGAGCTGAAGAGTTGCAGAGGAAATCAGGGAACGATTCTCAGAGGAGTGTAGATTTGCTCTGGATCAGAAGGGTGAGTCTAAGTGTTTAGATAGGGAAAGCAGGTGAAGTCATTTCTAGCCTATAGAGCAGCATGAACAATGGCATAGAGATGTGAAAATTCTCGTCTAGCCTGGGGGAAGGACTAGTAGTGTGTCTAGGTACACAGGGAGGAGGGGTAACCTGATCTGACCCTTGTATTGCCCTGGGACTTGCTCTATCAATAGACTCCTCCCTTTCCAGTATCTTCATAATTCATTTCCCTTGGCTACTTCTCCTTTGCTAAAACCCATAAACTCAAGTCTCCTCACTCCTGGAATAATTTTCCTTGTTTGGCTGTTTCTCAATCTGCTATCCTGTGTCTCTCCTTCCCTTCCTTTCACTCTTAGCCTCCATTTTCTCCCTTCTCAACTCATTATTCAATCCCCTGTGCACTGGGTTCTCTGTCCATTCCTCTCCTAAACGGTTCTTACTAGAGGTCACCAGTGGCCTCTTTTTTCTTTTTTTTATTTTATTTATTTACTTATTTTCCCCCCAAAGCCCCAGTAGATAGTTGTATGTCATAGTTGCACATTTTTCTAGTTGCCGTATGTGGGACGCAGCCTCATCATGGTCAGAGAAGCGGTGCGTCGGTGCGCGCCCGGGATCCGAACCCGGGCCGCCAGCAGTGGAGCGTGGGCACTTAACCGCTAAGCCACGGGGCCGGCCCTACCAGTGGCCTCTTGATGGCCAGAATTTGTTGCCCTCTTTTCTATTTCCTCCTTATTTACTTTTGTGATATTTAGCCTTTGCACTTCTTCCTGAGTTTTCTATCTCACTATCCTCTCAGATCCTCTTGAGTCTTCTGTCACCTATGGCACTTCTCTTCTGCTGCCCAACCCTCAAGTTTGATGTTTTATGGCGTTCCTTTCTGAGCTCCTTTCTTACAATCAACTCTCTCTGAGTAATATCATTCACTCTTGAGGTTTCAGTCACCTCTCCTAGTTATTCTAGTGATTCCCAAACCATTATCTGTGGCCTCTGCCTCTTTCCTGGGGTTCCAACTCACATTTCCCATCTCTTACTGAGGACTCCATTTCTCTGTCCCTCAGGCATCTCTAAGTGAATATATCCCAAATCAAACTTACTAGCTTCTCCAACAATCCCATTTCATATATATCCTATTTTCATTCCCATTTCACAGTCCAAACTTGAAACCTGGGAGTGGTGCTTACTCCTTCCTTCTCTCTCCTCCATATCCAATCTGTCAACAAATCCTTTTATTTCTAGTTCCTGTGTATCTCATGAGTTTATTCTCTCCTCTGTCTCTCCCCATCACTGTCAGAGGTCCTAATCATTGTTCAACTTGGTCATCTTTCTAACTGATATCCTTGCTTTTCCTTTCACTCCACTCAAATCCATCCTTCACTGTGTCTTAGAGTGACCATTCTAAAATACATTCATTTCTATAATGAATGATTTAAGTCATCCTACATTCCTGATTTAAAATGTGTAACTGTTTTCTATTACCTAAAACAGTAATTCCCAATCCTTTTTGCATGGAACCTTTTTAATGTCAAAAAAAGTTGTGGATGCCCGTATGATAGCTGTACTCTGATGATCTGTTCATTGAGAAATTACATAAACCAAAATCTACTTCAAATTCAGCAACAATTTTAGATTTATTTTGTTATTAATTAATATAGTATTGACGTATATTTGACCAATAATAATATACATTCAGAAACATAAAATGTATTAATCTGTAGACAATGAATGATGGGTTCTTGGACTCCTTGCAGTAACTACTTATCACTAGTCGAGAACCACTGCCTCAAAGATGACATCCAAATTAATTAGTTAGCTCTATAAGATACTTTAAACTCTTAAAACTAATATTTCCAGTCTCATCTCCAGTCGCTTTGCTCTCCTCGCATCTCACCCCACGTTAGCCGCATAAGCTGCTCCTATTCCTCCCATTCCTCACTCATCACTTTTCCCAGGAATGCCCTTCCTTCCTTTTCTTTGCCAGTAGGCACTTTATCCCTCAAGACTTGACAAAAATGTCAGGAGAAACTTTTTTAGATTCGTCTTAGAGTTATTTGCTCTTTCATGCAACTCATAACACTTCATGCATTATCTCTAGCGAAGCATTTATTACACCTTGCAGGACATTTTGTCCTGTCCAAAACATCCATAAGACAGTTGCTCCACACCAAAAGGTCCTTGATATTTGGTCCTGTCCAAGACGTCCATAAGACATTTGGTCCATCAGACATTTGGTCTATGCCCAAAGGTCCTTGACATTTGGTCCTGTCCAAAATGTCCATGAACATATTTGGTCCATGCCAAATGGTTTTGGACGGGACCAAATATCAAGGACCTTTGGGCATGACCCCATGTCTCTATGAATGTTTTGGCCAGGACCAAATATGACCAAATATCAAGGACCTTTTGGTGTGGGCCAAATGTCTTATGGCCGTTTTAGACAGGACTAAATGGTCCTGAAAATATCAAGGACATTTTGGCATGGATCCAAGTCTCCATGGACGTTTTGGACAGGACCAAATATGACCAGATATCAGGGACCTTTTGGCATGGACCAAATGTCTGATGGACATTTTGAACAGGACCAGACGTCTTATGGACCAAATGTCTTATGGTCCAAATATCTTATGGACATTTGAACAGGACCAGATGTCTGCTAATCCTTATTACGTTATACTGGGATGGTTTTTACATCTGTCTCTCTCACCAGATTCTGCACTCCTAGGTGGCAGAGTCTGGGTCTTATTTATCTTTGTATCCTGGGCTCATAGAATAGTGCCTGGTACATAGTAAGTGCTCACATGGTAGAGGTGAGCTACCTACCAATGTGACTCTAACAGTCACATTGATAGTGACTGTTAGAATATCTTTGGCAACCTTAGAAAGAACAGTTTCCTGGCAGAAGAAGAAAAGCAATATGGTCCTGCCCTGAGTGCCCTGGTCTTTCCTTGTAATTACCACCCTATACAGGAACAAATAATCAATCTTATCCTTAGCCATAAAATTGTAGAAAGTTACAGCTGGAAGGATCTGCAGCTGTCATCTAATATGACTCCTTTATATTACAGATCAGTAAACAGTCGGCATTGAGCCTTTCCTTTTCTAGATTCAGCAACACAGTTTTCAACTTTCTCTATATTCTGGTTCTTGATTCATTTTCTTTGGATCCTGACTTGTCTACATTCCTCCTAGGTTGTTGGAGTAAGTTGCTCACTTCAAAAGGTGTAAAATTTGTTTTAGTCCCTAACATGAATGCTTGCAATCTATAGGTAATTTATATTTTTAAATAATTTAGACATTTCAATCTTCTTCTTCCCCAAGTCATTTACCCGGCAGTATCTAAAGAGGAACAACATGGGCATATTTGGATTCTAACTTCATTTACTTCTCTTGCCCAGGCTCTGGGGGAAGTGTGAATGGGCAGCAAAGCCAAAGGCAAGTGGCCAGAGGAATAGCAACAACGTGGATGTTCAAACTCTGGGGAAATGAAAATCCACTGGAGTTCATTCTCGTTTCAGAGATTAGAACCTGCCTGGCTTCTATTAACTTCTGAGTGTTGAGCCTTGAATACCAGGTGTCAAATAGGGGACGGGTATTTTTGTGGCAACACGGATGAATTTGTGTGGGGGAATGATTTGTGTGGAGCTGTGTAGTAAGTAGCTTGGGGGAGAATGTGGAGAAAACCTGTGTTTGGCAAGATGCTGAGCCACTGAGGTCTCTTCATGGCACTGCGTATGACATGGAAAAAATTAAACTCTTCTGTTGCATCCAACGGACTGCATGGTCACTTTGAGAACAACAAAGTGGTAGTTATTCTCAAAGAAGTGTGTAGAAGCAAATTTAGCAAAAGTAAGTTACAACGTAGGACTTCCAAAGAGTCTGCCCAAGATCTAAGATAGATTATTGCCTCTGCCTGGAGGGAAGGCCTGGGCATCTCTGAATTTAAATAAGGTATTAATGCTAGCCATTAAAAATGAAAATCCTCCTACATCCAGTAGTCTATGGGTGTGCAAGTATCTTTACCAATCTGTGTTCCATCTTTTGGCAACTAAATGCAACGTGAACTCATCTGTCTATTTCTACTTTATACAAAATTCCTAACTCCAAGGGATAAAAGTTGTCAGGCTCCCAAATTCAAGTCTAGAGAAGTTACAATCCCAATTGTTTACAAAGCTTGTCCATCAGATGGAGCTGGTGTTAATTAACTCTAGCATCCTTAAATTCACCTTGCATAGTCAATGGCTGCTCTGAAAAGCTGGGTCTGAAATAAATGCACAGGCAGCACCATGAAGCAGAGTGCAGGCATCACGTATTTTTCCTTGGGTTATTTCTGTTACCGATCAAACTTGCAGACGTAAGACTAGAGGGTTTCTGACAGTAAGTCCCACAAAAAGATGCTGTTCATTTATTTTGGCAGAAGGTTGTACTATTCTAAGAAGGCAGCTGTGTATGGCAGAGCCCAGCATTATAACTCAAAATCTGTCCTTTCTTAACACTTGCAGGACATTGGGGTATGGCATTTTAGAAAGAGATGGGACAGATAGAAGGCTTCATTGAGAAACAACAGTTAAAATGCTATGACTTGTAAAATCCCTTATGTTTTCAGTTATTAAGTGAGCATAATTTAAAGGGCAATTTACTTTTCATCATTTTTACTGTTGTATATTCCTACCATACTGGTCAGTTTTATTTCTTTGTAGACAATTTTTAACTTGTGCAGTTCAATAGTAGTTCATGGGTATTTTTAAATCTCAAGCCAAGAGGTTTACATTGATATTTTAGAAATTATAGCGAGCATTTTTCAAGTTATGTTATGTTCTACAAATGCTCTATTTAAATAGAATATTCTGGACATAAGGCAAGCTGGCAATACAATCACTGAGAAGTGGGGAAGAGCTGCTCCCCCAAGAGTTGCTGTCTGTGCAGAACACTGTGGGGGTTGGAGCTAATTGGAAGTGTAACCCAGAACTGTTTGGGGAAGGCAAAGTCATGCCATCTCAGAGGCAGGCCTTTCCCTCTGCTTCTCAGTGGGATCCTGTTTCTTTAATAGTTCTCATGGCTTTATTGCAGTGAGTGGGAGACAAGAGGCCATTTGCTTCCTCCACATCAATCACTGTGGACCTGAGACCTACAACCTTGCTCCTGAATTCTTGGAGAGCACTCAAACAAGTCAGCTAGCTGCAAGAGTCTAATTAATCAGACTCGATGGTGGAAAGAGGTGTGAAGAAAAACTCAAGTGTCTTCAAATGATTAAGCAAAACAGACTGCTTATGTGTTATTGTCTGCAGCATCATGGGTCTGCTCTAAGCCAGGAGTCAGCAAACCACGGCCTTCAGCCTGATTTTGTAAGCCCCACAAACTAAAAGTGATTTTTGCATTTTTAAAGGGTAGTTTAAAAAAAAACATGGGGGCCAGCCCGGTGGCACAAGCGGTTAAGTGTGCGCGCTCCACTGTGGCGGCCCAGGGTTTGTCGGTTCGGATCCCAGGTGCGCACCGATGCACCACTTGTCAAGCCATGCTGTGGCGATGTCCCATATAAAGTAGAGGAAGATGGGCACGGATGTTAGCCAGGGCCAGTCTTCCTCAGCAAAAAAGAGAAGGATTGGCATCGCATGTTAGCTCAGGGCTGGTCTTCCTCATAAAACAACAAAAACAAAACTAAAAGCAAAGAATATTGGATAGAGACCTGTATGTAGCCCACAGAACCTAAAATATTTACTATCTGGCCTTTTACAGAAAAAATGTCTAAGCTATGAGGGTGCAATAACGAGAAGTTTCTCATTTCTAGCTGCCACATCACTTATCTTTGTCCCTAAAAGTTCATCGGTACCGTCAGTCAGCCCAGGAGAGGACTTGGGCTTTGACTTAAGAGACTCTATGAGAACCATGTGTAGTTCTTGGGTTTCCTGCACCACTTTCAGGTAGCCTTACCCTAATCCAAGGCTACCATATCTTGTGGGCAGTAGGTAATTGGACGGAGAACCAAGGGTTTACAAAAACTTAGATTGAACACCGATTAGAACAATCCCCTCTAACTTCCCAGCCCCTGACACGGCTTCCAGTGCAGCCCAGCCTCTCAGCGAGCACACATGTTTATCAGATCTTTTGAGCCATTTGATACTTAGGTGTTTTTCTTCCAATACCCTTCTTTAAGAGTTGGCCCACCTCCAGGGCTTTGGGAAGATAAGATTCTAAATTAATTCCTACGGTTTCTGGTTAGCTAGAGACTGTCTTTCAATGCAGGTTCTTCGTCTTTGTTCTTTGATCTGAATCCTAGAAGAGTCAGGAGTGTTTCTCCTGCTGCAGCTTTGTCTGAATATTGCCAGTAAGCTCTGCTGATGTGCCCCTAGGTTGATTACAGGGAGGGAGGGGGAGAGAGAGGGAGCATCCTTTGTCTTGCTTTCTCTTTGGGCCAAACTCCCTTCTTGATGGAACACAAATCCCAAGGCTAATGTGCTCCCCCTGAGGTTGGGTGTCCCCCACATAACAGAATGAGTGAAAAAACTCTAGAATTAAACAAGCTCCAGGGTTGGCATCCATCACCATTTCCTTGTGACTCTCATTCCCCCACTCTTCTTCATCCTCTTTGACGTTGCCCTACTCAGGCCCTCATCGTCTCTCACTGAGACCAGGGCAGTGATCTCTTCACTGGTGACTTGAATCTAAAGGCCAACTCAGGCTGCCCTACACCCTGCTTCCAGGAACCTGACAACCTGGTCACATCACCAAAGGTTGCAACCTTTCTTTTGCTCCCAATTGCCTACAAAACAAAAGTTCAACTCTGTCACAGCATTTTGAGATCTGCCTACTTTTCTAGTAGACCTGCCTACTGCCTTACCTCACCTCCCGTCTGCACCCGTCCTTTAACCATGGTTACCGAGAGGCATGTAGTTCCTTAAGCAGGTTGCTTCACACACCCATGCCTTTACTCACGCTGGTTCCACCACCTGAAATGCCCCCCCGCTTTCCCCAGTTTGCTTCACTAATGCCTAATCATCTTTCAAGTTGGGGGTCAAGGGTCATGTTAAGGATTGAATTATGTCCCCTCAAGAGATGTTGAAATCTTAACCCCCAGTACCTGTGATATGACCTTATTTGGAAATAGGGGTTTTGCAGATGATCAAGTTAAGATGGAGTCATTAGGGTGGGCCCTAGTCCAAAATGACTGATGTGCTTGTTAAAAGGGTGCGTTTGGACACAGATAGACTTGCATAGAGGAAAGACAATGTGAAGACACAGAGAGAACGCCAGCTACAAGCCACGGAATGACTGAGGCTATCCGAAGCAAGGAGAGAGGCATGGAACCAATTCTCCACGGCCCTCAGAAGGAGCCAACACTGCCAACACCTTGATCTTGGACTTCTAGCCTCTGGAACTGTGAAAGAATAAATTTCTGTTGTTTAAGCCACCTAGTTTTTGGTACTTTGTTACAGCAGCCCTAGCAAACTAATACAAATCATTTTTGATGTAGAGTCTTTCTTGATCCACATAAAGTCAAAATGACTAGCCGCTTGTGTTCCCCAGCTTGTTCCAGGTATATCGTACAACCCCAGAGCCATAACACAATAAAGAAGTGCTTTTCAAATTATAATGTGCATCAAATTACCTGATAATCTTATTAAAATGCAGACTCTGATTCATTAGGCCTGAGTTGGGGCCTGAGATGCTGAATTTTAACAAGCTCCCAGGTGATGCCGAGGCTGCTGGTCCACAGGCCACACTTTGTGTGCCAAGGCTTTAGGGTGCTTGTTTGTGTGTGTTGATGCAAATAATCCATAATCAATCTATAAATCAAAATTGGGGTGAGTTTATTATGAGCCAGGTTTGAGGACTATAGCCCAGGGCCTTCTTTCCTCAAGGAAGGAAGAGCACCAAAGAAGGGGAGTGTACAGAGTGGTTATATACTGTCTCGGAACAAAGAGCATACGTCACATATGACAGGAGTATCTCTTTTACTCCTGTCACGAGATGCTTAGCTGGCACAGCGGGTCAGTGGTCAGCGGGTCAGTGGTCAGCGGGCCAGTGGTGACAAGGTAAGCACAGCAGGTCAGTAATTAATCCTTAGTTTCCAGGAAGAGACGCTTATACTTAAAGAAATGCCGATATGGGGGGGAGTTACATCCCTATTTATCTTTAAGGGCATCATTCTTCTCTTTGGGACATAATAAATGTTAAAAGCAGATGTACAGTGCATGGCTTGTACACATCAGGCCTTTTTGGAAAAACAAGGTCAGGACAAATTAGTTTTACACCAAATGCCTTCCTCATATGTTCCAATATATCCCATTGCTTTTCATTTATTTATCACATCTGTCCACAATGCTGTAATGTGTCAGGGGGCAGGGACTACATTTTTGAATACCCAGTGCTTAATGCAGTGCTGGGAACATGACAAGCACATACTAAATGTTGGTTGAATGGCTGATGAATGAGTTAATCTATGTTATTAGGATCATGCCTTGGTATTGAATGGTTCATGGTCATTCCCAAGATATGTTAGCCATACAATAATTGCACTCCCAAATGTCTCCTAGCTTTCCCACCCTTCAACATTTTTATTCCTTTGAAACTCATCTTGGAGAGGAAAAGAAACTCCATTTACACACTTGAGGAAAACATTCTGGAATGCCATAGTGATGGTAGGGAGGTGTATCGCTAATCTTTCAACTGTAAGTCAACTCTTTAACACCAGTTGACAAAAGCCACCCCTTCCTCCATCCCTCTTCCACATCTACTCTTTGTGTAACTGCCCAGAAGCTGGAGGACAGGCAAGGAAGGTACATGACTAAGCTCATAGTAGGAATCTGGCACTGTGCACTTAAAAGAGCTCGCTGAGGTGGTATTATTAAACCTATTTACTTATAGAAAATTGAGGCTTGAAGAAGTAGTTTGTTCAAAGCTATCAAACTAGTGGGTGACAGAACCAGGAATGAAATACTAGATTTAACTGCAAAGTCTGTGTCTTTTCCATCGCACTGTAAAAGAGAGAGCTAATGGTCTAATTGGCCACACTATTGGGATATCCATGCTGCCTTCTCTCTTCCCCGTAGAAAATTGAAAGCAGTAGATACTACGCTATAGCTCAGAAGCAATTACTCAGCTGCTTTCTAGTGTATTCCAATTCTGATAATCACAGAGATGTCTCATTTTTCTGGCATCTTCAAGAAATGTTATGTTTCTTCCCTTAAATTTAAAAAATTATTTTAACAATTTTAGACAGAATAATTCTCACACATAGTTCATTTGCTTTGCCTTCTTAAATAAGGTGTATCTTTTCTTAACGCCTCAGGGCCATTGTTAAGGATTGTTGATCCCAGCATGATGCTGAAATTCATTCATATTGTCAGGTATTACTGACATATATTGAACTGTTTATCCCTACATTAAACGGTCTCAGGCTTAATATTTTTTGAGACAATCTTTCTGCTTTTATAGTTTTTTTCTCTTCCTCCCTTAATTTAAAGACTATCAGTTATTCCTTTTTGCTGCTGTCAATGAATCTGCTTCTTACATTATCTTGTTTCTAATTTGTTAATTCAATTCTCAAGGATGAGAAAAACTGATATGGAAGCTTGATAGAAATATAGGCAAATTAAAAGTGAGTAGGATATGAGTTGAGCATCTAAGAGATTTCCTTCTAAGTTAGTGTATGAGATTCAGTGTCTTTAAACAGTTGTTTTTGATCCCCCAGAGGTTTCTGTTCATTTCCTGGTTCTGAACATTATATTTTCAAGTTAAGGTCATCTGAAAAATGATACTTATAAAGGTGCCATGGTGCTATATAATATATTAGTTTTAGATTCTCTGTTGCCTATAGAACAGCTAATTAACAGTAAAACCTCACTAATCTGGAACAACCCAAAAGGAGAAGACATTCTGAATTACTTTTTAAAAATGTGATTTAAAGTATTTTTTTAAAGTTTTGTGGGTCTCTTGCTTTCAAAATAAAAAAGTGACTCATATTAGCTGCTGGGAAAACATTACCAAGACTTCTTGCCGGATGTATTCTGTTGAATAAACAACAATATCCATTTGGCTTTAAACAGTATGTCCAAACACTTTATTGTCTTAAGTAATTTTAACTTAATCCTATAATCATTTATAGTATTACTCTGTAAAATCATTTCTAAATAGTAAAAAGATAAACGTTAGTCTTGACCAGGTTGAATTATCACAAATTCCTAATTAATAGGGCCTAACTTTACTATATGTATTTTAACTACTAAAGAGTCATCTCAATGACCTTTTGATATTTCACAATTTAAGCTTTTGCTGTACCTTTCAGAAGCAGTTTTAAAGCTGAAAGTCAATTTTATTTAAACCTACTTATCAAATTATATACTACAACTTCTCATTTTGAAAAATGAGAAGAGAGCAAATGAAGAACAAGCAAAGATGAAGAGGAGAAGAGGGGTAATTGGTCAAAATGAAATGTGAAATATGTACGGCAGGTTGGGGGCCAGAGGACAGGCCTCACTCTGACGGATTGGAATGTTCTGTTGGGTAATGAATGGAAGGCACGGCCCTGGAGGCAGCCTATTCCTTATTGTTACTTACAAATGACCCTGAGGTTCATCTCAAAAAACAGCTTTTGAAAAGTCAGTGTGATTTATCTAAGAAGAAATCAGTGCCAGCAAATTAGTTCTTTGAAAGATACAAACAAACCATAAGACTTATTTTTTAGACTGGGTTTTTCATTCCAAATAGCTTTGAATAAAGAGATTCACTACAAACTAAAAGCACACTCATCTCAGATAATGCAACAAGTTAGTTGAGTTCTAACAGGATTTCCTGGTTTAACAGAAGCTTTCCACAACAAAATAATCGTAGTGTAGCAAAAACAGGGAATCCATGCTTTAAATGTCTCTTTTCTTACCCTTTATTCTTTTGCAATAATAGCACAGTTTTTAAGATTAATGAAATAGGCTAATATGTTGGAATTTAGAGCTAAACACACACAAGGCAAAACATGCAGTTTAAAGAAATTTAGAGCTTACCAGCCAGAACCACATCTGTTGGGCAAAAGGCCTTCATAAAATAATTATGAATATAAATTGTTAACTTTGGTTTCTGTTGATCATGTAGAAGAATTAAGAGCCATTTCTTTGGCAATAATAGTACAATCAAAAAGAAAGAAAGAAAAAAGAATACAGAAAGAACATTTTTATAAAATATGTTTTCACACAATCTAAACAAATTCTTAAAGAAATATAATCACCTGGGTGCAAATTAAATACTTTCCTAAACTCCATTCGTTTTTACCACTGCTTTACCACCCTTATTTTTTCTTATTTTTATTTAAGGAAAAGCCTATTTCCACAGCGCTTCAAAGAGCAAGAAAGTCTATCAATAATCTCCTTTAAGCCTTCTGCTTATCCACATCAAAAGACTCAAACTATCTATTTGTCCCCCAATCAGAGAGACGGTTTTCTTTTCATGCTCCAAAAAGGATCTAGACTGTTCCCTGACTGTGGGAGAGAAATCTGCATTCTACTAAGGAAAATGTAAACTGTAGGTGCCTATTCCTACAACTCCTGCATCTTTCTTTTCCAAGTTGGAAATTTCTAAATCAGAAACGAAGGGGGAAAAAAGAGGAAGATAAACATGTCAGTGAGACTCCTCATAGTTTGTGAAAATTCCATGATGGTTTCTTGCTAACTAGAAAAGATTTCTCAGGAAAAGACACTATTTTTTTTTTTTTTTAACTCCCTCTTCTCTCTATATCATTGAAGCTCAAGTTTGTATACAAATTAATTTTCCTTGAATTACTAAACTCTGTGAAAATCAATAAACAGAAGCCTCATTTAAAATGGAGTCCAGAGGCCAGAAGAGAGAATTCTCAGGCAGGTGCACACTACAGACCCCAGTAGTAAGAGAGGTACCTTGTATCATCCACAGGAAGGGGTACAACTTGACTACCCCTACAGAAGGAAGGAAAGGCTTCCTTGCCCAGCAACAACTCAGCCAATGAGAGACTGCCATGACTCAGCCAATGAAGAGCCACTATACTTCAAACTTCAGTTTCCTTCAGTAGACTCTTCCTTTATAACAGCCTTTCCCAGCTTCATAAAAGAACGTTCCTCTCCTTTGCTTCTTCCAACTTGCCTTTGGTTTGCCATGGACTGCAGATCCCAAGTTGCAAGTCTTTGCTGTTCTGGAATAAATACATTTTGCTGGTAAAATAACTGGCTATTTGTATTAGGTCAACAGCTCTTGGTTGTTTTCAAAACTGTTTCTCAGAGAAGCTTAGACCTTTTATGGAGCATTTAGAAATAGATTTGAACAAAAGTTTTAATAAAAAAGCCAATATAGAGAAAAGCAGTATTATTACAGAGTCCATTTTGCAGGTGGACAATGAGGACCGTATGTGAGAGACAAGAATTACTAGTGGTTGTGAAATCCAACTAGGAGAACGCTCCTGTCCGCTTACTCATGTTACTAATGGTTGCTTTTGACGTCCTCCATACCTCTGGTGCTAGAAAATAAGTGTACAATGTTCACTGACGTTGCATGCTTTGGTCACCCATTTTTCCAACCAGTTTTAAAAGTAAACATTCCGTATATGTGCTAAACTATTCCTCAATCTTGTGTTTTATTATGAGAAATGAACTTTAAATGATTTGGGGCCAAGATAAAATATGTTTGGCTTCAATATCATGCCAGACATTTTTTTTCTTAAGTTTGTAAGAACTTGGTAGACTTCTACTTCTTGGAACCCAGGGTCTTGGGGAGGATGTGCACGTGCGTGTGTGTGTGTGTGTGTGTGTGTGTGTGTGTGTTGTTTTTAAGTAAATAATGAGACATTTAAGTAAATGTTTTTAAGCAAATTTGATTTTTTATTTTAAACAATCTTAACTTCCCTCTCAAAATTGTGGTTATGGGTGAGAAACTGAGGGTCTCAGTATTCCAACGATCCAACTTTCCAGTTACTCAGACTGCACCCACAGAAAATTCTAAAGATTTTCCTCAAGAGAGGCTGCTCCAACAGATTCTAATGTCCTTATTGATCTCTTTCCATCAGTAAGTCAACAAATATTTCATGCAGTTCTGAAGGGGACAGCCTCTTTTCCTTCCATAACCAAGTAGGTACACCCAAGTTAACTATAGAAATGGATTTTATCTTTTTGTGAGAATCCTGTTCATTTGAATTGGGCATTCTGTTATCTTTGTGGTAAGGGAGCAGCATTTCAACAATTCCGTACCTTTCTGCTGGAAAATATGTCTCACCCTGGTCTGTTATCTTCTTTTTGTGTAGAATGAGGTAAAGAAATGATTTATTCTCTCAACTCCTTGCTCTGCATTGTCTCGCTGACTTCCCTTCCTGACTCTCCATGGGATTTGAGAATTTATATTTCCTTGCTTTTGTTTGCTGATTGTATAAAGGATTTTTATCTTCTTGTTTCAAGTTAAATCTCACAAGCTAGGATTTCCTTTCTTCTGTAACACTTTGTCCCCTAAGCACTTTTTAACTTTTTCTTGAGTTTCCTCACACTCCATTTCACTCTTATTTTGTTTCTTTTTTCATGTATACTTTAAGAAGATATTGCTTTTCAGCTCTATCCTCTTGTTCTTTCTTTCTTTTTAAAATCTATTTCCTTGGAATGGCAAACTATTGATTCTCTCTCTCTCTACTGTCTTTCACTATTATTTAAAATGATCTAAAAGGTGAAGTTCAGTATCCACCCCCAGGGCTCCTATTTTTTGTTGTTGTTTCTAGAAGTACCACCAATCACGACTTACACCCATACTGAATAGCTGTTCTCAAATTAGAATCACCTATTGTCATTCACCTGTGTCATTTGTCCTTTGGGGTGTAAGCTTAGCTCTCTTCTTGTGAAATAGAGTATACACCAGAGGGAACAGAAGAACAAAGACTGTCATTCTCTGGGATCCCACCTATCTAATCACCAGCAGACAAGGACTCAGCACAACAAACACTTCAGGCCTGGGACTTAAATGTTTCACACCAAGGTATGTGTGGGGTAGATATTAATTTCTGTAATAACAAAGAAAATTGATGAATTTCATAGAAGACAAAAGAAATAACATTGCAAGTTAAATTCAATTTGAATAAAATAATTATGGCAGAAGCTATATTTATAAGATATTTTCCAAGTTGCAGTTGATGGCTCACCCTTTTTTTTAAAACAATACTCAGTATAATAAAATTCCAAGTCAATGAAATTGGAATAGTGCCTTAGCATTGTTGTAAGCAAATTTGGTTTGTATTTAGTTAAGTCAATTATTGTTTTAAAGCTTTTTTCTTAAATAATACTTTTTTAAAAATGTAGCTGGTAAGTGGTGGTAAGTGGTAGCATTAGTTTGATTCAGGTTTATCATAAAGTAAAAGATCTAATAGATTATGTGGTGTAAGGCAGCAATGAAAAAGTCTGGCTCTAAAAACTTCACATGTTAGCAAAAGCAGCAAAGAGAATCAAACTAAATCATCAGCATTTTCAAACATTAACTGTACTGTTTAGAGAATCAGCAGCAGCAGGAGAAAAATACGTTGCCCTAAGACATAGGACATCATCTCAGGAGATGACTCCTGGCCTGCAGTAGGGAGGCAGGGTCAGAAAGGGCTAACTAAGGAGTGAGAGTTTTAAAAAGCACAGCGAAGGTACCTGACTTCCTCTGTCCCTTTGTTTCAGAATTTCTAGCTTTCATGATTATGTCAGCTGTTTTCTATGTGTACATTGTCGAGGCCTTATATCACAATCTAAATATACCTTCAAAATAGAATGTGCAAGAGGATTTTTAAGGCAGTGAAACTACTCTATGTGGAACTATAATGATGGATAAATGTCATTATATATTTGTCCAAACACGTTGTCCACAGAATGTACAACACCGAGAGTGAACTGTAATGTAAACTATGGTCTTTGAGTGATAATGGTGTGTCAATGTGGCTTCATCAGTTGTAATAAATTTACCATTTGGGTGGGGGATGCTGATAATGGGGGAGGCTGTGCATGTGTGGGGACAGGAGGTACATGGGAAATCCCTGTACCTTCCTCTCAGTTTTGCTGTGAACCTAAAACTGCTCTAAAAAATAAATCTATTACCAAAAAAAAGAGAGACTGTGCATAGCAGAGACCTCCCCATGTCCTTTGCCCCATCCCTCTAGGCATTTCAGTTCAGCTTTTCAAATGCTTTGGAATAACAGAAAGCACACAAATGGCCTCCAGTCATGTCCTATATCTAACGTGACCATAGAATTTATCAACCACATAAGGCACTTTTTGGAATGAAGGGGCCACTTTTTTTTTTTTTTTTTTGTGAGGAAGATCAGCCCTGAGCTAACATCTGCCAATCCTCCTCTTTTTGCTGAGAAAGACTGGCCCTGGGCTAACATCCATGCCCATCCTCCTCTACTTTATATGGGACGTCGCCACAGCGTGGCTTGACGAGCGGTGCATCGGTGCGAGCCAGGATCCGAACCGGCGAACCCTGGGCCACCAGCTGAGCGCACGCACTTAACCACTTGCGCCACCGGGCTGACCCCAAGGGGCCATTTTTAATAATTGCGATAACAGGCACCTGGGACTATTCCAGCAAAACAGGATGTGTGATCACTCTATCTAATATTACACTGTTTATGAGCATTTTTAGACTATAAAAGTAATGTAGCAACATAATAGGAAGTTTGAAAACTAGGGGGAGAACACATAATCCCACCATCCTACAACAACCAGTCAGGTTATCATTTCGAATTCTCTTCCAAGGTTTTCCATATTTCTTTTTCACAATTGCAGTCGTAATATGTATGTGATTTTTTTACCCTGTGTTTTTCTCTTCATGTTATGTCATAAACTTTTTCACATTGCCAGTTTTCAAAATCATTTTAACATCTATCTCAGTATTCCACGGAGAAGATGTACCTACCATTTATTTAGTCACGTCAGTGTTTGAGTTTTTTAGCCGCATATAAAGGAAGCCCTTGCTACTCAAAGTGTGGCCTGCAGACCAGTTGCATGGGTATCTCGTGAGAGCTTGTTAGGACTGCAGAGCTGCAAGCTCCACCCCAGACCTACTGAATCTGCCTTTTCAGGAGATCTCCCAGTGATGCACAGCAGTTAGAGAAGCACTGAGTTGGTCTACTTATAAACAATTCTGCTGTGAACATCTTCATGCACTTATATTTCCTCTGCTTGTGGATAATTTAGTTATATTAAATTCCCCGAAGTGAGATTCTGAGTTCAAAGGACTTGCAGATTTTTACGCTTGCCAGAACTGCAGGAGGTGCTTTAAGAGCCAGAGGGGTGGGTATAACGTAGTGTTATAACGTGAAGATTGGTCTAGCTGGTGCCCTCTGTCAGCTGGTGGATTATGATTGACCTGTTGGGGCCCTCTGCCATTAAAAGTCCTACAATTTAGAGAACAAGCCTCATATTCCCATCTGGAGGCAGAATCAGAGAGGAAAATAACTTTCTGTTCCATCTCTCTGCCCCATAGACTCACAGGGCTTCTTGCAGTGCCCATCAGATTGCAAGGCTGACAACTCCTAAATATTCCAGATACAGGCCAGAAACCTCCTTAGATTTCATGTCTAGGGAATTCATTCCTGACTTTCTCTGAGTCATGAAGGGAGAGAAATGCTTCTTTCAGGGGCCTTTAGATTCACCTTCCAAGCCACAGTAATTCTAGCTGTGTTCTGGCATCCATAACCCGAAGGATCACTGTACTGCTTTCTTGATAGCTCCCTAAGTCTCTTTTCCTCCCCAGGAGCTGCACATATTTTCTTTTACAGATAATCTCGGCCCTTTAGGGGTCTGTAATTCCAGTGCTTATGCCATCCTCATTGGGTTCCAACATGTTATCCAGACTTTTCTCTGCTTGCCACTGCTTTCATATCTGACCTGCTTTTCTACTCCAGCATCTCCAGTTTTTTAGTTGGCCTCTGGGTTGCTGTTTTTCTTGGGGCAATGTTACATTCTGAGGTTTATGATATGCTTCCCTGATAGTGATGTTGTCCAGATCCTCAGTTTGTTTCTTAGTGTTCTTAAGCCTGCCCATCAAAACTGCCCCACATCAGGCCTGCTTATCTGTGTGGATGTCTGGGACAGTGTCTGGCAACTTCATCCTGCTAATTTCACCTTCATTTAAGGATGATCGCAAATGGACATCTGGACTTGTCTTAAGATTACTGGGATATCAATATCCATCCTGACAGACTTAACTAGATCACTAACATGCCTTTACTATTTCTTCTGAAGACATTTTCCCCAATTAAGTTGCTCTCCCTTTCCATCAATGACAGAGCTTAATGTTACCTCAGAGAGAAATGGAAGAGTGCTTCCTGCGACCTACTCTTCTTTATGGGATTCAACCTGTAAGACCCACTTTCTGTTTACGTAGTCATCTTTTGTGTTCAAGCATGGTACTATAATAAACATCATTTGGAACTGTTTGTGTAAGAGTGTGTGTGTGTGTGTGTGAGAGAGAGAGAGAGAGAGAGAGAGAGAGAGAGAGTCTAACTGACCTTTACCTGTAGTTCATTTTGCTCTGAAACAGGCCAAGTGGAGTAACTTGTCCCCAAGATGGCTGCCAACAATTCTTTCCATAAGTACAGGCCATTCTCCCATTGAGCAGTAGAATCTATGCCTCCATTTCTTTGAGTCTGGGCTGACCTGTGAATGCTGTGACCAATAGAGAAGTGAGGCTAGGTCATAAGAACGCTTACAGCCTTTGCCTGGCTCCCTTGGAATGTTCACTCTGGGGGAATCCAGCCAGGATATAAGAGACCTGACCACCCAAAGACTGCCATGCTGTGAGGAAGCCCAAAGTAGCCACATGGAGAAGCCACATAGACAGAGATGTGACCAATAAGCCCATAGCCATCCCAGCCCATATGCCGGACACATGAATGAAGAAACCTTTAGAAGACTCCAGCCTCTGTCTCCATGCAACTGAAATTGTAGGAGGGACCTCAAAAGACAACCACCCAGCTGAGCCCTGAAAGCCCCAGAACCATGAAAGATAAATGCTAAATAGGTAAAGGTAAACAGTCATTGTCAACTGCTCAATATTGAGGTGGTTTGTTATGCAGCAATGGGTAACTGGAATACCAGGTATCTATTTTTTGTAAGGAGACCTCTGAGATCCAAGGAGTAAACAACTGCACCTGTGATTACGCCGTAGGGTTTGAAGTTCTGCTCCAAGTTGTCATGAAAAGCTATGGCATGCTTAATTCCTCTGGAAAGAGGCAAGTGCCATGCTACTCTAGTCTGCTGCCTAGATGTGGCTTGGATGAGCTATTCTCCAGAGCTGGGTGATAAAGGACATCAATTCTCTGCTGATGGACTAGCTATGTTTTAGGACTTCATTCTTGGAGAGTCTGACATTATTAATATTAACTACAGTGTGAAAATAGGCCATAGTCATAGAAAGTTAGTGGAAGAAGCGGCCATATGTATAGAAATCACCTAGCCCAGCCACCTATTTTTTTTTTTTAGATTAGATAAACAGAGGCGTACAGAGGTAAAGTGTCTTGCCCAGATCACAGAGCTGGTTGATGTCAACGCCAGGACACGTCCAGGTCTCCTGGCCCAGGAGCAGCTCCTTTCACCATATCCCTCTGCCTCCTGGATGCTAAAGAAACACTGAGAAATCAGTGTGCAGCGTTGTTTTATCTTCTCTTCTATTTACTGTGTATGTCTTATGTGCTGTTGATCTGTACCACAGGGCTAATACCTACCTTATGTGATTTTTATGAGGGTTAAAGGAGATAGCTTATGGAAATTATCTGGCACTTATTGTGTACTCGATAAATGGTAAGTATCATCTTCAAGAGCCTAGTAAAACAAATTCTTTGGATAACCATCTCAAGGTCCTTTAAATTGAAAGAATTTTCCCCACTAACAGTACCCTAGGTATGAGAAATTCATCACTGGGGAAGATGACAGAAGGGAATTCAGCATCCACTGAGTTCTAACCCAGACGAGTAGACATTTAAACGACCTGTGAGAAAAGAAAGGAGCGGGATGTGGATAATTAGCCTGAGCACATGGAATAACTCACCAGCCTGCAAAGGGAAACAGAGGGCTGAGTCAGCTCTGGACACAAGAACGAGAAGAGAGCAGGCCTGGATGTCTGGGGTTCTTTCTGTCAGTGTTTTATAAACATAAGTACCTCTAGCTGTCTGTCTGACTGCTGAGGAGACAATCCATCACCCAGTCTGTGAAAGTAGCTCTCCTCGGGCCTGGCTCTCCAGACTTCTGTTGTGGTTGCTTGTCTCACTGTGGTTATCCCCACGTCTGCTTCTCTGTCTCCCTTGTATCATATGTGCTGCGTGTGTAAAACTCTTTATGTGGAGTCTGGGAATGGTTTTTAATACATTCAGAGCAATAAGCCAGAACCTCCACCTTTAATACCTGCTTCTGCCATTTCTCGTCAACAGGGCTGTGAGCACATGTGGGGAGCAGCCGCCCGTGACGGATGGGGCCTCACTGTGCAAGGAGAAGCAGATGGCGTGAAAAGAGAGCCATTATAGGGAACACCTGTCCAACAATTGAGACCAAAAACAAAGGTGTTCTAGAGGCCATGAGGAACAGTGGACAGAGCCCAGGTCGTGGACACAGTCAACAAGGGACGCCACGGGATAACTGTCATAGTGATTCCAGGCGACGAGCGGGAAAAAATCCTTTTCACTTTTTTTGCTCACCGCATGGTAAGGTGAAGTTGTTTCAGAGCTGTTGGCAGAAGCCTTTGGAGTTAGACTGACAGGTTCCAATTCCAGGTCTGCTGCTGGTTGGCTTTATGATTTGTGGTAAGCTATTTAACTTCTTTGAGCTACAATTTCTTCACCCAAAAAATGAGGATGATGTTAACGCCTGCTTTACAGGCAGGTGATCAAGAAGATCACATGGAAATAGGGTAAAACAAAGTGCCTATCACTGCCCTGGAGTAGTGTACATGCTCCATAAATTATAGCCATTATTATGTTGATAATGATTTTCAAAATAAAGGGGAAAAATGCTGTGGAGTAAATAAAATTAGCTTACTCGTTTGGACTAATTCTCCAACCCAACACTTAAAACACTAACCTCCTTGGACCTATTAAATAAGGATCATTTTGTCTGGCCCGTTTGTGGATTTGGTGAATAGTAACATTAGGTCTAGCTGGATTATCTTTTCTCTGCAACATCAGGATGGCTAGCTCCAGAAGACATGAAGATTTTAATGTGAGGGTCAGAGTTTGTCTGAATCTGTTTATAAGACAAATTCAGGGATTTTTTTTTTATTTGATGAGAAATTGTTTGAGCTCCTCCTCAAAAGGACACATTATAAACATCTGCTACAATTGTTTGTGCTTTAAAAACGTTAGTGTTCTATATAAAGAGTAAAAAAAGGAACTTCTAGTCCTACATTTGTTGCTAACATTTTTTTAATAACAGTGGATTGTGTTTATAGACTCAACTAATAATGAAAAGCAGAGAAACAACCATTTATTGAGTGCCTGCCATGTACTAGGCATGTCACAATCCTCCCCTGAGAGAATGGGTTGCATTCCCATTTTGCAGAGGAGAAACCTGAGGCTCCAAGAGGTGAAGTCCTTGCTGAAATGCCGGCTGGTGATTGATGGAGCTGGTGTTTGGATGCAGATCTGTCTTTGCTCCGTCCAGTGCACTTTACTGCCTCCGGGCTCAGCCTCAGTTGCTTGGCTTTAATGAGGACCCAATAGAAACTCAGCCTTGTAATGTTCTTGGGCTATTGAGATTCTATGAAGTATCCTTGCTCTCATCTTTGGAGTGGCCCTGTTGCTCCCACACTAGGTCCAGATGATAGAAACTCTCTGTGCATATGTCAGTTATTTCAAAATGCTGCGTGTAAAACTTTTAATCAAGTATTTCAGGGGAAGGCCACATCTGGAAACAGTTATCCAGATGTTATAAACCACTTTGGCCAGCAGTTGCCAGACTGCTGTCCAGGTGATGAGTATGGGATAACCCCCTCCATATGTGGAAGGTGTTCTGGAGGGATGGAGAGCTGGGGAATTTGTAACTACGTGCTGCATTCTTCCCTGGAAGGGACATCAGGGACCTGTGTCACACACCTCCAAGACCAAGGATGTCCTGATGACTCAGAAGAATCTCTGAGCTGAAGAATAAGTGGCTCCGTTTTCCCAAGATCCCTAGAGCTGATCCCTAGACCCTGAAAGAGGGGTCGGGGAGTGGTCTGCACAGCTACAAAGCTATGGGCACCTGCCCCCAATGGCTCGAATTTAGGACTTTGTTTATGGGTTGCTTTCTTTTCCCCCAAGCCTGACAGAGAAAGCTCCGAATCCCAGAGCCACCCTAAAGAGAAAAACTGTGGAATCACAGAGTTAACTGCTACTGGGAGATAGAGGAATGGAGCAGGTACTCTGCCATGATGTCCAGATGTTTTAATAACTAGACTCACCGTCCACAAGTGGGAGGGCTCTCTGTGACTCATACAGCTCTGTTATAAGACAAAAATGACACAGGTAACTGAGCTCTAATCACCCTTTATGATTTGTTCCATATCACACAACCTTTTGGTTTTGACCTCAGTGTTCATTACTGCTATTCATTGCCAATTGCTGCCAGCCTACTAATAGGAAAGTACTATGGTGTCAGGCACAAAGGATAGAAAGCATAGATGTGGAAGTTAAACTGTCTGCATTCAAATCCATTGCTCTCTACCTGTGTGACCTGGGATGAGCTGTCCCTAATCTCTCTAAGCTTCAGTTTTCTTCCCTGAAAAAATGGTAATACAAGAGTAACATCAAACTTCATAGGGTTGTTGTGAGAATCTGAGGAGATGATGCATCTAAAGTACTTAGCACAATGTAAGCGCTCAATGAACGTCATTATTGAGTTGGTGGCTGCTGATGACCATTTGTTCTAAGAAAACTTGTTGTCTTCCTGTTAGCTGGAAGGCATATGGCAAGTGTTGGGGTCGCTTACGTTGAAACTCGATTGGCTAGTGATTTGTGCCTGAGAAGAGAAAGGCTGACTAGCAGGGGCTGAGAGCCAGCTGATGCTATTCACATTCACACTAGCAGACTCAATTTATAATCTGGCCCAACCAGCTTGATTCAAAACCAGCCTCTCCACAGGAATTTCACACATGCAAATGAGGATTTTGATGGTCCTTGTAAAATAACCTCTAGTTTAGTCTGCACAGCCCTGTCATTTGAGAGCCAAAGTCCCCAGTATGGGCCAAAATGACTGAACAATTGCTCTAGTCTGATCCCAGCCTCGGGAACCACAGAGGCAACAGTTTTCAACCTTCCAGTCCTGGAGGAAGCTCTCAGCGTTGCTGCTGAGTGAGCGAGCCCTGTGGTCATTTCCAAGCAGACAGCTAGACAACTCTTAGGCTAGGAAACAAAAGTGGACTCTCACTAGCCCCGACCATTTAATAATTTAATAATATGTTCAAGCCAAAATGTCAATTTAACCTTTAAGGATGAGAATCACGGGTCTATACAGCCCGTAGGACCCTTTCAAGGTGTACCCATTTACAAAGTTTTCTTGATACGTCCAACATTTTGGCTCTCCTTTATATAGCTGTAATTATACACTCACCTCCTAAAAAGGTTTTTTATTTTGTTTTATTTTTATTTTTTTCAGGAGAGTGAAATAGTTGAGCTCTTGGATATATTTAAGTATAGTTTTGCTTTGTTTTATCTGGTACATCTGGATTATTTTAGTCCCAGGCAAAGATCCATTAGCATCAAACATAACAGAACTATGTTGTGTTCAAACTATATTTTTGACTAAAATTTCCACCTTGAAGCAAATGATGTTTATGTAGTTTAATACAGAGGAGACTCATTCATGCTCTGACTTCTTGGATGATCCCTTTGTATGTACTTCTTTCTTCCTCTCCCTCAAATGTGGGCCTGTCCCAGGGTCTGTCCTTGGTCCTCTTCCCCAATCTCCTGACACTCTGACCGCAGAGATGTTAGACACCTCTGTTGCTTTACCCGTCACCCTCTGTTTGGGTGCTGTCCAAATAGCGATGGTAAGAGAAGTAGAGGAGAATGATTCCTGCTTTAAATGTATTGAGCTTGAGGAGCCCACAGGACGTTCAAATAGAAAAGCCCAGCAGATGCCTGCAGAGACGCTCTTATGCAAAAGCTTTACTTAACTTTCTCTTGCCTAGAATCACGCCTTGAAAAATCCCTGTTCTAATAAATCATGGGCCATATCTGTTTGCCAGAGAGTCTGACAAAGCAGGTCTATTTTTCTGACTTCTTCTTTGTTCGAGCCTGTGGGGTCTCCCATTTCATGCTTCTGTTTATCCAAGTTTTATTTACAATATCCTAATAAATCTCTATGCTGTAGGATCATGTGGACATGAAGACGGTTTCAGGGGTTACCCATGAGTGCTATAATGTTAGGAACCATATGGCAATGCTTTACTGTTGAGGACACGGGGATCTCACTGCGTGAGACTGAAGTCAGGCTTTTTGCTCTTGACTTAAGGAAAGTGATTCAGACAGAGGACCAGACAGAGTCTTACACAGACCCTGTCCAAGCCACCACTGGGCTCTGAACGGGGACAAATGCCCATGCTATCCCTTCCTCACTTGGATGATGACGGGTAGGAGCAAATTACTTCTATAATAAAAGTGTAGGTAAAAACTCTTGTCCAAACATCACTAAGTCTCATGTGCCTGCAGATATAAATGAAGTCCCATCAGTGCCCTCTCCCCAGCCCCCTCCTCAAAGCCTACCCACATCACTTTGGGGAGTTCCCAGGACTGTCCTGCATGGTTAATATTTTGATATCATTCCATCTGGACATATATTTGGTATATATTGTTTCATCATCTCTTTTTTCATTTCGTGTACTGTGAACTTTCTCCTATAGGTCAGATATTTTTCTATAACAAGACTTTTTACGGTTATATGTTATTCCATAATATGGCTAATTTGTTTAACCAGTACTCTATTGTTGTACATTTACTACCAATAATAAATAATTCTGTGGTGAGTGTCTTTGCCCACATCTCTAATTACTGTCCTGAAGTAGTTCCTGGGCATGGAATTGCTTGGCCAAGGGTGTGCTCGTCATAAAGAGTTAATGCTATTGTTATTAATAAATAATGATAATGATATCAAGTACTACTAAACATTGGGCCAATGAGGGCAATTCCTCTGGAGAGAGCTCTTGAAAACAAAAATACAACACTCATAGCCTTTACAAAAATGCATTTTAGAGAACAAGAACCATTCCACATTTATCAATACGAAGGAATAATTTTGAATATTTGAAACCCCTTTATAACCTGACATTTCTGTTTCCTAAAATTTAAATTAGATACAGTATTTTTACATAAGAGTGGTAAACATCTATCTCAAGGACAATAATGTATAAGTTGTTTCTGAGTGATATTTATCACCAATGAGTTGTGCAAACCTGGACAGATATCTTACACCTTCTGTGGAAGCTAAGCAGCTGGAAGTCGGTCAGTTCTCCACCAGAGAGATTTTAAAGTTCTAGCGGTCCACAAGGGGTTAAGCGGAATGTAAGATTTGTGTCCTTAACTAGATTTTAAGAAAAAGGAGCTGTCACTAATATATTTTGACCACATGTCTGATTAAAGACACCACCAAGAATGGAGCCTGGAAGCCGGGGTAGCCCAGACACCCCAGGCAGCCCCATCATTCTGTACTTGAATAATTCACTGGCAACGGGCTGAAGTAGTTTATGTTCCAGACTTTGCCTCCTGGTATCTAGATTTTTATAGGTGTTTTGACTGAGGTGTAGAGGAGGCATTTTTTTGGCCGCTGATTTCTATTCCAGATCGTAGCACGTGAATAATTTCGTAAATGAACATCAATGGGTTAGACTGTTCTTTGTTACCAAAGGCCCCTGGGCTGCCTGTTCCACTGGATGGTCACATTAATTTGCAACCACATGAGGATGGCTGCTGGGTACACACGCCCAAGTTAAATTTCCTTTTGCAGGTTTTCCCCCTATTTTGGATATTCAGGTAGCCACTGAAGTCTGAGGCAGCTCTCTCTTGTGCATTCATAATTCTGGCTAAACCTAGGGCTTCCAAAACTAATATCAGGGAGGAAAGATCCAAACCTTAGTGCTTTTGTGGCTTTTTTTTTCCCCCTGGGGCTAGCTTTCGGCCACGTTTCCAATGATCAGTCTGTACTCCTAGTTATATACGAAATGCATAACGGTGTGTGCAACAAATGGTGTTTTTCTAGCTTGTCCATATAGCATATTAAACCAGAGTTGGCAGTTTTCCATCCCTTAGGAGAGGCATTTGGCATAAATAATATTGTCATTTGGGAAGGCTAGACATGGTTTGAAGAAGTGACCCTGTATAAATATTGTCTGAGGTATGACTGAGGCTAAATTATATGACAGGGAGCTAGTATAGTCTGGGCTCTGGGCCCTCCTGGTAATGAAGTTGCTTCTTGTAGTAATGGAACCATTTGAATTGAAAATGTAATCAAATATATCAGAGGCTATTAAAAACACAGGAACCAGCCTATTTATGAACCCCCAGGGTCCAGAGGATGGCAAAATGGTACTGGAATTTCTTTGTCATTCAAACAGCTTTGTCTTTTTAAGAGACAAGATGTCCTAGAGAGTGCCTTTTGTCCTTGCCACAGAACTTCCCTCAGTGTTGAGACTGCTGAACATGCCAGGCATTTGTTGATCCTCCACCCAAATTTGGGATGAGCAGTCAGCACCGGGCACAGTATTGCTAGGCTGTTTGTGGGTGATCTGGTTTATCGGTAGCACAACACAGTCTCCCAAAGACAGTTACTTTCCATTCCCCTCTCAACACCCTAGTTTAGGATTTCATTCTTCTTTCCTGGCCTACGTTACTCTAAAGGCCTCCTAACTGTACAGAACTCCTTCCCTTCCCTTTCTCTTCCTTCTGTTAATTGATTTGTGAGATCTGTCTTTCAAAAGCATGATTTTATTTTCATCAATCCATTGATTTATCCATTCATTCAACAAATATTTATTGAATGTCAACTGCGTGTCAAGCACTTTGCTCCCTGCTATAATAAAATTTATAATCTAATGAGGGAGACAGATATTTGATAAATAATCCCAGTACTGGACATACAATTACAAGCTAGTGTGAGCATTCTTTAGAAAAGATGCAAGATTCCTTGATAGTATAAAACAAAGAAACCTCATCTGGACTGAGGAATCGGGGAGGCTCCTCTGAGGAAATAATAATTAAGCTGCAGTGTGAGCATTTACGGGTACAGGTCTCAACAAGGCAAAGGAGGGGGCTGGGGAGTGGGGACAGGATGCGGTATTGGAGTGTTTTCCAAACAGAGTAGCAGGCCATGGCAGGGGGAAGCATGACGCCATCCGAGGAAGGGAGGACTGGAGAGAAGGCCACTGTGGCTGGAGTATGGAGAGCGAGGGCCACACACCAGAAGGGCTATGGAAGCCATGTTAAGAATTGTGGTCTTTATCAATGAGCAGTGGAAGCCATTAAAGAGCATGTAAGCAGGCTGTGATGTGATCAGATTTGCATTTTGAAAAGATCACTTAGGTCGCAGTGGGGAGAATTGATTGGTTGTTGCCAAAAAGATCAGGAAGGAGAGATAATAGTGAACATGGGTATCAGCCCGTGGTGATGAGAAATAGACTAGTTTGAGCATTGTTTATGTGGAGGAAAAAACAACACAAGGTTTGATAATGGATTGGACATTAGGGAGAGGGAATCATCAAGGATGAATGTGAGGCTCCAATTTGTGCAACTGGATGGTTGAGCTGCCATTTACTTAATGGGGGATTACCAAAAGAGAGGACTGAAATCATGAGCAAAGGCTTTGAATTAGGAGAAAACGATGATTTTCAAGAAATAGCAAGAGGGAGAGCAGTAGGAGAGGAAGTCGGCGGGGGTGTGATTGGGGGAGGCAGCGGGTTGAATCACGTAGGGCCTTGTAGCCACTGGAAAAGGATTTCAGCTTTTAAATGAGTGAGATGGGAAGCTATTGGAGGGTTTTGAGCAGAGGAATTGCATGATCTGCCTCACAGTTTTGAAAGATTATTGTGGCTGCTCTATGGAGAAAAGACTCGAGGGGGACAAGGCCAACATCAAGGGGAGCAGTTGGGTGACAATTACAGTAATCCAAGAGGAAGATGGTGGTGATTACTTACATTGGGGCAGTAGCTGAGAAGGTGGTGAGAAGTGGTTAGAACCTGGACAGATTTTTAGTATAGAACCAGCAGCATTTTCTGATGGATTGGATATATTGAGAAAGAAAGATAGTAAAGGATGACACCAAGATTTTTGACTTGAGCTGTTGGAAAGATGGATTGCCATTCACTAAGATATAGAAGACTGCTGGAAATTCAGGAGTTTGGTTTTGAATATTAGCTTTGAGTTCCTTATTAGATATCCAAATGGAAAGATTGAGTAGGCTGTTGGACACATGGGCTAAAGTTCAAAGGAGAGATCCAGAATAAAAATATAAATGTGATTATATTTGAGGTGTAGATAGATGATACTCAAACCCATAAGAAAGGATGAGTTCACCAAAGAAATAAGGATAATTAGAGAAGAGGAACAATATGTTTAGAAAATAAGCATAAAGAAGAAGATAATTCTAGTCAGCAATCAAAGTTGACGTCACCAGTAATAAGACATATTAACACCATATACCCCCTTAATATGATGCACTGAGAAGAGTATAACATCACTTCTGTGGTATTTTTGCCAAAAAATGCATAATCTCAATCTAACTATAAGAAAACTTCAGCGAAATCCAAACTGAGAGACATTCTACAAAATAACTGACCAGTACTCTTCAAAAGCATCAAGGTCATGAAAGATCAGGAATGACTGAGAAACTATCACAGATTAAAGGAAACTAAAAAGGCATGACAACTGAATACAATATAGGATCCCAGGCTGGATCCTGGAACAGAGAAAGGATGTCAGTGGGAAATTGTTGAAATTCAAATAAAGACTGTACTTTAGTTAATAGTATTGTACCAATGTTATTTTCCTGGCTTTGATCATTGCACTGTGGTTATATAAGATATTAACATTAAGGGAAGCTGGTTTAAGGAAATGGAGGAACTTTCTATTTTATTTTTGCAACTTAATTTTAAGTCTAAAGTTATTCCAAAAGAAAAAGTTAAAGAAAATTAGGTTTATGGCTTTTAGACATGTACCCCCCCAAGGATGTGGCTGCCCTCATGTCCAGTCTTCCTAGCTTAGCATAGAGATGCTGGAGAAGGAGACAGGGCCACCCGACGGGGTCTTTAGACCGTGTTAACGACTTTGGACTTTCCTCTAAGAGCCAGTGAGGGATTAGTCAGGGAATGTGGAGGAAGATGGGAAACCAGACATGTTTGTTTTACGCAAAAAGAGACAAGAAAACAGAATAAATACTGGGTTAGGCCCAGATTCAGGCAAACACCCAGTTACTCTCAATTATTCATCCTGTTCTCCAAACAGAATTGACCATGAGTTAGTTCATGACTCACGAGGGTGTTAGCACATTGTAACGTCTGGCTGGGAAGATTGCTCAAATCCCCAAGGATTATCCTTGAGGAGCCTTGCAGCGTCCTGTTTTCTCCTGGCACTCGTACAGTTCAGGCATAGCTGTAGAGGGGATTTTAAGCTTGTAGGACTGAAAGGTAAGTTGTGTGTGCACTATATCTGACTCTCCCTGTCTGGAATAATTCCAGAACGAAGACTGCAGCTGGATTGAGATACCAACCTGCAGTGAGTGAGGAAATGACCCACTAGGAATGAGGAGACAGACTCCTCCTGCGCCCTTCTCAGCCAGCTCTGCTGGGGGAGGGGGTTGCGGCAGAGTGGGGTGGGGCGGGGAGTATTAAAGATTCCATCACATCCAAGTTCCCGAGGGTGTTGTAGACCAGTTGGAGATGGTGACTGGGACGTGCTAATTATAAAATTATATATTAAATATTAGCCTTGGGGAGATTGTGAAAGGGGTTCATAAAGAAGCCAGAGGTTGCCTGAAGCTGGGGAGTCGGTGCCTCTGCCCTAAGCAGGGGTGAACCATCGAGAAAGATGTGCCCTTTAACCTCCTTGCTGTCCTAAGAATCAGGAGAACCCCTGGAGTCTAGGGTGGAATCCTTCCCCTCTCCCCACCACCAACCTACCTCATCGCCTGGCCTGGCAGGATACTGCACGCCAGTGCCGAAGGCTAGCTCTGCTCTCAGAAACTCTGAAATCATGCAGTCCAATACTCTAAGGCTCAAATCCTACAAAATGCTATTAACAGTAGCTGTCAATTTCTGAATGCTCACTACATGCGAGGCTCTTTATGTAATTGCTTCTAATCCTTTCAACAATCCTTTAAAGTAGTTATTATCATCCCCATTTTACAGGAGATCTTACCGGTGAGGAAATAGACGCTTAGCTTGTCTGAGGTCACACAACTAGTGAGTGGCTGAGCCAGCATTTGAACCCAGGTCTGGCTTCTCACAGAGTCCCAGGGCTTTCCGCTAAACCTGCTGCCTCCCCAATATTAATGGTGCCAGGAGTAAGTCATCCCCAGGGAAAACATTACGACTCTGGGAAGTGCTGTGACTGGCACTGCCTGTCACTCCTGGTAGCCCAACTTGACAGACACACCAGTGTGCAGGGTTTCAGGAAATTTCACTGGGGATGTGGGATCAGCAGCCCATGACTCATGGGGCTGAAGTTGGGGGAGGCAGTTTACAGTAACTGAGGTCTGTGCAGAGTGAGGGGGAAGGGCACGCAGAGTCATGACCGGCACACCTGGGCTCCTGATGTTGGAAAATCATGAAGATGTTCTGTCAGTGTTGGCTTGTAGCTACATTTTTCGCTTAAATTTTGGGTGGCTTCACCAAGCCTCAAAGGCAGAAGGAACAAATCATATTGAGAGTGTGACAGTGAGCGAGGTCCAGGGTGCTAGCTGGTTCTTTGCCACGGACTTGACATGTGAAGAGGAGCAGAGAGGCTTTCTCGTGACCATCCAAGTCTGTCATCTGCCCTGGGCGTCCCCCAGAGAGAAAGGCAGCCAGGCCCTAACCCCACTCCCTGGAGCGAACCCCTTTGATGCAGAATTATAGAGGAGTCCAGGCCCACAAAAAACATTGTGTAACGACCTACCACATTGATAAAATAGATCTGCTATTAACTATATTCACTCAGTGCAAACAACGGGGCAGAGCATTTTGCGTATTGGAGACTTTTCAGAAGTCAGTGTTTTCCAGAAAAAGTAAAGGAGAAAAAAGAAAAGTCAACTTCTCCTTGTAGCTTTTGAGAAGAGGAAGTTGAGAAGAGCTATGTAGCACATTTACAAGACAGGATCCCTGCCTTTCCCTTGTTTTACCTCCCACTGTTGCCCTCCTCAGCCTTTGTTCCAGCCATATGGTTCTCTCCTGCTCTGCTTTTACATGTTTTTCCCTCCTCCTGGGACGGCCCCTGCCGTATTCCTCTCCCTGCCCCCCATCACCTGAGTAGCTCCTACTTGTCCTTCACAACTCAGCTCAGTATCTTCCCTCTGGAAGGTCTTCCCTGCCCATCTGAGCTTAAGTAGGAGCCATCCCATGTGCACTCTGTGGATTCTTCTAGCAAAACACTCACCACTTTGTTTTGTTAGCTCCTCGAAGGCAGGAACCGAATCCTACTATCGTTGTTCCCCAGCTCGTCATGTGCTAGGCTTCAGGGATATGTGGAAAGCAAGAAAGTAAGAACATCCAGCTGTAGACTAAACATCTTGACAGAATGTCCCACTGGCTTCGCCTATTGAACTGACCTGTATCTCCACCTTGGTTCCTCATGAACCATCTTTAGCTCTTCACTCTCTCACCTTTATTCAATCACCCACTGAGTCCTGTCCATTCAGATAACAATAAGATAAAGCACTTAATATATGTTAGGCATTGTCAAAAGTCCTATATGTGTGTTAAGTCATTTAAGCCTCACGACTACTCTATAAAGTGGATCCTATCCTACTATTGCTTTACAGGTGAGGAAATTGAGGCAAAAGAGATTAAGTAATTTGTTAAAGTCATACAGCTAAACAGCAATGGAGCCAGGATTGAAACCCAGGTAGTCTGGCTTCAAAGCCCTAAATCCTAAATATGTCTCAGTCCTCACAGGCCACCATGATGTCATTTTCCCTTGCAATCCATTCCCCATAATGCAGCCAGAGCAATTTTTCTAAGTGAACTCTCCTTAAAACCCCCCATAACTATTTCCCTCTAGACAGAGTCCAAACTTTTTAAGGCAACAGACAAGACCCTTGCCCCATCTGCTCCTGCCCACCTTCCAGCCTTGTCTCCTACCATTCCTCACCTCAACTCCTGGACCCAGCACTTTCTGTGTATGGAACACTGTGGCCTCCTCTCTCAGCCTGGCCAATCCCTGGTTGCCCTCAGATCTCAGCTTAGATGTCACTTCTTCCAGGAAGCTCTCCTTGACCCCTTGACTCCATAGTGCTGCCACAGCATCCAGTGCTCACCCCTTTGTGGCAACTATCCTACACTTACAAAGTCTGGTCCATTCCTCTGTTTCCTCCACCAGCTGTAAGCTCCATGAATGCAAACACTGGGTCTCGTTTTCAGTGAATCTCCTAGGTACAGGATTCAATAAACTAGCACAGTATTCAATAAATGTTTGTTGAATGAGGGACTAAAGGGATGACTTCTAGGTCAAAGTTCTGATCTTGGCTGATTCTGTGAAGGTCCCTAGCTCTGCCTCTTCCTACCTTATAGAACATATAAAATTGCCAGATTCATGAGTAAAGACAGTATGAAAGGGCAGATGACATGGAAGAGGGGAACACAAAGGGAAGCAGCCACTCTCCCCTTGACATAATATCAACTTCCACTTCCCAGAGGATACAGAAGACGTCCTGGAACCTTTTACTTGAGAGTCTCTGGCTTTAAGTCAAATCCCTGCACCTGTCCGCCAGCCAGAGTGCCGTGTGAGAGCTCAGGCTGCCTGCGGCTCCTTCCAGGTGTCAGCTCTCCTCACTGACTGGCTTTTGGACTTGGACATAGTTTTACTAAGCCTCACTTTACTCATCTGGAAAAGACCAAGTGGGTTTCAGTTTCTGGCAGTGTAACAAATTAGATACACTGCATGACCCTTCCAACTGAAGCAACTAAAATGAAGGAAGAGAAAAAAAATGTGTTGTGGTTTTTTTTTTTTTTTTTTAGCACATTATTAAACTGTCTTAAAAGTAAAGAATCTGTGAATCCCAAAAGGGAAGTAACAGCAGGAACCCAGAGGTAACTGAGGAACAAGGTGATTTTCACCCTGAGGTTTTCTGTCCAGGCCAGGAAACTTGAACTTCTGCTCTGACAGATGGACAGGACTCGAGAAGTAGGAAATAAAGCCTAGAGCTTGCCCAAGGTGGAGACTGAATAAGATGCCCTAGCACGAGCTGGGATCCCAAAGGCATGGACAAGAAAAAGAATCTTGCCACACAGAGAGAGAGAGCAAGGACACTTGACTACACTGAGCTAGTGACTGGGTGGGGGCAAAGCAGCTCCTCCCCCAAGATTACACAACCACAACTGAGCTCTCATAAGGATTCATCGTTCTGAAGTCATGCCACCTGTGTGGTCAAAAAACTCTGAGTGAAGAATTCGACTTCAACTAGTACCAGATTAGTGCCCCCAGGAGACTGGCAGAAGCAATTTGAATCTTCTTGAGAGAAACTCAATTTCAATCCAGGCCTTAAAAATTTTCTTCAGATAAAGTTACAAGGTAAATGAGCAACTCACAACAAAACAAAACTCAAAAAACACTTTAGGAAAACAGGGCACTATGAATGAGAACAAAAAAAAAAAAGACAGCAGAAGCAAAACCATAGTTCTCAGATATCAGAATAATCAGACACAATATTAAAAAATTATGTTTAATTGTTTTAAGAAAAAAAAAAGGAAAGCTTGAAAACACTTGCAGGGAACATGAATGAATTTGAAAAGGAACCATAAAAGAACTTCTAGAAATAAAAAATTGTTAATTGAAATTTAAAACTCAATGGATGAACTAAATAAGGCATTAAAGCTGAAGAGAAAATTGGTGAACTGGAATATAGGAGTGAAGAAATTACCCAGAATGCAGCACAGAAAGATAAAGAGATGGAAAATCTGAGAGCTCAAATGGAAATAGACTGAGAAAGTCTAGCATACTTTTAATCCAAGTATAAGGAAATAGTAGAAAGAATGTAGAGTAAACAATATTTGAAGAGAGAATGGCTGAGATTTTTTCAGAATAATTTAAAGACTCCACTCTTCAGATCCAGTAATCCCAATGACTTCCAAGAAGAATTACCAAAAAAAACCCCACACATATAAACATATAATAGTAAAACTACAGAATACCAAAAAAGAAAAAGAAAAAGAAAAAACATATTAAAAGCTGTCAGAAAGAATGGTGCAGCCACTTTGGGAAACAGTGTGGCAGGTCCTCAAAATGTTAAACATAGCATTACTACAGCAATTCCACTGCTAGGTATATAGTTAATACAATTGAAAACATGTATCTACACAAAAATTGTACATTCATGTTCATAGTAGCATTATTTAATAATAGCCAAAAAGTGGAAACAACCCAAATGTTCATCAACTGAAAAACGAATAAACAAAATGTGGTATATCCATACAATGGAATATTATTCAGCCATAAAAAGGGATGAAGTACTGATACATGATACAACATGGACAAACCTTAAAAGCATCATGCTTAAGTGAAAGAAGCCAGTCACAAAAAGTCACATATATTTTATGATTCCATTTACGTGAGATATCCAGAATAGGTGAGTCCATAGCGACAGAAATATACTAAAAGCCACTGAATTCTATACTTTTAAAAAGTGAATTTTATAGCGTATGAATTATATCTCAATAAAGTTGTTATAAAAAAAATCAGAGAGAAAAAACAGATAATCTTACAAAGAAGACCAACAGTTACAATGACAATTGATTTTTCTCAGCAGCAACAATGAAAGTCATATGCAAACATCAAGTTCAAGTGGGATAATGACTTAAATATGAAAGGCAAAGGTACAAAACTCTTAGAAGACAAATTAAGAGAATATTTTTATGATACTGTAAGGATAAAGAAGGATTTCTTTAACAAGATACAGAAACATACACCATAAAAGAAAAATTGAAAAATTCAATTCTGTTAAATGTCTGTCATCAAAAGATACCATATAGAGAGTAAAAAGAGAAGTCATAAAGATGAAGAAGATATTTCAACACATAAAATCAATAATAAAAAAAAACTAGCATCCAGAGTATATTTTAAATTCCTACAAATCAATAAGAAAAAGACAACACAATCCAATAAAAAAATGGACAAAAATAGGCACTTCATGAGAGAAGAGTTCAGTCTCATTAGTGTTTATCCTTTTTAGTAATCAAAGAAATATATGTATTTTTTTTGGTGAGGAAGATTTGCTCTGAGCTAACGTCTGTGCCAATCTTCCTCTATTTTGTATGTGGGTCGGTGCCACAACATGGCTGATGAGTGGTGTATGTCTGTGCCCAGGATCTGAACCTGCGAACCTGGGCTGCCAAAGCAGAGCATGCCGGACTTAACCACTATGCCATGGGGCTAGCCCAAGGAAATACATTTTAAAATGATAATTTCCTACCCACTAGATAGACACAATTTTAATTCTGATAAATCCAGATGTTGGCAAGTCTGTGGAGTAATGAGACCTCCAATCCACTGTTAGCAGGGATGTAACTTGATATAATCACTTCAGAAACACTTTGGTATTACGTAGTAAAGTTAAAATGTGCATATCCCAAACCCATCCATTATATTCTGAGTATGTAGCCTAGAGAAACTCTGCCTATGTGCCCTAAAAGACATGTAGGAGAACGTCCTAGCAGCATTGTTCATAATACCTCTGACTAGTAGCATTGCAAATGTCCATAAAGAGTAGGATAGATAGATTGTGGTTTATTTACACAATGGAACACTATACAGCAGAGAAAATGGTTGAACTGTTGCTACATGTAGCAACATGGATGAATGTCAAAAAACATAATGATGATTAAAAGAAATAAGCTACTAAGACTACAGGCAGTATGATTCTATTTGTATAAAGAATAAAAATTGGCGAAACTAAGTATTATACTCTAAGAGGTGGATACATAGTTGGCAAACTATAAAGAAAAGCAGTTCTATGATTAATACAAAATTCAGACGCTGTTTCTCTTGCAGGGAAGAGAGGGTGATATAATTGGAGAGAGGTCCACAGAAGCCTCTAAGACACTGGTGATGTTCTGTTTCTTATCCTGGGTGGTGATTACACATTTCATTATTATTTTTAAAGTTCTTCAGATAAAATTTATTTATTCTTATATATGATATGTTCTGCAATTAAAGGAAAATTCTGCTTCGTGGTATTATGGCAAAGATGGAATGACACAAGAAAAAAAGTGCCAGGCATCTAACAAGTGCTCATTACGATATGTGTGTAAATTTAAAAAGGAGAATAAAATAACTCTTCCTGGAGGCCCGGGGCAGGACAAGAAGGCACAGAGGAGGAGGCTGTGGACAGCAGTACGATTCTCATGGGGCCCAATAAGGATGCAGAGACTCCGACATTGGCCGGAGCTGCTCATCCGGTCCTTGAGGAATCTGCCAAGCGGAGAGGCAGACACATTCTAGAGGATGGCATGTTTACAACGTCTTGGCCCAACACCACTGCCATAAAAGCAGTCAGCCCAAATCCCCTTCTTCTTATCTACAAATGAGCCCCAGGACATTATACCCTTCCTGGGGGGAAATACCGACTTTTTTCTAAGAGAAGACCTGCATTCACTATGCCTCCTCCCCACCGACCAGCCCTGCGGGGATTTAGCGGGGAACAATGTGGCCACCAGACAATGCTTAGCCAGCTCCCCCCTGCCCAAACACCCTGGCTGGTGGCCAGGTCTCACTGGGGGCCCTCAAATTCTTTTAACAAACCTTAACTGAGCATCTGATAACTGCAGGACATTTTGTAGACACATGGTGTTTGGGTTGAATCGTGTCCCCTCAAAATATGTTGAAGTCCTAACTCCCAGTCCCTGTGACTGTGACCTTATTTGAAAGTAGGGTCTTTGCATGTGATTGAGTTAAGATGAAGTCATTAGGGTGGGCCCCAATCCAAAGAGACTGTCTCCTTATAAAAGGGAAATTTCGACACAGAGACCAGGCACATAGGGAGAACGCCATGTGAAGATTAGTGTTCTGCTGCACAAGCCAAGAAACTACCAGAAGCTAGGAGAGAGGCCTGGAACAGATCCTCCCTTAGTGCCTGCAGAGGGAGCCTGGCCCTGCCCACACCTTGATCTCAGACTTCTAAGCCTTCAGAACTGTAAGACAATAAATTTCTCTTGTTTAAGCCATTCAATTTGTAGTACTTATTTTGGCAACTGTAGGGAACTAATACAAATGCACAGATGTAGAAATGTAAAAGATGTGACTTCTCGCCCTCAAGGAGCTTACTGTCTCCAAGGGCATGGAAAGGAACAGTTATATTTCAAGCAGAATGAAATAAATAAAATAATAAAAAAGCAAGAAAACTGTTCTGGCGATGCAGGCTAGAGAGTAAGAAATTCTAACTGCAGAATACAATACAAAACTTCACCCTTTCATTTATTTATTCTTCCTTCCACATACTCATTCATTTATTCACAGGGGCTGTCAAGTATACTGATTAAAAGAATCAAATAAATTTCAACTGAATTAGTTTTTAGTCACATGATACTGGGAAAGCCACATATCTTCATTAAGGCTCATTTTCCCCATCTGTAGAATGAGGATAATCATACCTACTTCTCAGAGTCATTATATGTACTAAATAACATATTATATGGGAATATATATCTTAGTACAGTGCCTGACACATGGTAAGCGTTTCATAAATGGACTGTCAGCAGCAGCATTACTATTCACCCAACAGAAGTTTATTGTGCCTGCTATGAGCCAGACAACATGTTAGAGATACAAAAACAAGGTAATGGTTCCTGCCTTCAAGGAGCTCGGAGTTGAGCTCCTTCCTGTCATGGAGACAGATGTGGGAGCAAATAATTACAAAACAATAGAATAAGTACTGATAGAGGTAGGTGTCAAGGGAGAGCCAAGCTGGGAATGTCTCGTCCTGAGTGAGGGATCAAGAAAGAGGCAGAGAAGAGGTGATTCTTGAGATGAGTTTTGAAGGATGAACAAGAGTTTGTTGGGGAGCCATTCCAAGGAGCAGGAAGGAGTATGTCCAAAGGAACAGAAGCAGGAGAGAACAGGCAACGTTTGGAGAAGGGCGAATAGTTTGGTACAGCTGAAGCACAGCGCCCTGAGTGAGGAGAGGATCTTGGAAAGGGCCGCGTTCCAAAAAGTTCTATATGCCAATCTGAGGAGTTTGGACTCATGTATAGTCAATGAGCGCTTTTGAGGGACTTTTCATTTTCTAATAATGGATGGTAAGTAAGAGAGTAACATGGTAAGGTTTTCTTTAAGACGTATTGCTCTAGCATTAGTATGGAGGTGAGAAACGGCAGGGGAACCAGTTAGGAGGTTATTCCATTAGTCAAGACCACAAACTATGACGACTAGAACTGAGTCAGTGGTGGGGGTAGACTTGGGAAACAGAAGGTAGTGTTAAGTGACATCTGTGATGCCTTGTGGCTGCCCTGCATTTCTTGAACACCCTTCCTATGGTTGGGGAATTTCCCAACTTATGAGTCCATCTCCTCAAAGAAGCAGCCAGAAACTCACTTTCCCAGCCTCCCTGTCAGATGAAGTGCAGGCAGGTGATCTGGGTTCTGCCCATCAGGACTTTGTTTTAGAAAAGAGATATGTGAAAAAGGAGCTAGCACATGGAGTTTATTCTGACGAGGACAGCGGTGGGACACTGTGTTTTGAGACACAGTGGCCCTAGCAGTCACTTTTCACCCTCGCGTGTGTGGTGATCCAGGTGCGCAGCAGTGGCAGCAGGAGGGTTTCCACTGCACGGCCTGGCAGGGTCATGTGGGCATAGTTCCTGTCTGCAGAGCCTCCAAGTCAGTCTCTCAGGCCCTCCTGAAGTTTCCGTGTGCAACCTAATAATGTAATGCATTCTTTTTGTTGTTTAAATTAGTTAGAGTGACTTCTATTGTTTGTAACTGAGAATACAATCTGATACAAGTAGAAATGACAGGATTTGGTGATAGATTGGGGCTGAGAGAGAGGATGGGATCTACAACGATGCCCAGGTTTCTGTCTTGGGTGCCTGGGTGAACGATAGTGCTGTGAATTAAGGGAGGGAAGGATGGGAAGAGCAGCCCGGGGAAGAGAATGGGGAGCAGTCATGAGCTCAGCTTTCAACATGCTGAGTTTGAGTCTCCTTGGGACATATGGGTCATAGACAGTGAGAAATATGGATCTAGATATCAGCAAGGAAGTTTAAAAACAGATTTTGGACTTATTAGAATATATTCATAAATTAAATGAATATTATTGAGCTCTTACAATGTGCCAGGCAGTGGGGAAACAATCGTGAATAAGAAAAGATCCCTGCTCTCATAAAATGTATAATTTAATGGGATAAATCAGAAATAAGTAAACAAGTAAATATAAAATATGATTTCAAGAGTGATAAGTGCTACAAAGAAAAGTAGAGCAGAATGAAGAGAGTGATGGTTGGAGGTGGGGTTGGAATAGCTGTCTTAGAAAGGGTGTCCAGGAAGTCATCTCTAAGGAGGTGACATTTGAATAGAATTAGGGAGTAAGCCCTACAAAGGTTTGGGGACAAGGAAAAGCAATCTAGGCAAAGGGAACAGCAAATGCAAAGGGAAAATAAGCATAGGGTGTTTAAGGAACAGCAAGGTCAATGTGGCTAAAGTGAAGTGAGCAAGAGGAGAGTGGTAGAAGACAATCTTGGAGAGGTAGTCAGGGACCAGATCACGTAGCACCTACATTGTTGAGCATGATCAGAAATTTTTATTTTACTCTAAGTTTGATGAGAAGCCACTAGAGGGTTCTGAGCAGGGAGAGAAATGATGTGACTAATGCTTTTAAAGATGACTGCTGCCATGTGGAGTAGAGTCTTTGGGGGAGCAAGAGTAGAAGGCAGACCAGACAGGAGGCTACTGCAGTAATGCAGGCAGGAGCAGCAGGAGCTGATCAAGGCTTAGACTAAAGAGGTGATGGGGATGGCAGGGTGGTGAGATATGTCTGGATGCTGGATATCTGTAGAAGGTACAACTAATAGAACTTGCCAATGGAATTGCTGTCCATGTTAGGGAGAGAGCAATCTAGGATGACTCCCATGTTTTTGGCCTAAGGAACTAGGTGACCAGTGGTAGGATTTAATGAGGTCGGTGAGAGCAGGTATGGAGAGTGGTGGTGGAAATCAGGTATTTTGGTTTGGACTTAAGTTGGAGAGGTCTCTTAGACATCAAAATGGGAAGGCGGGAGCAAGATTTATCAATTTGGAAGTCATCACCTCAGAGACAGTATTTAACTATCTCCCTTCTCTCCCTCCCCCATAAATCCCATCTCAAATCCCCCCTGCAGCCTTGGGGAAGCTTCCTGTCATGGGTGAGTTATGGAAGGAATCTTTATCTTTCCTCTCTGGCACAAGTCTTTCCCCAGGAGGTCTGTGCTGAGCCTAGCACAAGTAAAATACAGAAAATAGGAAAAGCAGAAAACCAAGGCAAGATGTTTTAAAGAAAAGTACACTGCATCGCATTCTGAATTTAAAAATTGGAAGTTAAGTGAGTATATATACGTGCTACATATTTTAGGATTTAAATTTCCACAAGGCAGCAATTGTTCTGTTTTGTGTCTTTTGGGAGGCAGTTAAGAGAAGTGGTTAAGATCACTGGTCTTGGAATCGCACTTCTTGGGTCCAATTTAGAAATGTGTAATCTTGGCCTAATTACTAAATCTCTCAGTGCCTCAGGATCCTCATCTGTAAAACGGGGATTGTAATGGAACCACCACTTTAGGGTTGTAGTGGAGATTAAATGACTGTGTGGAAAGCCCTTAGGGTGGTGTCTGTGTTGAGTGCACTCAATAGCCACGGCTGTTAGTATTATGTATTCTATATGATCATAGGCATATTGTGGACCCCACATAGGAAACGCTCAAGCAGAGGCTAAAATAAACGTAGGGGCTATAAAAATGTTGTCGGAGGAACACCACATTGGGAAGGGGTGGTTCTGCATCTAAAACCTTCTAATTTTGGATTATTTTTCATTCTGTAGAATAACTCCTGTGCTGCCATGATGTGTTGATCTTACGACAAAGTGTGAGGCTGATAACAGGGAACTTCTCCGTCCCCTTTCTATGCTACCTCGTTTCTTGAGATGCTTACTCTTATCCCAGGCGCCAGATGCTCTGCTGTGCTTCCTGCTTATTTGGGTCCTTGCCTCTCCACTCTTCCTATCTGGGGAAGGCCCTTTGCCACATAAGCCACCTCCCCATCAACTTGAAAAACAACCTATCCCGATTCCTGATTCTGCAGGTGAGAGGCTCTGCTAGCCAGCTGACCATGCGGATTGATCTTTCATCCTTCCTTCTAGGCAATATTTGCATTTCAGCAGAGGCCACTAGGAAGAGGTAGCAGAGGTGAGCGGTGATGGGCACACCAGCGAAGGAGATTTCAGAGCTCGCACTGGGCAGTGTAGTGGTCTTTGGACAGTCGCAGGTTCCTGGGACCCATTCTGCTGGAGCCCTGGGGAGACTTATTCTAGAAGGGATTAAATTTATCTAAACTCTAGGCTTTGGAAAATAGGAAATGAAGTTTGTACACCCACTGGGTGTCACCATGCTTGCACAAAGCATTGGAATCTAATTTCCCTGGGGAGATGGGTAAGATCTTTAAGTCTGGAAACAAGGACAGTAAAACTCCTTTGCAGCTGTGTTTGAATGTTGTGCTGCTATCTGAGGTAGGCGCCATATCCCTGCGCTTGCCTCAGAAAATCCAGGTTAACGTGTGTGGTTTGCATACAAAAACACCTAATAGAGCCCAGCCGTTACAGTGTCATCTCCAGGTGCTTCCTTCCAGCTGTAACTGGACATCACTCTCTCCTCTGCTCATCTCTCACGGAGACCACGAGGGGGCTGGTCCTTGTCCAAGTGTTTAATGGGAGGTCTCACAAGGGGAAATGTCGACACTTTCACTGGGTCTTTGTGTAACTAAGAAAGCAGCCAATAAAAAGCCCATATCCTCTGCCTAAAGGGACACGACAGCCAAATACAATGCATGACTCCTGACTGGATCCTGCATTGGAAAAAAAATTTAACTGTCAAAGATATTTTAGGACAATTGAAGAAAGTTGAATATGGATTGAATATTAATTAGGTCCTTACTACTCAGAGTGTGGGCTGTGGACCAGCAACAGCAGGAGCATCTGGGAACTTGTTAGAAATGCAGATTCAGCCCCCACCTTAGGTGGTTTATATTCATATTAAAGGTTGAGAAGCACTGTTTAGACAATATTATTGCATCAATGTTACATTTCTTGTATGTCATAATGGTCTGGCAGGAGAATGTGTGTGTGTGTGTGTGTGTGTGTGTGTGTGTGTGTGGCTTCCAAGTGGAAGAATTCAGAGGTATGTCTAGAATCCAGACTGAAGGTGAGGCCTTCAAGGGAAGTGGACCCCGGACTTTCCCCAGGCACTGTGTATTGTCCTGCTGGAGCCATTAGCGTCTTCTAGGCAGGACAGGCCAGGCGTGGAGATGTGCCTACCCTGAGAAGAGGAAGAAAGCTGGAGTTAGACCACCCCATGGGAAGAAGCCCCAGAACCCCCAGGAAGGTGCCTGGGGGTTCATTCCCATCATGGGACAAATCAACAGGGTTAGGAGTTCGGGTGTGTCCCCTTAACTCGGTGGGGATTGTTTTCCCTTTGTTGGATGACACAACTTAAAATTCCTTCCTTCATATGTTGTAATTCCCTTTGGTTTTCCCCAACCCTGTACTGAGGACTGACACACCCCTACAACTGTGTGTTGGTGACAGGAGAGAAGTGAGACCTGCCCTGTGTTCACAGCCCTCAGTGGAGGCCTCTGTAGAGGTAGCAGCACTGCTCCCAGGGGGTCCCTGGGTTCCAGGCTGCATTTTCCAGAAGGGGAGTTGTGCTGCTGCCAGCTCCTGGGTCTCATTTTAGTGTCTATCTTCTCGGCAGGTCTGAGTCTTGTGTTCAGGGTTACTAACTCTGAGTCCTTTTCTCTAACTGCCAGATCACATAAGGGGAAGTGGTAAGGACGAAGCTCCCCCAAGCCCCAAATTCCTGTAGCTGTAGAGAATTTGATTCATGCTGGGTGTTTATTTCAAATAAAGACTAGCATAAACCGAAAAGACCTGAGAAATTACCTTCTCCCACTCGTGTTTCCAAATTCCGTTCAGGTTTGGAACTTATTTGAACAATTTTCATTTTGAAACATGAAAAGGTGGATGAATCCAGCCTCTTTCTGCTAACAGTAGACAAAGATAAGCATCTCTCCACAAAGGTACAAGATTATGTTACCCTTCTGGAATCCTGGTAGCCAATTCAAGTTGTTTTTGAAGCACAATGCTACCCATGAGGCCTAAACCAAAAGAACGAGACATTCCAGATTGACTCAAATAATTCCATTTTTTAAATGTAATGTTCTGGCACCTCTGTGATTTCCATATTTGTTCCAGTTTTCATCACACCCTGGGATATTGAATGGCAAGATCAAGAACAAAATGCTTCTTTGAATAACTCAGCTGCCTTCCTACCCTGTGGCTGTCAGGTATAGGATGGTCTGTCAGGAATTAAAGGAAAACAAAATTTCCATTCAAGAATTTAATTCTTTTTCAACAAATATAAAGAGGGGGAAAATTGTTTTGTGGTTTCCTGTGGGGAGAAGTCTTATAAAAAAAAAACCAAAGGAAGGAAATTCTCAATGGAAACTATGGATCTTTGATGAACTTTTCATGTCTGCATGATTTGAGATTTATTAAAAGCCAAACTAAAACCTATTTTGTTTCTCACTGTGTCTTATTAGTAGGGGGAAAAATGACATTAGTAACTATTGAGCTATATGACTCTCAAATACATAGTAACTTGGCTTTGCAGGCCAAGTGACAATGCCTCTAGAAACCCTAAGATGGAAAGGTTAAATCCTTTCCATTTTCTTTGGAACTATCTGGAAACATTCACTGGGGTGTCCATCCTATAGTCCATGCAGCAGAGCTGTGTTGTCTTACTCCACAGAACAAGAGTTTACAGCCCAACTGGAAACAGCTCTCCTGTGCTACGTCTAGTCCAGTCTGTGTAGGCCAGCCTGTATCAGTTTTTGGTACTCCGTGTGATAATTACCGCGTGCCAAACATGCTTGTCTGAAATAGTCCATAAAACACACTTGATAAATGGACTTATCAAGACCACTAGGTCTTGAAGAACCTAAATTAGTCCCAGATGACTCTCTTTTCCATTAAAAAATAAATTTAAATAAAATGTGAATGTAAACATATTTTCGACTTAAGAGTTCTATTTCAACCACTGAAGCACATTCTGGCACTAAGCACTGTATCTATTTTTGACATTTACGACTTTTGTGTTTGTTGGAAACAAGATCTCAGGTGGCCGTATCTATTTTTTTATATTTATGACTCTTTTGTATTTGCTGGAAACAATTAAATTCTCGATTTTCTACCTGTAAAATGAAAGAATAACAGCTGCTTCATAAGGATCTTAAGATGATTAAATAAAATAGTAGACATAGAGTGTTTATCAGAGTACCAGGTACATAGTGAGTGTTCAATCAATGTTATAACTGAATTCCTTTAGCTCATGGTAGACGTACACAGACTCACTTCCCATCCGTTTTCAAATTAACGTATTTATCTTTCATTGTAAAATAATGGATTTCAATTCGGAGCCAATTTTTTGCGTGTTAGATTAGTTTTAAAATTTAAACCTCTTCCTGATCTGTTGTTAAGCTCCTCTGCTTTTCTGGTTCTACTCCACACCACTTCCTTCATGCTCCCAACTCACCAGTCTGACAGAAGCATGTACTGGTCCTATCACACACTCCAGTTTCTTTCCCCATTTTATTGAGATATAATTGACAGATAATATTGTGTAAGTTTAAGGTGTATAACGTATTGATTTGATACACTTATATATTCCAAAATGATTACCACCATAGTATTAGCTAACACCTCCATCACATCACGATTACCATTTCTTTTTTGTGGTGGGAACATTTAAGACATACTCTCTCTGGGCTGGCCTCGTGGCTTAGCGGTTAAGTGTGCACGCTCCGCTACTGGTGGCCCAGGTTCAGATCCCGGGCGTGCACCGAGGCACTGCTTCTCCGGCCATGCTGAGGCCGTGTCCCACATACAGCAACTAGAAGGATGTGCAACTATGACAAACAACTATCTACTGGGGCTTTGGGGGAAAAAAAAAAAAAAGGAGGAGGATTGGCAATAGATGTTAGCTCAGAGCTGGTCTTCCTCAGCAAAAAGAGGAGGATTGGCATGGATGTTAGCTCAGGGCTGATCTTCCTCACAAAAATAAATAAAATAAATCTTCCTCTTCCTTCCTTCAAAAAAAAAAAAAGATATACTCTCTTATTCCAAAGAAGATATACAGATGGCCAACAGGCACATGAAATGATATTCAACACTACTAATTATTAGGGAAATGCAAATCAAAACCACAATGAGATATCACTACACACTCATCAGAATCGCCATTATAAAAAAGTCAAGAAATAACAAGTGTTGGAAAGGATGTGGAGAAAAGGGAACCCTCATAGACTGCTAGTGGGAATGTAAATTGGTGTAGTCACTGTGGAAAACAGTATAGAGATCCCTCCAAAAATTAAGAATAGAATGACCATATGATCCAGATATTCCACTTCTGGATATTTATCCAAAGAAGATGAAAACACTAATTTGAAAAGACATATGCACCCCTATGTCCACTGCAGCATTACTCACAATAGCCAAGACATGATAACAACCTAAGTGCCCACTGATGGATGAATGGATACAGAAGATGTGGTACATGTACACACAATGGAATACTACTCAGCCATAAAAAAGATGAAATCCTGCCATTTGCAATAACATGGATAGACCTTGAGGTTATTAAGCTAAGTGAAATAAATCAGATGGAGAAAGTCAAATACCATATGATTTCACTCATATGTGGAAGATAAAACAACAACAACAACAAATAAACAAACACATGGATACAGAAAATAGATTGGTGACTTCCAGAGGGGAAGGGGGGTGAGGGGAGGATGAAATGGGTAAAGGGGGCCATTGGCACGGTGATAGAAGGAAACTAGACTTTTGGTGGTGAACACGATGTAATGTATACAGAAGTCAAATTACAATGATGTACACCTGAAATCTATATAATGTTATAAACCAATGTTACCTCAATAAAAACAACAACAACAATCTATGACCCCTACAAAACTGAACACACTCTTACCATATGATCTAGCAATTGTACTCCTTGGAATTTACCCAAAGGAGTTGAAAACATGTCTACACAAAAACCTGCACACAGATGTTTATAGTAGCTTTATTCATAATTGCCAAAACCTGGAAGCAACCAAGATGTCCTTCAGTAGTTAAACGGATAAACTGTGGTACATCCACAGTACTAAAACAAGTGAGTTATCAAGAAAAATGAGCTTTTCTTTACATGAAAAGACATGGAGGAATCTTAAACACATATTACTAAGTGAAAGAAGCCAGTCTGAAAGGGCTACATACTGTATGAGTCCAACTATATGACATTCTGGAGAAGGCAAACCTATGGAGACAGTAAAAATATCACTGGTTGCCAGAGGTTAGGGAGGGAGGGATGAATAGGCAGAGCACAGAGGATTTTTAGGGCAGCGAAAATACTCTGTATGATACTAGAATGATGGATACATGTCATTATGTATTTGTTCAAACCCACAGAACATACAACACCAAGAGGAAGCCTAATGTAAACAATGGACTTTGGGTGATAATGGTGTGTCAATGTAGGTTCATCAATTGTAACAAATGTATCACTCTGGTGGAGAATATTGATAATGGGGGAGGCTACGCATGTATGGGGGCAGGGGGTATATGGTATAAGGGAAATCTCTGTACCTTCTCCTTGATTTTGCTGTGAACTTAAAACTCCTCCAAAAAATAAAATCAATTAAGAAAAAAAAGATTTACTCTCTTAGGAACTTTCAAGAATATAATACAGTATTACTAACTATAATCACCACGCTATACATTAGATCCCCAGAACTTATTCATTTTATAACTGGAAGTTTGTACTCTTTGACCAACATCTCCCTATTTCCTACCACGCCCACCCCCCCAGCCCCTGGTAACCACTATTCTACTCTTTGTTTCTACGAGTTCGACGTTTTTAGATTCTACATATAAGTGATATCATAGGGTATTTGTCCTTATCTGAATTATTTCACTTAGCATAATGACGTCAAGGTCCATCAATGTTCTTGAAAATGGCAGGATGTCCTTCTTTCTTGTGGCTAAATACTACTTCATTGTATTATATACCACACCTTCTTTATCCATTCATCCATTGATGGGCATTTACATTGTTTCCATGTCTTGGCGATTGACTCCCCAGTTTCTTGTATCCTTTTTCCCGTCTAGAAAACTTTTTCCCCAGTTCCCTTTATTATGATCCCATTCTTCCATTAAGGCCCAGTTTACACATCTTTTCTTCTATAAAGTCATCTCTGATTTCCTTAGACTAAAAGTAATCCCTCCTTTATAGTCATTCTCATGACATTGAATAATTTTTTAAAATAAGCATTTAAATTTAGAATAGGATTAGATTTACAGAAAAGTTGCAAAGATTGTATAGAGAATTCCCATACACCCCTTAGCTAGTTTCCCCTACTGTTCACATCTTACATTACTGTGGTACACTTGACACAACTAAAGCTAGCATTGTACATACAGTGAGCACTTTTAACTTATATTGTAGCTGACTCTTAACTGTAAACTCCTTAAAGCCAGGCCCTGTGGCCACTAACTTACACACTTCTGTTATATGCACAAAGTCTATGCATACCATTGAGCACTGAGGGGGCACTAAAACAATATTTGCTGAATGAAGGAATAATTGCCTTCATTGCCTACCTTAACAAAAGCCCTGACGTTTATCCTAAGTCAACTTTTTATCGAAGTAGAACATACACGTGTAAAATGTGATCATAAATACAGAGCTCAATGAATTTTCACAGTGAACTCACTCATGTAACTATCACCCAGATCTTCAAATAGAACATTTCCTCCATACTTCTTTTCCCCAGAAGTCCCCCAATGCATGCCTTCCAGTAACTACTGGCTTCTTATATTGCCCTCATTTTTATTTTAATAATGGGACACAGTGTCATGGTTCATGATTATAATGTAACCCACTTTTATATTGTTATCATATCCAGGCGAAGTGGCTTGACTCTATCTATTAAAAAACTCACTGCTTGATTAAAGGAAGTACAATGAAGTAGATTTTCCAACAGCCAAACAATGTCCATTGTCTCTGTAGTTTATATAGTTTCTGCATCAAGGCCCAGCTCATGGTTGGGTGTACCCACTCTGGGCTGAAGGACAATTCCAGTCTGACAACATCAGTCACGCCGGTGTAGGAAACAGGACATAAACCATTTTGGTTTCTGTTCCCTTAGAAACACATGGAACAAAATGAAGTTTGCCAAATGGAAATATACAAAACCACTGGGGAAATAAATGTTATTTTTAAGCTTCTAAGAGGCTATCACAAATAACTGGGAGGAGAGTGGAAAGAATTCAAAAAGCAGGTGACCTTTTAACAGGCAGAACACAGCAGGTCAGCAAGTGCCTGGAGAATGTTGCGACTTGGAGAAAGAAATGCTAAGAGACCAGGTCAGGAGGGACTGACCTCCCAGGACATGATGAGAATGGAGCTGGCTTTTCCCCAATCCTACGAGAGCTGGAGAGCAAAACTGAAACCATCCTCCAAAAACGGAAGCTACGAGAATCCCCGGGTACTAAAAAAGCAACAGATTTGGAGATCTGGGAGCTGGTGGGTTTGCTGCTGGCAGCCAGGTCTGGAGTGTTGCCCTCACAAGGCTGGCTCTCCTCTACTCTTAGAGCAAATATCACCCTGCGGAGAGACCATGATGCCTAGGTGGAGACCACAGAGGCGAAGCAAGCGAGTTGGAAGGAGGGGGATGGCTGCACCGCCAGCAGAGAGAGCCCCTGCAGAGAGGCGACAGGGAGAAGGGCAGGCACCTCTTCTGGGTTCAGAGGGAAAAGAAAGCCACCATGGCCTGTGTCTGCCCTTCTGAAATTATATCACTGCTTCACTGCCAGTTCTCAGACGGGTCAAGAACTGACAGCTACTTTGCAAAGTATATGCCAGTTACACAAATTGCCTGCTTTGTGGTGTGTATTTAAATCAAGACAGAGAATGTTGCCAGTTGGTCAGTCTAGCTTTCCTCACAGAGATAGCACCGAGAAAACTGGCTCTGCTAGAGACAGAGTTTGAGCCACATTTTCTTTCATAAAGGGGCAGCCTTCCCAGATCAAGCAAAGAAGGAGATGCAAAGAGGGAGATGCCAAGAGCTGGCTGTTCCTGCTTATCTCTTGGGTTACAGACAGTCACAGCTCCAAGCACAGCAGGGACCTATCAGGTTTTGGTATTCACACAACTAGTAGGGGTGCATGCCCTTTACTAATCAGACTAACCAACGACAGAGTGTGTAAGACCTTCTGGAAAAAAGTCCCTGGGAGCTTGAATTTATTTTCAAACCACCAGCCTTTCTCCCACCATCCCTTCTCCTACAACCACTTTCAGTCAAGGGGACTTGCAGGAGATAAATAGAAGTAGGCTGGAGCTCATAGAGAAGTTTTGGATGGCTCATGGCCTCCCCTTATCCTAGATATCTGGATTCGTACAGAAACTGTACACCAGTCTCTCTTAAAGCAGACAGAGACTTTCCAGAGGGCCAGATCACAGCAAGACAGAAAATGCACTAAGTGGTGTTACTCTTCTTCACTTAGGCCCAGTTCATTCTCTGATTTTTTTTGTTGTTGTTGTTTTGTGAGGAAGACCAGCCCTGAGCTAACATCCCATGCCAATCCTCCTCTTTTTTGCTGAGGCAGACTGGCCCTGGGCTAACATCCCTGCCCACCTTCCTCTACATTACATGGGACTCTGCCACAGCATGGCCTAACAAGCAGTGCGTTCCTGCAGGCCCGGCTTGGGCGAACCCCGGGTGGCCCTGCAGCAGAGCGCGCGCACTTAATAGCTTGCGACACCGGGCCGCCCCCCCCTTTTTTTTTTTTTTTAGTAAGAGAAAGACAAGAATATCCCAAATAATACACTGGAGATTGTAAACAACAGAATTAAATAGAATGCTCGACATCAATGTTCTAAAAAATCATCAGCCACTTATCCTCATTGGGAGTTTTTCACTTAGGTGGCAGCTTCCTGCCTTCTTCTCGGCCTCTCTCCCTTTCTCACCTGACTGGGAGGTGCACCTCCTCTGCCCTCAGCCTCCGTCCCCATTGCAGAGCTTGTGACCTCCCACTTCACAGGCACAAGCAGCCTCCTACTCTGGCTCTCTACCATCAGCAACATGGAAAAGAGCAGAAGTTTTCAAGTTTCTGTCCCTCTTGAACATACGCTGGGTGAGATTCTTAATTGGGGTTTGTATGCTCCACTAACCAACAACCCCAGGGCCAAGCTGGTAAAGGGTGCAGGGTCGTCTCATAAACTGAAAAAATATTTAAGTAACTGATGGTACAGCCACTAAGGGGACTCTTTATGAGCTTTAAAGCAATGTTTGCTAAAAGTAGATAGAATGTGTCTGCTAAAATGTTAAGTTAGAAAGGTAGAATACAAAATAATATATTTACAACATGGCTGCAGCTGAACGATGCTTAAAACCTGAAAAACTATTGCAAAGAAAGAGAAAAAAAGACTAGAGGGAAATGCATCAAAATTAAGAGAGAGCCTGGAGGCTGAGGCTTAGGGTGATTCCTTTTCTCTTTATAATTTTCCACCTTTTAATCGAGCACGTCCTACTTCTGTAATTATGAAAAAAGGAAAGAAAACCTTGAGCAATTTGCATTAACCAGCGAGCGACAGCAACAGACAACAGAGGCGCCGCGGCCGGGCACCCAGCGCTCCGGGGCCGCGGGGCGGACTCGGCGGCGGCGTCCGGGAGGGCGGGGCCCCCGGGACAGCCTCGCGGACACAGGAGCCTGCTCGGCCGCGGCCTGCAGAGAGGAGCCTGTTTCATCTCTGAGCAGGGATGACGTCATCCCTAAGAAAACCAGAAAGTGCTGATTAATCACGAACTCAGGACTAATCCCTGAAAAGAACTCGGGCGGGGGTGAGACCAGAGGCTGCCCCCAACGGGCTGGCGATCTCAGACGCCTCACGGGCCGCACTCCCGGACCGCACGCCGCGCCACCGCCCCCAACGCCTGCGGGGGCGGGCGGCGCAGGGGGCGCATGCGCAGCAGCCTGCAGGCCGGCCTGCTCCCGCCACTGGCCGGCCACCTGCTCGCCGTCGCCCGCCTCGCTCCCCACCCGGGCAGGTTCGCTCTGTCCTGCGACTGTTGGTGGTCGTGAACCAAGGAGCAATACTCCTAAAGATGACTATACCACGGTGGTGAGACAATCGTTTGGCCGAGATCTGTTGCAATACCAGAGCCCAAAAGGGTAAATTAGATCCTGGACCATAATTGGAAGATACTTGGAGAGAGTGGCCATTCTTCTTATTTTTAAAGTATAGGGTTTTCCAGCCGCCTGTTTTAATGAGATCTGTATTATAGTCACATATTACTCATGATTTTATTTTTGTTAAAATTGTGTTAACGATTGCATCCCGTTGTTAGCACACTGCAGTCTGCGGCTTTGGGGCGTAACTGGAGGCGCTCTCAGCTCCGTGCTGGAGGTGGCGGGGCTCCGGGATCCAGAGCCAGGCTGGAGGCCGACGGTCCCCACGGGCCCTTCGGAGGAGCCACAGCAGGAAAAACAGAATGGGCACCTAGCGGCATTGCGGAACAGGGTTGTTGATTCCTGGGGAGGCCCTCTGAGGGATAATGAATCTTGGATGCCAAAATCAAGTTTTCCTTGGAGAAAGTCCTCTTGCCTGTCCGAAAGAGGATTTGCATAAAAGCTATGCGTGCCCTTGAGGAGAAAAGAAACTGATAAAAGGATTCAGGGGGGTCTGAGATGTCAGTAAAGATACCTGGCAATGAAATATATTGCTCTTATGAATGGCTTTGTAAAATCTTCTAAGAAGAATTCTAGGAGAGTCCAGACACTTTTTTAGGTGGGTCAAGCAGAAGGAGGACTTGAAGCATTTTAAGTAGGATTCTGGGTTCTGCTCAGAAGGAAATGCTGGGAAGAGCGCCCAGGCAGATGGAGTGAGGGGTGCCTCCATGTTGCCTTCACAACGTTTCTTCGTACAGCAGTGTCTTACATTTACTTGGCCTCGTGGTCAGTCTTGAAGGAGCTCTCACTGGAGTCCCTGCGGCTCAGTGCCCCAGCTCCCCCATCCTGTGCTAGTTGTCTAGTTTATTAGGCAGATGTTACCCAGTGAACCACAGAGGCCTGTGGTCCTGGGGGCGGGGTGTAGGAAAGCACCTGGAACCTGGCGGTGAATGGAAATAGAGCTGGAGTTTGGGTCCAGGTGAGCAGAACTGGCATCCCTCAAAAATACCCAGAAACACAAATTGCCCTGCTGATTTGTTTTAATCACATCAAGGCTTGTCACAATCTTTCTTTCTATATTCTTTCTTTTTTCCTTTCTCTTACAAAACAAAGTTTCCGCTAGGGTTGATTTATGAACTTCACCGGTACAGGCAGTGCTGCCTCACATTAGATTGCCTTGGCGGAGAGAAGGGCGTTTTATCTGCTTTTGATCACTGTGGGAGTCTCAGGCCTTTAAATCTTCCGCACTCACATGCATTGTTCCACACTAGCTGCTACTGATTCTACAACCCCGGTGTCCTCTTGATTGTGTTTCTTTGGCTCCAATATGATGTCTTTTCTGTCTCTTGGGCTCAAGGGGTGGGGAGGCAGAGGAGGGTTCCTAAGCCATAATCAGGAGCTTGAGTCCCTATGACCTGTTTGGAGCTCATAGTAACTGGAGTCAACAACTAACTGGGTTTAGGGGAAATAGCAGCAGGTTGATGTAGCTCAGGAAAGATAATCCAATTCCAAGACATGGGAGGAATAGACAGGGATGTTTGGTAGCTGCTAAAATCAGAGCCTCTCAAACTGAGGTTATCATCACAATCACTTAGGAAACTCAAAAATACAGGCTTCCAGGATTGGGAGTGGGGCAGACATCTGTGTTTTTCAAAGCTCTTGGGTGATTCTGGTGTCAGCCAAGGCAGAGCCACTGGTTTATGGCTTGGGCTACTGTGCATCAGGGGCAGTGCTCAGCTTAGGCAACACAGTATGTTTGGGAGTTGGGTTGCTGATCTGAATTTATGAGGTTCTGGAGATACATTTGGCCCAGTTTTCCAAAATTATAGCCTTACTTTTGGGGATGACCTTAAGACTTGGGACTCAGCTGTAGGGATCTGGGAAGAGGACAGAAGAACCTACCTCCTGAGTGACTAGGAGGCAAAGGCTTACAGGTCCCTAAGCCCAGGGGAAGGGTGTTAGGCTCAGGTCAAAGAGCCACCAGTGGAGAGGGATAGTAACAGGAGAATCCGAGGTCGCTGCACAGTTCTGCCGAGCATCCAACCACCTGGTTCCCAGCTCAGCCAGCAGGGAGGAGCTGTAAGTTAAAGCTTAATAATAACCAATACTACAACAAATGTGGTTAGCATTTATTGAGCACTGGACTATAAACACTTTACAAATTTTAGCCAATTAAATCCCTCACAACAATATTTTGAGGTAAACTTTATGTCCAGTTTGCAGTTGAGGAAACTAAAGCTCAGAGAGTTTAGGTGAATCATCTGAGGATTCCCAGCTAGTTGGTGGCAGAGACAAAACTTGAACTTCAAGCTGTTTGACTCTAGAGTGTGAGCTCTTTTGATGTCCGACTTCCCATTTTATAGGCCTGTTTAGTCCCAGAATGGAGTTAAATACAAGTTGAAGAGCTAAGGTGGTGGTGGTGAGAGATGCTTAGGGAATGAATGACAGTCAGTGCTAAAAGATGCAAAGAACAATTACTTTGAAAACTCACATCTTACATATTTGGAGTTGTTGTTTCAGTTTGGTTATTCATAGTCTGAGATCTTGGTAGGTCCATGACATCTTAATATTCAGTAGGGGCATCATAAACCAAGTCAGTGGACCTAGAGGATGATTAGGTTCTAAATCTTATTTTAGTAAACAACTATTCATACCTTTCCAGAATCATTTAAAAGGAAACTGATATAATTTTGTAAATATAGCCCTCACATTTTGGCAGTGTTTCTAAAGTGCTCACCAACTTGATTTGAGAAGGAGATGGGCCATGACTTGGAAACCATGTCGTTCTTGTAACATGGGTTTGAGAGTCCACTGAGGGCAGAGTAAAGGAAATGACAAAGCACTCTTTGGAGGATGATGACAGAAATCTGTGTATGAAAATCATCACACCTTGGGGATCTTGGAGGCTCTGCAAGCACTACTGATTACTCACCAGCTCTAAGATCTCCCAGCATTAATCCATCTTGGCAGTAGGAAGGACATTACCAAATGACTACGTTGCCTGCTGGCTTCTTCTAGACTCCTGGCTGGAAAAGAATATGAGTGAATATTCACTCTGGAAGGTAGAATTATTTCCTGTATAGAGTCTACCCCATGGAGGTCCTTCAGGCAAGTAAACCAGGATTTGAAATTTTATTTTTCTGTTGACTACATTCCAACAAATTCTGAAGCATCTAAGTCCTATCTTGGAAGCAGTTTCCTTAAGGTTTAACCAGACTCACGTCAGGCCAATGACCACCAAGGTTATTTTTTAGCCCTGTAGTAATTTTAGACTGCTATGGAAATGTCAAGCCTTGCTGCATCAAGGTTGGACTGAGAAGGGAAAAATGTTGCTTAGTTCTTGAAGGTGCTTTAACATTTTTAGGTCAACATTTACTTCACTTCCAGTACATAAGAAGGTTGGAGAAAGGTACACTTGTAGAAAAACAAAACAAAACTTTTTTTTCCCTAGTGGTGGGATACGTTTTACTCACAGACAGAAAGGACGTGTGGGACAGAAGGCAAAGGGAACTGGTATGCGAGTGCATTCAGATGCTAGAAGACTTCTTTGGCCACCACAGATTTTGAAATGGCTGCCTTTTCTTCAGGTGTTCTTAATGGGATTGTCAGAAAAAAAATTGAAAAGCCTCATTAATAACTAATAAGCCTCAGGAGACATTGAATGTCTTGGATATTTAAAGGAGTAAGAGAAAGAGAGAGAGATGTACGTGTACCATTCTAGCATATTAACTTGCGAGCAGAGAGGAGGTTTGCTTTGAAGAGAGGCACTAAACACTAAATACATTTGCCACACAGAGAGGGTTCACCCAGGAGTGGGAGGCTGGTCATGGACCATATCAGAATGTCATCCAGGAACACAATCATTCTCTAGCCCAGTGGGTCATGAAGACCTCATTCTTAAACCTGGGACTGTCACCAGCCGATTGAGTGATGCTTCAGCTACTCATACAGCTCACAGGACTGGGAAGAATGTCTTTGTTCCTCATCTCACTGGGTGGCCATTGAATTGTAGGCTTAGTGAAGAACCATCTTCCTCAGAGTGCTGCAGAAGGTTGGGCGCCAGAGGCAGAGGGCTGTGGTCCTAGACAGTGACTCGTGCAAGTCTCTATAGTTACTGTAGAGTCTGAACTTCCAGATCTTTTTCCTGAGCAAGCGATGGGCCTCTACAGGTGAAATGGAGCATCTTATGGCCCAAGTCACAGATTATTGTCTTGTCACTAAAGCTGGAGGCCTGTGCCCCACGTTTTACAGGAAGACAAGTATTTGACTGGAATATTTGCTGAGGGAAACAGTGAAGTGGTACGGGCTAAGTCAGATGGAACGGGCAGCACTTGTAGCTTCCACCTGCCAAATGCCACCTCCAAAGGCCATTTTTATCTCAGGGAGTATATTGACCAGATTCCTCAGAAATAGAGTCTAGGAACAGAGTCCACAGAAAACAGGAGCAGAACAAGAATTGCTGCTCGGAAAGGGAGAAAGAGAATCAGGATTAAGAGTGAGAGGAGAGAATTCCAAGAAGGTAGATTTGAATTTGGCAGGAAGAATATCATGAGTGATCTTTGAGAGCGCAGTTTTATAGAATTTCAGTAGGACTCTAAGAAGCACTCGGGCTGGCCAGCAGAGAGGGCTGACAGTGAGGGAGGAGAGAAGGAAGAGCTGTCGTGCACGCCTGGGCGATTGAGCATTGCACGAGGGTGCCACCTCTAAGGGACGTGATTCACATCATAGGCAACATAGACTTGATATTTGTTATGACAATTTTTCTTGCAGATGCAGTGAAGTGTCTTATTCAAACAAAATCAGTATGTTATCACAATTTTCTGTCATAACGAAATAAAGTTTCTTGGGGAATGGGTGCCTTTTTCTACTTCACACAAAGGCATCATATGGGCTAGCAATGGACTTGAGGAAAAATAGTATGGTGCGTAGAATCCATTCCATGCTGTAAATGATATTAAAGCGGTAGAATCAATGAAATACCTAAAGAGAATCTGTTTATTTCTTACTCTTATCAATACTATGGTTACGATGGAGGCATTGAAGGTAGATATTTTTGTGTGGGGGATAAGAAGGAGATCACTGGAAATGACTCTTTCTCTCTGTTTTAACTTGTGTCAGAATGCAAGTACTTTGTATGTTTTGAAAATCCCTAAGGGTTTTATTTTGCAATCCTATCTTGTCCTAACTCCCTCCCACTAGGGCATGAGACCATTTCCTGTGGTTGCTGGATGAGATTTGAAAGTGGCAGGAGAATGGATAAGTTGGAAAGAATCACTTCTCAAGTCAAAACCTTACATGTGAGACAAACTTGGCTTAAATATGAAATCCTTGATGTGTTTCAAAGCATCATTCGAAGCACATTAAAAGTATATTTGACTTTCAATTGTGACACCTTAGGTAATGAAGGGCCTCTAATAAATTCTCCTAATTTATTTTCTTTCCTATATCCTTGAGGAGAATGAGTTGAGTTTAATGCAAATGGAACCCTAGTACCAGCAAAAAATATCCGCTGATCTTTCTTGTAGTATAGTTAGTACTGCCAAAAAAGAGGCACCTAAGAGATTGTATGTCAAGAACAAATGCTCTAATCTTGATATTAGGTTGGGGGACATTTCACTAATTAACTTTTTGTGTGTGTGTGTGAGGAGGACCAGCCCTGAGCTAACATCCAATGCCAATCCTCCTATTTTTTGCTGAAGAAGACTGGCCCTGGGCTAACACCCGTGCCCATCTTCCTCTACTTTATATGGGACGCCGCTACAGCATGGGTTAACAAGTGGTGCGTCGGTGTGCGCCCGGGATCCGAACCGCTTAACCCGGGCCGGCCCCTCACTGATTAACTTTTTGAATAACTAGTTTGCTATCTACTAACTTCGAGGTATTTCTTATAAAATAATGGCTGTGGGAAGGTAATATTCAACACCTGGATAAATCACCCATTGTTTCAGAGAACCCAACTGTTTTTCTCCGTCTGATAAATAAGTGACTCACTTAGCCTTGGAACACTAGAAAGACCTACGAAGATCATTAATTACATTTCCCCATCATGTAAACATTGTGTGCAGGAAAGGCTGTAGTGGGCACTGCTGTGAATTGAGAACAGACAAGCTGCCCTGCTTGTCTTATGGGCTTCTCACGTTGATTGCACAGGTGTACTTGATTTTATGTAGTTTCTGTGAAAAATTCTGCATCTCAAAGAATACGGTGAATTTTCCCAGGAGCTTATTACCTAATGGAATAATTAAGGGATGTGATTCTTGGGTAAGAAAAAAAATTAAATGTATTTTACCATTTTAGATTTGCGTGTCCAATAGATGTTTTTCATTTTCTAGCTTTCTGCTTTAGGGAAGCGCCTGCCTAAGTCAGATTTTCAGAAAGCAGGCATCACAATTAGTTGAAGGAGCTTGTTAAAAACCAAACAAAAACAACCGATTCTTGGGCTCCCACTCCAGATCAACCGACTTGTCATTTCTGAGGCCTGGGAAACTGATTTTAACAAGTTTCTTGATCCCTCCACCTCCTCCAGGGTGATTTTGAAACCCGTTAATATATTTATGATCTCACGTTCTGTGTTCCTCTGGTGGGGGGACGGGGAAGGAGAGAGGAAGAGAGATAGAGATTGATTCTGAATTTTGGACCAAACCATGAACAAAGAGAGATTAGCCTCTGTTGAAGCTTCTTTCTCTTTTGAAATGAATAAGGAAGTAGTTGGAGAAAACCTGGGTATGTTCATGAAGAGCACACAACTGGCTGTGTGGGCCAGTAAGCCTGGGGCTGAACATATTTGAAACTGCAAGTTTGCAAAACCATGAATTCATGGATATTGAGAATATTTTTTTAGTAAGTGGGAGCATGTTCTCATACAACTATTATAGTTTGAATCCTAATAAATTGGAATTTGTGACTCTTTATAAAGGTAAACTTGATTCTTACCAAATAAGATATTTGGAATTTAAAAAAATCCTGCAAAATATCTAAACCAAGAGTTGAACATTCCAAGGCCTTCATAAATTAAGGATTTTAAAAAATATATCATAAATTTTTGGGTTTGACCATTAATTATTGCCTGTTAACAGGCTTTTATAATGCTAATCTGTGAAGTAATATAGGTATTGAGTAATTTCTCATAATCTCATTTCATCTAATTTACTCATACCCCTATAGATCTTAGTTTACATTATATGCTGTATGAAAGCAAAATGTCATTAAAATATTGTCTTTTTAGACTTTTCACTGAAGTTGTGTCTACCTAACAATCTGTGTCTAGCATTCCAATCCTTTCGTGAACTTGCACTTGAAGGAAAATCAGTTTAGGTGGCTCTACAATGGTTAGGGAACCAAGTATGGGAGTTGTGTTCATGGTCTCCCAGTTCCCTGTGCCTGTGGCCTGGCTGTGCCTGGATGGGAGGTTGAGAGGAGGGGTCTCCTGGGGATTCCCTCTTGGTTTCCCACTGCGGTGAGGCTGACAGCAGCTGCTCACCCAGGCCTTGACGCTTCCAACCTTGGGGTGAGGCGCAGCTTCACTCCCTTGTCTAGCCCATCCTGACTTCCTCTTCTTTTTCTGTAATGTTTTTCAGATCCACTCCTTCCTGTTGCTTTCCCAGGCCTGATTCTGGTCCAGGATCTAATTACCTCACACACACCTGCACTCTCCTAACATCCTCCTTCCTGTCTACAACTTTTCCTCTCCCCGTTTTTTTTTTCTTCACACAGTTGTTAGAATCCTCTTCCTTAAGCATCATTTCCATCACAGCCCACCTCCAGCAGCTCCCAATTGCATTAAATCCAAGCTCCAGGTTCTCTGCTCCAAAGCCCCCTCTCATTGCCTGGACCATTATCTCCTTTACAGCTGGACTCCACTCCAGCCAAGCAAATGTCCTGACACTATGTCTATACAATGCTATAACATCTGGTTAATCCAGTCAACTATGTCAAATCTTCAGTTAATCATCTGGATGTTTTGTCTACAAGATGCCAAACATCTGGATTGACTGAAGAAATTCACTACACTGATGGAGGGTTTTTTTAAAACTGAATTGACCAGATGTTTTGGCATCACGTAGACACACTGCTGTCTCCTACATTTGTCTTAATAGCTTGTCTGCACAGCCTTCTCTCCACCTGGAACATGACCTGTCTCATCAATGCCATGTTCTCTCTTCCTTCCAAATTATGGTAAAAATTCCTTCTGCCACGAAGCAGTTCTAGATTAATCCCACTAAATTGATGTCTTGGTTCATTCTAGCATTCACTTAGTTTTTACATACATAATTCTTTTCAACTAAAATCACTGTTTTGTGTTTTTATTTTTGGGTGTTGTTCTCCTCCTCCACCCCACTAGATTATAAACTGTATAGGTAAATATAAGGTGTACCGTAGAACAATCTGGCTTGTGTGTGAGAGGCATGGTAGCCTAGTGATCAAGGGCAGAAACTCTGGAAGTCAGACTTGTTTTAAATTACAGCTCCTCTACTTGCTGTGTGACCTGGACAAACTATTTAATCCTGCTAAGTCTCCTCCTCATTTGTAAAATGGAGATAATAATAGAGCCTACCTCATGGAGTTGTTTATAAGGATTTAAAGAGTTAATACAGAAAAAGTGCTTAGAAGAGTGTCTGGCATAAAGTAAGTATCCATTAAATGTTAGCTCTTATCATTACGAGCTTTGTAAAAGCTTGGTTCTCTTGTTTATTCTTTCTTTTGACTGTGACAGCTAGGTAGGTAAGGCAGCTGTTATTACTCCCATGTGAGAGAGGAGAAAACAGATATTAAGAGGTTATATCATTTGCCTGTTAAATCAGTTGCAGAGCTGAAGCCTTATAGCCTTACTTTCTACTCATCACATGTTGACCCTAGGTTCTTTCTAGTCTCAGGAATTAGAATATTTATTTCTATAAAGAGCAGGTACTCAAGGAAGCAACATAGGAAGAAATGTGTTTTCCTACAGCTAGTGGTTCCCCAAAACTGGTCTGTGGATCCGTTCCCACCTGTGGCAAAATGTCTTTATGTTAGAATGAGAGAAAGACAATGTAGTAAGGTTTTCCTAAAGCTAAATTTATTCAAATGTTAGAGTCCCTGAACTGAGGCTGTATCTTTCCTTCATTTCTAGTGTAAAAATGTCCTAACTTTATGAAATGATGGTAATATTAAATTATAAAATATGGAATAACCCTATATTGGATGTTTTTTTTGGGGAATGTATTGGTTTATTTATTCATTCAACAAATATTTATTAAGTGTTGACTATTTGTTAGGCGTGGTTCTGGGCACTGAACAATAGTAAACAAGCTGACAAAAATCCTTGCCCTCCTGGAGGGCATTCTAGGGTGGGAGATGGATGATAAACAATAAATAAGCAATTAACCTCTCAAGGTTCTGGTTCCTCATCTGTAAAATGATAACAAGAGCCCCTATTTCATAGGTTTATTTGTAAGAGTTAAATAAGTTAATAAGGCAGAGTGCTTAGGAGTGTATGGTGCCTTTGAGTATAACTGGGGAGGGAGATTGAGCGAGACTGAGCACGTGGGGAGGGGATGGGTTGCAATTTTAAAGTAGAGTGGTTCCTGTAGGCCTCATTGAGAAAGTGCCATTTGAGCAGATGAAGGAGCTGAGGGAGTCGGCCATTTGGACATTCTTGAGTTGAACATATGACTAGCTGAGGCCAAAAGGACAGAGGGAAAAATAAATGTGAGCCAAGTAGCTTTGGAAAACTCCATCAACAGAGAATCTAAAGATACAAACTAGTCATAAAATCATAGGGTGCAGATGTTGCTAGAACTTAGAACTTGACCAGATTGTGTGAAGTAATCTTAACATAAAATAGAAATATGCCTGAAGATTGTGATCTTGGAAAAAGGTTAAAAGCCTCTGTGAAGCAACTAGAAGGACGTGCAGCTATGACATACAGCTATCTACTGGGGCTTTGGGGCGGGGAGGGGGAAAGCCTTTGTGAATTCTTTGTGCCAGTGCAAGAGTTACTATATAAGCTTTTAGCTAGCAGAGAAACAGAATGGGAAAAATAACCAGTGTATACTGAGCTTCTTTTGGTGCCTTGAAATCAGCCATGGTGAGTATTTACACCACGGAAATTGACAAGTGCTGCAACTCAGGGCTTTTCTTTCTTTCCGTTTTTTTAGGGAACTGAGGGAGCCAGTTTACCAGCACACCATTGAAAACAGCTCTCCACGGGGATTAATAAAACTCTTAACACCTGTGACAAAGATATTTGCGTATGGCTTTGGTGAGGGGGATTTTTGGGAATAAACGAGTACTCTTTCTATATGCAGGGGACTTCTAATACCCATCTTAGTAAGATTTGCTGTTTTATTCTTTCTCTTGAAATTAAAATTTCATCAAATCCTTATTAGGAAGAATTTCTCTAAAATATGGTTCCTGTTTGACTTCTCTTCATTAAAAGCTAAAAGAAGACAGGAGATAAAATAAACGTGGGACAGGAACCTCCTGCTTTCTAGTAAGCAGAAGTGGTACCGCCTGATAAACTGTATAGAGTTACTGGAACAGAGTCAAAGCCATAGAGAAACCAGACCTGCTCTTTTTTTTGTGAATGACAGTGTTAAAGAAGGTCACCCCTCTTAACTTCTCTACACCCTGTATGTACAAATTGCTTATACTGATACCACCCTCAATGGTAACTCACTTCACACCTCCATTTTCTTTCTTGTTATCGCCAAGATTAAACAGCATGTTTGGGTAATATTCTGCATTTATCTAACCTTTTCCATACAGGCCACACTGACACAACAGAACAGGTTTATGTACCTCACACGTCAGATCCTATCAAGAAACTTGGTAGTGACAGTTTGATAAGGACACCATAGCTTATTGAACATGTTCTAAAAACAACAGCAGCAAGCCACTCATCTCCTCACACTTTTTAATGACCTTGTTCTACGGTGTCCCCATTTTTAGATGCAGCAGAGGCATTGCTGACTGTGTGGCCTCAGAGCATGCGGAGAGCTGAGGACGTGTGACAACGTGCGTTTTGTTATTACATCATTAAAAATTCTAGAGAGATCTACATTTACTTCAATAACCTATTAAGAAAGGAGAGATCTAGGGTTAGGTTTAGTTTTCCCCTTGCCAAAATTTTCAACCAGAGTGAAAAAATGGCTTGCCAGAAAATGAGAAAAAGAAGATTGCCAGGAGATGCTTTTATCTTTTGCTCTCCAGAATATCCAGCGTTGTCATAGATGAACAGTGAACAAGAATGCTAACAGACTTCACTGTTTCAGGATAACCCCCTTAGGGCAAGATGCATAAAAGAAAAATAAACCCAAATAAACACAAAATTAGAATGAACTATAAAGGCTAATGTTTTTACATTTTGTCTTTTTTTTTTTTTGAGGAAGACTGGCCCTGAGCTAACATCTGTTGCCAATCTTCCTCTTTTTGTTTTTTCTCCCCAAAGCCCCAGTACATAGTTGTAGATCCTAGTTGTACGTCCTTTTACTTCTATGTGGGACGCCGCCTCAGCATGATAAGCAGTGAGTAGATCCGTGCCCAGGATCCGAACCCTCGAACTCTGGGCTGCCAAAGTGGAACGCAGGAACATAACCGCTATGCCACCGGGCCAGCCCCCTGTTTTTGTCTTTGAACTAATTTTTTTTTGCAATTCATATGGCCCAAACAGGTTCCTATGACATTTCCAAAGACTTTACTATAAGCACATTTAATACTATATTTAACAGATAATTAAACTATGTTCTTAAGCTTTTAATAGATTGTTATTGCTATTATTCAGTTAAGTTCAAAGTGAATTTTATTATCTTGGTGAAATTCTTCTGGTAAGATTCTAATCTCTGTGGAATTTCACATGTTTCTGCTCCTTGCGATTAAAACAGGATAAGGAGCATTCGACCACTCTGAGGGTTTAATTTTGTCATTCAGTTATCTTTTTAAACCTAAAAATATTCTTCTTCTGGCTTGTGCTCTGGAGATAATACCACACTGGTAAAGGTGGACACATTTGAGGAGGAACGGTAGAGAAACCTATAGGATACTTCAATACAAACAAATCTAGTGGTACATTTCATAATAAGCCATGGAGACTTTGTGAGTTTGGAAAACACACTTTTGCTTTGTCCATATCCATAACATAAGCACTGTTACAGCTTTGCGGTGAGGAGAAGCTGAGCCACACTTCCAGACACTGACTGGTTTTTTGGTGGCTTTGAGTCTGATCACTCTGCATTTGAGTGGGTGGACATTTCCCCAGAACATTCTATCATGTGCCCTCCTCTTTGAAGCTTTCTCCTATTTCCTGAAGCAGAAAAGAAAGAGTTCCTGTTAGTATTGGGAGTCCTTCTGTCTTCTCACCTCAGGTGCTAGATATGACCATAAAGAAAAAATTATGAAGTATTTCAGCCCTACCAAAATGTATAGAGAATAATATGAGGATTGAGTCCCCACCTTCTACCTTAAGAAGTAAAACATTACAAATACAAGCAAAGCCCCCTGTGTATGCCTTCTGCCTCCTCAGAGGTAACCAGCACTTTCATGTTTTTATACTTTTGCTACATACGTGTACATGCATAAACAATGTATAATAGTGTGTTGCATGTTTTAAATTTTTATATAGATGGTTTCCTTTTTTCACATTATTTTTAAGTAAGCTAATACATATAGCTGTGGTTTACTGATCTTCACCACTACAAAGTATTCAATAGTATGGACATACAACAACTTACTTAGCCATTCTTTGGTTGCTGCCTCAATGTATAAATGTACAGGTCTCCTTGAGCAATGTGTGAGAATTTCTTTAGGGTACAGACCTAGCATTAGAATTTTTGGATCACTGGATATGCACATCTTTAACTTTACTAGATATTGCCAATCTCGAAAGACTGAATCACCAGCAGTGAGGCCAGCAATCTGTTTAACAAGCCTACCGGGTTCAAAGTTGCAGACTCACTACTCTGGAAGTGGGGAGGTGGTGGTGGGTAGTATGGCAAGAATTTGCATTTCTAACATGTCTCCAAGAGATGCTGCTGCTGCTGTAGTGTAGTATCTAGGACTACATTTTGAAAACGAGAGCTCTAGAGAAAGCCTATTGGATTACATTTCGAAAGAGAGCTGATGAGACACTATCTAAAAAGATGGGGCTGGTGAGGGTTTATTAGGTAACTGAAAATTCACTTGTGGTATAATTTTAGCATTCAGATTCTAGAAAAAACTAAATATAGGTGATATATGGTAGATAACCAGTATGAGTGATTGGCATCAGAGGCTAAATTCTTCATGAGTTCTCCTGCTGGGAGGGGGCCTCTGCATGCTGCACGTGCTCTCGCCGTTGCTGTGCTGAGAAGGGCAGAGGAGTGGGCAGGTGGCCTGGTGTCAGGCCAGGATGTGCAATGAGCTTGGCTGACATTACTTAGTGTGTTAGTGTCTTGACTACATCCATAAAACCCAGGCGTTGGCCTCGATGCAGGTGTGAACATTCACTAGGGGGTTCCTCAAGATTTAAGTCATGAGGCTCTTGAGTCTTACTGATTTGGCTATTTTTACATATTTATATGCAAAATGAAAAAAATTAATCTTTATATTATATAATTTTTAAAATTATATTCCAAAGTTAGTATTGTGGTAATAGAATGCCAGGGAGTTTTCCCTCAAATATTCTTGCTGCAAGAACTTCTTACAAAACGTCTTGACAATGAAGCTTTCACATATTTTAGGGTAAAAAGACACAAACAGGCTTGCGCAGTCTGCAAATGGTTAACATGTAAACTGGAAGGAAAGTGATTTTATTTCAGATTTAGCAATATAAAAGGTCAATTAGGAAAAAAAGCATGTACCAGTCATTCCACAATTAACATAACAAGATAATTGTTTTTCAAAAGCAGACAACGGGTTCAAAAATACTTCTTTTCACACCCTTAAGTGATGCTGTTGGGAACAATGGCTGTTATAAGGCCATTTATTGCAGGCACTTTTCCAGCTAGTTCTCGTTATCATTACTCTCATTTTATCTTCTTTCTTTTTTCTCTCTCATCAGCTTTTTGCTTTCTTCCCTTCTTCTTTTGTTCACTGGATTCCGTGGATCATAGATTTCAAACGTGTCCGAGTCTTGCATGCTTGCATCTTTCACTTTTCTGCTTTTATCCTCGAACTGAAGTACATGCGACATCCTAAAGAGGGAGAGAGACGGTTCAGGGATTTTGGCACAAGAGCTGAAAGTAGAAATTCTATACTGCATCATCTTTGACATCATGAACCATAAGGGTACAGAACACCAAGAGGGGTTTATTGTTTACTGGTGCTTATACCACATGGAAACCAACTTCTCAGAAAACACTTCAATTTGAAAAACATGTCTGGAGTTTGTTCTGTTGGTTTATATTTCTAGTAGTGTCTCTTTGCCTCAGTCTTCACTTGATGTTCCTTCCCTGATGAGAGGTTAAAAGAGTTCTATCCAGAAGTGTTTCTTAAACTAAACTCAGAGAACATTCTGCCAGCTTCCTTTAAAGGGCATACTCAGCCAGAGTGAGGCAGGTTGCAGAGAAAAACTCCTGACAATAAACCAGCCCTATCTGATTTTTTTGTTTTCAGTAGTTAAATGGGTCAAGAGTAGGGAAAGTGTTAAGAAAATTCTTGTTAAAATGGTGTTATGACTCCCTTTTCTGAGGAGTTGCTGGGTTAAAAAAATTTTTTTTCATACAAAAGGAAACTAAGCTTTTGGGACAGCTCCATGGACTAACTTCCTCCTCTTACTGCTGATTACAACAAATCTAACCAGCCTGTCTTCCCACTTTATCAAATGCTGACTGGTCTTAAGGTATCAACATGTGCTTGAATCATAAGTGGTCATAAGCTAGCTATCCTTAGCAGCAGGGAAATATGTAAGTGATTAGCCTTGCCCCCATTAGGAGGTGTCAGGAATAAATAGCCAAGTCAAAAGACCAGATTTCAGGACAGTTGAATGAATCTGGAAAGAGAAAAGTTCAGTTTTTATATATAAACAAAACTACTATGGCTTTTCCCACTAGTTATTTAAGCAATTTTTAAAATAGGCCTACCCAGCACTTTTCTTTATCACGGCAGATAGGGCTAAATTGCTTATAGGATTAGCACTTCCCAGACACCTGCTGTAACTTTCAGATGAAACCCAAATATTACGTTAATTTCTTTCTCCCTCTATGAGCAGAGATCTGGGCAGTAGGTACTAGCAGAGATCCCCCACCCTCTTTTCCCTGCAGTAGAACAAATGCTGAGTGAGGTTTCTGTATGTGACAAACTCCCATGGATATACTCAGAGTTTAAAGAATCCTAAAAAGATTTTGGGAGGGAAACGTTACAATATTAGTGACACTACAATTACTAAGGGTCAGAGGCTATTGTTCACCAGGGCTGACCATTCCCACTCCCTCCATCCCAGAAGAGCTTACTGGAATGCAGTGAGCACGAGTGATATCATTATATGGATGACCTAGAGTCTACTTTAAGTTACTAAATGAGGCAAATCACCTTCACATTTCTATATTTTATTATTAATAATACATTATTTGCATCAAATTTCATAACTGATCCCAATACATGAACATATATCACACATGAGAACTGTTGACTTTTTATACTTCCTTTACCTTAGTAAACATCCTTATTTAGAAAATGCATCATAAGATTATTGCTTATTTAGATGGATTCCAGAGTCTGATTTTCTCATGCTTTCAATTTCCTACAGTGTTCAAGTATTAGCTTCTGAGAATAAAACAATCCCCAATTCCCAGAAAAAGGCTGATTATCTACAGTCATGGTAACAAGTGACCACTAGAACCAGTTTGAAACACAACCAAACTGGATTTAATCAATTAATGATGACTCACCTGGGCCTAAATGATCATTGACAACTCACCTCAGTAAACACACCTCTGACAGCGAACTCATCAGTGACAGCCACACGCTTTTGGAAGTTGGCCCATCAGTGGCGAACTCAGTCCAGTGAACATGCTTCTGAGAGCCAGCCAGTCACTGACAGTCTCTTCTGAATAATGGGGCTTCTGAGGCTGATGTCAACCCCTAAACAATCCCTGACCCCAGAACTCTACCTAAGATTTGCAACCTGCTCTGCTCAGAGACTGCCTAAAAGTGGAGCTCTTCCTTGCTTAAGTAAGTAATAAACTAAGCCTTTTGTTTCAGATATTGAGAGGTGGTCTTTTTCTTTAACACTTCTTACACTCTATGCTGCATTCCCCACAAAGTGCACTCTTTAGAAATTATAAGTGTATTAGCACTGATAAGGACCAAGTTTAGAAGAGTGGCAAAACCGTCATTCGCCACACATCCTCGGGTGCCCAGACCTCGACGGCGTTTCAGTAAGTGCTTAGCAGCTTTCCAGAGGACTCTTGTGCAGATACCTAAGCTAAAACCAAGAAGTAGCTGGAATCCCTTTAAAATAAATTTTTAAAATAATTATTTCAAAACTCCTATATTGACATCAAAAAACAAAAACCACTATCTTAGTTAGCTTATTAATACCTTTCCATAAACACATTCTTCTATTTTAAAAATTTTCCTGGGGCTGGCCCTGTGGCATAGTGGTTAAATTTGGCACACTCCACTTCAGCGGCCTGGGTTTGCAGGTTTGGATCCCCCACATGGACCTACTCCACTCATCAGCCATGCTGTGGCGGTGGCCCACATACACAAGAGAGAAAGATTGGCACAGATTTTAGCTCAGGGCGAATCTTCCTTAGCCAAAAAAAAAACAAAAACAAAATATTTATCCCTTCTCTGCCCCAAACACGGATGGGTTTTGTGCAATGTTCATTTCTAGTAGGGACTGTCCATGTTTCAAAAAAGGCTTTATCAGAATTTGTCAACTAAAACCATAAAAAGGCTTCTTCCTCCTGTCTATGCCATGAGAAAATCTTGCAACTATTGGATTTAGTTGGCTCTAGTATAAGAAATGAGATCTAGACATGTGAACAACAGCACAAAGTCCACAAAAAGAAACAGATTTCCCTAAAAACCTGAAAAAACAGAAAGCCATAAATTACAGTAGCTGTCTTTTTCAACTGTTTGTTTCATACACCACTGCACTAAACAAGTCCAACATCTTGATTAATAGCAAACCTAAACCCAAAGGAAAGCAGGGGCTATCAGCTTACGAACTACTTCAGCTCTAATATCATAACACTTAGCATGGCTGGTTACTCAGGAATAATATTTAATCTCTAATAGAAATAAAAGCATAATCAGAATGCTTCACCCATTTATCTTTCAACATGCTTTGGTCACTTCATTTTAAATAGCAAACAAAATAGTTATTATGATTTTCAGCATAATAAACTGGTGACCTATGGGCCTCCATAAATCACAGGCTGCATGAATCGTAAGCATGACCACATTGTACAGTCCCTGTGAGACTACACATGCAGACTGATAATACAGACTGAATTCCAGTACATAAGGGTCTTTACAATCTTCTATGTACTAATATCTCAATACTATCCATTCTGTGGCTGGTCATGGAATTGGCCCAACAAGAGCAGTGAAATTTTTGGAATTAATTACACCCTGATCATTTATATATGAAAATTTTAGAACTTGTTGACTTGAAGGCAAAGTCAAAAATTTAGTTCTGATTAATAAAAAGTTTTACATAAGCTCAGATTTCCAAATAAGAACATTGACTTTAGCGTGTTATGGAAATATGGAGACTTACCATTTTCATAGAGGTTGTGTTTGACAGGTAAGTTTTTTTGTATGAGACTGTGTGGAATTATAAACAAAAGTAAACAATTGATTCTTCCAAATGAACCCAGACCCTGACTAGCTTCACTAATTTTACACTCAGTTTTTATCAAAGTTCTCACACAATTGTGAAATAGATTAAGATATGATAGCAACTAATATTAATGGGGAGCGCAAAAGAGGTACTCACTCTCAGGCATATAGTAACTCCACACAGAATTCCAATATTAAGAATTTCTGACTGAAATGTATTCAAATTATTTATGCTTATATAATGTAAACAGCTATCTTTTCCTCTGAGAATTCTATAAACCACTCCTTCCCATTTCCAAGTCTCCCTCATTTAGGAACTTATCACCCAACCCTTAGATTGTTGTAGGTGTCCTAATTTTTCTACATCTGTACTATTTCTCCTTCTTCTAATCCTCCAAAAGTTCTAAAATAATCTTTCTTACACATTTCTTTTTAGCATTCCTTTAAGCAGAAACTATCAGCTATTGTATTAGACTAAAATACCTCAGCCTGAACCTTAAAACCCTCTAACAACTGGATCTTCCTAGCTCACTAATCTTATTTCATTTCTTTCATCAACTGTCCATTTTCTAATTGCCTGTTGACTTAATTGTGAACAGACAGTTATTCAAGACTGTTTGAGTCTCGTTCACAGTTGTGTTCCTGGTGCCGAGAATGGTGATTTGCGTTGTGTATCAAAGCCTTCAGATCCTTTGTGCTGGCCAGGCTGGCCGGCTGGTACCGGCTGGTTTGCTAAGCCAACGCTTGACCTCCTTTTGTGGGCAGGGACTGTCTTTATTGCTATGATCAACTTCTAAAATGTCTAACAGACTCTGCAGAGAGTCTCATGCTCAGCACAAGTCCACCTTTTCACAGCCTCTCACAGCTCAGCACACACTGACTGCTGCTTTCCCACTGCATTCACCTCCGTGATGGCTAGATTTTATTCTTCGTGGACTGCAGTGGGAGCATGCCTTATGTTCTTCTCCATTTCGTATGGTCCCTAATGTAGACCGAGATAGGATTTTTTTTAAATCGATGTTTCTCAAAGTCTAATCCCAGAGCCCTGCATCAGACAGGGTGCACATTAGATTCACCTGGGTACTTTTTAAAACTATCAATGCCAGGCCTCCACCTCCAGGAGTACTGATTTAATTGTCCCGGGATGGGGCCCCAGCATCAGCAATTTAAAAGTTTTTCCTGCTGATTTTAAAATATAGCCAAAGTTAAGGTCACAGCACTAACGTTTAAGAACCTTTACACTTGCAGATGGATTGATTTCATCAGCCATTTGTTCTGGCCCTTTCAGAGATGAAGAAAGGCTGATTCCTAATGACATACTACTCACACACCTGCAGAAGCTTAAGTGGCCTCTGAGCTTATTATTTTAACTGAATAATCTCAAGTGTATTATCTGTTTCTTACATAAGGTTTGAGGAAACGGCAAGGAGCTAGATTCAATTATTCATTCAACAAACATCTGAGGGCTTTTTATGTGTAAGACTCAATGTCAGACCTGGGACACAAAGCCAAATATGACCCAGGCCCTGCCATCCTAAAGTGAACAGTCTGTTAGGGAGATGAACACACAGACATCAGAACAAACGCACATTCTGGAAGTGTCTGCAAAGCATGAGGCAATGATAATAAGAGCATCTACTGACATAGCACGCTACAAAAAGCGTTCACATGTTGCCTAGTGTTATCTTCACAATAACTATATGGGGTAGGCAGGTAAGATGTTTTTATCACCCCCATTTCACGGGTAACCTGCGAGATTCATGGTCAAGAAACTTGAAGCTGGGGCCGGCCCTGTTGCATAGCGGTTAAGTGTGCGCGCTCCGCTGCTGGCAGCCCGGGTTCAGATCCCGGAGCTCACTGACGCACCACGCGTCAGGCCATGCTGTGGCGGCGTCCCACATAAAGTGGAGGAAGATGGGCATGGATGTTAGCTCAGGGCTGATCTTCCTCACACACACAAAAAAAAAACAAAAGGAACTTGAAGCTGGTAAGTAGTTGACCAGGAGCTTTCTTGAATGTTTTCAGAGGTAACAAACTTTCATCTTGTGAAGATGGATTTAACTTTAGAAATAAATCAAAAGCTAATTAAGTGTTAAGTCTAGTGAGTAGGATAAAAAGTCAGATTGGGTAGTGCTTATTCTGAAATCCAAAATTTAAAAAACACTACTATAAAGGCAAAGAATAATTATTTGTGTGGCTCCCAGGCTAGCCTTTACAGCAATTCCAGAAGAGAAGTTCCAAAAATGTCTTGAGCAATGTGGGAGGCTCTTTGGGAAAAGGCACCTCTCTTTTAGGTGAACACTTGCTTAAAAAAGAAAGGCAATTATTTTTCACTGTAAATTTTATCCCCTATTGCCTTTAATCATCACTTTCTGGAATTAGTCCCAGTTTCTCCTTATACTTCCTAAAATGAGGATGCTAGGTAGGGACACCCTACTCAGCTGGAGGTCCAAGACGGGCAGAGCCAAGGGCCCATGGCCTGTCCCTGTAAAGAGCGGATATCTGGCAATCTCCTCTCAGGCATCAAATTACTAAGGAGTGCCTTGTGGTTGATAATGATATCCAGGTCTTTTCTGATATATATATTTTCCAAAAATGCAAGTCTAGCCATGAAAACTCTCCTGTTTTAAATCCTTCAGTGGCTCCCCATCGTCTACACAATGAAACCCAAATTTCTTATGTGGCCTCTATGATTTGGCTTTTGTTCCCCTCTCCAAGCTCCCACGTCACCTTCCTCCACCTCATCTTATGCTCCAGACATCCTGAATGACTTGCAGTTTCCTGAACAAAACCTGCTCTCTCCTGCCTCCTTGCTGCCTCTCTATGGTGATACACTTCTCCCCTCCCTCCTATTAGCTGAGGGGTCATCCCCTCTGGGAACCAGTCCCTGATTCCTCTCCTGGCTGTCCTGCTCTTTTCCTAGTAGGGTTAAGGCCCTCTTCTGAACATATCTCTAGTTTACTCTCCCTCATAGACTGCAGTTGGCTCTGTTTTATTGGCCTTTATACCAGCACTGGTCATCAATACTTGGCAAGAAGAATGCCCTCAATAAACGTTCATTGAATAAATAAATGTTTCTGGGTAGCCAGTCATCTTTAAAACCTTTGGCTAGAATTCTAGTCTTGTTCACCTTTCTTCTTGATAGTGTTAACACATAATTCCAAATTATTTAGCAATTATGTTTATAAACGCTTGAGTTTTCCAGTAAGTAACTATCCTCTCAAACTCCACAATACCAGAGAAAAGGCTAATACTCAAAAAGCGAAAACAAAGTATTTCCACCACCACCAACTTTATGCTATGAAAATCTAACAGTTATCTTTCTCAAATGGGCCAGGTAAACTGCCTAATGATTGACATTTGTCTTCTGTAGTCTTAGTCTCTGAGGTATGAGGTGGGGGGAAATGCACATGTTGTCTTTAGACAGCGTTCCTCTACTTGGGTTGAAAGGCCTTGCCGTTCTTTGTGAAACTTTGTCATCCACGTAATTTATCTTTAGTATACTGTGTTGACAGCTTCCATTTCTCTGTTAAGTTAGAATTCTTAAGAAATCCAACTAAATAACTCCTGGTTATTACTTATCATTCTATGGGACTATGGATCAGAAACTTAAAATGATCTGGTTTAAGGTTTTTTTGAAGGGAGGGCTTGAAAGGAGACTTGTATCTGAAAAGGAAAAACAAGTCTTTTTTGTTTTTGAAGAAAAATTTCAGCAAGACAAAACAATTTTTAAGTTTAGCCTACATTTGAGTCTTTGAAAGGACCACACCCTGCTCTGTATCATAGACGGGCTGCGGCATACTTTTGTCCATGTCACTTCTCTGGAATGCCCTACCACGTCCTTCCCACTGCTTTATGTCCCCTGTCGTTTCAAAGCCCAGTTTAATTCCCATTTCTTCCTAAGAATTTTCTCTGACTGCCCTGGGCCTCAGAACCTGCTCTTGCCTTTGAATTTCTGTAACATTTTCTTCAGAAGCTTTTGTGGACTGCAGTCAGAAGACCTGGGTTTGAGTTACAATCCAGTCACTAAATATTTCTGTAGCAAAGTCACATTGCTTGTCACAGGCCTCTGTTTCCTCATCTGTGAAAAGGGAATGGTAATATGCACTCTATCTACCTCACATAGTTAGAATGAGGTTCAAACATCATGCCTGCAAAAGTGTGGTCTAAACACTTATTATCATATTTCAATTTATTTTGCACTTTGTGTGTATGTGTGTTACATACAAACTGTGATTGTATAAATATCATTTTTATAAAATTCTATTATACTGCATAGCCTTTTTCATGTGTTTTCAAGTACATTATCATACACACATAACTTATTGATCCTACCTAACTTTGGAATCTTATATGTATATTTTAAAATATGTCCCTTCTATCCTAGATCACAAGCCATTCAAAGGGCAGAAACTGTTTATAATATCAAAGAATTATAGAAATTTTATTTTATTTTTATAAATTTCATAGTATGATTACCACATATTCACTGTTTTTGTGTGTTTTTCCTTTGTGCAAAGTAAAACAATCCTGAGAGGCAAAAAGAAAAAACAAAAACAATTTCCTGTAGAGCCAGCCCTGATGGTCTAAAGGTTTGGTGCCCTCACTGCTTCAGTGGCCCAGGTTTGCTTCCCAGTCGTGGAACTACACCACCTGCCTGTCAGTTGCCATGCTGCGACAGCAGCTCACATAGAAGAACTAGAAGGACTTACAACTAGGATATCCAACCATGCACTGGGGCTTTAGGGAGGGAAAAAAAACAGGAAGATTGGCAACAGATGTTAGCTCAGGGCGAATTCTTCCCTGCAAAAAAAAACCACACACACACAAAAACCCAACAAAAAAACCCAATTCCCTGTAACTCCATGGCTTATCAATAACTACTGTAAACATATAAGCACATCACTTCCTGCACTTTTTCCTATGCATGTCTATGCATGCATGTATGTATGTATACCTGCATGTGTATATATATATATGTATTTGAAGGAATCATAATGCATATATCTGGTAATTTGCTTTTCAAACCCAACTATACCACAAACATCTTTTTACATGAATAACTACACTTCTACATCATTTTATTCATTGTCTAGCATGTGATCCTAGAGATAATTTACAATCAACCCCATATTGTAGGATTCTTAGGCTTGTTTAAATTTTGACATTTATAAACAATGCTGTGAATAATATCTATGTGAATAATAAATATTTGGATTTTTAAATGTGTACAAAACATCTTTTTTTTTTTTTTTCTGGCCTGGTTCAGCAATCTTTCTTTTGGTAGCATAGTTCTTTTCCTTTCAGAAATACCCTTCCCCACTCTTACTGCATGTGGTTGGAGTGGGATGACACCCCCCGTCCCTGTTCCAGGAAGTGGACACATGGTATAGGCCCACCCAGAATAACCAGTGATTAGATCAAGGCCAAACAAAATTGGCTCAAGGACTTTTTCTAGAGCTACTGAGTTGGCCATAATGGAAACGTAAGTCTAGAGCTTCTGGAGGCCATCTTTGCCACTCCCTCAGAGAAGCCTGCCTAGGGATGAGGCCAACAGAGAGGAAAATGGAGCCAGGAGACAGAAAAAAGAGAGATTCCTGACACTGTTTGAACTCTGATCCAGCCATGCCCTACCTCTATTCCTTAAGCTTCCCATGCCAAAAAATTCCCCATTTTTCACTTAAGACATTTCTATCATTTGTAATAGAGAATCTTTACTAATGATTAGGATAAATTCCTACAAGTAGAATTCTTAGGACAAAGATTTGTACATTTTTAAGGTACTTCATACATATGATATAACCTCTCTTCAGAAACGATATACCAATTCACACTCTCATCAGCAGAGTGCCTTATTTTGCTTTGATTAATAGTTAGATTGATTTTGTTTTCATTTTTTCCCCCATGATTTTGGCTATTTGTATTTTTTCTTTTGTGATATGTATGTTTGTATCCTTTGCCCATTTTTAAAAAAAATGGCACATTCATATTTTCCTTATTTGTGAGAATTCTTAATATATTAAGAATGTAAATCCTTTTTCATCATATAAATTGCAAATATCTTTTCTAGCTTGTCATTTGTTCTTTAATTTTGTTTTTTGTGGAGTTTCACCTACCTATCTCCTTTCTTCCTCCTCCCATCCCTCCCTTTTTTCCTTCTTTCCTCCCTTCCGTAGAACTTTACAATTTTTTATATAGTCATAGTGAGAGTCTCTTCCATTATGGTCTCCATCTTTAAAGTCATATGTAATAAGTCTTTCCTCAAATTAAGACCATGTAAATATCCACCTATATTTTCTTCTAGTACTTTTACAGTTCTTTTTTTCACTTGTTAATCTTTTATCAATTTAGACATTTCTTTTAGTATACTGAGTCAGATAAGTTCTAATTTAATTATTTTCCCCAAATGGCTAACTAGTTGTCCCAACTTCGTTTTTTAAATAATCCACCCTGTACAGTATCCCATTACTTTAATTATTGTAATTTTGGCATCTGACTGGGAAAGACCATTACTCTCTTACTCTTTTAACAAAGTATTTCTCAAAATTTATTTATTTTTAAGTTGATTTCATTTTTAGAAGAGGTTTAGATTTACAGAAAAATTGAGCAGATAGTACAGAGAGATCCCTTGTACTCCCAAACCAACTTTCTCTATTATTACCATCTTATATTAGTATGGTACGTTTGTTACACTTAATGAACTAATACTGACATCCTATTATTAGTAAAGTTCACAGTTTATTTAGATTTCCTTAGTATTATAGACTCGACTAGATTGTGTTCCCCTCAAATTCGTATGTTGAAGCCCTAACTCCCAATGTGGTGGTATTTGTGGATAGGGCCTTTAAGGAGGTAATTAAGATTAGATGAGGTCATAAGAGGGGAGCCCTAATCTCAGAGAACTGATGTCCTTAAAAGAAGAGGAAGAGACACTAGGAGCATGTGCACACAGAGAAAAGGCCATGCGAGGACACAGCAAGAAGGTGGCTGTCTACGAGCCAAGGAGAGAGGTCTCACCAGAAATCAATCCTGCCGGCACTTTGATCTTGGACTTCTAGCATGTAGAACTACGAGAAAATAGATTTCCGTTGTAATAAGCCACCCAGTCTGTGGTATTTTGTTATGGTAGCCCCAGGAGACTAATCCACTTCACTTTTACCTAACGTCTTTTTTCTGTTCCAGGATCCCATTCAGGATACCGCATTACATTAGATGTCATGTCTCCTTAGGCTATTCTTAGCCGTGGCAATTTCTCAGAATTTCCTTGTGTTTGATCACTTTGACAGTTATAAGGAGTACTGGTTGTGTATTTTGTAGGATGCCCTGCTATCGGCATTTGTCTGATGTTCTTCTCTTGATAAGACTGAGCTTGTGGGTATTTGGGAGAAAGGCCATGACGTAAAGTGAAAGTTTCATTACATCATATCAAGGGTACGTACTATCAACATGATTTACGATGTTGATGTTGACCTTGATCACCTTGTTGAGGTAGTGCCTGTCAGCTTTCTCCACTGTAAAGTTACTCTTTTTTTTTCTGCTTTCCATGTTGTACTCTTTGGAGGAAGTCACTATGCGTAGCTCACACCTAAGGAGTGAGGAGTTATGTTTCCCTACTGTTTTTATTAAAAAATTTCTTGGCTATTTTTGCTTGCATGTTTCTCTCCCTCCTTCTACTGGTATTTTTATTTGCATAAAAATAGGTTTGTGGAATAATTTTGAGATACTTTGTTTTTTGTTAAAAATTAAGCATTTTAGAAGCACAGTATACTTATCTATTTATCCCTATAATAGGTTGTAGTTTTCTTAATTTAAAAAAATTATGTTTTCTAAGTGGTTTTTTTCAGAGCAACTACTGATTTTTGTGCATTTATTTTGTATCTGGCCACAAGACTGAACTCTTAGAACTTTAGATAGCTTTAGATTTTTTAGATCTGCAAATAACTTGGTTTCCTCCATTTCATTTTACAGATAAGCAACTGAAGAGAAGCTATTGTAGTTATTTACCAAGCTGAAGCCTGATTCCCAGTTCATAGGCTACAAAATTTGGAAGCCTAAATATGACTGATATTTTTATAGGTACTTTTGCTGCTAATGAAAAATAAAGACCAAAATAATTTCTGGAAAATTTGGGTAACTGTGCTAACAAACATTTGGTACTTATTATAATTTTAATAAAGTACAAGTAATACAAAAATCACAAGCTTTTAGATTCACTTCATATAAACTAATCACAACTAGTCATACAGAGAATAATGACATTATCAACCCCAAATATCACAACTATTTTTTCTTCTATGATTCTCAGTTCACTTTTGATACTGTTTAAAATACAAATAGCAATTTTGTTTAAAAATTTTGATATTATCCTATGATTTCTAGAATATATTTAAAAACATCAACTGGATGATTCTTTCATTTCTGTATTTTAACTATCAAAATGTAATATTTAGGTCAAAACCTGATGAATTTTTAATTTTAGGATTTTTCTCCATCACTGATTACAAGTAACTTAGGGTTCCTCTTTTCACAAATGTTCAAAGCTTCTTTAGGAATTAAGAAGTTAAAGGGTTAAAGTACCAGCACCTATGGAAAAAGAAGCATTAATCTTTTTTCAACATGAAGTAGATAGTAGAGATCACAGTATTTCATATGACGAGACAGACAGACAGACAAAACGTGAATGAGTCCAGAGATCAAAGTATGTAAAAAAAACAGTCCAGGAAAATGATGTCACTGGCATTCTTCATGTCCAGCAGAGCAGGGCGGCACAGGACAGAGATAAGTGTGAGAAACAGAAGAGGCTGAAGAAGAGAAAGAAAGGAGGAAGAGTAAAGAGGAAAGAAGACTCAAAATGGGAAACAGAAACAGTGCCTTAAAGGAAGCAGAGAAAAATGCAAACAAAAATAGCCAAAACTCAGAAGGGAGGTTTAAAAATTGACAGTAGGAGAAAAATAGGAACAAAAACTTAAAAATATTTGAACAAACAAAAATAAGTATAGGAAAATAGAGCAAAGAGGAAAATAGACACTGGGCTTCGAAAAAAGAAAATAAAGATGAAAACCAGTGGATTTTCTTTTACTGTTCACCATTAACATGGGAAAACCTCCTTTGTTCTGAACTTGAAATGAAGGCTAATATTTCTCTCTCAATTTGAGGTTTTGAAAAGCTAACTCTTAAAAATGCCCTTTGTTTCCCTTAGTTAAAACGAAAAAAATCCCCATAGAGTATCTTTAATAAGTATTGAGTATTGTTGGAGCACATGTGAAAGATGTAATTTTTAAAATATCTTCAGCAACATGGGAATGCACAGTTTCTCAGCTTTCTTGCCTATCTAACATGCTTCACACTCAGCAGGACACAGGTGGAAAGATTTAAGAGACTTTCCAGAAGAAATCTGTAATATGCATTCTTACACCTGCCCTGGGGTTTAACCAACTGCTCAGCCAATAACATTTAATCTACGGCCAGTGAACTAACAAAACAACATAGGGAAGATAGAGTTCCCAATCAAATAGGCCTGGTAAGCAGCTGGGGTACATGGCTATCTGCCCATCTCTCTCAAAACAAATCCATGAACAAAGCAAGCTTCCCTAATGTGATAGAAACTTATCTCAAGGCAAACTGTATGAAAACACAGAGTCAATACAGAAGAGTTTTCTTCATCCAGAAGAAAAAGGCAGAAAAAGAGGTGATTTCAGGGATTGGATAGAGGGCTTAAAGTAAAATAATCACCTTTCCAGGGTCAGCAACTCTGACAAGAACCCACTTAGAAAGAACCGCACTTGTCTTCTGTAGCATTATTTATAGTCCTGTATAAAATGAACACTGACTAGGGAACCTGGTCTATAATCATATTCCTTCTTGCTTCATTTTATCTCTACCTTAGAACTTGGCTAAGAGAGTAGAATGGAAAAAAAACATTTACATTGCACTGAGCTAATAATTCTATCCTCTCCAAAGCGATGATATTCTTTTGCTTTATATTTAAATTGTATTTACAATTGATGATCCTCCCCTTTTCTTTTTAGTACTAGCCTCAAGAAAAAAAAATTTCATTAATGAAGCATTACTATTCACTGTCAAAATATTAATTCTCAAATTTATTTTATCTCAGAATGTTAAGAATTATGATAGAAGCTAAAGTTAACCACTGCAATTTACTACGGGTTAATTAAGAAAAGGTCACTGTTAAACATAGACATGGTATAAATTCCAGTTATCATCTTGACAGATCTACTGACAGTAGTCAAATACAGAGAAATAAATTAAAAATATCAATGACAACATCGAAGATGAGAACAACAAAACATTTATTGAGCACTGATTGTTCCAGACACCCTGCTAAATCCTTTAAAAACAGTATCTCATTTAATCCACAAACTAACCTACCAGGAAGGTACTATTATTATCCCCAGTTTACACTTTAAGGAACAGGGTTAGAAAGGTTATATAATTTGCCCGAGATCACACAGCTAGTAAATTTCCAAGCTAGGATTCAAATTCAGGTCTGACTCCAAATCCCATGCTCATAACTACTCTACTATTTATACTCCTGTGAAAAATTATGGGTAAATGTGGCAGGAACTTCTTGTTCAAGTTAAATAAACTTTTTAATAACTTTCTGAATTTTAATTCTTCAAATAATACACGGATTATAATATTAGGGATATGGACTTAATATCTCCCATGATTTAAAGGGGGCCAGACAATTTTTGACTGAGAGTTAATAAAGTCCTGAAGTCACTTGTTTGGGCTTATTACTACAGTTTAAAACAACAATAAGAACACATCTTTATTAGAAAATATGGAAAATACGCAGGCTAGCTCAGTTAGAGAAAGCGTTGCAAAAGAAAATCACAAACAAGAGATAATGTCTTTGAAAACAAATAGAATCAAACTATTGAGCCAAGCATGATCAGCTACTTCGGAGATCTACTACTTCCTAGCTATGAAATCTTGACCAAAGTTACTTAACCTTTCTGAGCCTCAGATTCTTCCCATATAATTCTTCCCATATAATTCTTCCCATATAACTCCATATAATTTGGGCATAAGAACAATATCTAGTTTATAGGTTTAAAACAGACTGGTGCTTTGTAAATGTTCAGTAAAACTTAGGTTCACACTATAACTTTTATTTCTACTAAAAAACAGCTCAAGCCCAACATTTTATTCATCATGGTCAACTGAATTATCTGCACACAAAGAATAGAACATAATTATTACTTTTTTTTTTTTGTGAGGAAGATCAGCCTTGAGCTAACATCCATGCCAATCTTCCTCTTTTTGCTGAGGAAGACTGGCTCTGAGCTAACATCCATGCCCATCTTCCTCCACGTTATGTGGGACACCACCACAGCATGGCCTGACAAGCGGTGTGTCAGTGCGCGCCTGAGATCCGAACCCGGGCTGCCAGCAGCAGAGCGCACGCACTTAACTGCTACGCCATGGGGCTGGCCCACATTATTATTACTTTTAACTTGATTATCTGCATTAATACCAGAAAGGAGAAGGGATACTAATAATTCAAAATGGCAGGTAGTAGAAAGATTATTAATGAATGTCTTTGGAAGGGGATTTTGTGGCTTGCATTTATACACGGCCATCCTAGATGTCCTGGGGATTCACATCATGTAAAATAAAAGTGAGATGTCTACTCTATGACTTTGTTAATACTTTGTGCTTTTGTTCAGCACTGGGGAGATGGGAAAAATTCTGATCAAACTTCTCATAAAAACATTTATATACCTATACCAGAAAATGGCAATCAAATATCCTAGATTTTGTTCTTTTTTATTCCTCATGCTATTTATTTTCCACATGCAATCTTTTCCATTACTTTGAAGGTAGGGAGTTTGTCTAAAGACTGATTATTTCCTTCTTGGCACTGAGGCCGCAATTTAGGTAGTGGCCACCTGTTAAATAATGGGGCCTTTTTAATGATTCCATGGTCAATTGGAATCATTGTCTAAGCTTTTTCCAGGTGTGGTTAACTAAAAGAAAATAAGAATGTAGCACATTATCCAGTTGCTTAAGCTTTTAAAGTAAAAATATAAATGTTGAACAATAAAGGTCCAATTTGCTTGCCAGATATTAAATAATTCAGCAGTGAGGTACCGACACAGGAATAGACAGAAAAATCCACGTAAGATAATGAAACTGACCCCAAAATATACATAAGACATTACTCTATGATAAAGGACATGTTTAATATCCGTGGGGGAAACACAGGATTATTCAATTGTAGTGGTTAACAATTTAGAAAAAAATAAAGTTACAACATTAACCTAATATAATACACCCAATCAATTCCAAGTGGATTAAAGATGTAAATTAAGAATAAAAATAAAATCATAAAAATACCAGAGAACTGGTAACTAGGTATTTATATAAGCCTGGGATTATGAAGACCTAAAGAATGACACTGGCCAGAAAACATGAAGAAAAAGATTGCCAGATTTGGTAACGCAAATTTAAAACTCCATGTTAAAAACAAAACAAAACAAAACAAAAACCTCCATAAACAAATGTTAAGGCAATGACAAACTGGAAAAATATTTAAAACAGAAAATAATATCCTTAATATTTAAGAGCTTTTGTAAATCAACAAGAAATATATAATCATATTAGATTATACAATTAACAACCACTATCACAACAAAAATAAAAGTGGCCAATTAGCATATTTAAAAAGTTCAACTTTACCAGTAAACAAAGAAATATAAAATAATACAAAGCAGAAACTGGCAAACATTAATATATCTACATCTATTATCTGTGATATATTGTAACACATATATACTCAAATAAGACCTACAGTAAGGAGAAACCAGCAACTTCATATATTGCTGGTACAGGTATAAATGATTCAACTTTCAAGAATGCAATCTAGCAGAAATGTTATCAAAGGCATACCTGAGCTGAGAGAAATCAGAGAGTGGTTGGGGGGAGGGGACTGGCCAGAAGGGGCATGAGGGAACTTTTCTGGGGTAATGTAACTGTTCTATATCTTGTTTTGGTGGTGTTTACATGAGTGTATACAATTGTCAAAATTCGTCAAAGTGAACAGGTGAGAACTGTACATTTTCTGTTTAAACTATACCTCAATTAAAATGTTATAATAAAAACATACTTGACTCAGCAGTTTCACTTCCTTTAGCTTAAGGAAATAACAGTGGATTTACAAAATATTTAACTGCTGGATAATTCACTGATGAAAGGCTTATAATGAAAAACTGGATGAATTTTTCCATTCTTGGGAAAAGTGTGTGTGTGTATACACAAAAGCATTAATGATGATTATCTGTGGCATATGAAATTACTAGAAGTTTTTTCTTTTTCCATGTTTTATAGATTGAACATGTATTATAAACACAAATTAGGTTATTTGAAACATCAATATGACAATTAGTATTAATTTCATCTAGTAAGTCTACGAAAGAAAATGACATTGTTTAAAACTGCCTTTAAAGAAACACAAACAACAATGTACAAATTATGCATCTTCTTTCACTAAATTTCACCTAGAATCTTACTACTTGGGTTTTTCTATCCTGCTTTAAGCATGATTGAACTTTCAGATATGGTTAAAGTATCAGAGCGCTTGTTGATAATTTCTTGATTGCCTGTGTACAATGACAACTTTCATTTTGTATTGGCTTTGTGGCTATCTGTAATAACCACTGTGAAATGACTTTATTACTACACTGTGCTAATCCCAAGGACCTTTGCTCCTTAAAATTTCTTTCTAGTAGAAATAAACTACTTATGCCTACACAGCTTTTCTCTGTTCCAAAACGCTATCTGCTAGGAAAAAAAAGAAAAAAAGATTCTGGAGAGAGTCCACAATCTATGACTACATATTCTCAGCATAGAAAAGGTAAGCTTGTCCACTCTCCTCCTCTTTCTTTATGAATGCTAAATTTACATTAGCTAAACTCTGCAAGCCTCAGCATTTTATAATCTGAATTCGGCTAAAGAACCTGCCTTACTATATTTTCATCCATTTCTCAACAGATTTTAAAATAGAACCATTGAGTACTACTAGCAAATTTACTGAATATATCTACATTCTCTCTAGGTCACAGATAACATAAGTGAAGTAAATTAACATTAGCCTTTTCTTTAGATGTTATTTTTCTTTGAGGTTATTACATCGAGAGGACAGTATAACTAACAGTTTGCCAATTTAATTTAGAACATTGAGCTTGTGCTGCTTGAGTAATTTGCTAGACCTTACCAACACTACCCCAGGACCACGCACCCTCCTCCTTCTCACACCTCGTATTTGCTGAACATTTCCTAAGAGGGTCAGGCACTATGCTGACCACTTTACATGAATTATCTCATTTAATTCTAATAATAACTCTGAGGTAGGTATTGTTAGCTTCACTTTACAGGTGAAGAAATCGAGGCTTGCAAGAGGGGCTGCTTGCTCAGGTCATTCAGCAGTCATTGTCAGAGCAGGGATTTGAACCCAGGCAGCCTGATTTAACAGCCCACTGTATAATTAGGAGATAATTCAATATCTGGGATCACAGAGAATTCCATGATGGTGCATTTCTTAAAGGAATGTGGAAAGTATTCCAAAGATGAGAATGGGTGATATATGCTATAACCAGCTCCAGAAGACAGATATTATCTGAAGAATCAAAAGTCTCTGAAAGTCAAGGTGAATTTTTTTCCTCATCCTACTGATTATTACTTCATATTGAAAGCACCGTTGGTAGAAGCTGGTATTCTGGAAGCAACAAGGGCTCTTAAGTGTGACCAAAACCTCGTCATTTATTACTGTGTGATCTTGGGCAAATAACCTAATTTCTTTGAGCCTCAGTTTCCTCATTTATAAAATTGGAATAATACTAATTATCTGATGGTGTTGTAAGAAACAAATCCACCACAGCTGGTCCCTAGCCTCTGAGCCGTATGAGGCTCTTATGCGAGTTAAGATAGCATCAAGGTCCTAGCAGGGTGCCTGAAATATAGCACATGCAAATATCTGCTTCAAGAATGAACTGGTGGGACCCAGGGCCACCTTTATCTCCTATGACCAGTAGAAGAGTAAGAGTAAAAAAAGCATAAAAAGGATGTATATTTACTTTAAAGTCAAGTATAAGTGACTTCTACTCTGTCAGTTATTTTGTATAATCTTATTAATTAATCTGAATAACTGATAATTGGCTAAAAATATACTTCACAAGTGGTTTTAAAAGAAGTGACGAGAGGGGGCGGAGTCAAGATGGCGGCGTAGGCAGACTCTGAACTCACCTCCTCCCGTGGACACAGCCAATTTACAACTACTCGTGGAAAAATTACCCCTGAGACAGAACTGAAAACTGGATAAGAGGAACTCCTGCAACAACGGACAATCCTAACTGGGGTAGAAGAGGCAGAGACTCCCTTCTGGAGAGGAAAAACGCCACATTCACAAGCCGCCAGCTTCACGGCCGCCGGGAGCAGCTCACAGGTACGCAGCCTCCCTGGAGGCGCGGGGCCCTGAGCCGGGGAGCGCCCCCGCTGTGGGCATTTTGTGGACCCAGCACAATTGAGACCAGCAGCATAATATCTGACTTTGCCTGCTACTAAAGCATTGGGTAGCACCCCCAGAAAACCCGGTTCACAAAGAAAATAAAACTGGCTCTTAAAGGGCCCGTGCACAAACTCACCCGTTCCAGAAAGCATCCTAAAATCACCAGAAAGAAAGGTGCACAGTGCTTGGTGACAAGAGATTCACCTAATAGGCCCTGAGTGCATCTCGGTGAGGGGTGAGACCTCTCCAGGGGCTGGGACATTGGCGGCGGCCATTGTTGTGGCCTGGGGTGAGGGTGCGGTGACAGACGGCAATGGAGGTCTGCCTGTGGCCTGCTAGCCCAGGGTCTGCTCCACCCGCTAGAGCGCCGATCTAATCCAGCTCAGCCAGGGCAGGCAGCCCACCCTAGAGACTAGCCCCACCCAACAACAAGCCCTCAGGCAACGTGTGGGCCTGCATAGATTGGTGACTGGATTCTCTGCAGCCTGGCAACTGAGCTGACTTGAGCGGGGCAGGGTGTGCACAAGGAGCGGGTGGAGAGTGTCGGGCGATGGCAGAGTGTGTGGGGCTCCCGCCCTGGAGAGACTGGGTCCACTTGGGGAGGTCGGGGCACTCACACGGGGCAGGACTGTGTTGACTGTGAGTGTGGACCTGTGGGCGGCAGGGCTTCTCAGCCGCAGAAGACTTGTGCTTCTCAAAGACCCACATAGGAGGTTTGCTCCACCTTCCAAAACCTGAAACAATTGGGTGCTCCTGTGCCTGAGGCCAGCCCCACCCAGCTGCAATCCTCAGAGAGCTGACAAGAGACCTAATAGGCTAGAGGCTTACAGCAATTGTAAGGCCCTGAGCCTAACAACCTGCTACGGTGGGGGCCTACTCACTTAAAAGAAATACTGCAACACAAATGTGGTATTAGAACTTGCAGCCAACTGTGCTGGGGCTCCCCACACCTGATAAAGAGACTGAAGGGCCCACAACAACTACAAGCAGCTGAGCATTACAACAGCTGGCCAGGAGCATAACTCAGCCTCCCTGGGCGCCTACAGGAGAGCAAACAGGCCGCAGCAGAAGGATACACATACCCCACATAGGGGTCACCCCTGGAATATTGAGAACTGAGGGAAGCACACTGGAAGCCTCCTAAGCCATCACTTACATAAGGTCACCTATCCAAGAGCAGGAGACGTAGCTGACCTACCTAATACGTAGACACAAGCACAGGGAAAGAGGCAAAATGAAGAGGCAAAGAATACATTCCAAGTAAGGGAACAGGACAAAACCCCAGAAAAGGAACTTAGTGAAACAGAAATGAGCAACCTACCCGACAGAGAGTTCAAACTAAGAGTGTTAAGGATGCTCACTGATCTGGGGAGAAGAATAGATGGACTCAGTGAGAATGTCAAGAAAGAAATGGAAGATATAAAAAGAACCAATCAGAAATGAAGAATACAATACTGGAAATGAAAAACTCATTAGAGGGACTCAAAAGCAGAGTAGAGGATACAGAAGAACGGATCTGTGAGCTGGAAGAAAGACTAGAAGAAATTACCCAAGGTGAACAGGTAAAAGAGAAAAGAATTAAAAAGAGTGAGGACAGTCTAAGGGACCTCTGGGACAACATCAAGCGCACTAACATCCGTGTTATAGGTGTCCCGGAAGGAGAAGAGCGAGACAAGGGGGCAGAGAATCTATTTCAAGAAATAATAGATGAAAACTTCCCTAACCTAAGGAAGGAAACAGACATCCAGGTACAGGAGGCACAGAGAGCCCCAAACAAGATAAACCCAAAGAGGCCCACACCAAGACACATCATAATCAAAATGTCCAGAATTAAAGATAAAGAGAGAATCCTAAAAGCCGCAAGAGAATGTCAAGTTACATACAAAGGAAACCCCATAAGGCTATCAGCTGACTTCTCAGCAGAAACCTTACAGGCTAGAAGAGAATGGCATGATATATTTAAAGTGCTAAAAGGAAAAACTTACAGCCAAGAATACTCTACCCCGCAAGGTAATCGATCAAAATGGAAGGAGAGATCAAAATTCTCCCAGATAAGCAAACATTAAAGGAGTTTGTCACCAAGAAACCAGTGTTACAAGAAATGTTAAAGGGACTGATTTAAGGGGAAAAGAGAAGACCACAAATAGGAAAAATTATCTATTTCCACGATTAGAACGTAATGGATACAAATGCACAAAAAGAGGTTGGATATGATATCAAAAACATAAAAGGAGGGAGGAGGGTGGTTAAAGCGTACTGCTACCAGACAGAGGTCAACCTAAAGTGACCATCAATTCTGTATAGAAGAAGTAAGGAACAGAGAAGGACTACTAAAACACTGAGGAAAAAAAAAAAGTTAAAAATGGCAGTAAGTACATACTTATCAATAGCTACTTTAAATGTCAATGGACTAAATGCTCCAATTAAAAGGCATAGGGTGGCTGACTGGATAAAAACAAGACCCATATATATGCTGCATACAAGAGACACACTTCAGACCTAAAGACACTCACAAACTGAAAGTGAAGGGATGGAAAAAGATACTCCACGCAAATGGCAATGAAAAGAAAGCTGGGGTAGCAGTACTCATATCAGACAAAATAGACTTTAAAACAAAAACTGTAAAACGAGACAAAGAAGGGCATTACATAATGATCAAGGGAACAATCCAACAAGAGGATATAACACTTGTAAATATCTACGCACTCCAATGTAGGTGCACCTAAATATATAAAGCAATTATTAACAGACATAAAAACAGAAATAGACAGTAACACAATAATAGTAGGGACTTTAACACTCCACTTACACCAACGGATAGATCATCCAAACAGAAGATCAATAAGGAAACATTGGCCTTAAACGACACACTAGAACAGATGGACCTAGTAGATATATACAGAGCATTCCATCCAAAAACCGAAGAATACACGTTCTTTTCAAATGCACATGGAACGTTCTCCAGGATTGATCACATATTAGGCCACAAAACAAGTCTCCATAAATTTAAGAAGATTGAAATAATACCAAGCATCTTTTCTGACCACAAAGGTATGAAACTAGAAATCAACTATAGGAAGAAAATCAGAAAAGCCACAAATACATGGAGATTAAACAAAATGCTACTGAACAACGACTGGGTTAATGAAGAAATCAAAGAAGAAATCAAAAATACCTGGAGACAAATGAAAATGAAAATACGACATGCCAGAATTTATGGGATACAGCAAAAGCGGTTCTAAGAGGGAAGTTTATAGCAATACAGGCCTATCTCAACAAACAAGAAAAATCTCAAATAAACAATCTAACAATGCACCTAAAGGAACTGGAAAAAGAAGAACAAACAAAGCCCAAAATCAGTAGAAGAAGGGAAATAATAAAAATCAGAGCAGAAATAAATGAAATAGAGACCAAAAACAATAGAAAAATTAATAAAACCAAGAGCTGGTTCTTTGAAAAGATCAACAAAATAGACAAACCTTTAGCTAGACTCACCAAGAAAAAAAGAGAGAAGGCACAAATAAGTAAAATCAGAAATGAAAGAGGAGTGGTTACAACAGACACCTCAGAAATACAAAAGATTATAAGAGAATACTATGAAAAACTATATGCCAACCAATTCGACAATCTGGAAGAAATGGATAAATTCTTAGAATCATACAACCTTCCAAAACTGGATCAAGAAGAAGTAGAGAATTTGAATAGACCAATCACCAGTAAGGAGATAGAAACAGTAATCAAAAACCTCCCCAAATATAAAAGTCCAGGACCAGACGGCTTCCCTGGTGAATTCTACCAAACATTCAAAGAAGACTTAATACCTATCCTTCTCAAACTCTTCCAAAAACTTGAGGAGGGGGGGAAGCTCCCTAACTCATTCTACGAAGCTGACATTACCCTGATACCAAAACCAGACAAGGACAACACAAAAAGAAAATTACAGGCCAATATCACTGATGAACATCGATGCGAAAATCCTCAACAAAATACTAGCAAATCGCATACAACAATACGTTAAAAAGATTATACACCATGATCAAGTGGGATTTATTCCAGGGATGCAGGGATGGTTTAACATTCGCAAATCAATCAACGTAATACACCACATTAATAAAATGAAGAACAAAAATCACATGATCATCTCAATAGATGCAGAGAAAGCATTTGACAAGATCCAGCATCCATTTATGATAAAAACTCTGAATAAAATGGGTATAGAAGGAAAGTACCTCAACATAATAAAGACCATATATGAGAAACCCACAGCTAATATCATCCTCAATGGTGAAAAACTGAAAGCTATCCCTCTAAGAACAGGAACCAGACAAGGATGCCCACTGTCACCACTCCTATTTAACATAGTATTGGAAGTCCTAGCCAGAGCAATCAGGCAAGAGAAAGAAATAAAAGGGATCCAAATTGGAAAGGAAGAAGTGAAACTGTCACTATTTGCAGATGACATGATTTTATATATAGAAAACCCTAAAGAATCCACCAGAAAACTTTTAGAAGTAATAAACGAATATGGGAAAGTTGCAGGATACAAAATCAACATACAAAAATCAGTTGCATTTCTGTACACTAACAACGAAGTAGCAGAAAGAGAAATTAAGAATACCATCCCATTTACAATTGCAACAAAAAGAATAAAATACCTAGGAATAAACTTAACCAAAGAGGTGAAAGATCTGTACACCGAAAACTATAAAACATTTCTGAAAGAAATTGGAGAAGACACAAAGAAATGGAAAGATATTCCGTGCTCTTGGATTGGAAGAATTAACATAGTTAAGATGTCCATACTTCCTAAAGCCATCTATAGATTCAATGCAATCCCTATCAAAGTTCCAACAACATTTTTCACAGAAATAGAACAAAGAATCCTAAAATTTATATGGAACAACAAAAGACCCCGAATAGCTAAAGGAATCCTGAGAAAAAAGAACAAAGCTGGAGGTATCACACTCCCTGATTTCAAAATATACTACAAAGCTATAGTAACCAAAACAGCATGGTACTGGCACAAAAACAGACACACAGATCAATGGAATAGAATCGAAAGCCCAGAAATAAACCCATACATCTATGGACAGCTAATCTTTGACAAAGGAGCCAAGAACATACAATGGGGAAAAGAAAGTCTCTTCAACAAATGGTGTTGGGAAAACTGGATAGCCATATGCAAAAAAGTGAAAGTAGACCCTTACCTTACACCATACACAAAAATTAACTCCAAATGGATTAAAGACTTGAATGTAAGACCTGAAACTGTGAAAGTTCTAGAAGAAAACATAGGCAGTACGCTCTTCGACATCAGTCTTAGCAACATCTTTTCAAACACCACATCTGACCGGGCAAGAGAAACAATAGAAAAAATAAACAAATGGGACTACATCAAACTAAAAAGCTTCTGCACAGCAAAGGAAACCATCAACAAAACGAAAAGACAACCTAACAATTGGGAGAAGATATTTGCAAACCATACATCTGATAAGGGCTTAATCTCCAAAATATATAAAGAACTCATGCATCTCAACAACAAAAACTACCAACCCAATTAAAAATGGGCAAAAGACCTGAACAGACATTTCTCCAAAGAAGATATACAGATGGCCAACAGACACATGAAAAGATGTTCAAAATCACTAACTATCAGGGAAATGCAAATCAAAACTACAATGAGATATCACCTCACGCCCGTCAGAATGGCTATAATTAACAAGACAGGAAACAACATGTGTTGGAGAGGTTGTGGAGAGAAGGGAACTCTCATACACTGCTGGTGGGAGTGCAAACTGGTGCAGCCACTATGGAAAACAGTATGGAGATTCCTCAAAAATCAACGATAGAACTACCATATGATCCAGCTATTCCACTGTTGGGTATTTATCCAAAGAACTTGAAAACACCAATTTGCAAAGGTACATGCACCCCTGTGTTCATTGCAGCCTTATTCACGATAGCTAAGACTTGAAGCAACCTAAGTGCCCATCAAGGGACGAATGGATAAAAAGCTGTGGTATATATACACAATGGAATACTACTCAGCCATAAGAAACGATGAAATCCAGCCATTTGTGACAACATGGATGGACATTGAGGGCATGATGCAAAGTGAAATAAGTCAGAGGGAGAAGGTCAAATACCGTATGATTTCCTTCATTAAGTAGTAGATAATAACAACAATAAACAAACACATAGGGACAGAGATTGGATTGGTGGTTACCAGAGGAAGGGGGAGGGAGGAGGGTGAAAGGGATAATTGGGTATATGTGTGTGGTGATGGGTTGTAATTAGTATTTTGGTGGTGAACATGATGTAATCTATGCAGAAATAGAAGTACAATGATGTACACCTGAAATTTTTACAATGTTATAAACCAATGTTACTGCAATAAACAAAAAATTAAAAAAAAAAAAAAAAAAAAAAAAAAAGAAGTGACGAGATTTCACATTAAAGTAACTCTGCAGACATGCCAAAACAAAAAAGTCTGTGAAAATATAAATACTCCACACAAAAAAAGAATCTAGACACAGACCTTATGCCCTTCAAAAAATTAACTCAAAATGAATCACAGACTTAAATGTAAAATGCAAATTCATAAAACTCCTACAAGATAACATAGGAGAGAACCTACATGACCTTGGGTGTGGCGATGGCTTTGTAGATAGAACACCAAAGGTGTGATTCATGAAAGAAATAATGGGTAAGCTGGACTTCATTAAAATTAAAAACTTCTGCTCTGTGAGAAACAGTGTTAAGAGAATGAGAAGACAAGCCACAGACTGGGAGAAAATATTTGCAAAAGACACATCTGATAAAGGACTGTCATTCAAAATATACAAAGAACTCTTAAAACTCAACAATAAGAAAATGAACAACCTGACTAAAAAGTGGGCAAAAAACCTTATAAGACACCTCATCAAAGTAGATATACAGAGGGCAAATGGCATGTGAAAAGATGATCATCATCATAGGTCATTATGATGACAATTAGGGAATTGCAAATTAAAAAAACAATGGGATACTACTCCACACTATTAGAATGGCCAAAATCCAAAACACTGATAACACCAAATGCTGGTGAGGATGTGGAGCACCAGGAACTCTCATTGACTGCTGGTGAGAATACAAAATGGTACAGCCACTTTGGAAGACAGTTTCATAGGATCTTACAAAACTAGATATATTCTTACCATATGACATAGCAATCATGCTCCTTGGTATTTATCCAGAAACTTATGTCCACACAAAAACCTACACATGGATGTTTACAGAAGCTTTATTTATAATTGCCAAAACTTGGAAGCAACCAAGATGTCCTTTGGTAGGCAAATGAATAAACTGTGCTACATCCAGGCAATGGAATATTATTCAGTACTAAAAAGAAATGAGCTACGAAGCCATGAAAAGACATGGAGGAACCTTAAATGCACATTACTAAGGAAAAGGGGACAATCTGAAAAAGCTACATACTGTATGATTTCAACTATATGATATTCTGGAAAAGGCAAAACTATGGACACAGAAAAAAGATCGGTGGTTGCCAGGGTTAGGAGGAGAGGAAGGGATGAACAGGCAGAGCATAGGGAATTTTTACGGCAGTAAAACTATTCTGTATGTACTGTAATGATGGATACATGTCATTATACATGTCTGAACCCACAATAGAATATACAATACCACGAGTGAATTCTAGTGTAAACTATGGACTTTGAGTGATAACAATGTGTGAATGAGGGTTCATCAATCGTAACCAATGTACTGCTCTGGTGCGAGATGTTGATAGTTGGGATGGTTGTGTGTGTGTGTGTGTGTGTGCGCGCGCGCATGCGCGTGCGCAGGGGGAATATGGAAACTCTCTGTACTTTCTGCTTAATTTTGTTATAAACCTAAAACTGCTCTAAAAAAATAAAGTCTATTAAAAAAAAAGTCTGAAAAAGAAACCTCCCAGTGAAAGATGATTTCACTGGCAAATTCGACCGACTATTTAAAGAAGAAATAACACCACTTCTATATAATCTTTTTTTCAGAAAACAGAAGAGGAGGAAACATTTCCCAACACATTTTATGAGGCCAGCATTACCCTGATACCCCTAGCAGACAAAAATAGCAGAAGATGAAAAAACTATAAACCAGTATCCCTCGAACATAGACATAGGTATTGTTGTTAGTGCTGTCCAATCGATTCCCACTCCCAGCAACCCTGTGTACAGCAGAGCAGAACCTTACCTGCTCTTTTTGCACCATCCTCTAACCTTCTTGCTGCTATATCAGACAATGAGCTGCTGCTATTCATAGGGTTTTCATGGCCAAGTTTTTCAGAAGTGAGTGGCAGGTCCTTCTTCCTAGTCTGTCTAGTCTGGAAGCTCTGCTGAAACCTGCCCACCATAGATGACACTGGGTATTTGCAATTCAAGATTTGAAATTCAATGAGTATAATCTACACTATTAACAGTTAAAGAAGAAAAATGACATGATCATATCAATTAATGCAGAAAAGTATTTGACAAAATTTAACATCATCCATGTTAAAAACTCTCAGCAAACTAGATAGGGAACTTCCTAAGCATGATAAAGGGCATCTACAAAAAAACCTCCATATTAACATTGTACTTAACAATGAAAGACTGAATACTATTCTCCAACGATTGGAAACGAGGGAAGAATGCCCACTCTGACCACTCCTAATCTTCATACTGGAAGTCTTAGCTAGTGTAATAGGGCAAAAAAGAAATAAAAGGCCTACAGATTGAAAAGGAAGAAATAAAATGGTCTGTATTTACAGACAACATCATTATCTATGTAGAAAATCCAAGGAATCTTCAAACAAAACAAAACAAAAAATAAAAACAAAAACTTCCCGAAAAACCTAACCCCAAAAGCTCCTAGAATAGACAAGTGAGTTGAGCAAGGTTGCAGGATATGAGGTCAACATTTCAACATACAAAAATTAATCATATTTCTATGATGAACAATAGGGAACCAAAATGTAAAAAAAACCCCATTTACAATAGCTCCAAAAAAGGAGAAAAATACTCAAATATAAATCAAATGAAACATGTACAGGAAATGTATGCTGAAAACTACAAAATGCTGATGAAACAAAGGAAGGGAGACCTAAACAAATGGGGAGACATACGTGTTTATGAGTCGAAAACTCAACATCATAAAGCTGTCAAGTCTTCACAGATTGATTAATAAACTTAATGAAATTCAAATAAAAACTCAACCAGAAATTTTTTGATACAGATAAACTAATTCTAAAATTTATATGGCAAGGCAAAAGAACTAGAATAGCCAAAACAAGTCTGAAAAAAGAAGAATAAAGTTAGAGGAAACATACTACCTGACTTGAAAACTATAAAGTTATAGTGATCAAGATAGTGTGGTATTGGTGAAAGAATAAACACGTAGATTAATGGAACAGAATAGAAAGTCCAGGAAAAAGCCAACACAAATATAGGCAACTAATCTTTGACAAAGTTGCAAAGGCAGTTCAGTGGAGAAAGGATAGTGTTTATTAATAAACGGTATTGGAACAACTGGACAGCCATGGGAAGAAAATGAACCCCGACCTAAACTTCATACCTGATATAAAAATTTACTCAAAATGGATAACAGATCTAAATGTAAAATTATAAAACATTTAACACAAAAATTAGGGGAAAATCTATGTGACCTTAGGTTAGGCAAGGAGTTCTTAGACATGACCCCAAAAGCATGATTCATGAAAGAAAAATAAATCAATAAACTGGACTACATTAATATTAAATTTTTTTAACTCATTGAAAGATGCTTTTAATAAAATAAAAGTAATAAATAAAATAAAAAGTGAAAAATAATAAAATTTCAAAAAGCACTACAGTGTGGGAGAAAATATTTGCAAATCACATATCCAATAAAATACTTGTATCTAGATTATATAGAGAACTCTCAAAACTCAACAGTATGAAAAGAAACAACCTAATTAAAAAATGGGCAAAAGATTTAGACACTTCCCCAAAAGAAAATAGGGAAGGCAAACACATGATAGATTAAAAATTACTATTGAATGTTAGCTCAAAGCGGGTGTTCTTCAGCAAAAAGAGGAGGATTGGCATGGATGTTAGCTCAGGGCTGATCTTCCTCACCAAAAAAAAAAAAATTACTACTCATTGCTCACTGTAACAAGTGAAACAACCAAAAGACACTTAAATGAAAAGTTAATTACGTCTTCTCACCCTGCGCTTTTGTTCCTACTATCCCCAACCCCCTTCTCCAACACCTCAAGGGTAAGAATGCGGTGCGTATGCAAGCACTCTTTCCCTCAGGGGAGATCCTGATGCCCACAAAATCAACCAACATTGTTTGAGAGCCTATTGTATGCCAGGTACTGGATGAGGTACTATATGCACCAAAAAGCAACAAATTATTTAACTTAACTGTGCCTCAGTTCCCTCATGTGTAAAATGAGGATATTAATACCTATTCCATTGAGTTACTGGGCTGATCAAATGAGCTAAAACTTATAAAGTACTTAGAACTAATAAGACATTATTATTACAATAATCTTTTTGGAGAGACTAGGCACAAATAGACATAATATAACAACTTAAAAACTATAAATACAGTAAATATTATCAATATCCAAATGATATCTAAACTTCTAGAAACAAGGAGAACACTCTCTGTGAGGGGATTACAGAAATGAGGCATGAAAAATGGCTAGCATTTTGCTATGTGACAAGCAAGGGCAGAAGAAAGGGGGACTTTAGGCAAAGAAAACAGTTATGAGCAAATATTTGTGGGTGGGAAGGTACAAAGCGTGACTAATGGACAATGCACGGACAAGAAAGGCATCTTGGAGGAAGTAATATCAAAGCTAAAACCCAAAGAAAAAGTAAGCACTGGCCAGGAGAATCAAGGAGAAGGAGGGAGGGGAAGGGGGAGGTATTCTAGGTAAAGAGGCAGCATGTGCAAAGGCCCGAAAGAGAAGAGGATATAATGAGTTTGTGCAAATACAGGTACTTCAATATGACTTCAACATGATGGATGACAGCAAAGAAAGCAGAGGCTTTGATTTTGTAGGGCCTTGTAAACCAAGCTAAAGGGATTAGATTTTATCCTGAAGGCAAAGAGAAATCAAAGAAATGTTTTTTAAGAAGAGTAGTAAGATCTAATTTGTGTTAGAAAACTCAACTGCACAGTGGTGAAGGAACTAGAAAGGAGCATGACTGGAAGCAAGGAGATCAGTTCGGAAGCTGTCACAGTAATCCAAGAGCCGACGGTGGCTTGAAGTAAAGCGGTAGCAGTGTGGATGGAAAAGAATGGTTGTATTTGGGTAAAAGAAGAAGGCATAATGACAGTTTAAGTGACAAATTAGGTGTGGACAAGTGAGAGAGGACTTAAAGATGACATCCAGGTGTTTGGCTTGAATAACTGGATGAATTTTGGTGTATTTTAAAAAACAGAGAATGCAGAAAGAGCAAGTTTAGGGTTGATAAGTGCAAATATGTGCATACTGTGTTTAGGAGACATAAAAGTGCTTAGGAGACATCCAAATAGAGATGCTTAGTAGGAAGCTGAATACTTGGCTGTATAGTTTAGCAAAGAAATTTATGTTGGAGATAGAAATTTGGCAGGGAACTGCTTCAGTGTATAGATAACTGCATAGGTAACTAAAGGAGGGGAAGATCACTCAGTGAGGGTAGAGTGGATGAGGTCACCAAAGGAAGAAGTGTGAGGTTCAAGAAGAGATGAACTCTAACATTAAAGTGGGGGAGAAGAAGAGTATTCAGTGGTGGGTCCTAGGAAGATGTGGCTAGAGAGACAGGAGGAAACTCGGGTCAGGTTGGTGTTATAGAAGCCAAAGGAAGAAAATATTCTAAATATTTTATTAGAATATATTCTAATAAAAATATTCTAAATATTTTATTAGAAAATATTCTAATAAAAATATTCTAAGGAGGAAGGGGTGATCTATTAATATGATTTCTAAACTGAACTGTGTCTCTGGCTTGAGAAGCATCCTCTGGATTTTAAATGAGAATGGTGTTCATAACACTGGTGAGAGCTCTATCAGAATAGCAGTGGTGCAGTGAAGGGGATGTGTGCAAGTCAGCAGAGACAGTGAGGGAAGAAAGCATCATACAATTCTGCCCAGAAGACCAGGGAGAAGGATAAGAACAGGTTTTGTTCTTGTTTTCTGACTGGAGAGAGATTTCAACACGTCTAAATGATAATGAGGAGAAGTCAATGAAAGGGAGAAAGACACAGGAGAAAGAGGGGATAATTGACGAAGCAAGATCCCTAAGCAGAGAAAATGTAAGGAATCAGCAGTATAGGAGAGATATTCATATTTACTGGAACAGGAAGTAAGGAGAAAAGAATAGATACAGATGATTACCTGAAAAAATATTAGAATTAACAAGGGAATTTTAAAAAATGGCCATACAAAACAAAAAATAATTCACTAGCTTTCCTAGATCCCAGAAATCACCAACTACAAAATGTATTACAAAAAGTAGTTCACAATAGCACCAAAAAGTGTAGAGTGCCTGGGAATAAATCTAATGAAAATGTATAAGACTTTAATTCAGGAAATTATATGACTTTTCTTTAAAATTATTAGAAGAGGGGCCAGCCTCGTGGCTTAGCGGTTAAGTGCGTGTGCTCCGCTACTGGCGGCCCGGGTTCGGATCCCAGGCGCGCACCAACGCACCGCTTCTCTGGCCATGCTGAGGCCGCGTCCCACATACAGCAACCAGAAGGATGTGCAACTATGATGTACAACTATCTACTGGGGCTTTGGGGAGAAAAAGGAAAAAAAAAAGGGGGAGGTTTGGGAATAGATGTTAGCTGAGGGCCAGTCTTCCTCAGCAAAAAGAGGAGGATTGGCATGGATGTTAGCTCAGGGCTGATCTTCCTCAGGAAAAAAAAATAAAATTATTAGAAGAAAATAGTTGATATCCTTATAATCTTGGAGACATGATATTTTTATAACCTTGGAGATAGTAAAGGCCTTCTTAAATGAGATATAAAAAACCAAAAACCATAAAGAAACAGGATGATAAATCCAACTAAACAAAAATTCAAATCAAACTAAATAAAAATTTAGCCACAGAAGCGCATACAGACAGCCAAGGCCCTCACAGCTGCTTGTGGGCCAGGAAATGGCCCTATCTCCAGTCATTGGCCTGCACCACTGGGTGCACTCACAGCTAACTCCTCCAGCTGTGCACCTGTAAGCCCCCAGCCCAACTCCCAATACCAGCTTCTATTGCCATGTGCCTGTGATAAGATCCTGCAGCCATGGTAGTACACACTGACAGCCAGGGCGCCCACAGCTGTCAGTGTGCCTGCAAGTGGCCCAGGCCCCTGGTGCTGACCCTGGCCCTTACCACTCTGCATATGTCTGCAACTGGTCCCTGCCACTGAACAGGCACCTGCAGCTCACCCCTCCAGCTGAGTGTATGCACACCACTGGCTCAAGCCACCACTGCTGCCTGCCCGAGTCCCCAGCTGCTGGATCTGGAAGTGCTGCTGAGGATCCCAACAGCCTTTGCCGATGTTGTGGATGACCCACAGTGCTCATCAAGGACCACATAGTTGTTGATGCTGTGGATCCCAGCGGTCTGAGCTGATGAGACATCATGCCCATCCCCCGGACCTGAAGCTACCACACACCCCTGCACTTGGTGTGCTGCAAAACTAGACCTAGGGTCACAATATGCTCCAGTGTGCCCCTATCCATGGGTGAAGGTCTTTCCTTATTGAAATCAGTCCATAAAGTCTAGAAGAGGTGACAGCTTCTTCAAATGTGCAGATACCTACACAAGGCTACAGGGAAGAATCAGGGAAACATGACACCACCAAAGCAACACCATAAACTTCCAGTAACTGACCCAAAGAAATAGAGATATGGGAATTTCCTGATACAGAATTCAAAATAATTGTCCTGAAGGTGCTTAGATAGCTACAAGAGAACTCAGATAAACAATTTAACACAATCAGAAAAATAATAAAAGAACAAAATGAGAAGTTCAACAAAGAGATACAAAACATAAAAAAGAACCAAACAGAAATTTTGGAGCTAGAGAATACAATGACTGAATTGAAGAATTCAATAGAGAGCTTCAACAGCAGACTGGACCAAGTAGAAGAAGGAATTAGTGAGCTCAAAGACAGAGCATTTGAAATTATCTAGTCAGAGGAAAAAAAGGAAAATGAAAAGAAATGAAGAAAGACTACTGGACTTACAGTACACAATTAAAAAATATAATCTGTGCATCACTGGAGTTTCAGAAGAAGAGAGGGACAAAGGAGCAGAAAGCTTACTTAGAGAAATAATGGCTGAAAACTTCCCAAACCTGGGGAGAGATTTGGACATCCAAGTTCATGAATAGGTCACTCCATAATTTCAATCCAAAATGATCTTCCCTAAGACACATTATAATAAAACTGTCTAATATCAAAGACAGTGATAAAACTTTAAATGCAGCAAGAGAAAAATAATCTCTTTCATACAAGGGAACCCCCATAAGGCTATCAGTGGATTTGCCAGCAGAAATCTTGCAGGCCAGGAGACAGTGAGATGATATATTCAAAATGCTAAAAGAAGGAAACTGCCAACCAAGAATATTCTGTCCAGCAAAGTCGTCCTTCAGAAATGAAGGTGAGATAAAGACTTTCCCAAAGAAACAAAAGCTGAAGGAGTTCATCACCATAAAACGTGCATTACAAGAACTGCTGATAGGAGTTCTTCAAGCTTAAAGAAAAGGATGCTAATTAGTAACATGAAAACATATGAAAATTTACAACACACTGATAAAGGAAGGTATATGGTTAGATTCAGAATACTCTAATATTGTAATATGGTGGTGTGTTAACCACTTAAATCTATAAAGGTTAAAGGACAAAAGTATTAAAATCAGTTATAGCTACAATAATTTGTTAATGACTATACCATATAAAATGATGTAAATTATGACATCAAAAATATAAAAATATTTGTGGGGAGTAAAAAGGTGAAGATTTTGTATCTGATCAAAGTTAAGTTGTTATCAGCTTATAATAGATTGTTATATCTATGAAATGTTTCAAGTAAGCCTCAGGGTAACCACAACACAAAAACCTATAGGAGATACACACAAGATAAAGAGAAGGGAATCAAAGTATACCACTATGGGAAATCATCAATTCACAAAGGAAAACAGTAAGAAAGGAACAAGAGAAATACAAAACAGCCAGAAAACAATTAACAAGATGGCAACAGTAAGTTCTTACCTATCCATAATTACTTTAAATGTAAATGGATTAAATTCTCCAATCAAAAGGCACAGAATTGCTGAATGGAAAAAAAAAAGCAAGATTCAGCTATATAGATCTTCCTTGACTTATGACAGGGTTACATCCCAATAAAGCCATCATAAGTTGAAAGTGTATTTAATATACCTAACCTACCAAACATCATAGCTTTGCCTAGCCTACCTTAAACATGCTCAGAACACATACATTAGCCTATAGTTGGGTAAAATCATCTAACACAAAGTCTATTTTATAATAAAGTGTGAATATCTCATGTAATTTATTGAATACTGTACTGAAAGTGAAAAACAGAATGGTTGTATGGGTACAGGATGGTTGTAAGTGTATTGGTTATTTACCTTTGTGATCGCATGGCTGACTGGGAGCTGTGGCTCTGCTGCCACTACCTAGCATCACAAAAGAGTATCATACCACATGTCATTAGTCCAGGAAAAGATCAAAATTCAAAATTTAAAGTACAGTTTCTACTGAATGCGTATCGCTTTCACACCATTGTAAAGTCAAAAAATCATAAGTTGAACCATTGTAAGGCAGGAACCATCTGTATGCTGCCTAAAAGAGACTTGTTTCAGCTTCAAGGACACACATAGGTTCACAGTGAAGTGACAGAAAAAGATATTCCACACAGATGAAAATGAAAAGAGAACAGGGATAGCTATACTTACATCAGACAAAATAGACTTTAAGTCAAAAATGATAACAAGAGACAAAGAATTCATTATATAATGATAAAGAGGTCAATTTATCAACAGTATATAACAATTATAAATATACATGCACCCAACATCAAAGCACCTTAATATATTAAGCAAATACTAACAGGTCTTAAGGGAGAAATAAACAATACATCAATAGTAGGGGACTTCAATACCCTACTTTCAACAATGGATCAATCATCCAGGCAGAAAATCAGTAAGGAAGCATTAGACTTGAACTGTACTTTAGACCAAGTGGACTTAACAGACACATAGAACATTCCATCCAAAAGCAGCAAAATACACATTCTTCTCAAGTGCACATGGAACATTTTCCAGGACAGATCATATGTTAGGTCACAAAACAAGTATTAGCAAATTTAAAAACAGTGAAATCATGCCAAGTGTCTTTCCCAATCACAACGGTATGAAACTAAAAATCAAAGACAGGAGGAAAACTGGAGAATTCATAAATATGTGGAAATTAAACAACACAGTCCTGAACAACCAATGGGGTCAAGGATGAAATCAAAAGGAAAATCAAGATATATCTTGAAACAAATGAAAATGGAAACACAACATGCGAAACCTTATGGGATGCAGCAAAAGTAGTGCTAAAAGAAAGTTTATAGCAATAAATGAGTACATTAAAAAAAAAAAGAATGATCTCAAACAACCTAACTTCACACCTCAAGGAACTGGAAAAACAAGAACAAACTAAGCCCAAAGTTAGTAGAAAGAAGATAACAAAGATCAGAGCAGAAATAAATGAAATAAAGCACTGAAAAACAATAGAAAAGATCAACAAAACCAAGAGGAAGTTTTTTGAAAAATGGACAAACATTTAACTAGACTTACCAAGAAAAAAAGAGAGAAGACTTAAATAAATAAAGTTAGAAATGAAAGAGGAGACCTTTCAACTGACACCACAGAAATACAAAGGAGCATAGAAGACTACTGTGAACAATCATATGCCAACAAATTGGACAAACTAGAAGAAATGGATAAATTCCTAGAAGCATAGAACCTACCAAGTCTAAATCATGAAGAAATAGAAAATCTGAACATATCACTAGCAAGTGAGGAGATTGAATTAGTAATTGAAAACCTCCCAACAAAGAAAAGCTAAGGACAGGTTGGCTTTGTGGGTGAATTCTACTAAACTTTTAAAAGAAGAATCAATGCCAATTCTTCTCAAACTTTTCCAAAAACCTGAAGAGGAGGGGATGCTTCCAAACTCATTCTATGAGGCCAGCATTACAAAGATACCAAAGTCAGATAAGGACACTATAAGAAACAAAAACTATAGGCCGATATCCCTTATGAATATGGATGCAAAAATTCTCAACAAAATACTTGCAAAATGAATTCAACAGCACATTAAAAGCACCATATACCACGATCAAAGGGGATTATCCCTGGGATGCAAGGATGGTTCAACATACACAAATCAATAAATGTGAAACACCACATTAACAGAATGCAAGACAAAAATCATATGATCACCTCAATAGATGCAGAAAAAGCATTTGATAAAATTCAACATCCTTTCATGATAAAAACTTTCAACAAATTGTGTATGGAAGGAACATACCTCAGCATAATAAAGGCCATGTATGACAAACCCACAGGGAACATTATACTCAATGGTGAAATGTTGAAAGCTTTCCCTTTAAAATCAGGAACAAGACAAGGGTGCCCACTGTCACCATAACTATTCAACATAGTACTAGAAGTCCTAGCCAGAACAATTAGACAAGAAAAAGAAATAAATGGTATCCAAATTGGAAAGAAAGTAGTAAAATCGTCTCTGTTTGCTGATGACATGCTCTCTTATATAGAAAATTCTAAAGACTCCACCAAAAAACTGTTAGAACTAATAAACAAATTTGGTAAAGTTTCATGATATAAAATCAATATCCAAAAATCAGTTTTGTTTCTATACACTGACAATGAACTATCTTAAAAAGAAATAAAGAAAACAATCCCATTTACAATAGCATCAAAAACAATAAAATACTTAGGAATAAATTTAACCAAGGAAGTAAAAGATCTATACACCAAAAACTATAAGACATTGATGAAAGAAATTAGAGAAGACACAAATAAATGGAAAGATATTGCATGTTCATGGACTGAAAGAGCTAATATTATTAAAATGTCCATACCACCCAAGGCTGTATATAGTTTCAATACAATCCCTATCAAAATTCCAATGGCATTTTTCACAGAAATAGAAAAAAAATCCTAAAATTCGTATGGACCCACAAAAGACCCTGAACAGCCAAAGCAATCTTGAGAAAGAAGAACAAAGCTAGGAGGCATCACATTTCCTGATTTCAAACTATATAACAAAGCTATAGTATGGTACTGGCATAAAAACAGACACATAGACCCATAGAATAGAATTGATAGCCCAGATACAAACCCACGCATTTATGGTCACCTAATATTTGACAAGAGAGCCAAGAATACTCAATGAAGAAAGGATAGTCTCTTCAATAAATGGTGCTGGGAAAACTGGATATTCACACATAAAAGAATGCAATTAGACCCCTATCTTACACTACTCACAAAAATTAACTCGAAATGATTAAGGACTTAAACATAAGACTGAAACTGTAAAACTCCCAAAAGAAAACATGGAAAAAGCTCCTTGACATTGGCCTTGGCAATGGTGTTTTTGGATATGACACCAAAAGCACAAGCAACAAAAGCAAAAATAAACAAATGGGACTACATTTAAAACTAAAAAGAAACAATCAACGAAATGAAAAGGCAACCTATGGAATGGGAGAATATATTAGTAAACCATATATCTGATAAGGGGTTAGTATCCAAAATACATAAGGAACTCATACAACTCAAAAGCAAAAAAACAAACAATCTGATTAAAATATGGGCAGAGGATCTGAACAGACGTTTCACCAAATACATACAAATGGCCAAGAAGTACATGAAAAGGTGCTCAACATCACTAATCCTCAGGAATGCAAACCAAACCACAGTGAAATATGACCTTATATCTGTTAGAATGGCTATTATCAAAAAGAGAAGAGATAACAAATACTGGCAAGGATGTGGAGAAAAGGGAACTCTTGTGCACTGCTGGTGGGAATGTAAATTGGTGCAGCCACTATGGAAAGAGTATGGAGATTTCTCAAGAAATTAAAAATAGAACCACCATATGCTCCAGCAATCCCACTTCTGGGTATGTATCTGAAGGAAATGAAATCACTATCTGGAAGAGATATCTGTACTCCCATGTTTATTGCAGCATTAATCACAATAGCCAAGACATTGACACAACCTAAGTGTCCATCGACGGATGAATGGAGAAAGAAAATGTGATATACATATATATATACACACACATATATAGAATGCAATATTATTCAGCCATAAACAAGAGAAATCCTTACATTTATGACATGAATGGACCTTGAGGGCATTATGCTAAGTGAAATAAGCCAGACAGAGAAAGACAAATACTATATGATCTCACTTATATGTGGAATCTAAAAACATTGAACTCATAGAAACAGAGAGTAAAATGGTGCTTGCCAGGGGCTGCACAGTGGGGAAATGTGGAGATGTTGGTCAAACGGTATAAACTTTCAGTTATAAAATCAATAAGTTTCGGGGGGTACAGCATGGTGACTATAGTTAACAATACTATATTGTATACTTGAAAGTTGCTATGAGAGTAGGGCTTTAATGTCCTCACCGTAACAACAAAATGGTAATTATGTGAGGTGAAGGTTGCATTAACTAACCTTATTGTGGTAAACATTCCACAATATATATGTGTATCAAATCATCATATCGTAAACTTTAAACTTACACAATGTAATATGTTAATATTTCAATATAATTGAGCTTGAAAAAAAAGGCAAACAAGAATAATAAAATCAAATGCCATGCCACAGACCATTCTAAAATAGGTAAGGGCTAGTAAGGGGTTGCTGTGGGAGTGGTAAGAGTTGTGTTGTAGCAGGTCTAGGCCAATGGTGCTGGGCACATTTAATTCAGAAAGCACTACTTTGGTACCACTTGAGAATAAGGATCATAAACTGGGACCTGGAATAAGCTTCCCAGGACCTATACATTAGATCATAACCTCTGATAAATAAGGACCCTCATGCCACACACAATGACTACAGATGCTACAGCCCAGCAGTTCTCAAAGTGTGACTTGGGGGCCGGCCCTGTGGCATAGCAGTTAAGAGCTCGCGCTCCACTACTGGCGGCCCGGGCCCGGATCCCGGGTGTGCACCGATGCACCGCTTGTCAGGCCATGCTGTGGTGGTGTCCCATATAAAGTGGAGAAGATGGGCACAGATGCTAGGCCAGGGCCAGTCTTCCTCAGCAAAAAGAGGTGGATTGGCATGGATGTTAGCTCAGGGCTGATCTTCTTCACACACACACACACACACACAAAGTGTGACTTGGGGATCCCTATGTCTGCAATGTCAAAACTATGGTATGAATACTAAGATATTACTTGTCTTTTTCATTCTTATCCTCTCATGAGTGTACAGTGCAATTTTTCAGAGAATACATGATGTGTGGGATCAAAACAGAATGAATGCAGAAACAGATATGAGAATCCAGCTGCTCCTGTTATGCCAGACAATAGAAATATGCAAAGAAAAGTAAATAAATGCCACTCTTCTCACTAAATTTTCTGCTTTGAAAATATATTCTTCATAAAAGTGTTAACATGTAACATGTTCATTATTGTTATTTTTAAGTGATTTAAAATTTCTTATTTAATTTCTAATAAGGTAAATATCAATAGATATATTCCACATACACAAAAGCTATTTGGGATCCTCAAATATTTTTCAGAGTATAAAGGAGTCCAGAGACCAATAGTTTAAGGCCTACTGCCCTAGCTAACACTAAAGGGTAAAGAAGATCTCCTACTTGGTTAACCTGGGCTTTCATTATTCTCACAGTCTCCATCCATCCTTACAGCCATATTTGTGTTTGTCTACATCAACTTGTTACCCATGCCTGGCAATGTCCTGCTTGAATGAAGTGGGGACTACAATGAAAATATTCATTTGTTGTCACAGCATCCTTTACTCAATACATAACTGTACCATATACAAATTACAGTATGTATTACATAAAAGAGGTGTTTAAAGCTTTGCTAATATAAGCAATGAGATAAAGCTATGTCCTTTACTGGTATCTTATGGAGTCTGAATGGATCTAACAATCCATAATCTTTTTTTCACACCTGCATTATTAAATTTTAGATATTCAGACAACTGGTACGTGTTGCTTCTGTGCTATGCTAACTCCAGAGGAATGCTTGAAAATATCTTCATGTTAAATCTTGGTTCTCAGAACTCCAATCTCTAGCAGAAACAAACTGTCTGACTGATGGACAAAACTGGTTTTTAAAGTAAGCCATGGTGCAGTAATAAAACTGAAAAAAAAAAAATCTAGATCCAAAAGTTCTAACCCAAGGATTATCTTAGAAGGAGAGTTTTTCAGAACCAAGAACAACACTACTTAGAGCTGAGCATCCTGAGAAAAGGAGTTACGTTGAAATTTATACCAGTTTTTATTAAAAACAGAAGCAAACTAGACTGTGTTTGTATTTTTTAAAAGTTTACAAGAGCAAAGCATTTCTTCTAAAATGTTATTCTCTCACTAAGTGTTGTAAAGTGCCTTAATTAATTCTTACGATTCTAATAGCCCTAAAAGCAAGTCATAAAAATATTTACTTGGGAGTATAAATTGGAATGACATTTTGAAAGGACCATTTGAAAATATTTAGCAGAAGCCTAACATGCATACCTACTGACTAAGCTTCCAGTTTTAGAAATTTATCCTGAGAAAACTGGCAATGACACAGATACAAGGATGTTCATTACAGTGTGGTGTATAATAATAAAAACTGGAATGAGCCTAAATATCTAACATCACGGGGCTGATCAAGTAGACTGTCATTCATCATATAATGGAATACTATGTGGCCATAATACAAAATATAAAAATTATATCCTAAAATTATGTATGGCAAGGAAAAGTATTCACTATATATTGCTAAGGGAAAAAAACAAGTTATAAAACTGAGTATTACATGATCTTATTTCCGGTTAAATTATGTACATGCGTAAAAATATCTGGAAGGGTATACATGTATAAATTAATAGTATTTGCTGTTGAGTTTGGGATTACAGGTGATTTATTTATTTTATTTTATTTATTTACTTCTTTTGAGGGGTCTGTACTCTGGTTTTCTACAGTGAACATCTTTTCCTTATATAATAAAAATGATCATTAAAATATTTACTTGAGGCAACCATGCAGTTGTTAGTGTTTTCCTATTCTTATAAAACCGAATACTGTATGTCCTATGGGAAAGTGGTGGAGGGGAGAGAGAGAGAGAGGAAGAGAAAGAGGGAGAAAGGCAGATAGACATTTATATTGATTATTATTTTATCACGTATATTTGTTGTGAAGTTTTAAGTTAACCTTAGATTTAACACTCTGGAAAGAATTTTCAATGGAACATAGTTGTGAATAGTTAGTGTTCACAAGATCGCAGTCTACCCTCATAGATTTAATTTCTTTCCTCTCCTTGGAATGCCGATTTTTTTTGTGTAAGGAGCAGGTGGCTTTCTTTTTTTACGTCTCTCCCCTGCCTTGTCAGACACAGCTCTCTCAAAACTTCTTTGGGAGCTAACCAAGCTTTATCTAACCAAACCGAAAATGGCATATGGACTTCATCCACATGGTCATACGAATCCTTTGGCTGATGATTCCTGCCAGGTATTTAATCGGTTTTAAAAAATCCATGCTTGAAGAAGGATTCTATAGCTATAAGAGTGTGATGCTCTGGGACAAAGAAAGTAGTGGCAGAGAGGCTACTTTAGCTGTGACACTAGAATATGGTGCACATCACTGCCACCAAATATTGGCAATATGTAGCCCAACAAAGGAAGAATCCTAATAATTTTGAGTGAAAAATTTCTATTATGCATAGCTTAGGTCTACTAATAACACTTCCTTAAATGCCTTGTTGGAAATCTGGGAATAATTATCAAACACCATATACAGTGTTTACAATAGAATCTTATTTCTTTTCTTTCTCTGCTCCCCCTCTTTTTTTTTTTTTTTTTTTTTGCATAAAAACTAGAATGCTGCTGAATGGTACCCAAATGTCTGTTGTATACCATGCCAATACAGCAGCTCAGCCAAAAATGCGAGAAGAAGAGTTTGCCAAGTAAAAGAAAACATAACAAATTGGTAATGGTTTCTATCTTGACAGAAAATGAAAATGATCCCTCAATGTGTGGTCACTCATGCGGACACATAAAAATGTCTTAGAAGCAATCATTTTACCTCAGATAACAGACCCTGACAGTGTAGTACAGCATTGGCTGACTTTCACTTCTTAGAAAAGCAGCAACCGTGACCTACAAAATAGTCTGGGAACCATGTAATTTATGCATAACACACATGCACATGCCATGCACTCATAATATTTGCTATAAATCATTTTGAATACAAGACTTCTTTTCTGAGTGGAATATATTTTATGAGAGATGATCTAAATCACCAGGCACTTGATAAAGCTAAACTGGTTTATTTATGAACAGACATGACGTTGTTGCTCATCAGGTGACAAAATTTCAGTAGTCTATATTGCAATAAAAAGGCATTATATAAGGGCTCCATGTATTCTATATGATTCCTTATGGTGCCTTGAACACTAAAGGTATTTTATTAGATATTAGATAAAACAAATACAAAAAATGTGTAGGTACATAGTGTACATTTCTGACTTTCTGTTTAGGAGACTGCAATTGAAAACAGAAATGTAACACTCGAAGACTTGGTAATGGTTCCTTTAACTTATTTTCCCTTCCTTTACCACTTATTTTTGTTCCCCAGATGGAGAACTGGCCAATGTCATTGACCAGTGATTTTTTTCCCCCATCTGGTGAAATTTTTCCATTTATTTAACTTTCTAATGAGGATGGTAGAATATTGATTGTGCTGTGAAATCATATCAAAAATAATAATGACACTTTTAAAAACACTAATTGATATCTGAAGCTAATGAAGAATTCAAAATGAGAGAATATTGAACCAAGGGACTAGGAAGAACCTGGGGAAGTTAAATGGTCTTGCCAAGTTGAAAGTAAATTTGAATCCTGTGGGTTATGAGTTTCAAATGAAACTTCTGGGTTTAAATTTGTTGGTGACTTTCCTGTTCAATAAAAAAGGACTTAAATGGCTTATAAAAAGGTTAAAAAAACTTATTGGGCATCAGACTACTTTTACAAAACACCATCTTGATGAGTTAAGTGTAAATGAATCAGAAACACATGGATCATATTTCCTTAAAAAAGGCATATGGATTCAAAAATAAGGGGAAGAGGACTTGGCAAAACATTTTTTTGTGTGGTGGCTGAACCCAAAACATTTGAAAGATATTTTGAGACATTCAAGGAATCCAAAATAAAACTAAACCTGTCCAGTCATAAAAAACAGAAAGTTCTTCTATGCAATGTGAATTTATCTCTATGGGTCAATCAACACTCACTGAGCCTTCACTTTTGGCACAAGGCTACGGGAGGAGCCGGCTTCTGCCTTTAAGCAGCTAAGAATTTAAGTATAAACAAATATAGATAAGTAATAAAAACCTATTAAAAGAGACCTAGAGTTTTACAAAAAATTGGCATCATAACCCAGATCATGCAGAAACTATATACTGAGAAATAGACAAGTGCTTTCAGGGTCCTAGGCTAGTGGGATTCATTCCATTGAAATCATCATGCCCTCAGTCCTTTTGATTAAATTTATATATAGTTGCAGAGTCTTACTTGCTTAAATGTTTTCTTAATAAGTGTTTTTATGTCTTTTTTAATGTGTGTCCCAGCCCTCTTTCCTCCACCCTCTAGATTTGTGAGTGCTCAACAAATCTTGCTGACTGGTTTCCTGGAGGCTGAGAGTGTGGAACAGAGTTTTGAAACAGGGGAGAGACGCTGTTTGGCAGAGAGGAATGAGGCTATGATTCTGGGTTAGGGTAATGCCACATGTGACAGTTCAGAGGCTCCAGAGGGTGAGTCATGTGTGGGGGGTGACCCGCTGGCTTGCTTGCAGCCATGTGCCTGAGCCAGGGTGTAGTGGGAGGTGGAGGCAGTTAGGTGTGGGGAGGTCTAATAGACTCCATGAAGTCAACTGGAGGACAGAGGAGTGTGATAAGGGAAAGTACAGTTCTTACTGTTTTTTTTTCTTTTTGCCAGTATAGGCTCAAGTGCTAAGTACAGGACTGTACAAGTCATTAATTCCTTTATTTCTTATCAGTGTCCTAAAAAGCTGAAAAATATCCAAAGATAAAAATAAGTTAACTATGTATGTATTGCTAGGATCCTGTAGGTCATAAATTTGAAGAGGACCTTAGCAGGATTATGAAATAGATTAGTGAGTTCTAAAATGTTTGTGGGAAAGTGTAAAAAATTAATGATTTAGAATATTTTAAGGCTGTTTTCTAGCTGTTTAATGCGAATCTTATCTTTTCCACAATATTAGCAAGTTATTTGGGGCTGGGATAGTGTCATATATTTCTTGTGTGTTTTCCACAGGCTAGCAAAATACTGGGAGCACACCCAACACTCAATAAATGCTTACTGACATGAAATGCAGTGAAAGGGTGCTGAGGCCCTGTAACGATGAGTGTATGATTGAAGGTAAAGTCTGAAAAAAAAAAAAAGGACGAAGTAGTGGAAATGTCCTCATTGTGCCTCTGCCCTAAGCCTATTTGTTCATGGCTAATATAAAGAAATCAAAGCCCTTACCATCCTTCATCATCTTCTACTTCTGTTTCAGACACGTCGTTTTCAGGAGTTTCCGCAATTGCTTGAGTGAGTTTGGATTTAAACTGGTTCAGCAGTGCAAGGGTCTGAAATGACAATTAGATTGCCAAGTTTTCTGGTAAGGATAAATTTAATTTTAGAAGAGACACAAATTTATTAGGAAAGAAAATATTCAGGCAGGATATAAAACACTTAGATAAATTTTTAATTTTGAAGGAAAATAACAAAACTGCCTGCAAGCTACAACAGTGATTGATATTCACAAACCCTGACATTGCCCTGTTTGCATTTGCACTGACAATTTCCCTCAGAGATATGTGACCATTTTCTGATTTGGGGAACGTAAATTTGCTTATATAGAAGATGCTTAAACTTTAAAATCATGCTTATTAATAGCTAAGTTTTTAATGTCCACAAGAAAAGGAGGTACTTCATTAAGATATGTTAAAATCAAAAACAAAAAACCAACAACGAATAGTATTTTTCATTGAACAAATTTCCAAAAATGTAATACTATCAATGTTGGGCAAGGTGAAATGAATAAACACATCAACTGTTAGAAGATGGGTAAACTGGAGTGATATCTTTAAAAAGCTGTTTATATGTGTCAGAAACTTTATGGTGATCACTCCCTTTGATTCCATAATTCCAATCTTGGGAATACATGTAGAAAAATAATCTGAAACACAGAAAATGGCTTATGCAAAAGATGTGCTTTGCAGCAATATTCATACCAGTAGAAAAATGGAAATATATTAAATTTCTATCAATAAGAAACTAGATAAATTTGGTAAAAAGCAGTGAATATGCTATTACACTATTATTAAAAATTATATACATAAAGCATTACATTCTATTGTTAAATGAAAGAAGTAAGATACAAATATCATGTTGAGTATGTATTTTTTAAAAAGGGACCATTCTCCTGATTCTTGTTTGGCTCCCACACCTTTTGTGGGTAAGAAGAAACAACAAGTGTCTACAAGTTTGTAATCACATTGTCCCCTGGCTATACCTTAATGGTCTACTCTAGAATTTCAGCAGAGAACAGAAGTTAGAAAAAGATTTTTTTTATTCTACAGTTTTAAAAAGTACATAATTGTGAAATGGGATAAAGCACTACCTGTCTAAAAAATCAAGTGTTTAATTAAGATACTGATATAATGAATTTAGTACTAAAATATTCAATTTCATAAGGAAAAAGATGTGTGATAGTTCAATAGGTGAATAACAGGTATAGTAAGAAGTCACAATAAATTGCAAAGCTCCAGAATTTACCTAGGAAATATCATTAAGACCACAGTTTATGAAAAAATTAAGTAGGTTTTGGTGGTCTAGAACCTCAGCTCAATAAAGACAGGTGGTGCCAAAATACTTGCAAGGAACAGAGGCAGCTATTGCTAAAAAATGACAGAGAAGTGCCTTATATGTTTCTGCAAAATTTAATGCCCACATGGACAACAGCTGAAAATATACACATTACATAGCTGCTGAATGAGATGGGTTTTGGGAAAAAACTATAAATTCCGACAGAATATCCTCACAGGCATTCTGAGGGCTGCCTGGTGTGTTAGGGTTTAGATATTTTATCTGTTTCTAGAGTAGTAATTATGGGACTAAGCTCTTCAAACAATGTTAGATAAAGAAAGCATCCCTTGTTTTTAAACCTTATTTTTTATTCATTAACAAAATCCTTTTGATTACAAACTTTTATTGTATTTGCTTTATAATAAGAAAAAAATGTTATTGTAGAAATATTAGAAAATAAAGAGAGGCAAAACAAAAATATCTATTATTCCACCACTCAGAATAACCATTGTGGACATTTTGGTATACAGCCTTCAAGGTTTTTTATATGTTTTTGTGTGTGTGTATGTGCTTATATATCTATATCATATTATATATATAAAATACAGTATTAATATATATAACTAATGTATATTTATAATTTATGTATAATAAATATAAATTTATAATATCATTAACCTGTATCTATATTATTATCAATATATATTAATGTTAATATATTATATTATAATATTAATACAGTTAATTAACATTACAATATTAATATAATTAATATTACAATAATATATTATATTATAATATATTAATACTATACATAATATTATATATTTATATATGTATATTATTAATATCTCTCTACATATATATATCTCCATATGCATATCTCTTTATCTATCCATCTACTGCTTAAAAGTAAATCCTATCGATTTTTAACGGTGGACTTGCGCATACTTGAAATTGTCTTTTCTGAAGACATAAAGAAAAATGAAAACAAAGGAGACTTCTTACTGGAATGAAATTTTCAAAGCTCCTAGCAAATTATGCTAGACCTTGTTCTTTTTCCTTGAGTTAAAAGTGGCAAGGCAGTCTGTTTTTGGAGCCAGTTAATGTACTGCTGGCATTTGGTCAAACAAGGGGGACTGTGATAAACAAAAAAACATCCTCCTGGCCTTTCTTAGCTTCTCCTATATGCATGATTGGACTTTCTCTAGCTGCATTCTAAAGGCAAGAGAGGACACTAGGCAGAAAAGCAAACATCACAAAACTAATGGGGTGGTGACAATATAGGCTGAAGAAGATAGGATCTGCATAGAGGCATTTTTGTGTGGCATCTACAGGGGAATTAGTTTTCTGGCTTCCGCTTGAAGGAATGAATGGCCAACCACTTACATCAGCACAGTGCGAGCCTTCCCAGCATGGAGAAGCTGTTTTGAAGGGGCCCTGCCTCAGCAGACTTTGTGCATGTGTATCTACACTTAAGAGTCTGTTAAATGGCCTCTGTGCCTCCAGTCCTGCCCTGGGTCCAGTCTACTCTCCATACTGCACCCAGGCTGGAGGGATCTTCCCAAACTGCAAATGAGATCAGATCACCTCCTCCCTTCAATGGCTCCCACTGCCCTTAAGGTAAATCTGAACTCCTTAACATGGCTCAAAAAATACATCACATGAACTGGCTCCTGCTTACCTCTCTAGCCTCATCTCTCATTCTCTTAAGTTTATGTTCCAGTTCATACTTAACATCTTTTAGTTCTTTGTAAAGAGGTCAAAGATTTCTCATGTACTATCCCTTTTGTCTAGCCACATATCTCCTATTCAGCCTTCAAAGCTCAGCTGACAAATCATTTTCTCAGGGAGGCCTTCGCAGATTCTTAGGCCATGTCAGGTCCTACTGCCATACTTTTACACAATTTCCTGTACCTAACCTGTCATAGTGCTTATCCACTTTTATTGGTACTACTCATTTAATTGCCTCTTTTCCCTGATAGCTCAGAGAGGACAGAGATGTGTCCACCTTGTTCACCACCAAATACAGTGATTAGTACATGGTAGGTTCTCAATAATTATTTGCTAGGAGGGAATAAAGAGGAATGCAAGAATAAGAGTGATCCCTAGCATCTCTGGTAGTATCTTCACTACAGTTGCTATTCACAGGACTTGGTGACTCCTTGAAAGCAAGTTAATAACGTACTTTTTCTTAATTTCATTTGATGTGCTATTTCTTTTGAAAATTGCACATAAATTAGTTCTCTGTAATTACAATTTCCTATACTTGACTTCTTGTTGAACTTTCCCTATGATTATTTTCATGCTAAGTACTGATGCAGGATCCTTCCTTACCAGTAATTAGGTGTCATTTATAACATAACTCCTGATTAGATTAATTTATGCGAACAGGCTTGGGCTTTTTAATTTACTTTTATTTTGCCTGTCTTATTTATATGCCTAAAATGGCATGCTCTCATATATATATATATAGGCAGCACCAAAAATAAATGATTTTGGTCTGCCACCTAGCTTTTCAACATGAAGGGCTGCTGAAGAGATTAGGTTTATCGAATGCCAAGTGCTGCATGTGTACAGCTGACTCCTAAATTGTTGAGCTAGCTTCTTATTTCTTTTTATTCTTGATTTCTGACAATCTTCTCATATTATTACTTTAAGATTCAGGAATTACTTGCAATAAGCAGAGTTTTATAATATTATTTACAGTAGAAGTCAACTAGTGGATCAAATGCCTTATTTATAGGCAGTGTACAATGTCAAGCTGAGCTAGCTAGTCAGCATGTGAGATGCTGGGCTGGACAAGACCTCCCCATCATTTATAACCATCACTTCTCCATTCCATAAAATTCACTTAGACAAAGGTTCTACCTGAGTATCTGATAATATGTGGCTTTACAAGGTTCCTGTGCTTGATATGGGAGTACAATGTTGAAACCTGAAAGTTTTAGGCTTTTTGCCTAAAACATCTAGAAAGAACTCCATCATCTGGACCTTTGGATGAAAGGCCAAGATCCTTGTCACCCCACCCTATGTAAATATATCTGTTTTCATTTTTAAGAGGTAGTGCTTCCCCTGATATATAATCAAATCAGTCTCCATTAGCAACACTTGAAGACAATTAAAAGGCAATGAATTACTTAGGGATTTTGGTTTATGAAGTTACCTGGTCTTCACGGGAAGTTCCCTTCTTTGGCTGCTGCTTCCTCAAAGCTTCATACTTTTGCTTTTCTCGTCTGTATTCTGCAACAGCACCATCTGGAGCAGACTCTTCCTCTGAAGAATATAGAATATTCTTAGAATAAATAGTAAAAAGGCTCTGTGGATTCATATTAATGTCTATGTTCATGTCACTGAAGAGGAGGTCAGAACCTGGGATTGGTTTTCCTCCATTTAACTTAAAAATCAAACCAATAAACTCCACCAGCTCCACAACTATTTCCTAGATTAGAAAGGGATTGATGTTAATTTATCAACCAATTTTATAAACATCTTTATTATATACTATACTATTGTAGTTCTCATTTGTACTCATTTGAGTATAAAATCACCTATCTCACTTTGAAAATAATTAAGATTTTCCTAAAATTCAGCAAAACCATTTTACATTATTCTCCTGACTTACAAGATATAATCTTTCAGTATTGGTTGATTTTCCAATTACCTGCCACTTTTGCTCCCTACTTAAAACAACAACAAACAACTTCAATTTGATGGCATCATAAAAAATAAACATATCTAACAAATAAGTCAGTTAAGATAGTTACCAGTGCAGACAAAATAATTTTTACTAAATTAGAAATTAGAAAACAAATCTATGGATTTGATCCTGCAATAATTCCATGTGAAGATTAGTTAACATCTGGGTTCATAAATCACAGTTTTGCCTCAAAAAAAAAAAAAAGTATTAACATTACAATACCTTACACGCATATATATTAATGAAAATTTGTGACAAAAAAAAACAACCTATCTTTTCTCATCTTTGACTGGCAAACCAAGACGAGCCAGATGTAATCAAGAATGCTAGTAATCTTTCTACTCAAGCCTTAGTTTGTTGCTTGCCTCTTTGTTATCTAGTTTGAAGAATGTTATTAATGTGCAATGTATTAACAATCAGCCATTTTGTTCAAGAGATTTTCTAGTTAAAAAAAATGTGTGAACTAAGAAACAAGTAGTCTTTTTATGTTTACCTAATATCATTATTTTGATGTAACTTGAAAGGAATAATCAATTTTATAAACAATTTTATATGGAATCATTAAAAGTGTGTCCAGCTCGGCTTTCAAGACTGACAGCTATAAATATTAAAAACAGAGTGCAATAATGAAAAAGAAAGTGTTACATACAGAAATAATATTTTAGGCATATATGCTTAATAACCACTAGTGAAGAGAGGATGTTAATAATTGGTATATATAAAGTGATTTCTTATAATGGGTTTTTAAAAATTACTTTCACGTTTTTCTATTGAATTACATCTTTGAATACCTCTCTTTTTATCCTATAGTAATTGGCTTTACATCACCCTGGGATAAAGATTAAGCACCTTAACGTGACTTAGGAGTCCCTGTATGAGGCAGCTAATGCTTTCCTTTCCAGGCTCATCTCTTACAACTCCTTCCCAGGATCCACCTTGAAGTGCTTTCATTTGCCTTATCACTATTACTTTCTGAACTCTCCCTGCTCTCTTGACCTCTAGCCTTTGTACATGCTGTTCCTTCTTTCAGGTATACCAAAAACACTCCATCTCTCCATTCCCCAATTAACTTTCCTTGCTTAATTCCTGCTCATTTTTTTAGGTCTCAACTAGGCTGGCATTTCCTTCTGGGAGCCTTTTCTGATTCCATGCCTGAAATCTGGTTTGGATGTACTTCCTTTGAGCTTCCAGAGCACCCTTTAGTGCTCATCACACTTGGTGGTAATTTCTTGCTTTCTCTTCTTTAACCCTCACTAGACATTAAATCCCTTGAGGACAAGTCATATTCCCCTGGGACTTAGAAAAATGTTTGGCACATGTTAGAAGCTCAATAAATAGTCAACTAAATGAATGAAGTAATAATGAAACTGGAGAAGAGGAAAACAAGAAGGTAGCGGGTCAATCTGGCCCCCCAGGATCACAGTTATAGACAGTATTTGCCATGCATCTGGATGCATCCATCACATTTAGGGAGTCAATAATATTTCTTTTCTGCCATTTCCCTATGGCAGAATTTCATAAAATCCTTAGAAAAATTCTCATGAGTATCCCTAGGACTGTTTAATGTTTTAACACTTAAATGCAAAAGAGCAAGGACAAGTTCTTTACTTAGATGTTCAGCTACAAATGACTGAAAACTTTTATTTGTAGTGAGAATTTTTAAATAAATGGAAAGGCTGATATAAATGAATTTGGTCATCTCACGTCACAGGTAAGTCAAGCTTACAACCTTCAGAACACATTCAGCTGACTTTAGTGTTTAACACGCATCTCCTTAAATATGGTCCCCTTTAGCAAGGATCAGCCACTTGATTCACTTTTTAGGAAAGTGTAGGAAGCAGAAAATTTTAAAAAAGTTGTGCCACAAAGAAACCTTAAAAATCAATTAAAAAAGTCAAGGATAGGCAAAATAAAGTAAGGAAGTTCTATAGCTAAGTTGCTTATAACATTAAAAGGTCTCCTAATAACTTAGAAAAAATATTCACCTTATCTTGGAAACTGAATGGTAGTGACAGAATTTTTTTAAATGGCTATACTGAGATATACTTTATGTATAGTAAAATTCACTAATTTTGAGTGTACAATTTGATGACTTTTGGTATTGTATATAGTACGTAACCTCCACTGCAATCAAGATATAGAACAGTGCCATAGCCCTAAAAAGTACCTTAGTGTTCCCTTACAATCGATTCCTCACTTCTTTCCCTGGCCCCAGGCACCACTGATCTGCTTTCTGTCGCCATAGTTTTATCCTTACTAGAAACTCATACAAATGGAATCATACATTATGTAGTCCTTTATGTCTGACTTTTTCCACTTAGCAAATATTTTTGAGACTCATCCATGTTGTTGGGTGTTCTTTTCTATAACTCAGAGTATTCCATACTATAGATACACTCTAATTTGTTTATTCTTTCACCAGTTGGTAGACTTTTGAGTTGTTTCCAGTTTTTGGCTACTATAAATAATGCTTCTGTGAACATTCACATACAAGTCTGTTCGTGGACATATATTTTCATTTCTCTCGGGTAAATACCTAGGAGTGGGATTGCTAGGTTATATGATAAGTGTCTGTTTAATTTTACGAGATACTGTCATAATGCTTACCAAAGTGGCTGCACCACTTTGGTTGCATCATTCCTACCAGCAATGTAGGAGAGTTTGAGTCACTCCACATTAGCAATTATATTTGGCACTGTCATTTAACTTTTGCCATTCCAGTGGGTATGAAGTGGTATCTTATGTGGTTTCAACCTCCATTTCTCTGATGACAAGTGATATTAAACATTTTTATGTGCTTTTTGGTCATTCATATATCTTCTTTTGTGAAGTGTTTATGCAAATCTTTTGCCCATTAAGACATTTTTTCCTTATTACTGAGATTTAAGAGTTTTTAAAAATATATTCTGGATACAAGCCCTGTGTTAGATATATAGTCTGAAAATGGTTTCTCTCAGTCTGTGATTTACCTTTCCATTTTCTTAAATGTATCCTTCAAAGAGCAAAAGTTAAGTTTTGATAAACATCATTTTATCAATTTTTAATTTTATAGATCATACTTTTTGTCTTACCCAAAATTCTTTGCTTGCCCCAAGGGTTCAAAAGTTTTGTCCAATGTTTTCTTTTAAAAGTATAAAATTTTAGCTCTTTTGTTTAGCTATATGATTTATTTCAAGTTATTTTTTGTGTATGGTATAAAGTAATGGATGAAGTTATATATTTTTTAATATAGAGATATCAATTGTTATAGCACCATTTGTTGAAAGGAAGAAAAAGGCTTTCTTTTCCCTATTGAATTACCTCGGCACTTTTGTTTAAAATTAATTGACTATGTATGTATGAGTCTATTTCTGGATTACCTCTCTTCTGTTCCATTAATCTATGTCTCTCTTTATGCCAATATTACATTGTCTTGATTACAGCAGGTTTATAGTAAGTCTTGAAATCTGGTAGTGTTAAGCCCTCTAACTTTGTTCTTGTTTTTCAAGATTATTTTGACTCTTCTTGTTCCTTTGCCTTTCCATATAAATTTTAAAGCAGTTTGTCAATTCCGAAAGTCAGCTAGGCGTGGAATGTATAAATTAATTTGGGGAGAACTGTTATCTTAATTAACAATATTGAATCTAATAGAATTTTACTGAATTAATTTGCCACTGTTTTTGAGGTCTGTGATGTAGTAGTCTTGGTTCCAACCATCATGGCAAGTGGTGGTGCTGGTTGTCGGGTAGGAGTGGTGAGTAGTTATTTTTTCTCATCTTTGTAACTATCCCAGGACCAGTATTTCAGAGATAGGAATGTTCTGAAACAAGTAAAGGTAATTATAAAATGATGGGCTGATATTCATTCTAGAAGAAATAACATGAAATATCAAAAATAAAGAATAAGCAGTTTTTATAGAATGGAAAACAAATAGAGAAGTACCTCTCTTCTATCAAAATCTCATGGGAATATGAAAAAGAAGGTATGGCTATCTGCAGCTTCATGTTCATTGCAGCTTTATTCATAACAGCCAAGATATGAAAACAATCTATGTGTCTGCTGAAGGCCAAATAGAGAAAAAAAATGTGGTATATACATACAACGGAATACTATTAACCCTTAAAAAAGAAGGAAATCTTTCTTGCCATTTGCAAAAACATAGATGAAACTGGAGGACATAATGCTAAATAAAATAAGCCAGACACAGAAAGACACGTAACACATGATCTCACTTTTGTGTGGAATCTAAAAAAAGTTGAACTTATAAAAGCAGAGAGTAGAATGGTGGTTGCCAGGGGATGGGGGTTGGAGAAAATGGGCAGCTATTGGTCAAAGGGTACAAAGGTTCAATTATTTGGGATGAATAAGTTCTCGAGATCTAATGCACAGCACGGTGAGTATAGTTAATAATACTATATCGTATACTTGAAATTTGCCAAGAGAGTTGATCTTGTGTTCTCACCACACACACACACACACACACACACACACACACAAATTGTAACTATGTAAGGTGATGAAAATGTTAATTAGCTTGACTGTGGTAATCATTTCACAATGGCTTCTCTAGTTCTTGGTCTTCTGAGATTTTTAATTGCCTAGTTTAAGGATGTCTTTCTTCTCCTCCTGTTTTTATTTCTAGCCAAAATGAACAAGCAAACAGCTTAAGAAAAGCTGTGAGGTCTGCCGTTCTTTTGTTATAGACATCTGAGATACCAGGATTAAGCCTGCTGAGTTTCCCCCTGGACTGCATGGAAACTGTAATCCAAACACGTTTACATGGTACACATAGCCAAATGCAATGACATCTGTTGCACAAACCCAACTGTGTAAAAATCTGGTCAACTCTTCTATTTCCTAACTGGGTATATCATATTAGTATAAACTACTTCTATTTATAGTGTGATCAACTATGAATGATCTTGGCGCATTCATTTTTCATGTTTGTATTTCTCATCAGTATACTAAGTAACATCCTTAGCTCTATATTTCAGTTCACTAATTCTCTGTTTAGTTGTATCTAATCAGTTTTTAATATATAAACTGAGTCACTGATTTTAATAGTTATATTTTTCATTTCTAGATATTCTATTTGGTTCTTTTTCAAATTCACTCATTCTTTTTTGACAGCTTTAGGCTTTTATTATGATCTTTATTCCTTTAAAAATTAATTATTTAAAACACACTTATTGTGTTGTATCTTTTAGATTATTCTTGGGGATCCTTCTGTTATGTCTTCTCTCTCTCCCTAGAGTGGTCATTTCTCTACATGTTTTCTAATTTTTGACTGTGAGTTTATCTTTAGCTAGAGCTGCATCTCCATCATGCTCCATAGGAATTCTAGGCACCCAGGATTGTGTAAGGGTTCCTATAGAGAGCTTTTGAATTAGTTTCTACCAGGCAATTGAGGGGTTCCATTGTTCCAGAGCCATTTTTTTCAAGTTAATTCCTTGGATTAGGATTCCTGTACCAAATAGGTTGTATGAGACTTTATAGCCATGCCTGGTAGAGGTTTAGAGTTTTGATTTTTTATAAGAGACTTTTTTTTTTCTTTTCCTCTCAAATATAGCTCTGAAAAATGACAAGTTTCTTTGTGGCCTTCTTGACCAGGTGGACAGTTATGCCAGTTCCCACCTCTCTTGACTCAAGGCCACACCTCTGTCCAAGTGTGAGATTAAAACCCCAGCTTCTAGCTATTAAAGCCTACATCTGTTTCCAATATCCCTCTGGGCAACTAGAGTGTCAGCTTGCCCACTTAATGCTCTGATTATGCCTCCTCTTTTTTTCTGGTACCTAGGAATTTTCTTTTCTTTCTTTCTTATCTTCTTTTTTTCTCTTTCTCTCTCTTTTTCTCTCTCTTTCAAGTCTAGCTAAGTATTTAAATTGGGCTGGATCATATTTTATCCAGCATTTCTATATATTTGTAGGAGAAGGAAGTTCTGTGTTAACTCAGTTCATGTTGCCAGAACAGGAAGTAGTACATTCATTTCTCATGTGCTTGAATCCCCCTGAATAAACAAAAATTGAATAAGCGACTGGATGATTTTAGTGACATAAAACTAGCTAATAAAATACACCAGGAGTTTGAAAAATTCAGTTTCTCTAAATACAGAGTGCTCTACTTTTACTCTTCTTATAAATCTCAATATACATTGGATGATAATTCATAAATAATAATGATGTAGTATGATGACTATTTGTCATTAACTGCAATTTCTGTAAAACATATGCTAAATAAATAGGAATGAAGAATGGGGGGGAAAGAACATTTACTAAGGACCTACTATATGTTAGGCACCCTGCTAAGGTGCTTTTATTATCCATGTAGAAAGTATCCATAAACCTATTTTACAAATGAGGAAACAGGATAGGACCACAAATAGAATAAAGTAAAGCTGGGATTTGAGCCCAGGTCCGTATGATACTAAAGGCACACACTGTGACCTACTGTCTTCAATTAAAACTTCAATTCAGAAAATAAAATTTACTGTAAAGTGTCCCGTGTGCCTGGCACTGTGAGAAATTTATGAAAGATAGCAAAAACATATATGATAGAGGCTTTTCATTCTAGAAAGTAATCTAAAGGGTAAAATGAACATAACATATATGAAAATAGTTAAGAAATCAAGCCACTGATTCTAAGTGTCAAATTGCTGATTCTTAGGTAGAATACCAGCCTCCTAGAGGGCTTAAAGCTGACCTATGTTACAGTGTTAGAATGAAATTTTTAAAAATATCTTAGCTCTGAGATAAAATGAAGTAATATACACAAATGGGCATGGTGAAAAGAGTAGCCAACAACACTATAGCCATCAGTTTACTATTGGAGCATCAGTTTACTACAGCACAGGAGGTAGAAGTTACCTTGAGGATCTTCTAATGTAACTTCTTGGTTTATAGGTGAGGTAAGCAAGGTCCAGGTAAGAGAAGTTACCTAGCTAGTGTCCCATGTGGATTAGCAGCAGAGCCTGGTCTAAAACTTGTGTTCCGACTCTTAGTTTAGGTGACAATCTGTAGTAAGACTGAAGATCAAGTACTGCACTTTTGTCCCTGCTTGTTATAAAAAATGCCTCTAACCCTTCCCCTAAGAGCTACTCAGAAACTTAATCCTTGCTCCACTTGAATCTCTTCATTATGAAACCTTTTTGTTCTGAGCATAAAGGGGTGATGACAACTCAATTATTGGTTACTCAGCTAATGAACCAATGGTATCCATCTACAAATCTCATTTTATAGATAAAAGGGCTTAAACTCTATACTGTTTCAGGATCAGAGCTCAAGGAGCTAACAGCTCTAAATAGCTGCACATTCATCCATTTTTTTAAAAAGTTTATTGAGTGACTATTATGTGCCAGAAACTTTTGGTAGGGCTGTTTATAAATGATTTTAAATAGATCAGAATTCACTACTTCAAGGAAATTTCTGAAAAATTCCCATAACAAATGAAAACTTTTATATAAATAAAGGTGATATGTTAGTGATAATGGTAAACAGCATTTGAAAACAAAAAGGATGGACTTTCATGGATATAGAAAATATTAACACTACTGATATCTAGTTGTATCTCATCAGACTTTCTAGAACCTACAAAGTATGTTTTTATCAAATTTTATATACACCAGACCTTAAATTAATTATAGGAAAAGTGCCAGATTTGAAAATAGCTAACATTTCAAGTACTCACTATATGCCAGATACTGGTACTTCAATTACTTGTTTAATCCTCATAACCAACAACCAAATGAGGAAGGCATATTATTAGCCTTATTTTGCCAATAAGGAAACTAAGGCAGTAAGAGGTTAAATAACTCAGCTCAGGCATTGTAAACATGGGAATATAAATCCACGTAGTCTGGCTCTAAAATACAAGCTCTTAACCAGCTTGGTTATTTCTTCACGTCCGAGACAAGAAAACTTGCAAGAAAATATTCAATTTGACATAAAAAGGCATCAGGTCACCAACTGGATGTGTCCTGAAGAAATAAAATCCTACCAAAAAAAGGTCCTAAATTCTCGCCAGAGCATAATATATGGGAAGGGCAGTCTGCCAAACAGTGGGTGTACAGAAATAATTTCTACCTCAGAAGACTCCTTTATGGCATTTTCTTGATTCTCCTTAGTTAAGCACATTTTTCCCTCATTTGAATCTTTCAGCACTTTGTAGCTCCCAACCACACTATATCATAACTGCCTTTTTGTCTGTATTGCCCCCTAGGCTATAAACTCACATGGCAGGAACTGTACCTGTTTGTGGCCTAGCATACAGATTGTATACAATATGTACTCAATAAATAGTAGCTGAATGAATAAATGAAGAGATTGATAACTTTTAGGTCTTAAATTACAACAGTGTCCTAGTTGCCTTATTGATCTTGGTGGATGGAATGGCTCCTTGAGGGGTCTGTAGGGGCTTAGGACTCCTAGCCTACGAATATTTTTTCAATAGATGCCTAATTGAGTTGAGTTGTAGGGAATTAGATAATTTCTGACACTTATTAGAGGTGAGGGGAGTAGAAGTCAATTTTAAGGCAGTTACCCTTCATTAAGGCTCCTGAACACTAAGCTTTCTGGGCAGACTCCTGTAAGAGCTGTAGCCATTCACTGAGGCTTTACCATCTCCTTGAGGAGCTACTGGGGATAAACTATATACATTCCCCACCAGTCAGAATGCCTGTTTTTTGGTTTATTTTATCAAGAAAATCCATTATGGAAATGATAACAGTGGGAATATTCTGTGACATTAAAATGAAAGTTTACATGTAATATATTCTTTATTATTATTTTTCATAATTATAATCCATAATATTTATTGGGTGACCAAAGGTTGAATTTGTACTAATTTTGTTTTAAATATAATTGAAAGTTGCTTAGATGCCCTTTAAAAAAGTGAGTAACAAAAAAACTGGTCTTTCTATCCAATAAAACTGCCAAAATGAAGAGTTATTCACAATAAAGAAGTTATTTAATGGAGGTGTCTATATGCACATTTACAAAGACTAGGCAGAAGTTTAGCCAAAGACTAGGCTAAAATTTTAATTTTTTCTGTACTATGAACTAAAATGAGAAATCTACGATTTTTCATTTTATGTATTTATTCAATTTTTATTTTCAGCATATTTTTAATTCTACAAATCAAACAATGCTGGCTCCATCTGGTGGTCAAAATAAGCCTATATAGTTTCATGAAAATTGGTCAAAAATGGTTAAATAATTTAGGGACTACCTGAAGTATGCTTGAAGACTGAAGATTGAAGTATGCTTCAACATTGAACATTGATTACATGAAATTCAGTCTACATTTACATGAATTTTTTATTTTTCTTTCTCTAGCTTCATTGCTTCATGTTATTTTGGGGCTTAAAATAATTCTTAAAGTAATACAGAATATTTTCCTCTGTGTTTTTCTATTAGCTGATTTGAGAAATGTGAAGGTAACGAGTTATAATACACTTAAAATTTATCCCGATTTTCTGATCGTATTCTATTTTGGAATATAAACTATAATACTCACTGATTTTCAGCTGTATTTTCTGAGAGACATTTCCAGAATGGGTAGCTTGTAAACATATGAGAGTTCATATCTAGGGGTTCTGTATATTCATATTCTATTATCTTATTAATCTTAATTTTTAAAGTCAGTATAAAAGGAGTATGTACGGAATCACAACACAAATATTAGTACTAAGAAGTTCTTAGGTAGCAATAACCTGCTCATTTTACAGATGAAAAAACTGAGGTTCAGAGAAGTTAACTGATTCTATTAAATTGGGAATATCAGAAACCAGATTTTCTGACAACCCAATGTTGTTTCCTCTCTATATACAATACTATATGTACTTTCTCTATGTAGTGCGTAATCCCTGCAGATATATTTCATTACAATTTAACAATACAATTTAACAATTACAATTTAACATTTAACAATGGCATGAATCCCCAATATAGATTTAATTCTCTAATTAGGAATTTTCTTAATTTTTACTTTTGTTATTTTTCCCTTAAGATATTGGTAATTTTTAAAAAGTTGTTTTCAGTCCCACTCCTATCCAAATACAAAATTTTACCTTGTTCTTTTTTTCAGAGTATATTGCTTTGTTGAGCTTATAATTCAAATAGCAATCATGTTGGTAATAATTTATCGTCATAATAGCACATAATTTAGTTAGCACAAAGTACTATACTAAAAATAAATTCAAATGAAGTTAGGGGAATTTACCTAACAAACTAAGAGATGAAGAGAACTTAAATCAGTGAAGACAGGTTCTGAACACTAAACATTAAATTAGTTTAAATTGGGTTTAACTGTCTTATCTTTTACTAATAAACTTTTTTCTTACATAGACTCTGTTAAGTAGCTTTTTATCAGATGTTTCTCCATTCTTCTTACTAACGATCACAAGAAACAATTCAATATATAAATGATTACTGAAGATTACTGATGGACATGAATAGCTTTTCTTCTGGGGGCTCCAGCTTTCCACCTGTCAGCTGTAGCCTGTTGCTCCTGTTCAAATTTCCCTCGTTCTCCCTCACACTGACCTCAGGACCAGCACAAATGTTGATTGATGCTGCCCCAAGGTTCCTCAACAGAGCACACTTTGTACTTCTCCAGATGGTGTGACCCACAATTCTTATAGTTTGATGGCCATTTTGACAACATCTCTATGTTGCCCTGTCATTCTGGATGTGGAAACTACAAATTATACACTCCGTGTTGTAGCAATAAGAAAAAAATTCTTCAAGATAAAAAGATTTCATGAAACCAATCAGGGAGAATACTAAAGAAAGAATTGCTACCTAAAATTGCCTAAGGCTATGATTACCCTAGCAAAATAAACACTGTGGAATATCTGTGATTATTTGTAGTACTTAAAGGATGGTTCTATTGTTTCCTTGTAAACTTGTGAGGTACTTTTCTCCAAGTAGTTATAAGAGTTTATAAACCGGTTCAAAATAGTCCTTAAATACTTGCATGTGTGGTACGGCAGAGTATTCTTTCTCTCTCCTATGTGACTGAGGAAACTGAAGCAAAAAAGTGGCTTCTAAAATACAGGTTTGGCCACCACAACCAGCACCAGCACCTTTGTTTAGGACCTGGCATGTCTGAGAGATAACACTAAGAACTCTGTGCCTGCTTTCTCACTTCACTTAATTCTGTAACAACAGAAGGGGTATTATCATCTCTATTTTATGCATGAAGAAACAGAGGTTCAGAGAGGTTACGTCTCTTGCCCAAGGCTAATAAATGATAGAGCAAGGATTTGAAATCAGGGTTGTCAGACTTCAAAGCCCATGCTTTTTCTATTCTATTACACAGCAAACAGTTATGGGGGAGAGGGGTACTATTATGTATGAGAGTCAGGGAAACAAAGACAGTTCCTGATGTTAAGGAGCTTATAGGCTGGAAAAGGGATAAGACATACTCTTTAACTGTGCAGTGGTACAAACGACATAAGAGAGGTCCTGATAAAGTACTTAACGAAATTTATGCAGAGGAGGGAGAGGGAAAGTTGGGTGGAGGAAGTGGTGGTATAACTGGGCCTTGAAGGAGTAATGAGATTTAGCCATAACAGGTAGGAGAGACATCATAATCAGAGCATGAAGGCAGCATAGTGCAGAATGCACATGAGGAAGAGAAAAATTCTTTTGTGAAAATGAAGAAGGGTTAATAAGATGGGGAATAAGGAAAATAAGATTAAAAATTTGATCATGAAAGTCCTGAGTGCCAGATTAAGGAATCTGAACTTTACTTGGGTAAGCAACGAACAGCTACAATTTACATCTTGCAGGTCTATACCACAGGTGTACTTGCAGGTAACCACTAATCTGTCCTCTTTGCCCATGTATTTGTTTATCTTCCACATATGAGTGAAATCATATTGTCTTTGTCTTTCTCTGTCTGGCTTATCTCACTTAACATAATACCCTCAAGTTCCATCCATGTTGTTGCGAATGGGATGATTTTGTCTTTTTTTTATGGCTGGGTAGTATTCCATTTTATATGTATACCACATCTTTATCCAATCATCAGTCGATGGGTACTGGGTTGCTTCCACGTCTTGGTTATTGTGAATAACGCTGCAATGAACATAGGGGGGCATAAGTCTCTTTGAATTGTTGATTTCAAGTTCTTTGGATAAATACCCAGTAGTGGCATAGCTGGGTCATATGGTATTTCGATTTTTGGTGTTTTGAGAAATCTCCATACTGTTTTCCACAGTGGCTGCACCAGTTTGCATTCCCACCAATAGCGTATGAGGGTTCCTTTTTCTCCACATCCTCTCCAACATTTATTGTTTTTTGTTCTGGTAATTATAGCCATCCTAATAGGCATAAGGTGATATCTCATTGTAGTTCTGATTTGCATTTCCCTGATGATTAGTGATGTTGAACATCTTTTCATGTACCTGTTGGCCATCCATATATCTTCTTTGGACATCTGCTCATTTTTTGATGGGGTTGTTTGTTTTTTTGTTGTTGAGTTGTATGAGTTCTTTATATATTTTGGAGATTAACCCCTTGGCAGATATACAATTTGCAAATATTTTCTCCCAGTTGGTGGGTTGTCTTTTTGTTTCGTTCATAGTTCCATTTGCCTTGCAGAAGCTCTTTAGTCTGATGAAGTCCCATTAACAAGCTAAATTTTGAGTTGAGGTGAAGGTAGGAAAAAGCTCATCAAACTACGCTTCAGCTGAAGTCGACCTGTGTCCCAATGTGCTTTCTGGAACCTGGGGTTGGAGGGTGAGTTGGATGGGGGTCACCTTGCTCAATCTTAATGGTAATGCTGTGAACTGTAGGCAGCCCTCAGTCTGCTGATTCTGGCTTCCAGCTAATAGGTCATGTTGCTTGTGGCTTACTTTATTTTATTTTTTAAGGAAGCAACGCTTTGCAGTTTTAGAGTGGAAAGAATATTGGACAGAAGTTCTGACTCCTCAAATCTACTGTTTAAGTTAGGGTGAGTACTAAATATCTTTAATGCTTTGGTTTCTTCATTTGCAAAATGGAAACCATAATACCTGTTTAATCTGCTTCTCAGAACTGTTACAGAACTAAATGTAATGAGGCATGTGACAGGACTTCATAAACTGTTCATGTTATAAAAATATGAGATATTATTATTATTTGGCAGTGAATACAGGGCACCTTACTTTATGTCTATAAGCTACTTTATAGTTATGTTTCCTTTCAAATGATTAAATCTCATTTGAAGAAGCAAGGAGTAGATACAATATTTTCATTTTATTTAACATACTTGTTTGAAGAAAAAATATTTCTGTATATTAAATCATATTTTCAAAGCATCAATAAAACTTATAACTGGAAGAAATGTGGAAATCCTTTTGTGGAGTGAGTTATCAAAACAATTTATATTTCTATGAATCTGGATGTTCAAATGTAGCATTCTTATCATGAGGCTTACCTATAGTTCTGAATTTGCTTATGTATAAGCAGTATCAGCTGGCATACTGATAGGATGGAAAATGCTTTGCTATTCCTATCTTCTACCTATAGCTGACACTTATACAAATAGTGCTTTCAGTATTCAGTATGTGCCAGTCAGTATTCTAAGTGCTTTATGCATATTTCATTTAAATATAACAGGGAAGTAGTTGCTACTAGAAAGACCAGGGCATTATTCTTGAAAACTTATCCCTTTGGAAAAAGCTGAAAACTGGAAAAGTATGTGATGAGTCAGTGAGCTCTGACTGAGAAGGGCACCAAAGCTGAACCAGAATGAGTTCCTTGAGGGCAGAGACTTTTCTGCTTTGTCACTGTATGTCCAAAGCCTGGAACAGTGCCTATAAGTTTTCAGGTATTAGATAAATATTATTTAAATGGATGAATTAAAATTAAAAAAAAAAGGAAAGTGATTTTTCAGAGGAAAATGGATTCCTAGAAAAGTAATTGAAAGAGAGAGTGGAGAGATGGTAGGGACAAAGCAGAGTAGGCTGAATAACTGAACTTCCTTGTCCCAAACCTTGAAGAGCTGAAATCATTAGGCGCCGATCTTAGGCTTAATGTCTTTGAACATTTCTTATGTGGTACCTACAGTCAAAAAATGACAAGGAAACAATAGAAATATAATACTCATCAAGGTGATTTATCAACTAAAGTTAAAGTCTCTGAACTCTATTTTACAAAAGCATATTTGCTGGAGAAAAGAAAAAAAATTGTTTTTAAAGTGCTTCAGTTCTAAAATGGCATTAATTAATCCTTTAATGAAGAAGGATTATTTGGGTTTGTTTGTCTGATTAATTTCATAAACTGAAATAGTTGCTAAAGCAATCTTACACTTTTTTCTTGGTGAAGTGAAAAATTTCTCACCCTCTTATTTTGGATTAGAACATAATTACAGACACATTCTCACTGATTAATTTTTTTAAACTGGCTTAGTCACAAAACAAAGCCAACACATTGAAGGGACTGGGTTCAATATTTTGAGTCAGCAACTCCACATTCTATTCCCAGCTCTGTCACTCACTCGACTGAAGGCTTGAGTCGGCCTCACACATGCTTTGTCTCTATTTTCTTAGACGGTAAACTCAGTATTAATTACTATTGCCTTAACGGTATATAACGTAGTGAATTAATTAGTGTGATATGCTGTTAAAATACTCAGAATAAGAGTGTGAATGACAGAAAAATAAGCAAGCCAATCTTGAGAAATATTTCTGAGAAACTGAGTTGATTAAATTCTATTCCAGTAGTCTGCCCAGCATCTTCATAAGATACCACAGACTAGCAAAGTCTTTGGCTGTAGTAGAGTAAATATTGCAACTGTTTTCTCTTCAACCACAACCAAATCAGTAAGAATAAACATAATTCTTCTTCTTTATATGCTTCATATGGCAACTCAGCACAGTATGGGATAAAGTGTAAGGGACTTCTCCAGCGGTTTTGTAGAAGGGAAAGTACAAAGGACTTATTTTTGATGTAGTTTTTCTATAGCAGACTCAACCAGTCTCCTTAAGTCACAGATAATACTGCAACTAAGATGTTCAGAAATAAACCAGAAAAGAGTAGTAAAAAGAAAATTAATGCTGCTAATTCTTGTTTGCGATTATTTGAAAGGAGCCCAAACTGTAATGTTACTTCTAGATAGAAAGTGTAGTAATATAGCGTCTAACATACATTGCCAAATAGTAATAATAAAACTATAGACTTACATAGCATAATAAAACATTTAATATTCTTTCTTAGGTGTTCCAAGAGTATACATTCTGTCATTAAGCCTTAAGTTATTATAGTGACGGAAAGGGTAAAAATGACTGCATGAAAAATTCCACACCCCTTCCACTCTATGTTCCAGACATACAACTTGCAAGACAACAAAAGGTGCCATGCTTCCTCTTATCTCCATGCATTTGCACGGCTGTATTCTCTCTCTGGAACATCTTTACTCAACTAACTTACTCACTTGAACCAATAGCCTCAAAAACGTGTAAAAGTGAGAGGTTTCTAGTGTACACAATGACCCACTGAGAGGTGAAAAGAAAATGTTAGAATGCTATTTATATTTTTTGTATCTTTTAAACTATTATTTTTTTGGTGTATATTAATATATAGTACACAATGTGTTTGTTCAGTAGTGCCTACATGAGTCATAAACACATTTAGAAAATACATATATTGCAAGTGTTCACAATTTATTTTACAACCCAAATGTCCATCAGTTGACAAATAGATAAACAAAATGTGGTATAGCCATAAAATGGAATATTATTTAACCATAAAGAGGAATGAAGTACTTGATACATCCTACAGCATAGATGAACCTTAAAAACATTATACTAAGTGAAAGAAGTCAGTCACAAAAGGTCACATATTATATGATTCAACTCATATGAAATGTCTAGAACAGAAAAATCTATGGAGACAGAAAGTATATTAGTGGTTGCCTAGGACTGGAGGCAGGGAGGCTGAAGTTGTAGCAGGCAATAGTAAAGGGTACAGGGGTTTCTTTTTGAAATGATGAAAATATTCTAAAATTGACTGTGGTGATAGTTGAAGATATCTATGAATATACTAAAAACCATTGAATTTCACACTTTAAATGGGTGATTTGTATGGGATGTGAACTATATCTCAATAAAACTGTTAAAAATAAAATAAACAAAAAACTTTATTTTACAGATGCAATAAAACATTTTCAGAGACCACGGGTCTCAATAACTGATGATTCTACTTGGTTTAGTATATCTAGAAAGATATGTTGCTGTCTAGATTTAATTGCCTTTTCTGTGCTCCCTCAAACCTTCATGAGAATGTATACCATGCTGTATTAATAACTGGTAGTTCGTCTCCTTCACCTGCTAAAATACAAATCTTATATCCTTACCCCATATCATGGACTAAAATAACTTTCAGGTGGCTTAAGCAATTAAAAGTAAAATAAAATAACTAGAAGAGCATATGGATAAACATTTAAATCATCTTGACTGGACACCTGTGGAGCTTCAAAAAGTACTGACACCTTGCTTTCACTTCCTGAGCTTTGGAATTTCCAGTTGATTCTAACGTGCAGAAGAGTTTTGAACCGTAGGTCTAGTGATAAAGGAGAGATCAGGAAAGGTACCTTAGAGAAATTACCTTAAACAATGACTTAATATTGAGGCAATATTCATTACATATAGAAGGCATTCCAGGAAGAGGGAGCTGTGACAGGGAAGGCCGAGGTGGGAGATAGGTTGGTATGTAGAAATATTTAGCCTGTGTGGAGCATAGGATCCATGGTGAGGGATGAGACTAGCGTGGCAGATAAAGTTTAGGCCATGTAGGGCCTTGTACGGTATGCAAGAGATTTTATCCTGTAGGAAATGAGATGCCATTAAAGAATTTTATGAAGGGGATTGACACATGATCAAGTTTGTGTTTAAGAAAACCCACACACAGAATGTATTGGCAGGATCTGAGATTAGCAACAGAGATCTGTTGGCAGCCTGTTAGCAGGTTGTTAAAATAGCCCAACAGAAAAATTGAGGCCAAAATGGTTATGGTAGGACAATAAGGCACAGACTAGAAACCTGTAAGGAAATGGGTGGAGTCTGCAAGAGAAATGTACAGGGAACAGATTTGTTTTGAGGATACTGCAGTATTTTGAGATCTAAATCTAATTCTATTCACTCAGAAAAATATGCAAACACTAATCCCTCATTGACACATGATAAATGACGTTTTTCTCTAAAAATACCTCTAGCCATCTAGATAAGAAAATAGTTTGCAAAATAATTATCCCCGAGGTCCTGGATTTCACAATTATTTTAAGTTTTAAGAAATCTTAAGAAATGTTTTATTTCCTAAGTAAAATATGTTTCCCTGAAGCAATAATTTCTATATTTCCCCAGGTTCTTAAAAGAAAAACTAAATCTAAAACAAATGAACAAATAAACAAACACCAACTAAATAAAATTAAAGCTGTCTTGTAAGGTACCATAAATTCTAAAGTAAGATTTCAAAAGTCTTCCCAAACAGTAGGTCCTTGACCACGTTAAAGGTAGTGGTTTTCAAAGTGAAACTGTTTTCTGATCCTATTTCATCAAAATTATGTACTATTCATGATTTCTGCCTTACATAGCCTATTTCTTCTATGGAATCAAGGTTCTATAAAACCATTGTACTCATGTTACAGATATTAACGTTATAGGAATGTGCCCTCTCCTCTAGTAAGACTCGAAGATTTCTTCATTTCATTTCCCTCAATGAGGAAACTTGTCTTGACTTTAGTAGTTCTTGCTGCTCTGAATGTCTCTAAATCTTATAGCTCATCTGCACATCAAATTTAGCATTCACTCTATTAATTATGAATATTGTTTAATTATGACTATTAGTTATTAATACTGTTTGACTATTAATTATAAAATATAGGTTTCCCATGAATTATCTTATTCCACACAGCAGAGGCTAGCTATTTTAGAATTAGGGGGAAGCATCCTGTGGGTTTTTTCTGGAATTAGCACAGTGCTATCACACATTTATTCCAACCCACTGGTTTTTGAACTTTTTGGACCATGACCTATCATAGGAAATACACATTTCTTCTGAATTCTACACACATATATGTTTAGTATATAGCTAACATATAAAACTGTATATATAAGGTTGAAACATAAAATTACTGACATTTTATTCTTTCATTTACCTACAAAAAGGACAATTTCATATGGCTCAACAAAATATAATGAAAAAAATTCAAAATTTCCTAAAACAACATTTACCCTTACTACACGTGATGCACTTTGATGTTTTCTGGTCTATGCCATTCCATTAAACAAAAATGTTGATTAAGATACACCATCAATTTCATGATCCACCAGTGAAGTACTAGCTACAATTTGGAAAACCATGCTCTAACCTCTAACCTACAGTCTTGGCCTGCTTCTAGCTTAAGCGTTAAGCTAAAAGGATAAAAGGATTCTGAGAGACTCACAAGCGGCCCAGAACGGCAGGGTAAAGATGAAGCAAGTAATGAAGATGGTGCAACTGCCTGGAAACTCTCTGTGCGTCCCTGAGCAGTTTGCAGAACTGGCAAGGACCATACTAAATGGAGGTAATTCAGCGATTGGAGATTTTGACTAAATCTTTTCTGATTTGACACAACTACACTGATCACATAACACAGAATGTGATTCAGTGTGGTTGACTGGTAGTGTTCAGAATGAGGGTTATCCCTTGGGACACAGGGATATGTTTTATAAAGGTCTTTCCAAAATTCTTTCCTGAATCCAAAAAAACTTTACATGTAATGCCAGATTTCTCTCTACAAAGAGGGGAAGCCCACAGGGAATCTTTCTGATTGACCCTTTTTTTCTTGCTTTCCTGAAGATCATCATTATGTTAGATGAACTGAAACTTTCCATGCTGTATATAACATTTTCAAAAAGTGAAGCTTATCCAGTTCTGTTAATAACTAGTGAAACAGTACAGATGATAACAGATTGCAGACATACTGCTTATATTCTGATTGGGCTTTTAGCTTATTAAAAATGATGTTTATATAAAGATCTTGTACAAACGCTTAATTATTAACCATTTCGTCAATGAAAACCAGAAAACCTGAGTTTTCTTATCCAAATGACTCAACTGTTATCAGACAGATGCTGATACGTGCATGGGCAAGTGTCACTATCAGCACTAAGATACAGCTAAATTAGACTAGATTTCAAGCAAGAGCACAGCCACGCAGGCTAAGATGGGAGCAGTAAGAATGCTGTTAGCCGCTCACTGGTGCTTGAATCATGTGCATGCATATCACCCCCCTCATCCTTTATGCTACCAACAGCTTTATCTGATGGAACAGTGTTGACAGAACTTGAATTGGTGCCAGCCCTACTGATGAGGAACAAGGTGGAACAGTTACTAGCTGGAGGGAATGTTTCCTTTTTAGGAAGTAGCAGTAAGATGATATATGGAAACATGGTTGGAATGGACTATCACAGGTTGCTGATATAAGAAATGTTTTGTTTTTAGAAAACAAAGGATCAAAGAAAGTCAAATAAATGGCTAATGTATACAAGAAGGCACTCAAACACTGAGATGAAAAATACAAATCTAAAGGAAATAAAAACTGGCCACATAGATATGCATACTAGCAATTGAACTGAGTTCTAGTTGATGCAAGATTATGTTTGGCCCTTTTATACCAGCAGATTAAGCATGAGAAGAATAGTAAAGATAAGAATGATATCTTAGTCAGCTGAGAGGCCAGACTACTCACCATGCCAATCAAAAACCACAGACAACCTATCATGCCAATATAAAAATCAGATGGAAAAGGAATTGCTTGTCTAATTGCAGGAAAGAAGTAAAACTTGAGACAGGTAACTTTCATAACTGTAAAAGCTAATAGGGGCAAATGGAAACAGTAGTTTCATTAATAAATATCTTTCTTAAACTCAGCATAGATGTCTTCATTCTCAAGACCCAGACCAATATAACTCAACTGTTTTCATCTGCTCCATCCTCTAATCTCATGTTAGAACATAAGGGCAGCCACTGTGTCTTCTTCAGTGAATAGTGAACCTGAATGCATCCCCCCTATTCCCCACAAGTTTTGTGAATCTGAACATCTGTTTATCCACAATGCAATGATAAATAATGTCCCTGATATCCACCAAAAGGAGCCACAAAATCCCGAGATGCATTTTGAAATGTCAAAGAGGGAATAAATCACATTCAAGATAGTTTTAGTGTTAGATATTTTATTATATGCATTATATAACATGTACACATTTATGGTATATGTCTGTGTATATATACATAGCTAGTACACTGGTATCTCAGCATACTTGAATAATTTAAATAATTCCTTCTAGGTAAAAGAGTTTACAAATATCTTTTTCTCTACCACCTAACCAAAAGGGGTTGACAATCATGCCTGCTCAATTTACTTGAATGATTAAAAATAATAATTCTATTTATCTTTTGGAATATTTTGACTGTGGTTCTGGCTTGAACAGTTGCTGGAAGAGATAATTTCTGGTGGGGAACAGAGGTGAAAGACGTGGGCAAAATATGGAGGAATCTGATGGGAGAGCAACATATTCTGCATTCCATTGTGTAAAAAGTACGTCTTGGCAGTAAAAAAGATATCAGTAACTAATTTACCAATTATTACAAAAGTATTTTAAGCTAAAATACAGAAAAGAATAGAATCTCATATTAAATATGCAGTGTTTTGTTTTGTTTTTTCATTTTGAGATGACAGCAAAAAACAACGAGATTCATAATCCCTTTTCTGGAGGTAAAGGCTCTAGTGGCTCACATGAAGGATCATACAGCACTCCACAAAACACTGTACTAGATATTGCTGTTACCACTGTGGAAGGAGGACTGCACTTGCTATCAGACAATTTAGATCCTACCAGCTGTGCTGGTACTCCTGGAAAAAAATCAACTAACTTATCTGAGCCACAATTTCCTTGTGCAAAATACCACCTGTCCTACCTTCCTCATGGATTCTTGTAAGAGGGAAATGAGGGGGAGGAGAAAAGGAAAAAGGCGTAAAGTTATTCACAAGTATGGGCTTGTGTTCGACACAAGTTGATTGCCCAAGTAATAATTCTTCTACCCTCTGTTTTGCTAACAAAATCCATATTTGATTTAGGGAACAAAATGCTCAGTATCAAAGGATAAATCATGACTGTTTTAAGGCATTTAGTTCATCTTTCATTTCACTCACTCATTCTCTAAATACTTTTTTGAATGCTCACCACATGCCAAACATTGTTCTAGGTGTTAGGGAAACAATAATAAAGAAAACAGATAAAAATTCTAGTGGGGAAGACAGAAAACAATAAATAAGTAAAACATATAGCATATCAGAAGGCAATAAGATAATACAGAGAAGAACGAAGTAGGGAAGGATAATTAGGGAGTGCCAAGCAGAGGTGGTCAAAGAAGACCTCAAACAAAAAAAGACCTGAGGGGTGGATGTCTGGAGGAACTACCCTCCAGACAGGACAACAGCATATGAAATGGTCCTGAGGCAGGGAGCATGCCAAACATGTACTCAGATCAGCAAAGAGGCTACTGTAGCTCGAACAGAGTGAATGAGAGGGAAGTACAAGGAGATGAAATCAGAGAGGTAAAAGGGAGGTGCAGGGCACAGATTATGTAGATCTTTGTAGAGAAACACATGGGCTTTGGCTTCTAAGAATCCCATTGGTGTGTTAAAAATAAGATTGACAAGCTTTGTCTTAGATTTTTAAAGGACCATCCTGGCTACTATGTTGAGAACAAACTTTCAGAGGCCACTGGTAGAAACCGAGATCAGTAAGGAGACATCTGCGTTAATCTAGGTGGGAGATGATCGTGGCTCCCACCAGGGTGGTAAGAGTGGAAGTGGCCAGATCATATACCCTAAATTTGCGGATCAATTGGATGGGGGGTATAAAAGAAAGAGAGGAGTCAAAGGTGACTCTAAGATTAACTCAGATAGGGAAGATTTCAGAAGAAGCAAGTTGGAAGATAAGATCAGTAGTTCAATTTGGAACATGTTAAGTTTAAGATGCCTATTAAACACTTTGGAAATTATTAGCATATAGATGATATTTAAATCCATGAGATTAAAAGACATCACCAAAGGAATAAGTGTAGCATAAGAGAGAAGAAATCGGAGGCCAAGTCAAGAAAGTGACTCAAAGAGGAGGGAGTGATCAACAGTGCAAAATGCTGGTAACAGTTCACTTAAGAAGACGGCTAAGCAGTTGACTTGTGAGGATGAAAGGCCAACAAGTAAATTTAAGAGAGGAGGAGAGGAATTGGAGATGGCAAGCATGTACAGTCTCTCCAGGAGTTTTTCTGGAAAGATGGACAGAGCTAAATGACAGTAGCTAGAGGGGGTATGAGGACAAGAGAGTTTTTTTCTTTTTTTTTTTCAGTGGAGAAAATACTGCATGTTTTCATGCTGATGGTGAGTGATCAACGGTAAGTGATGATAATTGCAAAGAGGGAAATTTGATGATGCAGGAGAGAAAGAAGAAAACTGCTGGAGTGATGTCTGCAAGTAGGTAAGAGACAGTAGGATTTAGCGCACAAGTGGAGGAGTCGGCCTAGGGGCATGAACAGCTCATCCGTAGTTACAGGAGGGCAGGCAAGCAAATGGCACAGATGTAGGTAAGTTGGTAGTGTGGTGACAAGAGTTTTCTTCTGGTTGCTTATAGTCAAGAAATCCTATTCCTCTTTGCCAGTGATTTGTCCAAAACTGGGTCTATTGAGGTGACATTCATTCTCAATAGACCCAGTTTTGGCCAATGGTATACAAAGGGAAGTCTGGTAGGGGGTTCTGGGAAAGACTTTCTTTCCCATAAAGAGAAAGGTCCAAGAAGAGAAAAGCCTTTTGCATCTACTTTTCTTTCCTGCTTTGGATGCTGTTTTATGAAGACACATTGCTTAGAGCTGCTACAGACATCTTATGACTGTGAGGGGAAATCTACAATGTATGTGCCAGCAACTTTGCAAATATAGGTAGAATGTAAGGTCCATTAGGGCAGAGGTCTTTTTTTTTTTCCAGTTTATTGAGGTATAATTGATGAATAAAATTGTTAAGATATTTAAAGTGTACATTGTGATAACCTGACATACATATACATTGTGAAAGGATTCCAGAGGTCTTTACTTTGTTACCTGGTGTGTCCAGAGTCTTTACTTTGTTACCTGGCGTATTCAAAGAGTGCTTGGCACGTAGTACACAATCAATAAGTTATTTGTTCAATAAATGAAATATGATCAAGATGGGCCATGTTTTTCAGAAACTCACATTATAGTGATATACACCAGCAAATAAAGAGATAATTATACTCCCATGCTCTAAGTGGTAAGTGTGAGGTAAGTACAGAGTGCTAAGAAGCTTAGGCAAATTTAGCTAACATTGACTCTGAAATGCAATGTACTTCTTTGCAGATTGTGAAAATCAACTTGCTACTGTTTGAATGTTAATTATAAAATGTTTTGTCTGGCATCAATATTTTGATAACTTCAACTTATTTATAAAAATAAATTGAAAATAAATATATTTTATATAATCCTTATATTTTCCCTTAGTAAGACACAAATAGAGCCATGATCTAGGGTAACGTTTGTTTTATTCATTAACTTCATTTTTTCCCCTTGTCTCCATCTTATTTTGACCTAGGAGTACAATCATATTGATGAAACATTTTACCACAGCTATCACCAGTTTTTATTGAAAAGCATACAGGATGCCCTGTTTTAAACATTTAAGAGTTTCAATGTCTGTTTTTTGCTTTAGGAGAGTTATATTTCTTTGTTCCATGCCAGCATGCTCTTTCCTCCTTTCATTTTAGCAGATACCATTATCTTTGTCTTCTGGCATCATTTTTGTATACCTCAGTACAATGAGTTCCTTCACTATACAACAGAAGATAAAGTATTTACAATTTTGTTATAGGAGTACACATGTGGCATTACATGCATAGGAATAAAATTAAAGCTGAAGTGTCCAAAGCTTGGACTAAAACCATATTTATGCTGCTGAAGGCAAGAAAAATTATTTAGTCTACAGTAACGAGTAAGTAGCAGCAAAACAAATATTTGGTTGGCTGTGGAAAGCCAATGTTTTCATTACTTGTTACAAGCATAAAAGCTAAAAACAGGCTGACCAAGCACATTCTGACACGAAATAACACATGTATTCATCGATCTTTTGGTGTATATAAAACTGTGATTCCTAATTTATGAATTTATATGTAATGAAGGTAGAATCAACTTGGCATTAAATATATTATATGCTATTATGCATATACATACATATATATTCATACTGTCCATTTATTTTAAAAAGATCTATTGCTAATTTGTTCTTTACTAGTGTAAGATACAACACCTCCTGCCCTTAAAAGTGCTTTAATCCAGTACAATATACCAGCATACTAACAAACTTATTAATGAACTATTTGTCTACACATGTAAATAACTGCTTTGATGATCTACAATATGGTTATAATTTGCTGAATGCTTGCTATGCTAAGAAGTCTGCAACTAGTGATTTATATATACTAGTTAACATCTTCTAACAAATTTATTTATTATTATTCTGATCTTACATATAAGGAAACTGAGGCTCAGAAATGACTTGCCCAAGATTGCCCATCCCCCAAATCAGAGTAAGTAATGAAGCTCACATCTGTCTGAGATAGGATTCTGTAAAATCATACTCCTGATAGTGCAGCAGAGGGGCTAAAATGTCTCACAAATGTAAGATTTTGCATTTAGCAATTTCTCAATTGTATTTTAAAAATTAAAATATAAATTACATTATTTCTATAGTTATCTACATATTCGTGCAGAAGAAAAAAATGGAAGTGTATTTTGCAGTGGCTATTTTTGGGTGAGAATAAAGGTGATCTGATTTTCTTCTTTTTGTTTTATGATAAAAATTTTCTGCAATAAATATATGTTAATTTTTAAATAATATATTTGCCTGAAGAAAAGAAGTAATAAAGGAACAAGGAGTCTTGCTATTGGAGAACACAGTTACATATATGGAAGGGAGGAGACCAGAATGTACCCTGGGGTATGGGACTATAATTAGACTATCAGTATATCTCCCAGCTCTGTTGACTGAAGGAACTTAGAAGCAATAGGAATGAGCACAGCTAGCACCCAGATCTTGATTTCTAAATACTCTTCTCTACTACAAGAAACCAGAGCTTCTCAGAAAAAAGAATGATTTCAGGCTGGGGCAAGGTAAGTATAATATGAATCTGGAACATTTTGTTAAACCCGAATAAGAAAGTGCTCAAATAATAATGGGAAAATATCAAAAGAACACAGGAGCCAGATTGAAAGGGCTCCCACTAGCCAAATAAAAATGAAATAAAAATAGTTACTTTGAGCACCAAAATAGATATGTAATGATAAAACAGACTGTAACCCATGAAATTAGATTCCATGAGTTTATATTGATATGCATAAATAAATGGGGAAGAAAGGAAATCTTTTTTATAATGAAATGCAAACTATAAATATAAAAGGAATGATGGAGTTAGAAAATCATTAGTGAATAATAAAACTATTGGATGAAAGTTTAATGAGGAATGAGACATTTAATAATCTAAAAAATATCTCCCCACAACAAAATTCGATGCATTATCTTGGACTGGTTCTTGGACTAGGGGAAAAAAACAGGTCTAAAGAACATTAGGACAAAAGACAAAATATGAATTTTTACTGTGAATTAGATAATAGTATTACATCAATGTTAAATTTCCTGATTTTGATAATTGCACTGGTTATATAAAAGTCGTTTTTTGTAGGAAGTATTTAGAGGAAAGACCTGACATCACTAAGGCACACTCAAATAGTTCAAGAAAAAGACATTGTATATATATATGGGCAAACAAACATATGGAGAACACATGCAAATGTAACAAAATGTAAACCACTGGTGAATCAAGGTGAAAGATATATAAGGGTTCATTTTCTGTTCTTGAGACTTTTCTGTAAATTTAAAACATTTTTCAAAATAAGTAGCCATGTCTTATGATCTGCATGCTTAATCCCTGGGACCTTTGGAAAATCAGTTTTTTAGGCTTTAAGAAAAGAGATTTAATTCTATTCAATATACATCCAATGAGCAGCTCATTGATAAGACTCCATGCCAGGTCCTACAGATCAGCTAGAGCAGTGGTTCTGAGTGTGGTACCCAGGCTAGGCAGGCAGCATGAGCTTCACCTGAAAAACTGATAGAAATACAAATCCTTCAGCTCCATCCCAGACTATCTATGTTCTACTGATAGAACACAGGGCAGTAATAGGAGATAAGATGGTAAACCACATGAAAGCAACATGAAGGAGAATAGAAGTAGATGATTTTATACTTAATTTGTTATACAATAAGATACTACTGAAGGTTTGTGAGCAGAAGAAAGTAATAATTATACTAAGATGATCACTCTAGTAGCATTTCTGGGAGATTCTAGAGGAAAAGACCAGTTTAAATTTCTTATAATAGTGCCAAGAACAATGTGTTAAGAACCCGAACTAGCCTATGAGACTATAACAGGACAGATGAGAAATTACAATGGGTGAGTGCATAAGACTTGTCAATTGGCTGCAAATGACACAGGCACAGGCATAGGGTAAGGAATTGGGGGTGAGGACAGGGGAAGAGGTGAGGAAGAGACAAGAGCAATCAAAGGTTACTGAGATTTCGAACCTGGATGGTTGAAAGAACAGTCTGGATCCAGATGAATTCAAGAAAACTTCCTATAGTTGGGCTTTTTAAAGGCTAAGGATCCCAGGCGGCAGCCCCGTGGCGTAGTGGTTAAGTTCTTGTGCTCCGCTTTGGCGGCCCGGGGTTCGCAGGTTTGGCTCCTGGGCACGAACCAATGCACCACTTGTCAAGCCATGCTGTGGCAGGCGTCCCACATACGAAGTGGAGGAAGATGGGCACGGATGTTAGCCCAAGACCAATCTTCCTCACCAAGAAGAGGAGGATTGGCAACAGATGTTAGCTCAGGGCTAATCTTCCTCACCAAAAAAAAAAAAAAAGGCCAAGGATCCCAGCACTATAATCCTATAAAAGCATGTTCTTCTAAATAGTGTCAAGTAAGGAAGCAGCAATTCCAGCCTTATGATTCTATAAAGCATGTTCCTCTAAACAGTGTCATGTAAGGAAGTGGTTTTCAGACTTGCAGATTTTAGAGATCTGTAAACACTCTGAACAAAGTTTAATGGATGAGTTGCTTTTTAATTTTACAAATTAACTTTAAAAAACACTTCTATTAGCTGTTGAGAGTATAAATCAGTAAAAGCACTGTGGAAAAAAAATGGCAATATCTAGAGGAGCTGAAGGTATACACACTCCACAGAATATGGTTTCTGTATAGTGTATTTGCTAAGAACACACATCAGCTGAACCAGGGCTCGGATGCTTCCTACCTGCAGGATTTTGGACAATTTACTTAACCACTCTATAGCTCAGTTTCTTTCTCTGTTAAATGTGGATAATATTGTATACCCATTGTTTTGAGGATTAAATAAATTAATACACATAAGGCATTTAGAACAATTCTTGGCACATAGCAGTGGTAAACATTACCTGCCATTATGATCACGATAATGATGACAACCCAGACCCAGCAATTTCATTTGAAGACATACCCTAGAGAAACTCTTGTTTATTGTTTATTTCTCACAGGAGAAATGTACAAGGATGCTTTCTGCAAAATGTTTGAAATAGAAAATATACGGAAAAAAATCTCTAAGTCCATGAACAAGTGAAAAATAAATTGGCATAAGCATTCGGCGAATGTATCACTTAAAAATGAAGAAACACGTACTACATTTAAAAACATGGATAAGTGTGGATAGCATAATGTTAAGTGAAAAAAAAAGTGCAATGGTATACATACTATTTGATACCACCTATATAAAGTGGCATACTAACAATATTTTTAACAGCTATATACAAATACATGTAGGAAAAGATTAAAAACATGTACAGGAAGAAAACATACTCACTTCTGTGTAGTGGGTACTTCTGGGGAGGGAGAGAAATGAAACTGGAGAGTATACAGAGGACTTAAATTATACCTGCAAAGTTCACATTTAAAAAAAATCTAAGGGGCCAGCCCAGTGGCGCAAGCGGTTAAGTGCGCGTGCTCCGCTGCGGTGGCCCGGGGTTCGCCAGTTCGGATCCCGGGCATGCACAGACGCACCGCTTGGCAAGCCATGCTGTGGTGGCGTCCCATATAAAGTGGAGGAAGGGGGGCATGGATGTTAGCCCAGGGCCAGTCTTCCTCAGCAAAAAAAGAGGAGGATTGGCAGATGTTAGCACAGGGCTGATCTTCCTCACACACACAAAAAAATCTAAAACAAATGTGAAAAAATTATCATGATTAGTTGGGTAAAAAATAGGTTAAATCCCTGTACTTTTCTGTGTGGTTAAAATATTTCATAATGTAAAAAAAGAAAAAGCAAAAGAATAAATGACCGTCCATCAATTTGAAAAAAATTTTAAAATTCACTACATTTTAATATTTTTATTTTGAAATAATTTTAAACTTACAGAAAAGTTGAAGAATAATATGAAAAATCATATTTTTAAAGCAAAATCACCAATTTTTAACATTTGCCACAGGTTTTGTTATTTTCTCTCTCTTTGCATGTATATATATATATTATCTTTTTTTCCTCAACCACTTGAAAATAGTTTGCCATACATCATGGTCCCTTACTCCTGAATACTTCAGTTTGCAATTCATAAGAACAAAGATTATCTCTTATGTAACTATAGCATAGTTATCAAATTCAGAAAATTTAATATTGATGCAATATTTTTTTTTTTGCTTGAGGAAGATTGTCCCTGAGCTAACATCTGTGCCAATCTTCCTCTATTTTTTGTATGTGGGGTGCCACCAGAGCATGGCTTGATGAGCAGTGTGTAGGTCTGTGCCCGGGATCCGAACCTGTGAACCCTGGGCTGCTCAAGCGGAGCATGTGAACTTAACCACTATGCCACCGGACCAGCCTCTCAATTCTTTAATATACCATCCATATTCCAATTTTGTCAAGTGCCCCAATAATGCCCTTTGTAGCATTATTTTTCCCTTTGTTCCAGGATCCAGTCCAGGATCATGTATTGCATTTAGTTTTGATGTCTCTTTAATCTTCTCAGCCTTTCTTTACATTTTACAACAAAGACATTTTTGAAGAATACAGGGCAGTTGTTTTTCTAATAAACAACTCTGGGTTTGTCTGATGCTCCCTTATGATTAGAATTCAGGTTATATATCCCTAGCTAGAACACCATATAAGTGATTTTGTGTTCTTCTCAGGATATTTTTAGGAGATATGTGGTACCCCTCATTGCTGATGTTAATTCTAATGTCAGTCAAAGTGTTATCTGTTTCTCTCCTGTAGAGAGAAATTATACATATATGCAAAAAATATATATATATAAAAATGTAAAACATATATATGCAATCACTAATAAGCAACCACTGGGGAGACACTTTAAGATAATGCAAATACACCACTCTTCATCAAACATTTTCCCTAGATTTAGTATCCATTGATGATTTTTGGCCAAATCAATCTTTACTATAAAAATAGTAATTTCCTATCTATACCACTCCTTTCACATTTACTGATTGGCATCATACTGTAAGGAGCAGACTTACTTTCTCTTCCAAGTATTCATTCATTCATTTATATCATTATGGACTCATGGATTACTATTTTTTTCCCCAATGGTTTAAATTTCATTACTGCTCTCAATTATTACTTTTTGTATTTTTTAATTGAGATAAAATTCACATAACATAAAACTCACCATTTTAAAGTGTACAATTCAGTGTTTTTTAGTATAATCACAATGTTGTACAACCATCACCACTTATTCCAGAACATTTCCATCACCCCAAAAAGAAATACTATACCCGTTGGCAGAAACATTGTTCGCAATCAACCACAATTCTCACCTCCCTGCAGCCCCTGGCAACCATTACCCTTCTTTCTGTCTTGATGGATTTGCCTATTCTGGACATTCCATATAATGAAATCATACAATATGTGGCCTTTTGTGTCTGGCTTCTTTCACTTAGCGTAATGTTTTCAAGGTTCATCCGTGTTGTCCCATGAATCAGTACTTCATTCCTTTTTATGGCCAAATAATATTCCATTGTATGAGTGTACCACATTTTATTTATGCATTCATCAGTTGATGGACATTTGGGTTGTTTCCCCTTTTTTGACTATTATGAATAATGTTGATGTGAACATTTGTGTACAAGCTCTTCTTTTAACACTTGTTTTTAATCCTCTTAGGTATATACCCAGAAATGGAATTGCTGGGTCATATAGTAATTCAATGTTAAACTTTTTGAGGAACTGTTAAACTTTTTCCAAAATGGCTATGCCATTTTACAATCCCATCAGCAATGTATGAGGGTTCCAATTACTCCATAGCCTTGCCAACACTTCCTTCCTTCCTTCGTTCCTTCCTTCCTTCCTTCCTTCCTTCCTCCCTCCCTCTCTTTCTTTTTTCCATTATAGCTACCCTAGAGGATCTGAAGTAGTATCTCATTGTGATTTTGATTTGCATTTCCCTGATAGCTAACGATGTTGAGCCTTTTTCATGTGCTTATTGGCCATTTGTGTATCTTCTTTGGATAAATGTCTATTCAAATGCTTTGCCCATTTTTAATTGAGTTATTTATCTGTATTCTTGAGTTCTATGTCCTCAATTATTTGAAGTTCAAATTATCCCAGATATGACCTAGTGTGGAGGGAGCGGTAGGGAGACCTTTTAAGATGTCTTCTATGACCTCTTGACATGCTACCATCATTCTTTGGGAGTACTTTCAACTTTCTTGCATAATAGATGTTCGAGTCTTTGGAGAATCAGCCACTTCTCCAGAGAGCCCTGGTTCCTTTCAGTGGGAAATGGTGTTAGAAACCAAGACCAGAATGCCGGCTGTGCTCATTGCTACTGATTCTTTGCTTTTAGGCCTTTTTAGGAGTCAGAGGTAGGAAATATAAGTATATATATACACGTATATATAAGAAATCATGAGTTCATGCAAATCCAATCCTTCCCCAAAAGTTTTTCATCTTCCTTCATTCCATATTTTTATCTCTTTTATTCTGTAATGAGAACCCTAGGTCCCTACATCAACATATGTGTTCATGTATTAAAACTTTATCATATACATAAAACAGCTTTATAATTAATATGTCTATAGCACTACAAAAATAAAACCTACTAAGAAGAGCTCAAGATTTGTTTACTATTTATTCTTCCCCCTGCCCCAGATCAAAGATAATACAGTCAATACTATGTTCAAAATTTGAATTAATTCTCTTTATTTTACTCTTCATCAGTGTAATGTTACTCATTTGAAATAGAGTTGAGTTTTTTTCTGTTTGCACTCAGTTTTAGTTTCTTTTTCCTTCCCATGCTTGTTGATTTAACTTAATTTGTAAAATATATAGAACATGAATACATTTCCAAAAGTCAAAACTACATCTAAAGATAAGCTCAGAGAGGTGTCACTGCCTCCCCATCTCTTCCACCCACTCTCACTCTCCCACTTCTTACAGATAACCAACTTCATTGTTTTCTAGCTTGTCTTTCCTATGGATTTTTTCTTTTTTTTTTTCAAAAGTAAGGGGGGTGTGTGTGTGTGTGTGTTCTTATTTCTTCATTTTTGTTTACATAAAAGGCCATATGTTGTTTTTCACTTAGTTTTTTTCACTTACTTTCAAAAAAATAAAAAAAGCTAAGACCCTGAAAAGGCATTTTCTAGGATATCTCTGGGAAGGAAGTGGTAAATTATGATTCTTTTGCTGCTTTTATTTGAAGTTGTCACCTAATAATCCCCTTTCCTGTACTAGACCTGTAACATAGAGATTGCTAAAAGGAAAAAGCAAACAAACTTTTTGACAATCTGAAAACATGCAGTATTGTCATTACCTAATATTATATTGTATATCTGGACTTTTAGATATTTATTTTTGCTATAGAAGAGCAAAAAATGTATTTCAGAGAAGCAACTGGGATTCCTGTGTTGGAAGTAGAAGAGGCAATGGTGATAAAAAGAATCAAGTTCCTCAGGGGAATGTGAGGACTGAGAAAAGGCAGTGAGTATGGGGGACTGTTTATTTTTAAAAGAACAATTTCTGCACAGTTGTGACATTAAGAATCTAGATCCCAATCTTCTCAAATTCCACGTCTACTCGGACAAGGGAAACAAAAGAAAAAATAAACAGTGGGACTTCATCAGACTAAAGAGCTTCTGCAAGGCAAACAAAACCAGGATCAAATGAAAAGACAACCCACCAACCGGGAGAAAATATTTGAAAACCATATATCCAACAAGGGGTTAATCTCCACAATATATAAAGAACTCACACATCTGAAAAACAAAAAAACAAATAACCTGATCAAAAAATGGGCAGAGGTTATGAACAGACATTTTTCCAAGGAAGATATACAGATGGCCAATAGGCATATGCAAAGATGTTCAACATCACTAATCATCAGAGAAATGCAAATCAAAACTACACTAAGATATCACCTTATACCCATGAGAATGACTATAATCACCAAGACAAAAAAATAAATGTTAGAGAGGATGTGGAGAAAAGGGAACCCTCATTCACTGCTCGTGGGAATGCAAACTGGTAAAGCCTCTATGGAAAACAGTATGGAGATTCCTCAAAAAATTAAAAATAGAAATACCTTATGATCCAGCTATCCCACTTCTGAGTATTTACCCAAAGAACTTGAAATTAACAATCCAAAGAGGCTTATGCACCCCTGTGTTGATTGCAGCATTATTCACTATAGCCAAGACGTAGAAGCAACCCAAGTGTCCCTCAACAGATGACTGGATAAAGAAGATGTGGTATATATATATATATAATGGAATACTACTCAGCCATGGAAAAAGACAAAATCATCCCATTTGCAACAACATGGATGGACCTGGAGGGTATTATATTAAGTGAAATAAGCCAGACAGAGAAAGACAAACACTGTACGACCTCTCTCATATGTGTCATATAAACTAACACACAGACAGAGAGAACAGTTTCATGGTTACCAGGGGAAAGGGAGTTGGGGGGGTGGGCACAAAGTGTGAAGGGGCGCATTTATATGGTAACTGACAAAGAAGAATGTACAACTGGAATCCCACAATGTTATAAACTATTATGACATCAATAAAAAAAAAAGAATCTAGATCCCAAGAAATAATTAGGAGTTGTGAACAAGGAGAGACAGGGATTTAAGACTACTCTTTTCAGAAGCAGGTCAATAGCAGAAGGCAGAGTTTGGAAGGAAGCACACAGAAGAAACAAGCTTAAAACATATCTTTAAGGTCAGGGGAGAAATGAGCAGATGTGAGACAGAGGGGGAAAAGCTTGTGGATATGGAAACACTTTTGCAAAAGAGCAAGGAGAAGAGAAAGTTCCTGAAGATTGTGGGAAGGGGTGGGGAGATGGTTAGCCACGAAAAGAACTAGGGTCACCTTGTCCTGGGACAAAAGAGAGGCTGAGAAATGTGTAGGGGAACAGAAATTCTGTGGTGGAGTACAGTAAAGTTGAGGAAGCTCATATTAGATGGTCTTTTCAAAAGAGGAAAGATGAGGCAGATGGTCTTTTCAAAAGAGTAAAGATGAGGCAATCTGTGAAAAGTTGGGGCGGGAGGCAAGGTTGGCACTGGAGATGTGAGCACTATGGAAAATGCTTGGCACAGAAAGGCCAGGTGGAGAACGCAGTACAGAATGAAGAATATAAACATGACAATCTCTGTATTGGAATGTCTTCAGCTTTGAGAGTTTAGTAAAGTAGACTCACCTACGTTAAAACTAGTGATGTCAATGACAAGTAAACTTTTCTGATTTTTTCCTATTTTAGTGGAACACAGGCCAGATTTACTAAATGATGTAACTGTTCTGAAACTGTTGCCATTCTTCTATTATTGAACTAAAAATTTCAAGCTATCTCATAAAATCACAATTTATCAACTCAACTGAGAGCTGAATTTTAAAAAAATATACCACTTGCTAAATCTAAATAAAAATATGCATATTTGTGATTATATGCACACATTATGTTTTCATGTTATTTTAAGCTAGTAATAATATTAACTAGCTAAAGAATTCCATTCACCATTATAAGTATTTAACAGAATGAAATGTCCTAAAGTTTAATGTTCAATAAACATTGCTATTACATAGTAAATCTCACCATTCTTTGAGAACAGTTTTTAGGAATGCCTCTTGATTTTTAGAGCAAATCAAGGGAAGCTGACTGCTCATAATATAAAATGGCAGCTAATCCCAGCTCAGAGAGTGATTAAAAAGTAAGAAAGTTAAAGAAGCTAGAAAGGTATTCTCCTGAATAACTCTGGGAAGGGAGTAGTGTCATATGCTCTCTCTCCCTTTATTTGAAGTATTCCCGCTAATAATTTCCTTTCCAACACTAATTTCACAACGCAGAGATTTTAAAAAACAAACAAACTTTCTGGCAACTTAAAACCAGTAGAATTGTCATTACCTAACATTATATTGTGTATTTACTTCTTTACTACCTGTCCCTACCCACCCCATGCCCAACTGGAATGTAAGCCCCATGAGAACAGACACTTCGTCATTTTGTTCTCCGTTTTATCTCAGTGCCTTACATAATGCATAGAGTAGGTACTCAATAAATATAGATTAATGAACAGAAATCAAATATAGAATCCTAATGCATATAAGGAAAAAGCAAGCCTAGGAAAAATAGGTTTTTATGATGTAATGTCATCATTGTGGATTACTAGGAATTGCCATATATTTGGTTTATGAGATCATTGCTAAATATCTAAGATATACTACAGTCAAGAATTTTAAAAATTCCTTATTAAATTCTGTTTTGAGTAAAATAAATGGTTTAAAGTTTCATAAAGTATGCATATTTAGTTGAAATTATGTTTAATTCAATGAGATTAATATTTACTGTGAGCCCTCAGTAAATATTAGATTTTTAGTAAATAGAGATTGATATATTAGTAAAAATATATTTACAAAATATATTAGTAAATATAGATTGATACATAAGATTAAAACAAGGCAGAATACTGTAAGTAGCATAAGAAATCCACTGAGATATCCAGGTAAATGTGTTTTGAAATGTGTCTGAGGCTTGGAGCTAGAAATGAAGATTGGTGAGTCATCTGTCAAAGGAATCAGCCAGCACGTCTTTTGTGGGATTTTGGATAGAGTCTAAGGGAGTTTGGGAAAGGTTCATAAGAGGTGCAGTGTTTGAGCTGGAACATGAAGGACAAAAATCCCAGAGACTAAAATGGCAGAAGGTGTTCAGGCCAATGGAACTGCATAAGCAACATGACACAGACAAGAAAGAGTGGGGAGTAGTCAAGGATCCATGAGGGCAGTTTGGGGAGAACTTGGAATCTGTCTGGGGAAGTAATGGAAGAAAGGACTTGAAATCTGTATTAGAACAGATCTTGAGGACCCTGAATATAGTTTGCTAGAGAACTGGATGGGCATAGATCAAGAGTTTTTGCTTACTTGACTTGATTTAATCTTCTGGATGACCATGTGAGATTAGTATTACCATTGTGGTGGACACATCTCTCCCTGCACCAGAGTCCACGTGACTGTACTGGTGCTGATTCTATCCCTGTCTTGAGAAATGGCATGTGACTCAGGACTGGCCAATTAGAGCCTCTAATTCCACAGCTACAGTAATCAATTCAGGGATGGGCACATGACAGTGTCAGCAACAATGACATGGTAAGTGATTTTTGTTGAGACTTCTGGGACAAAGGCAAGCATCCTTGTCCACTGGATTAGAATCTTGGAAGATGTAAGGAGTTGCTATGACTATTCAAACCCATGGTGAGAAAGCATAAATGGCACAAATAAGGGTGTGTATGTGGGGGTTGGGGTGGGAATGTGAAAGCAGAATCAAGAGATGGAGACGTAAAGAGAAAATCTAGGTCCATGTGACATTGTAGCCTCTGATAAAGCTGTGCCTGAAATCAGTTTTACCTATAGCCCCAATGTAAGCTTTTTAGCATGAGCCTGATTAACTATTTGAAACAATAAGACTCCTGATAGAATGTCATTCCCATTTTACAAATGAAGAAATTGAAGGATAGAGAAAGTAAGTAATCTGTCCAAGATCACATAGGTTTTAAATAACAGATTTACAGCTTGTCAAAATTAACTATAGTGGAGCCATTTTAAAACGGAATCAGAGCTGCCTTTCCAGAGAAACTGCTTTGCTGTCTTGAACCTTGGACTGGGCCAAACCTTTGGACTGGGCCAAAATGGCAATTGTTTTACAAGCAATTGGTTAAGAAGTCAGCAGGAGAATGAACATCCTGATCACAAAGACTGAGGATTGTGGACAGAATCAGTAATCAATCAATATTTAGCCAAGACTAGCTCTGTGCCTCCAACTCCAACTAATATTCTTTGTAATACAACCTCCGTTCTTTGCCTTTACAAGCCCCCAACTTTTACTCCCTAGAGGGACACTATTTGGGTTTCTACCTGAATCTGCGCTCCCCGAATTGCAATTCTTTGATCCCAAATAAATGCTTTGCCTCTTAAATGGTTTCTGTTTTTATTCCTGTCAACCTGTTAGAGTTGACAAGCTCTAACTTATATCTGATGGCGCCAGGCCTATGTTACTAACTACAAATTTTTATTTTTTGTATTTTCATACGTATGCATGTATGCCTAAGAAAGAGAGGGAAGGAGAGAGAAAACCAGAGCTTAACTTTGGTTAGCTTATTTTGGTATATGGAAATAACAACTAACATTCATTGAGCACAATGATAACTACTTTACATAAAATGTCTATAGATGACAATCATTACCAGCTTGTCCATACCCACTGTTAATGGAATCTTTCTTCTCCACAACTGCTGCTCCCTCTATTAGCCTCAAAAGCTGGGGTCAGGGGTGGCACATGAGTCATGTATGCTCATGAGGGACTATGACTTATACAGCTAATCAAAATGAGATAGGCCATTCAGATTCCTTTCTTGGAAATATGATGAGACTAAGCCAGTTGGTGGCAGGCAAAAAGGATGTGCACATTCAGAGTTGGGGTGGTCATTGGAGACCATGTGCAACACAAAATTCTAAAGGAGAATAAAATGAGAAGACTGTGCATAGAAAGAAGGGTACAGGGCAGATGTAGAGAGAGAAGCAGCAATACAAAGAGAGAACCAGAATACACAGCTTTGGAAGGAGAACAGCCTTAGTTTCTGATCATATTCTATATCTCTATTCTTTGGTTCATTTCTTTGGGTATTCATGAGATTCCACTTTATGCTTACAAGAATCTCCCCTTTACTTAAGCTAGCTTGAATGGTTCTTGGACCATGAAACCAATAAAGTACAGACTAGAAAAATACATCATCTTAGTGAATTATCACAGTGAATTAACCCATGAGGTAGTTATTTTCAAGATAAAGAAATGGAGATTCAAAGAGTTCAAGTAAATTTTCTCAGGGAAACAACTAGCATGAGATGAAGCTAGGATTAAAACCCAGGTCTATGTGTCTTAACTCCACAAGTGTAGGACTCACTGAAATAAGGAAACATCAGAAACAAGGAAACCAATTAGGAATTAACTACAATATTTTAGGAAAAGGTAGTGAGAGAAATACCTAGAGCAAGGGATGAGGTAAGAGAAATGAAAGGACAGGTAAAAATGCATAGAGTTGTCTGTGGGGGTAGGGACAAGGGTGAGCAAAGAAGTGGAAGAAGCCAAAGGAGATTCTAAAATTTTTTAACTTGTAGTGGTGCCATTAACTAATAGTAGTAGGGAAAATAGGTCTGGGGCTTGCGTTTTGAAAATACACTTAATTTTAGTCACTATTAGTTTTAAGTAAGAGTGTTTAAAAAGGGAGTTGGAAATGTGGGCCTGAAGCTCAGAGGTAAAAAAGAGATTTGGGAATTACTTTAAATAAGTGACGTCACTTAAGTCCTTGTAAAACTCAGTAAATCATCATATATACAGAAAAAAATCCAGTACTGCACAAGTACAAAGCTTTAAAGTAAGAGATAAACACTATATTTAATCTTAAAAAGAATTGCTTTAGATTTCTAATTTTACTCTGGCCAGTATTTATGGTGACAAATTTACTGGACTTAAATGACTTTAAAATGAAGCAACAAAATCTAGTTATTTAGATCTACATAGTGAGCAACACGCACACACACACATGCACACGAACATTTATATCTTTAAAGGATATAATAATGTTTTAAATTGTACAGCAAAAATATATGGATACAACATAATAAAAATGACTTGTTTTTATGCCTTGTATTTCTCCACGGAACTTAAAATCCTTTAACAGACATTATCTCACTGTTTTAAGAACTATTATGAAACAATCTGACATTTAAATAATACCATTCATTCTCAGTAATCCCACAGGGCTTATAAACCCTGGAAGAATCACTCTGCTCATGTTCAGTATGCAACCACCGAGGGATAAAGGTGGGGCGGGTGGGTAGAGTAGTGGACAGGATTGTGGTAGATATTCTATGGAACATAGCAGTAACATTATACCACCATTTAAGAAAGGAAGTGAAAGACATTATTAAACTGAAGCCATGAATGAAGAAACAGCAGAAAAGATCCAAGGTAAGATTACATCACACTTGTTAAGTTCAAGAAAAATATTAATACCACCTGGTCTTATTTTCATTTTTGTATCTTATTAGAATAATATATAGATACTTTCAAGATAAAAAAAATTGAATATCCTTTGCTAAATCAAGAATTCCATTTTCTATAGTGCTTTTTGTTTGAGTGGTGGTCTATTTTCCAACTGTCAACCACATCTACGATGCTAAATTATTACTGATTTTATATATTTGAGGGAGGCTATATTTTTAAAAGACTTCTTCCCGCCTTCCCTCCCTTTTTGGATTGAGACTGGGATGCTGAAAAACAAATACTCAACTGGAAAAATAAAAAATGTTTTTTTGTTTTGTTTTGAATTTATCAGGTGTATTAGTCAGGGTTCTCCAGAGAAGCAGAACCAACAGGATGCATATATATATACAGAAAGAGATTTATTATAAAGAATTGGCTCACAAGATTATGGAGGCTAAGAAGTCCTGAATCTGCAGTTGGCAAGCTAGAGATCTAATCCAAGTCTGAAGGTCTGAGAACCAGGAAAGCTGATATTTTAGTTTGATTCTGAAGGCAAGAAAAGACTGGTGTCCCAGCTCAAGGCAACCAGGCGGGAGGAGTTCCCTCTTACTCTTAGGAAGGTCAACCTTTTCTTTCTATTCAAGCCTTGAATTGATTGCATGAGAGCCATCTACACTAGGGAGGGCACTCTGCTTTAGTTAGTCTATTGATTCAACTGTTAATCTCATCCAAAAACACCCTCACAGACACATCCAGAATAATGTTTGACCAAATATCTGGGCACTCTGTGGCCCAGTTAAGCTGATACATAAAATTATTCATCACATCAGATTAAGGGCTTCTGTCCTTCAATGACAAAACTAACAGAATCAGTTTTCTGAAGCATTTAAGGTCAATGTAATAATGCATATAAAGAAGACACTGCCAGATTCCCTACTTGGACAAGGAAACATGCCAACTAATGCCAAAAGGCTGTAGTACCACAGTGCTGTCTCTTCTAGTCACAATATACACGAAGGGGACTAAGAAGATAGGTGGCACATTGGCTGGGCACATGGGTAGAAGTAGAAGGAATGCAGGGGAAGAGCTGGACATCAGCAAACACCGCAAAACTAATCTCCCAGCACCAAGTCATATGGTTAGGAGGGAACAGAGCCAGTTTTCCAGAAGGATGAGAACATAAGCCTTATAGGTACACTGGGACTTTGACTATCTCTTTAGCCAACTCATAGTAAAAGGGGAAGAACATCCCTTTTAACTCTCCAAAAATAATACTTGAGGTCCTGGACCTGAAGAAAGCTTCCAATAGAAAGCTACTGGTCAGCACAAATTTCCTACTACCACTACTGCCACGACCACTACTGCCACCAATGTTACCATATATTTTAAACACTGTACAATAAACAAATGAATATACCCATTTCACAGACAAGAAAACTGAGGCTAAGAGTGGCTGAGTGTTGTAGGTATGTTTTCGTTTGCTTAGTTTGTTTTTGATCCCTTCTTCTGATAATATATCCTACCCCTGATCACAGGGTGACACATGATCACTCAATCAGTGTCTGTATCTTGGGAGCTGGGCTCAAGAAAGCTAGAAAGAGGCTAGGGTGAGTTGTCTGATGATGGATCCTGGAAAGAGTCCCAGAGCTCCTGCAGCACTCCATGCCCTGGGGTTGCCCCCGGTCTTTCCGCCCTTCCTGAAGCTTGGCTATTCAGTGCTTTGTTCCATTTTGTGTGCTATTTCAGTATTCTATCCTGTGGCTTAAATTGTTGTTGGTCACGACCAAGAACCTTAAGAAATACACAGACACATTATACAATTTATCCAAGAGCAAAAGGCTGTGCTCCTAACCATGACACTTCACTGGTTTTTGAAAATTGGGATCCTGTAATGTTATCTGCTACCAAAAGAAATTATAGGATTCTCCTGATTTTATATCTTGGCTTCTTTAGTAAATTTTTTGAAAATAGTTAAGCTAACATGGAAAATCTTGTAAAATTACTCTATAAAACATCATTTCATTGTTGAAAGGGAAAATCTGTAGCGGGCACAGTTGAGTTAGGTTGTTTGGATACTGTGTAAAAGGGATAGCCAAAGGTATAGGAAAATGGTACTTGAGCTGTGCTCTTTCTTAATCAGTGAGAAGAAACGAGAACAAAACCTTCAAAAACCTTCCAGAGAAGGAGGTGAAGAGTGAAAAGAGCACAGATTCTCTGCTGCAGGTTAACACAATGGAAAGATCCAAACACTCAGATTCTCCTAGCTCCACAATTGTGTAAAATGGGCTAAATTAATCTCTCTGCGATTCAGTTTCTTTATCTGTAAAATGGGGATAGTAATATCTATCTATACAGGGCTGCTGTGTGAAAATTAAATTCAAGTAAACAATGTATATAAAGCTTATAATTTAGAGTCTGGCACATGGTAAGCACTTATGAAACAGTAGTTGCTATTATTGTTGTAGCTGTCACTAAACTGAGTCATGTGACGATGTTTAGGGGCTGACAGGAGAAGGGTGCTGAGAAGAGTCTGGGAAAAACACATAGTTGGGAGCCAAAAAGATAAAAGTATCTAATGGATAGGAATTTTTAATTTGTTGTTAGGATCTCTTGCCTGTGTGTGTGTGTGTGTGTGTGTGTGTGTTTAATCTTGTATTTATTGTAACACACATACTGAAAAACATCTGGAAGTGGGGTGCTGCTCTAACAAAATCCTAAAACACACGAGTGGGTTTGGAACCTTATAGTGGGCAGAAGCTGGAAGGACTCTGAGGAACTCGTTAATGAAAGCTTCAAGAATCTTGAAGAAACTGTTTATAGAAGCATGATGGCCTTTGAGGAGACTGCTGGAGAAGGCTTAAAGTCAAGTGAATGTACAAGAATGTTTACAGCAGCATTACTCATAATATCCAAGAAGTGGGAAAAACTCAAAGGTCCTTCTACTGATCAGCAGATAAACAAAATGTGGTATATCTACACAACGGAATATTATTTGGCAATCAAAGGGAATGAAGTACTGATATATGATACAATATGGATATCTTGAAAACATTATGCTAAGTGAAAGAAGCCAGTCACAAAAAACACTAAGGTGAAGATTTTTTAGATCTAACTCAAAAAACTCAATCCAAAAATGAAAAAAGTTAATAAATTAGACTTCATCAAAATTTAAAAGTTTTGTCTTTTGAAAGATACTGTTGAGAGAATGAAAAAATAAACCATTGTCTGGGAGAAATATTTAGAAATAATATATCTGACAAAGGATTTGTATCCAATATATACAAAGAACTCAAAATCCAATAACAGATAACAAACAACACAATAAAAAATAGTCAAAAGAGGGGCCAGCCCGGTGGTGTAGTGGTTACGTTTGCACACTCCGCTTCAGCGCCCCGGGGTTCACGGGTTCGGATCCTGGGTGTGGACCTACGTACCACTTATCAAGCCATGGTGTGGCAGGCATCCCACATATAAAGTGGAAGAAGATGGGCATGGATGTTAGCCCAGGGCCAATCTTCCTCAGCAAAAAGAGGAGGATTGGCAACAGATGTTAGCTCAGGGCTAATCTTCCTCACATACACACAAAAAGGCAAAAGATTTGAATATACTTTTCATCAAAGAATATATACAGATGGCAAATAAGCACATGAAAAGATGCTCAACATCATTATTAATTAGGGAAATGCAAATTAAACCACAAAATAACACTACAAACTATTGAAAGGGCTGAAAGTAAAGAGTGACCATACCAGTGTCAATGAGGATGTGGAGTAACAGGATCTCATACTCTACCTGTAGGAATGTAAAATGGCACAACCAGTTTGGAAAACAGTTTGGCAGTTTTTAAAAAGTTAAACATACACCTATCACATGACCTAGTCATTCCGCTTAAAGACATTTACCGAAGAGAAGTAAAAGCATATGGCTACACAAAAACTTGTGGTATATCTATATCATGAAATACGTTAGTAGTAGAAGAAATAAATTACTGATATACACAACAACATGGATAAATCTCAAAATACTTATGCTGAGTGAAGAAGCCAGATAAAAAAGGGTACACAGAGTATGTGATTCTACTTAAGTAAAATTCTAGAAAATACAAACTGTTTTATAGTGATAGGAAGAACTTTGGTGGTTGCCTAGGGATTGGAGAGGGAGATTATCAAAGGGCATGAAAACATGGTGGGCCTTGAAGAATATGTTCACTATCTCGATTGTGGTGAAGGTTTCCCAGGTGTATACATATGTCAAAATATGTCAAATTATTAAATTTAAATTATTCTTCAATAAAGCTGTTAAAATTTTTTTTTCTATGTTCAAATTACTGTTTGTGGATTCTGCCTCTTTTTTTATTGTGAGGAAGATCAGCCCTGAGCTAACATTTGCCAATCGTCCTCTTTTTGCTGAGGAAGACTGGCCTTGAGCTAACATCCATGACCATCTTCCTCCACTTTATATGGGACGCCGCCACAGCATGGCTTGACACGCGGTGCATTGGTGCGCGCCCGGGATCTGAACCAGCGAGCCCCGGGCCGCCGCAGCGGAGCGCGCACACTTAACTGCTTGCGCCACCGGGCTGGCCCCGCGGATTCTGCCTCTTCACTGGGATCTTTCTAATAGCCACTCAAATTAAACCAGCCCTTCAGTCACTTTATCACAGTGTCCTGTTTTATATTATTTTCACAGCCCTTCTCTGAAATTTTTTCATTATTTGTTCATCTGTGGTCTTCATTTTACCATGGATTCATGCTCAAAAAAATTATCTTGAGTTTATTTTTGTTCTCTCTTTCCCCTTAGCTTATAAATTATATAATTATCCATTTAAACAAAATTTCATTCATTCCTTCAGCAAATATTTATTGAATGCCTATTATTTTGCCAGTCATTGTGTCAAGGACTGGGCATATATGGAGATAAATCAACTGTGACTCCTGTCCTGCAGGGCACCCTCCCAACTGTTGCTCTACTTATTGTCCTTCATTTTGCAGTGAAATCTTATTCATCTCTCAAAACATGGCTCAGATACTTGGTCAATATTTTCCCGACCAAATGGACTACTGCCTGTTTGGTTCTTCCTAGGCTTTTGTTTATATTATGTAACAGAATCTGCTAATTTTCTCCCTGCATCCATTCTCCCCTTCTACATTTTAGGGATAGAACCAACTCCCCATTCCCCCACCACTGACACTATGTTTTAGCCAGGCACCTAGGCCACCCAAATAGTCTAACCTTTCTTATAGGTAGGTATGGCCATGTGATTTCAGGATAATAAGATATGAGAGAAAGTGCTGTGTGCAACTTTTGGGTCATCTTCAAGATGAAGCCACTTGTCTGATACTTAATCTTTCCCCTTCCCTCCTGCTGTAACACAGACATAAAGGTGGGCCAGGTTTAATCACGTGAACAATGAAAACACCCTAAGAGATGGCAGAAAAATGAAATGAAAGAAATTGGGTCCTTGAATGACCTGCCAGCCCTGATGTGTTCACCTCTGAACTGTTCTGCATGAAACATAAATTCCCAATCTTATTTAAACACTGTATTTTTGAGTCTCTGTCTGTCTGCTTCTCTCTCCCACTCTCTTTTTAATGGCAACTTCTTTTGTAGCTAATAAAACTAGCACTATTAATTGAAACTTCCCTTATGGCACTCCTTATACATAGCAAGTAGATCTTACTTTTTCTGGATTGGAAGGACATCTGTAAAAGTACAAATGACAAATGTCTGATACAACAAAATCAATTTTCTGGTTATCTACTATGTGTAAGGGGCTAAGAAGTTACACCTCTGGTAATTTAATTATTATAACCCCTTTCTAACAACTGTTCTCTATTTTACTGATTCCTGCTCTTTATTTCCTTCCTTCTACTTCATTGGGTTAATTTGGTTGCTTTTTTTAAGCTTCTTTACATGGGAAATGTTTATAGTAATTTCCTAAAATATAAGCATCTAAAGCTATAATTTTCATTCTAAGTACACTACAGATACATCAACATATTTGGAAATCTGTAACTTTAAAATCAGTTGTTACTAATTCTTAACAACTGCATTTTGTCAGAGAAGGTAGTCTGTTTCCATAAATGTTTCAAAAGTTCTGGAAGAGTGTGTATTCTGAAGCTGTTGAGTGCAATATTCTCTTTATGTGTATTATGTGCAAGCATGTTAATTGTGTGGTCCAAATTGTCTATATTCTTACTAATTTTTTATATGCTTGTTTAATCAGTTACTGAGAAAAGTATATTAAAATCTCCCCCTATGATGGACTTAGTATTTACTTCTTATTATACGTCTACCAATTTTTGCCTCATATCTTTTGAGTCTCCGTTACTACGTCCATTCCGTTTTAGGACTCTCAAATCTTCCCGGTAAATTCAAGTTTTTGTTAGTAGCAAGAGACCCTCTTTATCTCTAATTACTCAGTATGCCTTAAAGATTTGATTGTCCAATATATTTAAGATGTTTCTCATGTAAGTAGTATACGATTGAATTTCTTTTTCTGCCCAGTTTGATAATCTTGGTTTTTTAGGTGAAGCATTTGATCTTTTGCACTATTTCACTATAATTACTGATAAGGTATGTTTTATTTCTCCTATTTATCTTTCACCATTATTTTTAATATCCTGTTTAGTCTACATTTCTTTTTCTCTCCTTTCTTATCTCATTTTGGGTTGAATTTTTCCCTAATTCCATCTTTTTCTCTACTAGTTTGGAAGTGATGACCTTTTCTTACCCTTTTAGTAGTTTTCCTAAAAATATTAATATGCATATTTACTGTATTAAAGTCTAAAGTTAATTTGTATCTTTACCTTCTTTCCAAACAAGGACCCATACAAAGACCATAGAATGCTTTTCCAAATTCTTTTTACCGGCTTCTCAAACTTATATGCTATTGTTATGTTGTTTTAAAGATTTTATTGAGGTCGTAATAGTTTACAACATTGTGAAATTTCAGTTGTGCATTATTACTTGTCAGTCACCATATAAATGTGTCTCTTTAGCCCTTATGCCCACCTCCGAACCCCCTTCCCCTCGGGTAACCACTAATCAGTTCTCTTTGTCCATGTGTTAATCATCCACATATGAGTGAAATCATACGGTGTTTGTCTTTCTCTGGCTTATTTCGCTTAACATAATACCCTCAAGGTCCATCCATCTCGTTGCAAACAGGACAATTTTGTCTTTTTTTTATGGCTGAGTAGTATTCCATTGTATATATATAACACATCTTCCTCTTTTTTTTTTTTTTAACTTCAGTGATTTATCAGTTTTTCTTTTACTTCGGAACTTTATTTTTCTTTATTGGGGTCATAATAGTTTATAACATTGTGAAATTTCAGTTGTACATTATTATTTGTCAGTTACCATATAAACGTGCCCCCTCACCCCTTGTGCCCACCCCCGAACCCCCTTCCCCTCTGGTAACTACGAAACTGTTCTTTTTCTCTGGGTGTTAGTTTATATTCCATATATGACTGAAATCATATGGTGTTTGTCTTTGTCTGGCTTATTTTGCTTAACATAATACCTTCAAGGTCCATCCACATTGTTGCAAATGGGATGATTTTGTCTTTGTTTTACGGCTGAGTAGTATTCCATTGTATACATATACCACATCTTCTTTATCCAATCATCAGTTGATGGGCACTTGGGTTGCTTCCACGTCTTGGCTATTGTGAATAATGCTGCAATGAACATAGGAGTGCATAAGTCTCTTTGAATTGTTGATTTTAAGTTCTTTGGATAAACACCCACAAGTGGGATAGCTGGGTCATATGATATTTCTATTTCTAATTTTTGAGGAATCTCCATACTGTTTTCCATAGAGGCTTTACCAGTTTGCATTCCCACCAGCAGTGAATGAGGGTTCCCTTTTCTCCACATCCTCTCCAACATTTGTTATTTTTTTGTCTTGGTGATTACAGCCATTCCCATGGGTATAAGGTGATATCTTAGTGTAGTTTTGATTTGCATTTCCCTGATGATTAGAGATGTCGAACGTCTTTTCATGTGCATATTGGCCATCTGTATAGCTTCTTTGGAAAAATGTCTGTTCATATCCTCTGCCCATTTTTTGATTGGGTTGTTTTTTTGTTGTTCAGTGGTGTGAGATCTTTATATATTTTGGAGATTAACCGCTTGTTGGAGATATGATTTGCAAATATTTTCTCCCAGCTGGTGGGCTGTCTTTTCGTTCCTGGTTTCCTTTTCATTTGCCTTGCAGAAGCTCTTTAGTCTGATGAAGTCCCACTTGTTTATTTTTTCTTTTGTTTCCCTTGTCCAAGTAGACATGGTATTCGAAAAGATCCTTCTAAGACCAATGTCAAAGAGTGTACTGCCTATACTTTCTTCCAGGAGGTTTATGGTTTCAGATCTTTCCTTCAAGTCTTTGATCCATTTTGAGTTAATTTTTGTGTAAGGCGAAAGATAATGGTCTACTTTCATTATTTTGCATGTGGCTGTCCAGTTTTCCCAACACCATTTATTGAAGAGACTTTCCTTTCTCCATTGTATGTTCTTAGCTCCTTTGTCAAGGATTAGCTGTCCATAGATGTGTGGTTTTATTTCTGGGCTTTCAATTCTGTTCCATTGATTTGAGTGTCTGTTTTTGCACCAGTACCGTGGTGTGTTGATTACTATAGCTTTGTACTATATTTTGAAGTCAGGGATCATGATGCCTCCAGCTTTGTTTTTTTTTTCCTCAGCATTGCTTTAGCTATTTGGGGTCTTTTCTTGCCCCATATAAATTTTAGGGTATTTTGTTCTATTTCTGTGAAGAATGTCATTGGGATTCTGATTGGGATTGCACTGAATCTGTAGATTGCTTCAGGTAGTATGGATATTTTAACTATATTTATTCTTCCAATCCATGTTCATGGAATTTCTTTCCATTTCTTTATATCATCATCAATTTCTTTCAATAATGTCTTATAGTTTTCATTGTATAGGTCTTTCACCTTCTTGGTTAAATTTATTCCTAGAAATTTTATTCTTTCTGTTGCGATTGTAAATGGGATTGCATTCTTGAGTTCTCTTTCTGTTAGTTCATTATTAGAGTATAGAAATGCAACTGATTTTTGTAAGTTGATTTTCTACCCTGCAGCTTTGCTGTAGTTGTTGATTATTTCTAATAGTTTTCCAATGGATTCTTTAGGGTTTTCTATATATAAAATCATGTTGTCTGCAAACAGTGAGAGTTTCACTTCTTCTTTGCCTATTTGGACTCCTTTTATTTCTTTTTCTTGTCTAATTGCTCTGGCCAAAACCTCTAGTACTATATTCAATAGGAGTGATGAGAGTGGGCACCCTTGTCTTGTTCCTGTTCTCAGAGGGATGGCTTTTAGTTTTTCCCTATTGAGTATGACGTTAGCTGTGGGTCTGTCATATATGGACTTTATTATGTTGAGGTACTTTCCTTATATATCCATTTTATTGTGAGTTTTTATCATAATTGGATGTTGGATCTTGTCAAATTCTTTCTCTGTGTTTATCGAGATGATCATGTGGTTTTTATTCCTCTTTATGTTAATGTGGTGTATCACACTGATTGATCTGCAGATGTTGAACCATCCTTGCATCCCTGGTATAAATCCCACTTGATCATGGTGTATGATCCTTTTAATGTATTGCTGTATTTGGTGTGCCAATATTTTGTTGAGGATTTTTGCCTCTATGTTCACCAGCAACATTGGCCTGTAATTTTCCTTCTTTGTGCTGTCCTTGTCTGGCTTTGGGATCAGGGTGATGTTGGTCTCGTAAAATGTGTTAGGAAGTGTTCCATCTTCTTCAACTTTTTGGAATAGTTTGAGAAGGATAGGTATTAAATCTTCTTTGAATGTTTGGTAGAATTATCCAGAGAAGCCATCTGGTCCAGGACTTTAATTTTTTGGGGAGGTTTTTGATTACTATTTCAATCTCTTTACTTGTGATCAGTCTATTCAGATTCTCTATTTCTTCTTGATTCAGTTTTGGGACGTTGTATGAATCTAAGAACTTATCCATTTCTTCTAGATTGTCCTATTTGTTGGCATACAGTTTTTCATAGTATTCTCTTATAATCCTTTGTATTTCTGTGGTATCTGTTGCAATTTCTCATCTTTAATTTCAAATTTTATTTATTTCAGCCTTCTCTCTTTTTTTCTTAGTCAGTCTGGCTAAGGGTTTGTCCATTTTGTTTATCTTCTCAAAGAACCAGCTCTTAGTTTCATTGATCCTTTCTACTTTTTTTTTTTTTTTTTGGTTTCAATTTCATTTATTTCTGCTCTAATTTTTATTATTTCTCTCCTTCTTCTGACTTTGGGCTTTGTGCGTTCTTTTTATATTTCTATTAGGTGTAGTTTAAGATTGCTCGTTTGAGATTTTTCTTGTTTGTTAAGGTGTGCCTGTATTGCTATGAATTTCTCTCTTAGGACTGCTTTTGATGCATTCCATATGAGTTGGTATGGTGTATTTTTATTTTCATTTTTCTCCAGATATTTTTTGATTTCTCCTTTAATTTCTTAAATGATCCATTGGTTGTTCAGGAGCATGTTGTTTAGTCTCCACATCTTTGTCACTCCCCACTTTTTTCTTGTAGTTAATTTCTAGTTTCATAGCATTATGGTCAGCAAAGATGCTTGACATGATTTCAATCTTATTAAATTTATTGAGGCTTGCCTTGTTTCCTAACATATGGTCTATCCTTGAGAATGTTCCATGTGCACTTGAGAGGAATGTGTATTCTGCTCTTTTTGGATGGAATGTTCTATATACATCTATCAAGTCCATCTGGTATAGTTTTTTGTTTAATTCCACTATTTCCTTGTTGACTTTCTGTCTGGATGATCTATCCACTGATGTACGTGAGGTGTTAAGGTCCCCTACTATTATTGTATTGTCTTTAATATCTCCTTTTAGGTTTGTTAATAATTGCTTTATGTACTTTCATGCTCCTGTGTTGGGTGCATATATATTTACAAGTGTTATGCCTTCTTTGTGGATTGTCCCTTTTATCGTTATATACTGCCCCTCTTTGGCTCTCATTGCCAGTTTTATCTTGAAGTCTACTTTGTCTGATATGAGTATGGCAACACCTGCTTTCTTTTGTTTGCCATTAGCTTGGAGTATTGTCTTCCATCCCTTCACTCTGAGCCTGTGTTTGTCTTTAGAGCTGAGATGTGTTTCCTGGAGGCAGCATATTGTTGGGTCTTGTTTTTTAATCCATCCCACCACTCCGTGTCTTTTGATTGGAGAATTCAATCCATTTACATTTACAGTGATTATTGATATATGAGGGCTTAATGCTGCCATTTTATCATTCATTTTCCAGTTCTGTATTTCACTTGTTTCTTGTCTCATGTATTTCAGACTACCAATTCAGTTTGGTAACTCTCTATGATGGTTTTCTCAGTTTTCTCTTTATCATTTGTGTCTCTGTTCTGATTATTTGTTTAGTGGTTACCATGAGGTTTGTATAAAAAGTCTCATAGATGAGAAAGTCCATTTTCTGAAAGTCTCTTATTTCCTTAGTCTAAGCCGATTCCATCCCTCTTCTCTTCCCCTTCGAGGTTATTGTTTTCACAACTTATTCCATCTCGTGTTGTGAGTTTGTGGTTAAAATGACAAGATCATAGTTATTTTTTATTTTTTCCTTCCTTTTATCTTTACTGTTATAATTAGCTGTTTGCTAACCTGTTCTGATAGAGAGCTGCAATTTTCTGAGGGCCTTCTTGATCATTTCTTGTAGCGGGGTGGGCTTGTGGTGATGAACTCGCTTAGCTTTTGTTTCTCTGATAAAGTTTTTATTTCTCTATCATATCTGATGGATATTTTCACTGGATAGAGTATTCTTGGCTGAAAGGTTTTGTGTTTCAGAATTTTGAATATATCATTCCACTCTCTCCTAGTTTATAAGGTTTCTGCTGTGAAATCTGCTGAAAGCCTGATAGGGGTTCCTTTGTAAGTTATTTTCGTCCGCCTTGCTGCTCTTAATATTTTTTCTTTGTCATTGACTTTTGCCAGGTTTACTACTATATGCCTTGGAAAAGGTCTTTTTACATTGATATAATTAGGGGTTCTGTTATCTTCTTAAACTTGTATTTCTAGCTCCTTCTCCAGGTTTGAGAAGTTCTCAGCTATTATTTCTTTCAACAAGGTTTCTGCTCCATTCTCCCTCTCTTCTCACTCCGGAATACCTAAAATCCTTATGTTGCACTTCCTAATTGAGTCGGATATTTCTTGGAGAATTTCTTCATTTCTTTTTAGTTTTAGTTCTCTTTCCTCCTCGATCTGAAGCATTTCTATAATTCTGTCCTTCTGACTTCTAATTCAATCCCCCATAATATCAGCTCTGTTAATTCAGGGAGTCCAGATTTTTCTTTATCTCGTCCATTGTGTTTTTCATCTCCAACATTTCTGATTGGTTTTTCTTTACAGTTTCAATTTCTTTTGTGAAGAATTCCATCTGTTTATTAATTTTGTTCCCAATTTCATTGAATTGTCTATCTGCATTTTCTTATAACTCGTTGAGTTTTTTTTACAATAGCTATTTTGAATTCTCTGTCATTTAGATTGTAAATTTCTGTGCCCTCAGGATTGATTTCTAGGTGCTTGTCATTTTCCTTCTGGTCTGGAGTATTAATATATTTCTTCAGACTATTATATGGTGTGCATTTGTGCCTTTTCATAGTGATAGTATTTTGTTGCAGATTCCACATGCCACCCTGGGGGCAGGGGGTGTCAGGAGCTGTGTATTCTGAGCCCGCCACAATCCCTGGCATCTGTGCCTGTCCTTTGAAATCTATGCTGACAGGGTCCATTTATGATTGCCCTGTTCACTCACTCAGTTGCAGCTGCTGGTTTTCTAACATATGCGTGGGCTCTCTGGCTGACCGGCTGAGGTGGAGCACTGGGTGGGGGGGGGATGAGTGGCGATCTCTTTCTTGTGCACAATCCTGGGGGGTGTTCTCGCTCTGTGCTTGCTATCTGCTCTCCTGGGGTGCTGGCTTGAGGAAGCCACCCCTCACAATAGCTTAGCTTCCTCTGTGTGGAGGTTTCCAAGGGGCTGCAAAGGAACTTGGAGACCAAAGGCATTCCCGCAGAGAGCTGCCCCCTGGGTCGTTGCCAGAGAGGGAGAGGAGACCCTCTCTCCTCCTTCCATTTCCTTCTGGTGGGTCCAGCGCCTCCACCTTCAGACGTATGGCTGTGTGGGTCTCTCAGACGTCTTTTGTGTTGTGTGAATGTCCTCTGTTGGTTTATGAATGTTCTTTTCATTGTATCTTAGGGAGGAGAGTCTAAGGGAAGAGCTCACTCCGCCATGATAAAAACGTCACTGACTTTATTGTTATATAATTTAATTTTTACTTTATTTTTATTTATTTATTTGTTTTGGTGAGGAAGATCAGCCCTGAGCTAACATCTGCCAATCCTCCTCTTTTTTTTTGCTGAGGAAGACTGGCCCTGGGCTAACATCTGTGCCCATCTTCCTCCACTTTATATGGGATGCCGCCACAGCATGGCTTGCCAAGCGGTGCATGCCCGGGATCCGAACCGGCGAACCCTGGGCCACCGCAGCGGAGCATGTGCACTTAACTGCTTGCGCCACTGGGCTGGCCCCTTTACTTTATTTTTAACATGACAATACATTATTGTTATTTTATTCATTCAACATTTATTTAGATTTACTCATATATTTACCACTTTCTGTATTTCTTTCTCTGCATTGCAGATCTTCCACATGGGCTCACCTATCTTTTGCCTGAAGTATATCCTTTAGAATTTCCTTTAGTGAAGGTATGCAGGTAGCAGTCTCTCAGTTTTTGTTCCTCTAAAGAAAATTTTCCCTCAGCACATTGAAGATAATACTCTGTGTTGTCTTTGCCCGTTGCTGTTAGAAATCAGCTCTTGCTTTTTTAAACGTAATGTCTTTTCTCTCTGTCTGCTTTTAAGATGTCTTTGTGTTGAATGCTCTGAAGTATTATGATGATGTGTCTAGATCTAGATTTATTTTTATTTATCTCTTTTAGTTTGCTTTGTTAAATGCTTTACTCTGTGAGCTGATCTCCTCATTAGTTATAGAAAATTTTCAGCTATCATCTCTTCAAATAGTCCCTCTATTTGCCCTTTGATCTCCTCCTGGAATTTGATTTGACATTTATTAGATCATCCTTATCTTCTTCCAGGTCTTCTATCTCTTTTTGGGCTGAATTCTACATAATTTTTTCAATTCTTTCAGTTCACTAATGCTCTTTTTAGCTATGTCCAATTTGATACAAAACCTATTGAGTTTTTAATATCAACTACTATATTTTTCATTTCTAGATTTCGTTAGTTGTTTTAAAATCTGCTTGGTCTTTATACACTTATCATTTCTTGAAATATATTATATATACTTACTTAACACTTAGTGTCTCAATAAAATCTGAAGAATTTGTGAGTCTGATTCTATTGTCTGCTGTTTCCATTAGTTTTTTTGTCAGGGTGCCTGGATTTTGGGTGTGTTTTCATTCAGAGCCACTCTTTTTCTTTTGAACGTTCTTTGAGGACAAGGAATGAAAGCAGGTTCCTCCTGAAAGGATTTATGTTTGCTTGTATCAGACTTCTCAGGGCACTATGGATCCAGGACTATTTCCAATGAAATTCTTGGATGGAGGATTTTGAGGCCACCTAGGCAGGGCGAATTGGGGATCCAAACTGATGGGAAGGCTGCTTTGTGGCTAGAATTCCTAGGAAACGCTCTTGTCCCAAAATACTCTGTGCCATGATTTAAGACAGACAGTTTTCCTTATAGTCCTCTGATGGGGGTGCTTATTTCTAAATCTCCCTGCCACTAAGAATGAGGTCCTTTGGGCCCCCAACTACATGGGATAGTTTTCTATTAGACACCCCTTACATTGGGAAGACCTTAGGTTTTACATTCTCTCTTTGTGAGACCTCAATAAACCATGCTCCAGTTCACCCAGTTTAGAAAATATCATTAGGGTTAAAGCTTGACCTAGTGCTCCACTTAATTCTCTTAGTTCACACCTTTACTTATTTCCTGGTTTGAGTATTCCTTGTTTTTTTTTTTTTTTTGCAAGTTTTTAGGATCACGTGAGAAGATGTTTTTATATTATATCAACATTTTTAGGTGTTTTTAGTAGGAGGATCAGTTTGGACTCCTAGTTTTCCATGTGGCCAGAAACTGACATTTTCTGTAACATTAAAATTTTTGTTCTTCATTCCAAAATTACATGTTTAGTCTTTGAAAAGGCACAACAAGTATGATAACAATGTGCTCTTTAAAGGACTCTAGGTTTGTTGAGGAGGTTTTAGAAACAACTATTCTTACCAAAACCAAAGTGAATTTTAATAAATACCAATTAAAACTTTACAGACTGTATCTACTCAAAGTTGAATCAAATTGAAGAACAGAGTTGTGGAAAGAGCACTGGACTAGAAGCCAGGAACCTAAGTTCCAGTCCTACTACTTTGCTGTGTGATTTTTGGGAAGTCACTTAATCGGTTGACTTTTGGTTTCCCATGTATATCTTGGAGGGGTGGGGCTGGATGCCCCTTTCAGGACAGAAACTCTGTGATGACTGCACAGAAGTATGTAATGTAAATAGAGCACACTCAAGATGGGAGTTTCTGATGCTCAAGAAATTCCTTAAGGCTAGCCTACTTTCACATTTTAAATATATTGCAGCATAATGTTTTAAATAAGTTTACACTCTAGCATGGCCATTTAAAAAAGTCAATATAAACTCCTTTTGCACTTCAAAATAGATTTCTACTGTCCTTAATATTTTGACATCTTCTTAGTTCTGAGAACTTCATTATTCTCTTTGTCCTTTCTGGCATTTCAAATTCTTTAATGTAGCTATTAATATAATTTAGGGATTATTTGGCTTTTGCATGAAAAGTTATTAATACTCAAAAGCTGCATCTGTACCAGCTGCCATGAGTTTATGTGAAGAATTTTGAAAATATAACCATTTAAAACTGTCAACATATTGCATTAATCATTAAAAAAAAAAAATCAACCTAATACCACACAGATTAAACTGTCCAGAGTAAGTTTTAATGCAACATATTCACAGGTTTATGCTATAAAGTTGTGAAAAGAATATCTTTTTCAAATTTGATTAAGTGCTGCAAGATGTTGAAGAAACTCAGCACTCAAATGAATTATATGTTCGATGTCATTTTTGGCAAGGCCTCAGAAAATGTCACATAAAAGAAAAACATCTTACTTAAAATAAAGGCTTGACAGCAGTCTGGAATAGTTAACAACTCCATTCCCAAATGGGAATGCTGGTTGTAATCAAACTTCTAATGACGATATTAGTTACTCCCTTGAGACAATCTAAATACCAAAACAAAACAAAATAAAAAATAGCATGCATGCACACACACACGGCCTTCAACTCTTACTTTTTAAAGTAGACAAATTTGTGATTATTTCAATTCAGGCTCCAAATATCTAACCTGATTATAATGTTTCCTTGCAGATTTATGAGCGGTCACTTGAGAAACGAAGAGGTGGCAAGCTACCAGGCAATATCAGTCAGCATTTTTTTGTTGTTTTGTTTTAATTTATAAGAGGTATAAATAATTCCCAACAGCAATGGAGATGGAGTCCCTAAGTGTCAGCGCCCTCACATCTTCTAAACCCTAGAGCTGAAAATGGTGGGAATTTTTCATCTCACAACTACATGTATACCGTCTTTACATCTATTGTCTTCTATATGTCTTACTCTGTCTGATATGAGAGAATTAGAGGAAGAAATACTCCTAAGAGCAAGTTGTCCATTTAAGAGTTATGGTCAATTTCACTTGGAAAGTTTTTTAAAAAAGCATATTACAAACAAGATTATAATAAAGTAACATTATGGAAAATAATACACATGTGTGTTTCTGGCACGAAGATTAAAAAGTCCAGAAAAATAAATATCACAAAGTTAACCATGGTTGTCTTTGGGAGAAGTATTATGGGATGACCTTTCTTTTTATCCTTTATGCTTTTCTACATTTCTGATATTTTTGCAAAGGACACATTATTTTTATAATTGGAAGAAATAATACAGCTTTGTTTTTTTAAAGAGACAGTTATGGCCAAAGATTAATACTTACCTGTACCAATGAACAAACCTTTTTTACTTGGTTAGGAATGGCACCATTACCAGTAACAGGACAAATTGCAGTTACTAAAAATAGAGCTAAAGGCTCTTGTCAAATTTCCTACATTGGAATTATATTAATCACCATGCAGAAAAAATGCTTATTAAAAAACTATATTAAGACAGTGAAGGGCTGCAAAGAGATATCCCTAATTCATTGGTTCTTAAAAGTAGCAATAGATGAGTCCTATGTAACCACTAGGAGGTCTCCAAGATGGCACAGAATTCAAGACACATAAAAATATATGGATTGGTTAGAGTTTATTTTCATTGCACATAAAAATCAAATATGCCCACAATGTACGGTTCTCAAAGTAAAGCTCAACAAGATTGCTCATGATAGTAAGTGAGAAAGTGTGAAATGTACTGTCCAAAAAAGAGCAAAGTACTTTATGGACTCTCAAATTAAAGATGGTCATCTCTTATTCACTTTACCAAAAGAGTAAACACTTGGTCTAATTGTGAGGGTATGTATACCTTTATACTTGCTATATACTTTTAAATGTCTTTACTATTTTTAAAATTAATTGTTGAAAGACATATTGTTAAAAATATAGCATGCTTTCTGGCATATGAAGATAGTAACATGTATTCAATAAAATTTCACTTGAGAGAATGATTATGCTGGCTACAGAGGGAAGCTTTATTTTTCTAGGACTTCTAGGAAATAGGTATTCCACATAATTGAATATTTCAGATAAGAGAATCTTGTCTTTAAGTAATTAAAATGATTAATTTTTGTGTATTTTTTTACCAATTAGGTTAGACTCATTGCCCACTCTCTGCCTTATTAAACAATAATAAACACCATCTAAACTTTTCTTAATGAATCAGGGTCATTATAAGGAGCATTAATAACTTTAATATTGACCTGCTCCCAAAATATAGTGAAGTATCATCGACAGCAAATGTATCCATAATATTCCACTACTATGTTCTGTGTTTCCTTACTTCGTGTCAAGTGGTCAGCTATCACCTCTTGCTGCTGCCAGAATGAATGTCCCTAGCTGTGCCTTTCTCTCTCACTACTTTTTATTTTTTATTTTTTTTAGCCCAATAAAACAGAGGGCTAAAAAAGATCCATAGGCCAGCCCCTACCTTGGCTTTTCTTTTGCTTGTTTATTTATTTTTTAATTCTTGGGATATATTTCATATACCATAAAATTTGCCTTTTAACAGGTACTATCCCTCACTTTTATTATTCTTTAATCCGTTTTGAACTTAGAACCAGATAATTAGTTTGTTAGCACCATGGCCAAAGAAAGAATAAACAGAGTATTACTACTGATGGCTGGCCTGAGAGGCCTTCTATGAGTCAAGCCCAAATATATTTTCACTTTTCCATGTAAATTACATTAAAAGTTAGCACATAGATTAAGAATAGACTATGCGAAAAATAGGTCTGATACTTCTAGTCTCCAAGAAAAAAATGATGATTCAAGAGTACCTGAAGAAAGTTAACTGCTTTGGAAAAAAGAACTAGTTTGCTCAAAGAGAGGAATTAATTCTGTGTAGTATCAGGCACAACACAGAGCGAACATCCCAAATGGGTTTGTGTTTCTTATAAAAACCAAGATTAAGCTAGTTTAACCTTATATGTTAGATAGATGAAAAGTAGTCAAAAACGATATACTTTTACAACCTAGCAAGCCTGAGGGGCCCTAGTTGGTCTTAATCCGGCATTAAAAAGATAGTTTGAAGAAACTTGAAATGGCCCAGTACAATTTGAGAGGTACTAAGCACCTCAGGGAGCTGTTTCATGAAGACGCTTTAAAATTCTTTCTTGATTTACAAGCTCAGATTGCCCTTCCTCCTCTACTTGCTGGCACTAGTCATAGAGCAGGTATTGTGCGCTTAGAACTTTGAAAAGAGGATCTGACACCTTATCTCCCTAAAGCTGATTAGAGAATATGTCTAAACCTGTATCTCTACGTGACTATTTTCAGTTGGGTACTAGTTTTGATACGATGAAACTTAAAGAAACCTAGAAAGGACTTAGAGACATAATTTAATGAAAAAGATTATAGAGTTTATTAAAGAACCTGACAGAGTCAACACAGGAAACCAAGTCTATCTCCAATTATCTATCATTCTTATTCAAAATTTATTACCCTCCACAAAAATCTTATGCAACGGCCTGGATGATTTACAGTGGGACTAAAGAGACTCCCAGGCTGTAAACAGGATTGTCCTGCAGTACATCTCTTTTGACATTGCTGGTGTCTAAAGTAAAACAGCACGTTCGTTGTTTACCTAAACTGGGGTGTTAGAGTCTACTGCAGATTCTGTATTCAACTAAGAAATGTAACTGTTTTGAATCTTAGTGTCAAATTTCATGCTACTATAAAAAATTCTCATTATATGACTATAATAATGGTTTTATTCCTTGACATTCTATTCCTTTCATTTACTGAATCCTTCTTTATACGTTGTCTGAAGCCTTTAAAAAGTCAATAGATGGCAAACCATCTAATAAAAATTAAGTTATATTTACGTTTTCTTATACAGAGGTATAATTATATCTACTATCTGGCAATATCCCTGTGATATAAGAAACAGCAGATCTTGAGCTTTACTGGGAAGATTGAAGGGAAAATGGATGGTCCCATATACATTTTTACTACACAGAGAAGCTTTTTTCTACATTGGTGTTAAGAGGATTAATACGTTGACTCAATTATAAGTGTATGCTTTCTTAGTAGGGCAGAGATGTTAAGAGGTTTTTGGCTTATAGATTAATATTCTTTTCGAGGGGCAGCTTTGTTGAGGCATAACTGGTGTACAGAAGAGTGGCATATGTTTGGATGTGTAAGTTTGACGGATTTGGACGTGTGCATACACTCATGGCGCTATCACCACAATCAGGTAATATCAAACGGCAAGGTATTTAGTATTGCTCAATTGCAGGGGCCCAAAGCATGTATTGATGTAAAAGCAACAACCTCTCTTTCAAATGACTTTTAATTATTTTATTTTCTGCCATAATGGAACTGAGGTATTAATAAAAAAGTTCACAGTAAAATGTTAAAAAATAAGAAGAGCAGATCTTATTTATCTTTAAATTTATATATGGATAGATGTGTCCTGATTTTAAAGTAACTTGCTGAGGTGACAGAATAGATTTGGAAGCAGAACTATGGTTAGAATATAAATTCCTAATTATCTGTACAATTCTGGCTATGGATCTAGCCCAGGAAATTGGGTAAAGATGATAAAACCTACGGGATATTACTCCCTGATCAAAGGTGATTTCCTAAGACGACAAAAGCCCTGAAGAAAGTATCACGCTTACTAGGGCACCTGGATAAATGAGAGACCTCCATTCATGCAAGAAAGACAAAACTAGATATATTAACACATGGGCATTAGAACACAAAGCTTTCTTGTCCTTATAGGTTTCTTCTCAAGTGCTTTTAATCTGAGGATAATACATTAAATTCTAAAATGTAGTGGCAACAGTCAGCAAGTGTTAGACTTGTTAGATGAATTCAAAAAATCAGGAAATAATACTACTGGAAGCTTTACTTAAGGATGTATACAAGTTCACTCAAACACATCTTTTAAGAAAGACTATGATTATAGAAATGCAGCTGTGAAAACACATGAAAGAAACATTTGAGATTTTAATTTCTCATTTTTATATGTAGCCATACTGATTATATGCTTTAACTGAAACTAACCCACTATTAAAATTCATATTTTAATTTTGTAGGATTTAGATAGGAAACAAAATGAAACTAGGAATAGCTATGTTTTTCTCCTTACAAATTTAAAATTATTATTTTTACATAGCACTTGTAAATTTATTAAAGTCATTAACTAATTTACTTCTTACAAGAACCCTGAGGGGTGCACAAGGCATTTTATCCCTGGATTTATGACAGGAAATTTGAGTCACAAAGGCTTAAATAACTTCACCACTAGTAATTGGAGTTAAGAGTCTTAATACTTTCCTATTTATTTTTTGAGAAAATATAATATTCCAAACCATTCTTATAACCATTAGCATTACACGTAACGAGCATCTAGTATCTCTGTCGAAATTGCTATTAAAAATACCAAAATTAATGTATTTTTAGTCTCCTTATATTAGCAGATGTGGTACATGCAACCAGATGAAAATTTCTGTGGAAGATAGGTCTATATTACACAACAATTTACTACACACCAAAATATCCACAAGGCTCTTTTTAATATTGATTATTGTTTCTAAGTTTATTCTCAAATTAAATTGCTAGATTTAGCATATCATGTTCAAAAGACCACATCATCCAGAGTTGTCATAATATTCAGATAATTTAGTCTTGGATTAAAATAAAATGCTTTATAAAAGCCTGATATGTACGCATATAGCCCAATCAAGAAATCTTTCCTGAATAGGTTCAGGAAGGTATTTGGCTCAACTAACGCATAAAGTTATAGAGCCAAGGTCAAATAACACTTCCCAACTTCTTTTCATGTGATTATCTTACTATGCAAATACATATGAGGACCTCTGGAACTGTTCCCAGGGTTTACGTAGTTCTAACCTTGGAGTATCTGTCAGCTGGGAAGATAGGCTAAGTTCTGACATACATTCAAGGATGCCTAAAATTCTACTTTGTTTTCATAACGCTGTGCAGTGAGATGGCTCATGGTATCATTTTTAATGATGGAGAAAAAAGGACAACTAGACTTAAGAACTGCATAGGAGCATGTGAATATCAAATATAATGTAGTGTTTACTGAACTTCACAAATCTTTCATAATAAACAATTTCCTATCATCTTATCAGCAATACTTGCCAAGTTAAAAAGATCAAAGTAAATTTAAAGGAAATGCAATTCCAAGAAAAATGTCACATCATCACAGAGAGAGGCTAAAAATGAATTTCGTTAAGCATTCTGAGAAGATAGTGATAATACAACATTGCTCCTAATAGCGCTCTAAAAATATTAGAATCAAAATAAAACGGCCAACTTAGTGCCCACATCTTGGTTTCTACTTACAATACTCTACTAAGAGGAACCACAGGTTCCTTGGAGAAGTGTTTGATTCCAGGTCTGGACAAGGTAAAACACAAGATCAACCTGGAGCATCTTATGCCAAAAAGCAAGAAAGTACTCAAAAGATGGGGGCAAGTTGAACAGACACAGGAGACAACCTGAAAGAGCTACTAATGGTCAATGTTGGAACTATGTGAACAACAAAATAAATAATGATAGTTTAGGATTATAGCACATAGAATAAAATATCCACAAACTCATATTTACATAAATAAGTAAATAAATAAATAACAGGAGAGAGAGCTCTTTCTTATAGAACAATTCCAAGTAATAAAAGCAGTAGGAATGAGGGAACTAGAAAGTCACCATTAGAACACCATGGTAAGTAACTGTTGCCTACAGGCAAGATCCATCAATGGATGCTAAAATTAGTGGGGGGAAGCTTGAAAAGCAACAGGATATTTGCATAGTCTCAAAGTATCTTCCCCCAAATTACTTATAATCTCAAAGGGAAAAAGAGTAACTTTACAATGTAGCAACTCAGCAGACACCACTTAAACCAAGTGATCATGGTAATATCACCAGTAAAATGACAACAGACATTCCGTTACCTCTGATATAACACACTGGGAACGACATATCACTCATGCGGCAATCTTGCCAAAAAATGCATAACCTCAATCTAATCATGAGAAAACATCAGACAAACTCAAATTGAGACATTCTACAAAATACCTAACCAGGACTCTTCCAAGTGTCACGGTCATGAAAGACAAAAAAAGACTGAGGAACTGTCACAGGTCAGAGGAGACTAAGGACACAGAATGGAATACGGAACTCTGGATAGAATCATAGAACAGAAAAAAGATGTTAGTGGGAAAACTGGTAAAATTCTAATAAGGTCTGCAGGCAGTTAATACTATTATAACCACATTAATTGCTTAGTTTTGATCACTGCACTACAGTTATACAAGACCTTAACATCAAAGGTATATGGAAACTCTAATATTTTTGTAACTTCTTGGTAAATCTAAAATTATTTCAAAATAAAACAATAAAAAAATAAATGAATAAAATGGCCCATTCTGAGACTAGAACACAAAGATAGCCACCAAATGACCCAATTCTTTTGGAAGCTAATTTTAACTGTCATTCAGATTTAGGGAAAATCCAGGTATTTCTAGACAATATAAGGAAAATGAAATTCAGAAATTAATTACTAATACGATTCTCTTTCTAATTATGGCATAAAAAAGATTTTAACAGAGCCAACTCTCACATATATAGACTGAAATAAGCTCCATAAGAATGTCTCTTTCCTGTTAAGAAATTATTCTTTTAAGTCTCAAATCTTTCTTTACCTAATTGTATTTAGTGATTTCAAAGGCAGATAAACTGACACAGCATCGTTTATGTCTAATATAGGCCTTAACCATACAGCACTGTTACAGTAATTAATTACTTGCAATTCTCTCACTCCTAGTAGATCATGAACTATGAAGGCAAGAACCACCCATCTATTGCCAACTTCACACCCCTAGTCCAGCATGGTTCTTGAGACATGAGGGTACTAATAATTATTAACTCAAAAATGAATAAAAAATTTAAGTAAAAGATCTTTCCAGCTGAAAGGAATTACTTTCATATATTTAAAATGCTTATAAAAAACAATCTCCTGGGAAAATTATATATAGAATTAAAAATAAAATAATCCTCACTGTACTTCTTTCAAATCTCAATGTTGCCAATATAGCTTGTTTCTATTCTGGATTATATTTTACATACATGATCTAGTCACAAAGAAGTTTATCTTTTCTTTTAAATTCAGTTTATAACTTGTGCCATTATGGTGACTTAACTTTTTTTTTAAATTGAGGTAACATTGGTTTATAACATTATGTAGATTTCAAGTGTACATCATTATATTTCAACTTCTGTATACACTATATCATGTTCACTACCAAAAGTCTAGATTCCATCCATCACTGTACAAATGTCCCCCTTTACCCCTTTTGCCCTCCACTGCAGCCCCCTTCTCCTCTGGTAACCACCAATCTGTTCTCTGCATGTGTTTCTTGTTGTTTCTCTCTCTCACATATGAGTGAAATCATATGGTATTTATCTTTCTCCATCTGACTTATTTTGCTTAGTATAATACCTTCAAGTTCCATCCATGTTGTTGCAAATAGCACGATTTCATCTTTTTTTTAATGGTTGAGTAGTATTTCATTTTATATATATGGTATATATGTAGTGTATATATATATATACCACATCTTCTTTATCCATTCATCCATTGATGGGCACTTAGGTTGTTTCCTTGGATTGGCTATTGTAAATAATGCTGCAATGAAAATAGGGGTGCATATATCTTTTTGAACTAGTGTTTTATATTCTTTGGATAAATACCCAGAAGTGGAATAGCTGGATCATATGGTAGTTCTATTTCTAATTTTTTGAGGAATCTCCTTACTGTTTCCATATTGGCTGCACCAATTTACATTCCCACCAGCATTGTATGAGTGTTCCCTTTTCTCCACATCCTCTCCAACACTTGTGATTTTTTGTCTTTTTAATAATAGCCATTCTGACAGGCGTGAGGTAATATCTCATTGTAGTTTTGATTTGCATTTCCCTGATAATTAGTGATGTTGAACATCTTTTCATGTGCCTGTTGGCCATCTGTACACTTTCTTTGGAAAAATGTCTGTTCAGATCCTCTGCCCATTTTTTAATCAAGTTGTTTGTTTTTTTATTGTTGAGTTGTATCAGTTCTTTATATATTTTGAATGTTAACCCCTTATCAGATGTATGATTTGCAAATATCTTCTCTCAGTCCGTAGGTTATCTTTTCGTTTTGTTGATGGTTTCCTTTGCTGTACAGAAGCTTTTTAGTTTGATGTAGTCTCATTTGTTTATTTTTGCTTTTGTTTCCCCTGCCTGAGGAAACATATCCAAAAACATCTTTCTAACACTGATGTCAAAGAGCGTACTGTCTATGTTTTCTTCTAGGAGTTTTATGGTTTCAGGTCTTACATTCAAGTCTTTCATTCATTTTGAGTTTAAACATTTTTTTTATGATGTAAGATAATGGTCTACTTTAATTCTTTTCCATGTGGCTGTCCAGTTTTCCCAACACCATTTACTACAGAGATTTTCCTTTCTCCACTGTACGTTCTTGGCTCCTTTGTCAAAAGTTAGCTGTCCATAGATGTGTGGATTTATTTCTGGGCTCTTGATTCTGTTCCATTGATCTGTGTGTCTGTTCTTCTGTCAATACCATGCTGTTTTGATTACTATAGCTTTGTAGTATACTTGGAAATCAGGGAGTGTGATACCTCCAGCTTTGTTCTTTTTTCTCAGGATTGCTTTGGCTATTTGGAGTCTTTTGTTGTTCCATATAAATTTTAGGATTCTTTGTTATATTTCTGTGAAAAATGTCATTGGGGTTTTGATAGGGATTGCACTGAATATGTAGATTGCTTTAGGTAATATGGACATTTTAACTATGTTAATTCTTCCAATCCATGAGCAGAGAATATCTTTCCATTCCTTTCTGTCTTCTTCAATTTCTTTCAACAATGTCTTATAGTTTTCAGTGTACAGGTCTTTCACCTCCTTAAATTTATGCCTAGGTATTTTATTCTTTTTATTGCAATTGTGAATGGGATTGTTTTCCTGATTTCTCTTTCTAAAGCTAGTTCATTGTTAGTGTACAGAAATGCAGCTGATTTTTTTATGTTGATTTTGTATCCTGTAACTTTACTGTATTTATTATTTCTAATAGTTGTTTGGTGAATTCCTTAGGGTTTTCCACATATAAAATCATGTCATCCACAAAAAGTGACAATTTTACTTCTTCTTTTACAATTTGGATAACTTTTATTTCTTTTTCTTGCCAAATTGCTCTACTAGGACTTCCAATACAATGTTGAATAAGAGTGGTGAGAGTGGGCATCCTTGTTTCGTTCCTGTTCTTAGAGGGATAGCTTTCAGTTTCTCACCATTGAGTCTGATGGTAGCTCTGGGTTTGTCCTATACGGCCTTTCTTATGTTGTGGTACTTTCCTTCTATATCCTTTGTATTGAGAGTTTTTATCCTAAATAGTTGCTGAATCTTGTCACATGCTCTCTTTGCATTTATTGAGATGATCATGTGATTTCTATTATTTATTTTGTTAATGTGGTGTATTATTTTGATTGATTTGTGGATGTCGAACCATCCTTGCGTCCCTGGAATAAATCCCATTTGACTGTGGTGTATAAGCCTTTTAATGTACTGTTGTATTCAGTTTGTTAATATTTTGTGGAGGATTTTTACATCTATGTTCATCAGTGATATTGGCCTGTAATTTTCTTTTTTTCTGTTGTCCTTGTCGACTTTTAGTATCAGGGTGATGTTGGCCTCATAAAACAAGTTAGGAAGCATCCCATTCTCGTCTTCAAGTTTTTGGAATAGTTTGAGAAAGATAAGTATTAAATCTTCTTTAAATATTTGGTAGAACATTTAAACAAGAGAAGCCAGCTGGTGGTCCTGGATTTTTGTCTTTTGGGAGGTTTTTATTACTGTTTCAATCTCCTTACTAGTGATTGGTCTATTCAGATTCTCTATTCTTCTTGATTCAGTTTTGCAAAGTTGTATGATTCTAGGAATTTATTCATTTCTTCTTGGTTATCAAATTTATTCGTATATAGCTTTTCACAGTATTCTCTTACACTCCTTTGTAATTTCTGTGGTATCTGTTGTAATTTCTCCTCTTTCCTTTCTGATTTTATTTATTTAAGACTTCTGTCTTTTTTTCTTAGTCTGGCTAAAGATGTGTCAGTTTTGTCTACCTTTTCAAAGAACCAGCTCTTAGTTTCATTGATATCTTCTACTGTCTTTTTAGCGTGTATTTTATTTATTTCTGCTCTGATTTTTATTTTCTCCTTTGACTTTGGGCTTTGTTTTTTCTTCTTTTTCTAGTTCCTTTAGGTATAATGTTAGACTGTGTATATGAGATTTTTCTTGTTTGTTGAGGTAGGCCTGTATTGCTGTAAACTTCCCTCATAGTACTGCTTTTGCTGCATCTCATAGATTTTGATATGTCATGTTTTCATTTTCATTTGTCTTTATGTATTTTTTCTTTTTATTTCTTCATTGATCCAACAATTTTTCAGTAACATGTTGTTCAATTTCCATATATTTGTGACTTTTCCAAATTTTTTCTTGTAGTTGATTTCTAGTTTCATAATATCGTGGTTGGAAAAGGTGATTGATATGATTTCAATCTTAAATTTACTGAGACTTGTTATGCTTCCCAACATATGGTCTATCTTTGAGAATGTTCCATGTGCACTTGAGAAGAATGTGTATTCTGCTATTTGTGGATGGAATGTTCTATATATGTCTATTAACTCCATCTGGTCTAATGTTTAATTTAAGGCCAACAAGTTTCCTTGTTGATTTTCTGTCTGGATGATTTATCCATTGATGTAAGTGGGATATTAAAATCCACTACTATTATTGGGTTGCTGTCAATTTCTCCCTTTAGGTCTGTTTGGTGCTCCTATATTAGATGCATATATATTAATAAATGTTATGTCTTCTTGATAGATTGTTCCCTTTTTTTAATGTCCATCTTTATCTCTTGTTATCTTTTTTGGCTTGAAGCCTGTTTTGTCTGATATAAGTATGGCTATACTCGCTTTCTTTTGTTCGCCATTTGCTTGAAGTATCATTTCTTATCCCTTCACTTTGAGCCTATGTTTGTCTTCAGAGCTGAGAATGGTCTTGTGGAGGCAGCATATTGTTGGGTCTTGTTTTTTAATCCATCCAGCCACTCTGTGTCTTTTGATTGGTGAACTCAATCCATTTACTTTTAGAGTGATTATTGATATAGGATGACTTAATACCACCATTTTATCTCTTGTCTTCTGGTTGCTCTATATTTCCATTGTTTCTTTTTCCTTGTGTTTCTTTCTGCCATTTCAGTTTGGTGGTTTTCTGTAATGTTTTTCTCAGTTTCCTCTTTTTTTAATGTTTTGTGTCTCTGCTCTGAATTTTTGTTATGTGGTTACCATGAGGTTTGTACAAAAGGTTTCATAGATAAGATAGTCCTTTGTCTGCTGATAGCATCTCGTCTTCATTTGCCTATGCAAGCTCCACCCCTTTCCTCTTCCCTTTCTATATTTTTGTCATCACAAATTATCCCTTTTTATGCTGTGACTTTGTTACCAAATTGAAGTGGTTATAGTTATCTTTAATGCTTCCTTTCCCTTTAAGCTTTATGTCATAATTAAGTGTTTACTAACCTATTCTGATATAAAGTTGCAATTTTCTGATTATGTCTGTCTATTACCTTGCTTCAAATTTTGTACACCTTTGCCTTTTAGTCTCAGGAGGGCTCCCTTCAACATTTCTTGTAAGGCAGGTCTAGTGGTGATGAACTCCCTCAGCTTTTGTTTGTCTGGGAAAGGCTTTATTTCTCCTTCATATCTGAAAGATAACTTTGCTGGATAGAGTATTCTTGTCTTACAGTTTTTATCTTTCAATATTTTGAATATATCATTCTACTCTCTCCTGGCCTGTAGAGATTCTGCTGAGAAATCTGCTGGTAGCCTAATGGCAGTTCTCTTATGGATTATGGGATTTTTTCCCCTGGCTGCCTTTAATATTCTTCCTTTGTCATTGACTTTTGACAGTTTTATTATCACGTGTCTTGGAGAAATTCTTTTTGCATTGAGATAATTAGGTGTTCTATTAGCTTCATAGATTTGTATGTCCAGTTCTTTCCCCAGGTTTAGGAAGTTCTCAGCTTCTACTTCTTTAAATAAGCTCTCTGCTCTCTTCTCTCTCGCTTCACCTTCTGGGACACCGATTATCCTTATGTTGTCTTTTCTAATGGAGTTGGACAATTCTTTTAAAATTTCTACACTTTAAAAAATCTTAGTTCTCTCTCCTCTTCTACCTGCATCATTTTCTTGGTTTCTATCTTTCATCTCACAGATTCTCTCTTCCATATGGTCTGTTCTATTTCCAATGCTTTCTAATGCATTTTTCGTCTCATTTATTGAGTTCTTCAGCTCCAGAATTTGTTTGGTTCTTTTTTAGAGTTTCAATCTCTTTGGTAAAGTATACCTTCTGTTCACTGTTTTTATTCCTGAGCTCATTGAACTGCCTTTCTGAATGTCCTTGCAGCTCTGTGAGTTTCTTCATGACAGGTATTTTGAATTCTTATCAATTAGATCACACTTTTCCATGACTTTATGTTTGGTTTCTGGAGAATTGTTGTTTTTTTCTTGTGATGCTGTGTTAGCATCACAAGAAGACCATCATAGCTTTTCATGGTGCTGGCTGAATTATTTGTCTCTTTTGTCATTGTGAACACTTTTCTTATTTAGGTATAGTTTTGTTTGTTTTGATTCCAACTATTCAACCCATTGGAGATTAGAGGCCTTTCTTTTATTTTTCAGTAGGTGGTGCTATAGCACAAGTTTTTGTTTTCTCTTACCTGAGCTGCCTCTGGCTATATTTGAGGACCAGCAGGGTCCACCCTCCAACTGCTTCTAATAGGGGTGTCACCAGTAATCTTGTTTCTGCTCCCCATGCCTCCAGGGGTCACTGATCCCTTGCTGTTGCCAATGTTGTGCAGTTGCTGGCTTCACTTCTGGGGCTACAGGAATGGTTGAGGCCTCTATCGCATCAGGGATCACCTGGGTTGGAAATTCCATGGCCATAGAGGAGGGAGGGAGAGAGAGTTGGGTTTGCAGGGCTCTGCCTTCACTGATGCTCACTTCCTTGTGGCCCAAGGTGCTGCTTTCGACAGGAGGCTGGATTTGTGTGTGCTCCTCCTCTGCTGCTACCAGGCTCTGAGCCACGGCCTGGGGCCTGGGATCATGGGGCTCTACCCCCACTGCTGCTCCAATCCCTCTGGCCACAACTTTCACTGTGGCTAGGCACCTCTGCTGCTGCCCACTGGATTCTCTGGGGCTAGGAGTGGCTGACTCAGTTGCTGCAGCCGGGGGCCAGGATCCTGTGCACTGCCTCTGCTGTTCCCCCAGTTGGCCTCTTCTATGTGCTCCAATTCACCCACCTACATATGTACCCATGTGTGGATCTCTCCAGCACACTGATATGTTGTGCAGTGTAGCTTTTGTTGGGTTATGGATGCTTTACTTGCTGTAGGTTTAAGGAGTGAGACAAAGGGATCCACTCACACAGCCATGATGATGATATCTTATCAAGTTAACTTTTTCATAATTAGTTTCATTAAAATATATTCCAGTGAATTCAAGTTCTTCATCAAGTACCTGCCTTTACTATAGTAGTCATTGGGAAATGATACAAACAATCTAAGAACTATACCCTTTAGATAGTTATGTGTTATTATTTGGGCTACTTAAAATAAATAATAATGCCTAGGGCCAAATGCTATACTACTGTTCTGTATTAGAATATGTATTCTTTAAGGCCAGATGTTACATCTTATTCTTTGATATATCTCCAGTGACTGTTACAGAACTTAGTAGATAAAAATACTTCATGCTTTCCAAAAGCATGAAAATACAGAAAATGTATGCACAAAGCAAATTTGTTAAGCCAAATCTAGTAGACATTATTATAAGTAACTGAATCAAATTTCTGATCATATTCACTGAATCTACAATGTAATTTATTATTGTAATGAGAAAACAGACTTGAGGGTTCTAATCTGCTATTTTGGAAACTGAATATTACATGTTTTATAGCTGAAACAGTTTTACACTAAAGATCTTCAGTGAGATCACTTTTTTGAAGCTATTCTAGCTTCATAAAAATCATAGTGAAATAAAGAACATATTTAACCTGTATAAAAAGTAGGGTATTATTTTGATCAGCTTTTGATCAATTTTATATTTTAGATTTTCTGTATCTAAACATAAGAGTAAAATCAAAAACAAACAAAAAACAAGAGTATGTATTTAATACTAATCAAACCAATGCATAAATGTTTACACAAGTCTCAAACACAGGGCCTAAACACCTTTCTTAAATCTTTTAAAGGGTATCCAATATAAAAAATGAGCATTCCATTCTTGTGCATGTCTAGATACGTGCTATGGCAACATTTAAGTTTTGCCTGATGTCAAGTACTCTGTTTATTTAGGAACAATAGTTACAATTAAGTTTGAATTTACTTCTCAGACAAAAGTCCTAGGTGGAAATTTATTTTATTGGCTAAAGAAAGTATTAAAAAAAAAGCAAAACTCAGTAAGGAGGGAGGAGAGAAAGAGAGGAAAAGAAGGAGGGAAGAGGGGAGAGAGGGAAGAAAGAGAATAAGTTTCAAGTGAGAGATAAGCCTGGTAAATGCCCTTACCTTCACTTCTTTTTTCTGTCTGTTTTGCTGCATTTTCTACTTTTTTTTGTTTTGCTGCTAAGAGTTCCCGCTTTAATTGTCTTGCTTCTTTTCTGAGCTCTTCACTATAAAGCAAAAACAATTATATAAGTATACAATATACTGAGAAAGAAAATTGTTTAGCTAAAACAACTAAATCTGGTTTTCAGGTACACTAAATCTCAAAGAAAAACAAAGTGAATAATGTAATTCATTTTGTTTCTGTGTATGTGTATTTGTGGTATGGAAAATACTTAAAGGGTATTTAAAAAGATGCAATTTTTCATGATAGCAATATAATATGAATTACTATAAAATATACCCCCTTTCAAGTATATCAAACAGAAGTACATAAGTGAGAAATGACCTATTATTCTCCCTCTAATTTACTTGCAAATTTACCATTCTAGTTTCAGTTTAATAATTCATGAACACCCTGAATCAAAATAAAATTTTTAATATAAATACTATTCACTAAACTTGGTGATACACAGGGCCAGCCCCGTGGCTTAGGGGTTAAGTGCACGCGCTCCACTGCTGGCGGCCCGGGTTCGGATGCCGGGAGTGCACCGACGCACCGTTTGTCCGGCTATGCTGAGGCCGCGTTCCACATACAGCAACTAGAAGGATGTGCAACTATGACATACAACTATCTACTGGGGCTTTGGGGGAAAAAAATAAATAAATAAAATTATAAAAAAAAAAAAACTTGGTCATACACAAAAAGATTTGGCTTAAAAACTTGTTGAAGTCCTGAACTGGCACTAGTAACTACCATTTATTAAGCAATTATTACATGCTAGGTGCAACACTAAACGTTTTTTAAACTTAGTTTTTAAACTTAATTTTTAAACCCATTTCATACTACAATTTGACCAATAATTTCCTCTTCTGTGAAACCTACTAGGCTGAGATAGTCTGATAATAAATGTAATCATATATTAAAGGCAAACTGAGACAGAAATGTTGACTTCACTACAAGTCGCTAGTTAAGTGACTAGTTTCTATAAGCCAGTTTTAGGGCAAGAGATTCAAATTCACTCTGTGGAAAAAATTATTAACTACCTATGTCAGGAACCCTTAGGGTCACTTGCGAATAGTCAAAACTACACATTTTATATCTGTGAATGTCAAGCATCCACTCTATTTTCAATAAAAGCTACAGTGGATCACAGAGACTGAGAACACTGTAGCCCAAGCAGGCACCCCTTTCTGGAAATAATCTCTAAAGAGACCCAAGCCAAGGGTTAGTGGAATCTTAGTCTAAATAGTTCCATACTGAGTCAACCTTTAGTGCTTCCTCCTAAAACCCAAATCTCATACGTTTTTACCATTGACTTATATTAGAGTCACCAAAGTGATAGGTTTTACAAGGTGCATGACTCAGTTCTTTTTACCACTTTTTCACACCAAACACACACAGCCATATTTTGTATCTGCTTGGCCTCCAAGATCCTGAATTCTGAAACTTTCCTCTCTGATCAAAACCCACTTACTCTTTTAGCTTTCTCGGTCTTTCATGCCTACTGTACCTGTGCTCACTCTTATAATAACGAAAGCCAACTCTTTAACCACAGTTCATGGTCCACCAGCCCTATTCTGACCCCAACTGGCTCTCTATCCATTCTGGATGTTATGGTCAGTAATTTCACTGATGTTCTCACCAGCACCCTTAATTTTCTTGACTTGTTTGTCCTTACAAATACATCATAATCACCTAGGAGAACTTGTTAAAACATGTTCCAGGAGATAAATCTCCAGAGAATACGATTTCCTTAAATGTGGGATGCTGCCTGGGAATTTGCCCTGTGATAAGTTCCCCAGATAATTCTAATATGCCTCAGGTTAGGGACCCAATGCATTACGACCTTATTATAGAAATTATCTTCGCTTTCTTACAACTTCAAGCACTCTTATTTCAATGATCCTTTCATTCAGCCAACAAACATGCTCAAATTTCCCTGGACTCTGTTCCAATCAAGTGATTATTATCTTCACAAGTGGACTCCTTGCCTGAAAGAATAGTTTATGCATACAATCTACTACATCAACCTTTAATTTCTTAATCTCTTGTAATATATCCTTTTTATACTCTACTGAAACTGCCTCTGTATCAGCCTTTTGATACAACAGCCTTTTCTCAGTCCTTGTCTTGCTCTTTGGCCTCTCTGTCATTCACTGATAATAAGCATTCCTTCCTTCTTCAAATTCTATCCTAATCACTCTTATATACCTCTTCAGAGTCTTGACTCTCCAATTCTCCTTCTCTTAGTTACTCTTTCTCTTCTCATCCTATAATGTTGGGAATTTTCTTATTTCTATACCCTGTACACTGGTATTTTTATCTACTCTCTCATAACATCAACTATCACTTTTATATAGGTTATTTCCAAATCTAGATGTTTTGCCCTGATTTTGGTCCTGCTTTTCTAACTATCTGGTACAAATCTCCATGTACAATTAATGCTAATAGAAACATAAGGTAAGAAATATACAATTTTAGTTTCCTAGCTGCCACATTTTAAAAAATGGTAAAAGGAAACAGGTTAAATTAATTTTAACAACATATTTTATTTAACTCAATAACTTAATATATCAAAAATATTTCAAGATATAACCAATATAAAAATATTAATATCATACTTTACATTCTTTTTTTGTACTAAATCTAAATCTGGTGTGTATTTTATACTTACTGCACATCTCAATTTAAACTAGCCACATTTCAAGGGCCCAGATCTACAAGGATAGTGGAGGCTAGATATCACAATATTTACAAACTCTCTATGTCCAAACTTGAAGTCATTTCCTTCCTGCCCAAATCTGTTCCTTCTTCTGAAGTCCCTATTTGATTGTGGAACCATTTTCCTCCTAATGATCAGACTTTAAACTTCCTCTGGGACTGTTCCCCTTTGCTTTCACTGAATCACTGTTGAAGTACGTCACTTTCCAATCTCTCTTACATATAACTGCTCCTCTTGACTGTCACCATCAATGCCTAGTTTAGGCTCTCATTATGTTTTTCTCAGATAAATGTAATTATTTCCTATTTCTTGAAGTTATATGAGCACAGAGAATAGCAACTACATCTTTGCTCTGTCCAAGAAATACCTTTATCTTTTTATTACATAAGTTTAAAAATTTTTTACTTTGGTAAGTAATTCAGGAATTTAGGTGATGTTTTCTGAAGGTCTTTGAGGGGAAGATTATTTTGAAAGTTGAAGAGGAAATGCTGCATGATGGCTGAACAAGCTAGTTATGAGAGTAATTTGAAGTATGCATAAAATGAAAAGCAATGAAAGTATATAGTATTGCAGAGACAGTAGAGCACAGTTATTAAAAAGATTAACTCTGGATTCAGAAAGTCCTGATTTAAACTCCATCATTTATTATCTGGGTGACCTAAGAACAATTACTTAACTTCCCTGAGACTCAGTTTCCTCAACTATAAAATCAGAGTAAGGTATTTAAAATATTGGGCAATCAATACATGTTCAACAAATGGTAGCTATTATTATTTAGATATGTTCAAAATAGTACTATAGTTAAGGGCTGTTTGTCATGTAGAAATATTTCTTTACTATATTATTTACTATAAATGAATGCTAACTCAACTACATATGGAGATCAACTCTATTCATAATTTTTAAAAAGGGCAATGAATGCATAATACTAGCTTCCAAAAATCTATCCTTAAATAGTCAAAGATTTAGACACACTATTGAAGTAGCCTCAATAATATACAAACTGAACAATGATGAATAAAAACTCAAAAAAGACAGGGGCCGGCTGGTGGCGCAAGCGGTTAAGTGCGTGCGCTCTGCTGCGGCGGCCCAGGGTTTGCCGGCTCAGATCCCAGGCGCGCACCAACACACTGCTTGGCAAGCCATGCTGTGGCGGCATCCCATATAAAGTGGAGGAAGACAGGCCTTGATGTTAGCCCAGGGCCAGTCTTCCTCAGCAAAAAAGAGGAGGATTGGCAGATGTTAGCTCAGGGCTGATCTTCCTCACAAAAAAAAAACCCGAAACCAAACAAAACAAAAGAAACCTCAAAAAAGACAAAGTGAGATGGAGAATGGTAGGTCTACACAGATTATTAAAATATGCTTAATTATACTGAATTTTTCATGTGATTAAGGATTTACAACATTGTTAAAATCTTTCAGACTATTCAAACTACACCATTTTTATCACTTGTGGAATCCATAACTCTTGGAATGAAGTGCAAGTTTTTAAACTAGTCTGTAGATCACAGTCTAACTTTAGGGTTCCTAACTTTATATACTCTGGAATATAATCCTATCCATTGGCACTAGAATATATTTAAATCTGTTAAAATGAGAATGAAAATTGTAAGCCTGGAGTATATGTCACCTTATACTACTTACAAAGGAAGTATACAAACTAAGGGCTTGCTTTAGAGTCCAGGCAGCCTCTTTCTGGCTCCCTCAGAGCCTAGTTTCTGCTTGTACGGTAAATGAAATGGCTTCTCTAAGCTGCCATTAATTCCAAGCTAATTAATTTTTTGCCTAACAGGTATGTTTCTAATTTGAATTCATTTGAATTTCAATATAGTTTATATGATATCACCATTATCCACCAGATAATTCTGCATTGTGTACATTTTTATCTGGTAAATCTGTAATATGCTCTGCTCCAATGGAAAAAAGAATTTTCTTAAAAAAAAATCAATCCAATAAAATATCAGCAGCCTAGAAATTATAGTAGCCTTTATATATTTAGTAATAGCAAAGAAATTACTAATGCAATCAACAATTTCTAGAGCATCTAATATTTGTACAGTACCATTCTAAGAGATGGCACAGAAATTAAGATGAATAAGGAGGGAAAGGAACCTAACTTTGCTAGATTCTTTAAATCAGTTACTTCCCACATCACTTAATTTTCTCAATTACCTGTGATATAGGCATTTTACAGGTAAGAAAGATGAGGCTTGCAAAGATTAAATACTTATCCTGAAGTCACACAGGCCATCAGTAAGTGATAGAGCTAGAAACTAAAAATGGGATTACCTGAATTCTAAGTCTATGCTCTTTTCAATATGGTATACTAATAACTTGAGAAAATCTCCAAGGAGCCTAAATTCTAAGGAAGAGCATAAATCAGGTACATAAATAACAATGTGTACATAATAAAAAGCGGTAACTGCCATGATGAAGAAATGACTGAAGCATTTTGAAATTCAGAGAAGGAAAGAGTACTATAGGCTAAATAAGGGACAGCTTCACAGAGGAGCCATTTGAATTGGGCCCCAAAAGATGAGTAGAGCTAGCCACGTGGAGACACAGTGAGGAGGCATCCAAGTAGTGTGTTTAAACCAAGACAGGGAGGTGGGAAAACACAGGGTGCATGCTATAGCATAAATGATTTAAAGAGGGGTGGGGCTAGTAACGAAAGATAGAGCCAGGAAGAGAATTTGGGGCAAAGTCTAAATGCCAAGAATTTGTGAGTGGCCAGGTGAGAATATTTTCCTTCAATTTTTCCACAGCTTTGAGCTTCCATTTTTTTTTTACAACCAATTTCTCAACTACAGTAGGTCTTCATTTTACCCACTGTCTATTTATTTTAATACCTTATTAGTAACTCAGACGCTCCTTAAATTGCTCAAATTACAAGAAATAACTTATGACCTTCTAATCACAAATTTCAATGGCTTCCCTTCGTAATTTAGACCTTCAGAAGAATCTGACTTTGTTGACCACTTTACCTCTGGCTCTTTGCTCTCTCAGACATAATGCCATGCCAGCTCTCCTACCTTTTTGATATTCTTTCTGTTTCCACTGGCTTTTACTCTTCCACCTCCTGCTCCTCAAATTTAGGTGCTTCTTAATAGCCTAGTATGAACCCTCTCTCTTTCTCTCTCTTCTTTAGAAATTTCATCCGTGTTCAGGTCTTCAATTCCATCTATCTTAATGCAGTCAATGTATAAAATCAAGATCGTTAGCCTGATGCTCTTCACACATTTCCACTTTCAAGCTGAAATTTACATTTCTAACTGTCAGATGGATACTTCCATTAGATATCCCACACGCACCAAATTTACCATTTTAAAAGTCAGATGGGGGGCTGGCCCGATGGCCTAGTGGTTAAGTTTGGTGTGCTCCGCTTTGGTGGCCCAGGTTCGGTTCCCGGGCTCAGACCTACACCACTCATTGGTTGGCTATGCTGTGGTGGGAACCTACATATAAAATAGAGGAAGACTGGCACAGATGTTAGCTCAGGGTGAATCTTCCTAAGCAAAAAGAGGATGATTGGCAACAGATGTTACCTCAGGGCGAATGTTCCTCAGCAAAAAAAAAAAAAAAAAAAAGTCAGATTGATCCATTTTGCCTTCTCAAAAAACGCCACGTTAGTTCTATCTTTCCTATTTTTGATAAAGCCACTGGAACGCTGGTTGTCAGGTCCACCTTCTAGTATTACTCTCATACTTTCTACAGCTAATTAGTAGTAACATCCTTCTTCCTTTACAAAGTCTCTTCCTTTCTGTGGTTAGTGATAGCTGTTTGTGCTTTCAAGACTTCACTATTACAACAGTCTCCTATTTGGTCTACATGCCTCTGGTCTGACCTTTCTTCCATTCAATTTGCTCACTTATGCCAAATCCTATAATTCTACTCCTCTGATCCTAAATTCCCTAAATCCTCCTGAATTGTGCAATAGTTCTTTCCCAAGCATTTAAGTCCCTCTCATGAACTACTTTCAAATTACATTTTCAACTTTATCTTTCACATATCCTCTATAGTTACTCTAAATTTCAGCCAAAACATACTAGTCATAATTACCTTGGCAAACTTTAAGCTTCAGCACACAAACCCCTTGGTCCATGCCATTTCTGTTACCTAAAATGGTCTTTCCTCCCTATTTCTGCCTACTAAAATCTTACTCATCTTTCAAGGCGTCACATGGAGCAAGTGGCACTTGAGCACAGCCTTGGGGCAAGGCTATCAACCTCACTGAGCCTCAGTTTATCTGAGGCTTACCTATAAATTGTGGTATATTCAGCATCTGTATTATAACAAGACTGATGCAAAGATTAAAGCTTAATGTGAGTAAGAGCACTATCAGGTGCTTAGAAGGCAATTTTTTTAATGATAAAATATACTACATCCAACTCATGAGTGAATTACATAAGCAACTTAAAGAAGTAAGACTTTAAATAAAAATCAATGATTTTAAGTAAAAATCGATGATAAAAGGATACTAATTACTACACTACTAAAGATATCTACTCTAATATCATTGATGGGTTGTTTTTTCCTTTTAAAACAAATGTCCATTCAAAAATAATAAACAGAACATTTGGATAAAAAAAGAGACATGTTCATCAGAAGACCTAGACCCAATATCATCATATGGCCATAGGAAAGCAATTAATCCTCCTTCATTGCCTCAGTTTTATCATCACCTAAGAATAGTCTGAGGAAGGTGTAAACTAATATTTCTGAAATGCATAATCCTAATTATAGTATAGGTGTAAAAAGTGATTATACTCTGCAAATCATTTTATTTCAATTCCATTGGAATTAGGATCTTAAAGCCCATTATCTAAGGAAATGGTAAGATGCCCAATATAGTCATCTTCATCTTAGACACAAAGAAGTTGAAGTGTGGAGACAGTAAAAGATTTTTTTCAATATTGCCCAAGTCAATAATGGAACTATAAACGTGATACAGATATCGTAATTCTTTATGCGATGTCTCACTTAATCTGCTAACTACCCACTGAATGAAAAGTAAGTTTAGACTTGACTATCTTATTTTTAAGCTGAATATTTTTTATATAACAGAAGACACTATGAATAAGTAACTACATAGGAAACTTTTTATAACTACAGTATGTTTACATTTTTATCAGACTTATTGTATAAAAGTAGTTTGAAAATCTTACAATTTTTAAAAAATTGTGCAGCTTTTCAACTTGAAACTAAGGATCTAAAATGGCAATGACAAGCATCTTGCATAATTTTAAGTCAGTTTTTATTTTTTCCCAGATGCTTTTCTCATTTTCTCCAGTTTCCAGGAATGTGCCTTAGGAAAATTTTGAATTATATCTGTTCTTTTTTCTTATGACATGAGAAATATTATCTTAATATAAGGGTGGTGAACTCAAATGCTGACCTTCTGTAATACTCACCTTCAAAAAAAAAGGCAAAGTTATCAAGACCTGAGTGTTTGACATGCTTTTGAAGGGAACTTTAATCTACAAAAATGAAATGGAATATGTATAAATTTCTTAATAAGATGGTAAATGAATTTGCTTAAAGACTTTGTTAAGCAAGCTAACAGCTAAACACATGTCCATTACAGATCATTGTTCCTTGGACCGTGGATGTGGTACTTGCCGTCAGCCTAAGCCTGCTATTTCCCAACATCTGATAAGAATTCATAACAGGTGGAAATGGTTGCGAACCAAACAGTCTATCCTTCATGGTTTTTAGTCTGCTACTTTAATCACCAAGATACCAAATCTGTTTGTAATGAAACAACAGCTTAGCTGTTGATGAAATCATAAAATAGCTGTAACAAAAGACCATCACAGATATTAAAACTACTGATGTATGGCACAATTTTTAGACTTATGTTATCATCAGTGGAAGCAGAGATGTAGGTTTACCATATATCCGAAAGTATCATAATATGCTATAGTTTATACATGAATTTTATATATACATATTCAGGAAATATCTAACCAAATTAAATCAAGGAACCCCTGATTTGTGTGTTGAAAGCTATGTTCTACCTATTACTATCAGTATGGCCTTAGATAACTAAATTAATCAATCTAAGTCTCAGTTTTCTCATCTTGAAATGAGAATAATAGTAAGGTTGTAAGAAAGAAATAAGATGCCATGGAAATTACTTAGCATACTTAGCACAGTGCCTGGCCCAGAACATGTACTCAACATTAGTTTGCTTCTATTATTAACATTATGTTCTCAGCTCCACCACCAATACTACTTCTGTTTTCACTATTTACAGAATCAATTACTGACAAAATGAGACCTCAGGCTAACCAAAGAAATTAGAAAGGCAAATACTTCCATTTTTCTCATGGATACATAGACTTCAAAAGCTTACTGATAAGTTTTTGTGTTTGATGCACTGTTTGGATTAAATACCATATGCTATGAAAATGAGAAATGTAACAGTTTAAAAAACCTAAAAATTACAAAATTCCGATATCCTAATTCCTATATCCTATCTAAATACTTGGAACTGAATTGCTTAATTTCTTTCATTATAATCTAGCTGAGAAGGTAAGGAATAAACAAGTCAACAAAGAAATGTATATATACGTACAAATTCTACGAGGGAGGCTAACAGAGAACCCACATTATTTTATATTATTTTAGTCTAAGTGATTCTGGAAGGTATCTATCAGAAGATAAAATTTAATCTGAGAGATAATGTTCTACATGCCCTTTATAATCTGTTACACCAATATGTAGAAATAGAAAGACTATATCCCTATCTGTAAGTACATTGTAATTTGGAAAGAAGGGAATCTAAATGCAGTTGCATATAGCCTTTAGACTTACAATGTTACTCCTTTCATATGAAAGATCACATTTATTTTGAAATAAAAAGTTTAGGCATCTGATGTAGATTGTCATTAATCTTTGTAAGATCTCTTTCAAATCTTAGAAAATTTTATTGTTTTTTCCAAAACAGACTAAACAAGAGTGAATCCTGCACAAAATCATAAAATGTCCATGAACTGTAGGTGATATTGCTATTCTGTCTAAACACTAAGTAAGAAGTTCAGAATCAAACATGTTATTTCACAGCAAGAACTTGGCTTAGCCAAGATTTCACAGAAGTGGAGTAAATTTGTTGTGGCAGATATTCGGTCTTTAGCCATATGTCTATTCCACAATCCAACTTTACAAATGATATTAACTCAATACAAAAAACAAATGAGATTTCCATTTCCAGTAAGGCAGCATACCAGGTAACCTGAAAACTCTCTTGCAATCAAACACCTAGAAGTGCTGAATAAAGTACATTTTTAAAGATACCTTTAAATGTATAGCTTAGCTCACTAAAAACCAAGGGGTTGAAAAACAAGTAAAGGACTGAAAACCAGAGCAAGAAGCATTGGAACTGTTATGGGGACACTCTGAGTTATAGTCTCAGTAACCCAGGAATGTGGGTTTTAACATGGAGGTATAATCATGAGGATGGAACTAGTATTCCTACACATAAAGCTAAGTATTCTCCACTCATTGGAAGAGTGGGAATAAACGCATCTACTGAAAAACACAAGCAGACCACAGAAAAGGTTGTCTGTCTCAGGTCCATGCAGGTAAGCAGGCTCTCAAGCTAATGAATATTCTCAGGGTATCTATGGAGTATTTTTAATTAAAATCACCAGTGGTCTATAATACTGTAATGCACCTGTTAGAACCAAAGGCAAATCCTCTCTCATGGAAAGAACCCTCAATTCAGATTTCACAAAACTCAGAAGAGTTCTGAAAAAAAAAAAAAAAAAAGACCCCAGTGAAAGATTTCATAATAAACAAGGAAACAAGGCATTGTGAGTGAGAATCAGAGGAACAACAAATAAAAGAACCTGATCCTCAAAACTTCAGATACTGCAAAAATAAAACAAGTATGTTTATTATATGGAGAGAATAAAAAAAACTGAATACAAAATCTACAACAATACCTGGAAAAAGAATCAAAATAACTTTTAGAAGGGATGAATAAAATAGCTAAAGTTAAACTTAATGAAAAATTGAATAGCTAAAAAAAGAATGAGTGAATTAGGAAATATATCTGAAAACACACAAAACAGGATGCAAAACACAGAAAGAAAAAATCAACAACTATGGGAGGTTAAAAGATATAGAAGGGGCCAGCCCAGTGGCACAAGCAGTTGGGTGCGTGTGCTCCGCTGCGGCACCCCAGGGTTCGCCAGTTCGGATCCTGGGTGCGCACTGACACAGCACGTGGCAAGCCATGCTGTGGCGGCGTCCCATATAAAGTGGAGGAAGGTGGGCATGGATGTTGGCCCAGGGCTGGTCTTCCTCAGCAAAAAGAGGAGGATTGGCAGATGTTGGCTCAGGGCTGATCTTCCTCACACACACACACACACACACACACACACACACACACAAATATATATATATAGAAGACAGAGTGAGAAAGTCCACTACATGTATAAGTAGAACTGCAGAAAGAGAAAATAGAGACTGAGATTGAGACAATAATGTCTGAGATTTTTCCAAAATTGATGAAAAATATTAGTCTTCAGATTCAGAAAGCTCAATGAATTTATGTAAGATAAATAAAAGGAAAATCCAAATACAGACATATCACAGTCAAAATGCAGAGCATCATAGACCAAGTGATCTTAAAACAACCAGCATAAATTAATAAGGATAAATCATTTAAAATTAAGGTCACCTTTTTCTTTGACAGAGAAAGTAGAATGACACATTGTGAAAATAAAATAGTCACGGACTTATGCAACTTAAGACACCAATGATGTCTTTCATTTACAGCCATTAAAGCACAGAACAAATAATGGCTGGATGCTTAAACAAAAAATGATTATGAATTAGTCCTAACTAGTTTAACTATTCTGAGAATGCTAAAGAGGTCAAAGTTAAGCTTGAAATATATTTCTACTAAGATACTGCAGACTAGGTCCTTACCCATATTCTGGCATATAATGCTGCACTGAGTATAAAGCAGAAGACAAACCAATTACGGCTGTAGTGTATATGGGTGGGTCCAAGAGGTAGGAGGAGTAATAGCAGCAGCAAGAATGAAAAAGACTGAGGGGAATTTAGTTGACAGCCCAATCTGAGTCAACGCTGTGATGTGACTGCTGAAAAAGTGTGTATGATCATAGGCCTCATTAAGAGAATTGTAGTATTCCCAATATGCATATGTCACACCTTTTGTAATTGCTCCCCAGTCCTTGGATATTCTCTTCCATTTTGTTCAATCTTTGTTATCTTGGCTTTTTGGTTTTTGAGGATTCCATTGCTATATCCTCTAGCTCAGAGATTCTTTCCTCTATGTTCAGTCTGCTAAGCCCATCAAAGGCATTCTTCATTTCTCTTACAGTGCTTCTAATCTGTAGAATTTCTTTTTGGTTCTTTCTTAAGCTTTCCATCTCTCTGCTTACACTGCCTATCTGTTCTTTCATGCTGTCTACTTTATCCATTAGAGCTCTTAGCATATTAATCATTGTTGTTTCAAATTCCCAGTCTGATCATTTCAATATCCCTGCCATGTCTAGTTCTGATGCTTGCTATCTTCAAATTATATTGTTTGCCTTTGGGTATGCCCTGTAAGTTTTTCTTGATAGCCATCAAGAAACTGCTGTAAATAGGCCTTTAGTAATGTGGTGGTGAGATATGGGGGGAGGAAATGTGTCCTATAGTCCAACGATTAGGTCTCAGTCTTTTAGTGATCCTACGCTTCTGGACCGTGAACTACACAAGTGCTCCTCAGGTTGTTTTCTCCTCCCTTAGGTGGGGCAGCATGGCTAGAATGGGCTGGAGTTGGTATCTCCCTTCTCCCATATGGAAGGTTAGAGGGGACTGGAGTTGGGTGTTTCACTTCTCCCACACGGAGGGCTAGAGCCAGCTGAAGTTGGCTATTTCCATTCCGCCAGAGTCAGTTAGGCTCTGATAATATCCCAGCAGGTTAGGCTCTGGTTAACTAGTTTTCCCTGGGGGCAAGCAAGAAGAACAGAGTACTCTAGCATATTCCTTTTCCCCTCCCCTTGGAGGAAGCAATAGGGGATTTTCCTGTGATATTTACCTTGAAAACCTGCTTGAGCTCTCAGAGGTAAATCTTACAATATTGTGGGGGACCCCCTATGACTGGGTCCCCCTGGAGTTTTTAACTTTCAGACTTGTCTACATTGAGCCTCCAGCAATTTGTCAATTACAGGTCAGGTTTCCTATCCCAGCACTGGTTCCCAAGGCAGTTTCTGCTTGTCCTCAAGTAAGCTGTGCCTCTCTGTATTCATCTGTCTGTCTCTCCAATCTTGGGGGCAGCGGTTTGCCCTGTGTCCTCACTTCTCTTAAAGATCCAAAGAAGAGGAAAAAGCAAGGTTAAATGGATAATTTCATTAAAAAAGAATATTATATTTTATTTTACTTGAATTTAACATAAAAATACTAAATGAAAGTGAGACTAAAGAAATTTCTAAATTTTATATAAATGTTTCTTTGTCTCAAGAGATTTCCTAAGAAATTCCTCCATTTTATGAAAAAGTGTTAGGAAAATATTAAGAGATTGGAGTTATTTTTTTAAAACTACATAATTCAATTTTAGGCTGTACTGATTAACTTCCTGCCCTAAAAGTTGAGGAAATTAGTATACTTAACATTTTTTCCACTTTTTCCTTCCTCCATTTTCCAATTTGGGTTAGTTATATTGTCCATTCACTGTCAATTACATTGTCAGTTACATTGTCAATGTTCATAGTATTTACATTTGGAATTTTCACAGTTGCATAGTCTTAGTTTTATATTTAAATGGATTCATTGTTCACCACCATCTCTTTTACCAGTATGTACCACCAGTTCTGAGTTCAAGAGCTGTCTGGAATAATATTCACTTACTGTAATGACTGTTATTTCTGGATGTTTTTAGGTGGGCTGTTGTTTTTCTTCTCTCTCTGATATACTGCCTTAATTTTTCATAAGTAGGCATCATTTTTACAAAAAACTAAAGTCATTTAGAAAAAAATATTTAATGAACTACATTTATCACAGTATCTAACACTGTGATGCAACATGTAATACATGCTAAATAAATATAGGCATAAACTAAGGGAGAAATGGTATCAGAATACTAATCCTGGAAACCATCAGAAGGGTGTGGGGGCTAGAGAAGAGGAGGAATTTTCGGAGAAGAAAGACATCTCAAATGTAACATAAAAATCACTAAGAAAACTGCATCGGGTAAAATAACATATACCTAAAAAGGATGAGGTCATCTTTGTGAAGCTCATACTTACTCGGTGACAGATAAGCATTATGTAAATTATTTATTAAAGGTTTCCCATTTCCCATAGTGTTCTTGCCTTGCTAAGTTTGCTTTAATGACATCAAAATGATTTCAACATTATGTGAAAGAAAGAAAACATTAACAAGTGATGTTAAATATAGTACAGGGTATAGATTAAATAAGGAAAAAAAGTGGGGCCGGCCCCGTGGCTTAGTGGTTAAGCGCGCGCACTCCACTACTGGTGGCCCGGGTTCGGATCCCGGGCGCGCACAGACGCGTCACTCATCCGGCCATGCTGAGGCGTCGTCCCACATACAGCAACCAGAAGGATCTGCAACTACAACATACAACTATCTACTGGGGCTTTGGGGAGAAAAAGGAGGAGGACTGGCAATAGATGTTAGCTCAGGGTCAGTCTTCCTCAACAAAAAGAGGAGGATTAGCATGGATGTTAGCTCAGGGCTGATCTTCCTCACAAAATAAATAAATAAATAAATAAGGAAAAAAAGTGAGGCAGAAGTTTTCTGGCATTCAACTAGACTTTCATCAGTACGGATTAGAATTATACAAATTGGCTTCTCAAGGAACATAAGGTTTCATACAGTGTTTCACAAATGGAGTTGCATATAGGGGATCCCCTTAAATCAGTGAAATCTTTCACATTTTAAGTTTAGGGACTGTTGGCCCTGCCTTTCTCATCCAATGCATGCAGAGATGTTGAGGTCCCTCTTTTACCTGCAAGCCCATTCCATATGGCTCCTGAACCCTTTGTGATGGAGACAAAAAGTATATTATGAGTTTCTATTCCACTCAACACTGAGTCACTCTGTTTTAGGTCTATTATCAAGTATATCTAAGTGCAGTCTTTCTGATAATAGCTATAAGACGATAATGGTGGTGGTGATGATGGTGGTGGTCATGATGATGATGATGATGATGATGATGATATTATACCTTGTTTTTGTAATCCTAATTTGAGACTCTCTCCTCACTGGGTGGGTGGGAGTTCCCAAGTCCCCCAGGAAGTACTTTGCTTGTTTTTCCAAGACAGAAGAGCTATTAGAAGAGCTTCTGCTTACCTGACTACGAGAATTGCCCTTCCTTACTGCCTTGTCTAATTGGACTCTTTTGGAACAGTTGCCTTCCCAAATCAAGTTCACCACATCCTTTTGACCTTGGGACCCTGTAATTTGCTTGCCTTCAAGTCACTAGAGCCAGGGTAATTTTTTAAGGCTCAAATTTGATCTCATTGCTTCCTTGCTACAGCACCCCTTAATTCTCAGAGTCTATACTCATTAACTCTTCTACAAGGTTCTTCCTGGTCTCAGCTCTGCTTTATTCTCTAGCTCTATCTCTGGGGCCTCACCTCTTGCATGTATTCCACACATTCTAAAATCTTATTTGTTCTCAGAATGTATCATAATCTTTGACACCTATTGCTCATGGCCTAAAACACTCCTCCCTTCCAATTCCCTTCTCCTTATAACTCACATTTATACTTCAGATCTCAGCTTCCTTGCCACTTTCACTACAAAGACTTCTGAACTCCCAATCCTGGTACATAAGCTCCCTATATTTATCCTTACTGTCACACTTACCATATCATATTTTAACTGCCTGTTACTTCTTTGTAATCTCCATTAATCCAATAAAACTGAGTCGTTTCACTTTTGCAACTCTAATAACTAGCACAGAATCTGACACATAATCAGTATTTAGCATCAGTAAATATGTCAAATCAAACTAAATTGCTCGTACTGTTAATTTTTCTTTAAGATTGCCTAGTGTAGCAATTTTTCATCATTCTGGTGGGCAAAAAAAGTATATTTAACATTAAAAAATAATTCACTTCTCTTAAGGACTGGCAAAATGTATCAATGCTAAATGTCTGTACACTTCAACTCGGCAATTCCAGGCATTCATCCTACGGACCCAAAAGTGTTCAAGCACCTGGACAGGTACAAAAAGAAATGTGCTGGCTGTTCATTACAATATTGTTTATAACAGGAAATGTCTATTTAAAATAATCAGACTACATAATATAGATTACACAATAAAGACGAAGTACTATTTGACTTACATAAAACCACGTTTGTGCATGTGTGCTCGCCAACACATAATAACAACGATAGACAAAGATTTAAAAGGAGGTTTACCAAAATGAAAACAATGATTAGCTCTGCAGAATGCAATACCACGCAACTTAATGACTTATAAGCTTTTAATTCTGATTATAAAGATAAACCTATTTCTGCTTAGAAAAAGAAAAGTTTCTTTTTTAGGAGGACTATTTCAAAATATTTTCCCTGAATATCCTTGGTAGGTATTATGATTCATTGCTCCTTCTGTGCCCTTCTCTAAAATTAAAAAAAAAAAAAAAAATTACAACCAAGAGGTTAAATTTAATCAACTGAAAACACTCTGACATCCAGGACACTTAATGCATCATTTTTACTGACTTAAGAATCCAGTTATTAAAACTTTTGATTTCCACAATGGTCTCACTGCATAATCTCAAATATTTTAGAGTATTCTAATAGAGTATATTAAGTCAAGAGGAGAAGAAAGGGAGTGGCACATTTGAATGCTTACACAACATTTAGAATTTTCTATTGGAAAGACAAATGAATTTTATCATAGGGTATATTCCAATTTGTGCTAAGTAATAAGTCTATTACCACAATGACAGTATTGAGACTTCAAGCAAGGATTTCTTAAAATTTCCATTACAATTTTATTATCCATCACTATGGATAAATAAACTTGCTGAATGAATTTGATAAAACCATAAGCCCAAATCACTCAAAAATGTTTTGCTCAAGTTTGATCTCACCTCTCAAAACTAAACATTTTGGGACCTACACTGATACACGCTTTTATTCCAGGGTCGCTATGCCACTAAGAGGGTGTTTTGGAGAACAAATACAAACCTTTACATCTTTTTAAAGCTTCTTTCCTATCCTAAGAGCCATGGCAGCAGGGGCTTGGGGTAAGAAGCAAGGAGACAAGACAGTGAAGGGAGAAGAAGAAAATTTTTATAATTTTTTCAAGAGTAACAGTAAAGCTCCAAATTTAGAGAAAAAAAAAAACACAACTAGTTTCCTTTCCTCTCTAGCCACATAACACACACAGGACAGTATAAAAGTATTGTGGATACAATAGGCACTAAGCCACAGTAGGGGCCATCAATTTGTGCTTCCTGACTTTTGTAAAGACTTTCACCCACGTAGTAGCTTAAAGATTTGGTCTAAATTAATCTGCCTATTCTCCACATTTAGAGCCCTACTGAAAACAAGTTGCATCCTCAGAGGCATTAGTGACTGGATGCAAGAACTGACTCATTCCCAGGCTATTGCTGCAGAAAAGGCCAGGTTTTTTGTTTTTTGTTTTTTGTTTTCCCGTATGTCTACAAAGACTTAACCTCTCTGTGGGTTTCCTACTCTGTTACCACCTGGCAGACAAACAGGACCAAAAAATTTTCTTGAAATGTGCTAGACCAACCTTTCAAGAAAATAAGGACAAGATGTGAGCCAGGAAAAGCACTTTGGAAACTACTTGTACCTAATAAAAACATAGTTTTAATTTAGCTAATGTGAAATCCAAGCTAGTTGAGTCCAAATGAAAAAGACGTTTTATTTATATTTATGTGAGTTCCTAATTTATGCTTGATTCATGCTTCAAGAATAAAAGCTACCACTTTATAGAATAAGGTACACATTTGGCTTTCATGTACCCCTACTGCCTTTTGTTAAACCAGTATGAGATATATGGTGAGATCAATATTTGTCCTTAATTTTGCCAATAAATTGAATAAACTAAAGTTCAATAAGTTCAATAAACTAAAATTTTCCTTTATGGAGTAAATTCATTAAAAAATTATAATCAATAAAATAATATGATCAGAATTTCACATGGTTACTTTTATCTTTTTCTCTATTCCAAAAATGTCCCAAGTAACTGTGCTAATAAGCACGTCCATATATACTATCTCATTTAGTCCTCCCATCAAACTCTAAAGGGGTTTTATTTTTACAGGTGGAGATTGGACAAAGGGAATGATGTGGGAAATTGGAGAAACAGAACGGTATATGCAAAGATAATGAGGCAAGAAACAGCAAAGCAAAAGAGGTAACACTTCAGCTTACCTGGAGGATAGTGTACAATAGCTACAACTACAAAGTATAAACCTAGGGTAATAAAAATAATATATTTCACATATACTACACCCTCCACACCAAAACAAGAGTTTGGACATATGAGTTTAAAGACCACTTAAGAAAACAATGGGGGCAGATGGAAAGTGTTTTCAATGGAATATAGTTTAAACAGTAGTTCTAAAACTTTAGCACATATCAGAATCACCTGAGGGCTTATTAAACACATTGTCGGTCTCTACTCCCAGAGCTCCTGATTCTGTAGGGTTGAGGTGGGGCCTGGGATTGCCATTTCTAACAAGTTCCCTGGGAAGCCAATGCTGATGGTCTGGGGACTATACTTTGAGAACCAATGGTTCAAAGAAATGTCACATATGCAAATCTGAAATCATATTAATATTTTATTAGCTTTGAAAATAAACCTAGGCTAGCAGTTGAACAGAATTAGTTACTTTACACTTGATCAAACTTCAATATTTATAGTTGGGAACACTAAAAACTTAAGAGGCAACTGGGAAACAGTGGATAAGTAAATGAAGTTTTGCTCTCAGGTAAGATCACCAATAAACAAACTCAGTTATTTTCTAGGTGCCAGAGGAACACAAGTGTCCCTCTACAAGCTTAATGCTCCTTCACTATTGCAGTTAACATAGAGTTTTTAGAACGACTTTTCTAATATGTGGTTTAAAAGAGGGTAATATGTTTTGGGTGAGGAGAGGAGTCTTCTAGAGTCACGGTAATTTCTTGATGAATTTTCAACACATTGCCCTTTGCTTTGTGGAGGTTACTGCACACTGGTTTTACAATGTGCATTCAGAACTGGCACCATAATACTTCTACTGGTTCAACAGGATGTAAATCTGGTACAGGACACAGCAGTGAATGTCCAAAACTAACATAAAAAACAGAACAAAGCACAACAAACGGGTTCTAGAGGTATCTCCTAAAGTACATTCCCCCTCCTCTCCCTTTGAAGAGCTTCACTAGGTGTGGGAGAGAAGAGGTTAGGGTTAGAGATAAGTCCTAATGTTCTGCATTAAAAGTAACCTCCAACTCTCACTATGCTATAAGAATCCTGAGGTGGGGTATGCTATGTCATTCATTGGAGTATATGGTTCAGACTTCACATGAGGTGTCAAGTCTACTTAAAAAGTGCTGGAATATTATGGCAGAGATTACTTTCTCATGCCCCACTGATTTGCAGGGTAATTCCTTATAATTCACACTGGAGGTTTGTCCTAATGCCCAACAAGGTTTTCTTTACCCAGACCTCTGACTTAGTCCATAAACTTAGACTCACTGCAATCTTACCACATGGTTCAGATTCTGATTAGCTCTGCTCTCCCAGCTGTTAGTAATAAGTTAATGATAAAGCACTGACTGCTTTATTAGGAAATTTCATCTCCTTTCAACATCCACATAAAAAGTGTACCAATAAAATAGAAACTTGTTAAAGTGCAAATTCACACTAAATATCTCCTATATCATAAAACTTTACAACATATCTATTTACAACAACAACAATAATACCAAAAGCAAGTATCACTTTCCATTTGTAAATTCTGTACAGAAAGATAAGAAGCTTAGCAATCAGAAAGATGTGGGTTCAAATCCTGGCTCAAAAACTCACTAGCTGTGTGACATTGGGAAAGTTTATATAAAACTCCCTGAGGCTGCTTCCTCATGTGTAAAAAGGAGTAAGGCCCACAGTATTGCTGGGAATTTTCAACAAATGTTGAGTCTCTTTCTTTCTTCCATTCTTAAGACTAACCCAAATTTTTTCCCTTTTTGTAAGAACTGCTAAATTCTATTTATCCATAATGCTCAAGTTTGTGAAATGTTTATAAAGTACTTCAGTAGAAATGTCAAAGCAAAAGTGTCATACATTTTTCCTACATTCCTTCTCATATTTTGTAGTGAGTGATCAAAAGTGTGGGTTCTAATCTACTGAACACTCCACCCAACAAGAGCAAAATACACATTCTTCTCAAGTGCTTATGAAACATTCTCAGGATAGACCATATGCTGGGCCATAAAACAAGCCTCAACATAGCTGAGTTAAAAGAATTGAAATCATACAAAGTATGTTCTCTGACCACATGGAATGAAATTAGAAATCAACAGCAAAGAGAAATTTGGGAAATTCACAAATTAGAAATTAAACAGCACACTCCTAAGCAACCAATGGATCAAATAAGAATGCCCAGGGAAATAAAGTACTTTGAGATTAACGGAAATGAAAACACAACATACCCAAACTTATGAGATGCAGCTAAAACAATGCTTAGAGGAAAATTTACAGCTGTAAAATGCCCATACTTTAAAAACAGATCTCAAATCAATAATGTAGAAATTGGAAAAAGAAAAGCAAACTAAAACTAAATCGAGCAAAAGGAAAGAAATGATAAAGATTAGAGCTGAAATTAATGAAATAGAGAATAGAAAAATGGAGAAAATCATCTAAACCAAAAGTTGGTTCTTTGAAAAGATCAACAAAATTCACAAACTATTAGCTAGATTGACCAAAGGAAAAAAGAGAAAAGACGCAAATTACTAAAACCGGAAATGAAAGAGGGGATATCATTACTGACTTTACAGAATAACAAGAATTATAAGGGAATGAAAAATTCCTAGAAAGATAAAAACTACTGAAACTAAAACAAGAAGAAATAGAAAATCTGAATAGACCTATAACAAGTAAAGAGACTTGATTAGTAATTTAAAAATTTCCCACAAAGAAAAACCCAGGACTAGAGGTTTCTCTGGTGAATTATTCCAAATATTTAAAGAAGAACTGATACCAATTCTTTACAAACACCTCTTAAAATAGAAGAGAAAGGAACACTTCCTAATTCATTCTGTGAGGCCAGTATTACCTTGATAGCGACACCAGACAAAGATACTACAAGAAAACTACAGATCAAAATCTTTATGGATTTTGATCCATAAAGATTCTAAAATCCACAGATTCTAAAATGCTCATCAAAATAGCAGCAAATTGAATCCAGCAACATATAAAAAGGATTATACACCACGATCAAGTGGGATTTATCCCAGGAATGCAAGGTTAGTTTAATATCTGAAAACCAATTAATGTAATATGCCATATCAATGAATAAAGGACAAAACTTATATTTTCATCTTAATAAATGCAGAAAAAGCATTTGAAAAATCCAAAACCCTTTCATGATAAAAACACTTAACAAACTACAAATAGAAGAGAGCTTCTTCAACCTGATAGTGTCTATATAAAACCCACAGCTAACATCATACTCAAAGGTGCAAGACTGAATGCTTTCCCCTAAGATCAGGAACAAGACTATGATATCTGCTCTCGCCACTACTATTGAACATTGTATTGGAGATTTAGCCATTGCAATTAATCAAGGAAAAGAAATAAAAGACATCCAAATTGGAGGTGACATGATCTTACATAGAAAATCATAAGGAATCCATAAAAATACTAGTAAAACTAATAAATGAGTTCTTCAAGGTTGCAGAATACAATCGATATACAAAAACCAATTATATTTCTATATATTAGCAATGAACAATCTGAAAATGAAAATAAGAAAACAATTCCATTTGTAATAGCATCAAAAATAGATGACTTAGGAATAAATTTAATGAAAGAAGTACAAGAGTTGTACACTGAAAACTAGGAAATATCATCCAAAAGACCTAAATAAGTGGGACAACTTCCATGTTTATGGTATTTAAAGACTTAATATTAAGACGGCAATACTCTTCATATTGATTTATAGATTGAACTCCATCCCTATCAAAAGTATAGGCTCTAGAGTCAGACTGCTGGAATTTAAATCCTAGGTCAGTCACTCACTAGCTGTACAACCTGGAGTAAGTAACGACTATTCTAAGCCTCAATTTCATCATCTTGAAATGAGGATAATAGTACCTACTTTATAAGGATATTGTGAAGAATAAATAAGATATTGATTATAAGGTGCTTTTTACTGCTTTGGCATATTGTAAGCCTTAAGTAAACACAAGCTATCAATATGATTATTCTCACAGTCTAGTAATTTTTTCTGGTATTTTTTTTCCTGCTATGGACCATATAATATATTAAGAATCAACCAGTGATCTATTTCTTCTTGTCAATTGCCAATAGAGAATTATACTTTGGTAGGGGTTGGGGGGGAGTCCTAAAAGTTAATGTGATAACTTGGAGATAAAATCACTGGCCTTGGTCTCTGACTCACATATTCAGATTACATCAGCAGTTTGTGTACACATATAATCTCACTGGAGTCTCAGAAAGTGGGCAGGGCATGAGCTTATCATCTGTTCTATAGATGAGAAAGTTGAGGCTCTAATTAAGAAAGCTCCTTGACAGACAGTGGTCTCAAGTTCCAGTAACTTTTGAAATCTTTGTTATGTACATTTAAGATTATTTTAATTAAGCCTTTCTAATACACTTTGGATATTATAACTTATTCTGAGTTCTAAATATTTTAAATCCAGATCACTTTTCTTTAGTCACAATATATGACAGATGTGTCTGGAAGGTTTCAAAATAAGTAGAGTCTTTAAAGAAATGATTCTAGATGTACTGTTATTTTAAGATTAATATTCTAAGAAGATAACTAGATGGATTCATCAATATGTAAAAATCCATGAGTCATAAATAATACTCATAAAAAAGAAAGCTAAGACAAATAAACAACTCATTTACCATCTTTAGAGGTAACTATTGTACTTGCTACTATAAAAAATGGTAATAAAAGGAAAGAATTAAGGATTTATTCTGCCTTTGCAATAGTAATTATATCTCAAAGTAACCAAAAGCCTCAGCTAATGACTGAAAGCTCTTCTAAATAGAAGAATGCAAGTTAATAAATAGAGAAGGAATGATAGAAATAGAAAACCATTATTTTGCAACTCCTATTGAAGTAACTGATTCAGGATAAGAATCACCAATGGATGCAAAAATCTTCACATAAAAGTTTGATAGGAAACTAGATATTCACGTAATACTAAAGTATCACCTCACAGAATACTTGCTATGAAAAATGTAACTCTACAATAGAGAAGACTGGCTATAAATACCTGAAAGTCCTTCATCAATCTTGAGTGAGGGGTAACCAGACATCATATGCCCCCTGATGTGACACTGTAAGCAGTTCACAGTATCACTCATGCCAAGAGTATTTAGTCTGAACCATGATTAGGTCTTAGATCTAACTTTCAGTTAGCAGAAAATACAAAGGACAGAGGAATAAGTTAAATGATATCACAAAGGAAAAAAAATCAAACAAATCTAGAAAGCGTGTCATTCTATAGGATAATTGATCTGGTTGCTTCCAACAAGTGAATGGTCTGAGAAAAAATGGAGGGTGGGAGAGATTAAAGAGACTAACAGTAAAATTCAACGTGTAAACCTTGACTGGATCCTAACATGTACAGAATAACTGTAAAAGATATTTTGGGGACAATTGGGAAAATCTGAATGTGGACTATGTATTAGATGATTATCAGGGAATTATTATTAATTTTATTAGATACAAGGATGGTATTATGGTTATATAAGTCCTTTTTTAAGGGATTCATGTTGCAGTTATTAGTGCTAAAACATCATGACTTCTGTAATTTATCTATTTTTGTGTAAACTATTTTAAAGCAAATAGGGCAAACTATTAATAACTGTTAAATCTAGGTGATAGGTACATAGAGGTTTTTTTTTTTTTTTTTTTTTTGGTACTATTTTCTCTTACTTTCTAGTGTGCCTAACTTTTTTTTTATAATAGAAAGTTTTAAAAAGATTATTTGAGCTGGCCATAGTTACTGGCATGGAGTCCAGTAACACAGTGGTGAATATGTAGTGGGGCTATGCCAGTACCTGTGGTGGCAAATACATGGTAGCGATGTTGCCAGAAGGAGTGGTCTGCTGGAGGAACCTAGGCCATGTCTTGCATCTTGCCTCAGCCTGGCTCTCCAGCCTTCCCATCAATTCTGTCAGTTCGCTAATATCTTTCTGATACGTTCATTTGTGGCTTAAATTAACCAAAAGGGTTGTGTTACATGCCACCAAGAATTTGAAATAATACACCAAACCTACTTGATGTATAGCACTCTGTGCTCTACACATAAAACATTCCCCTAAAATGGATTTTTAAACCCTCATAGCAAGAGGCATAGGATATGACAGGATATTATATGATAACATTGGAAGACACTGCATTAAAATCATTATGTCTCGTCTTCAAAGAGCATGACATTGAACATTCTTCTGGAAAGTAATGAGAATGATACTTTAATGACCTAAATTCTTACAGAGATGCAAATATTGAATGGAGGTATAATATAAGACAGCACAATGGCAGTTAGGATCTGGTATTATCTCTGCTGCTAAATTATGCAAATAGAAGGGCTTCTGTTCAAGGATATCCATTTAAAATAGTCACCTATTCAAGTCTCTCTACTCTTCTAACTTTATTCACATATTAAATGTTAACATGGCAAAATAAAACAATTCATATAAACAATAATAGAAAAAGCACATGCAAAAAATGTTCTGGATTTTTAAGTCAATAAGTACTGAATACCTGATGTGAAGTCAGAAGTATGCTAAGCACTTTTCGTAAACTGTTACATTGGTGGTTCTCAGTAAACCATGACTCCTGGTATTCATCCCCTGTATAGTCCCCTCCCACACTGACACTAGGCTTGACCATGAGACTTACTTTGGCCAATAAGACACTAGTAAACGTGATACAAGAAGAGGCTTGATAATTACTAGAACATTAGGGTGTGTACTTTTGGACTATGCCCTCTTAGAACCTGAGACCACCACTTTGTGAGATAACCCAAGCTAGCACATGGCGAGGCCACACCTGGAGGAGAACTGAGGAACTGGTCCGTCAGGCGGAATCAAGGCCCCAGACATATGACCTCAGCTGAGCTGTCCCATGGGCTGTCCCAGGTAGTTCCTATCTACTTGAGGAACTACAACTAAGGCCTCAGATACAGTAGAGCAGAATGAACCATCTACTTTGTACCCTGTCCAAATTCCTGATCCACAGACTTACAAGTTTCTTGTTTTAGTCACTAAGTTTTGGGGTGGTTTTACACAGCAATAGATAACTGAAACAGAACTGTGCTATCATGTGTAGTCATTTATATATTGATAACATACCAAGAGTAGTCATAAGTGAGTAACTAATATATTTTAAAGAAATACACCATTATTAATCATTTCAAATGGTCCCCACAGAGTTGGATCAAAGTATTCGGAGTTAAGAGGAAACAGAAGTGTTTATATCACAACAGTTTAAAACATACTGTTATACATGTAAAATACCCACTCAAAAATTTGATGGGAAATTTTAAGCCAGAAATATTGACACAGTCATATTAACAACATTAAAAGCCAAAACACCACAATAAGATCCTTGTGTTAAACAGGTACCCATCATAAAACATAGTCAAAACAACCCAAGATAAAAATTAAAAATCTAGTCTGAAAATCTGGAGTCTGGGCTAGCACTTTAAGCCTTATCTGATGACATCTACTGCATGATGGTGGTGTGCTTTGATATCCCATGCAGAGCAGCTCATGGGGTGATGTAGGCACTCAGCCCCAACAGCCTGGGCAGGCGAAAGCTCTGCTTAGACAGATGTAGATTTTTGATGTTTTATTTACTATAAATGTTAATGACTTTCGCATTTTATTCACATTGAGGGTTTAAATATTTTAAAATCTACTATCATCATATTAAATATTGCAATTCTTTCACTAATAATATTTTATTCATTTAAATATCAACAAATGAACAAACCATGAAAATATGATGGCTTTAACAACAGGTTAAGAATGTAATGGTAGGGTAAGTATGGCATAGCAGTTAAATGCATGATTATGTGAAGTGAGACTACATGGGCTGGAATTTTGCTCTGGCACTTTTTAGCTTTTGACCATGGCTTCTCAATTCAAACATGGGTCTAATAATAGTAACTACCTGGCAGGGTTGTTGAGAGGGTTTCATGAATTAACATAGAAGAGTGTGTACATAAGACATGCCAAATAAATACTTGTTATTATTGTTAAATTTTAATTTTATCAACAATAAAATGTTGATGCTACAGTTTCAAAAGTAAATAAACAATCACATTTTAAACTTTCACACTCTCTAGAAAAGGTCTAAGAATGAGAAAATCAACATAAGGACTCAGTATGGTCCCTGAGACATAATAAGCACTCATCAAAATAATAGAGTCCTAATACAACAGAATCCTAATACAAAAATATCTTAAGAAATCATCTGATTCTGCTTCTAGAATGTTGCCTTCTTATTGCGTGTATGCATAGTACCTTCTTTAGACAAGCTTTGATATGAATGGTCTGTTTTCTTTTTCACAATATGCTCAAAATATTCTAGTAACTTTACCATTTCTGATAGGTCTACTTCCTATCACTTTAATGATGTTTGCCATTCTATTCTAAACTCTAATCAGGTCTTGCTATCTTTTTAAAAATTTTCTTTTCTTTGAGGTATAATTTAGATACAATGTAACAAACTGTATCTTAAGTGTATATAGTTCCGTGAATTTTGTCAGATGTATACATCTGTGTAAACCATACTTCTAGAATGTTTTCATCATCTCAGAAACTTCCATTGTACCCCTTTTGCACATAATCTCTGCCATCCCTGCCACATCCCCACCCTTTGCCCACTGTTCTTTTTCTTTTTGTGTGTGAGGAAGATCAGCCCTGGGCTAACATCCGTGCCCATCTTCCTCTAGAAGAGGAATGGGATGCTGCCACAGCATGGCTTGACAAGTGGTGTGTCAGTGCTCATCTGGGATCTGAACCTGAGAACCCTCAGGCCGCCGAAGCGGAGCACGCGCACTTAACCACTGCACTACTGGGCTGGCCCCCAACTGTTCTGGTTTTTATCACCATAGATGAGGTTTGCATGTCCTAGCAATTCATATAAATGGAATCATACAGTATGTTCTCTTTGGTGTCAGGCTTCTTTCACTCAGCACAAAATGTTTTTTGAGATTCAAAGAAGCTATTATAATACGTATGAGTAGTTTGTTTCTTTTTATTGCTGACTACTATTCCATCACATGAATATACATGGTTTGTTTACCCATTAGCCTGTTGATGTAAATTTGGCTGCTTCTAGTTTTTGGCTATTATGAATATAGCTGTTACAAACATGCATGTACAAGTCTTTTTGTGGACAGATGCATTTATTTCTCTTTGATTAATACCTGGGCATGATAAATACCGAGGCATGATGGGACACAGGGTACGTGTATGCTTAACTTCATAAAAAAAGTGAAATTGCTTGTCATATTTTACACTTCCACTAGTGATTAGGGTTTTACAGTTCTGGTTTGCTACATCCTTGCTAAAATTAGGTTTTCTCAGTTTTTTTTAATTTTAGCCAATCTAGCGGGTGTTATCTCATAGTGGTTTGATTTGTGTTTCCCTGAATATGATGTTGAATATTTTTTCATGTGCTTATTGGCCACCCATTTGTCTTCCTATGAAATATCTGTTTAAGTCCTTTCCCCATTTTTAAAATTGTCTTATTTTTGAACGGTAAGATTCTAGATACAAGTCTTTATCAAATATACAAGTTGCAAATATTTTCTCCCAATCTGTGGCCACCTATACATTTTTTTAACAATGTCTTTTGATAAGCAGAAATGTTTAATTTTGTGGAAGTCCTTGCTATTCCTTTAAATGCAATCGATACTGAAATGATGTAAAGTGTAATAACAATTCTAATAATCATTTATTAAACCCAGAAGAAAATACAATGAGGCCCAAGATGAGTTTTCAATAGGAGATCTAGATCTATCACTGACTTCTGATTCAATGTTTCTTCTACTACTCTGGTAAATCTGACCTGACTAAATGGCTTTCCATTTTTAAGTCTTTTTTTTTTTCTGACTTATTAAGGCAATTTTGAATGATTCCCTGACTTCTAGTATTTTAGCAATGTTATCTTATTAATACAAATATATTAAGTATTATTTTGATTCCTTTTTTCAAAGTCAACAAATTGGGTATGAATGTGGAACAGGCACTCAACATGCCCTCCAGGTTGCCAAAAGCTGCTAACAGGTGATTCTTAAATTACCCAACAGTAGGTCCCTGTCAGGGGTTCCTCTTTTATAGGCTTTGTATTGCTGGACTTAAATCTGGTAGCCATCAGGTGAACTCCTGACTGAGCATATCCTGCCCATACATAGGCATTTGTCTTTGTCTTTTTTTGGACAGTGGTAGAACACCAGTCAGTGAGTAAATGTGATGAAAAAGGAAGTACAGTCTTTATTAGGCAGTGATGAATGGGCTAAATACTGAAATTTAAACCGGTAATAAAAGGTGCTGCCTAGACTTTATTCTTTAAAACAATACATCACCCAGATGTTAACTTACTCAAACCTTAAATCAAGCAAGAGCTTACAACATCTCTAATCTAGTACCTTCTCAGGGAGAATGGACTGGAAAATGCATTGTCAACTGACACTTTTCTCTTTGCTACTAAAACATTACTATTCTTTATAGGCATTTACACATTTATAGATTTTTATCAACATACTTATATTTTCAACCTGGACTAGTTACATTAGCTAACAACATCTGGTCCATCACAAAGTGTTATTGTATGGAAATCATTTACAGAAATAATAAAATTTAATGCAGATTTGGTTTTCAGAATAATAAAAAATGAGATTTGTTATACAGAAAGGCTAGGAAAAGACAACTAAGAATAAGTCAATTTCTATTGCCTCCAAATATTCCTTCAAATGCTTATCTTTAACTCAAACAATTTCTACCACTTAAAACTACCACTGACTGAATATGATCTTCTTTACTTCTAATGAACATGATATCCCTCAATGATCCAAGTCCCTAAAGTCTTCCTGGAATTACTTTTGCAACTAGAGCAATAACAGAACTCAAAAATTTCTTACCCCAAATGTCACCACTACAAAACAAAAAGCAAAAACTTGTTGAAAAGTTAAACTATTAAAAGTTCAGATTAAAATCTAGGAACCTCTCATATATATACTAAATTTCTTTAAGATAAGTATGAAAGTGGCATAACAGCTCTCAAAATATAAATACAAGGAATAGTTTTGAGAAAATTTTAAAAAGCTAACTCTATCACAGTTTTACAGTAAATACTTCATAACATTTCTTCTAATTAGGAAAACTATTAGCATTTGCTTTTGAAAATATGCTCTACAAAAGCTTTAATTAAAGCATAGACATATCAACATTTTAAAAAACTAAAATAATTAGAATAAATCAATTGTGTCCATAGTATTAATATCAGGTGGTAAGTGCCAACAATGTAATTGGCCCACCAAAGGACCCCTTTTTGCTTTTTAATAGAATGTGAGATACTGCTAAAATAAATAAATAAATAAATAAATCATTATTGTTGGAGATTGCAGTCATCCAAAAAAACACAAAATCTGCATCCAAAAAGAATGATCTGTAAGCGTTTTGACTAACGAGGATGGTGACGTTAAAATAATTCCCCTTAAGCCAAGCTTCCTCTTAACAGCTGAATTTATGTCTGACCTGCTCATATTATGGATTTCTTATAAACAGTCATTTTCTTTCTTTGCTTATCCCTTAGAGGCCCAAAACGAGACTGCATTAAATCCAGAAAGAATTTTCTTTTGTAAAAGCAAGTGTGATGGAAAATATCTGAATAGAAAAGGTTACTCCCATGTATTCAATCTGATAGTTATTCATACTTCCATACCCTCATCTGTCTTGTCCTTTTAAGTAAAAAGGAGAACCTGAAGAAGCTTTCTGAAGAATCTTTTTGTATTCAACCAAATATTATTTATGAAATGGTCATGATGGGACATTATTTAAGTAGGTACAGTGTTATCAGATCACTCCCAGTTGCTCACTGTGTAGGCTTGCTTTGGTCATTATTCCATAAACATTTACCTCTGTAAGGTTAAAAGATGTTCTACTTGTTTGAGCCTCACAGCACTTGGCTTTGATTCATAGAGTACAACTATACCTTACACATTCCTTACATTGCTCTCAAAGAAGCAGTAAATTAATTGAAACCTCCTCATTTTAAACACAGAACTAACAGAGCCCTGCTCTATATCAACACTATCTACACAAGGTGAGGCAGCTACAAAGCACCTGACTGTTTATTATGCCAACATGTTCAGAGAAAGATACATATTTTCTAGTTACAAACACACAAGTCTCTGAGAACGTTGATTTCATTTATTGCTAACAAAACACTACTTACAACATAGTTCTGCGATAATTACTTAGGAGTGAAAACTTTCTACTCTCTTTCTTATTTATTCCCAAATCATTTTTTTCAAATATGACACCAACAATAAATCTCTTTTTCAAAAGGCCAAGAATTGCTAATTGTTAGACCATTAATATTGAGGTTATCAAGCATTTATCCAAGATAGCAAAAGTTTAAACATGACCATACTAACTATAAACTTGGCTCAGAGTACCAGTGATCTCATATCAACCTGTAGGCACTGCAGGGGAGGAAAGGGAAAGAGAAAACCTAAACACCACAACTCTAAATGTAGTAAACCAGATTCTCTTTTCTTGACAAGATCCTTTAAAAAAAAAAACCAAAAATCTTAATTCCTAGGTGCATTGAATAGTTTTCTTGTAGAGGAATCAGCATGTGTGTCCTTCACAACTGTTATAAAAAATTGCTGAATCAAAGAGAGAAGCACACTACTAAAGCTATGGATAGTTTATAACCCCAAGCTAGGACAGTGATGAGTATTTATGAGAATAACACATAAAAGTCAACATTAGTACTGAAAATTGGAATATTAATAGAGAAACAGCCAGAAGAAGAGCTATTTCTAAGACATCTTCTTTATTTTATCCTAAAGCACAGAACATTGACTCTATTAATAATCTCTATCCAAGATCAACTTTATAAAGCAAACACTTCATGAAAACATAATACAAAGTTTTAGTACATCTCAACCATAAGCTTTTATAAAGCAGCTGCTATCTGTAGGGTATTATGCAAGGCACTGACGTCAAAATTATGTTGGTACTCCTCACACCCATTAGATGGCTACTATCAAAAAAAACAAACAAACAGAAAATAACAAGCATTGGCAAGGATGTACAGAAATCAGAATGCTTGTGCACTGTTGGTGGGAATATAAAATGGTGCAGCACTATGGAAAACAGTATGGCAGTTCCTCAAAATATTTAAAGTTGAATTACCTTATGATCCAACAATCCCACTTGTGGGCATATATTTAAAAGAACTACAAGCAGAATGTCAAAGAGATATTTGCACACTCATGTTCATAGCAGCATTATTCACAATAGCTAAAACGTGGAAGCAACCCAAGTGTTCATCAATGGATGAATGAATAAACAAAATGTGGTACATAAATAGGATTGAATACTATTCCATCTTAAAAAAGAAGGAAACTTTAACATATACTATAAATCTTGGATGAACTTTGAGGATATGATGCTAAGTGAAATAAGCCAGTCACAAAAAGACAAATATTGTATGATTCTACTTATATGAGGTGTCTAGAGTAGTCAAATTCATAGAAACAGAAAGTAGACTTGTAGTTGCCTGGAGCTTGGGAGGAAGGGAAAATGGGGAGCTGTTTAATGGGTATAGAATTTCAGTTCTGCAAGATGAAAAAGTTCTGGAGACTGGTTATACAGCATGAATATACTAACACTACTGAACTATACACTTAAAACGGTCAAGCTGGTAAATTTTCTGTTATCTGTATTTTACCACAATTAAAAATAAAAAGTTTTTTAAAAAGTAAATTCCGAGGGGGAAGGGGGCTGAAATTATGCCAATATTTTGCATACGATAGTGCTCAATAAATATGAATTAAATTCTTGATGATATGCTGAAATAAGGTCCAGAAGTTTTGCACTGCTCCCTCAGAGGAAAGCAAGGGTTCACCATTTGAGTCAAAAGGAACCTTAACGTTCATTTCTTATAACCACAAATAAAAATCCCACTCCCTCCCCCATACACCTCCATCAAAGGGTCATTCAAACCCATCTGAACACTTGTGCTTCTCTGTGATACGGCAGCTCCATTCCATTTTGGGCCCGGTCTACTTGTTAGAAGTTTTTCCTTATTGTTGAACTCAAACATGCCTCCTAGTAACTTTCATTGATTGGTTCTCGTTCTGTCCTAGGGACTCTAGGGCGCACAGAAATAACCTAGTTCTTTCATATGAATACCTTTCAATATAAAGGGTTAGGCCATAAGACCACAGTCTCTAATTTCTTTGCCAGCAACTCCATTAGCCCATTGCCCTGAAGAACAGGCAATAGGACTCATATAATTCTAAGTCATTTTCTCTTAAAATAGAGTTCAAATTGTTCTGATAAGTTTTCAAAGGAATGCTAATTCATTTGAAATCATTTATAATTTTAGGTTTTCTTTCTACTTGAAAATGTAAGCCTTTAATTTAATAACTAAAATAACTGATTACTTCTTGAATCATCTGTGGCCAGATACTGAAACTGTGTTTGACTCTTTTTTCCTTCCCCCAAGCAGCTCTCAGATATCTAATAAATGCTGCTAGCAAAGTGCTCTGTGCTAAGGTTATGACAAAAGCATAACATCTTATCAGTAGCCATTTATTTCATTTTCGTTTGTGCTGGAGATTTTAGCTGTTCAGCACTTACACAATCCAAAGAGATTAAAAATGTTTTTAGTCACTGTGGTCACTGGGTTCACTTGTGCACATATAAACATGAACTAATCCTAGGCATTAGTTAACAGCAGATACAAAATTACTGAAGTACTCTAGCCAATTATTTATGTTTTCATCTCTAAGGACATCTTTTGTGTTTCAGTACCAGTGAAAGTTTACTTCAGGAAATAAGAAAAGTAATTTAGGTAACATATCATGTTTTAGAAATTATAACAATAGGCGATGCTCTCTAAATTATATTGATAAGCTATGTCATGCACTGAAATAATTGCTTGCAAACTGTTTGAAAATCTGATTTCAAGTACTGAATTGAAATTTTTATTAGCTTCTAAAACGGTTGGAATTCACCTGAAAAGGGAAAAGAAAATGAGTAAGATAAATTAAACGTGATTAAGTTTTCAACATAGAATGAGCATCTAACTGCCTTGCCCTTAGTAAGTGTTCAATAAATCTTGAATTGAAATGAGCAAAGATTTTTACTCTGTATCTTTTGTTTAGCATTTAAATGAAATCATACAACTAAGTTTGATATTTCTCAAAAATTTTCCAGTACATTTTATTAAAAAAAGAAAAATCAATGTTGGTACTTGAGTGGCTATAACTATATTTCCATTTTGATTTTCCAGTACTATAAAAAATTCTGTTAATTTTCAGAAAGAGATAAGCAAGTAATTTCCTCGTTGAAGCATCTGTGACCTTCCCCAAATCAAAATTTATCGGTTCCTTTCATTTTCAACCTAGAAAACAAGGTTCTTCTCTTCTGTTATAATTCTTTCTCCTATATGCAGATATACCAAGACATTTATATAATACTAAGTTTTATTGGAATGGAGGGTAAAAAAAGGACTGATTTCTGGATACTGCCAATCTCTCCGGGGAATTATGTCACTAATCGAGTTTGAGACTAAACTTGCAAATAAAATGCCTCAACACTCAAAAAAAAAAAAAAAACCCAACTCAATATGATTTAACTAGAATTGAGATGCTAAAATGAATACTCTCTCATATATGTAGCAAAACATGCTCCTATTCTCTCTTGCATAGAAAGCTATCTTTAACTTTTCCATTGTGGTGAATTTGGAAGCCCATAAAGGGCTCTCTGAGTTTCTGGATAATATATAGTAGTGATCTTTTGAGAATCACAAAATAAATGAAAAAAAGCAGAGGTGTTAAAATCTTAGGAAGCCTCAGAGTTCTTGCTGAACAAGTAAAGCTAATGTCTGGCAATAATATTTACTCCCTTCCTTTTTACTGACATATGCAACCGACAACCAATGGGAGGGGGTCCTCCAAGACAAATCATCACATAAAAATACAGATTCATCAAAGAATCCCTATACGAGACCTTGAAAAATTAAACTTCATAACATTAACATTAATAGAGGTTGTTCTCATGTAAATGGTCCCTTTAAAGTGAGCCATTACAAAGGACTTGAAGATCCAGGGTTTATTGGCAAAGGCATTTTGAGGAAGAATTGGAATTTGAAAAACTATACTAGAACTCATCACCTGCTATGCTAAAGAGTTGTAGATTTAATTCTGTTTGCCTTTGGGAGCCATTAAAGAAATATGAGCAAGGGAGATTGACATGAATAGAACAGTGTTTAGGAAAATTACTCCATCAACACAGTAAACCAGATTGAAGACTGAAGGAAGGGAAGCCAGTTATATTATAACATTATAAGCCAAGAGTCAGCAATATTTCTGTAGAGGACCAGATAGTAAATATTTTAGGCTTTGTGGGCCCCATGGTCACAATCACAACTACTCAACTCTGCCACTGTGGTGTAAAAGCAGCAATAGACAAAATGTAAACAATGAGCATAGCTATGTTCTATTAAAACTTTCAGAAATAGGTGATTCAAAAGACAGGTGGCAGGATGGATTTGGTCTGTAGGCTGTAGTTTGCCAACCCCTCTTCTAAGTCAAAAATAAAAACTAGAACTTGGCAAATACAGTGGCCATGAAGATGTAAAGAAATCGATCTTAAAGATTTAAGTGGAAGATCTGGTAGGTTTTGGTGATGACTAGATGTAGAGGTAGACATTACAGAAATACAAGTCTAGGATGACTTCCAAACTTCTAGCTTGGGCAACTAGGTGGGTGAGGACATAGTCACTGAGAGAGGAAATCTAGGATGGGGAGTAAGTTCGGTAAGAATGGTGGTCATCTCTGTTTTGGACATGTTGAATGTGAAGTTTCTTGGGGGACATTTAATTGAGACAGTTTTAAAGTGAGGGGATGTAATAACGTAGAAATAGTGAAGTATAGCACACTTTTCCACCTCCACACCTTATCAATCAACACAGCCTGTCAATTCTTCCTTAAAAGACTCTCAAATTCCTTTTCCACTCCCCATTCCCAATGCCTTAGTTAGCCCTTTATGACCTGGGCTACTGGAACAGCCTCAGAATGTGTTTCCAGGCATCAAGCCTTGGGCCCTCTAAAACACTGTCTACACTATGGCCAAAGGAACCATTCTAAAATGTAAATCTGATCATGCTCCCCCTCCCCTGGCTTAAAACTCTCCAACAGTTCCCCAACAACACAAAAAGCCTTTTATGATCTGAATTCTATCTACTTGCTGTTGACAAATAGTAACAAGCAATCACAGCATGTAGCTCTCTTTTGCATTTATACGGTGCATACCACTACCTCCAGCTGAAGAAACCTGCTTTATTGAAGACTTGTAGAAATTACGCCAAAATATTGGTAGCTCTATATAGATGGTGAAAATTTTCTTCTTTTTTACCTGTCTCTGTTTTCTAAAATGTCCTTAGTGAGTACATATTACTTTTTTTTTTCTTTTGCTGAGGAAGATTAGTCCTGAGCTAACATCTGTTGCCAATCTTCCTCTTTTTTTGCTTGAGGAAGATTAGCCCTGAGCTAACATCTGTGCCAATCTTCTTCCACATTTATATGTGGGTTGCCACCACAGCATGGCTGACCAATGGTGTAGGTCTGCGCCTGGGATCCAAACCCATGAACCCGGGCCACCGAAGAGGAGCATGCCAAACTTAACCACTACGCCACAGGGCCAGCCCCCATATTACTTTTGTTTTAATGAAAAGGGAAAGAAGGTTAAAAACACATACAAGAACAACAACAAACTCCCTTTTCTGCCAACTCCTTCTGATCAGTCCTTTGGAAGGCTTCATCTTCACATCCATTACACCTTGAGGACACTGCTCAGGTGCAGTAGTCATTCCTCCCCTGTCTGGCTCCTGCTGCTGGTGCTCCTGAGCATCCTGCAGAGCTCAGTTCTCTGCCTGGCACACCTACTCACTTGTCCCCACCACACTGACTCCCAGACACAGACCTGGAGATTGGGCTCCGGAGAGGGCAAGCCTGAAGGTCTACGTCCCTGACAGGAAACTCTTCTGCAGTAGTTTCCTCCCAAAGACAGTCCTTAGAGATTAGGTCTAAGGGAGTTGATAATCTGCAGTCTTCTGGCCACAGATAGCCTTGCTCAGGTAGTTACCATGTCCTTTGTAAGAAGTGTCAGGAATCCTCTTTCATTCCATCCTCTTTGGGCACTCAATCAGCTGCCATGTCTAGTTGCCATTTCTTCTTTCACAACCAACTTTTCCCTATTTTCTTTTTTCTATGTTCGTTTCAAATGCTTTACTCTCTTCCTTGTATAACTGCCCCAGATTCCTAACTGATCTATTTTGCCTCCAGTCTTCCACCACTGTAATCCATCTTATTAATGTAGTGCTCAGAAACCTTAAATAGATCGCTGAAACAGTCTGCCTCAAGATCTCCACATTCCAGCCCAACACTTCTTTTCCCATATTTGCCTATAGCGATAGTTGGGCCTCTCCCAGTTCCCTCACCAGGCCCTGTGCTTTCTTGCTTCCAAGTACTTTCTCAAATCCCTTCCAAAAAGGAATGACCTCCTTCTACCTGACTTTATCCTACTCAGTTTTTAAGGCTTAGCTTCAATGCTACCTACTTTGTTAAGCTTTCCTCGTTCACAATAGTCAATTGAATTCCTTTAACACTGCTTATATCATACAGACTTACTCTCCAACTTCTGTCCCCTGCCCCATCTCATACTTCCTTATACCATAGCTTTTTTTACCCTCATCTTCCTCATTCTTGGAATCTTCAGAGAGGCCACCATAATTCAATGTATAGTAGATAAATACTGAATGAAGATTTCTTCTCAACAAATATTTTAAGGACCAAAACTTTGTCCTTACATCTTTAACCTCTGTTCACCTAATATATTTCAGGGCCTAATGAAAGTACTTAATAGATACAAGTACTTTACTTATTCACTCATTCAATAAACATTTCTTGAGCACGTAGTATATGTCAGGCACAGAGGTTAGGAATTTACAAAGAGCACTGAATTAAAATTATGAAAATGGTCTGTGACATAAGAAGAAAAATATGTATTTGGTCTCTGCCCCTGGTTCCTGACACAGAGCTCCTAAAACCCTTGTAATTTCCTGAGTGATTGGGTGATAGGAGCATGTTACACATAGCTCCTAAATTCCTTGGAATTTCCTGGGTGATAGGAGTGTCTTTTGTTCTAATGAGGTGACCCTTGGGCTAACTTGATTGCTTCAGGATGGGGCCTGGTCACCAGAAAGACCAAGCCATGATTAAAAGCTTGGAACTTTCAACCCCACCCCCATCCTCTGGGGAGGAGAGATGGCCTAGAAATTGAGTTAATAATCAACCACGCCTATGTAATGAAGCCTCCATGAAAATCCATGAACTAGGAGGTTCAAGAGCTTCTGGGTGGTGAAAGTATCCTGCTAGGAGGGTGATGCACCCTAAACTCCACAGGGACAGAAGATCCTGTGCTTGAGAGCCTTCCAGATCTCATGCTATATACCTCTTCACCTGGCTGTTCATCTCTATCCTTTATAAAATCCTTTATAATAAGCCAGTAAACAAAAGTGTTTTCTTGAGTTCTGTGAGCCATTATGGCAAATTATTGAACCTGAGAAGGGGGTTGTGGGAACCCCAGATATGTAGCCAAGTCAGAAAAGTGGGTAACCTGGGAACCCACTACTTGCACCTGAAGTGGGGGGCAGTCTTGTGGGACTTGAGGGTAAAAAAGCTACAGTATAAGGAAGTATGGGATGCAACAGGGGACAGAAGTTAGGAGGTGAGTATGTATGAAACCTGTGAGATGTGCGCTAACTCCAGGTAGTAAGTATCAGAATTGAAATAAATTGTAAGACATCTACTTGGTGTCTATGGAGAATGGCTTGGTGTGGAAAACCAAACATTTGGTGTCAGAAGTGTAGTGAGTAGAGAAATAATTTTTCCTTTTGTAGTCCAATCTTGCATTGTTTTGAAAGATTCTTTTCCTATCAAAGAAGAGATAGACCAGACAGCTTCTTACTTCCTCTTGAGTAAAGTTTTCATAATATGATTCATTATTTTAGAGTATTATAGAGTATAAATAGTCTAAGCATATATGACACATTCAAACTTGAGTATAAAAATCATTATAAATTCAAATATAAATGATTTTACAAATTTGGTCAATTAAGATTACCATACTTTTCTGTTCCTTTGATGCAAAAAATCAAGAGCTTACTAGGTTATTCTAAGATTCCAAGTTATAAATTTCAGCTTTAATACTTATGGGGAAATGGGCTTTCCAGAACACTTGTAAGTTAAGAGGCAGAGGACACCTGGTTATTAACCCTGCTTTCTCCCTCTTGAGAAAGTGTCCCTGCTAACACTGAGTTTGGTTCAAGAACCAGGAAAGTCTAGTAATTATAAACATTCCCTTGAAGCCCACAGATTGTTAATTCTTTAAGAATAGTGAATGTAAAGGGTAGTGACATAGCAAGAAATGAACTTTCCTGACTCAGGGACCCTATCTTGCATGTATATTGTTATTAGCAACTGCTGATCCCTATTAGGGGCCATGGTGGCTAAGAAGCAATGCTGAGATATGTTGCTTCTGCTTCTGCCTTGACTTGACTTCTGATAAAATACTGGATCTTTGGTTAATTAAATTGGAAACTAAAGCTAGAAAGCACACATGTGTATATATGTATGTATTCGTGTTCTTCTCCTGTCAGTCTATGACCCCCCAAAACATTGTACTTGACTTAGAGAAAAACTAAGATAGCTATGGCAATCTAATCACCTTAAGTAATGGTAATTACCCAGGAATAAATCAACTATGTGATCAATATGAATTGTAGAGAATGCTCATTTGATTAATTGAAGAGAGTTTCTCTTAAGTAAGGAAAACTCTTCATCAGGAAACAAAATGGAGATAATTCAAGAACCCCTAGGAAAAACGTAGTGTTAGTAAGGTGCTTTTAGAGAGATACTTCAACTTTTTAGAAATGATACCTCAAAAAACAGAATAGGTTAAAAAACCCTTCCAAAGGAAATACTACTAAAAGTTTTCAACTTCAAAAATACTTTAAAAGACGAAGTTTCTAGAACCAGCAACAACTACTTCAGATTTCATATTTTGGAACAAGTTCAGCAAAATCACACACTAAATTAGTAAATTGTAAAGCTGTAAAACTCTAAATAAGAAAGATCCCTGTGAGCTGTTTTTGTTTTGTTTGCTTGTTTTTAATGTACGAAATGGAAAAAAGAGTAGTAAAACGGATTTCGTTAAGGCTGGACTTCTTTCTTGTTGGCCTAAGGACAAGCCATTTTGCTACATAATAAGAAATAAGACTACTGCTAGATACTAAACACAACTTCACTGAAACCTTTTCTGGTTTCCTTATGAAAAAGTGACTGATTAAAATCTTCTTGTGAGTTTTAAAACAAAATTTGGCACCTTAGTAGCCAAAGTAAGCAATGGAGTCACATTAAAAATTGATCAATGTACAAAAGGTTTTTTTAAAAGTTAACTAACATAAAGCGAGCTATTGAAGATTTTAACATCTTTAAATCTCAGTCCCCAAAACCAACAATGTAGTTACATATGACAAAGATTACAATAGCTCCATTTCACACCAAAGGTGTTAAAATTCCTTCCTGAAATAAAGTGAGCCTCTGATACTTTTATGCAAAAAATAAATTTGTAAACATTAAAAGCTAAACCTCATTCTGGAAATGCAGAAGGAGGGCTAATTTTCTGAGGTTTTCTCATTTGTACCTGGAAAAGTCTTGGGCTTGAATGACTTGTGAACCACAATTACGTACACCCACAAATGGCCTATGGCAGACATGAGCATTTGTTTGTAACATTTGGTGGGTATGAAGTGGCAAGCACAAAAGTCATCCTTTTGAAACTTTTCCTGGTGTATGGAAAATCTTAGTTTCTCATTTATGTAAACCAGTCCTGTAACTCAGATAAATACAACTTTTTTAGAATAGAAACATTACGGCAGCCTTGCTTTTCCTCAGCTAAACTTAGAGCATTCAATGATGGGCACATTTTCTGGGCTCCACCTTCTGCAAACAAATTTAAAAGTACTGAAAAGCAACCAAGGCTTTACATAGCAGAGTAACAGATTTAGGAACGAAGACTGGAGAAATGTTACAAACAGTACTGTTACCCTTTTGGGTGATTTAAACAGTGAGATATATTGTCTCTTTCTAGTCTAAATTTTAAACCAGGGATTTTGTCAAAGGTTAGTGCTAACTCACATCAAATTAGGCTTGATGTGAATGGACCAACTCACTCCTAACCACATACTAAAGGCAGGAAAGTGACTTGCCTTTTTTTTTTTTTAAAGGTCAGATGCCTGGGACCACAGCAAACAGTATTATTATTAAAGGGAAAGCTCCATGTGGTTCCAAGAACACCAAAAACATCTTCACAGAGGAAACTCTTGATTAGCAATTGAATGAAAGTAAAAACATAACAGTTAAGTGAAATCTAAAAATAGAACATATCACATAATGCTCTGTAAAGCCACAGCAAACAATCAGTGCTATTTGTGCCTGACTGCTTGAGAGTCACCTCTTTTCTCTTTCCTGTCCATTGTCTTCTAGAGCCACCAATGAACATTAGGTCACCTCAAAACTGTAGGACTTGTAAACAGTGAAAAAAAAGTGGGGCCTCAGCAATATTCAAACTTAATTATAAGCCATTTGCTGAAGGTTCACTAGATATCGTCGTTATTTATAAATGTGATAAGAATAATATACTCTCAGCCCAGTGCCTTAAATGTGATAATCAAATACTTATTTGAATACAGTATTCAAATATTTGTTAAAGTAGATGTGGGATATAATTTATAAACTAGTTTACTTCATTAAATATTTTCTTCTTGAGTTATGCAATTTAATGTCTATCTATTTTATCATCAAAATTAAACTAGCAAGTTTAAAATCTTTGCATTTGCCAAAATTTCAACAATCCCAAGAATTAAGAGAGAGTCACAAAGAAACAAGAGATATGGAAGCCACATATATCATGACAAGACTCAAATCTTTTTTCTTTAGGCAAGAATACACTTGTCTCTTTTATTAAAAAAAACATAAAATATAAGGATATCCTATAAAACAAGTCACCAGAATTGTCTGATTAATTTTGCTAGAAGCTATAATTCTGTAGAAGTTTAGAGGAAAAAGTAAATTATTGAAAAAGACTGGATCTTCCATACGATGAGAGAATGTTAATATGAAATTTAAGTTATACCAAAAACTTGACCATCAATTCATGGCAAATTATTCCTTCTAATAGAAGTGAATCCGAGTTACCTATATTTAGCAAGATAGCATCATAGAGAAATATATAGCTATTTCCACTGCTAATTTACATAATGGAAAATGGAAAAGTTTGCTGTTTCCACATCCCAAGCCAAAGTATATAATTATCTTTGCCAAACGTTCAGCAATCTACAGAGTTTGAATGCATAAGATATCCATAGCCAGGATTACATCTGTTTTATGGACATACATGTAATGGGAAAGATGAACACAGATTTAACCTATAACCCTCTAAAAACGTGATTTAGACTTTTACTTTATGTAGAAAATAATCATTCATTTATTTAGTAACTTTTCGAAAAGTAAACTTTCCAATTATAATGTTGGAAGATGTTTACTATCTAAAGATATGATGTTCATATATACCGAACAAGTTGAGTGGAAATATCCTAATGTTAAGAAAAGTTTCTTCTGTCTACTATTATACGCCTGAAAGAGTAGCTTTTTATTTATCAAAATAAATAAAATTATACTTATAAATCTAAAAACCATAAGAAAATACAGATTTATTATAATGTTCTCCATTTCTGTTTTGTTAATTCAGATTTTAAAAGATGTGCCCATACTATTAAGAGGGGGACCTATGCAGGCTCCAGAAACCTTCAGTTGTTTTGGCCATGGGAGCCAGGGGAACTCTCAGAATTGCAAACCCTTTTCCTGTTCTATAACTGAATCCAAGGACAATCTTTAGAAACAATTCTTACTTCACCAAATATGAAGTGTGCTTTTGGAGATGGCTCAGGGGAAAGGATTAAGAGCTTAGGTGTACACAAGTCTGAAGAAACAGCGTATAAGCATATGAATCGGAAACTTTTGGACCCTAGGTATAGAATACATATGTGTCCTTGGAGTTTACTAAGAAACACTTTAGTTTCAATCAAATAACAGCAGAAAAATACAAGAAAGGACATACATCAACAAAAATAAAGTTAAGATAAACGCTTGGAAATCTCTCTACTTTCCTTTTGAATGTGTCACTGAACTAAGCATTACCTTTTGGCCAGGGTGAGAAGACTGATCATCATCTAGTCTAACTTAGAGTGAAAGGCGCTTCATAGAACTCCAAAAACCAAATGATAAACATGAGGTTAAAACAAAATATGAAATTATTCCAGATCTTTTGTAGGGTCCTAGCAAATTACATCAAAGTTCCCTTGGTTAAAACAAAATAATAAAAGTTCGTTTTGTGATTATGATATGTAGAAGAATACTGAGATAGTATGAAGAGATGTAATATCAGAGCTTTATAGAAGAGTTCATTTAAAGTTTTAATCAGAAAAGAATAGAGTTTTGTTGCTGGTTACAAACGTGACAGAAAAAAAATTGTACTTATTACCCTTTTATGCAAATAGATAATACAATAAGTGTTGAAATTTTTCAAAGAATTAATTTGGTTTTACTTTCTTTAGAATGTATAATTTGAATATTAATGATATAACATGACTTCTTTTAAAAGTGGAGGGCAGAGCCGGCCCCGTGGCTTAGCGGTTAAGTGTGCGCGCTCCGCTACTGGTGGCCCAGGTTCTGATCCAGGCGCGCACCAACACACCGCTTCTCAGGCCACGCTGAGGCAGCGTCCCACATACAGCAACTAAGAAGGATGTGCAACTATGACATACGACTATCTACTGGGGCTTTGGGGAGAAAAAGGGAAAAAAAGGAGGAGGATTGGCAATAGATCTTAGCACAGGGCCTGTCTTCCTCAGCAAAAAGAGGAGGATTGGCATGGATGTTAGCTCAGGGCTGATCTTCCTCACAAAAAAAAAAAAAAGTGGAGGGCAAATTTTGAGGTTACTTCCATAAAAAAAATTCAGATTCCTTCCCACCCCCATCTCATATTTAGTGATATTATACAAATTCAGGTAATTGTTATTTACTATTCTAACAGAATAATTTAATTCAGTGTGATTGATCAATAGCATAAAGGCTCCTGTTGGCCCCAAAAGTATAGTTAAGCTACTTTTACTTTCAATCAGAAGTTCTGGCAAACATGTTCAAAAAAGATAGAAGCAATCAATAGCCTGTGTGTTCTGGATAAAATGATGGATTTAACTTAAGGAAAGATTAATTTTGAGTATACTCAGAGACTCAACAGTTTCCTCCTACACTGTGGGGCAAAGATGATAACTAGCCTCTTAGCACAAAGCTTTGGGTGAAGAACATACAAAAAGAGAATTAAAACTTTGAGTGTGTCACAGAGTCAACAACTTGCAAATAAATCCAGGATGCAAATAATATATGAACTGAAAGCAAAAAATTACAGAAAGCAATACAAATCGTTGTTTAACTTTTAATTCTAGCCAATTAGAAGGTGAACACACTTCTCAAGGCCATTTAAACTGCAGAAGGAATCTTTTCAAAAGCACACAATGATCAATACGAGAACCCAGCTATAGGATACAAATGGACGTGTTTACTCCTCCATCACTGCTATCAAAGCAATTCAAAGTATACTCTGCGGGCGGCCCCGTGGCTTAGCGGTTAAGTGCGTGCGCTCCGCTGCTCGTGGCCCGGGTTCGGATCCCGGGAGCGCACCGACGCACCGCTTCTCCGGCCATGCAGAGGCCGCATCCCACATACAGCAACTAGAAGGATGTGCAGCTATGACATACAACTATCTACTGGGGCTTTGGGGGAAAAAATAAATAAATAAAATTAAAAAAAAAAACCACAAAAACAATGTATACTCTGCAACCTGAAGTGATATAAACAAGATATACAAAGAACTGTCTCTGAGGGTCTTCAGAACTAAAATATGTTCATCTATTTGCTCTGGTTTAATTATAAGCTATTTGAGAGCAGTGAAACGAACTTGAATGGAGTTTTCAACTATCCAGAATTAATGGAATAGATACATAAATCTGCATAATAGAAAATAATTTGTAAACACATAGGCTTACTCTATGTCAGGTACTATTTTAAGAGCTTTATATATATTAACTCATATCCTCACAGGAATCCTATGATATAGTGCCATTATAAGCTCACTTTACAAATAAAGCTGAGGTAATTATGTGTCCTAGATCTCTAGATCACACAGCTAGACAGAGCCAGATTCGTTTGGTTCTCGGGTCTGTGCTCTACGCTCTTAAATCACTACACAAGCAGCTCTCAAAGTATCGTTCATGGACCCTGGAAAACCCTGAAATCATTTCAAGAGAGTCCATGAGGTCAAAACTATTTTAATAATAATATTAAGATGTATGTGCCCTTTTCACTTGTTTTGACATTTGCACTGATGGAACAAATGCACCAGTGGGTAAAACTGCTGGAACCATACCGCGAATCAAGGCAGGGGCAGCACACTGTGCTAGAATCATTGTGGTCATCACTGCCAGGCACTCACAGCAAAGAAAAAAAAAAATTTTAAAGCCGGTTTCACTTAAGAATATCCTTGATGAAGCAGTAAAATTAATTTTATGAAATTTCAAACTTTGAGGACAATATTTTGTGTGAAGAAACTGAAGTATCCATAAAGCACTTTTACTGCATACACAAGTATGATAGTTGTTTTGAAGAAAAACATGTGCAATTATATGAATTGTGAGCTAAAACAGTCAGGTTTTCTTTTTATGGTACACCACTTCTATGTGAAAGAAATTGACAAACTTTGGTTATTCTGATCTGGGAAGAAAGCGATCTCACTTCAAGGAAAAAGACTAAAAATATTCATTGACAATGAAAAAATTCGAGCTTTCAAGGAAAAAATTTAGAAAACTCAGCACCACTACCATAAGTCTGACCAAACACTGGAAGACTCTGGGGATCAGTGATGATATTAATGAATGTGATCTTTTTTTTTTGATATTGTATGGCATAATGTATCAACATTTGGAAGATCTGCATAACTCAATGGGCCAATACTTTCCAAATGACCAATGCATAATGTTACAAAATCAGGCATGGGTAAAAGATCCATTCAAAGTGAAAAATAAACTAATGGATTTTAATGTATAACAGATTATGAAGAGTTTATTGATTTCGCCTTGCATTTAACCTATAAGAAATTACTACTTGTTGAGTTTTAGTATAGTATCAAAGAAGAAGAACCATAACTGTCCGGAAAGGCTATTAAATACTGCTCTCTCCTCAAAGTATGTATCTGTGTGAGGTCATATTTTCCTCCTATAATTTAACCAAAACAACATAGTACATGCAAAAGACGGAATGAAGAAGCAGATATGGGAATCTAGTTGCCTTCCACTAATCAGTAATTAAAGACATTTCCAAAAATGTAAAATAACACCACTCTTCTCACTAAACATTTTTTATTTGGGGAAAAATAGCTATTTTTTCTAAAATATGTGTTATGTTAAAATATAATGGGGCTTATTATTGTTATTTTAAAGTATATTAATACATTATTTTAAATTTCTCAGTATTAATGACTAGTAAAGTAAATATTGATAGATATAAACTCCCAAAAAACAAAAGCTCTTTGGGGTCTTCATTAATTTTTAAGAGTGTAAAGTTTCCTGAGACCAAAAAGTTTGAGAACTGCTGCACAAAGCTACACTGTCTCTCCTCTACTCTTGTGAGTGTGTGTGTGTCCATGTACACATTGAGGGGATGGAGGGAACAACAGCCCTTGGCTGCTTCTCTATTCACTATTCATCTTCTGGAGCTTTGTTTTGCTTCTGAAGTAGGATTCCCTATACTTCCCTACTGGGAAGAGATGTACTGACCACAAACATGAAAATTATCTTGGCAAATGATAATTCTATAATTCAAAAAACTGTTATTCAGCATTAAAAAAAAGTAGTATTTTGACTAAGCAGAAAAACAGTAATAATAAATTAGAAAGCTATGAGGGTTAAATGACCAGAAAACCTGTTTGAGCACTCCTGAATGTTTGAAGAACACAAAGTTAAACATGTGATTCACAGACAGACTATATTTATAATGTAAGGCAAATACTGATATAAGTACAACATAATATAATATACCACCTATTCAAATCCTATCCATCCTTGAAGATCCAGCTGAGATATAAGCTTCTTAAAAATATGCCCTAATCACACAGCAGATGCTCAATAAATGTTAACTGAGAAAATAAACTGATTAAAATTATTCTCCTTCCTCAGAGCTGCCATTAAAATTAGTCAGGATATCTCTAGCAATCACATATGTGTGGCCTTATGTGTACTTCTAACGGCAGTTCATAGATTTTACACACACACACGCACACACACACACAGAGGCACTCACACTTTCACATATGTATACAAATGTAAGTTACATATTGATTTCTTGATAGCTTTTTTTTTCTAGTGGCGTTCCAATAGATCTCAAATTAAATTTCCCAAATTGGGGAAAACCAATGATCAATACAGCCTGTATCTATAGGAAAATTTTCTTAAATTCTAAATAACATACAAATAAAGTTGCAAACTTGATTCATTTATAACTTGAGTCAGTAATTACCCTGACATTGAGCCAATAATTCTAAAATTGGAAATTGACGGAATTTCCTGGACCTAACAAATACTTTAACAAAAAAAGAATCAAACATATGAGTCATAAAAGGTATAGATGAGATCTGCTTTTAGAAAGCCTAAATCAAGAAAAATCACTTTATAAGAAATTACATTAACAGCTTAATTATTCTTTTGTAATCAAATTTGTCTTAAATAAAAATACTAAATATCACACTTTCATTTTGCACAATCACTGGTATTATCATTTGCATGATCATCAATTGATTCGACATCCACCCATTCCTTTAACAATGGTTGAATATTTACCATATACCAGATGACCACTGGCAGAAGCTGTGACCACTTCTCTAAGCGGTTTCCTGGACTTCAGCTTGCATATTACCCTTTTTATTAACTATTTAGTGAGTAGAGGAAAAATAATGTGAATTTGATAGCTGCTTGCACAATTTAATCTGTTGTTTCAGGCTGGTGAGTGGTTTGGAGGCTTTCAGAGGGAAGCAGAGGAAAAAGTATTCCAGACTCACATTCAGACTCATTGAGACTATGTAGGTTGACAGTAACAAAATGATCTTGATCAAGTCACTTATCCTCTAAAAGTTTTACCTGTAAAATGAGGAAACTGAAGACAGTTGATATGGGTCTTCCAGCTTTAAACTTCCATAATTCTATTTAGGGCTGTGAACATTTAGCATAGGAAGAGTAAGTGGGGCAGGAGATTAAATGCTACTTAACGGGAAAACAAAAGCAGTGTAAATGACTCATCTTAGTTATTTAAAAAATATACTATACATTAATTGTTTTTTCTTAAATTAAAAAACTCAAATAGTAAAATGAACAGTATTCAGAAAGAATCACTTGAAAGATTCTGAAAACATATTACAAAATATCCTTATAAGTACATAGTGTCTTGAAAACAGAAAAAGAAAATATTATAATTGATGTAATTTTAATAACTATGATTTATTGAATGCCTACCAACTCATCTCATCATGCAATAATCTGGTAAAATAGGTATTTTTATTCCTATTTTAAAATGAAGAAACCAAGGCTCAGATAGATTAAATAATTCATCCAAAGACACTAAGCTAAAAAATGGCATAGCTGGTATTCCAACCTGGGTCTGTTGGATTCCAAAGCAATCCTCTTTCCACTACAACATCGTAATGCATTTTGATTCCTACAAATGACACTCTTTTTTATAGTCAAGTTTCAGTTACTAATGGTAATGGGAAAAGGAAAAATATGGAAAAATAAATCCCACACAAACATGGTGTAAACAGCTTATGACATGGAACAAATTCCAGTAAAATGAGTTCTGGGACTGAGTGAGATTCTAGATCAGATGGCTTCTCAGGCAACTTCCAAGTGTCAAATTCAAGTAATATTCTCAATTCACTGAAGCTTAATGAGGTTATCTAATCCATTTGCCCACTCATTACAGAAATTTATATTACATGAATTGTAGATGGATTACAAATAGTCAGTACATAATTTAAAGGAATAATATGGGGAATCTTCTTAGGAAAGGATCCAAGGCTTGTTTTTTTTTAAAGTTTCTATTTTCTTTCATTGAGTTTGTTTAAAAGAAAAAACACATTGAAAATTCAAAAGGCTATTTTAACCCTGGCTAATAATGCTTTTTTAAAGACAGGAAAAACTTGCTCCAGAGGAGAATATAGTGATTTCATTTTTCATTTCCATGTACTTTTTCTGTTCTTAGGGTGAGACAACAAAATTGCCACACACACACAAAAAATGTTCTGAAGAAAATTAAGTAGGACAAGTCCAAGAAAATTTACCACTAGAAATTTATTCTTGGATAATCAAGAGGAAACTGAGAAAGATTTCTAAGTATTATACAGGATAAAACTAAAAGCAAATGACATGAAACTAACAGTTGTCTTATATTACAACCTATTACAAATAACCAAGCAGCAAGAAACAAAATTAAATATAACTATTAACTTATTAATTAAAATATTTAATGAAATATAAAGTCAGAACCTACTACTTAGTCTCTTAGTTTTCCAGAAATAGGATCATTTCAAAAAGTCTGATCAATCAAGGAAATTTGTAAGCTGCCAGGTATAATTTAAACATTAAAGTGCAAGTCTAAGGTGCCATCAAAAATACTGTGGTCATCTATAGAACATTCCAAACAACCACAGCAAAATACACATGCTTTTCAAGTATACATCTTGGAACATGCACGAAGATAAGCCATATTCTGGGCCAAAAAACAAGTATCAAAAAATGTAAAATAACTGAAATCATATAGAATGTCTTCTGACCACAATGAAATTAATTTAGACATCAACAACAGAAAAATATCTGGAAAATTCCCAAATATTTGGAAAATAAACAGCACACTTCTAAATGACCCATGGGTCAAAGTAGAAGCCACGAGGGAAAATCGGAAATATTTTGAACTGAATGAAAATGAAAGAACAATTGTATCAGTTCAGGTTCACCTAGGGAAACAGAACCACTAGGATATATATATAACCAGTAAAGAATTGGCTTGTGCAATTCTGGGGGCTAGCTAGGCACGTCTGAAATCCAAGAGATTTGGCTTCAGCATTTGAGCGAGCAAGCCATCAGGTAGGGCAAGCTGGAACTCGCTGCACAGCACAAGCGGAAGCTGCTATCCACACACGGGATTGCTTCCTCTTTAGGGGAGCCTCAGCTCTGCTTCTCAGCCTTTCAACTGACTGAATCAGACCCCCAGATTATCTTGCGTCATCTGTTTTACTTAAAGTCACTGATCATGGACTTTAATCCTGTCTACAGAACACCTTCCCAGCAACACCCATATCAGTGTTTGATTAAACAACTAGGGTCTATAGCCTAGCCAAGTTGATGCATAAAATTGGCTATCATAACAACATATTAAAATTGGTGAGATGCAGAGACAGCAGTGCTTAGAGGGAAATTTAGGGCTTTAAATGCTTACGTTAGAAAAGAAGAAAGTCTGAAATCAACTATCTAAGCTACCAGCATAAGAAGCTAAAAACAAAACAACAACAACAAAACAGACAAGAAGAAGAAAAAGGAGAAGAGGAGAACGAAAAGAAACAAATTAAACAGAAAATAAGTAGAAAGAAGGAAGTAGGAGGACTACTTGATTTCAAGAATTACTATTATAGATCATGTAAGTAGATATCTCAAGACTTTTAATGACATATAAGCTGTGCCAATTTGGAAAATTCCCAGCTCCAACTTATCCCTACTTGCCATGCTCCAGATATAACTTTCACAGAAGTTGAGAGCTGCATGTATCCTTGAAGGTGGAAAGTAGTTCAATCCTTTCATTTTCAAGAAAAGAACACCCAAGGTCAAACAGCTGGAAAAAAGGTGTGCAAGGACTAGAACCCTGGTTTCCAAAATCCTTTCCCACAGCTTTTCCCATTGTAATATACTGTTTCCAAGTTACCTTACACGTCACTAAAAATCTGCCACACTTAGGCCACTGTGCTGCAGTAACCATTGGGAAAACATACCACCATACTGATCCACTCATTGTCTTTTACTTCTTAAGTTTATCCACAGGCTAGCACCTGAAGCACTTTATGTGAATGAGAAAAGGGCACCTGCTCTGGGGGAACCTCCTAGGAAATAAAACACCTTCTCTCAGCTGGAAGATTAGAAAAAGGCACCCCTTCCTTGGGGTTGATGTGGCCCCTCACAGTGCACAAGGCTTGGTGAGTGGAGCCCCAGCTAGATTCCAGCACATACTCACACCCCATGTCTATACCCTCTTTTTCAGGTCACAATCTGCACAACTGTCTTCAGTAGCCCTGCATATCAATCATTCACCATCTTATCAAATGCAGAAAATCAAGTAATGTCATTCTACAAAAATACTCCATTCATAAATGAGTCAAATATGAAAAAAAAAAAACTTTAAAAACCATATCTTAAAACTCTTAAGTGTATCTTAAAACTCTTGGCATACCAAAGTTCTAATATTATAAATATTCGAGCAGGATCACAATGTTAAGAGTAGACAGGAAAACTTATCATCAATACTTCATTTTAAAAAGTGACATTTTATGTTTGTTTTGTTTTGTAAGATTTGAAGTGTTTCTGTAAGTGCTACAATAAAAAAACACATAGAAGGAAAAAATAAAGCGACATGTTTTCCTAAGCAATGAATGTCATCATTGAATTTTCAGCAAGGACATTTATCTTTCTAAAATAAAATAGTTGCATACAATAGCTAAAGTTAGCATTTTATCTTTTAAATTTGTTTCCTTAAGTGAACATGTCCATAATCACATTTGTAGACACATGCTATTTTTGTTTTATGAAGCTGTCAGTAAGTTTTTATTATAAACAGGATGTTCTCAAAAATAATACTTCCATTTTTTTAAACATTCAAAATGAAAGAAATGAAATAAAAATAGTAATTAATAATTTAAGTAAAATGCAGCAGATTAGCAAACCCAATATCTTAAAAGAGAACATTTCTTTCACTAGCAAAATTACTCCTACAATCTACTTATTCCAGTTTAAGTTCTGGTTGTTGGCAGTATAAACCTGCCTTAAAACACACCTTCAGGAAAACTAATTAACCTCATCTGACTTAACATTTTACTTGGGATTTCCTATACATTTAGAGTACTCAGTCTGTCTATGCCATTTGGCACTTTTTAACGTATTACTTTCTTAAGTAATTTCATATCCTCATGTTTTACAGAGCATGATTAAGGCAATAATCGCATCTGATGCAGAGTGCATTCTCTGTAGCCAAGGGAGGGATGTAAGAGATGGGAGAACCAGGATGCTTATAAAGGACAGTGGCAACTAATTTTTTTTCTAGGTAGGCTTGGCTTGTCTCTCTAAACTGTCCTCACGGACTAGGTTCATCTCTTCTACTTCATTGGTACCATACTCCTTAAATACATACATCCCCTTAAATATTACTCTGATGGCTAGATATGCTCAATAAGTATTGCCGGTTACCAGGCAAATTAATTTTTCATTTTATTTTGAAATATGCCATGGTTGATACTTACCTTGTAGAGGAGATACCATGAGCATGAAATATGCCATGGTTGGAAGAGGATACCAGAAAGTGAGCTGTTCTGTGGTTGTTAAATGAGAGAGTTGGATCGTGCCACATCAAAGACACTTTAAACTCTACAATCATAGGCCATCAATGGCATCATGTTTTAAAAGTAGTCTTATATACATTATTTCATTTGATCTGACCACAACCCTATTGAGATAGGAAGGGCAGGTATTAACCACATTTTACAAACGAGGAAACAGATTCAGAAATGTTGATTTGTTCTGATCTCATTTAAAGTAAATAATGCTGGGATAGAATCTAAGTCTTCATAGATCACAGTTGCCATTACATTTGAGTAACATTCATTATACAAATAAAATTTTTAGCATAGTGCTAGAAATAAAATTTGTTTTCATCTTGCCACTATGTAGATTCACTCCTCTTCCTAAACTACCAACTCATTTACTATAGTGATTTGGTATTGATTTTCAAATTATAAAAAGTGAAATAAATATAATTATCTAATACAGTTACCTCACCAAACCCTCCTACTCATATAATTCCTCTCCAAAAATGTAGAAATCCGATATTCACTCAACCTTGAATCTTTCAAATTAATATACTCTAGTTGAAAAAAGAAGTTGATCTATGTTTATTTGTATATTTGAATTAACACATAAATCAAGCAAAATGAGTTATATTTGCACTTTACTATCCTGGAAGGTATCTCATGATCCGGTCCCAACCTATCTTTCCAGCTTTATTTCCAACTATATCCTCTCCTCTAGTCATAACAGATTGTTCCTCAAATACACTCTGTACTTTTCTCAGTTTCCTCTCCTGGAAATTCCCTTCTCCACCCATTTCCTCTTATTCAAACTCTACCCCTTCTTCAAGGCCTAGCATTAATGCTATCTACTTACATACATGCAGACTTCCTGACCCCTAAAGTCAAAATTAATCTCTCGCTCCTCCATAGAGCTACTGTACTTTCTCGGAACCTCTTTTTATATAGAGTTCATTGTGCACAGATGGCTATCTATCTGGCTCAGCTGAGAGCTTTTTTGTGGGCAAGGGTAGTATCTATCTTTATCTTTATATCTACCAAATGCTTATTGTAGACATTTGAAAAAATGTTTGCTGAATGCAAATTACCAAGCAAACAGAACACTGTCTTAGTTCAAGTTTTCATCATATCTTACCTGGACTTGGACTGTTAAAGCAGTCTCCTGGTTGGTCTCCTCAACCAATACTGTCATGTACAAAATCTCAACCTTCTTCAATGCAAAAATTATTATTCCAACCATCATATTAATACCATTAACATGATTATCAAAAAATAACATAATTTAAATTAGCACCACAACTTATAGTCTATTAATCAGCTTCATTAGCCTATTTCTCCTAAATCGACTTAATGATGTCTTAATTTCTCACTAATCTTCTCTGATTCCTTATCAGCATCTCTGTTAATGTTAACGACATGACTTCTTCCACTAATACTCACAGCCATACAATTTCATCTATCCAAAGAACCATCAATCCAAAAAACCCCACACATTACAATACTAATTATACTACAAATATTCTTAATTATAACCTATACTGCCACAGAATTAATCCTATTCTACATCCTATTCAAAGCAACATTAGTCCCAACCCTAATCATCATTACCTGCTCAGGAAATCAGACAGAACGACTAAATGCAGGACTCTATTTCCTATTTTGTACACTAGTAGGATCACTCCCACTTCTTGCTGCACTGATCTTCATCCAGAACTTTATAGGTTTGCTAAATTTCCTGATAATCCAACACTGAGTCCAAACAATGCCCAACTCTTGATCCAACATTTTCCTATGATTGGCATGAATAATAGCATTCATAGTAAAAATATCTCTTTATGGCCTCCACCTCTGATCACCAAAAGTACATGTAGAAGCCCCCATTGCTGGCTCCATAGCACTTGCAGCTGTACTACTTAAAAAAGGTGGTTACGGGATATTATGAATTACAACAATACTAAATCCCTTAACAAATTACATGGCATACCCTTTCCTTATATTATCCTCATGAGGAATAATTATAACCAGCTCCATCTGTTTACATCAAACAGACTTAAAATCACATATCCAATATTCCTCTGTCAGCCACATAGCACTAGTAATTGTAGCTATTCTTAGTCAGATGTCATGGAATTATACAGGAGCTACAGCCCTAATAACTGCTTTACATCCTCAATACTAATCTGCCTAGCAAATTTAAACTATGAACAAATTCACAGCCAAACTATAATCCTACCTCAAGGATTCCAACACTCCTTCCACTAATAGCAGCATGATGATGATTAGCAAGCCTTACCAATTTAGCCTTACCCAGAACAACCAATCTTATCAGAGAACTATTTTGGTAATATCATCATTCTCATGGTCTAATATTACTATTATTCTAATAGGAATTAACATTATCATCACCATTGTCATCATTTACATGAGAAAAATGCCCTCATAACCTTACACTTAATACCCTTTTTACTCTTATCATTTAACTCCAAAATTATTTTGGGACCCATATACCGTAAATATAGTTTAACAAAAACATTAGATTGTAAATCTAATAATAGAAACTTAAAACTTCTTATTTACCAAGAAAGTAGGCAACAAATGCTAATTCATGCCTCCATAGGTAACAATACAGTTTTTTTAAACTTTTAAAGGATAGAAGTAACCCATTAGTTTTAGGAACCAAAAAGTTGGTGCAACTCCAAATAAAAGTAATAAATATATTTGCTTTTTTTATTCTAATTTCACTATTTATACTAATTTTACCAATCATAACCGCCTCTAGCATCCACAAAAATGACCTATACCCACATTATGTAAAAACTACCATTTCATATGCCTTCATCACCAGTCTAATTCCCACAACAATATTTATTTACTCAGGCCAAGGAATAATTATTTCAAAGTGGCACTGAATAACTATGCGAACCCTAAAATTATCACTTAGCTTTAAACTAGACTATTTCTCAATAATATTTATATCAGTAGCACTTTTCATTACACAATTATAGAATTTTCAATATGATATATATATTCAGACTCCAACATTAATCTATTCTTCAAATACTTATATTCCTTATTAATATATTACTTTTAGTTACCGTCAACAATCTCTTCCAACTCTTCATCGGATGAGAAGGAGTAGGAATCATTTCATTCCTAATAACTGGATGGTGATATGGCCAAACAGATGCAAACACTGCTGTCCTCCAAGCAATTCTATATAATCGCATCAGAAATATTGGATTTACTATATCAACAGCATGATTCCTATTTCACATAAACTCATGAGACTTCCAACAAACCTTTATACTCAATCTCAATCATATTAATCTTCCATTAACTGGACTTCTTTTAGCCAGAACTGGCAAATCCACCCAATTTGGCCTCCACCCATGACTCCCCTCAGCCATAGAAGGTCCCATACCCATACCAGCCCCACTTCATTCAAGTACAATAGTTGTAGCAGGTGTTTTCTTACTAATTCATTTTTATCCACTAATAGAAAATAGTGAAACCATTCAAACATTAACACTCTGCCTAGGAGCTATCACCACATTATTCACAGCAATTTGTGCCCTTACCCAAAATGATATCAAAAAAATCACAGCCTTCTCCACCTCAAGCCAACTAGGCCTAATAACAGTGACTGTTGATATTAACCAACCATATTTAGCATTCATTCTTTAAAGCCATACTATTTATATGTTCTGGATCCATTATCCACAACCTAAATGATGAACAAGATATTCAAAAAATAGTGGCCTATTTAAATCAATACCTTTCACCACAACTTCACTCATTATCAGGAGTCTTACACCGACAGGCATGCCTTTCCTCACAAGCTTTTACTCCAAAGACTTAATTATTGAAACCACAAACACATATACCAACACCAGAGCCCTACTAATTACTCTCATTGCCACTTCCCTAACAGCCTCTACAGTACCCGAATTACCTTCTTTGCCAATATTGGCAGTCTTTGCCTGGTCGGTCTTGGCTCCCTCCAGTTTATTTTCCATATTACTACGCAGTGATCCCTCTAAGACAAAAACCTAATCATGTCACTTTCCAATTTTAAACCTTTATTTTGTTCTCCATCATCTAAAGGACAAAGTCCAGTTTCTAAATATGCCATACAAGGCCCATCTTGATCTGGCCTTGGTCTACTTCTCTAACACTTTCTACTATAGATGTGCATCCATGTGCACAGAAGTTCCCACAGTTGTCAGGATATCAAACTCTCATCTATTCCCTTGCCTGTACCATCTGCATCCTTGGTCCACCATTCTATTTCATTTTTTATGCCTTATTTCAGGGGAGGTATAACATGGCAGTTAAATCAAACCTGTGTTTAAATCATAGATTGTCCAGTATTTGGAGAGTAATCCTGAGTAAATTAAACTCTGATACAATTGAAGGAAGATTGGAAAGCTCTCTAACGTCACCATTCTTCCCTCACTCTCTTTGCAATACCTCTCTGCTCCTATGCTTAGGTGGGCAACTTCAGCATTTTGTGCAAAAACTAAGAGCCAGCATTAGACTCTAAGCTCTGGGTTCTGTGTAGGTAGAAGTAATTAAGTTCCAGATTTAAAAACAAATAAGCTTTAACCTTCATTTTCTTCTAGCCCCTTATTCACTATATACTAAGATGTGAAGTAACAGTACATAGAACATTTTAAATACTTTTTTGCTTACAACAATGATCTATCTCAGCAAGGATGTATATTTTCATATATTGTTTGCCTCACAGATCTTTGGTACTTGTTCAGATCTTTTGTCCATTTCTTAAATGGGCTCATTTGTTTTCTTATTGTTGAGTTTTAAGAGTTCTTTACATATTCTGGATACAAGTCTTTTATCATATCTATCATTTGCAAATATTGCTTCCCAGTCTGTGGCTTGTCTTTTCATCCTCTTAACAGCATCTTTTGCAGAGCCAACATTTTTTGATTTTGATGAAGTCCAACTTACCTGGACTTATCTGCAGCATTCATGCTTTTTGTGTCTAAAAACTGTCAAATCCAAGTTCATACAAATTTTCTCCTAAGTTTTCTTCTAGAAGCTTAAGAGTTTTACATTTTACATTTAAGTTCATGATCCATTTTGAGTTAATTTTTGTATAAAGTGTGAGGCATGTGTCAAGGTTCATTTTTTGGCACACAGACCACCAAGGATGTAATGTTCTAGATTTGGGTAAACAGCATGTATGTAAGCAGCCCCTCTAGTTCAAAGTGTTACAGCTCTATATAAGGATTTCTTTCTGTTCTAAGAATCAGAAAGACAATGGAACAAACACAAAAAAAATTAACATAAGTAGAACTTAACTAATGTGAAGCAGAAAAAGACCGCTGTAGCTTGCAATACCATACTAAGGCTAGGCAATTGCTCTGCCTGGAAACTGGGCGTTTTTCAACCTTGAAGAGCCCAGATGGGGTGAATCTCTTTGGTATGATCTATTTCCATGCCATATTTATAGCTTTGCAGGGGTTTTATTTGTTTGCATTTTGTTTTAACTTAGTTTAGTTGGCAGGTGTTCATCTATACCAGACTTCAGCAGTTACAGTGTTGTAAAAAAGAATGATTCAAAGATACATACAGTATGAACTTACAAACATTCTTAAAATGTCACTTTAAAAACTTTGTAAAAAAACAAACTGCTATTAATTTTCTCATATGCAAATATGACTTTTATGTTTTCTGTTGGAATAAACAGTATTTTATCAGTGTTTTGTAAAAAGTACTTTGAGTTAGTAAGAGCTTTTATACATAGCAAAAGGCTTTCTATGACCTTAAACTCCATGAATTAAGGTAACTCAAACATCCTCCCATATTATGGCCATAGCACCAAAGACCCAAAGCAGTGATGCTACAATTCAATCATCCTTAGGTTGTGATCCCCCTACAGAGGCCAGGCTCCTAGGTGTTCAATTTTTGTTCCAGGCTGTACTTAAGTCCTATAACAAGTGTTATGTCCCTTTCTTCCTAGTGAAAATTGTTGCTATTCACTGGCACCGCTAGAAACATAGCTAGTTTGGCTAGGAGAAGGGACCCTCTCATTTTGTCTTCCTAGAGTAGAGTGACCATTATCTTCTGCAAACATCTGAGCCTAGTATCAAAAAAGACAAGATAATCTAGATCCAGACTTGTTTTTTTAACCTTGTTTACCTTTATTCACCTATGCTCCCAACATATAGGAAAAGGTTAAGCAACATGTGTATTCTCATCACTAATTAATTGGCTACAAAAACTATGAGCAAAGACCTTTAAATATCTACTAAAATGCTTCTCCAAAATTCTTTCCATACCACAGAGCATAGGTCAAAACAATAAAAGGAACAAAACATAATTTTTAAAACTTCACCTGGAATACTGATAAATCCTACCTGAGAATATAATAGTGAGCCTGAAGCCAAACAATTAAGGCTGGTGAATAACTCTGCAATGTTATCCTGGCCTTCAATTTCTGGGTTACTCTCCAGCAGCATCAGGATTAAACATTCTCACCATCTATCACATTAAATGTACTTTCACAGGTCAGCTACATATCTTTCTTTCTAGGTGACTGATCATGTACATAAAAACTGCACCTAAAACTAACTGAGTCTTACCAAACAGCAGTAGGATATAAAATACCAGGACTGTAACACTCTAGTCTTTGTCTGAAGCCTACATGATATCTTTCTAAACTGTTTGAAGCCAAGCCAAGGGTTTTTCTTTTTAACTTTCTCAAACAAAGTCTGTCTTTAAGAGATTTCAAGTTACTGTCAATATTATGAACAAATAAGTATATTCGAAAATTTTCTATTAATTTGTAATGATTAATAAAACTAAAAAATGAAATGCTTATCTAAAAGGAAGAAGAAATTGGCAGGAAGTCATTATATAACTTTCAAAGTTAAGAAAACATTCTTTTTCATAGAACCAAGAAAATCAAATATATAGGAACGAACAAATCTAACTTCCTATCTGTTGAGTACCTATATACCTTTGATCTAATGAATTTCTAGAACAAATTGAAAATAAAAATTAAAAAGAAATGATTCAGTACTTAAGCTCATATACCAAGTAATATCTGCCTTTGACCACAAGAAAAGTACTTTTCAGTAGGAACAGAAACCTATCCACTATCATATAATAAATTTGAGACTGTTTAAACAAGATTATTCTTTAAAGAAGCAGCTAAATCAAACCATAAATTTTAAAATGGAAAGCAGACTAAGTTGACATCACAAAATTAGCAATTAGCAAAACCAGGAAAATGTATTAAGGATCTTCTCTTAAAAAAAAATTTAGGGGGCTGGCCCCGTGGCGCAAGCGGTTAAGTGCGTGTGCTCCGCTGTGGCGCGCACCGAGGCACCGCTTATCAAGCCATGCTGTGGTGGCATCCCATATAAAGTGGAGGAGGATGGGCATGGATGATAGCCCACGGCCAGTCTTCCTCAGCAAAAAGAGGAGGATTGGCAGATGTTAGCTCAGGGCCAATCTTCCTCACAAAAGAAAAAAAAGAAAGAAAAAAAAATTTAAGTGAGTAGAAGCAAAATAAATCAAATATAAAATTACATTAAAAATCTAGTAAGCCAGTGATATACTTTAAAGTAATAATGGAAATCCTACTTGAGGTTTAACTCTCACATAGGTGCATTTAAACAGTAAACACACTGAAATGAATACAAATGTACACATATATTGAGTGAACTAATATACACGGTATAGCAATAACTAAATAATAAAAAGAAAAGCAAGATCAAATATTACTAACATATCAAAATTGGCAAAAAGGTAGGAAAAAACTGTAATGAATTCTGTGAGTCCTCTTCAAAGTAGGTCATTACTGAATAGTTTATATTGTGTCTACTTTTAAAAAGATAAGCTTAAATAAAGGCAAAGATTCAATAAGGCTAACAAAATAAAACAAAACCCACTAATTTAGAAGATTAATGTTGATGAAACACTATAGCAGTGGTTCTTAAAAAGTTGTAGAACTTGTAGAAAACTGATTTTGGCTAGGAGAAGGGACCCTCTCACTTTATCTCCCTATAGTAGAGAGAACACTGTCTTTTGCAAACATCTGAGCCTCGCACTGAAAAAGACAGGGTTAGATCCAAACTTGCTTTTTAACCTTATTTACCTTTATTCACCTATGCTTCCAACATGTAGGGAAAGGTTAAGTAAGACGTATTTTCATCACTAATTAATTGGCTAAAAAACTAGGAGCAAATCCCATGCTAGACTTACTGAATGAGGTTGTTTGTTTGTTTGTTTGAGGGGAGTGGGTCCTAGCATATGCATTTTGTACAAGTCAAACAAATTTTAAAATTTGTCCCCAGGTCATTTGGATATGTACTCCTGGTAGGGATGGAGGGACTTGTTTTAAATAGTGTGGTCTGAAAAGGCCTCATTGATAAAATGATATTTGAGCAAGGAATTGAATGGAGAGAAGGACTGTTTACTAAGAATATCTCAGAGGAGAAAGTTTCAAGCCGAAGTAACCAAAGCGCAGAGGCCTGAGAGAAGAGCGAGCTTGCTGTGTCTGTGGACGGCGAGGAGGACAATACGCCCTAGTGTGAAGCGAGCAACGAGAGCAAGGCGGAATACAGCTGACCCAAGCGTGTAAGACAGTGAAAGGGTGTGAGAAGCAGAGCGCAGAGTGAGGGGTTGTCTCTGCCAGAAGAATATGGATTCAGAGGCAGATGGGTAGATTTGGTGGGGGGAAAATGAGGAAGTTCTCTTGCTGCTTCTGTTTTCATAATGAAATAAGAAGCAAGTGATCAGCAAAAAGTGAGAAGAGGGGTGGAAATGTTGAGTTTTATTAATAAATATGATCCTCTTCCAGGAACAATAAGAAAATCAACTAAGAAAGGTATTAGAAACAATGAAGCAGCTATTCATTTCCTACCTGCCCACATTCCCACCTTAGAGAGCCTACCCTACTCACAGCCCTGGAAGAAATAGCCTTACTGTATCATTTAGGTTTAGGTTCTACTACATTTAACAGAAATAATGTGGCTTAAACAATATGAAGGTTATTTTATTTCACATGGAAAAAGTCCAGAGATAGGCAATCCAAGCTGGAATGGTGGTTCCATAAAGTCTTCAAGGACCCAGGTTCCTTCAACTCCTCCATTCTGCCACCCACAGCCCCAGCCTGTACACCAGGCTGGTAGCAGGAGGAAGGGACAAAGGAGGGTTAGCCTCTTCCTTCTTTCCTTTAAAAAAGGCTGCCTGAAAGTCTAACACACTTCTGTTTCATCTCAGTAGCCAGAATTTGGTCGCAAGACCATACTTAGCTACAAAGGAAACTCGTCTTTTAGCTAGGAGTCTAGCTAAAAATTGGGGTTCTTATTACTAAGTAGGAAGGGAAGGAGAGAAGATGGAGGAACCAGCCATCTCTGTCACACTCACATAGTTCACGGCTTTCCAACTCCCCCTCCACTATCATTATCCTCCCCAATAACATAACCGAATGCATACCTAACCCAAACCAAGCCAATAAGATTCTCTCTCCTGAGAATTTGGATTTTGAACACAGAAATCAAGTCAATTTACTTCTGAAGAGCTGAACTGTAAGAGGAAGAAGACTGGAGCCCTCCAGAGAAAATACAAGATTGTAGAAGATAATGGAACAAATGAAGAGAGAAAAGCAGGGAGTCTGAGGCTGCAGACAGAGAAAGAAAATATAAGTTTCTGACAACTTCCTTTCCTGTGAGGCCTGTGTGCAATTCTGTTATCTAGATTCCCTTTTCCTGTATATAGAAATCCCTTTACTGGAGCTAATTAGAGTAGGTTTCTATTCCCTACAACCAAAGGATCCTTAACATATCTAATAAGAAAGTTATGGTTTAATGTTATGTGCATGTGAAGTATTTCTGCATCTTCTGTGAAACTTGAGAAAGATATTCATTGTGTTTTTCTCCACTCCTTGTGTAAAGATAAGATAATTTTATCTGATAAGATAGAATTTCCCTTAGAATTTTGTACTTTTAAAAAGTCTGAAATAATTAGGAATTGATATCCTTTTTAAAATTCAGATATTGGCAGTTATGTAATCTTTATTATATCTCTTTTTTTCCTGTCTGCCAGGAAGATGATGATTTAATTTATTACACAGTCACAGGTATCTATAGCAATTCCTGGTTAAAGCACAGAGACTGCAGAAGATTGCATTATTGTTTCTAACCATTCACTGTTCCTCCCTCTGAAAGGTTTATACTTCACCATATGGACATCAGGCTTGGCCGTATCACTTGCTCTAGCCAATGAAATGGTGAAGTGATGTATGCCACCTCTAAGCAGAAGCTTTAAGAGCTAGCATATGATTTCAACATCTCTCTTTTCCCTCTGCCATGCCTCTCGGAAAGCGGCTGTTCCTTCATCCTGGGCCCTTGAATGAAGATGATATGGATCCGATTCACAGATCCCACCATGATGTAGTGAGAGCCAAGAAAACAAACATTAGTTGTTTTAAACCTCTGAGATTTTGGTATTATTTGTTACCATAGCTTATATAATCTAACCTAAGCTGACTAATAAAGGAAGCAATTGAATAAGAAACAATTCAGGATGTGGGGTTACAAGTAGGAACACTGAGGTATATCAGAAAGGACTAACAGGACAAAAATGTCTGAGGGGAGCACTAGGAACATCCAGCGTTCCTATCTCAATGCTTATCACTCCCACTTAGCCAGCCATCTAAGCCAGAAACCTAGGAGTCATCTGGAATATTCCTTTTCCTTCAGGTCTCCTACATCCAATCAGATACCTCCTTAATATCTCTCAAATCCATCCTCACAGACACTACCTTAGTTAGTTAGACCCTTAGTACCCCTCCCTTTGACTAATGTAATAATCTACTAATTTGTTTTTCTACTTCTGTCTCCTTCCTTTAATCCATCCCCTACACTTATATAGAGTAATAGTTCTAAAATGATGTTACACCTTTGCTAGAAACATTCCATGTGAGTCACACTTTAGCTGGACACATATGACTTGGCCCTGGCCAATCCCTCGCTAGGCTCTGTACAGGTGTCAGGTTCAAGTGCTGGCTTTGCCACTTTCTGGCCACAAGTCACTGAACCTCTTTAAGTCTAGTTTTTTCAATTTGTAAAATGAGAATGATAATTCAAACTATACCTTGTAGCTTTGTTGTGGGGGTTAAATTAGAGAAACAAATTGATTTGGCAAAGTGCCTAGTCACACTGCAGAAGCACAAAAAATATTTGTGGAATAACAGAACAACTCTGTGGCTGGATCACCTATGAACACTTTACAGGCTTTATTTGCTTATACAACCTTCTCCCTTTACTAGACACTAAGCAATTTGAGAAGAAACTGAGACTTACTAATCTGAGCATCCTGGAACCTAGCACAGTGCCTGACGCAAAGGAGGAACTCAATTGATGTGCAAAGGCAAAGTGATATCTGAAAGGTGGTAAATTCACTGAACAGTTGGAGGAGAAGGGGACAGAAAGAAAGGCTACATAAAGAAAAAATAAAATCACTAACTATAAATCTCCCTCAGGCCCTTGTGTAATTTTATGTGCTTTTAACTTTGTGCTAAACAAAGAACTTTGCATCTTGGGTGGCCCTTCACTTCTGTATTTTATCCAAACTATACTTGCCAATTTAATTTACAGGTGAATTCACAATGTATAGACAAGGAAGGTAGGAAAGCAATGAATATGTCAAAACTCCTCAATGTGACTAAATTTGTTCCAGGGTAGAGAACACTTCTTCAAATGATAACTTAAAGAATGTATTTCTGCACATAATCTCAATACTACATTTCAAATGTACAATTCCATTCCCTATAAACAACTGATACTATGAGATCAATAGAATGTAACTCTCAAGGGTAATACAAATCAATACATTCCAAAGAGATGCAAATACCTCTTCTCCATTTTGACAGGAGAATCTTCACCACATGTGCATTTCACTGCTTCCTGTCTGCCATACAAAATCTAATTGTAAAAACAGTTTGGGTTAGGGCTGGCCCCGTGGCTTAGTGGTTAAGCGCACGCGCTCTGCTGCTGGCAGCCCGGTTCGGATCCCAGGCGGGCACTGACACACTGCTTCTCTGGCGATGTTGAGGCCACGTCCCACATACAGCAACTAGAAGGATGTGCAACTATGACATACAACTATCTACTGGGGCTTTGGGGAAAAAAAGGAGGAGGATTGGCAATAGATGTTAGCTCAGAGCCGGTCTTCCTCAGCAAAAAGAGGAAGATTAGCATGGATGTTAGCTCAGGGCTGATCTTCCTCACACACACACACAAAAAAACAACAACAACAAAAACAGTTGGGTTGTCGTATTTCTGAAGTATATAACTAAAGTTCGAGGATTTTTTTGTTTTATTTTGAAAGTGATTCCTTGGATACGGATTAAGGTTCTCAATGAACTAACTGGGCATTTTTAAAGTGGTATTTTATTTCAAACAGCCCAAGAAAGAGTTTTGTCCAGAACATCCAAATATTCTTGCTATAAAGATCCAACTTGAAGAAAAATGGGAGCTTGCCAGAAATGCCAAATGATGGTATAGTTTATATTATAATTGTTACTATTCCAAAATTTTAAACATAACAAAGGCAATAAAACAAACTGTCTAGTCTATATCGGGAGATTACACAACATTAATTTAAAGGATTGGACAATACTAAAATGTAATTTCATTTCAAAAAAAATGGTTTATCTTACTAGCATTATGGTGAAACTTATGAAATTGCTGATATTTGACTATTCTTGACCTATAAAAATGGCAATTTTACATTCAACCCTTTTTTAACCTGGTATTTTGATCTTTTCCTGAAATATGTATCGCCTACTTAACATCTATAATACTTTACATACACTTATATTAGAGCACTTGCCAGATTGACTTGCAATTAATTGTTTATAATTCTTACTCTTGCACTATTTTGTGAACATTTGCAGACAGAAACCATTTCTCCTCTATTTTCACGTTCCTAGAGCCTAGCATTGCCTGGCACATAGCAGTTCTTGCACAGTGACTGGCAACAAGAGTAACATACATTTGAGAATAGAATGATTGGTTAGGAAAGAACAGATAGAAAATAAAAATCAAGTTCTGGTAAAAGTTAACATGCAAACTTCATAAAAATCAGGACTGCTCCAAAGCTTAGTATCTGCAGTTAAACCTAAATATTTCCCGAAAACACAATATTTGGATCACTACTACTCTATACCAAAGAAATAATAATTGCAAATTTTCTTTATTCAGAGACCAATTATCTGGTGTATAGATCTTGCATTTCTTTCTCTTCCTCTCTCTTCCTCTCTTTTACTGTCTGCTTCAGTACAACATCTTGGGGCAAAAGGTGAAAGGAAGCAGAAATGCTCTAACTGGTTAATTTCACTCCTTGCTTGTAAATGTTCTGAGGAGATGAAATGTTCTTAGAGATGATGGTTTTAATGGTTTAGATACGGTTGTTAGAATGTCTATGGATTTCAATCTTTGTTACTGTGGTATCTTTTAAAATTTGTACTATCATTTAAAAATATGTACTATCTTTCAAATTTCTGAAATTTAAATATTGCACTACCTTTTTGAATTTGCTAAAGTAAACCAAGTTTACGTACAAAAGACAATTCTGTACTTCCTAAGTCTAATCATAAAGTAAGAGAAACTAGAATACAAAGTACATTAAGACTCAAAAATTCCTTAAAGCTGGGAGAAAGCTTATTAATATTTTTGAGAAGGCTAGAAATACCTGGAAAAAAAATTATTCAAAGTTCCATAAGAAATCCTGGTCACATATTTCAAATCCAACAAAAGGAGACTTAAGAGACTAAAATTAGCAACAACTCATTTGGGTGTTCACTCTGGCCTCAGGAGGTATTTATGACTGTATTATCCCTTACTTCATAATTTAAAGTTCAATACAACTCATTAGATCTTCAGCCTCAACCTCAATATTCATATCTAAATTCCTGACGCTATCTTCATAGTAAGATATTTCATATTCAGTCAACCTAACGCAGGTCATGAGTACAACACAAATTCTGCTTAACTTTACCAAATATGACAGTTGTTTTATGAAAAAGGAAGGGTGCCACAGTCAACTAAACACAGCTCATCAAACCAGTCAAACACCAAAACTAATACCATTCTGGTTAACCTTGAAAGATTACTATCAAAATTTTAATGATTGTGATTTGAGGGTATGTGTCAAGATTTCTTTGATTTATATTTCAATTTCATGAAAATAATTTAGAAGGATAATCATAATAAAATTACAGATGATAGAAATTACACAATAAAAGACAGAATTTTCACAATGATTGTAATCATCACAACAAACCATTGATTTTTGACTATCTGGTCTGTTACATCTGATTTTACTGTTTGGCCATTTATTATAAATCAATACACAGATGCTAAAAACAAGTGGAGTGGACAATTCAATTTGGTTTACATGATTAACTTGCAGCAGCTGAGCTCCACCTACAGGCAAAAAAGGATTCTTTACAATAAGCTTTAAAATAGGACTTTCCAAAAGACAGGCTGCAACTACCCCCAAACTTTCAGTTAACCTTGAGTGCACATTAGAATAACCTGTGCTTTGTAAAACTTCTTATGGTCGCATACCAAAAATTCTGATTGACTTGATCAGGCATGGGGCTTGTTCTCAGGTGATTCAAATGTACAGAAAAGATTGAGAGACACTGATTTAAATCTTTACCAGCACACATCCTTTAAAAACATTAGGAATACTCAAATATCATATTTTCTTTCTTCTAAAATTACTTGATTCCTAGTATACTGACCGTTTCCTCTTTTTCAAAGATTAACCTAAGTTCAGTTGATACAAATGTCTTATCCCTGTTAGACTGCAAAAGAGATCTGAGGTGACACTACATTTTTCTTAATCTGCTTTCACATTATTCTATATCTCAGAAGTAATCAAGAGAATGTATGCGGTGGGGAGTAGGGTTCTTAACCCTGGATGCACACTAGAATATCTGGAGAGCTTTTACAAAGTATTATTGCCCTAAATTAATGTATGTTCTTAGAAGTTAGAAGAGTGGTTACTATTAAGGAATGAGGGGGGAAGTAACCAGAATCGGGCAAGAGGGAGACTTCTGGGATATGGCAATTTTCTGTTTCTTGATCTGGGTGATGGGTATATGGGTGTATTTAGTTTGTAAAAATGCAGCAAGCTGTATACTTATGATATGTGCATTATGAAATATAGTTCATACAGATATATTCTGTATGTATATTACACTTCAATTAAAAGTTAAAAAGTAAAAAAAGGATGTGCCCAGGCTTCAAGGCAAACCAAATGATTCAGAATCTGTAGGAGTGGGGCCTAGGTGTCAGTGTTTCTTTTAAACATTCCCCCAGTGAATCTAATGTACAGTTGGGAGTGAAAACCATTCCTCCAATGGATTATAAACATATTCATTCATTTATTCATCCACTCATTATACAAATTTTAATGACCAATTACCATATGCTTACTATACTAGACTCAGAGGATGTAAAGATAAATAAGACAGTCTCTGAAGGAGCTCAGTCTAGGCAAGGGATAGGCAAACCAATAAATCCTATGTGATAAATACAAGCAAGTTACTTACGAGATCTAGAGGAGAAAGTGATTTGTCAAAGAAGGATGCACTCATTTTCTTGTCCATTCATTTATACAAATATTTGGGTACCTATGATATTTGACCTCAGAGATAGAAACATAAATGTTCACAATCTCTGCCTTCAAGAAAATTATACAGTATAAGGGTACGCAAAGAAGAAAAACAAATGTGTAATCTAATGTCATACTACCTATCACAGAAGTGTGAGAAAGGTGCAATAGGAATGCCCTGAGGAGTCAGAGAAGGTCCTTCCAAGTTGCTGACCTTGGAGCTAAGATGATATAAACTTGCACTAGTAGTAGTGGGGGTAAAAATTAGTTTTGTTTTTTTTTTTGGCAAGGAAGATTAGACCTAAGCTAACATCTGTCACCAATCCTCCTCTTTTTGCTGAGGAAGATTGGCCCTGGGCTAACATCTGTGCCCATCTTCCTCTACTTTATATGTGGGATGCCTGCCACAGCATTGCTTGATAAGCCGTGCAAAGGTCCGTGCCCAGGATCTGAACCTGCGAACCCCAAGCCACCGAAGCAGAGCGCGTGAACTTAACCACTATGCCACCAGGCCGGCCCCCAAAATTAGTATTTTTGAGGAGTGCTTCTCAAACTTTAATATACACACAAATCCCCTGGGTATCCTGTTGAAATGCAGATTCTGATACAGGAAGTGTGGAGTGGGGCCTGAGATTCAGCATTTCTTAAAAAAAGATCCCAAGTACACTAATGCTATTGGTCCACAGATCACAATTTAAGTAGCAGGTTCTTGAGGAAGATGGGTTTCAAGAGGGAAGAGACAAAAAAATGCCAAATTTCACAGCAGAGAATCCAAGAAACACAAAAATTGGAAAGCAGCATTAGATTTGTGAATTAGATGGCCTTAGTGAGAGTAGTTTCAGTGCAGTGATGAGGGAAAAGCTAAATGATGTGTATTTAGAAATAAATGAGAAGTAAGGAGGTGGGGAGAGGAAATAAAATGGAGTGGTTTTGTTTGGTTTTACTCTTGAATGCTGGGAGAGGCTTAAGCCTATTCACAAGCTGAAGAAAAGGAAAGGGTGAAGAGAAAACTGAAGACAAAGGAAAGGGGATGGAATCATTTTGAATGGGTAGAGAGATTCCTCTCCCTTTAAAGCAGAGGAGAAGGAGATAAGAATTGGTCTGAAAGGGTAAGGGGGAAAAGAGAAAAGAATAAGTTCAAGAAGTTACTCCTATTTCATAGGACAGGAAGCCAGGTGATCTGGTGAGAGAGTTTGAGGTTTAAAGTGAGCACTGTGGGGAGTGGGTAAGGAAGAAGCACGGGAGGCATGGCTGAGGCTGGACTTGCACACGGCTGTGTGATTCTGCTCATCCACATCCAGTAGTCACGGTATAGGCTTAGAGAACGTGGGCTGGATAAGAAAGGGACTGAGACTGACACATTTAGAAAAGGAAGGAGGCAAGGGACTAGAAATCCTAAAGAAGTCAGAATGAGTATAAGGAGAGAAAAGAAAGGAGAGAAGGTAGGAAGAGCTCTGGAATTTTTTCTCCTGAACCCCTAAGTACTTTTCAAGGGAACAACTAGAGACATTGCTGAGAATACAATATAAGGGAAAGATTCTACGCCACGTAAATTTGTTGAAAATTATATTGTTAAATACCATTCTCCAGCTTAAACATTAAGTACTCAACAAACCTGCTTGTAGCTTTAACATCCAAAGTGATAAACAGCTTTAACAGATTCCAGATGTTTCTTTACTAATAAAAGCAATACACAAATTTTCAGTAAAATTATACTTTGAATGGCTCCGTGCCTAAAGGACTGGTAGGCTAGTCTAGTCCCTGATCCTACTGTTCAAATCAGAAAATGACCGAAGGATAATAGAGTACTTCGAGCACATCCAGATGAAAAGTCTGTATATGTCAAGAGCCTTGATTTTTGAATAGATAATGATTTCACACTGATATCCTATCTGGCTGGCAGCTATACCCATTATAATTCAACTTAGACTGAGCAGTGATTTTCCTTTAAATATAATTATCCTTTTTACCACATTACAATTTTTTAAGACTTAGAGGTTTTCCTGTTTTTTTTTTTTTAAACATAAAATTAACTTGAGACTTAAACTACAGTGAAGCTGGTATAACTGACCAAAAGCACTAATGATTTTGGAAATTTTTTGTACTCAAAATAAGAGGTCATGAGACTATCGTGGAAATTTCTAGACAAGAGTAAAAAACTGTATTTTCCCTTGGAAATTCTGTACTTTCTCTCTACCCTGACCTCCTTATTTTTCTTTTATTTCTCTTTGTAGGTAGGAGAGATAGGATGAAGAAGCAAGAGAAGAGGTTGTGAATACTGAAAATCTGGGGGAAGAGGGGACCAGTTATAAATAGATGTTTGGTGTTTTCACCATTTATTAAGGCAAATTTTGCCAAATAAGCTTTACTTAGTTCTTATAGAAAATTCTGCTTTGCTAAATTATAAGTTATATTAATCAGAGGGTATATAAGTATTTGAAATTGTATTAAGGCCAACAAGACAGAGTAGAGTTGAGGACTTAAGAACCACTTAAACATAAATATTTGGTTCATCTATTAAAAATTCAAAATGTATTTTTTGTCACACTATAAACCTAATCTTTAAAAAATTCATAGTCCTTAAAAATTAGAAAATGCATGACTTGAATGAGAGAAAGAAAAAAAGTATCCTTGATTATATCCATGATTTGACTAAAAGTCACAAAGCTGATGAGAGGCTCGTCAACTTCATGTACGTATAAGCATATATATGATCACTAAAATCTTCAGTCAGTAGTGGCCCAAAGTTAGTCTACTGTATTAAATGACTCAAGAGTGATTACTTGAGCATCAGGTGAGTCTTGCTGGAAAAAAAGATATTTAAGGTAACTTCTAAGTACTACCATTTCTGAATGCAAAAGGTTATACCATCCATGAAAATTTCTAAGAATCACTTTTCTGTTTACATAAAGGAAAAAGTTGAAGGAGATGAGCAATGACAACAAGCAAATGCTTTTTAATTTTTTCTATATGAGGTTGAGAAACATAATAGAAGAAAGGAATGTTGTTTATATGTACTTAACATCTATCTTATCCCCAAATGTAGGCCATTCAAAAAAACAAATATTATTATTTTTTAAAGCAATATGTATACCATAAAGTTGTAATAATAGAATCACAAAGGAGAATTTTTTAATTAAGTTGAATTTCAGGAGAATAAAATGTTGAGTCACAAAATTCAACAACTCTCTATCATCAGATAATTTGCTGAAATTTCTTTTATGATACCACTGAGATTAGGAGGGGTATACAGCAAAAATAAAACTTGAAAAGATATTTAATAATGTTTTCAGGCGCACACACTTTCTTAACCAGTTTTGACAAATTTTACTCACCTAAATCTGAGGATGTGGATGTCTCTTTTCATTCCATACAATTACTCTACTACTCTCGTTGGTATTAAACAAACACAACCTTCCACATCTAGCTAACATATTCCTTACCACATATATAAAAATTTATAGAGGAATTTTAAAGAAAAGATCAGCGAAATGAAGTGGAGTTTGACTTTAAAACTGGTCTATTTTCTTTTAGGTCTCCAAATGGGCTAATTCAGAACAACTGGTATACATATCAAACATTATGAAAATAGTTATTTTAAAAAATAAGTTGAATAGAGGATTCAATCAATTTAAAATGAAGTATAAAAAAACAAAAAACTCTGATACCCAGAAGCACAATAATTGACTCACCTGCGGCTGACTGATTTCTTCTCCACTTCTCCCTCTCCAGCTGATTTAACATTTGCATTTGTGTCCTTTTTTAACTTTTTTGCAATCCTTTCTCTCATCAGGTTCTTCTCATCACCATCAATATATTCATCATGCTCTGCACTTTCACATTCTCCATCCTGTAGAAATTGAAATGGAGTATTTGCCAGGCATTCCATTTCCTCTTTCACTTCCGGAGATCCATCTCAGACTCTCCTCATTGCATTCTAGGCCAGGTTTGCTTTTCGTTTTCTTTTGAATTAGTAAGGGCTTGAAGAATCTGCTACAGGTGGGCATACCCCTCGAGTCTGCTCTAGGCCAACTATATAAGTATGGGATACTCCAGGAAGGGTTATTTGCTCAATTCCCACATAGCCCCTCTGTGCAGCACAGACTGTGTCCACTCTGCATTACCCTGTAATACTCAGGATAGTGTGTCTATCTACATTCCTATTCTTTCCCACTGGGAAATGTGGCTTCTGGAGGTGGTGAGCCAGCATATTGACCTCAAGCAAGGATTAATTCACGTAGAAGAGGTAGACATGGAGAAGCTGAGATTTCTTCCTATAATCTAAGTCATAGCAATTACTCCTCTTCTCAAAACCCTCCAATGGATCCCCAACTCACTCAAGACCCTATACAATCTGTACCTCCCTGACATAATCTCCTATGACTCCAGGCCAGCAGCACGAGCCAACTTGGGAGCTGCTTTTCTCTCCAGCCTGAAACACTTAGTCAATATAGATGCACTGCTTGCTCTTTCATCTCCTTCAGGTCTGTGCTCAAACGTCACCCTCTCAGTGATACCTTCTTGATCACCCTCTTAAAATGGCAGAAGCATCCACCCACCTCCAGTATTCTCTATTCCCCTTCCCTGTTTTTTTTCTCCCAAAGCATTTATCACCCATCTGACATACCATATATTTTAATTATTTATGTTTTTATTGGCTCTCTTCCATAATTAGGGGAAGTACTTCAATGAGGGCTAAAATTCTGGACTATTTTGCTTACTGCTATATCTTCAACTTCCAGAATAGCTCCTAGTGTTAATAGAGAGATGAGTGGAGGGAGAAAGGGGGAGGGAAGAAGGGGGGATAAGGGAGAAAAGGAAAAGGAAGAAACTACCCCAAGCAGATTTTTTTCTCTTGTGATTCTTTGATCAGGTGAGTCATGGTGAGGCAGGATTCTTAACTTGAAGCTTGTGGACCCCTAGAACAGTGGTCCTCAAAGTCTGGTCCTGAGACTATATAACATGGTTTGCTTGTTAAAAAATGTAAAATCCTAGCCCTCATCCCAGTCTTACTGAACCAAATCTCTAGAGACAGAAACTGTGAATATTTTTAGCAAGATATTTAAAAAATTCTTCAGCCCTAAAAGTTGATAACCACTGACCTAGGTCTTCCATGCTTGGTCCTCAAGAGATCTAAAAAAATCCCCTGCAAACTCATAAAATTTTGTTTGTGGATAGAGTACATTTTCTGGTAAGATGGTCCACAGTTCCAGTCATTGCAAAGGATCTGGGACACAAAACAGGTTAGAGACCATACACTATCCTTAGATGGCCTCACTCTCACCAAGACCATATCTATACTTTTATATCAGGCCTTGATCCTATCTTCCAGACCCATATTATTGTTACACAGATGTCTCCAAATTATCTGAATCTCAAAGTGTAAAAAATTAACCACATTACTTTTCATCTTTCTCTCCACCTCAAGCCTACTTTTTCTTTTGTACCCATCTAAGTTGCCCAAATCAGAAACCTTGTGGTTGTCCTAGACCCCTCCTTCTCCCTCACCTCATAGTGCAGAATCAGTCACCTCTTAGACCTCTTTCAAGTCTCTCTCCTGTCTCACAGCTGTGGTCCTATACCAAGCTCTCCTCCTGCCATAGCTTCCCAATAGATCTTCCTGACTCCGGTCTGTTTCTTCTAATTTGTCCTCTATGATATTGCCAACAGCGATCTTCCTAAAATGCAAAGTTGACCGTAGCACGCTTGTTTTTAACTAATACCCTTCAACCGCTCCTCATTACTTTTAGGATGAAATTCAACCTGCTCACCATAGCCTATGAAGCTCTTGAATATTTGGCTTCTCCCTACTTCCCTAGACTTATCCCACTCTCCCTCCTGTTACTACACTCTGGTCACACTGGTCTGCTTTCAGTTCCTGGAAAACACCAAACTCTCTCCTGCTTCAGGGCCTTTTGTATGTGTAGTTCCTTCTACCTTTAACTCTCTTGCTGCCTGCTCTTCACAAAGCAGGCTCCTTCTCAAACTTTAGTCTCAGCTCGTACTCCCCAAATAAGGTATAATATCTCCTCGTTACTATGATTTAGCATATGCTAGCTCTCTGAGCTAGAGGACCCCCACCCCTCACCACTTTCTTTCGTGATCCAGCTAACTCCTAATTCTCCTATAAGACACAACACAGCATCATCTCTTCCAGGAAGTTTTCTTGACCAAGCTAGATATTCATCCTTTCTCTACTATACAGAGTCAGAGAGAACCCTCTCTTTTGACAGTGGTAATTGATGAAGCTGCGTTCATGCATGGAAAGTTATGTACTCCCAACTGAATTATACAACGCACAGATCAATGGGTTTTTCATAAAGTGGCAAATGGATGACTTGAAAAACTTGATTTCTTATGTATAAAGGAAACTCTGCCTTCTGTTTTATCAACTTTAATAGCCAATATAACTAATAAACAGTCTTGAATCCTCTGAAATGTGCGTATAATGAAGGAATACCACTATAAATGACTGATCCAAGCATTTCCTATACATAATGTAGGATGCCCACGCATCAACATTTAAACTTTTAACATAATAAAATAAAATCAATGACATCTGAATTTTGAGTATTCAAGTAATGTTATCTGAGAAGGAGAAAAAACAGGCTAGAAATTCATATATATGATTCTAATTTTGCAGGGAAATACAAATACCTATATACACACTTGGAAGGAAATATTCCAATATCAAAATAAATGACATTTTCAAATCTTTTTCAATTTTTTTCAAAATTTTACATATATAATTATAAAAGTAATATACATTACCTCTTAAGAAAAAATAATGTAATTTTTTGTAAAAATTTTGAATTTTCTATAAATTGTTCAAACTATATTTATACTAAAATTAATACTCACATCATCTGAGTCTCCTGCTGCATCACCTTTTTCGCTACAAAAAAATAAAGAAAACAGATAAATTTTAGCTTCAAAATGAAACTAATATTCAATAATCCAAAAATTTAGAATATTTTACTGGGATTAACAGTTCAAAAACTTATTTCAACATAAGAATTTCAGAATGGCATTGGACAGCAAATGGAGGCATTCTAAAAGGGAGTCATTTTTATAAACAGAATAACAGGTATGCTCCATTAGCACATATACAAATGCACTAGAATCAAAAGAAAAAAGCAAACAACCAACAGTGCTATTTTTATGAACAAAGGGCTGCAGAAAACAATTTTTTCTATTGGCTTGATGCATTCTGGCTGAAGAAACCAAAGTTTTCAAAAACAAGGATATTAAGACAAAATTGTTTTGAAATAGAATTTTTGAAAATGAGCTAAACTCAGTGCAATAGTATTTTAGTTCCCCTTTGAGACAGTGGCCCAATATATCATGTGCAATTACATTTAAGATAAGACATCTTCTCAAAGAGAAACAACAAAGATAGTAAGACTATTTTCTAACTCTCAAAATATGTAAGAAATAATACTCAGTGGATTGGCCCAAAATGTGGTGACTTCTTCACAAAACCCTTCAACTCTGATTTGCTTACCCATGATACCAACTGAGACAAAAACGCTTCAAGGAAAAAGTTAGCAAAGCAACTTTGAATTAAACATCAAGCTGTTTAAGCAAACAGTTTCCTAGTATTCAAACTATGCTACGATTTAACAGTTTAACAATTAATTTTAAATTTAATTAGTTCTACAGAGGTAGATAGCAAGAAGAATGGAAGTGACTAGAGTACTCCTCTCCACTATGCCAGAAGCTCTACCACCTCCATTACCAAAATGCCTTCGTTTTTTGGCTGGGTTCAACAAATTTGACTTATGAGAACTGACCATTTACTCACAAAAGCAGCAAGAAAATTATCTGAGCCAGAAAATAAGAACTTAGGGTCACACTAGCACCCTACTAACCTTTCAACAGCTGGAACAGAACTGAGATGCGGATCATCCTTCAGCAAGTCATGACTACTTTTGCTTTTTCCCTTCATGCTCTGGAAAGGAATGTATGATAATCACAAGTAGGGAAAAAAAGTCTTCCAAAAGGACAACTTAACAAATTTACATAAAATCTAGTACTGTTTTATGTGGTTAGCAAAAGACATGGGTTCCTGAAATTTTCAATATAAACTAAAGCTTTATAAATAAGAATCTTACTCTCTCATTTACTAAAAATATTACTTTAGAAAAACTTTTTCTTTCAAAAAGTGATATATCCTTAAAAATAGGTTTATTAATTACTATTTCCAATCACTAGATCCTCAATATAATTTATATATAACTAAACTAATTAAAATTTTGACCCATATATTAAAACTTAGACAATAGATCAGGAGTTATTTGAAATAAATGCATACTATTATTCTTAAAATACACTGTCTATACTGCACAGAATCACTTTAAAAATGTACCAGGGAACCAGATGAGTGTACTTCCAAGGTACTGTTTAACACATGGAAAACGTGTACACAGAAGAGCCTCTCAAGTATGACAACACTCATCAATGACCAAAGACTTACTAAACGCTTTAATTTCAAAGTTCATGTTCTCAGTACAGTGACATTTTAGTAAGGCAACAAGACATAGGAAGATATAAGAAGTAGAACTATAAAATAACTACTACTACTACTACTATTATTCTAATTTATTAAGTATATACTCGGTGCCAGGCACTGTGCTATAATACAGTATTCCTACCCCTCATTTCCTCCCCCACAAATGAAAGTATATAAGCTGGGCATTATTAGCCTCATTTTACAGATGGAATATTAGCCTCATTTTACAGATGGAAAATAAAGCCAGAGAAATTAAGTAATTTACTAGAGTTCACAAAGCTAGTCAGTGGTAGAGGATCTAGGATTTAAATCTGGGCCTGTCTCACAATAATATACCAAAAATGTAAATGTACCCATTTTTCTTTTTCTAGAGGCCCCTGTGGACCCAGAACTCTGGCCTGGTTTCAGACTTGCAGATTACCCTACAGACTTCCCCATCACAGGGTGGGAAAACTTCAAATTTATACCTTGTATCTTGAGGTGGGAACCTGCTCGCCAATCCCACCCCTCAACTAATCATGTAAGAGTGAATAGTAAGAGGTTAAAGTTGACAGGAAGAAAGGATAATTGTTATTTATTTTGAAGGGAAATTTTAATCTGAAAAATTCATTACAAAATGTGTTAACTGAAATTTTAAAACATGAGATACAGAGAGGTGAAAATACCTCTTTCCCTTAAGCCCCATTCACCACAGTCTAACAATTTTGAGAACAGCCTTCTAAATTTGAAAGGTTTTACTTTAAGGCAGATGTATACCTTCCGAAATATATTTCCATGATGAAAAGAATAGGTTTTTAAATTTCTGTATTAACATGGAGTTCTCTACATTTTAAAGACCTAATCGATTAAAACATGCTTATAGTCTAGTTCCATATGACAAAACAAGAAACTTCTCAGTTAATCTAAAGATGCTATTTATCTGTAGTTTTAAAAAGTCATAGAATATGAATTGTGCAATTAATCTATATTTCTAATTCCATAACCTTATATAAGCCAAGGAGTGTTGAAAAGGCAAATTATCAACAAATTACTTGATAATATGTTTGTCCAACAATGAAAACTGAAAAAAAATTTTTCAAAAACCAGAAAGTGATGTAGTAGAAAGAGCATAGGACAAGAAGAAAGATGATAGTGAGACCAAATGGGTTTCAAAATCTAATATTCAGTAATTCTATGAGTTTTAGTCCAAAACTTGTACCATTTGGGGAAACAGAATGATCTCATCAGACCTCAGAACCCTTGCCTACAAAATGGAAATAATAATACAGCAGCCTCGCCTATTTCACACAAGAGAACTAAAGGAGACCTGTGCAAAAGTGTACCAGAGAATGTTAAGTGACCTGAACTAGAATAACACTTGAACATCTTTTGTTCATGCTTTCCTTCCCTAAAATTTCTTCCTCCTGCATCTCCAGCCATCGATGTTTATCTTCATCCACTCTAAGAAATATTCCCTTATTAATTTCCCCATGTGGCGCCCTCATGGAGCCACAATCACACACATCACAGCCAGAGTTGGCCTTACACCCTCTGGTCCAGCCTCTTAGTTAACAGATCAGAAAATGAGAGTCAGGAGTAAGATTAGAATTCAAGTCTCTAGGTTCCTGGTCCATTAATGAGCTATAATATTTCATTTATTTGTAAATGTTAGTTTACAATTGTTAGTTTAATTAACATTTTTTAAAAACAGGTTCTTGTTTAACTCCCCAAATTTAAAACAGCTTGAAGAGAAAAGAAAAAACTTTTCTTACCCAAATTTAAAATAAGACTTAGCAATAGGAGGAACCTATGAATTAATCTGAATAATCATTACCATTTCAAATTTCAGTTAACTTCTTAAATTAAATTGGCATAGAAATATATAATCAAGAGTAATTTTTAGACGTCCCTTCCCGCTATAGTAGACTTGGCACCCTGCAGGCAGAGAAAACAAATTGTGGAAGAACTAAGGAAATTTGGTCTTTGGCATCATCCCATTCTCCTCATGACCCTCCCTTCTTCTAAATGTATCTAGTTTGTCAGTATCCTTCTTAAATGTGTTCAGAACTGAACAAAATGCTGTAAATGTGATCCCCCCAAATACAAAGAATGTTAAATTCCTCATTCCAGAGACCTCACTCTTAGTAATTCAACTAGGGCTTACAGGCTATTAAGTCGTATACCTATTCAACTGATTTCATTAAAGTACGGAATTTACATGTACTCCTATTACATTTCAACTTACTCATTCAAATAATCAGGCACAGGTGGACAACAAAGCACCCTTTGGGCAGAAGGATTCAATCAGCTATAAATCCATCTGTCTATCCTGTCTCCCAGATCACATTTCCTCATGTTGTCCACAAGAATATCATGATACTCTGACAATGTGCTGCTGAATCAAGATACGTTATCATGGCATCCTCCTATCATGCAATCGTATCAGAAAGGAAATGAAGTCAGTCTGGCAAGTCACTTAAGCAGAGTCTCAGTTTCCTCATCTATAAAGAAAAGAAGTTGGACTAGATCCCTTTGAGCTATAAAATTCTATTATTGTAAAAGAGATTTTATCAGGTAGTAGAAAGAAACTGAAATAAATGATGAAGGAAAGCTAACCCATGTGGGAGAGGCACCTTGTCATGAATAAATGAGTGGGGTAAAGCAGTGTCTGTAATCCCACACTGATAATCCATAAACCAGAGGGGACTCTATCTTATTTCTCCTTTCACAGAAAGTAAAGCCTCAATTCAGACTTGACCTATTATTAACTTGTGATCAGTGAGACAGGTTCTGGAATAAAGCTTAACACTGTCAAGTCACTGAAAAAAGAAACTTGATAAGCAAATGAATAATTAAACAATTATTTTCAAGCCCTCCAGAAATATTTAATTTCATGCAACCAGTGAAACTGCAAATTGTTCTTAGTCATTGTAAAAGACACTTACTTGACTTTGGCTCTAGCTATTACATGCATTTAAAAACAGTATGGAGAAATTTAATAAATATATTCTATTGGTCATACTTTTCCAGTATTCAGGCTAGCCTTCCCTTTTCTTACCAAGGTTTCATTTTACCCAAAAGGTAACATGTATCTGAAGGGTGCTCATAGTGTGAAGAACAGTACAAAAGCAAAATAAACAAAGTATACTTTCATTTCGATTCTCTCTGCCTCTAGAGAAATTTCCTTTCCCCTAAGTTAGTAAATTTCAAGGATTTTTTGTTATTGTTCTATTTTCTCAAGCTAAACTGATCCATGACTCCATTATATAAACAGAGAAAACAGCTAAACTCTGTAGGCCAAAGATTCAGCAGAGTGTGCCAAGACCCACTCGCATGTGGGAATGGGTTGTTGGTGGGTCAAGATGTACGGGTGTACACTCATGCCCTCCAAGGCTGCTCAGGCTACTATCCAGGAGTCTATGGAAGTGCTCAGCAAGGACAGTAGGCCAATTGTGCTGAGTTTATGACATCCTCCCCCAGAAAGCTGAACTGCTGGTGAAGCTCCTTACCAGCCCTTTAGACTGCTTGAGCATGAAGGTGGCAGCTTCTGCATAATAATCATGACCATATTAGAGATTGTTGGATATAGTTTTGCTCATGATAATAAAATAGGAATTATAACATAGTGTATTGTTTAAGACATTTGACTTGCAAAAACATTTTTCAAGATTGCATAATGTATTAAAGTAAGGATTATCCATTTGCTTATTTCACAACTCTAAATGGTACATATTATTTCCATGCTACAAAGAGGAAAACTGAGGCTCAGAGAGACTAAGTTATCCAAGGTCACAGAGTATCAGCAGAAAGTAAAGTGTCTATATGAGCCTGTATGATCCGAAATCCATGGTATTTCCACTCCAAGACACCACCACGCAAAGATAACACAAAGCTTACCTACCATCAAGGAGTTCACAACCTAGGACTCTACACAACTAATAAGGCAGAAAGGAAAGGGTATAATGTTTGAGTAGTATACAATAAGAACATAGTCATATGTTTCTTGTGTAACAAGCAAAAAGGAAAATATAAGTATCACAAGAAAAGCAAAGGTGAGAGCCGAAAAAGAAAAGATTAAGAAAAACTAGAAAATATATTTAGAAAGGATGGTGTTTTAGGGGTTAAAAATAAATATGACTTTGACATCCAGAAGTGAGATAGGACACTTAGGGCAGGGAAAAGAACATGAACAAAAAGACACAAAAAGGAAAATACAAGACATATATGTAGAACAGCAAATAGTTCAGATCTGCTAACGCAGTATTTCCTACATTTCCCTAACAAGAATTTCAGGGAATTCATTAAAATTACAGCTTCCCAGGCTCTTCCCTTGGAGACTGTGATTCAGTAGGTCTGAGATGGGTCCCAGCAATTTAATTTTTTAAAAAGTACTACAAGTGATTTTTATCAAGAGGAAGTTTAAGAAGTATTAGGCTAAAAGACAAACTTGGTGAAGGGGAGTCATGAAAGCAGAGGCTTGAAATCATAGGCCAAGAAATTGGCCTTATTTCTACAGTCAACAGAGAGCAACTGTAACATCTTAATGAGGCTTCAGAAAGAATATTCTGATAGTAATGAGTGGAAGGGAAAAAAGAGGAGGGAGATGGGAGACCAGTCTGTAGACTATGGCAGCAGCCCAGGCTAGAGATAATGAAGGCCTGAACAAGGGTAGTAGCAAAATAAATGAAAAGGAAAAAATAGATTTGAGATACATCATGGATGAAAAATTGGTAGAATAGTGCAACTAACTGGTTGTGCAGAGAAAAAAAAAAGTCAGAACTGAATCTAAAATTCTTCTTTAGAGGCTACTGATACCAGGGAATTGAAAGAGAAGTCACAGAATAGGGAGACGTTTGGGAAGAAAAGATAATGAATTAAGCCTTGGCCAGGGCTTGGGTAACTAGTGAGATATTCAAATAGAGAGATGTCCAGCAGGCAGCTGGAGAAAAGAAGAGTAAGAGACATAGACTTGAGAGTCAAAAACAAACATTTGATAATTTTATCACACAGAATTCTCCCATTAAAGAGTCCGATGAGAGAAATATGATGACATAATACTTGGCTTATACTACTCATTTGATAATGGACTGTGGGTTGCAATTTTCTTGGCAAAGAGGACAGAATTTACTTAGTCTTTCTACTGTTTAAAGTGTTTTTTAGGCTTAAGGGCAAACATAAAGAGCAAGCCAGCACTATCTATGGTGGTATCCTTTCACATTTCAACCTTGTAGCAAACAAAATTGCTTTTGGAGTATCAAGTTCACTATATTCAGTATAAGTTAAATATATCGTTTTTTTTTTTTTACCTTGTGCAATGGTAAGCAGCAGAAGGAAGATAGCTTTAAAATTAACACATGCTGTTGTTACAAGTAGAAAAAATTCAAACTATTTTCCCAGGAAAGTCAATCTCATAGTAATTGTGAACAAAACTTACTTTAGATCAGAAATTTAATTCAACAAAAAGACTGACAGAAAAACTCCTTTCTTCTACCCTTGCTCTCGAAGGCTGCTCAACCTAGTATCCAGGACCCTATGTAGTTAGGGAAGGGCAATGGGCCAATTGTACTAAGCTGCCTTCTACCCTAGAACACTATACTGTGAGTAAAATCTCTCACCAGCCTTTTAGATGGCTTGGGCTTGAAGGAGGTAGCTTCTGCAGCATTCAAAATCATATTAGAGACTTAAATAGCTATAGAAACCTAAGTTCAAAATTCTGATTCTACCACCTCCTAATTACATGGTCTTTGACAAGTGACTTAATATCTGAGTATTGATTTTTTCATTTACAAAATAGGAATAATAACATCTACATCACATGGTTGTTATAGAGATTACATAAAATAAATATTTAGCACAGGTAGCAGATAAGAAAATAAATAATTACAATGCAGTATAATAAGTGCCTTGATGGCCACAGATTATCGTGGAAAGAAGTTAAGCTCAGCCTGGGTGGGAGTTGGGTGAGGGAGGGAGGTAGAGGTTATCAGGAGTTGATAGTGGAGCTCAATCTTAAAGGAAAAACAAAAAGTAGCCAAATAAAGCAGAGTTCACACTCAAAGAAAAAAGGAAAAACGAGGGTGGGGGAGCTATGGGGCAGGCATGGGTATGTAAGGAAACCTGACATCTTTAGAAAACATCAATGAAAGGGAATTCTGGCAATTCCCAGATCTAACCTTCGTGGTTTGGTCCATTTACAAATATACCCACAGGATCATGACACATAGTAAATCTTTTACTTGGACAAGGCACAAATTTGAACCGTGAATAATGCATGACTAGTGCATTGACATCTAAAGAAGACGACTTCTGAGATATCAGGGTGACATAATGATCAGTGATGTTTTTGATAACAAATAGGGAGGTTTCCATTTAAAGATGAATTTAATTTTGAAATCTAAAATAGAGATGTTTCCTAAAGGCAACTCAGAATGAGGGATAAGAATCCAGAAGAAATATTTGGCCTTGTCTCCTAGAGTTCAGAATGTTAGTATACAGGAGATAATTAAATCCATGGTATCAACAGATCACTCAAGGATACCAGACAGTGAGGAAAAAATTATGACCAAAATATTTCTTATACATGCCCATTTTACTCAGTTTTTTTTTCTCTATATGTTTGTTTATTGTTGTTATTATCTACTAGATTTTACTCAGTTTTAATGCAAGGGATATATCTAGAGTACTTACTATATGTCCAGCATTAGCCTATCAAAACCATGCTCAGCATGAGGGAAGCACATGGATAAAGAAGTAAAGATAAGGGTAATAACAGTGTACTTTTAAGTCAATGAACGCTATTGTTAGTGTCACAGGTGACTATGTTAAGCAAGTAAGGCAGTGCTAGGTTACAGAGTTTTAATTACTACAATAAAGATTTTGAACCTAATCCTTTAGGTCTCAGTGCTCACTAATTTTCAAGAAACGAAGACATATCAGAATCTTTGAGAGTAAAAACCCTTGAAGATGGTTTTCTTGGAGTATGCTTATCAGAATCACTGCCCTAAACAATGGCAGGGCACTGAGTATGAGTATTCACTTCAGCAATGAATATTGTGATGAAAGTGATATTGAGGAAAACCACACTTAAAGGCCTGTGGGAAGCATTGGTGGGTTAAGAAGCCAGGAGGCAATGCATAAATCCAAAGACATGGGGGTGGATTTTATAGCGAGACAGATGTAGGTTCAAATCCCAGATCTAGCTACTTAATGGTTATGTGACTTTGAGCAAATTATAACCTATCTATACCTTAATTTATTTGTGGGTAAAATGGGGATAATAATACCTATCTTAAAGGTCTGTGATGAGAATTAATAAAATGAATAAATAAATATAAGTAATATTAAAATGAATATAAGAGTTTTGGTCTGTCACTGATTTTTATAACAATGATAATAATCATTATCACCTAGCAAACTAATTAAACAAATAGCAATTAAAATCTGAATCATAAAGTTGACTCATTCTTTAGAGTAACTCTAGTTCCAGCTGATTAAAAACAATGCCAGGTTAAAAAAAACAACTAAACATTTAAGAGGGCAAATCATCCCAGAAGTTGCAAATATTACTGACCACAAATCATTTTATGAATCAGTTCGATGAATATGGACTGAATGTGTACCATGTAAAACGTGCTGGGCCATGTATAGCAGGAAATACAAAAATGACTAAGATATAGGGGCCGGCCCGTGGCTTAGCAGTTGAATGCGCGTGCTCCACTGCTGGCGGCCCCAGTTCGCATCCCGGGCATGCACCGACGCTCCGCTTCTCTGGCCATGCTGAGGCCACGTCCCATATACAGCAACTAGAAGGATGTGCAACTATGACATCCAACTATCTACTGGGGCTTTGGGGGAAAAAAAGGAGGAGGATTGGCAGAGCCGGTCTTCCTCAGCAAAAAGAGGAGGATTAGCATGGGTGTTAGCTCAGGGCTGATCTTCCTCACAAAAAAAAAAAAAAATGAGTAAGATATAGAGCCTACTCTCTTTTATAATTCAGAACAAAGGGCAAATTAGAGCTTTACCTGACTAACTCGATTTACTTCCTCCTCTTCTTCCTCAGCTTCCTCTCCAAATGAAAGTAAACTAAAATTTCTAATCACAAAAAAGGAAGGAAGAAAAAAAAAGAATGAAGGAAAGAAAATTAGGGGAAAAAACGTTAAACAAAACTTATAAATATCCTATTTTCAAAGTAATAGAATAGAATTCACAAGCAGGAACACACTCTGACTGTTTAACAATAGACAATGTTACCTGGTATTCAGCAGAAATATACTAAGAATCTACATTTTCAACAGAACGTTAAAGCTTCGGCCTCAACCACAGACGTGTCATATATTAGACTAAACTAATGACCAAAAATCCATCCTGAGCACTACCATTAAACATACTAAGTCAAGCAGACAGAAATAATTAAGCTTTTTATATTTATCAAAACTGGTTAGCAAAATGGAGATTTCTGAAAAACTAAATATATAGGCCCAAGAGCACTACAAATGGGAAACAATCTAGTGTCTGCCAAAATACATCTTAGTATTTTAAAATTAGTAAGTTACATAAAATTGTCAAAGTAAAAAAACATAAGCAATAAACTTAGCTTAAAAAATAGCCCATGGAGGGGCCAGCCTGGTGGTGCAGGCAGTTAAGTGCACGCGCTCCGCTGTGGCGGCCCAGGGTTCGCTGGTTCAGATCCCGGGCGTGCACTGACACACAACTTGGCAAGCCATGCTGTGGCAGGGTCCCATATAAAGTGGAGGAAGATGGGCACGGATGTTAGCCCAGGGCCAGTCTTCCTCAGCAAAAAAAGAGGAGGATTGGCAGATGTTAGCACAGGGCTGATCTTCCTCACAAAAAAAAAAAAAAAAATAGCCCATGGAGAGAAAAAACTGATTTAGGCAAAGATTTGTCTCTTGAGTCTTCAAACCAAAGACATCCCAAGAAAGATAAATAATAAGTTATTAAAACTCTCACATATTGGAAAAAGAAAAGATTTGGCAACAAAAGAGCAATTTTTATTTTGAAACCTAGAGGCAATCAATGACTACCACATCATCCCTAATACATCTGCTATGAATTAAAAACAAAAGCAAAAACACCCAACTTTTGGGCTTGTTGTCAAGATAAATCATAGTGATTAAATATTGTGTCTGAATATAGTGACAGTGACCTTTCACCCAGAGATAAATTAGTCAAAATAAATGAATCAAAAAATAAAAGGAAATCAAATATATAGCTATATAAGAAGTTATTTTGCCACAAGATATCAACTGCTTATCAAAGTGTCTGGCTCATATCTGACCGTTGATAAAAGCAACTTAACTTATGTATATTGTATGATATCAAGGAAAGATACAAATATGTATTGAATACCTACACTACTTGGTGTTTTCAAATTCCACTTCTCATTTAATACTCATAACAACCAGGTGTTGTATTTATTATTATTTACATTTTACAGGATGGGGAAACTGACGCTCAGAAAGATTAATAAACTTTGTTTCTTATTAAATAGCTTAGGCAAGATTATACTTAGAACTGTCTGAAGCTAACACTTTTTAGTACAATAAAATCCTTAATATAAATGCTACAATTCAGTAAAAGTAGAAATCTAATTCTTTGATATCTATTTTAATAAAACAGACAAAATTAATAATGTAAAGAGTATTATTCACGAAATACTGAAACTTATTAAAAAATTTCTGTATGTTAGAAAACTATCCTCAGGAAATAATACAGAATACAGAAACAGCTTTATGCTTAAAAATACTTATAATGAGATTATTTTTAGTAGCACCAAAAAAGGAGTGAAAAGTTAAATAAATTATGTAATCATGCAGTCATGACACCTTTCATACTTTACTTTCCAAGTTCTTTATAGTGAGTTTATATTAATTGAAAAACAAGTAAAAACCAAAAAAAACTTCTCAACAACTCATTTATATAAATAATTGCTAAAGTGATCATAAATTTTATCTATTTATTACCACAGATTTCACATGGACACCTAAGACAATACTTCTTTAGCTTAGGTTCTATCCCGTATTTGAATACAAGAAATGCACATTTAAAAAACAGCACACACTCATAATTCAGATATCTCCCTGGTCCAAACAGGCCTCCTCCTCGCTAGTAAACAATTGTTACAAAAGGAAATAAAGTGAACTAAATGAATCAGTGTTGCTTTCCAAGCTGAAGAAAAATCTTTCTGCTATGATTACTTGGTGCCTTTGGGTTTCAATTTCTTTACTTCCTCCTCTAGTTTCTCTTTTTTCGGCTTTTTTATTTCTCTTGGAATGATGTCATCAAAAGGATTAAACAAAACCTACGAAAAGAAATATTTTGAAAACATTACTCCATATTTTAAATTTCAAGAAAAATTAAAGCCAATATTTAACTGTGTTGGCTTTAGTGTCTATTTTTTCCTCACATGACCATCATTAAGTAAAGTGATACATGTACCACAAAAAGTGCTTCCACTTACACATGGCCTCATTGGAGTCTCCCAATAATCCTATGTGCTATTAAGTAAAGGATACTTTATCCCTATTTTACAAAAGGGAAAAATATTTAAGAAAACTTAATACATAGTAAGAGAGACAAACTCAGGTGTTTTGACTCCAAATCAAATGCTCTTAAGGACCTTGCTTCCTCAATGAAGGATCACTCTTAAATTACCTAGCAAGTCACTTCATTGGGCTAAATAAACCAAATTCCTCTAACTTTCCATTATGAGTCAAGCTTTTCATTCATTGGACTATCAGCTAAAGTTTCATCTTTGAATTCAAAACTTTCAATAAAAAAAAATTCTTAATTAGAAATTGTACATAAATTACAGAGATAAAATCTGAGTTGTGATGTTACTTTAGTATAAAGCCTTCATCCAGTACTTTAAAAATACTAATAATCAATTTCTCTTAAATCACAATTTAAGTGCTGTATCTCATAATAATCATGCTCCTACCTCACAACTTTTTATTTTGTGTGGATTACGTGGTCTTTCTTCATCATCAATGTCTACTTCTGTCAGTCTCAGCATGTTATATACTGTATCCCCTGTAACCTATCAAATAAAAAAGAAAATTTAAATGCAAATTATTACATTCATTTTTTGTAATAAGGGAGGACTTTGGAAAATATTTTTTAAATAATTAAAAGGGAATTTCATATTGTTACAGAAGAGCAGATGCATTAAATAATGCAAATAACTTGCAACTTCAAGATGAAATGCAACTTCATCTTAAGGGGACAAAGCACAGATGGAGTTCAATCCCTCAGTAAGATTTTTGGGAAACTTCCAATATATACTTAATATCAGTTTTTATTAAAAATAAAAATATAAAGCCAAATAACCTCCTGCTGAATGACAACTTTTCATTCAAACATCATAAACAAATTTAGACTTTAGAGTAGAATTACCAAATAACAATAACAATGTGGTTAATGCTTTGCAGATATTATCTCACTTAACTCTTACAAGCATCCTAAAAAGTAGGAACTACCATTATCCTCCTTCTCTAGATAAGAAAATTGAGGTTCAAAGAAGTTACAGACCCAAAAGCAACAGCCTTTCTCACTTCTAACCACGATGCTATACTTTGTCTCTAATGTGTAAGTTACATAATATCAACCAAACAATGGTGCAGAATGGCAACCTAAATCTAATTTTATTATACACTTATATTTTTAAAAAATAATAGGAAGGAAAATCTATGAACATCAGAGAACCTGTGTCAGAGTGGCTCATGTGCCGATGCATGTTTCTTAACCCATGTTGTTAAATTTTAAGCAACAATATTGTACTGCATGTTTTTAGTGTGATGTCTTTCATTCAACATTTCTCAAGAATTTTAAAATAATATGAATTTTCCAGTCATGCTAAGTTTGTTTTTTCCCTTTCACCATCACAAAATCCAGTTTTGCCTAGGATACGGGAAAACCATTCTTACTGAACCAGCAGAGGGAGCTGATATGCTAGTGATGTCTAACATGCCTAAGACTTAAAACATATGGGAATATATTTATGAGAAAGGAGAAGGGTGAGAAAAGAAAACCTTCAGAATCCCTTTATAAAGAAAACTGCTGAAAATTCTATAGAAATGGCATTCCCTGATATCATGTTAAACGTGAGCAGGATAAACAGGTACTATTCAAAGTAATATTTCAGTAAAAAGTATTAATGTTAATACAATTTCCAGCTTAAACTTAAGGGAATTCATCATTAACAAAATAAACTTTAAACCACTAAATGTTATTACCTAGGTGTCTTTCTAAAAACATAAGAACAACATCAGCTGAGTAACATAGTAGCTAAGACCATTAGTATAACTTTAGGAAAAGAACTTTAAAGTCATAACCAATGACTTATTTGAAACACAAACAAAAAATTCAGGTGGTCCCTCATAGTTCATTATAACAGGAATATACTCCATTATTTTTAGAAATAATAAATATATATCCTAGGGAATATTTTTATGAAGGCAGCTCTTAGATAAGTTGATCATATGTATCATAGAAGCTTAAGATAACTGGACACGAACCTTTCCAAAGATGGTGTGCTTATTGTTAAGTTCATCTGCTCGACCCAGTGTAAAGAAAAACTGGCTGCCATTATCATGAGGACCAGCATTTGCCATGGCAACCAGTCCTCTCCGATTAAAACGCAACCGTGAATGGAATTCATCCTGGAGCATAAAAAAGAAAAGATTTGAGAATTTTTTACAACTATTCCACATTTTCTAAGGCCATTATCATCTGGAAATTAAAGCAAACAGTTCAAGTATTTTTCTCAAGAATCATACAGTGACCCAGTAAAAAATTAAAGGAAACTCCAGACACACTATCCCACTGGTACAAACATGAAGTCTTCAAAAACTTCAAAATCCCATATTTTAAGAGCTACTGATGTTTACTCATTCAAAGAACAAGATATTGGTACTATCAGATTAATAAATAATCCAACGTTTAGCTTTTACTTGAACCTACTGCTATTCTTAATATCTTAACCATGACATTAACTCTTTTTTCTTTTTAGATCTATGTTGGCAGCTAACAAATCACTGACCTATTCTTAATTAATACTCACACCTTTTTCAAATATTTTTTATGTTCCTTCTTTCTTCTGTTCCCCTTGTGATTTCCTGTTATGACATGCATTTTGTGTTATAGAGGTCTACTATGTACAATTTAGAATGAATTCTGCTATGGACTGAATTGTGTCCCCACAAAATTCATATGTTGAAGCGCTAACCCCCAACGTGGCTGTATTGGTGGAGATAGGGTCTGTAAGGAGATGACAAGAGTTAAACAAGGTCATAAGGATGAATCCTAATCCAATAGGGCTGGTGCCCTTGTAAGAAGAGGAAGAGACACCAGGGCTCTTTCTCTCTCCACCATGTGAAGACACAGGGAGACGGCAGCCACCTGCAAGCCAGAAAAGAACCTTCACCAGGAACTGTATGCCAGCACCTTGATCTTGGACTTCTTAGCCTCCAAAACTGTGAGAAATAAATTCCTTTGTTTAATCCACCCAGTCAGTGGTATTTTGTTAAGTGGTCCAAGCAGATTAATACAAATTCCATAGAGTGTTAAATAAAATGTTTTAATAGAGGATGGCATATGCAATATTCTAAAAACATTTTATATTTACAGAGTTGCAGAGATCAGATAAAGTCAGATGTCAGGAAATATATAATCTTTTTTCCAACTCACATTTTCCTCACTACCATCTTTAGCTCCACCTGAATTCAATCTAGCATACAGGATTGCAATAAGACAATTTAGAAAGAATGCTTGATAGTGTAAGTGCTGCTCTTATACTTGTATAATCCTAAATACGTGATGACATCTGATTTTGTGCACTAATGTGAAATGCATTTTCTTCTTGTGGGGCACAATCATTTTTGATTAAGCAACCCAAGCTGACTTGCAAAAAAAAAAAATAATAATAATAATAATTCAGTCTCACCTTGAATGGGGCTCCGTAGATAGACTCTCCACCAGTCCCTGTGCCAGTGGGATCTCCCCCTTGGACTATAAAACCAGGTACAACTCTATGAAAAATGGTGTTGTCATAATATGCTGAAAAAAAATTAAAAACAATTTATCATGGTCTAAAACAAAGTGTATTTACATTATCAGAGTTAATAAAACTAGAGTTACAATTTTTTTTCCCCTAGAATGTTAAATAGCATCCTAAACCAAAACCTTTTCTTCCCTACTTATAAAATATCTGTGTACTCAAAACAGCACAACTTCTATAGAAACAATGGTGGTGGTTGTTTTGTATTTATTTCCAGGGTTCTCTCAAATTCTGGATTACAGTTTTCAAAATAAAAATTAGAGAATTTTGGTATAGATCGGTGGTTCTCAACTGGGGAGAAGAGGAGCAGCAATTTTGTTCCCTAGGGGACATTTGTCAATTGTCTGGAAATATTTGGTTGTCACATATGGGAGATGCTACTGGCATCTAGTGGGTAGAGGCCAGGGATACTGGTAAACATCCTACAAAGCACAGGATGGCCCTCACAATGAAGAATTACTGGCCCAAAATGTCAACAGTGTTGAGGTTGAGAAACTCTGCTAGAGATGAACACCTTATTTCCTAATTCTTCCTCTTCTCCCTCCAAAAACTTAATTTACATAAACAATATACAAACCCAAAATATATCAAAATTCCTCACTGATTATAGGTCTAACACCATAAATGCACTCTCCTCAAGAAACATTCAATAAATAAAATAAATAACACAATATACAACTCTCAAGAAGTTTGCTAAATTATTAAAATTATTTATATTTATACATAAAGATATTATTTGGAAGCTATAAACATAGAAGAGACATCATATATGATCTCCTAATAGTACTTATTATCTGGAACCTAGAATCATAAGGGAGACTTCACAGAGGAGAAAGAAGCTGGGCATGGCAGAAGCATGGCATCTCAGTGAGGTAAAGCATGAGCAAAGAATCTGGTGAGGGTGGAAGGGCAAGAATGAGAGTTGGACTGAATCACAGAGTCTATATTAAGAAGTAGCAACGACAGCCAAAACGCATAAGAGAAGATTCTCAATATCATTAGTCATAGGGAAACACAAATTGAAGCCACAGTGAAATACCACTCACCCCCACTAGGATGGCTATCATCAAAAAAATGGAAAATAACAAGTGTTAGTGAGGAGGGAGAAACTGGAACCCTCGTACATTACTAGCTGGACTGCAAAATGGTACAGTCACTGTGGAAAAGGATTTGGTGGTTCTATAAAAATTTAAACATGGAATTATCTATCAATTTCACTTCTACATATATACCCCCCAAATTGAAAACAGGTACTAAACAACAGTTATACATGAATGTTCATGGCAGCACTATTCACAATAGCTAAAAGGTGAAGATAACTCAACTGTCCAGCAATGAATAAAAGGATAAACAAAATGTGGTACAAACATACAATGGAATACATATTACTCAGCCAAAAAAGGGAATGAAGTACTGATACACACTACAACACAGACGAACCTCAAAAACATGCTAAGTGAGAGAAGTCAGACACAAAAAGTCACATATTGCATGATTCCATTTATATGAAATATCCAGAATAGGTAAATCCATAGAGGCAGAAAATAGATTGCTGGTTGCCAGAGGCTGATGTGAGGGGAGAATTGGGAGTGACTGTTTAGTGGGTGGTTTTCTTTTGGGGTGATAAAAATAGTTTTGGAACTAGACAGAGGTGCTGGTTGCACAATCACAGCGAATATACTAAATACCACTGGATCATACACTTTAAAATAGTTTTATCTTATATAAATTTCACCTCAGTTTTATTAAAAAAAAAATCCCTCGAGTGAAAGGAAAGTAATTATTTTATCTCACTGAAGCTAATTTTGAACTTACGTTAATTAGTCAGGTAAGTACAAGAGGAAAATATTTGTAGCATATATGTCTAGCGCTGAAGAAAGTGCTGAATAAACACAAGCTATTATTATTGTTGTTGTAAAAACAAACAAACAAACAAAAAGCAAGTAGCAACAGAGTAGGTTGAGGTGGGGTCAATTATTGAGTGGAGTCTTAATTCAATCACACACTGAGGATTGAGCAGAAAAATAGAAAGAGAATAATTCCCTGAAGGCTTCGCTGAGCTGCAGAACTGCCTAACACCAGATTTCTTGTCATACAGGATGATAAATGTCTTTATTATCTAAGTAATTTTGAGTCGAGTCTTCTATTACTTGCAACTGAACACTAGAAATACTCATCAAGTGCCTACTGTGGGCAGCATTGTACTGATACAATTACTGACATAATTCATAAAGTACCTATTACACAGGTACTTTGTGACACTTTATGAGTCAAAACATGACTATGGTTTATCATAATTCATAACGTACTATAATATAGTGGCTTGCAGGCACCCTCATAATTATTTACATTTGCAAGATATAACTAGATATAAAATCCATATTTTAAAAAAATATAATCTGTAATCTAACAACTGTATCCAGTACATAGGATGGATTGGAAGAAGTAGAAAGGAAGACCAATTGATTTTTTCCAATCTCTTCTCCCAGTGATGAGCTGTAAGGCTATATTCACAAGAGCTCCCCAGTGCAGACAAGTTCTCCTTGGTTACAAATGGAAACTGTAAAAACCAAGAGGTCTAAAAGTCTCTCTCCTGTAGCCCTAAGTAACCATTTACTTAGATTAACCATTACTCAGTAACCATTCCTCAGACTGTATCTAGCAGTCAGTAGTTCTGAGTCTTGCCTCTTGTTAGCTGTGCAACCTTAAACTCAATTTTCGTTTTTTTTTAATTGAGATATAATTGACATATAACATTACATTGGTTTCAAACTATAATGATTTGATATTTGTATATGATATTTATATATAGTGTGAAATGATCACAAGTCTAGTTAATATCCCTCATCAAACATAGTTACAAAATTTTTTTTCTTGTGATGAGAACTTTTAAGATCTACTCTTAGCAACTTCCAAATACGCAATATAGTATTATTAACTATAGTCACTGACCTGTATAAGCAATTTTCTCATTATAAAATTAATAATATAAATTAACTCAGTATTGTTTTGAAGATTAAATAAGATAATGTGGAGGCAACCTATAAATTTTCAAGTTCAACACAAATGTGAGGTCAAACTCTAATATTTTCACTTAAATTCTACAAATTCATATTCAAATTTGAATATAACACATACACCAGTCTACATCAGAAAATGAAAATAATCCTTTAGGCCCATAATATGCAGTCAATCAACATTTTTTGAGCACGTGATCAGATCTGCTTATTCAAAAGATCACTCAAACTCCATTATACAGAACGGATTAGAAGCCACACGACTGGAGAGGGAGAAAGAGAGAGAGAAAAAACTGTTGTCCCAAGAGTCAAAACACGACTGTGTCTTATCTTGAGACACACAGATTAAAGAATTCTCTAGGAAGCAGGATCTATAAGACTAAGAGAGCTATTAAATGTGAGGGAAGGGAGACATGAAAGAGGTCTTTATTACTTGTGCTTTCAAACTGTAGAATTACCTATCATTTCTTTTTTATATTTCCTGTTAAGTCTTTTAGTGATGTTGACTTTTTACTTTAAGCTTTTCTTTTTTATTTTCCTAATTATATTCTTGTTGGGTGAATGAAACTATTATAATACTACAGAGAGTAGGAATTTTCTATAATTTCTCTACACTATAATTTTGTATTCTATCATGGATAGAATTTCAAATTTCCACAAAATTTCCATATCCACTATTTCTACTTCCTTGAAATTTATTAATTACTGTTGAACTATGCATTTATAGTTGTCTTTATAGCTTACAATGTGCTATCATAGATTTTGCTGCTTGCAATAATGTTCATCTTTCTTAAATTTTTGTGTATCATTCTCATAAATATTTTGAAGAGCTTTTATTATTTGGATATATGTGTTCATAACATCCTCCTGAATTTTCTCCACTATTGAAAAAAGAAATTTACATATATCTCAAATATGAAATGAAGTTCCTATTTGGCTGCTGTGGTTCTGGTATTTATCATTACAGTTTTTATTTCTGGCTGTACAATCTATGGGTATCATGACATATTTTTGACTAATTATATTTCTGCCCAAGAACATATAGGAATTTATATTTGCATTTTTAAATCATTTATATGGATTTCTTCTTCTAGAATCTTGTGATTTTTGTGTTTAATTTTGTAAATATTATCATTAATAACTTTTTACTTAAAACTCTTTTTGTGATCTGTCTGTCCCACTTATTTTAGCCTCCCTACTTTCTTTTAAGCAAATATTTTAGTTTTGTAAAGATACTTCTTTTAACCTCTTAATATATACTTATCACTTTATAAGTTTGTCACTTCTAAAGACTTATTAAACTATTGTTAAAGGAAGTGGGGGATAAAAGATGACTGATGAAGCATGGACACTGAAGAGACAAAGCTGAGGTAAAACAGCAATAAAGAGATTAATAATCACATAAACTATAAAAAAATCTAATTTTCTTATCTACTTCTCTTTCTGCTCCCCACTTCGTTTTGCAGACCTAAAATTTTACTCCTTCCTCATACTTCAGAGGAACTAATAAAATTATCAAAGCTAACAAGCTTCATTTTCCTTCTCTTATATATTTTTTAACCTACTTTTTGAACTTACAATTTTTTAAACTTTTCACTCATTTTCAACTGTTCACCTAACTATCCTGCAAAGACTTGAAAGCCAAGATTAAGTCTGTGTAATTGTAGATCTTTTTGGAAAAACTAAAAACTTCCCCCAGACACAGAGAGACAAATACTGTATGATCTCACTTATATGTATAATCTAAAGAAGTTGAACTCATAGAACCAGAGAGTGGAATGGTGGTTTGCAGGGGGTAGGCGGGGAATGGGGAGATGTTGGTCAAAAGGTGTAAATTTTCAATTGTAAGATGAATAAGTTCTGGGGATCCAACATATAGCATGGTGATTATAGTTGAGTTGATAATACTCTATTGTATACTTGAAATTTGCTGAGAGTAGATCTCAAGTCTTCTCAACACACATACACACAATAGGTAACTATGTAAAGTGATGGATATGTTACTTAACTTGATTGTGATAATCATTCACAATGTATATGTATATTAAATGACATTGTACACCTTTAAAAAAATCATGTTGTAGGGGCTGGCCCCATGGCCTAGTGGTTAAGTTCTGCATGCTCTGCTTCAGCAGCCTGGGTTCAGTTCCCAGGCACAGACCTACACCACTCAGTGGTGGCCATGTTGTGGCAGCAACTCACAGACAAAATAGAGGAAGACTGGCAACGGATGTTAGCTCAAGGCAAATCCTCCTCAGCAAAAAAAAAAAAAAAAAAAAAAAACCTCATGTTGTACAATTTAAATACATACAATTTTTATTTGTCAATCACACCTCAACAAAGGTGAAAAAAAAGACTAAGAACTTCTCTTTAACTGTGAACGTCATTTTAGTTGAAAACCATATCTGAGGCTGTGCTCGCACTGCCTTATTTTTATTCATTTGCTTTTTAATTCTGGAAACCATGCCTTTAAAAAAATAAATACTTGATATTAATGTTACAAAATCTAGAAATAACATGACTTGTTGAAAATCATAGAATCAGAGATAAAATGGGGTTCTCTGAATTATACTTTTAAAACCTTGACTTTATTCATTTAGGAGTATCTTTATTTAAATTAGTCTTCTCAGGCTTCTTGTTAGCCTTTGCAATAATACTACTCTCTATCACCTGTTCAATTAAGAGAATTGCTGTAGATATTTTTCTCATTATTTTCCTATTTTTTTCTTTCTCCTTGTATTCTTATAAATAGAGGAATAGTTTTTTGTTGTTGTAATTAAGTTTCATCATCATCTAACTTAAGAACCTTATTTCTTCTTCATTGTCATATTATATCCAGATGTTTTCTGTTTCTTCCATTCACCTGGTCATGGATTGTAATTTACCATTCATTCTTTCTAATGTTTTTGTACTTTTACTCATCTCTTGTAAAATGTGAGCTTTTGATTCTTCTAAACTTCTTTCCAGAAACAAGTCTGACTTTTCTGTGTCTACTGTGTTTCTCAGCTCTGTTGACAGTTATCTGAGGCTTCTCTGACTGAACTACCTGTCTGACTCAATTTCCTTCCTGCCTGTCTTAGCAATTATCATAATGGTCTCTGCAGATATCTTTTCTCTTTTTCTTTTTTGGCAAGTTTTTTCTTTTTTTGGTCGGGTATTTTTATTTTTTAAATTGTCCCCTGGTAATTATCTATTTGGAGAGCTCTCACTGTACCCTATACCGGTTATTTTGGATTCTCTTTCACATCCTGCTTTTGATTCGAAACGCTGTTTTCTGATACCTTGATTGACCTTTTCTGTCTCTAAACACCAGATATAATTGAAAGACAATGATTTGCCACCACTGGAGATATTCAAAACCATACGCAACATGTTCTAAAAGCCAGCAAGTTACAAAAATGTTTGGAATGTTTAGTTCTATAAAGGAATATTCTGAAGGGGAAACACTCAAGTGTTTGATTCAAGACGTATGATTTTGTAAAGTTTGTTAAAAAGAAAAACAATCACTTTATGACTCAAATCTAAAAAAATACTAGAGACATTGAAAATAACATCACTGAATGCTGGATGGAACCCTTTGTGGAGAAAGCTGAATTTTGGACAGACATTAAAAAGTGGGTAGACTTGAAGAGTTAAGAAGGGAAGAGAAAATATTCCAAAAAAGAGCCTGAGGATATGAGGAGATTGAGGATAAGAAGAAGTTATGAGGATATGTGTTCAAGTAGAAATGAGAAGGAAGTGCTTATGAGATAAAGATAACAGTCAACTGAAACCATGTGGTTATTTAGTGCAATGAAAAATAAGTCGGAAAGCTAGGGAGCCAAGCTGCCTGTGGATTCAACTACCAGATGAATAAAGAAGATAAAGATGAGGGAGAGGAAGACCAGCTAAAAAGCAGCTACAATCATGTAGGTGAAAATCAAGGAAGTCTGGGGAGGAAACTGGTAAATTTGGTTTTACATTGCTTTTTTACAGGATTCCTGTAGAAAAGTCCACTAGGCAATTGGATATGTAAATCAGAGCTAAGAAGAGAAGAAATGGCTGGAATTCTAAATTTGATAGTCATTTGGATGGAAGTAACAACTGAAGAGTAAAGACAATAGATAACTAGAGGCAATCTTAGGCAATACCCATATTTAGAGGATGAAAGAAAGAAATGGAAAATAGCCAAGGAGACCAAAAAGGACCAAAGTATTATTTGGTGAGATACATTTCTCTGTTAAAGATAAAGAGATTTATTTAGGGGAAAATTCTTATCTCCTCTGTCCATTTCCTGACACATACTTCAACACCACATCACTCATATCAACTCCTATCATTCATTACCACTCTTTAACACTCATCTTCAACCTTGTGGAAAAATACACTGCAGGCCATTTTTAAATTAACAAAATTTCTCCTACAGAATAAAACTCAAGAGTTATGATTACCTTCCAAACAAAGTTGAATGAAATTTCTGCAAGCTTTAGGAGCTTCTTTTGACCACAACTCTATATCAATATCTCCAGCTGTAGTTTTCAATAAAACCTGTAGAAAAAATATAGCATCATTATATTAAATTACCATTTTGCTTGATAAACAGTTGAATGGCTGCACAACTTGAAGCATTCGCTAATGAGTTTTCAATTTTAAAATAAAAATTAGAGGGGCCAGCTAGTGGTTAAATTCGGTGCCCTCTACTTGGTCAGCCCGGGTTCAGTTCCCAGGCGTGGACCTACATCACTCATTGGCAACCCACATACAAAATAGAGGAAGACTGGCATAGGTATTAGCTCAGGGCGAATCTTCCTCAAGCAAAAAGAGGAAGATTGGCATAGGTATTAGCTCAGGGCGAATCTTCCTCAAGCAAAAAGAGGAAGATTGGCAATGGATGTTAGCTCAGAGTGAATCTTCCTCTTTAATAATCTTCCTCCTTAATAAATAAGGAATCTTCCTTCCTTATTTATTAAATAAATAAATAAATAAAATAAAAATTGGAAACTTTGCTTGGCTTTTGTTGTTATAGTCAAAAAATTCAAATATTCAGTACAAGTCATATATTTATATCATTCAAATATCATTTTCAGAAATAATTTAGGATTTAAAAAATAGCATATACCTTTCTAATCACAAAAAAACTCATTCATTTAAAAATCAATAATTTAAACTTGTTTTAATTATGAAAGTTTCCCCTGGCGTTTCTTCCAAAAAATTGGTATAGCAAATTAAGAAATTAAAGAATGATAAGCCATGAAATTGTGACACTATAAAACAATTTTACAATTACCCTTTTACATATAAATCCTCTACTTTCTCATTCAAAATCATGCCATTCCTAATTTACAAAGGAACATCCTTAATCTAATTCTGGGTTGTATATTATAAAATGGTATGTCTTAAAATCACCATCTACAGTAAATGGAATTCTCTGATAGCCTCCTTTCTACCAGCTCATGAAGGCAGTTACTCCTTAGTGCAACCACCCATCTTAAAACAACCAGAACCCCTACTGAGCCCACAGGAGGAAACAGCTTACAGCTGTCTTATTAATAACCACAAACAACCAAAAAGAATGTTAGGCTCTAAATTTAAACACTGGCACACCTGGAGTCCAACTTCTCTAGTAACACTTTTTTCCCCTCAGTGTACCAAGTAGATCAGTGTCAATCAATGATCAATGGTCAATGATTTGTGACCATCACAATCATTTAGAATGCTCTTGCAAATGAAGAGTATGCAGTGTGACTATTTAAAAACATGAGACTGATTTTCATGAGAAGTCAGTATCATTGAAATAAGTCACACTTTTTATTTTCTAAAACTCCTTTACCTAATTTTTTGGAAGTGAAAAGAAGTTTAAAAATCATTCAGTTAAGCCCTCACCTTATATGGATGCCCCAGAGAAGTTGTAAATTGCCCAGAGTCAGAAAGCAAAGCAGGAATAGCATTTCTCTCTGCTCCCTCCTCATCCAGTGCACTTTTGCTACAATTGCCTTTCAACTTTTGTTTCAGAAGCCCAGATTATACTGCCATAATGTATATAACACATTAATGAATTTATTCTATCTTTTTAGTCTTTTACTGGCTACACAGTTCTCTTACCACTATTCTTCAATGACTAAGCATTGGTAGTTGTTACTGCCATTGAGTGGATTCCAATTCCTAGCGACCCTGTGGACAGCAAAGCAGAACCCTGCCCGGTCTTTTGCGCCACCCTCTCACCTTCCAGTGCTATCTCAGACAAAGCTCCACTGCTATTCATAGGGTTTTCATGGCCAATTTTTTGGAAGCAGGTGGCCAGATCCTTCTTCTTAGTCTGTCTAGTCTGGAAGCTCCACTGAAACCTGTCCACCATGGGCAACCCTGCTGGTATTTGAAATACTGGTGGCATAGCTTTCAGCATCACAGCAACATGCAGCCCCGACAGTATGACAACCAACAGACGGATGGTGTGGTTCCCAGACCAGGAATCGAAACTGGGCCTTGGCAGTGAGAGCTTTGAATTTTAACCACAAGACCACCAGGGCTGGCTAGTGGGGGAAGAAGAGGCGAAAATATTTATATTTGGGATGGAGGAGGTGAAAATATCTATATTGTGGTAGCTTTTAAAATGGTTTCCTTAACCATTAAAGAAATATAAAAGAACTAGAAATGCAAACGTGCATGATTTTCTCAATCCATTACGTTTCCTTTACAAAAAGAAGGGAACATTTGTTGAGTGCCTTCCATGTGTCAGCTTCTGTGCCAGACACTTTACATATCTTATCTCATTTAATCCTCACCTACAAAGTAGGTATCATTACTCCCATTCTACTTATAAAGAAACAGAGACTCTTATAGATAAAGTAACTTTATCTAAGGTCTCACAGCGAATGACTTAAGCCAAAGGCTGTCTGACTGCAAAGCCCATGTTTTTTCTATACCACCATACTGCCTTCACAAAGTTCTCCATAAATTCTGTACTATACTGGAAAAACAGTCCACCAAGCCCTGCCACATGTCTCAAAAGAAATCCCCAGGTTACCCTGGTCACAGCTGATTTGAATAGAGAACAGTGCCTAAGTCAAAGAAATCATATATTGGCTAGACATGAGCAAGGCATTCTAACTTGGCTTGGCATGAAACAATGCCCAAAAGAGATACTCCATATGGGATGGTGACAAATCAACCCAACTGCATTCTCGCTCTCCTGGGAAGTATACATCTGGGATGCAAACGGAGAGGCTAACTCCCTCTACCTCAGATTGTGTCTAGAACAGTGCTGTGTAACACCTTCTGATTTCCCATGAGACCTGATGTACATCCCAAGCTTACAAGTCCAGTATACCTAAAAGACAATGTCCTGTCCTACCTCATTATCCCCTTGTAAGTTTGAAATAAAGCACTACTGTTAAAGGGAACCTAGACACGTCTTCTCTTCCTTGCAACTCTAAAGCAGTGATCGCCAAACTTTTTGTAAGTGTGAATCCCTATTAACAAAGAAGAGAAGGGAGGTAAGGACTTAGAGCACACATTCCCAAAATATGCATATTTAAATACACGTGGTACTATATTACTTTAATATTATATTATAAAAGATCACACAAAATAAAAATTTTAAAGGATTACATAAAAACACTATTTTAAAATAATTCTATTTTCTTTACTAACAGTACAATGAACTTTTTTTATAACAGCTTTATTGAGATATAATTCACATACCAAACAATTTACCCTTTTAAAGTGGTTTTAATATAATCCAGAGAGTTATGTAACCACCACCACCATCTAATTCCAGAACATTTCATCATCCCAAAAAGAAACCCTGTACCTATTGGCAGCCACTCCCTATTTCCTCCTACTCTTATTCCCTGGCAACCACTAATCTACTTTCTGTCTCTATGGATTTGCCTATTGAACATTTCATAAAAATGAAATCATACAACGTGTAGCCTTTTGTGGCTGGCTTCTTTCACTTAGCATAATTTTGCTTTCAAATTGTAGCGGTCCATCTTCCTGTTCTATACACTTAGTTTCTAAACGTCTTGAAAATCACAATGGCTTTATATTCTTACTGATAAATATGTTAAAGCACAATATACATTTAAGACAATGTTCACCATTAACAATAATAGAAATCCATATTTCAAAAGATTTACATAATAATTTCTAATTTTTGACAGACTTATGCTGAGGCATTAGCTCTACCATTTTCTTATGGTTTGCTTTTATTTACGTTATTAATATTATCTTCAATACGAAACTTGTGAGGGCTGGTTTAGTTAATCTAGATACCAAGAAATGTAAATCCACTTAGCAAAGAATTAGGAAAAAATACTTCATGATACATAAAAAGTGATTGAACGAGTAACTGAATTTATATGTTCCTTTTTACGTATAAAATATTGCATTTAAACAAATAAAGGAGAAAATAAATACAAACAGAAGTAACTGAATTTATATGTTCCTTTTTACGTATAAAATATTGCACTTAAACAAATAAAGGAGAAAATAAATGCAAACAGAAGTAAGTAGATTTTCTGCCTGCACCCCATGGATGGTTTTGCAGCCCTCTTAAGTGTGCACTCACTCATTTAGAAACCACTGTCCTAAAGAACAATCTACTGCACATCAGCCCTCCCTCTTCAGATTCTGGAGTCAGGCTGCCCAAAATCAAATACTGACCCTTCCACTTACGAAGGTAAGATTAGCTTCGTTACCTTGGGTGTGATATCTAACATTTCTGTGACTCAACTTCCTTATCTAAAAACAGGCATAAGCATATCCTCATAGGTTTGTTGCAAGGCCAAAATGAGTTATTATATATATATAGACCACTTAGAACAGTACCTGACAAATAGGAAATGCTCAAAAAATGGTAGCTAGTATTGTTGTAATTATTATTCTCATACAATGTTTTTGGCCACAGCAAACTTATATCCAGTAAAAAGAATGCATACATGGTTGGGCCACCTTGTTTACCAGGGTTTCTTAATCTTTCCACCAAGAAGCTACTGAATTAAAAAAGAAGGCACACAGCTCCCTCCTTTCACCATCATTACTTTGTCAGGCGTCGGTGGCTCCTTTTCTTAGAGCTCCCAAATAAGACAATACTTTGATAATAAAATGCTTCTTAAGAATAAACACATGTTAATATATAATTTAGATTAAATGATCATAATATGTGGAGATTTCATCTCCAGTGGATAAGGAAATTTCTATCAAGTGGTATATTTCTGTGCCTCATCTTCAGAGGCCAGAGTTATAGCATTACAGCAAAGCACAGCACATTTATGGACAATTGCCAGGGGTCACTGGTATAATACGTCAATTACTTCCCAAGTTGACACTATACTCTTTGAAGGGAGGAATTTTGTCCCATTTATTCTGAATATCTCTGTATCCTTTCAGTACCTAATGTAGCATTAGACACCACAGGCACTAAACTAACATTCATTGAGCAAGCTTATTATATCTGCATTAAATTCATTCCAGGCCAAAATTCTTGCCATACTCTCTATAGTACAGAACTTTGAAGCTTCAATGTCTTCAATCACCCCTCAGCTGGAAAAAAGTCCCAAACTGTGCTTGAAGGAAAATTTGGCCTATGTTCTCCTTCAGCCCAATTCTGTTTAGAAGAAAGACTGTATTTATCACAGTTTGCATACACTTATTTGCATGATTATTCGGTCAATGTATACTTCACTCAACTGACTCCATGATAATAGAGACAATGCTGGTTTTTCTTTCCATTGTATCCCTAAAACCTAGCATAGATCCGCATGAGCTAGGCGCTCAATAAATACTTGTTGAACGAAAGATCTCCTGTTCAGGCATGTATCTTTGTTAAAGCTTTTTATCTTTATGACCACCTCAAATCTTCCTCCAGAGTAAAGCAACTAAGTCTGCCCTTGACCAGCAGCAGTATAACCCCAAACTCACTGATGTTTAATATTTCTCAGAAGTTAAGAGAAACATAGTATTAATTCATCCATTCATCCAGTACATATCTGAACTCCTTCTACTATGTATCAAGCACCCTTCTAGATGCTGGTCTCTGCCCTCACAGTACTTGCATTTTATGGGGGCAGGTGGAGGAGACAATAAACAATAAATAATAAGTACTGCAGAAAAAAACTAAAAGGGTTTAGGGAGCCAGGGAATGCTGGGATGCAGGAGATGAATGAGGTTTGCTATTTCATAGAAAGTAGATAGAAAAGGCCAGGGCCAGTCCCATGGCTTAGCTGTTAAGTGCGTGAGCTCTGCTGCTGGCAGCCGGGGTTTGGATCCCGGGCGCGTGCCGCTTGTCAGGCCATGCTGCGAAGGCATCCCACATAAAGTGGAGGAAGATGGGCACGGATGTTAGCCCAGGGCCAGTCTTCCTCAGCAAAAAGCGGAGGATTGGCATGGATGTTAGCTCAGGGCTGATCTTCCTCACAAAAAAAAAAAAAAAGGAATTCAGGTGATATTCCTTCCACTACTTAGTTCTCTGCCTCATACTGCATATAAAACACCTGGGATGGGAATTGACATAGCTTGACTGTCAAATCAATCAGGAAATCATTCTACTATTCTAATGTGGGAACATTTCCCATTCCCCATTTTCTCTAACAATCATCTCATGTTTTAAGACCAGCTCAAAAGATACCTCCTCCATGAAGTTTTCCCTACTTTCCCAGCTGCTCACTTCTCCGTAATAGCACAGCAATGTGCTCCTCTCTCCATAAGCACACCTACCAGACACATCCTAAGGCTTTTCTTTACCTGCCTGCCTCCCAACTAAACCATAAGCTCTTCTAGGGCAACAACTAGACCATATCCATCTATATTTGTATCCCCAGAACCTAATAAGTGCCCGGTGCCTAGCTGGCGTTCAATAAACGGAGAAAGAGCCATCTCTAAGTTATGCGAAAAATGTCAAATTTTAATTTGTACTTAGGTTTTTACCTAAGACTCTAGAAAACGCCTGCATGAGTTAGGTTAAAGCAAGAAATAGGGCCAGAAGGCTGGTAGATGGAGAAATCAATCTTCCCTTGAGGACTTTTTCAAGTATATGCTGAGAAGTGCCAATAGATGGTTTCCAGGCAATCCTGTTCAGAAGCAGGGGTAAAAACAAGACTTCTTGTGATCTCTCACAACCCTAAGATCCCAGGACTCCCTTCGTCAGTGAGGTATCACTTTGGGGAGCCCAGGTATCCCAGACGAGGCTCTCACCTTCCCGTTGGTGGGAGGCTCCTGGATGTAGATGTTGCTCATGCTGGTCAGTCCTCAAGACTCTGCTCTCAATTGGGGATGAGAGCGGACGGCCGATCACTAAAGCTGTCCACCTATTAGTACAGGCTTCCTTAAGTCGGGTGGTCGCGGAAAGCTCCAGTCTGTCAATATCCCGCAAGACAGCGACGCCAAACGCTTTTTCCCTAAGCTAGCTCCTCACGGGCGCCGCCATGTTGCTCCCGGACCCGAGCACCGCTAACCCTGAGAAGGGGGATTCTGATAGCCTCCAAGAAAGGAGAAAAGATTATTAAGCCGCTGTAGATTAATTTAATTTCTATTACAATTTTAAAAAGAACGATCCGTTAAGTCTTGGTGTTGTTTACTTCACTACATGCGTGTGCAGGTCTCATTCACCTCCCGAAGCTGGCAGTAATGGTTCGGACCGTGAGTGATCTGCAATATGCGTCCCCCGGAAGCTGCATCAGTGGTTACTTGGTTCCGCTATCGCCAGAGAATTATAGGGGCCCCCCCGAACTGTCATCTAGGAGCCGCGGCGCGGGTGGGAGGAAGAGGCCGCCCTAGCTGTGCGTTGTCGTCGCGGCCGGCGGGAAGCGAGCGCGCTCTCGAAATCCTAGGGCTCCTGCGACCCCTTTTACAGCGCCATGGCAGTCCCAGGTGACGACCAACGGCAGGCCCCGGGGTCTGGGCGAGGAAGGGAGAGGGCAGGGTAGGATGGGGCGCGCTGGAACAGGGAGTGGCGCCCATGGGGATTTAAGCGGAGGCGTTAAAATTAACAGGTTCGTGTGGTTTACATGAAAAAGTTTACACTCCAGAAATAAACTCGGAAGGAAAGAAAGAAACGATCTCCCCTGCGCCAGCCAAGCTCCAGTTGCACTGGATGGCTTACGGGGCCGGTGCGTCGTGGCGGAGGGAGGGTGGCATGGGGAGGAGAGGGGGACGGTAACCGTAGGCCCAGGGGCCGGTGGCTGAGAAAGACCGGCCCCAGCGGCCAGAGGCATTGTGTGTAGTGCAAGTCGCAGGGACGAGATGGGCGCCTGGGGTTCTTCTCTCTCTTCTTGTTGCATTCAGTTGCTGTGTGGCCGTGGGCCGGTCGCTTTGCCCTCCTTGGCCTCAGTGTCTGCATCTGTAAACGGAGATTTGTTGATTTATGTCTCTGGTTCCTTCCAGCTCTCAGATTCTGGGTCCAGTCGGTACTGACCTAAAAACAGTGAACCCTGCGAAATAAGTGCCTGAGAGATTTCCCGTCCACAGCAACCGGCTTACTGGGAAGTTCTAGTAGGGGAGGGCATCTCCTTAAGCCAGCTTTGCCGCGATGTGTTCTGCAGAACACTGGTTGCAGGAGATAGTTTGAGAAATATACACCCCCCTCATTTACTGCCCCCCCCCCACACACACACAACTTGGAGATTCGCAATGCACTTTGGTATAGAAAAGACTGAGAAGTGCTATGGTTAGAAGCCCTAATCTTGTTTTAACCTGCCCTTCCCGGTATTATTTGAGCATGTTTGTTCTGTGGCAGCCTTTTCTGAACCGTATTTTACAGGTAGCTGTTATGGGAGGGTTGTGCTTTTCTACCAACTGCAGTTTGGGGAGGAGCACGGGGGTGGGGGGGAATTGTGAGAGAGGAAAGACACACTCATTCATACACATAACAATCTGTGTTAAGTGCCTACTGTGTGCTAGGCATTGGGAATACAGTGGTGAGCAAGACACTTGCTCTTCACAGAGAATTTACAATTTAGCTGTAAGGAGAAAGTACTAGAAAGTCAGACAAATGTATGGTAGGGAAAATACAAAGCTTTCGGGAGCACATAGTAAGAGCATCTAACAGGAGACAGGGAGTGCACAGAAGGACTTTCCAAAGGATGTGGCATTTAGGATGAGACTTGAAGAATTGCAGGAGGGGTGGAGTGGTGGGAGGGGAAGTTGCAGCCAGAGGGACTAGATACATAAAGGAAGAGGAAATGTGTGAGAAGAGGAAATGAAGATGTTCCTATGCATGGAACTCAGAGTACAAATGGGAGAGAAGTGAGACATTAACTAGAGAGATGATAACAGTAGCTAATATTTACTAAACATTTACTGTGTCAGATCTGTCAGATACTGTGTCATGCATTGTATTTCATCTAGTTTAATATGCACACCCACACTGTGAGATAGATATTAATATTTCCATCTTACAGTGAGGATACTGAGCCTCAGAGAAATCAAGTAACTTGCCTATTGATACAGCTAGTAAGTAACAGATTAGTCTGGCTCCTCTAGACCCCACGTGCTTATCCATTTTCCCCTGTTATAGTGTCATTTACAAGGTAGTTTCCAGCTCTTAATGGACCTTGTAAGCCATAACAAAGAGCTTGGTCATTTTCCTAAGGACCAGGGGAAGTCATTTAAGGTTTTTAAACAGATTCACATTTTGGAAAGATCATTCTGGCTGCACAGTAGATTGGAGGGGAGCTAGTTTGGATGCACAGTCACCAGTTAGGAGTAATTCTGGTAAGTTACAATGATACCTCAGGTACAGTCTTTGGAAGAAAGAGAGAAGCAGATAGATTGGAGATATATTTTTGGTGGTAGAATCACTGGGAATCAGTGGTTGAGTCAATGTAGGTGAGTACTAGAGGAATGAGGTATTACCTGGGTTTCATTGTTAGGCAATTAGGTGGGGCTATTTACTAATATAGGCAACACCTGAGAAAGAGCAGATTTAGGGATGATGATGATTTCAGTTTGTGCCTTGTGTTGAGGTATAGTCAGACATACGAATGGAAATATCTAATAGACAATAAGGGATAAAATTTGTAGCTTAGGAAAGAAGCCCGAGTCAAAGAACAATTTGGTGTCATCCACACATATAATAGGAGTTAAGTCCATGGGAGTGGATGCCTTTGCTCAGGTAAAGTGTGTAAAGGGTGAAGGGAAGGTCTGTGGCTGAAGCCTGGAGAATATCAACATGGAAACGGCCAGCAGGGAAAGGCCAGTCTGCACAGTAGATTGCCAGATCAGCCCTGGTGATCTTTGCCTCACACAGCTGCGTCCGAAGTTGACCTGCTGTCACTGTTGGTTTCATGACTTGAGCATTTTGAGCACCTACATGGTATAGGCACTTTCGGGGACACAATGTCACGGTCTGTGCCCTCATAAAACTTGTCTACTAATGAAAATGTGCTGCTTAAGAAAAAGGACAAAAGTGATTTTTTTTAAGTCCTTATTGAAATTCCCTTAAGCTTAGACCAGTGTTATAGTTAACTTTCTTTCCATTCAAAATAATGCTTCAAAGTATAATAATATTAAATTGTGCCATTAAGCTAGATGGCAAGACATAGATAAACTGTTTAAACCCAGCAAAAATTGAGATAGTAGGTATGACAGCACTGTAAAATTACAATGCGAGTGCCATTAGAAAATATAGATACGGAAAATGTCAAGACAATTTCTTGAATGATCGATCCAGACAGTGTATTAAAGGAAAATGGGGCTCCATCAGAAACATTTTGAGATAATCATCAAAAAGGACAAGTATTATGTTATGCTCTTTTATTTTTAGGTATAATGCTCATATGGATTCATCATGGCATTTCGTAGGTGGTCCTGCTGGTGATTATTAAAAGGAACAACTGTAAAGTAATGAGGCTGCTTTCCACAAATGGGAATCAGCCTTGTCTGTTTTATGGTCACCTACTTCAGCTGTTTTTGCACAGAATTGTGTGTCAGCTTGCACCATTATGTAGGTAACACAACGAAATGTGTGTTCTCTTAGAGAAATCAGAGACTCTTAGTGTTATTAAAGAAATGACGTCTAAACACAGATTTCAGCGAACTTTAGTTTCCTTTAAATACTGCTTTTCCCATTCACAACTGTTGAAATTAGTTCTGACATTCATGTTAATGATTCACCATTCCCCATCAAGAGTTGACCTGGCACAGGTGGCAATGGATGTTACTGATGGCGCAAAAACTGTTTTTCTCTCCTTCAGTGAAATCTATATAGCCAAGAAAGGGAATTTTCTACAGCCAAATTAACATTGCATCTGACATATCAAAGTGAGTCATATTCTTAAAACACATTACTACAGCATCTTAGTAATCGAAGAATTCTAAATTACACTACATCCATTTTACTCCTAAACTATACTATACATAATTTCTTTTCTCTCTAGTCTATGCTGTACGTTGCTGCTGAAATAATTTTCCTAAATCATGTTTCTGATTCCTGAGAGGCAGGAACTTAGTTCTTGACCCATATCTGTGAATTTTGTATTTCTCTTCAACCGGCATAACCTTTCTGAGACTCAGTTTCCTTGTCTCTGTAGTGAAGGAGTTGATGACTTAGCTTTCTTTCACTTCTAACCTTCACTTCTAAGCTCCACATCTCTGCAAGAATGAAGTGCACCCTCCTAGGCATGGCCTCATCGCTCTTGCTACCCTTTCCTCCTGCCACTTTTCTCGTGCATTCTACAATCTTTTGAATTGGCCAGCTATGCCCAGAACCTGTCCTGTGCTTTTCTACCTACGCTCTTTTGTTATCACTGTCCCTCCTCTACTGTTCGTATCCGACTGTGGGAAGCTTTCCTGATCTCTTAGCTGAAAGTCTTGCCTGCCAGTTCTTCCTGCTTATTAACAGGGCCATGTGTCTTTTATACAGGCACATTCGAGCATGTTTCACAGCTGTGGGTGCATATACTAGATAACCTAGTATATTGTAGTTTCCTTTAGTGTAGGAACTTTAATTTATTCATCTTTATGGCTTCTCTAACATCCATTTCAGAGTTATGCCCATAATCAGTAAGTAATATTAAGAAGCTTGATCGCTAGAATAGCTGCTGAGCAGAATCTGGTACTAAAGTAAACAGACTAAACTAGATAGCCATCTTGATTCTGTTTATTAGATAATAAAATTAAACTTATCCATGTCTCTTCTTATTTTAAACTGGTGACACCTATAGTTTTTTTCTTCACAAGTTATTTGTATTTAGTGAGGCAAGTGGACGAAAGCATTTTATACATTTACTAAAATGTTAACTCTTTTATGTCAGTAGTTTAAGATAAACAACTCTTTGATTCATTTTTATCTCACCTTTTGAGGGTCGAATGATTATGAAGGCATTTTTAACTGAAGGTGAGGACAGCTTCTCTTTCAAAACATTTGCATCAAGGAACTCAGTTAACCTGTTTTTGTAATTCCCAAAGAATTATTAATTTCTGCTGTTCTTTTTACTTTGCCTTCAGTACAATATTTGGGGATCCCAAAAAAAGGATTATATCTATCAATTCTTAATATAAAGCAGTAGAAAAGTTTAACTACTTGGAGTTTTACTTTGCATTCAACTTTAGCAGAACACATACATGTTATATAGATATTAGCACCTATGTGGTGTAAAATCTGGCCACAGTTTGAATTTTAAAAGCAGAAAAAAATTGAAGTTATCTTTAAAGATCCCCAAGTTATCATAACTAGAACTATAATGGAGTAACCAAATGTAAAACTTAGTGTTACAAAACAGAAAAGGAATCTAATCTAATTGAATCAAATCAAATTAAAAATGAAAAGAATGGACAGAGGTGATTGCAATTAGCAATTTTACTAGTAATTAGCAAATTACTTAATACAAAGAAAACTTCGTTACTTAAGCTGTTTGCTTTTAAATTTAAATGATTGTGGAAAATATTTTAATATAAAGAAAACTTGAACACCCTTCCTCAAAAATCTAAAATAGACAATAAGAGAGAAATATTAAGATCCAAGCATCACTGTTACAGTTCCCAGTGACTAAATTGTTGACTTTGGAAACAAAGGTGATGTGAAACTTCAAGAAAATAAATTTAGGTCAGTATGATGGCTTGCCACACCTCTGAGGGCCTCTGAACAACCTGAGGCAACTGTCAGGGACACTCCATCCCTTTCTCTTACATTTTCTGATTCTTTTTATCTTGGTTCCTGCTTTGTGGTCTTCTCTAACCTCTTTTCTCTTCCTTCTTTGCCTGACTGTTGCTTTTTTTCCTTTTATGCTAATTACTTTACTAAGATATAATCTACATATATTAAAATGCACAAATCACAAAGGTACAGCTTGAATAATTTTATATCTCCACCTATCACTGGGATCAAGATTTTGAATATTTCCATCACTCCAGAAATTTCCCTCGTGCCTCTGTCATTTCCCCCTTTCCTTGTCCAACAACCATTATTTTGATTTCTATTATCCTTCTTTTATTCCTTTTCTTCTAGTGCCCGTCATGCCTTATGTGGGCCAGTGATACTGCAGACACTATCTAGTTTCACAGGTGGCAGCTGGGAGCTATAGAAGTTACTGATCCCAGCTGCTGAAGTACTGTTTTTTGTTTATTGTGGTAACATTGGTTTATAGCATTGTATAAATTTCAGGTGTACATCATTATACTTCTGCATGGATTATGTCATGTTCTCATGTTCCCCACCCAAATACTAATTACAGTCCATCACCACACACAAGTGCCTAATTATCCCTTTTGCCTCCTCCCTCCTCCCTTCCCCTCTGGTGACCACCAATCCAATCTCTGTCTCTGTGTGTTTGTTTATTGTTGTTATTATCTACTACTTAATGAGTGAGATCATACGGTATTTGACCTTCTCCCTCTGACTTATTTCACTTTGCGTAATACCATCAATGTCCATCCATGTGGTCACAAATGGCTGAATTTCATCGTTTCTTATGGCTGAGTAGTATTTCATTGTGTATATACACCACATCTTCTTTATCCATTCCTTCCTTGATGGACACTTAGGTTGCTTCCAAGTCTTGGCTGTTGTGAATAACGCTGCAGTGAACAGAGGGGTGCATGTGTCTTTATGCATTGGTGTTGTGACATTCTTTAGATAAATACCCAGCAGTGGAATAGCAGGATCGTATGGTAGTTCTATCCTTAATTTTTTGAGGAATCACCATACTGTTTTCCGTAATGGCTGCACCAGTTTGCACTCCCACCAGCAGTGTATGAGAGTTCCCTTCTCTCCACATCCTCCAACACTTGTTCTTTCCTGTCTTGTTAATTACAGCCATTCTGACAGGTGCAAGGTGATATCTCATTGTAGTTTCAACATCATTCCCTGATAGTTAATGATGTTGAACATCTTTTCATGTGCCTGTTGGCCATATCTTCTATGGAGAAACGTCTGTTCAGGTCTTTTGCCCATTTTTTAATTGGGTTGGTAGTTTTTTTGTTGTTGAGATGCATGAGTTCTTTATATATTTTGGAGATTAAGCCCTTATCAGATGTATGGTTTGCAAATATCTTCTCCCAATTGTTAGGTTGTCTTTTCATTTTGTTGATGGTTTCCTTTGCTGTGCAGAAGCTTTTTAGTTTGATGTAATCCCATTTGTTTATTTTTTCTATTGTTTCTCTTGCCCGGTCAGACATGGTGCTTGAAAATATGTTGCTAAGACCGATGTCGAAGAGCGTACTGCCTATGTTTTCTTCTAGAAGTTTCATAGTTTCAGGTCTTACATTCAAGTCTTTAATCCATTTAGAGTTACTTTTGTGTATGGTGTAAGGTAAGGGTCTACTTTCATTTTTTTGCATGTGGCTATCCAGTTTTCCCAACACCATTTGTTGAAGAGACTTTCTTTTCTCCATTGTATGTTCTGGGCTCCTTTGTCAAAGATTAGCTGTCCATAGATGTGTGGGTTTATTTCTGGGCTTTCGATTCTATTCCATTGATCTGTGTGTCTGTTTTTGCGTCAGTACCACGCTGTTTTGGTTACTATTAGCTCTGTAGTATATTTTGAAATCAGGGAGTGTGATACCTCCAGGTTTGTTCTTTTTTCTCAGGATTCCTTTAGCTATTCGGGGTCTTTTGTTGTTCCATATAAATTTTAGGATTCTTTGTTCTATTTCTGTGAAAAATGTTGTTGGAACTTTGATAATGATTGCATTGAATCTATAGATGGCTTTAGGAAGTATGGACATCTTAACTATGTTAATTCTTCCATTCCAAGAGCACGGAATATCTTTCCATTTCTTTGTGTCTTCTACAATTGCTTTCAGCAATGTTTTATAGTTTTCGGTGTACAGATCTTTCACCTCTTTGGTTAAGTTTATTCCTAGGTATTTTATTCTTTTTGTTGCAATTGTAAATGGGATTGTATTCTTAATTTCTCTTTCTGCTACTTTGTTGTTAGTCTATAGAAATGCAACTGATTTTCGTATATTGATTTTGTATCCTGCAACTGTACTGTATTCGTTTATTACTTCTAAATGTTTTTTGGTGGATTCTGTAGGGTTTTCTATATATAAAATCATGTCATCTGCAAATAGTGACAGTTTCACTTCTTCCTTTCCAATTTGGATCCCTTTTATTTCTTTTTCTTGCCTGATTGTTCTGGCTAGGACTTCCAATACTATGTTAAAATAGGAGTGGTGAGAGTGGACATCCTTGTCTGGTTCCTGTTCTTAGAGGGATAGCTTTCAGTTTTTCAGCATTGAGGATGATATTAGCTGTGGGGTTGTCATATATGGCCTTTATTATGTTGAGGTACTTTCCTTCTATACCCATTTTATTCAGAGTTTTTTCATAAATGGGTGCTGTATCTTGTCAAATGCTTTCTCTGCATCTATTGAGATGATCATGTGATTCTTATTCTTCATTTTATTAATGTGGTGTATCATGTTGATTGATTTGCGAATGTTAAACCATCCCTGCATACCTGGAATAAATCCCACCTGATCATGGTGTATAATCTTTTTAATGTATTGTTGTATGCAATTTGCTAGTATTTTGTTGAGGATTTGTGCATCGATGTTCATCAGTGATATTGGCCTGTAATTTTCTTTTTTTGTGTTGTCTTTGTCTGGTGTTGGTATCAGGGTAATGTTGGCTTCGTAGAATGAGTTAGGGAGCTTCCCCGCTTCCTCAATTTTTTGGAAGAGTTTGAGAAGGATAGATATTAAGTCTTTGAATGTTTGGTAGAATTCACCAGGGAAGCTGTCTGGCCCTGGACTTTTATTTTGGGAGAGGTTTTTGATTACAGTTTCGATCTCCTTACTGGTGATTGGTCTATTCAAATTCTCTATTTCTTCTTGATCCAGTTTTGGAAGGTTGTATGATTCTAAGAATTTATCCATTTCTTCCAGATTGTCCAGTTGGTTGCCATATAGCTGTTCATAGTATTCTCTTATAATCTTTCGTATTTCTGAGGTGTCTCCTCTTTCATTTCTGATTTTACTTATTTCAGCCTTCTCTCTTTTTTTCTTGGTGAGTCTAGCTAAAGGTTTGTCAATTTTGTTTATCTTTTCAAAGAACCAACTGTTGCTTTTATTAATTTTTTCTATTGTTTTCTTAGTCTCTATTTCATTTATTTCTGCTCTGATTTTTATTATTTCCCTTCTTCTACTGATTTTTTTGGCTTTGTTCTTCTTTTTCCAGTTCCTTTAGGTGCATTGTTAGATTGTTTATTTTTGAGATTTTTCTTGTTTGTTGAGATGGGCCTGCATTGCTATAAACTTCCCTCTTCGAACCGCTTTTGCTGTATCCCACAAATTCTGGCATGTCGTATTTTCATTTTTATTTGTCTCCAAGTATTTTTTGATTTCTCCTTTGATTTCTTCATTGACCCAATCGTTGCTCAGTAGCATTTTGTTTAACCTCCATGTATTTGTGGCTTTTCTGATTTTCTTCCCATAGTTGATTTCTAGTTACATACCGTTATGGTCAGAAAAGATGCTTGGTATTATTTCATTCTTCTTAAATTTATGGAGACTTGTTTTGTGGCCTAATTTGTGACCAATCCTGGAGAATGTTCCATGTGCATTTGAAAAGAATGTGTATTCTTCGGTTTTTGGATGGAATGTTCTGTATATATCTGCTATGTCCATCTGTTCTAGTCTGTCATTTAAGGCCAGTGTTTCCTTACTGATCTTCTGTTTGGATGATCTATCTGTTGGTGTAAGTGGAGTGTTCAAGTCCCCTACTATTATTGTGTTACTGTCTGTTTCTCTTTTTATGTCTATTAATAATTGCTTTATATATTTAGGTGCTCCTGCGTTGGGTGCATAGATATTTACAAGTGTTATATCCTCTTGTTGGATTGTTCCCTTGCTCATTATTTAGTGCCCTTCTTTGTCTCTTGTTTCAGTTTTGTTTTGAAATCTATTTTGTCTGATACAAGTATTGCTACCCCAACTTTCTTTTCATTGCCATTCGCATCTAGTGTCTTTTTCCATCCCTTCACTTTCAGTTTGCGAGTGTCTTTAGGTTTGAAGTGTGTCTCTTGTATGCAGCATATATATGGGTCTTGTCGTTTTATCCAATCAGCCACTCAGTGCCTTTTAATTGGAGCATTTAGTCCATTGACCTTTAAAGTAGCTATTAATAAATATGTACTTACTGCCATTTTTTAACTTTTTTTCCTTGGTGTTTTAGTAGTTCTTCTCTGTTCCTTTCTTCTCTTTCTTCCCTTGTGGTTTGATGGCTTTCTTTAGTATTATGTTTGGGTTCCTTTCTCTTAGTTTTTTGTGTATTTATTATGGGTTTCTGGTTTTTGATTACCATGGGGTCCATATGCAGTAACCTATGTATATAGGAATCTATATTAAGTTGATGGTCTCTTTAGTTTGACCTCTCTCTGAAAGCTTTACTCTTAACTCCCCTCCTCCCACATTTTATGTTTTTGATATCATATCTAACCTCTTTTTTGTGCATTTGTATCCATTACCCTCTTATCATGGAAATAGATAATTTTTCCTATTTGTGGTCTTCTCTTTTCCTCTTAAATACATCCATTTAGCATTTCTTGTAGTACTGGTTTCTTGGTGACAAACTCCTTTCATTTTTGCTTGTCTGGGAAACTTTTTATCTCTCTTTCCATTTTGAATGATAACCTTGCTGGGTAGAGTATTCTTGGCTGTAGGTTTTTTCCTTTTAGCACTTTAAATATATCGTGCACTTTCTTCTAGCCTGTATGGTTTCTGCTGAGAAGTTAGCTGATAGCCTATGGGAGTTTCCTTTGTATGTAACTTGTCTTTCTCTTGCAGCTTTTAAGATACTCTCTTTATCTTTAATTCTGGACATTTTAATTATGATGTGTCTTGGTGTGGGCTTCTTTGGGTTTATCTTGTTTGGTGCTCTCTGTGCTTCCTGTACCTGTATGTCTGTTTTCTTCCTTAGGTTAGGGAAGTTTTCAACTATTATTTCTTCAAATAGATTCTCTGCCCCTTTGTCTCTCTCTTCTCTTTCTGGGACACCTATAACACAGATGTTAGTGCACTTGATGTTGTCCTAGAGGTCCCTTAGACTGTCCTCACTCTTTTTAATTCTTTTCTCTTTTACCTGTTCAGCTTGGGTAATTTCTTCTAGTCTTTTGTCCAGCTCACAGATCCGTTCTTCTGTATCCTTTACTCTGCTTTTGTGTCCCTGTAGTGAATTTTTCATTTCCAGTATTGAATTCTTCATTTCTGATTGGTTCTTTTATATATCTTCCATTGCTTTGTTGACGTTCTCACTGAGTTCATCCATTCTTCTCCCAAGATCAGTGAGCATCCTTAACACACTTTGTTTGAACTCTTTGTCGAGTAGGTTGCTCATTTCTGTTTCGTTTAGTTCCTTTTCTGGGGTTTTGTCGTGTACCCTTACTTGGAACATATTCCTTTGCCTCCTCATTTTGCCTCTTTCCCTGTGCTTGTGTCTACATATTAGGTAGGTCAGCTATGTCTCCTGCTCTTGGAGAGGTGACCTTATATAAGTGATGCCTTATGAGGCCCCGCAGTGTGCTTCCCTCAGTTCTGAATGTTTCACGAGTGACCCCTATGTGGGCTACGTGTGTCCTTCTGTTGTGGCGTGGTTGCTCTTCCTGTAGGCGCCCAGGGAGGCCGAGTTATGCCCCTGGCCAGCTGTTGTAATGCTCAGCTGCTTGTAAAGAGCCTCTCAGTCTCTTTATCAGGTGTGAGGAGCCCCATCACAGTTGGCTGCAAGTTCTGATAGCACATTTGTGTTGCAGTATTTCTATTAAGTGAGTAGGCCCCCAGTGTGGCAGGTTGTTAAGCTCAGGGGCTTACAATTGCTATAAGCCTCCAGGCTTGAAGTGTCTTGTCAGCTCTCTGAGGATTGCAGCTGGGTGGGCCTGGCCTCTGGCACGGGAGCACCCAATTGTTTCAAGCTTTGGAAGGTGGGGCTAGCCCCTACGTGTCTGTTTGAGTAGCACAAGTCTTGTGCAGCTGACAAGCCCCGCCGCCCTCAGGTCCACACACACAGTCAACACAGTCCTGCCCGTTGTGCACCCTGACCTCCTGAATTGGACCCAGTCTCTCCAAGGCAGGATCCCCACACACTCCTCCACCGCCCCACACTCTCCACCTGCTCCTCGCGCATGCCCTGCCCCACAGAGGTGGACCCACTCACCAGGCTGTGGAGAATCCAGGCAGCTCACTTAGCAGGCCCACAAGTTGCCTAAGGGCTTGTCATTGGGGTCAGTCCTTAGGGTGGGCTGCCTGCCCTGGCTGAGCTGGATTAAATCGGTGCTCTAGGGTGTGGGGCAGACCCTGGGCTAGCAGTCCCCAGGGAGAACTCCAGTGGCATCTGCCAGCATCTGTGTCAGCACGTCCACACTGGGCCACAACAATGGCTGCCGCCAATGTCCCAGTCCCTGGAAAGGTCTCACCTCTCACTGAGAGGCACTCAGAGCCTATCAGGTGAGTCTCTTTTCACCAAAGCACTGTGCATCTTTCTTTCTGGTGATTTTAGGTTGCTTTCTGAAGTGGGTGAGTTTGTTCCTGGGCCCTTTAGGAGCCAGCTTTAATTTCTTTGTGAACCAGCTTTTCTGGGGATATTCCCCAATGTTTTAGTAGTAAGCAAAGTCAGATATTATACCACGCCTCTCGGTTGTGCTGGGTCCAAAAACTGCCTATAGCGGGGGCGCTCCCCAGCTCAGGTCCCCACTCCTCCACAGAAGGCTGCGTACCGTTGGGCTGGTCCCGGGCAGCCATGAAGCTCTGCAGCTTGTGAAGGTGGCACTTTTTCTCTCCACAAGGGAGTTTCTGCCTCTTCCCCCTCAATTAGGATTGTCATTTGTTGCAGGAGTTCCTCTTATCCAGTTTTCAGTTCTCTCTCAGGGGTAATTTTTCCACGAGTAGTTGTAAATTGGCTGTGTCCGTGGGAGGAGGTGAGTTCAGAGTCCACCTATGCTGCCATCTTCACTTCTCTCCTCTGAAGTTTTTCTTAAGTTTATAATCTCAAAACAACAAATACTTGTTGAGGACCTTCTAGCGGCTCTACAGCATGCTCAGCACTGAGTTGTGTGCAGAATTACCTGGCATAGTCTGGAATCCAGAGGAACTGACATTCTCTACTCCTTTAAGTTACTGGGAGGTAAAGGACCAGCCTGATTACCTGTGCCCTTCCCTACCACTCAAGTGGTTCAACAGAATTCTAGATTCAGAATAAGCCCTTGTTAATATTTAAGAGACACAGAAAATAAAGATCTCTAAAGTTTATTCCTAAAACCATCAGTTAATAAAATTTTATTTAAAATCTACAATGTAGCTTCTCTGAAAAATTTATGCCTTTTGTCAAAGAATGCTTGCATGACAGCCACTCTTCTTAGTGTTGGGGTTTGGTTTGTTTGAGGGAGGTTTTTTAGTTTGGTTTTTGAGAAGCCAACCCATTCACATTTCAAAGTATAAAGGTACCAAAAGGTGTCCAGTGATGTGTCTCTTGCCCTGTCTCCCCCTGGACTCAGTTCTTCTTTCTTCAGGTAACCATGTATATCCTTATAAAGATATTTCCTTTATGTCTCTATCAATAAATAAAATCTATATATAATCTGTATTATACAGATAAAATCTCCTTTCTTTTATACAAATGGCAACATACCATAAGCGCTGTTCTATACCTTGCTTTTTTCTCCTTATAATATATCTTAGAGGTTATCACATATCCTTAAGTAAAGACCATCTTCATTCTGTCATACCATTATTTATGTCTAAACTATTTCTGCTCTTTTACTATTGCAAACAATGCTGCAGTGAATAACTTTTGTACATAAGTTAGTATGCATTTGTGCAAGTAAATTGAGAGGATTAATTCCCAGAAGTGGAAGTGCTGGGTCAAAGGAGTATGTACGTTTATAGTTCTGATAGTTTGTCAGCTTGCTTTCCATAGAGATGGTTCTAATTTACACTCCTACTAGCAATGGATGGAGTATATTCCCCACACCTTCAGCCTTTTTGGTCTTTGCTTTTCTGGTAAGTGAAAATGGAATCCCAGTATAGGTTTTAGTGTACATTTCACTTATTATGAATAAGGCTGAGCATCTCTCCATATGTTTCAAAGTTGTTTTTATTTTCTGTTCAACTCCTTTGCCCACTTTTAATTTTTTTTTTTTTTTACTATTGGTTGTTGGTCTTTTTCTTAACGATTTGCTGCAGTAGGGATAATTGCCCTTTGTTGGTTCTATGATTTGCAAATATTTTTTCCCAAGTTTTCATGTGTCTTTTGAGTTTGCTTTGGGTGGTCTTTGCCATTCAGATTTTTTTATGTAGTCAAATATGTAAGTTTTTATTTAATGGCTTTTGGATTGTAGGTCATGTTTATAAAGGAACATTTGAGGGAGGCAGCCCCTGTTATTACTGTGAACAGCCTTAGCAAACTTGAAAGAGGAGTGGAATAAAGAACAGCATGGGAACCTAAGATGGGGAAGTGGATAACTTCTTGTCGGAGTAAGGGCCTCACGATATGGCCTTGCTATTCAGTTTGACTTGAACTTCTAGTACTATTGTATCAGCAGATTTCTTGTTCCAGACAACAGAAACTGACTAGTTAATTTAGGCAGAAAAGGAAAGATATCAGGGAGTTCACAGAGTGTAAGCAAAGGCCAGATAATAAGGCTCAGAAAATAGGGGAGACCAAAGGAGCCCGTGGCCAAGATCCTGCATAGGCCTGGACCTGGTTAGGGCTGTTGCCGCCAGTGGCCTCACTGCCGCTAGAAACTGAATCCTGACAGCAGAGTGAATTAACTGCCCCCACTTCATTGTGTCATTTTTCTCAGATTTATTATGTCAGTTAGGTCATATTCAAAGTCCCAAGTAGAAGCATTCAGTTGGCCAGACAGTCATGAAAATTATAGACAAATGAAGCTTGAAATCTTAATTTAACCAAAAGCTGGTGAGGAAATAGCTGATATGGAGTTACTTTATTTAGAGTTCTTGTTATATTTCCCTTTCATGTAAAAGTTACAACTTTGTTAAAGAAGATGACCTCTGAAAAAGTTGCATATTTTGTTCTTTCTAAAAATATGAGATACTTGAATGATGAGTTTTATCAGTCTTTAGTCATAAATGAGTTAATTTCTAATACATGCTGAGATGAGATCATTTCGGATCTGTCTGTCACATCATTTTTAGCTTGTTGTAGGAATGGTAATAGTGCATTTAGCACAGTTTTGTTGGGTATTATTCAGCATCTACAGTTTCTATGGAAACAGACTTAACATTGACCTGGATACTCTGAGCATTTTTTTCAACACGCAGTTATTTCATAATGAAAGAGCCTCATATTTTATTATTATTCCAATTTTATTTCACAGTTCTGCTACAATGCAGCATATGTGTTCCTACACTATGTAATAAAAAACACAAGATTTATGAGAAAAAATGAGATTGGGGCACAACACTCAAAGCTTCATCAGTGATACATAAAAAACAATAGAAACCTAATAAAAACAGGACAGTTTTGCACATGTTACGTAGTTAAAAGATACATAAATACTACAATAAATATGTCACTATATCTTTTAAAAGACCTGAAGTTTGCTGTGGGAGTGGAGTTCAGAAGAATTGCAGCTTGTGAGTTGTTCTGAAGTAATGGTGGGAAGATGATGATAAGAAATCAGATGAAAAGTTATAACACCAAATGTGGATGGTGGCTCACAACATACATGGTGAACTGAGGTCGCTAGAAATGTTTTGAGGTGTGTCCGTGTGTGTGTTTTGTATATTCCTACGAGACTCAGAGCAACTGGATGCAGTTTTCTGCATTCTCCTAGTGTTTTTCATGGACAAAAGTCACATTCTGCTCAAATTGTTCCCACTTATATCAGTTGCATTGGAACAAATTTATACAAGTATTATAGCAGAAATGACTGGATTTTTCCTAGAATAACTCAATAATGTATGTTTTAAAGCATAATTGGGATTAGGTAAAAAAATGACTAATGTTTTGACTTCATAAGATTAAAGAAATGGCTTGAGATGATCTTAGTTTTTAAATTAACACTGTTGTATATTTGCACTATGTATAAATTGGGATGGTATCTCCATTTGAAGGCTTTAGGAGTCAGATGCCTTTCATTAAAGAAATAGAGTAATACTGTATTGGCCCTCCGATTGGTTGATGGGAACCCTTATTGAAGGTTAAAATCAGTTTCAACTGTATATATGTACAATGGAATATTATTCAGCCATGAAAAGGAACAACATTCTGATATGTGCTACAATATGGATGAACCTTGAAAACATTACTCCAAGTAAAATAAGCCAGACACAAAAGGACAAATATTGTATGATTCCACTTTTATGAGATACCTAGATAGGTAAAATCATAGAGACAAAAAGTAGAATAGAGATTACCAGGGGCTAGAGGGAAGGGGGAATGGGTAGTTATTTTTTAATGGGTACAATTACTGTTTGGGATGATGAAGTTTTGGAAATAAATAGTAGTGATGGTTGTACAACATTGTGAAGGTACTTAATGTCCCTGAATTGTACACTTAAAGCTGGTTAAGATAGTAAATTTTATGGTATACATATTTTATCACAGTAAAAAATCAGTTTTAATTTATTTCATCTGATATTTATATCTTCAATATTACCTGGATGTACCAATAATTATACAGTGATACTGTAATATTTCTAAACATTGATCAGACTGACTAGGTGACTGGTTTGTTTTCTCTTGTCAAAATTTGACTACTAAATCGAGATGTTTCTTATAATACCTAGCAATTAAAGAGTTTTTCTGGAATTTCACCAATTCCTTTAAGAAAGTCAGAATTTTTGTTTCTTCTAAGGGAAAGCAGAAAAACATTTGTTAATCTGAATGTTCACATATGTATTTAATAAATTAACTATTTTACATTTGAGTAGCAGGCCAAAGTACCCTGGAATTTCTTCCTCACTGTTATAGACCCTGGAATGTTTAAGCTCTTGACTGTAATATTGAATTTCTGGTGAACTAGATAAAACTATGTTCTTGAAGTATTTGTCAAAGGAACTAATTTGAGCAAACTGGCTTTCCCAATGATTTCTAGTAATCATAATAATTGAGTAGTGTTACTAAGCTGGGTCAGAGATGAATTTTTTTTAAGAAAAAAATGCTACAACAAGTGGTTTTCTTAGCTTTATCATGTGATGAAATTTTTTGTGTTTTTACTTGTTTCTATGTCTCCTAAAGTGTTATTCAATTGTATTTCAGGTTGCAACAAGGACAGTGTCCGAGCAGGCTGTAAAAAATGTGGCTACCGTAAGTCCATTAAAAAATACCGTTTGTACAGTGAATCATTGCCTCTTTGGGTAATATGACTTAGCATCCTGATTTCAAGGCCCTGGGCATAGTCCTTTAGCCCTGTTATTTAGCTCAGATTTGCAGATGATTCAGAAATTCCTCTGTCAGCACTAAATATTCACTTTTCTTCCTTGCTATAAACTCAGTGACAGGTGGCTGTATATCTGATGACTAGCAAAGATGTCCTGAAGTACAAGTGGAGTAGAAGATTTAGGAGTCTGGAGAAAGTATATTCCAAAAAAAAAGTACATATGTGCTTATTCTTTTACTCCTTATTCTTCTAAATACTAGGTGGAGAGGGAAAAGCAATGAAAACTATTTATGAAGGGTTTTCCTATTTATTGAATTTATTCTTTATAAGAGTGAAATTGGTCCCAGAATTTCTGTTCACTGGCAAAAATTTGATTTAAACAATCATTAATCATCATTATGATTAATGGAATGGAATGAAAAAGTAAACTTTAGCATGTGCAATTATATACTCTAAATTTGTAATTATGCACTGTAAACAAATATCATTTCTATAGTTAAATGTAACAATTCCTAAAGCTTTGATAACAGCTATAACAGGAGCATTTGCTGTTTTCTAAATTGTTTGGAGACCATGCAAATGAGCCTGGATTATCGTTAATATTCCAATCCATAGAAGAGGGTTTTTTTGTTGATTTTTTTTTTTTTTTTTTTGCTGAGGAAGATTGGCCCTGAGCTAACATCTGTGCCCATCTTCCTCTGTTTTGTATGTGGGGTGCCACCAGAGCATGGCTTGATGAGCAGTGAATAGGTCAGCACCCGGGATCCAAACCTGCGAACCCTGGGCTGCTGAAGCGGAGTGCATGAACTTAACCACTCCACCACTGGGCTGGCCCTAGAAGAGTTATTTTTTAACAAAATAAAAGTGATTTTTTAAAAAAAGATTTTTGTGCAAGAACGTGATAAGAGAGCACTCGGGCATAAATCTCCATTAGAGGGCCTCAGAATAAAAGCATGCTGGAAGAACCACATCACACGCCTCCAAGCAAAGGCTGGAACCTGGCTCAAGGCAGCTTGCTCAATTAGCAGAAGTGGGGGTGTTAGTGTACATATCCTTCATGTAAATGAAAACTCCTGAAGAATGTACTTGCGTGCATGAAATGACTGCGTTGAAATCTTTTCTGTTTTTTAAATTTGTTTGTATTTATTTTCCCTTTGTTTATGTTCTTTCAATCCTTGCTAATTTCCACGTTTCATTTTTTTATTCAAGACTTAAGAACCTACTATATATATAAATGCTGTATTTACTTCAAAATCTAGAATGGATTTTCCAGTCTGTCTACTAATACCAGTTTATCTACTTGGAATTCATTTAACTTAAGACTTATAGGAAAGCAATTAAATTCACTTTTTGGAAATAGAATATTTGTTGATCTAGTGTCCTCATTGCTATTTTATTTTAGACAATAATGGGAGTGTCTGTCATAATCAGAATTTTTTTAGAGAAGCCAAGTAAGCAAATAGTTTTGACAGTTTTTCCAAGTTTAGTTCCTTCTGCTTTATTATTCAGATCTTTGATTTTAAGTAATTAAGTTATTAAACAATTTCTAATTTGTCTCCCGTGGAAAAATTTAGTAATATTTCCCTTCTGGGTTAAATTTACATCTTACAGTTATTAGAAATGAAAGTCTTCTTGATTTACACGTCTTTCTGATAAAAGTATATTTTAAAAATTATCTGTTATTTGGATGCCAGAATCTTTGTATTGCTTGTAGAGGTAAGAGGAAGGTCAACAAAACCCTTTGAAATGTTTTTAATGCCTAAAAATGTGGATATTCATCAGTCAGTTACAAAAGAGTATTGTTTTTCTATCGTAAAAATAATGGTTTAGATTGTACAATTTAAAAAATTGTAATACTTAGTTGAAAAATATTTTAGTCAGTATGTTTCACTAGTGGTTATATTGTGTTTAAAAAGTTTCAAGTTAAGGATAAATGTCTTACTAAATACCATGGGTCTCGCTTTTTTGTGGCAGAATTTCCTCAGCAAAACTAGAAGAATGGCTATTTCTTTAATGAGTTTTTTAAAAAATTTTTTTGAAGTTGGCAACTTCTGAATATTTATAAGCTACAAGGAAACTAAGCCTTTGACCATGGAATAAATGTCTCAAGTAATTATGATAGTAGTCAGCAAAAATGCTTAAGACAAGTTTAGTCCAGTAGACTCAGTAGTTGAGCATTTGATCGCAGCAGCAGGAGATAAAAACATACCTAAATACCTTTACCGTTTTATTTAACTTAAAATGCTAATCTGTTGATATACAGTCATGACGTTTTCTTTGCTGGTGGGTCTGCTAATTGGTATTACAGTAGTCTTTTGAGTGCAAATTACATCTGAAATGCATTTTCTGCTTTTGTAGTTTGTTTCTTCAAAGATGGGCAAGTAGTTAAGATACTTGTAAAGAAATCTGAGTGCAAGATCCTTCTATCATTAGTTCTCAACTCAGGGTGATACCGCCTCCCTGGAAATCTGTGGAGTTTTTTTTGAGTTGTCCCTAACTGGGTGGGGGAGAGCAGTATGACATTTAGTATATAGTGTCCAGGAATTATAAACATCTGCAGTGTATAGGACAACACTGGACAATGAAGAATTGTCTGGCCAAAATGCCCCCTTTGAGAAACTGGTACCTTTTATCATTGTTTTAGAGTTTTTCCCCCTATCTTTTACAGTCTTCTTGCCAATGCCCAATTTGAAAACTGCTTTTTTTTTTTTGCTGAGGAAGATTTGCCCTGAGCTCACATCTGTGCCAATCTTCCTCTATTTTGTATGTGGGTCGCCACCACAATGTGGCCGCCAGCAAGTGGTGTAGGTCCACACTTGGGAACCAGACCCTGGCTGCCGAAGTGGAGCATGCCAAACCTAACCACTAGGCCACGGGGCCAGCCCCCTGAAAACTGCTTTTTTAAAGCACTTCATCTAAATCAAGTCTTTCCAAAAGTACAGCTTTGTTTCATGGAAACAACCACTCTTTTCTTTTCCACATTCATATTTTTTGGCCTACATGATATTATATAAACAAATTTTGAAACAATCAATAAGAGACTCTTGGTGGAGTAAAAGATCAACAGATGGAGTAAAATATATAGGCATGAGCTGAAGGAAAAGTGACCAAGAAGGTACAATGCCTGGAGAAGGAGTGGGCAGCATCACATAAGCCAAAGGAGTAAAGATTTCCAAAATTGAGGGAAAATTGTCAGGTGCAACAGAAAAGATTTGTGAGAAATGAATTGAAAAATGTTTACTGGATTTGCCAGGTAAGATGCTTTGCTGACCTTAGCAAGATCAGTTTAAGTAGAGTTGTACGTCATGAAACAGACTGTAGATTCAGGCGCGAATGGTGAGGGATAAAAAAGTGGAGAGAGTCTATGTAGTCTCTGTTTTCAAGAAATTTACATGAGAAAAATAGGGAGCCATCTTAGTCCATATGGGCTGCTACAACAAAATACCACAGGCTGAATAGCTGATAAACAACAGAGATTTATTGCTCACAGTTCTGGAGGCTGGAAGTCTGAGATCAGGGTGCCAGCATCATCAGGTAAGGACCTTCTCTCTGGGTCACAGACTTGTCATTTTATCCTCACATGGCAGAAAGGGCTAGGGATCTCTCAGGAGTCTCTTTTATAAGATACTAATCCTATTCTTGAGGGTACCACCTCTAAATGACCTAATCACCTCCCAAAGGCCCCACCTAATAATACACTCACCTTTGGGGGTTAGAATTTCAACATATGAATTTTGGGGAGACACAAACATTTAGACCATAGCAGGAACATATTTAATAATTCCTAGAAGAGAATATGGGATAAGTGGAGGGTTTTATATTTAAGATATAAGATGTTTATATAGACTGAAGGGATATTAGAGGAGATGTTGCAGATATTGGAGACAGGAGAAGATTAAGCAAGTTCCTCTAAGAGATATGAGAAGGATGCTTCTTAGGTTTGGAGGAAACTAGGTGAAAATAAGTATGGATGTTTTCAGGTGTGGAGACAAAGTAGAAGGAGATGCTGCCTGGTAATCTTAATTTTCTTTGTAAATTAGGAGACAGGATTATCTGTATGGGGAGGAGGCATTGAATGGGACATGGGAGTGGTTGAAGAAAGATTTAAGTCAGGTGTAAGTTTGGAAAAGTCATTGAGGGGAAATAGGAGAGGAAGTTGACCAAGGACAGATGAAAAATGAAATAATTAGTCTGTGTTGGTGCTCATGTCCATGAATATGTGATTGTGCTCAAGCATTGCTTGGCTGCCCAGGGCTAGGCACAACCCAAAGAAAGGGTAGCTGTGAGCCAAATTAGTTGTTTTACAGTGAGGTATAGTAGCAAAACAAGAATATGAAAGAGTCAAAGAGGCTTATAAAAGAGTGTTCAGACAGTCAGGAATGAGAGAATTGATAGACTAGGAGAAGGTGAAGGGATTGAGTGACTGAAGGTCTCAATGAGAGTCAAAACCAGATCTGTGTATGTGTGTAAGGGAATGAGAAAGCTAGAAGGATAAAAGGTTATAGTCAGAGAGTAATGTTGGGGTTTAAATGTCAGAGATGGAACAGTTCGAGGTGATGACAGGAGCATAGTGTGGCCGTGGCATCTAGAATGTCAAGGAACTGAGAAAAGCCATCCAACACCCTAGGCTGTCCATCCAGGCTTATGGAAGGGCTTAGGGTAAAGAGCTGAAGCATGAGCAGCTTCCAAAGACGTCGGTGGATTACATGGTGCTATTACACAGCAACAGAGGGCTGACTGGGAGAGTGAGGATTGCTGCTTGGAAACAGTATTGAGAAGCCTGGAGGATACTCATAACACTGAGGTGAGCTGCAGAGAAGTGTCCTCAGGGAAGAGCCGAATATTCCTTCAAACAAGCAGTAGAGGGAGCGTTCTGCCAACAGGTAATGCAGTTTGTCCACTGGAGATTGTGTGTTTCAGAAACTATCATAAAAAGATTGGGAGAGAAGGAGGTGAAGATTGATTAGGTCAGGGGAACAGAAACAGAGCAATAGGAGGATGAGACTTCAGGAAGACATATGAATACAGAGGCCTACATTTTTGGGTAGGAACCAAAATAATACAGATGTGAAACTTGAATTAACTGGGTTTAAGAATTCAGAAGTTTATAGCTTTTATTTTCTGAAAACTGAGGACCTTAGGTAGAGCTGAAGCCTGGTTAACAGTTGTTAGCGTAGTCTCTATGCTCTGTAGGACAAGAAATAAGCCAAGGTTATTATCTGTAGGCCAAGGTCATGTGGACACCCTAATTATAAAACAAGAATTCTTTTTATGCATTGATGGATTTTCATCTACATGGTCTAAATGAAACTGTAGCTTTTGTTGTTACTTGGCACTTAGAGTTGCCCACATAGCCACTCCTTGAATGAGGACAAGGGAGAATATACCTTTGCTTTCATTGGTTCAATAAGTCGTCATAACCTGGTACCATGTATTGAATCTACTTGATGCTGGGGTCTGTACTAAGCACTTTAAAGATATGATTCATTGCATTTCATTCTTAAAACAACCCTGTGAAGCAGGTTTCATGGTCTCCATATTTTTGAAGATTCAAAACCATTGGCTCCAGCACCAGCTTACCTAGGTACAAACCTCAACTGGCACTTACTAGCTATGTGACATTAGGCAAGTTGCTTGACCGCTCTGTGCTTTAGTTTCCTGTCTGTAAAATGAGATAATTATAGTACTTAGTTCTATAGAGTTGTTGTAAAGATTAAATTAGTTAATGCAAGTGTTTAGATCAATGATTTGCCATAGTAATTCCTCAGCAATTGTTGTTATTGATTATTGTTATTATTACAAATCAGAAAATAGGCTCAGGAGGATTACTCTGTTGTTAAGTGGGAAAACTGGAAATTGAAATCTGATACACTGTGCCCTGGTCTGGTTTTTTTTTTCCATTTTTTAAAATTGTGATAAAATATATATAACATAAAATTTGCCATTTTAACCATTTTTAAAGTATACAATTCAGTGGTCTTAATTATATTCACAATGTTGTACAGCCATCACCACTATCTATTCCAAAACTTTTTCGTCACCCCAAACAGAAACTCTGTAACCATCAAACACTAACTTTCCATTCCTCCCTTCTCCCAGGCCCGCGTAACTTCTAGTCTACTTTCTGTCTCTGTGAATTTGACCATTGTAGATATTTCATGCAAGTGGAATCATATAGTATTTGTCCTTTTGTATCTGGCTTATATCCCATAGCCTAATGTCTTCAAAGTTCATCCATGTTGTAGCGTATACCATAACTTCATTCCTTTTTATGGCTGAATAAATTTCATCGTATGGTTGTACCACATTTTGTTTATCCATTCATCTGTTGATAGGCAGTTGGGTTGTTTCCACCTTTTGAGTACTATGAATAATGCAGCAGTGAACGTTGATGTACAAGGTTCTGTTTAAGTCTCTGTTTTCAATTCATTTGGGTATATACCTGGGAATGGAATGCTGGGTCATCTATGTTCAGCTTTTTGAGGAGCTGCCAAACTGTTTTCCACAGCAGCTGCATCATTTTATATTCCCATCAGAAATGTATAAGTGTTCCAGTTTCTCCACATCTTCACCAACACTTATTTCCTTTTTTTTTTTTAAATTATAGCCATCCTAGAAGAAATGAAGTGATGTCTCATTGTGGTTTTGATTTACATTTCCCTAATGACTAATGATGTTGAGCATCTTTTCATAGTCTTATTGGCCATTTGTATATCTTCTTTGGAGAAATGTCTATTCAGGTCCTTTGCCCATTTTCTAATCGAGTTGTCCTTTTGTTCTTGAGTTGTAGGAGTTGTATATATACTGGATATTAACCCCTATCAGATATATGATTTGCAAATATTTTCTCCCACTCCGTAGATTGTCTTTTAACTTTCATAATAATTTCTTTGCACAAAAGTTAAATTTTGATGAAGTCTATTTTATCAATTTTTTCTTTTGTTGCTTGTGCTATTGGTGTTTTATATCTAAGAATCCACTGTCAAATCCAAGGTCATAAAGATTTACCGCTATGCTTTCTTCTAAGAGTTTTATTGTTTTAACTCTCATATTTTTATGGTCATTGATCCATTTTGATTCAGTTTTTGCATATGATTTGAGGTGAGGGGTCCAATTTCATTCTTTTACACATGGAAATTCAGTTGTCCCAACACCATCTGTTGAAGAGACTATCCTTTACCCACTGAATGGACTTGACACTCTTGTCAAAAAGCAATTGGCCATATATATATATGTGTGTGGGTTTATTTCTGGACTCTCAGTTCTGTTCCATTCGTCTGTATGTCTGTTCTTATGACAGTACCACCCTGTTTTGATTACTATAGCTTTGTGGTAAGTTTTGAAATCAGGAAGTATGAGTCTTCTACTTTTGTGCTTTTTCAGGATTGTTTTGGCTGCTTGGGGCCCCTTGCGTTTCCATATGAATTGGAGGATTGGCTTCTCCATTTCTGAAAAAGCCATGTTGCTTTTTATAATCACCTACTAAATGTGATAACTTCAAATGTCTTTACATATCTGTGGTCAAAAATTTAAGTTTCTGATCACCTAAGAATTTTTTGCTAATTGTCTACTTAGTCTATTTAGAAAAGAAGTCACAAAAACTGTAATTTGGAATAGAATTATTTCCTGAGTTTGTTCACTTCTTCTCCAATAGAAAAAAAAAAATAGGAAATTTTTTGTGGCTTCATGAGTAACTTGTCTTCTTATCAGTTTAGGATCAGTTTCATTGAAGTAATGCTAAAATGGATGTGAGACAGAGCCTGCTGCCAGCGTGGTTATTATTTAAGTATTTGATTTATTTTAAATATTCATTGCTATATGTGTTTGGATGCAAAGCTAGCTTAAGTAAAGGAAATATTGTATCATCAGGAGTTCTAATCAAAATGGCAGGCTGAACCAACACAGAAAGTCCTCCCTTCTGCTCCAAACCCAAGAGATGCTGGAGAAAAATAGAGTAACAACAATAACAAAAATAACCCAGCTCAAAAGAATGAAAAGGAAATCCCCAGGTGCTAAAAATGAAAAGGAGCTCAAAGCCAGAGCACGGAATGATGACTGAAAACAATGAGGTCCGCAGGCCCACTGGGTAGACTTCCATGGGCTGTGGCGTGAGGCCTTAGACCCCCGGGATGGCAGCATGGCTGGAGTAGAGGCTCTTGTATAAAGCCAGACTGCTCCAAAAGCTGTGAGGCAGAGATTAGAAAACGCCCATTCACTGTCTAGGGAGAGCGGCAAGAAAGTCTACTGTTTGTTTGAGTTCCTATAAAATAATAATTAAAAGAAAAGGAATAATCTAGAATTGGCAACCCAAGCTTATACCATGTGTAAGTACGAGGAGTGAGTTTACACTGCCTCCAGTGAGGCAGAAACTATTTTTCCAAGCTAAGAAATTAACATTAAAAATTGGTCTGGTCTCGAATTATACAAAGAAACGTAAGTCCAGCTACATGTCATTATTAATAAAACTACATAGAAAACTAAAAACTACATAGAAATTAAAATAAAAGGATGGGGTAAAAGAGCAGATAAATATTAGGTTGAATTTTGTTGATATTCAGCTGTTTTACTCACAAAAATGGCAACTTGATATGATTGAACTGATAATAATCAAAAGAGCACTAGTAGAGCAATTTTAATATCAGATTTTTGAGGCAAGAGCAGAACTAGCAATAAAGAGAGATTCAAGAACAGTCAACCAAGAAGATAAAGTAATGATCTTGACTGTGCTTATCAATATAATCTCAAAATATATATAACAAAAACTGTGTTACAGGGCGAAATTGACAAATCTATAATGATAGAGGTATTTAAAAATTGCACTATGGTAAGTTATTAGACAAAAAATAAGATGGAGAAGATTTGAACAACAAAATAGACGTAGAATCCTATTCAGCAAATAGTGATATATATTCTTTTAAAATACATACCAAATTTTTTCCTAAATTTACTATAATAGGCCACAAAAGAAATCTCAGCAAATACCAAAGAACTGATATCGTACAGACCCCATTCTCTTATGACAGTGTAATAAATTTACAAATCAACAAAAGCATAGACTGAAGACTCCATATGTTTGGAAGCAAAAAAGAACACTTCTGAATGATTCATTTGGAAGGAAATCACAACAGAGGAAATTTGTTTCCAGCAGTGTAGCAGACTGGACCCTCCGTAAACAACTAAGAAACTTGTATAAAATGTGCAGTACATATTTTAGCTACATTAGTGTGCCAGGAAGAAAATAAAGAATTAAAGAATACTCAGAGGCCAACAACCACAGGAAACTCTTAAGAGATAAGTCTTGAGGGTATTTGCTGAACCCAGGGTTCTTGTACTTCTATTTTTGTGGGTTACAGGGTGCAGGGATAAAAGCAAGACCCAGGGCCCTGTCCAAGATAGGGCCTCTAACAGGAGACACTCCTGTAAATCTAGAACATCCAAAGGACTTCACCCTTGGAGTAAGAGAGAACTAGAAATAAACTCTAGCACAGAGTGGTGGTGAATCATTAGTGGGTTGTGAAATCAATTATGCGGTCACTGTCAGCATTTTTTTTTTTTTGAATATCAAATGTAGTAATGCTTCATGTAATTTTTGTTTCAATTTTTGAGTGTTAGTGTGTATATGTATATGAATGTGCGGATGAGTACACTTGATTACATTGTTATTTTTTGCATTTCGTCAGTCATGGTCAAAAAAATTTGAAAGCTGCTGCCTTAGAGAAAGCATGGCATGTGTGCACAAAGAGATATGTACAGCTACTCATTTCAGCATTGTTTATAATAGCAAAATAGTGGAAGCAACCTAAGATTCTATCAGTAGTAGAAAGGATAAATAAATGTTATTGTTATACAATGGAACATTATTCATCAGATAAAAAGAGTTAATTACATTATTAGAGATAAATCACAAAACATAATATTGAGTGGCAGAAACAAGTTGCAGAATGATAGGTAAGTATAATTGTTATGTTATAAATAATAATAATATAATCTGCTATTTGGGAAAGAGATACCCACTTCAGTATACCAACTTCTGAAGACAGAAAGAATGGAATGGGATTGGAGCAGTGTTCCAAAGGATGGTACAAGCTCTCCAACTTGGTGTGCGCACATGTGTGCAAGTGTTTCCCTTAAAAAAAATTGTAAGTGAATATGACAAAAGGTTAACATGGGTGATAGACACTTAGGTATTGGTTATATTATTTCTTGTACTCTTCTGGTGTTTGTGATATTTGATTTTTTTTTTTTAATTGTATCATGCCATATGTAGACAACTGTTGTGGTTTTCTTATAGGGAGAATCTTTAGGGAGTGGATGATGTCGGAATTAAATTTTTAGGTGTTCTTTAGAAGAGCACATTCATTTATGTTATTATGTAGTAGTCAAGCTGAGAAGGAAAAGGTATGGGAAAGGTGTTAACTATAAAATCTTAAGTATGAGGATATTTTATTTAGTACATAAAAAGGGAATATACAGTAATTCAGTACCTTGAAATCCATAAGAAGTAGCCAAAAATGAATCTTATTGAATTAGAAGCCCTGAGGAAGAAAGGAAAAAGTTCTGTCTCTGAGTGTTGCATTCAGGGAAAGCAAACTACCACCCACTGAATAAAAGTTAAAACTTAACATTATATTATTAAAATTGTAAGTTGTTGCTTACCGTGAGGCAACAAAACAAAAAAATATATAATGTATCATTTTGTCATTTACATTTTTTTGTTTGTTTGTTCTACTTAGCTGGTCACCTGACTTTTGAATGCCGCAATTTTCTCCGAGTAGACCCGAAAAGGGACATAGTTTTGGATGTCAGCAGCACAAGCAGTGAAGAGAGTGATGAAGAGAATGAAGAACTGAACAAATTGCAGGCATTACAAGAAAAAAGTAAGCAATACTTTTTTTCCTTTCATCCTTTAAAAATATTTCTAAATGTTCTGCTGTATTATGTCATGTTTATCGATTGTTCTATTATATTTATCATTAAGATCTCTTTTGTATTTTCTGTAAGAGGTAATACGTAGGTAAGGAAATAGGCTTTGAATGTTGTAAGTAATTTTCCCAAAATCAAACAGCTGATCAGTGATAGAACCAGGACCAGGAGGCAAGTCTATTTCTGATTCCACAAGCCAGTTTTTGTTGTTGCTGTTGCTGTTTTTCCATCACTCTAGGGTTGTCACATGGTACAAAGGGTCTGATTTAAGACTTTGTTTCTAGCCCTGTTTGGCCATTTTTTAGCATATGACTTGCAGCAAGTCACTTAACCACTCTTAACTTCAATTTCCTCGTGGGATAACACAAAGGATCGGATTGTCAAATCACACTAATTCAAATCAGAGATCTTAGCCAGTCTCAAGCTTTAATAATAATTTCAAGTATATAAATGATCATGAGGCATAGGCAAAGCAGCAAGAGTTCTGGGACAGCCAGTACAGCTCCCCAGGTATTTTCTTTCTACTTCAGAACCTACTCTGGCCAAGATTAGCGTGAGAGGTTTCTACATTAGTTACATAAAAGAAAGTCATTTTAGTCATGAAACATCTCAATTTTATGTCTGGATAGTTACATTTTCCAGGGAACCTTGCCCCATAAATCCATAGATTCCAGGATTATTTACCATAAACAATCTTAGACAAACCAAGTATATCCTGCTATAAGTAGTCTATAAATAAGGATTCTCTCACCAACAGCTTGATCATGGACTTCTCACTTTCAGAATTGTGAGAAAATAGATTTCTGTTATTTAAGCCACCCTTCCCTTCACTGCCCACCCCCCCCCCCAAAAAAATAGGGATTCTTCAGCTAGCAAATACCATTAATTTGTTTCCAGGAGGTCTGTGATTAGCATGTTTACAAAGAGATTTGACCAAGTTACCTTCTTTCTTTCCTGGGGGCATCCTTGTCTCCCCTCAAAGAGAAAATAGATGACAGACCTACTGTTTAACCATTTTTTTCCCATCTTGTACATAAAATGGCCTATCCTTGCAGTGGGGTTTTTAGGGATAAAATGTGATGCTGTATGTGAAAATACTTTGTAAACTACAAAATGCCACATGGTAGATGTCACACAGAAGCAAAATGCAACTTATTTTAATGTGAGTTTAGCCATGGAGTGAGAGAGATACAAAGAAGATTAAACTTATTTTAGGTCATCAGAGAACAATAACCCTTAAAAATTTTTTAGGTTTTCCATATTATATCCAATGAAGGTAAATATGGAAGTCAATTGCCAGGGTACTAGAATAAACTGAGAAGGCAAAAGAGGGAGGGAGTCCCAAAGAGGTCAAGTAAGAGTTACATTACATATGAGTATATACAGCTTCAGGGTAAAGATAACTGCTTGAATATACACCCTTATTTTTGCTCCCTACTAAAACACCACTGAAATGTAGTAGAATTTTTTTTTAAGACATAAATCCACAAGGAGAAAGAAAATGGGATAGGAAGCAATAGTAATAAAATCTTGCTAAAAGGCAGATGGGTTAGTGATAACGGACTGCACTTGAGAAAGCTCAATCCTTTAACAGTGTGGAAGGCTGAGAATTAGCTTGACATACACTTTAAAACTCTCTAGAGACTTGCTAATGAGTATTCTTAGGTACCTCTGTAAGTGAGGATGCATGTAAGGCTAAAAACAAAGACATTGATTAAAAATCTGAAGTAATTAGATGCTTGATTTCCTTCCCCTACTCTGTGAAGCCAGATGGCTTCCTTCCATCACCTCAGCAGACTACTGTAGGTCTATTTTCTAGACAGGGTAAGACAAAGGGTCTTTAAACTGAGACATACCAAACACAGATGAAAACAGTAAGTTAAAGGTTAGATAGAGAATGATGAGAACCTTCCAGCCATCTTCACCTATTTGACTCCCAGGTATATATCACTTAGGCAGAAGATTTGAAGATTCATCTCTGGGAAATCTTACCAGTCTAAGATGAAAGAAATAAAGATACCGATATCAGGGATTCTTCAAGGACATGGCCTACCCAGATTACCATAAAGTCCAGATTTCTAAGCTTTACTTGCTCAAAGATTCCAGTCAACTTTTTAGAGAATTAAAGAGCACTAAATTTCTGAGGAAAGACTTTTACATGAAATATAGATGCCAAAACCAACAAACAAAAAAATCAGCTTGAAAGATACAGAGTATGTGCAGGGAGAAGAAAACTTAATAGAAATCATCAATATCCAGTTTCATAGAAAGGTGAGGTACAGCTTCCATGAAACATGAAGAAGATACTATAAAAAGAAAAAAAAACAGTGAAAGAACTTTTGGAAGTTAAAAAAAGAAGCAGACATGAAAGACTTGATAGAGATGGAAGGTAAAGTTGAAGAAATCTAAAAAGAAGAGGAAAAAAGATAAAAGACAAATGAAGGATCACTCTAGGAAATACTTCATTCAAATGAGTCCCAGAAAGAGAAAACAAAAAATTTCCAAGAACTGAAGGACATTAGTTTCCAGATGAAATGGTTCAACAAGTATCAAGTACAGTGTTAAAAACAGACCCACACGAAGGCACACCATTATGAAACTTCCTATCATAGGAAACAAGGAGAATATGATCCAAACTTCCAGAGTCAAGGATAAAATAGGTCATAGGTAAAGGATCAGGAGTCAGAATAGCTTTGTAGTTCTCTAAAGCAATACTGGAAGCTAGTAGATGTGGATAATGCTTTCAAATTTTTGAAGGAAAATTATATCCAGATTAGAATGATACACCCAATCAAATTTTATGAACCAACTGTGAAAGTAGAATAAAGGCATTTTCAGACATTCAAAGTCTCGAAAAAATTTACCTCTCACATACCCTTTCTTAGAGCACTTTTATTCCAGATTTTTCTACCAAAGTAAGTGAACAGACCAAAAAAAGGAAGACATGGAATATAGGACATAGAAGAGATAAGAATGGAATCCCTGGGATGGAATCCCTACATAAAGGAGGATCCTGGGAAGGCAGCTGTACCAGGCACAGAGAGCAGCCAAACCATGTAGGACCAGAACAGAAGATTCTAGGAGAGAAAGCCTAAGATCGTCAATTCCACGAAGACAATTTCTACCCCATCCATCTACATTGCCCTATTTTTTTGATAAATGCATTTGGCTTTAGGATTAGGAAGGATCTTAGAGAACACATATTTTAAACACCTACTTTTATAGAAAAAGAAAATGAGGACGAGTGACTTCCCAAAGTTGCCAACTGGTCACGGTACAGCCAGCACCATGATCCAGGCTTCCTGTCTGTACTGTTTTCATTACAATGTGCTGCTCCTCCTACCTTAGGGATCATCCAGTTTATTGGTTCTTGACATTTTTTTTCCTTACCACATCCACCTTGAAGGATAAAGTACACTCCCATCATGAACAGTGGTTTATTCTAGAGGTGATTTTCAACCAGAAGACCTGGGACAAATCCACCCTGAGAGGAAGGGGAGGGAGTTAACATATCATAATCTCCAGCATTGGAAGTAGTTGGTAAAGCTCCCTTATTAGAATCAGCTTTCCCCTAACCTCATATTGAGAATGTCTGACTCAATCTAGCTTTTTTTTTTTTTCTTTAAAAGATATGCTTGCCCATGGTCACTTAAAGGCTCAGAACTTGTTTTCAAGTCTCATGCGTCCCACCCAGGATAGTACTCATTCCAATATATCATGCAGACTCCAGTAAGAAATTGTTATAAAAGGGATTCATATTTATTTCATGGTTACCTAATGGAAGCCCAGAGACCCCTTCCCAAATAAACAGTAGACTGGTTCCTCAGTACGTGGAGGAAGGGAGTGTAGAGGTTGTGGTTCTTAGTTCCATTGCTAACTTTCTGATACTGCTCAGAATCTCTGAAGGGGTGAGGGTAAAACACTGACCTGTTGAGTGTGAGTTCTCATCCTATATACATCCTTTAGATAGTCCTGGAGGCTCCTTGAATCCTTCCTTGGTTCTTAGAGGTAGCAAGCTCTTGAATATGATGTTGTTTTTTTTTAAATGACAGAATAAAAATAGTGAGCCAGGAGAAGGCAACGCATTTTTAGTGTATTTATGTAATGAGCTGTTCTCTTGTTGTGAAATAAAGACATGAAAGGGAAGAGGGAGAAATATCACCACAAAATCAAGTCAAACTTATTTTTGTATAAGTTCTGTTTTCTATTTTGCCTCTTTTATGTTTGCTTCTATTATATTGCATATTTTTCAATACATTTACTATCTTGGTATCTTTCATCTAAAGATTTAAAAGAAAAGATTTAATATCTTTTTTATTTTTTTGGAATTTGGAATTTTATTCCTGTTTTTTTGTGTTTTTTTGTTTTTGCTGAGGAAGATTCATCCTGAGCTAACATTGGTTGCCAATCTTCCTCTTTTTGTATGTGAGCCACCGCCACACCATGGCCACTGACAGACGAGTGGTGTCGGTCTCCGGTCAGCAACAGAACGTGGGCCACTGAAGTGGAGAGTGCCAAACTTAACCACTAGGCCACCAGGACTGGCCCCTAATATCTTTCATTTAAGACAAACAAAAGAAGTCTAAATGACAAATATATCAATTTTTGATGCAAATTGGAAAATGTGAGAGTAGGACTTGACATGGATAGGAGCAAGCATTATTGTCTTATTATATTATAAGAACCTGGGACCTGTGCAGCCTTAGAAAGTTATATCACCAGTGCTATGAACAGGGAAAGACTGAGCAATAAATGCATAGCAAGGATCATAAGTTCTTATTGACTCAAACTCTGTGTGTGTGTGTGTGTGTGTGTGTGTGTGTGTGTGTGTGTGTACTTGCTTATGTCTAGTGGCATGACAGTGCTTCAGGAAGCTTGGTAAGGTTTTATACTGTGTTTTGAATTCCCTGAAGAAACTTACCTTTGGAATTGTTAGTGGTAGAAGCAAATATCTGAAGACCTGTTTATGGTACAGTATACATGAAGTCAAGGTAGAAGGATTTTACTGTTTACATAGGACCTGAGAAATTCAAGAGTATGGAATTTTTTTCTCCTATTTTAGCTACTATTATTTAATATTAGTCTACAATTTGCCTGTAATTAGGAGGTAGTCCTCTCTTCATACCTCATCCCTTAATTTTTTACAATATTCTTTTTGTTCAGTCCAGGAAAGAAATGTTGTATTTTGACAAATTTAGGGGGGAGGGGGTTGGCTTAGTTTAGGCTTTTGGTTTTGTTTTGTTTGTTTACGAGAGTTTTATGTTAAATTCATACTTGATTTTATTTAAAGATAGTTGACACTGAAAACTACCTAGGAGAAAATGCCAAAACCAGATGTTTGCCTATTATTGCCATATCGTTTCTCCCCTTCCTTTTAGTAACTGCTGGAATCAGATTCAAATGAATGACTCACAAATGGTGGTTTCAAGCTTCATAAAGATAGGGCTTAAATGAATTCATAGGATAATTGGAGTAAAGCCTATATTTTGCTCAAAATGTACTTTTTATAAGACAGCTACAAAAGATATTGCAAGTGGTTGATTAGAAGACGCAGAAGGAGTGGGAAATTTAGATTAATGGGTCTAGGTTTGTAACTGGCTAATCAGGTGTTTAAAAGCGCTGGAGTAGCTACAAACCTGGTGACAGATATGCAAAGATCTAGTGGTGGAGCCTGCTGGTACTGCAGGATGAGTCTACCATACTATCCCAAAGCTGTCTCTAAGCAGCAGATCATAACCTCTGACTCCTGTATGTTACACAAGAGACCACCACTCTTGCTCATCATTACAAAATTTAAGTGCTAAAGTAAATGAGGACCCTCTTGTGTTCTATTTTGTACTCCAAAGGTTGGTTGTATCATTTTCCAAGAAATTATTATTTCGCAAAAACTCAAATTCTTTTCCCTGCTATGCCTGTGTACATTTCAGCATCCTGTCTCAGAAGGAACCTCAATAAATAGAGGTGGAATGCTTTTAAGAGTGGTAGTATAGAAACACTGAACTATCTAAAATAAACTTTTGTCTTCAGTGCTTGAAATTCTCATACCCTAGATATGTACTGCTTATCCTTGTCAGTACTGCTAGTTCCTAAGGGTAGATGGCCAGGAAAAAAGATGTATTGAATTCTAGGATTATTTTGTTTTTGCTAGAACTAATTTCTCAATATAATCTAGTCAGTGGACTCCTTATCCATCATTCCTAAATGGAAGAGGAAATTATTTTCATAGCTACTGTTCTATGTGCTGAGTTTCTCTAACTTTTTTGGTGGACATGTTTACAATAGTCCTTCTGAACTTATTGTAGCTACAAAAGAAAAAGACAGCTACTCAAGAAAAAGCTGAAATGACTATTTGAATGTCAGACCAAGTAGACTTCAAAACAAAGAATATTACTAGGGATAAAGAGGGCTTTTTCATAATGATAAAAGTGTCAATTAGTCAAGAGGACATAAAAATACTAAGTGTTTATGCACCTAATAACAAAATTTAAAATATGTGAAGCAAATCTTGGCAGAACTATCAGGGAAAATCCTTGTGGATAAGCAAATCCACAGTTATAGTCAGAGATTTCAACACACCTCTCTCATAATTGATGGAAGAAGTAGACATTAAATCAGACAGGACATAAAAAACTTCAATAACACTGTCACACAACTTGGCCTATTTAACATTACAGAACACCTCACCCAGCAACAGCAGAATACACTTTCTTTTTCAAGTGCTTCTACCAAGATAAACCTTATTCTGTGCTAGAAAACAAGTCTCAGTAAATTTTAAAGAATTCAAGTTATGCAAAATATGTTCTCTAGCCACAAGGAAATTAAATTAGAAATCAATAACAGCTTCCTGGAAAATTCCCAAATATTTGTAACCAAACACTTCTAAATAACCCATCAGGTCAAAGAAAAAAAAGCAAAGGGAAATTAGGAAGTATTTTGAACTGAATGAAAATAAAAACACAACATAACATTTATGGGATGCCCCTAAAGCAGTACTTACAGGCAAATTTACAGCACTAAATGCCTGTTTTAGAAAAGAAGAAATGTCTCAAATTTATGACTTCTTCTACCTTAACACACTAGAAAAAGAAGAGCAAATGAAACCCAAAGTAAGAGGAAGAAAGAAAATAATAAAGATCAGAGATGAAATCAATGAAATGGAAAATAGAGAAAATCAGTGAAACCAAAACCTGGTTCTTTGAGAATATCTATAAAATTGAAAAATCACTATCCAAACTGATCAGGTGAAGAAAATAAAATAAAAAAGAAATGTCATAAATTATCAATATCAGAAATGAAAGAAGTGACAACAATACAGATGATAACAGATACTCAAATGAGGGACTATTGTAACAACCTTATGCCAATAAATTGGACAACTTAGATAAAATGGACAAATTACTTGAAACATACAAACTACTAAAACTCTTTCAAGAAGAAATAGATAAACTGAGTATCCTGCATCTATTAAAGTTAAATATTTAGTTTAAAAACTTTCAACAAAAAAACTCTGTAGCTAAATAGCTTCTCTCGTGAATTCTAGCAAACACTTAAAGGAGAAATACCATTTCTACATAAATTTTTTTTAAAAAATTAAACAGGAGGGAATGCTTTCCAACTCAATTTATAAGACCAGCATTACCCTGGTAACAAAACCAGATAACAATACTGCAAGAAAAGTAGAGATTCCCATAAATACCGACACAAAGAGAATTTTAAGCAATTAGAAGAATTTTAGCAAATCAAATCCAGCAATATGTAAAAAAGGATAATATGTTATGACCAAGTGGAGTTTATCCCAGGAATACAGGATTTCTTTCACATTCAAAAATCAGTCAATGTAATTCACCATCTTTAACAGGCTGAAAAAGAACACCTGTATGATAATTACAATATCTTAAGAAATTATCTGAGGAAGGCCATCTTCCATTTCTGATAAAAAATTCTCAGCTAACTAGGCAAGGAAGAGAACTTCATCAGCTTGATAAAGGATGTCTATAAAAAAATGAAAGATTGGGGCCAGCCCGGTGGCATAGTGGTTAAGTGTGCGCACTCCGCTGCAGTGGCCCAGGGTTCAAATCCCAGGCATGCACTGACACACTGCTTGTCAAACCATGTTGTGGCAGCATCCCATATAAAGTGGAGGAAGATGGACGTGGATGTTAGCCCAGGGCCAGTCTTCCTCAGCAAAAAGAGGAGGATTGGAGACAGATATTATCTCAGAGCTGATCTTCCTCACACACACACAAAAAAAACTGAAAGATTACATCATACTTAACGGTAAAAGACTGAATTTTTCCATAACATAAGGAACAAAGCAAAGATGTCTACTCCTACCACTTCTATTCACCATTTTAGTAGAGATTCTAGCCATGCAATAAGGGAAGAAAAAGAAATCAAATCCGGTTTGGAAAGGAAAGAGTAAAAGCTGTCCTTATTTGCAGATGACTTGATCATCTGTGTAGAAATCCTATGGAATCTGCCAAAAAAGTTTCTAGAATTAATAACTGAGTTTAGCAAAGTTGTAGAATGCAAGATCATTCAATGGGCAAAAAATCAATTGTATTTCTGTATGCTGGCAATAAACAATCAGAAATTGAAATTTTAAAAATACTTTTTATAGGGACTGGCCCGGGGGCATAGTGGTTAAGTTTACATGCTTCGCTTCAGCGACCCGGGGTTCGCGGATTCGGATCCTGGGTGTGGACCTACCCACTGCTTATTAAGCCATGCTGTGGTGGCATCCCACATACAAAATAGAGGAAGATTGGCACAGATGTTAGCTCAGGGCTAATCTTCCTCACACACAAAAAAACCTTTTATAATAGCATTAGAAATATGAAATACTTAGGGATAAGTCTGACAAAAGATGTGCAAGACTGAAACATAGAAAACATTGCTGAGGGAAATTAAAGAAATGAACGAATCAAAAGATACACTATATTTATAGAATAGTAGATTCAATCTTTTTAAGATGTCAGTTCTTCCCAACTTGATTTATGGATTTAAACTAATCACAATCAAAATTCCAGCAGGCTGTTTTAGAAATTGACAAGCCAGTTCTAAAGTTCTTGTGGAAATGTAAAGAACCTAGAATAGCCAAAATACTTTGAAAAGGAATAATAAAGTTGGAGGACTAACACAACTTAATTTTAGGACTTACTGTAAAGCTACAAGTAATCAACATAGTGTGGTATTGATGTAAAGATAGGTCAGTGGAACAGAACAGACCCATAGACATATGGCAAAATGATTTTTTTTTTTTTTTGGTGAGGAAGCTTGGCCCTGAGCTAACATGTATTACCAATCTTCCTCTTTTTACTGAGAAAGATTAGCCCTGAGCTGACATCTGTGCCAATCTTGCTCTATTTTGTATGTGGGACACCGCCACAGCATGGCTTGATGAGCGGTGTGTAGGTCTGCACCTGGGATCTGAACCTGTGAACCCCAGGCCGCTGAAGCAGAGTGCACAAACTTAACCACTACGCCACCGGGCCAACCCCTAAATGATTTTTTAATTAAACTTTTTATTTTGGGATAATTGTAGATTCACATGCCACTGTAAGAAATAATACAGAGAGTACCTTGTACCCTTTACACAGTTTCCCTCAATGGTAACATCCTCCAAAATTGTGGTACAGTATTACAACCAGGATATTGACATTGCTACAGATACAGAATACTTCTCTCACTACAAGGATCACTCATATTGCCATTTTATAGCCATACTTACTTTCCTCTTGTCCTTACTACCTTCTTAATGTCTGGCAACCAAAACTTTGCTATTTCTGTAATATTGTAATTTCAAAAATGTTTATAAATGAAATCATGCAGTATGTGACCTTTTTTAGATTGGCTTTTTTCACTAATGGTAATTCTCTGGAGATTCACTCAGGTTGTTGCATATATCAATAGTTTGTTTCTTTTTATTGTTGAATAGTATTCTATAGCATAGATACACCACAGTTTGTGTAACCATTCACCCATTGAAGGACATCTGAGTTGTTTCCAGTTTGGGGCTATTACAAATAAAGCTATTATTAACAGGATTTGGGTGAACATAGATCTTCATTTCAATGAGATAAATACCTAAGAGTGCAATTGCTAGGTTGTATGGTAGTTGCATGTTTAGTTTCTTAATAAACTGCCAGACTGTTTTCCGGAGTGGCTATGCTGTTCTACATCCCTACCAGAAATGTATGAGTGACTCAGTTTCTCTACATCCTCACCAGCATTTAGTATTGTCACTATTTTTTATTTTAGCATCTGATAGATGTGTAGTTATATCTCAGTATGGTTTTAATTTGTATTTCCCTAAAGGCTAGTGATGTTAAACATCACTTCATTACTGCTGAATGTTGAGTTCTTTATATATTCTAGATACTAGTCCTTTGTTGGATATCTGGTTTGCAAATATTTTCTCCCAATATGTAGCTTATCTTTTCATCCTCTTAACAGGTCTTTCACAGAGTAATAATTTTTAATTTTGATTAAGTCCAATTTTTCAGTTCTTATTATTATACATTGTGCTTTTGATGTGAAGTATAAGAACTCTGCCTATCTCTAGATCCCAAAGATTGTTTCCCTTACTTTTTTCTAAAGGTTTTATAGTCTTACATTTTACATTTAAGTCCATGATCCAATTTAATTGATTTTTGTATAAGACATAAGACTTAGGTCAAGGTTTATTATTTTGCTTAAAGATGACCAATTGTTCCAGCACTACTTGTTGAAAGGCCGTCTTTCCTCTATTGAATTGCTTTTGCACTTTTGGCAAAAATCAGTTGGTCATATTTGTGTGGATTTGTTTCTGGGTTCTCTGTTCTGTTCCATTGATCTGTGTGTCTGTTGCTCCACCAATACCACATAGTCTTGATTAATGTAGCTATATAATAAGTCTTGAAATTGGATGAACTGATTCTTCTCACTTTATTCTTCTTTTTCAAAGTTGTTGTAATTATTCTAGTTCCTTTTCCTTTCAACATAAATTTTAGAATAATGTTGTCTATATCTACAAAAAATCTTGCTGAGATTTTGATAGGAATTGCATTAAACATGTCTATCAATTTGGGGAGAACTGACATCTTTACTATGTTGAGTCTTCAACACATGGTCTGTCTCCTCATTTATTTAGATCTTTAATTTCTTTCCTTAATGTTGTATAGTTTTCAGCATAAAATCCTATGCATGTTTTATTAGATTTATACCTATAAGTATTTTTCTTCTTTTTTTGAAAAATTATAAATGGTGTGTTTTTAATTTTGTTGTCTGTGTATTCATTACTAGTGTATGATTTGATTTGTGTATGTTTATCTTCTATCTTGCTGAACTCACTGATTAGATCCAGCACTTTTTTGTGGATTCATTGAGATTTTCTGTGTAAACCATCATGTCATCTGCAAGTAGTAACAGTTTTATTTCTCCCCTTTTGATCTATAAGCCTTTTATTGCCTTTTCTTGCTTTATTGCAGTGGCTAGAATTTATAGCACTATGTTGAAAAAGAGTTGTGAGAGATGATATCCTTGCCTAGATTCCCGTCCTATGGGACAAAAGCATTCAGACTTTCACCCTTAAGTGTACTGTTAGCTGCAAGTTTTTTGTAGCTGCACTCTATGAAGTTGAGTTTTTCTCTAGTCCTGTTTTTTCTGAGAGTTTTTATCATGAATGAGTGTCGAATTTTGCCAACTATATTGTCTGCATCGATTGATATGATCCTATGATTTTTCTTCTTTAACTTGTTAATATGTTGGATTATATTAATTGATTTTTGAAAATTGAACCAGCTTTGCATCTTTTGAATAAATCATACTTGGTCATGGTGTATGATTGCACGTACATATATATATATATATATATTGCTGAATTCTATTTGCTGATGTTTTGTTAAGGATTTTTGCACCTATGTTCATGAGAGATATTAGTCTGCAGTTTTCTTATTTTGTCTATTTTAGTCTGATATTGGTGTCAGAGTAACATTAGGTTTGTAGAATATTAAGAAGAGTTTCCTTCTGTTCTGTTTTTTTGGATAAGCTTGTGTAAAATTGGTGTTAATTCTTCTTTAAATGTTTAATGGAATTCTTCAGTGAAATTATCTGGACCTGGAGCGTTTTTTGGCGGGGAGGGGAGTTTTTAAATTACAAATTCCATTTCATTAATGGCTAAAGGGTTATTGAAATTAACTACTTCATATTAGAAGACTTGTGGCAATTTGTGTTTTTTGAGAAAGTGTTCTGTATTGTCTAAGTTGTCAAATTTATATTTGTGGAGTTGTTCATGGTATTCACTTATGCTCTTGATGTCTGCAGGGTCTATAGTGATATCCTCTGTTTGGTAATTTGTATTTTTTCTTTCACAGTTTTGCTAGAGATTTGCCCGCTTTATTGATCCAGCTCTTTGTTTCATTGTTTTTCTTAATTTTTCTTCTGTTTTTAATTACACTAATTCCTGTTCTTTATTCTTTCTTTTACTTGCTTTGGGTTTATTTAGCTTTTTTCCTTAGCTTCTTGAGAAGAAAGCTTAGATTATTAATATGAGACTTTTCCTCTTTTTTTATTGTAAGCATTTAGTGGTATAAATTTCCCTTTCAGCACCGCTTCAGCTGTGTTGCACAAATTTTGGTATGTTATATTTCAATTTCATTCAATTTAATGTATTTTCTTATTTTCCTTGAGACGTCCTTTTTGCCTAATGAATTATTTAAAAGTGTGTTGTTTTGTTTCAAAGTGTTTGGAGATTTTTCTGTTATCTCTCTGTTATTGATTTCTCATTTGATTCCGTTGTAGACAGAGACGTACTCTGTATGATTTCAGTTCTTTTAAGTTTGTTGAGGTTTGCTTTATGGCCCAGGATATATTCTATCTTAGTCTATGTTCTATAGGCACTTGAGAAAAAAATGTGTATTCTCCTCTTGTTGGGTGGAGTATATTTTAAATGTTGTCTAGATTCTGTTGATTGATGGTGTTTTTGAGTTCTTCTATGTCCTTGATAACTTTATGTATAGTTTCCATCAATTGCTGAGAGAGGGATGTTGAAGTCTCTGACTACCATTGTTAATTTGTCAGTTTCTCCTTTCAGATCTATCAGTTTTACTTCATGTATTTTTCAGCTCTGTTGCTTGGTACACACACATTTAGGATTGCTCCATCTGGTTGGTGCGTTGAAGCTTTTATCATATAATGTTCCTTTCTTTCACTGGTAATTTTCTTTGTTCTGAAGTCTATTTTATCTGATAAATATAGCTCTAGCCTTCCACTCTAGCTTTCCTTTGATAATGTTTGTGTGACATATCCATTTCTATCCTTTTACTTTCAACATGCCTATATCATTATATTTGAGATGAGAGTCTTGTAGACAGTATATAGATGGGTCATATTTTTCAAACCAATCTGCCAATTTCTTTTAATTGGTATCGTTTAAAAAATTTAATGTAAGTATTTATATGTTAGGGCTAACTCTGCCATTTTATTATTTGCTTTCTGTTTGTTTCGTTTTTTCTTCTGTTTTTTTTTTTTCCTGCCTTCCTTTGGGTTACTTGGAAATTTTTTAGAATTATCTATAGTGCTTTGATTCATCAATAGTGTCACTTGAACACTTGTAGAATTTCATTTTGATTCATCTGTAGTGTCTTTGAATATATTCATAGTATTAATTTTTCTATGGTGTTTTGTGTAGCATTTTTAGTGATTGCTCTGGGTATTACATTATATATACATAATATATTACAGTCTACTGGTGTTGTCATTTTACCAGTTCAAGTGAAGCATAGAAACCTTACCTCTCTTTATGTCCCTTTACCGTCTCGCATTTACAATACACTTGTCCTAAATATGTCCTCTGCATACATTAGGAACCACATCAGACAGTGTTATAGTTTTTGTTTCCACCATCAAACATAATTTAGAAACTCAAGAGAAGGAAAGGCTATTATACCCATATTTTTGCTTGCTGTGTTCTTTCTTCTTGATGTTCCAAGGTTCCTTCTTTTATTATTTCCTTTCCTTTTAGTGGAACTTCCTATTGCCATTCTTTTAGGGTATGTCTGCTGGTGACAGACTCGTTTAGTTTTCCTTTATCTGAAAATGTCTTGATTTCTTCTTCATTCCTGAAGAATATTTTCACTAGGTAGAGGATTCCAGGTTGACAGTTCTTTTCTTTCAGCACTTAAAAAATGTTATGCCACTTCCTTCTGGCTTCCATATTTTCTGATAAGAAATCTGCTTTCTTCCTAGTTGTTTTGCTCCTATAAATAATGTATCATTTTTTCTGGCTGCTTTCATTTGTCTTCAGTTTTCAAAAGTTTAATTATGTGTCTTGATATGGATTTATCTTGTTTGGGATTCACTCAGCTTCTTGAATCTGCAGGTTTATGTCTCTTGCCAAACTCACAAAGTTTTCAGCTATTATTTCTGCAAGTACTTTTTCATCCCTGCCTTCTTTATCCTCTCCTTCCACGACTCCAATGACCTAAATATCAGATCTTTTGTTATTGTCCCACAGTTCCCTAAGGTTCTGTTCCTTTCTTTAAGTCTGTTTTATCTCCATTGTTCAGATTGGGTGATTTCTATTGTTCTGTCTTCCACTTCAGTGATTATTGCTTCATTCTGCCTTCCATTCTGCTGTTGAGCCCATCCACTGAGCTTTTTATTTCAGTTTATTGTATTTTTAGTTCTAAAATTTCTATTTTATTCTTCTTTGGATTTTCTATTTCTTTGAGGCTTTCTATTTTTTCATTTTTTTCAAGTATGTTCATAATTGTTCATTGAAGCATTTTTATGATGGCTGCTTTAAAATATTTTTCAGATAATTCTAATATTTCTCTCATTAAAGTGTTGTCATCTACTGATTGTTTCATTTTTTATTCAGTTTGAGATCTTCCTGGTTATTGATTTGATGAGTACTTTTCAATTGAAATTTGGACATTTTTATATTATATTATTAAACTCAGGCTTTTCTTTAGACCTTCTGTTTTATCTGATTTTCCAAGAAGGGAAAGTGAGGATGCCACCTGTTACTGCTAGGTGGAGATAGAAGTCACTCAGCCTCCACCAGCATCCAAGGGGGGCATGGCTCCTTGTTACTGCTGGGTGAGGGTAGCCCTATATGGTATCCCATGGTGGGGGTGGTCTTGTTACTGCTGAGTGACGGTGAAAGCCCTGACTTTCATTAGATCTCTTCTGACAATATTTCAGCATGGATGGGAGGGGGCCTCGTTACTGCTGGGTGGTGGTGGAAGTCCAGGCTCACCATGTTGTCTCCACTGACACTGTTAGTGGAGATCTAACTACTGGTCAGTGGGGATGAAAGTCCTGGCTCCCTACTTAGACCTCCCAGGCAGAGAGATTGGGACATCCCATCACAGACTCACATGGGGGTCAATCTATTCCCCACTCAGCCTTTGCTGGCATTGGGGTGGGGGGGTGCCGCAGTTTTTTCTGTGATGTTTGGCTGGAGTCAGGCAGTTACTATCTAAAAGTTTCCTGTCACTAGGCGGTCCCTTTCTTGGTCCTTTGGCTACAGAGAGCAGGCTTTTGTTGGGATGTTTTGTCTGTACCTGTTGACATTGCCGGGTTGCCAGTTTCTTCCTCTTCGAGTCTGGGCTACATGAAGCAAAAAGAAATTCCAGGGAACTCACTACTGTCTCGTTCTCTGGATTTTGAGATCCCTGGCGAGTCTGCCTTTCCACCTTTTAGAATCTTCTTATGTTTATTTTTATAATGTCTGGGGTTTTTAGTTGTACTTAATGGAGGGAATAGGAAAAGTACATTCAGTCCATCTTCTAAGAGGCAGAAGTCCAACTGATTTTTGACAAAGGTGAAAAGGCAATTCTGTATAGAAAGGATAGTCTTTTCAACAAATGATGTTAGAATAATTGAATATCCAAAAAAGTGTTAAGTGAAAGAAATAAGTTGCACAAAATATTATATATGCCAAATCTATTTTTCAAAAGAGAAAAAAACTTAGGATTTATATGTAATTATGTTTGTATAAGTGATTGTATGTGTGTATTTGGTTATATAGAGAGAGAGCCTAGAAGAATACACATCAAATTGTATATTTAAAAAACAGGTTTGGGGGCCAACCCAGTGGCGTAGTGCTTAAGTTCGTGTACTCCGCTTTGGCAGCCCAGGGGTTTGCTGTTTCAGATCCTGGGCGCAGACCTACATACCACTCATCAAGCCATGCTGTGGAAGCATCCCACATACAAAATAGAGGAAGATTGGCACAGATATTAACTCAGGGACGATCTTTCTCAAGCTAAAAGAGGAAGACTGGCAACAGATGTAAAAAAAACAAGTTCAGGCGCCAGCCCTGTGGCCTAGTGGTTGGGTTTGACGTGCTCTGCTTTGGCAGCCCAGGTTCGGTTCCTGGATACAGATCTTCACCACTCATCGGCAGCCAAGCTTTGGCAGCAACCCACATACAAAATAGAGGAAGATTGGCACAGATGTTTGCTTAGGGTGAATCTTACTCAAGCAACAAGAGGAAGATTGCAACAGATGTTAGCTCAGTGCCAGCAAAAACCAAAACAAAACAAAACAAAAGTTCAAAAATAGTATGTATCCTCTCATTCCAGAAAACCGATGACATAAATATTAGATCTGTTGTTATTGTCCCATGATCCTACATCATGATCCTAGGATACTTTGATCCCAATTTTGTTTGAAAAAGAAATTTAAACAAACTACCTGATTTTATTGTTTTGTTTCTTAAGGACTGGAATGGTACCCACCACATTGTTGACATTGATTTGCTGTAGGAATTAGAAGTAGAATACTTGAATTTTTTACTTAATGTACTTCGTAGTAGTTGAAATTTTTATAAAAAGCATATAATACTTTTATGAGGTTTTTAATAAATAAAAGTGGTCAATGGACCTTGAGAGCATTATGCTAAGTGAAATAAGTCAGACAGAGAAAGACAGTACTGTATGATCTCATTTATATGTGGAATCAAAAAAAAAGTCAAGCTCATAAATACAGAGAACAGATTGGTGGTTGCCAGAGGTGGAGAAAATGGGTGAAGGGGGGCCAAAAGGTACAAACTTCTAGTTATGAAATAAATAAGTCCTGGGGATGTAGTGTACAGCATAGTGGCTATAGTTAATAATACTGTATTGTATACTTGAAAGTTGCTAAGAGAGTAGATCTTAAAAGTCTTCATCACAAGAAGAAAATTTTTTTTGTAACTATGTATGATGACAGATGTTAACTAGACTTATTGTGGTGATCATTTCACAATATATACAAATATCGAATCATTATGTTGTACATCTGAAACTAACATAATGTTACATGTCAATTATACCTCAATAAAAAATAAATCTTGAAATTGTTATAATAAAAGTACAATATCCTGACCAATCAAATTCACCAACCCACAACCAAAATCAGGAAATGTATACAAACTATATTAGTATATAAACTTATGACGACCTGATTCTTTCTCCTCAACACACAGGAATAAATGAAGAAGAGGAGAAGAAAAAAGCGAAAAGCAAAGAGAAAATCAAGTTGAAAAAGAAGAGGAAAAGGTAGTATTTTTTTAGCATTATCTTCTCAAAAAGGAGGACTGTGTATCCAGTACAAATTATAAAATTTTATTTTTCATGTATAATCCCATTAATTTAACATTAATTTTTTTCTTAATGGCAGTTAGATATTCAGTTGTTTCAGTAAAATAACAAAGTCCTTCATGTCAGGAATTAAAAATAAAGTCAACACTCAGCCATCTTAAATTTTCTTTTTGGAGCAAATCAAGGTACAAATAAATAACATCCCTCCCCCCTTCTTTCGTGTATTCTATTTGTATTCTAGAATTTTAAGTTTTAGAACATCAGCTAAGCTTTTAATTGGACATATGTCTAAATTCTTCACATATATATTCTGTCCTCATATATATGAAGTTGACACTTCAATATTTATATTCTCAAAATATCATTGCCATGGCTGAGAAATTAATTTATTAATAGGATTTATGTTCTCACTTGTCTTGCTAAAAATTCCTTCAGGTCTTTCAGAACCCTCATTAGTCACCTGTGAGTGACTGTCAACTCTTTTTACTGTCAACTCTTTTAACAACTAACTGGTTAAACAAATTAATCAAAAATGAAGAGGCAACTTCTTTCCATGGTTAATGAGTGCAGTTTCGTTTATACTAGAATAAACATATACATAGTGACATTTTTTAAGGCACTTGGCAATAGTCATGTCTGGCTTGGACCCTAGTTCTCTGACAGAGTAGGTTCTGTAAATCAGGTGTTGTCGCTTTGTAGTTTTTATAGAGCATTTAAAATATACATTTTAACATTTAATTTTATAAATTAGAAAAGTTAGCTCACTTTCGAGCGTTGAGAGTTAAATAATAATAGGAAGTGTAGCCCAGTGTGCTGTGTAGTCTAACTCGTGTATTGTTGAATCATTTGCTTTAGCACAACAAAGTAGATTGCTTATAGGAAAAGTGAGATTATCTATTTTCTTCCAAATTCTAATATGCTTATTTTACAGTAACAGATTATTTAGTCAAGCCTCTCTGCCTTGGGCCTCACAGACCTCACCTCAGACAGGGCCTGAAATTAAATGAACTTTTCTGGGCACACTTAGCAAAGATAATGCCACCTAATAGAGTTGTTGTGCCAAAGTCTAATATTTGCCCTAAAAATGAGAATCCAGGACCAAAAAGGCAAGGAAAAATGTGCAGGCAGAGAGGAAGCTCTAGTCAGATTCCAGAGGTCAAGCAGGGTCTTTAAAACAGGAAAACAGACAAGAGTTGAGAATAAGAGAGTTGAAGAGAGAGCAGGAGAACATATGAGGAAATAAGTTCAGGAAATGGCCAGAAGTCTAGGAAGTAGACAAGGAAGAGAAAGGAAGACAACATTGTAGAAACGGGGAAAACTCGGAGTCCCTGGGGGAGGAAGGCAGTCAGGCACCTCACGGGAGCCGCTCTGCGCACACAATCTGGTAGTCTCCTGCGTTTTTCCCCTCCCACGTGTCTGTCAGGTCTCTCAGTGTGGACTTTAACTTCTAATGTTTAGATCACTGAACACTCTCTTAAGATGCCTTTTTTATTTTAAATTAATTCCGTTTCTGTCTTGTCACACGTATTTGGGGTTTGGGTGTAGGTAAATTGTTGCACACCTCTTCATGTAAAATCTTAAGAGATGGCTTTTTCTGGTTTTTGTTATTTCTTTTTTTTTCTTTTTAATATTAGAGGAAGCAATTCTACAGCTTTTTTCCAGTTTAGTGTTAGAGTAATATTAGAAAAACAAAGTATAATAATAAATCATCCTCATTTATATAGAGTATTCATTCAAAACCGTCTTTTCTGTAACTAGTAAGAATTATTTTGGAAATGTTCGTCTGTATTACTCTGCATCTAGAGGAGTCAAGTACTTTAACTTGACAAATCAAAAGAATTAACAAAAGTGCTTTTATTTTGCTAATTTTCAGCTTTCATCCATTTATCCTGAGGTACAATTATAGCCCTTTGCATAGAATTGCATCCTTTTGTGGTTCTTTTAAGAGAATATGCTAACAAGTTATTACATACACAAGTGAATTGTGTATATAATGAGGCTTGGTAAATGCCACTTTGTTTGCCTTATAAGATTTTGAAGAGTACAACAGGAAGAAAAACTGAAAATCACAGAAAAATCATTTTATCCTTACTGAATTTAAAACTCATTACTAGAGTTGAACAGAATAGAGGTATTTGTTTTGCCAGTTTCTGTGAAAAAGTAGCAAAAATTCTGAATTCAGCATTTTAAGAGAATACAAATATATAAAGCACATTTTGAGTTTTTTTTGTTTATACCCCCACCTTGCTCCAAGAAGGATTTAAGGCAGTTCAAATCCCATTTAAATTTACCTATCAGCTGTAAACACAATTATCAGTCAGTATGTATTATTGCCCATAGGTCTTATTCATCCAGTTCCACTGAAGAGGACACTTCAAAACAAAAGAAACAAAAATCTCAGAAGAAAGAAAAGAAAAAAGAAAAAAAGAATAAATCAAAAAAGGGGAAACATCACAAAAAGGAAAAAAAGAAGAGAAAAAAGGAAAAGCATTCTTCCATCTCCAATAGTTCTGAAATCTCCAAAAAGTAACTGAGACTTTGGCCTAAGCCATTAAAATATAAATTTTGGTTTTGAAAATTATTTGACCTTCCTTGGAATCTGCTATATAATTATGCTTTGCAATAAATCACAACCTTTTCCATATAGACATTTTTTTCATGTATAGGACCATTATCCTCTGGCAATATATTTCTAATGTGCTATGACTATAAAGTATTGAATCAGTCTTATTACTTGATTGCCATGCCCCAAGTATGGATATTTGTATATACAAAACATATCATTTTTGGTATTCGTATCTCTGTGTGTCTGACTAGTGTTATTCATAAGTTGATTGTAAATGGCTTTACTACAGTCAACACGGGTAATCTACCCAGCCATTAATGAGTGTTGCTGAATCAAGTGTCCACCTTCCAGTGTAAAGTGAGGTAGGGGATAATGGTTTGCTCTTAACACTGAAAACTTTTATCCTATGATAATGTATAAAGATAGTGAAATTCTTCACTGTTGTTTTAAAATCTCTAGCCGTATTTTGGATGTCTTAGGAGATGAGGCTGCTTTATTGGTCTTGACTAGGACTTTTTAAATGAACGGTGTCGGGAGGAAGATGATGAAAATATTTCTAACAGTTTCACTGTTTTATGAAATGCAGAGTTTCTAGTACCTGCCTCCTTTGTTTTTATAACAATTAAAATAATTCTTCATTTTTTAAAAAGACAAGTCTAGTTCAGCCTATTAGTAAATCTTGTAAAGATGATGCTGTTTTGGGCAGGATTTTTAGGATAGACTCCTGGGTTGTTTTACAAATGTGCCATATTGGCATATCTTCAAGTGATACCTCAAACACAGAACTTTTTATTTAGGAGGGTGACAGCTAAATCTTCATTAGAACTGATTTTTATTGTATTCAGTATGTAAATTTTATGAAGCTTGTTTCTATGAGTAATGTGGAAAATTTTTATAAATGTTAACAAATATATTTATTTGTCTGAAATAACTTGTAGTTTTGAAGCAGGTTTCACACTGACTTTATAGTTTCATCAATGACCAGTTTGGGGTGTTTTTCTCTTTTACTTCAGTCATAAACCTTAGGAGCAGTGACAAAAATTTAGGATTAGGAATTTTATTCTGTACTTTTTAAAATTTAAGAGTTGCATCATGAAAGCTTTTATATAACAATGGAAACTTTATATGAGTAAGCATTTTCAAACACATATTATGTAGATATAAATGTTTCTTACATTTTTAATTTCACAATGATCAGTGTTACGCTTAACGCTTGGGTATCCCCTATGCCCAATAAGTTAAATACTTACTTCTGTAGCAGCATCGAAAGTCAATCAGTTATCATGGCACACCACCAAAGATTGCAAGTACCTCACTGTGGTGCAGTTATAAATTTTCAAATTGAGAACCCCCACAGACATGGCTGCAGGTGAATTCATTATGGTGGAATCAGGTAAGTAACCTCACATGTAACGTCACAGGCTAGAAAGCTGTACTGATTCTTCCTTCACTCAGCACCCTGCCTGGCATGGCCTCAGTAAGACTGGGGGAGCCTCGTAACTCCTCTTGACCTACGTTCACCATGCTCAAAGTCTAGGGAAGCTGCACCCACACTGCTATTCAAGCATCATGGCCATGGAAGCTCTCACTCACACTTCTAGCTTTTTTATAACCTAATTTAGTTGTCTGGCCTGCTCAAAAGGAAATTCTCTTGTTTAAATAGTTCAGTCGGTTGTTTGGAGACAAACACAGAGCTGTTAGGTTTTTAAGGGTTTGTTTTGCCTTTGCTGTATTTTATATATTTTTGAAAATTATACTTTATGAAAATACAGTTCTTTAGTTATCAAGCTGGAAAAAATAAGTAAAAAAAAAAAAAAACCTTTGGAAAATGCTGCATGCAAAAGAATAGCCTTATCCCACTGAATGTGTAACATGGTTAAAAATAATAATAATTGTAGTGAAACAGAGTTAATCCAATTATTTGTAAGTTTTATTTCTGTTAATTGTAGAGATTATAAATTGACTCATTAGCTTTATTTCCTGAATGGTGACACGATTAATAATGGTTCAGAAGGGTTATATAAAATTCAGCCTTCCATAACTAGTAATATAGTATGCAAATTAAAAGGTTTTAATACTCAGTCATTTTTTTCTCAAAGAAACAACCTTGGAATGATTCTTAAGTAAATTTCTCATAATATGAGAATAGTTTATGAAATATCTCAGCTGAATAAAAGTCATTTATTTTTATTAAAATAATTTTCTTCTCAAGTGATCTTGTTATTATTATTGGGATTGGATGCAAAGCTCACTAATGTATTTTAGGAGAAAATTGGTGAAATTTCCTGTCAGGTTGTATGTAGCAGAAAGAAAACTGAATTTAATGATAAAAATCACCCCAGAAAAGGAACTAAGTGAAACAGAAATGAGCAACCTACCCAACAGAGAGTTCACACAAAGAGTGTTAAGGATGCTCACTGATCTGGGGAGAAGAATAGATGAGCTCAATGAGAATGTCAACAAAGAAATGGAAGATATAAAAAAGAACCAATCAGAAATGAAGAATTCAATACTGGAAATGAAAAATTCACTAGAGGGACTCAAAAGCAGAGTAGAGGATACAGAAGAACAGATCTGTGAGCTGGATGAAAGACTAGAAGAAATTACCCAAGCTGAACAGGTAAAAGAGAAAAGAATTAAAAAGAGTGAGGACAGTCTAAGGGACCTCTGGGACAACATCAAGCACACTAACATCTGTGTTATAGGTGTCCCAGAAGGAGAAGAGCAAGACAAAGGGGCAGAGAATTTATTTCAAGAAATAATAGATGAAAACTTCCCTAACCTAAGGAAGGAAACAGATATCCAGGTACAGGAAGCACAGAAAGCCTCAAACAAGATAAACCCAAAGAGGCCCACACCAAGACACATCATAATCAAAATGTCCAGAATTAAAGATAAAGAGAGAATCCTAAAAGCCGAAAGAGAAAGTCAAGTTACATACAAAGGAAACCCCATAAGGCTATCAGCTGACTTCTCAGCAGAAACTTAACAGGCTAGAAGAGAGTGGCACGATATATTTAAAGTGCTAAAAGGAAAAAACTTACAGCCAAGAATACTCTACCCAGCAAGGTTATCATTCAAAATGGAAAGAGAGATCAAAAATTTCCCAGACAAGCAAAAATGAAAGGAGTTCGTCACCAAGAAACCAGTGCTACAAGAAATGTTAAAGGGACTGATTTAAGGGGAAAAGACAAGACCACAAATAGGAAAGATTATCTATTTCCATGACAAGAGGATAATGGATACAAATGCACAAAAAAGAGGTTGGATATGATATCAAAAACATAAAAGGAGGGAGGAGGGGAGTTAAAGAGTAGAGCTTTCAGACAGAGGTTAAACTAAAGAGACCATCAATTCTGTATAGAAGAAGAAAGGAACAGAGAAGGACTACTAAAACACAGAAAAAAAAAAGTTAAAAAATGGTAGTAAGTACATACTTATCAATAGCTACTTTAAACGTCAATGGACTAAATGCTCCAATTAAAAGGCACAGGGTGGCTGATTGGATAAAAAAAAACAAGACCCATATATATGCTGCGTACAAGAGACACACTTCAGACCTAAAGACATGCACAAACTGAAAGTGAAGGGATGGAAAAAGATCCTCCACACAAATGGCAATGAAAAGAAAGCTGGGGTAGCAGTACTCATATCAGACAAAATAGACTTTAAAACAAAAACTGTAAAACGAGACAAAGAAGGACATTACACAATGATCAAGGGAACAATCCAACAAGAGGATATAACACTTGTAAATATCTACGCACCTAATGTAGGTGCACCTAAATATATAAAGCAATTATTAACAGACATAAAAAGAGAAATAGACAGTAACACAATAATAGTAGGGGACTTGAACACTCCACTTACACCAATGGATAGATCATCCAAACAGGAGATCAATAAGGATACATTGGCCTTAAATGACACACTAGAACAGATGGACATAGTAGATATATAGAGAGCATTCCATCCAAAAACCGAAGAATACATGTTCTTTTCAAATGCACATGGAACATTCTCCAGGATTGATCACATATTAGGCCACAAAACAAGTCTCCATAAATTTAAGAAGATTGAAATAATACCAAGCATCTTTTCTGACCACAACAGTGTGAAACTAGAAATCAACTATAGGAAGAAAATCAGAAAAGCCACAAATATGTGGCGATTAAACAAAATGCTACTGAACAACGACTGGGTCAACGAAGAAATCAAAGAAGAAATCAAAAAATACCTGGAGACAAATGAAAATGAAAATACGACATGCCAGAATGTATGGGATACAGCAAAAGCGGTTCTAAGAGGGAAGTTTATAGCAATACAGGCCTATCTCAACAAACAAGAAAAATCTCAAATAAACAATCTAACAATGCACCTAAAGGAACTGGAAAAAGAACAACAAACAAAGCCCCAAATCAGTAGAAGAAGGGAAATAATAAAAACCAGGGCAGAAATAAATGAAATAGAGACCAAAAAAAATAGAAAAAATTAATAAAACCAAGAGCTGGTTCTTTGAAAAGATAAACAAAATTGACAAACCTTTAGCTAGACTCACCAAGAAAAAAAGAGAGAAGGCACAAATAAGTAAAATCCAAAATGCAAGAGGAGAAATTACAACAGACACCTCAGAAATACAAAAGATTATAAGAGAATACTATGAAAAGCTATATGCCAAGCAATTCGACAATCTGGAAGAAATGGATAAATTCTTAGAATCATACAACCTTCCAAAACTGGAACAAGAAGAAGTAGAGAATTTGAATAGACCAATCACCAGTAAGGAGATGGAAACAGTAATCAAAAACCTCCCCAAAAATAAAAGTCCAGGACCAGATGGCTTCCCTGGTGAATTCTACCAAACAGTCAAAGAAGACTTAATACCTATCCTTCTCAAACTTTTCCAAAAAATTGAGGAGGGGGGGAAGCTCCCTAACTCGTTCTATGAAGCTGACATTACCCTGATACCAAAACCAGACAAGGACAACACAAAAAAAGAAAATTACAGGCCAATATCACTGATGAACATCGATACAAAAATCCTCAACAAAACACTAGGAAATTGCATAAAACAATATGTTAAAAAGATTATACACCATGATCAAGTGGGATTTATTCCAGGTATGCAGGGATGGTTCAACATCCACAAATCAATCAAAGTAATACACCACATTAATAAAATGAAGAATAAAAATCACATGATCACATCAATAGATGCAGAGAAAGCATTTGACAAGATACAGCATCCATTTATGATAAAAACTCTGAATAAAATGGGTATAGAAGGAAAGTACCTCAACATAATAAAGGCCATATATGAGAAACCCACAGCTAATATCATCCTCAATGCTGAAAAACTGAAAGCTATCCCTCTAAGAACAGGAACCAGACAAGGATGCCCACTCTCACCACTCCTATTTAGCACAGTTCTGGAAGTCCTAGCCAGAGCAATCAGGCAAGAGAAAGAAAGAAAAGGGATCCAAATTGGAAAGGAAGAAGTGAAACTGTCACTATTTGCAGATGACATGATTTTATATATAGAAAACCCTAAAGAATCCACCAGAAAACTTTTAGAAGTAATAAACGAATATGGGAAAGTTGCAGGATACAAAATCAACATACAAAAATCAGTTGCATTTCTATACACTAACAATGAAGTAGCAGAAAGAGAAATTAAGAATACCATCCCGCTTACAATTACAACAAAAAGAATAAAACACCTAGGAATAAACTTAACCAAAGAGGTGAAAGAGCTGTACACGGAAAACTATAAAACATTGCTGAAAGAAATTGAAGAAAACACAAAGAAATGGAAAGATATTCCATGCTCTTGGATTGGAAGAATTAACATAGTTAAGATGTCCATACTTCCTAAAGCCATCTATAGATGCAATGCAATCCCTATCAAAGTTCCAACAACATTTTTCACAGAAATAGAACAAAGAATCCTAAAATTTATATGGAACAACAAAAGACCCCGAATAGCTAAAGGAATCCTGAGAAAAAAGAACAAAGCTGGAGGTATCACACTCCCTGATTTCAAAATATACTACAAAGCTATAGTAACCAAAACAACATGGTACTGGCACAAAAACAGACACACAGATCAACGGAATAGAATCGAAAGCCCAGAAATAAACCCACACATCTCTGGACAGCTAATCTTTGACAAAGGAGCCAAGAACATACAATGGGGAAAAGAAAGTCTCTTCAACAAATGGTGTTGGGAAAACTGGATAGCCACATGCAAAAAAATGAAAGTAGACTCTTACCTTACACCATACACAAAAATTAACTCCAAATGGATTAAAGACTTGAAGGTAACACCTGAAACTATGAAACTTCTAGAAGAAAACATAGGCAGTATGCTCTTTGACATCAGTCTTAGCAACATATTTTCAAGCACCATGTCTGACCGGGCAAGAGAAACAATAGAAAAAATAAATAAATGGGGCTACATCAAACTAAAAAGCTTCTGCACAGCAAAGGAAACCATCAACAAAACGAAAAGACAACCTAACAATTGGGAGAAGATATTTGCGAACCATACATCTGATAAGGGCTTAATCTCCAAAATATATAAAGAACTCATGCATCTCAACAAGAAAAAAACTACCAACCCAATTAAAAAATGGGCAAAAGACCTGAACAGACATTTCTCCAAAGAAGATATACAGATGGCCAACAGACACATGAAAAGATGTTCAAAATCATTAACTACCAGGGAAATGCAAATCAAAACTACAATGAGATATCACCTCACGCCCGTCAGAATGGCTATAATTAACAAGACAGGAAACAACATGTGTTGGAGAGGATGTGGAGAGAAGGGAACTCTCATACACTGCTGGTGGGAGTGCAAACTGGTGCAGCCATTATGGAAAACAGTATGGAGATTCCTCAAAAAATCAAGGATAGAACTACCATACGATCCAGCTATTCCACTGCTGGGTATTTATCCAAAGAACTTGCAAACACCAATGCATAAAGATACATGCCCCCCTGTGTTCATTGCAGCGTTATTCACAACAGCCAAGACTTGGAAGCAACCTAAGTGCCCATCAAGGGACGAATGGATAAAGAAGATGTGGTATATATACACAATGGAATACTACTCAGCCATAAGAAACGATGAAATCCAGCCATTTGTGACCACATGGATGGACATTGAGGGTATTATGCAAAGTGAAATAAGTCAGAGGGAGAAGGTCAAATACTGTATGATTTCCTTCATTAAGTAGTAGATAATATCAACAATAAACAAACACATAGAGACAGATTGGATTGGTGGTTAGCAGAAGGGAAGGGGGGAGGGAGGAGGGCGAAAGGGATAATTCGGCACATGTGTGTGGTGATGGGTTGTAATTAGTATTTTGGTGGTGAACATGATGTAATCTATGCAGAAATAGAAGTATAATGATGTACACCTGAAATTTATACAATGTTATAAACCAATGTTACTGCAATAAACAAAAAATTTTTAAAAATAATAATAATAATGGTAAAAATCCCCAAAGTCTTGGTCTTTCTACCTACCTATGTGACCTTCAACAGTGTCATTTAGCTTTTAATGGCTTTGGTGTCTTTCATCTGTAAAATATTGTACCAAATTATCTCTGAGACCCCTTCCAGTCCTTAATAATAATGATTATCAATATTTTAGTAAAATTCAAGTAATAGTATTCATTTTAGAAATTATTACAGATTAGCAGCTGGCATTCTGTAACGGTGAAGGTTGAATTTATTAATATAGACGTTATGCACATTCAGCTTCTTTAAGCAGATAATTGGTATTTGATTTACATCTTTACCACCCAATGTATGTCATTTTCACTAGACACAGACAGAATTTACGGTTAGATTTTTATCTGTAACCAGATTACCTGAGCACTTTCAGGCTATTGCTTTTGGGCCGATGGACCTACTGCACACACAATTTCCTGTTTCTTTTCTCCATATCATCTGTTGGCTAAAATCTCGCAATTCTTCCCAGTTAATACATACCCACTTACATCTTTGGTTCTTTGAGGCCACAACATCAATAAGTGGGGAGTTAAACAACTTTATGTGTCTGTTTTTACTACTCACTTTCTAAAATTATATAACCCTACGTCACCTTCAATTAAACTAGGTTGAAGAGTTATTAAGCTTGTTGATAAAAATGCCACTGAGTCCTTTCTTCAACAGACATTTATTGAATGCCTAGCATGGCAAACACTCTGCTAAGTGCTAGGAATACAGAGGTTAATAATATTCATTTGCTTACCTGAAGAGGTTCTTAGTTTAATTGGTAGGAGAAACAGCAGAACATATCATTATGTAATAAGTGCAGTAATTGACCTGAACATGAGTTTATAAAAACCCAGAGGGGTACTTAACCTAGTCTGGGGAAGTTAGAAGAGGCTACCTAGAGAAAGTAACACCTCAAGTGCATTTTGATTGAGGATGAGAGTGGGAGTTACGGCAGCTCCTGACAGAGCGGGTGCTGTGAACAAGGACCGCACAGAGAAAGCTGGGGTGTGTGTGTCAAGAATGACAAGCATTATGTGAGGCAGGGAGTGGTAAGCATCGACTACCATCTAGGTTCTCAGGAGCAAGAGAAGGAGGTCTTAAGTTCCGTGTTTGGGAGCTCGGACTTTAATCTGTGTGCAATGAGACACCATGAGAGAGTTTTAAGAAAAGAAATGACTTTTATAGGGGTTTGGTTTCATCCATTTCATAATCTAATTCCACAATTTTTAAAAGATGAAATTGCTCTCATTGGAAGGCCACCTAGAAAATAATTTGAATCTTTTATGTCCTATGATTTGTACTCTTCTTCTACACCCACTTTTCTTTCTAAGATCTGATTATTACCAAAAATTACACAGTGACTTAAGGCTTCTAAAAACACAAAGTTATTGTAGTCTTTATCAGACCCATCCCCAGAATTATGTGCATATATATACACTTGTTTTAATTTTATTTTAGGTTATTTTTGACTGACAAATTCTGTCACTATGTTAGTATTTCTTAGGTCCAAATAAATCTTTTAAAATATATTTTTCAATGTACAGACTGTGCTGTAATTTGATAAACCTTCCTTTAATATTTTGTCACAATCTATGAAGCACAACTGCTTCCAAGTTACAGAGATACACACCGGTTGGTTCACTGGATGAGCCTGTGGCTCTCCCTCAGGTGACCGGGCTCGGCCGGGAGCCCTTCAAGGATTCCAGCTGATACCGGCGCTGGGATTCAGTTTCCCTGGGCAGGTGGCATTCAAGAACAGTAGGCTTTTTATGCCAGTGTGACGATAATCCCAGAGTCTTCTGACATTATTTGTCTCCTCCCAACTCTTCTAAGAATCTGCAGAGTGTCAGAGAATTGGGGTGCCTCTCCTAGAGCACCCAGGATGCATCCAGCCATGCGTGGCCCCAGTATGCCTGGCCCACAGATTAGGAGGAGTCTGGGAGACCACAAGCATTTTGCTGCCCCTGAGTCTGTAAGTTTCCTGCTTCTTGTGTCATTTATGGCATCTGCCCTTGCCCGTGAGCAACAAAAGTAGAACTGTACCAGTGCCTTAACTAAGCTTTCTCAACCTAGATTTTCACCTCAGGCAACATCTAATTAGTAGTATAATTATTAATATCTGTGTATCAAGATAGCCGATTTTCTGGGATTTTTCTTTTAAATCAAAGCTGGATAAAAGATCAAGAAGTACTCACAAATGCTTTATGTGCTTTCACAAAAATAGATGAAAATTCTTATGTCACTTTTATGATGGAAATGTTTTAACTTTCAAACTTCACACATACTCTAAGAAATTTTATTTTTTTAAACATAAGCAAAATATCTAGAATTTTTATTAATCCCAGCATACAAACTAAAATATTGAGATAGGATTCATTACCTGTTAATTATTTTAAACTTTAAATTAATAATAATTACTGCTGGTGATTGTGCCTAATAAAACTCCAACTTTTTAACATTGAATTTCCCCTTTTAAATTTTAAGAAATTTTAATATTTAAACACTGGCAAAATTATGCTGTTTTTGTATACGAAATCCATCACAGGCAGTAGGAAGTTCTAACAATGACCTGAAACTGTGCTGTCAGTACAGCCACATATGGCTATTTAAATTAAATAAATAAAATGAAAATGCATTTCTTAAGTTGCACTAGCTACATTTCAAGTGTCCAGTAGCCGCATGTGGTTAGCGGCTACCATGCCAGACAGTGCAGATATAGAAAGAGCATTTCCACCATCACAGAAATTTCTGGACAGTGCTAGTTTAGAAGATATCCCCAGTTTCTGGTTGAAATTTTGACAGCCTAATGATCAAAACTTTCTAACCCTGAGCTTTGCATGCCCAAGAGCAGTAAGACATTCCTTTTTTTTTTCTGTCAGACCAGAAAAGCTATATCCAGCACATTTTGAAAGGCTAGTCTTCCAACTATGGAAACTTTATACAGCACAGTAGATGTGTTCAGCAGAGCCAGCTTAAAATTAATCCTTTTTCCTATTGAATTCCATTATAAAACCAGGTCTGTGTTCTTATAATTGAAATCACACTTATGAATAAAAATCTTTTATGGAAATTATAATTTGCAGGAACTGTAGTTTATTTTCTAGATGTCTAAGTGGTATTACTGTATTAGCCTTAGGTGGGACCAGAGAACTTGTTTGTTTTATAACTTTTATTATAGAAATTCCTTAGGAACATTATCAGTGAAGGATTTTTGTTACAGTTATCCCTTGGTATGCAGAAAATATTTATCATGCAGATTATACATTGTGATATATTTTGTTATTGAATGTTGGCTTTTATAAAGGTAATATATTGTTTGTGTGCCCAGCAAATCCTCTAAAAAAGGCATGGGTTGATTTCTAGAGACTTAAGAACATGCCACCTCTAGTTTATAAGACCATTCCCTGAAGATTTACCTATCCAGTACCATCTCTTATAAAAATAACTGCCTCTAAGTATCAAAAATTATGAAATGCTGGTAATGTGACAAAAATTTCTTGTTGTTCTTCACTGAGATAGTTTGCTTATTTGTGTTATTGATAACTTCTTTAATTTCTCCTGAAGTATTAGCATAATTTCATGTAATTCGGAAACATCTTAATTAGAAAATGAAAGTAAACTTATGCACATGAAAATCTATCAGAAACCTTAGTGGGTGTTTAATAAATTAATTGAATGATCAAAAATGCAGCTGTGTCTTGCTCTGTGATGGCGAATTTTTGAAACGTATCATTACGAACTATGTTTGAAATGCACTCTATTTTTATTTCTTGTTCTCTCCGGGGCTTTTACAGCACAGGATTTTTAATAATACACAGTGTTGATTTGTGATGTATCCATTGTTTTTTCTTGAATTGTATCATCAGCTTCGTAGGATGTTTCATTTGTTGCTGCATTGGAATTGGGGGCTTTGGTTTTCCTGTTTGAGTTGCCTGCAAATACACAAGACAAAATGAAATAATTATTTGGGATTATGACAAAATTTGACTTCTTAAAATTTGTGCTTAAAAAATAAATGTTGTAGCAGTAGTGAAAAGATGATGTCCTGAAAACGCTATGTTAATGAGTGAGAACTGAACCATTTCAAATTTGTTTTTGAGCATTTCCTCCTGAAAGTCAAATAAGGGAAATATTCAGTAACAAAAGTAAGGATTCCATTTCCCTGCTTATCTTTTTTTCTTCATGCTTCCATGGAAGAAACTGCCTATTTGATAAGAAGATAATTTTTGGGTTGCTAAATAAAACTGTGACTGTCCCTATGCATAAAGTGAACAAAACCATCTAAAGCCAATCATAATAATTTGCAACTCTCAAAGCTTTGCCATCATAATGAATTTAGATGTAATTTTTTAAAAGAACACATTTGTGTCACAATCTCATTCACTCATTCTATGTAAATCTGAGTCCAAAATGCACAAAGGTAGAGGAATATGGACCTTTGCACATCAGAAGTTCAACTAACAAGCTTATAGCAAAGAAATGGATTATTCTTCAACAAATGGTTAGAAAAGAAATAGTGAAAATAATTAATGTATCATATATTTCACTAATATATACAATTTTAAATATATTTAAATAATATATAAATATAGAATGCAATGAAAGAAATCACAGACGTCACTAATGACCTCCTGTTGCCAATCCACAGTCCAGTTCACAATCCACATCTCATTTGACCTATTAACAGCATTTTCTTTTTTGGGCTTCCGGGATGCCACTCTTCCTTGACTGACTCCTGTGTTACCATTGCTCCTTCTCAGCCTCTCTTGCTGGTCCCTTTTCTTCTCCCAGGCCTCTTAGACTTAAGTGCTTCAGGGCTCAGCCATTGGTTCCTATCGCTGTCTCACTCCCTAATTAGTCTCATTAGTCCCACAGGTTTTAATACCATCTCTACGCTGATGACTCCCAAAGACATATCTCTAACCCAGACCTCTCCTGAACTCCAGACTCAACCTTCTAATTGACATCTCCACTTAGATATCTAGTAGACATCTCCAACTTAGTCCAAAACTGAAATTTGGATCATTTCCAGAAAAAAAAACGCCTACTCCACTTACAGTTTTTCTTCCAGTGGCTCGAAGCTCCATGTCTCCAGCTGCTTAGGCCAAAAGCCTCAGTCCTCCTTGATTCTTTTCTCTCACACCCCACATCCAATCCATCTGAAATCCTGTCGACTACACTTGTAAAATATATCCAGAATCAGTCCACTTCTCACCACCTTCACTGCTACCACTGATTCTATTTTTAGCACAACACTCAGCGTGATCCTTTAAAACATAAGTCAAATCATGTCCTCTGCTCAGAACCCTCCTTTTCACCCAAGTCTTTATAATGGCCTACATGATCTCATACACACACACCATTAATTTCCTTGACTTCATATTTTTCTATTCACCTTCTCATTCGCTCCAACCTCTTTGATCAAACATTTCAGGCGTGTTCCAGCTACAGGGCCTTTCCACTGGCTATTCACTCTGTCTGGTATGCTCTTCTCCCAGATTATCTGCATGGTAACTCTCTCATTTCCAAGTCCTTGCTCAAAAGTCACCGTTTCCATTGGACTAAACACTGTATTTAAAATTGCAACTACACCCCCCCATCCCCAATCCCTTTTGTTCTCCACTTTTTCCTATAGCATTTATTTTCTAATATACTATATAATTTACCTATTTATTATGTTTATCATTTATTATCTATCTCCCCTCACTAAAATGTAAGCATCACATGCCAGAGATCTTTTAGTAGTTTATTCATTGATGATGTGTCTAGAAAAAAATGTCTTGCACATAGCTGTGTTCAATAAACATTTGTTGAGTGAAATAATGAATTAAAGCATAAGACTGAAAGTTTGACGTAGTAAAAACTTTAAAATTGTAGCTGGCAAAAGACAAGATTGGAAGTCAACTGGGAAGAAAAGTTTAGAACAAATGATTCATGTCTAACATATAATGAAGTCTTACATATCAATATTTAAAACATTAACACCTCTTAGTGGGTGAAAAAAAATGGACAAAAGATATGATGGCTAATAAACATGAAAAAATCTTCAATCTTACTAGTCAGAAAGAAATGTAAATTCAAAAGGTAATAAACCATTTTTCGTGTCTCAACTAGGCACAGATAAAGGGTGTGGCATGATGCACCACATTTTTTTTTAAGTCTGAATTTGTAATGCAATTTTAACGTAAAGTTCCCAAGGAGACCAACAGAGATGAGATCTAAAATTTATATAAAAAGATGTTCAGTGGTTATTTTCAATACCAAAGAATGTAAGTGCCTTAAATTTCTAATAATAGGGGAATTGCTAAATTATCATGCATGAAGTATCATAAAATGGTGATTTCCAATAAATTTTTATCACATGGAAAGTTCTCAGAATACAATGTTAAGTATGAAAGGATGCAAAATTATCAGCAATGCAATAATAGCTAGTACTTTTGGCTTACTATCAGCTTCTCTCTGCTTAAAATCCTTTAGGATCACATCTGAACTTCCTGGTTAGGCCGGGGACCTGGCCCTGCTTCCGTCTCCCAGCTCAGCTTGCCCCACTCCCTTCCTTATACTTGGTATTTCAGACACACAGAAATACTGACAGGTTCCCCAAGCGTGCCCTGCTCCCTCTCTCTGCCCCAAGCCTTTGCACACACTCTTCCAGCTACTCGGTGTCTTTACTTTCCAATCACTTTCACTTGAATAACTCTTAATTGTCCTTCAGATTTTCGAAATATCTGCTCTGAACCTCCCTAAGGGGACAGGGGACCCACTGACCAAGAGGTTCCATTATTAAAAGTAGCTACTTCCTCTACTTTTTGCCATCTAGACTGTCTTCTTGATATGACCCTTTCATTTTTTTTTCTTTAGATAAGTCTAAGCCTCACCTTTAAGTGTGTGCATACTGCCATTTATAAGTAATTGTATAAACTGCTTTCCAGGGGCAATCAGGACATCTCCCACTGTGGGTTGATTTCATAGTTCCACACTCAAAGGGCAATATTATTTACAAGTTTTGAAGAATGATGTCTCACTACAGCCCAGATCCTGCCCATAGGACTGAAACATGTATGGTATTGTTCTCTGGGCTAATACTAAAAGTATTATAAGTTTAAAATGTAGGGCATAAAGAGGTACAGTACATGGTTTTATTTCATTACATTTCTTCTGAACGTTTTTGATGGTAAAATAATGTTCTACTTCTAAACATCCAATAATAATGTTTCAACCATATAATTTGGTTTTTAAAAGTTAATTTTGTAGGCACAACATTTTCTAGCCTGGCAAGGAGCCCTTTGCCCAATCAGCCAGCATAGCTGTTTAAGATACATGTAGCAGAGAAAGCTGGCATGGAAATTTGATAAACTGACAAATTCTTGACTGTTATTTACAAAGTGGACTTTTTAAAAAATATTAGATTCAGGCCGACCCCGTGGCTTAGCGGTTAAGTGTGCGCTCCGCTCCCGGCGGCCCGGGTTCCAATCCCCGGGGGCGCACGCACCGCTTGTCTGGCCATGCTGAGGCTGCGTCCCACACACAGCAACTAGAAGGATGTGAACTATGACATACAACTATCTACTGGGGCTTTGGAGAGAAAAAGGGGGGAAAAAAGGAGGAGGATTGGCAATAGATGTTAGCTCAGGGCTGGTCTTCCTCAGCAAAAGAGGAGGATTGGCATAGATGTTAGCTCAGGGCTGATCTTCCTCACAAAACAAAACAAAACAAACAAACATATAGATTCAAATTTAACTACTAAATACTTAAGTAATGGAATATATTCCATATGGGGGCCCTTAAAACTTTTTTCCTCACATAATATTTAAAAAACAAAATGTTTGTAGGTTTATTTTTCATTTTATCACAGCAGGAAAAGGTAAAAGATCAAGGATATAAGATGTAAATTGATTTCATATTATCTGGGTGGCATTTGTATCTTACATAAGCATTTCTTTAAACATCTAAAATTTTAATATTGCATTTCCTGGAAGTCTGAAAACTGTAATGTTGGTTAATTCAACTCTTTCATGTTTCCTAAGCTTTTTCTTACTTAAATTTATAATATTTTAATCAGATTTTCAAGGTGTTTTTATCTACCTTGTCACATACAGTTTTTGTTTTTGTCTTTTTTTATGGGAAATAAACTCAGGAAGTTATTTCCTGACTTAGTTTGGGGTTATCTCTAAGTCATCGTCATTCTGACAGGTCTAGTTTCCATGATGTTTTCTGGCCACAGCTGAAAGAGTTTAACCTGTCTACTGCCCTCTGAGATTTAAAGGCTTGCAAAATACATTCCAGAATTAGGGATTTTTCTTCATCTAGGACTTGTAAAGACTCCCATTCTCCAGCCCTGACCCCATTATTCCCTTGGCCACTGGATCCTTCTAACCAGTGTAGGTGCAGTCAAAGATTATTTCTTAGATTGGCTTCTTAAGGCAAGGCAGTTCCCCTAACAAAACCAATTTGCTAACGAACAAGAAAAGATTTGTTGTAAATAAACACAATACTGACATCATTTGGAGCAGGAGCTTTGATTAGCAAGTCAACACCTTTGGTGTTCACTCTCTTCCTGCAGCTTATAAAAATCCAAAGGTGCTTTCAATGTATATCCCTCTGGAAGTTGGAGTAATTGGACATATGGAAAAACAATTACAATGAGTGGGATGCCATGATGACGGAGTCCTGCTAACTGCATTCCTTTGGAATGATTTTAAAAGAGAAAGAAGCAAAAGTCTCAGCAACCTCAGCTTTTCCTAGTTTTGCTTTAATAAAAAGGAGCTAATTTCTTAACCAATGAAATAGGGATAAAACCAGCTGCCTCCTTTCTGTCACAAGGTTACAACATGGATTCCATTTTAAATAAGAAATCTGTAATTCCATTGAGCTCCCAAGGGATTTGTTACACCTACAGAGTTTTTCTTATTGAATTCCTCCTTTTCTTTAGCGAGTGCACATTGCAAAGATCCAGCATCGCTGCTTTGGCTTGGGTTGACATTAGTTGTTCTTTCTGCTGCTCGCATCCCATTTTCATTCTTTTTTCTGGTCTGGTCATTTTACGTAAATCTCAACCTTCCTTTAATCCTATACCTCTCAGACTGGCATTTAAATTAAAGCTCTGGCCTTTGCCAAAGTTTAAATCCAATTCATCAAACAAATCAAATTCATCAAACAAAATCTTTCCCCTTATCCTCGTCAAAAACTAGGCCAATATTCTTTTTCTGATAACAGATTTTGCATTCATTTTCAGAACCATCCCTCAGGGATCCATTTATCCTATAACTCATTTCTATGAACTCTGTTCTTGCCTGCCATTTCAAAATATCAAAAGAATACTGGGGACCTCTGCAGGTCTTCATCTCCCGGCTATATGGCAGAACTGTAATTAAGCTTCTCTGCCATTATCTACCTATATCCTCCTAGCTTCTGTGTTACCCTTCTGCAGTCTTACAGCAGCTTTAGTTACTAATCAGCTAGTTCACTTTATTGTTTAGCAGAAAATTTACAAATCCCACTCACACTACAGTTCCTTCTAATGGAAATAAGCAATCTTAAATTAGCACCCTAAAAGTATTTTTTATTTGCAAGAGGATGTTTTCCCTTCAAATTTAATAAAGTGCACAGGACTGGATCTGAGGTAAATGGTGAAATGAGCAAAACTTGCCTAGTAACCTACCGATCTATTGACCGTCCCCTTCTTCAATGTCCTGCCTTCCTCTCAAGGTATCTCATGTAAACATGGTCAAAAATTCATTGTGAAGGTTAGTATCCTAGACTAGCCTTTTTGCTTTGCCCATCTGTCAATGCGTGAAGGCAAGTTCTATCCAGAAATGTTTTTTCTACCCTATTTTTTCCACAGTTGGCCTTCCTTTTTTTCTTTTCCTTTTTGGCATTGTTAAATTCTTCCAACCGTTGATGACAAACATAACTCAGAAAGGAATTTAGCTGATATTTTAAATCCTTTAATTGAATTTTAACAAGAGACTGGATTCTATTTTGCTTATTGGTTCCAACATCAGCTAGGATTGCCCAACCCTCTGCCCTGAGGAGGACTCACAAATGTTAAGTGTCACAGTAGCTCTGCTGAGCAATTTGATTTTCTACATTCTAGAAACAAAAACAGTCATAGGAAATTCTAGGCTCATTATTTTAAGCAGAAAGGTCCCTTTAGGAGACACAAATGGCCTTTTCTGCCATTGAGTCCAAGCGACCCCATCTTCTACTAAGATCTCAATGAGTTCATAAAGCCTTTCTGAAACCAAGAATGGTATTACAAAATAATTTGGCAGCCTAATTAATAAAAGATTTAAGCTGAGTTTTGTTGGAGGGGTGTTAAGACTACTAAGAAAAATAACTCCCAATGTTATCTATAAATTTAGTACCCATCAAAATACCACTTGAGTTTTAAAAATTTGACAAGGTGATTCAAAAGTTTATTTGGAAACCTGAATATTACAAGATTAACCAAGAAACTTTGAAAAAGAAGCATAATGGGAGGGGAGGAGAAAGTCTTGCCTAATCAGATATTAAAATAAATTACATATCTACAGTAATTTTAAGGTTTATTACTAACTTAAGAATAAACAGACTGATAAATTTAATAGAACAGAAAGTCTAAAAACAGGTCCCAGTATATATAAGAATTAGTTTATAACAAAGGTGACATTTTAAATTGGCCAGAGAAAGATAGATAATCTGGACAATTGGCTCATTATTTGCAAATGAAAATAAAGGCAGATCCCTACCTCACACTTGACCCCAAAATTAAAATTCCAGGATTCTTAAGGATTTAAATGTAAAAACAATGAATAATTGTATTAGAAGAAAATATAGGTGACTATCTTTACATCTTATAGTGAGGTAAGAACTTTCTAAATATGAAACAAAAGGGAGAAATGACAAAAGGAGAAACTTCCACAGTTGAAAAATCGTCACGTACAAAATCAAAAAGGAAACAACTATGAAAAACATTTGCAACATATGTGGAAAACAGTTTAGTTACTGGCTGCAAAGTTCTTAGAAAGCAATGAAAAATGAATACTCCCATAGGAAAATGTGTATAAGATAGGAGCCACAATATGCCACAAAAGAAATAATGACAAATAAACATTAAAATGTCTACTCTCACTCCTAACTAGATGAATTTAAACTAAAACATTATATTATTTATCTCAATTAGTAAATACTATATCATTTTAGAAATTAGTAAAATATATATCTTTTGAAATAATAATACCCATGAAATAGTACTTTTCTGGAGGGCAGTCAGTACTTGTATCCAAAGCCTGTCATATATGCCCATCCCTTGGTCAGCAATTCCACTCCCAGGGATTTATGCTAAGAAAATACTTAGATGTTCAATGTATGTGTGTAACAGAAGAAATGGAAGCCAGTTCAAAGCCAATAATTTAATAAAATATGGTATACTCAGACTTTGGTTTTAAACACCATTCCCAACTAAAATGAACCCGGCTTCTTGGAGAAATGGCAGATTCCAGGGCTGGAACAAGAAAAGTACAGGATGCTCTGGAACATCTTGTGACAGAAAGCAAAAAGCTGCTCAAAAAATGACGGACAGGGGCGGAGTCAAGATGGCGGCGTAGGCAGACTCTGAACTCACCTCCTCCCGTGGACACAGCCAATTTACAACTACTCGTGGAAAAATTACCCCTGAGACAGAACTGAAAACTGGATAAGAGGAACTCCTGCAACAACGGACAATCCTAACTGAGGTGGAAGAGGCAGAGACTCCCTTCCGGAGAGGAAAAACGCCGCCTTCACAAGCCGCCAGCTTCACGGCCGCCGGGAGCAGCTCACAGGTACGCAGCCTCCCTGGAGGCGCGGGGTCCTGAGCCGGGGAGCGCCCCCGCTGTGGGCATTTTGTGGACCCAGCACAATCGAGACCAGCGGCATAATATCTGACTTTGCCTGCTACTAAAACATTGGGGAGCACCCCCGGAAAACCCGGTTCACAAAGAAACTAAAACTGGCTCTTAAAGGGCCCGCACACAAACTCACCCATTCCAGAAAGCATCCTAAAATCACCAGAAAGAAAGGTGCACAGTGCTTCGGTGACAAGAGACTCACCTAATAGGCCCTGAGTGCATCTCGGTGAGGGGTGAGACCTCTCCAGGGACTGGGACATTGGCGGCGGCCATTGTTGTGGCCTGGTGTGAGCGTGCTGACACAGACGCCATTGGAGTTCTCCCTGAGACCTGCTAGCCCAGGGTCTGCTCCACCCGCTAGAGCACGGATTTAATCCAGCTCAGCCAGGGCAGGCAGCCCACCCTAGAGACTGGCCCCACCCAACAACAAGCCCTCAGGCAACGTGTGGGCCTGCATAGATTGGTGACTGGATTCTCTGCAGCCTGGCAACTGAGCTGACTTGAGCGGGGCAGGGTGTGCACAAGGAGCGGGTGGAGAGTGTGGGGCGGTGGCAGAGTGTGTGGGGCTCCCGCCGTGGAGAGACTGGGTCCACTTGGGGAGGTCGGGGCGCTCACACGGGGCAGGACTGTGTTGACTGTGTGTGTGGACCTGTGGGCGGCAGGGCTTCTCAGCCACAGAAGACTTGTGCTTCTCAAAGACCCACATAGGAGGTTTGTTCCACCTTCCAAAACCTGAAACAATTGGGTGCTCCTGTGCCTGAGGCCAGCCCCACCCAGCTGCAATCCTCAGAGAGCTGACAAGAGACCTAATAGGCTAGAGGCTTACAGCAATTGTAAGGCCCTGAGCCTAACAACCTGCCACGGTGGGGGCCTACTCACTTAAAAGAAATACTGCAACACAAATGTGGTATTAGAACTTACAGCCAACTGTGCTGGGGCTCCCCACAGCTGATAAAGAGACTGAAGGGCCCACAACAACTACAAGCAGCTGAGCATTACAACAGCTGGCCAGGAGCATAACTCAGCCTCCCTGGGCGCCTACAGGGAGAGCAAACAGGCCACAGCAGAAGGATACACGTAGCCCACATAGGGGTCACCCCTGGAACATTGAGAACTGAGGGAAGTACACTGGAAGCCTCCTAAGCCATCACTTACATAAGGTCACCTATCCAAGAGCAGGAGACGTAGCTGACCTACCTAATACGTAGACACAAGCACAGGGAAAGAGGCAAAATGAAGAGGCAAAAGAATACATTCCAAGTAAGGGAACAGGACAAAACCCCAGAAAAGGAACTTAGTGAAACAGAAATGAGCAACCTACCCGACAGAGAGTTCAAACTAAGAGTGTTAAGGATGCTCACTGATCTGGGGAGAAGAATAGATGGACTCAGTGAGAATGTCAACAAAGAAATGGAAGATATAAAAAAGAACCAATCAGAAATGAAGAATTCAATACTGGAAATGAAAAACTCATTAGAGGGACTCAAAAGCAGAGTAGAGGATACAGAATAACGGATCTGTGAGCTGGAAGAAAGACTAGAAGAAATTACCCAAGGTGAACAGGTAAAAGAGAAAAGAATTAAAAAGAGTGAGGACAGTCTAAGGGACCTCTGGGACAACATCAAGCGCACTAACATCCGTGTTATAGGTGTCCCGGAAGGAGAAGAGCGAGACAAGGGGGCAGAGAATCTATTTCAAGAAATAATAGATGAAAACTTCCCTAACCTAAGGAAGGAAACAGACATCCAGGTACAGGAGGCACAGAGAGCCCCAAACAAGATAAACCCAAAGAGGCCCACACCAAGACACATCATAATCAAAATGTCCAGAATTAAAGATAAAGAGAGAATCCTAAAAGCCGCAAGAGAATGTCAAGTTACATACAAAGGAAACCCCATAAGGCTATCAGCTGACTTCTCAGCAGAAACCTTACAGGCTAGAAGAGAATGGCACGATATATTTAAAGTGCTAAAAGGAAAAACTTACAGCCAAGAATACTCTACCCAGCAAGGTTATTGTTCAAAATGGAAGGAGAGATCAAAATTTTCCCAGATAAGCAAAAATTAAAGGAGTTTGTCACCAAGAAACCAGTGTTACAAGAAATGTTAAAGGGACTGATTTAAGGGGAAAAGAGAAGACCACAAATAGGAAAAATTATCTATTTCCACGATTAGAACGTAATGGATACAAATGCACAAAAAGAGGTTGGATATGATATCAAAAACATAAAAGGAGGGAGGAGGGTAGTTAAAGAGTACAGCTTTCAGACAGAGGTCAAACTAAAGTGACCATCAATTCTGTATAGAAGAAGTAAGGAACAGAGAAGGACTACTAAAACACTGAGGAAAAAAAAAAGTTAAAAAATGGCAGTAAGTACATACTTATCAATAGCTACTTTAAACGTCAATGGACTAAATGCTCCAATTAAAAGGCATAGGGTGGCTGACTGGATAAAAAAACAAGACCCATATATATGCTGCATACAAGAGACACACTTCAGACCTAAAGACACTCACAAACTGAAAGTGAAGGGATGGAAAAAGATACTCCACGCAAATGGCAATGAAAAGAAAGCTGGGGTAGCAGTACTCATATCAGACAAAATAGACTTTAAAACAAAAACTGTAAAACGAGACAAAGAAGGGCATTACATAATGATCAAGGGAACAATCCAACAAGAGGATATAACACTTGTAAATATCTACGCACCCAATGTAGGTGCACCTAAATATATATAGCAATTATTAACAGACATAAAAACAGAAATAGACAGTAACACAATAATAGTAGGGGACTTTAACACTCCACTTACACCAACGGATAGATCATCCAAACAGAAGATCAATAAGGAAACATTGGCCTTAAACGACACACTAGAACAGATGGACCTAGTAGATATATACAGAGCATTCCATCCAAAAACCGAAGAATACACGTTCTTTTCAAATGCACATGGAACGTTCTCCAGGATTGATCACATATTAGGCCACAAAACAAGTCTCCATAAATTTAAGAAGATTGAAATAATACCAAGCATCTTTTCTGACCACAAAGGTATGAAACTAGAATTCAACTATAGGAAGAAAATCAGAAAAGCCACAAATACATGGAGATTAAACAAAATGCTACTGAACAACGACTGGGTTAATGAAGAAATCAAAGAAGAAATCAAACAATACCTGGAGACAAATGAAAATGAAAATACGACATGCCAGAATTTATGGGATACAGCAAAAGCGGTTCTAAGAGGGAAGTTTATAGCAATACAGGCCTATCTCAACAAACAAGAAAAATCTCAAATAAACAATCTAACAATGCACCTAAAGGAACTGGAAAAAGAACAACAAACAAAGCCCAAAATCAGTAGAAGAAGGGAAATAATAAAAATCAGAGCAGAAATAAATGAAATAGAGACCAAAAAACAATAGAAAAAATTAATAAAACCAAGAGCTGGTTCTTTGAAAAGATCAACAAAATAGACAAACCTTTAGCTAGACTCACCAAGAAAAAAAGAGAGAAGGCACAAATAAGTAAAATCAGAAATGAAAGAGGAGAGGTTACAACAGACACCTCAGAAATACAAAAGATTATAAGAGAATACTATGAAAAACCATATGCCAACCAATTCGACAATCTGGAAGAAATGGATAAATTCTTAGAATCATACAACCTTCCAAAACTGGATCAAGAAGAAGTAGAGAATTTGAATAGACCAATCACCAGTAAGGAGATCGAAACAGTAATCAAAAACCTCCCCAAAAATAAAAGTCCAGGACCAGACGGCTTCCCTGGTGAATTCTACCAAACATTCAAAGAAGACTTAATACCTATCCTTCTCAAACTCTTCCAAAAATTGAGGAGGGGGAAGCTCCTAACTCATTCTACGAAGCTGACATTACCCTGATACCAAAACCAGACAAGGACAACACAAAAAGAAAATTACAGGCCAATATCACTGATGAACATCGATGCGAAAATCCTCAACAAAATACTAGCAAATCGCATACAACAATACGTTAAAAGATTATACACCATGATCAAGTGGGATTTATTCCAGGTATGCAGGGATGGTTTAACATTCGCAAATCAATCAACGTAATACACCACATTAATAAAATGAAGAACAAAAATCACATGATCATCTCAATAGATGCAGAGAAAGCATTTGACAAGATCCAGCATCCATTTATGATAAAAACTCTGAATAAAATGGGTATAGAAGGAAAGTACCTCAACATAATAAAGACCATATATGAGAAACCCACAGCTAATATCATCCTCAATGGTGAAAAACTGAAAGCTATCCCTCTAAGAACAGGAACCAGACAAGGATGCCCATTGTCACCACTCCTATTTAACATAGTATTGGAAGTCCTAGCCAGAGCAATCAGGCAAGAGAAAGAAATAAAAGGGATCCAAATTGGAAAGGAAGAAGTGAAACTGTCACTATTTGCAGATGACATGATTTTATATATAGAAAACCCTAAAGAATCCACCAGAAAACTTTTAGAAGTAATAAACGAATATGGGAAAGTTGCAGGATACAAAATCAACATACAAAAATCAGTTGCATTTCTGTACACTAACAACGAAGTAGCAGAAAGAGAAATTAAGAATACCATCCCATTTACAATTGCAACAAAAAGAATAAAATACCTAGGAATAAACTTAACCAAAGAGGTGAAAGATCTGTACACCGAAAACTATAAAACATTGCTGAAAGCAATTGAAGAAGACACAAAGAAATGGAAAGATATTCCGTGCTCTTGGATTGGAAGAATTAACATAGTTAAGATGTCCATACTTCCTAAAGCCATCTATAGATTCAATGCAATCCCTATCAAAGTTCCAACAACATTTTTCACAGAAATAGAACAAAGAATCCTAAAATTTATATGGAACAACAAAAGACCCCGAATAGCTAAAGGAATCCTGAGAAAAAAGAACAAAGCTGGAGGTATCACACTCCCTGATTTCAAAATATACTACAAAGCTATAGTAACCAAAACAGCATGGTACTGGCACAAAAACAGACACACAGATCAACGGAATAGAATCGAAAGCCCAGAAATAAACCCACACATCTCTGGACAGCTAATCTTTGACAAAGGAGCCAAGAACATACAATGGGGAAAAGAAAGTCTCTTCAACAAATGGTGTTGGGAAAACTGGATAGCCATATGCAAAAAAATGAAAGTAGACTCTTACCTTACACCATACACAAAAATTAACTCCAAATGGATTAAAAACTTGAATGTAAGACCTGAAACTGTGAAAGTTCTAGAAGAAAACATAGGCAGTACGCTCTTCGACATCAGTCTTAGCAACATCTTTTCAAACACCACATCTGACCGGACAAGAGAAACAATAGAAAAAATAAACAAATGGGACTACATCAAACTAAAAAGCTTCTGCACAGCAAAGGAAACCATCAACAAAACGAAAAGACAACCTAACAATTGGGAGAAGATATTTGCAAACCATACATCTGATAAGGGCTTAATCTCCAAAATATATAAAGAACTCATGCATCTCAACAAGAAAAAAACTACCAACCCAATTAAAAAATGGGCAAAAGACCTGAACAGACATTTCTCCAAAGAAGATATACAGATGGCCAACAGACACATGAAAAGATGTTCAAAATCATTAACTACCAGGGAAATGCAAATCAAAACTACAATGAGATATCACCTCACGCCCGTCAGAATGGCTATAATTAACAAGACAGGAAACAACATGTGTTGGCGAGGTTGTGGAGAGAAGGGAACTCTCATACACTGCTGGTGGGAGTGCAAACTGGTGCAGCCACTATGGAAAACAGTATGGAGATTCCTCAAAAAATCAACGATAGAACTACCATATGATCCAGCTATTCCACTGTTGGGTATTTATCCAAAGAACTTGAAAACACCAATTTGCAAAGGTACATGCACCCCTGTGTTCATTGCAGCCTTATTCACGATAGCCAAGACTTGGAAGCAACCTAAGTGCCCATCAAGGGACGAATGGATAAAAAAGCTGTGGTATATATACACAATGGAATACTACTCAGCCATAAGAAACGATGAAATCCAGCCATTTGTGACAACATGGATGGACATTGAGGGCATGATGCAAAGTGAAATAAGTCAGAGGGAGAAGGTCACATACCGTATGATTTCCTTCATTAAGTAGTAGATAATAACAACAATAAACAAACACATAGGGACAGAGATTGGATTGGTGGTTACCAGAGGGGAAGGGGGGAGGGAGGAGGGTGAAAGGGATAATTGGGTACATGTGTGTGGTGATGGGTTGTAATTAGTATTTTGGTGGTGAACATGATGTAATCTATGCAGAAATAGAAGTACAATGATGTACACCTGAAATTTTTACAATGTTATAAACCAATGTTACTGCAATAAACAAAACATTTAAAAAAAAAAAAAAATGACGGACACATTTTGAAAGAACACAGGACCCAGTTTAAAGGGGTTCCCACAGGGCAAGTCTGAGACAGTTTAAGGGTCAGAATAAATGATGATAGTAATAGAATATTTTAGAATAAAGAATCTGAGTCCATACTGATATTAATAAATAAATGAATAGGTAAATAAATAGAGGAGAGAGGAAAGCTCTTCCTTGTAGTAGAATAACAACTAATAAACATAGAAGGAATGATGAGATTAGAAAAATCACCATTTTACAGCTATTATAATAATAATTCTGAAATTATTTTGAAATTTTGAATGAAAAAATTCAGTCAAGAACCATCAATGGGCAGGTGAAACTTTGAGGAGGAACAGGATATTTTCGTAGTCTCAAACTACCTCCCCACAAATTACTTAGTAATGACAAAGGGAAAATTAGTGACTTTACAACGTTTTATTCCAACAAATACAACCTTAACCAAAGAATCCAAGTTAACATCACCAATAATGGGATAAACCAATATTATGTGCTTCCTGATATGATGTCCTGAGAATATAACTTCCGTGGTATTCCTGTCAAAATGTACAGTCTCTCTCCAATCATGAGAAAACATCAGACAAACTTAAATTGAAAGACACTGTACAAAACGACTGGCTTCTACTTTTCAAAAATGTCAAGATCACGAAAGATAAAGAAAGGCTGAGGATTCAAGGAGACTAAAGAAATACGACAACTAATTGCAAGATGTAATTCTGGACTAGATCCTAGATAAGAAAAAACAACTATGAGGAATATTGGTAAAATTTGAATATGAACTGCAGATTAGACAATATTACCCTATCTATGTTACATTTCCTGACTTTGATAAATGTACTGTAATTATGTAAGAAAAAAATCCTTGTTCTTAGGAAATACATACTGAAATATTTATGGTTAAAAGGCATGATATCTGCAAACGATTTTCAAATGGTTCAAGAAATATACATCAAGAGAAAGTCAATGATGAAGAAAATGATTCAAAATATTAACAATTAGTAAACCTGGGAAAAGGTGTACAACTTTCTCTATACTTTTTTTGCAACTTTTCTGGAAGTGTGAAATTACATCAAAATAAAAGAATCATAGCACCCCATCAAGATAATAAAATGGAGCCACTAACAATGATGACTAAGGTATTTATTTATTGGCATATAAAGATGTCAATATTGTTCAGTGAAAAAAAAAGCATGTTATAAGACTTATTTTCCCCCCATTTTGTTATGTACATGCATCTATACATGCACAAAAAAGAGCCATGAAGGATATTCACCATGGTGTTAATATCTGTTATCTCTGTGCGGTAAGATCATGGATGACGTTATTTGTTTGTTTCTCTATATTTTGTAATTTTCCTACAATAAAAGTGAATTGAAAGAAAGGTTTTCTTTCTCAGGGAGTGAAGATGTATTCTAGAAGAAGAAATATAGCAGACCATTCTGAGCCAGTCCAAGTCCTGTTTTGCTCACAGGCAGAATAAACAATATTCTTAGTATTCCATACATAATTTATGTTTTTCTCCTCAACAACTGTGCCTGACTGCTGATTTGCTTATCCTTTTTCATTTATATCGCCTGCCTTTACAAAAGACCACCAAATACAGGCTTGGAGTTGTCTATTATTCCTATACAACCATATTATTTTATTTGTGCCAAGCAGCTCTACTATCTGCCCTCCTAGTTTTCATCAAAAACTCTGCTTCGAAGAACCCCTTCCCTTGATCCTCCGCCCTTCTCCACAACCCCAGGGTGTCAACAGATACTCAAAACCACAGGATGAATGTGCTTTATTTTCATGGAGCATCAATTTTACTCAGAAATGGGGAGGAGAAGATGCTATTATCAGAGTAAAACAAACCATTATATTATGCAGTTAAATTGAAAATTCCCCTAAATTTCAAAAATAAAATTGGCAACTTCAAATAATTTAAAGCTCATAAGACTCCAGGCAGGCCTTTCCACTCTAGCCCTCGGAATTCCGGAGGCACAAGTTCCTTTATTATCTACCTTTAAGGATTCTCCAATGGAAAAGTTTGAGAAGCGGAGATCAAAGGCATTCACCTCGTTAAGTGTTCCTCTATTAGCCACTAATTCTTCTCCATCTTATGAAATGAACCCTCAATCTCAGAAATGTCTGCTCAGGAATATGCCCTTCACACAGCCATCTTCTGCTCAGAACTGTACATCCTATACAGCACAATTTACAAGCCATGGTGTTCTTTTAAACATTGTCATTTGAAAGAAGCAAAACTCAAAACACAAAAGTTAAAAAAGAAGAAAATGATTATGGGACACAATTTAAAGACCAATCAATTGCTTAACAATAGGACCTCTGTACAAAGTGAGCCCTGCAAGTAGCCCAATTAAACTCCACAGTCATTACCAGAAACCTGCTTGTTTCAGGATCAATTCAACATGTATAAAGCCTTAAATTGTATACATTAATAAGAATGAAACCCAATAGAATAAAGATACACACGGAAAAATCTTGGCAAAATAGTCTAAAGATTAGACTTAGGCTATCGTCATTTATAGAAACAAAAACAGACCAGTGCCCTAAGTCATTTTTAATACGTACACAAAAACACGTTTCCCTTTAGGCCATTCAAATTGCCTGTGATGAAAACAGTCTCAATTATAAAAATTAAAAGGATGGGAGGTTGACTTTTAAGAATAGATGGTTTTGAAAGAAAGGAGTGGTAACTGGTGACACCAATTTTCCTCTCATGCAACGTTTACTTGCTTGATTATTATGCAAACATTTTTTTATGTCCCGAACCTTTAAGGCCTTCTTTAAATGGAATACAGACTTGTTTTCTCAATAGCTAGAACACTGGCATCTATTCCTAGGTGGGAGATCATTGGAATGGAGCGTACATATTTAACAACCAGTATGGCAATGTTTTTTAATTATGACTTCAAAGGGTTGCTTTCAAATATAAACCATTTTCTCTTCCTTTTCAGGTGACATTTGGATTACCTATTTTGTTTTGGGCTCTCCACTATGTCTGATTTGGTTAAAATCAACCCAAGGGGCCAAAATCACCCCATTTGAAAGCAGCGGGAAGGCAGCGATCATATAAAATCCTGCCTTGCCAATAGCAAGCACTCAGGAAAGGTGTATTGAATTAATTTACTGACTTGATAAACATAATGGTTTTGAGAGAGGCAGAGTGGGGACATTTCATTGCCAGAAAGCAGCCTCATCTAACTACATGGGAAGTGCATTAATGGATGTCCTTAGCTAAACAGCGTAAGACTACAAGACTTGAATCAACAAGCCAACTAATTCTGCTGCCAGGTTCTCAGACCCAACGTGAAATAACCTTTTGGAGCAGTCCCTGGAATCAATCAGGAAAAATAACCAATTTTTATTTAGCGCAGTGCATTGTACAGAGGAGGCCACTCAGTGGATGTTTGACGACGGTAATGGTGACAGTAAATATGCTCCTTTGATCACCTACAATAGAGACGCAGTGCTACTCCACTCAATTCATTCAACAAACAGGTGTGAAGTGTTCTAGGCACTAAGGATACAGTAGTGAGCAAACAAGACAAAAATTCCTACTTTCCTGGAACTTACTTTCTAGTTGGGGTGGAGAAAAGTTAAACAATAGATAAGTAAAATATAGAATATATTAGTGCTAAATGGTTAGGAGAAAAATAAAGCAGGAAGGGGGTATGAAATGTTTTGAAGAGGAGTTAAAAATGGAGATAGAGTGACCAGCGAGGAACATAGAAAGAAGAAGAAAATAGAGCATATGGGCAGGGAATTTTCTAAATTTTTTTTAAGAAAGTTTTTCGTTTTCTTTTCAATTCACTTGTGTCTTGTTCTAAATATCTATGTATATTCTAAATTTTTATTAAAATATATTCTAATATATCTCAAAATAAAATTCATTATGACTACTTTTTAAATACACTGATAGACATATTCACAAAAATTTTAACAATTCTTTCTGATTGAGTTTCATAATGAAAACAATTGGCATTGGTGTAGCACTTTATAATTGAGATAACAATGAAACCCACTTCCACAAACCATACATAAAAATTTCTACTTTATGGTCACACTACACACACACACACACACACACACACACACACACACCACTATATCTTAACTAGTTTGTAATCTATTCAGGAACAGAGACTGTCTTCTATTTATTTTTCTATGTCTTTTATATGCCTCTGAATTATATTATAGGCCTCTTTCGAATTCTCCACACCGTAGGGGCACAGGTAAATGCTTAATGACTGTTGACTAACCAATCTCGAGCAATACAACACTGAGAATTAATTATCAGATATTTTGTTCCTCTATTTATTTCACTTCTTTGGCTCCATCAAAAACAAAATTTTAAAATTCCAAGAGGATAAAACCTTTATAACTGAAAGAGATGTAAATATGTTAAAGTGGATTTATTAGATCAATGCATTATTTTTCATGAGAACATTTACACCCTGCCACTATTTTTTCTTGGGCACAATTTCTGTAAGGTATTTCATCATGAAGGCCTAATGTAACATGAATTTTTATAAAGACACATAATAAGTTGAATTTTTAAAAAGCATTCATTGTTAACAGTACGATCTGTTACCCAGGTACGGGTTATTCTTTTGAATAAAATACAGGTAATTGGCCACAAATAATGGATACTGATTACCTTCTCGAGTGGAAGAAGTCTCTAGGTGTTGAAGCTTAAGTCCAGTGTCTAATCTTTGAGGCTTCGTATACAGAAATAAATAGCAAAGGACACAGACGCTGATGACAAAGGCCAGTAAAACAAGGGCAGCAATTCCCAATCCAGTCAGGGCACCAATGCTGAGGAAAGCAGGAAAAACACCGTGACTGTCACACGCTAGTTTCCACATACACTAAAGAGAAGGTTTAAACATTGTTAATTCTTGCTTCGATCATTCATAACCAAATTATATTTTGGTATAAACATTATATGATTGAAATCTACAGCTCACCTTTTTTCTACCATCAAATTCTTCTTACATTTTCTCTATACATTTATATGTTAATATTCGTATAAAATACCATGTGAATTCACGTTACAGGTAAAAGGTCACATGATTCTCTAGGGATCGTTCAAGAACATCTCAATCAAATAAACCTCTATTAGTAATATATTTTAGGAGGAAAGTTCATGTTCACCAATAAGAGATGAACAGAAAAATTACTTCTGCATAAGTAGTGAAACAAATGTTTACCAGAAATGTAGAACTTTTCCTTTGGAGACATGTATGGCAGATATCGTTTACTAATATACAAAACCACAACTATTATTAAAGAGGAGAAGCTTTAATTAAAGGAAAGCAATATTTATGAAATTTATATAAATTCATGTTCAGTCTAAGTTTTTCCTTTCCAAAAGAGCATAACACTAGTGGCTTCTAGCATGTAGGAAGAAACCCTTGTACGTTTCTCTAAAGATAAAGTGGATATCTGATATTATTTGCTCTGCACTAAATTTGTAATAATTCCTTCTGATACAGTTATCTATAAGGCTAATCATTTGAGATTTGAAAACTTAGTTTTCATAAACCTGTGAACTTAATACTTTTAAAAGGGAAAGGGAGCTTAGAAAAAAGAGAATTATCTTGAAAGACTGATATGCAAACATATGTACTTTACTTTCATGAAGCATATGTATGTGTGGGTGTGTGAATATATGTAACTAGATTTTAAGCTGCTCAAGGGCAGATACTTCTGTTGACTTTCCCTTAGTGCTGTGCACACTTATTAAAGTGTTTAATGAGTACTTAGCTTGTAGTAAATGCTCCATAAATAGAGATAAATAATAATTGACTGGTGATTGATTCACTTGTAGTAATTTAAAAGTAATCATCATTGAAAAGTGATGATCATTGAAGTGATCATTGAAAAGTAATGATCTTTGTCTTCAATATTTTCCTGGCTTCCTGGCTTCCATTATCTTGAGGCTTCTGCCATTTCCTAGAAACAAGGGCCCTGACAAGTTTGACAGGTACCAAAAGAAGCCAAGGGAAAAACCGACTAGAGATGCTAGGTGTGTCATCGCTTCAGGAGGAAGGAGGAGAGGATTAAAAGTGGGGGGCTAAGCTCATGCCACTTATCCTTGACTTGAGGAGATAAAGCACCTCTTCACTTTAGAGATTGCCTCCTGAGCCATAGACATGGAGCCAGAATTCCAGAGATTCTTGTGCTTGGTTTATTAATGTCAGCCCAGTTCCCCAGCCCTGCACACAAGTGAAGACTGGGTAATGTTGTGGCTTGAGTCAGCATATAGTTATATATTTAGATTGGAGTTTGCCCTCATGTGGTACATTTTCTTCCAAGGGCTCTGGCAACTCCTCTTTCATGCTTGTTTGCAACAAAGCTGACTTTTGTAGATTGCACGTGTTAGGGAGGGTTAAGACTATACATAGACACATGAGAACATAATCCGCTTAATTAATATTATATGCTGCACAAGGCAGCTAGGAGGCCAGACATCTGGAAAGATTCCTGAAACAAGAATCTAGTTATTAAAAAATCCTCATAGTGGGGGCTGGCCCGGTGGCACAAGCGGTTAAGTGCGCGGGCTCTGCTGCGGCGGCCCAGGGTTCGCCGGTTCGGATCCTGGGCGCCCGCACCTACGCACTACTTGTCAAGCCATGCTGTGGCGGCGTCCCATATAAAGTGGAGGAAGATAGGCACGGATGTTAGCCCAGGGCTAGTCTTACTCAGCAAAAAGAGGAGGATTGGCAGATGTTAGCTCAGGGCCGATCTTCCTCAAAAAAAAAAAACAAAAAAATCCTCAATGAAAAGTATTTAGTCAATTTAAAAGTAAAATTGTCAACTTAATTAAATTCAACATATATATTGTGGGCTTTTAAAGTACACAATTTAAAAATCAGGCCACATGATTTGAAGGAAAAACAAAAAGCATGCTATTTCTGCTTTCTGTTATAAAAGGAGGGTCTTCATAATCTTGACAAATGTTTCCGTGTCACAGTTCCACTTTATTGAAACGTTGCTTTACGCATGGAAAACTCTAGATAAAGATGGAGCTCTAAGAATCTCCTAAAATATTCATTTCAACAAACGCTTATTGAACTCATGTGTAACCCTGTGCAATAAGCATTATTTTCCCAGGTCCCGAAGAAGGTTACTAAAGAAAACCCTAAGAGGTTAGGGATTTGTAAGAGGAGAAAAGATGGGAGTGGGCCAGACACAGAAAGGGAAGAATTAACCTTTCCTCACCACACCATATGGCAGTTTGCTTTTCAATCCCTGAGAGAGGCTCTGAAGCTGCCGTCACGTTACCGCAGCAATTCTACTTGGCAACTTCACTTGCCTGGTAGTAGCTATACTTGTGCCTTTCTCCAGCAGCTGCAGAATCTCAGAACAAATCTAGACTTCTGGAATATTTTTCACAGTTGGACTGTTTTAAATTAGGGGTGGAGAGCAAAGAACGTGGGGGAAATGAAGCTCTAAATTTTTACCTCCCTGTTGTGTTCTCAGAGCTCAATAACTAACAAGAACCCCAGGTTTAACATTGCCAGCTGATGCCATCAGTTGAAATGATTTTTATATTTCTAGGAACTGAGCTACAATATCCATTTTGTCAGTGCTGAATGAAGACCCCAGCAAGCTGTTCATTCCTTTGTGCCCTCATAAACCTTAGCAGGGTTTACATCCTCTGTCGCTTGTCACTTTGGAACTATTTAGGGATCTGAGAATCCCAGGCACTTTTCCAATTGTTTGACTTAAGTTTCCAGTCTCTGTTGGAGGCACTGCCACCATTGTTAACACCTCCAGACTCAGAGCTGGGTTACTATGTTATTTTTCAAAAGGCCAGATAATAAGCCAGTGCAATACAGATTGCTTCCCTCAATAATAAGGATAAGCTGTCATTATTTTCAAGAAGTTTTGGCCCACTCTGGCAAAACACAACTTTGTTAGTATAACTTGTCAGTAAGTGGGCACTCCTTTTGAGATTTTTTTGAAGCTTGCAATAGCTAAAAACAATTATTTTACTGCTTCAAGAAATAATATTTAAAGTCATTTGCTGTAGACTTGGCATGTGTGCCAAATTCTGGATCATGCTAGGAAATTGGGATAAATAATACTCTTCCTCTTACTAGGAGAGTCTCTCTCTCTCTCTCTTTCTCTCTCATCCAGACATCAGCTAATTAGTCTCCAAGAAACAAATTAAGGTAGGATGGGAGTTCTTTGTCATTGTGGCACCCCCTTCATTCTCCAGGCAAAATGAAAGGATCATGTTAAAAGTTTGCAATCCTTTGGAGTGGAGGGTGAGGAGGGTAGCGGGGAGAAGCACTTCGTAGAGAAAATATTTACATAAATAACTAGTTGGAATAAGTAAAATTCCCATCATAGGAAAAAGAGGCAAGAAAGACTCCACCTTAGAAAGTCTCTTCACTTTCTAGCAATGGCCAAATGGCTCAGGTGTTGAGAAAGGGGGTGTCCTGGAAAGGGTCTACAGAGTGTGTAATCATAGCAACTGAAACTCTACCTCTCTATGGGTCTCCATTCGGTTCCGGGTCAGTGTCAGATCATCTGAAAAAGGCAAATTATAAAGCGCAGTCGCTTGCGCGCGCGTGCGAACACACACACCCCTTTTTGATATTTTGAAAACACAGCCAATTCCTTCTCACCCCCAAACACACTTAAAATACTCTGATGCTTGGTTATGCCTTAAAATGAGTCCCAAAGGAGCCCCTTTCTATTCAAATACACCAAATTCCCAAACAACTCAAAAAGAGAATTAAAACCTCCTCAACTTATCTGCGTGTCTTCTCTCTCTGCCAGCAGAGCCACCTGCCTGGGACTGGCGAGAGTGAAGAGCAGCCTGCTCCCGCGAGGCGGGCGGGGAACTGAGCCGGCCAGCCGGGGCGGGCCCGGGTGCGCCCTGGGCGCAGAGCCTGCGCTCCTCCCGCGCGCCTCGCCTGGGGTCCCCGGGCGGATTCACATCTCTGGCGGCCACAGCTCGACCCTCCCCGGACAGGGTCGGCACCGAGCGGGTCCCGGCTCCCTGGGGAGCTCCGAGCCGGGGGAGGTTTCTCCGCAGGGCCCTCACCCGCCCTCGGAGGCTCCGTGTCCTTCCGGAGGGACCCGAACTGAGCGGGTCGCGGGAACCCGGGCGACCTCCCCCCTCCCGGCGTGACTGCTCTTCGCTTCCCCAGACTCCGGCCCGCCAGCCCCGAGCCCTGCCCACCTGAGGCTCCACATGTAGCTGTGCTTGTAGGGGAAGTAGCTGCCCGGCTCGCTGCAGCAGTACTTGAGGTCGGCGAAGCCGCAGCAGTAGAGGAGGGCGGCCCCCTCGCCGCGCCGGGGGCACTGGAAGGGCTCCACGAAGCTGTGGTTGAGGCTGTAGTAGCCGGAGCACACCCGGCTCGCCTCGCTCATCGCGGGCGGCTGCGGGCAGGGGCGCGCGAGGCCCCGGCTCTGCTCTCGGACCGCACCCGTCCCGCACCGCCAGCGCCCGCGGACCCCTCTGTCCCGCTCGCCTCTTCTGATCTGGGCTCTGACCGCCCCGCGTTTAGCCTCGGCGCGGCCCCTGCGCTCTCTCTCCTCCGCCGGTCCACATGGTGTCTGGTCGCTTCACTCGCGCTTCTCCCTCTCGCTACTGAGCGATCCCTCTATCTGCCGGTCTCCCGCCCTGTACCTCCTCTCCCTCTCCCTCCGTCTGCTTTCTTCACGCTCTCCCGACTCCCCTCCACTTTCCCTCACTTCTTCAACAGCCTGGGGACCGTAGCTGTCCCCACTCCGTGCCAGAGAGAGATCTCATCCGAAAGAAGAGTGCAGGCTTAGGACCTTTTTGCCATCTGGACAGATGCCACCGAAGTTGCAGTTCTGTTTGCTCAAGGACAGGGCAGGTGGGCTCCAGGCAAACAAAGCAGGGCTGGGGGAGCCTTTACGCACCGCGGGCCATTCACCCAAGGAGTGGGGTAGTGGGCAGGACAAAAGGCACTGAACCACAGGCGAGGGGGTGTCGAGAAGCACCCCTTCTTCTTTGAGAAGTACACGTGAAACAGTAAAATCTGCCAATTTAAAAGTCAAACACAAGAAACAAAGTCTTCTCCAAAAACTAGTCATGTATTCTGTATTTAGTTAAAATAACCTTGGAAAGGGAAGGAAAGGCAAGAGATGCAGGTAAAGAAAGTGAAGGCTTTCTAGAGAGACAGGCAGAAAGAGGAGGCAAAGGAAACATGGAGAAAGACCTTCATCAGTTTTAATGTGTGCAGAAACTTCCCTTGTCTCCTTTCTGTTTGGTATTCCCGTTTTCGTGATTCGTTTGTTCATAAAGTCTTTTAAAGTAACAATAGTAATGGATGCTTGTTGTAATAAGTCAAACAGGACTTCGATGTGTAAAGAAGAAAATAATAATAGCCTTAAGATGGGCGAGGAGGTGACTGTAACGTTTGTAGAATTTCTGAGATAGATAGAGTATTGTTCCTTCCTCTTCGTTTTCTGCTTCCTTCCCTTGGCCAGAGGGTTGATTGGATGCCAGAAACATGAATTTTACCTTGTTGGGTGCTGGGTAGTCTTGTATTCCCATGAATATTCTCCAGGTTTATCTGGGATGCACTTAAGTTACTTGGAAACAGTTGGATTCTTTCAGGTTTGCTTTAAGCTTTGTTAGGCAGAGCCAGAGGAGACCTGAGGACTAAATTTTTCCCCACTAGTGAGGTGATACCCTCTTGAGTACTCTCCTGGGTACCTTGTGAATTACAAGGCTTACCATCCTGGCTGGTGGAAACAAATTGTTCCAGGCCTTATGAGAGGTCCAAGGAGCGTTCCATCTGCTCCATTTAGGTGTCTCTTTTCCTGGCTTCCCGTACTTTCCTTACAGGCATGTACTGATCAGTACTCAGCTGAAGACTCAAGGAGATCCTCTGGAGAACCAGATCTCTCTTTCTCTCTCTCTCTCTCTCCAGCTCTCTTCTTTCTGGTATTCTGTCCTGCTACCTCTAGCCACCGTGGCTTTCCTGGACTCCCAGATCTCTCTTCTCAACTCAGGGAGACCACTGGGCTCCACTGGGATTCCCTCTCCCACTGGATTCCTCTCGCCAGGCAGCAAGCTGGGGCAATCATAGGCTCACCTCATCTGTTTCCCTTCTCTCAGGGATCCCTGTCCTGCACTACCTGATATCCAAGTACAAAACCCATTGTGTCTATATTTTGTGTGTTTAGTTTTTTCAGGCAGGAGGGTAAATCTGGCCCTTGGTAAGACATTTTAGCTGGACCTGGCCAGGAGATTGGACTTGATCCAAGCTAGGCCAGTTAGGTTCTCTCTCCTGGAACTGGGATTCCTCCATGTGGACAGGAAGCCACAGAAGCTAGTGTACAGGGAAGAGAAAAATGAAGCAGAGAGGAGCAGCAAAGAAGGGTGGAAAGAGTGCTGATAGCTTTGCAAGTCTTGTTCAAGTCCTTTCCTGAGACCCGTGGCATTCCTACCATTGGGTTTTTTGAGACATCCCTGATTCATGAGAGTCAAATCTCCTTTGCTGGCTAAAGTGCCTGCAAGTTGGATTCTACTACTTGCAACAAAAGGGTGCTAACTCACACAGCACATCTTCAGGCAAAGCTGAGGGGAGAAGGCAGTTGAAAGGAAAAAACTGAAGCTCTTTAATCAACGGAGCGTGTTGCCTTGGAAGGGGGAGAAACAGGCAGCACAAGTGGACTTTTCTTCCTCTTGTGCAAGAGGAAAAGAAAATTTGAGATGAGAAGGAGGGAAGTTCTTCCAGACAACGATATTGGCTGTCTCAGTAAAATCTACAAAAGTCTTCTGTGGAGCATCAGGCAACAAGGTGGAAATGGAGCGCTTGAAGAGAATGGAAAAGGCTGAGAGTGAGCACTGTGGGGAACATGGCCGGGTGACAGGCAGAGTGGAACAAAAGGACTGGGTGCAGCATTGAGGACCCACTTACTGTTAGAACTTTCTAGTGGAACATTGTTGGTTCATGTGATTTTCTCCAACAATGAAAGTTCAGTAGTCCGGGAACAGGAGCAGGCAAGTGAACAGGAGGATTTGTCAGGATGATTCTCTGGGGCTGTGCTCTGGCCCACTACCGCCTCTGCAATGACAGCAGCACCTTAGCTCTTTTCAACCCTAAATACACACAAAAACACACACAGAGAAAGGCAAGCTTACAGCTGCTGGGCTCTATCAAGCTTGGAGCACCTCGAGACTGCTGAAGGTGAAACAAACAAAGGAGACTTTTAACCATGAGGCTTAAGGGCAGAGTCAATAATGGCTCTCAGCAACACCAGTTCAGAAGATGCCTATCACTGCTTGACTTGCCTGCTGTGTGGTCCCCTGTGACCCAGTCCCCAGCTCTCTGCCTCCACGCAGGAGGAGTTTGGCAGGGAGTGGGGGTGGGGCTGGCCCCATATCAAAAGATAGCCATAAATTACATCTTTTATATTCTTGTTTCTCACTGGTTCTCAACTAAGGTGGTACTCGCATTTAGGGAATATTTTGGAAATAAGGGGACCTTTTTGGTTGTCCTGGTGACTGAGTACCCTACTGGCAGTGAGGGTTGTGGGCCAGGGTTGCTAGACGTGCTGACATCCTGCAACACCAACAGAAAAGTGGAGAACTGTCTGTGACTTTCAAACGCTCCACAGGACATTCATGTAAGCGAAACACCTATTTATAATTATCTGCACCCAGCACCTGCTCCTGTGGTGAAAAATAAATACAACGTATTTCTTGAATTTTCCAGGAAATGTAACTACCATGTAAATTGAGGGAAGATTGTTCTTTGTTTTGTTTGGAACTTTACCAAGAGTTTTTCACTCTTTCAGAAAATCATGTACCAATGGTAATGTTGCTCAAGATTTTGTATTTGAGTTGCCAATACCGTACACGGTCTGTGTCAGCCTGCATTGGTACTGTCACTCCGCGGTGATTTATAGCTCGTGCAAGCACAGTATTGGTGTAAATGTTATGTCTCTTGGTATAGTTGTCCTTGAGCATTTACATGTGGAAATACATATTTTATTGTAAATTACACTCCCTTTATTTCTTCTTTATATTACAATAAAGGCATTATATATAGTGGATTAGTTTGCTAGGGCCACCATAACAAAGGATCATGGACTGGGAGGCTTAAACAACAGAGATTGATTTTCTCACAGTTGTGGAGGCTCCAAGTCTGAGATCAAGGTGTTGGCAGGGTTAGTTTCTTCTGAGGGCTGTTCCAGACCTCTCTTCTTAGCTTATAGATGGCCGTTTTTTCCCTGTGTCCTCACACTGTCTTTCCTCCGTATGTGTCTGTGTCCAAATTTCTTCTTCTTATAAGGACACTAGTCGTAATGGATTAAGGTCCACCCTTATGATCTCATTTTAACTTAATTACCTCTTTAAAGACTCTATCTCCAAATATGATCATATTCTGAGGTACTGGGGATTAGGACTTCATCATATGAATTTGGGGGCTGGGGGATACAACTTATTTCATACAATTAGGTATTTTGTAAACCCATCATACATGAATTTTAATTCAAAATAGTAAAGGGAGAGTTATAGAAACATTTCTTATAAAATGAGGGACATCAAGTCTGCTGGGGTTGAGAAATACTGATATAACTTATCAGTAGGACAATGCAAATGGTATGTCTCGTAGCTGAGTGCTGCTACTTCTAAGCTCTGGCCCAACAAGGGTCCCCCAGCGTTGGCAAGATAGAACAAATGGAGGGAGAGTAGGAATAAGAAGTATCTGGCTATTGGGTAAAAGCAAGATAAAGGTTCAAACAAAGCTGACTTGGCTGTAGAAATAATGAAGAGGCCAGATGAGTACTTTGCTCAGAAGCCTTCAAGAGATCCTTATTTCCAAACCTTCTGTAAGCAGTGCCACTCTACTTTATTGCTCTCTTAAGCATCTCTAACGTGCTCTGCTACTCTGGCAAATCAGTCTTCTTCCTGCCCCAGAAACATCTTCAGGTTATGTTTTTCTATCCAAGAAATACTATGACTTTCTTCTTTCTCTCCAAATCTTTGTCAGTTTTCAAAACCCAGCTACAGGATTTTCTCACCATATAGCTCATGAAACTGATAGAACTGAGCAATTACGAGGTAGAACAGAATTTGAAAAGACCTACGTGAAGAGGCCATGAGGAAACAGGGGTCATGAGAAAGCCGAAATCATGGTTTACAAGCAATAAGGCAGCAGAACACATGCATAAACATATGGAAAACCAGCCGGAGTAAAACGACACGTGGCAGTAAAAGGAAGTGAGAAGCAGAGAGGAGAGTTACTGAGTGAGCATAATGATGGTGGTGGGTGGGGTGTTGGTGAGCTCTTGCTGCTGAAAGGGTTAATAAGAAACCCCGTCCCTAGAGCTGTGCTGTATCCCTCAGGTACCAGTCTCCATGAGAGCTGGATATTTCTGGATTCCTGTCATGGTTGGGATGGAAGTCCTCCTTAACACATTCCACATTACAACTGTCATTTACTCTTTGGGAACACATAGCTAAGGTCACAGAACCTCAAGATGCACATCCCTCTACAACTTCCAAACCACATCATGCCTATAATGGATATTCATTGCTGCCTACCAGCATCCATTCCTCCTTTCCTCCTTTCTAAAGTTCTCCATATATTCATTTCTCCACACAGCCCCTGAGCTTCAGAGGTGGTGACCCTACCCCAGCACAGGGACAGCCCCTGATTGATTACCTGCAATCATTGGTTCAAGGGCTAAGCATATGACCTAAGCATGTCAAATCAGAGTGAGTTTCAAATTCTTGCTTGAAGTTGTCTGTCTCCTCCTGGATGTGGAAGAAAGCACAGGCCTGGATGCAGCTGGCAGTCAGCCATCCCAGAGCCATGATGGGAGCCTGCCTTGGGATGAAGAGGACACTGCAGATGGCATAGCTGAGAGGCAGAAAGAAACTGGGTTCTTTTCCCACATTGAGTCCCTGGATCAGCCAGGGTTTTTGGGGTTTTTGTTACATTAGCCAATTAATCACCTTTATTGTTTAAGCCTCTAGGTGTTGGGTTTTCTGTTACTTACAGCTGGAAATATCTTAACAAACACTGTGCCCCTTTGACATTCCTTCATGGATAAGCGACAGGAAGAAGAGGAACACTATATCATTTGGGGCAATTGGCGAGCACCCTGCTCTCTGGCCATAGGATGGTTTTGAGGGTGGGAGCAGGAAGTACTGTGCCAAGGCTAACGATTCCTATGCTATAAGGCCTGGTTTGGGAGCTTTAACTGGGAGTCCAGCAACTTAAGTTTCCCTGAAGCTTCCACTGCAATTGACTACAGCAAACAGTAGTGTCTTAAATAAAACATGCATTAGATTAAAAGCCATGTGACTAATTTTATAGTTGGCACGCAGAAGTCAGCAACAGCAGCATTATCAGACAGCAGGCTGTCAAGCATCATTAATATGCACAGTGGCAATGGGGAACACCTGCAAATCCCTGATACACTGTGGGGGATCAGCAACACAGTTTAGGAATTTGTCCAACACTTATTCTCCTTATTCCCATGTATGGCTTTGCAATACCCTCTCATTACCAGAGAAAAGCAGAGTGGCTCTCTGTTCCTTCCCCTCAGAGGATCCCAACCACAGACAGACAAAATGAATGCTAACGGTTATCATTTATTGATCCTTCTCCACGTGCCAGGCGCTGTCACGAACACTTCACATGTATCGTTTCACCTAATCCTCATGATGTACTTGGAGGTAGAAACTATGATTACCTCCTCTTCAGAGATGAGGAAACTGAGGCACAGAGAGGTTAAGGTCTGATGGCTAGTAAGAGGCAGAGTAGGAATTTAACCCCTGCTCTGTGGCTTGGGTTTCTTAACCCTTATGCTACACTGCCTTGACTTCTATGCTACACTCCATTTTCTGCTCCTGGACCCCTCCAATGATTTGTGAGAGGATGTTCATCTTTATACTTTTAAATTATCTATTTTGTAAATGTATATATACCATTCATGTATATTTTATATGTATAGAGTTACATATTATTTACTTTTTATATTTATATTATTGTTTTTAAAAGTAAAGGGTCCCCAGAGTGTCCCCTCGCCTCGGAGGATGGACCTGCTGGGACCCACCCCGGGACCCTCGGCCTTGGCCGCAGGGGAAGGAAGAGTGCCCGGCCCGAGAGCCAGCTCCCCTCCTAAAGAAGCTGCAGGGCAGAAGCAGCAGCCAAACTTAGAGTTCACAAGCTGACGTAGAAAGACTGTCAGATTTCATCCGAGATCTGAACATATCTGGTCAACATTCTGGCCCATGAATAAGCTAAACGGGCTCATGGCTCTGGGCCCAGTGGCCATGACTGATTTACATCCTTCTCCTTTGGGATGAGCATCACCATGTCAAGACGTTCAAAGAGTTTGTGCCCTTACATGAAGAACAGGACTGAACCAGTGAAGAGCTGGGGACCCAGCCAGTGACTGTGAAGACAAGAGCACTTCATCAGGAAGTGGTGGCTCTCACCAACAAACAATACAAACGTTCCACTCAAAGCACGTCCACCACGTAACGCTCACGACTTGAGCTGAGAGAAGACTCTTTCCCAGCTCTTAGGGGTCTCAATCTTCCTTTGGTCCCTGGGGTGGGGCAGAAATGAAACAAGGTTACTGTATCAAAACAGCCCAGACACTGATTTCTAACCCTCTCCTTTCCCTGGAACCCTCGGGACCTGGGGAGAGGGAAAAGTCTCTTCCTCATTTGAGGAAGCAGTTTGATTAGAGGTTCGTTTGTCAATATGTTATTTTTTAATTTTAAGGGGTTTTCTTTAATTGCAGTAACCTACCTTTAATAATTATTAGCCTACTTTTAATAGTCACTGTTTAAGCTGCCCTCCCCCTCCAAGAGAAAGAAAAAGGCTCTCACTCATTTAGCATTTACTAGGCATCAGGTATTGTCATCAAGAGTAACTCATCCTTCCCCTTCTCCCAGATTAAAGTGGAACTTGTCATTTGTGTTCTTGGGGTCTGGTATAAGGATGGCAGAGGCACTGTCCAGATTGAGGCTGTGAAGTATGGTGAGGATGGGTGGTCAAGGGGCAGGTGGGTCCCAGAGAGTGGCAAAAGTAGGGTAGCTTAATACATCTTGGTCTTCAGCTTTTGTTCATGGAACCAGTAGTTCCCAAGGGCGAAACTGACAGTCAATCTACCAAGGTTCTGTTTGATATGTATGGCTGGAGAAACTAGTCTAAATCAGTATTTACTCAAAGATTCTGCCTCTTTCTCTGCTAGATTATGTGTCCCTCTGGGAATCAAGGACTGGGGATGGGTTCTGCTGGCCCGAAAGTTTGCGTACCTCTGGAAGGGATGCTTACCCAGGAGAAATGATCATGTTTTCTATACACGAGGACCTGAGACTGCCTCTTGGCCATTTCAGATTCTTCACGCCTCCTGGGGAACATTCTTTCCTTCTTTGCCTCCTGGAATGAAGTGTCCCTGTTCTTAACTTTGGTGGTAATTTCAAGTGCAGCTACCAATATTCAAGTGTCTGTAGGGGTCTCACAGGTGAAGCCTAAGCCAGGCAACTGTACCAGTACTGGCTATGGTGACAGTAGTGCCAGCAACAGCTTTGTGGAGGTGGCATGGGTGTCCTCAGTGGAAGCAAAGGGCCACTGTGGCAGCATAGATGGCCTTAGATGGCTCCAAGGCTTTCGGGGTGGTGGAGATCTCTGAGTTAATGAAGGCTAAGAGGGCTTATTTGTTTGCAAAAGGTAGCTGCCCCTCTGAATTCACCTATAAATAAGTGCAGTAGTTGGGAAGGTGTGAAGTGACTGGAAGTGCTGAAATAGTGAGTGGAACTGAAGCAAAGAAATGCTTTTAATTACTATTTCTACGACATCATTTTACTTCTAGAATGGTGCAACCTGGAGAAACACATGCTGAGTGATTTTTAAGCCTGGAATCCTTTTAGTGCTACCAAGTTGGAGAGGAAAAAGAGAAAATATTTTACCATACCTATGTAAGATTTTCTGGTATAAAAATTATCTAGAAAAAAATTATTACTAAGTTCTATGATTCATTTATTTTATAAATTTTTAAAAATTTGATCACTTTTTCTCACATTTTACCAGAAAAAAAATCTAAGTATTCTTAGATTTAGAAAAAACAAATGTTTAAGCATGTAATATATCACTTAAGTTAGTTATGCGATGGCAATATTATTATATTATATTATTATAATTGATATGAATTTACAACACTCAGGTGAAGAATCATTTATTAAAATCAAATGAAATCTGATGCAAACATGGTCTAACTGGCAGGAAATTTAATCTCAGTTATACTTTGGGAGGCCTTTTCCTCTTCCCCTGGTACAGCAAATATCTTGGAGAGATTATGCAATTTCAAGCAATTTGTGGGTACCAAGAGTGGGCTGGTGGGAACAGTCTGCCCCAGGTGCAGGCAATAAGGGGATGCATTCCTGTGGGTAATTAAGAACAATAATAATGCTGATTAAAAAGTTGCCCTGCTTTTTATTTTCACCATGCACTGGCAATTTTAAACAGTCAGTGATAGATACTCTGTTGTGAAAAAAAATCTTTATGGGTAAAAAGTCTAAACAATAGCTGTGAATACTGTTGAGTTTTGATAACATACATTAAAGTACAAATTAGTACTTTTTATTGCTTATCCTTTGATAGATATTTCATTCTACATGGCCTTCAATTAGAACAACCTTCAGTTCTTCACCAACCCCACCTCCGCCTCTGCCGTGGATTGATCAGTCGCGCACGTTTGTTTAGCGATAAATTCCTAAAGATTAGGAATTATTTGAGTGAATTCCTGTGGTGCTACATACTCCTGCATTTAAACAGTAGATTCAATTCAAAAGAAACAAAGACAACACACTGATTATGCAGATGAAGAGACAGAACTTCAGCTACTTCAATTCTCCCATTCGATGGGAGAACTTGGGATTTTTATTTGTGTTTAAAATTTAAAACAGTGAATCAGAGTGCAAACTGCAATTCATAATATTTTTGTCTGGTTAGTGCCTTTTAGATCCTGCATGAAATATCCTACTGACTTTGCATAATAATTTGTAAATTGAAATTGTATATTTAAAATTTTTAACTATTTGTTTTAAAACTGAGGAAAAAGTCAAGAAAATAGTCATTATTATGTGATTAATTCTTTAAAAAATTTGGCTTATGGAGGTAATGATGTCAAAAAGGAGTGTCAAAAAGTGACACTTTTGGTGTCAGTGTGCTAGCTATGCCCCTGCTCTGGTGTTCTATCCATTGTAGGTGCCACTGCTCTTGGCAGTAGGGTCTGCCCAACAGTCACTGGGACAGTTTCCGTGGCTCCTGAGCGTTCATGTACCGCCCATCAATGAAATAGCCACTTTCTGCCTAGCTGTAGGTGACGTGGGGACCATTGGTAACTGCCATCCCCACCTTATTCCAGTGTTGGGTCAGGCCACTCCCTTTCCTGCCATACCTTGGTACTCCACCCTTCCAGGATAATTCTGCTTTTTGCTTAGGTTTTTGAAAACAAAATTCTCATAACATAACACAGCCCTGGGGCAGAGAAAGCTCAACTTTCCTTTCTCTGTATATCGTTAGAAGAAGGTGGGTCAGGATGGGGACAGCGAACTTGGAGTAATACATCTCATTGTTTTGTTTTGAGACTGTAGAAACATGAAACACGAAACACAGCTAATTTTCCTCTTGGATTGTCTTGCCACATTAGTCAAGAGTACCGTGGAATTATATTTAAGCAGCATTTCTTGTGAGTACTATCAATTTAAAGAAGTAAAAACAATTGCATTTGTAGTACACTTAAATCACGCAAGCCTAGAAATATTATATTCCACTTGAGTCACTGAGTTTGTTAATTATAATTTAGCTTCATTTTTGTGGGATATGGCAGTGTTCATCACTGATTACATTATTGTTCTGTGGTCTTGTCAGTATAATGTGTTATTGTGTATAGTTTGGATGATGGTGTTTCTTTGAAGAGGACAAAATGACCAGATTGTTATGAGATAGAATTCATCGATTAAACCACGAAATATTAATTGACCACCCAATTGTGCGTAACGTTACACGAGGTGGTTAATTCATCCTACAGATTTTTGGGGATTCTGTCTCAGGATGTTCTCTTCTCAGCACTGCCTCTGTTTTCCTGCAGAACACTGTGACTATTCAAACTAGAGGGTTAATTTTTCTTAGGTGCTTATAGAAAACAACAAGTTACTAATCCTCAGAAGTTATCCATGGAGGTTCTCTTAGGTCTGCTGCACTCAGCAAGAGAAGAAAAACTCCCTTTGATGGTAGGACTGGGAGTCCTGGGTAGATACCTCAAACAGTCAAGATATATCTGTAGTCTCTGACACCAGGTTGTGCCAAGTTAATTATCACATCCGAATTACTCCCCGTGCTGACTATACCACCCATTCCTGAACCATTGTCTCATTTTCCTTGCAGCCTTTGTGTAATCTGCTGTTTAGCACATAATAAGCTACTATAACATTAGTTCTCTTTCTCTGCCTTTCCTTTTTCCCCTCGCTGAATGGATGAATGAAGAAACAAATTAATTCTCTGCTGCAAGCCAGTTTTCTCTGTTCCATGGCCACACGGCAGAACATGCCGACACATAGTCCCTGAATTTTTGTGTTCTACATTCTAGTATACTAAAAGCACCTATGGTCTGTCAATCTTAAAATCAAATTCCTGGGGAGGTGAAAGGTTCATCTTTTGTCTAATCTATTTAGTTCAGGTAGAATCACTGAATTACCCTGGTGGCCCCTGCCTACAATGACATGACTGTGGGTAGGGTAGGGAAGTAGGGAACAATTTCTCCAAAGAAGGTTCTGGGCAGAAATTCCCACAGATTTTTATCACGCCTTACATCTCTCTTCTTCATAATCTTGGTCCTGACCCAGGTTTGTCCTGTCCCAAATTTTGTATGGCGAATCCCCTGGTGACCATCTTGGGTTGTGTTAGTTCACTGTCTCTCTGCTTTACCAATTATATTGGCTGCTCAGGCATGAGGCTTCTCAACAGACAGTGTCTTCTCTACCTCCCCTTCTCCACTCCTGGGCTCCCCACTCCTCAGCTTCTGTAGCAATAACTGAGGTCAATTCACTTCTAACCCCTCCATTCCGCTCCAGCTGAAGTTAACTCCTTGTATTCCAACAGTGCCTTTCTGATTCTATCTGCCCTTGTCAGAAACTAATGAAGTTCCTTTTAAACTGAAGCAGCTCAGAGGCTTGATTCTGGAACTGCTAATTAAAACCCAAATTCCATTTCTTCGCAGAAACAATTTTTGTCAGAGTTGAATAATGCTTCAGTACAGTACCTCTGGAGCATTTTGTATCAAATAGGCTTTTTGTAGGCTGACATGAGAGCCCAACTATGGTTTATAACATCGACTCTAAATATTTGTTCCTGTAGATTCAATTATTATCTTAGGAATAGAATTTTCTGGGGGAACAAAACCCATTTGTAAATTAGAAACCCTCTGAAACTTCATATCTAGTCTGGGCCATGTGCTCTAGCCTATGCCAAAAGCACCAATGTGAGCCTCCATGTTCAGAACAAAGGTTCAAAACAAGGACATGAAAGCAAGGCATAAATAGATGGTAACATATACCTAGGATTTATCAAAGAGGCATAGATGCTGGATCTTGGGGTGTATGTGGGGAAAGGATGGCAGTTGGAAGGAGGGGTGAGGCCACGGCCTGGCAGTTGACCCTCCTAGTCAGGCAGAGCAAAAATGGGTGGGGGGACCCAGAAAGGAGCTGGGAAATGCTCTGTTGGTCACAGACCAGGGAGAATACAGGAAGCCCCCAACAGGTAGAGGACTGAATGGTGGTGAAGCTAGGGCAGGTGATGATGGCTGGAAGGTACAGTTGTCATTATCGAGGCATCTTTCCCAGGATGGGGTTAAGACTGGGGACTCTAAGCAGGATCTCGAGAATGAAACAGGACCTCCACCTGGGACCAACGAGAAGCCTGATCTTCGGAATCAAAATGCATCAGGAAGGGAAAGGAGACTGTATTGGGGGGAAGAGATGCTTACTGAGGCACGAGAGTCCCATTATCAGAATGAGGCATCAGGAGAGAGATTGGTGCTGGGCTGCAAATGAGGGCCCCAGAGAGAAGCCCAGATGCTAGGGCTGAATCTCCACATTCTGGGCCTGCCCTGCACCTGCACTAAACTGGTCCCCTGAGGACAAGAAATGATTGGCAGGTCTTCTTTATTCCTAGTACACTGAGAGACCCAAGCACAAGGCATCCTGCTTTCCTCTGTGTTGCCTAGCAACAGCTACCTCCTTGATTGCCAGAGTTATCATAGTTTTTCTGTAGCTACCTACTACAGACCATGGAGTCTACAAGGAAAAAGAGAAAGGCCTGGTTGTTCAACCAAATACAAGATCACCTGCAAAGTATAAGCCAGTGCACTCTCAGTACAAGCTCGGAGTGGAGGGAGCAACAAGACTTGATTGCACGCTGAACCCAAACATGGAGCAGGCAAGAAAGAGGGAAGGGAAGACGGAAATTCTACTAATTCTCTAGATCCCAGAATTATCAGAAACAAAGAGAGGGAGAGAGAGAGAGAAATAAAATAAAATGTCAGATCAAGTTATTTTAAATATTAGAAGACGTATTTTAAATGTATATTAAAATAAAATTTCTTCATCAATCATTCTTGTTCTAGTATGGAAATTATTCAGTTCTGTCCAACACAAAGAAAAGGATGCATCTTGCCCTTCAAAAAGTCTAAAACTTCCCAGATTAAAATGATCATAGGTGTTTCTCAAGAGTTGTGGTAATTAAATGTTAACATTTAAAACTGTTGGGAAAATCAGTTCTCCGAAAGGCAGAATGAAGACCGAGTCATCAATCAGATGACACAATGCCACAGACAGTTTTGGAAAGTCAAGAGTAGAGGTCTGAAGTTTCTATTCCTGCCTAGAAGATAATCAGATGGAAAACATTCTACCTTCAGTGATCAAGTTTGAATCTGGAGGCACCATGCTTAGGAGAAGAGCAGTGAGTTGAAAGAGTCTATGTTTCTGACCATTAAAGGTCTTAAACTATGCATTCATCAGCTGTAGCCTGTTGGAAAATAGGCCTGTGCATATTCTTTTATTATTAGGTATTACTGGCACTTCAGCAAAATCAATATTCTCATGTAAGTAAAAAACATACATAGTTCTTTGGTCTTTGTAGATCTTTAGAAATCATTTTTGTTTAAACAGAGAAGTTTTTACCATTTCACTCATCACTTATTTGTTCAATGAGGTATACCTGAAAAGAAATCTTTCAGGTCATATTATGGCTAGTGCCAGTAAAAGTTGCAGCAGGGAGAAAGGACAGGAGAGGAGAAAGGGGAGGGGAGAAGGAAGGCAAAAAAGGCGGAGGGGGTGAGGAGCTAGGAGAGAGAGAGTTAGCCGTAACCTGGCTCTCAGATCCTCTAGGAGATCAAGGCATGTTACACATCTCTGTTGGAGAAAATCATTGTTATTGCCTCTTGAAGTTTTTATTTCCTTCTTGCAGCAGAAGTTATGGCCTGGTTTCTTTTTTAAACTTCAGAGTTTATTTTCTCAAGAAATCACTAAAGATTTTTTCCTCCCTGAGGGATCATCTGAGTATGTAAACAGTTTACTCAAAAATCTTAGATGGATTGGTCAATTGATGCAGCTATCAGCACAGAAGTCCTTGCTCTCTCCCTTTAAAAACTGTAATTCAGAAAACAAACCAAGCGATGCCAAGTAAAATACTATATCTGGATTTTTTTCTTTTAATTTTTATCCTTTACCAAAGTAATATATATGGATAGTTGATAATTCAAATAGTACTAAAAGGCTTATAATGAAAACCAGTAGTCCTTTAATGGGTTCCTGCCTATCTGTCCCCCCCCCAATACAATCCCACTTCCTGGAGGCACTCACTAACAATTGGCTTAGCTGTCAATTTGCATACTTTTTGATACTTTTTTTAATATTTAAAAATAATATATTTGCTATTTATTGATTTATTCATTTTAGGCATTATCTATTGATTTAGTTGATGGTGTAGAAGATTTAGCTTTTTTAAAATACATTTCTCCACTCCTCCTTCCCTTCCCAATATAGTATATCACCTTATTTAGTCTGCCGATACATCGTAATAATAAAATTATATATAATTATAGTATAGTTAATAATAATTATTATAGTTGTTAATTACTGAGGCAAATCATCTAATATGATTATGCCTCTCTTCTTGTACAATGTTTTGTTGTCCTTAAAGTTCTTTTGTCCTTCATTGTATGCATCTCTTCCATTATCTCCAAGTGCCAGATGTGTGTGTGTGTGTATGTGTCTTGGTTTCTCTTTTCATATCAGAACATTCCTTAAACATCTAGTGATCTTTGACTCTGTCCATGTTGAAATGCAAAGTACCAAAATTCTGCATTGAAGCTCTGTGCTTTGTGTGGGTTTGCCAGATTTGTATTAGGAACCACTAAATGTCATTTGTGAAAGTCTTTTTTTCTGAGGCATTCAGTTTTTCCAGAAAAGAATCCAGTAGTTTCCTGTCCGTGTGTGTGTGTGTGTGAGTGTGTGTGTGTGTGTGTGTGTGTATTATCCTGGCTGCTGGCAATCAGGGAAGTGGATTGGGTATAGGAGGCTACCTATCCCACCATTTGGTGTGCAGATTGTCACTTTACCCTTTTTTTACCCTTTACCTGTGCCTCTCTTCCAGGTGGGGGGGTTACATGAGTCCTGTGCCAGCCTGTGCCAGGCTCCGGGTACCTGTTTCTCCAGTGAGTTCCATGTAGTCTGAAGGGAGAGTGTCTCCCTCACTTCTGGTTGGTAGCTCTTCTGCAGACCCGAGGTTCTCGCTTCTTTGGCTTCTCCTCTAATTCTCCAAGCACTTTCCATGAAATGGTTATTTTTCATGGGGAGTCCTATATAAAGAATTAATCATGAATGAAAAACACAATCCAAAAGCCATTGAGGGCTGACCCCGTGGCTTAGCGGTTAACTGCGCGCGCTCCGCTACTGGCGGCCCGGGGTTTGGATCCCGAGTGCCCACCGAGGCACCACTTCTCCGGCCATGCTGAGGCTGCGTCCCACATACAGCAACTAGAAGGATGTGCAACTATGACATACAGCTATCTACTGGGGTTTTGGGGAAAAAAGAGGAGGAGGATTGGCAATAGATGTTAGCTCAGAGCCAGTCTTCCTCAGCAAAAAGAGGAGGATTAGCATGGATGTTAGCTCAGGGCTGATCTTCCTCACACACACACACAAAAAAAGCCATTGAAATGTATGCTTTAAGTGAGTAAATTGTATATGGTAGGTGAATTACATCTCAATAAAGCTACAAAAAAGAATGATCTTTATTTCAAAAACCTGTGGAAAACAAGTGAACATTACTTTTCTAATGAAATAAATTGAGAAGGTCTATATGTGTGTATAAAATAATTTTAATTTCCCTTTCATATTGGAGATGAAACATAAAACAGTAAAATGGCCACAGAGAGCAATCAACTTGGTAGCAATAAATAAAATAATATAAATAATAGAAACTGTCAAATTTGAACTTTATAATTGATATGTAAAATGTATGAAAATCTGAAGAGTAATATGGACATAGACAACAATGAAAATCATTTTGTGTAAACATTCTTTTTCTACAGAAGTTACTCTCATAGGAAATTAAGGATCAAAACAAACAAAAAAACACTGAGCAAATAGAAAAACATAAAAGGCAACTTCTATAATGAGTGGTGTTGGTGGCATACACACACACTGGAAATAAAAGACACTGCCACGTTTAAATTCTTGATTTAATAAAATGTGTCTTTAAATAACTATAGGAAATACATTGTAATAAGAAACCATGTGTATAAAGATGTAATAAGAAATGAAATCTTGGATGCAGTATATTGAAAATTACAAGCTGAGAAATATGGTTTGAAAAAAGTCCATCTCTCATAAATGTATGATTAAAATAAAGTTTAGAAACGTTTTTTATCTCATTCTACAAATAAAACCAGAAAATCAATAACAGGGACTTTTTTTTAATCCTCAAAAACCTTAATTAGGAGAACAGTAGGATCAAAAAAGATAAATAGCAAAAGGATACTAAAACAAGAGGAAGTCTTACACATCTTAAAAGACAAAACTACAGGACTTCATATGTGAAATGATAACCTCAATGCATATATTATACATTAAAGACTTGTTTACCATTAAAGACTAATTTGCAGGCGATGAAGATAGAAATGGTTAATCTTAACAATTTTAAGAATAGGCAGATAGAAACCTCTGATTTTCTTATCTCTGCTCTTTAAGAGAGAATGGCTTTCTCCTCCCACAATACCTTAAGCATATCGTCTTGATGCAAGGCAGATCAGTCTCCCTAACCAAAGTACTCACTGCTCTTTTAGTTTTGGGGAAATGATGGAGACCTGTATCAGTTTTTTGTGGCTGCTGTAACAAATTACCACAAATTGGGTGTCTTAACACACAGAAATTAATTGTCTCATAGCAGGCCAGACTTCCAGATTTAAGGTGTCAGAGGACCAAAGGGGAGAACAAAAGAGGCTCCTAGTCTTCTTATCACTTAGGAAATTACAAGGATTTTAGGATCACTGTGCCAGAAACTGGGAGCAGAGACCAATATATATATTTTCTATTATTTCACATAAACCAAAATAAGTTTCAAGTCCAAAGATGGTCTGCTGGAAGAATTCCCTCTTCTTCCGGGGAGGTCAATCTTTTTCTATTAAGTCTTCAACTGATTCAATGATGCCCACCCACTTTATGGAGGATAGTCTGATTTACTCAAAGTCCAATGATTTAAACGTTAATCTCAACCAAAAAAATACTTCCACAGAACATCTAGAATAACGTTTGGCCAAATATCTGGGTACCGTGGTCTAGCTAAGTTGAGACTTAAAATTAACTATCATAGTGATGTTTTCTTAAGAGGTCTCCATTGGGAGACTGTCGGATCTGCATTGCAGTTAAAGAGTCTCCCTAACAATCCTGATTCCTTCCCCCTTTCTTTTTACAGACATCAGATCAGAATCATTGTCTGAATATTTTTCCTGCCCATTCCTGCTTCCTTCTCCTGTATTGGTCCAAGACATTGCACTGTCCCTCTCCCACCCACTTACCTGTTACACTCCTAACTGCCTCAGCATGCTTCCTGAAGGACCATCGCTGACCCACCATCAGTGGGGAATTTGGGAATAAACACTTGCAGGCCTTTTTTTTTAACCCCTTAGTCCCCTTATTGGCTCTTGCCTATGGGAGAAAGTTGATAACCTGATTGATCAGTTCTGGGGCCATTTTTATTGGTGAGTAAGGTTACTTTATGTCAAAAATTGGTGCTTAGGGGTGACAAATCTTCTTTGTGTTCTATTTTCTGGATCGATGCCACTGGCAATTAAGGTCAAGGCCTCTTTCCCCTGTGAGAAGTCGGGATGAATTCTGGCTGTTTTTTCTGCTCTCTCTCCTATTGGCATCCAGACTCCAGCCTGATGCCCCAGGATGGCAAGGCAGCCTGGGGCATGCTGGGGAGTGCCTTCAGGCCACTTTTGTTTTCACTGTTGTGGCAATATCCCACCTTTGGCTTTGTAAGGAAGGATGAAACAGCAAAGATGACAGAATGGGCCTCACTTAGGCCCCCTTTTCAAAGCCACATGCTTTGCTTCAGCTTTATCAGAATGGTTTGGTAAGTTAGAAAGGGCGTACCCAGCCATTAAACATTAGAAAAAAATGCTTTTATAATGACACTTTTTAAAATTTGGCTGTTGATATAATAAGGATTCTCTCTCAATGAGAATATCGGCGGAAGATTTTGAACTCCTAAGAATATTGAGAAAGTTCCTAGATCATTCATTTAAAATTCTTATATTGAGCACCGCACCCAGCACTGAGGATACAAACTTGAATAAGATAGAGCCTTTACCCTTAAGAAGTTCTTGATCTTGTGAAGAGAAACCCATGTCAGTAAACACTAGCAATGCTCTAATAGAGTATTGCTAATACCTACCTTGAATATATACCATGGGGCTTGGGGGTCAAGTTTTCTAGCTCTTCCTGGGTAGTGGAAGGTGGACGAATGAGTGTCTAAGACAAGATAACCCATAAGTTTGGCCTAGAAAAAAGAGCAGGAGTCTGCAAGGTAAATGGGGATGGGGGAAAGCATTCCAGGCAAAGGGAACTCTAATTCCCCGGCATAGAGTCTGACAGGTATACACAGGAAATGGAAAGTAACTTTGTAAAAGCTACCAGGTAATAAAGTATCTCACAAATCACCTAATATGGCAGCCTTTTTTTTGGCCTTTACAGAAGCTAGTTGATGACTGCAATGCTATATAAAATTTAAGGGTCTATTGTTGCATATTTAACTTGACAAGAAATTTTCACATATTGAGGTATATGGGGTAGTTATTCTGGTTTAAAACTGACTCAGCTTGAACTAAAGAAGCCTATCAAACATACGTTGTACATCTGCTTTACCCCTTAAAGTAAAAGAATGTGCTCTCTTTAAATAAGAATGTATATACTTCCCCTCCTACAACGTCAGTACTCCTGAAAATAAGTTCCCTTTCTCGGACTTCAGGGTCACGTTGACCTGCTAGCCTGCAACTGAATATCTCTTTGGAACTTTGATGAGTATGTATCCTGGGCGTGTTCGATGTATGTTCTTTGTTCTAAAAAGGAAAACTGTACTGAAAACAATGCTTCTCCGATCACTTTCTTCCTTCGTGGAGACTGTCTTCCTGGGTTATAATCCTCCGCTTGGCTCAAGTAAAACTCACCTTATCCCTCCCATCTATAGAATGGTTATTGGTAAATTGTGTCGACAAACTTGTGGACCTTGTATAGAGATTACATCTTCCGTTGTTTTGACTGGTCTTTTGATTGCTGAGAACACTAACTTTTTTTGTTTTTTGAAGAAAACTAACTTTCTTTACAAGAATGACTTTCACCCAAGGCAATTCCAACAAGAAAATTGCCAATAGATAAAGAAACGAGAGTAGTGTGAAGCAGGGAGAGATTATCAGAGGAGGTTAATTAAACAAACATCACAGTGTACACGTGATCTTCAGCACAGAAAGTGAACAAGCTAAAACCTCAGGTACATGTTAGAATGCTGAGTGTTATTTAGCAAAAAGTCTCATATTTGTAGTTCAATTTTTATAGTCTACATGATTCAGGGAACCTGAGAAGTATATTTCTAAAAGGAAAAACTAATCACTATCTAGCGTACCACATCAGTTTACACTACTAGTCTCTCAACTTTAGCTCCTTCATTCATTCTTTCATTTATTCATTCCACAAGCATTTATTAAATACTAACAATGTGCCAGTCACAGTCTGTAGCCCAAGATGGGAAGGGAAGAAATTAAGGGAAAATAAAGAAGGATTAGTCTTCTAGATGTGCAAATGACTGAACCTGAAATAATATCGAGATCCATAGAAAATCTGGTCTTTGGCCTGATTGGCCCATTATCTTCTTTGCACGGTTCTCCTTTACATGGAGCCTGATCTTTGTTTAGGGCCAATGCTTGAACTGTGTGGTTAAAGCTGTGCAAGTTTCTTGTATGAATTCATATTGACTAGAGCAACATCCATAGGGTCTCTCATGCAGCTTGTGCCCATATTTTTGGAACCATTCACCGTTGAAGACGCTTTCATCTGAACCTATGTATGGTCTTATTTTTTCTTTTTAAACAAGTCAACTGTACTGTACTGTTTTTCTGGGACAAAAGAAAAAAAACAACAAAACAAACTTCATGTAATACTCTATAACATTGTTCTGTGGATAACTGGCATTGTGTAGATTTGGCCTTGAAACAACATTTTTCAAGACAGAGGTGCCCTGTGACACTATATAAAAGCAACTTCTGATGAAGAATTTGTTAGACAAGTGATATCTGCAATCCTAAAATGAATTCAACTGAGTCGTAATGTATACAAGTTTGCAAACTGAAAAATGACTCCTAAAAATTTGGAACTCTTGTATACCCAATTTCAAGAGCATTTAATGAGCTTTACATAAATAGAAATGAAATTTAAACAAGCATTCTTATGTGATACATTCTAACTAAACTGTAAGAATGGGTATAATTTTCTTAATGCTGACTTGGCATCATAATCATCTTATATTTAATAATCATCATTCTCTTATCCCTTATGAAATAGCTACTGTTACCTCATTACATTATTACAGAACAAAATTTATTCTAGGTATGTCAACTATGGGGTAGAATAACGTCATTCTTGGTAATTTAACTTAGGTGTACGGACTTAGGTATTTGGTTTTCTTATTTCCTTAGATTCAAGTATCACTTTTTAATAATAGCATTTATCTTTTGTTGTCAGTGCCCTTGAGTCAATTCTGACTCTTAGTGACTCTGGGTACAGCAGAGCAGAACCCTGCCTGGTCTTTTTTCACCATCCTCTCATCTTCTGGCACTGTGTCAGACAATGCTCTGCTGCTCTGCTGACACCTGTCCACCATGGGTGACCCTACTGGTATTTGAAATAGTGGTGGCATAGCTTTCAGCATGTTATGAGAGGTTTGGGGATTTGATCGGAGATGTAAAAGAAACTTTCCACTCCAAACAAATGGACTGAAGGTATATTTTATTATATAGAGGTGAGTAAAGGCAATAGTCTGCAAACAGATCCGAATAGGTCAAATAATAAGAGAGAAAAACACCAGCTCGATTGGAAAGGGAAACACCAGATCAACTGAGATAGCAGCAGATTCGAATAGGTCATATAATAAGAGGGAAAAACATCAGATTGATCGGAAAGGGAAACACCAGATCGACTGAAGGGAAACGACACAAATCAACTGGAAAGAGAAACATCAGGTTGACTGAAAAGAGAACACCTCAGATGGGTTACTCACACCATCCACGCCCCACTGCCAGGGAGAGTCCCTCCAATTGACACGGCTGGGCAGGAATCCAATCATCAGAGGTCCTGGGCCAGGTGACCCTCCACAGGCGAGACTCTCACCAGGCCTCAGTTTCCAGCAGTTTATATAAGTAGTTACAGAGTTTACAGAGCAAGCCTTCAATGTTCCCATGCCCACATGGTTATCAGTAGCATACGTGCACTGAGCCTCCTGGCTATCATCCCAGCCTGGCAGTTGTGTCCGTGTATTGTTTTCCCTGGTTATCGTCCCAGCCCAGCACAGATGGCCAGTCTGCCCTGGGCTGTGACTCCCAAAGGACCTTGAAATTTTCACAAATTGCAACTATCTCCGTGGGAGAAAGGCCAGTTCCTGGGAAAAAGGCCAGTTCCCACCACACAGAAAGCAGTTTTATATTTGTTTGTGTGCTGGTGGCTGTAGGTTAATGGAACGGCCAAACATGGCTGCACTCATGTCAAGACACAGCAACACAGCAACATGAAGCTGCAACATTCTGAAAACTGACAGATGGATGGTGTGGCTCCCTGACTAGGAAACGATCCAGGACCACAGTGGTGAGGGTGTTGAATCTTAATCACTAGACCACCAAGCACTTATCTTAGTAAGTCAGAAAATTACCAACAAGGCTAGCCAATTTAATTATCATATTTTCCCATAGTATATTAGGTATTTATTATTGCATAACAAATTATCCCAAAACATAGCAACTTAAGGCAATAAACGTTTGTTATCTCACAGTTTCTGTGGGCCGGAATCTGGGTGCAACTTAGCTGAGTGCCTCTGCCTCAAGGAGTCTTGAAAGTTTGAAATTCAAGGTCTTGGTCATGGCTATAGTCTTGTCAAGGCTCTCCCGGGCTTCCAAGCTCACTCACACGGCTGTTGAAAGGTTTCATTGGCTGTTGGATGAAGGCATTAGTTCTTTGCCACATCAGCCTCTCACCACATGGCAACTTGTTTTCCCCAGAATGAGAGCTCTGAGAGAGAGAAAGTAAGTCTTTTTATAAGCTAGTCTCAGAAGTGACATCCCATCACTGTTGTCATCTTTTATTTGGGTTAAAAGGGAGTCTGTGAAATAATATAAAATATACATATTGGGTCTCTGCCCCCAGTTCTTGGCAAAGGCCTACTAAATTCCATGGAATTTCCTGAGTGATAGGAGTATCTTTTGTTCTAATGAGGCAGCTCTTGGTGGATGAACTGGATAGTCAGGAGGGGGGCTGGTCATAAGAAAGACCAAGCCATAATTAGAAGCTTGGAATTCTCCACCCCACTTTCCATCCTCTGGGAAGGAGAAAGGGACTGGAGACCGAGGTAATGATTGATCAGGACTAGATGATAAAGCCTCCATAAAGATCACAGAAGTATGGGATTCAGAGACCTTGCAGGTTGATGAACACGTAGAGGGGCTGGGAGAGTGGGGCACCTGGAGAAGGCATGGAAATTCTGTGCCCCTTCCCACATACTTTGTCCTAGGTATCTCTTCATTTTGCTGTTTATCTGTATCCTTTGTTATATTCTTTATAATAAACCAGTAAATATAAGTGTTTCCCTGAGTTCTGTGAGCCGTTCTAGTAAATTATCGACCCCAAGGAGGGGTTATGGGAACTCCAATTTATAGCCCATTTGTTGGAAGTACAGGTGACAACCTGAGACTTGCAATTGGCATCTAAAGTGTGGGCAATTAAGCTCTTAACTTGTGGGATCTGAGTCTAACTCCATATAGATAGTGTTGGAATTTAACTGAATTATAGGACATCCAGCTGGTATTGCGGGAATTGCTTGATGTGTGGAAAACTCACACCTCTGATGTCAGAAGAACTGTGAGTGTGTGAGTAAAGGAAAACACAGGAGTATTTTTCCTAGACAAAGTCATTAGGCCCAGTCAACACTCAAGGAGAGGGAATTACATGGGTGAAATTACACAGGGATCATTGGAGGCAAGGATCATTAGGGGACATTTTAGAGGCTGCCTACCACAAGTGGTAAAGTAAGTCAGCTTTACTGTTTATGTTTTCAAATGATGAGGTAAGGCTGCACCATATCATGATTGTGATAATGGTTTCTTAAATTGGTTTTATGTTCCAACAACACCAATAAACATTTCTGTCAGAGCCTTAGCCCTGGGAGATGGGGTGTTAGCTCTTAGAGAAATTGAATGATGGATCACACTATTTTTCACAATTTTTCCTCCCCTCCCCACCCTTGTTATGCTTCAATGTGGGAGAAGTATATGTTGTCACCTCACTAACTTTAGGCTTGGCCATGTGACTTGCTCTGACCAGCGGGACACGGGGAGAAAGAACACTGTGCCAGTTCTGAGCAGAAGCTTTAAGAGGTGTTGTGTGTTCCTACTTACCCTCTTGTACTCCTGCCTGCCAGAAAGAAAAATACAGATGAGACACAGGACACAGACCTCAACCAGAGCCAGAATTAAGCCAGCTGAGCCACAGTCAGCCAGCAGACCTGAAATTGTAGAACATATATTTGTTGTTCTAAGCCATGAGAGTTTTGGGATGTATTAAAAAGTTGACTGATGGAAATGAGGACAGCAGAGATAGAGCAAACACCCCAAAGAGTGTCTACTTCTGTCAGTATTCTGTTTCCAAATCCCCCCGAGACTGATTGGAGCCCAGTCCCCATAGGTCATTACACTGGAGGATGCTGTGTTTCAAGACCGTTCAGTCCCCAAGGCCCGCTGGATGGCGTTGGAAAAATCCTCATGGCCGTCAGCAAAGTTTTGAGCACAAAAGGATATATATTTTCTAAACCAATGAAGTCAAGGTATTGTGTTTAAAACTTGGCAAATGTTCAGTTTTCTAAAATTTTGGATATCATATCTCACTTTTGTCAAAAACTTCAATTTGGTTTACTTTGTAATTGAGGTAGTTGCCATTGAATCCAAATAGTGCAAGAGGAAATTTCTAAATGAAATAATCAGTGTGCTGACTATTATTAACTCGGCAGAATAGCTGTTTAGACAGTTGTGTGATTGTGCTGTGTTCCTGAACACAGAGGGGAAACATGAAAGGGATGTGGTAAACAACATGGCGCCTCGAAATATCTCTGGGAGCATCAATTATATTTCTTATCTGAAAAAGAAACTTTGAACAGTGAACACTCATTAGAGAGTTTAATTTTTTTTAATTTTGTTTCATTTATCTGTTTTTTAACATCTAGCTTGCATATTCAAAGAAAAACCAAAGATTGCAAAATTATTTAATACAGCCAGGATCAGAAATCATCTTGAGTATAGCATTTGGGTTATTCAGGTATATCTGGTGTGTGTATGTGCGTGTGTGTGTTTGTGTGGTCTAAACTTGCACATTCGAAGTGAATGCTAGCACTTCCAAATTCATTTATTTGTTCTGTGACCTAATAGTCTAATTGCTATATAACATGTAACAGGGACAGACAAAAAGTGAAATATTCAGTTACATTAGAAAAGAAATTATTCAAATGGTAAATTAAAACCTGTGGTTAGCTTGTCAATGAATAAATGTAACTGAGATCAATTTCCACAGATTGTTCTACGTTGTGGTGCTTTGTGAACCATCCCTCCCCCAATCACCTCAATTATTACTCGGTAAATTTTTTAAAATTTTAGTATGAAGAGAATAATTTGGATCAAATACAAGTAATTTAATCTTCCATTCCTCTCCCTACCCCTCCCCTATCCTTTCCATTCCCTTTTTGTCCCGCTGTATCATGCTAGTTACAAGAAATCTACGGCATAGATTTCTCGCCAGCCTTCTTATTCTACGCTTGGTTCCCTTCAGTTCATTTAATCCCCTAGTGAAGAACCTCCCTCACCTCAAGAACCCGAAAATGAAGGAAACTTTGCACATAAGGAAAAGTCACGTGAACGCTGCGTGAGTAAAAGCAGAGACAGACAACGTGAATTAGAAGCAGGACTGCTCCATGCCCTGCAGGAAGCCTCTCCTCTGGAAGCTTTTAGAATCGATTAACATATGCAAAGAAAGAGAGCATGGAACCATATTGTGTCAAACTGACCATGGCTGGTTATCTCTGGAGGCCTCAAAAGGGAGGTTCCAGAGTCCATTGAAGAAGTGCCCTTCCAAGGCTGAAGTTTAGGCCAATCCAAATGATAGTTCTAGGGGGCCTTTAGAAAGTACAGCTGTCATTATTCACAACAGCCAAGTTGTGGAAGCAATCCAAGTGCCCATCAGTGGATGAATGGATAAAGATGTGGTATATGTACACAATGGAATACTACTCAACCATAAAAAAAGACAAAATCATGCTATTTGCAACAACATGGATGGACCTTGAGCATATTATGCTAAGCAAAATAAGTCAGACAGAAAAAGACAAATACTGTATGATTTCACTCATATGTGGAAGATAAACAAACAAACACAGATAAGGAGAACAGATTAGTGGTTACCAAAAGAAAAGGAGGTAAGGGGAGGGCAAGAGGAGTAAAGGGGCACATGTGTACAGTGACAGACAAAAACTAGACTATTGGTGGTGAACACAATGCAATCTATACAGAAACTGAAATATAATAACGTACACCTGAAATTTACACAATGTTAAAAACCAATGTGACCTCAATGAAATAGATTTTAAAAAAATGTCCCCACCATTCCAAAGATAGACATTTTTTCTTTTTCTTTTTTGGTAATTCTTCTGTAAGCATCTTAAGTTATAAGAGATAATGAACATAAATTGTAAAACAGTACACAATGCTTGTTTTTACACTGAAAAATAAAACATCCCACAATAGTCAAAAAAAACTATTGCTGTCATACCAATGCCTGGGTTCCAATTCAATTAACCTCAGGTGGTACCCAGCCTTGGTGTTTTTTTAACAGCTTTATTGAGATATCTTTGACATATGAAAGTTGTGTACATTTAAGGTATACAGCTTGATGTTTTAATATATGTATACATTGTGACAAGGTCACCACAATCAAGCTAATTAACATACCCACCACCTCCACATAGCTACGATTGTGTGTGTGTGTGTGTGTGTGTGTGTGTGTAGTAGCCTTGGTATCATTTAAATGCTCTCAAGAAGATTCTAATCCAGAGTTGAGAATCTCTGGTAAACTCTAAGTTCTAAATATAAGACAGGCTCAGCAGGCTACCCTAGGTTCAGGACTGCCGTTAGCCCCAAGCCCACTAACAGTTCATCCTGATTCCATGTTTCCTGAGCCGTCCCCTGATTGCCAAGAGTTCGGCTATAGGAAGAGTTCATACTCATCAGGCAAACTAAACTTTGAATCCTTGTGATGGTTCTCTTGCACATTATGAAAGAACTTCTTGTTATGATTTTCCATTCCATTTATGGAAAGAATATGTTAAGTTTATTAACATGAGAATTTCCGGTCCGTGTGACACTTAAATTTCTCACAGTAAATAAATAAATTGGCATCTCTGTGTTCATTCTGGTTTCCTGTGAATTTTAATTATCATGATTTTGTCTTTCGCCCCTCAGTGCAAACAAGGTCCTCGCCTGGGGCCTTCAAAGTAGAAGGTAAGATTTAGCAGGCTTTCCCTACAGACCCTGCTACACTACTTTATCTGCTCCGAGTGTCTACATCCTGCAGCTAAATTAAATTGTTCTAAAGTGCTGTTTGGGTCATGTGACAATTCTGCTTAAAAATTTTCCAGGACTTCCCCACTGCCTTCTGGTCCCAGTCTACCTTTCTTCTTCAGTGCTTTTGTTAAGAACCCAACCCTATGCTCCAGGCAAACTGAATCAGACAAGCTCCATATTTTCCTGCCTCTTAATTCTAAGTTTAAACTGGTCCCTTCATCTAGCACACTCTCATCTCCACCCTCTTGTCAATCTTTACCATCTTACCTGGTTAATTCACTTTACTTTTAAATGTATTCTCACTCATGCTGCCCTCCATCATCACCCTAGTCATAAGCAAATTATTCCTTCTGGATATGTCTTTATCAATACCACTCCAACCTGTGTTCTCATTCTAGAACTCTCTCCTCGTCCTTCCCACCAGCTAGCTAGTTCCCACTCATATTTTATTCAGGTCTGAACTTAAATCTTTTCCTTAGGGAGGGTTTTTTTGACTCCCAAGCCTCAGTGAGATTCCTGGTATATTTTCCCACAATGTTCTCTGTTGCAACAATCATCACATTGCAGTTACTCTCAGCACAGAGTCAACCATCCCCGCTGATCTGTGAGTTCCGTGGACACAAGGACAAGTCTACCTTATTCATTGCTGAATGTCAAGCTTCTAGCACAGTGCCTGGCACATAGTAGACACTAAATATATATTTGCCAAATGGATGTTAAATGGATTCAAATTCATTTCAACAAATGTTATTAAGCACCTACAATATGGCAGACAGTGTTCTAAGTGCTTGAGGTATATTAGCCAATAAAGAAGACAAAGACCCCTCCCTCATGGGGCTCAGATTCTAGCAGGGAGAGACAGAGAACATGATAAATAACCAAATTATATAGTATGTGAGAAAGTGATAAGTACCATGGAAAAATGAAAAGGTAAAGTAAAATGGAAATGGAAACGTAAAGTAATAATGAAAAAGTGTGAAGAAAAAATGGAAGTGCACAATTTGCAGCATTAAATGAGGCGGTCAAGACAGGTCCCATTGCAAGGGTGGCTTTTTTTTTTTTTTTTAAAGATTTTATTTATTTATTTATTTTCCCCCCAAAGCCCCAGTAGATAGTTGTATGTCATAGCTGCACATCCTTCTAGTTGCTGTATGTGGGACGCAGCCTCAGCATGGCCAGAGAAGCGGTGCATCGGTGCGCGCCCAAGATCTGAACCAGGGCCGCCAGCAGCGGAGCGTGCGCACTTAACCGCTAAGCCACAGGGCCGGCCCGCAAGGGTGGCATTTGAGCAAAGACTTGAAGAAGCTGAGGGAGTTAGTCATGCAGACATCTAGAGGGAAGAGGGTTCCAGGAGGGACGGCCAGGGCAAAGGCCCTGAGAACGCCAGGTGTGTTGGGGAAATAGTGGGAGGCAGTGTGTCTAGAGCAGAGTGAGCAAGGGAGAGAATAGTAGAAGAGGAGCTAACACCATCTGGGGCCCTTTGGCCATTTGTAGAGACTTTGGCTTTTATGCTGAGTGAAAAGAGAAACGATTACAGAGTTTTGAACGTGATCTGATGTGATCTGACCTATGTTTTAAAAGAACTCTGGGGGCTAGATTGATAATAGACTACAGGGGAGGAGGGCAAAGGTAGAAGTACAGAGACCAGGCAAAAGGTAAGAGAACCTGAGGCCGGCCTGGTGGTGTAGTGGTTAAATTCACGCACTCTGCTTCGGCGGCCTGGGGTTCCAGGGTTCAGATCCTGAGTGTGGACCTACACTCTGCTCATCAAGTCGTGCTGTGGTGGCATCCCACACACAAAATAGAGGAAGATGGGCACAGATATTAGCTCAGAGACAATGTTCCTCAAGCAAAAAGAGGAAAATTGGCAACAGATGTAATCTCAGGGCCAATCTTCCTCACACACACACACACACACACACACAAACAAAATGCAAGAGAACCTGACAGGACCAGGTTGCTTGGACCAGGATAGTAGCAGTGCAGATGGTGAGAAATGATCAAATTCTGGATTATTTTAAAAAGGTAGAGCCAACAGGATTTCCTGGCAGATTGCATATGGGATGTGGGAGAAAGAGAGGAAACACAGATGACTCCAAGGTTTTTAGCCTGAGTAAATGGAAGGATAGCATTGCCATAAACTGAGAAAGGGAAAGTTGTGGGTTAAGTAGGTTTGGGGCAGGGGTGGCGGTGGGGGTTGGAGATCAGGAATTCAGTTTGGGCCAGGTTGAATATGTCTATTAGACACTCAAGTGGGATGTCAAGAACCCAGCTGGATATATGAATTTCAAGTTCAGAAAGGAGGTCTAGGTTGGAGATATAAATTTCGGAGTTGTCAGCAAGATGGTGGTATTTAGAGTCATAAGTCTAGATGAGTTCTTCGAGGGGGTGAGTGTAGACAGAGAAGAGAAGAGGACCAACACCAAGTTCTGGGACACTCCAACATAAGGAAATCTAAGAGAAGAGGATGAACCAACAACGGATGCAAAGAGATACCAGAGAGAGAGAGGATGAAAACCAAGAGAGTGTGTTGTCCTAGAAGCCAAGGGAAGACAATATTTTAGGGAGAATGAAGAATTGTGACAAATGCTGCTAGTAAGTCAGATAGGGACTGAGAACTGGCATTTGGTCATTGGGGACCTTTATGAAAGCAGTTTTGGAGGAGTGGTGGGAGAAGAGCCTTTTCAGAGTGGATTCAAGAGAAAACAGGAGAGGAAGTCAAGGATTAATAAATGTATGGACTTTATTCATTCTACCTTCATTATCATCATTATGTCTTCATCTTGTCTCCTCTTCTAGATTATAAACTCCTTAAAGAAAGGAAGAACCTGTGTCTTTGACAATACATAGCGGCCATGGAACCTGGAGCAGTGCCAGCACACAGCAGGCTCTCAGTAAATGTTAGTTGACTGACTAGTTAGTTGAATGAACATTAGGGGTGAAATTAAGTTTTTCTTTATCCTTTTGGTCTTTGCTGTTTCCTTTTAAGTATTCCTTCCCTCCCCCTGCACCCAGACAGATGCCCAGTGTCCTCCTGCTACCTTCTCACTGCCCCGGCTTTCCCACCCTCCCTTCACCACTCACCTACTTCACAGTTTACCCACATTAAACCTATTCCCTCCGGGAGGCCATGGGGGTAATAACAGGACAGCTAATCTAATAAGAGGACTCCAACTTGGGAACCTAGCATTTCGTGGGAGATTCTAATGGGTAAAAGCCACCCAAGAAAGGTATTCTAATGCCGAGTAGTAAAGGCCAGTAGGAGCCAGATCTCACAATAAGACAAAAAGAACTTGAAATATGAAAGTGCAGGGTTTTTCCTTCTTTTAATCTGAATTATACACATCCAACAGGAATATTAATCAGCTGTTTCTAATAAGATAAGAAAATAGGCCAAAATAAATCAAAGCACCACAGAGCTCTTCTTAATTGCCTTCTCACAGTATTAGCTTTTAAAGTTGTAGAATAGTATTAAACTTTTTCAAATGAGGCATGGACCTACCTGTCCAATGACTTAGTATGCTTTCTTCAAATTAGTCACTGCAATGGATTGATTTTAGGCTGCCGTATAGTCTTTAGTTAATTTTGGAGTGTAGAATTTGAATTGCTGGATTTCATTCATTCATTTATTTAAAGAATACTTATATATATCATATACTGTGGTATTAACAACAACAAAAACAATAAAAAATACATTTAAAGCAAAGGCCAGATAATATCACTTTAAGAATTAGTAGCTGCAGTTGCCCATTAGGGTAGATAGGCTAAAACTAACTAAAGTTTCATTTGTTTTTTTTCTAACCTCTCCTGTGCAATTATGATATACCATTCAACTATAATCCTCAAGCGCTTATACAAATATATTTTGAATAACTGAATCCACAAATAGATAGGAGCTACATGCTATTGCAAATGAAAACATTAAGGTACAAAGAAGGAAAACTGACTTAGTTTAAGTTATTTGACAACCAACGTGCAAAAGAGCTCAAGCAACAGAATTATCCAGGCGTGAAGCCTGCAAGCAGCTTGATAAATACCTCCCACCAGTTTGAAGGTGAGAACTGCATAAATTCAATAAAGCAAATTATTTCCACGGAGAGAAAGCACACAGGAAGAGTACCGAGAACGTTTCTGTCATCTGGGTATCTTATTTTTCCAGACAATTAGCAAAAAGTGGCCACATGATTTTTCCTTGGTTGCAAAGACTGCCTGGAAGCCAAAGGTGAGCACCTAGGGTGACTGACAGGTCTCAGGAAGGTGAAAGGAGCTGAATGCAATCTGTAAACAATATGAACATCAAAGAATATAAGTGTATACGTTATAAATTCATTAATATATGAGTCAAAAGAAAACAGAAAAAATGAAGTGAATCATAGGTACTGAGTTTGTTCAGGAAATAAAGGGATTATCAGCTCAGCAAAGTGTAATGGTCACCGTTCAGCTTATCCCTGAAACTCCTTGTGGTCCAGGCGAGGCTGCACCAACTGTAGCAATTCAAGCTTGCTCTTGTATTATTCAGGCAATCCTCCAATAAGATAAAGAGTTAAAATCAGTCAGCCTTTTCCAATTCCTTTTGCAGCCCTTCCCCCAACAATCAAGCTATCAGAACAGCAAAATAAAAGCAAAACAGTATCTCAATAAGAACATTTTATGAGTTTCCTCTCTGTCATTATTCTCTTCTGGCTGAGCAATCTTTTTTTGACAACAGAGTATTTATCTTCTTTGCAATGCCTGGATCCATGGTCTTATGCCATTCACTGTGGTAATAATTTAGCTGGATAAAAGGTATAGAGAAAGTACATTTTGAAAGTCAATTTGTAATTTTTGCATTTTTAAACTATTTTTCCTTATCCCCCAAACCCATTTCAGATGAATTAAAAGATTGACTAATATAATATCAAAGTTTGGAAAGCAGAATAAAATATAATTTAACAGCTATGAAGATTGTGAAGAGATATTTTTATAAGCTTAGAAACAGTAAATAAAATAATAAAAGAAAATATTGACAGATTTGAGTGCATATAAATAATAACTTTTGCACATAAAAAACAAAAAAGTTACAGTCTTTATTTCATAGCTCTTGGAGGAGAATGTCATTTCTGTGTTGTCATCAGATCTTCTGTTACCACTCTTATCACACTATAAAGACCTTTTATAATATGCTTTTAAAAAGTCCTTGGTGTCAATCAAAATAAATGAGTAAATTGTAATAAATCATAAATCATAGAAGATTGAATAATTGAGAAAAAAATCCACTAAGCTTTAAAAAGGTAAATGAGCACATGCCATGAATAGTTAAATTCTCATGAGAAGAAATCCATGGATTCAATAAACGTATTGGGAAAAATGTCAACTTCATTAGTGAACAAAGAAATGCCAATCCGTCAGTGAGATGTACTTTTTTCTATTGAATGAGAAAAACATATAATGATTATACACATTGCTGGTGAGGATAAAAAATAGTGGGCACTATGGTACATTCTAATGGCTGTACAAATTGCTTCAGTATTTTTGGACCCTATGTTGGATCCAAATGTTGGAGCCACTACAGATCAACAGCTATAAAAATGTCTATTTCTGCTTCCTGCCAAGATGGTAGACTAGCCTGGGTTGCAGACTCCTACCCTCAAAAGCAATTCTGAGTAACTGCAGAAGTACCAGGGAGGTATGGATTCCAGGAACCAGCACTGCCAACAATAATAATCAGAGAAAAATCCCTGGGAAGACTGAAGCCTGTCCTAAAAGAGTAGGAGGGAATGGATGGTTCAGGCTGGGGTGGAGGGCATGTGACAATGGGAGAATAGGTTGGAATAAAGCTATTTAAGTTCTACTCTTTCCTCTCTTTTGGGTTGCTTTGGAATAATCATTATCTGCTCTTTCACCTCTGACACTGGTGACCTGGAGACAAAATCAGGGCAGTATTTTAGTTCTGCTGTGGTAAGGTGTTAATGAAAGCAGGTCAATGTCAGTCTTTCAGTAGTTCTCTTCCAAACCGTTAGGGCTATGACTTCCACCTAGTCTGTTATTCCCAATGCCACCCTTCCCTAAGTCTCAAGGTAAAGCCTTGGTGTAGCAGCAGGGGATCAGCAGAAGTTCTATTGTGCCTGAGGCTCTCCACTCTTGACTCATCTTTTCTCCTGTCCCTAAACACACCTGGACTGACATAGACTAGGGCCTGACTTTGGGTTTTCACTGATGCACATTATTAGAGATATTAGCTGATACCCCAGGAGAACGTGAGCCCAAAGGCCAAAATGACTAACAGATGAAGAAGGACCACAAACTGGACAATATTTACCATCCAAGTTATAAATATTAGAAGAGAAACCCTGAGAATTTAAAATAAGCATTGAATAGATATAGAGGTAGTTAAGGAACAAGATAGCAAAGTGGAAAATCAGAAGAACCCTCCCAGAAAGCAGCAAGAAATGATCAAGAAATAAAACAGAAAACAGAAAATAAAACACTAAGAAATTTAGAAGGGCAAGACCAACATCCAGAAAATGGGAGACCCAAAAGGAAAGAATAATAAAAATGAGGAGGAGGAAATATTTAAAGAAATAATTTTGGATAAATTTCTAAGAATTAAAAAAATGATGAAACACTTCAGATGAAAAAAGAGAAATAAGGAAATAAATATCCAGACATGATAATGAAGAATATCAAAGACAAAGAGAAACCCTATAAAAGTTTTCAGAGAGAAAGAACAGATCATCAAAAAGGAATAAACATCATATTCACATCAGATTTTGAGGAATCATCAACCTGTTTTTCACCAAGGCTGTATCATTTTACAGGTCACCAGCAAAGTACAAGTGTTCCAATTTCTCATCAGCAACATGAGATGCAAAATGGCAATAAAGTAATATGTTTGAGTTATTAAAAAAAAAGAATTTCAAAACTAGAATTTTATATCTAGCCAAATTTTCAATCAAATTTGAAAATTGAATAAAAATATTCTCATGCATACATACTTTAGAAGGTATACCATGCAAAGTCTCTTACTGAAAACACTTGTGGAGAAACAGAAAAGTCTAGAATCTATGGCAAGAGATATGAGAACTATGGGTGGTCAAGTAACTTATTAAAGTCTATTGGTTTTTATTTTTAAAAGCCAGGACTAAGGAAAATGAAAAATACTACATCCATAATAAACAAAAATTAAATTCTAGATATTATCAACATAATAAGCAGGGGAAAGTACTATAAGGATACGAGAGTGTGTTAAATTACTTTTCTTGATAGGATTAAGTTATAGGTATTGACAAATTTAAGAAATCAACAGGTATAAATAAACTTGAGTATGGGTATTTAGTTAAGGACAGCCACCAAAAGAAAAAATATGTGTAATGCATAAATATTAGATGAAGGAAAATCATTCAAACTCCCTAATGGAAACAACAAAAGAGAAAAAAGAAACAGAAAGAAAGGATAGTTAAATGGCAGAATGAAATAAGGTGATAGAAACAAGCTACTTTGTCTCTTTGCAAATGTGTATTTAGCCCAGTTTACCGTGACTCCCATTATTTTAAAATTACATATTCAAATCTTTCTTTACTTGTGGGTACACTGTCTTCTCTTCCCAGTAGTTCTCAAAGCAATTACTGGAAGTGCATGTAGGAGAATTTTGCATTTTACTCCTCTATACAGGAGAGTCTTTAAAATTCATATGGTAAAAACTGAAGGGTGACAGTCTCTGGCTTCCCGCTGATTGTCACTCATTCTCACTTTTCCTGTATGCAGATCTTCAGTAAACGACAAGAGCAATATTTCAAAAGTTTGAATCTCTGGTCTTTTTTCCCACAACATAGGCCACAATGGAAAGTTCAATACACTACAAAGAGTTAACGTTATACATGCTACATTAAAACAAAAAGATAATTAAAAAATATGTTAGGAAACTATAACATTTTGAAAAATAGTCTTTATATTGAAAAGAAAATTAATAAGCAATTTATAACTAAATAATAATGAAAACTCTACATGTTAATATTTGTAGGATACAGCTAGAGGAATACTTAAGGAGAAATTTATAGTTTTTGATACTTTAAAACCAGAAAGGTAAAAAATAAATGGGAAATTGATATGATACAAGAAGCACAAGCAACAAAAGAAAAAATGGATAAATTGGACTTCATCAAAATTAAAAACTTTTGGGCATCAAAGAACATTATCAAGACATTAAAAGACAGTGGGAATGGGAGAAAATATTTGCAAATTCTATATCTAAGAGTCTAGTATCCAGAATATAAAAAGAACTCTTACAACTCAACAACAAATGGATATTAACAACCAAATTTAAAACTGAACAAAGGACTTAAATAGACATTTCTCCAAAGGAGAAATACAAATGGCCAATAAGCACATGAAAAGATGCTCAACATCATTAGTCATTAGGGAAATGCAAATCAAACCACAATGAAATACCACTTCACACACACTAGGATGGCTATAACAACAACAAAAAAAACCCCAGAAAATGACAAGTGGTGACAAGAATGTGGAGAAATTGGAACACTTGTACTTTGCTGGTGACCTGTAAAATGATACAGCCTTGGTGAAAAACAGGTTGATGATTCCTCAAAAAGTTAAACAGAATTATCATGTGACTCAGCAATTCTACTACTAGGTATATACCCCAAAGAGTGAAAACAGGTATTCAAACAAATACTTTTACATGAATGTTCGTCACAGCACTACTCATAATAGCTAAAAAGTGGAAACAAGCCTAATGTCCATCAATGAATGAATGATAAACAAAATATGGTGTATACATACAATGGAATATTATTCAGCCGTAAAAAGGAATGGAGTAGTAATACATGCTACAATGTGGATGAACCTCAAAAACATCATGATAGGGGAAAGAAGCCAGACTCAAAAGATCACATGTATGATTTCATTTATATGAAATATCCAGAATAGGTAAATCCATAGGGACAAAAAACAGATTGGTGGTTGCCGGGGGCTGGAGCGGGGAGGATGGGGAGTGACGGCTCAAGGGATGAGAAAGTGTTTTGGAACTTGATAGAGGTGGTGGTTGTACAATATTGTGAATGTCTTAAATGCAACTGAATTGTACACTCTCAAATGGTTGATTTTATATTATTTGAATTTCACATCTGTAAAAAATTTGAACTCAAGAGGTAGGAAAAAAGAACAACAGAGTTTACTCAAAGAGAAAATAAAAATAATAAAAATAAAGGAAGATATAGAGAACAACAGTAAAATGGAGAAGATTAATAAAAATTTAAATAAGATGAAAAGAGAGAAAAGGCAAATAAACAAAACACAGAATGAAAATAGAGGACTCTTGCTTCTGGCTCAGATGTACGGAGGAGACCAGATTTATTCCCCCACCTGAAACAACTAAAGGACCAGACAAAATACATAAAAAATAGTTTTCAGACATTGGACATCAAGTAGAACAGTAAACTAAGCACCAGAAAAATAGTGATCTCTGACACAGGGCTAAGAAACAAGGTGAGGAGCCGGCCCAGTGGCGGAGCAGTTGAGTTTGCACGCTCCGCTTCAGCAGCCCAGGGTTTTTGGGTTCAGATCCCAGGCCTGGACAGACGCACCACTTATCAAGCCATGCTGTGGCGGTGTCACATATAAAGTAGAGGAGGATGGGCACGGATGTTAGCCCAGGGCCATTCTTCCTCAGCAAAAAGAGGAGGATTGGCATGGATGTTAGCTCAGGGCTAATCTTCCTCACACAAAAAAAAGAAACAAGGTGAATCATACGATTGCTCCACCTTACTGCCTGAAGAATGTTTCCAAGCCATGATTGGCAACCTAAGGTGGCCCCAATGATCCCTGCTTCCTGGTATTCACAAATTTTTATAATCCCCTCTCCTTGAGTGTGATCCGGACCTCATAACTCCTAATGAATTGAATATGGCATAAGTGATGGGATTTTAGTTCTGAGATTAGGTTAGAGACTGTGGTTTCTGTCTTGCTTGCTCTCTCTTGCTCACGCTAATGGAAGCCAGATGCCATGTAGTGAACTGCCCTGTGGAGAGGCCCAGTTCCAATACCTGAAGGAGGTCTCTGGCCAACAGCAAATGAGGAACTGAGACCCTAAGTCCAATAGCCCTGAGGAAATGAATCCTGCCAACAACCATGTGAAGGAACTTAGAAGAGGATCCTCACAGCTGAGACTTCAGAGAAGACCACAGCCCATCCAAACACATTGATTGGAGCCTTGTGAGATATCCTGAAGCAGAGGACCCAGAAAAGCCATGCCTAGATTCCTGACCCAGAGAAACTGTGAAATAATAAATGCTTGCTGTTTTAACATATATTTGAGATAATTTGTTATGCAGCAATAAATAACTAATACATGGTTAAGAATTGATACTGAGTTGATAAGATGGAGCTGGGAGTCCAGCAAAACCAATATAACCAGAGTTTGCAGGACAGAGTACTGGAGAGAAGAGAACTGTACAGAGAGAAAGATTGGCAGAGGGTCCATATTGAGTCTTTAGCTTATTTATGATTAGGACATGAGGGAAAAGAACCTGCAGGTAGGGACAAAGAACCAGTGGAAAGGAGCAGAAGGACCAATACCCAGAGCTCACAAGTGCTAAGAATAGTTCATATTTTCAGGGTAGGAAATATCTCATAATTCATGAGACATCAGAAAGGTACTCAAAAGGATATTGTCTCAGTAGCAGAAAACAAAATTTGCCCTAGACTAAAGCTTAAAAGCACAGTCTCAGGAAGATCAAACTGTTTCCCAGTAACTGCTTTCCAGAATAAAGCTCAAGAATATTTACAGGAACATAAAAATACCCAGCATCAAACAAAGTAAAATTACAATATTTGGCATCCAATTAAAAACTACCAGTCATGCCAAAAAGCAGGAAAATGAGACCCGTAATGAGGGGAAAATTAGAGATAGACCTGGAAATGATATAGATAATAGAATTGGTAAACAAAGACATTAAAAATCCTTATTGTAACTATATTCCTTATGTTCGAGAAAGTAGAAGAAAGATTGAGCATATTATGTAGAGACGTGAAAGGTTCAAATCACACTTCTAGAGATTAGAATCACAAGGTCTGAGATGAAAAATATCCTGGATTTGGACGTTGAAGATGAAAAGATTAGTGAACTTGAAGATGGAAATAAAAGTGTGGTAGGCAGAATAAAGGTGCACACGATCCTAATCTCTGAAATCTATGAATGAATATGACACATTGCAAGGGAAATTAAGGTCACAGATGGAATTAAGGTTGCTAATCAACGGACCTTAAAATAGGGAGATTATCCTGGGTTATCCAGATGGGCCCAATGTAATTACAAGTGTCCTTAAAAGTGGACGAGGGAGGCAGAATAGGACGTCAGAATGATGCAAATATTACCACTTCTTCCTCCATCCAGTTGCTTGGTGGGATTGTGCTTCCCTGCTGTGTTAGTTTTCTGTTGCTAGCAGATTACAACAAATTTAGAGGCTTCAAACAACTCAAACTTATTATCTTACAGTTCTGTAGGTCAGAAGTCTGACACAGGTGTCACCGGACTAAAATCAAAGTATCAGCAGGGCTGCGTTCCTTCTGGAGGCTCTAGAGAGGAAACCAGTTCCTTGTATTTTCCAGCTCCTAGAGGACACCCTTTTTCCTTGACTCACAGCCTTTTCCTCCAGCTTCAAAGCCAGCAACAAGCATGTCCTTGATTATGCTGACTGCCAGATGTTTCCATTTTTTATTAGTAAGTAATCTGTGAGGTCATATTTTGGCACTGAGTTTTCTCATCAATGTTTTTCACCCAATAATGGTTTTAGAATCCACTGAGGATCTTTGTCTCAATCAATTATTATGTTGAGAATTGCAAAATGTTGATTTTCTCCTTCTTCTTATTAGCTGCATTCTTTTGTAAAGAAGAGCTTTCCTTCTTTCTTTTAAGTATAACTGTGGACTTTTAGATGTTATAATCTGTTGGCATCATTATTCTTTTTAATGCTCAAATTATTCCAAATTTGATAAGTGAAAGTCCTATAAGTCAGCTCCTATGTCCCTGTGACATGACTCAAATTTTGAGCACTTCTTTGGTTTATGAGACAACAAGTTGTCCCAGGCTTACCTTGATCTTTCCCTTTCTCTGACCTGGAATCAGCCATTTTCCAAGACATGCTATTCCTTTTAGCGGGCAATGGTATTTAGAAACTCATCTGGGCATAGATGAATCTTTAGTGATGAGATTTTAGGCATTGCTATCAGTTTTTGGAGTAGTCGTCCCTTTCTGAAAGCTTCTCCAATCATACTATGTATAACCCGGTATAAAACATTGTTCCTCAAAGGCATAAGGCTGGCCTGTGAGCCAGATACATTTCTGGAGCTTCAGAGAGCTGGATGGGACTGAGAAGGGTGATTAGAGCAGAATCTGCCATCTTATTTCAACCTCATTGCACAAAAACAAAAATGACTTCAGGAAAAAATTATGGGTTTTTTTCTCCCTGACTTTTCTACCCGATCTGGGTCATTGAACAGACATAGTCCAAAGTAAAGCTTCTTCCAGATGTCGTCTTTATTTCCTGATTTACTCCATCCACAGAATTCACTCTACTCTAAGATGAACTGAGTAACAGGCTTATTTATTCAAGGGCCTTATTAGTCTCCAGGCCTCAGGTTACACCAGAATAAACTCTCCCCTGGCCTTAACAGGAGAATATGGAGTACCCAGTTACTGAATGTGAATGTGTGTGGTTTATGCAAACTCTATGCACCATAAATGTCAATGTATCTATCCTATCCAATTTAGTTTTCTAGTTTAAACTTTCTTGCTCCAGCCATGCTGAGTGGACAGTAGGTGATAAGACTCCTCTGATCCTGTCTAGAGTTCACTGGTCTAGAGATAGTTGCCTCACCCAATCAGATGCCTTTTCTCAAGGATTTGAACCGAAAGACCTAAAGGGAGGTTTCAGTCATTAGTGGTTTAATGTGGAGCTGAGCCAATGGTCATGTATAAGGTGGGGAAGTAAAGAAAGATGACTGAGAGACCATGACAATTGGACTGGACTGTAGAAAGAATCAGGGATGAAGGAGACCACACCATCGCTAAGAAATAGAGAGCTTCCGGGCCGGCCCCGTGGCTTAGCGGTTAAGTGCGTGCGCTCCGCTGCCGGCGGCCCAGGTTCGGATCCCGGGTGCGCACCGAGGCACCACTCCTCCAGCCATGCTGAGGCCGCGTCCCACATACAGCAACTAGAAGGATGTGCAGCTATGACAGACAACTATGTACTGGGGCTTTGGGGGAAAAATAAATAAATAAAATCTTTAAAAAAAAAAAAAAAAAAAAAGAAATAGAGAGCTTCCGATATTCCAACTCTCTGTGTCATTGCCTGTCCTTGGAGTCTGTGAAGTTTCTGTATCCTTGAAATTAACTTTTTTCTTTAGTAGAATTATTTTGATTGCTATTTGCAACTGACAATCTTGGCTCTAATACTATACAATATAACTGTGCACATCCTTTTTTGTTAAACGTGTTATTGCACCAAGTCCGTTTTTGCCTGCCGCACAGAAACCCAATCACCAAGATGATGAGACTGCAGAGAGAGAGGGTTTAATCACAAGGCAGCCAAGTGAGGAAAACTGGAGAACAAGTCTCAAATCCACCTCTCCGAAAACAGGGACTCAGGGGTATTTATGGAGAAGGGGGCAAGATGGTCTGAAATGATTGGAGGTGAGGAGAGATGAGGTAATTGGTGATCTGCGCACCAGATCAGGCTTCATATTTCTTCGTAGGACACATGTTCACAGAATGGCAGCGTTAGCATGCCCTGAGGGTGGGGTTCCAACCTCTTGCCATCAAAAGGGCTCAGTTGATGGGTTGGTGGTCTCAATCGGGCCTGAAGTGGACAAGGGGTTCGGTTTCTGAAAAAAATAGCTCAAACACCCATTACCATGGTACCCCAGGCTCCAGGGAGATGTCATCTATAGGAACCTAGTGGGAGTCAGACAGCATATTGCCCAAATAGCACAGTTAACAATGAATAATTTTATCATGCAGAGTTAAGTCCTCTCCTTCCATTCTGATAAGTTTCTAGGTAAGGCCATCCCCCTCTTCTTCCTGGTACAGGGAAGAAGATACCTTTACAAATGGAGATTTTCTTTACAAATGTAAATGTGTCCTATAAAGGGTAACCAGAACTAAGAATGGGATTAGCACGACCCACCCAGATACTTGGAGATGTCTATGGTAATGGCCTGTTCTGGGAGTAGGCCTCCCATCCCAAACTCCTTTGGTCAGTTAGTGGGGATGAGGGTCAAAATGTCATTGAGGCAGAGACATATTTTGAGTTGGCAAATTCCAATCCCCCATAGTTACTAGCTGCTTAATCATCAATGGCTGTTTGCCAGTTTCATAGGGAGCCATTGTGTTTTGGGTTATTTTATCTGCAGTTATCAAATGAGTAGGACATTGCCAAATATTTGCTTAGAAAAAAACTGCTATATAAAATACTAAATGAATACAACATCTACTTCTTTTGAAAGAGCAATAAAATTTTTGTGAATCTCTGCCTCTCTAGCTAAGATTTGGATCAATCAATCTACAAGCAATTCAACCAATCAGAACCCAGCAATGCCTTGATCATATGTAAGCCTCACACATGCGTCTAGTTAAGTTATCTATCAGAATTTGGTTGCTCAGTTGTATTAGTACCTATTGTAGAACCAAGCAATGTTCATAAGTTAAGAACGGTAAATGCTTATGGTTAGTGAGTCGCAATGAACTAAAAACATGAAATATGATAAAAATATGAAGAGGGTAGAAATTTTGAATTAAGTTAGGGAAGGAAAAAAACGCAAAAGAAAACTGCAGAATGCAGTTTGGTGTATGTTTGATCTTCTCCTGGGTCTGGCCAGCTCCAGAGCTGCCTCAGTCGGCTCCAGCCCTGGGCACTGGGACGGCAAGTTCTGCTGTGAGGTGTTGGACGTTGTAGTAGATGCTCTTGCTGCCCCCACCCCTATGCTCTTCATCAGGCTGGTGCACCCATCCCCCAGCTGCTTTGCATGTTAGCTGGTAACAGCTCCCAGGTGCACCTTTCTCTTGAGAACTGCCCTCTGCCAACGAGAGCCACCTCACCTGGAAATGCTTGGGAGGTTACACCCTTCCCTCATTGGTGGCCCACAGTCGATGTCTGACTGATACGTGGCTACAACAGCCTGGCCTCTTGTCTGGACTTAGGATAATTCTGTGGTGTTATTCTTGTTCCAGAGTTTCCTGTGGGATCGGGCTCTGGCTAGATTTTGACTGAACCCACATTTTTGCCTGGCTTTTTCCCTGGCCCCAGCCTGCTTTCTTCATTCCTCTACAGGTTTCCCCTGAGGGCGTTCTCTCAATGAAACTCTTGAACAATAAAGTCCATCTCAGTTCTATTTCTTGAGAATCCAACTTAAGACAGTCATCTACCATTTAACCTGACTAAGCAAAGATGGTCTTCCACCCTGCTACTGTCTACAGAATTGCTAGTCCATCAGGGGAGGGCTACCTATCCGGGCTGATCCTTTTGTATTCAGTTACAGTCTTCTTTGAGGATTCCTCTCCATCTCATCATGTATGGTTACCATTAAGCACCTGGCTAAATGGAGTTGTCTTAACGTCTTTGTTTAGGAAAATGCCATGATGAGGTGCTTGGGAGTGGAAGAAGAGACGCTGAGGGAATGTATTTAAAGAGAATAATGCAACAAAAAGATAAATTGATCGGCATAAGAATAAATAAAGATTTTATCCTGGGATGAATCTAGAAGGGCAGAGGATTGTGGGAGGAGAATTTGTTGTATTTGGCAATACAACAGGAGAAGGAAGAAAGTTCCTCATACTGGAGTAGCCAAAAGACATTTGAGACCAAGGACATCTTATACTCAATTATATGTTGTGCTGTTATGAAGTAAACTCCCTATAACTCTAAATCTTCAGTATAAATTTAATTTGCCAGAACAACCTTGTGGGCTGGTGATGGGGGAAATAAAAAGTCAGGGAAGTAAAAACACCAGTCCCATAGTCACCCCTTCTGACACCCACAGTGAGTAGCAACATCCTTCCAAGGGGGCAATAGGCCAAGTGTCCTGGCAGCAACTAGCAGTGAAGTGAATGATGGCCCGTGGGGACACCAACAGAGGCAGAGAGAAGCAGCTGTGGCATGAAACTGACAAGGACAGGTATGAGACAAACCCTCCTTTCTCCCAAATAAACTAGAAGAAAATGACTTAGAAGCAGGGAGAGAAGAGCTGGTATCTGAATTGTACACACACACACCAATCGGTACCTAACTGTTGTGAACTCACCGTCTTTAACGAAATTCTGGCAAAGTGGAACACAAAGCACTTAAATTTGTAACATGGTTACATAATCTTTGTTTGGCTTTCTTTTTTGTCTCTTTCTTTTTTTTTTTTCAGAATAGGCAACATCAGAGGCTATTAGTGCTGTCCTTGGGAAGATTAAGTGCTTTTAGAAAGTGTACCTTGGAATAAACAAAAGACAAGCACAATCTGGTAACTAAAAATGGTTTCCTAAGAGGAAAGACATATACCTTTTCGTTCCCCCTCCTCTAAGTGCTACTGATTTTTTCATGTTCCCTCTCAAATTTTTTCATGTTCCCTCCCACCTTCAGAAGTGTCTTCTGACTTGTTCCCAATCAGCAATGATTTCTTCCTCTGTTAAGCCTCTGTAACTTATAGTTTAAAGAGTTCTTAATACTAAAATTTGCTATGTTTCATAGTGTTATATCCAATCAGGACTCATCTTGGGAAATACAAATTAAGACAGAGACATTTAACTGGCAGAATTTCAAGAGTTTTACTGGCCATATGGAATTCTTCACATCAAGAAAGTCAATCCCTGTGCCAGGCCAACCCTAATTCAGAAAAAAGATTTCATAATGACTTTATAAGCTTCAAAAATACAAGAGCAACAGTTAATACTTGTAGAGCACGTGCCACATGCAAGTTCTTTGCTCATATTAGCTCATTTAGTTTTCATTGTGATCCTATGAGATACGTCCTGCTCTTAGCCTCATTTTACAGATGAGACAACTGAAGCACAGAGATGCTACATAGCTCATCTAAGGAAGCAGCAGAGCCAAGACTGAACCCAAGCAGTCTGCCCTTAACTGGTAAGCCATACTGCCTGTTGTATAATTTTTAAAATCCTGGTCTACAAATTCCATTCTTCTCCCAACAAAACACCATAACTACACATATGACAAAGCTGACGAGGGTAGACAAAAGGGAACAGGATCAGGAAAATGTATTTTCTTTCCCTCTGTCCTGGGAGGTCTCTGAATCTATAAATCCTTGAGCTCTTGGTAAAAAAAAAAAAAAACCACCAGAAGTTGCTTCCGGAGAACGATGCGGTGGCAGCATGAGAATAGGCATCAACTCATAGTCTTCTCATTTTCCCCATTTTCCATAATTTTCCTCTTCTTTTCATCTGTTATTTTCTTGAGACGTTATTTCAGTAAAACTGAAGTCCTTTGATGCTTTCACTAACGTCATCAAGTGCCTTGTGAGAAGCAGCCTTCTTTGGTGCAAATTCATATTCTTCTGGATACCAACATCTGCACAGTTCTTTAACAGTGCTCACATCAATTTTTCTATAATGAAGATGTTTCATGAACTGGGGCGTGTATTTATCTAAGAAACGTCTTATCTGCATGTATTGAATCTCCGGCAAGTGGACAAAACCCCAGAGGAGTCCACTGTCATATGAAGGACAGAAATTCATACTCTGCCTCCTGCAATGTCAGTGTACTCTCCTTCCCTGCCTTGGTTAGACCAGACTTCCATGATGCTCCTTATACCAATCTGACTTGATGTCCAGTAACTCATCTGGCTGTTTTATAATCAGGTTAGGACCTTCAGCCAAAGTGCTGAGATCAGAATCAGTTCTTAGGCCATCTCAATAATCCTGTCCTTTTCAATGTCTGATCCTGTTATCACCAGGTCCACCCAGACCATCTGCTGAGCCATGCTTTCCCCTGCTGCGACTTTTTTTGAAAATATAAGTAAAAAACATTTCCTATTTTTCACTAAGACTTTATCTTGAGGACATAACTAATCTGTGTCACCACTCCTACTCCAACTTGAAGAAGGGTTAGTCCAGTGAATGTTAGAAAGCAGATATAAACAGTTTGAAGGATTGGAGCCGACATTAACTGACAAAGAACAACTTCCATCTAAATCATCATAAAAATGTTTAAGTGAAAAAAAAAAAAAGAACTAAAGTGTGTAATGGAGGTTTCAGATTGAACAAGATTCTCACATTTCATCTAATACATTCAATCCTGGCTTGAGTGTACCAAAAAGGAAACAGGATTACTATGATACAAAACTTCCACTACTGCATGCTATACACACTTATGTTCCAAGACCACTTCCATCCCCCTAATACTTCCAACTCAACTATTTCCCAGCCTGTTGGGCCTACTGATGAAGGAGCACATAGATCTTCTCTTTAATCCAGTCTTTGATATAAGGCTGGTATGTTTAGGTTTCTGGGTTTTATGCTTTTTAACATAAAATTTATGCATTCACAAATACTAAAGGATCTGGGGCTTTGCTTTATATCTTGTTGCCCCACATCAACCTTCAAAAGTCTTAAATGTATATCAGATAGGTGCTGGAACGAGTCCGAGGTTCAGAAAAATGTTTATTAAGGTAATTATTCTAACCTAGTTATGACAAAGGATAAGGCAGATATATATCCACTCAGTCACTCTCCCTTGAAGAGCTCCTTTAGCAAAAATGGGGAAAAGAGCAAATCTGAAAGTTGTCTGCCCTCTCTGAGTTTACCAATTATTCTATTTTCATATTTTTACATCTCTCTATGATGAATAAAATTGATCTGTATGTTGAATATATAACTATTTGTATGTTCTCTCATTTTCCTTCCTGGATTGAACAAGTAAAGGTCAAGACTGAATCTTTGTATCTCCCACATTACCCTACACAATACCTTGTACCCTAAAGATTCATTGACCTGGATTGACGAGGTATGTTTGGAACCTGTTGAATCTGTCAAAATTTGAGCAAGAAATAGAGGACTCAAGAAGAAGAAGAATCAAAAGAGAAATAGAAGAAATTTAAAGAGAGGACTATTTACAAAGGTATGGCTTAAGGGCAGGTGGTGAAGCGTATAGGGACCAGGAAGAGCAGAAAGCTGTCACTTCCCCTGGGTCCAAAGGGACAAGGAGAGGGAGTGGCTGCTGGAATCTGGCAAGAGCTGAGCTTCTGAGTAGAAAGAAGGCTGAGAACAAAACGGTGGTCAACAGAGGCGGAGTGCGGGAGGATTGAAATGGGTGAAGAAAGGTCAAAAGGTACAACCCTCCAGCTACAAGACAAATAGGTCCTGGGAATGTAATGTACAGCATGGTGACTATAGTTAATAATACTATATTGTATATTTGAAAGTTGCTAATAGTTAAGAATATCTTAAAAATTCTCATCACAAGAAAAAAAATTGTAATTATGTGTGATCATGGATGTTAAATAGCCTTATTGTGATGATCCTTTTGCAATATATACATATATCGAATCATTGTGTTGTGTACCTGAAACCAACATAATGTTATATATCAATTATAGCTCAGTAAAAATATAAGGGCAAAAGTAATTACAAATTATTAAAAAGCAAACTAAAAAATGCTAAAAAAACAGCAAAAGTTAGTTTTTGCAAGCATGATTTTATCTATATAACTGTTTATATAACTACTATTAATATTTTTGTTGTATATGTAAGTCAAATGTTACTATTACATATTTACAGCTGAAAGATTTGAAAATAGTACCCCTGTGGAGAGGAAAATGGAGATGGGATTTTTTTTTTTGGAATAGAAGGACTATTTTTTCAAGGTTTGTATACTAATTGATTAATTTAATTAGCATAATTATAATACTTATAATACTATAAGCTTTGTAACATTAATTGATTTCATAAATATTCAAGTATTACTTTTTAAAAAATTAAAATTAAATTTTAACAAAAGCACGAGACGCTAAAGAGCTGATTGGAGCTATGAGCTCTTGGGGGCCTCGATCTTCCGTTGGTCCGTGGGGTGGGGCAAAAATAAGATAAGATTACTGTATCATAACAGCCCAGACACTGATTTCCTTCCTTTCCCTAGAAACCTTAGGATGTGGGGAGAGCTTCTCAGCTGGTGACTTTCACTCTGGGCTATTGGGTAGAGAGCTAGCGACGGGGGTCAGGGGTTCTGGGACTGTTATTAAGTGGAGGTCTTTTCTCTGGGGCTATTTTCCTGAAGTAAATTAATAGTGTCTATAGTTGATCAATCAAAATTTCAGTGTAAGTGTATTTTTAGAGATATGGAGATTATTACCAGAATTAAACAGACTTTTCCTCTAAGAAGAAGGAGGAGTACAGAAGAGTAAACTGTCACTTTCCATCACAAGCCCATTTTAACCAGGTGCATATACTATTGGGAACACTTAAAAAAGTAAAAGGTTGTTGCTTCAATCCATTATGGATCATTTTCAAAATGTAAATAACTGCTCCCCATAGGAATTGTGCCATTTTCATATTTGTTTCTCTCACGTTACTGAGTCCAGTGTTTGTCACATACTAAGTTATCAATAGGTGTTGAATGAATGAATGAAACTTGATGTATACATCTGCTTCATATTCTCCATGTGCCCTTCCAGATTACTCTCCAACTTCATCCACTCTGTCTGTTGGCATTCTTTCTACTAAGTGTTTTGGTGTGGTGTCTATTTTGAGCATATGAGCAAGCAAAATTATTTCTAAATCTGAGGAAAGTGTTTAAGTTACAGCTGAAAATTCCGTTCAATTTGATAAGCTTTTATTAGAGTGTATGTAGATGTTCTCATCACGGAACAATGTGTTGAAATATCAGACACAACATCTCAATTCAAGAAGTTTATGATCTTTGGGGTGACACATACATAAAATAAGTAAAATATGAGAGGTATGGAGTTGAGAGCCAAAATGAGTGATGCAGGCAAGCAGTGCTTATAGAGTTTCCAAACAGTGGAGATCTCAGTGTGGGCTGAGGTAGTTGATGGAAGGTTTCATGTGGTTGTTGAGATCAGAGAGCCCTGAGAAGAGAGCAGTTGAGCAGGAGGTAGGTACAGCAGAGAACAAGAGACAGTGCTGTGGCAGAAGTGACATGTGGGATCTGGGAAACATTGAAGACGTCCACTTGCCTGAATTGAGTTGAAGCAGAAAGAGCTAGAATCGAACCAATCAGGAAGGGAAAGCTTTCCTTCCACGTTGTGGAATATGATATTGGGATAGTTTTGATTGTAAGGATGTGTTAGTACAGATGATCCCGGGGACATGCAAGTCTCAATTTATGCAAAGTAGGCCTTAGAAAAAATGTTGCATACCGTGCACCAACAAAGTTTAGCCATGAGAAATAATTCTGTGTGGTGCGGAACTACAAAGTGGTTTGAGGTGAGAAAAATTATCTCAAAGTGAGCACAAGTCACGCAAACTCCAGCCAAGAAAGCTTTATACTCTTCCTGTGGCTTTTTACGGCATCAGCGCAGTTGCTTCTGGGTTATTTGCATCATTCCACCTCCCCTTCCTCGTCCTCCATCCCATTTTCCTCCTCTCCTCTTTTGCATTCTGATCATGCCTGGAAGGTGTCCGGAAAGGCTAGAACTGTATTTGGAGAGCCGCTCACACCAGATTTGTGACTAGTCATGCATGGTTCGTTAGATTTTATGTTTATGTCAAAATGCTGAAGCCGCAGGGGCTGATGTGGAAGCAAGATAAATGTATATTAAAGTGTTTTCAACTAGTGCAAAATTTGAGTTGGTTAGACAATATGGAGTCAAAATAAACATCATGGGAGTAGAGAGTCTCTGTATTTTTTTACCAGAGGGTGAAACAGATCAATTCACTGAACAGCAATTTATCAAAAGATCAGCTTGCTGAAAAACCCCTTGCTGAGCTCCAGCCGGTCAAATCGTGATTTATGGACTAGCAATTAGCTGATTGAATAGTTCATCAAGAGTCCTATTTGCCTGATTACCAATATACTAAAAATTTCCTTCTATTAACTACTACAGCAGAATGGCATATTTACTCATTCTATCCACAAAAGTGCAAAGAGACTGTGGCTATTTTATTTTTCAACAATTAATCCAGTCTTCCTCCCCACCCCACCCCCCCCACTCCCACCCTGCTGGGTAGTGTGGGCTGAGATAACTTAAATTAAGGATTTATCTTTATAGTCTGATTTCAACTGTTTCCTTTTAGACTATGCCTTTTCAGTAAATGTTTATTCTTTCAGAGTTCTTCACCCTCTGCCTTGTCCCTGACAAAGATGGCTTCTGGGGTCATGGCCTTACTATGTTCTTCTGGCAATAGCAAGGGAAGGGGAGAGGGCTCTGATCTGTGAGTGGATCCTTGTGCTTCTGCGGAAACAGTGTCCCCTGTCCATCTTGTCTCTGATCTCCCCACTGGCTCCTGTTGCTGAAGTCTGCTAAGGTTGCTGGAGAACTTGTGGTCTAGTTTCTCCCGGAGTAGTCTAGTCTGTTGACTCAGACCCACCTCAGCTGTTGGTGATGCCGCATATCCCCCTAAGATCTGCTGTGAATTCTATTTGGTCCTCGCCCTGGGTCATGGTCCTGGAGACACGACTTTCACTGTAGGATGACCCAGAGAAGCTTACCAGCCAGCAACATCAACTCCTACGTGTTCCACCACAGGCCACACGGGAGCTACTAGCGACTTTCCACACCACCAGGAGCTGAAGGAGACTCAGCAGCCCCTTAAACATGTAATCTTATAACCCTCCAATTTTACTCAAAAGCAGCTGCTTTGAGTTGCTAAAGGGCCCCTCACATAGTTGTGTCCTCAGGCATTGTGCAATGCAAGGGTCCTTAGGTACCTCTGTGAAGTCTGCAGCTTTCTTCTCCGCCTATCCTTTCTGTGATATCAGCCCGGAAATCAGAAGTCAGACAGCAAACACCTCAAGTTTTGCTTTCTCTACTTCTGTCCTCTTCCCTTCTCCACAACCTCTTTGAGGCTGAAAGGCGCCAAATCGCCACTTCTTCCTGGCTTGTTACAACTTCCCTTCCATCATATTCTTCTTCCTGAGGGGGCTTTCTCACTTCCCTCCTCCCCTCTTTGGGGCTATAATGACAGAATGGCTCCCTGCTAGAGAACTTAATTTACTGGGGAGAAGAAAGAAAACTTCAACTCCCTGGACACCTGACTTTGTTTTTCTGTTCCTAGAGGCGTGTTAATCTTTGCATATCCAGAGTTTAAAGAGTAAGGAGAGACTGACCATTTGTACATCGCACATCCAGCATTGAAGTGCTTAAGTATCTGAAACGCGGAAGAACTTGATTTGCTTTATGTTGCATTAGAGGCAAGTAGAGAGATGTCCTCTTTCACTCACAATATCTTTCAGCTCCTATGCTTGGTGCCGTTTCTTAAAAAGCTGCCTCTGAAGAGAATATTAAAACTTTAAGGAAGTTTGAACCAAGCTGAGACTAGATGGGATCAGAGTGGAAAATGATGCGAAATGGACTGAGCTGTTGAGTCTGGAATCAACAAGAGTGACTCCAAAGATTATGTCCTCTCTAGGAAACAGCTGAAAAGATTTTTTTCCCCAAACAAAACACAATGCTGAATTACAATTTAATAAATATTTATGGAACGGTACTAAGTGCAAGGCATTGTGCTGGGCACCGCTTGGCAGAGCTGTCACAGAACTGTTGGACAACCATCAGGGAACCAAAGGGCACGGTGATTCAGGGAGCTCATCACCAGCTGCCCCGGTCTGCCAGGGACTGAGGGGGTTCCCAGGACATGAGACTTTCAGTGCTAAAACTGGTAAAGCCCCAGGCAAACCAGGATGAGTTGGTCACCCTACTTATCAGACAACCTCAGCTCCAAATTCTACAGTTTTAACCCTAAATTTCTGCTGGACTATAATAATCCATCTATTTAAAGTAAATTATGGACCTGTCAATATTTGCTTTTTGCTAAGCAGAGGTGTGCAGGAAAGAGTTCTTGTCTTTGGAAAACTGGTTCTGCTGCCTTACCAGCTGAGTGACCTTGAAGTCATAATTAATTTCTGAACCTCATGATATAAAATAAAAATAACCATCACACGGGTTTGTTGTGAGGAGTAAGTGAAATCGTGTATATGATGTTTTGCATATTTTAAAGTACTACGCAGATGTGCGATATTACTTATTTGCAGACATGTTCTTGTAGAAAAAATAGAATAATAGAAAACAATAATTCTATTTTTTCCAGTCTCTTATGATGAAGGTTTCCCCTCAACATGTTTAATAATTTAGCAGAGTTAAAAATACTTGAAGATGTATTGGAACACAAAGTATTATTGTACTGCCATCTTTGGGACATATTTTGAACTACACTCTTGTGTAGTTCAAGTAAATTGTTTTTCAAAAGCAATGTAGTTATGTTTGAAATGTATCAGCAACAGTGATTATTGTGTAGAGCCTGAGGGCTTTTTAGCTACTAGATCAGTCATAAGGAACTGAGTCAACAATGACTAATACCTGTCACAGAGCTATGACTGGGGATGAGGCTGGTCTCCTGGAACGATTAGCTGTTAAAGCTGGAAGGGACATTAGAAGTCAGTCCTTGCAGATGGCTTCCTGTCTGCTGCCCCCGAGCTCAACCTGAGCTCAACTTAGCAACAGGAAGAATAGTAGATTTCAACTCTGGGAGATGCCCAGGAAGAAGGGATAGGCAGCTTCTGGCACAAAGGACAGAAAACAGACATTCAGGCTCTCCATGTACGTATCGTCTATGTATCTATATGCGAATGAATGAATGAACGAATGAATGAATGAAACTCTTGTGTCAGGACCTATTCCTTTCTGACCCTGGGCTCTATTGGGGTTGAGGGTATAAATCAGAGAATTGGGCTTTGAGCCTCTCCTCCTGGGACTATGAGTGCTGTCACAAGGGGAGCTTTGTGGGGTGATGGGAATGTTTCTACATTCTGATCTCGTGGTGACCACACATTGACGTATATAAATATGTGAAGTTATCAAGCAGCACACAGACGGTTTGTACATTTTTACATGATGCAAATTGTGGCTCAGTAAGATACTGTTAAAATCTCCTTTCCTCTCCCTCAACATTTCCATCAGTTAGAAGTCCATTTGAGTTGACTAGTTCCTTTTTTATAACATTCTCGTGGGGTGATGGTAGGGGTTAGGTCAGCCTGGTGTATCTTAGTTTTAGGAAGCAGGAGGGAGGGAGGAAATTTCCAAAGACAACTCGCCCCCACTTTGTAACTGTATTTAGGAGTCAAGTGGTGGCAACTGCTTCAAATGTCACGAAAGAACATTTCCACCTACTCCTTGCCTGTACCCGGATGGATGTGGCTGGAGAAGAAACACAGCTGTGCTCATTTAGTCTCACATTACATTTGTCACCACAATTCTCAAGTGGACCCTCTGCAAATCCTTGCAATCCTATTGTATTTCGTGAGTAGATTTGCTTTCCTACATCCTAAAATTATTTCATACCTTAACCCTCTCACTCTTCAAACTAACCACACTCTCTCAGCTCAGACCTTGTTTCGTATTTCATTAAGAAAATAGAAGCAGTCAGAGAAGAATTGCCTCATCTTCCAATCACCAAGTCCATCAACTACCTGCATTTATACTCAATCTGTCCTCGCTCCTGTTTCATTGCTCAGGGGTTATCAAGGGGAGCGATACGTAGAGTTTAAAAAATCCTGATGCCCAAATCCCATGCCCAGAGATCCTGAATTAATCTGGTGTGGGACTTTTTTTTTTTTTTTTTAATTCTCAAGGGATTCTAATATACAGATAGAATTTAGAACCAAGAATTTGGAATGTGTGAGCTTCTAGAAGTGGGCAACTCCTCTGCTTATAGAGTGGATTTTACTCTTTCTCCTCAAAACCTTGTTCTTTCACTTCTCTCCCCTCTTTCCTACATGATCAATTTTTCTCTCTCTGCTAGATAAGTCCTGTCAGCAGACAAACATGTTCCACTGTCTTCTGTCATAATAACAGCCCCTCCTTGACTCCACCTTTTCCTCTAGCTGTTCCCCTTAGAGCAAAACTCCTTCCAATGCTTGTCTATACCGGCTGTCTCCATTCTATACCCTTCAGTTTTCTCATTAACCTACTTTTGTCTCTATCATTCAATGTCGAAATCATCAACATCCTACATGCTGGCAAGCCTGGTGATTTAATTTTCAGCTCTGTCTTAGTCCACTTTTCAGCAACATTTAGCACAACCTTGTGCTAGCTGAGATAGCTCTCAGTCTTACCTGGGTCGTTGAACACCCATCACTATCATCTTCCTTCTTCCTTACTGGTGCTTTTTCTCAGACTCCTTTACTAGCTCCTCCTCTTTCCCCCCTCCTCCTAGCTCAGTCCCTGTCCCTAATTTTCTCCAGCCACACTGTTTCCCAGGGTAATCTCATCCAGTCCCATGTGCGGGTGGCTTACACATATGTGTCCTGAACTTTCATCTCTTTCCTAAGAGCCTGGCTCATCTTCAATTGCCTCCTCAACATCTCAATTTGGGTATCAAATAGACACTCAAATTCTTATTTCTCCACAACCATCCCAACCTGCAAAAATCCAGTCTTCTACATCTCAGTAAATGGCATCTGAGTTCCCGAGACCCTAATTTTTAGTAGCGTCCTCTATTCCTTTTCCCCTCATTCTGTATCCATTTCATAAGCAAATTGAGATATTTTCTAAGTTTTACCACTTCTCCCCATCTCCCATTGTCAGCAACTTGACATCTTATCTCTTACCTATTTGAATACTCTCGTAGCTTGTCTCTCTGCTGCCACTCTTGCTCTACAGTCTATTCTCACGTAGCAGCCAATGAATCTTAAAAATGTAAATCAGATCATGTTGCTCCCAAACTCAACCACCCTCCTCGCAAAGTTTTCACATAACACGTGGATCAAATCCATTCTCCTTAACATGACCTACAAAGTCCCACATTCCCTACCATTCCCACCATTTTCCCTTTCATTCACTCTACTACAGCCACATGGATTTACATCCACCCCTCAAAAGGCCAATCTTGTTTCCGCCTCAGAGCTGTTACTCCTGTTTGTCCCTCTGCCTGGAAAGTTCTTCCTAAAGATCTTTGCATGTCTGGCTTTTTCACATTGTCCTGAACTCTGCTTCCATGTCATCGCCTCAAGGAAGCGTCCCGATTCACCCATCTGAGGACAGGGGAGAAGATTTATTTATGCTGTTCACTGCTGTATTTCCTTGGACCTGGCACAAAGGAGGCTCCTAGTGAATACTTGAAGGAATGAATGTTTTGTGCCTCCTTTAGCATGAAAGCCTCAGTGTGTGAGTATCAACTATTGAATATAAGACACAGGGTGATTCTAGGAAACAGAGGGTTGATTTGAAGAGAGTTTGATAAAAGGACTTATAAAGTGTGGACAGGATATAGGGAAACCACAAGACATAGCATGGCACCCCAGGGCTAGTAACAGACGCATGGTGTTACCACCAGTAGGGGGCAGAACCTAGAGGGAGCTCCATGGAGAGGGCCATCTGTCAAGAGGTGAGACATTCAGCCAGGGATGTAGCCAGCCTACTGTGGCCCTGCAGGGACAGAGTCAGGGTGATGCATACTATGACTTCATTCTTTTTTTCCCTCCCTCCTCACTCCTGCCAGGGGTCCCCTTTGACAGAAGACATTTGGGAGCCAAAGTCCAAGGGAGCTCACTGATGGGATTCACCTGAGTCATCCTCCTGGGACACAGGCAGGTTGGAGAAGAATGGAGATAGATCTGGAGGGGCAAAAGAAGGAGAGGCAACACTCATGCTTAGGGTTGCAATATAGCTCCTTCCTCCCATTAGGCAGGTTGACACTAATTATTTAAATACTTGGTTATTGTTAACATTATTCTTCTCAGGGTTTGTCTGCCCCTTGCATGGTGAGCTGCTTGAAAGCAGGCACTGCTCAGTCAGAGATGGTATGCACAAAGTATGTGGTTGAAATTATCAGAATATCCTTTAGAATGGTAGTACTTTCTCCAACTGCTTGATGAAGTTCTCCTATCAGTGGTCTGTTAAATTTGTATAGAATTTTACAATTTACGGAACTTTCATAACAGTTCTGGAGATCAGCAGGACAGATATTATCTCTACAGGGCTGATAAAGTAATTAAGGACAGAGGTCAGCAACTTGTCAGTGCTCTACAGCAGGTAGAGCTGGGGTCGAAATCCAGAAGTTCTGACTTATAGTCCAGTGCTCTCTACCATAACATGCTGCCTCCCTTAGGGGTGCATTTCTGTGGGTTATGACAAGCCATCCTCAAGATTCTATTTTGTAAAATAATTTGAGGAATGGTTGCATATTAACCTATTACCACTTTGTAGACAGTACAAAGAAGTGAAAAGGAAAAGTCCCCTAAGGACTTGGAAGTGAAGTTGCCCTCTAAGAATTAAACTATGACATTAGCTCATAATAAATTATAGCACAGAAATACAACGTCACCTTAAAAAGGCAGAATTGTTCCCAGGTCTGCCAGACTCAATTATGACTCAATTGAAGGTATTACCATTTATGAGGGAGGATGTATCAGTCAGAGGTGAGGTCAGTCATCCTTCCATGCTTCAGAAAAGGAGAGTCAGAGAAGCCAAGTGTTAGCAGAGCCCAGCCAAGCCTGTCCTGGGGAAACAATGCCTCAGCCTGAAGTTAGTCTTGGTGGCAGAAATATTCCTTTTTCTAAAGATGGACAGATCAGGCTGTTTTAGATATTCGAGTTACAACTAACATTCCTTAATCTAACTCTATGTTCACAACACAGCTATCTGATTAAAATTTTTTTCCATGAAGTATGTTTACAGGGAGAGAATAACTTGACCAGAAAACTGAGCATCTGTTAACATTGGCAATTACATTTCTCATTACAAATTAATCAATTAGCATCCTGGTTTATGCAGCAATTTTTGTGAACTAATGTGATTCTTAATGTGTTAATGTGATTCTCCTGAGACTCTGCTGACAAATCAGATTTTGAGGTTGTAAGACTGAGAGCTATAACCTCAGACTGACGTAAATTCGGCAAGGAAAAGAGTGACACTTTAGAAGACTTTCTAAAGTTATGTGTATTGGATACGATATATATATATAGTAAAATACATTCTTTTTTGGTGAATATTTCTGAATTTTGACAAACCATACACAGTCGCGTAACCACCACAATCAAGATATAGAACATTTTTCACTCACCCCGAAAAGTCTCCTCATTGATCAATTGCCTCCCTTTTTCTGCAGCACCCAGCAACTGCTGATCCCCTTTTTGTCTCTATAGTTTTGCCTTCTCCAGAATGTCATCTAGATTCAGTACATAGCCATTTGGGTCTAGCTTCTTTGAGTTAGCATAATGCATTTGAGATTCGTCCATGTTGTTGCATGTCAGTCATTTTCCTTTTTTTTTTCAGATATAATCTACCTATAACATTGTATTAGTTTTAGGTGTACAATAGACGTTTGAGTTATTTCTAGTTTTTGGCTACTATAAAACAGAACCACTATAAGCATTCACATGCAAGTTTTTGAGTGGGCATGTTTCACTTCTCTTGGGTAAATACTTCAGAATGGAATTGATGGGATGCTGAGTGTATGGTTTAATTTGACAAGAACTGCCACACTATTCTCTGAGTGGCGGTACCATTTTGTATTTCCATTAGCGATGCATAGAGTTCCCGGGGCTCCATATCCTTGGAAGCACTTTGTATTGTCAGGTGTTTTTTCCTCATCTAATAAGTGTGTAGTGTTATCTCATAGTGGTTTTATATTTCATTTTCTCACTGACTAATGAGGTTGAGCAATTGTTTTTGTATGTTTATTAGCCATCTGTATATCTTCTTGGATGAAACGTTTCCTCAATCTTTTGCTTATATATTTTTTATTGGGTTGTTTGTTTTCTTACTGACTTTCAAGAGCTCTTTGTATATTTTGGATATTAATCTTTTATCAGATGTGTATTTTATAAACACCTTCTCCCAGGCTGTGGCTTGATTTTTATTTTTTTAACCGAGTCTTCCAAAGAGCAGAAGTTTTAAATTTTGAAGAATTTCAGTGTATGAGTGTTTCTTCCATGGTTTGTGCTTTTGTCATACATACGAAAACTTTGCTTAACCCAAGTTGCAAATATTTTATTCTATATTTTTTCTAGAAGTTTTTATCATTTTAAATTTACATTTGGGTTTTAAATTTTGAGTTAATTTTTGAGTATGGTGCAAGATATGGGTCATTTTTTGCATATGGATGGCCAATATTTCCAGCACCAGTTGTTGAAAAGATTACACTTTCTCCATTGAGTTGCCTTGGCATCTTTGTTGAAAATCAGTTGACTCTGTGTGTGTGTGTATGTGAGTGTGTGTTTGTGTGTGTGTGTCTATTCCTGGACTCTCTATTCTGTTCCAGTGATCTATGTGTCTATCTTTTTGCCAATACTCCCTGTCTTTATTTCTGTAGCTACATATTAAATCTTTAGTCAGTTAGAGCGGTTCTTCTTTTTCAAAATTATTTCTGCTATTCTAGTGCCTTTGCTTTTCCATATAATTTAGAATCAAGTTGTTAATTTCTGTGAATATTAAATCTTCCAATCTATAAACATGGCATATTGCTCCATTTATTTAGATCTTCTTTGAATTCTTTAATCAGTTTTTGTAGTTTTTCAATATATAGATGTTACACATATTTTGTAAGATGTACACCTAAGTATTTCATATTTTTTGAATTCCAAATGATACTTTTCAAAATTTCAATTTCTAGTTGTTCATTGCTAGTATATAAAAATATGCTTGATTTTTTTTTATATTGACCTTGTATCCTATGACCTTGGTAAACTCACTTATTAGATCTAGTGCCTTTTTGTAGATTCTTTGGGATTTTCTACATAGACAACCATGTCATCTACAAATAGAGAAGTTTTATTTTTTCTTTTTAAATCTGAGCCTTTAATTTCCTTTCTTGCTTTTTCCTCACTGACTAGGACAACCAGTATATTAAACAAAAATAAGACCTTTATTGTGCAATTATTATCACCACAGTCAATTTTAGAAAATTTTCATCACCCTCGAAAGAAACCCCATATCCATTAGCAGTTACTCCCCATTTGCCCTCTGACGCACCAGCCCTAGGCAACTAGCAATCTACTCTCTGTCTTGATAGATTTGCCTGTTCTGAACATTTCGCGTAAATGGAATCATACAATGTGTGGTCTTTTGTGACTATGTTCATTATCACTTAGCACAATGTTTTCAAGGTTTATGTATGTTGTAGTATGTATCAGTACCTTATTTCTTTTTACTGCCAAATAATGTTTCATTGTTTGGCCATACCACTTTTTATTTATCCAGTCCTCAGTTGATTGACATTTGTTTTTTTCTACATTTTGGCTATTATGGATAATGCTGCTATGAATGTTTGTTTAAAGATTTTTGTATGGACATATGTAAATGGGTATATACCTTGGATATATACCTAGGAGTTTATTTTCTGGGTCATATGGTAACTCTATCTTTACCCTTTTGAGGAACTGCCATATTGTTTTCTTTTTTATTTTATTTATTTATTTTTTCCCCCAAAGCCCCAGTAGATAGTTGTATGTCATAGCTGCACATCCTTCTAGTTGCTGTATGTGGGACGCAGCCTCAGCATGGCCGGAGAAGTGGTGCGTCGGTGTGCACCCGGGATTCGAACCCGGGCCACCAGCAGCGGAGCGTGCGCACTTAACCGCTAAGCCACGGGGCCGGCCCCTGCCATATTGTTTTCTAAAGCAGCTGTACCATTTTACATTTCCACCAGCAATGTACTAGTGTTCCAATTTCTCCACATTCTGGCTGACATTTGTTATTTTCTTGTAGTATAGCTTCGGTACAATTTCGGTAAGAGTAAACATCCTTACCTCTTTATTCTTCTTACCTTCTTCTTCTTCTTCTTTCACCATTAAGTATAATGTTAGCTGTAGGTTTTTTGTAGATGCCCCTCATCCTTTTGTGGAAATTTCCTTAATGCCTAGCTTGCCGAGAGTTTTTTTTTAATCATGAATGGATGTGGAGTTTTATCACATGCTTTTTTCCCCCCCATATATTGAGATCATCATATGGTTTTTCTTTTTTGGTTTTTTGATATAGGGAATAACATTGATTGATTCTTGAAAATTGAACCAGTCACACATTCCTGGGACAATCCCCCCTTGGTCCAGCTATATTATCTTTTTTATATACTGTTCTATTTGATTCACTAGTGCTTTGTTCAATAATTCTTTTGAATTTTTATTTCAGAAATTGATTTCAATTTTCATTATCTTCTTTTTACTCTCTAATTGTTCTCTTTTCAGAATATCGTATATTTGCTTGATGGGGATGCAATATCTTTACAAATTTATTTGCATATAATTAGAACTATTTCTGTTTTCTCCAGTGTCAGTGTTTCTGATTTGCTTGTTTGTTTGATGCTAGTCTTTCTCTTTAAAGTTGTAGACTATTCTCAGTGTCCAGTGAGCCTTATTTGACTATTCATGGTTAATGAATAGTTAAAGCTGGCTGTGAGTGACAGATGTTGACTAATGGCTTCATTCTGGAGTAAACGTATTAGGAGCACAGCACAGATTCTAACATTAGAATTTTGTGGCATAATAGTTTTTGAACTATTCACCTGGTTGCCCTTTATCATTGTGCCAATTTTTAGTAGAACTGTTCATTGCCATAACAATACTCTGTTATATATTCATAAAGCAAAGCTACTGCAGTTTCAGTAAGCACACAATCCTTCTTTGACCCCAGTTGGATATTTTCTAAGCCTCTTACCTCTTATTTGAGGGGGGTTCCTTGCTCTATAACAAGTCATACAATCTTCTCAGCTCAGTGACAGACCCCCCATAGCAATATGTAGCAAAAGTAAAATTTCATCTTGATCAAAATTTGGAGAAGTATGCAATTGCACCAGTGTTCTAGAAACTCATGGGTGTCTAGAAATCCCTTGCAAATCTGTAGGAAAATAAAACACAGGAGAAATTATTTCTGGATTGGGGGAGGGGAAGTGGGGAAGCCGTAAGTACAGTGGGCTGCTGGAGGAGGTAGAAGGGGCAAGCCTGGATCAGGTGCCGCAGTCGGGGTTCTGAACATTTGGAGCAACATGAATGCTGGCCCCACTCTACCCCTAACTTGGGACAAAGACTCCTCTCTTCATCCGTATGGACGATGAGTTCTGCTATGGATAAGAGACAAAGTGGAACCCTCAGAGATATACAATGCACCGTGTTAGGAGATGGCATTTTAGTAGGAGAGTCAATGAGATTTTTAAGAATGGAATTAGATTGGAACAAATTATCCATGGGAAAGCTTTCCTGCATGATGTAATTAATTCTTTTTTTCTCTCTTTCCTCTCAGCTACCTAGTGCAGTAGATGGGTTTGTGATGGCTTTTCCTTAGGTACATTGTACAACCTTGCAGATGACGTGACTGAAACATAGTGACCCAGGATCACATAGAATAGTACATAGACTTCTGCAGCCATGCAAGAGCTAGAATAAAAATAAAATAGAATAAAATTAATAAGTTTGTGAAGCCAACTCAGATCACTCTCCACCATGTTACAGTTACAGTTTCCTACACTGAATAACATAGTGGAGACCTTCATCCTGTGGAGTTTTGTGGAAAATTTCTTCATATAAAAGTTTCTCCTGCAGAGTCAAAAGGTAACAGCTGAGGCCCAAACACTGCAAAATTGTAACTCAATAATGGTATTTTTTGACATCTATATTAATTTATTGCTTTTGGATTATTTTCTCCTAATATATATTGATGAAGACAAAGCCTAAAGAACTTAGAAGAATACATAGTTAAATCTATCATGCAGTTTCCACCTCACTGAAGAAAAGCCCAGGGTAGAGATATGGTTGTTTTTGTTGATTGAAAAGATATCCATTTGTTTGAGATGACAGATGACCAGATAGTAATATTAACAAGTTATTCATTCAAAAATGTTACTCAGGGATGGCTGCGTGCCAGGTACTCTTCTGGGCACTGGGGATACAGCGGTGATCAGAACCAGACAATAAACCCCACCCTCACGGAGCTTAAGTTCTAATTGAGGGAGACATGAGTAATAATAAGTAAATTCTGTGATATATTACAAGTCGATAAGCTCTCTGGAGGGAAATAAATCAAGGAAGGGAGCTGGGGTGTGCTAGGCCTCCTATTTTAAATAGGATGATCATGTAAGACCTCAAGAAAAGGTGACTGTAGAAGACATTGTTGGTATCTTGTCCAGATCCCTCCCCTTTTCTGGGCCAGTGCACCTTCCTCCAGTTGCCACTGATGGTCACAGAGAACTGCCCTTGGCGGATGAGCCCCCTTTCTCAAGAGGTTACTCTGCACAGGCCCCTTGCCAGGAGGCCCACACCAATGACTGATGAATACTAGGGTAAGGAGCTGGCCTCCATGCCTCAAGGGGGCGCAATTAGGCAATGCTCTTCATGCTCCAGACCTCTCTCTCCCACCCCCGACAGCCTAGATTTTACCTGAGACATCTTTGCTCAGCTCCATCCTCTTTCCTATCCTGCTTCCTTCTCTTCCTCACAAGTTTTTCCCACAGAGCATTCCTTCAAAAAAAAATCACATGCATACAAATCCTTTTCTTAGAATCTCCTTCTACGAAACCTACCCTAAGACATTGGGTACTAGAAGTGGTCCTAGGAAGCCAACTCTAAGGATGAGATTACTCACCAGACAGATGGCAGTGTGGTCCCTAGCCCTGATGGTAGGTGGAGCACTGAGCCCTGGCAAGTTGTAGCAGCACAGTTCCTAAGACACTCGCCTCTGGTGAATTTGGATGGGATATAGGTAGAAAGGGATGCGCTGGCTCAAGTGATATCTCTGGCATAGGAGAACTAGCAATTAGGAGGTTGGTGGAATTGGGTGGTCATTGATGACTCAAAATAACAGGCTCAGGGCAATCAATCAACAATTTAAAGCAAGATGTGAGAGTCTGGGCCTTTTGGGAAGAATTTAAAGAGACTCTCATCTCCTGTAGCTGGAGGGCAGACACACCTGAAAACCAGACGCTAGACTTAATTATGAGAGTGGCAGAGTTTCAGAGCAGGCTAAATTCTCAACACCAGAGTTAAGGCCCTGATAGAGATGGAGATCTGGAAAGGGAGCTTCTGAGTATTTTCACATGAGCATCTTGAATCCCCAGATTGTTCTGAACCCTCCGGGCCTGCAGATGTGGCCCACTCCACTTTGTGGAGGATAGAGTCCTCGTCCCCCTTTTTTAAGACAATACAGACCCCTCAAATGAGACAGGGAATTTATGAGACAATGTTAGTCTTCCTCAAGATCTGCCTCTATTTCCTTTTCTGGCTGAAAGATCAATAACTAGGGTCAGATGTACAATGGGCAAGTGCTGGGCTTAGGAAGGGAGGCGATGGATTATACACCAAAGGAACTGACTCATGTGTACCAGCAGAAACCAAGAGAGTATGCCTAGGAGGAGATCCAAAGTATGCTGGATCAAGAGGTGGCAGAATATAAAAGATGAACATAAAGACACTCTGCCATCACAGGATTTAACACTTTGGTAAGGGCCCCAGAATATGGTTTTAATATGCTGCTGTTATGGCACTTGGAAGCTTGAAAAAAATGATTAGCTACCTTAAGTAAGGTTGAGATACCAGAACACCCATGGCAGAATATAGAGGAAAGGATTTGCTGGAATGGATCCACTATGAGACTGGAAAACCCACCGGTTGACTCTGTTCCTTGGGAGGACCCAGAGGACACTTTATTTTTCAAAGCAATAGGAATGTGCTAATGACGGGAGCATTAACACGGAGCTCCTGTTGATGTCTTCAACAAGGAGCTTGGTGGTGTCCATCCTCTACAGGCCAGAGCTGATTGAAAGTGCTGTTATTGAACTGGGCTCCTAGTAGCAATAGGCATGATAGGATTCTGGATTAGTAAAGACCAGGTGAGAGCACCTAAGCATCAGAAGCAAGGTGGGCATAATTACTGTAATGGGCAGCAAGATCAGAAAAACAGCAAGAGAGGCTGACCTGCAGGGATCTTTGGAGATGGCTAGTAATGGTGATCATGGTATTCCTAGGGGTAAGACAAGTGGACAGGTTATTACTTAGCATAGAGAATTTGAAGAGATCAAAGATGGTTGAACAGAAGGCTGACATCAGCTTCCCCAAAGGAAAGTGACTATCACCTAACAGTTTCCAGACCTGATACAGTTATCTGAACCTGAACCTGACTACTGAAGGGGAGGCTGCATGGGTATTAAGATGGTCCCTGCAAGACTTACAAAGTTTATACAGTAGTGATTCCTCCAGTTTTTCCCCAAAGGGTCCTGTGGCCATTTACCCAAGTAATCAAAGGGGAACAATGGGGAAAGGAGAATATCTAGATCTTTCAAGGGCTTTAGACATAAGGTCTGAGCTGACACTGATACCCAGAGACCCAACATCTATCGGGGGAAGGACAAACCGAGACAAGGTCATAAATGGAGCCCTGGCCCAGCTCTGCCTCACAGTGGTCAGCTGTGTCCCACTGTGGGAATCACTGGGACATGACATGGACCCACCTGGTAATCATTTCTCTAGTTCCAAAATGTATAATTTTATGGACATACTTAGCAGTTCGAAGTACCCTCACATTGATTTCTTGACATGTAGAGGAAGAGCTATTGTAATAGGGAAGGCTAGGTGGAAGTTCCTGAAGACTTCTTGCATCCTCACCAAGACAGTTAATCAAAAACATTATTACAAATCAAGGGTGATGGAATAGATTCAGGGGTGGTGGTTCTTATCATATCCCCCATTTAACTCACTAGTTTGGCTCCTTCAAAAACTGAGTGGATCATGGCAGAGGAAGTGCACCACTGCAAACTTATCCAGGAAGCCCCCAAAACAGCTGCTGTGCTGAATGTGGTATCTTGACTAGAACACATTAATATAGTCTCAGGTATGTCAAGAGACTGTAACATAGTTCCAAAGATCTCTGCTAATTGTGCTTTATTAGACAGAAAAAGATACAGGAAGTTTGAAGAGGATCAGGATTCCAGAGATGCTGTGGGTCCCCAATAAGAGTTACTACTTTTGTCTTCCCTGCAACAAGTTACTCTCCTTCAGCATCCATAGCAGAGGTTTTTCTGGGGGCGGGTGGAGAGAAAATCCCTAAAAGCCCAGGCTGAGTTTTATCAACCAGCAAGTGCATATGCACTATTACAAATTATGCCATATTGTTACGGGCTTTTATCTTATGATGAGAAGATAGAGTACCCTTCCTAGAGAATGGTATTAATTAATATTAATGCTTAGCAGCTGTGTACCTGGGTTATAAATCTACTCCATGTCCTCAGATGACCTTTTGGAACCAGGCTTGTCTACCTCTAGTCGGTATCCCATGTCTACAGCACTCTGTGTTCTCATTGCATAATATTATTTTAATCACTGAGTGGTTGGGTACCTGGGGCATAGAATAACCCCACGTCCTCAAATGACCTTTTGGAACCGGGCTTCTCTATCCCTAGAAGACCTCACCATGCCTCCTGATAGCATAGTCTAAGCCTATCGATCTGAGCATTTTTTCTAGAGAACATCACATTTGTCCACTAAGTTGATGATGTCATGTCACCTGGACTTGGCGAGCATGTAGTGAGTACTCTGAATGCCTTGGTAAGACATGAACTCCAGAGGATGTGAGATAAACCTTACAAAGATTAAGAGGCTTACTACATCAGTGAAGTTTTTAGGAGTCCAGTGGTCTGAGGGATGCTGGGATATCCCCTCCAAAGTAAAAACAAGTTATTGTCTCTTGCATCTCCTACCACTAAGAAAGAAATATGAGGCTTGGTTGGCCTCTTCAGGTTTTGGAGGCAGTGTATTTTACACTTGGGGATAGAGCTCTGAATCATTTATTGGGTAATGATAAGAGTGCTGGTTTTAAGTGGGTCCCAGAGCAAGAAGGGGATCTACAGCAGGTTTAGGCTTCAACACAAGCAGCCCTGTCACTTGGGCCATATCATCTGGTAGAGGCCATGGTACTAGAGGTATCTGGGTATAAAAGGATGCTATGGAGACTCTGGCAAACTCCAAGAAGAGAGTCATGGCACAGACCCTTAGAGTTCAAGAGCAAGGCCATGCTATCTGCAGCAGAGAATGATATGCCATTCAAAAAGCAGCTCCTGGCAGAGATGGAGGCTATGAATGTGCCCAACAACATTGGCTTTGTGGCGGACAGTATAATGGCTCTCCAAAGATGTTTATGTCCTAATCCCTGGGGTCTGTAAATATGTTATTTTATTTGGCAAAAGAGAATTTGCAGATATGATTATGTTAATGATCTTGAGATGGGAAAATTATCCTGAATTATCTGAGTGAGCCCAATGTAACAACAAGAGGAAGTTGAAGAGTCAGAGTCAAGGAAGGATATGTGACGATGGAAGCAGAGGTCATAGAGACAGAGAGAGAGAGAGAGAATTGAAGATGCTACGTTGCTGGCTTAAAGATGGAAAAGGGAACCACAAGCCAAGGAATGCAGGAGGCATCTAGAAGCTGGGAAAGGACAGGAAATAGATTCTCCCCTAGAGCGTCTAGAAGGAATGCACGCCCATTGATTTTAGACCAGTGAAAACTGATTTCTGACACCTAGAATTGTAAATGATAAATCTTTGTTGTTGTAAGCTGCTAAGTTTGTGGTCAATTGTTACAACAGCAACAATTCAGCAAATTTCAGCAAAAAAGCCCGAAATTAATACAGGCTTTTCTCACCAAGACTAATTTATTTACAGCCACTGCTGAATGTCCAGCCTCTTGGGAACAGAGATTGACACTGTGCTCTTATTACAACACTATTCCGTGGGGAGAACAACCTAGTGACAAGTTGACTCATCCAACCTGGCTGGAATTAACCTGTTTTCTGGATATGTGTTTGCCATTACCGTCTGCAAGGCTTCAGCCAGCACCACTATCCATGGACTCACAGAGAGTCTGATCCACTGGCATGGGATCCTGGATAACATTGCCTCAGACCAAGGGCCCTACATACTAACAAAGGAGGCACATCAGTGAAAACACAACTGTGGGATCCACTGTTCCTATACATACTCCACCAAGCGGAAGCTGCCATCCCAATAGAGTGGTGGCGTGGCCCCTTAAAGGAGAGGACACTTTGCAACATTGGGTGCTAACCTTCAGAATGCACTATATTCTTTAAATCAATGGTCACTATTTGGTTCTGAGTCACCAATACATAGAATATATGGGTCCAAAAATCAAGGGGTGAAAGTAGGAGGGCCCCCAATGATCCACTGAGGAATTTGAGCTTCCTATCTGGGGGTCTACAGTCCTAGGTCCTAGAGTGGAGAAAATAAGAGCCATACTAAACTTTAAGCTACCATTGCCACCTGGTCACTTTGGGTTCCTCATGTCACAAAACTAGTAGACAGAAGTTACCGTACTGACAGAGGTCATTGGCCCTGAGATCATGAAGAAGGAGGGCTACTGTGACATCATAAAGGCACAGGGGAATATATTGGGCACTTAGATGACCCACTGGGTCACCTCTTGGTATGCTCATGCCCAGGTTTAACTATAAATGGGCAAGTACAACAAGCACAGTCTAAGGGCGTGGTAACCAGGGTCTCAGACCACTGAAGGGTGAGAGCCTGGGTCATCATACCATGCAACACAGAAAAGCCAGACTAGGATGAAGGGAATCTAGAATGGGTGGTAGAGAGAGGAGATGATGAGTATCAATTGTAGAGGCTTGGGACCAACTGCATAAGTGGGGGCTGTGGTTAGTCCCATTATCTCTCTTTTTGTACATGCAAATTGTGGTAACAGAATTCAGAAGAGTCTATACCTAGATGGAGAAGATCAATGTGAGAAGCAAGTGGATCTGAGTAGTGCTGGGGTGAACTGTAGTAGGTGTTATGGCACCTGCCCAGATTTGTTTTACTGAGACACAGCATCCATCTCTCAGTTGCTGTGAGTGTTGGCTGTTAATGGCAGTATGCATTCTTTCACAACTAGCTTTTATTCATTCAACATTTTAATGGTTTTATTCTTTTATCTGGTTGTATATAGCTGTAATGGAGTTCATTTCTTTTTACTGCTCTGTAAGTATTTAACTGTATCAATATAACACAATTTACTTATCCATTCTTCTGTTGATGGTTCTTTAAATTGTTTATGGTTTTTGGCTGTTACAGATAATGCCACTATGGATATTCTTTTACCTGTCCTTGAATACACACACATACATTTCTGGTGGGTCTCTACCTAGGAATGAAACTGTTGGATCATAGGGTAGGCATATGTTCTAAGATAGTGGATAACCTTGAACAGTTTTCCAAAATGGTTTGTGTCCTGTTAGGAACTATTTCGCAACTCTGTGGGTATGAAGATATTCTCTTCTATCAACTTCCAGAAGCTTTATTGTTTTACCTTTTACCTTTAGATCAATAATCAACTTGGAATGAGGCAAGGGTAAAGTTTAATTTCTTTCTACATGGAAACAATTGACTCTTTGATTTAAAATACTATTTGAAAGATTTCCCACTGACTACTGTTCTGCAACACAATATCCCGCAATGTTTCATTAGTTTGATTTTTCTCATGAAAGAGCTCCAGTTCTATGCAAGTAACTGGACAGTTATTTGGTTACAGTTTTTGTGATATTGATATTATTATCTCCATTTTCCTCTGGAGAAACTGAGGCTTACAGAAGTTGATGGATCTGGTGAACAGGTTCTTCTGTACAAAGATTCACATTATTAGTGACTTAAACAAGATGGAAGTCATTAATTAATTAATTAATCAAGTAATAGTATGGAGATTGGTGATCCAGGACTGCTAAGGCACTTCTGTCATCTTCATGTGGTATCCGTTTCTGACTCCAAGACAGGTGTTTCAGCTTCTACCCTCATGTTCTCATTGCAGCCCAGTGAGAAGAGAAGAGCATGGAAATGCATGCCCTTTATTTTAGGGATGTTACCTGGCAATTGCACAATTCCACTCATATCCTATTGGCCAAAATTCAGTTATATAGCCAAACCCACAACCAAGCAAGCCTGGGAAATGGAGTCTTCACTTTAGTTGGCCTGTGTCTCGCCAAAATTTGGGATCTCTGTTACTAAAGGAAGAAAAGAAAAAATGGGTGTTGGAACTGCTAGCCAAAGTTATGTACTTGGTTGCAGCACATGGGAGAGTCACACAAAAGTCTGTGTAACTCCAGGCTGTACAGCATAGCCCTTGACAACTAGCTGGACTGCAATAGTTCACCTTTTGAAAAACTTTTTGGTATACATTCCTGTCAGAATTTAATTTCCGGATGTCTCTCCTGACATGTATATAATTTCCTTTTATTAGAAAATAAAATTATTTAACCCAATGTATCTTTTTGTCATAGCTATCAAGAAAAATGAGCTAAATTTAAAGACAATAAGCAATAAAAAGCAATAAGCTATTGTTAGTGAAAAAGTTTCCAAAGCCTGTTTTATCCTCCTCTACTGACTTCACTTGCACTCAATTCTTTCTTTCTCTCTTAACCTTCTTCCTCCCTTCCTTCCTCTTTCCTTCCCACCTTCCTTTGTCTCTCTCTCTCTTTTATCTTCACAAGTGATGGTGCCCTGGTCTTTCCTCTCCATATCCCCACTGCCCATATTTTGATGACAAGGAATAAGTAAAGGGGATGGGGAGGGGGGGAGGATGAGAGCAATGGTGAGTCACAATGTCTCTTTCACTTTTCCATTCTTTTTTTTAAAACTTTTATTATTAGTTTTTATTACACAAGTAATACATATTCATTGTAGAAAAATTAGAAAACACAGAAAAGCAAAAAGAAAAAATAATCACCCATAATCCCACTACCCATAAATAACTACTATTAACATTTTAGTGTATGTCCTTCTAGCTTCCTTATGCATATATATACATACATAGATATATTTATATATAATTTTCTTTTTTACAAATATTGTGTCATACTATACATACTGTTTTATAACATGTATTTTTCATTTAATACATATTGTGAACATTGTTGTTTGTTCCCTGAAAAAATTATACGGATACTACATGCTCATTGTGGAAAAATCAGAAATTACAGATATGCAAAAAGAAAATATAATTGCTCCAAATCTCACCTCCCAGAGATAAATGCTGTTAACATTTTAGTAAATATCCTTTCAGACTCTTTAATGCACACATGTATATATATATTTTTAAAATGAGCTCATACTGTAGATATTCTTCTGTAACTTCCCTTTTCATTTAACAATATAGCTTGTTCATTTCAATAAATATACATATGGTGCTTATTCTTAACTGGTGCACAGTATTCCATTGAAAGGATAGACTATATTTAACCAACACTATACTGTAGGCTTCTTTACATTTTTTCCATTCCTCCAAATAATGCTGTTATAAGCTCCTTTTCCTGCATATATTTTTTGAATAATGAATGAATGTATCTTAGTTCATTTTTTCTGATCCTTTTAAAGAGAATTTCCCTAAAAGTGGAATTACTTGCCATACATGAAAAATACGTTGCCAAAATATTTTCCAGAAAGGTCGAATTATTTACACTCTTGTTGACTCTGTAAGAGAAGGTTCATTTCCACACTTCTTCGCTGTCCCTGGAAACTTTAATTCTTTATACCCTTTGCCTTTCTGATACATAAAAAGGAATTATCATAATAATTTGCATTTTTTGATTACCAGTATTTTCAAATATTTCCATATTTATTGTTAGTGCATTATTTTAATTTATGGTACATTGCCAGTTTTTGTTCTTGGCTCAATTTTCTACTGGAAAGTTTTATTTTTTTTGAGTCATAAAATGTCATTTACTCAGGCATTCATTATTTACTCATTCAATAAACATGTTTTCAGTGTTTGCTTTGTGTCTAGCACTGTGATAGGTGTTGAGGATATGATGGTAAGCAGAATGGACATGGTTGCTACCTTCTTGAACTTCCAGGTTAGTGGAGATAAACAGACAGTTAAACAAGCAGTAATGAAAAAAAGGCAATGAGGAAAGAATGAAATGGGAACACCTGGCTGGGAAGGGAGTTGTAGATCACGGAAACTTTCCAAAGGTAACGGAGTTTAAGCTCTTGATATATATTAGAGATCTACACTCTTTGTTGCATGTATCTCAAATTTTGTTTTCTCTTAATTTGGTTTGTTGTTTTTACTGTATAAGAGTTTTGCATTTTTAATTACTCAAATCCATCCATTGTTTCCATTGTGGTTTCTTCCTTTGGTATACATTGGTATACATTATGTTTTCCTTGGTATACATTGTGGTTTCTTCCTTTGGTATCCTTTGGTGTCATGCTGAGGAAACCTTTTTTCCACACTAAGATTACATAAATATTCATCAATATTGCCTGCTAGTCCTTTTATATGTTTATTTATGTGCTTTGACATTTAAATCTTTACTTCACCTAGAATTTATTTTGATGAAAGTTATGAGGTATAGATCTAATATTTCTCCCAATAAATGGCTAACCAGTTATCCCAATATAACTTACTTAATAACTCAACTTTTCTCCTGGATTTGAAATGTCATCTCGATTCTTCTGTGTTCTCCTGTTTATTTCTGGACTTTATATTTAATTCTAATGATTTATTCTGGGCCAATAGCATCACTGCTTTTTCTCATCCTATCTATAGTTACCTGAAAGTTGAGCATTTTGCATTTGGTGATGTTCTAGAACACAAAGAAATGACAGGCATTGCTTAGGTATGCATGTGGGGGGTGGGGAGTTAGTCTGGATGATATTCTTAATCCTTTCAACTTTGAGACTTCCAGAGTCTGAAATTCCATATGGGATCATTGTTAATCTGGCCCATTTGTTTGCTGTCTAAAAGAAATTAGATGCTTTTATCCTCTGTGTATTTGTTTTCCCCTCACTCTAAAGCCCAGCTTTCAGTAGGTGGCAGTATTGCCAAACAGTAAGTATCCCAACTGTTCCAGGAGCAGCGAGGAACAAAATGACCTGGCAGGATTTTAGAATTTCCCCAAGAGCTTTCATTAAAGGAGGCATCAGGGCTGTGCTGCTTCTAAAGTCCTCTTTGCACCCTTGAACAATGGTACAACCAGAAGTGTGCGGTAAATCCGCTCCTAGACATGTGCAAAGCATTAGTGGACAGATTTTTAAAGTGACACCTTGGCCCTGAGGGCATTTCTTCACATACCATATCCAAAAGTGCCTGTGGGCCCAGCCACTGACTGATTTGAAGCCTGGAAATGTGGTTTTAAACAATATGATTGTGCTGGGATTCCGGTGATTTTAGTTTCTTTATACTTGGTGGTATTTTTCAAATTTCCCACAAAGAACATGTATTGCCTCTATAAACTGAAAAAAGAATCAACACGGGGTATTAAAAATATGGTGGTAAAATGGGTGATTGTGTGCCAGAAAAAGTTTGCGTCCTTTTCTGTTTCAGCTCGGTGTTATTGCTAATCTGAAAGCGAATTACCAGCAGGAAGCCGAGACAGTAGAACTCTACCTCATGGAACTACACCTGAGAAAGTCCTTTGGTAGGTGAGACGAGGGTGGGGTCAGCTCCTAAAGAGATGCACTGGCATATCTAATGGGAGATGGTGAATGACCTATTGCAACCATGAGCCAGTGTAGGTTATTAGACTTTGAGCACTAAATTTAATTTTAGGACCCGCTAGTGAAAGATCTATAAATCTTGGAGTGTGTCCACGGGAACTACAAAACTGATCAAAGGCTGGGAAACAGGCACTATGAATAAAAGATAAAGTGGCTGAATTTATTTACCTTAGATATGGAAAGCCTAGCAAGGGAATTAGACAAATTCCCATCTCCATGAATAGCTACTATAGCCCTCCCAGACACGGAGGTGAGACCTGAATTTATTAACAGTCTTCAGCTGTACAAAGGACAATTGCACGAAAGGTAAGTGTTACTTTCACACTGAGACTAAGGCGAGAGTGAGCACAAATTAACCAAGCAGAAGTGATTTAGGTCAGGCATTTAGAAGAATGTGCTGAACACTAAGATTGGGCTTATCAGTTAATAAGTTTGCATGGATTAGTAGGAACTAATTTGAAGCTAAGGGTTTAATATAGTGGAAGGGTGGGAGAGGGCAGAGACAGGAGCTGAGAGCATGCCAAATTGGGCTACTTCATAATTTCTAAAACAATGGCCCTGAAGTGAATTAACCTCCGCGGATGAAAATGAACCGCATTCAGGAAAGGATATTGATTTCGTAAATCAAACTTGATTTACGAAAATCAGGGTTTGCAGACCAGGTAAATCTGGGAGTGGTTACCTGCTTTGCAAGGGAATATTCACCGTAGAAATCTTTAAGTAGCATATTCCCACAACTGTTTTATAAATATTTGATTTAGAAAATTGGATTTTCTTATAAACTTTCAAGGGCACTTCTTATATGAACTCAGACATACCTATAACCATGCATTAATTAATTACCAGTTCATTGGAACACACTTTGGATTCCAAGAATAAGGCCAAAACCCAGCAGATATAATCTAAATAGAGGCCTACATAGCCTTTTGAGATCTCTTCCAACCCTTTAATCCTTTCACCTTCAATTAAAAAAGCTAGATGACAATTCCAAGTTTAATTTCCACAAACATCAGATATTAGGTTGAACTGTATGCAATTGCCATTTTTATAGGTCAAAACAGTCAAATATCAGCAATTTCATATAATTCAACCTAATACAATACTTACTCCAGTAGTTCATCTGTACGTACCTCTCTCTTCACTAAAGCTAAAGGCTTTAATATATTTAGTTTTTAGGTCAAAATATTGGTGGACATATAAATACCTGTGCACATTCGTACTGAGAAAGAATAGGGCTGGGATTAAGGATGCATCTTGGATAAACCACTTATAGGCATCTAGCTCATCCTTTTATTGTCCTAGATACTGGTGCTTCTTGTCTGACTTTAGGATTTTTCAGACTACGGAAAACAAGAAAAGAATTCCAAAGGTCTGATTTCTCACCCCATGGGAAATTCTGTCTGGGAAATGGGCCAAAGGAAGAACAAGGGAAAATATAACTAAATTTGTACCATGTTACAAGTTTAGTGGAGGAAGATCACAACAAAGCTGTGAGCAGCAAAACAAAGCGCCAGGCTTCCTCCTTTCTAAAATATAGTATTGCTTAACGTGTCCTGCTTTCAAGAGTTTAAGCATAAGACAAGACACCAAGTACACATTGGAAAAGTCATATCTGCATAGTCATCTAAAATGAGACAAGCTTAGCTTAACTAAAAAGATTTTATTAATAATGTAAAATGTTAAATATTTTTACGATCTGAGCTAATTCCAGCATGCCCTAGAAGATTTAACACTATGCTGATGTGCAGACATCATGCTTCAGATTTCAGTTAGAACAAAATGTGAGAATACTCAATTTTACATTTGAGGATAATTGTATATGTTACTACACCATTTCCTATCTGGATTACTTCACTCTTCAAGAAGCTGAAAAAGACAACATTGGATCAAAAGGAAATTAGTTGCCCATGTGCATTGTACGAAGGTATTAGGCTTATTGCATATTTACAAAATTTAAATACTTTTCATATATGGTTTTGTTGCATTATAAATTAAGATATTTTTATGTTGAAGCTCTTAGATTCTGACAAAATGGAAGACTAAACGTAAATGAGTGCAGAGAAAGCAATAGTAAGGTGGCATATGTTTGATTATAATATTTCTAACGATATCGATAGATTGGATTTTTGAACACAGTTTTGCAGTTTAAATAGATTTCTATGTTTAAAGATTTCTTTCATATGTGATAAATTGTTAATATGAGATCAGCAAGAGCTACAGATATACTATCATACATGAAATAATTTTTCTCTGTATAATACATTTAAAAAAACCTGTGAATAATTTAAAAATCATAATTCTTGCTTCTGTCATGGTATGGTTTGGAGCAGACATGCACTATGTCAGCTTTAAAAATCCTTTTAAAAACAGCCTGCTTTGTGAATCTGGTTTTTTTTTTTTTTTCTTGACAGCAGCTGCTTTCAAATGTAAAATCATTTAAAAGGACACGGGAGGCGGATAAAAGCAATAAGGAAGCATAGAAAACATAGTCAAAACCCAGTAACTGTGGTGCAGCTGTCTGGAGGTCCTCAGGTTCTGTGATATTTTCAGGTCTCCCCAATGGTGGGTTTCCAGGAGGAATCGCCTAGCTTGAGACAAGACAACACAGCCCAAAGAACCTTCTCTTCCGTCTTCTAACCAGGGGGTAGGGAGTTAGATTTAGAAGACTGCTGTCATCTGTGATGGGATAGAAAGTACACGAGTGAGGTACAGATGAAACCGCGTGCTTTTTATGAATTGGCTTTAAAAATGCACCCTTCTTTGAATCCAGGTTTCTTAATCTCAGCACTATTGACATTTTGGACCAGGTAATTCTTGGTCATTGGGCGCTGTCCTGAGCATTGTAGGATGTTTCGCAGCATGTCTGGCCTCTATTCACTAGATGCCAGTGGCACTCTCCCACAAGTTGTGACAACCAAAAATGCCCCCAGATGTGGCCAAATGTTCCCTGGAGGAGGGGCAAATAGCCCACAGTTGAGAACCACTGCTTAGAATTAAATTTAAACTGCTTAGAGGCAATCTTTCAGCTGAGAGAAGTATAGCTTCTTAGAAAAGAGCCCACGCTTTGGAGAAAGGTTGGCTTCTTTTCTAAACTAGCTCTGTGAGTTTGAACATGTAACTTAAGCTTGCTAAGCTTCAGTTTCCCCATCTGTAAAATAGAGTTTAATAATACCTAAGAGAGGATTAAATGAAATAATCTATGAAAAACATTTAGCTTGGGTGGGGACCTTGGTGCTTGGCACAGAGGAAGCACTCGGTATAGCTATTATTAACTCTTTTCCTTTACATAGGACCATTCCCACCATTCACCTACTCTATGGCTCAGGAAGAAGTTTCAACTATTCCTTGATGAGTCTTTCCCTAGCACTTTCTATAGATTTCTGTACACAAGGGCATTCAGAGAAGATTGCCAGCTGTTGAATTCACAAGTTTTGGGTTGAAATTTTTAGCACGACGACAAGTAGAGGAAGAAATGAACCAGTAAACCAAACCCAGCTTAATGAACTAGCTTTTTAAGAAACAGTGCAGTCCAAAAGAGAGGGTAGGTAGAAACAACCTGTTGGAGTAGAACTGGCCAGTGTGAGTCCTAGAGGCTGGAGAAGGACCACAAGGAAGTAATCTGGAAACTGCCAACTGGGGCAGTGCTAGGACATGGTCAGACTAGAGCTAGGGGCAACATATGGCTGTTGGCTCTGGAAACTGTTATGGACCTAAATTCTGCCTGGACTAGTTGCACTGCCCTCTCAGAGTGGAGCTAAGGGGCTCCCTCCTTTTCCCTCCTAACCTTGAGGATACAGGACTTTGGGAAGGAGCCTAGAATAAGAGTTGATGAAGAGATAGATATGGTGAAGAATGTGCCCCACTTCAATAAAACTGGTTTGTACATGAGGGTTGTTTTCTTCACTACTGAGCCTAGATGCTCAGGAAATTGTCAAGAACAAAAATGAGTCCTGACTTTCCAGTCCTCTTATATAAATGGTGTCATTCAAGTGCACAGGCTCTTCCTTCTCTTTCCCCAAAATTCTCATGTGTCATGCTTATTTGTAAATTAGCATCATCCACCAAGTTGACAGTGTTCCTTGGAATGGTGATCTATGTTATACACTCAGATGAACTCGAGCAGCGAGTTGGAGCTGGGGAAGAAAGCAAGTGCCCCAGCTGGGCACATCCAATTAATCAAACACAGGCCACACTCTTCTAGGCTCTACAGATTAAAATCCTCTCTTAAAGCTCATAGTTTGCTAACATGGAGAAAAACAGGACTCTCTTTGTCCTTTCCATAGTGAAAAATAATTCACTATTATCTAGATGTCAACAACTTGAGACTAAAAATAGGACATCGCTATTTTATAAAGTTGCCCCAAATAGTTAAGACACTGAAAGCAATGACAGATACTATATATGAGCCTGATTTCTCAGGAGACTCTCTCAGAGATGAAGCATGATATATTTGGAACAGAAAAAAACGATTACTCACTTTCCCATCATTTTTAGGACTCACTTCTTTAACCAGCAAATGATCGATGAACTTAACCTAATTGGATAAAATGGCAAAGATACAGCAGACTCTGAAGGGTAAAGAATTTTACCTCTCAGTGTCTGTTTGGATAGTGACTACACTTCCTGAAACCCTGGAATTCAACGCTTCCTTGGAACAGAATCACCAAAACTATGAAGATATTTATAGGGAAGAAAAATCTTATTTCTATTTCTTTAAGACTTGGAAGATCTACTTCCTCAATTTCCATATATCCTTCTTTTTCTCCAAACCTTTAAGAGATCTGGGGAGTGACCTAACTGGTATTTATATTTTATAAAATGCAATTCCAATGTGTATTATTCCCACTACATGAGGAAATGTCTACAGCAGTGTTGTACGTTCAATGAAAGTATGCACATGTGCTGTGGTGTATGTATGCTGTGGTGGTATGTTTGCTCCCATTCTCTCTTTTTTGTGTATTAAAAGCACACAGGAATTATACACAGGTATTATGAGATTTGTATCAAGACTGGCCTTTGTATCTATGCATTCATTACAGTGAATTAAAAAGCCTTTTGTGCTATTGAAATTCTCCTCACTCAGCCTTCTTTTCACATCTATATGATATATATATTCACTTGTGAGTGCTGTATACACAAATGCACACACACACACATATAGCATTCACAGTGAATAGTAAGTGTTAGAATTGATGTGAAAGTGCTCATATGTTAAGCAAAGGACAGGATGCCTATTAAGGATGACTGCTGGTTTGAGGCATCTCTGTAAGCATTTGTGACACCTTTGCCTAGCCCAGAGCTGTCTGATCATCACCTGGGGCTGAGGTGACACAAAGCTCAAAAATTCTTAGCAGAAATTTTGAGCATCTTTCTACACCATAGGAAGCTGACACCTGCAGTAAATGCTGAAATTCACCGAGCAGTAAATATACCCGGAATGGTTTGAAGTGAATTCAACTCCAAGGAAAGATACCTTTCTGCACTGATTGAAATCCTGTCTCTGAAGTGATGGGCTGCTGAAAGATTGTGAGCAAAATGGAATGTTTCCCCACTCATTCTGAACTTTCTGGGCTAATCCACCTGAACTTGTTGGGAAATCTTTGATTTCTATCACAAATGTTGGAGACATTTATAGCATCTTTTCTCCAGAGTGCATACTCTCAGAGAACTGTAACCTAGGACAGTTTTAAATGTGAAAATGAAAAGTGAGAAAGGGAAGGAGAAGAAGGAAAGCATAGGAGAAAGTGAAAGAAAAGGAGAGTAGGAAATTCAGCCATCAGTAAGTTCAAACCTCAGTAATTCAATGTTTAATTCTTGGATGCTACTACAGCCAGTGATGCTAGTGTCCCCTAAGGCACAATGGTACCATTTCTCTATTGCTCAAATTTCTTTTGCTAATAAAAGATTTCTTGCATAGATGATATGTTAAGAAACAGAAGGACGTGGAAATGAGGAATTTTCAAGTAATAAACTAAGTGGTTGTGTTTAAAGCTTTGTTCGCAGATAAAGTCAAGGGAAGTACTTATAATGGAACTGCAGTTGCAAATTTCTTTCTTTTTTTTTTTTTTTTGTGAGGAAGATCAGCCCTGAGCTAACATCCAGGCTAATCCTCCTCTTTTTGCTGAGGAAGACCGGATCTGAGCTAACATCTATTGCCAATCCTCCTCCTTTTTCTCCCCAAAGCCTCAGTAGATAGTTGTCTGTCATAGTTGCACATCCTTCTAGTTGCTGTATGTGGGACGCCGCCTCAGCATGGCCGGAGAAGCGGTACATCGGTGCACGCCTGGGATCCGAACCCAGACCGCCGGTAGCGGAGCGCACACACTTGACCGCTAAGCCACTGGGCCGGCCCCTGCAAATTTCTATTCCAGAAAAAAAAAGAGGGACCTTCAGCTAACCCAGTGGTTCTCAAACACTATCTGCATCAGCATCATCTGAGGACTTGTTAAAGCACAGATTGTTGGCTCTCCATCTCCAGAGTTTCTGAATCAGCAGGTCTGGGGTGGGCCCAGAAAATTTGGCATTTCTTACAAGTTCCCAGACCTGCTGATGCTGCTGGTCCTGAGACTACACTTTGAGAGCCACTGAACTAACCTAAGGCCTGCTAAGTGCAAGGCTCTCTGTCAGATGCGGGAGGTAATGCGGGAGGTCCTAATAGAAAGGTGGTCCTGGGTCCTTGAGTAACTATGAGGCTTCATTAGAAATGCCATAAGAGAAATACTGATACAATGCTGTGAGAATTCCCAGAGGGGGAAACTATTCCCACCTGGAGGAGAAGGTAGAAGATGCTGAAAGATTCATGGAGGCCTTGGTGTTCATGCTGGGCCACAGGGGTGAGGAAAACTTGGACATTTGGTGAAGTGGGCGGTGGTGGGGTGCGGCTAGCAGGCGTTCTGGATGAAGAGAGCAGTGTAAGCAAAGACATAGAGGTCAAAGGCAGCCTGAATTTGGGTCCAAGTAAACAGTCCAGTCTGGCTGGAATGAAGGGCGTATGAAGGAGGGGATGGTGCAAAACAGAACTACTTAGAATTCCCTAAACATGGCCATACCTTTTCTTACCTCTCTGCCTTTACACACACCATTTCTTTTTCCAGAAAAGTCCTCCCATCTTAGACAAATGCCAACCCCTCCCCTTCAAGGTTAGCTTAAGCATGTTTTTCCCTGCAAAGTCTTTTCTGACTGCTCCATGCATCTGCATTCCTTAATGTTTCCATTCCTTCTATAAACAATTGCTATAGCCCTTGGCACATTATCTGCTTGCAACCCTGTCTATATACCATCTATAAGCAACTTTTTATAAAAGTCTTAATAAATGTACCCTTGCTGCCCCAGTTCTTCATCTCCCACTCACTCCTCAACCCTCCTAACTAGGCTTCCAGGCCCAAGATTCCAAGTCAGCTGCTTTGCCAACACAACCAGTGACTGCCCTGTTGCTCCATCCGATGGACACTTTCAGGTCTTATCTGGTTTAACTACCCTGCACTATTAGCCATTCCTTCCTTGCAACTTTCTTTGATATATTTCATAATGCTCTTCTGGTTTTCTCCTCAGTCCCCTTTGTAAACTGCTCTTCTCTCCCCTCAAACCTTAAATTTTGGTATTCCAGGGCTCTTCTCTGTGCAAACTCTCCTTGGGTCGTCTCAACCATTCTTAGGGCTTCAATTACCATTATGCTGATGATGCTAAAATCTGTATTCCCAGTCCTCCCAGCTCACACGTCTCACCTCAGCACAAGACTTGTACATCCACTAGTAACCACTGAGAATGCTCTTGAAGTCCCCTCATGTCTAGAACTTAAATCATCCTCTACCTCTACTGCTCCTCTTCTGTTCTCTCTAACACAGTGAATGACACCATCATTCATTCTGGTTTCCAGGTCTGAACCTGGGTTTCATCCTTGATTCTGCCTTCTCCCTTATGTACTTCATCCAGTTGGTCATATGCTCTTCTCCAACTCCCCAGATTTAGGTCAGATCTTAAGCATTTCTCACCTGAATTATTGCATTTGCCTCTTAACTGAATCCCTCCAATGGCTTCAGGATAAAGTCCAAACCACTTAACATGGCTTACAGGGGCCTTAATGATATAGGCCCATCTACCTCTCTAGTCTCTCCCTTAAGCCTCTTTTCTAACCACTTTTCCAACTAATGAAGTGCTTGTAGTTCATTGAAATGCCCTGCTCTTTCATCTCCCCACATACCTTCACATATCCAGAATCTCCTGCCTAGGCTGTCTTTTTTCCATCTCTTTCTTTGGCAAACTCTGATTCATCCTAAAAAAATCTCAGCTCAGACACTTTCCAAAAAGCAATTCTCAATACCACCCCCTCACCTTACAACTCAAATCTGTCTAGGTGAGAATCCAATATGCCCTTGTAGCAACCTGTGCCTAACTATTATGGCATTGTTATATTCTAAGCGCTAATTTCTTTGTCTTTCCAATTGTGTGTGTGTGTGTGTGTGTGTGTGTGCGCGCGCGCGCACGCGCGTATGTGTGTCTGTTAGTTGTTTCCAGAATTCACATGCCCTACCCTGAAGACTCCATCACAATCTGTGAAACGGGAGGCATATGTCATTTTAAAAAGCTTATCAGGTAATTTTCATTCAATCTGTTCTGTTGAGATGGAGAGCCTCTAGGGGAGAGATATCCCCAGCACCTGACATAGAACTTAGCACATCATAGATGACCATCACATGTTGGATGATGGTGGGGACAATGGATGCGAGGGTGAGAAGTATGTCCTTCCTTCAGTAGACAATGAGTAGACATTTAACATTTGTGAGCAGGGGCTCAACATAATCAGAGTAATGCGTTAAGAAACTGATGTGTGATCAGTGATGTGTAGATTAGATTGGAGAAGAGAGAAAGATTATGTCATACTAAATCCTGGACAAAAGGCTGCAGAGATTATAAAGGATATGGGGTTGCTGGAGTAAAAACTGCTCAGACTAACATTCAGACACCACCAGCTTGAAGCACAGAAAGTTTTATATGAGGCCCTAGGGAAGGACCTAAAATGTTGTCTCCAGGCTAGCAGATGGCATAACTGCCCAATGTTCTTCAGCCAGATATTGGAGAACTCTTCTGCCTGACGTGGCTAGGTTGGTTCTGGATATGGGGTCCAGATAGGAGTGAGTTGGGGTATGAGTCTGGGGAACTGTTCCTAGACCCAATTTAGTCCGGAGGAGAATTGTCCACAGGAGGGGACCCATTCTAGAACAGATCCAATTCCTGACTGATCCACTTCAGACTGATGTTAATGCGTGGTATCAACAGCTGGATTCTAGGCAAGAGTGAATGTATCAACACATCCCACAGCATTCTTAAGTCAGAATTTTGGAAAAGGTGAAACTGTCTTTCAGGCTTGTTTTATTTCTGCTGATTTGTTTTGTTTGATTACAACATGCATTTATGAGACGCTTGTCCTTCACTTTCCAATCTCCTTTCAGCCTTTGTCAGTAACCTCGTGGGCTCTCTACAGGTGGTTCCATTTGTAATCCATCTGACACAGCAAGCCTACCATAATTAATGAAGCTCCCTACAGCACCGCCAGTGACCTGGAATGTAGGACAGGAGAGGCGCCGGAGCAGTGGAGAGAAGAGCAGGCCGAGAGCCAGCAGACCTGGACGTCGTCGGGAGGCTGCCACGGAGCTGCGGCAGAACACGGGCGGCTCACTCTTTTGTGCACCTCTTTGTCTCCAGTCTTAAACTGGAAGGATGGGAAAGAAAAGGCCCTGTCTAAAATGAAGGCATAATCACTAACGATTCAAATTCCTGCTCTTGGCCGCCTTCCGTTATTTGCCACTGAAAATCAATTTAAAGCAAACTGTTGTTGAGTCAAGTTTTGATTGTGGTAGGAAGAGGGGAAGATATGATTAAATCTTTAAATGCTAAAATAAACGGGAACAGCTTCTAAGTTGCGGACAAGGATGGAGCCTGGTGAATGGGGGAATGTGAGCGCTTCCAGTGTAGGCTCCCCCGCCACTTGCCTGGCGAGATTTTCACGTGGTCAGGGATTGAGGTAGGGAAAAAGGGGACCAGGAGTGGTATTTTTTCCCTTTTTTTCTCTCTGCTTCAAACAAACATGTAAATGGAATAAAAAGAGAAAGGAAATAAGAAGCCAGAAAGAAAACAGATGGCTTCCTATAATGGTTTTCATCCAGTTAAAATTATGTTTTAACAATAAGGTCCTACAGAAAAGAGCTGAAACACATTTTTCCACATTTCACCCCATACCACTTCTATATTAACCATAACCGGAAAAGAATTCCGGGAAGGTCATGGGGAAGCCCCTATGGTCTATCTCAGCATATGCAGTCAGAGAGAGGAATATGAGGGGCAGACTGGCCAAACGCATTAAGAAACGGAGGATAGCTTCAGAAATAAGCCCCACATTCAAAGTCTCAGGGATCAATGTTCTGAACTGCAGGCTCAAGATCAACGTTTCCCAGATACTACACATAGTCTGCTGCAGAGCGAGTGGTAGCAGGGATTGTTCTATTTGATGATGCTAAGTTAGAGTTTTCCTGAGCTAGGTTGGGTAGGCCAGCTGGTGAATAACAACAACAACACTAATAATAAAGCATTTGTTGGCATTTGCCTTCTCTAAGGTCAGTAGTAGGCATATGACATGCGTTGCTTAATTTAATCCTCACAACAACCCTCTGAAGTAGGTGATACTATTATATTTTTTTCAGGAATGAGGAAATGGAGATTTCCAGAAGTTGACTTGTTCCAGGACATAAAGCTGGTAAGTGGCAGAGCCAGTATTCGAACCCTAAGGCTAGCCTTAATCCAAAGTCACTGGTCCCAACCACCATGCTTTTTTCTAGCAACAAACTTGCACGCTGTGGTCAGAGGGATCTCATCACTACAACATGCTGTAGTAAATCAGTGCTTTCTTAAAACACTACAGGGTCTCCAAAACACTACACCCATGGCTCAAGCCAGTTAGTCTGTCACCAGCACCTTCAGGGGGTGCTTCAAGTTACCAGATGCACCACATCCCCTGCCTCTTATTTTCTGACATCCCGCCTCCATCCCATGCAGATCAGGCCACACTACAACTCAGCCCCTTCGGCTGGTGTTCTCACTTCCACCTCTTCACCTTCTGCCACACTGCTCCCTGAGCCAAGAGGCGCTCCAGCTCTGCTGCCAACTCCTGTCTCTCCTCGCTCAGAGGCAAACAGCACCCTGTCCTCCCTCCCACCTAGGCTTTGTTCTAAGGAAACAAGAGGGGTTTCTTTCTTACCTCTAAAAACCCTTTCCCCACCCTCCATGTACCATTCTCTGAAGTTGATGCTCCACTTAAGGCTGCTCTGGCCATGTAAGCTTAGTGAAAGCGCTTATGATTAGTTCTTTGTACATATCTTCAGACCCTGCGGCCGTAAAGTTGGGCACAGAGTTAACAAACATTTATTGTTCATCCCAGATGTTATTCTACTATGTTCCAGGCATTGCTTTAGGTACTGAAGACACGATAGTTCACAAAAGCACACAGAAGCCCTTCCTTCCCAGAGCTTACATTCTAGAGAATATCCCCGTTCCCTTTCTGTGTTAGGGTGGACACTTCCATAGGACAATTCTGGAGACAGACTGCCTGGAATCACATCCCGGACTTTCTACTCATAGTCTGTGTGACCTTGGCCAAGTTAGTTAACCTCTCTGTGCCTCAATTTCCTGTAAATTAGGAAACATTAAAAGCATTTCCCTCAAAAGTGTTATTAAAATTAAATAATTTAATATAGTTAATACATCTAAAGTATTTAGAATAGTGGCTGTGATATTGTGATTTATAATAAGAAATATATAATCTGTCTTTGACTTCTTTCCAGGCACAGAGGTCCTAAAACCCTTGGAATTTCCTAAGTGAGGAGAGCAATAAAGGTGTCTTTTGCTATGTTAAGCAGGTGGCTTTTGGAAAACACCCGAGGATGGGGGCTAGTTGCGAGGAGAGCCAACCAGGTGATTAGAAGGTTGGAATTTTTGGAACTTTCAGTCCCTCCAGTCCGACCTGGGGGGGCCAGGGGGCGAGGCCGGGCTGGAGGTTGAATCAATAGCCAACGGCCAATGATTTAATCAATCATGCCTATGTAACGAAGAGCTTCCCGGTTGCTGAACACGTGGAGATTTAAGGAGAGTGGGATCAGAGAAAGATGGAAGCTCCTCACCCTTTCCCCCTACCTTGCCCTATGCATCTCTTCCATCGGGCTCTTCCTGAGCTATATCCTTTAATAATAAACTGGTGATCTAGTAAGAAAAAAATATTTCTCTGAGTTCTGTGAGCCACTCGAGCAGATTAATTGAACCCAAGGAGGGGGTCTTCGGAACCTCCAATCTATAGCCAGTTGGTCAGAAGCACAGGTGACAACCTCACTTGCTATTGGTGTCTGAAGTGGCGAGGGCGGGCAGTCTTGTAGGACTGAACTCTTGACTTGTGGGATCTGATGCTATCTCCAGGTAGCATCAGAATTCAGTTGAATTGTAGGACACCCAGTTGGCGTCTGAGAACTGCTTGGTGGTGTGGAAAACCCCTACACAGCGGAATTGGATGCAGAACCATAGTGGCACACTGTCATTTCTCAAAATATGCTAATTATTACTTCTTTTAGATAACTAAACATCTAGATGGCAGGGATCTTTCTTTGGAGTGTTCTTAAGTCTCCTCCACTAGCCTGTAAACTTCTTAAAGGCAAGCGCTAAGTCTTCAGTCCTTTCGTGTTTGCCATGCCTGGTATAGGGCTTTCCACAGTGTGGGCAACGACCAAATGCTCTTGACTGACAGGGCCAGCAGAGGAGGCACCTGTTTTGAGGTCAGAGTGTATCTCAGCTCCTCAGAGCAAAACCGTGTTCACCTGAGGGGCTCCATTCTCATTATCATATCTTCTCGAGGAAAGACACCTGTATGCTCAATGCCTGCTATTGTGTAAAAAAACTTGCCTTAATTTCTCAAGAAACAAGTCCCAACGTTATCATGTTAAAAACATCCTCTGCCTCAAAGAGAAATGACAAGACTCACCTTGATTTTTCAATGGTAAAGGCATAGTTTCCCTGAGTTTGCTTAAAAGGTTTTTCATTTCTCGCATGTCTCTGTAAAATTGATAAAAAAGAAAAAATAACCAGCTGTAAATTTTTGAAATGCAATCTCAAACAGTCTGTTCTATGAGACAACTGAAGGACGAGAATCTGTGCCTAACTGTACTAGCTCTAGTTTCCACTGGGCAAATATTGAATTTATTTTGCTTTTATAAGAAAAAAAATCTGAGATGGGTTGGCTGTGGTAGGAATGCGAACTACTCTGGCAAATATGTCCACAGGGCACTCTGCTGCAGGAGCCCTCATCTCTGTCTTCAGAGGAACCTGACTGAGATTAGAGAAGTCTCCAGTAATGAGGACAGTTCTTCAGGTTCCCAAGAGGAGGTGAAGGACACACAACTAGGATAACCGGAGTGCTCTGGGCAAAGCTGATACCAGGCGATGGTGTTCTCACGGCTTTTCCGGTCAGACGGCTGTCATGGTTATGTGGGTTCACTCCTGTTGTCTGCTTGGTTTTAAAAATCTCTCATTACCGTGATTGGAATTTGCCATAACACAGGTGTCAAGCATTCACAAGGGCCAACACTTATTAAACTCACTTGGAATAATGGGAGAGTATGACAAATTCTGAAACCTTCACAGAAGAGCTCTTCACAGCAGATGAAAGAGAGAGAAGCGCCTGGGCCAGCTGGGCCTTCCTCTAGCCACTGGCATGTATGTACGCCACTGCATACCTCTAACATCCTCCCTGGTCTCAGAGTACATATGATCATAAAACCACAGAGCTGCAGAGCAGGAAGCCAGCTCAGTGGGTTTCTAGTCTGGGGTAAGAGGCGAGTTGGACTTTTCAAATCCTCAGGAGAGTGGTTCCCTGCATGTTCAGATGGCCCTCCACTGGAATCAGAGCTCTCGAAATCCCAGGACGGGTAGATTTCATTTAAAAGAGCAAAAATTAGATACATCTTTTAGTTAACTCTAGAATAGGCAGGCACCAAGGGTTTGAGAAAGTTTTTTGGAGAAGATAATCCTAAAGTTGAGCAAATTCTTTTCCACTGACTTATTTTTCTTCTGCCATTTGAGGAAAGAGAGCCACCATCCAGTTTTAGGTATGAAACTCCTCAGTCCGTTTCACGAAATACAACTGTTCTATTGAGTGTGGGTGAGGACCACTGTCTTAGGGGAGACCGTATGGGGTGTCCTCTTCAAGGATTGACTAACATGTGAAAAGGAACTCTAGTCTTGGGAATGGCTGAATGGAAAAGGAGGGGAAAGCAGCCTTGTGGATCTGTAGAAATACACCTGTAAAAACATTCAGAATACTTTCCTACAAATATGAGGCTGTGTCTGTGGGGCAGCACATGCTGATAAGCCCCAAAGGGTATTTCTAGAAAAGGAAGGTGAGAGTAGGGGAGGGGGAGAGAGGAGGACAGGGCTCTATATCCAGAAGTGGAAGGGGCACATTCTATTTTCACGTAAGATTCTCAAGGGCAGATGGGATGGTGGGAGGCGGGCAGGCACAAGGTGGAAAGGGCTAGTAATGCAGTGTGTGAGACTGAGGCAAGGTCTCCCTGGAAACTGCCAAGTCTCAGCCTTGGCTGCCGCACAGGAGAATCACCCGATGCCCAGGAGCCACCCCACGAGAGTCTGATTTGGTTAGCTTATGGTGGGGCCCAAGCATCAATGTTTTTAAAAAGCTCTTCTGGTGATTTTAATGTGCAGCCCAGTTTGAGACTCACTGATCTCTTAGTGCAGAGAGGCAGGGAGGACTGAGGAAGCCGCCCTCCCAGACCAGGTCTGCTGTGCCTACTTCTCTCAGCCATTCCCACCACCTTTGACCCCAATCGGGACTCTCAGGCAGAACTGAAACACTGCCAACACTGGGCTACGTGCTCCCATTCTTATTGCAGCCATAGCTTGCTTGCTTACAAGGCTACGAGGCTTGGATATAGCTGCTGCGCAAGGTTTCTGAAGAGGAAAATGGCTTTGCTGATGGATTGTGCCCTGACCAAGGCAGATATTTGTTCCTGGGAATAGAGCAAAGCATTTTTTATTTTATAAATTAAGATAAATCGTTCCCTCATCATTTGTCTATAGTTCTATCAAACTGTGCCAAACAGCTTTATTGTTTGAATTGTTTGATTTCCAAGCTTACACAAAATCCAAGTTTTATTAATAGCACATAATTACCACATGCTTCAATTTTCTATAAACACAGAAATTTGGTAATTAGCTTTAGAATTATATTACAATCTGAAAGTAGAGCCACAATGGCTATAAAATGCCATTGTGTGTTACATTTCTAAAAATAAAAAAATAAAGTGTTCATTATCTTGTCAATGACTCAACACCACATACACAGAGCACCCGGTGGGATTGCCCAGTATTCCCACAGCTGCTTTGTGCGGGCTCTGGGGACATTAGTAGCAAAGGCCAAGATACCAGTGTAAAGGCCAATAAACAAGGGCCTCGTCCTTCTGCCTCACAGAAGGCATTTTTAGTATCTAGATGAGACATGGCACTTATTATATTATTATTGCTCCCTTTTCCAAAACAAAATAGAGTCTCATCTTCTCAAGAAAGAAACTCCTCCTCTAGCAATGAGCTACTGGTTGTTAAGACAAATGCATTAACTCACTTTGACCACCAAGGGGCTATCAGCTCCATTCTGGGAGAGTAAGAGAAGGGAGCACTGGGGATAGCTGTTTGAACTGGACAGAATGCCCCTGACTGGCAGCTAAGCAAGCCATTCCATACACCTGAAACCCGAGAAGCTACTGGAGGCATCTTGGCATGATTTCAGATTCTTCTCCCTTAAACAAATGGAAATCTTGGGACCCAGCCCAGTGGGTGAGCTGTGATGGTATGTAGATCCAACTTTCTCCCTTCCCAGGGAAGCACACTGTTTTCATTTCCATGGAGACACACTGTGGTGGAGGGGAATAAACAGAGGCCTGGGAGCCTGCGTCTGCTGGAGGTTTTGCTACCATTCCTCTGCAGGGCTTGGGCTCCTTACTTTCTCTCAGTTTTCTGAGAGCCTGTTTCTGAATCTGAAAGAGAAAATCTCGACTCTCTGTAGCCCTAAGAGTGTTAACTGGAAGAGGATTGGCTGTCTATTTAGGGCAACTTTCCACTTACCTTTCGGTGTTCTCGATGTCTGTGGAAACCTGCCAGGAATGTTGCTGAATGTCTACGGGAGATGAGGAGGAGTCCTCTAGAGCAGGTGTTTCAGCACTCTCCTCGATTTTGCAATCCAAACTCTTGGTTCCCCCGCCAGGCTCCTTCCCTAAGGAGGGGGTGGTGGTGTCGGTAAAGAGAAGGGGATAAGAAACCATAAATTCAAGTTCTATACCCAAGATATCATTGCAAAACTTGGCTGTGCTTTGAGTCAAGTGCTCCATTAACCTCAATAACTTTCTTCATACTAAAATAATTTGTATATATATGTATGTATACATGTGTGTGTGTGTAGCATGTTTTACAACATTCTAGGCAAGACAGCTTGAGGTCAATGCAACCTGAAGATCAAGATAAAAGTAAGGGTCCTGTCTTTGGAGTATTGGTGCGTTGTAACCCATTCTTGGTAAGTCAGGTCAGGTTAGCTTGGGAAGGGGGATTCGGCCTGTGAAATCATGCTGCTTTTCGGTCCTCAGATGCAGAGGCAGTAAGAGGGCCAGGAGCAGGTGACACCCAGCAGGAAGAATGGGAGCTACTGGCTTCCTCTCTGATCCTGACACTGGTTCTCTCAGCCTGTGGGAAGCAACGAGATCGTGGACCTGCCTTCCATTTCCTTGGCTCTCCAACCTCCTTCAGTATATCCTTCTATGAGGAAAGAGCCTGGCATCAAGATCCAGCCTTATTCTGCTGAGACCATAAAGTGCCATAAACTAAAGTGCTGTGTACTGGGTAGCCATCCACCGCAATACACTGCCACTCCACTAAGACTTGTATTTACCATGACTGATCTCAAGTGAATAAATCAATACTTTCTGGAAACAAATTTTCAAATTGGTTCAGCCGCAAATTCATATGAAATTAAATGGGAGTTATAGTCCATGGCCCAGGTATGCTCTGTTAATGGCTTTTATTTTGCCTTGAACATCTGTGCCTCTGGAGGGGGCTATCCTGATATCATGGGAATGGCCTATGAGGCCTGAGAACTGGGTTTTAAACCCGGCTTTGTCATTCATTCATTCACTCACTCATTCATTCATTCACTTACAAATATTTCTTGAGTGTCAGCTAAGTATCACGTACTGGGCATGGTGCTAGAGGTATAGAAGTGAAAAAAAAGACATAGTCTTTGTTTCATGAAGCTTAAAGCACAGGAGATAAACAATTTTTAAAAAGTATACAAATAATTATAAAACTGTTGTATAATACTATGTAGTCTGGTAAAAAGGGTAGCTATATTGTTTCTTTTACTCTTTCATCCAGTTTTATTTATATTATGTAGATACAGCTCTAGACTAGTTGTAAGAAAATTGTTACAACCCTCATCATTGAATATTCATGTGACAGCAGCTACACCAGGTTACCACTTAGCTCAGTTTCCCTAGTCCTGCTGTGATTGTTTTTGTATGTTTTTTTTAAAAAAACAAAACAAATAAACACACTTGTGAAGAAGATGGATGTTCATGGTAGCTTTTCCATCAGATTCCTGATCTGAAGAGGACTAGCAAAAATCTCCCATAATTTCTAACCCATATGGTAGCAACACAGGGAGAAAGAGACAAGCAATTAAATGATAATTAACTGTACACTGTTCATCAGCCTATAGTAGAAACGGACCTCTGAATATTCAGCCAAAACACAAACACAAGTTTACTGATGAGAACTTTTGATGCTTTGGAGTGTACTTTATGTACATTGATCCTGGGTGATGGAATTGCTTTTCCAATTTTACGGTATGCTGTTGAGTGGAAATTAAGCACATAATTTAGCATATTACCATTTCACAGTTGGAGGGCATTGACCTCTTAAAAGCATTTGCATTGTGCCTCCTGGTAGAGTGCAACAAATGCAGTCAGTCCATTTGCCACCCACCCCTGAGCAGGGTCAGCCTTAGGATGCGAGTCTGAGCAAGGCGGCTAAGAGATGAGAGAGGGGCAAAAGTGGGGCTCCCCCAAGACAGCCTTCTGCTTTTCAAAACTCTGAAGGATAGGGCCATCTGAACGCACACATGGCCCCTGTTACACTCCTGTGGGATTGAAATGCCTTGGAGAATGGAGTATGGTTTGGGCAGCAAAGGGGAGAGGAAGATTCACACAGAGATGGAATTCTCTGCTCCATGGGCTCTGCTTGGCTGGGGGCCACAGTAGCCCCTGTCCAGTGGTCAGCACTATAGAGCCCAAAACTTTCATTCCAATGAGAACAGGGGAGGATGCAAGGGAGTGTGATGTTCCTTCTTGGATTCCTCTGTCTACCTCCCTCATATATACGCCTCTTCCACGCAAAGGCATAAATAGAATCCAATCCACAGCCACTTTGTTTATACTTCCTGCCTGTAATAATTCTACTGCTTAATAAGACAAATACCATTCTATAACTTTTTCAAAGTAAAATAACTAGTCATATATTCCTGAAACTCGCCTATAAGCTGTAATGGCAAGTAATATCCTCCTTTCCCACTTTTTCAGTGACTTCTAGATCTAACTCTGCTAGTGTGGATGAAGAAGAATGAAAACCTTGGATGTTGGACTTTCAGTTTAGTGCCTTCTGTCAGTTCACAAAAATCTCTGAACAATTTTGATCATACTGTATCTTTTCTGACTGAAATGTCTTAAAAGACAGAAGAGATCAATATGAATTGAAGGGGTTTTCAATTCCAGAGTATATATGGGGGTCAAATGTACTCTGCAAATGGATAATCGCTCTCATTTATTGATAGCACTGACTTTATGCTGGGCATCCCTTCCTACCATGTACTTGTTATTGCCTTCATAGAACTTATCACTATTAGAAATTATCTCCCTTATATATTTGCTAACTAGTTTACTCTTTGCCCTCCCCAGCCCCACCCTCATCTCCTGTCTCCTAACTAGATATGTAAAGTCTGAAGCCCGAACTTTATCTGTTTTTTCCAATTCTATAAACCTAGTAGCAAAGACCAAGCCTTACATACAGTAGGATTTCAATAGATATATAGCATTTTAAAGAATTAGTTATATTATATATGTTGCTATACAACTTGCTTTGCCACATTAGTATGGTTAGAGATACTTTCATCTTAGTGCATTTTGATTTATTTCATGCTTTTTAATAAATGGGTAGTATTCCACAGGAAGGAATTTAGATTGTAATTGTTCCCTTTTTTACAATATGCCTTTATTTGTATAGGACAGATCCTTTGAAGTAGAAAACTGGGACACAGTGTATGTACTCATATTTCATATTTCAATACATTGCCAAATTGGCCTCTGAAAAGGCTATGCTAATTTACACCTCACTTCCACCAACAGTAAATGAGAGGACCCATTTCCCCACCCCTTTGCCAGAACTTCATATCATCAATATTTAATTTTTGCTAACCTGATGGGGGAAAATAGAATCTCTCACTGCAGTTTAATTTTTCATTTCCTTTATTACTACTGAGATTAAATTTATTTTCATATGTTAATTGGCCACTTGTATTTCTTCTTATGTTTTCTATTCATATCATTTGCTCATTTAAAAAATGGGGTTGTCTCTCTTGTTGATTTGTAAGGGTTCTCTCTATATAATGGATGCTCATCACTTGTCTGTTATATATACAGCTTATATCTCTTAATATATCATATGTTTTTTAATTTTGTTTATAATTTATTTTTCCATAAGTTAATATTTTTATAATCAAAGCTGTTCATCTTTTCCTGCATGTCTTTTGGGTTTATGTCTTGTCTATATTTTCTTTTAATACTTACACAGTTTTAAAATTTTCAGCTCTCTAATTCATCTGTAATTTACTTTTACATATGGTGTGATGTAAAGATCTAAATTTTTAGTTCAAAGGAGGGGCCAGTCGCCCCAACACCACTTATTGACTTTTTCCATTGATCTTAGTGCTCTTTCTAAGTTCCAGTATAAATGTGGGTCTATTTCTGGACAGACTATTCTACTTCATATTTATTTATTTGTTCATCTTTGTGCCAGTTCCATGATATTTTAATTATTATGGTTTTAGTATTTGGTAGGGAAAGTTCTCCTTCATTGTTCTTTTTCAAAATTTTTTTTTGTTTTTTTTTGTGTGTGTGTGTGAGGAAGATCAGCCCTGAGCTAACATCCATGCCAATCCTCCTCTTTTTTGCTGAGGAAGACCGGCCCTGAGATAACATCTATTGCCAATCTTTCTCCTTTTTCTCCCCAAAGCCCCAGTAGATAGTTGTATGTCATAGTTGCACATCCTTCTAGTTGCTGTATGTGGGACACTGTCCCAGCATGGCTGGAGAAGCGGTGCATCGGTGCGCACCCAGGATCCGAACCCAGGTCGCCAGTAGCGGAGCGCAAGCACTTAACTGCTAAGCCATGGGGCCAGCCCCTCAAAATTTTTTAAATCTACTACTAGTGAAACTATAAATTACTACCATCTGGGATTTGGACCTTTAATGAGGGATGAATCATTGATTACTTTTTCAGTATTGTCTGGGTTTAATGGTTTATTTGAAATTTTTGCTCTTCTTGAGTTAATTTTGATAATTCATTTGTCCAAGAAAGCCATTTACTAAACACATTTTTAATAGCATAAAGTCAAATATGGTTTTCTCTTATAATTGTTTCATATCCCTAATGTTGAGTACTTGTGACCCCTGATTTCTTTGTACACCACTGTTTCTTATGTTCCATATCTTCCTCTTTCTTGGATTCTGTTTTCATTTTGTTGGAGCATATTCTTGACTAATTATTTCAGAGGAGATCTGTGGAATGCAAAATTTCTTAGTCTTTATATGACTGAAAATACTTTTTCTTCTCTCTCTCTCTCTTTCTCTCTTTGTGCTCACACTTAAATTCTAGTTGGCTGGATATAGAAATCTACGTGCACACTAAGTTTCTCTCAGAACTTGGATGATATTGTTCCCTTATCTTCTACCTATATCCAGGGATGCTTTGTATGTAGCCCGTTTATGGCTGTCTGAAAACTTTTAAGGATGTTATCTTTAAACTTTTTAGCTATGAAATGGCTCCTAAATTTGTGAGAATATACAATGGACACTCAAATCTCTCTCTCTCATATACGTATATGTATGTTTTGCATATATTATATATATAATTTTTTCATGAACCATTTAAGAATAAGTTGCAGACATTGACACTTTACTCTAAGTACTTCACCATATATCTCCTAAAGAACAAGGATGTTTTCCTACATAACCTCAAAACAATTATCACACCAAGAAAAAATTAACTTTGATTAAATATAATTCTATGCAATTTGATACAATACTATAATTTAATAATATACTCTATATTAAATTTCTCCAGTTGTTCCAATAACGTCCCTTATAGCTTTTTCTAAATCAAAGGATCCAATTAAGGATGATGCGCTGTGTTACTTGTCATGTTTCCTTATTCTCCTTTAATGTAGAATAGCATCCTTGTCTTTTTTTGTCCTTCATGTCACTGATATTTTTGAATGAAGAGTCCAGGCCAGTTGTTTCATAGAAAGTCATTCAATTTGGATTTGTCTTCTTTCCACGTGGCTAGATTCAGAGTAAATATTGTTGGTTAGAATATTATAAAAGTGATACCGTGTCCTTCTAAGTGTATTGTGTCAGAAAGCACATGAGTCAGTTTGTCCCATTATTAATAACATTAGTTAAGTCTTATTGATTGCTCGGTTACGGTGGTTTTGGCCAGCTTTTACCAATGTAGATGCACCCTTTTCCCTTTGTAATTATTAAGTAATTTATGGAGTGATTCATTGAGATGTTATGGCTGTTCAATTTAAATATTTCTTTCTTTCTTTCTTTAGGTTTGAGAAATTTTTTCTGTTTTTCTTGATTATCTGCTTCTCTTTATTCTCTCTCTTCTTTCTATGAAATAGAAGAGAATTCCTATTTCATATTGGAGTCTGTGGATCTATCATCCGTGTTTCTTAACTTTCCCCCAGGCTGCATATTTTTGGGGCTGAATTCTGGAAGAATAACTTGACTTGATCTTGCAGTTCACTATTTTAGGCTCTCAGTATTTCCATTGTACTTGTTAAGAACTGTGAAGAATCTGAGTTTTGCCTCTACTTGTGAGTTAGTCTGCCACAGTTTCATGGATACTGGAAGAAAACACGAGACTACTGGGTCAGAGACAAAGACAGTGTATAACTCACAGAATATAGTAGCCAGAGTATCAGCATTTGTGTTGGTGTCTTGGGTTCTAATTCCCACAGGGAGACAGAAAAAGGGCCAGATCATACCTGTACACCCAGGGGGCTGTGTGACAAGAGAGGAACCCTGGGCTTAGGGGTCCTGAGTCTTTTATAAGCATGTCTGCCCTTTGCTCCAGAGGGAAACATTTTCATTATACCAAATAGTAAGCATCCCTTGCTCTAGAGGAAGACGCTGTCTCTATTTTACAAGGCATTTGCTAAATAAACATCCTGAAAAGATAGTGTAAAACAAAGGGAAGTCATGGCTTCATTTTGCAAGATGTGCAAGAAATGCAAGAGACCAATGGAGAATTGTCTCCCAACACAAAGTAACCCGTATATTGAGTTTTTGATTGACAACACTTTTATTTCCAACAAATCTGGTTGCTTCCTTTTTGTTGCAGACAATTATTGTCTTACGGGTATGACAGATTCATAAACCTCTCTGAGAATACTGATTACATCTATTTTAAATTCCTCATCTCTTTCCACTTTAAAATTTGTTCTTCAAATATGAGCCGTTTGTTTGCTGCATTTGGTATCTCCCTTTCAGGCTGTTGGTTTTTCTTAAAAATCTGTTCACTTCTGGATGTCTATTCAGATTTGTCTTTGAGAATCTGTTTGTCTGTCATTCTTATTACAGTGTCCTCCTTCTGGTGATTGTAGAGAAGGAACAAGATGTGTGGCTGGACAATGTGTGTCTAAAGCTTGACTTCTGGGTGCTTTCCATCTCCAGTGATGAGTTACCTGGGCACTCTCCCTGTTTTTTTGGGCCCCATGCCTGCTCTGGGTTTCTTTGTTTAGAATTCCTACTCCAATGAGATATACTGAGCAATTTAATCTGAGAAAAAACACTAGAGTCATGCTTGCTTTCTTTATCTTCTGTGGCTGTCCTTATGGAGGCTCAGAGTTATTATTTCACACTCTGCTCTGCTTTGCTGCCCTGACACTCACACCAGGCATCCTCCCGGGGCGAGCAATGGTGGTCTCTGTTGCTCAATGTGGGGGCAGCCCAGCTTCTCTGAGAGCAATTTCAACATTAATTTCCTTGACAACAGTTCCAGAAATTCTTCCCGTGATTTGTATTTGTTGACCTCAAGTTTGAAGCAGCTCTGAAATTGATTTCATTTTTGCAGCAATTTTCTCCTGCATGAATTTCTTTTGTTTCTTCTCGAGTTTCTTATCAGCTCGGTTTCCTCTGTTCATTTATATCCACCAATTCAATCCCAATTGCCTTCTAGCTTTGAGAAATTCCTCAAAATTTCTGGTTCGTTGAAGTCAGCTGTCCTTGGTTTTCAGGGGCATGGAAGACTGTTCTGTGTTTGCCAACCCCTATTTTCTTTTCCTTTTATAATTAGGAGGGGCCATGTGACAGAGTGATGACCAATGGATTCTGAGTAAGAGTGATGTATGCCTCTTCCAGATTGGCTCCTAAAAATCCTCCCACATGATCTGCATGCTTTCTTTTCTCCCCGGCCATTGGACAGGGTGTGGAGAATGGAAAGAGCAACACTGCCCACCTCGCCCCAGCTCTGGCAGTGGACTATGACTTGGGTGAATAATGAATTCCTATTGTTCTAATCCATTGAGATTTGGTGTTGTTTCATGCAGTCGTTACCCTACCCTGACAAATATAAGAACTAATATGGATTTACTGTTTTCATTATATCTTTTTCTGTTATTTCAATGGATTTTCAGTAGGAGGGAAAATATATACGTGAGTTCAGTTCAACATCTCTGGAGAAGCTTTTCATCCAATTACACTCCCTCTTTTTTGACAACAGATATAGAAGGAAAGCAACTCATTCACTTGTTCGATAATTATTAATTGAAACTTTACTGTGCTCCAGGCACTGTGCTAAATGCTGGGGACACAATGGTGAACACACTCAAGGTGATCAACTCTAGAGAGGACAACAGATAAGAAACTAGTATCTCTCAATGTAATATGTGCCATAATCAGTGCCATGGAAATGCTTGGGGGACACGTTGGTGGGCATTGGCCCAGGCTTAGAGGGCCAGGAAAAGCTTCCTGCAGGAAGTCCCATCTAAGCTATGAATCAAAGAAAGTGCAGGGATGGACCAGGTGAAAGGGATGGGTGTGGGGTGGGATAGAGCGAGTAATAAATTCCAGGCAGAGGAAGCAACTGGAAAGAACTTGCAAGTTCAGGTTCCTCAAAGTAGTTAAAGATGCCTTGAGTGCGGCAGGGCAGCATATGGGGGGCAGGTGAGGTGGGTGTTGCCAGTGAGAGGTGAGGCTGGAGAGGCCAGCAGGGTCAGTTCACAGATGTTTTTCTAAGCCACGTTAAGGAGTCAGCAGAGGAGCACCCCCGCAAACCTGGACAGTGGCCAATTTGAGTTCTTCATCCTCAGCCTCCCTCCTTTGACCAGTTGTCCTTAGAACGGAGCACCTGTTCTCTACCACCAGGTGGGCTCTCAGGAAAGGGATCAACCTGCTTCCAAACGGTAACTTCAAGTCAATGTTTTACTGCACCCAAGAGAGTGAATATGCATTTAAAATCATTTCTTATTATGAAATGAAAAACTCTGTCCCCTGAAAAATCAATTTCAGGCCTCAGTGAACAAATATTTGCTCAGGGAGAGAGTGGAGGTAGGGGAGAAGAAGAGCCTTTAGAGCTCCTTGAAATCACACTATGCTGGCTTTTTCACTGTGCAGAACTAGGACATCAAAAAGTTGGCCACTTTCCTTAGGGCCTTGCAAAGCTTTTTGCCTTCAGCTCCTTGGGGATTTCTATGTGTTTTTAGCCTGTTTCTGGATAACATAATAGGCATGTTTGAGGAAAAGTTAAGGGAAACCACCCATGAAGCACATACCAGATTGGAAGGCTGGTTATTCTTATATTCGTGAGAAATGGTCAGTCGTTTAGGAGGAACAAAAACATCTGATTCTAGGACAGCCTCAAGAGTCCCACAGAGCACCCCAGCCTCAGAAGTCCTAGACAGTGGCCCTGGAAGATTGGGCTGGGGTCATTTATTTAGGGAGGGGGTCTTTTATCACACTCCACTCTAGAGACCTTTCAGTCTCCTGATCTCTTATTTATCCCATTCTCTTTCCTCTCTATTTATATTTTCCCCTTCCAACCCTTCTTGCTTTCCTGCCTGTCTTCAGCCTACCAGAGACAATGGGAAGTGTTGTCATAGACAGTGTCTCTTTGGAAGCCCTGAGTTTGGCCTCTACTGTCCAGCAAAGTCAATTTTATCCATTTGTGTAAATTTCCCCAAGAATCAAAACAAAACAAATCACCCTTCTCTGAGCTAACAATATATCATTGCACTATCATTTCCTTGATGGCAGGGGCAAATTTCCCATGACCTTTGTGCTCCCGACACATTGTCTGCTATGATACTACGCACAGGGAAAGCTTTCTGGACAGTTTTCATATTAACTCTCAACAACAAGATGAACACGGCTTACATGAGATGCATGGGAACTTATCCAAAGAGTTGTTCTCACTCTCATGCATTTTCATACCTGGTAGGTGCTTTTTAACTCCATGCACTGTGAAAAGGACTGAGGAAACGTAGGCTGCTTATTAAGTAACCCACTTTGACTATCTTGCATTTCTAAAAAGTATATAATTTAAATACAAATAAGTTATATTAATTCAGTTGTTTACCTATATTAAAAAATAGTCTCAAATGCTTTTCTACACTGTGGTAAGAAGTTATCCGGAGTGCCATAAAACATAGTGGAAAATAAAAATTATACCATACACAGAGCTCCATTCTTGCCCATATCCTGGACAATAAACATTTTTCAGTTCAGAAGAGATGCGGAGTCATCCTCCTCCCCCACTGCCCTACGTTATTCTCTGTGCTTCTTATAGCACTGTAGTCGCATTGCTGCTCCCAGAGAGCAGCTGTCTTGGTGAGTCCATGTAGCTGTGTGAGAAAGCAGAAGCATGGGCACCCCCCCACCCCTTGCAGTGTCGGAGGAGACCAGACAATGGGATATGCGTTTGGAGGAGGTCCCTGTGAAGCTGCTCCATTTCCAACCTCTAAAGTAGAGCAGAACAATGTACAAGATGTATTTACTGTATAATTAATTAATTCCAACTTTCCCCAAATGGGTACTGTGGCTAAATCATGCTCCCTATGGATCACACAAATGCTGCATTTTATTTTATTTTATTGTATTTTACTAAATATAATCATTTCTTAGTCAGAATTAAACTTCTTTACCCAAAGTAAAATATTTTATAAATAATTAAATGATCTATGGAATTAACTTTCCCTCCCATCTTAAAAGTAACTCTCGGGGGTTGGGGGGCCGGCCCTGTGGCCAAGTTGTTCGAGTTCCGTGCGTCCCGCTTTGGTGGTGGCCCGGGTTTGGTCGTTGGGATCCTGGGTGTGAACCTACTCCATTCATCAGCCATGTTGTGGAAGCATCCCACATACAAAATAGAGGAAGGTTGGCATAGATGTGAGCTCAGGGCAAATCTTCCTCACCAAAAAAAAGAAAAAAAAAAAGTAACTCTCCAAACTTGAACCAAAATTATTTTGGTAAGAAATTAAATACACAATGGATTTTAGCCATTAAACATGGTATTTTGAAATATGCTCACTAATCATTAAATAAGCCAATTTCTGTGGATAAAATTCAGCCAATTGTGCTATTATTCTTCATTTCTCCATTTGATATGTTATCTTGCCCTTCTTCAATGAAGCTTAGTGGGAAATGGTCTGGTGTAGTGGAACAATTACAAACTTTGCAGTGGGAGCAATGTACTATGTGACCTTGAGCAAGTTACCTCTTTCAGCCTCAGGTTCTTCATCTGTAAAATGGGGGAAATAATACTGGAGGATAAAATGAGGTAACATGTATAAAGCACCTGGCAAGTGGAAAGTACACAACCAGTGGAGGCTATTATCATTACTATTATCTATTCCTCAGCTGACATCTACTTTGACAAAAGGTGATGAACATGGTGTCCTACCAACTGCTTGGTATCTGAAGACATGAAGATCGAGTAATAGATGGTTTTAAATTACCCTTAGATTCCAGAAGTTGGTTATGTTTATATTCTTCAAACAGTACAAGTTTGTTCTGGTCTTCGGTTCTTTGCATGAGATACCAATGTTTATGAGGTTGTTTCCTTCTTGTCATTCAAATCTCAGATTAAATGCTGTCTCCTCAGAGAGTTTTGACCATCCCTTCTAAAGTAGCCTCCCAGTCACTTTCTGTTACATCACCCATTCCATTTTAATTATTGACATTGCACTTAGCATTGGGGATTTTTAGAACATTTGATTTCTTAAAAATACTATTTCTCTGTACCAGACTATATACTCCACAAGAACAGGGATCTCTTCAGCCTTGACCACTGCATTCTCCCAGCACCTAATCCAGTGCCTTACATATGATAGGTGCTCAATAAATAGTTCTTAAAAGAATGAATGCATGATTCCAGTTGGAATTTGAATCATAGTCTATTTTAAGATTTATTCTGCTTCATTTCTTCTAACCTGCTTTTCTATTTTAGTATCAATTGCCTCATTACATTGGAAAATAAAGTCTTTACTTGTGGCTATATTCTATTTCTGTCTTTATGTTGCTTGTTTCTTTTATTGGTGTGGGTCATTTCCTTTACATTTCTTAACATGAGGCTGAATGCACTGGAGTCTTTATTGCTCATATTCTATTCGTTGTCTTGAGTTCATCCTGTATTTTGCTGGATGTTGGTTCATTAATTTCTCATTAGAGCATTTTGAGCTCACAGCTCCCACTAGATTTTGAATTAAGATCTTTCAACGAACATTTCTCTATTCTTTCCCTTTTGTGATTATATTTCCTCTGTATATTTTTATCTCTGTACATATCATGATGGCATATTTCAGAGGAAGAACCCATCTTATCTTAGGAGGAAGAAGGGAGGATGGCATACCCTCAAAATTGTCCCTGGGAACAGTTTTGCTGTAAGTTATGGCTAAGAGGTAGAGTAGAGCCAGAGAGGGCCAATGACAGAGCAAGACGAGACGAGAACAAAGACGGAAGGAGCAAGTTCACATGTGAAGGGGAGCTGCACTGCAGTGTCCTATCATCTCTGCCCCTTTCAGAATGCGAATGCTGCCCAAACTGATTGCATGGGGAGAGAATGTGAGAGAGAGGAAAGCCATGGTTGAAAGAGCAGGATTATCCAATTCTCTTCGAAACCTGGCTCCACTTCCTGCCAATTGAGTGGATGAAACTTGCGATCTCATTTCATCTGGTGGCAGGAAACAAGCATTAATGGTCAATGTGATACACCGACTCAATTATGGGAAAAGATTTTCCTACCTAACCATGAAGAAGTGAGAACAACTATTTTTCACTATAAACATAGAAATTAGACTTTGTCAAGTAATGGTCCAATCTACAACTTAAAGTGTTAGAATATGAAAATAAAAAATGACTAAAAGTATTCCCATCTGTCATCTTCTTAAAACAAACACAGTTTATCAGAACCACACTCTGCATGGTATAATCCAATAGCCTTTATTAAATGTGGATATTACCTCGTATTACCGTAATTTACTTTAATTTTGTTGGCCATAAAAAAAGAAAATCATTTTAGTACTGTTTTTTTTTTTTTGTCATTTCTGTGGCGATAGTATGGTCTGCTAAAGTATAAAAGATTCCCAAGTAGATTGTACCAATTAGACTTATGAGACAGCAAAAATTCAGAAGCTTGGTGCATGGAAAAAGCATGAAGATCCACTGAAGATATTGTTAAGGACTAGGATATTTATAATGTGCTTAATTGGGAGAAAAGGACAATCTTCATTATTAAATTCTAGCTCACTTCAGAAGCTTTAAAATGATTTGAAGCTTATTTTTCCCAGAGAGAAACCATACTCTTTGCTCCTGCAGTGACTGTGTGTGTCCTTTTTTTTCCAGACTAAACTCATGACTGCTAGATACAATAGTTAAACTAAATGTAATATGCAATACTTGTTGGACTTCTGGTGGCACCCAGGGAGGTTATTAGAAATAAGAATAAATTAAAAGTACAGATAACCGTGGAACAAATTAGCTTCAGTATCTAATCTCAATGAAAAATTGACCAGAGGCTCTCATACAAGCCAAACTTAATGACTCAATTACAAGTCCTTTCTTTTCCTTGATGGAAAGGAAATAGTAAAGAAGAAAGGGAATGGCCAACTTGTAACACAAGGAGGGAGAAGAAATACTTACAAGTTATCAAAATACCAATTTTTATCACAGGATTAAAAGAAACATACCAGAAAGAGATTCTAAGCAGAAAGAGATTTCGAGTGTTACAGACTAGAATGGGAGTCACTTTTCCCCTGAGACTCTGAGGACTATTTGATTTCTTGAAGGAAGGGACTTAGTGAGGTCATTAGACAGGCCCCTTTCCTAGCTCAAGGCCACACCAGAGATACCACTGTTTGGATAAAGAGTAGATCATCTGGCATCTTAAGTCTTGGTAGACAGACTTTTTCTAGTGGATAAATGCTCTTTTAGCTAAGACATGACTTTAATATATCTATATCTATATCTGTCTATCTATCTATCTATCATCTATCTATCTATCATGGGGAAAGGGGACTGATTTTTTGATCCATGCTTCTCCCTGCCGCTTTTTTTTTTTTTTTTTGTGAGGAAGATCAGCCCTGAGCTAACATCTGTGCTAATCCTCCTCTTTTTGCTGAGGAAGACTGGCTCTGAGCTAACATCTATTGCCACTCCTCCTCCTTTTTCCCCCCAAAGCCCCAGTAGATAATTGCATGTCATAGTTGCACATCCTTCTAGTTGCTGTATGTGGGACGCTGCCTCAGCATGGCCAGAGAAGCGGTGCGTCGGGTGTGTGCCCGGGATCCGAACCCAGGCCGCCAGTAGCGGAGCACGCGCCCTTAACTGCTAAGCCACGGGGCCGGCCCCTCCCTGCCACTTTTATCACCTTGCCTGAAATTTGGAATTACCTACACTTCAGTTTCCACTCCACTGCTCATTTAGTGTCTATACATGTTTTTCCTTAATCATACATCCTGACTCAATCCCTTCGTAAGTCACATTAGCAGAATCTTCCTCCCACCCCTTTCCCATTTCTCGTTCTCATAAAGATGAGACATTCATTTGCTGTCCACTCCAATACTGCAGTAAGGTTTCTCAGGCTTGCTGACTCCTCTTGGTCTACTTTTATGAGTAGGGATTCTGTGTTTCCAGGACAAGATACATGTTACATCTCTTAATTTGCCCAACTCTTCTCTTAAAGTTTAATACTCTTGTGCCATGGTCCATGGACATATTTCTTCCTTGATTCATTTCTGGCAGTCCACGGTCACTGGAGCCAAGTATTTCTATTCTTTTCAGCCAGGGCCTCCCAGATCGTCAGCAGCAGATTTTGCATACTTATCGTGTATTAGCTGGAGGCTTCTGGACACAGACAGGTAACTCTATAGTTTCTAATGATACCAAAGAAAGAAAGAACAGAAACTAGTGACATCAGCTGACATCGTCTATGCTATCCTGATGGTAGAAATACAAATTAGCAAATGGTACAAACAAACCAGGAGTCCAAAACAATAATTAAAGGTTAATCCTTTAGGTGTAATGAAGAAATTAATGGAGAGAATAGAGAAATAAAAAAGAAGTATAATACAAATATAGGACTAGGAAAATTAAAAATGATTTTTTAAATGAAACTATCCCTCTCCCAAGAGCTAGTATTTTATTTGGCATTCCAGAAATTTCCAGGAAATTTGTCAAGCATGTATTTTCATGCATGTTTTCTAGTGCTTTATTTTCTCTGGTTTAATGACATTTTCCTTCGTGCCTACTGCTAGTGGCTTATTTCCATCTTCAATGTAGTTTTTTAACCTTAAACATTACTATTTTCCGTATTCCTGGTTTGGGAATTTCTCACTAATAAGGAAGTCTCCTTCTCTTCATTTCCTTAACTCTACTGGTACCCAGACAAAGGTAACAATCCATAAGATGATTAGCTCTTAGACGTGCATTGTGGAAACACAAGAGGCTTGCCAGGAGTAGATGGTATGTACATATTTCCAAAAAAAGGAGACATATGTGGTTTGCTGATCAGAAATTTACAAATATATTCAGTTGAAGAAGTGTCCCAATAAATTGTTCTTTTAATTTTTTCCAGCAGTGAAAAAAAATTGAAGTTAAAGGAGTTTCTGACTCAGTAGGTCTGGGATAGGGTCCAAGAATTTGCATTTCTAACAAATGATGCTGATGCTGGTGTTGCTAGTTCAGACTACACTTTGAGAACCACAACCTTATTTCAATGGTCATATCAAAAGTTTGCAGAGAAAACATGCTATATGAGCCATCACACAGCTCATGCTCATCAGCGGTACCTACCAGTTTTGTATTTGCTTTTCATCAGCTTAGAGGATAAAGAAGAAAGCACACAACACAGTTGAAAGCATGTACTTAGATGAGTGGAGAATGGCAAGGTAAGGGCTTGGAAGTTTTAATTTTAATTCCTATGGTGGGGTGATTTGCTTTTGTTTCAAAATGTAGAGCAACAGTTCTCAATCTTCATTGTGTGTCAGAATCACCTGGAGCACCCCTAGAGATTCCGATGCAGTAGGTCCTGGACGGGATCAAGGAATCTGCCTATTTATCCAGCATCCGGGATAATTTTGAAGCTGATTTTCTAAGGATTACACTTTAAGTAATAATGATTTTAGAAAAATAAAATAGAAATCCAAGTGGAGACTTGAGAAATCAAAGATGCTATCAGGTATATTCTTTTTAGCATTGTACATAGGTTAAGCACTAGAGCAAGAAGCAGAAGTTCATCATTTTTTAAAGAAGAGGCAAGGAAGGAAGCAGATCAGAGAGTGACAATGAAGACAGGAGGCAGTGAAGACCAAATGAGCTGATCAGTTAAGAAGCAATGTGTGCTCAAGACCAAATACGATGAGGAAGGAATCTGGATGAGGGAATCCCTTCTACTTTTAAACAGAGAGCTAGCAGAGAGGAGTCTTCCTTGCAAAAGTCACTTGTGAAAAGACAAAAAGTAGGAATGGATGGCAGGAGACCAGGCAGCAAACCAAGGAATTATAGTGAGAGTGGGAGTGGAGGTCACGGGTGTTAAGGACATGTCATCAACAAGGGAGATGACGGTGGCAAATAGGCATGAAATACTGCAGGCGTAGCCAATGCAGACCTGGGGAAAAACTACCCATACCTAGTCTATTCAACCATGATTAAAAAGAATGAACATGCTACTCTGTATGTGTGCTTACGTGTGAATGCATGTATGTGAGTGTGTGTGTGTGTGTGCACGTGTGTGTGTGTGTGAGAGAGAGAGAGGACAAGTAAAGACACTGGGCCAACAACAACCTATTTGGATGTCATCAGCGTGTCTGAGTATTCAATCTTCTGATCAGGCATCAGGACTGTCAAGGAGCTAATCTTTCCAAACATGTTCACTTGTATTAATAACATAAGTAAAGATGGAAACTCTTGAAAAGTCAGCCTTTAGAAGGCAAAAGGAAAAATAAATAATATTCACATATCAAACATTCTCTCTTTGGAGCAGCATGGCATAATCTTGTTTTTAGTCCTGCTGTGTGTATAGATACATGTGTACATAAGATTTGATTTTTTACAAGTACTTTATCATATCATTTAGCTCCCCCTAAACTGCATTTTCATTTGATTGCAAATCTCTACTTTAACCATTTCTTCACTTGAAATGTCTTTTTTTCTTCCCTAGCTAAACCCTACCTTCACAACACAGCTCAAACTCTTACCCTTTCTATAAGATTTCTCTGAGTATTACAGAGTTGACTGATCTTTTCTATCATCTCCGAATTTAAATCATGGGCAAGTATTACCTTCTATGTACCCCCCTATTCTCCTGAGCTAAGCACAAAGCATTTGCATTTAGGAGGGTCCCGATAAATTATTGTTTGATGAATCAGTAAAAAAAATACAGGGTGAATCCTCCAGCAATGGAAACTTTTGGCTTCCTCCCTAGCATCCATTCCATTCCACCCTCTCTCATCATGTAACGGCCACTGGTTGGGTGGGGTTGACTCCTCTCCTAGCTCCAGGATGAGCCTTGATTGTCTAAAACAGTCAATATAACTCCACCCCTCTTGCTACAGCGATTGGTTCAAGTGTAGACCCATGATCTGACCTGGTCTAATCAAAATGAAGCTCAGGTCGTTTGCTAGTCTATAATGGGGAAAAGTTCTCTCTTTTCATGGATCCTGTGATGCACAGGTGTGATGTCTGGAACTGCTACAACCAGTTTGCTGCTAATGTGGGGGAAGGCAGCCCAAGAGTAAAGCCAACACCCAGGAGAAGGCAGAGCATCACTCAGAATGGGAGTCAGAAGTCTGATCAAACCATGCCGAAGTCACTGCCACTTCTGGAGCCTTCTGTCATTTGAGCTAATATATTCCATTTATAGCTTAAGGTAAGCAATGAGATTTTCTATTACTAATATGCCTCCCTATTGTTTGTTGAGTTTCCCCTATTTTCAAATCTTTGAGAAACAATATGGAATTTATCTTCTTAGAACCTAATTCATTTATGGAAATAGCAGCAACCTTGGATAGCATTTACTACCCTCATGAGATCATTATATAGTTTTCCTGCCTATGCTGATTCTAACCAAAGTCATGTTCATAAGTGGTAAAATAAGAAATTTGAGAAATGTTTCTACCACAACTTCTGTTCAAGGTGATCAGTGTTCTTATACACTTAGATAGTATTGATAGTGACTTATTAATTTATATCACACATTTCCTGAACATTGACATCCATTCTAATTGTGTGTAGATAGACATATAGTGCATATAGGACTTTGCAAAAGATGAGCTTTTGTTTAACATTCCTCAGTGTTTATGGCAACATATTAAATGTAGGTACCTTTTCGATGAAACTGAAGAGATCCCAGCAGACATATGGATTTTAGCATCTCTGTTGTGTACATTTCTAAGCAACACTGCAGCTGGATGTAAAGCCGACAGATTTCTGGATGGATCTCACCATCTTCTGGGCTGCGACAGAATGAAAGAGAAAAGCTGTGAACATTCTCAAGATTTCACTCATCAGCCATTTGTCTCAGCTCAGAGACAGGAAAATGCTCCATAAAGATTCCTTAAAGCCTGGAGTGTAAAATGTAGGCCTTTCTCCTTTCAGACCAATGACCAATGTCACTGTTCTTACATAAGTGTCTTTCTGACTAACAGCTCTTAATTTTTTTCCCCTTCAGCAGCAGATTTCTGCTCAGAGCTTAAAATCATAAATGTTTTAAGTAATTGAAAACATCAGACATTTTCAATTTAAGTGTTTCAATTTATTTCCAAAATGTATTTAAACCATAAAAATATCCTAGCCTGCAAGAAGAGATTAAAAACTCTTATTTTCAGAGAAACTAATGAAGAGCTCTTCAATTACCAGTTATAAGATAGCTCTTTAATATTAAGGCCCTAGCATAATATGATTAGTGAGCCATTTGATACAAATGGCTGGATACAAATCATTTTTATTAAGGTCTTTTTGTCTCAGTCGAAAAGATATTCCTTTATTGTTTGTTTAGGTTAATTTATGAAAGGCCAAATGTTTTTAATGAAAGAATAAAAATTTTGTGAAGAGAAAAGTAGTAAAATTCTAATAATTATGCTTAACAATCTAAAGCTAAATAAACATCGAACTTATGTTCTATAATTTATACTAAAATCCTTGAGCCTTTATCTATTAACTATGATAAAATGTATAAATGTGAATATGACGAAATATGGAGTGATCACTTTTATTTTTTGATTAAGAAGAGAGGAGTTAGTTGTGACAAAACTCTTTCTTTTATATGCAACTAAAATAGGATGTGTTGAATAAAGCAAACTAAATAAAAGGGATAAAGTTTAGAGATAGAAATGGAAGAAGCGTAAACGTGAACTCTGTCCATTGTCCTAATGTGTTATCTTTACTTCTATCGCCATGCATTTAAAATGCAATGAAATCTGATTAGATAATGCAGCCTTTGGATTTGATTCCTTTGTAAGTGGGTCACTGGCAAAATGTCAGGAGAAATTATCAGAAAGAAAAACAGTGGCTTCATTTTTATTTAAGTTCTGAAATCACAGTAAAAAGAATTTGTATTTACACAGCACTTTACAATGGTAGTTCTCATTTTCAATACTTAATTAGTAGATGAGCCAGAGTTGGTCTAACTGTGTGGCTTATATAACACAGGAAAATGCAAGATTCTTTGCCTCAGTACCAGTGCTGCCTGCACAGTCATCCTGTCTTTCCTGTGTCAGATAGAACAAAGTGCCTCAAAAGAGCTTACATGCAAAATGTGGCTTTATCTGAAAAATAAAAGTCTACGTCACCTTCTCACTGTGTCTCATGGCTCCAGCCCTGGGCCAACATTGGAAGCAAGTATATCTTTGGCAAAAGTCCCAGATTTTCTTTCAGAGCTTCCTCCCACAGGTGCCTTCCACCTTCGAGCTGTCCTCCTGCTACCTGGAGTTCCTCCACACCCCCTCCACCACACACACACAATGTCTCATTATGTCATATCATCTTCAGCCTTTCAAAATGTCTCTGACTGTGTCCCACCCCTCATGGCCCTGCTGGAGTCTGAAGGGATAATGGACATTAATGGTTTGTGTAATAAAAAGCGATCCTGGTGTATTACCTGCTGGTACATTGATTTGGATAGAAAAATTTGAAGATAGTGTCTTATCCCAAAGGCAGGCTAGAGGGAAAATATTTTAAGGCAGGCAGGTCCTTTCTGTGCTGCTCCATCAATCCAATCATAGGTGTCTATTTTCACCTACGCATAACATTGGCCCTGGTGGCTCATATGCAGATTAAAAAAACCCCTATCATAAATCTGTTGTGGAATCGTACATTTGATGAGTGGGACAATTAGCCAGTACAGTATCATTCCAAGCCATGGTGTATTCTTATTTTCAGAAGTACAAAATATGTGCCTAACGGCTTAGTTCCAAAAATATGCAAATTTCATATACAGATGACGTTTTATGTAATTTAAAGAAATGACTACCATATTAACATAGCTTAAGAGCCAGTATATTTTGTTTATTATTTTATAGCTAGACAGAAAGAGATAAAGCAATGTATTAAGTGCTTCTGTAAAAAGGCAAGTCAGAACAGAAATTAAAATGCCTAATTCATAACATTTCCTTGGATGTCATCTCCTTAATGTCTCTGTAACCAACGGAGAGTCAAGAAACTGTGGAACAATTTCGCCCTTCCTAAATGGGAAGGAACCAAACAGGTGCCACAAGAAAGGCAATCTACCAAAAAAAATTAATTGATGCTCAAGTTGCATTATAAATTTTCTGGTTGAAAAATTCAATACTAGTTGATTACCCTTTAATATCTTGGAAAACTGAAGTATAGAGAAATAAAGGAACTAGTTAAAGAGCAGTCAAAAAGTTAAGCTATCTTTGATGTGAGTGTTTCCCAATGCCTTGACCCGGTTACACTGGCCTTAGGACTTGTACAAGTTATTTCTCCCACTTTAGAGCTCTACGCTATATTTCTACTACTGATTATTAAAAGTTCATTAAAAGACAAAATGTCAAACAAGTTATAATAACGTCTAATATTATAAGCAGTGGACTGAAATACATTTTTGAGAAGCATTAAGAGCATTTAGGTTATTTTCATAACAAATGAGCAAGAGTCAGAGCATGCAGAATGAAGGAAAAGCCAAGAAAATAGCAATTTAAAAGCTTGAAACTTCCTAGGGATAAATTACAAAGCCTAAGGAAATATTTACATTAAAATAAAACTAGGCCTGTGGACTTCCTTCAGGAACCGGAAGCAACTTAACTTGGTGGTAACTTTACCACATATTACTTGTGCTTAGTCTAAAATGATTCACTCTTTGTAATCGAAGTTTAAGTCTAGGAAAGTCACCCCTGAGGTGATGCTCATTCAATTCAGTCAAACAAATTTTATGAGTTAGTGACTAGGTTGTGATTATTTTTCTATTGAGCTTAAGTCAATTGCTAACCTGATTTTGATTAATTTGAAACATTAGTATTAATAGATAAACACCCTAAAAATTAACTTCAACAATAATTCAGTGATTTAGAGCTCAAGTTGAATCCAAAAACATTTAAAATAACCACCAAATTATGAGTCTTTAAATCAACTCCTTAAGGATGAGAATTAGGATTTAATGTCTTAATCATATGACTTAAGAAATTTGAACTGGTTAGTAATAGAGGTTCATGAATACAGATATTGCCTAAGTTGTCCCTTGATAATGGAAATGCTCTTATGATGAACACTCATCAAGATGGCTAAAATTAAAAAGACTGACAACGCCAAATGTTGATGACGATGTGGAGCAACAGAAATTCTCATACATTGCTGGGAGGATTAAAATGGTACAATTCTTTTGAAAACAGTTCTAGAAGTTTCTTATAAAACTAAACATGTACCTACCCTATGACCCGGCAATTCCATTTCTGGGTATTTACCATGAGAAATGAAAACATATTCACAAAAAGATCTCTATAAGAGTGCTCATAGCAGTTTTTTTTTAGAATAACCCAAAACTGGAAACAGTCCAGGAGTCTGTCAAGAGGAAAGTAGATAAAGAAACTAGTACATTCCTACAACAGAATTATACTCAACAATTAAGAGGAGTAAACTCCTAATACACAAAACAACATGGATGAATCTCAAAAACCTGATCCTGAGCAAGAATATCCTTACAGAGAAGAGTATCTGTTTAGAAAAGATAAAACTAATCGATAATGACAAATTATTAGAACAGTGGTAGGGAGGGAATTGACTGGGAGGCGGCATGAGGGGAGACAACTTTCTGGGGTGAGGGTAATACTCTATATCTAGAGGTTTGAGTTACATGGGTATATACATTTGGTAAAACTTATTAAATGGTACACTTAAGATTTGTGCATTTAATTATAGGCAAATTTTACTTTTAAAAAAGAGCTATAAGCAAATATTGAACCCTAGTTAATGATATGCATGCTGAACTGTTTAGGGGTAAAGTTTACTAATGTCTGCAACTTCAGAAAAATAAGATGCGTTGCAGGTTGGAGAGAGGGATGGACAGATAGGTAGATATGTGGCAAAGCAAGTGCAATAAAATGATAATTGTAGAATTTAGGTGATGGGTATTTCCTTATTGTCCGAACATTTACATTTCCCCAAACAATTACATGGCATAAATTGAACAAAACAACTGAGAAAATTTATGACTAGTAAGGTCAAGTTCACGAGTTAACATACTTGGGGATTTTAGTTACAAAATGCCTTGGCCCCGCATCTGTCTGCTCTTTTGCCCTGTTTCGCCGAGTTTGGTGTTCTGTGCAGTTGCTAATAGCTTTTTAAAAACCCTCGAAATGTTTGTTGTTTTGAAAGTCTGTCCCTAATGTAATGGTTTGAATATTTAGTTGAAGGCAGCAAGACATAATAAAAAAAATGGGTTCTGGAGTCAGAAAGCTTAGCTCTAAGTATAGACTTTGCTGAGAATTGTGATCTTAGTAAAACCACTTTAACTTCTCTGGGACTCAGTTTCCTTAGCTGCGAAACAGGGATAACAACTATTCGTGACTGAAGTATCTCAAGGTTGTTGTAAGGATCAAATGAGATCATGTGGGGAAAACAAGTAAAAACCATGAAGGATTTCAAAGTTGGCTGCAACCCATCTTAAGACATCGAAGTTGTGTTTAATTAGCCTTAGGCTTGCATATAGTCTTTAGTTTTAAAAATCATCTGCTATTCTATAACATTCTTTATTTGCTTACAGCTCCCAAATATGAACTCTGGTTAAATAAACATGCCATTAGGCTGAGAAAAAAAGGTGTGACCCCATTGACAACCACTCAGCATTTCACAGACTTTAGTGATGACAGATAAACACTTGGGGTTTGTCAGCTAGCAGAGATGGAAACCAGAACTCCTGTTGCAGCAAATATATCCCAGTTTCTCTTTTCAGAATCAATTCTGTTGTTGGCTATTAAGCCAAATGGCAAGGAAAGATTCAGGAAGCCAAACAAGATGAGGGAAGGGGATGATATCCTCTGCTTTATTTTTCAGAGCAAATAGCTAGGGAGGAAAGGAATTAAATAACTCACCCAAGGATCATGATCTCCAGGACATCTCTTCAAATACCCTCAGTGGTTTCCTTTCAGATGGATCCCATTTACAAGGATATACCCTAATTCTGTGTCAAAAATCAGTGACAGCTTCAGAGTCCAGCCTTCATATGGTGTCCATTAAGGAGACTTCTTATGGTGGCCCCATGAGTTTATGTAATCAATGGATAGTCAGAGGTCAAGGAAGGCACAAATGCATGTGCGTGTGTGTGTGTGCACGTGTGTGAGCCAGTTATTATTTTAGGATTCAAATTCTTAAAGGTAATTACACGGTCTATCCAATTCAAAAATACAGAACAGATGCCAGGTACCTACTAAATGACTACACTATTTTATACCAAAATCAGCACTGCAATAAAAAGAGAAGCCCAGGTAATCAGAAGAAACAGAAACAAGACATTTTTCAAGGTACCTATAGATAGAATAGTTGAGTTTCCCTATTGTCTCCATTTTTCTCATTATCTTCCTCTAGTGAGTTTTTATGAAACTTGTGTTTTAGGTGGAAACCTCCTGTATTTTCTTCACAGGGAGTCATAGCAAGTTTGGTTCTCCCAGGAGCCTTTGAAGAAGTAATTGCAGTAATTCCCCTCACTTCACAGCATGTTGTTTCGTGGGAACATATGGCTCAGTGACTTCCTCGCCACTGAACACGAATAGGAATCAAACTCTACCCTGGAGCTGTTCCGGTTCAGTCAGAAATGAAACTTGACTTTTAACAGCACTTGAAGCCTGAAGTGCAACTGAATTATCTTTGGTGGCGACTTTGGGTACCTTTACGCAAAGCCACCGGGCTCAGGGGGGAGCACCTTTTATGATTTAGAGCCATATTCTGGTCTTCATCTCCCTGTTATTTTCTGTTTGCCCTCTGGTAGGACCTTCAACATTTCCCCATGACCCAGTTGGAAGAGTTGATAAAGAATGGGTAGCGCTACCAAGCATCTTATTCATTTTTTTTCCATTTAAAGAGTAAAAATTATATTTAAACAGATTTAAACACTTAAAAAATCAATAGCCATCAGTTTCTTGACATTATGATACTTACAACGAAATAAAACTAAAAATACTACTATTGAATTGTAAATCATCTTTTATTTATCTTAAAATTTACTGTTTAAGGCATTACTGGGGAGAGCTGGGAATAGGTGGTGACTTTTGTGGCGATTCTGAAGGGGTTTTCTGGGCGTTTCTCAGGGCATTAGAGGTTGAAGTTGCTAATGGGCTGCACATCATGACTTCCTTTTCTTGGTACTAGAAACTCATGCTTATCGACCAGGAGAAAACTAATATTTACAAGGCAATATTTCTTCAATCTCTAAAATAAAATATCTGTCTTATTCTGTCTTGGCCTCTTCCTCCTCTCTTCTATCTTTTTTGGGTTGAGAATCTCTTGGCCTATCCATTTTTCCTTGTGATTTCCTCAATGTTTTTCTCTTTGTGGTCTTTTGTCAGGAGTCATATGGGGTCTGCAAACAGCTCTTTAGGTCCTGGTCCACCAGTTGTTGTGATTCTTACAGCTAGCAGAGAGAGGCCTGTGGCTGATGGACTCTGAGTCTTGGATTCTTGAATCTCTGCTGGGATGACAATCAGCACCACGGCTAGAATGTAGCTCTTTCCCACTGATTATAGCTAGGATGAGTTTATTTTTTTAAAAATATGTCTGTGTATATATTTATTTTTAAATTAAAGAAGCATATATCTGTTTCCACATTTTAATCTGGAAAATATTTTTTGCATCTAAAATCAAGATTTTCAACCTCTGATGCTTACTATTTGTACCTGATACCAAGGATCTTCAAAGGTCAATTATCACTCAATTTTCATGTGTTACAAGGGAAAGAACTCAACTCATTAATTTTCATTATATTCAAAGTCTGGGTCATTAATTGCAGTGTGCAGTCAATTCTTGTTTTTATCACTGGGATTTTAGGGTTCAATATATTAAACTGTTGGTTTATCTAAATGGTATTTAGCCCTTCATTCTTAATTATATCATTAAGTTAGGTGATGCTGTATTTCTCTTTAGCTAAAGCTATAGGCTTCACCATTATTGCCAAAACAGTGACACGGCTTTCAAACAACCTGAGATAACTGGGCTGACCAAACTTAACTCATTCAATTAACCCAAAAGAGAGTTTTTGATAAAAAAAGAAATTTCTTCATCTCATTTAACTATAACAGTACAAAATGTTGATCAACACTTTAATAATTAATTATGACATATCAATTGTATAGTTATAGAATAACAAGTTGTCAAATCCATTGTGGTTGCCAAGGCCAATGGCTTCCTCTTACATGTGAGAGACTATTTTTCTAGAGTGATGGTCCAAGGGATGACAAAGGACCATGAAAGTCCAAAATACAGCCCACACAGGTCTGAAATTCTATTTTTTAGACTTACAAAAGTATCAAACCAGAAAGGCTCTTTGGGGAGGAATTAGGAATAGGGTAGAAAGATGGCATCTGTTTATAGCATTAATAACAACAGCAAATACATGTAGCTTCTACTCTGTGCCAGAGCTTCAGTGCTGCTGGTTTGGCTCTTTGGTTCATTCTTTAGTTTTATGAAGGATTTAGAAAAGAGTTAGAACTTTGTAAGCATTTTGCAGTCTACTTTTTCAACTTTAGACTCCTACCCAACACTAGAGGTTCTCTAAATATTTTATCTAATAGAATTCCGTGGTGTTAGAAATTCTTTCTTTCTACTGGCTCACAATGATAATTTGTATTTTTTGCATAACTCTCAAAAGATGACACTTCATGCCAATATGGGAATGTGCATTTCTAGACAGATGTAAGAACTATTTTCTACAAAAAGGCAAAAAGCTTTATGTAAACAGAAGAGACCAGTATCTATATATAGAAAATATCTCATATTCTACCATGAGTTTTTCACTGGATTATGAATTCCTTGAGGCCAGAAAGTTTATCTTATTTATCTTTATAACCTCCAAGATTTAACAGATTGTCTGGTACTTGGCAGGTTCTAAACAGTTACCCAAGCTGGCTTAAAAAGGCAGTGCCTGTATGACGTGAGGAGTTGGAGGGCTGGGGTTACAGCGCTGGTTCTGCCATCATCACTCCATTTCACCACTAGAGATCAGTTTCTTAAGAGTTTCTTTTCTTGCAGCCCTCTTTTTTCTTTAAACTATTGTATAAAAGTAATACATATTAACAGACATTTCATGCAGGTAAGTAAAAAGAGGAAAAGGTGACTTACACTAATACCAGAGGTATCTATTGTTAACATTTTGGTATATTTTCTTCCAGATTAATATCCTCAAGAGCAGGAAGTTTTATCCATTGTTTCTGTTTCCCAAGCCCCTAGCATAGTGCCTGGCCCATTGAAGGCTTTCAATCCACGTTTCTTGAAATAAATCAAACTGAACATTCAAGGCTGACCGTGTATATGTGTCCATGTGATACAGGCAGAATTCTCAAAGGGGCAAGACTAGTAATTTCAGAGTCAAGTGAAGGAAAGCAACAGTATCTGACTGCAGGAGGAAGAAAGTCCACTTTACTGCAGTAGTTCATGTTTTTTCAAGGAAGGAAAAAATATAGGCCACCTTCCAGCCTCCACATGAAGCGTACGTGGTCTAGAGTCAAACAGTTGTGGATTTATATCTTGATTTCATTACTTATAACTGTGTGATCTTGGGCAAATTTCTTAACTTCTCAGTGCCTCAAATACTGAATTAAGATAGTACGACCTACTTCATAGCATTATTGAAAAGATTTCAGTGAAATAATATATGGGAACTATCTGGTCATAACAAGCACTAATGACGGAGAAGTGTTCCAGGGAGGGAACTCTGCACATGATGTCAGACCTCCTTACACCTTTATTATAGGCTTTCTTACAACTTAATTATTAATTCAAATAATATTTATTGATTTCCTACTATTCACAAAGAGTGAATGTGGGAAAAAAAAGGAAAGTGCTACTTTTTCTGGAGTCTTTTTTTGAGAGTTCCTGGAAACTCCCATTATTATCCCATGGTGCTTTTATTTGATGATAACATATTGTAAAGTTTCCACTAAGAAAAACTAATTTTTCTGAACAGTGATAGCAAACTTGCAGACTTTTATTCCTTCTTTGATGTGGTATCATTTTACTGTCCTCAAGTTTTCAACTCAATGGCTCCACCGTGGAGATCTACATACAATTTTTCCTTTCTTTCTTGATAATGAAGTATAATGTACCATTAGGTGAAAAAGAATGAAAGGACTCCGCCCCTCTGCCAATAGTTAGCTCAAGAACAGAAATAGCTCTTCAGGCACACAGACATATGGGGAGGAGGAGACAGTGATTAACAAATATTTAAGTCAGTCTCTCCAATAGAGGCATTACTTTTGATTTTCAAAATAGCATAAATTATGTAAGATCATTAGCCCTTAGCTAGGAAAAAAAAGGTTCATGAACTTCCCTGACAAAGGACTTGAGGGTAGGAACATGCTTTATTATTTCTTGGCATTCGATTCAGCATTAACGAAATATAACGTAACTAACGTTTACTGGCGGTTTACTACACGCCAGAGATCACACTAAGAACTTATATCTCATTTAATTCTGAGTCTATGAAGTAGTGACTATCCTTATCCTCAATTTACAGATGGAAGGAAATGAGGCTTAAGAGAGGTTATGGAACTTGCCCAAGGTCACACAAATAGTAAACGGAGTGATAAGACTGAAACCTATATTTATACTTTTAACTGTTATGTAATATTACCGGAACTGAGTGCTCAGGAACTGAACTATATTGATTCTTGTATATTGATGCTTGTTCATTCATCCCATGCACAGTTATTGAGAGCATATTTTCTGCAAAATATTGTGGTAGGAGTGAAATAATCATGTTTTTTCTTTGTTGAGCCCCTAAATGATTGTGGTTTAAGCCAGCCATACTCCCAGTTCCTCCATTTTTCCATTTATAATAAGTGCACCATACTTTTTGCCTAGCTCAGAGAAATGCACAGCACAAAGGCATCATAAGTGTGTAATACAGGAGGCACGCCAGCTAGTGCAAGCTGGTATATGTGGGGGAGTGGGGAAAATTGCCAATGAGAACAGAGTCCCCCCCCAGCCCCCTAGCCTCCCAGGGATCACACCATTTAAGCAGAGCAATGAGAATGGGAAAAGGGTGTGGTAAGCATTGAGTATAAAATCCTCTTTCGAGCTCTTTGTGCCCTTGTCTGCATGCACAAAAATGAATGCACTGCGGGGGAAGTGGGAGGGTGCCATTGATGCCGTTCATGGGTCAACATTATTCTCTCTTGGCCGAAGGGTCCATGATGCAATGCAGAGGCCTCTTTTTACCACTTTACTGGAGATGTGAGAGTTCTCTGCACAAGGGGAGAAATAAACACTATAAATTATTTGCAAAGCATTTTAGAAGTGAGCAGTGAGATAAATATATTATGTAAATATAAGACATTGTTGGTGGCTAATGGCTCAGTTGGATTTAGAGCATAAGAGTTTTTAAACGTTATTCTTAGACAAGCAGTCTTCAAACTTCGTATGTCATACATCCCTATCCATAAAAAAATCAAACATGCGCTCCTAATACACATGTGTTTGTTGATAAATTATACATATACAGTGATATTAACATATTGAGTATATTAAAAATGTACAAAAATAGAAATTAGAAAAGTAGACTATAAAATATAAAGTTATAATATTTTTTTTCAAATCATCTTGCATGCATCACTTTGAAGCCCATGGGCTTATTGGAAGTTCTCAAACTTTAATGTACATTAGAAAAACTTGGAAGGCTTGGTAAACCACAGAATGCTGGGCTCCATCCCTAGAGTTTCCAATTCAGTGGGTCTGGGCTGGGGCCTGATAAGTTCCCAGCTGGTCCAGGAGCTACAATTTGAGAAGCAATGGGTTAGCCTATTACAGACATACCCCTTAGGGAAGGCATCCAGCATCCAAAAGAAAGAAGCAATAATGTTGGCATGCCAGTGGTAAGACTGATATTTAAAGCAGACGACTCTATGGAGTGCCCCCAAATCATAATGCACTGCCACAGAGCCAATTCCATTAAGCAAAAGAGTAGCTTCAGTAAACATTCAAGTACTTTCCAGGTACTAGAGAGAAAAATGTTTTCAGAAGACATTCAGCATACACATTAGGGAAATCTTAATAAGTAGATCCAAACCTGCACCTTAGCTCAAAGTTAAGCAGATGGAAGACCCTGGGAGGCTTCGGGACCACAGTGATACGGCATCCCGCATGACAGGCACCTTCGAAAAGCCAAGTGTTGCTTGGCAGATTCTTCTGAGAGGTCTCCTGGAGGGTGTGCAATCAAGTTGCAAATCCTATTTGGTTTGCACTCCAGGTTTTACTGGGCATGGTTTTATCCTAATTTTAAAAACGTCTTGTTTTAAAAGTTTTGCTTCATTTTGGCCTTCTTTATTTCCTGTTCTTGAACTCGAGTTGCAACACTCTTACTATGAACTGACATCTTGTTGCAAATCAAAGGAAATACAGTAACACCCACTTTACAAATTAGTATGTGAGTTAACAAACAGCCCCAAATGGTGAGACAACAGGAAAGTGATACTGTTCCAGGCAAGAGCCAGGGCAAGAACGATAAACTCAGAGGCGCTCTGCCTCCCGCTCTGAACAAATCACTCACTGGACGCTAGTTTGGAAGCACGTGAGAAGGGTAGAGAATGCACAAAGGCACATTCCAGCTCACATTACTGAAATTCCAGAGATCCATAACAGAAACTAATATACCTACAGCTGACAAAAATCGCTTGAAGGATGCGAGGCTGCAGCATTGACTGGGGCCTGTAGTCTCAGCGAAAATGTATAAAGACAGCTCCTGTCTGCTTTTATTAAAGGTAAAAGTCCTGACTGCGCTCTCTGGACCTCCTGCAAAGAGCGCCTGTACCAGGTGTGGGAAACATTGTTCAGCAGAGTGTAACAGGGAAATTGGAAAAGTTGATCTAGGCAGGAAATGACAAATTAATAGAGAGAAGCCTGGCTGACAATAAGACAAAGGGAAAGGACCAATGGGGGACAAATGTGTGTGGGAACTTAACTATATTTCATGAGTGGAAGGTTACACGTGCTGGCTGCTAACGCTGCAGTGAAACATAGAATACAGCCCATTCTTTCCCAAGGATTGGGGGGGGATGTGGAATTAATTTATATTTAACTTTTAAACTACCATTTCTCTCTGTCTTGTCTTTGCTTTCGTTTTTTTCTAAACAGTGGAGTTCCACTTTTTAAAGAATGTGATTTCTGTTGCAAGTTGACTACGTAGACTAGTGTGTGCTTAAGTGACATTTCCAAACGTGAACATGTGAAGTCTCCAAGTGATATACACAAATTCATTTCCCTCTACCATGAATTATGAAGGGCAGTTTCCCTTGCAATTTAAGCATGTTGTCTAATTAAATATACAAATCTTGAAATGTTTTTCTTCTCTCACCACTCTATCCCAGCTTTTACATACACACACACACACACACGCACACATTTTTTTAGGTCAAGCACACAGTGTTCTACCAGAAAGGAATAATGTCAAGTAAAAATAATAGCAAGGATAAAGAAAAATAATCAGTCTACATGGAGTCTACATGGAGCAGTCTACATGGAGCCAAGAGGAAGACTTAGAAAACAGAGTAAGAAATTGTAAGGCAATTTTCCCAAACATCAAGCAATATGATATTTGTTTGCTCTTTGAGAATAAGATAATAGTATTATGACAACATTAAATCATTTTTAGATGAAAAGTAAATTACCCCCAAATCCCACATCTTAATGTATCTAACTCAACTTTTGTGACAGATTTTCCAAATTTTGACCATCTGGGTGTTTACTTTTACTCAGTTAAAATTATTGTAGGCCTATTTTGTGTTCTTTTTTTTTAACGTCACTCTATCATAAACATTTTCCCATTTTAAATAATTTCAACATGGTAATGGGGGGAAAAAAAACAAACAAGAAACTTGCTGAAGAGGAAATATGAAAGGATAATAAATGCATGAAAAAATACTCAACCTCATTAGTAATCAAGGAAATGCAAATTTAAATCAGTGAGATACATCATTTCATACCCATTAGATCAGAAAGATAAAACTCTAAAAATACCAAATGCTTAAGAGGAGCTAGAGCAAGGTACCAATGGGAAGATCGATTGATACTATCATTGGAGAACAATTTGAAGCATCAAGTACAATGGAAATTGTCCGTATGCAACCACCCATCAATTCTACTCCTATGTCTGTCATTTAGAGCAGCCCTGTTCTATAGAACTTTCTGTGATGAGAGAAATAGTCCTCCGTGCTCAGCATGTGGAAGCCATAAGCTTCATGTGGCTATTGAGCACTTGAAATAGTCTAATGTGCCTGAATAATTGAATTTTTTATTTTAGTTATGTAAATTTAAATTTCTATGCCTCTAGCAATATATAAGTATACCAATTTTACCACAGAATTACCAGAACTGGATGTAATCATTCTTTGATATTTTGCTAATTTACAGTGTGTAAAATTCTATATATTGTTTACCATGTGGGTTTTCAACTATTAACAGAGTTGAATATTTTCCCTCATGTTCCCTTATTCCAATTGTGGTTCCATACGCTTTGTCCATTTTCAGCTGAGGTCTTTGCTATAAATCCCAGGCACTATTTTTCCTTTTTTCCATCAATAGTTCCTACCAATTATATATGCTCCTTAGTTTCTTTCTAATTTGTATCCCCTAGAACTTCAGTACAATTTTTCCCCATTGTATTTTTCAATAAGCAATAAAATATTTCTGCATTTTTACTTAGAATTTCTTGTTTGAAGGTTAAAACAACTTTAGTTAAGATTAACAGTTTCAACTATATAAAAACTAAACTACTATTAAAACAAAAGAAATATACAAACACTGGATTGCATTGAGTAAAACAGACAAATATGTTTGCTTGAAATATGAAGAGCTCATTCAGTTCATAAGGAAACAATCAGCTGAGAGGTGTAGCAAGGTTTCTTGCTAATTTACTGAGTACCTGTGATCTGCTGCACCGATCCATTGTCCATTATTCCATTGTCATCCGGCCTCGATTTTTGTTGTGGAGAAACCTGCTTTCAGTTTACCTGTAGTTCCTCTGTAGGTAACGTCTTTTCTCTCTAGTTACTTTTAAGATCTTCATTTTTCCTCAGTGCTCTGTGGTATCAATCCATCCTCTCGGGGCCGCCCCGTGGCTTAGCGGTTAGGTGCGTGCGCTCCGCTGCCGGCGGCCCGGGTTCGGATCCCGGGTGCGCACCGAGGCACCACTCCTCCAGCCATGCTGAGGCCGCATCCCACATACAGCAACTAGAAGGATGTGCAGCTATGACAGACAACTACGTACTGGGGCTTTGGGGGAAAAATAAATAAATAAAATCTTTAAAAAAAAAAAAAAATCCATCCTCTCTATTTTCTCTTTCTGAAACTCTGATTAGAAATATGTTGGGGGCCGGCCCCGTGGCTTAGCGGTTAAGTGCGCGCTCCGCTACTGGCGGCCCGGGTTTGGATCCGGGGCGCGCACCAATGCACCACTTCTCCAGCCATGCTGAGGCCGCGTCCCACATACAGCAACTAGAAGGATGTGCAACTCTGACATACAACTATCTACTGGGGCTTTGGGGAAAAAAAAGGAGGAGGATTGGCAATAGATGTTAGCTCAGAGCCGGTCTTCCTCAGCAAAAAGAGGAGGATTGGTATGGATGTTAGCTCAGGGCTGATCTTCCTCACAAAAAAAAAAAAAAGAAATATGTTGGGCCTTCTCATTCTAGTCTTCATGTCTTCTTATCCCCTCTTTTATATTATCTATACTTTTCTCTGTTGCATTCTCTGCATTTTCCTCCTTGTGGTTCCAAATGGGAACCACAAGGAACTTAACTATCTTCTAGTTTACTTTTTTTTAGCTGTGTATAATCTATTCACTAGATTTCAATGTTAATGATCACATTTTTTCATTTCTGAAATTTGAGTTCTTCTACAAGTATGCTGGGTCTTTTTACATACTCTCCTTTGTCTTGTGTTTTCAATTCTTCTTTTGTGCCTTTAATAATTTAACACACACTTACTCTAACAGGAAATGCCATGAATGAAAGCTCTTGGGGAGTTAAATCCTGCTGTTCATTTTGCATGTTCACTCTCACCTTTGCTAGATTCTCTCCTTACGTGTTTTACAATTTAAGCTTGTGATCTCATACTCAGCAGGACTTTATCTGTAGATTCCGAGATGCGTTGCTTTTGGACTACGGTGGCAGTGTAAAGCATGGTTATAATTTCTTAGGAGGCCGAGTCAGGCAGACATCCCAGTTATCTCCCAGTGCTGGTGGTACATTTTCCCTGGGCTACCTTTTCACTAAACATGTAGCCCTGTGAGAGTCTTGGTTTGTGTCAGAATCTCAGCAGGAAACAAATGGATGATTTGAGGAGCATTTATTCACATAGGGTTTGATTACAAAGGTATGAGTGGCAAATGGGAACCACAAGGAACTTAAAGCTGACTGCATGGCAATGTCACCTCCTGGGCACTAAGGAATGAGAGGAGAGAGAGGTTCTTGGGACCTGAAAGGAGAGAGAGTTGTATAGCACAGTCCTCCTTGGATAGAACAGTCACCTGCGGTTATGGAACACAGCTAGTTCAAAGGGACCTCAGAGGGAGGGAAACAGGAGAACAAATACCCTGACCTCACTGTTCTCCTTCCCTCCAAACTTTTGTCAGTGCTACCCATTGACTAAGCCCCGCTGGAAGCCAGAGGACAAGGGAGCTCTGTGATAAAGAGTGAAGACGGGTGAAGAGCGGATTTGGAGGGGCAAAGGGCAGACAGCCAGCACATGATTTTATGTGGGTGTCTCATTTCTAATTCCTGTCCCCATATAACCTTCCATTTGCAAGCTCCTTGGAAATGGAGCCAGCAAACTCTCTCAGGGAAGCCATGGGATCAGTCCAGGCTGCCCACCACCTCACTTTTTATTCTCTCTTCCCTTTTGACCCTGGAGATTTCTCTTACATTTTGTGAGCTCAGTTATACATTTAAAAGGGTGTTTGTCACATTTTATACTACTTATCTATCTTGTACTTTCTAGAGTTATCTAACCCAGTGTATTTCCAGAAATAGAAGACACAAGTTATCTCACCCACTCTTACACAGACTCTCTGGTAGATATTATTAACATTTTAAAGATGAAGAAACTGAGGCTGGCTTACTTTCTAGAGGTCACAGAACTATTAAGCCTGAGACTGGAACACTGCCTCCAAAGTCCAGGCTCTTTTTACTACTCTAAATGTTGGATGCAGGCACGCTGTGGTGGCTGCCATTTTCAAAAAAAGAAAGGAAAGAAGGAGGAAAGAAGGAAGGCTAGCCGGCCTACCGATTTAAGTAATACTAGGTCATCCATAAGATTAACTGTAAAGCTCTAAAAAGAAAAGATAAATAGGACAAAAAACAAGAACACCAGAAATTCCTTAATATCAGAACTAGCACTAAAGTTTTGTAGGTTGCGGGTGTGAATTTGACACTGAGGGCCAGCCCTGTGGCTTAGCGGTTAAGCGCGCGCTCCGCTGCTGGCGGCCCGGGGTTCGGATCCCGGGCGCGCACCGATGCACCACTACTCTGGCCGCGCTGAGGCCGCGTCCCATATACAACAACTAGAAGGATGTGCAGCTATGACATACAACTATCTACTGGGGCTTTGGGGGAAAAAACAAACAAATAAATAAAAAATTTAAAAAAAAATCTGACATTGATTCTTCCACAGAAGTCATCATTAAGGGAGGAAAAAGGGTAAACCTGATCATTTATTTTCCTTTGGACTATTTTAATACAGGACTATGAAATAAAAATATCCTGATTTTAAGTTATCTGAGCATTTACAATTGAACCCCATGACCATGTTACTTTAAAACAGAATCAAAACCCTCCAAAGAGATAAAACTGTCAACAGAAACCATGGAAAGAAAAAAAACAACATTTAAAAATCCAGAAAACCCTCAATTTAAATGCAGACTGAGGTATTAGAAGTTGATGTAGAGCACAGAGAAGAAATTCTGATTTCAAATTATGTTGAATCAGGTCAAATAAATGCTTCACATGGAGAATAAATTAAAAATGAATATAGGTTAGGTACATATATATTTGACCCAATATATATATATGACCCAGAATATATATTGGGTCTGAAGCTTTTGTTTTGCAAAAGCAAAGAAAAATTCTGCTTTGTTGAGAAATTAGTGCAAAAAAGAAAAAGAAAAAGGAAAAAACCCTGGAATAGAGCAACATACATTCTATTTGAAAGGCTAACTAATTTTTAAAAAAATGTCAGAAGTAGCTAATATAGTCTAAAAACTAGACAAATTTTGGAAAGATATTTAGAAAATATCACTTTGGAAGAAATAATCAGAATTGGTAGAAGAAAAAGGAAGAAAAAAAGAGAACTTTCCTAATATGTACATTTTAAAATATGGGGGTAAACTTCTCTAGACTTTTTACATTAGACCACATTATCAACATTTTGTGATCATCAAAAGCATATTTTATTGATTGTGGAGGTAATTTGCTTTAAGATATACCTTAAAAATAAGGAAAATGAATTCTGTAGATAAGAGATGAAGAGATGCTTTAATTTTTCAAAAATATTTGACAAAGGTGCATATCTAGATTCTGATTAACGAGCACAGGTCAAGCTTGCAAGATATCAAACATAGAGATGGTAAGCTAACCTGAAACTGTTTTGGGTATACTTGTAAACTTAATATGAGTTTGTCAGGTTAACAAATATATTTTTTAAAAAACCTGTATGTGAACCAGATGATACCTAATCGGAACAATTAAAAGATTTTAGATTAACTGTAAAGAATAGTGCCAGCCCTGGTGGTCTAGTGGTTAAGACTTGGTGCTCTCACTGCTTCGCCCAGGATCATTTCCGGTCAGGGAAGCACACCACCTGTCTGTCGGTTGTCATACTGTGGTGGCTGCACGTTGCTGTGATGCTGAAAGCTATGCCACTGGTATTTCAGATATCAGCAGGGTCACCCACGGAGGACAGGTTTCAGCACAGCTTCCAGACTGGACGGAGAGAAGGACCTGATCACTCATTTCTGAAAAAACTGGCCGTGGAAACCGAATGAAGAGCAGCAGAGTGTTGTCGGAGATAGCGCCGGAAGGTGAGAGGATGGTGCAAAAAGACCAGGCAGGGCTCCGCTCTGCCTCACACAGTGTCGCTGGGAGTCAGAATCGACTCAACAGCACTAACAAATAAAGAATAGTATACTAATATGTAATGAACTAATTAATTTAATATCAGTAACTGCTTAACACATAATGAAAGGAAAGAAAGATGCAATATTTTAACAAAGTGCAGCAAAAACATACTGTATTATGCTGATTTTAAAACAAAGATCAGAAGCTGCAGGGAAAAATCCCTTTGGTCTTATTAGCCAAGTGCTGATCTGAAATACCTTTCCTGAATACTTGTTGTCTAAAAATGAATTGAAGCGCATTCTATTGTTCTGATATAAGCTGACTCCCATAAAAATCCTTAAGACACAGTGTGCTTCTGTAGAGAGTAATCTTTGTCTATTTTAATACTGTGTTGGCAGAAGGGGGCACATTCTTGAACGAGGGTGACACACATATGGAAAGCCCAATACAGACATTAGGTGGTAGTGACTGGGGTTTCAACAAAATAAAATATCAGTTCAGCAAGCATTCATTCAGTTTGGGAAATTGCTGCTGTGATTTTATTCTGGTTTAATGGCTTTAGAAAAATAATATTTTAATAGGTTTAGATTGCTTCATTTTTAATATATTTAAAAGTGCTTTTGTTTTACAAAGTGAGGAATGTGCTATGTTATGGACTGAACGTTTATGTCCCCTCAAAATTTATATGTTGAAGCTCAAACCGCCAAGGTGATGATATTTGGAGATGGGGCCTCTGGGAGATAATTAGGGTTAGATGAGGTCATGAGGGTGGGGCCCTGGTCTGATGAGATTAGTGCCCTTATAAGAAGAGTCACCAGAGAGCTTGTTCTATCATTTTCTCTCTGCCGTGTAAGAACACAGTGAGAAGGGAGCCATATGCAAGCCAGGAAGCGGGGTCTCACCAGAACCCAACTGTGCTGGCACCCTGATCTTGACTTCCAGCCTTGACTTCCACAGTTCTTCCAGAACTGTGAGAAAATAAATTTCTGTTGCTTCAGCATCCTGTTTATGGTACTTTGTTATGGCAGCCTGAGCAGATTAAGACATTCTACTAAAAAGGGAGGGCTGTATTCGTCAAAAACGCTGATGTCATAAAAGACAAAAAAAAGTCTGTAGAAACATCCCAGATTAATGGAAGCTAAAGAGACATGACAAATAAATGCAATACCTGACCGAGAGTAGAGCCTGTACTGGAAGGGGAAAAAATGCTATAAAGGACAGTGTTAAGTCAGCTGACAGAAAGGGAATATGGATGGTAGATTAGATGATTACTGTTTCAGTGTACATTTATGAAATTGGTAACTGTACTGTGGTTATGTAAGAGAATATCCCTATTCTTAGGAAATATTCACTGAAATATTCAGGCACAAAGGGCATAATGTATGCAACTTACCCTTAAATGATTCAGAAAATAATCATATATATAAAATGATATATACATATAAAATGATAAATCAAATAGGGTAAAATATTTATAATAAGTGAATAAAATATTTACAGTAAGGGGGCCGGCCCGGTGGCGCAAGCAGTTAAGTGCGCACGCTCTGCTGCGGCGGCCCGGGGTTCGCTGGTTCGGATCCCGGGCGCACACCGACGCACTGCTTGGCAAGCCATGCTGTGGCGGCGTCCCATATAAAGTGGAGGAAGATGGGCACAGATGTTAGCCCAGAGCCATCTTCCTCAGCAAAAAAAGAGGAGGATTGGCGGATGTTAGCACAGGGCTGATCTCCTCACAAAAAAAAATAAAAAATAAAAATAAAAAAATATTTACAGTAAGTATGCAGGTATTCTTTGCACTACTTTTATTTCCGCACCTTTTTTGTGTCTGAAATTATTTCTAAAGAAAACAATTAATAAAAATTATTTCATTTTGAAATTCACTTAAAAAAGCACTATTTAGGTTCTATTCAAGGTGGTGTTCAATAAACGGTACGATCATACTGGTTTCATGAGTCAATCCCTGAAAACAACAAATCAGTCAAAATTGGCTCTGTTAGCATGCTGCACTCCATAGACAACTGCTTAAAAAACAACTCCTGGCGGTCCATGGAAAGAGTCAGGAGTCCTAGTCCCCCCTCACCACCACTCCCCTCTGACAGAGGAAAGGAGCCGGTTCATCACTATGACCTTCTCTGTGTTTAATTATAAAAGTAAGAGATCAGACTTATTTTGAATGGCTTCATAGGGTTTTGTGGAGATAGTATGTGGGATAGCACTTCGTATCTCCTGATACAGATTTAAATTAGACAGAAATATAGCAGGAGCTACAATCGCATTGGTCCTTAACACTTTTCTGTGTGGCAAAAGAAAGGGGAAAACAAACTCTTCTCAAAAGACCAGCAGAGCTGCCTAACAGAGCACTCTCTTTTAAGGGTAACATTTTTTACTTAACGAGGAATTAATACATGCTCATCATAGAATCTTTGGAAAATAACCTTAGAATGAGGAAGATAAAAAAGTCACCCATAATTCCACACAGTCGTGATTTACTTTCATTGTATTTTTCAGATGTTTTCCTAAGTGAATACATAATATATAAAATTCACAAGTTTAGAATGAATGGGATATATCATAAATAGTGTTTTGTAACCTGCTTTTAGAATAATGCCCCATTATGAACACTTTTCCAGGTTAGTATGTCTACAGAATTCCATTTTAAGGAAAATATATCCACAAATCTTTGCAAAATGCATGAATTTCCTTAGGATGGATCATTACAATTGGAATTTCTGAATCAAAGGTGGGAATATTTTTTATAGCTTTATTGAGGTATAATTGACAAAGATTGTATATATTTAAGGTGTACAATGTGATGTTTTGATAGATGTACACGTTTGTGAAATGATTACCACAATGAAGCTAATTAACACATCCATCACCTCATAGTTACCTTTTTGTCCATGTGTTTGTTGGGAACGCTCAAGACCTACTCTCCTAGCAAATTTCAAGTATACAATACAATATTTTTAACTATAGTCACCATGCTGTACGTTAGACCTTCAGAACTTATTCATCCAGCATAGCTTACACTTTGTACCCTTTGAACAGCATGTTCCCATTTCCCTCACTTCCCAGCCCCAGGCAACTACCATTCTACTCTCTCCTTTTCTGACTTTGACTTTATTAGATTCCACATATAGGTGAGATCACGCTATATTTGTCTTTCTGTGGCTGGCTTATTTTACTTAGCATAATGTCCTCTGTGTTATCCATGTTGTTGCAAATGGCAAAATCTCCTTCTTTTTTAATGCTGAATAATATCCCATTTTATATACAGATCTTCCTTGACTTACGATGAGGTTATGTCCCAATAAACCCATCATAAGTTGAAAAAATCATATGTGGAAAATGCATTTAATACACCTAACCTACCAAACATCATACCTTAGCCTAGCCTACCTTAAACATGCTGAGAACACTTACATTAGCCTACAGTAGGGCAAAATCATCTAACACAAGCCTATTTTATAATAAAGTGTTGAATATCTCATGTAAGTTATTGAATACTGTGAAAAATAGAACGGTTGTCTGGATACAGAATGCTTGTCAGTGTCTCAGCTGTTCACCCTCATGATTGCCGGGCTGACTGGGAGCTGTGGCTCACTGCTGCTGCCCAGCATCGTGAGAAAGTGTCCTACCACATATCGTTAGTTCAGGAAAAGACCAAAATTCAAAATTCGAAGTATGGTTTCTACCGAATGTGTATCACTTTCGCACCACTGTAAAGGAAAAATTGTTAAGTTGAACCATTGTCAATCAGAAACTGTCCGTATATACCACATTTTCTTTATCTGTTCATCCCTCCATGGAAACTTAGGTTGTTTCCCTATCTTGGCTATTGTGAATAATGCTGCAATGAACACGGGAGTGCAGACATCTCCTTGAGGTACTGATTTCACTTCTTTTTTTTGTTTTGTTTTGTTTTGGTGAGGAAGATTGTCCCTGAGCTAAAATTTGTGCCAATCTTCCTCTATTTTGTACGTGGGATGCCGCCACAGCATGGCTTGATGAGCGGTGTGTAGGTTCACACCAAGGATCTGAACCCCTGAACCCTGGGCTGCCGTAGTGGAGTGTGCAAACATAACCCCTACACCACCAGGCTGGCCCCTGATTTTATTTCTTTTGGATACATACCCAAAAGTGAGATTGCTGGATCATATGATAGTTCCATGTTTAATTTTCTGAGGAACCTCCATAACTGTTTTCCACAATTGCTGTACCAATTTACATTCCTACCAACAGTGTACAAGGGTTTCCTTTTTCCACATCCTCATCAACACTTGTTATTTTTTGTCTTTTTGATAAAAGCCATCCTAACAGGTGTGAGGTGATATCTCATTGTGGTTTTGATTTGCATTTTGCTGATGATTAGCGATGTTGAGACATTTCTCAAAAGAAGACACAAATGGCAACAGGTATATGAAAAGCAGGAATATTTTTAAGACTTTTGGTAAATGTTGCTAAATAGTCATTCATCAAGTTTAAACTAACTTATGTCCTCTACCAGCCATTTCTGAGAATATATAGATTTCATAATTTTTTTCAATCTTTGGCAATCTAATTTGCATTTCTTTAATTACCAGTGAGCTAGGAAATTTTTCCATGTTTTCTGATCATTTTATTTCTTCTTTCATGATTTGGGATTTCATGTCCTTTGCTTATTTTATTCATGAAGTAGTTGTATTTTTTACTAATTTGTAAAAGTTTTAAAAGTGAGTTACTAACTTCTTTCTGAAACACTTGTTGAAAATATTTTTCTTAATATGTTTGTCCTTAAATTGCTAAATAAGTGAATACCTACAGAAATTAATTGATAAATACATTAATTATATAATTAATACAGAAAACATTCTTAATACTATCTAATATGTTTTCAAATTTTCTCAATTGTTCCTAAATATCTTTCTTTTTAAATTTTTAAAACCAGGAATCAATCAAGGCTCACACAAGGTTGTTAAGTTTCTTGCATCTCTTTTCAATATAGAAAAGTCCTTTGCCCTTTTTTCCCCATGACATTGACTTTTTTGAAGAGAGCAGGTCAGTTGTCCAATAAAATGTTTCACACATGGAATTTATCTATGTGGTGTTTACTTGCATACAGAAATTTTAAATTTTTATATAGTCATATGTGTAAAACATTTCATTTATGGTCACTGGCTTTGGGTGTCATTTTTAGAAAGTCCTTTCTCAACTCAATTAAATAAACGTGTGTCTCTGTTATTTTCCAGGACTTTTATCACTTCAGGTTTTACACTTAAGTCTGTAACCCATATTATTTTGGTAAAACATGTGAAAAGATTTCTAAATAGATTTACCATGACATTTGTGAGAATTAAATAAATAATTAAGTGATGATGTTGACAACCAATTTTGTGTAATATTAACATGAATAAATATTTATTTAATGCAACAATAAATCATACAAATAACATTGTTTGAATGTCATGTATTTATTTTCCTTCTCAGGTCTCAGATATTGCATCGAACAGAAACTGCATCAAATAGAGGGAAAGACTGTAAGTCAAAATACAAAATAATCACTATTCAACTTTTCCATTATTTTCCTCCCAAAAACCCACTATCGTTCTTCAAAACAGTGGAGTCTATAATTCTGATCATAGTGAATGATGATTTCAAATATAGTTCATTAAAATGGAAATGAGAAGAGGAAACAGAGCCATCATCTCCAAGCTCACTACTTATACAGAATGCAAATTAGAATAGATGTATCAATGAAGAATTTCCATCATCACATAAGCCACTTGATTCTTACTAGCACATTGGATGGTAAAATTTCCTACATCTTCATAATTAGGAGTGAGACTCTTTCTGATAGGATTTTCCCGATCATTATGTTGTAATTTAGCTAACTTTAAAGGAGAATTAAATTACCTCTTTTTCATGAAACATCCTGAATTATGTTTACATGTTTTTAATATTAGATTTGGTTTACTGAAGAGCAGTAGCCAATAATGGGAGATGCTTAAGGTAGAAAGCTTTGAAATTTTTATAAGTACCAACAGAGAAGCTGTGGTTTATAACCTCAGAAAACCAGACTTTCAAAATGTCTGCTCCCCAGAAAGCTAAAATTAAAAAGACAGACAATACCAAGCTTTGGTGAGAAGAATCTTCATATATTGATATTGAGAGAGTAATTGGTACTACCCCTTTAAAAAAAACTGTGGCTGTATTTACTCAAGCTAAACATACACCTATCCTATGATCCAGCACTTTACTCCTAGACATTTACGCAAGAGAATTGAAAACCTATGTCCGCCAAAAGATCATATACAAGAATATTCACAGCAGTTTTATTCATAATAGTCCCAAATTGGAAACAACTCAAAGTCATTCAACATGAAAATAGATAAATTGTAGTGCATTAAAAAAGACTACTACATGCAACAGTGGATGACTCACAGATATACTGTATGAATTCATTTAAATGAAGTTTAAGAACTAGCAAAACTAACCTACGGTGATGGAAATCAGAAGAGTGGTTATTTACCTCTTGAGGGTGAGGTTGAGTGGGATGAGGCATGACGGAACATTTTAGGGTACTAGAAATGTTCTATACCTTGATCTAGGTGGTGTTTACACAGGTATATACACATGTAGGGATTAAATGAACTGTACACTTAAGATTAGTGCAGTAACTCACTGTACTGTACGTACGTTCTGCCTCACATGAGAAAAAAATTCTGCTGTTGATGGTTTTAACTGTATGAAAGCTAGAATAAATATATTCAAGTTTCTTCCAACTTAAAAAAAATATCCTTAAACCTGTGCCCCCTCTCAGTACCTGCCTATCTCTGTTCTTCCCTTTATAGACAAAGTTCTTTCACAGATGTCTGTATTCACTCCCTGTTTCTAATCTCCCAGTCTTGCTTCAACCACTGTCCTCTTCCCTCCTCAAAATAGTCCTTTCCAAGGTCCCTAATATGCTTGTCATCAAATCTAATGGACAATGTTCAGTTATTTTCTGACGTCTGGAGCATGCCACACTCTTGACTTCTCCCTCCTCCTCGACAGTCTCTCTTCCTTGTTTCTGTGGCACTGCCTTTCTTGGTTTTACTCCTACCTCTCAGGGTGCTGCTTCTGAGTCTCCTGTGCTGGCTCCTTCATCTCTGTCTGTTCTTTTTTTTTTTTTTTTTTAAAGATTTTATTTATTTATTTTTCCCCCAAAGCCCCAGTAGATAGTTGTCTGTCATAGCTGCACATCCTTCTAGTTGCTGTATGTGGGACGTGGCCTCAGCATGGCTGGAGAAGTGGTGCATCTGTGCGCACCGGGGATCCGAACCCCGGCCGCCAGCAGCGGAGCGCGAGCACTTAACCGCTAAGCCACGGGGCCGGCCCAATCTCTGTCTGTTCTTAATCTTAGTGTTCGTCAGGGTTCTGCCCGGGCACTCTTCATCTCCCCTTACATACTCTCCCTGAGCCATCTTATCCATTCCCATTACTTCCGTTACTTCCAGCCCAGACCACTTTACAAAAGTCCAGATCCATTTATCCAACAGCCTACTAGGCGTTTCCACTTTGATTTCCCAAACTTAATATTATAATCCTGCCCAAATCTTCTCCTCTTGTATTCCCTACCTTAATGAATCGCACCCTCATTCCCTCAGATAACCAAGCCAGAATTTTATGGGTTATCCTTAATTTATTCCCCTTTCTTTCCTCAGATGCAATTAACCCTTTTAATTCTATCTTCTGAATTATGCTTAATTCCTTCTACTTTTTTCCATTCTCACTACACCAACCAAGTTCAGGTTAACATCACTGCCCACATAAATTACACCAACATTCTCCTAAATTTTGACCCCTTCCAACTCATTCTTCACAGTATAGCTAGAGTAAACTTTCTAAAATGCAAATGTTATCATGTTATTCCTTTGTTTAAAACTCTTCAATGGCTCCACATTGCCCTCAGGATAAAAGCCAACTGTTTAATACGGCTTACAACATGGCTCTTGATTACCTCTCCAGCCTAATCTCTCTCTTCCGCTTATTGATTACTATGCTACAGCCTTATATTAAAATGACTTTCAGTTCTAAAATGTGCCATGCTTTCTGGCATCCCAGGGCCTTTGCACATACTCTTCCTCTGGTTGTCACACTTTTCTCAACTCCTTTGTCCTCTCCAACTCCTATACATTCTGAAACAGACATCAAGATCACTTTCTTTGGGAAATTCTCCCTAAAATCCCTAAGCTGCATTACGTGCCATCCTTGTGAGATACCAGTGCTCCATGCTTATCCATAGGATGACATGCACACTGAATTATCATCGCCTGTTTACTTCTCTGTCTCCCACTGCAGTGTAAGCTTGATAAAGGCAGGGACTGTCATTCATTTTTGTGCCACATGCCTAATACAGTGCCTGACACATTGGCTCAGTATTTGTTAAATGAAGAATAAGCCAACCATTTCTAAAGTACTATATATTAAACATCATTAGTGTACTTATATGTATAATTGTGCTGCTAACAGAAAGTAGTGAAGCAGGGGCATCCAAAGCATCATTTTTTTTATCATTTCTGGAAAGGGAACCCTGTTCAAAAGTTTTTTTAAGTACTCAAACTTTACCTATTGTACAGATACCAGGGACTTTATTTTGGCCACAGAAACTAGAACTTGGGTCTTAAAGTTAGTGATTGAAGACCATGGTTTAGCGGCCTCTGCTGTTCCCCCTTCTCTTTGTTCTTTACAGGGGGAATAGAGTGGGTACCCTTTGCTTCTGCCCTGCACGCCTCCACACTGTCTGAGCACAGATCCCCCCAGGAACAGCTCCTCCCCCTGCTCCACTCCCGCAGCACCTACAGATCTGTCCTTTTCTTTCATGACCCCGCTTCCCCAGACACGGGTGATTGGTTAGAGGTGGACACTGGACCTAAACTGTATCATCATAGTACCTACTCCTTGCCCCTAACGGAGTAGTCTAGAGATGGGAGCAAATCTGTTCCTTCTCTGAGGGTTTTTTTTATAACTCTTCTCTCCTGGTGAAGGGAGCTGATCTTGAGTGAGAGAGGACGAACCGTCACAGAGATGACAAACAGAGACTCCTAATGCCGTTTAAGTTCTGGATTTGGTCATTCTGAAAGTTATTCAAGGACTTCCCTAACGTCACCACCTCTGGTTTCAACACTTTCATGGAGTTCTTGTACCAGTTAATTCTCTTTTTGGCCTAAGCTAGTTCAGCATTGGTTTCCGCCACTTGCCACTGAAAGAATCTTGTCTAATTTAGAGTGCAGTGTTTCTGTCTGCTGACACTACCATAAGAAAGCTCCCAAAATATCCAACAATCTGGCTACGTAATCAATACACAAGCTCCATAGCTCGTGTACTATGGTTACGTTCTACCGGCAGACATCTTTCCCAGTATAAACCTTGTGTAGGTATCTACAGATTGACTCCCTCACAATTTTACTTGTTCAGAGGGCGATGCTGTGTGAAAAATTCTTGTCTTTACTGTATTTACAGCTCTAAAGTGATGATTATTTTCAACGTATTTTTCTAATGTATGTTAACTCTCCTCAGCAGTCTAGTACTTTTAATGCTTCTTGTGCAAATTGAATAGGTTGGAGAATCCTTTGCTTAGAGTTCTAAAGGTTTTTTGAGTATTTCTTAGCATTTAAGTAGACTTGCGACATTTAAGACAAGCTCTATTGAAAGAGTTATATATTTTCCTGCATATATCATGTGTACTCTAAGCATTTTCCACTTAACTATTATGAAATATCAATGACGTACCTGTAAAATGGGGATATGCCTCCTGTTATGGTTCAAAAGATCAGAAATATGACATTCATAAGGCTACTTCCATGTGAAAGGAAATATCTGGAATGAGATAGAGGAGTTCTCACTCAACAGTGACTTCAGAGTTACATGAGGCCAAAAGGGGTGATGCATATACAAGAGACAAGCATCCTATGCTTAATAATTTTCATTCTAGTGATGAAAATGTAGTGCCATAAAATGCTGATGAATTCTAGACAGAGAACTCAGACTATTCAATTCATGGTGCCGCAGGGGACACTTAAAACAGACACAAAAGAAATCATGCATGTTTCCTTTGGTAAATCAAGTGAGGCCCACATGGGAAACAAAGAGTTAACAGCAGGCCTGAGACTTCCTCCCTACCTACTAGGGGAAAATGATTGGCCTCAACCAGAGCTTGGTATAAACATGCTAATGGTATTAGTGGAAAGATACCAGAGAGTCCCTATCTAAAATGACACTGTTTGGCAACATATACCTGGTCTGTCTAGACTGTGTATTGTAAATAAACCTGCAGTTTATGGATTTATGGGGCATGGCTCGCTGAAGATTGGGAGGTAGTCATGTAGGCATTTTCTATCTGTCTAACTAAAGGAGTATAAAATTGGGAACCCCAAAACCAAAATGACTTTTTTTTGAGTACAACATGTTCACATAAATTGTTCAGAAATAGGCTGTTAATCTGAAGCCAGAACATATTCTAATGCGGGAGAAAGGGACAATTTTGGGAAGCTGTGTCTGACAGACTCAGGCTCCTCCAGAAATGAAGGCCTCATCTGTGTTGGGTTCTTGCCAGTATCCTTTGTATCATTTGTAAAGCTTGGTTTTGAGTAAGATGTATGATACTCCTGAGTCTACTTTGAACTTTCAACTCTTTGGTTAACACGCATGTATATATGAGAAATAAGAAGCTAAAAGATGTGACATTTCAGAATAGAGAAAGAGGATAGATTACTTATAAAATTAGTGCTATGAAAATTGGTTAATATTTAGAAATAAATGGATTCCTTTCTCAGATTATATACTAGAACAAAAAAATAAAAAGAAGGGAAAATAATAAAAACTAGAATAAAATAGAAAATCTATGAAAATATTTCTAGTTTTGACTTAGGGAAGCTCTTTCGAAGCAAAACAATAAAAATAAAAAGAACTAGTAGAGAAAGGATTGACAGACAAAGAACAAACCGAAGAAGTGTATTTTGCACCACATTTGACTAAGGTGGATTTAGCATAGCAGGAGTTAAAAAATGACTGAAAAAATTAATAACACCACAGAAAAAAGGCAAAGGTGATAAAAAAAAGTGATTGCCAAATGCAGAAATATTGACTTATGTCAATGAACATAAGTATAACTACATTACTAATCAAGAAAACTCAAAATAAATGAAAAAAAAATGAGATATATTTTCTATTACGTTAGCCACACTTAAGAATAATGTTACTACTCCGTGATGATGACCAGGATCCTGGGATTGATATGAAGGGGAAGTAGGGGAGAATGTTTTGGGGTAATGGAACTCTTCTGTATCTTGATGTTGGTGGTGCTTATACAACTCTATGCCTTTGTCAAAACTCAGAGAAATGTACAACAAAAAAGTGAATTTTACTATGTGAAAGTTAAATAAACTTTAAAATGATAAAAAATAGGGGCTGGCCTGGTGGCATAGCAGTTCGTGCACTCTGCTTCGGTGGCCTGGGGTTTCGCAGGTTCAGATCCGGGGCACTGACCTACGCACTGCTTATCAAGCCATGCTGTGGCAGGCGTCCCACATGTAAAGTAGAGGAAGATGGGCATGGATGTTAGCTCAGTGCTAATCTTCTTCACCAAAAAAAAAAAAAAAAGATAAAAAATAAAGTAGGGGGAGTAAAAGGGAAAAGTTTGGGAAATGTTGATTGTAGAAGCTGAAATAATCAAGTTTTATAGATGCATTCAAAACTTTGATATAACATTAATTAAAATTAGCTATATATATGGTTTAGGTTAAGTGGATAAAATAATGCATATTTATTAGGTTTACCAACTTTTAAAATCCATAAATCCACAAGAAAACATATTAAAGCAGAGGGAAATAGGAACTTGATATTTAATTGCTTGAGATGGTTATGTCTAAGGCTATGATTTCTGTCCTCATCCTTCCCTCTCTTTCCCACTCTTCCCATGTGTTTAATTTCAGGAGTTTAACACTTCAGGAGTTTAAGACCGAGTGAAGTTTATCGTGTGGTTCTTCGGGTACCAGGCTTTGAATAGTATATCAGAAAGCTTAAACAGCAGTTTGACAGACCAGGCAAAGATATTCTTCCTGCAATCATCTCCTTTATGGATCCTTGAAAAAAGTCAAGAGGCTAAAACTAAAATCATATCTCTGTGAAGTAATTTTATCATAATCTAGAGCAGAACAGTCTGCAATGTAGCTTTTTCAGGATCTGACTTGATCCAGGGATAGAAGTTAGAGGAACTCATGGCTAATGCATTCCTAGGATATCTCTCTGGAATATAAATGAGTTTAGCCAAGCTTCTAAGTCAGGAGTATAGCTCAGCAACTCCAAAACGAACATCTCTAGCAGGTACAGTAGAAACTCTCTTACCCAGTGTCACTGAGACTGGTAATTGAGTGGTTAATAAGTCAGCTATAACTCTATATCTTAAACTGTTATTTTAAGCTGAGACAAAATTATACACTCATCCACCAGTCTTTTGGTGAAAGGCTAAATAAAGTCTTCTCTTTGAGTATGGAGCCACTGATTGGGGTTCTCCACCTGGCAAAAACCACACCCGTAATACATCATCTCCAATTTCCAGTTTCAATTTCTTGAAAGTGCAATAAGAAATTAAAAACACTTATGATGCACACCAAGGGCAGAATCCTCATAGAATTTTATGAGTATCGTTCATAGCCTTTTACAGTTATCTTGTCCACACCTAATTTGAGCTCATCAGCTCACTTTTATGGTCACTTTCTAAAGTATTTAAGTACTTAGTTTTTATACCAACAGCTCTCTTTTTGCCCCTTTTCTTTTCATCAGATTACCTAATCAGAAGTACAGCATAAACATAAACAGGTTTGGAAACCAACATAACTGACTCTTGATAAACATACAACTCAACTGGTGGGGCAGAAATCCTCGGCGGGTATTAGAAGATGCTTGCTAACATGGGCATTAGTCAGCCAGGTTTTACTGAGGGACTGGGGAGCTTCCCTTAATCCAGTGACTCAAGTAAGTACAAGTCACTTAAAAGAATCCCTATAGTACCTGCAATGGAGGTATTCTGTGCTGTTGATCAACAGACTGCGCGTATGCTTTATATACATTATGTTTTGAAAAGTAAAGTGTGTGATATATATTCTTTGCCTTGATGAAAATCCACCTCCCCGCACAAAGATGAGTTGCAGGAATAAGTGCAAATAGTATCAAGATTTTCATCCTACAACTACTCCCACTACTGCTGCTACTGCTACTACTAAACATATTCAGATTTTTTGTTGTAAATGTGCATGGCAACAAACACTAAAAGAAGCATAATCACCCTGGTTAACAAAATTTCTTTTCTCCATGCTCCCGCCAGGGATATCTGATGCCCACTGGATTCCTCACGTGGTTCCTCTCAGAATTTTCTATACTTCTCTACTTCCTCATCATGATTACCACCTCTTGCTCCCAACCAAGGTTTGCCCACAGAAATCAGAAATATCTTCCTTTTACTGCTATGACTACAGGCTTCTGTCTTCCAACTTGGCCCTGCTCCAAGATTATGAGCCACTTTTTGGCTGTTACTTGATGTCTAATGAGGATATTACCTACCTGAAGAGACTTCTGGACTCCAGTTCTGAAAGCCCTGCTATGCAGGGCAAGACTATTTTGACTTTGAGAGTTACAAATTTTCCTTCTCTGCAAAATAGAAACTTAAATTGGCACCTCTATAGTAATTTATTTCAGCCATGAGTGTACCCCAAAGGGCTTATCTATATGGATACGCCAGACGACCCAGTCTCTTTGAGTCTTTTTTGTGTTATCCATTTCGATTTCCAATAATCTCTTCCAAAAGACTAGATTTTTGCCTTTTTAAAAACTGATATTAAGCTGTTCCACTGATGCTAATGGCCAAACATATTCAGTTGCTTCTTGAGGCCACAACCTCAAAGGTGCTGGTAGGACCATTTAATCTCCACAAAGGAGGTTGTGTGTCTTCCTCTCTGCTATGGAAGGAAGGTGAAAATCTAGTTAAGCTAAAAGCCATATAAATTTATTCAAGTTTTAAGCGGACATGAATAGGAATGTGAGGAAGTCTTACTTAAAGCTATTTAAGATCAAAGCTCTCTATGTTAGATAGCCTTTTCTGTCATTTAATAATCAACTTTTATTTATAGCTTTTTAAGCTAACCATATATTTTGCTAGTTAGCTGGAGAGGTGGGCCTGGTAGGAAGCATCTTTTCCGAAGTTATTCACGCATGGGGTGAGAGCAGAACCAGTCCTACCCCGAGCATTCATTCAAGTTTCTTGCAGCCATTATTCCAACCAGGGGATGCACTAAATATATAACATTCGAACTGGGATCAGGCATCTAAGGTATCCACTTGTGCCCTGACAAGAGAAATGTGCACGTTGTAATGGGTCTGTCTATTCAGTGGTCTAAATCAGGATAGAGAATGAGTATGTGCTTCCAGGCACAGCAAAACTTCTTGGTACCCTTGTCAATAGCTTCTGTCTCCACTTCCTCACCTCCCATTGTCTCTTTAACTTTCCAGTCTAGACTTCTGTCCCTACTCTACCACTGGCTGCTCATACCAAGGTGAGCCAGGGCCCTATAACCCTAAATCCCTGGCCCCTCCTCAGTCTTCTTTACTGGATCCCTCTTTTCTTCCTAAAATTTAAGAGTATCTCATGCTCAGTCCTTCACCTTCTTGTTTTCTATCTACATTATCTCCCTGAGTAAACTCATCCAGTCCCAAAGTTTTAAATACCACCTCCATCCCAATGACTTCCAAATTTAAATTTACAGCCCTGACCTTTCCTCTGAGCTCCAGACTTGTCCTAATGGACATTAGCTTCTAATGGATATTAATGGATGCCTAAAGGAATCACAAAGTTATTACGTCCAAACAGAGCTTTCCATTTTTGCTCCCTCTTCCCCAAAGTGTGCCTCACCTAGACCTCCCTGTTTCATGACATAACACTACCACACAGTCAGTTGCTCAGGCCCAAAACAAAGGACTCGTTTTTGATTCTTCCCTTTCCCTCATCCCCCAACCCCCACCCCACTCCCTCCAACTCTCCATTCATCTGGAAGTCCTTCTGGCCTTACCTCTGAAACAATATCTCTAAAATAAGCCACCATCACCCGAGCAACTGATTTATCTCTTGCCCTCACAGATTTTAAAAACATAAATCTCATCCTCCAATGGCTCTTCACTGCATTTTGAATCAAATCCACTCTTCCCTGTGACCTAACAAGGCCCTGTCGGGCCAGCTTCTAACTCCCTCCTTGACCTTGTCTTCTCCTGCTCTCCCACCCTCTCACCACACTGCAGTCTGTCAGGTTCTGGAACTCGCCAAGTTGTTTCTGCCTCAGGGTCTTGGCATGCACTCCTCCTGCCTGGAATGCTCTGCCCCAGATCTCCGCTTGGCTAGTTCCTTTTACCATTCAGATCTCATCTCAAATGTCACCCCCTCAGAGAAGACTTCCCTGGCCACCAAAATCAGCTGCCCTTTCCCTGCCCCTGGATGGGACACACTTGCTGTCACATTATCCTATTATATTATTGTCTTTGTACGCACACCACTTTTGTAATCATCTTGTTTATTTGTTTTCTTATTTATCGTATGTGTTCTCTAGTGGATATAAATTCCATGAGGGCATATCACGTTGGCTTTATTTCCTGGAGTACCTCCAGTGCCTGGTACATAGTAGGTGCTCAATAAATCTTTGTTGAAAGAGTAATTATAGCTCAGAAATAGACATGAGGAAAAAAAGATTGGAGTAACTGCCAACCTTTTCTTGGAACACAGTTTTACTTCCACGTATCTAAATAAAAAGAGGTATAAAGCTTTGGATGTGTGTGAAATTGTTCTTAAAATCCAGGACTCTTGTAAGTACATCAGTTCATTTATGGAAGAAAAAACATCAGGTGATGATCTTTCTGTTTAATTCCTAATCCTGCCACTTTCGAGGGCAGTGGTTCTCAACTGTGGTTGCCCATTGGAATCACCTGGGTAGCTTGGGTCCCACCTCCGGAGATGCTGATGTATTTGATGTCGGTTGTGGCCTGAGCATCAGGAGTTGTAAAAGTTTTCCAGGTGATTCTAACATGCAGCCAAAGTTGAGAGCCCCTATTGTAGGGGATATTTTTGGACCTCATGAAATATGCTTTCCAAAGCCCATGAAATCTGGAAAATAGGTCCATTTGTCTTAGAACCTAGTGTTAGAGGTTTCCACAGCGTCTTATACATAATACAACCAGAGTTGGAAAGGCCTACTTCATCCTAGCTGAATATCAGTAACACCAACCACATCAGTCTCTCTAAAGCTGGGAAGGTAATAAAAGGCTGATGATATTTCAGAAGCAATGAAAAGAGAATTGAATGCATGTGGGGGATGATGTTCCACTCAAGAGGAAAGAAATAAAGGGGCTATATGTGTGGTTCAATGGAGACACTGGTATGGTTATGACCCAGACCATATCAATAGATGGGAGAGTTCTCAGGGATGGCATCCAGGGGTGCTTGGGCAGGAGGGGAGATTAACCAGTAATGGCAGCTCTATATTAGCAGTGCCTGGGAAATGAAGGCTCAGGAGCGGTAGTCCAGATTTCAGTCAGTGTGTGAATGGGATGAAGCTGTGAGGAAAGAGATCCAGACACACAGGAGGCAAGAGCAACACCAAAGGGGGTGGTCTGGTAACATCAGTGATTCAGGCTGCAGCATGCGCTGACTCAGCAGCGAATGTAGGACAAGCCCCTCCTACCCAAACATACCAGAGCAGAATGGCCTGGCAAGGGAGTGTGTGGGGCACGGGGAGCACTAAACCCCCTCAAGAATGTCGGATGGGGGCCGGCTCCGTGGCTTAGCGGTTAAGTGTGCGCGCTCTGATGCTGGCGGTCCAGGTTCGGATCCCGGGAGCGCCCCGAGGCACCACTTCTCCGTCCAACGTGAGGCCGAGTCCCACGTACAGCAACTAGAAGGATGTGAACCTATGACATACAACTATCTACTGGGGCTTTGGGGGGAAAAAACTGAATAAATAAAATCTTTAAAAAAAAAAAAAAAAAAAGAATGTCGGATGGGGACTGAGGGTAAGAGCAGTCCCCTGGGGACTGAGAACTTAGAAAAACTTTGTTTCATTATTTACAGAGGTATTTGAGCAGCTGATGCTTTTACTTTCTCTGTGAAGTGGGAGACAAGAGCATCATTCTTTCAACTTGTTTCTAAATGGAAATGGCCTTCCGAAAACCTAGAAAAGCAAACATAGGTGCTCTAATATTCAACTTCCAGAAACAAAACGTTATTATTTTGACACTTGAAAAAGTATTTACACAATTTCTCCTAAGAGTAACTGCTCTTTATAAAGCCCATTCTGCCTCTCTCTGTTTTGCAGATTAAGGCTCATTGTTCTACGAGCTCTTTCTCTTTTGGTTTATGGAAACAGACACTGAGCTGATACAACCCGGGTACAGCTTCAGACAAAAAGGATATTAGCAGAACACATTGTGGTGGTGCTTGCACTGTTTAGAAAAAGATTTCAACAATGACAACATTAAGTCATTGTTCAGCTCTCCCCGTATACAGCCCCAGCTCAGGATTTATTACCTAGATTAGCCTGACTTTAAGTATAAACCTGTCTTTGGGGAGCTCCTCCTTTTCATTTTACTGAAAGACAGTAAGCATGCCAAAAGGATTTATGCAACAAAATATTTCAAGATCTAAGATTTTCTCTAAAAATAGCACTTACCAATAAGGAATTTTTGTTCTCTGGTTGTGCATGTCTGCATGTAGCCAAAAAGGGGGAAAACCTAGCAGGTAGAAAACTAGAGGATAGAACAGGAGGTGAATTGAAGGACTTTTCCTATCCAACCTAGTTTAGCAGTCTAAAAAGGTGAAATAGGGGCCAGCCCGGTGGCATAGTGGTTAAGTTTGCATGCTCCGCTTCACTGGCCCAGGGCTCCATGATGATGAAAAATTTCAACACTGTCAAAACATATTAGCCTCTCTGCTACTTCAATGTTATTGGTGAAGGGGTTCTCTAAATTACCTAAATCCCCTGTGTGGTTTGAAAAATTAGATTACCTCTAATTTTTGTATTGCAACACACACACACTCAAAATCATACATGTAAGGACAGGCCCACCAGACACAGGCACAAACAAGATTTTTTTCCAGGATCTATGAATTTTTAGCTTTGTATTCCCAGAACAAGGTACTGAAAACCTCAGTGCCTAGCACGTGGAAAAGTGCATAATAAGTATAGGCTGAATGAACGAATGAACAAGGAGCGTTTCCAGACTCCGGCTCAGAGCAGCTGTGACCTTACTGCATGGGGTGACTTCCTCATGCACCGGAGCTGGATTAGACAGCGAATGAGAGTGGAACCCCACAGACCTTCCAGAAAACTCCCTAGGTGCAGAGTTTTGTTTTCTTCTCAGTTTGCAAGTTGACTGATGTCTCCCATGATTTTGAGTGATTAACCACAGGGTTTTTTAAATTCATAGAATGAATAAAGATATTCTCCTCTTTGTAGTTTGTTGTAGTTAGTGCCATCCAATGGATTCCGACCCTGTGTACAGCGGAGTGGAACCCTGCCCAGTCTTTTTGCGCCATCCTCTCACTTTCCAGCACCATATCAGACAATGCTCTGCTGCTATTTGTAGGGTTTTCATGGCCAATATTTTCAGAAGTGGGTGGCCGGGTCCTTCTTCCTACTCTGTCTTAGTCTGGAAGCTCCGCTGAAACCTGTCCACCATGGGTGATTCCACCATTATTTGAAATACCGGTGGCATAGCTTTCAGCATCACAGCAACACACAGCTGCCACAGTATGACAACCGACAGATGGGTAGTGTGGTTCCCTGACCAGGAAATGAACCCAGGCCACCGTGGTGAGAGCATCGAATCTTAACCACTAGACTACCAGAGTTAGCCCTTCTTATGGTAGCCTGTAATTTTCCTTAGAAACCCGTCTTTTAGATTAGATTTTCTAATACTGCAGGAAAATAGAAAGAAAAATATAGATATATTTTTTAAACTAGTGTTGTTCTGCAGGAGACATTTGTCATTTCTTTGGCCATCCAACATTCAATCCTTCTTCCTGTTGGGAGATTCCCCATTATGAGGGGTACTGAGGGATCACAATGTCCTGCTTCCCACGGTGGAAGGTGAAAAGGAGGAGAGCCTCTCCCCGCACCTGCAGCCAGGATGCCGCACATGACCAACTGGGCATTCCTACAGGGCTTTGAAGCTGCAGCGTGTGACCTAAGCGGAAAGGATGGTTAGGACTCATTTGACGCAGCGTCCATCTTGGCCAACCTGTTTCTGCCAATGTAGTCTGTGCAGTCTCCTTGATCCCTGTACGTTTTCTAAGCCCTCCCTCACACTTCCCCATTTGATTGTACGATCCCCCCATTACCTTCCAGTAAATTCTCCTATTTGCTTAAGATATCTAGAGCAAGCTACTCTTGCTTGCAAAAAAGAACCCTAATTCATACATCTCCTCAATTACTGATCAATAGCAGAGCTAAACCAATTCCTGGCAGTTATAAATAAAATGAAGGGGAAAGAAAAAGTTATAAATTATCTAATAAATTTGAGCCACATTCAGACATTGTTTGTGTTCTTCCAGTCATGACACAGCAGAAAGTCTAGTGGCCTTTGAATCAAGAGGTTATGAGTTCAAGTACTGACCCTACCATTTATTGACTATGTGACCTTGGGCAAGACACTTAATTTCTATGAGCCTCCATTCCCTCACCTATAGCACAAGAATAAAAATATCACACAAGTGTGTTCTAAGGACAATATGAGATTATTTTTATCATGAAAGCACTTTTAAAGCTATTTTTATTATTCTAGGCCAACAAGATCTCTTCTAAATAATCTCATTTTGTACATAATCCACATCTGTCATATATTTCCTAGGTTATTTTTTGCATATAGCCTGGGAGGTAAAATACTAGTGGCTTCAAATTCTAGTTTAAAAAAGTACCTTATATCATTATTTCCAATGTAAGCAGTAAAGCTTAAACTATGTTGAAAAGATGAGTAGATGACTTCCTTGCTTCTCAATTCAAAGGCTAAGTTTATATTTTACCCAACTTATCTCATTCCGCTACAGACACACGGACATAAAGCAGAGCTCAAACCACAGCTCATTTGCCCATTGATCACCAGATCCTTCGAAGCTACCATCCAAACTTTGGCTTCAAGCTAAAATGAATGTGATTGAAACATGTTTTCCCAATTTATTGATGTCATTTAATATGGAATTAAAGTCCTACCCGTGGAGGCTTTCAAGTGGACATAAATGAATGTTTTCTAGTCGTGTGATGCAGGCACAACTAAAGGAAGGTTGTGAAAACTGAGGCAGAGATGCAGAGAAAGAGGTAGGTGATGCAGGCACAGCAAGGGTTACAGTCTGAAATCCGGTCATCGGTCATGGACGATGTAACAAATTGTTTCTGGGCAGTTGATGAACTCTTCCAACAGAGGACAGGAAAACAGGGGAAAGGAAATAGGGTCCCACGTGGGGGCTTCTTTCCACTGCTATGCCCTGGGAACATCCCCTTGAGGAAAGAAGAAGGGAGGCACTGAGGACCATGTTTGCTCCGATGGACCTTTGTCTATGCCAGTGGCTCTCAAACTTGTGTAGGCATCAGAATCACCTGGGATATTTAATAAGTTCTGGAGCCCAGGCCACACTCCATACCACATAAATCAGAATCTCTGAGAGTGGGACCCAGGCACTAGTAGTTTTTGAAGCTCTCCAGGTGATTCCAATGGGCATCACAAGTTTGGGAACCACTGGTCCATGTTGTTCTCATACCAAATTTATTTCAATAAAGCTTGTGAATTGAAACCATCAATGTCAAAGTTTCTTTTTCCCCATTCCTCTACCTAGTCCTGGTTCTCTTGAACCTTGAGCCTGACAACAAAAGTCAAGATACATTCATTATATTATAGCATGTATTGCATTGTTTTGAAAACATTTACAAAGGCCTAATCACTTTTATAACAGAAAAATACTTGCCCTAAACTCAAACTCACTTTCTAGCATAACTGCCTTTATTGGTGGTTCATCATTTCTCTAAGGCATTCTTTCTGAAATGAAATATTCTATTCTTGGTGTCAAACCACAGAGAGATTATTCTTGAGCACTTGAAATAATACTCTTTTTTCAGTACTGAAATGGGGAAAAAAACACATTTTTCTAATCAAAATATAATCTTCAAAACTATGTTTATCATTCCCATCCAAAACTGTTAAAGCTATAAGCTTGTACAATTCTCTTTTTCTGGATTATAATGAAAATATCATCAAGACTGAAAGGTTTTTTTGGTTAAGGAATATTGGCATAAGGCGTAATAATAATAACAGCTGACACGTATTGAGCACTTATGATGTGCTTGATGTTTTCCTTAGTGCTTTCCTACATCACATCATTTAAGTCTCACAGCAGCCCAGTAAGGGCGATGCTATTATCACCCTCACTTTTTCAGGGGTGGAAACAGGCTTGCAGGGGATGAGAATGCTCTGAGGTCGCACACTGGGTAAGTAGCTAATTATTCCCTTCAGAGACACGGGTGAATGAACAGAAATTTAGTGAGCAATTGTGTACCTAAATGCATGCTAAGTCCTTTCACTGATGTCTCTCATTTTATCTTCAGAACCACCAACACACCAGGCAAAAAGTATGACAGCATGCTCTAGGGAAGAAAACAGATCAAAAGCCCTCTCTCCTGGCTCTCTGTCCTCCTGACTTGCTCACTCCTGCTTCCTCTCTAATTATTCTCTTCAATGAAATGGGGCCAGCTCCGCCTGGACCCGGGACAAATACTGCAGCAGAAACGCTCTCTCTCATTTTTTCTCTAGATCGGTAGTTCTAAATCAGGAAGATGAACAAGTCTAAGGTGAGTACATTTTTGTAGGTAACCTGGAGGACAAGCCAAGCATCAGGTTTTTGCATATAGCTGCCTAATAAATACAAGCGCTAGATAGAACTCTAAATATACAAGTATAATTAATTTTGAGATTCTAGAACTGCATTCAAGACTGATATTCAAGGCTTGGCATATGTGAATAGGTTTTCCCCCTTAGTATTTAATACAGAATATTCAGTGTTACTGAGATTGTAGAAAACACAGATATGTAAAAAGAAGAAAAAGTCACTTATCCAGAAAGGAAAAACTGTAAAGATGTTTGTGTATATCCTTGCAATTATATCTATCTATATGATTTTCATTTTGTTTCAAAAATGGGGTCACACTATAAAACTGTTTTATAATCTGCTTTTTTTAACTTAATGTCATTTTAAATGTCTGCTTAATATTCTAGCACCTGAGTATATTGTTATTTATTTAATTAATCTTCTATTAGATATTTAGAGCATTCCTCATTTTTCACTGTTACAAGTGATGCTGTAATGGACATATACATTTTTGAAGCTTAAGGGAAACTTAGAAATGACTAAAAACTACAGCCCAGAGTAGGCAAGGGAATTGAACAAAATTGCTCAGTTGAAAGCTCGGCTGAAACTCTAAACTGATCACCAGTCCAGGCCTCTTTCCTCTACACCAATGGATCTCAACCCCTGCTGCAGGTTCTCAAATCACCTGCAGAGATTCTTAAAAATATCATGTCCTGCCTCACCCCCAGACATTCTGATTTAATTGATCTGGGGTGTGGAGCCCAGGTATCAGTATTTTCAAAAACTCCTCCGGGGGCTCGAATGTATAGCAGAGTTAGGACCACCGCTCTACCCCAGGGGGCTTCTGGAGTCAGGACCACACAGAGAGATGTCCTGGGATCCCCTCAGCATTTGCTTCTGCAAGTTAAAAGGAGAACTTGAAACATCCTACAATTATTCTTTCTTGAGCTAACAACACCTGAGTATGTTAGTCTAGTGACTTCTTGTCGATTTTCATGGGCTATTTGGTCTTGAAACTTGAAAGAGAAGTGCATATTCTAGTAACTGCTCAGGTTTCAGACAGCTTTGAATGTTTGCTTTAGAGCTAGTACAGGGGAAGGGCTGGAGGGCAAATGAGCTACAGCTTGAGGAAAATCTGAGTGTCTCGGATTTTTCACTTCTACTCACAGCTACAAAGCCACTTAGCATTAGTGTCAGATCTCAAAGGCTCTGAGCAACCCCTGCTTGGCTGCAGCCAGCCTCCTCAGGCATCTCCAAAAATCCTGGAGTTGTGTTTCTGTAAAATACAAGCATCTAAACAGTCCCATTTGTTGCTCACCGCCACAGTAAGCTGGCCTGAGCCTCTGCAGCCTCAGGCCCCAACTGTCCTCAGAGGTGCCAATCAGACTAGAACTTGGCCGTCCCTGCCATTGGCCCTTCCTGGCTGCAGTGTAGCTGGAAATTGATTGTATCCTGAGGCTGGGGAAAGTAGAGCTACCCACCTCTCCTCCAGGTCAGAGACTGTGAGTTAGAAAAAAGACTGCTTGCTGTGTCTTCCATTTATTTGGAGAAGCCTCTGGAACAAAGGTTAATTGGACTGCAAAGTTCTAGCATTTAGTGATTTACCTTCCGGTTCAAAGCCACAGGTTCCATCCCAGAGCCTGGGTTGGGAAGAGTTTAGGGGCCATGCTATACTCAGAACACCACTCACTGAGAAATTATACCAAAGTAGCACATTCCTTCTTCCTTGTGGTAGATTTGCTCCTGGGGACTCTCTGCTGCTCCCCCTATGATCCAGATTCTTCAGATCTGTATAATACATCAGAACACCAACTGAAGGTGAATGAGGGAATACAAATAGCGGAGATATGTGTACATTTACAAGAGATAGAAGAATCTGTGTAGTCTTAGCTCCGGCTATCCAGAAATTCCTTAAAGACAAATACCAGGGAACAGTTGGAGAACGGTACCTGTGGGGCAGTGGACAGGGCCATGGGCTAGAAGTCAGGAGACCTGGCTTCTCACTCTAACTCTGTCACTCCCAGGCTGTGTGGCCCAAGGCAAGTCACTTCACCACACAGAGCTTCAGTTTCTGCATATGTAAAATAGGAATAATAATTCCCAGCTCATAGAGGTGTAGAAAGGATTAAATGACATAATATCTGTGTAAGCATTCTGCATCCTGTAAAGCACTGGACTATCCATAGTGATACTGGGTTCTATTTACTCAGTAAAGGGTAAGTACACCTCTCAGGGGACTCTAAGCCTCCAAGCAATCAAGGAATGGTATACAGCACCCACTTTAGCTCTAAAGTTGTAGGCCCAAAGAACCCCTGCAATGGTAGGGAGAGTGAAGGGTCTTCATGAGACCGCTTGGAAAGGAATATGAGCCCCAGTAGTTGTTCTTCCCATTGTTTATTTGACCTTTTTTTTTTTTTTTTTGGTGAGGAAGATTGGCCCTGAGCTAACGTCTGTCACCAATATTCTTTTTTGCTTGAGGAAGATTGTTGCTGAGCTAACATCTGTGCCAATCTTCCTCTATTTTGTATGTGGGACATTGCCACAGCATGGCTTGATGAGTATAGGTCCATGCCTGGGATCTGAACCCGTGAACCCTGGGCCAGCAAAGTAGAGCACACAAACTTAACCACTACGCCACTGGGCCCACTCCTATTTGATCTTTTTAGACTGCTAAACTAGGTTGGAGATGTCCCCACATCAAGAACATCCTCCCCTATCTCTTGCTCATTTGCTATCCCCCTCTCTGTCTCTATCATCAGTATTTGCATTCATGGGTATGCCTGGATGCATCTCTTTTATCCCTGGAAGAAGGAGGAAGTAGATTTGAGTGGGAAATAGACCCGGGAAGGGTCTGGTGGGTGGGTTTAATGGTGCCTCTTCATCATCTGGACTCTAGAATAAATTTGAACCTTTATGAAGAGATGAAGCAGAGGCAGAAGCTTCAATACATTTGTCAACAATTTATGAACAGAGCTTTTTCAAGCCCCAGATAAGCACGTGTGGCAGAGAGTTGGAGAGGAGGCCACTCTCCCGCTTTAGTATGGAAGCCAGCAGCACTCTGCCAATCTGGGGATGTGAGCTTTCAGAGCTCCTCAGGACAACCTTTTCACCTGGTTTCTCAAGATGATGGCACGGAAGCCGTGCTAAGGGGTTTTGTGGGCAGTGGGCATGGAGAAGTGGCAGCTGAAACAGGATAGGAAGAGCAGGGCTAGAAGCGCTTGCGGCCTGTGATGACAGACTTTTTAGTGGGCTCATATGTACCATCTCTTTGGGTACTAATATAATAATAAACAATAAAATGTTTTAAAGCACTCTGAAAGCTTAGGAGTTGGGAACTTTACTGACTCAAAAACACCAGAAGGTATAATTGCATCAGTAATATAATACTGATATTTGAAATGTTGATGTTGAATCATAGATATAGATGCTGAATCTATAACTAGAAGGAACTATCCCAAAAAAGTTAATTATAGAATCCCAGGATTTTAGAGTTTTCATGAATTTATAGGTCAGTCACTTGATCCAACTTCTCTCCAAAGGCATAAATTTCTTCTCTAAACTTACTTCTCTCTGTGGGTGCCACCTATGCCATTCTAGCCACAATCCCCTTCACCTTCATCTCTTTTCACCCGAATACTTTATTGAGAGAGGGAGGGATAGGCAGGGGGAAGGGCAAGAGAGGAATAGATGATCTACTGGTCTACATTAAATCTTGAGTCTTGGAATAGAGACAAATTGAGTATTGGAAAGGAGATGTTTAATGTAAGTTCCACACTTATAAGCAGAACAAAACTGATCATAGAATGAATATTCTTTACTGAGAATTCAGAAATAGCTATCTGGAAATGACTGTGAACTCTTTTGTGAAAATTGACATTTGTCGGTATTTCAGATACAGTGTCCTCTCTCAGTTAAATCCTACCAGCTACTAAATCATATAAATAACAAGAAATCCAGTTAAGAGAGTATTTATCCCCCTCAGGATCTCATTTAGATAAAGTAAAATATATATACCCAACATTCAGCATCCGTGTGGACCTTGGGCTCTGTTATACGTCTGACAGACTATTTGTCTTGATCTTGATGATAACAAGATCAATGGCTCCTATTTGATACAAGAGTAATGTGTGAGCTATATGATAATTTAAATAATTGTCTTCTTAGTGAAAAAGAGGGTCTTTTAAGTAATGTGCCTTTGGGACAAATGTACAGATATTACAATTTCTTTCCTTAGGTTCAATTCCAGAAATGTTTAACATGTTCCTAAGGCTAATTAAATATGCTTGGCCTTAATTAACTGACGATTCAAGGCCAAAATATATTTCTCCTTTTTTCTATATTTGGAAGATTTTTTTTTAAATGAGGTGACAAGTATTGACAAGTTTAATACTCCACAATGCGCCATTCTGAAAGCAACAAGGAAATTAAGAAGGTGATACAGGTCACAGTTACTAATGCAGACACAAAATGATAAGACATCCTGGCATTTCTCTTATTGTTCACATCCAACAATCTGCAGATATTCTGAGCAAGCAAGCAGGTGATAATTAATAGAGGTAGACACTAATGGCTGAGGGCCACTTTTAGCCGGCAGAATTTTTCCGTTGGCCAACATTTAAAAATCGTGATATTTCACGCACAAACATGAATTCATGGATTCCCTTAAGAAGAAAAAAGCCACAAAGATGGCATATTTGGCCGACATTTCCACATGGGAGTCGGCAATCAATGAAGCCCGGGTGCCTCAGAGCCACAGGCATGTGCTCTCCAGCTCACCACCGCCCCACCTCGCCTGCCTCACTTTTTCACAGTGCCGATCTGGGCCTCCGATGGACCTGACTTTGGAGACCTTGAATTGCACACTGCCTCCAACCACTAACCCCACGACTGCATACTTCCCTTTATTTTCCCTTCAACTTCATTCCTTTATCTCTTGGCAGTACCAACTCCTTATTCAGATTAGTTCCCAAAGAGCTAATTAGTTCCTCTTTCCCCATTTTCTCCCTTCTTTTCCAGCTGAATCATTCTCCTTTCCTGCCTCTTTCCCTTTCACATCCTACAGAATTTCCTTCTCAAAAGTTAGAGAATGCCTTTGTCTGCTGAAGCATGAAGCAAGACTTTCCCAGAATCAACTGTGATGACATTTCTTTTGGAAAGATTACATCTAACTAGATCATCTAAAGTTGCTTCACATTATCACATCAGATCTACAATGGTGCTGTACAATAGCCTAATACTAAAATTTAGAGAATAATTTAAAGGCACTCTGAGTCTGAACAGACTTGGTAGCTTAAAACATATTTCATCCTCAGAAAACAAAAGATTGAATCTATGAATATAAAAACAGTTGATAAGTCCTGTATCATGGAGGGAACATTTGCCGAGTGATTTTGCATGATGGTGCATGCTGTGGCCTAAAATAATCTGAGCAGTTTCCTCATTATTCAGTGATGGTGCAGTACTCAAACAGATGCAGCCATTTGAGTTCAAATTTCAGATACTAAGAAAACAGGACTTATGGTGGAAAATGTTCATGAGAGTCACCCAGTTTGAAAGATACAGCAATCTCCTTTAAATCTTGTTCCCCATGTAGTTACTCCCAGATGAGGGGTAAAGGGGTCCTGATTCCTGACTGCGTGCTGACTGACAGGAGCTACCTCAACTCTCCCCTCTTGCTGTGCACACAGAGAAGGTTTCTCTAATGTCCGTGGGTGATCTCCCCACAGCTACACTCTGAGAATTATGAATTCTGGGGCTTTCAGCCATCTGCTGTGGTCAAGGGAACTGACCCAGTGTGATGGTTAATTTAATGTGTCAACTTGACTGGGCCACAGGGTGCCCAGATATCTGGGTAAACACTATTTCTGGATGTGTTTGTGAAGGTGTTTCTGGAAGAGATTAGCATATGAATTTGTGGTATGAGTAAAGCAGATGTCCCTCCCCAGTGTGGGTGGGCATCTTCCAATGTGTTGAGGGCCAGAAAAGAACAAAAGGGGGAAGGAAGATTGAATTCTCTCTCTCTGCCTGACAGCTTGAGCTGGGACATCAGTCTCCTCCTGCCCTCAGACTGGGACATACACCACTGGCTCCCCTGGTTCTCAGGCCTTTAGACTCTGACTGAACTATACCACCTGCTTTCCTGGGTCTTCAGCTTGAAGACAGCAAATTGTGGGACTACTTAGCTTCCATAATTGCATGAGCCAATTCCTCATTTTACACACACACACATACACACACCCCCACACATACTCTATTGGTTCTGATTCTCTGGAGAACCATTACTAACACACTCAGTTCGGGAGAGAACTTCCATTCACCTCTTAGTAGGGTATTTCTCTCTTCCATGGAGGGGATAGCTGTACTCATAATTATACATCCCCAAATCACAACCACAGAAAGATTTTGCTCATTTATATTTGCCTCATATAGCTCATTTGGGGGTGAAGACTCTGTTGTTGTCCTCAGAGGGAAGGTCTTTCTACACCAGCCATGATTTTTGAGTAGGACCCAGATGAGGATTATCATGAAACCAAAACAAATAGATTTTCATAAAAGTTAATAAAGTGCTAGTAAGAACAAGAACAAGAGTCTTAAGGTGATTTATTCTTGACTCACTTTCCCATTATTCATTTCTTACCCCACCTGCTTCTTGTTACAGCAGAACAGGACAGACAGGATTGGAATTTTTAAAAAAAAATAATTCCCCTTCAAACAGAAATAATGACATAAAACCCAAAATGTTTGCAGTGTATAATTCAAGACACATGAATTATACATGATTATACACCAGGGATAATTTTAGGAATTTCTATTCTCTACCTAAATTTTTCCTACATCAGAAATATTTTGGTTAGGATGAGGAAGAATGGTTTATTCTTTAATTCTAAGACAAATAGGAATTTTCACAGTAATGGAATAACAGGAATATGACATTGAAGATGAAAAATCAGAAATTATCTGCTTACTGATAATGAATATCCGAGAGAGAAAAAAAATCAGCTTCACATAATTCCTCAACTCAGTGAATGGATGGCAAGAATGGAAATAAGGATTCCAAGTCAAATTGGAATGCTTCAAAATTAGACCCACTAAGGGAATAAAAGAGTCTAAAACTCAGAGCCTGAAGCTCTAACAAGCTGTCATGCTGGCTGAAAACTGGAAATCCTATGAGAGGGCCAATTTAGATCATTACTGTTATGATTTTAAACTCCATTTGCTGAGAGAGCAGGAGATCTTGTGGGACTATTGACAAGGGAATTGGGTATTTTAAGAAGTGCTGTTTTGAGATTGGTCTGGTAATCTCTTTCCAATCTCACTCTTTGTGAGTTCTTCCCATCTTTTCACCCAGCTTCAGTGTAACTTTCTTGAGTGTTCCCATCACCCCAGTGGGAAGCTGTCTCTCTTTTGAGCCCCTCCAGCACTTGGTACCATTCTTCACTCTCACCTCCATTTCTCTTTTCACCCCTGTACTCATTGACGTCCTGGAGTAGAGCTGGGTGGCCAATGTCACTGTGGAAATGGGGTGTCCCACTCTTCCTCAAATGTCCTCTGCTAGGAAGAAACAGGTCAGTTCTTGAAACCCAGAATTCAGCCTACTCAGACCTGGGTCAAAGTCTGATCTGACATTGTCACTTTTAGGACTCGCATAGGCAAACAAACAAGAAAAACGGTGCCCAAGGATGGAGCAATTTGAGTAGACATAGTATGGAGGAAGAAAGTCTGAAAAATTCAGAGCCCAGAGAGAAGTGCTGAGGCCTCATGAATGCAGAGCCAAGATCAGTTCACGTTCCACTGGCAGCTCTGGTAAAGCCATAATTTTGTTATTTTTTCCTGCCTGCCTGTTTTCCTCTTCTTACTAGCTTAGGAAAACTTAAAAACCCTCAAATCAGCTGTGTGCTGGCTGAAGAGGTGCTTGTCCTGAAGTGTGGCCAGGGGAGGAGAGAGACTGAGTGGAAATAATAGTTTGTGGCAGTGAAAGGGAAGGAAAGCAGGTAGGCTAATCTTGGGCCACTCCAAGAAAGAGGCTGTCTAGGGAAACAGCCCTCATAGTGTCAAGAATAAAGACTCTGGCACCAGACAGACCAGTGTTCAAACCCCGGGCTGACCAAGTATCTTGACCAAATATCTCAACTTTCTGAACCTAAGTTTACTACAAATTGAAGATTTAAAAAAACACCTAGCATTCTGGGTGCTCTGGAAATCTTCCAGGCATGCCTCATCTAGAATCAAGGGAGAGCCCTGGAGCCTCATTTGCTTTGGATGGGACCACCATTTTGGAACCATAAAGGAGAAGTCAAAAGAATCACAAAGACTGTAGTCCTGACATGCTCAAACTGATGAAATACTCCCAGTTTCCCCCCACCTACTTAGTTGGCTCTACGATTAGGCCCCTGTAGGCTAGTCTCTGTTACCGACAGGTAAATGTATCTCCTAGTCAACATGGCAGCCTTTAAAAACGTTATCTCACTGGGTTCTAAGCAAATGTCATTTCAGATGAAGTCACTTAATCATGAAGTAATATGTGTAAAGGGTAACAACACATAGTTCGTTCTCGGCACATTTAAACTCCTATTTCTGTTTCACGTTGGTTCAAGGCAAGCAGTGTCCCCTAAGGTTTACTCATGGCAGGAGGCCTAAGGTCACACAAATAAAAGAGAAAGGACATTGCTACTTGCTCTCCAAAGCTGAGTCCAAATAGCATCATCCCCTCTATGAAGTCTTCTTTCCTGGCTACACCTACTCAAGCAGAGCTGATTGCTGCTTCCTTTATGCCTCCACTCTATTATCTACATATTTCTATTGTATCATTGATCACTCTGTTTTGCAATGATTTGTTCACATGTCTGTCTCTACACAGATGATAAGCAGTAAGCTCCTCAAGGGTAGGGGTTGTGTTTTATGTATCTTTATACCTCCAGAGTCTAGCACAGTGTCTGGCCCATAGTAGGTGTTCAATGTTTAATGGAGAAATGAACAAACAAACCAAGAAGAAAATGGGCAGAAAGGAGAGGTAGATGCTGACATCCTTCCACTTCTTTCTCCCCACTGCAGGACCCTTTCCTCACTTCTCACATCCAAGCTCCCTACCCTTCCTCTCTCCCCAGTCCTGGGCCTCAGGAAGCATCACTTTGGCTTATAGATTGGGAAATTTTTCTCCTCATTAGACAGCTAGTATGGAGAGAGATGTATAGAAATCAGATCATGAAACTTGTAGCCAGGAAAGCCACATGACATGGTCCTGGCCAACGAGATGTTCATGGGAGTTTCTGTGAGGTTTCTGAGAAAGTCCTTTAAAAAGGGACGCATTTAATGTCTTACATCTTTGCCTTTTGCTCTCTGTCCTTCCTACTTGCTGGGAACATGGACACAATTTCTAGAACTGAAGCGGCAATCTTGGAACCTAAAGGAAAAGGCGTGGAGTACTACAGAAATCTCTGTCTCGATACCTTTAAACCATGAACCAATGCTTGCAATCCTCTACCCATGGGTTTTTAATTATGTGAGAAAAATAAACTCTTATGTGTTTAAGTCACTGAAACCCGGCCTATGTTACTCGCAGCTGAAGAAAATTCCAAGCTTATAATCTGGTCTTCTTTCTTTTTCTCAGATATGCCACGGTCGGTTCGTCTTAGGACCTTTACACTTGCTATTCTCTCTGCCTAAAACGCGTTTCTCTGATCGTCACATGACTGGTTCCTTCTCAAAGTCAGATGTCAAGTTAGAATGTCACCTTCTTAGAGCCTTTCTGAATATGCTATCTGAAAATAACCACCCACAGTGCACCCATCATTCTTTAATATCATCCTATTTTATTTTCTTCATTGCATTTATCACTATCTGAAATATAGAGAGCTTTCAAAAGCTCTCCCTTTCTCTTGTTTCTTTTTGTCTTAGTCCATTCAGGTGCTATAAAAAAATACCACAGAGTGGGTGGCTTATAAACAACAGAAATTTATTGCTCACAGTTCTGGAGGCTGGGAAGTCCAAGATTAAGGCACCAGTGTGGTTGCGTTTGGTGAGGGCCCTCTTCCTGGTTCATAGCTAGTGCCTTCTTGCTGTGTCCTCACATGGTGGAAGAGGCCAGAGATCTTTCTGCAGCCTCTTTTATAAGGCACTAGTCCCATTCAGGAGGACTCCACCCTCATGGCTTAAGCATCTCCTAAAGGACCCACCTACCGATACCATCACACGGGGCATTAGGATTTCAACATATGAATTTTGCAGGGACACAAACATTCAGACCACAGCACTTCTTGATCACCCCCACCATGAATGCAGGGACCTTCTCTATTTTGTTCAGAACTGCTGTATCTCCAGCACCAAGAAAAGCGTGTGGCATATGGTAGGTGCTCTATGAATAGGTTCCCAGAAAGGGAATGACTTCCAGAGTTGGAAATGAATGTATTTCCCCATAGGAAATGCTGTCATATATGTTGAATAGGTTTATAATTTAGAGAATTATGGGGTAAATACCATTTATGACCTAACTCCTATATATAACAATGTTTATACGAGATAATGAGTTTCAAGTTCAATTTCTCTTAGTGAGCTCATTATAATCTCGATCATAGACTATCTTGCAGCTTATCCCCATACCCAGAAAACCCTGCCTCCCTACTTTTTATTCCTAATAGCTCATCAGATTTTAACTCGTTGATAAAATCTTTTCTTTGATTTATTAAAGGAAGTTTAAAATTTTCTTTTTAAAAGAGTCCTACTCAATCTTAGGTAGACTTTTTTTTTTTAATTGATTTTTTGAGTGCCACTACTTACGCTCCTTCCAGGCCCTATCCCATTTCACATCCTGTCTTGTGAAAATTATACTCGAGCCCTTTCAAAGGCACTTTGCCTAACTTCCTGCCCTCCCAAGTGGTTCCTGAACCGCTTATCTTTTCCATGGGTCTATTTAAAAGCAGAAAATCTTCTGAATCATTTTTGGACACTGCCTTTTGTTTTGGTTTTCAGTGTGAGGAGCATGGCAGACAATGATGAGTCTGTAAGGGAGACCCTGACATTCAGGACAGTAAATTATTTCTTTTAATAGCTAAAGAGTATGCCTTTACATACAGAAGCCATATATGTGGGCTAGTAGGATAGAGCCATCCTGTTAAACACACACTGAAGGAATAAAAAACAGACCAATTAGAGTAAGTAAGGAGTTTGCAAGTTAAATGGTAAAAGATAAGTCCAGAAGTACAGGCTGGGGACTGTGACAGAGATTTTAGTTGTTTCTCAATATCCATTCTCTCCCTTTTCCTTGGTAATAAAGGTGGAGATTAAGGAACCAGATCAAGAACCAGATATTTTGGTTCTTTAGATCTGAGGGCACCCCAGGTGATTCTGAGACAGACAACATCTCTCTCCATACTAGCTGTCTGGTGGGGACAAAAATTTCCCAATCTATAAGCCAAAGTGATGCTTCCTGAGGCCCAGGACTGGGGACAGAGGAAGAGTAGGGAGCTTGGATGTGAGAAGTGAGGAAAGGATCCTGCAGTGCAGAGAAAAAAGTAGAAGGATGTCAGGATCTACCTCTCCTTTTATTTAAGGCAGCAATGAGAAAAAAACACATTTCCCAGTCTCCCTTGTAGTTAGGTGACCATGTGAAATAGTTCTGGAAGAAGTTTTGTCTGGGTCTGCTTAAAGAGAGCTGACCCAGCTGGGAAGTGTGGCCTCTGCCCTTCCTCTTTTCTTCTAGTCTGGAACTTGGACTGATGGCTGGAGCTCCTGTAGTACCTTCTATTGTAAATTGAGGCTGAGGATGGAAGCTGTAAACTAAGAATGGGCGACAGAACAATGATTTCATGAAGCCACTACACCAGTTCGGAGTTGCCCATTCTAGGGCTGCTTTTCTGTGAGAGAATAAACCCTAGGGTCTTTAAGCAACTGCTACTTTGAATTTTTTGTTAAATTAGCCAAATGTAATCCATTTTGATACAGATGCTCACTTGGGGATCTTTAAAATATATCCCGGTGCCCAGGATGCATCTTACATTATTTAAATCAGAAATTCTAGGGATGGAATTCAAGCATCAGCAATTTTTTTAAGTTCCCCAAGTGGTTCTAGTGTGTAGCCCAAGTTGAGAATTGCTGCTTCAGACCAACAGGCCTCATATTTAGCATGTTCAAGAATCTCCTGGGGGATGGGGTGGTGCTTGTTAAAAATTTGGGTTTCCAGGCCTCACTCCCCAGAGATTTTGGTTATTTAGGTCTAAGGGCACCCCAGGTGATTCTGAGACAGGCAACCCAGGGATCACATTTGAAGAAACACTGCTTTAGGCAATGGAGAATCTTTGGAAGTTTTAAAGCAAAGAAATGGTGAGATCAGAGGAGAGTTTTAGGAAGATTAGTCTGGATCTAGCAAATAAATTGAAAAGAAGAGGTGAGAGATTGAAGGTAAAGAGACCAACTGGGAGGCATTACAGTAGTTGATGGCCTGAGGGGACATGATTCTGAACTAAGAGGATGGCCAGAGAAAAAAGGAGAGAAATAGAAAACTGAAATAGATAAAAACACCTCAGGACTTGGTAACCAACAGAATAGGGATGAAGTGGACTTCAAGATATTCATTCTTAATGACTGAAGAATACATTAGGAGTCTGACTTCTGGGTTATTATGTATTTCCCCCATTTGCTCGAACTCAGCTAAATTGATGTAGATTATTAGTTTACTATGTATCCACATCTGCAAATGTTAAATTGATTTTTGTTAACTTGATTGTATCTAGAGTTTCCCATTAGATGGGAAACCTTTATTTGCTAAATCAGCTCTTCTATTTAAAGGCTCAGACACTTTATCCTAACAACAATCTATTTCACAAATATAGAAATATATATATTTCACAAATATATATATATATAAGCTTAGTTTATATATATAAATATATGTTTATAGACAAGTAATATACATATGTGTATATATATGTAGATAGACAAGCAATTAAATGTTTTTCATGAAGTTTTACTTTCTTTTAAGTCATGTCCTATAGAGCAGAGGGAATAAATTATCTGAGTGACAGTATAGTTACCGCTCTGGAGCTGTGCTTTATGTAGATATCTTTTTGGAGGAGACACAACTAAACTCTCAAGGCCTAAGGGTTTAAAGAATGGTTTTAAAAGGTGATCTCAAAGGTAAATGATTATTTATTCAATATAAAGCCACCAAGCAGGCAGATGTTAGGGAGACATTTTATCAAATAACCTCAATTAAACATAATTACATTATGGGTAATTCTAAAATATACACTGCCCACCAGTTCGTTGTAATAATGAACGCCTATAGAAATCAATCTTAGGAATGCTCTTCAAGTCCTCTGTTATTTAAAAACCAGCATATTGGTTTTATAGTTACAAACCAGAAAAAAATAACAATCAAGTGTAATAGAAATATCATAAATTGTAAGCTAATCTAATTTCTCAATACTTACTAAAATCTGTGTCAAGACACAGTTTCTTTTAAGAATAGATTTTTAAATACCAAGTAAACTTAATAATCAAACAAGACACACACACCCTCGCCAAGCTTGCCACTCATGAATGAAACATAGCCTTGCTCTCTTGTACTTCACAGTATAAATAATAAAGGGACGATGAATTTTCATCAAGTTCGTTTTAGATTTAATTTTGTCTCTAATTGGAATATCTATTAAGAAGGCTCTAACAAGGTGAAAGTCATTAGATCTGTTCAAGACATGAAAAGGCTACACTTCAACAGGCAATGGGAGAGCACTTCTCTTGACTCCGCGGCACATTTGGTTTCGTTGCTAATGATAGCCCACTGCTTTAATCTGGAGTGAGTCGGTACTTTGTCCCTTGCTCCAGAGTATGCTTATGGTCCTTAAGCCACAGTATGAGCACCACTGAGGGACGCCTCACCTGCTCAGCTCTCCCATGCACACCAGAGAAAGCGAACACACTATATGTGGGCTGTCAGGTGCCTCTCCGACTCCCCCCAGTATTCTCTCCTGCAGTTGGAGTTTTGTTCCACCTTCAGATGGTAGTCATTAAATTGATTAGAGCAAAGTGCTAACCACACTGGGGATTCAGTACCTTTGTGAACACATCCATTTCATACAGAAAGCATTCTATTCCATGATCATCAACCCCATTCCTAATATGAGCTACAGTCTTGCAAATAATAAAACACTGGGTACTGGGAAGTCTTTGTGTGAAAGTGTTGAGGGAGTCTGTGGCTAGTTCTGCGCAAAACTCCATCCCCACTGGGCAAAACAATCCCAAGTGTACCTTCTACTGCAGGTGGGTAAAGGGAATTTGCTATGGGTTGAATTGTGTCTCCCTCACCCCTCAGACTTATACGGTGAAGCATTAATCCCTAGTACCTTAGAATGTGGCCTTATTTGGAGATAGGTTTTGCAGGTATAATCAGTTAAGTTAGCATGAGGTCGTACTGGAGTAGGGTGGGCCCCTACTCCGATATGACTGGTGTCCTTATAAAAAGTAGCAGTTTGGACGCAGACACACACATAGGGAGAAGGACATGTGAAGACAAAGGCAGAGATGCTTCAAGAAGCCAAAGAAACCAAAGATTGCCAGTAAACCACCAGAAGCTAGGGAAGAGGAGCAGATTCTTCCTCCCAGCCTCAGAAGCAACCAACCCCGCCCACACCTTGATCTTGGACTTGTAGACTTCAGAACTGTGAGACAAGACATTTTGTTGTTTAAGCCACCCGGTGTGTGGTACTTTATGACGGCAGCCCTAGCAAACTAATACAGAATTCTCCTCCCATCATTATCTCTGGCGGATAGCATATTCTTTTGGAGTAGATATAACTTGCCTTTCACTATTTGACCAGTGAGAATTAAAAGTTTAACAGCAAAAGCACCTGTGATAGGAAGGGAACATAAAGGACAGAGTGGGTGGTTTGGCAGGCCTGCCAACCAGGCCTCCTTCACTAACACCAAAGGCCTCCTCTGTCATGTGGATCAAAGAAAGCTGAGGGAGCTGCCTCCGCGGGCACCAAGCACTTCTGCACTCCACCACCCCACGTAACTGCTGCCGGCTCTCCTGACCTGTGGAAAGGAAGCATGAACGACCAGCCTGCAGTTCTCTATCCCCCTCTCCTTGCTCTCCCAACTTCCTCACAAACAGCAGGGAATGGACAAGAACAAGCTAGAGGTGGGACTGGGAAAAATAGAACAGAAAAGTCAAAAGGGAATCAAACTAAACTAAAATAGGCCAAAAAAAAAACCAGAAGAAAGAACACGAGGAGAGATGTAATGAGAAAAGGAGAGAAATATAGGCATGGCTGATCAGGAAAATAATTGCTGGAGGGAAAAACCTGAAATCTGTGGATATGGATCTCTAGGATATGCATTATATTGTTCCAGAAATCCATTAGGAAATTAAGAGTCTTCTTGTGGTCATGGTGTGTTCATAGCTCAACAAATTATTTCTGGAATTCAATCATCAAACTTCCTGCAGAGCGCTTATTTTCATAGCTCAGTTCTATAAACAAAGTCTATGTGATTCTACGTGAATTGACATAGAACTCTGGAATGATGAAGGCAGTAGACTCAGAAGTCATTCAGTTCAACCTTCTCATTGACGTGTACAGAGAATTTAACAGACTTAGCCAATGTCACACAGCCTATACCAGAACTAGGCCAAAAGATTTTGTAAATATTATATGATTTATGAAGAATCTAGGCCGATTTATACAAAGAAAATATTTCAAACTACTTTTGAGCCCTCACAACTCCATATCATTTTTAAGGTACTCAAGAAGGGGCCTTTTGATAGCCATCTGGGAAACTTCAAGCTAGAAAATTCCTCAAAACATAACGTAAGAAACCAAGGTAAACAAAAATTTATTCCAGCCAAAATATTTATTTGAAAAATATTTGATGGATTAATTTTTTATATAAATGTATCTGGACCACCTGAATTTTAAATATCTTATTAATAATTACACTAACACTAAACTGCACTTAATAGCATTTATTATACTAGGCAGGCTTCTAAGTGCTGGATGTATATTCACTGACTCAGTTCTCACAATAACAAATGATTTGGTCTCGTTATTTATTAAGCCCATTTTGCTGATTAGGAAGCTGAGGCAGAGAGAGGCAATGCCTTTGTCCAAGGACACACAGTTTGTGAGTGGTAGTGCTGAGATTTGAACACTGGCAGTCTGGCTTCAAAGTCTGTGTACCTAACCACTGCACCAGACTGCTACTTACCACTCTGTGGAGCAATTTGCATATCAATACACGTGTATCCCCAGTAAGTGGTAAAAGCCAGGATTTTATCCAAGTCTAATCTGATTTAGAGTCAACGCTCTTTCCCGTCACACCATACTGCCTCTCACATTATCATACTTAAACTTCACTTTGACTTTCTTGAGCAGCCCCTGACAGAGGTAGTGATGTGAAGATCCCATCCAACACAGACACCACAGAAGCAGTATAGGAAAGGGAATCCTACCCACCAGCCATAGCATGAACTCTGGGGTTTGGTGGAGGATACTGGCTCCATTAGGTCACACCTAGCTTGTGTGCTGTCCTCTTTTCTCTTCATTATCAGGAGGTGGTGTGGTTGATGGAACAGGCACTAACCAGGGAGCGAGAGACCTGGGTTCCCGTCTTAGAGCAGTCTGGGACTGGCAAAGTGCCATCGACAGGCAGGGCACTGTGCTCCCTGCTTCACGTATGTGGCTCCCTTAATCCCCTCAACTACCCCATGAGTGAGCACGACAAGAAGTTTACAGATGAGGGAACTGAGATTCAGAGAGTTAAATAATTCCATCAAGGTCACAAAAAAGGGTATTCATCCCAGGTCTGCCTGACCACAAAATCTTCACATATACCGACCAAGTTGCCTCTAAAGTCACTTTAAATCCTCTGAATCTCAGATTCCTCAAATATAAAATAAGGAAATTGTGCCAAATCAGTACTTTCTGTGCTGTGGAGCCCTAGGGGTTCTTCAAAGGTGTCTTAGAAGTCATTTTGGGAAGGAAGTCCAAGGAGACAGGGCCCAGACAGCTGCTACCTCTGTGAACACACACACACACACACACACACACACGTCAAACAGCACAGAGCAATGGCACTTGACCTGTCTTGTAAATCTGGCTTTCCACATTTAGACTGAAGGGGGGATTTAGCTGCTAAAACAAGTTTGGGGACCACTCTATAAGTGACTTTTAAGGCCCCTCTTAGCTTTAATACCCAGGAAGGGATCAGCGTTGGAAAGGTACAATAACGATGGTAAATCAAGCCTGGCACAGGAGACTTCGGATTCATCTGGCTAGCTCTGCCCAGAAAACATTCGATGCCTTTGAAGAAAACGCTGCGCCTGAGCTTCTGCTGATCTAAACACAATTTGAGAAAGTGTCTCAGTTGTGTCCGTGAAGATGGCCTTCTTACCCAGGGCCAGCCAGTGAGAAACAGTCTGAGTTTTCTTCTCTTCTGATCACCATTCCTTGAGGGTTTCAACTGATCAGGGATGAAAGGGATGTAGCATTTGTGGCTTAATTCTAACTCATTGGTTTTTCTCTTCCTCTCTGTTTATCTTGCCTCATCCTCTTTTCACCCCATCCACCTTCAATTCTGTCTCCCTCCTCTGGCCCCAATGCCAGGTGGTAGACAGTAAAGGAGTGGTCTATGTTGGTAAGAAATGAGAGAATTCATTTACTCCTTCAAGTCCTGCCTTTCCCCCACCTGTATTCCTACACAGAGCAAAACATTGGTGCTTGGATGCTAGCCGTCAGGCAGGCATTTTGGTGAATGTGTGGAGAGCCAAGTTTTATTTTTCCCCCATTTCTATAGCTCATACCCCCTCTATTCTACAAATGTGGAAAGAATAAAGACAACGAAAGGCAACTGTTAATCATGGTGACGGTGATCATATCTTTTTAAAAAACACTTATTGAGGTACAGTTTACATACCTTAAAATTCACATATTTTAAGTGTGCAATTCAATGATTTTTAGTAAATGTACAGTTGTACAACCATCACCCCAATTCAATTTTGGGACACTTCCATCACCCCAAAAAGCTCCCCCAAGCTCATTTGTAGTCATGCGCTGTTCCCACTGCAGCCTTAGGCAACCATTGATCTACTTTCTGCTTTTTATAGATTTGTTTTTTCTGAGCATATATACAAAATCATATAATATATGGTATTTTGTGACTGGCTGCTTTCATTTAGCACTCTCTTTGTGAAGTTCACCCATATGTTAGCATGTCTCAGTACTTCGTTCCTTTTTATATAACACCTTTTTGAATGGCAGCGTTACATAGAAGAAAGATCGTGGATTTCAGAAGCTTGCAAACTCGGGGCTGATCCAAGTTGTACCAGCTCTTAGGTGTGTGACTTTGGGCAAGTTCCCCAACCACACTGAGACCCATTTGTGGAATAAGGATAATAATCCCTCTCTCAGAGGATTATTCTATGAATTAGCTGGATTGTGTCAGTAAATAATGGGCACTCAAGAGATCCAGTCTTTCCCTCTACACATTCCCCAAGACCCTTTGCTTTTCTTACCTCTGCTTCAAATTTTAAAATAAATCCTACAGCCTCCCTACCAGCCTTCACATCAGGCTTGAAATGAGAGCCCACGTAACTAGCAATATCAGGAACGGAATTCCGCCAAGGGGAATCACATCCTTCATTAACGGAGCCCAGATGGTGAGGAGCTAAAGGGATTTCCTTCAATTATGTTGCTGTCATCTTTTAGAAAGAAAGTTAAACTGTATTTAATTATTATTTCAAGGAGGAAAATCCTTCAAATTCTATGCTAAAACATTTTAGCGTAGTTGGTTTTACCTTTGAAAGGCTCTAAAAACAACATATTTTCCCACTGATTCTTATAAAACGTCCTAAGAAACATCATACAAAATCAATTAACATCAATCCTCAGATAACATGTAAGCAAGTAGCAAAAGTCTACAAACCTCTGAGTAAATAAAATCCACGTCAAACCTTCGGAACTCAACTTTTAGCCAGTAGTTTCAGGCTCTTTCTTTCCTAGACCTTTAGAAGAACCTGAATTTCATGTGTGTAGCAAAATAGACTAAACTGAACTCCTTGTTCATTTCTCCCAGTCCACCTTCTCCGACTAGAACACATCAGCAATTTGAGTCCCGACTTAAAGGGATCCTGGACACAAAGTTTACAAAGATGCTATTTCCTGAGCACAAACTTCTCTGTTCTAAACCTGCTTTTCTTTCTGAATCATTGTTTCACTACAAATTATAACCCACCACTCTTCCCCTTCGTGTTTCTCATTGTTCGTCCTCCCTTCTAGTCTGGGATTTATCACAACTTCAATTCTTCCCCAGATTCCTGAAACACTGAATTCCCTTCCACCTCCTAAATTAACTCCCAGATTTACTTCCTGTTAAGTACAGTTTAACAGCTAAAATAGAAAAGGATAAGGCTTCTCAATACTTCTACTACATAAAACGGTTTTGTGACATTTTTTCTCTATCTCCCACTTGAAGGAAGTAAGCATAGTGTCTCTTTTTTCATGATATAAAAAGCCTGTTGTCAAGTGTAAACTAGTTATTATGAGAGGCAACACGTGGCTTTCTAATCTTTATATACCGATAATACTCACTGTACATATCACTGGCATTAAAGATGGAAAAGAGTGATTCTTTCAAGTAAGTAAATTAGAGGTAATTCCTACAAGTGATCAATCCACAACATTATCAGCTGAGTCTGACTCTCTTGAACTTCTGTGATAAAGCCATACTCACACAGATAAACAGATAAAGGCCATATCCAGATGGAATCAAACACTTTAATTAATATATTTGTGTAAGGATTCTTATGCTCCTTGCTCTAGGTACTTATCTGAAAACAGCAATTGTTAACAAAATCCATGACTAACTTTTCTCCCAATATTGAGAGATCAGGAAGAAGTGGATAGAGTTCCAGGAGAGTTTTCACTCACTGGATTATCACCTAAAGGGGTCTGGGAATCCATAAATGTGATAAAAATAAATAAAAATAATTTGGGAAGGGGCATAAACAGCTTAGGTTTAGTTAGATTTGTGAATTTTTCCAATCTTTAAAAAGCTATTCTTATGTTAAAACTTCCCTTTCGTACACTACAGTGAAGACCATAATTTATATCCAAGACTTTATTTTAGGGATTTTATTTTAAATGGCGTCATAGGAATTTGTCTCATGGTATAAATAGTTTAGTAAATCTGGGATTTAGCAAAGATTTTTCTCTCTACTGCACAGGCCTTGTGCAGAAGATGTCTAGCAGGAGATGACAAAATAATCTTGAGGCATGATGATTTAACTTCAGTTTGATGCCCAAACATTCTGCAAAAAATCTTAAGCCCCAAATTCCAATATGCAGCCAGCTTATGGAAAGTATATATTTTTTAAAAATCACTTAATGACCAAAATCTTCAATCTATATACAAAAATCACACAACCTTCGGGTTATTATTTGGCCTGTAGTTTGTTACAGTTCTCTAGAGAATCCTGATCTCAGGGTGATTGGTTAACACCTCAAATCTGCAGAGATCACCTCACCACCATAAATATCTGTCAGCATCCACGCATCAAATAATGCCAAGTGTCCTACCCCGAGATGGCAGCAAGTTTTTGGTGTGCCTGTCGGGCCATTTCACAGCCTTTGGTTCTTGTCTTGTGCATTTCCACCCGGAGTGAGGGGCAGCTGACCGAGACGTCCCCAATAGAAATGACCAACTCTCGGTACAGGGCCACTTGCGTGTTGAACTCTTGGACAAGCTGGAAAAGAAGCGAGTTTCTGTCACTAAACACCAGAAAGTTTCCTACTTCGGTGTACATAAAGGGGGGCTTTCACGGACCCTGAGCCACCTCCGCAGATCTCCAGCTTAAGAAGCCTACAAAGCGTTCAAAGATTAAGACACAAAGATGGCAAGTTCTCTTTGTTCAAGTTGTGTTTATTTTTCAGTGGTCAAGTCTGGTCACGGAAGCTCTATTTCCAGACCTACTTGCCCCCACCCGTTCAGACTCAGTTTCTGAAGAGCAAGAGCGTATTTGGAGAGCTACCATGCCACTCCTTGGTCACTAAAGAGTGAAGCTGGGAACTCTCGCATAGAAGGCTCCCCTCTACTACAGCTAGGATGTGAATTTGAAGCTGCATGGGGATAGAGGCCAAAGGTGGGATGTAATAGGCAAACCCTTTACCTCCTGCGGGCTCCGGAGCCTGAGGGGAAGTCTGGTCACAGCTTCTACGCTGGAACCTTCGTCCCTTCTGCAGCGCCCCGTGCGCTCTGTTTGGGTTTGTTTGCTACTGTGTCCCCACAGAGCAGCACCCCCACCTCTCCATCCCCTCCCTCCCTCGGGAGCAAGTCAGTTCACCGTGTCTTTGGCATCCACCATTCGCCGAGAGGGTAGAGGCACGATCTACAGCCGCTAACCCCAAGACCCTTGCCGTGGCACTTCTTTGCAGGGCCATTACGACCCGGGTGTCACCCGGAATCTGGGGGACTGCAGATTTTAAAATAGTGCATGTGCACGTGATCGGCATGGAGGCGCTGAGGGTGGGGGAGTGGCTGGCACTCAAGCAAACGATTAACATACACGGTTCTCCCACCTCCTCTCCAAAAAAAAAAAAAAAGAGGCGTAGTTTTTCACCTACCATCTTGCAGTCGTCCAGGGCTCGTTGGGTTTTGTGGGCGCTCTCGCAGCCGCTGCCCCTGCGCTCCCAATCCCCGCTCTGCAGCGGGGGCTTGCTGATCTGGAAGATCGAAGAGCGGGTGGACCGGCTGGGGCGCTTTTTGCGCCCATTCGGTGCAGAACTCATGCATACACATCCACCAAGCCGAAGCCGCTGGTGCAGTGCGCCCCGGCGCGGGCGGCCCGGTCGTTGCCCTGCGCGCCGCCGCCAAGCAGCAGGAGCCGCGACCCGAGGCGCGGCGCTCACAGGGTTGGGGCTGGCTGCGCGGGTGGGTAACCTTCAGCTTGAAGGAGAGCCGGGGAAGCGCTGGCTGTGCCGTGCAGCATCGCTTCCACTAGCAGCGAGGAAGGGGCTCGGTCAAGTTCTGCTCAGCAGTCTTGCGGGCCCTGTCCCAGGAGCTGGACGCTGGTGCGGGCTCGCACCGCCTTCCCCTCGGCATGGATTGCAAGGCTGGGTGAGAAGGAACGCGCCGCCCGGTGGTTCCGAGTTTCCATTCAGATGGGGGAGCAGCTTTCAAAGCCTGTGCTGCAAGGTGGGGGTGGGGGGGCGAGTCGTTCTTGCCTCAGTGTCTTCCCGCAGCAGCGCTGGTTCGTCTTTCCCCTCCCTCCCCCGTCACCGGGCCTGGAAGGGCTGGCAGTCCCCGAAGCGGGCAATTGGCTCTAATGGGCTGCCTTGATCCCTCGTCTCTCCGGGCTCCTCTGAGGATCCCAGATGAATCCGTGGCGGGACTGGCAGACGCAGGGAATGGGTCCGGCTGACGTTGCTCGCGGCCCCGCACATTGATAGGATGGGAATACTAATGTGATCCGTCCATACAACCCCCTTCCCCCTCCACAGTTTATGCACTTATCCAATCAAATTCCCGGGAACATCAATTGCAATATTACTTCATCTGCTCTATTATTAGAAACGAAAAGTGTCATCAGAGTGGAGCACATTGCCACATGCTGGGACCTAAACATGGATTTCAGATCAACCGATGTGGGCTTGAGGCCCTCAACATCTGACACTTGGGCCACAGATTATCAAAGCCCCAACCAAGGAGGAAGTGAGGTGTTTGCTTCAAAAGGAAGATCTCTTAATAACATAACAGAAAAGCTTTGTTTCCTGAGTTTTTTTGGTTGTGTTTTTCGTTTTTGTCTTGGTTCAGTGTGTGCAGGGACAGGGATGGGCAGCCAGTGGGGCAGAATGCACAGAGGCCTTCAGTCAAATTGGTCCCCATCCCATCCCTCATCCCATTATAGTTAAAACATAGTTTTAACTATAAAGTTCCTGGTCTTGCATTCCGGAGTCTCAGGATCCAGCTCTGAGAGTTTCCCCACAGAGACATGAACAAGTTAGAGCCAACAGGCCTCCCTGGGCACTCAAAAGGGTCCAATTCTCCCTTATGGGATATCAGTGACCCAGAGGCCAATGGAGGTAGCCCCAAAAGTGGACAGGACGCCTGCATGAAATGGGGCTACAGTGAGTTCCTGGGCCATTTAAGTCCACCGTTACGACTGACATCCTAAGATTCTTCTGGGAGAAAGAGAGGTGGAGTGGGCCTTCAACTCCAATGCTCTGAGAAAGCTTGTTCCCATGAATGATTTATTTGGACGGGACCTTATTAAAAAGGTCTGTCATAGTGGAACTAATTATGTGTTGAAAAGCTTAATGGAGAACAACTCAGAGGTTCCTGGTCAATCTCTTAAGGGAATATGGAGAGTGTACAGAGAGGGAGAGCCAGAAATAGCCAGGAGGGCTGACACTCTAAGAAGGGTGTCTGTAGAATTTTTTACCAGACAGGTAAACATAATAGGGTGATGTGGTATAATAAGAAAGATGTCTGGTCTTTGTCCCCAGTTCCTGACACAAAGCTCCTAAAACCCTTGGAATTTCTGAGTGATAAGGGTGACTGGAGCCTCTTGTCACCAGAAAGACCAAGCCTTGATTAGAGGTTTGGAACTTTCAGTCCCATCCTGCAACTTCCGGGGAGGGCGGAGGGAATGGAGATCGACTTAATCACAAATAGCCAATGATTTAATCAATCACACCTACATAATGAAACCTCCGTGAAAACCCCTAAACAACGGGGTTCAGGGAGCTTCTGGGTTGAATACAGGGAGTTGCTGGGAGGGTGGCATGGCCAGAGAAGGCATAGAAGCTCCACATCCCCCTGCCATTCCTTGCCCTATGCGTCTCTTCCATTTGGCTATCTCTGAGTTGTATCCTTTATAGCACGGGTAAGTAAAGCACTCTCCCAAGTTCCGTGAGTCATTCTAGCAAATTATCTAATCTGAGGGGGGCTTATGGGAACCCAAAAATTTGTAGCCTAGTTGCACAGAAGTGCAGATAACCTGGGGACTTGGTACTTGTGACTGGTCTGTGAAGTGGGGGCAGTCTTGTGGGACTGAGCCCTTAAACCTGTGGAGTCTGATGCTGACTCTCAGTAGTGAGTGTCAGAATTGAATTGAATTGTAAGATACAATTGGATATTTGGAGAAATGGTGTTGAAAAAGACACATTTGGTTGGGGAGGAAAAAATCCTAACAGGTGAATATCTGAATGGATATTCAGCTGCATTTGCATAGTACTTCACAACACATTGAGTCAGTTTTCCCTAACTAGAGTAGGGGAGCTCTCTGAGCCCCCACCTCAGACCTTGGTGCTGCTATCCTCCAGGTGTTTAGATGCCAAGACCAGGACGAAAGGCTCTTCTGTTGGCTGAATCTTTCCAAATATAGGAAGATAAAAGAGGGTAATTCTGTGACTGTTTGTCTTTCCCTTAGTCTCAATTTTCTCTCTACTTCCTGTGAGTAGGGAGGAGAGGTTGAGGAACACATCAGGTGATTTGGTGGGATTTGCTCGGGTTTGGTGAGTGGTTGGGATGCTGAAGGGGAAGGTACAGGGGGGCCAAAGGACTTTAGGAAGGATGGATAATACTCATTTGTAAATTAAGGCCAGTGATATAAACCCTTTTGTTACCACTAACTACCTTCCCTCCCAACTACCACCAAACTTACAGAAAACTCTGCTCTAGCCCACGGTTGGTGGTGCTTTGGAGAATTGAGGGAAAAGGGGCTGCATTTTTTGTGTGTGGACATAGGCTAGAGAAAACAGGATACTGGAGGTCAGTCTTCTGGAAATCTTTTGCCACCGCTCTGTTATTCCATTTCCTTTCCCTGCAGGGAAATAGTGACTGCCACTAGATTTGAGCATCTCAAATCTCCTCAGTAGTAGGTTTCTACTCCAGCTACAACCATCTGGTTTCTATTCCCCGCTTCTTCTGCCTAGAGACAATCTGAACAAATTAAAAGAAAAACAAGGCAACACAATTGCGCTGCCCTGTTTCTATGCCGCATTTCTTGCAGGAGGTGTGTATGTGTGCGGGGGAAGTAACTGGGTCCAATGCAATGCCACACCTGAAGGACTACGGGTTTGGAAACACGCTGGGGGATTAAGTGCAAATTGTCATTTGTAGGTGCCCCTTGGCCTTCCCTGATACACAGCCCAAGCCATTTTCCTGAGCAGGGAGAAAAATAGCATCAATCCCAGAGCTGTCTCTTCCAGGGACAAATGCTGGAATCAGAATAGCAGCAGGCAGGCTTCGTTCTCTCGCCTTCCCCCACATTCAAAACAGCGTGAATTTACATTCCTGGGGCTCTCTGACTGCCAAATAGAAGGGTAAAGTGCAGTTGGAAATCCGAAAAACAAGGGCACATTTTCTGGTTATCCAGGCCCAATTTTGGCACAACGTTGATAATGGGTCCTCTACAGGTGTATGGCTTTGATCCAAGTCACATCCTAGATTCACTCCAGTATAAGATGCACCTTGCATTTCATATTGTCTCTACAGTAATTTTAGAGAGTTCATTTTGGTTTGGAATTTTTTAAAAATGAATATTAGTTTAGAGTGAATCTGAGCAACTGGTAAGTTTCTTTAAATTGGTGCTATAAGGAACCACAGCGGGACTCAGAGATGCACGTCTCAAACTGGGCTGGCCTCTCATGAAAGGAGATACTGGGAGGCAGGGTTCACATGGGAATATAGTTCCAGGAGGAGCAAAAATGATAAAGGACCTTGTCTGTGTGGGTCTGTGACAGAGGCAAAAAAAAAAATACATTAAATGCTGAGTTCTGAGAAGTTGGGGGCAATCTGAAGGGAATGATCAAGTTATGTTCTGTTAGTGTCAAAAGAAATTAAGTTATTACGAAGAATTTAGTGAATAACTATCTAATAAATGGTTTATTTCCAATAAAAACAGAAGGAAGTACAATATGTTGGGGACACGTTAATTTCACAAATATTTTTGTGCTTTTATTAAATGCAATTACAGGTTTTGTTCGTCCTAAAACTTATATAGTTTGGGAGCCCTTTAAGAAAAAGAATCCAAAAATTTAAATATAAAGTTAGATATTTGGTTTTAGAAGGAGCCAATGAAGTGAGGTTCCCTGAAGATTAGGTTTTTTTACCCTCATGGTAAATTTCCACATTTGGCGTCTATTGATGCATAGTGGGCATCTGGTATTTTGCCTCCTCCATTTTTATTGTCCCTTTTCTAATGATAGAACTTTAAATTTCCTTTGAGAAATCAATCTTACTTTTTGTCACATGGCTCATGGGTGGGCATATGACTCAGACCAGGCCAGTAAGAGTAGTACTATATTCTAGACTAGGCCACAATGATTGGTTTAATAATGGGTATGAAATCCAAGCTGAACCAATGACCTTTAACCTTGGGACTTTTTCTGCAACTTTTAGGTTGAAACATATGAAATTGCCATTATTTAAAAATTTTTCACCTACGTAAATGGCAATTTTATATATTTCAAGCTAATATTAAAACTTTCTTTCCATTGAGTTGCTAGGGTCAGATGAAAGTCTGGAGTTTCTGGTGGCCACATTTGCCACTCATAGTCTACAAACTGCCTAAAAGCCAACCCGGAGGAAATCAGCATGGAGTGTTAGAGAAAGATTGATTCTTTTTTTTTTTTAATTAAGGTATAATTGGCATACAACATTATATGAGTTTCAGGTATTCAACATAATGATTTGATATTCGTATATATTGTGAAATGATCACAATAAATCTAGTTAACATCTGTCACCATACATAGTTACAGAATTTTTCTTTCTTGTGATGAGAACTTTTAAGATTGACTCTCTTAACAACTTTCAAATATGCAACGCAGTATTATTAACTATAGTTGCCAAAATGTACCTTACGTCCCCAAGATTTATTTATTTTATAACTGGAAGTTTGTATCTTTTGATTCCCTTTACCCATTTCGCCCGCCCCCAACCCCCACTTCTGGCAGCCACCAATTTGTGAGCCTGTTTTGTTTTGTTTAAGATTCCACATGTAAATGAGATCATAGGTGTTTGTCTTTGTCTGACTTATTTCACTTAGCATAATGCCCTCAAGGTCTATCCATGTTGTTGCAAATGGCAAGATTTCATTTTCCTTTATGGCTGAACAATATTCCATTGTATATACATATACTTCACATTTTCTTTATCCATTCATCCATCGATGGACACTTAGGTTGTTTCCATGTCTTGGCTATTGTAAATAATGCTACAATGAACATGGGGGTGCATATATTTTTTGAGTTAGTGTTTTTATTTTCTTCGGATAAATACCCAGAAGTGGAATTGCTGGATCATATGGTAGTTCTATTTTTAATTTTTTGAGGAACCTCAAAATGTTTCCGTAGTGGCTGCACCAATTTACATTCCCACCAAGAGTGCACAAGGATTCCCTTTTCTTCACATCCTAGGTAACACTTATTTCTTGTCTTTTCAATAATAGCCATTCTAACAGGTGTGAGGTGATATCTCATTGTGGTTCTGATTTGCATTTCCCTGATGATTAGTGATATTAAGCACCTTTCCATGTACCTGTTGGCTATTTGTATGTCTTCTTTGGAAAAATGTCTATTCAGATCCTCTGCCCATTTTTTAATTGGATTGTTTGTTTTTTTGCTATTGAGTTGTGTAAGTTATTTATATATTTTAAATAATAACCCCTATCAGATATATGATTTGCAAATATTTTCTTTCATTCGGTAGGTTGCTTTTCATTTTGTTGATGATTTCCTTTTCTGTGCAGAAGCTTTTTAATTCGATATAGCCCCACATGCTTACTTTTGCTTTTGTTGCCTTTGCTTTTGTTCTCAGATTCTAAAAATCATTGCCAAGACTGAAGTCAAGGAGCTTGATGCCTGTATGTTCTTCGAGGAGTTTTATGGTTTCAGGTTCTTACATTCAAGTCTTTGATCCATTTTAAGTTGATTTTTCTGTATGGTGTAAGATAGTGGTCCAGTTTCATTCTTTTGCATCTGGCTGTCCAGTTTTCCCAACACCATTTATTAAAGAGACTGTCCTTCCCCCATTGTACATTCTTGGCTGCTTTGTAGTAAACTAATTGACCATATATGCAGGGGTTTATTTCTAGGCTCTGTATTCTGTTCCATTGATCTATGCATCTATTTTTATGCCAATACCATACTGTTTTGATTACTATAGTTTTGTAATATAGTTTGAAATTAGAGAGTGTGATGCCTCCAGCTTTGTTCTTCTTTCTCAAGATTGCTTTGGCTATTCAGGATCTTTTGTGGTTCCATACTAAATTTAAGATTGTTTGTTCTATTTCTGTGAAAAATGACATTGGAATTTTGATAGGAATTGTATTGAATCTGTAGATTTCTTTGGGTAGTATGGACATTTTAACAATATTAATTCTTCCAATCCATAAACACAGAAAATCTTTTCATTTATTTGTGTCTTCTTCAATTTCTTTCATCAATGACTTACATTTTTCAATGTATAGGTCTTTCACCTCCTTGGTTAAATTTATTCCTAGCTATTTTATTCTTTTTGATGCAAAAGGAGAAAAACTGGTACTTAATGATATTATCTGAGCAGGTGAATCCAGCTTTGCCTTAAGTCAAACTACACCTACACTTTCAGTTAGGTGAACCAAATCCTTTTTAAGTAAGTCAGTTTGATTTGGGTTACTACTATTTGCAACCAAAAGAGTCCTCATTAATATAATAATATGCAATGAATAATTGTGCATAAGTATAGGATACATCAAATCAATCCATCACCTAGTATTTGTTCAGTGTTCACTATGAACAAGGCACTGTGTTAAAGACTAGAAAGAATACAATAAAATTAAAGATATGATTCTTCTTTCAAAGGTACTTGCACTGGGGAGAGGAACACATACACACGTGAAATCATGAGGAACAATAAAATATATATTAGTGTTATTTTCTGATGTAAATAAATACTGCAGGAATTTAGTGATGGGATCAACCTCTGTAGGCTGAAGTTACTAGAAAACACGACATGATAGAGATGCAACCTGAGGTAGGTATATGTAGGATCTGGATAGATGGAGGAGTGGGGAGAGTTTTTCAGGAGTTGGCAAAGGCACAAGAGTGGAGTGCATGAACAGCCTGACCTGAATTGAAGAAAAGGAAGAGAGGCTAGGGTGAAAGTGACGTGGCTGAGGTCACGGAAATAGGATAAATGACCAGGTTCCTTTGGTTTAGGAATGGAAGGAGGACAGTAGGTGAGAAGCAGGGATAACTTAACAATTTTCTTTGGATGACAGTTTGAGGCCACATTGGGAAGCAGATACAAGAAAAAGACCTAATCTGATGTCCACCCCTGACTTCCTATACTTTTAAAGGAGTGAAGTTGGAGGCTGAACTCCTGAGTTCTGAGGAATCAATGATGTAAGTTATGGGTACAGCAGTTTATATTAACTAAGAATGGCATGGTTCACATTACTTAGAGCTTTTAGAGCAAATCAGAGGAGTTTTCATGTTGGGTTGGGATAGACCATGGGTAAAAGAGGACCACGGCCATTTCTTGATTAACTGAATTAATAAGAGGCCAGTGATGCTTTAAGAAAATTAATTTGGCAGTGATAAGTAGGATGCATTGGAATGAAGAGATAGTGAAGCCATTTATTCAGCTGTTATAATAACCCAATTGGAGGTGTAACCTGACTATGCCGGTAAGAATCAGGGAGAAATTTAAGAGAGTTTTAAGGTCAGAGCATTATCTCATAACAGGATTGACTAGAAAACAATCTGAATTATCCAAGGTAAAAACCAACAGGTATTTCAATCTCCCATGGAAATAACAAAACTCATAGACTATTATCCCTGAAATTTGCATTAACTCTGGCTCTATATACCCTTCCCTGCCTTCTATGTACACAGGACATGTACCCCTTGGCCAAACTCCAGACTGCCTTGTCTATGAATTCTAGAGACCTCTTGCCCATCGACCAGACCTCTTTCTAGCCAGCCACAGCTTTGGTGTAAACCTAATCTGCACCACACCATACCCAGACACTAGTCAGCCACTGCTTTGCTGGCCCTATTTACTTCTGCTGGCCCCACCAAGCCTGTCTGCAGTGGCCACTCCTTCTAACACAACTTGGTTCCTTTGAGGACACTTCTGGGCCTGCCAAGTATGCTGAAACACACGTTGGAGGAACACTGCAGTGGACAGGCTAAGTCTGTAGAATCAGATCCTTAACTCTCCTTTGGCCCATCTGTGCCCTGGCTCATTTCTGTCATTCCATTTCCTACCTTTGCTTCATTCTCTGGTTCCTCTTTGCTAGTTCTCATTCTCTCTCTCTCTCTTTTTCTCTCCGTCTCTGTCTCTCTAATAATCATACAATTAATACAAGCATACCTTTTCCTTATTCTAAAAACTTACATTGCAGATAAGGAACAAGTCCTCTTTGACCATGATCCCAGCCTTAGTACCCTCCTGCTTCCCAGAAATAGTCCTTCTTATCAGTTTGCTGTGTAGATCTTCTATTACACCATCGTGTACTTACATCTCCCTGAAAAAGCACGTAGTGTTTTAGTGTTGTTTGTGTATGTGTATTTTTTTATAGGAATGATATTTTGTATGAGTCATTGTGCAACAAGCCTTTCTTCTTTCTACTCAACACTGTGTCTTTGGAGAGACTTCTGTATTAGTACACGTCTACCGCAACCTCATACTTCTGCCTAGTATCCTAGAATAATGGATATATCTTTGTTTACTAAACCTTTCCCTAGTTGGGACATTTAGATTACTTCCAATATTTTAATATTATTAACAATGCTGTAATGAAATGCTTAAGCATGCCATCTTCTTCATATGATGGTATATATTTCCTAAGTATATATGAAGAAGTGAAATTGCTAGGTCACAGAGTATATGCATTTAAATTTGTAAGAGACACTCTGAAGTTTCTTTCTAAAGTGGCTGTATCAAATACGTACATGCTGGCTATTTATGAAAGTATCTGTTTCCCCACATACTGGACAGTTTGATGTCATTAAACTTTAAATATGTGCCAATTTGACTTTCTATCTTGATGCTATATTCTTACCTCTCAGCCTTCCAGTTTCTCTTCCCAGGCTTCCACTGATTTAGTCCCTCTTAGCAAAGAATCTCTACAGACTGATACTCTCTAGACTGGTACAATCCCCTCCACACTCACACGCTACCCTTCTGCCTGTCATGGTCCCAGGACTCCTGCTCACATGAGTAGCCCTGAGTGGGTGCCACCCATGTCTGAAAGAGTGGGCTTCCAAATTGCTTACTACTAGGGAAAATAGGCATGGAAGTGATGAGAGAAAAGAGTAAAAGGTGAATGCAAATTTTCCAGTCTGAGAAATTATAAAGTGGAGATTTCCCTGATAGAATTGGGCAACTGAAAATATTAGACTAGGTAACAGGTCTGGAGATGTAAAATTAGAATTCAGAAGCAAAAAGTGGTCAATGAAGCCTTGAGAATAGATGTGATTCCAGGAAGGAGTAAGTATAGAAAGGAAAAAAGGCAGAAGGATGATTAAGTCCTAAGCCATGCCAACAGAGAAGAGGTGGGATGAGGCAAAGAGTCAGCAGAGGGATGGAGAAGGCACTGCCACAAAGACAGAAGAAGAATCCACTAAATGCAGTGTCACAGAGCAAAGGGCAGAGTCACTTTCAAGGAGTGAGATGTATGTTGTCCCAGAGGCATCAAGGACAAAAGAACTTAGAAAAATATTTTATGGTAAGAAGAGGTCATTGTGCAAAGTTGTATATATCTAATGAATGGAAGGAGCAAAATCTAAATTGTAAGTGAGCAATGAGGATAAGAAGTGGAAGAAACAGGCAGGCACCTATATGAGGGCAAGGAAAGGGACAGGCCAGCGTTACAGAATGGCTGGTTCTGGTAAGTATGTGTTTGCCTTTTAAAGGACATGTTTGAAAAATCAGTGGAACCTTGAAAAAGAAGGGAAGAACCATCTATAAGCAAAGACAGATGTTGCTTTAATAAAAAGGCATAATTATAGGATAAAGGCATAAGAGGAGAGAATAAAAAATGTGGTCTAATGTGCAAATGAATGGAAATCTATGGATTTTTTGCAAATGAGAAGCATCTGGACAATCTTTCCAAGGGTCCTTAATAGAAATTCAGGGTTGTTGATCTCAGTTCAATACTGAAAATGTAGCGCAGATTTACAATATCCAGGTCCTAAAAATATGTTAATAAAATAATCTATTGAATTAAAAAAGGGCTATAAAATAACACCATTAAGTGGCTTTGAGGATTGGAGCATTTGAACTCTTGAGTTTTCAATGGAATTACTGAAATTCTGATGAATCAGGGGAGGGTAAGAGACATTCAGAGTCTCCCACTAGAGAGGCCAGCTCAGAACCTGGCTAGTGTTTTTTCCTCAAGATTCGTTCTGGAAAAAGATTCTACAATTCCTCTCATTAACCTGTTCTAGCATCCAACAAACTTTGCAATCAGGACCTTGTTCTTTACGTATATTCTAAATTTCTTCCTGGAGCAATTTAATTCCACTTCTTTAGTGAATATAGGAAATAAATAGCATTTGTTGCCAGACTTGAAGTAACATAGATGAGTTAAAAGAAAAACTGGCTTTTGAGAATGATGGTGTAGCCAAGTCTTTTAAACTCTGACAGAAATGGAGAGAGAATTAGGATGAGAGAGTGTCTCTTAACTCCAAGGCATAGAGTATCTAGGGCTTTTCCCTCCTGAGGGAATTGGGGAATATGATGGCCCTTCCAAGGGATTATGAGATGGAGGTTTCAACATCAGACTAGGATGGATTCCAGTCCCTTAGGTCTGGCTCATTCTGTTCTTTCTCCATTTCTATGGAATTTGGAAGGACTTATCTGATGGTTCTGTTCTGGTAGTCTGGCAGAAGGAGAGGAGGTCTGACTTCCATTTTGGCAGCAAATGTAGCCGCAGTACCTCTGGCTTTTTCAAAACTGCCAGTGCAGAATCCATCACCAGCTGTACTGATCTGTTGTATGACCATGGGTAAAATGAGGCCACCATCCTCATTACAGTAACCCTTACATCCTTAAAGAGTCATATCAAGTCACCTTTTAGGCTTTTTCCTTCCAGGCAAAAATAATTTATTTCCTTCATCCTTCCCTCAAAGAAGTACACAATCATTTCTGTTATTTCAAGGTAATTGAAACTAACCTCTATATTAAGGTCTCTAAAAATAACCTGATTAAAAGTAAGAGCAAATTTTTTATACCTTTATATTATACCTAACTAATACATTGAGGCTCTACTATTTTTGAAATTAAATGACTGCTTTAATAATCTACATTGAATTTGTGGTACAAATGACAGATATAAGATAATTCTTACCTTATATGATAATATTAGTAAGAGAAAAGATGTAACAATAGGCTTTTAGATCAGGTCTGAAAGAGACATAAAACAGATAAGATAGAAATAAAGGTTGATTTATCCAGAAAGTTCCAAAGGAAAGGCCTTTGTTTTATTATTACTTGACTATTTTTTTGTACATTAAAAGGAGCTAATAACTCCCTCCTTTTTATAAATCTAATCTTTCTTGTTACTCTATAGTCATAATTGCAATGAAAGTTATCAAAAAATTCTCAAAGAAGTAGACCAAGAAGTACTCCACATCTGGAGGAAGTATCTGAATCCGGCACAATCCAGGGGTATATTGAGGAATAAGAAACTAATATTGAATAATTGATAGATATTTCTTCTTTCCAACGACAATGGAGCATTTCGGTTTTATGCAATAAACTCAGATTGTCATCAATAAAACTTTATTGAACGTCTTGTGTTTTCAGGGTACCAGACTATGCAATAGGGAGTCCAAGAAACTAGATGACATGGTTTCCATTCTCAGAGCCATCCAAACAGATATCAGTCTAAGACAGCAAGTGCTAAATGTCATAACTCATGCCTGACTGTGAGGCATTCTAGGAAATTAGTAGCATAGGCTAATAAAGAAGGGGAAGAAGAGAGTCTGGACAGGACTGGAACAAGGAGAACTGAGCTTTCGTAGGGAACTAACTGTCCATTGTGTTGCATCCAAAGAGACAGGACAAAATTAGCACAATTCATATTAGAACAAATATCCATGGAGGTCTAATTTAGTTAGCAGAGATTTTTTTTGGTTCAAAAAAAACATGACTCACGTTTGGTACTATGTACTAGCTGCTGGGGATACAAAGACGAATAAGGGAAATCCTTGTCTAAGAAGAACTTACAGTAGCAGAAGTAGAAACAGCAAGCAATATATAGGGCGGCAGTATCATCCGTAAGAGAAATCTGTTGGGAGTGCGTAGTCTCCCAGCAGACAGGGAAAAACGGAAGAAGGCTGACAAGAGCTCAAGAAGATTCTGGGGTCACAGAGAAGTGGGCTGAGATACAGAGCTGGGCTCCATTTTCTAGAAGGAACTGGAGAGCTGAAGAAAAATTTAAAGCAGAAGGTCAGTGATATGGACCATTGCCAACACTCTTCAGAACAGAGAAAGTGCAATTCATTGACCACATTGATGTACAAACTCATCCACACCAGGCATCTGGCCTTTGCCAACAAGACTGATTTTAGATGTGGACATTCCTAGTTCACTACCTGCCTTAGAGTCTTGGGAGCTGGGAGTAGAAATGAGTTGGCTTGTGGCACACACAGTGACTTATTTGACTACAAAAGGGAGGGGCTCACATTTTGTTACTAAATGAGTAGTGGGCCATAGCAGAGGCCATAGAGAAAGGAGCCAGCACATTGCTGAAGTTGTAAAGAAAGGTTTCAGGGAGAAATGAAATTTGAGGTGGGTCTTAAAGAAAAGAGATGGGACTTAGATATGGAGAAAAGAATGAGGAAAGCATTCAAAGCAGGGGAATCAGTATGAACAAAAGCACAAAAGGAGAGTTCAAATGCACATAGTTGTGTGGCAAATGATAAATACATCAGTCTGGCTGGATCAGAGGGTTTGTATAAGCAAATAATAATCAAATAGATTGGAAAAGTGGGTTGGAGCCAGATTACAACAGATCTTGAAATACCAGGCTAAGTATTTCTGGCTGTATCCTGTAAACTACAGAGAAAATTGATTTTACTTTTTATTTTGAGAGTGAAAGTCTAGCAATATTTTGAAAAGATTAATCTGGTATCAGTGTATAGACTGGATAAGGTGGAGACCAGAAAGACTATTGCCTAAGATAATGGAGCCTGGAATTCAAAAGTAGCATTGGGAAAGGAAAAGAGGAGTTGCGAAAGACATTACAAAGGAAGACTTGATAGGAGGTATTAAGAAGGTCTCCAGAGTTTTATATTTAGCAGGCTGAATAGTGGGACCATTGCCTGAAATACCAAAATCCAGAGGAGAAGCTGGTTTAGTGGAAAAATAATTACTTTGGATTTAGAGGTGTTAAATTGAGGTGATAATGAGTCATCTCAGGGAAGAAATCCTGCAAATAATTATAAATGCCAGGTCTGAAATTCAGGAAAGAGATCAGGGCTCAAGATGTATGTCTGAGAATCCTCCTGGTAGAAGTGAAAGTCTAAGCCCTGAGAATAGATGATTCTCCAGGAGAATGTATTAGAAACGTGATTCTCCACCCAAGCCATATATCAAAATCACCAGTGCAGTGGCAGATATTGTTTCTGTCTGCTCTCTCTTCTGATAACAGAAGACCTCTTTTGGTTGTAGGAGCTGTCTCTCTTCCTCTCCATATGATTCTGGTGGTGATGGAGGGGAGGCGCTACAGTTATACAGTCCCACTTCCCCACCATAAAGGAGGGCCAGCAACCCAGTCTGGATAATCAAAGCAGCCATCTCTAAGATATAGTGACTCGTCCAAAGGTATGGACACGACTCAGTGTCCTTTTAGTATTTAGCCTGCAGACCAAGGTAAAGAGGGCTTAACTCTTTTCTCTGGAATCACTAGCTATATAGGTGATGGGAGCCAGAACCTTCCTGTAGCCCTCTTTTCCACCACATAGAGAAAGCCTGCTTAACAATGAAGCCAACACAGAGGGAAGCAGGGACAGGGTCCTAAAGACATCATTTGAATCCCCAGAACCAGACATTCCTGAATGTAGTCCTACTACACATCTGCCAATGTGACCACTTCATTTATAAGTCATCATACCACACTGGGGAGAGGGAGAGGAGAGCACTGACAAAGGCTGCCTAGCGTCAATTGGCTAAGTCATCTTCTTCATCTTTGGCTGTTTAGATCTTTGTGATGATGGAATAGTTCTGTATCTTGACTGCAGTGGTAGTTACACAAAACTACACATGTGATAAAATGACACAGATCTATACACACACAATATACCCATATCAGTTTCCTGGTTTTGGTATTGAACTATGGTTATGTAAGACGTAACCAGTAGGGGAAACTGGGTAGAGGTACACAGAACCTCTCTGTAATATCTTTTCTTATTTCTGTAAATCTGTAATTATTTCAAAATAAAAAGCTTAAAAAATTGTTGTCTATAGGAGACACATTTATTTATTTAAAAAAATTCTTTTTATTGAGGTGTAATTGATATACAACATTATATTAGTTTCAGGTGTGCAACATAATGATTCAATGTTTGTGTATATTGTGAAATGATCACAATAAGTCTAGTTAACATCTGTCACCGTACATAGTTACAGAATTTTTTTTTCTTGTGCTGAGAACTTTTAAGATTGACTCTCTTAACAACTTTCAAATATGCAATGCAGTATTATTAACTATAGTTGCCAAAATGTACATTGCATCCCCAGGACTTATTTATTTTATAACTGGAAGTTTGTATCTTTTGATCCCCTTTACACATTTTGCTCACCCCAACCCCCACCTCTGGCAGCCACCAATTTGTTCTTTGTATCTGTGAGCTTTTTTTTTTTTTTTTAAGACTCCACATATAAGTGAGATCAAAGGTATTTGTCTCTCTCTGTCTGACTTATTTCACTTAGCATAATGCCCTCAAGGTCCACCCATATAGTTGCAAATGGCAAGATTTCGTTTTCTTTTATGGCTGAACAATATTTCCATTGTGTATATATATATCACATTTTCTTTATCCATTCATCCATCGATGGACACTTATGTTGTTTCCACGTCTTGGCTATTGTAAATAATGCTGCAATGAACATGGGGGTGCATATATTTTTTGAGTTAGTGTTTTTATTTTCTTCGGATAAATACCCAGAAGTGGAATTGCTGGATCATATGGTAGTTCTATTTTTAATTTTTTGAGGAACCTCAAAATGTTTCCATAGTGGCTGCACCAATTTACATTCCCACCAGGAGTGCACAGGATTCCCTTTTCTTCACATTCTCAGTATCAGTTATTTCTTGTCTTTTCGATAATAGCCATTCTAACAGGTATGAGGTGATATTTCATCGTGGTTTTGATTTGCATTTCCCTGATGATTAGTGATGTTGAGCACCTTTTCATGTACTTGTTGGCCATCTGTATGTCTTCTTTGGAAAAATGTCTATTCAGATCCTCTGCCCATTTTTTAATCGGATTGTTTTTTTTTTGCTTTTCAGTTGTATGAGTTCTTTATGTATTTTGGATATTAAACTCATCATATATATGATTTGCAAATAGTTTCTCCCATTCAGTAGGTTGCCTTTTCATTTTGTTGATGGTTTCCTTTGCTGTGCAGAATATTTTTAATTCGATGTAGTCCCATTTGTTTATTTATGCTTTTGTTGCCTTTGTTTTTGGTGTCAAATCCAAAAAATCATTGCCAAGGTCGATGTCAAGAAGCTTACCGCCTATTTTTCTTCTAGGAGTTTATGATTTCAGGTCTTACATTCAAGTTTTTAATCTATTTTGAGTTAATTTTTGTGTATAGTGTAAGATAGTGGTCCAGTTTCATTCTTTTGCATGTGACTGTCCGGTTTTTCCAACACCATTATTAAAGAGATTGTCCTTTCCCCATTGTATATTCTTGGTTGTTTTGTTGTAAATTAATTGACCATATAGACATGGGTTTATTTCTAGGCTCTCTATTTTCTTCCATTGACTTGTGTATCTGCTTTTACACCAATACCATACTGTTTAATAGCTTTGTAATATAATTTGAAATCAGGGAATGTGATGTCTCCAGCTTTCTTCTTTGTTTTCAAGATTGCTTTTGCTATTTGGGGTCTTTTATGATTCCAAACAAATTTTAAGATTATTTGTTCCATTTCTGTGAAAAATGCTATTGGAATTTTGATAGGGGTTGCATTGAATCTATGGATTGCTTTGGTTAGCATGGACATTTTAACAATATTAATTCTTCCAGCCCATGAGCATGGAATATCTTTCCATTTATTTGTGTCTTCTTCAACATCTTTCATCAATGTCTATAGTTTTCAGTGTACAGGTCTTTCACCTCCTTGGTTAAATTTATTCCTAGGTATTTTACTCTTTTTGATGTAATTGTAAATGAAATTGTTTTCTTAATTTTTCTTTCTGATAGTTCATTATTAGTGTATAGAAATGCAACAAACTTCTGCATATGGATTTTGTATCCTGCAACTTTACTGAATTCATTTATTAGTTCTAACAGGTTTTTTTTGAGGAAGATTAGCCCTGAGCGAACACATGTTGCCAATCCTCCTCTTTTTTGCTGAGGAAGATTGGCCCTGGGCTAATATACATGCTCATCTTCCTCTACTTTATATGGGATGCTGCCACAGCATGGCTTGATAAGCGGTGCATAGGTCCATGCCCAGGATCTGAATCTGCGAACCCTGGGCGGCCAAAGCGGAGCACTCGAATTTAACCGCTGTGCTACTGGGCCAGCCCCCTAACAGTTTTTTTTGTGTGAAGTCTTTGGGGTATTCTCTATATAATATCTTGTCATCTGCAAATAGTGACAGTTTTGCTTCTTCCTTTCTAATTTGAATGTTTTTATTTCTTTTTCTTGCCTAATTGCTCTGGCTAGAACTTCTAATACTATGTTGAATGAAAGTGGCAAGAGCAGGCATCCTTGTCCTGTTCCTGATCCTGGAGGAAAATCTTTCAGCTTTTCACTGTTGAGTATGATGTTAGCTGTGGGCTTGTCATATTTGGCCTTTATTATGTTGAGGTAAATTCCATCTATACCCACTTTGTTGAGAGTTTTTGTCACAAGCAGATATTGAATTTTGTTAAAAATTTTTTTCCATCTATTGAGATGATCATGTGATTTTTATCTTCCATTTTGTTAATGTGGTGCATCAGATTGATTCATTTGCACATGTTGAACCATCCTTACATTCCTGGAATAAATTCCACTTGATCATGGTATATGATCTTTTCAATGTATTGTTGAATTTGGTTTGTTAATATTTTGTTGAGGATTTTTGCATCTATATTCATCAGGGATATTGGCCTGTAATTTTCTTTTCTTGAGGTTTCCTGGTCTGCTTTTGATATCCGGGTAATGCTGGCATTATAAAATGATTTTGGATGTGTTCCCTCCTCTATGAGGGACACATTTAAATATAAAGATACAGAAAGGTGAACAGTTAAAGGATGAGAAAATATATTCCATGCAAATAATAACCAAAATTATGTTAATAGATATATTAATATTGGAAAAAATAGACTTCAAAATAAGAGGCACTATCTGAAGACTGGAAAAATAAAATAAATACGAGGCATTAACGTGAGATGAGAGTCACTCCTTCATGGTGAAAACTTTAATTTACTAGGAAGCTATCTGTTAACATAACCTCAAAATATATAAAGTAAAAATTGACTTAATTAAAAGGAGATATAGAGAAGCCCACAATCATAATGGGGGATTTTAACATACCTTTCTCAATAATTAATAGATTGAACTGTTAAAATATTCAATCGTACTGTAGATCTACATAGGACAATAAATTGACATATGTCCAGGATTCTACAACTACAAAATGTACACACTTAGGAAAATGAACTCCATACTGGGCTATAAAGCATGTTTCAACAACTTTCACAGAACTGGAAACATTCAGACTTTATTCTTTGACTACAATACAGTTAGGTTAGAATTACAAACAATAGATAGCTAAAAAATTCCATATGTTTGGAAATTGATAAAAAGCATACTTCTGATAGCTAATGTCAAATAATTCATAATGGAAATTAAAAAATATTTACATTGGATGATATGAAAGTACTATATATCAAAATTTGTTTGATGCATCTAAAATAGTATCTATAGGGTGATTTAGAGCCTTAATTGTTTATATAAGAACAGAAGAAGGGCTAAATTAGTGAGCTAAATATCCAAGTCAAGATGTTAGAAAAAGAATAGCAGAGAAAAAACCTCAAAGAAAACATTAGGAAGGAAATAATAAAGATAAGAACAAACTGACAATAGAAAAGATCAACAAGACTAAGGTAGGTTTTTTGAAAGATTAATATGTTTCACAAACCTCTGGCAAAGTTGAATAAAAGAGAAGAAATATATAAACAATATTAGTGATTTAAAAAAGAGATCATTGCTACAGATGTTGTAGACATAAAGAAGACAGTAAGAAGCTGTTAGGAACAACTTTATGCCAACACTCCAAAATTAGATGACATAGAAAAATTCTTAGAAAAACTTATGTCAAGAAATTAAGATAAAATTCTTTTCACCAAGAGAAATACAAACCCCAGATGGCATTACAGGCAAGTTTTATTGAACATTTAAGCAAAAAATAATTCCAATCTTAAGCAAACTATTCCAGAATATAGATAAGGAAGGAATATTCCTGACTTAACTTGACACTAGCATAATTTTGACAAGGATAGTACAAGAAAGGAAAATTATAGGTCAACCTCACTCATTAGTATATATGCAAAAACTCTAAACCAAGCATTAGCAATCAAAATCTAACTATGTATGAAAATGTTACTATATCATTACCAAGTTGAGTTTATTTCTTCTATGAAAGGTTGATTTAATATACGAAAACCAATCAATGTAATTTTTCATATTATCAGCTTAAAGGAGAAAAATTGTATGATGATTTTAACAGATAAAACTATTTGGAAAAAATGCACAGCCATTCAACATAAACAGTCTATGAGCAATCTAGGAAATAGAAGAAAAATTAATGAAACCCTGAAAATATTCCTTTTAAGATGAGAAAAACTACAAGGGTACCTGCTATCACTACTTACATTCAACATTGAATTAGAGATCCTAGCCAGCATGGTAATGTAAGAAGAAATAAAAGGAATAAGGATTGGAAAGGAATTATTCTATCTATAGAAAACCAAAATAATCTACCAATAAATTGTTATAGTTAAAATAAGTAAAATATGCTCATAGTAAAAAAATTAGATGGCATAAAAGAAAAATAAAATTATTATTTACAATCTTAACACTCAGAAAGAACCAGAGGTAACATGTTGATGTATTTTCCTGTAATCTTTTTTTATTGTTTAAAAAAAATTTTTTTTTACACACTTCATTTTACACACTTAACATTGGGTTATATATATAATGTTTTGTAGCCTTACTTTTCATTTTAGCTTTGCATTTTCCTTATTTCTAAAAATTATTTTAGGGCCAGCCCCATAGCCTAGTGGTTAAGTTTGGTGCACTCCACTTTGGTGGCCCAGGTTTATGGGTCTGGATCCCAGGTGTTGGCCTACACCACTCATCAGCCATGCCGTGGTGGCAACCCACATACAAAATAGAGGAAAACTGGCATAGATGTTAGCTCAGGGTGAGTCTTCCTCAGCAAAAAATATGTATATATTTTCAAAATCATTTTATTGCCTTATAATATTTTCTTGTATGGATGACAATAATTACTTGTCAATTTTCCAAATGCTTAGGGAGTTTCCAAATGTTTCAGTACTGAAAATAACCTTGTAGTAAAGATGTTTGTCTTCATTTCACAGTATGTCATTATGATACGTTCTTAAAATAGGGCCTGCCTTTAAGACCATAATGTCCTGAAGATATTGGTCCATTCTGGTCATTTAAGACCATAAATATCCTAAGGACCTTAATAAATATTACCAAATTGTTCTCCAAGTTGTGTCAGCTTAAACTGCAACCATCAGATAATATGTTTTCAACTTATGAAACCCAACATTTAATATTATCATTTAAACTTATCTTTGCTATTTTGACAATAGGAATTTTTTAAAGGGACTTTAATTTTTAGATCAGTTTAGATTCACAGCAAAATTGAGAGGAAGGTACAGAGATTTCCCATATGCCCCTGCCCCCACACATGCATAGCCTCCCCCATTATTCACCCACCAGAGAGGTACATCTGTTCCAATTAACAAATCTAGACAAAAGGAATTTGCATTCTATTTTATTTTGTATACCCTTGATTACTAGTGAGGTTGAATATTTTTCATGTTTCTAACCCACTTGTATTTTTCTGTATATTCTCTTTCTAGCTCCTTTTCCCACTCATCTACAGTGGTTCAAATATCTTTACGACTTAAAAAATTGGTTAAGTTCTGATTATAGTAAGAATATTATCATTTTTATATATTTGTTGTAAATTGTTTTCCAGTTTTAATTTTTGCTTTCTACCCACAAATAATTTTTATTTTTTTCTGACACATAAGATGTATAGTAAAAAAAAATAGATTATTATATTTTAATCTGCTTTTCTGCATTTTTAGTGAAAATTATTATTTTGTTTCAGAGGAATTGAAAACATTAGAATATCATACATATACATACACACACACACAAACAGGAATTGGAAGAAAGAAAAGAAGATAGTTTTAGAGCCAGGAAAAGCCACAGGTAGTTCAAGAGTCCCAAATAAAAATCGAGGTGATCATAGGTTTATTCATTCATTTATTTTTTTAAAAGATATTCAGAAAGTGCCAACCAGATTTCTAGTATTGTGCATATAGTAGACACTCTGAAGAACAGTGATTATATGTAGAGGAAAACTGCTCTAGATGCTCCAATCTAACCTTTTCAAGACCATGACAAGGAAAGAGAGAGACACCGAAGGGATTAAGCTGCAACTAATGCTTAATTCTCCACAGTCTCGGGAGGAAGAGAGTCTGAAAAAGGCAGAGCCAAAGACAGAGAAAAATGAAGGCTGTCTGGGCCAGCACAGCCCTTTTTAATAATCTAGTCACATGGTAATATGAGAGATGATTAAAGTGTCCACATAGCTGTTTAACCTCTGTTTTTTGCTGAGGAAGATTCTCCCTGAGCTAACATCTGGTGCCAATCTTCCTCTTTTTGCTTGAGGAAGATTTACCCTGAGCTAGCATCTGTGCCAATCTTCCTCTACCACCACAGCATGGCCGCTGATGAGTGGTGTACATTCGCGCCCAGGAACTGAATCTGGGCCATGGAAACGGAGCATGCTGAACTTAACCACTAGGCCATGGGGCCAACCCCTGATTAACCTTTTAACCAGGTATAGCGATCATACCAACTGGAAATGGCCAATTAAATGTTCCTATGCCTGATCAATGGTAACAGTCACTTTTCTGAGGGTGGCATGAAATGTGTGTGTTTCTGGGAAAGGAATGGAGAGGAGCATTCAATTTCTTCTCTCTAGAGGCCAACATTTTTATGCTTTTTTTTTTTTTCCTCTAAACTAATGGGCTTAAAATATGCCCACTGGTTTATTGAAGGTATGATTTTATTTCCTTTGGAGAAAAAGAGATTAAGGGAATATTAGAGAATTCCTATCCGTAACTTTGTATGCTTGCTTCTTCAGTTTTTGCCACTGTTCCTTTGTACTGGAGTCATCCTCTGAAACTTCTTAAATGATCAAAACCAAAACAATAACCAAGTAATCTGAGGCTTCCTTAAACACTAGGTCAAGAATTCACCTGTAATTCTATTTCCTATCTCAACTTACGGTCAGTAACATTGTCCAGCTGAGCTCATAGAACAAGGATATCACCAGATAACAATATAGTACAAATAATATAAAATTAGCAATATAAATTTCCTGAAATTTAAAATAAAAAAATACGAATTCCTCTCTCATTATCAGATTCCCTTGGGGAAACTTAAGATCCCGCTCTAAGTAAATTCTCCCTTCTAGTTCTTATTCTGCCACTAAAATTTTAATAGCTTCTTTAGTGGCCCCTAAGCCAATCCCAAATCTCCCATCTATGGATACAGATTGGAAAAGCTTATTGCATGCCAGGTAAAAACAGATGAAAAGAGACCTACACCCACACACATGCTCACAAAGTATTTCAAACATCAGGATAAAAAAATCCTACAATCACAAAGGTAGGAAAATAGGTTATTTACAAAGCAACAAAAATCAGGCTGACCTCAGATTTCTTTTGCAATATTAAACAGCAGAGGACAATGAGTAAGGTATATATAGTCATAAATGAAAAAGATTTTAATTTCCAAATTTTATACCCAACTAATCTGGTTTTTTATATATGAGAGTAAAAGAAAGACATTTTCTTATATGTAATGACATATTTTTCTTGATAAAATTATTGATAGATGAAGCAGAATTAAGAGCTCAAGAGTGGTGGAAGAATAAAAACAAAGCTAAATATGATTAATTTAGTTGATCCGTTATATAACTAATTTTAAAAGAGGCAATATGTAGTGTAAATATAACATAATAGCAATAATTTAGACCTCAAACCTCAGACTTGATTAACCAGAGCTGAGAACTATGAATATAAAAAGAATGGGGGTGAGCATTAAAACCAGCCCAAACAAAGCTAGATATAAGCAACGGTGATACAACTTGGTATTAACTTATCTTGAAGAAGAAGTTATATGGTATAAATAAAATAACACAATAGTAATATAGAACTCAAATCTCATACATTGTTATAAAAAACTGAGAACTAGAGGGGAGGTGGATGTGGGGTTAAAATGTGTTAGGACAACAACGGCATAACAAGAGAGAGGGGAGTAGTATTTAATTAATGACATTGTTCAGAACTGCTGATGCATGGTAACAAAAAGCAGACCAACTTTAAGTTGGTTTTATTGTTTTTAAATTCTGTAAACCACTTAAATTTCCTGAACCCATTCAGACTGCTTCCACTGATCACCCTCTCCTATACCACTGGTCTCACACAGGGAGAATTTAAATATATTGCTTAGTATTGACTTTAACAGAAAGCAATATAAATTAAATAGCGTCTTTGAAGGTGATTACTAACAGAATTTAAAAGAACTTCCAAAACACTGGAAAATTTAAAGTAAAGAGGAGGAGGGGAAACCTCTAGTAAATGGCCATGGAGTGACATTATTATGTGAATCACGCCAAAGATAATAATTATATTAACTGGATAAAATATTTTAAAATACAATGAATTAAAGGTACTGGAAAGCATCTGAAATAGAAGCCAGAGTTAAGTTTTCTCCTGAAAAACTGCAACTGGAGGAGTAAGAATTGCAAGGTTGTGACCTGGCCTGAGAAGGGCTTGACTTGAATGTTCTTCCTAATCCCCAAGGCTACAGAGTCAGAAAACCACAGATGTAAACCACAGCCTTACCAGCCCAAGGTACCAGATCAGACTTCAGGATTGAAAAAGCAGCTGGAAACATAAGGAGAAATTCTGAGTGGTACAATGACAAAGATTAAGACCCCAAATCTGAGTATAAATGACACTGGCTCAACACAAGGTTGACTTGAGGGAAGCCATACTGTAGAAAAGAAACCTATTGTAACTTTGAATGACATCTGATTAACTAACCCAGACATGCTCTGTAGATTTTATGGCCCCTCCCAGCTGCTATAAATTGATAATTTTGTTCTTTTGAGTTCCTTAGGAGTGTGATGACCCCCGGGCAAAGAGTCTATGCTAATAGCCATCATCAATTACGACTGAAAGATCAGGGTATAGGGCATTGCTTGGTCTCTGATGCATAGCCAGTAAAACAAAAGACTATCAGGAAATAAGACTAGATGTCTGCTCCCACCCGGAGATCAGATGGATGCCCCCACCTGGAGACCAGCCCTGTAGTCTTTGTTCTGTAAGATAGTTCTTTTGGACATTAGTTGGCCATCTTCCCCGTGGCTAGCAAGCTGTAATAAAAAGTCCTTTCTCTCCTACCTCCTTGCCTCTTGACTATTGGCATGTCTTATGGTGGGCAGATGACCCCCCCCTTGGGCGGTAACATAAACTCTGCCTAAATTCCTGGCTGAGAGCTATACTACCCATATGTGGAGGAGACTCCAGGGGATACAGCAAAAGAGAGAGACTTGAAAGACAGAGCTTAACAGGGTAAGAGCTGTGATTTTGCTGCCTTTTTTTTTTTTTTAATCAAGTGCATTTCCTAATTGTGTGGAATTAGGTGGGGCAGGATACAGCTGAAAATTTAGGGCTTGAAGAGTCAGAGGACAAAGCCTGAGGATGGCAGGTTACCTTGAAGTTGGGGGTGTGGGTTCCCTAGAGTGAGCCCTCAAATATGAGTATAACGTCCGTCCAAATCTTTGGATAACTGCGAAATTACACAGGCACAGGGTGTGCCCAGGCTAACACAGCAGTAACCACAAACCATAAGATTAGAAAAGATATATCAGCAGTTGCATAACACAGGGAAGACTAAGTTTACAATTTGAATCCAGGCAAGTGAATTACCCAATAGAACAAAAAGACAACAATCTGCAGATGAACACAACAGAATTCTAAGTCACTACAACATATTATTATATTATGTCTAGTTTCCTACCAAATATTACAAGATATGCAAAGAAACAGGAAAGTGTGATTCAGACTCAGGAAAAATAGGAGTCAATCGAAAATCCAAGTGCGCCCAGATGTTGACTTAGCAGACCAAGACTTCAAAGCAACTATTATAAATATATTCATAGAATTAAAGGAAAATGTGTTCAATGAACTAAAAATAAATGTTCTTCTTGGTCAAAAAGTTTTGGTCTTTTCCTGTTCCATATAAATTTTAGAATCAGCTTATCAATTTCTGCAAAAGAACCTGCAGAGATTTTCATAGGAATTATACTGAATCTATAAATCAATTTGGAGAGAACTGACATCTTAATAATATTGAGTCTTCAAATCTATGAACATGGGATGTCTCTCTCCATTTGTTTAGATGTTTTCTAATTTTCCCCAACAATATTTTGTGATTTTTGGTGTACAAGTCTCCCACTCCTTTTGCTAAATTTACTCCTAAATGTTTTGTTCTTTTGATGCTATTATGAAGTGAATTGTTTTCTTAATTTCATTTTCAGATTGAGTGTTGGTAGTATATAGAAATAAGATTGATTTTTATAAGTTGATCTTATATCCTGTGATTTTTGCTCAACTGCTTTATTAGCTCAAATAGTTTTTTAGTATGTGGATTTCTTAGAATTTTCTACATACAGGATCATATCATATGCAGATAAAGAGAGTTTTACTTCTTTCTTTACAATCTGGATGTCTTTTATTTCTTTTTCTTTCCTGATTGTACTGGCTAGAACATCCAGTATAATGCTGGATAGAGGTGGTAAGAGTGGACATCCTTGCCTTGTTCCTAATCTTAGGGGCAAAGTATTCAGACTCTTACCATTAAGTACAATATTGACTATAGGTTTTACAGAGATGCCCTTTATCAAGTTGAAGAAGTTCATTTCTATTTCTCATTTGTTGAGAATGAGCACTGGATTTTGTCAAATGCTTTTTCTGTGTCTATTGCGGTGATTATGCGGGTGTAGTCATCTTCCACTCTCTTCTCTTGCTCTCTTTGTCCTTTTCTTTTCCTTATAGTGTTTTCCATGACCTTCAATAATCTGTTAATCAGTGCTGGTGGTAGATGTCACCCTTCTTATTTCTTATCTTATAGGGAACATATTTAATGTTAGTTTACTACATAAAATTTTGCTGTTGGTTCACCAAGCTGAGAAAAGTTCCTTTATTCTTTAGATTTTTATAAATTTTTAATAATAAATACCACTTAACTTTATCAAAGACTTTTTTTGCGTCATTTGTCACAATCATTTTAGCTTTATATTTCAACATATGAATATGGTGAATTATATTGATAGATTTTTGTCTGATGCTAAACCATACTTACATTCTTGGTATAAACTCTAAACAATGTAATTTTGAAATTACTAATGGATTTAGTTATTTTTTTAAAGTAATTTTATATTCCCATTCATAAATAAAGTGAGTATATAATTTTTTCTTCTTCTGTTATTATCTGGTTTTTGAATCATGATTACCCAAGCCTCACGCAATAAGCTGAGCAGCTTTGTACAATTCATCTGTGAAAACTTCTTGGCCTGTAGCTTTGTGGAAGGAGAGATCTTTGGCCACCATTTCAATTTCTTTAATGTTCACTTACTTGTTAAAGTTTTATTTTTGTAATTTTATCAAATTTGGCACTTTGTATTCTTCTAGATGTATCCATTTAAACCAGGTTTAATTTAGCAGATGACCAACTGGCAAAATTCCAAGAGGTCGCAATACTCTGGGGTACTTCATTGATTAACTGGGATTCCACCATTCATAACTACTGTAAAATATAATTCAACATAAGCATTAATTTCTCTCTTACTCCACCACGCAAGGAGCGTCAGAGCCCACACCACAACAGAAGACAGCATTTCAGTGTCGCAATATTACAGGTGATAGAAAACTACAGCTGAAGAATCATGAGGTAAATCAGAAAACAAATTGTGAAGCGCCTAGATTCTAAGTAAAAGTGAAAGAAGGAACGGCACATTAGGATTATGGTAGAGGCTGAAAAGGGCCTCCAGGATTGTGGCAAACACTGGAGAGAATGGGCCCAGGGGGAGGTGAAGGCAGCAGGTGTAGTCTCCCTGAGGGCAAGCGCTTATTCTGTCCTTTTTATCCCTAGCTCCACGCACAAGTGCCTGGAATAAGGATGTTTAATTACCCTTGTTAATTATGGATAAATTGAAAGACCTCTCAGAGAGAGAGAGAGAGGCAGAACCACGGAAGTGGACGCAGAGAAGGTTTTATTTAAAGAGTTCTTGACTATATATGGCCTATTTTTCTGTCAAGAGGGCAAAATCCTTACAGAGAAGAGGTGTGAGGTTCATAGACAGAAACGTTTGCCCAGCAAGATTTTAAAGCAATGAGCTTTAACGACACTCTTTGAGCCATGCTCCTTTGAGACCCACTTCAAGCGTCCGCGGAAGCGAAGAGACGAGAGCGCTTCCGTGCAGCCGTCAGCAGCCCACGGCCACCTGGCGGGACCTCCCCAATCCCGGGCCTGCTGGGCGGCGCCTGGAGGCCGCGGGGGCGGGTGGGAGGAGCAGGGCGCGCCGGGAGCGCGCGGGCCGCGCCACGCGCCACGCACGCACCGCACGCCCCGCTCAGCGCCCAGACCCCCGCGTGCCCGGCTGCAGGCCAGGCCTCCCCGGGAAATGGAGGCTCCCGCCGTGGCACGGCTCGGCCCTCAGAGCTGGAGGCTGAGCGCTCCCCCATGACCTGGGGGGACAGGTCAGGAGACATCGCCCTACGACTTGACCATCCTTCATTTCAAGGATGCTTCCTAGGTGGACCCGAGGCCGGGGGAGCCCGTGGGAGGCACTGCTGGGTGTGGGGGCGGTCTCCCCCGCCCAGTCCCCGAGGGGAAGTGGAGGCTGGGGACTGGAAGCCTGGCCAAGAAAGCTTGGGCGCTGCGGGGGCCTCTCCCACACAGACCTTGGGCCACGGTGGCAGCTCCATGCTGGTCCTGGTTAGTAAGTCTCATGGTTTTCGAGGCCAGGTGTTAGAGGCGGGGCTTACTAAGGGGAAAAACCTGGAACTAGGGTCTGCGTGTGTTAAAAAGAGCGTGAAAAACCTTTTCTTTAAGTATGAGCTATGGGAGATATCCTTAATATGTTTAATCCAAACCTGGGTTCAAACCCAGCTTTTCCACTCATGTTGGTGTGATCTTGGACAAGAACTTGGACTTCTTGCGCCTATTTCATCATTGGTAGAAAGAGAATTGGTTTCTTCCTCGTCAGGATTAAGTGAGGTAGTTTATGCAAATTATCCGTCCCTGTGCCTAGTCTGTGTAAGCACTTAATAACTGAGTTTTTAATTTTTCCCCCCTGTTCTGCATTATAAAATCGCCAGTGGTCAGTGAGACATTTATAACTACTAATAGTCAGGAACCCCAATTTTTTTAGCACATCTTTCCTTTCTCCTTTGCCAAGACTATTACAAACTAGTAACCCTGGAATGAATGATCAAGGAAGGCATTTGACTGGAATTTAAAGAATGGATGGGATGTGGATAGGTGGAGATGGGAAAGAACATTTCAGGATTAGTGTTTAGAGGACCTAGGTTTTTCTAAGTTTTGAGTTTTTTGGGTTTTTGTCTTTTGCTACTTATGTGGTATGAGGCAAGTCACTTTAACCTTCTCTGTGGGCTTTTTGAAGTTTCTTAGACTTCACGCATCTGACATTGCTCTCACTGATTCAAAGATGGAAAACACTAGAAAATGGGGAGATACGACAGGTGCTAAGGTGAGGCAGTGTAGTGCTAATGTAAAGGAGTAGTGGGATATAAAACTTGGGGTTGTAGAAAACTTCGAAAGCTGGACTAGCAGTTGGAGAACTTGTCGGGGTTTTTGAGAATGGTCAAAAAGGTGTTTGTGACATGCCCCAAGAGGTGTTTTGGAAATATTAAGAGTGGTTTTGTGTGGAAAAGATTAGAATGGGGAAAATCTGTTAGGAGAAATCGGTGAGGTCCTTTGTACTAGTATAGTATATGTCTAAGGAGGGGTAATAAGAATTGAAAGGAACAGATGGATTTGAGAGACGCAGGAGATACAGTGAACAAGGCTTGGTTACTCGATGTGTGTGTGTGTGTACAGACACAGAAAGGGGAGGGATCTACAATTGTTGTGTTGTTTAATACTGGGTAGCAAGAGCATTGAACTATTTCTGGAGGAGTAGCTAGTGTGTTGGGGATTGGTGTTGGAAAAGGAATTGAATCAGTTGCATTTGAGATACTTAATAACTTTGTAGGTAGAAGTAAATAGCAAATAGTTGGGCAAATAGCATCTCCCAGCTGTCTTTTTTCTTTCCAGTATTTTAAATCTTTTTTTTTTTTTCCTAAAAGCTCTTTTGTACATGTATAGCTCTCCTGTATCTTGAGAAGAAAATTCTATTCTTTAAATTCTGTGGCTTCTATATGGAAAAGTCCATTTGTTATGATACTGGCCATTTTGGGGGCTGCTAGGTACCCCTTTGTAGGAGTAGGCTAATCTGCCGAAAAGTTTTCAGTGAAGACTGTCTAGTCCTGGACACTCTGGGTTGTATGCTTGGAATTGTATGTTGAGGATCAGATAGGAGCTTGCATACGCCATTGAATGTCTTTAAGAACTACAGTCTTTGCACTCACATCAGAAGGTAAACTGCGCAGAGCAGGGATTTCATTTGTGCTATTACTTTATTCTTAGCACTCATGATAGTGTCTGGTACATAGTGAGTACTGAATAAATACTGTTTGAACGGACGAGTATGGGAAGTGGTGGTATAATCCTAACCAGATAGAATGGTTCTGAATCGTGACTTTGTAATTTAATCTGACTATGGTGGTGGTAGTGGTGAACTGAATTGTATTGATTCTTGGCCATTGCTTTATTTTTAATAAACTTTATTTTAAAATTTATTTTAGGGGGCAGGCTCCGTGGCGTAGTGGTTAAGTCTGGTGCACTCCGCTTTGGTGGCCTGGGTTCACGGGTTTGGATCCTGGACATGGACCTACACCACTCATCAAGCCATACTGTGGCAGCAACCCACATACAAAATAGAGGAAGATTGGCACAGATGTTAGCTCAGGGTTAATCTTCCTCAAGCAAAAAGAGAAGAAGATTGGTGAGAGATGTTAGCTCAGAGCAAATCTTCGCCAAAAAAATAAATAAAAAATAAAAATAAATTTATTTTATTTCTCTAGACTTGCCTTGTTTTTGATGACCTTGACAGTTTTCAGGAGTGTTGCTCAGGTATTTTGTAGAATGTCCTTGGGATTTGTCTGATGTTTTTCTCATGATTAGTCTGAGGTTATGAGTTTTTGAAAGAAAGACCGTAGAGGTGAAGGGCCATTTTCATCATGTCATATCATGGTTGCATATTATCGACATGACTATCACTGCTGATATTGATTGACCTTTGTCAGGTTTTTCACTTTATTATTTATTTATTTATTTATTTTTGTGAGGAGGACCAGCCCTGAGCTAACATCCAATGCCAATCCTCCTCTTTTTTGCTGAGGAAGACTGGCCCTGGGCTAACATCCATGCCCATCTTCCTCCACTTTCTATGGGATGCTGCCACAGCATGGCTTGCCAAGCGATGCGTTGCTGTGCACCTGGGATCTGAACTGGCGAACCCCGGGCCGCTGCAGCGGAGCTCGCGCACTTAACCGCTTGTGCCACCGGGCTGGCCCCAAGTTTTTCACTTTAAAGTTACTCCCCCTGCTGCCCCCTTCCATACTGTACTCTTTGGAAGGAAGTCATTATGTGCAGCCGGCACTTAAGGAGTGGGGAGTTATGCTCCACTTCCTTGAGGACAAGGTATCTACATAAATTATTTGGAGTACTTCTGCCTACATTTATTTATATCAGTATCGTATTGGTTTCTTAGAACTGCCGTAACAAAGTACCACAAACTAGGTGGCTTAAAACAATAGAAATTTTTTCTCTTGCACTTGTGGAGGCCAGAAGTCTAAAATCAAGGTGTTGGCAGAGTTGATGCCTTCTGAGGACTCTGAGGAAGAATCTATTCCATGCCTCTCTCCTAGCTTCTGGTGATGGCTGGCAATCTTTGGTGTTCTTTGGCTTGTAGATGTATCGTTCTAATCTATGGCTCAGTGTGCACATGGCATTGTCCCTCTGTGTGCCTCTATGTCCAAATTCCCTTGTCTTATAAGGACACAAATCGTTGAATTTGGGCCTACCCTAATGACCTCATTTTAACTTAATTACATATGCAAAGATTCTGTTTCCAAATAAGGTCACCTTCACAAATCTGAGTGAAGTGAGGCAGGATGAGACATGTGGCCATCTATGAGGAAATTACGAGAGCAAATGTTCTGAGGTAGGAGTGTGCTTAGAGGGTTCCGTGAACATGAGGAGATAATAGTGGCTGGAGAGGAGGGAGCAATGGGGAGATTGGTAGAAGATGAGATAGAGAGGTAGCAGGGATCAGATCATGCAAAGCTGTGTAGGCCATGTTGACAATTTTGGCTTTTACCTTGAATGAGCTGGGAAGCCACTGGAAGGTTTAAGCAGCGGAATGATATGCTCTGACTTAGATTTATGTATGTATGTATGTATGTATGTATTTATTTATTTTTTGTGTGTGAGGAAGGTCAGCCCTGAGCTAACATCCATGCTAGTCCTCCTCTTTTTGCTGAAGAAGACCGGCTCTGAGCTAACATCTATCACTAATTGTCTTGACATGAGTACAGCCATGTTTGGCCGCTCCATTGACCTACAGCCACCAGCACAAAAAAGAAATACAAAGCTGCTTTCTGTGTGGTGGGAACTGGCCTTTTCCCGGGAACTGGCCTTTCTCCAACGGAGAGAGTTGCAAGTTGTAACATTTCAAGGCTCTTGGAGCGTCGTGGCCCGGAATGGACTGGCCATCTGTGCCGGGCTAGGACGATAACCAAAGAGAACAATGCACGTACGCAACTACTGGGCTGGGACGTTAGCCAGGGGGCTCAGTGCACGTACGCCACTGATAACCATTTGTGCATGGGAACACTAAATGCTTGCTCTGCAAACTCTGTAATTGCTTACTCTGAAAATTACTGATGGTATAAAAACTGCTGGAAACTGAGCCCCAGAGAGAGTTCCACCTAGAGAGAGTTCCACCTGTGGAAGGGACGCCTTGCCCAGGACGTGTGATCCTTGCCCAGCCGCGTCGATTGACAGAGCTCTCCCGGCAGTGGGGCGTGGATGTTGTGAGTAACTGATTTGATGTGAAGTAATTGATTTGATGTGTTCTCTTTTCGGTTAACCTGGTGTTTCTATTTCTGGTTGATTTGTGTCATTTCTCTTCAGCCGATGTGGGTATTTTCCCTTTCCAGTCGGGCTGATGTTTTTTCCCTCTTAATATTTGACCTATTTGGATCTGTTTGCAGACTGTCACCTTTACTATCCTCTATATAATAAAATATACCTTCAGTCCATTTGTTTGGAGTGGAAAGTGTCTTTTACGTCTCCGATCGAATCCCCGAACCTCTCATAACATAATTGGCGCTGTGAGCAGGATTTGATTAAGGAGATGCCTTTCCTATTCAAACGAAAGGTAACTGAAGCCAAGGTGGAAGGGATTCCAGGATGGGAGGACCCTCCCTTTTGCACTCTGGCTGGGGAGTGGGCTCATAGGTCAGGGTTATGTGAAGCTTGGGATGCTCATCTGCGACGATTTGAACCGTTGGATGTGACCAAAGCTTTGCAGACGGTGGAAAGGAAAGAGAAAGATGATGTTTCTTTTTTGGCACAGCGAGGTTGGTGTTTGTTGACTGCTTATCGCCGGGCTATAGAAGATAGGGATAAGATACAGACAGAGAAGGCACTCTTGGAAACGGAATGTCGCCGGGCTATAGAAGATAGGGATAAGATACAGATAGAGAAGGCACTCTTGGAAAAAGAATATTCAGATTTACAGTTGCCTGAAGTCAAGGTGGAAGAAATTCCAGGATGGGAGGACCCTCCCTTTTGCACTCTGGCTGGGGAGTGGGCTCGTAGGTCAGGGCTATGTGAAGCTTGGGATGCTCGTCTGCGACGATTTGAACCTTTGGATGTGACCAAAGCTTTGCAGACGGTGGAAAGGAAAGTGAAAGATGATGTTTCCTTTTTGGCACGGCGGGGTTGGTGTTTGTTGACTGCTTATCGCCGGGCTATAGAAGATAGGGATAAGATACAGAAAGAGAAGGCACTCTCGGAAAAAGAAAATTTAGATTTGCAGTCTCGTTTGGCTATGATTCAATGTCAATATCTTGCACTGGGAGATCAGGCTCGTAACTACCAAGCTATAGCAGAAAAGGCTGCTGTAAGAGTTGCCAAATATAAATATAGAAAGAGGAGAGGAAAGGTAAATGAACGAAAATTCATATGGCCATAGCATCGGCCGGTTCTAAGTGGGACCCGGACACATGGGATGGTGATATCTGGGATGATGATTCTGAAACTGATTATGAGGAAGAGGAAAAACCGCCCAAACGCACAGAGGCACGTCCTCTTCGCCGGCGGCGGATGGAAATGGATGGTAATCATCCTGTAAGGAAAGATGTGATTGAGGATTTTAACCAGCAAGAAATTTCTGATATTTTAGCCCGGGCTACACAAAAGCCTGGAGAAGCCATCATAACCTGGCTTGTTCGCCTATATGATATGGGCGCTACAGGAATTAATCTGGATGCAGGAGATGCTTTTAAATTTGTAATTTTGTCCAATGATCCAGTAATACGGGGAGCTTTCAGAGACTGGAGCATGAATGCTCACCCCCCAAATGATCGTGGACAAGACACTGATGGTACCACTTTATTGGCTCTTGCAGTAAAAGGAGCTCAAGATAAATACCCCACGGATGATATGTGGCCAGACACTAATAGACCATGGTATACTTTAAAAGATTGTGTCCAAAAGATGAGAGAAGAAACCATGAAACAGGCTGTGTTTCTGGGGTGTGGTGAAGCTTTAAATGAAATGACTTTAAGTGTCCAGGTGCGAAACAAGTTGATAAAAACTGCACCTCTGGCATACAAACAAATAATTACAACCCTTCTCATGAATGAAACTGAAAGCCCTATATCAACACTTGCAGATAAGATTATGCAGCTAGCAGACTTGGGAGACTGGCAGACAACTGAAAACTCTCCAAGAAGAGAAAAAAGAGAAACATTCTTTAAAAAAGATAAAATAACTCGAGGTGATATGTTTTTGGCCCTACTCCAGGCAGGAGTACCTAAAGACCAGATTGATGGAGTTGACACTAGAGTATTATGGAAACTATATAAAGAAAAAGGGCTGAATGTAAAACAAGTGAACAGAAGGGACAGTATAGAGAATGCTTCCAACCCAGTGCCTACTGCACCCAGTGCACCACCTCCTCCCTTGGATCCTCTTCTTGCTGACTTATGTGATTGAGGGGAAGGCCAAACCTCTGTATCGATTAGTGCCACTATAAGAAAAGATATTAGACCACATGTACCAATTAAAATATTTTGGAAGAATGGATCTACAACTAGTGTGAAGGCACTTGTAGATACAGGGGCAGAGGCCACCCTTATCTATGGGAATCCAACTAAGTTTCAAGGTACATCAATTCTGATAACTGGATTGGGAGGAAAAGAAATCCAGGCAGTTACCACTAATCTTTCTATGCAAATTGGGCAACTACCCCGGCGCACATATCTAGTTATGATTGTGCCAATACCAGAATATATAATTGGGATTGATATTCTAAAAGGATTGACATTAAATTTGGCTGATGGACAATACCAATTTGCTATTAGAGCTTTGTCTTTTCATATTAATGCTGTAATTGTGGGATGTATGCATCATGAAGTAGAAATTCCACCTGCCACGCAAGTGATCAATCAAAGACAGTATCGCATTCCTGGAGGACAACAAGAAATATCTGAGACCATAGAAGATTATTTGGCTGTAAAAGTCCTTCGCAGAGTAGCTACAGCCTGGAATAATCCTATCTGGCCTGTTAAAAAAGGTGATGGGACATGGAGAATGACTGTAGATTACAGAGAGCTAAACAAAGTGACTCCGGCTATTCAAGCGGCCATCCCTGATTTGATTACTCTTATAGAAAAAGTGCAATGTTATCCAGGCACTTGGTATGCAGTCATAGACTTGGCTAATGCCTTTTTCACCATACCTATACCTAAAAGTGTCCAAGAACAGTTTGCTTTCACGTGGCTGGGACAACAATATACCTTTACTAGACTTCCTCAGGGATATGTGCATAGCCCCACTATCTGCCATCGACAGGTTGCTGAGACCTTGGCAAAGGTACCTGCTTCTGATGATGTCCAAATAGTACATTATATAGATGATATTATGATCCAAGGAAATGAAGAAGAAAAGGTACAACAACAGTTAGAAAAAGTAATGGACACACTTGAGGAGGATGGATGGAAAACTAATCCAGCTAAAATTCAGGGCCCGAGTTCAAATGTTAAATTTTTGGGAGTACTTTGGAATAATGGAAAACAAGAAATTTTACCTAAAGCTAGACAAAAGATATTAGATTTTGCAGCACCTCGTAACAAAAAGGAAGCACAAAAATTTATTGGATTATTTGGATTTTGGAGGGCACATATTCCACATTTAAGTCGGCTCCTTGCACCTTTATATAAAGTTACCAGGAAAAAATATGAATTTGAATGGGGAATGGAACAAAAAGAAGCTTTTGAAGCAGCCAAGCATGCTATTCAAACTGCTTTAGATCTATGGCCAATTAAACCGGGACCCATTGAGTTACAGGTAGATGTCACTGATCAGTATGCCAGCTGGAGTTTATGGCAAAAACAAGGTGCCCGACGTTATCCTCTGGGATTTTGGAGTCGCAAGCTTCCCTGTTCCAGTGAAAGATATAGTCCTTTTGAAAAACAGTTGTTAGCCTGCTACTGGGCTCTAATAGACTCAGAAAGCCTTACCCTGGGACATGAGGTAATTATGCGACCCCAAATACCCATCATGCAATGGATTCATAGCACGCCTGTTACTCATAAAATTGGACAAGCACAAGAATTTAATATTATCAAATGGAAATGGTATATTCAAGACCGGGCCAAACCTGGCCCAAAGGGGTTGTCTCTATTGCATGAACAAGTGTCTCAATATAGCAGTGAACCAACTGTGTCACCTAAGACTGATATAACAGAATCTCCTGTTAAATGGGGTGTCTCATATGATCAATTGACTGAAGAACAACAAAACCATACCTGGTTTACGGATGGTTCTGCCAAAATGATATCGAGCTCATGGAAATGGAAAGCAGTTGCCTATAACCCATCCACCCAACAAACAATTGTCACCACTGGAGATAATATGAGTAGCCAATATGCTGAACTCTATGCGGTGTATCAGGCACTTCAACAAGAACAGGGGCAACAATGTCATATATATACTGATTCGTGGGCAGTGGCACAAGGTTTGGCAACGTGGATGCCACAATGGAAAAAACATGATTGGAAAATTAATGATAAAGAAATATGGGGAAAGAAATTATGGGAAGACATATGGTTATGGTGTCAAAACACAATTGTTACTGTATTTCATGTTGATGCTCACAGTTCTTTAATTTCTGCAGAACGAAAGCATAATTCTCATGCTAATCAGCTGGTGCAGATTCGTGCAACGCACAACCCAGGCATAGCACAATGGGTCCACGAAAAGAGTGGACACTTGGGAGAACAAGCTTCATACAGGTGGGCACAACAAAGGGGAATCCTTGTCACTCACGATGATATTGCCACTGCAGTACAACAATGTCAGTTATGCCAACAGTTAAATAAACGGGGAGTTCCACACCCCTACCAAGGTCATATCCAAAAGGGATTATTTCCCGCCCATACCTGGCAAATAGATTTTATTGGACCATTGCCAAATTCTTGTGGATATACTTATGCCTGCACTGCTGTTGATACATATTCTGGTTATTTATTGGCTATACCAGCTAAAGTGGCCACCCAACAGAGTGCCATAAAATTATTAGATATAATCAAGTTATATTATGGAACACCAAGGCAAATTCAGAGTGACAACGGTTCCCACTTTACAGGTAAGTTGATTCAAACCTATACCAAGGAAAATTATATAGAATGGATTTATCATATACCTTATTACCCCCAAGCTGCAGGCCTCATAGAACGAATGAATGGATTGCTTAAACAACAATTGAGGAAACTTGGTCATGGCTCATTAAAGGGGTGGCACAACCATCTAAGTACTGCTCTAAATGTGTTAAATAACAGGCCACTAGGCCCTAATGAGACTCCTCTGTCAAGGTTGTTACCAGCAAAGATTACAGAAGTGGCAGCCGCCACCCATGAGTTTATGACCTTAACCTATTGGCCCCTGACTCAGTCTGCTAAACCGCCTTTTCGTGCCACGGCCGAAGCGGCTGGATTGGATTTATCTACTGTTTATTCCTTTGCAGCAATCTATAGTCCCTACTGGGATAGGGGTACAATTTCCCCAAAACACCTTTGGTTTGTTAAAAGGACGCTCTGGACTGGCAGCAAAAGGTATTGATGTACTAGGAGGAGTTATTGATCCAGATTATCAAGGAGAAATAAAATTTATATTATATAATGGTAGTGACACAGTACTAACTGTAGAGTCTGGGGAACGAGTGGGACAATTATTGGTGCTTCCCCTCCTGACTCCAAATGTGTCACAAGGACAACCTCCAAGTGAATTAACTAAAAGAGGAATGCAAGGATTTGGGTCTACAGATGGATGGAAACCTGGAGCAAAGGTGTGGGTGACACATCCACCCAATGCGGCTCCACGTGCTGCAGAAGTAGTGGCCCAAGGGCCCACTGCAACGCTCATAGTAACGTATCCAGGAAATGAACAATTATATCATGTTCCTAAAAATTCTGTTTCTTTGCGTGAATAGATATTCCTGCTGTGTTTGCTATGCTGTGCTGCACTTCCATGTCTGCTGCAGACCTACATGCCAACTAATGTCTCCGTAGGACAACCTTTGACCCTGCACTGCTGGACCAACTGCTCTACACCAGTGGGACCTATAACCTGGACTATGAATGGCCGAGAAATTTGGTCTCAGAAACAGCAAGCAACTTCGCAATATCAGATAATTTCTCTATTACCCTGCCTTCTGCTACCCTCCGTGAAGGGGGCTGATCTGGACTTCTACAAGCTAGTTTGTTAGGCCTAAGTGTTACCTTATCTAATGTTATCTTTAATGCTGTACATGATTTACAAGATCAAGTTAATAACATTTCATATTCTAAGGGGTTGTTTGATTGGTTACCTTGGGGTTTGGGTCCTTTATTGCGAGATAGTTTTATAATTATTGTAGTCATTGGATTTTGGATTCTTGGATGTGCCTTATGTACTTGCGTACGAAGTTCATTGTCTGTGCGTATGGTGTCTTATGGTTAATGAAGACGGCCACGGCCGAATATGTCTTGACATGAGTACAGCCATGTTTGGCCGCTCCATTGACCTACAGCCACCAGCACAAAAAGAAATACAAAGCTGCTTTCTGTGTGGTGGGAACTGGCCTTTTCCCGGGAACTGGCCTTTCTCCCACGGAGAGAGTTGCAAGTTGTAACATTTCAAGGCTCTTGAGCCGTCGTGGCCCGGAATGGACTGGCCATCTGTGCCGGGCTAGGACGATAACCAAAGAGAACAATGCACGTACGCAACTACTGGGCTGGGACGTTAGCCAGGGGGCTCAGTGCACGTACGCCACTGATAACCATTTGTGCATGGGAACACTAAATGCTTGCTCTGCAAACTCTGTAATTGCTTACTCTGAAAATTACTGATGGTATAAAAACTGCTGGAAACTGAGCCCCAGAGAGAGTTCCACCTAGAGAGAGTTCCACCTGTGGAAGGGACGCCTTGCCCAGGACGTGTGATCCTTGCCCAGCCGCGTCGATTGACAGAGCTCTCCCGGCAGTGGGGCGTGGATGTTGTGAGTAACTGATTTGATGTGAAGTAATTGATTTGATGTGTTCTCTTTTCGGTTAACCTGGTGTTTCTCTTTCTGGTTGATTTGTGTCATTTCTCTTCAGCCGATGTGGGTATTTTCCCTTTCCAGTCGGGCTGATGTTTTTTCCCTCTTAATATTTGACCTATTTGGATCTGTTTGCAGACTGTCACCTGTACTATCCTCTATATAATAAAATATACCTTCAGTCCATTTGTTTGGAGTGGAAAGTGTCTTTTACGTCTCCGATCGAATCCCCGAACCTCTCTTAACACCAATCCTCCTCCTTTTTTTTCCCCCCAAAGCCCCAGTAGATAGTTGTATGTCATAGTTGAACATCCTTCTAGTTGCTGTATGCGGGATGTGGCCTCAGCATGGCCGGAGAAGCGGTGCGTTGGTGCGCACCTGGGATCTGAACCCAGGCCGCCAGTAGCAGAGCGTGCGCACTTAACTGCTAAGTCACGGGGCCAGCCCTGACTTAGATTTTAAAAGGATCACTCTGATTGCTATATTGAGGATAGATCTTAGAAAGAGGGAGAGGTGCTGGGGATATAACAAAACTAGAACTTCCAATGATCCCAGCCCTTGAAGAAAAAATAGACTAGCGTTAGGTAGACAAAAGGGAGGGAGGAAGGAAAATCTCATAAATAAAAGTAAAATTATCACATGATAAATGCAATGAGAATGCCTAACAGGGGACCTTCTTAGTTGGAGAGGGGTCCAGGAATGTTTCTTGGGGAGTGTTTGAGCTGAGAGTTGAAAGAGGGGTGGGAGCTAGTTGAAAGATGAGTAGGAGCTAGGCAAGATGTGTTCCACGTAGAGCATGTGTGTGTTTACTTTTGAGGTTTGAGCTATTGCCCTGATTGTAAATCTAAGTTGGCAGTTCTCAAAGCATAGTTCGAGAATCCTTGGAGGGTTCTATGAGATCCTTTTAGGGGTCCTCACAGCCAAAACTGTTTCGTTTTTTTGTGAGGAAGATTAGCCCTGAGCTAACATCCATTGCCAGTCCTCCTCTTTTTGCTGAGGAAGACTGGCCCTGGGCTAACATCTGTGCCCATCTTCTTCTACTTTATATGGGACGCCACCACAGCATGGCTTGACAAGCGGTGCGTCGGTGTGCGCCCAGGATCCGAACCTGTAAACCCCGGGCCGCTGAAGCGGAGCGCACACGCTTAACTGCTACGCCACTGGGCGGCCCCACCAAAACTGTTTTTATGACAGTAGATGTTATTTGCCTTGTTCACTCTAATTTTCTCATGTTTATAGAGTTTGAAAAGTTCACTGTTATGGTTTCAGACGTCATATTGGAACTGATTGGTAAGAAACTGTCTCTGGTTGCGTTTTGGTGTAGCATCAAAGAAACATATCTATAATTATCTGGAAAGTTAACTGAAATACTTTTCTGGTTACCTGTGTGAGGTCAAATACTTCTACCAAAGCTATGTATTCCAATAGACTGAATACAGCAGCAAACAGGAGATTCTATCCATCTGTATTAAGCTAGACATTAAAGATATTTACAGAAATCCCCTCTTTTCACTGATTTTTTCTGAAAATATATTCCTCCTGAAATACATGTAATGGGCTTATTATTGTTCTTTAAATGAATTAATAGGTACATATATAAGTTTCTCTGTTTCAATTTCTATTGTCATAAATATTGATAGATGTACTCCATATATACAAAAGTTTTTTTGGGTCCTTAATAATTTTTCAAGAATGTAAAGAAGTCTGGAGCCTGAAAAGTTTGAGAACCTCTGATCTACATTACAGTCATGTGCTGAATAATGACGTTTTGGTCAGCGATGGACCGCATATGTGAAGGTGGTCCCATAAGATTAGTACCACATAGCCTAGGTGTGTAGTATGCTATACCATCTAGGTTTGCGTTAGTACGTCCTATGATGTTCATACTATGACAAAATCGCCAACGGTGCATTTCTCAGAACATATCTCGGTTGTTAAGCAATGCATGACTGTATATATGGTCAACAGCAATGGCAGAGTCTATTTCTATTCATCTTTGTATCCCTAGGAACTAGTAGTGTGTAGCAATTTATAAATTCTTTTGGAATTAATTACTTTATATATTCTATTCCTACATCTATAACTTAGCCCTAACCTCTTTTTAAGTCCTGTATTTTGATCTGCCTGTCAAGCAAACCCACTTTGATGTCTCCTTGAATAGTACATTTTGTGTTTAAAATCAAATTCATCACCTCCCCAGAATAACTCTTCCTCATAACTTCCCCCTCTCATTTAATATATTGATTTTATCCCAAATAATTTTCTTGACCTTTCCAAAGAGTAAAACCATAGTTATGGCCTACTTTTATAGATTTTTCTTTTTATAGCTACTTTCATAACGTTGGTTCTCAAGTTTTTCGTGCATCAGGATCACCTGGAGGGTTTGTTGAAACACAGATTTCTGCGCCTTACCCCACAGTTTCTGATCTTTTAGGTCTGGGATGGGACCTGAGAATTTGAATTTCCATCAAGTTGCCAGGTGTGATACTGATGCTGCTGGTCTGAGGACATACTTGAGGAACTGTTGATTTATGTCATTTTAGCTGGAACACTCATCACTCATCACATATGCCTTGTGTTTCCTTACTCTATAGTTTGCTCATATACTTACTCTTTGTGCTTATCCACTTCCTATCGATTCAAGGCAATCCAAATCTTATGGCATTTACTTTCCATTTTAGATATAACTATCCTGAGAGTCCTCTGAACTCATATATTATTCAGTTTTTGTATTTACATATTTTTTTTACTGCCTTGCATAGTACATATGTATTATTTTCAATTTTTTATTATTTTTTAAAAAAGTGAGGTATTAATTCAATATACTGAAGTACACAGATCTTAAGTGTGGAGCTCAGTGATTTTTTTCTAATGTAATCATCACCTAAATAAAAATATAAAATATTTCCAACACTCTATGGAACTCCCTCATGCCCTTCCCAGTCACGCACCACTGATCTTTCATTTATCACTATAGATCATACAGTGTGTACTCGTTTGTGTTTGGCCTCTTTTGCTCAACACTGTTTATTTGAGATTCATCCATATTGTTGCATGTATCAGTAATTTGTTCTCTTTTATTGCTGAAGTGTATTCTAATGTGTGAATATACCATAATTGATTTATCTGTTCTACTGTTGAAGGACATTTGGATTGTTTCCAGTACTTACTATTATGAAATTATTACTATCAATATTCTTCTATAATTTTTTTTTAGTGGACAGAAGCACTCATTTCTGTTGGGTGTATGCCCAGGGGTGAAGTTTTTGTGTCACGTGTAGGCATATGTATAGCTTTAATGGATGCTGCCAAACATTTTCTCAAAATAGTTTTACCAGCTATGTTTTCAATAGTAATGTATGAGAGTTTTAGTTGCTCTACATTCTTGCCATTTGGTATTCTTGAAATAATTTTACCATTGTGGGTTTAATTTGTATTTCTCATTGAATAATGATGGTAAGCATTTTTTCCTTAAGTTTATTGGCCAGTTACATTTGTTATTTCGTTAAGATTTTTTTTTTTAAACCCATTAGAAAAATAGGGTTGTCTGCCTTTTTTCTTATTGATTTGTAAGAGTTCTTAATATGTTCTGGATACCATAGTTGAATATATGCCTTGCAGATATATTATCTAGTCAGTGGCTTGCCTTTTCACTCTTTTAATAGTGTATTTTGATCAACAAAAGTTCTTAATTTAAATGAGTCCAATTTATCAATATTTTCTTTTATGGTTAGTGTTTTTTCCGGTCTGCTTAAGAAATCTTTGCTCCAAGATTATGAAGATACAGACATACCTTGGAGATATTGCTGGTTTGGTTCCAGACCACCAAATAAAGTGAATAAATAAATAAATAAAATTTATCGCAATAAAGCGAGTCACAAATTTTTTGGTTTCCCAGTGCATATAAAAGTTATGTTTACACTAAACTGTTGTCTACTAAGTGTGCAATAGCATTATGTCTAAAAAAACAATGTACATACCTTAATTAAAAAATAATTTATTGCTAAAAATTGCTAACCATCATCTGAGCCTTCAGCAAGTCATAATCTTTTGCTGGTGGAGGATCTTGCCTTGATGTTGAGGCTGCTAAACGATCAGGGTGGTGGTTGCTGAAGGTTGGGGTGCCTGTGGCAATTTCTTAAAATAAGACACAAATGAATTTTGCCACATCAGTCGACTCTTCCTTTCATGAACAGTTTCTCTGTAGCATGCGATGCTGTTTGATAGTATTTTACACACAGTAGAACTTCTTTCAAAATTGGAGTCGATACTTTCAAACCCTGCTGCTGCTTTATCAACTAAGTTTATGTAATATTCTAAATTCTTTGTTGTCATTTCAACAATCTTCATAGCATCTTTACCAGGAGTAGATTCCATCTCAAGTAACCACTGTCTTTGCTCATCCATGAGAAGCAACTCCTCATCTGTTAAAGTTTTGTGATGAGATTTCAGCAATTCAGTCACATTTTCAGCCTCCACTTCCAGTTCTAGTTCTCTTGCTGTTTCTACCACATCTACAGTTGCTTCCTCCACTGAAGTCTTGAACCTCTGAGAGTCATCCGTGAGACTTGGAATCAACTTCTTCCAAACTCCTGTTAATGTTGACATTTTGACCTCTTTCCACGAATCACTAGTGTTCTTAATGATATCTAGAATGGTGAATCCTTTCCAGAAGGTTTTCAATTTACTTTGCACAGATCCATCAGAGGAATCACTATCTATGGCAGCTATACCCTTACAAAATGAGTTTTTTAAATAATAAAACTTGAAAGTTGAAATTACTCCTTGATCCATGGGCTGCAAAATAGATGTTGTCTTAGCAGGCATGAAAACAACATTAACCCCGTTGCATATCTTCATCAGAGCTCTTGGGTGACCAGGTGCATTGTCAATGAAAAATAATACTTTGAATGGAATCTCTTTTTCTGAGTAGATCTCAACAGTGGGCTTAAAGTATTCAGTAAACCATGTTGTAAATAGATGTGCTGTCGTCCAGGCTTTGTTATGCCCTTTATAGAGCATGGGCAGAGTAGATTTACCATAATTCTTAAGGGCTCTAGGATTTTCAGAATGGTAAATGAGCATTGACTTCAACTTAAAGTCACCAGCTACATTAGCCCCTAGCAATAGAGTCAGCCTGTCCTTTGAAGCCAGGCACTGACTTCTCCTCTCTAGCTATGAAAGTCCTAGATGGCATCTTCTTCCAATATAAGGCTGTTTTGTCTACATTGAAAATCTGTTGTTTAGTGTAGCCACCTTCATAAATTATCTTAGCTAGGTCTTCTGGATAACTTGCTGGAGCTTGTACACCAGCACATGCTGCTTCACCTTTCACTTTTTATGTTATGGAGATGGCTTCTTTCCTTAAACCTCATGAACCAACCTCTGCTAGATTCAAACTTTTCTTCTGCACCTTCCTCAACTCTCTCAGCCTTCAGAGAATTGAAAGGAGTTAGAGCCTTGCTCTGGGTTAGGCTTTGGCTTAGGGTAATGTTGTGGCTGGTTTGATCTTCTATCTAGACCACTAAAACTTTCTCCATATCAGCCATAAGGTTGTTTCACTTTGTATCATTCATGTGTTCACTGGAGTAGTACTCTTTTTTTTAACTTTATTTAAAATTTTTTTTAATGTATCTTTTTTTTTTTTTTACTTTATTGAGGTCATATTGGTTTATAACATTGTGTAATTTCAGGTATACATTACTATATATCAGTTTCTGTATAGACTGCATCATGCTCACCACCAATAGTCTAGTTTTTATCCATCACCATACATATGTGCCCCTTTACCCTTTTTGCCCACTCTCCTTCCCTGTTCCCCTCTGGTCACCAGTAATCTGTTCTCTTTATCCATATGTTTATGTTCCACATATGAGTGAAATCATACAGTGTTTGTCTTTGTCTGGCTTATTTTGCTTAACATAATACCCTTAAGGTCCATCCATGTTGTTTCAAATGGGACGATTTTGTCTTTTTTATGGCTGAGTAGTATTCCATTGTATATATATATATATACCACATCTTTTTCATCCATTCATCAGTTGATGGGCACTTAGGTTGCTTCCACATCTTGGCTATTGTGAATAATGCTGCAGTGAGCATAGGAGTGCATAAATCTCTTCGTATTGTTGATTTCATGTTGTTTGGATAAATACCCAGTAGTGTGATAGCTGGATCATATGGTATTTCTATTTTTAATTTTTTGAGAAATGGAGTAGCACTTTTAATCTCCTTCAAGAACTTTTCCTTTGCATTCACAACTTGGCTAATTGTTTAGTACAAGAGGCCTAGCTTTCAGCCTATCGCAGCTTTTGACATGCCTTTCTCACTAAGTTTAATCATTTCTAGCTTTTGATTTAAAGTGAGAGACAAGCGACTCTTTCTTTCACTTGAACACTTAGAGGCCATTGTAGGGTTGTTAGTTGGTCTAATTTCAATATTGTTGTGTCTCGGAATAGGGAGGCCTGAAGAGAGGGAGAGAGACAGGGGAATGGCCGGTTGGTGGAGTAGTCAGAACACACACAACATTTATTGATTAAGTTCACTGTCTTATATGGGCATGGTTCATGGCACCCCAAAATAATTACAATAGTAAGTAACATTAAAGATTACTATCATAGATCACCATAACGAATATATTAATAATGAAAAAGTTTGAATTATTGTGAGAATTACCAGGATGTGACACAGAGACACGAAGTGAGCAAATGCTGTTGGAAAAGTGACACTGATAGACTTGCTCGATGCAGGGGTGCCACAAACCTTCAATTTGTAAAAAAATGCAATATCTGCTAAGCACAATAAAATGAAGCATAATAAAATGAGGTATACCTGTATTTTTTTATGATCTCTTCTAGAAGATTTATTGTTTTGGTTTGTATAGTAGATTTGTGGTCCACCTTGAATTAACTTTTGTAAATGGTTGAGGTAGGGGTCAACTTTTTCTCCTCATATCATTCATATATATTTATAATTATATTTATGTATTTATATTTGGTTTCCCCAGCACCTTTATTGAAAAGGCTGTCCTTTTCCACACTGAATTGCAGTGGTTCCTTTGTAGTAAATCAAGTGACTGTAAGCGTGTGCCTATCTCTGGACTCTATTCTCTTCCATTGATCTAAGACAATACTATACTGTCTTAATTACCTTAGCTTTATAGTAAGTCTTCATGCACAGTAGTATAAGTCCTCCAGTTTTCTTGTTGTTCAGTATTTCCTTGGCTATCCGAGGACATTTATATTTCCATTTAAATTTTATATGGAAATTTATATGGGCAGTTTTATCTGAAAGGGTTTGTACCCCCTAATTCTTTTATTCCTAGTTTGCTAATTTATTTTATCATGACTGAGTATTGAAATTTATCACATATTTTTTCTGCACCTTTTTAGATAGGTGTAGGAAATCATGATTTTTATTCTTTATTCTGTTAGTGTGGTAAAGTTATATTGATTTATTTTTCAAATGTTAAGGCATTCTTTCATTCCTGGAGTAAACCCTACTTGGTTATGATGTCTTATTCTTTTTTATATCACTCAATTCTATTTGCTAAAATTTTGTTTAAGAATTTTATGACTATGTTCATGTGGGATATTGGCCCGTGACTTTTCTTTTCTTGTAATGTCTTTCAGGTTTTGGTATCAAAATAATGCTGACCTTATAAAATGATTTGGAAAGTGTTACTCTTTTTTTCTTCTCTGGAAGAGTTTGTGTAAGACTAGTATTCTTTTCTCTTAAAAATGTGTGGAAGAATTCACCAGTGAAGATCTGGGACTGGAGTTTTATTGTTGCTGTTGAAACGTTTTAAATTATGGTTTGAATTTCTTCGATAGGTACAGGAAAATTCAGGTTTTTATGTCTTTTTGTTTCCTTTCAGTAAGTTGTATTTTTCAAGGAATTTGTCTGTTTTATCTAAATTTTCAAGTTTATTGACAGAAACATGTTTATAATATCTTTCTTTTACCTTTTTAACATCTGTAGGATCTGTAGGGATGTTCTCTTTTTTATTTCTGTTATTGATGACTTGTGTTTTTTTCTCTTTTTTCTCAGTCAGTCTTGCTAAGGTTTATCAATTTTATTAAGTTTTTCAATGAGTAAGTTTCTAACTTTGATTTTTTTGTTGCATATTTGCTTTTTCCTTTGATTTTTTTCTTGCATATTTGTTTTTTATTTTGTTTATTTTGCTCTTTTATTTTTTCTTTCAGCTTACTTTGCCATTTGTTTTCTAGCTTGTTTTGAGGTGGAAGCTTTATTATGCATCTTTCAATGTTTCTATTCTATTATATGCATTTTAAGCTATAAATTGCCATCTAAGTACTGCTTTAGCTGCATTCTACAAGTTCTGATGTATTGTATTTTCACTATTATTCACTTCAGAATTCCATTGTGATTTTTTTCTTTGACTCACAGCTCGTTTAGATTTCTGTTGCCTGATTTCTAAACATTTGGAGCTCATCTAGTTTGTCTTTTTATTATTAAGTACTTGTTTAATTTCATTATGGTCAGAGAGCATATTCTGTATGTTACAGTACTGTGAAGTTTTTGATACTTGTTTTATGATCCATCATATAGTCTATTTTGTTAAAAGATTCATGTCCCCTCAAGCAGAAGTGTATTCTGTTATTGGGTGTAGTGTTCTATATGTCAATTTTGTCAAGTTGGTTAATCATGTTTTTCAAATATTTTATATCTTTACTGATTTTTGTTGTTGTTTGCTTGTTCTATCAGATACTGAGAGAGGTCCTTTAAAATTTTTTTAAAAATATAGATATAATTGACATATTGTATTAGTTTCAGGAGTACAAAATAATGATTTGATACTTGTGTATATTGCAAAATGATCACCACAGTAAGTTTAGTTAACATCCATCATGATACATAGTTACAGAATTTCTTTTCCTTATGATGAAAACTCTTAAGACCTACTCTTTTAGCAACTTTCAAATATACAATACAGTATTATTAACTATATTAACATGCTGTACATTACATCCCCCTGACTTATTTATTTTATAGCTTGGAGTTTGTATTTTTTAATTCCCATTACCCATTTCATCCACCCCCACACCTCGCCTCTGGCAACCATCAGTCTGTTCTCTGTATCCATGAGCTTGGTCTTTGTTTGTTTGTTTTGTATTTTTTCTTTAATTGAGGTAACATTGGTTTATAATATGATATAAATTTCAGGTGTATATCATTATATTTTGATTTCTGTATAGACTATATTGTGTTCACCATCAAAAGTCTAGTTGCCATTCATCACCATACAAATGTCCCCCTTTATCCCTTTCACCCTGCCCCCACCTCCTTCCCCTCTGGTAACTACTAATCTATTCTCTGTATCTTTGTGTTTGTTTTCTTCCACATATGAGTGAAATCATATGATATTTGTCCTTCTCTGACTTATTTCACTTAGCATAATACTCTCAAGGTCCATTTATGTTGTCACAGATAGCAAGATTTCATCTTTTATTATGGCTGAGTAGTATTCCATTGTATATATGTGTGTGTATATATATATATACACACACACACATATATACCACATCTTCTTTATCCATTCATCTGTTGATGGGCATTTAGGTTGTTCTAAGTCTTCGTTGTTGTGAATAATGCCAATGAACATAGGAGGGCATATATCTTTTTGAATTAGTGTTTTCATGTTCTTTGCATAAATAGCTAAAAGTAGAATAGCTGGATCATATGGTAGTTCTTTTTTTAATTTTTTGATGAATCTCTGTACTGTTTTTCATAGTGGCTGCCCCAATTTACATTCCTACAGTGTGTGAGGATTCCCTTTTCTCCACATCCTCTCCAACATTTACTTTTTTTAATTTTTTAAAATTTTTTGCTTATTGCAGTGACATTGGTTTATAACATTGTATAAATTTCAGGTGTACATCATTATACTTCTGTTGCTGCATGGATTACATCATGTTCTCATGTTCACCACCCAAATACTAATTATAATTGATCACCACACACATGTGCCTAATTATCCCTTTTGCCCTCCTCCCTCCCCGCTTCCCCTCTGGTAACCACCAATCCAGTCTCTGTCTCTATGTGTTTGTTTGTTGGTGTTATTATCTACTGCTTAATGAGTGAGATCATACGGTATTTGACCTTCTCCCTCTGACTTATTTCATTTTGCGTAATACCTTCAATGTCCATCCATGTTGTCACAAATGGCTGGATTTCATCATTTCTTATGGCTGAGTAGTAGTCCATTGTGTGTGTATACCACATCTTCTTTATCCATTTGTCCCTTGATTCTCCAACACTTATTATTTCTTGTTTTCTTAATAGCCATTCTGATGGGCATGAGGTAATATCTCATTGTGGTTTTGATTTGCATTTCCCTAATAATTATTGATGTTGAACATTTTTTCATGAACCTGTTGGCCATCTGTGTATCTTCTTTGGAAAAATGTTCAGATCCTCTGCCCATTTTTTAATTATTTGGTTGTTGTTGTTCAGTTATATGAGTTCTTTATGTATTTTGGATATTAACCCCTTATTGGATATATGATTTGCAAATATCTTCTGCCAATCTGTAGGTTGTCTTTTCATTTTGTTGCTGATTTTCTTTCTTGTGCAGAAGCTTTTTAGTTTGATATAATCCCATTTGTTTATTTTTGCTTTTGTTGCCTTTGCTGTCAAATCAAAAAATCATTACCAAGAGGTTTGCCACCTATGTTTTCTTCTAGGATTTTATGGTTTCAGGTCTTATATTCAAATCTTTAATCCATTTTGAGTTACTTTTTGTGTATGGTGTAAGATGAAGGTCTACTTTTATCCTTTTGCATATGGCTATCCAGTTTTTTCAACACCATTTCTTGAAGATACTTTCCTTTCTCCATTGTATGTCCTTGGCTCTTGTGTCGACAGTTAGCTGTCCATAAATATGTGGGTTTATTTCTAGGCTCTTAATTCTGTCCCACTGAGGAGTGTGTCTCTTTTTCTGCCAGTACTATGCTGTTTTGATTACTGAAGCTTTGTGTAGCATACTTTGAAATCAGGAAGTGTGATACCTCCAGCTTTGTTCTTTTTTTCTCAGGATTGCTTTGGCTATTTGGGGGTCTTATTTTATTCCATATAAATTTTAGGATTCTTTGTTCTATTTCCATGAAAAATGTCAGTGGGATTTTGATACGGATTGCCTCAAATCTGTAGATTGCTTTAGGTAATGTAGACAGTTTAACTAATTATTCCAATCCATAAACGTAGAATATCTTTCCATTTCTTTGTGTCATCTTTGATTTCTTTCAATAATGTCTTATAGTTTTCAGTGTACAGGTCTTTCACCTCCTTGGTTAAGTTAATTCCTAGGTATTCTTTCTGTTATGATTGCAAATGGGATTGTATTCTTGATTTCTCTTTCTGCTGGTTTGTTGTTAATGTGTAGAAATGCAACTGATTTTTGCATATTGACTTTGTACCCTGCAGCTTTACTGTATTTGTTTATTATTTCTAATAGTTTTTTAGTGGGTTCTTTAGGGGTTTGTATATATAAAATCATGTCATCTACAAATAGTGACAGTTTTACTTCTTCCTTTCCAATTTGGATACCTTTTATTTCTTTTTCTTGCCTAATTTCTCCAACTAGGACTTCCAATACTATGTTGAATAAGAGTGGTAAGAGTGGGCATCTTTGTCTTGTTCCTCTTCTTAGAGGGATAGTTTTCAGTTTTTCACCATTGGGTATGATATTAGCTGTGAGTTTGTCTTACATGGCCTTTATTATGTTGAATTACTTTCCTTCTATACCCATTTTATTTAGAGTTTTTGTCATAAATCGATGCTGAATCATGTCAAATGCTTTCTCTGCATCTGTTGAAATGACCATGTGATTTTTATTCTTCATTTTGTTAATGTAGTACATCACGTCATTGATTTGTGGATGTTGAACCATCCTTGCATTCCTTGAATAAATCCCACTTGATTGTGGTGTATGATCCTCTTAATGTATTGCTGTATTAAATTTGCTAATATTTTGTAGAGGATTTTTGCCTCTATGTTCATCAGAGATATTGGCCTGAAATTTTGTGTGAGTGTTGTTCTTGTCTGATTTTGGTATCAGGGTAATGTTGGCCTCATAAAATGAGTTAGAAGATGTCCTCTCTTCTTCAGTTTTTTGGAAGAGTTTGAGAAGGATAGGTATTAAGTCTTCTTTGAATGTTAAGTAGAATTCATCAGAGACGCCATCTGGTCCTGGACTTTTGTTTTTTGGGGAGATTTTTGATTACTGTTTGAATCTCCTTACTAGTGATTTTTCTATTCAGATTCTCTATTTCTTTTTGATTCAGTTTTGGAAGGTTGTATGATTCTAAGAATTTATCCATTTCTTCTAGGTTCACCAGTTTGTTGGTATATAGCTTTTCACATTATTCTCTTACAATCTTTTGTATTTCCGTCATATCTGTTGTAATTTCTTTTCTTTCATTTCTGATTTTATTTATTTGAGCCTTTTTTGTTTATTTCTTAGTGAACTAGCTAAAGATTTGTGAATTTTATCTTTTCAAAAGAGCAGCTTAATTTCATTGATCTTTTCTGTTGTCTTTTCAGTCTCTATTTCATTTATTTTCACTCTGATTTTTATTGTTTCTTTCCTTCTACTGACTTTGGATGTTGTTTATTCTTTTTCTAGTTCCTCTAGGGGTAATGTTAGATTGTTTATTTGAGATTTTCCTTTTTCTTGAGGTCAGCCAGTGTTGCTATAAACTTGCCTCTTAGTACCACTTTTGCTGCATCCCATAGATTTTGGTATGTTGTGTTTTCGTTTTCATTTGTCTCCAGGTATTTTTTGATTTCTCTCTTCATTTCATTGTTGATTCAGTATTTGTTCAGCAGCATGTTGTTTAGTCTCCACATATTTGTTACGTTTCCAGCTTTCTTTTTGTAGTTGATTTCTAGTTTCATGCTTTTGTGGTTAGAAAAGATGCTTGATATGATTTCAATCTTCTTAAATTTATTGAGATTTTTTTGTTTCCCAACATATGGTCCATCTTTGAGAATGTTCCATGTGCACTTGAGAAGAATGTATATTCTGCTGCTTTTGGATGGAAAGTTTTATATATATCTATTAAGTCCATCTGGTCTGATGTTTCATTTAAGGCCACTATTTCATTGCTGACTTTCTCTCTGGATGAGCTATCCACTGATGTAAGCAGGGTGTTCAAGTCCCCTATTATTATTTAGTTGCTGTCAATTTCTGCCTGTAGGTCTGTTAATAATTGCTTTATATACTTTGGTGCTTTTATGTTAGGTGCACATGTATTAATAAGTGTTATGTCTTTTTGATGGATTGTCCCCTTTATCATTATATAATGTCCATCTTTATTTCTTGTAACTTTTGTGTCTATTTTGTTTGATATAAGTATGGCTACACTTGCTTTCTTTAGCTTGCCACTTGCTTGGAGTATCATCCCCCATGCCTTGACTTTGAGCCTATGTTTGCCTTTAGAGCTGAGAATGGTCTCCTGGAGGCAGCATATTGTTGGGTCTTGTTTTTTAATCGGATGGATTAAAAGCCACTCTGTGTCTTTTATTGGTGAATTCAATCCATTTACATTTAGGGTGATTATTGATATAGGAGGACTTAATACTGCCATTTTATCTTTTGCCTTCTCATTGCTGTATATTTCCATTCTTTCTTTTTCCTTGTGTTTCTGTCTGCCATTTCAGTTTGGCTGTTTTCTGTGATGTGTTTCTCAGTTTCTTCTTTTTTTATGTTTTGTGCCTTTGCTCTGAATTTTTGTTTTGTGGTTACCATTGGTTTGTATAAAAGATTTCATAGATGAGATAGTCCTTTTTCTACTGAAAGCATTTTTTCTTCCTTTGCCCATGAAGGTTCTGTCCTTTCCTCTTCCTCTTCCGTGTTTTTGTTGTCACAAACTATCCCTTTTTGAATTTTGAGTTTGTTACCAAACTGAAGTGATTGTAGTTATTTTTAATGCTTCCTTTCTCTTTAACCTTTATGTTATAATTGTTTACTAACCTATTCTGTTATAGAGTCACAATTTTCTGTTTCTTTCTATTTACCATCTTGCTCAAAGCTTTGTACACCTTTGCCTTTTAGTTTCAGATAGGAGGGATACTTTAAACATTTCTTTTAAGGCAGGTCTAGTGGTGTCAACTTAGAAAAAAGAAGCAACTGAAAAACAAAAGGAGAGCATTTATTTGGGGTCCTAGAATTGCAATTTGGGGAACACAGGTTCCAGAAGCAGCCATAAAGGTGTCCTCCTGAGGCATAAAGGTCAGGGTTTTTTATTAGCAAAAAGGATAGCCCGATTACGCCAAGGCAGCAAGAGTGAATGTAGATGAGGCCAGAGGAGCAGCAGGGAGCCAGATCCCCCAGGCCTCATGGGCCACTGTTCAACCTTTAACTTTTGCTCTGAATGAGTAGGGTGCAGGAATAGCATGATCCAACTCCTTTGTGCACAGGATTGCTCTTGTCAGTGTAGTGAGACCAGATGGAAGCCGGCAAAGCCGAAGCGAGGAGATACTTTGGCCTCAATTGTTTGTTACAAGAGTAAATGTATGTTACAGTCTATTTGCTTACTCAAGAATCTCTTGTTATTACCAGAAAAAGTATATTTTTGAAAGTCCTCCAAAAAGTACTTTCTCAGCAAATAACTCCTTTTTGCAAGTCAGCAAGGTCAGCACAGTTCCATATTTTTTTTAAAAAATGGTCCATGGTACAAAATGGAGTCACTGTTGTCAATTCATTTCATATTTCCCCCTTCTGCTCTTGATTTTTCTGGAAGAAAACATCAACAGAGCAACAGTAGGCCCTAAAGGCTGTTGTGGCTTGATTACCTGCTTTGGTTCTATCCAGTCCCTTGATGAGGGGTCTTGTGAAAGAGTCAACACCAATTTCCTCTAAACCTTCTGATCCATAAAATCTTTCTCAATGAAGAGCATCTAACATGTTCATCTGGGCAAACATATGCTGCATAGTTGAGTGAGTTACGGCAGAGCCTGCAGTTTTCAGTAAGCACTTGATTAACATAATGATGCATATTATTATGATTAACAACAGTAATCCAGTTTGCAAAACCATCCTTAATCATGACCCTATTCCTGCTGGTAACCAGCTAAAGAGATCAAAATAATCCCCTAGTCCTGCTGTGTATCCTATTTCAACCAATAAATTGGTATTATCTTTTATTGTTTTTAGTTCTTGTGTCACCTTGCCAGATTGGTTAACATAAAAACTACATTCTTCTTTTAGTAGAACATAGGTACCTCCTTGTGGTGTTTTTAAGATATCTAATGCACTTCTATTTTATAGGACCTAATTCTGCCAGGCTCTCAATTTGGGTTTGTTGATTTTCAAATGCTTGAACAGAGGCATTGAAAGTAGTGCCCATGATAAGAGAAAGGTTGTGGGTTGCTTTTTCAAGATCCATTACTCTGAAACAGGGGAAAAATGCTCTGGTGAAAGCATGATCAAACCCCTTTGTATCTACAATTGGGTTATTGGTTGGCATCTGTCAAAAATTGTAACCACCCCAACTTTGCCGAGGTCTCTTTAATTGATATGAGAAGGATCCTATATTTGATATGTGAGCAGTGGAGGTAAGAGACTTTTTAATAGTGGCATCAGGGGCAAGAGCCCACATAATGTCCTTTCCATTTAGTAGGGAGAGTGGAGTAAATATTTGTGCCACATAAGAAGAAATATCCAGGACCTTTTAAGGACAAGGCATAAGTAAGTCCCCTTGCCCAGATTTGTTTATTAGTTTTAAAGGAAGAAACCTCACGTTCAAGAATCTTCCTCACAGAGTATATGATAACCTGTTTTACTGGAATTGTGTGAGTGATTGTAAGAGCATCTTATATTTTTGGACACTTGAAGCAGGAAATGAGTTTGATTCTTGTAAGTCAAATTCTGGCTAAGGTCTGGGGAGTCTCTGGGGAACAGGTAGCAGAACTAATTTCCCATCCTTCCCTGGACTTTTGATCAATTCTCTACATTGTTCCATTAAGGGGAGCAGACCTGCTTTCCGGTGTCCAGTTCCACTGTAGATCTCATTGCCCCACCATAAGGAAATGTCACGAGAAATTACGTTGTAGTCATATATAGACTCCAGTGAGGAGTGAACTCATGATCATCTGAATCATATAAGAGTATATAGTTACAAACATTCAATGGAAGGTAACCTAAAGTTTTGCCGGTTTCATTAATGTTTTTGAAACAAAGGGAAAGGTTTTTTTGGTCAGTGTCCAAATCTGAGTAAGGGGTATTTCCCGTATGAAGAGGTACGCAGTGGAAGGTGGTAACATCAGGGGCTTGTTTCCCAGAGGGAAGGTTGTGGGTGAATTCAGAAACCCCAAACGAGGAGTGAACAGTTTGACCAGATAAATTTCTCTTCCTTGTAAGGATAGTGGCCAAGCCACTAATTCAGGTGGGTCATGAGTATTATTTGCTCTAGCATAGATCCAATAATCAGTGAGGTTTAAGGAACTGGGAAGTTTCTGCAGAGTAGGAACACAAAGGGCTGTGATAAGGCATGACAGTTAGTAATGAGGGTTACTAGAAAAAATACAAGGCCAACCTGAGAGCCAAAATTACCCCTAATAACAAAAGCCATTGTAAGAAGAACTTAAAGAAAGGGGGTTTGTTATGTCTACTAAACAAGAGGTTTGATCTGTAAGGTAATAATCAATATAACAGCTGTGAGTTCTTCAGATTTCATAGGGTTTTATCACCATCTAAGAGTTCCTACTGTGTGCACTAGAGCAAAAAGCAATAAGGTACCTATCATGGCAAATAATAGCCCAAATAATTCCGTCCAACTCTCCTTCATGTGCAGCTTACCAAAGGATCTGTGAGGTGCTTTCTAGGTTAAGATGCCAAACATAAACCCATTATTGGAATTCTTCACTTTGTGTAAAGAGAGCCAGAAGAAGGAGTACAAAGATACAAGTTACAGATGGGGGTCGTGTACCTTCAGTACATAGAAGAATAAATGGAAGAGTTCTCCTACTAGGATGATTAAGAGAAAAGTACAAAGGGAATAATGAATTGTTTGGTGAGAAAGAGCATAAAAAAATATACAGACCTAGTCCAGAATCTTGGGATAGTTGTCTCCTCAGTTGTGATCTGTTTCAGTTCCTAGAAATCTTACTTTCAGGGCACTGGTTGGTGTGCAGGTCCAGTCAGGGTTTGGTGCTTTTCTTTAGATATAACACGTGACTCCAAGAATCTATTCTTTGGAGTTTAGTGATGCAAGGGTTGGTTAACAGCGCCTGATAAGGTCCCTTCCAGCGAGGTTGGAGGGAGTCTTTTTGAAGCTGTCTTTTCCAGTAGATGAAAGCTCTGGGCCGCAGATTATGATGTCTGGTGTTTTTGTCCCCCAGGAGTGCACTGTGGAAAGATTGTTCTACCAAAGTATGGTTATTCTCTGTGGATTTGATTAGGCCTTTGCAAAACTGATGTATATCCCCTTTTATCAGCTGTGGATCAAAGAAGCAGGGGCCAGGTGCATTGGACATCATGTTATGAGGAGAACAGATTCTTATTGAACTTACGCAAATACATATATTTTCATGAAAATGAGAATATTTAATAAAAGTTTCAGAATTCTGGAGGAATTAGGTAGGGAGGAAAAGATAAATGCTTCAACCTTCATTGCAAAGATACATTTTACCAAATTGCTGTAAGTTATAGGTAGCTTAAAGGAGAGAAGAAAAAGGGGTCCTTTAAATGTGGAAAACAAAATATCAAAGCAATCAGTTTCCCATTAGGATTTTGGAAATTCCTACCCAGTTCAGTGTTATCATCTTAAAGTTATCAAAAACCTGTATTCTAGAGTACTTGTCAAAGTCTTTTCTGTGAATCTCCTGGAAGGTGAAGCACTTTTGCAGGCATAATTTTTGCCAAAGCATTAGAGTAAACCAACAACTGTCTATAAATGACAAGACTTAGAAATACCCATTAGTAAAGATCTGATGAGAGAGTTCATTATAATGCAGTTGACAAGGGATTTGGTTATTTTTGTGACACAACATTTTAAGAAAATAATTGGAGTTATGATTGGTAACATTATATTAGGACATATAAGATTTCCAGGAATTTTACATAATTTATGGAATACTTACATACGTATACAAAATGTAAAGAAAGCTTAGTATTATTTTTATTTGACAATGCTTCTCATGTAATTTAATATATCAAATAAGCCTAATTTATCATCTTTTAGGTCAAAACCACTTTAGTTAGAATTTTATTTTTGGGAGCGTTGTAAAAAATATCAAAATCGTTTTAAAACATTTAGTCAAAAAGGATCACAGATTTTTATGAACCAAGACTTAATTATCCATTTAAGCAGACTGACAAAGAGGCTTTAAAGGCAAATACAGAAGGTTACATAGTGTTAAGCAAAACCCAGCTCTTTTAATATTGAGAAAACTCAGCTTTTCTAAGTAATTGAAAGCTTGATAAAGACAACACAGAATCTTTGTTTCCTAGGCAGATTACATTAAAGGTCAAGAAACTTTGTATACAGGTTCATATTAAGAGCAGACCAATAGTCTGAGAAGACTTTGTCCTTTTAATAGAGAGAAAAACCAAATTCTAATTTTGCACCTGTGTACTTTTGATATTAAAATTTATTTTTAAATAAATTAACTTTAATCTTAGCCAGCTTGAACACACATTGACATTTCTTTTTAAAGATTCCTTTTTCACAAACCTTCTACAACTTTCTATGTCTGTTTAGGTTTTTCCTATCTTTCTATTTCTTACTTTGGAAAAATTTTATTTTAGAACAAAGTTACTTTCTTATTTTACTTTAACAAAAATGCATCTTCATTTTTCATACTTTCTCTTACTGAAAACACATGTCCTACTTTCCTTGTCTACTTTTCATATACTGTCATTTTCTCAATTTCAAAACTTACAAAGTTTATCCAGGAAAGAAATAATATAAGGAAATTGTTACAGAATAATTGCAAATTTCACTCTTTGAAGATAGCACAGTTGCCTATGTATTGCATTAAATTAATAAAAACTCCTACATATATATTTAAAATAAACCATATGCTTTTTGGAAATTATAGTACTAGATTCACTTGTGTCTATAGGTTCATCCTGACATTGCTCTGCTAAACTGGGAATGAGAATAGGCAGAGGCAACAAGACCCCCGCATTGTTGCTGAAGAGGGTTGCTCTAAGTTGAGTAGGCAGAATAAAGATTGGAAAGATGGAACAACAACTTCTAAACTGATGGCAGAGCTATAAATATCTGGGAAGCCACCACCAAAATTCTCAGCCTTGCAGGTAGTTATAAGAAATGGGGGAAGTTCTTTTAAACAAAGATTGTTGCCTGGCTGTAAATCTGAAAAGACAAGACAACAAAGTATTAGCCTGTCAGAGAGTGAGTACAGCCTGGCCTTGAGGAATTATCATTGTGTGGGTACGGGACAGAAAGCGTGGTTGTTTCTGTATTGGCCTCTCCATCTGGCCACATGGACCCTCCTGTTGCTCGTTTTACTGTGATATAAGAGCAGTGGCTTTCAAACATGTTGGTCATTCCACGGAAGGAAATATAGTATACATAGTAAAGTATAGTATGCATAGTATATATAGTAATATATAGTATATTATGGTCCAGCATATACCTATATATATAAAACCATAAGTAACTGAAATAAAAACTTAATAAATGTATTTTATTTCCTATTTTTAGTATATGCCATACATACATTCTAGTTTGCATTTTATGAGATTATTTTCTTTAAATACAATAAATTTATAATAAATTTAAGAATTATATGTAGAACTGAAGGTATGTTATTTATTTATATTGATAAACATAGACACCATGTACATTTTCTATTTAAATGTTAATCAGTTTATCAATGATCTGTGACCATAGTTTGAAAAATAAGAAGTTATAGTAGATCCTTCTATAGTAGGAGAAAGCTGTCATGAGAAAGCAAAGTTCCATTACTTCTCATCTTTCAAAGGGATGCCTACTGCTTTGCCTGCATTCTCTCAGCATCAGTGCACACAGTTTGCAAAGAGTTAATGTACATTTATTACTCTAAGTATTCTGACATTTTCTCTTTGGTGCATTTTGTATTCTCAGCTCTTCTTTCAACTTCTTAAAAATTATTTGGAATCTTTACTTTCCAGTGAAAACTAGGCATCAGGCAATTGTGAACTGTTTATCATATATTAGCATCCTGTAGTAGGTTAGCAAACCCATAAACACAATTCATTCAATTCTAGAAGCATATTTCTCTTTATAGCAAACTTTTCAATGTGGCACAAAACATGTCTATTGATAAACCCAAATATCATTTGTCTCTCTGTAAAAAAATCTTGGAAAGCTAAAACTAGACCAACTTATGTTTAGCAATCAGTGTCTCAGTATACCATCCTATCTGGAAATGATTTAGATATTCAGTGAATATCCATTATTTAGTTTAACATAGTATAAGCTTCTATCTTATTTACATTTATTTAAACACTTGTTTTAACAATTATGCTTGGATTAGACATTAATTAGTTATTATCCCAAGTCATTCCCCCTGCCAACAAATTTTACAACAAAAATAGCACAAGCCCACCTAAGCAATAAACCCAGGCAGAAAAAGTTTTATGTTTGCATTATATTCAATATTGATAACTCTGAAGACATGGCTGTTTTTATTAAACCAAACAAACTTAAACTATCTTTTATTTATCAAAGATTATCTCAGATCATATGCACTTGAAAAAAATTTGAGTTAGTTGCTATATTTCTGAGAGTTTTAGGAATACTTAATTTATATAAATGTTTAATTTGGCAACACCATCTGGAGGTATCAAAATATATATATTTTATATCATGTATTTTTTCATGTGTAATACACATATATATATATAGAGAGAGAGATAAGAGACATACGTAGATGTACAGAAAGACACAGACCTTTAAAAATTTTAGCCATGTTTCAAGTACAAAATTCAAAAGAATAGTTGGATCCAAATTGTGTTTCCAGCAGATAGCCTAAATTAATGTTACCTGGGATGGCCAAAGATTTTTAGTAAAGATTTTATTTATTTATTTACATGCTGTAAGGTTCCTATTTAGAGCTGTTTTTGAAGTTATTTTGACTCTTAGAAGCTTCCTCATACCAATCAAAGAATGCATTCCATTGTCTCTAGGAGATTTGGAACCCTCTCTTTTAACGGTGCCCCTTAAGGTGGACTTATTTGAAAGACAGTTTCCCCAGAATGACCATTACAATTAGAAATTATTCAAAAGTTCACCTATTCTACTTGCTTAGTTTTAGATCTCTTATTTTCTAACCATGCAAGGAAATAAACTAATTTAGTTATTTCAGATGAGTCCCTTTGGGGCCAAGCAAGTTTTAAATCATCCTTGGTATTCCAGTGCCATTTCTCTAAATATCTACGTGCCAAGGGCCCATAATTTTTAAGCATAAATCCAGCAGGAGCCTCAAATGGAAGTTGAGTCCCCATAGCAGCCCTAGACTTCATACTTCTTGCTACAAGTGTGAACTAACCAAAAGAGAAGGTAAATTCTCTTAAACTGGTTCCAAAAGGTACCCAGAATAAAAGCCAGAACCTCAACCAAGGTGGGAGGTTTGGAACCAAGAGAACTCACCACCTGGGCCTGGAGCTGTCAGGGAGATGACAGAATCCAAGAGGCTCATGCAGATACCTTGCTCTAAACCAATGGAGGTGCTGGAAATAGGTGGAAAGTCGTTTGGGATCCCATGTCTCTGACACCAAATATATCAACTTAGAAAAAAGAGGCAACTGAAAAACAAAAGGAGAGTGTCTATTTAGGGTCCTAGAATTGTAATTCTGGGAACGCACTTTCTGGCAGCAGCCAGAAAAGTGTCCCTCTGAGAAATAAAAGTCAGGAGTTTTTATTAGCAAAAATGAAGGAGCAGAACAATTACCTCAGTTGTTTATTACAAGGGTAAATATATGGTACAATTCATTGGCTTACTCAAGGACATCTTTTTGTTATCAGAAGAAGTACATTTTTGCCCAGTCCTCCAAGAAGTCCTTTCTCAGCAAATAACTCCCTTTTGGCAAGTCAGCAAGGTCAGCACAGTTTTATATTTTCTTAAAAAGATGGAGTCCAGAGTACAAAATGGAATCACTGTTGTCAATTCATTTCACAGCGGTTATGAACTCCCTTAGCTTTGTTGTTTGGGAAAACATTTATTTCTCCCTCATATCTGAAAGATAACTTTGCTGGATAAAGTATCCTTGGATGACAGTTTTTCTCTCTCAATATTTTGAATATATCTTTCCACTGTCTCCTGGCCTGAAGAGTTTCTGCTGAGAAATCTGCTTGTAGTCTAATGAGGGTTCCCTTTGTAGGTTATTGTTTGTTCATTGTTTGTTTTTCCCTGGCTGCCTTTAATATTCCTTCTTTGTCATTGACTTTTGACAGTTTTATTATCATGTGTCTTAGAGAAGGTCTTTTTGCTTTGAGATAATTAGGTGTTCTATTAGCTTCATGGATTTGTATAGCCAGTTCCTTCCCCAGGTTTGGCAAGTTCTCAGCTATTATTTTTTTAAGTAAGCTCTCTGCTCCCTTCTCTTTCTCTTTTCCTTTTGGGATATCCTTTATCCTTATGATGGCTTTCTAATGGAGTCAGATAATTCTTATAGAATTTCTACATTTAAAAAAAATCTTAGTTCTCTCTCCTCTTTTACCTGCATCATTTCTAAGTTTCTATCTTTGAGTTCACTAATTCTCTCTTCCATATGGTCTGCTCTATTTCCAATGCTTTGTATTGCATTCACCATCTCACTTATTGAGTTTTCAGCTCTGGAATTTCTGTTTGGTTCTTTTTGAGTTTGAATCTTTATAGGTATTCCTTCTTTCATTGATTTTATTCCTGAGCTCATTGAACTGCCTTTCTGAATTTTCTTGTAGCTCATTGAGTTTCCTCATGGCAGCTATTTTGAGTTCTTTATCAGTTAGATCAAAATCTCCCATGACTTTATGTTTGATTTCTGAGAATTATTTTCTTTTTTTGATGCCATGTTACCATGGCTTTTTGTGGTGCTCATTGAGTTATTTTTCTATCCATGCATTTGTCATAGCAAACACTTTACTTGCTTAGGTATAGCTTTGTTTGAGACAGTGTACAAAGGTAGAATTTTTATATCTTTCTGTTGTATCAATGCTTTAATCATTAAAAAGTATATCTCTTTATCTATAGTAATACTTCTTGCCTTAAAGTCTACCCTTTTCTTATATTAATATAGTTACATCAGCTTTCCTTTGGTTAGCGTTTGTATAGTATATCATCTACCATTCCTGTCAACTTCTGGTAAACTTGTATTTAAAATGTGTCTATTGTAAGCAGATTATAGTGGGGTTTGTTTTTTGTTTTAATCCAGTCTGCAGATCTCTTTTTTTTTAATTGGCGTGTTTAATCCATTTACATGTAATGTGTGTATCCTTTATTTATTATAGTCTATCTCAAATTAGTACTTCTAGTCATTCATGAAAAATTCATGAAAAATGTAAGAAACTTACAGTACTTTAACTCTAATTACCCTTCTCCTGTCCTTTGTGTTATTATCGTCATATATTTTACCTGTACATATGTTATAGTTTGTGCATGACATTATTAATATTTGTCTTTTAAACTGTCAGTTTAAAAAATTGCTAGTCATATATTTACCTTTTCCAGTGCTCTTAACTTCTACCTGTAGTTTAGTGTATCCATCTGGAATCATTCTTTTCAGCCTGAATAATTTTCTGTAATATTTCTGGTAACACAAGTTTAATAGCAATGGATTTTTCTCAGTTTTTGTCTATAAATGTTCTTATTTTACTTTCATTTTTGAATAATGTTTTTCTTGACTATAAAATTCTAGGTTGGCAGGTTTTTTTTCCCTTTAGCACTTTAAAAAGCTTCCAGTGTTTTCTGGCCTCCAAAGTTTATGTTGCATTGTTTGCCATCAATCATGTTTCCTACCACCACCACTACTACTACTCCTGTCCCACTTTAAAGTTTTTCTTTGTCTTTGGTTTTTAGCAGGTTGACTATGATATGCCAAGGTGTGTTTTTCTTTGTATTTATCCTTATAGTTCACTGATATTCTTGAATCTGTGGGTGGATATCTTTAATCAGCTTTGGGAAATTATTGATTATATCTCTTTGAATATTGTTTCTGATCCATTCTCTTTCTCCTCCCCTTCTGGGATTCCAATTACTTGTATGTCAGACTTCTTTTTAAAATATTTTCCCACATGTCTTATATATGCTGCCTTATTCCACGCCCCCCCCATTCTTTTTTCTCTGTGCTTTGGTTTGAGTATTTTTCTATTGATCTGTTTTCAAGTTCACTTATATTGTATTTTGAAGTTCTATAATTCCCATTTGATTTTCTGTTGAAATTTTCTGTCCTTTCATCCTGTCCTTTTTGCTGCTAAACTTTTTTAGCATTTTAATTTAAATTATTTTTAAAATCCTTGTTTAAAAACTCCAATATCTGGATCATCTGTGGATCTCCTTTTTTTTTCTAATCTTGATTATTGGATATGATTTTGACCCTTTTCACATGTCTAGCAATTTTTTGTTGCATGCCAGATGTTATATATAAAGGAACTATAGAAGTTCTGTATGATGCTTTCTTTTTCCAGAAATGGATTCCCTTTTTGTTTGTCATATAGATAAGATAAGGGGCTAATCACTTCTGTCCTAAAAGCTGAGTCAGGAATGCACTTTTGATTATACTTTTAGCAAAATTAAGTCTACCTTTGGTTCTTCCCTATTCCTTAGGTATCTTTTCTGGATTTTTGATTGAGAACCTGCTTCGTCTTTATCTCATTAGGCTTGAAAGACTAGGAGATTCAGTCTGCTCTTTGGAACTTTGCTCTTTGGAGCTTTGCTCTTTGGCCTCCCATGCACACTGTTTACAGATTTGAGAGGCATTGTTCATCTGGTAAAACTTAATCTCCTATCCACCATGAAACTGCAGGAAATTTCATTCAGTCTTATAGATGTTCCCTATCCTTACAGCTAGCAACAGAATGTAGCAAACATATTGTGATAAATTAGCCACACATTTAGGACTTCTGAAATTTCCAGATTGTTACACTAGCTCTATGTGATTGGAAAAAACATTGCTGGTTTCTTTTTCCCCTAGAAAAGTCCTTTTCTAAGGGCCAAGCTCAATCCTCTTTCCTCATCCATCCATAAATTGACAAATACCCCCAGAGAAGAAAACAGCCAATGATGGGTGGCTTACCTCAAGATGGATGGCTTCTACTTTCTGAATTTTAATCCTTTTAGTTCTTTTTACTTCTTTGGTTCTTTGATGTCTTATAATTTTTTTTCTTTGTTGTAGTGGGAATGTGGTCTGCTACAACTTACTATATTCTATGTGAAAACAGAAGTCCTATTTGGTCCCCAAATGGATTTTTTAAACTCAAGTTTAGGTAGTCTTCCTTATACTTTCTATAGCACAGTGACTGGTGAAAGGCATTCTCAGCAGATGGGCCTTGTAAGAGTAAAGACTTGGAAGCATGAAGCAACATAATATTGAGAGGATTACTAAGATGTGAAATGAAAGGAGGGGTTAGAGAAATAAGAGCTAGGGAGATATTGTCAGTTGAACTAAACAGAGATTTTAGTTGATGTGGCTATTTTACAATCTGGTGGAAATTTCTTGTCTCCTCAAGGACCAGTAACAAACAGTTCATGGGCCAGCTTTGGTCCATGGACCATTCTTTGAACAGCACTGATCTTGGGTGTATATTGCATTAAGGAAGGCTAGGAGGAGAGATACTGGAATGTGTTTATAGGTTTTGAAGAGTAGTTGGTAGATATACCCATACATGGAAAGGCTCAAATATTCCAGGGAGTGAGGGGTTAAATGATGGAGCAGAGTCTAGAGGAGACTGGTGAAGAATAGGGTTGGGGAGCAGGTTGTGGGAATCAAGAACATTTGGAATTGCTGCTGTGGAGAGTAAGAAGGTGGGGGACAGAAGCAGAGGTGTCATATGTTTAAATTGGCTCAAGAATGGTGGTTTGAGGCTAAATATGGTAGATAGACACAAGTAGGCCAAGAGTATGAGAAATTTCAAGAAAGTAGTTGAAGAGATGGGTTCTGGTATCTGCAATGGAAGTGAGCCAAGGAGAGAACTGATAAATTATGAGAAATATGAAAAACAAGGGACTAGAAGTATTAGTGATGTCTAAAAGCTTACATAGAAGCTTACACAGGGAATGATAAAGCTGAAACAAATGGAGATTTTGGTCACAGAGTGACAAATTAGAATTAAAGATGAACTATGGAAGAGGAGTTATTCTAGGTGATGGCAAATGTGGTCACAACAGCAAGTTGCTGAAGTGGACTGGAGATGGTCATTGAAGTTGATGACCCAACTAAAGCTTCTACATGGGTATTAAAGTCACCAAGATGATGGCAGAATATGGAGTGACAGGAAAGATGTAAGCCAGGTGAATGTGGGGAAGTGACTGGTGGTTTTCATTGGGGAAAATGGCAAATCAGAATCACCTGGGTAGATTTTTTTAAACTATACAGGTTGGTCCCCAAAGCTAAGGCTGTTATTGGATATGACAGAACCCACCAGCATGGAGAGTGGTGGATTCAGATACTCTGGAGCTTAAAAAGGAGGAGAGCTTTTTCTCCGGTCTGAAATTAGCATTGGGGAATGCCTGTCTTTCTTCTCCTCACTCCCCTCACTCTCTGTCCTGTTCATTATGGGGAATCAGAGAATGAGTAGTGGTGGCTAGAGAGGGCTAGCATAGTAAGTGCTTTCCTCAGGAGAAGTTCAGATTTCAATGAAAAGCAAGGGGAGGCAATAGGGTGAAGGAAGTATTCAGTAATGAGGTTGAGGAGATTTGTTTACCATTGGAATATTAGATTATAAGGCTGAAGAGAGGCATTATTTTACATCCAACTTGATGCAATAAATTTAATATATTTTTTATTTATTTTTTTTGTGAGGAAGATCAGCCCTGAGCTAACATCCTTGCCAATCTTCCTTTTTTTGCTGAGGAAGACTGGTCCTGGGCTAACATCCGTGCCCATCTCCCTCCACTTTATATGGGACGCCTCCACAGCATGGCCTGACAAGGGGTGCGTCGATGCGCACCCAGGATCCGAACCCGGGCTGCCAGCAGAGGAGTGCGCACTTAACTGCTACGCCACGGGGCTGGCCCCGCAATAAATTTAATTTAAAGAACCCAGTAAGATGAAACACAAATCTGCTTCCATCTTGCTCCCAGGGGATGTAATTTATATTTAAAGATTTGTATTTTGTAGCGTAGTTTGAGTTTTCCTATATGTTTTAAAGTGTTTCTTTTAAAGGATTTAAAATTTGAAGAGATCTTCTGTGATAAATATTTCATATTTAAATGAAAAATATAATTGATTTAAGAAATTTGTTTTTTAGCTTATCCTTTCAGAATGCAAGTATGCTAAAGGTGAGGTATGTTGATTTTAGGAAATGATCTTATTTAAAACATTTTTGTATATTCTTATGCTTTCATTTTTAGTCTAATTTTAAGAAAAGGTCTTCATGCTGCTATTTAAAATATTTTCTTTGTTTTTGATAAAGACATAAAATTATAGCACATAAAATTATTGTTTTAGATTTGCAACAGATGTGAAAAAGTTCATTTTCCTGAATTCACTTTTGATTTTTAGTGGCAACTGCTTAAATCCTTCAGTTTTATGTACAGTAATGAAAGGAAAGCATATGATTCCTATTTTAAATGAATTGGGAGTACATTTTGCAGTTTTTGGTTAGTATTTTCAAGTTATCTTTTTTATTCTTATTTGAAACTTAAAAAGTAATTTACATATTACTTTTAGATTATTTGATGTAAGAGGAGCAGAATAATCCTGTCTGTCAGTTTGTAGGCACTGAGACAGAGCATTTGGGAGCCGATTAACAGGATTGTTCAATGAATCTGAAAATTCGTATTCAAATCTAGGTTTGATTTTATATGGCAAGATTTTTATTTGTGCCTATACAAAAGTGAGAAGTATTATCAGAGTAGTTAAGATCATGGGCTTTGGAGTTAGCTGGACCTGGATCTGAATCCTGGGTCCACCATTCGTTAGTTAAGTGATCTTGAAAAAAGTGACTGATCTGTCAAAGACTGAGTTTTATCAAATGTAAAATAGGGAAAATAATGATGCTTACTTCACAGGATATTTGTAAGGATTAAATAAGATAATATATGTAAAATGAATGGTATAATGCCAGCTACGTAGTAAGCACTCAGTTACATTTTAGCTGTGTTTATTATGACGAGCAGTTAAGGGTATGGGAAAAAGAGCATATTTGAACTACAGTCATGTCACTTAATGACAGGGATACATTCTGGGAAACACATCGTTAGGTGATTTCATCACTGTTTGAACACCATAGAGTGTACTTACGCAGACCTAGATGGTGTAGCCTACTACACACCTAGGCTCTATGGTACTGACCTCATGGGACCACAGTTGTATATGCAGTCCATAGTTGACTCAAATGTCATCATGTGGCACATGAGTGTATTTGTGAAATGTGTGGGATTTTGATGAAAAGATAATGGTCTGGGCATTATTTTTCTATATTGAAGAGATTGTTAGGGAATTTAGGTAAAGGTTGACATTAATAGGGATTTATCTCTGTCTATCCATCCATCCCATTTTAGAGATATATAGTGGTTAACAGTGGTTATGGCTGGATGGCACAGGAAGTTTTTATTTTCTTCTGAGAGTCTTCCTAAGTTTTATACCATGAACCAATGAGATCATTGATTCCCATTGTTTAATAATTGGTTCCTACTGGTTCATCATACCATAATATTTTTACTTAAAAAAACCACAATACATTGTGAACATTTCCCCATATTTTGAAATAATCTTTTTTTATTATGGTAAAATATACATAACATAAAATTTACCATTTTAACCATTTTTAAGTGTATAGTTTAGTGGCATTAAGTATATTTACTTAATTGTAGTGAATGAAATAATCTTTTATAACATTACTTTTTAATGGTTGCATAGTATTCCATTTAGTGGATGATATTTTATTTAATCTATTATTAGATATTTGAGTTGTTTCTGATTTTTTTGGTTATTACAATAAAACTGGACATTAAAAGAGGCTTGGAGAGGCTGATCTGGGGAACAAAATAATGTAGAACTATTTTAGACAGATATTAGGGAATGTCTATTGTAAGAGCAGATAGGATGGCAAGGCCAAATAGTTAAAGAAGGAAGTGATTATATATAATCCCATCATTTGTTCCATCCTTCCCAACTCTGAATGAACTTTGTTTCATTGGGTGACAAAGAAGATAACAAATGAAGGAAAAGAGGCAGAAATCAGTCCTAGGATTTAAGTGCCCCCTTTTCACTTTCACCTACTTATTGTGTTCTTTGTTTTGTCTGCTACAGACTAAGGGATATTTCTGAACTCATTACCATGTGGATGTAGAAGTTAGAATCTAGGAACGTTCCATAAATCCGGTATAAATTTGGTTACTAATTTTAGTCCCAACATAGAATTGGACCGTATATGTTGACTTGGTTCTACTTACCTATATTGTGATAGAAGGGAGCTATGAGTGCTGAAAACTCGATGTACTAGCAGCATAGTCTGAGCTCTGTAGTGTTTGACTCCCCTTTCCGAGGAATGTATAGATTTGCTGTAAGTGATGTTATTTTCGGTTTGTTTGACGTTCTGTTTATACCAGAAATCTATATTTGATTGCTTTCATTTTCCTTTTTATAGGCCTTTTTTTGGTGGGTTTTATTGAGAACAAATAGTCAATCCCTGTTGGTTTTAGTCAGCTTATCACTTTTGCTAAGTGTTATATTGGATTTTTGTTTTGACATTTTAAATTATTTTTTGTGAATTTAATGCAATTTGAAGAGTACAGAAAAGTACCAAGAAACAGAAAATAATCACTCATAATTCCATCATTTTAGGTTAAAATTTTGTGATATTTCCTTGCAGTTTCTTTTATGTGCATTTTTCATGTAGTTGCACTATAATTGTATAATTTCATATTCTACTTTATTTATTTTTTGGTAAGGAAGATTCGCCCTGGGCTAACATCTGTTGCCAATCTTCCTCTTTTTGTGCTTGAGGAAGATTAGCCCTGAGCTAACATCTGTGCTGACCTTCCTCTATTTTGTATGTGGGTCTCCACCACAGCGTGGCTGAGGAGTGGTGTATGTCTGTGCCTGGGATCTGAACCTGCGAACCCGGGCTGCAGAAGCGGAGTACGCTGAACTTAACCACCATGCCATGGGGGCTGGCCCCAATACATTCTAGTTTTTTTTGAACACTATGTCAAGCATTTCCCCATATATATCAGTTTCATTCTGGCAGAAAATAGATGACACATCCATGTGGGCAATTCAAGGAGAGTTTAATAAAAAGACTATTTATAAGGTATAGGGAGAGGGAGGGAAACCATAAGGAAGGGATAATATGTGTTGAACACTTGAAGTGTGGCTAGTCCAAATTCAGGTGTGCTGTAAGTTTAATGTATACACTGGATTTCTAAGGCTTAGTATGAAAAACAGAAGAATGTAAAATATCTCATTAGTCATTTTTTATATTGATTACAGGTTGAAATAATATTTTGGATATATTGTGTTAAATAAATGAAATATGTTAAAATTAATAATATCTGTTTCTTTTTAAAATGTAGCTACTATAAAAATTAAAATTATATACATTGCTTGCACTATATTCTATGAAACAATACTAGACAATACTAGTATGGAGTATAGTATAAAGAGGCATCTCTAAGCCTGAAAAGGAAAGGGAGGATTCTGGGGAAAGATCAGCTGATAGAAACTATGACCTTCAGTAGAGGGTTGTGACCAATCTACGTTGACTCTGAAAGAAGGAGAGAGTCTGGGGAATAAATACTTTAACCTGCTGTCTTCCCCAACCCTTTCCTCTCAGAGTCCTTCCTTTTTTTTTTTTTTTTAAAACTTTTTTTTTTTTTTTTTTTGAGGAAGATCAGCCCTGAGCTAACATCCATGCTAATCCTCCTCTTCTTGCTGAGGAAGACCGGCTCTGAGCTAACATCTATTGCCAATCCTCCTCCTTTTTTTCCCACCCAAAGCCCCAGTAGATAGTTGTATGTTGTAGTTGCACATCTTTCTAGTTGCTGTATGTGGGACGTGGCCTCAGCATGGCTGGAGAAGCGGTGCGTTGGTGTGCGCCCGGGATCCGAACTCCAGCCGCCAGGAGCGGAGCACGCGCACTTAACCGCTAAGCCACAGGGCTGGCCCTCAGAGTCCTTCCTTTGTCTGCCACTGGTTTAATCCAATAAGAAGCCAGTAGGTAAGGGAGCCAGTTGATGCAGTCCTGTAGAGATTGGCCTACCTGAGACCAAAGCCCGGTAGAAAGAGGGAGTGAATCTGGAGGAGCCTATTGAAGATATCCAGTATACTACCTCATTAAAATGCTTTGCAAATTTAATTTTCAAGGACGGCGCATTCCACTTCATGTATTATATTATACTATGAAAGTGTTGGGAATAGTTATAATGTAATCAGATTATGGGAATTATTTAGGATATATATAGTTGTATTTAATATAAATAAAAGATAACTCAAACTGAGTTTTTGGTTGGGACATCAGTCAAGCAGTTCACTGAAAAGAGTTTTTTAAAGTGTACCCCAGAACTTGAAAATTGATAGATTTTTTGACATTGCATATTTTATCCCCATGGAAAGTAACATTTTCTTTAAGATTAAATATTTTTTGTCTGTAAACTGTTAGTGGGACTCACAGCTTTGATTTGTCGGGTTGAATTTTTTAAGTTGTTTCCATTTATTGCTTTAATTGTGAGATATTAATTGCTAACATTTCATTTTAATGGAACTTGATGTTCCCAGGGTGATGAACTTCAGTAGTATATTTCATTTTGAAATGGTAGAGTATTTAAAAATATAATTTTATTCATTAAAAGCACAGATAATATAAAGCACTCATTGATAAAGTTTTGATAAATAGACTTACAAGGCTGTCTTAAGACCTTTTCTTTCTTATCTAAACAAGAACTGAATGTCTGTTAAATACATCCATGAACATGTTAACGATTTTCTGACCTGAAGGGGAATACACTAGTATGATCAAAATCCTTAAAATTTGTTCTCAAGTAGTTTGAGCTGTGCCCCTACAGTATATTGTTTGCTTTTTACTTTTGTTATAGACATTAGAGTATAAATATCTGTTCAGTTCTAAAATCTAATACACATCAGCATTACTTTTGTGGTAATGTATTTCAGATTTGAACTTGTAGCATATGAAAGTTTCAGTAGATGATGATTGTGATCATTGATATGTGTGGAGAGACAAAATTCAACTGTAGTTCCTTTCAGGTTTAGTAATGACTGAAACAAAATGTTCCCTTGGAAATCTTAATTAGCATTTTCATAAGGTGTTACTAATTTTCTTAACGTATTTAACTTTTTCATATAGGTAATATTTCACATGGTTCAATAACCAAAAATATTAATTATAGAGTAAAAATCTTTCTCCTATACTTGGCCCCTTCTGCCCAGTTCCTACTCCCCTCAGGTAACCTTTCTTCTTAGCTTCCTAGACTTCTTTCCTGAGTTTCTTTATGTATATATGTAAGCAAATATGAATATAAATGCTTATTTTCCCCCCTTTTTCACAAAGGAACATATTATACATACTGTTGCCATTTCCTCTTGTTTTCTTGCCATCTCTTTCCTACATTTTAAAAATTCCTGCTTTGTAGACTTGCTTACTTTTTATTTATTTTTTAATTCTTGGGGAAATATTTTGTCAAAATTTTAATCTCTGTTGTGAGAAGATTCTTCTGATTATTGTTCCTTGTCTGGTAAGTTTTGCTGCTTTTCTTGTCTTTTTTCTTTTACCATTGTTGTGCTAAGTAGAGTTTAGTGGAAGCTGATGATGGAGAATTGTAGTCAGAGTTGTTAGGGTTTGGTGTCATATCTAAAAAAGTCATCACCAAACCCAAGGTAATTTAGATTTTCTCCTGTGTTATCTTCTAGAAGTTTTATTGTTTTGTATCTCACATTTATATCTGTGATCCATTTTGAGTTAATTTTTCTGAAAGGTGTAAGATCTGTCTAGATTCCTTTTTTTCGCATATGGTTGTCCAGTTTTTCCAGCACTATTTGCTGAAAAGGCTATTTCTTCTCTGTTTTATTGCCTTTGCTCCTTTGTCAAAGATCAGTTGACTATATTTATTGGGTCTATTTCTGGGCTCTCTATTCTGTTCCATTGATCTGTTTGTCTACTGTTTCATCAATACCACACTGTCTTGATTGTTGTAACTTTATAGTAAGTCTTGAAGTTGGATAGTTTCATCCTTCCAACTTTGTTCTTCTTCAGCATTGTGGTGGGTATTCTGGGTCTTCTGCCTCTCCATAGAAACTTTAAAATAAGCTTGTTGATATGCATAAAATAGCTTGCTGGGATTTTTTTTTTTTTAATAATTTTTTTATTTATTTATTTTTCCCCCAAAGCCCCAGTAGATAGTTGTATGTCACAGTTGCACATCCTTCCAGCTGCTGTATGTGGGACGTGGCCTCAGCATGGCCGGAGAAGCGGTGCGCCAGTGCGTGCCCGGGATCCGAACCCGGGCCGCCAGCAGTGGAGCGCACGCACTTAACCACTAAGCCATGGGGCCGGCCCTAGCTTGCTGGGATTTTGATTGGAGTTGCATTGAATCTATAGATCAAATTGGGAAGAACTGATGTCTTGACAGTAGAGTCTTTCTACCCATGAACATGGAATACTCATCCATTTATTTAGTTTATGAGAGTTTTGTAGTTTCCCTCATACAGATCTTATTTTGTTAGATTTATACCTAAGTATTTCATTCTTTGTAATGTAATCTAATGTAAATGGTATTGTGGGTTTTTTTTGTTTTTGGTGAGGAAGATTAGCCCTGAGATAACATCTGTTGCCAGTCCTCCTCTTTTTTTTTCCTGAGGAAGATTAGTCCTGTGCTAACATCCATGCCCATCTTCCTCTACTTTATATGTGCGACGCCTGCCAAGCGTGGCTTGATAAGTGGTGCATAGGTCCACGCCTAGGATCTGAACCTGCGAACTCTGGGCCACCGAAGCAGAGCGTGCAAACTTAACCACTATGCCACCAGGCCCGCCCCAGTGGTATTGTGTTTTTAATTTCAAATTTCACTTGTTCATTGACAGTATATGGGAAAACAATTGACTTTTGTATATTAATCCCATATCATACAACCTTGCTATAACTGCTTGTTAGTTCCACTGTTATAGATTCATAAGATTTGCAGACGTCAAAAGTGTTATTGTAGGGAATTGTAAATAGTTCTTCAACTACTACTTCATTACCAGTAAGGGTCCCACCAAATAATTTTCCCAAGGAATGCTGTAGGGAACAGAGAGATGTGCCAGAGTTATCGGTGATAAAAGTTTTCAACTAATTTAACAATTATAGAATTCCCTAAGAGTATATAGAGTTAAATATAATTCATAAAGATCTTGGATTGAAAAAAGAAGTACAGATAAGTTGACATCATTTGCCAACACATTTTCAGAAGGAATGAAACCAGTTTTCACCTGATTTTTTCCTGAATGGTTTGTTTCATATATCATGCTGATTAATTTAAAAATGCATATAAATTTTATTATATTGTCCAAATACCCTGCTTTATGTAAAATGATGCTTTAAAATATTAAATGATGAAAAGTTAAATCAGTGAAAAATTGTTACTACTACTGGAGTATTTTTTTTCAAACGGTGCTACCACAGAATTCCTTTTAATAGTAATTTATATTAGTGACTTCAAAAAATCACTGATGATTTTCAAAATCACTACTTATATAACTTCATAAGGAGCACAACTATTTCAGTTGTGGAACTACATCAGGATTTCTCTTAGTGCTTCACACTGTGAATTTTTTTTAAAAATTGATTTTAGTTAGGAGCAAAGATATCAATTTTTTTAATGAAGTAGGCTAGTGTCCCTACACTGACTAGAAATAATCTTTCAATTAGCACATTATTAACCTAGGATTAGTCACATCATTGCATTTTTCGCATATTGTAAGGCATCTTTTCTACCCTACTTCAGAATTTCTTTGAGAGTGCAGTACTGCCTGAATTACAAAAAGAATTTCTGTAGAATAAAGGCTTCTACAGGTTTCATTATTTGTAAGTCAAAGCTGCAATAATTAAGTGCAGTGTGTGATAAAATGCATGCTCCTAACGTGTAGCCTTGCGAGTATAGGGAAATCTGCTATTTGGAGAACTACACTATTGGAAGACGAAAATGGAATAATATTCTTGTGAATTAATTTTCAAACTTTTTTATTTTTAGGAAACCATGAGTTTGATTTTGGTGTGGGTATTTTGGAAGAATACATGAAACAGATGCACTTGGTTTCTCAGTGTCTATGACGGATTCACTTATGAACCTCTTGGACATGGTGCAGTAAAAAAAAATAGTTAATTGGAACAATATAAAATTGGCTTAATGGGATTAATGGAAGAAGAGATTACGTTGAAGTTGTTAGCCAAATAGCAGAACTTAAAGAAGAAAGAGCAGGTCTTGTCATTGCAGTAACTTACATGAAGTAGGGAAGTGATACATGGCTTGTCCAAAAAGCACAAGGGGTCAGTTTGATTCTAGGGGGCCATGACCATGATTATGGAATTAGGAAGGTGAATAAAACTTGGATTGTCACAAGTGGATCTGATTTTAAAAACCTGACAAAAATAAATATAAGACTCTTTGGTGCATCTTTCCAATATGGTTTTGAGAAAGTGGACATTTTAAATTATTTCAAAGAAGATTAATTTTTAAAGCAATAGTAAAAGGTTTTAGTCAAAACATACAGGTAGGTAAACGTTGCTTATATTTTGAACAAAGTACAGATTGATCACATGAACATTTTTTTGTGTGTGTGTGAGGAATATCAGCCCTGAGCTAACATCCATGCCAGTCCTCCTCTCTTTTTTTCCTGAGGAAGACTGGCCCTGGGCTAACATCTGTGCCTATCTTTCTCCACTGTATATGGGATGCCACCACAGCATGGCCTGACAAGCGGGCATCAGTGCGTGCCCAGGATCCCAACCCGGGCCGCCAGCAGCTGAGCGCTTGCGCTTAATCGCTATGCCATGGGGCCGGCCCCGATCACATGAACATTTCTTGGACAATACTACAGCATAATAGCATGTAATAAACGAATAACTAACATATCAAATGTCATCTTCTATCACAATAAATTAATGCTAGTTTTTAATTTATTGGATTTGTATTTTGGATATTGGATTTTACTTTATTGGGTTTTTCATATTCAATTTATATATTTATTTTGGTTTTATAAGTTACAAGAATTTATACCTAATTTAATATCTGGATTTATTTTAACTATCATTGTGAAAATATTTTTCAACTCTCCAAATTCTGAAAGAATTTATTTCTTTAATAAAGGGATTGCTTCTCAAATTTAAGAAGCACTGGATTAAGAAAAGGACAGCTGAATTTTATATCAGCTCGCAATGAAAAGGAGCTCTCTCCTCCTCTTTCTCCTACTGAAGAACCTCAAACGGGGGGGGGGGGGTTGTAATCAGGCCACTAAAACTTGTATTTGAGGCCTTGTAGCTTGTCTTTTCTTCTATGTCCCCAGATACATTGCAAAATTGTAGTGCCCTAAGTGTGTGTGTGTGTGTGTGTTACATTTGCAAGCGCTGATGGGAAATATGATCCAGGTTCTGTTTCCATCTATGCATGCATTATTTCATATAATCTCTGGTACCTGAAATGATTCTATGAGAATGGAACTGTTCTGATCTTGGTCTAAATACTAATGGATGGCTTTGTTATTGGATCAGCTTGGTGTCAGGAATATTAAATATTTTATAACAGTTTTCTGGCTCTAAAAGGTATAGAAGGAGCCCCTTAAATGGCTCTGAAAAGTAAATGATTATTGAAATATGTAGTATTTTGATATCTCTTTAGTACTTTGGTATTTGGAGACGAGTTTTAATAAATTATCTGATTTTGAGCTGGAGGTAAAGAAATAGTCAAGAGGAGAAAAATTAATTAAAAAAGGAGAAATGTCGATTTCAGACAGCTTATTTTTTTCTTCTTTTAGTGTATGTTAGAAGTTCTCTACACAATTGGTGTAGAATTAGGTGAACGTGAAATTACTCTAAGAAGGCCTGAGAGCCATCTTGGAAATTTGGTAACTAATGCATTATTGGAAGCTACTCGTGCTGATGCAGCACTACTTAATTCAGATGATTTCATTATTTAATTTGTTAAAAATAAACAATTATGCTTTAAAAATGACTAAAATTAGTTTTTAAAAATTTATAGTAGCAGTACACTATTTTTATTACATGGAGAGTCCTATTTGGAAATCCATTCCAAGAACTTCATGGGATCAGATCTTCATTTTCTGTTATGCTCAGATATAGCATTCAGAATTAGATAGTTCAGTTTATTTGAAAATTAAAACATCAACTTTTTAAAAATTTGACTTTGTATTCGATGTGATTTTGAATGAAGATGTGGCCTTGTTATTTATCTATTTTAAACTTGGCATGCTTTCAACCCTTGATTATATGAGAAGCCGTGGATTGAAATTTTTCACTTAAGTTCTTGCTCTTTTACCAATTTTCCCTTCCGACCTCTGCATTGAAAGGAAGTAGTAAAAGAAATCTTGTAGAGTGAATGGGGAACCTGCTCCCTAACTTAACCATTTTTTTTTAATATTAAGAATCTCTATAGGGAATAGAAGATTAACCTTTCTTTGGAACCAACCTTGAGTCATATGCCATAATCCAGAACTTTAGACTGTATCTTGTCACAGTGATTATGTGCCTGTTAATTATTTCAGAAGTTTAGAATGTGACATCATTTAACATCCTAACCACTTCTTATAATGACATTTTCAATGAAAACACAAGTGATCTTAATCTTCCACATGAATAATATAGGTTAGTTTGTGGAAACATTTCCTAATAGTGAGATTTGTTAAACCTTAGAATCATTTCTTTAGGAAGTCTTTGGAGTTGCTCCCTCTGGAGATCTTTAAAAATGGATGATCTTTGCTTTGGGATGCCTTAGGCATGATCCTGTTGGAAAGCAGGGGGAGAGCTATTTCAGTTCTCATATTCTGTAATTAAAGAGAAAATCGTGGCTAACGTAAAAATAAATCTTCCAAAAATGAATATGCTAGATATAACTACATAATTAAGATGGACGTTAACAATGGGGAAGGGAATAGAAACATAGGTTAGGGGATGGAAAAAACATGGAGAAGGAACTTTTGGCAGTGTGGTGCCTAATTCTGAAGTTTTGAGTGTAATATTGAGACATAAAGGTGATACTTTATGGAAAAAATTAAATCCATATTTGTATTGTTTCCCCTTAAATTGCTACAGGCACTCTCCGATCTGATCGAATACATCCAGTGGGGAATTTCACTTGCGTGATCTTTTGGCCATCCTTCCCATAGTGGACCTGGTTTTAGTTGTCAGAGTAACAGGTGCACAGCTGCTTGAAGCACTTGAAAGTGGAGTTTACAAGTACCCAGCTCTGGATGGGAGGTATGAATATCTGTTTCTACTAAGGGATGTATTCACTACTTATTTTTTTGTGTAATGGACCTGAAAGAAAACTGAATTTAAATATGCTGTAACATTTTTAAAATTTAAATTTATAAATATTTAAAATGTACATAAAGGTGATATTTAGAAATATCTCAAATTAATTTTTTTGATAGTCTGAGATTGGCAAAGTATTGGTCTGTAAAAACTATGCTTCCTATTAAAAATTAGGATTATTTTTAGCCGTGTATGGTATATTTGAGTGAGTCCTTAATTTCAGTATCTAAGTACCTAAAATTCTTTTTTTTTCTTCCTTTTCTTATTTGAGAAATACTACCTCATTGGCTGGATTTATACCGAATCCCAGAGTAGAATTCTTAGGTAAATGATGATGAAATAGTAGGCTTGAGGAATTGGGGTGCTTCTCTTCCTTCTTCTAATCCTTAAACCAAAATATATGACAAGGCAGTAGCTCACTATTGTAATTTATAGTATCATTATACTGTGCTTATTATACTGTACATATATACTGTGCATAGTGGCAGGAGTTAATAAGAGGCTGAGAAAAGAGTGAGACCAACTATCTGGAGAGAAAACTTTAGAAAAATCTTTTGCTTTTATAAAATGTTACATCGGTTAAATTTTGTTTAAAAAGCTTTATTGAGATATTATTCACATACCATACAATTCATCTATTCAAAGTGTACAATTGAGATTTTTTAGTATGTGCACAGAGTTGTGCAACTATCACCACAATCAATTTTAGAACATTTTCATCGCTCTCAACAGAAACCCTGTAACCATTGGCAGTCACTCTCCATTTCCTCTTCAATCCCCCAGCCCTAGGCAGCCACTAATCTACTTTCTGTCTCTCTGGATTTTACTATTCCGTACAGTACAATTTCATATAAATAGAATTATACAATATGTGGCCTTTTTACTGGCTTCTTTCCTTTTGCATGTTTTCAGGTTTCATCCATGTTGTAGCATGTTATCAGTACTTCATTTTTTTATTGCTGAATAATATTTCACCATGTGGATTTGTGAACATTTGCTCGCGTTTTGTGGTTTGTCTTTTTACTCTCTTCATGGTGTTCTTTGAAGCACAAAAGTTTTTAAGTTTTAAGAGGTTCAATTTTTCTGTGTTTTCTTTTGTTGATTATTCTTTTGTTAATCATTTCTGAGAAACCATTGCTTAATGCAAGATCACAAAGGGTTATGCCTATGCTTCTTTTAAGAGCTTTTTTTTTTTTTTGTAGTTTTAGCTTTTACCCTTGGGCCTTTGATCCATTTTGAGTTAATTTTTGTGGGTGGTGTAATAAAGGGGTCCAACGTTATTCTTTTGTGTGTGGATATCCAGTTGTTCCAGAACCATTTGTTGAAAAGACTGTTTTTCCCCATTAAATTGTCTTGGCACTCTTGTCTAAAACCAATTTACCCTAAATGTAAGGGTTTATTTCTGAACTCTTGATTGTGTTCTATTGATCTACGTGCCTGTCCTTATTGGCGGTGCCACGCTCTCTTGATTGCTGTAGCTTTGTGGTAAGTTTTGAAATCGGGAAATGTGAGTCTTCCGACTTTGTCCTTTTCTTTTACGTTTCTTTTGGCTGTTCTGGGTCCCTTGTATTTCCATATGAATTTTAGAATCAACTTGTCAGTTTCTGCAAAACGGCAGCTGGGATTTTGGTATGGATTGTGTTGAATCTGTAGGCCGATCTGGGGAGTATTGCCATCTTAGTATTAAGTTTCTCACTCTGTCAACACAGGATGTTTGACCGTTTATTTAGTTCTTCAAATAATGTTTTGCAGTTTCAGATTACAAATCTTGCACTTCTTTTGTTACATTTATTTCTAAGTATTTTATTCTTTTGGATGCTATTGTAAATGGAATTGTTTTCTTAATTTCATTTTTGTACTGTTTATTGATAGTGTATAGAAATACAATTATTTTTTTTATATATTGAGTAAATTATGTTTTAACATCAAACTAACCTGATGATAATGTGGAAAATAAACTCAGGCAGAAACTTATAGTAGTATAACTGGCTTCCTGTGTGTACAGTTTAGGGTGAAGTGCTTAAGAAGCTCTATATATAGTACCTTTTTTTTCAAAGGTAGAGATGTTCATTTCCTGCAATAAGTGCCATTAAGAATACTAAGCTATAGCCGGTAGTGTTGTTTTTCATAAGTAGTTTATCTTTTGATATTAAGTATAAGTATGTATTCAAAAAGGGATTTCAAACATGTTTTTAATTGAGCCTAGATTTTAGACGAACTTTATTAAGATCGTTGGTTTTTCTTCAACCTGTGGTTGTGTTACTTGACCTTAGAGCTTCTTATAATATGTCCTCCTTCCCAGGTTTGGTCATGTGCTCCAGAAAAATTATAGAAATGGGTAGAAATACGTTTTATGAGGCTCCCTTGTATTCTTATCTTTGGGGCAATTCTTCCTTTTGAAGTTCCCCTGGTGTAAAGTCATTCTGTGTCATTTCCTTTTTGGAATATGTATATACCGAAAATAGTATCTTGCACACAGTAAGACATTATGTAAATTCTTAACTGATTTTATAGGATAGTATGGAATTAGAAGTAGGCAAGAATTAATAATATTTTGACTTATTTTGCTGGAATAAAGGCTGATGGGGAGGCATAGCAAGAGCAGGATGAATTTTTGGAGTCAAAACTAAAAATGTTTTGAAAATTATTTTATAGTATTTCAGACTTTACCTAGGTTGACTGGGTCTTAGACAAATACTAATAGATGTTAGTCTGTCACGGTTAAGGTCGTATTAGGCAGGATACAGCAGTAAAAAAGAGATGGTGACAAATATAGAAATGCTTTCCATTTCCTTCGAAGCAGTATGGCCAATGGATGTTCTAGGAGTGAAACTAATCTGAAATAGTTGCCAGAGGCTGTTGTTTGCCTGGCTCACCTACACAGGCATTCTCTCTGTCGGCATTAATTGGGCTGGGAAGGGGAGATTGAGTCAAATGCCAAAATCAACCCAGTGTCAGGCGTCTGGCAGTACTTTGTCAGCTTTTCTCAGTGAATAGCTGTTGGACAAATGTTTGCATGTGCCCTGTCTCAGGTAACCAAGGAACTGCTATTTACATAAATTCTTGTATTCTTTAGTTTAAATTACTAGTATGTTTTCAGGAAAATCCTCAGTTATTCAGACCTTGAGTCTGTCATTAGGAAAAGCCAGATTTTTCCAGCTAAGGGTTAACTTTTTAAGACCAGAATTTAAATTACATCATTTTGGATGAAAACTTACTAAAATGTACTATGTTCTTTTCTGCCTTCAAATGTATCACTAAAGTTGACCCTGTTTAATCACACAAGGTCATCATCATTAACCTTGAGTAATGTGCTGAAGATATAATTATGTGCAAATGGAAATATCAGTGATGTAAACCCTCACAGAAAGAATTCACTTGAGTTGAAAAAGGGTACCCACTTGGATTTTGTTTTCTTAAAAAAGTTCCAAATATCAGTTTAAAAAAAAATTTAATAGCTTTATTGAGATATAATTCATATATCATACAATTCACTCATTTAAAATATGAAGTTGAATGGTTTTTAGTATTTCAGAGTTGTGTGACCATCACCATAATCAATTTTAGAACATTTTCATCATCCCAAAAAGAAACCCTGTACCCATTAGCAGTCACTCCCTGTATCCTCCCTAAAACCCAGTCCTAGGCAGCCGCCAGTCTATTTTCTCTCTATAGATTTGTATTTTCTGGATTATTTCGTATAAATGAAGCCATATAACATGTGGCATTTATGATGGACTTCTTTCACTCAGCAGCTGTTTTCAAGGTTCATCCCTGTTGTGGCATATGCATCAGTTCTTCATTCCTTTTCATTGATGAATAATGGTCCATTGTGTGTGTGTGTGTGTGCGCGCGCGTGTGTGTGTGGGTGCGCGTGTGTGCTCCATTTTATTTATTCATCAGTTGATGGATATTTGATTGTTTTTGTGTGGACCTATGTTCAGAACATCATCTAAATGTTATAATAAGATTGACAGTCCTGGGTAGTAGCTACATGATAGATCAGGTCTCTCATCAAATATTTTCACATTTTGAATAATACCATTTTTCATAGATTGAATTACTGTGTTAACACTAAGATCAGGAAAATGATAAAAATATTCCTAGGCACTAACAATATTTTGGGGTAAATGCTAGAATTGTGTTCTAAAAGAATAGTTTTGACATCTTTAGTAAGCCTATGATTCTGAAAAGATCATTTATGATTATAAAAAAAGATAATAAAATCAGTGATAAAAATATCACTTATTAGGTGATCACTTATTCTTTTAGTTATTTACCAAATATTTATTGTCTACCAGCTGTGTGCTAGGCACTATAATTGGGATTACAAACTGAACAGAGCATGGTTTATGCCCATGAGGAGCTTACAGTTTTGTAGACTATATATATCTGGTATGTCAGGAGTTGTAATGAAGTGGTTCTTAATAAATGGAATAGCAGGGATGTACAGTGCATGTGAGAAAGTGGAATGAGTTTGAAAAGGCAAGATAGGGCCAACTTGGCAATACATCTCCTAAATATTTGGGACCTTTTACTATGGGTTAAGGGTACTGTCACTTAATTTTAAGCAGGAGAGTGACATCGTATTTATGGTTTAGAAAAATAACCAGTGGCAGTGACAGTGTAGAGCATAACCTGTAGAGGGACAGTGGGGGATGTATGCAAGAGATATTTCTAAGGTATAATTAGCACCAGTTGAGATTTGATTAGACTTGGACATAGAGGTGTTGTCAGAAATTTGATTAGATTTGGATGCAGAGATATTGTAAGATATCTTTAAATTGCTTTGAGGCAAAAAATACAGATATTTGGGGGCCAATTAAATCAGTCTCCTAGTTATGAATTCAGTTGTTCAGCAGAATTTGTTATCAGTCTGGATAGATTGATTACACTCCTGTCTCAACATTTCATTGCATTTCCAGGATCTTATATTCTGCTCTTTCTTTGCCCGTCTACTTATTTCCTTGAAAAATCATTTTTCCATCTACAATTCTGTTTATAAGTAGACTAAAAATTATTATCTGATGACTGAATTTGCACACACACAATGACAAAAGGGATGGTTGAGTTGAAGACAAATGTCTCTATGTCTGGGTAAATCCTATTGCCTCGAATTGAGACAGGAAACACTCAAAGAGGAACAGGGTTAGGAGAAGAAAAAATAATAAACAACAGACAATTGTGTATAACTCTTGAATTCCGTATGGTGAAATAGTCTAAACTTGAAGGATTTTATTTTACAGGACTATAGCACTATCCCAACGAAGAATAGTCAACCTGTTTTAAACTTGTAGGGACTTGATTTAGTAGTACTTGCCAGACTAGAAGTTGCGAGACATCAAGAAAATAGATATATTTCATCAGAATTTTAGAGGTGTTGGGGGCATAGCCTGTGTTGAGTCTTCTTACAACATAGGTTAGATCATATCATCTCTCTGCCCAAAACACTCCAGTGTTTTCCCACCTCATTCAGAGTAAAAGCTAAAACCTTTACATACAAGACCCTATGTGCTCTGTTCCCTGTCGCCTTTCTGACTTCATCTTTTACTATTCTCCTCCTGATTCCTTTGCTCCAGTCACATTGGCCTCTTTGTCAGTGTGATTCCTTGAACAAGGATTTCCTTTTGCCTTATGGCATTTGCAATTGCTGCATTTCTGCTTAGATTGCTCTCCTCCAGATAGCCACATGGCTTGTCCTCTCACTTTATTCACAAGTTTACTCAGAAGTTATCCTTTTAGTGAAGGCTTCCCTGGTCACCTTTCACAAAATGCAGCTCTGCCTTTCATGCCCCCTTCTTCCTCCTTAGCATTTATCACTGTCTCACATAGAGTATATTTTGTGTGTTTATTTTATGGTCTGTCTCTTTCACTATTATCGAAACTTTGTGAGGGCAAAGATTTTTATCTCTTTATATTCTCAGTTTCTAGAATAATACCTGGTATACATTAGGTACTCCAAAATATTTGTGGAAGGAAGGAGAAAAAAGGGCATAAATTCTTCTGTAATGCCATTAAATTTACTGATAGAATTTTCATCAGCTCTAAAGGTCTCTTCTTTTAATGGTCTGTCTCAGTTTAAAATGTCAAAGCCAAAAACCTGAAAAGTAACACATGGCCCAAATAAACTCCATTTGCTTATACGTTTTTTTTTCTGATTTTTCAATTGTCTTTGGACCAGAGGTAAGGCACTATTATGGGTTGAATTGTGTCCTCTGCCAAAATTCATATATTAAAAGTCTTAACACCCAGTACCTCAGAATGTGACTTTATTTAGAAATAGCATTGTTGCTGAGGTTATACTGGAGTAGGGTGGGCCAGTCATCCAATATGACTGGTGTCCTAAGGGGAAATCTGACCACAAACATGCACATGAGGAGAATGTCATGTGGAGATGATGGCAGAGATCTACAAGCCAAGGAACGCCAGTGTTCGCCAGCAAACCTTACTAGAAGCTGGAAGGGCATGGAGCAGCTTCTCCATCATTGCCTTCAGAAGGAACCAACCCTGTTGACACCTTAACCTTGGACTTCTAGCCTCCAGAACTGTGAGACAATAAAGTACTGTCGCTTAAGCCACTCAATTTGTGAATGTTGTGGCAGCCCTAGCAAACTAATACAGGCTCTCTCATGTTCCCTCATTGAGAACATTATAAAGAACAATAATCGATGAATTTGAATTTAAACATGCATTTCATATGGTAGTTTTTTTTTAGTTATGTCTTTGAAAATGTTTTTAAAAATACAGAAAAATATTAAAAGATAAAATAAGTAGGGGCCGGCCCTGTGGTGCAGCACTTAAGTGCGCGCACTCTGCCTCCATGGCCTGAGGGTTCGCAGTTCGGATCCCAGGTGCGCACTGACGCACTGCTTGTCAAGCCTTGCTGTGGTGGCGTCCCATATAAAGTAGAGGAAGATGGGCACAGATGTTAGCCCAGGGCCAATCTTCCTCAGCAAAAAAGAGGAGGATTGGCATCGGATGTTACCTCAGGCCTGATCTTCCTCACAAAAAAGAAAAAAAATATATAAAATAAGTAAATCTCTCTTTGTGTAACATCTCAAATGAAAAATGGTCATTTTTTCAGATTTTCTTTTTTTAAACATTTTATTTACAAATAATTATAGATTCACAGGAAGTTGCAACAATAGTACAGAGGGATCCCTTATATTTTTCCCTCAGTTTTCCCCAAGGTTACATCTTCCATAATTATTGTACATGATCAAAACCAGAAAACTGATTTTGGTATAATGTGTGTGTATAGTTCTGTGCCATTTTATCACATGTGTAAATTCCTGTGACCACCGTTCATGATACAGAACTAGTCCATCGCCACAAAGATCTCCCTCATGTTACCTGCCCTTTATAGTCACACCCATCCCTTTCCTCTTCACCATCCGTAATCCCTGGCAACCATTATTCTCTTCTCCATCTCTATAATTTTTTCATTTTGAGGATATTATAAAAATGGAATGATAAGTAATGTGACTTTCTGAGATTGGATTTTTTCCCTCAGCAGAATGTCCTTGAGGTCTATCCAAGTTATGACACATATCAGTAGTTTGTTTCTTTTCATTACTGAGTATTAGTCTGTGGTATGAATGTACCATAGTTTGTTTAACCATTCACCAGTGAAGGACATTTTGGTTATTTCCAGTTTTGGGCTATTACAAATAAACCTGTGTTTGTATAATGAATATTTGTATGTTTTCCTGTATTCAGTAATGAATATTTGTGTATAGGTGTTTGTAACTGTAAACTTTCAGTTCTGGCCGTAAATGCTGAGAAATGCTATTGTTGGAGCATATGGCAAATGTACTTTTGAAAGTACATTTGCAAATGTACTTTGAAAGAAAGTATGTTTACTTTCTTAAGAAACTGCTGAACTATTTTCTAAGTGGCTGTACAGTTCCCACCAGAAGTGATGAGAGATCTCAGTTTCTGTGTATGCTCACCAACATTTGGTATTATCACTAATTTTTTATTTTGTCTGCTCTAATAAGTATGTAGTGATATTGTGGTTTTAATTGAATTTCTCTAATGGATTGAAAATCTTTTAAAGTGCTTGTTTACCACCTGTATATATTCTTTGGTGGAATGTCTATTTGTGTTGCTTTTTTTTTTTTAAGCCATTTTCCAATTGTGTTTTTTTTACTGTTGAGTTTTCAGAGTTTGTCATACATTCTAGATATGAGTCCTATGTCAGATATGTGGTTTGCAAATATTTTCTCCCTTTGACCAATAGCTCCCCATTTCCCCCACCTGTCAGCACCTGGCAACCACCATTCCACTCTCCGTTTCCGTGACTTCGATGACTTCCTAATTTTTGTTTTTTAGATTATACATATAAGTGATACCATACAGTATTTCTCTTTGTCTGGCTTATTTCACTTAACATAATATCCCCCAGGTTCATATAGGTTGTTGTGCATGGAAAGATTTCCTGTTTTTTATGGCTGAATAATATTTCATGGTGTGTGTGTGTGTATATATATATATGTATATATATATATACACACACACACACACACCACATTTTCTTTTATTTCAGCTTTATTGAGGTATAAATGACAAATAAAATTATAAGATATTTAAAGTGTACAACGTGATCATTTGATATACGTATACATTGTGAAAGGATTTCCCCCATTGAGTTAATTAACACATCCATCGTCTTTCATATTTACCTTTTTTGTTTTGGTGAGAACATATAAGTTCTACTCTCTTAGCAAATTTCAGTTATGCAATATAGTGTTATCAACTATAGTCACCATGTTATTCATTAGATCCTCAGACCTTATTCATCTTATAAGTGACAGTTTGTACCCTTTTACCAACCTGTCCCTATTTCCCCCTTACCCCATTCCCTGGCAACCACGTTTTTACTCTCTGTCAACCACATTTTTACTCTCTGTTTTTGTTTTCATTTTTAGATTCCACATATAAGTGATACCATACAGTATTTGACTTTCTCTGTGTGACTTATTTCACTTAGCGTAAGGCCCTCCAGGTTCATCCCTGTTGTTGCAAATGTCAGGTTTTCCTGTTTTAAGGCCGAATAATATTCCATTGTGTGGGTGTGTGTATATATATACATATATATGTCTATGTACATATATAGGTATATAGACATATACTACATTTTCTTTATCCATTCATCCATCAATGGATACTTAGGTTGTTTCCATACCTTGGCTATTGTGAAATGCTACAACAAACATGGAAGTACAGGTGTCCCTTCATGATAATGATTTCATTTCCTTTGGATATATACCCAGAAGTGGGATTGCTAGATCATATGATAGTTCTATTTTTAATTTTTGGAGGAATAGCCCTACTTTTCCATAAAGACTGTACCAATTTACATTCCCACCAACCGTGTACAAGGGTTCTCTTTTCTCCACATCCTTGCCAACACTTGTTATCTCTTGTCATTTTGATAACAGACATCCCAACAGGTGTGAGATGAGATCTCATTGTAGTTTTGATTTACATTTCCCTGGTGATTACTCATGTTGAGCAGCTTTTCATGTACCTGTTGGCCATTTGTAGTCTTCTTTGGAAAAATGTCTATTTAGATCCTTTGACTATTTTTTAATTGTATTATTTGTTTTTTTGCTATTGAGTTGTATGAGTTCTGAATATGTATTAGATATTAACCCCTTATGAGTAATCTGAGTGAGGAAAGAAAGAAGTGGGCCTCTTGGACAGTGTCCTGCATGGCTGGTGAAGCTGGGCACTCACTCACATTTTCACTTTCCCCTGTGGGGGAAATTGTGGGCAAAATGGGTTTCTCCTGGCACCTACACTTGCTGCCTTGGGGTAGGGTGACTGAAGCAAAGTGAAACTATTCCTTTTACTCTTAATGTATCTATTCATGGATATTTTTGCTTCAGCAGTGTGCTGGAACTTCTCTCCTGGGCTCCTAGACTCCCACAAAGGTACTCATGCCTCTGGGTGACTGCCAAAATCAGTGTTCTATTGGGGGATGACGGTAGAGAACTCCTATTCCGCCATCTTGCTAATGTCACTTCTTGTGTCAGTCTTAAATCCTCTTTATTCTTCCTTCTCAAAATTGTTTTAGTTCTTTTGGTTCCTTTGCATTTCCATATAAATTTTAGAATAAACTTATCTATAGCTATAGAAAACTTGCTGAGATTTTAATAGGAATTAAGCCTGTATATCAATTTGGGGAGAAATGACATCTTCATTATGTTGAGTCTTCTAATCTGTGACTGTGATATATCTCTCCATTTTATTCATATCTTCTTTGACTTCTTTGATCAGCATTTTGTAATTTTCAGTATATCAGTCCTATACATGTTTTGTATTTCATTTTTATGAGCAATTGTAAATGGTCTTATACAGTTGTCCCATGGTTTCTGTGGAGGGTTGGTTCCAGGAACCCCCATGGATACCGAAATTCATGGATGCTCAAGTTCTTTATATAAAATGGCATAGTATAATAAACACAGTCAGCTCTCTGTATCCACAGGTTTTACATCCATGGATACAGAGGACTGACTGTATTTTCAATTTTGGTTCCCATGTGCTCATTGGTGTATAGAACGCCATTGATTTTTGTAGGTTGATCTTTTGTATCCTGAAACTTTAATATTTCCAGGAGTTTATTTGCATATTCCTTCAGATTTTCTACATAGACCATAATGCCATCTGCAAATATGCAAAAATTTATTCCTTTACAGTCTGTATGCCTTTTATTTCCTCTTCTTGCCTTGTTGTACTTGCTAGAACTTCTAGCACTATGTTGAATAAGAGTGGTGAGAGCAGACATCTTTGCCTTGGCTTGATTTTAGGGGGAAAAACACTCACTTTTACCACTAAGTGTGATATTCTTTGTAGTTTTTTTGTAGATGCTGTTTATCAAGTTGAGGAAGTTCTGCTTAATTCCCAATTTTCGAAGAGTTTTTAAAATCATGAATGAGTGTTGAATATTTTCCAGTGCTTTTTTTGTAGTTCATTGGGTCATGTGATTTTGCTTCTTTAGGTTGTTGATACAGTAGATTATACTGATTGATTTTCAAATACTGAACCATCCCTGCATCCCTTGTTGGTGATGATGATGGTGTACATTTCTTATATATTACTGAATTCTGTTTGCTATATTTTCTTAAGGATTTTTACATCTATAGTCAATGTTTAGGAGGCATAATGGTCTGTAGTTTTCCTTTTTATATTGTCTTTGTCTGGTTTTGCTATTAGGGAAATATTGGTTCCAAAACATGAGTTGGGAAGTGTTCCTCCTCATCTATTTATTGGATAAGATTATGTGGAATTTTTGTTAATTCTTCTTTAAGTATTTGGTAGAATTCCCCAATAAAACCACCTGGGCTGGGAGATTTTTTCTGGAAGCTTACTGCGTTCTGGGTACATACTAAAATTCATTTATCCATCCATTTACCTAATTGTGAACATATGGGTTGTTTCCAGTTCTCTCATTTTATACACAGTGCTGCTGTGTATATACTCAAACATATAATACCATTTTGTGTAGGCATGTTGACTTTCTCTAGGATCACATCTTAGAAATGGAATTGCTGGGCATGCACATATGCAGCTTTACAAAATTGTCCTCCATAGTGGCTATAACAATTAACAGTCTCTCCTGCAGTATATAAAGTTTAGATTTTCTCACTTGGTATTATTAGGGGCTTTAATTTTTGCAATTCTGTCTTTAAGCATTATTTCGTCATAGGATCCTGCATAGATAAGATGCACTGAGAATCTGTTTTTTTCAGAGCACTTGCTTTAATCCTTTTTTGTATTTCACTGACCTACCCCAGTGCATACCAATAGTGTAGCTGAGAAACTGATGCTCTACCATATTATGAATGAGCTTTGTCAGTGTATGCATTGACTGCCTTCTACCTCTCCTCCCTTGTTTTATTTATTTATTTTTAAGTTATCATATGATGGAATTTACTCTTTTGTTGTACAGTTCAATGAAGTTTAATAACATATGTATAGATTTATGTAACCATCACCACAATCAGGATACAGAAAAATTCTATCCTCCTCCAAAAACTGCCTTATGCTATTCTCTATAGTTACATCCTCCTCCTTTCGGAGGCCCTGCAACCACTGATTTGTTCTCAATCACTGCTTTTTTCTTTTTAATAATGTTCACATAAATGTAACCATACAATATATAACCCTTTGAGATTAGGCTTCTTTCACTACCATAATACCTTTAAGATTCATTCACGTTGTTGAATGTCAAAGATTTGTTATCTTTTATTGCTGAGTAGCATTCCATTGTATGGATGTAACTCAGTTAGTTTATCCATTGAAAGACCTTTGGGTTGTTGCTATTTTTTGACAGTTATGAATAGAACTGCTATAAATATTTTGTACAGGTTTCTGTGTGAAAATGATTTTCCATTTTTCTGGAGTATGCAGCCAGAAGTCAGATTGCTTTGTCACATGGTAAGTATGTGTTTATATTTACAATAAATCACTAAACTTTTTCCAGAGGGACTGTAATATTTTACATTCTCACCAGAATTATATGAGAGTTTCAGTCACTCAGTATTGCCAGAATTTTTATTTTATCTCTTCTTATAAGTCTCTAGTAGTATCCTATTGTAGTTGTAATTTGCATTTCTCTAATTACTAATGATGTTGTACATCTTTTCATTTACTTATTTTCTATCTATGTATACTCTTTGGTGAAATATCTAAGTCTTTTGCCTGTGTTTAAATTGGGTTACTTTTTGTTGTAGAGAGTTTTCTATAAATTCTGAACACAAGAACTTTGTTGTATATGTTATTTGCAAATAATTCTCTCAGTCTGTATCTTTTCTTTTCATTCTTTTAACTGTCTTTTGCAGAAAAAAATAATTTTGATAAAGCTTAATTAATTTTTTCTTTATACATCTTGCTTTTGGTATCATGCCTAAGAATTCTTTGCCCAACCTCAGTTCACAAAGAATTTCTTCTATATTTTCCTAAACATTTTATAATTTTACATTTAGATCAAGATCCATTTTTAGATAATTTTTTTGTAAGTTGTGAGGTTTGTGTTGAAGTTCATTTTATTTTCCATATGGCTACCCAGTTGTTCCAGAACCATTTGTTGTAATGACTATCCTTTCCCCATTGAATTTTTTTTTTACCTCTGTTAAAAATCAAATGGCCAAGACAGACAAAGATAGAGAGAGAAGACACAAACCACCAGGATCAGGAATGAAACAAAGGATATCACTACAAATGCTGCAGTTATTAAAGGAATAATAAGAGAACACTACAAACACCTCTACATAAATACCTTTGATTTGAAAATTTATAGGAAATGGACGAATTCCTATTAAACTATAAAATACCAAACTTATCCAAGACGAAATAAACATTAATAGTCCTATAACCATTAAAGAAGTTGAATCCATGATTTAAAAGCTCCCAAACTTGAAAGCACTAGGCCAAAATGATTTCTCCGAGGAATTCTACTCAACATTGAATTAGAATTAACATCAATTTTGTACAATCTCTTCTAGAAAATAAAAGAGGAGGGAACATTTTGCAACTAATTTTTATGAGGCTAGTGTTGCATCAATACTAAAACCAGACAACGCCAATACAAAAGAGACAACTGTAGACCAATATTTCCTGAGCTTAGGCATAGATATCCTCAACAAAATATTACCAAATTGAGCCTAGCAATGTATAAAAATAATTATATACCATGATCAGTTATTTCAGGTATGCAAGACTGGTTCAATGTTTGAAAATCATTCGATGAAATCCACCATATCAACAGACTAAAGAAAAATTATATCAATTGATGCAGAAAAGGCATTTTATAAAACACATTCATGGTAAAAACTTGCAGCCAACTAGGAGGAGAGGGGAATTTCTTCAACTTGATAAAAAGCATCTACAAAAACCTACAGCTTACATCATACTAAATGGTGAAAGACCAAATGCTTTCTCCCTAATGTCAGGAATAAGGCAAGGATGTTTGCTCTCACCTTTCTTATTCAACGTAGTACCAGATGTCCTAGTCAGTGCAATATGGCAAGAAAAAAAAAGTCAAACAGATTAAATAGGAGGAAATAAAACTATCCCTATTTGTGGATGACATGATGGTATACATAGTAAATCCTAAGGAAAATTTCATAGTAAATCCTAAGAAAATCTCTAGGATGAGTGAGTTTAGCAAGGTCACAGGATACAAAAATCAACCATAGTTCTGTATATTAACAATGAACATGGGGAAATCAAAATTAAAAACACAATACTATTTATAAATTCTCCAAAGAAAATGAAATACTTAGATATAAATCTAACAAAATGTATAGAGTATATGTATTCTGAAAATAAAGTACTGATTAAAGAAATTAAAGGAAACTTAAATAAGTGGAGAGACATACCATGTTCATGGATTGGAAAACTCAACATAGTAAAGATGTCAGTTTTTTCCAAATTGATCTGTTTAATTAAATTTAATTTAATTCCCATAAAAATTCCAGCAAGTTTTGTTTAGGCATTAACAAGTTTATTTTAAAATTTATATAACAATGCATAGAATCTAGAATCAGTACACAATTTTGGTAAAGTGTAAAGTGGGTTGAAAAAATACCTGATGTTCAGGCGTAATATAGCTACAATAGTCAAGACTGTTGTATTAATGTCTGGGTAGACACATAGATGAGTGGAACAGAATAGAGAACCCAGAAATAGACCCCAATATGCTCAATGATTTGATATAAACCTTATACCCTATACAAAAATTAACTCAAAATGGATCATAAACTTAAATGCAAAACATAAAGCTATAAAACTTTTATATAGAAAAAATCAGAGAATGTTTTTGGACCCATGGGCTAGGCAAAGAGTTCTTAGACTTGACACCAAAAGCATGACTCATAAAAAGAGCAAGTGATAAATTGGACTCCATCAAAATTAGTAACTTTCATGTTCTGAAAGACATTGTGAATAGGATGAAAATAAACTAAAAACGGGGAGAAGGTATTTGCAAAACATGTATCTAATATCGAGAATATTGAATCTGGAATATTTCACTTGTATCTAGATTATTTAAATACCTCTCAAAACTCAACAGGAATGAAAAAAATTACCCAATTAGAATGTGGGCAAAAGACATACAAATATTTCATCAAAGAGACTAGTCAGATGTTAGATAAGCACATGAAAAGATGTTCAATATCATTAGTCATTAGGGAACTGCAAATTAAAACTACAATGCGATATCACTATTTACCTATCAGAATGGCTAAAATTAAAAAAAAAAATAGTGATAACACCAGACGCTAGTGATTATGCAGAGAAACCATATTGCTAATAGGAACCTAAAATGGTAGAACCACTTTGGAAAATAATATGATAGTTTATTACCAAGCAATTACCATGCTGTCTTCATTACTGTAACTGTACACTATGGCTAAAAATCAGGTAATATATTTTCTCCAACTTTGCTTTTATTTTGCAAAATAGATTTAGCTGTTAGTTCTTTTACATTTCATATAAATTTTAGAGTCAGCGTGCTTATATCTACAAAAAAATATTATTGGGATTTTTATTGGACTTGCTTTAAATCTATAGATCAATTTGGAGTGAATCCACATATTTATTATGTTGAATCTTCCAGTCCATAGACATGATATGTCTCTCCATTTAATTAGGTCCTCTTTGATTTTTTCATTAGGTTTTATAGTTTTTAGCATACACTTCTTATACATGTTTTGTTCCCTGAATATTTCATTTTCTTTTGGAGCTTTGTTAAATGGTAATTCTTTTTTAAAATTTTGCTCGCCAATTGCACATTCATAGTATATTGAAATATGGAGTTTTTTTGTGTGTTGCTTATATCTTATCACCTTGCTAAATTCATATATTGTAGCAGGTTGGTGTAGATTTGTTGGGATTTTCTTCATAGAATTCTGTGAACAGGGACAGTTTAATTTCTTCCCTACTTATCTTCATTTCTTTTCTTTTTTTTCTTGCCTTATCGATCTGGATAGCACTTCTATTATAATGATGAATAATTGGTGCATGTGTACATACTTGCCTTGTTCCTCATTACATGAGAAAAACATTGAGTTTTTCGCCATTAAGTATGATGTAACCTATAGGTTTTTGTGGTAGATGGCTTTTATCTGGTTGAGGAAGTCCCCTTCTATTCTTGGTTGCTGAGAGTGGTTTTTACTTTTTCTGTCATGAATGGATGTTGAATTTTGTCAAAAGCTTTGCATCAATTGAAAGATCATGGTTTTTTTTTCTTTTTTAGCCTATTGATATAGCTAAATTGGTTGCTTTGTGAATGTTGAACCAACCTTATATTTTTTAAGATAAACCCTACTTGATTATGGTGGATTATTCTTTTAGTATATAGTTGAATTGGATTTGCTAATATATTGTTGGAGAAATATATTTTTTACATCTGTATGAGGAATAGTGTTGTGTAGTTTTATTTTTCTGTAATGTCTTTGTCTGACTTGATATGAAGGTAATTCTTGTCTCATAAAATGAGTTACGTAGTGTTTCCTCCTTTTCTGTTTTCTGGAATACGTTGTGCAGAAATGATATTATTTCTTTTTAAAATGTTTGGCAGAATTCACCATGAGACTATCTGAGCGGTTTGAGAGATTCGAGTTTTGAAAGAATTTTAACTGCAGATTCAATTTCTTAATATAATACTATTCAGGATGCCTTTTTCATTTTAAGTGAGTTTGGGCAGATAGTGGTTTTTGAGGAAATGGTCCATTTTATGTAAGTTGTTGAATGTATTTGGGTAGAGATTTTCATAGTATCTCTTTATTGTCCATTGTAGTCTGTTGGGTCTGTAATGATAGCCCCTTTTTCATACCTGATATTGGTAATTTGTATCTTCTTTCTTTTATTCTTTGTCGTCTTGCCTGGATAATTATCAACTTCATTGATCTTTTCAAAGAACCAGTTTTTGGTCTCATTGATATGTTTTCTGTTTTCAATTTCATTGATTTATGCTCTTATTTTTATCATTACCTTCTTTGAGTTTATTTTTGTCTTTCTGTAGTTTCTTAATATGAGAGCTTAAATTGCTGATTTTGGATTGTCTTTCTTTTTTAATATAAGCATTTAAGGCTAAGAGTTTCTCTAAGAACTACTTTGGCTGCATTACACAGATTTTGAAATGCTGTACTCTTATTTAGTTCAGATTATTTTAAAATTGTCCTTGATACCTCCTTTTTGACCCATGGATTATTTAGAAGTGAGTAGTGTAATTTCCAAGGTTTTCTTCTTACCTTTGTTATTAGTTTCTCATTTAATCTTTTTATGGTCAGAAAGCATACTTTATAGGATTTCAGTTACTTAATATTGTTAAAATTTGTTTTATGACGTGGATATGGTCTATCTTGATTGATGTTCCATGTGTACTTAAATATATATTCTGCTGTTTTGGGGTAAAATGTAAATGTTCTGTAAATGTCAATTAAGTCAGTTTGGTTCAGTTTTTCTATATCCTTGCAGATTTTCTGTCTTCTATCTATTACTGAGGTGAGGAGTGTTGAGCTCTCCAACTATAATTGTGGATTTGTCTCTTTTTTCAGTTCTGTCAGGTTTTGCTTTGTGTATTTGAAACTCTCTTGTTAAGTGCATACATATGCAAGAGTATTATATCTTCTTGACCAGTTGACCATTTTATCTTTATGTAAAGTGTAGAGTTGAGCAACCCATGGCTCTTGGGCCAAGTCTAGCCCACCATCTGTTATTGTAAATAAAATTGTTTTGGATTACATCCAAGCCTTTTCATTTATGTATTGTCTTTGGCTTGTCTTGTACTATAAAGACAGTTATATTTTTGCAACAGAGACCACATAACTTACCAAGCCTACACTATTTATCTTTCTCTTTATAGAAAAAGTTTGCTGCCCCCGATATAATGTTGCTCTTTATCACTAGTAATTCTCTTTGCTGTAGTATAGTTTTTCTGATATTAATATAGCCAATCCAGCTCTTTTCTCCCAGTAACTTTATTGAGATCATAATGGTTTATAACATTGTGTAATTTCAGGTGTACATTATTGTTGATCAATTTCTGAGTAGACTTCATCATGGTCACCCCAAGTGGTCTAATTATTGTCCATCACAGTACATATGTGTCCTTTTATCCTTTTCACCCACCCCCTCTGGTAACCACTAATCTGTTCTCTTTATCTGTCTATTTGTTATCTTCCACATATGAGTGAAATCATGCAGTATTTGTCTTTCTCTGGCTTATTTCATTTCACATCATAGGTCCGTCCACGTTGTTGCAAATGGGATGATTTTGTCTTTTTTTATAGCTGAGTAGTATTCCGTTGTATATATATACCACACCTTCTTTATTCAATCATCAGTTAATGGGCATTTGGTTTGCTTCCACTCTTGGCTATTGTGAATAATGCTGCAGTGAACATAGGGGTGCATAAATCTATTTGTATCATTGATTTCAAGTCCTTTGGATAAATGCCCAGTAGTAGGATAGCTGGATTGTATGGTATTTCTATTTTTAGTTTTTTCAGAAATCTCCATACTGTTTTCCATAGTGGTTGCACCAGCTTGCATTCCCGCCAGCAGTGCATGAGGGTTCCCTGTTCTCCACATCATCTCCAACATTTGTTGTTTTTTGTCTTGGTAATTATAGCCATTCTGACTGGTGTAAGGTGATATCTCATTGTTGTTTTGATTTGCATTTCCCTAATAATTAGTGATGATGAACAGCATTTCATGTGTCTGTTGGCCATTTGTATATCTTCTTTGGAAAAATACCTGTTCATATCCTCTGCCCATTTTTTGATTGGGCTGTTTGTTATTTTGTTGTTGAGTTGTATGAGTTCTTTATGTATTTTGGAGATCAACCCCTTGTGAGATAAGTCATTTGCAAATATTTTCTCCCAGTTGGTAGGTTGTCTTTTCATTTTGGTCATAGTTTCCTTTGCTTTGAAGAAGCTTTTTTAGTCTGATGTATTCCCATTTGTTAACTTTTTCTTTTGTTTCCCTTGCCTGGTCAGACATGGTATTTGAAAAGATGCTGCTAAGATCAATGTCAAATAGGGTACTGTCTATATTTTCTTCTAGGATTTTTATGGTTTCAGGTCTTACATTCAAGTGTTTAATCTATTTCAAGTTAATTTTTGTGTATGGTGCAAGATAATGGTCTACTTTCATTCTTTTGCATGTGGCTTTCCAGTTTTCCCAACACCATTTATTGAAGAGACTTTCCTTTCTCCATTCTTGGCTCCTTTGTCAAAGATTAACTGTCCATAGATGTATGGTTTTATATCTGGGCTTTCACTTCTCTTCCATTGATCTCTGTGTCTGTTTTTGTGCCAGTACCATGCTGTTTTGATTACTATAGCTTTGTAGTATATTTTGAAGTCAGGGATTGTGATGCCTCAAACTTTGTTCTTTTTTCTCAGGATTTCTTTGGCTATTCTGGGTCTGTTATTGTTCCATATAAATTTTAGGATTCTTTGTTCAATTTCCATGAAGTATGTAATTGGAATTCTAATTGAGATTGCGTGAATCTGTAGATTGCTTTAGGTAGTATAGAAATTTTAACCATGTTGATTCTTCTGACCCATGAGCATGGAATATCTTTCCATTTCTTTATGTCTTCTTCAATTTCTTTCAATAATGTCTTATAGTTTTCCGTGTATAGGTCTTTCACCTCTTTGGTAAAGTTTATTACTAGATACTTTATTCTTTTTGTTGTGATTATAAATGGGATTGTACTCTTGATTTGTCTTTCTGCTAGTTCATTGTCAGTGTATAGAAATGCAACTGATTTTTGTAAGTTGATTTTGTACCCTGCAACTTTGCTGTAGTTGTTGATTATTTCTGATAGTTTTCTGATGGATTCTTTAGGGTTTTCTATATATAGGATCATGTCATCTGCAAACAGTGAGAGTTTCACTTCTTCTTTTCCAATTTGGATTCCTTTTATTTTTTTTTCTTGCCTAATTGCTCTGGCAAAACTTCCAGTATTATGTTGAATAGGAGTGATAAGAATGGGCATCCTTGTCTTGTTCCTGTTCTCGGAGGGATGGCTTTCAATTTTTCACCATTAAGTATGATGTTGGCTGTGGGTTTGTCATATATGGACTTTATTATGTTGAGGTACTTTGATTAGTGTTTGCATGTATCTTTGTCATCCTATACTTTTAATCTACCTGTGTCATTATATTTGAAGTATAGACAGCATATATTTGCTTCATGGTTTTTTTTGAAAAAAATCCATTTTCACAATCTCTGTCTTTTTATTTGTATGTTGAAAGCATATGCACCTAGTAGAATTATTTGTATACTTGGTATATGTCTAATATTTTAGTATTTATTTTCTTTTTTCTTTTTTTATTGTGGTTTATAACATTATATAAATTTCAGGTGTACATAATTATATTTTGATTTCTGTATAGATTACATCCTATTCACCACCAAGGACTAGTTACAATCCATCATCACACACATGTGCCTGATTATCCCTTTCACCTTCCTTCCTCCCACCTTCCCCTCTGGTAACCACCAATCCAATCTCTGTCTTTATTTGATTGTTTGTTGTTGTTTTTATCTTCAACTTATGAGTGAGATCATATGGTATTTGACTTTCTCTCTCTGACTTACTTTGCTTAGCATAATACCCTTAAGGTCCATCCTCGTTGTCATAAATGGCTGGATTTCGTTGTTTCTTATGGCTGAGTAGTATTCCAGTGTGTATATATACCACAGCTTCTTTATCCATTGTCCCTTGATGGGCACCTAGGTTGCTTCCAAGTCTTGGCTATTGTGAATAATGCTGTAATGAAAATAGGGGTGCATGTATCTTTATACATTGGTGTTTTCATGTTCTTTGGATAAATACCCAGCAGTGGAATAGCTGGATCATATGGTAGTTCTATCCTTAATTTTTTGAGGAATCTCCATACTGTTTTCCATAGTGGCTGCACCAGTTTGCACTCCCACCAACAGTGTATGAGAGTTCCCTTCTCTCCACATCCTCACCAACACTTGTTGTTTCCTGTCTTGTTAATTATAGCTGTTCCGGCAGGAGTAAGGTGATATCTCATTGTAGTTTTGATTTGCATTTCCCTGATAGTTAATGATGTTGAACATCTTTTCATGTGCCTGTTGGCCATCTGTATATCTTCTTTGGAGAAATGTCTGTTGAGATCTTTTGCCCATTTTTTAATGGGGTTGTTAGTTTTTTTGTTGTTGAGATGTATGAGTTCTTAATATTTTGAATATTAACCCCTTATCAGATATTCGATTTGCAAATATCTTCTCCCAATTGTTAGGTTGTCTTTTCATTTTGTTGATGGTTTCCTTTGTGGTGCAGAAGCTTTTTAGTTTGATGTAGTCCCATTTATTTATTTTTTCTATTGTTTCTCTTGCCAAGTCAGACATGGTGTTTGAAAATATGCTGGTAAGACCGATGTCAAAGAGTGTACTGCCTATGTTTTCTTCTAGAAGTTTCATGTTTCAGGTCTTACCTTCAAGTGTTTAATCCATTTTGAGTTAATTTTTGTGTATGGTGTAAGATAATGGTCTACTTTCATTTTTTTGCATGTGGCTATCCAGCTTTCCCAACACTATTTATTGAACAGACTTTCCTTTCTCTGTTGTATGTTCTTGGCTCCCTTGTCAAAAACTAGCTGTCCGTAGATGTGTGGGTTTATTTCTGGGCTCTCAATTCTATTCCATTGATCTGTGTGTCTGTTTTTGTGCCAGTATCATGCTGTTTTGATTACTATAGCTTTGTAGTATATTTGAAGAATATTTTTATTGTCAGTAGAAATAGGGAAACATGGTTTTATATTTTTCTTGTGTTTCAGCCTAACCTCCACACTTAAAATTTATTTTTTATTGTGGCAAAATACACATAACATACCATACTAACCAATTTTAAGGGTACCATTCAGTGATATTAAATACATTCATAATGTTTTGCAACCGTCACTGCCATCCATGTCTATAACTCTTTTCATCTTATAAAACTGAAACTTTATACCCTTTGAACAATAACTCCCCATTCCATCCAGCTCCTGGAAACCACAGTTCTACTTTCTGTCTCTATGAGTTTGACTATTGTAAGTACCTCATATAAGTGGAATCATACAGTTTGTCTTTTTGTGATTGGGTTATGTTACTTAGCATACTGTCCTCAAGGTTCACTCAGGTTTTAATATATGTCAGAATTTCCTTCCTTTTTAAAGCTGAATAATATTTCATTGTATATTTATACCACATTTTGCTTATCCATTCATCCATCGATGGACACTTGGGTTGCTTCCATGTTTTAGCTATTGTGTATAATGCTGCTATGAAATGGAGGTACAAATATCTCTTTGAGACCCTGCTTTCAATTTTTTTTTTTGGTATATTCTCAGAAGTGGTATTTCTGGATTATACGGAAATTTTATTTTTAATATTTTGAGGAACTGCCATACTGTTTTCCATAGTAGCTGTACTATTTTACATTCCCACCAACAATGCACAAGGGTTCCAATTTCTCCTCCTCACCAATATTTGGTTTTTGTTTTCTGGATAGTACCCATACTATTGGATGTGAGGTGGTATCTCATTTTGATTTGCGTTTCCCTGATGATTAGTAATGTTGAGCATCTTTTCATGTTCTTACTGGCCATTTATATATCTTCTTTTGAGAAATGTCTGTTCGTGTCCTTTGTTCATTTATTAATTGTTTTTTTTTTGTTGTGTTGCTGAATTTTAGGTTTTCTCTATATATTCTGGATATTAATCTCTTATCGGATATATGATTTGTAAATATTTCCTCCTGTTCTTTGGGTTGCCTTTATACTCTGTTGGTGGTATTCTTTGATGCACAAAATTTTTTAATTTTCATGAAGTCCAATTTGTCTATTTTTTCTTTTGTTGCCTGTACCTTTGGTGACATACCTAAGAAATTATTGCCAAATCCAACGTCATGAAACTTTGTCCCTATGTCTTTTCCTAAGAGCTTTAGGTCTTACATTTAAGTCTTTCATCTATGTTGAGTTAGTTTTTGTATGTTGTGTTAGATAAGGGTGCAGTTTCATTCTATTGCATGTGTATATCCAGTTTTCCCAGAACTATTTGTTGAGAAAACTGTCCTTTCCTCATTGAATGGTCTTGGCACCCTTGTCAAAAATCATTTGGCCATATATGTGAGGGTTTATTTCTGGAATCTATACTCTATTCCATTTGTCTGTATGTCTGTCTATATGTCAGTACTACTCTGTTTTGATGAATGTAATTTTGTAGTAAGTATTGACGGTAGAAATATGAGTCTTCCAGCTTTATTCTTCTTTTTCAAGGTTGTTTTGGTTATTTGGGATCACTTGAGATTCCATATGAATTTTAGGATGGATTTCTCTATTTCTGAAAAAGATGTCATTTTGATAGGGATTGCATTGAATCTATATATAGCTTTGGGTAGTACTGACATCTTAATGATATTAAGTCTTCCAATCCATAACATAGGATGTGTATCTATTTATTTATGTCTTCTTTAATTTCTTTCAGCAATGTTTTATAGTTTTTATTATACAAGTCTTTCACCTCCTTGACTAAGTTCATTCCTAAGTACTTTATTCTTTTTGATGCTATTGTAAATGGAATTGTTTTTGTAATTTCCTTTTCAGATTGTTCATTGTTAGTGTATAGAAATGCCATGGATTTTTATGTACTGACTTTTATCCTCCTACTTTGCTGAATTCATTTATTAATTGTAACAGTTTTTTTCCTGTGTATAAGATCATATTGTCTGCAAACAGAGATAATTTTACTTTTTCCTTTCTAACTTAGATGCATTTTGTTCCTCTGTTTCGCCTAATAGCTCTGGCTAGAACTTTCAGTACTGTGTTGAGTAGAAGTGATGAAAATGGACATCCTTGCCTCATTCCTGATTTTAGAGGAAAAGCTTTCAGTCTTTCACCATTAAGTAAGATGTTCACTGTGGGTTTTTCATATGTGGCTTTTATTACGTTGAGGTGGTTTCCTTCTATTCCTAGTCTGTTGAGTGTCTTTATCATGAAAGGGTATTGAATTTTGTCAAATGCTTTTTCTGCGTCTATTGAGGTGATCATATGGTTTTTTCCTTCATTTTGTTAATGTTATGTATTACATCGACCTATTTTTTTTATGATGAACCATCCTTGCATTCCAGGAATAAATGCCACTTGGTCATGGTATATAATCTTTTTAATATGCTGCTGAATTTGGTTGCTACTTTTTTGTTGAGGATTTTTGCATCAGTATTTATAAGGGATATTGGTCTGTAGTTTTCTTTTAGAGTTTTCATCTGGCTTTGGTATCAGGGTGATGCTGGCCTCATAAGAAGTGTTCTCTCCTCTGCAATTTTTTGGTCAAGTTTGAGAAGGATTGGTATTAGTTCTTCTTTAAATGTTTGGTAGAATTCACCAGTGAAGCTATTATGTCCACAGCTTTTATTTCTCAGGAGGTTTTTTATTACTGATTCAATCTCCTTATAGTTATAGGTCTATTCAGATTTTTTATTTCTTCATGATTTAGTTTTGGTAGGTTTTCTGTTTCTAGGAATTTGTCCATTTCATCTAGGTTATCCAATTTGTTGGTGTACAGTTGATCATAGTACTCTCTTATAATCCTTTTTATTTTTTTAGAATATTTAGTAACGTTCCCACTTTCATTTCTGGTTTTAGTAATTCGAGTCTTCTCTCCTTTTTCTTAGTTCATTGAGCTAAAAGTTTGTCATTCTTTTCAAAGAACCAATTTTTGGTTTCATTGGTTTTCTCTATTGTTTTTCTATTCTCTAGTTTGTTTATCTCCGCATTAATTTTTATTACTTCTTTCCTCTGCTAACTTTACTTTTAGTTCTTTTTTTTCTAGTTTCTTAAGTTGTAAAGTTAGGTTGATGTTTTGAGATCTTTCTTGTTTTTTTTTTTTTTTTTTGCTGAGGAAGATTTTCCCTGAGCTAACATCCGTTGCCAGTCTTCCTCTTTTTTTCCTTGAGGAAGATTAGCTCTGAGCTAACATCTGCGCCAGTCTTCCTCTACTTTATATGTGGGTCACTGCCACAGCATAGCTGATGAGTGGTGTAGGTCTGCACCTGGGATCCGCAAACCCGAAATGGAGTGTGCTGAACTTAACCACTACACCACAGGGCTGGCCCCCTCTTTCTTGTTTTTTAATGTAAGCATGTATAGCTATAAATTTCCCCCTTAATACTGCTTTCACTATGTCCCATAAGTTTTGGTATGTTGTGTTTTCATTTTTATGCATCTCTAAGAATTTTATAATTTCCTTGTGATTTCTTCTTTTATCCATTGGTCATTTAAAAGTGTTATTTAATTTCCATAAATTCTTGGATTTTCCAGTTTTCTTTCTGTTATTGATTTATAACCTCATCCCACTGTGGTCAGTGAAAATACTTTGTATGATATCTGTCTTTTAAAATCTCTTGAGACTTTATTTGTTGCCTAAATTACAGTCTATCCTAGAAGACATCACATGTGCATTTGAGAAGAATATGTATGCTGCTGTTGTTGGGAATAGTGTTCTGTTTATGTCTTTTAGATCTAGTTGTTTCATTGTGTTCTCTAAGTCCTCTATTTCCTTACTTAACTTCTAACTGACTGTTCTATCCATTATTGAGAATGGAGTATTGAAGTCTTCAACTACTATTGTAGAACTATTTCTCCCTTCAATTCTGGCAACTTTTGCTTCATATATTTTACTGCTCTATTATTAGGTGCATAAATGTTTATAATTATTATATCTTCTTGGTGTATTGAATCTTTTAATATATAATGTTTTTATTTGTCTTTTGTAACCTTTCTTGATTTAAAGTCTATTTTGTGTGATATTAGTATAGCCACCCCTGCTCACTTTTGGTTACTATTTGCATGGAATATCTTTTTCCATCCTTTCACTTTCAATCTGTTTGCATCTTGGGATCCAAAGTGAGTCTCTTGTAGACATAATATAGTTGGGTCATGTGTTTTTATCCATCTGCCAATCTGTCTTTTGATTGGAAAGTTTAATCCATCATATTTAAAGAATTACTGATTAGGAGGGACTGATTTCTGTCATTATTTTGGTATTTGTTTTCTATGTGCCTAATAACTCCTTTCTCCCTCATTTCCTGCATTACTGTTTTCTTTAGTGTTTAGTTGATTTTTTGTAGGGAAACATTTAAATTCCTCTCTCACTTTCTTTTGTGTACATTCTATCACTATTTTTTTGTGTGGTTACCATGGGGATTACATCTAACATCCTAAATTTATAACATTCTAATTTGAATTTTCACCAGCTGAACTTCAATAACATACAAAGACTCTGCTCCTTTACAGCTCCATTACCACCCCTTTTGGTTTTTGATGACACAAAATTACAACTTACATGTTGTGTGCCTCCAAACATAAATTAATAATTATTTTAAATGCATTAGTCTCTTAAATTATATAGACAGCAACATGTGGAGTTACGAGCCAAAGTTACAATGTTACTACCTTTTAGACTAACAATTTTAAAAATATATATTATTCTTTTAAAGCATATATAAAACAAGAAGCGGAGTTATAAACCACTGTTACAATAATACTAGCTTTTATAATTGCCCATATATTTACCTTTCTTTACTGAGATCTTTATTTCTTTTTATGCCTTTGAGTTACTGTTTAGTGGCCTTTCATTTCACTCTGCAGGACTACCTCAAGCATGTCTTGCAGAGCAGGTCTAGGGTCCCTCAGCCTTTGTTCATCTGAGAATGTCTTAATATCTCCCTTACTCTTGAAGGACAAGAATTTTTTTAAAAAAGAAATCCGTTTTCACAATCTTGCTTCATTTGTATGTTGAGAGTATTTGTATCTAATGTAGTTATTTATGTTTGGAGTATGTCTAAAAATTTAGTATATTAGTATTTATTTTATGTTTGTTCAATTTGTTTTTGCTCCTTTGCTTTTCTTTTCCTGCCTTATTTTCGGTTAGTTGAATATTTTTTAGTGTTCCATTTTAATAAATGTTTAGTGTTTTTATTGTATCTCTTTTTATTTTTTTAGTGGTTGCACTAGGGCTTACTGTATGCATATTTAACTTTTCACAGCCCACTTAGAATCACTATTTTGCCACTTAAAGTGGAATGTAGAAACCTTACCTCTGTGTATTACTATGTATTCTCTCCTCTTTATGTTATAGTTGACTTATACATTACATTTAATTACATTGTAAATCTCATCACACATTGTTATAATTTTTGCTTTCAACTCTTGAACATATTTTTAAAAACTCAAGAGGAGAAGAATCGTCTCCCTGTTTACCCAGATATTTTCCATTTCTCTTACTTTTCCTTCATTTCTCATATTCCAAATTTATTTTCTGGTATCATTTCCCTTTTTCCTAAAGAAATCACTTCAGCATTTCTTTGAAAGCATATCTGCTGGCAATGAATTCTCTTAGTTTTCCTTTATCTGAAAATGCCTTTCTTTTCATAAATCCTTTTTATAAAACCTGAAGGATGGTTTTGTTGGATATGGAATTCTTAGTTGACAGTTCTTTGCTTTCAGCTCTTTAAATATGTTGTTCCACTCTCTTTTGGACTCCAAGGTTTCTGATGAGAAATTTGTCTTTCGAATTATTTTTCTTTTATATGTAAATCAGTATTTTTCTGTGGTTGTTTTTCTTTGTATTTCATTTTTAGCCATTTGATTTATGATGTGCCAGGGCATAGTTTCTTTGCATTTCTCCTGTTTGGGCTTTGCTGAGCTTTTTGAATCTGTATGTTTATGTCTTTCATGAAATATGGGAAGTTTTCTGTTATTATTTTTTTAAATACCTTTTTAGCACCATACTCTTTCTCCTATCTTTCTAGGACTCATATGACACAAATGTTAGATCTTTTGTTACAGTCTCATAGGACCCTGAGGGCTTTGTTCATTTTTTTAACTGTCTTTGTTTTCTTTGTTGTTCAGATTGAATAATTTTTGTTGATATATTTTCTAGTTCAATGACTCTTTTTTTCTGTCATCTACATTCTGCTGTTGAGGCTATCCAGTGTGTTTTAAATTTTGATTATTTTGTTTCCAGTTCAAAAATTTTCATTTGGTTGTTTTTTAGATTATCTATTTAAGTGTTGAGATTTTCTATTTTTCCATTGGTTTTAAGAGTGTTTTTTGGGCCGGCCCTGTGGCTTGGTAGTTAAGTGCGTGCGCTGCGATGCTGGTGGCCCGGGTTCGGATCCCAGGTGCGCATCGAGGCACCGCTTCTCCGTTCATCCTGAGGCCGAGTCCCACATACAGCAACTAGAAGGATGTGCAGCTATGACATACAACTATCCACTGGGGCTTTGGGGGGAAAAATAAAATAAATAAAATCTTTAAAAAAAAAAAAAAGAGTGTTTTTTATTGTTTCCCAGAGTATTTTTGTAATTGCTACTTAAAAACTTTGATAATTCCAACATCTTTGTCTTCTCAGCATTGGCATCTTCTGATTGTCTTTTCCCATGCACTCTGAGATTTTGCTGGTTATTTGTATGCTGGGTAATTTTGGGTTGTATTCTGGACATTTTGAGTATTATCTTATAAGACTATGATATCATTTCAATTCTATTGAGAATGTTAATTGTTTTGTTTTAGCAGGCAGTAAGCCTGGTTAGGTTCAGGTCGTTGGTTCCAGTTCACCTCTGTAGGCTGTAGTTTCAATGCTAGTTCCATTTTCACAGTCTTTGTAGCACTGTGTAGCTTTCCTGCGTGTGAACCATCCAGTGGTCTGTCTTGGACCTGAGCCGTGGTGTAGAGGTTCAGTATCCAAAGTAATTGTTATGCTGAATAGGATCAGTTCCACACGTGTGCAGGTCAGGGGTGAGCTTAGGAGTTCAGAAATGACTTGAGGGGTTTGCTTTCCTGAGCTTTCACCTCTTCACAGTCTCCCTCAAACTTTCCAGTTTCTTGGAGCTCCTCTTTTTTTCAGTTGTCCACCCAGAAAACTAGGACTTTAGTTAACATACGTTGCTGTGCACTTCTGCAAGCATCTCTGCATCTGAGGCCAAGAGGCAGTGGGAAGGGGGACTGAGGGACCAAAAAAAGCAATGGCATTTGCCCCACAGTCTTTGAACCACAGCTCCTCTAAACAGAGGAGAAGTCTTCTCCCTCTGAGTTTTGGTTTTTGCAGGCCTCTGCCTGTTGCCACCACCACTGGATTTACTTGGGGGCTGGGGATGGGGGAACAGAGCATTCTTTCTGAGCATTAGTAGTTCCTTTTCCACTCCTCAAGCAAGGACTAGAGGGCTTCTCCTGGGGCTCTCTGTGCCTGCACCCTGGTGTCTACTTCCAGCATATTGACTTTAGGCTGGGAGTTACTTGAGGAATAAAATAGTAAGCTCACTGCCAGTGTGGCATTATTTCAGATTTTGTTCTTTTCCCAGAATCTACCTGCTACAGTTTACTTTTCAGAGTCTTCAAATATCTGTTCCATCCAATCTGTCTACGTTTTATTGCTTTATTCAGTGGGATAGACAGAGTGGAGAGTGCTTGTATTGAACCCAGAACTGGAACCTCCTCCCTTAGATTGCAGAAATGTGCTAGCTGGTGTGCCGTTAGTATGTTGAAGATTATGATTGTGTGATCATCTTTGGTCAACTTAAGTTATTTTATGATATCAAGGTCTTTTTTTTCTTTTTCTTTCCTTTTCTTCCTTTTTTCCTTCTCTTTTTTCCCCTCTCTTCCTCCTTCATTACCTTCCTGCCTTTCTTGAGGCTCTGGTTGCTTTTGGTCTCTTGTCCTACATAAACTGGAAGAGGGAAAATAGAAAGGTATGTGTGGCTTTGTTTCTTGCCTCTACCCTATTTCAGAACCCCTGTTTTCTTTTTATTGCTGGCATCTTTCCATTGGCTGAGACTGCTCCTTGCCATCTCTGTCGCCATTACTGATTGCCATGTCATCACTGCCAGCAGATTTGCTCATGGTCAGTCCTATGTGCTTCTCATTCCATTTTTCCTTTTTTTTTTTTTGTATCTTCTGACTAATACTCCTTTTCTAAAACTTCTCTGCTTTTATGCAAAAAGCTACATGCTAGACCAGTTTTTCTTTTCTATAACATACCAATTATAGTGAAAATCAAGTGTAATTTTTTTTTTCTCATTGTCTGTGATGATTTGTTTCTCTTTGATTAGGACGTATTGTGGTGTGTGTGTGTGTGTGTGTGTGTGTGTGTGTGTCGTGGTGGTTGGGGGAATCACTATGTTAGTGATCTGGAGACATATTGGAAGCTTGAAGCTTTGTATAATTTGATTTTTCTTGTTTTTTAAGTTTAAAACAAGCAGTGCTATTTTCTCTTTCTTTATGTTAGCTAGATATGAATAACTTTATCTTAATCTTGATGCCAGATTTAGCGCTTTTCCATTGCATGAAAGCTTAGAAGGAGAATACTTCATTAGTTAGGAGACTGTATCTAATCATGGTTCTAGTTCTAGTTCTTGTTAGATAATAGTGAATATTAATTTTACTAGTTATTTGTTATATTTTATTTATGAACAAAGTAATAATAATTGACTAATACCAACTGCAAATCTGGGTACTAAACAGGCCAATTCCTTTTACTCTGAACCTCAAGAGGAATGGGCAGGTGCAGTAGGAGCGGAAAACAGAGCAAGCAGTGGAACCAAAATAGTCTCCAAGAAGGTCGTGCAAAGCTGAGTTTATGAATTTAGAGGGCAGACTTTGCGAGGGAATAAAACTCATTCTGTTTTTCCTTTCCCCATCTTTTCAGTTTTACCTCAAAATTGCCAGAAGGCCAAGGGGAATACACGAAATATCTATAATCAGAAATGATTTCTGGGGGAAAATGAAAGATTGTGTAGGGTTTAACTTTAGAGATGAGAAAGGGACTTTGCTTCCTCCAGGCCTGGATTTGGTAGCATTCTTTTGTGCTCCCTTAGCACCATGAGCTCACTTTTGTCTTAATTCTCATCACTCTGTGTGATCATTTCCTACTTACTTAACTGTTTACCAACCTAGATGACAGTATTCTTTTTTTTATTTATTTATTTATTTTTTTCCCCCAAAGCTCCAGTAGACAGTTGTATGTCATAGTTGTACATCCTTCTAGTTGCTGTATGTGGGACGCAGCCTCAGCATGGCCGGAGAAGCGGTGCCTCGGTGGCGCCCGGGATCCAAACCCCGGCCGCCAGCAGCGGAGCGCGCGCACTCAACCGCCAAGCCACGGGCCGACCCTGATGACAGTATTCTTGATAGCAGGATTTTTATTTTTTCCACTAGATATTTCTAGTACAAACACTTTCTGACATATAGAAGGTGCTCAGTTATTACTTTCTTAATAATATGTTATATGGATATTGAAAAAATAATAACCAATAGAATACAATAAATTCATTGTAAGCAAAAGAAAACTCATGAAAAAAATTTAATGTATTCTAATTATGAGAGATTGAATAAGATAGAAAATGCTTGTTAAGAAGAAAGCTGAAAAGCTGTATTTTACCAATACTAGGTGTTATTCAAGAGAATAATTAACCATAATGATAATAATTTTAAAAATTCCTGCTGCTGTTTACTTCGAGCACATTATATAGAGTTGCCCATATGAGAAGCAGTTTGATTGTAATTTAGTTTTTAGTTTGACATTCACTTTAGTGGTCTTCTTTGCAACCAGTTTTTTTCTCTGTCCAAGGTGTCTTAATATATATGATATATCTTACAATTTCAGCTTCTTACACCTTGGTTTCAGTTACTTTGGAGGATTTATGCCTGCCTCTTTTAAGGTGCTCCCCTGGAAACCTCCAAAGTGAAATTCACAAATAGCATGTATTTTAAGCCAGATCATCCTCTTATTTATAACCTGATAGCTCATATAGCATGCATTTTAACCAAATACATAGCATGTATAAGTAAGTACATAGCATGTATTTTAAGCCAGATCATCTCCTTATATATAAGCTGATATATATATATATATAAGCTGATAGCTGACCAGAAGCTAGGTATTAATTTCCATTGAGTAGGGATTGATGGAAAACCAAACTTTTTCACAGAAAATTTTTAACAAAATTTATACACACACACATATACAAATAGTCTGCTCTACCACTGTACTCTTTTAGGAACTGAGGATGGAAACTGAGATAACAGAAGTCTCATAGTATTTGAAGTTGTAGGAGAATAGAAATTCTTGAAATTGTCTTTGGGTGGAGGAAAATAAGGACAAAATTTGCTTTCATCCCTTTATTTCCTGAAAACATAGGTCATTTGGCAAGTTCTTCCCAGCTGTGTAAAACTTTCAACTGTGTACGAAGCTGGCTTGGAAAAAGTCACGACTAAGTTTTCCTGTATTTTCCGTTCTCTTAAGGATCAAGCATGCATGGTTACAGATTTCAAGTGAACTAAAAAACCGGGTGATCATCTTCTAATTAATGGGGAATGAATGGTAGCTAAGACAGTCAGCAGTTGACTAAGAGATAGTGAAAAGTCTTTTGATGGAGTGGCTCATTTTTTAAAAGATGCTACCATTATTATATTTTAATGTGAAGTGGGCAGATAGAAACAAATAGCACATTAAGAAAGTAAAGAGTGATTTATTTAATTTTTACATTATCCTCACCTCTCAAAAATCCTTGTCTCCCGAAAAAAGAAAGTCACCATACTCTATTTAATTGTCTGTCTCTGTCTTTCTCTCTGTCTGTCTGTCTGTCTGTCTATCTATCTATCTATCTATCTGTCTACCAAGGCAGGATCTAGGAAAGGAAACGAAAGATAAGGAATGAACTCTCTGAGTAGATATGTAAAACTATGTGGAATGTTTAACGGTAAGTTGAACACCAGGGACATTACTTAAGATAAGAACCAAGAAGAATTTTGATTTTTGGAAGTAGATATAATGAAATATAGATAAAAACAAAGAGGTCAGGAAGTGAAGGGGGGGATTTATTTTCCTTTCTGTTCCTCTCTCACATGCAGGTATGAGATGTACTGGTCCTGGAGATATTGCATCCTGGTGACAGCTGAGTGCTGGGGCACATTTATCCATTTTACATTATTAAATATAATGAAACACCAGTGTAAGTCACCTATTTAAAACTCATGTCTTGGGAGTTGGGCAGAGCTAAAACCAGAAAGGTTCTTTGAACAAGGGTAGATACGAGCAGAGTCTTTCATTTTGGGCTCTAGTTGAAAGCACAAGAGAACCAGGACAGCAGTCTTGCTCACGTAAAGAGGTGTCCTTACAGCACTTTGGCTCTATGGCAGCGCTGGAGATGGGAAGGGAAGATTGAGAATTTGACCTGTGAGTGTGCGTACATACAGCCCTTTCTGAAGCAGTCTTTAGTGGGGGGCATTGCCAGAGTTGTTGAAGAAAAATCGAAAGTACTCATTTCATTCTTTTCTGTCCATCGCCTGTCCTTCTTGTTCTTCCTCCCTCCCATTGGAAATGTGGAACTAGAAGCTCTGAGTTGTCCAGGTGGCCTAACCAGGACTTTCTTTGTCTTTGCTAATAGTGGGGCAACCAAAAAACTACTTTATGGCCCTCAAGTGAGAGGGGAAGCTTTTACTCTCCACAGTTTTGGATTTTATGGACATTGACCAAGCAGCTCGGTCACACATTGTACTAATCTGCTTTTTTTTTTTTTTTTTTTTTGGTGAGGAAGATTAGCCCTGAGCTAACATCTATTGCCAATCCTTCTCTTTTTGCTGAGGAAGATTGGCCCTGCGCTAACATCTGTGCCCATCTTCCTCTACTTTCGTGTGGGACGCCTGCCACAGCATGGCTTGACAAGCAATGAATAGGTCCACATCTGGAATCTGAATCCGCGAACCCTGGGCCAGCCAAAGCGGAGCACATGAACTTAACCACTATGCCAGTGGGCTGGCCCCTCATTGTACTAATCTGCTTCTTAAAAATACTGGTAACTAATAATAATAGCTATAATTTATTGAGTTTTTATGTCAAGACTGTGCCAAGTGCTTTTGCATACATTATTTCAGTTGGTCCTATAATAATTATTATAAGGTAGATGATGTTATCTTTGGAAAACTGAAAGTTGGGGAACTTGTGTAACTTGTCTAAGACCACACTGTTAGTAAGTGGCAGTGGGGATTTCTACTCAAGCCTGTCTCCAAAGCCAGTGTACCTAAGCACTGCACTGTACTGCCCAAGGGAAAAGAGAGGAGCCTCCGCAAACATTTTCTTATTTATTAATTTGGGGATTCATGAGGATACGGGATCTGTCTTTTGAATGTTAAAGTTTTGTTGCAATAAGAATTGTTTGCTTTATCCTTGAATTATTTCCAACCCCAAATCCTTTTCCTTAAACATTATGATGTATATCCAACTCTCACCTTCCATGTCTTTTTTCAGATGCTCTTGGTATTCCTTCCTTTCTTATGATACATTCTATGCCTAGGATCCTTTCATGGTGAGGTTTTTTCCTTTCTTAAAGAGTTTCTGAAATCCAATTTCTTACTTCCTTCAAGAAATATTTTCTGAAAAAAATAAAGGGGGATTTCTCCTGTCTCAAAATATTCTAAAAATAGAATTTAATTTTGCACCTGTTTCTGTAATGATTTTTTTAAATTTTTTGTTTATTGCAGTAACAGTGGTTTATAACATTGTGTAAATTTCAGGTGTACATCATTATACTTCTATTTCTGCATAGATTACATCATGTTCACCACCAAAATACTAATTACAACCCATCACCACACACATGTGCCGAATTATCCCTTTCACCCTCCTCCCTCCTCCCTTCCCCTCTGGTAACCACCAAGCCAATCTCTGTCCCTATGTGTTTGTTTGTTGTTGTTATTATCTACTACTTAATGAGGGAGATCATATGGTATTTGACCTTCTCCCTCTGACTTATTTCACTTTGCATAATACCCTCAATGTCCATCCATGTTGTCACAAATGTCTGGATTTCATTGTTTCTTATGGCTGAGTAGTATTCCCTTGTGTATATATACCACATCTTCTTTATCCATTCGTCCCTTGATGGGCACTTAGGTTGCTTCCAAGTCTTGGCTATTGTGAATAATGATATCGGTCTTAGCAACATATTTTCAAACACCATGTCTGACCGGGCAAGACAAACAATAGAAAAAATAAACAAATGGGACTACATCAAACTAAAAAGCTTCTGCACAGCAAAGGAAACCATCAGCAAAACAAAAAGACAACCTAACAATTGGGAGAAGATATTTGCTAACCATAAATCTGATAAGGGGTTAATCTCCAAAATATAAAGAACTGATGTGCATCTCAACAACAAAAAAACAATTAAAAAATGGGCAAAAGACCTGAACAGACATTTCTCCAGAGAAGATATACAGATGGCCAACAGGCACATGAAAAGATGTTCAACATCATTAACTATCAGGGAAATGCAAATCAAAAGTACAATGAGATATCACCTCACGCCCGTCAGAATGGCTATAATTAACAAGACAGGAAACAACATGTGTTGGAGAGGATGTGGAGAGAAGGGAACTCTCATACACTGCTGGTGGGAGTGCAAACTGGTGCAGCCACTATGGAAAACAGTATGGAGATGCCTCAAAAAAATCAAGGATAGAACTACCATATGATCCAGCTATTCCACTGCTGGGCATTTATCCAAAGAACGTGAAAACACCACTGCGTAAAGACACATGCACCCCTGTGTTCATTGCAGTGTAATGATTTTTTATTAACATTTTCATGAAAATGCAAATGTTTTAATATTTGCTTTTTTTCAAAGTTTGTACTCTTTTTCCATCTTTTTATGTCATTTTTGTCTATATCTTGTTTTGGATATCTACTTAGACTTTGTACATTAACTTTTTTACAATATAAAATAATTTTTAATCTTGTAATAGTGATCAAACAACAAATGATTTAGGCAGTTATGAATATCTGTTAGCCTCAGTTTCCTCATCTGTAAAGGAAAGAAATAGCAGAATTTCAGGGTTCTTACAATATTCACATTGCTTTTTAAAATATCATTTGTAAATGTATACTTGCTAAATATTTTTAAGGATCTTAGTGATGTTAATCATAAAGAGCTAGATAATATACTTAATATTTTAGACTAAATGTATCCTTCAGGAAGTTAAGCCAAATGATAAATTCCCAAATAAAGTATGTATATGTTTATTTGCATAGCATAGACTTTATTCTCACATATGGTTTATGGTTAGTAGTGATAATTGCTTATGAGCCTTTTAAAGAAATCTGTGAGCCTCACATGTGCAGCAAGAACACTGAATGGGGCGAGGGGAGGGCGGGGGAGGCAAGGCACACTCTTGGCTTCCAGTGTCCACAGGCCCTACCCTCAGACCCTGCTTTCCTGGCCCTGGTGCTTTGTGCCTTTCCAAAGCCACATGTGGTGGGCAAGTCTTAGGCCCTAAATAGGAGATTTTAAAATATTTTTTGTTGTGCTTTTTCCCCCCACATAGAGTTTGCCTGGTGATTCAATGAAAGGAAAAGCATTTCTACTTTTTCAGTTTCGCATAATGAAATACATACATTTAAATTTTAATGCTTTATCTTATTATTAATATATATTTTATAGAATTATCCAAGAATATATTTTTAAATTCCAGATTTCCTCAAGTTGCTGGAATAGAATTTGGATTTGATCCAGATACAGAACCAGGATGCTGAATCATAAGAGATACTGTAAAAATTCAAGAATAATACTTATGGAGAAATAACGTTTATCTTCTCGCTATTAAGAAGTACATTGCAAATGTGAGACTAATTTCTTTTGAAAATGTTTTAAATAAAGTCATTGTCTTATGTTAATACATACATTCACGTACATGCGCACACTCACGCATATAATTTTCTTTTGATGATTTCAGACCCTTGGTGGTTTAAATAAATGTTTTCCATTGTATTTTTATAATTAATGAATTAGATGTATTTTGTCTTATTGTATGCAGATATGATTTCATTGTTAATATTTTTGATAGTATCAGATTTTAAAATTTAGAACATTCAAAATTCATGCTTATTAATACTGTTCTCTAAATGATTGGCAAACATAGCCAGAGGTGGCTAAACAACTACAAAAAAAAAATGCCATAATGGACTGCTAAACTTTGAATTTAGTGATAAACACTTTTAACACGTTTAATATTCATATTTTCAATTATTAATGTCATATTTATATATAATAAAACTTGGATCACTAAATCTATGAGGACTGTTAAGTTTAGTTCAGTGGGTTCTTGAACATGCAAGTCTAGAGCAGTGTCAGAGTGGTGGCAGGAAGCTTGTTAAAAGTACAGATTCCAGGGGCCAGACCCGTGGCCTAGTGGTTAAGTTCAGCAGTGCTCTGCTTTGGCGGCTCGAGTTTGGTTCCCCAGTGTGGACCTACACCACTCATTGGCGGCCATGCTGTGGCGGTGACCCACATACAAAATACAGGGAGATTTCCACAGATGTTAGCTCAGGGTGAGTCTTCCTCAACAACAACAACAACAAAGTACAGATTCCAGAGTTCCAGTGCTGAGAGCCATTTAGTAAGTTTCAGATGGGGTTCAGTAATATCCATTCTAAACAGACCTCCCAGTGATTCTACTTTACAGCCACGTTCAAGGACTGTTGGTAGCCCATTCCTAAAGCTGCTAGGCAATAGAACCAAGAACAAGAGGGTCAGGGATATCATGTCTAGATCCAGGGAGTGGGACAGAAATTTAAAGTGTATTACTTTACACATAGGGAAATGTATCTCTTTTTGTATGATTGCATTTCAGTGCCTACTATAAATTTAAAATATGTATTTTTTGATTTACTCATATTTTTGGATTAGGAAATTGAAATATGTGTTGATATTTCAGAGGCAGGATGGTTATATTATGCTTAAAAGTTGTCCTCGAATGTTTGACATGGAAACTGCACAAGTACTTTCTACACTAGTCATGAATCACTTTGAATTGATAAAAATTTTCCTTTCAGGCCATCGAATGAGTTTAATTATGACCACACTCAAATCACCATCACTAACAGGTGATAATATAGTTTTATTTTATTAGAAGTTGTTTTGTTTTTGAATAACTTTTTTGGTAAATTATGGACATTGGATAAATTATATTTGGCACTCTAATTTCTTATGTTTGGGGAAATACAATAAAAGATGAACAGAATAATAAAGACTGAGCTCTATGTAAGGCTAGGCCTGAGAGAAATACCAATAATTATAAGAAAGGCATAAGCAAAGATTCACATATAGAAAGCACAAAGTAAGTTCTGAGAATGTATATATTTTTCAAATTATTGTACTTCATAATCTTACTTCAACTACCTTTTCAGGTTTTTTTCCCTCTCATTTCTATTCTGTATGAACCATACTAATTAGTCAAATTGGCTTAATAAGTGACCTGTAAAACATCTCATCTTTTCCTACCTAATAAGCACTGTATTTTGTCATTAGAGCTCATTTTATTTTATTTTGGTTTAGAAGTTTTATTCATTTAAAAAAGTCACTTAACAATAATTCAAAAGCAGATTGGACCAAATTTATAATCAGTTTTATAATTCGTTAATTGTTTGATAAAATGATTGTCTTCCTATAATATACCCAATTTCTGAAAGTTATAAACTTATAATTTTGAAAGAGAAATGCACCATCTCATCAAGAAGAATTAATGTCCTTTTGATTGTATTAAACTTAGTAAATGTCTCTACTGAAATTTTATTCATGGTTGTACATTTGATCATAGAGAATGGATATTCAAAGAAATTCTAGTCAGATTGTATTATTTACTTGAATTTCAATTCATGCATTCTAATAAACTTTTAGGCTTAATTTTAGAATATTTGTTTCAGGGTCATCATGTATTTTAACCAGTTTTGCTGTATGTATAGGCCTTAAGGAAGAATTACATAAACCATCAGCAGTAATTGCAGTACCTGGCGTAGAAGGACAAATTTGCCATATTTCTCAGGACATGAAAGAACATTTGCACCAACTTAGAACTGCAAGAAAGTGGGGCTTAAGCGCTTCTCCCACCATTAGTGATAATGCATGTGAAAATTGTGATTCTGACTGAAATACTATATAGGTGATGTTTTATTAGTCAATGCCAAAATGAATCTGAGAAATTAACATACGATTTTAGCATTCCAAGCATAGTAATATAATTTTGATTATTTTGTGGTGTTCTAGAGTTGATTTTAATTCTAGGGATTTTGCTCTAAAAGTTCTTCTTTTCATTTGATTCTTATCAAGTCATGTAACTTTTGACTCTTCAATGTGTTATGCAGAAAGCAATATATGTACATTGGTGAACATGTTTGTGATTTAAGTGTGTACATTGCAGAATGTTTCCAGATTAAATGACTTCCATGCTCGCCTTTTCACAGCATTATCTTTTTTTTTTCTTAAATTTTGCTTTGCTTATTTTTTCTATCTGAATGAAATAGTATGTCATTTTCCTTCCATTGATGGTTTAAAGCCATTTTATTTTCACTCTCTATTATGACTCTGACTTGATTCAGAATAAGGAAAAATAGATAAATGTATATAACATTGATCATTACTATTTATTATTCTAGTAAATTTGATGATGAAGTTATAAGGTATAGCAATGGGATGGTAAGTATTATCTTTTTAGAAGTCCTGAGTTTTTCATCTTAATGAAATAGACAATGTAGACTTTTTATGCAGTTTGCTTACCTGTTATTATCATTTCAATTAAAACAGTTTTTCTTCTTACCAGAAAGAAATGAGAGGGAATATTGCAGACTTCATCAATAAACTGTGACAAAAAATTCATTTTGCAATAGTTTAAAACTAGATTGGGCCAAATATATAATTGGTTTATAATTGGTTAGTTGATAAAATAATCATCTTCCTCATTTCTGATAGTTTTAAGGTTATGATTTTTGAAAGTAAAATGCACTTCCTGCATTTTCTCAGCCTAATTATGATTAGGGCAAAAAGACATTCTTTGCTAAGGTGGTCGTGTTTGCCTTTTCCTGATTGTAGAAGGAAAAAGACACACCCAATTAAAATCTACATTAGAAGTGGTGAATAGCAGTAACTGAGCTCTGTACAGTAGCACAGTTAATATAAGTGGAGGTTTATCTGGTAAAAGGAAGAACTGAGGTGGTGCAGTTTTCACTTAATTTCCCTCTACTTGAGTGCTCTATTAGTCATAAGCAGAAATGGATGTGCTGATGTACACATGTATTGATTATCTCTGATGAATCCATGATAATCGAAAGCAGACAGGAGTGGAAAACTTTGCTTGCAACAGTTTTTGCTTTCATTTGAATAGTCAGATAGCAGGTAGCTTTCTGAACTCTATTTTTAAAGTAGGAGTATATAGACTAGGTAACAAGAACTTTATTCTGAAATCCTCAGGATGGGTGATTGGCAATTAAGTGGAGTTTAGATCATGGTCAAAACTTGAATTGAGCATCATTTATAAAGTAAGTGGGCATTCATTCACTCAATGAATATTTATTGAGCATGTACTCTTTTTGTTTGTTGAATGCGTGAATGAATGAGGGGACCTTATAAACTATGTGTTATTGTTGAGTTTTACTGTGTCCAGATGTACTGTTTTATATGAAAGTTTTAGAAGAAACATTGAAGGAAATGTATCCAGGAGGTTAAAACCAAAGGGAGCTAATTCACAGAGGAAACTGAAACAAGAGCATCGGAAAGCATAGAGACAAAAGATAGTATGTAATGAAAAATGGAATATTACCTGGCTACACTATAACTTGCTGTTTGCTTTAATAAATTACTGATATTAACTCTGAACAAATACCTTATAAGTTATAGGTAAAATAATTTTACTTGGAAAGATGGCAAATGTAAAATGGCTTTTCAGATTGTGTTGATAAAATTGGAATTTCAGAGTTAAGGTTATTCGCTTAGAAAGGTAGCAGGTATTATGCTTTAAAAAGTATCTATCGGGGGCTGGCCTCGTGGCATAGTGGTTAGGTTCACATGCTCTGCTTCAGCAGTCTGGGCTTCGCAGGTTCGGATCCCGGGCGCAGACCTACGCACCGCTCATCAAGCCATGCTGTGGTGGTATCCCATAAACAAAATAGAGGAAGATGGTCACGATGTTAGCTCAAGGCCAATCTTCCTCAGCAAAAAGAGGAAGATTGGCAATGGATGTTAGCTCAGGACTGATCTTCGTCACCAAAAAAAAAAAGTAAAATAAAATAAAAATAAAATTTAAAAAAGAGTATTAATTTAAATGCATATTAATTCAGAGTTTAATAAGAATTTATAACATTCTTTGGAAACCCTTTATAGTGCAAATATGTAGCATAAAAATATGAGAGTTTAAAATACTTAAGAGAACCCTTTAAGTAGGCTTCTCAAGCCATTTATATATTGGCATGCTTATTATAAATCTTTAGTCTTTAAAGCAGAACTCTCCTAGCTGAGACCTCTTAAAGTTTTCCCCTAACTGATGAGGTTTATGGTAGTTTATACATTTCATAGTCAGTTTACCACTCTTACTTGACGTTTTCTGTGTTTCACTTTTTTTTTCCCCTCAGCAACCTACTTATTCATCACTTCCTATTAGCCCTAAATTCGGCTTCCAACTTCATTTTATTTTTCTGACATATGATGTCCATTAGGGGCAGCCTTCCTATTGGAAGTAGGGGTGGGTTGATGAAAGCACCTATTTTTGGTTATTCTTTAATTATATTGTTAATTTTTATGTTGAAGTGAAAAAGAGAGATCCGTGTTAATTCAGTCATTCAGAGGTATTAAAAAAGATTTAATGACTCAAAATGTGCAAGTGGCTAGAAAAAAGAGGTGATATACATCATTAGTTCTCAAACTTGACCACATCTTAGATTTAACCTAGGGAACTTTTAAGAATCCCTATTCCTATACCAATTAAGTCAGAATTTTAGGGGGTAGGACCTAGGCATGAGTATTTTTAAGAACTCCCCAAGAGATTCTACTGTGCAGCTCAATTTGAAAACCAGTGACATATATCTGGGGTTGGAAAGGTTTTTTGTTTGTTTGTTTGTTTTTTAAATATATGACAGATACTATATGTGGCCCACAAAGCCTATACCATTTACTACCTGGCCCTTTACAGAAAAAGTTTGTTGACCCATGATATAGATTATGGTGTTTCCTCAGACCATTAGCATTGGTATCACATGAGAGCTTGTTAGAAATGCAGAATTTCAGGCTCTGTCCCAGACCTGCATTTGAACAAGATCCCTAGGGGATTCACATGAACATTAAAGTGTGAGAAGCACTGATACACATCATGTTGACGATAATATAGTACTAAGGTCCTTGATACTTTCCTTTGCTGACATAGATAATCAATATTGACTACACAGTTGACACATTTTGAAATCTTATAATCCTTTACCAAGGATTATTTTCATATTTCTTAACTCCCACACCATGATTTCCTAGAGTGATAGATTAATACCTGTTCCCTGGAGGATCGAATTCCCTTTTCCTTGAATCTGGACTGGCTTTAGTACTTTTTTGACCAATAGAAAGCAGCAGAAATATCATTCCAGGACTTCTGAGGCAGGTGATAGGAAACTTTGCAGCTTCTGTCTGGGTTTCACGAACACTCCTTCTGGGAGTCCCGAGCACCAGGTAAGATGTGTGACTGTCCAGAGTCCGCCATGCTAGAGAGGCCACATGTAGGTGCTCCATATGACCACTTCAGTTGAGCCCAGCTTTTCAGCTATCCCTCCTGACACCAGCCATATGAGTGGTGACATCTTGGATCCTCCAGACCAGTCTACTGCCAGCTGAATATCACCAGGTGACTTCTGCTGATGCCATGGGGAACAGAAGAATCATCCAGCTGAGCCCTATCTGAATTCCTGATCCACAAAATTGTGAGATATAATAAAATGATTGTTTTCTTAAACCATTAAATGTGGGGTAGTTTGTAACTCAGCATCAGATAACCAGACCACCTACATAGAACATTTTAAAACTTTTATGGTACTAGAGAATAATTATTACACATTATGCTATAAGCTTTTGAGTTTATCCGGATTGTAAGATTGGTTATTTTGGATAAGTAGCCCAGAGATAAAATTTAGTGAAAGGGTAGCTGAGCATATTATGCATGATGGCTTTGCAGTATGCCAACTTGGCTAGACTAAACTACATTCCCCGGAGGTTCCTTTCCTGTATGTTTCTGGGTACGTGGACTACAAGAGTTGGAGGGTGGAAGGGAAGCCTCGGCTAGTTTTTATGCACACCTTTTAATTATTCCATAAAAGACTAATCTAGCTGTTGCTGTGAGGGGATTTTTTAGATGTGAAATCCCTAATCTGTCATTAGGGAGATTATCCTGGGTGAGCCTGACTTAATCAATTGAAAGGTCTTAAACGAGGGCTTAGACCTTCCCTGGAGAAAGAAATAAAGGCTACCTGTAGACAACAGCTTTGGCCAGTGTCTGGGATTCCAGCCTTCTTGTGATCTTCCATTTCTGACTGCCTGCATTATGGATTCTGGATTTGCTTACTAACCAGCTGCCAAAACTATGTAAGCCATTTCAAATCCTTGTTATATATGTATGTCTACACACACACATGCACACATTATATGAGTATTTATATATATATGTATGCATGGATAGATATCTCCTACTAGTTTTGCTTGTCTGGTTGGACCCTGACCCAGATTTTAGTATCAGAAATGGTTCCAGAGGAACAGATCTTAGAGATGAGTTCTCTGAATTGGTTCTTCTTGCTTCCTCTAACCTGGTAAGATTTAAAGGCACTAAGGGGCGTGTTTCTAGTGGTAAAAAGGACACTGGTAGTCCATGGTATGATGTGGCAAAAGAGTTGCTCAAATGATCGCCTTTGAATACCTGTCATTGAGCACCTATAGAAGGTGAGGCTCAGGGTGCCTAAGTAAGAGCTACTTTAGAATGTTGTTCTCAAAATAAGGGGTATGATGGAGTTGGTTGGTTACTCCTAACTGTTCAGGAGGAAGCAGTCAATGAAAAAGATGAACTTGGGGCTTTAAATTCCTGGTTCAAGCTCTGTATAAATGACCTTAAAGTTCTATATCTGCACTCAAAAAAACCCTATTCTGTAGCTGTAGGGTTTCTGAAAACTAAAGCAGAGTCTCCTCCAGCAAGTGGCTACAGTACGATACAAATTGAATTCCCACTGGAATTTGGCCCCTGATTGGGAAAGAATAGGTTCCTACAAACTGGAGTAGGGGCATATGGGTAGATTCTGATAAAGCTGGGGATCTGAATCTCCCAGATAAAACTGAGTCATCTTTGTCAGTAGAAGCAGCCCTTCCACCTCTGCTTGAGGAAGTGTGATGGTTCGTTTTGTGTGTCAATTTGATTGGGCCATGGGCTTCTCAGATAGTTGATCAAATATTATTCTAGGTATTTCCATGAGGATGTTTTGGGATGGGATTAACATTTAAATTGGTAGACTGAATAAAGCAGATTGTCCTGTATAATGTGGGTGGGCCTCATCCAGTCAGGTGAAGGCCTGAATAGAACAAAAGGCTGACCCTCCTGTGAGTAAGAGAATTCTCCTGCCTGACGGCCTTCAAACTGGGACATCAGCTCTTTGTGGTTCTACAGCAGCCTGCTGGCCTTCAGACGCACACTGGGACATTGGCTCTTCCTGGTTCTATAGCAGCATCTGGACTTTGGACTTCAGCTGAGATAGTGGCTCTGCAGATTTAGGACTTGTCAGCTTCCATAATCATGTGAGCCAATTCCTTATAATAAACTTATATATATATATAAATCTCCTATTGGTTCTGTTTCTCTGGAGAACTCTGAGTAATATAGGAGGATAGCCACCTTTTACCTGAAGAACCTGGAATGGCTCCCATGAGGTAGTTGCCTGCAAGGCACTCCTGACCCTCCTCAGGACCTACTCCCCAACACCCCTTTTTGTTTCTAGATCTATAACTAAACTCAAGTCACAGCAGCTCTCAAAAGATGAGGTACTAGTTGTGACTCATAAAGAGGTGTGGTACATACTAAAAAGAACTGAATGACGTTTTCAATTTATATAGACAAATCTAGAGGATGTGTGTGAGAATGGATATTAAGGGTATGTGATCATGGTGAAAGAATATAAAGTTGGATCATGCTGAATTTATTGACACAGGCTCACTAATCAGAGATTCGGGATACAATGTTTTAGCTGAGAGAGTTAGGAAGGGCTGTAATGTTGGTTGGTTGGCTGGACCCAATGAGTGGCCTACATTAAATGAAGTTGAAATGCCCTGTTATATTGTGGAGGAAGGTATCCAAAGGCTTAAGGAGAATGAAATGTTAGAGTATATTTATCCTGTAACAAGACCTGCTCTCCAACTCTGGAAGGACACACCTTTTACAACAGCTGTGAAAAATAAATTTGTAGGGGAGCATTAGCGTCCTTGAAAGCTCTGTGGTGTCTCTTCCCTGTTAAGTCAGAAATTACAGAGGAAACTACTGCCACTGAACTAGAATCGCTAAATGCAATGGAGATAATGGGGTGCTGGGGTGTCAGGGGCCAATGGTGGTAGTTAATTGCCAAAGACAAGGTGGGCTTGGTTACCATAACGAATAGTGGAGTCCAAGTGGTAAACAGAATAGTCTGACTTGCAGAGATTTATAGGGTTAGCTAGTTATCATTATGTCCTAGAACAGAAATAGATGGCCAGCCTATTAAATTCTTACTTGATCTGTGTAAGCACAGGAGTTCTAGATCTACTGAACAGAAGTCTGACTTGAATTACCAAAACACGGAGTCAATTCCTTGTATAAATTCCAGATTTGAGCCAGTTAACAAACCCAGACCCCTAAACCCTGCTACACTGCCAAAAATATTATACTGTTAATCTTTCCCTCAGTCTTTCCCCAAAGAGACCCATAGCTCTTTACCAGGGTGACTGTGCATTAGAGAAAGAGAATTCTGGGGAATGTAGTCTAGCCTAGCCAAACTGATGTACCACAAAGCCATCACAGTCCACCCCGTCAACTTGGTACCCATACACGTCTTAACCCATCTCCTTAATCCATACTACTTACATGATACAGCTATCCCATCAACAACTGCAAACATGCCAACTCTTTCCCCAGAAGAGGATGCAAAGTCCTTGGGTGATATTCCTCTTCTCTTTTGTAATTTAAATACTAAGATTAATTATCATCAACACATGTTGTGATATAAAGTTAGCTATTATTAACACATCTTATGTTAGATGATAAGAGGATAAGACAGGGAAGAAAACAAAAATATTTGGTTAATATTTATACAAACATATCACAGTCCTTTAATCTGTATAGACTTGTACCTCATTATAGGAAAACTGAACAACCTAGTACACTGCTTGAAGTTCTGCCCACTGGGAGGATTTCCCTTCACCACTGTCCTTCAGGGCTGTCCAGAGTAAGGCTATAGAGTTTCAGCTGTCCACTTTTGGGTGGTACCTGCAAATCACACAGAACCCTTTGTAAACCAGGCCTGAGTTTTTTCTTCCTCAGTCAACTTGTTTTAGGCATGAAGACACATAGGTATGGGCTGAGAAAGCGAAAGTAATTTAGCAGAAATAGGGACCATGGCCATTTGGGCTACTTCCTTATGCAACTTACGTGTGCCTTCAGGGCCTCCTCAAACCTGAGCTCATATATCCCACTTCCATTTGATAATGGAGTGCTGCTGCGAACACCCAACTTTATGGCTTGGTGGGTGAAGACAACACCCAGTTCATGATGGCTAGCTCAGGCATCATGGTAACTTAGTGGCCGATGGTCAAATATTCAGTAGCTACTAAGGCCCAGTAGCAGGTCAAAAGCTGTTTCTCAAATGGATAAATGTTATCCGCAGAGGATGGTGTGGCTCTGCTCTAAAACCCTAGGGTCTGTGCTGTGATTTACCTATTGAAGCTTGCCAAAGGCTTCTAACAGCACCTCCACCTACCACTGACTGTTCAAGCACCGTTGGATGTGCTGAATCACCTGGCCCAAATGACAGAGCAGTTTGCTTGGCAGGGTGGACCTGTTGAAGAGGCTTCTCTTATTCTGACTCAATACTGGCAGCTCGATGCAGCTTTTTGGGTCATTTGGTAAGTTAGTCCAAGCAGCACATCCAAGAAGATATATGTTACCTCCAAAATTCAAAGAGGACCTGTGAGCATTGTGCCTGTTTTTAGTGGCAGGAGGATCAGAGGCAACACCTTATCCTTTAGCTTAGAAGGCATATCTTGACATGCTACAGCCCACTGAACCCCTAGAAATTTCACTGAGGAAGAATGCTTCTGAATTTTTGTTTTATTCTGTTACTGTTAGAGAAGTCCCTAAACTAGGAATTGGACTTCTTAGAAGGTGTAGTGGAAAGAAGAAAGCCTCAGGAACTAGGCATATCTGGGTTTGACTCTTGGCTGTACCACTTGGTAGCTGTGTGACTTTAGTAAAGTTACTTCTTTAACTCAAATTTTCTTGTCTATAAAATGGATGTGGTAATAGACGTCTTTTAGGGTTGTTGTGAGAAATAAGAGTGTATGCAAAGCACTTTGAGATTATCTGGCATATATTGAGCATTGAACAGATGTTAGTTTCTCCTTCTATTATGAAGAATCACTTAGAGTAATAGGTGATTTTCAGTCTACGGCTCCCTCTGTCATTGGTTAGATATAGTTGACTGTGGTGCTGTTATACTGTGTCAACTTGGCTAAGCTGGAACTATGTTTCCCAGAATCCTTTTCCTATATGGTTCCACTATAGAGGTTTTGCACTGTGCCTATTTAGCTAAGTTGGAAATACTTTTCCCAGAATTTCCCTTCCTGTATGGTGCCAGGTAGAGTTGGCCAAAAGAGAAATTTGCATGAGATTTGAAAGGCAGAAGCAAGACAGCTGTCATTACACTCTGAAGGTCTTGGTGGTTAGAGGCAATAAGAGGCTGATGTAGAGGGGCCCAGCAGGTTCCAGTTTGCCCTTTTCTTCCCTGACCTGCATTCAGCTCTTCTTGACTGCCGGTCCTCTGACCAAGACCATCCCAGGCCCATCACCCGACCTTGGCTATGGGTTAACGGAAACAGTAGCTGCATAAAGGCAGTAACTTTACAGAGACCAGCTCCTCTTTGTGGTCCTACTTTAACAACTGGATTTTCTTAGCTTCCACAATTCCCTGAAACCTCCCTGTCCTAAAGTTTTAGGAGAACTTTTCCTTGATTTTCAAATTCTCCTTTTTGGACCTTTACTTCCTCACTCTTCCCACAATTGTGCAAGGTCTAATTCCTACAATAAATTCCTTATTCCATAATACAGTACACGTAGTGGTTTTCCTTCCCTGATTGAACCCTGAGTGGTACATTGAGAAAAGCCTGTGCTATCCAATACAGTGGCCAGCTATTAGCTACAAGTGCCTACCGAGCACTGGAAATGTGGCTAGTCCAAACTGAAATGTGCTATGTGGAAAAAATACTGGATTTTGAAGACAATACAAAAAAGACAGTACATATCTCATTAATTCTAAAAATAATTTTATTGATTATATGTTAAAATGATAACATTTTGAATATATTGGGCTAAAAACATTATTAAAATTAATCTGTTTCTTTTTACTTTTTATACGTGGCTATTAGAGTATTTAAAATTATTTATGTGACCTACCTTACACATCTCTTTGACAGCGTGAATCTAAGCCTTTTTCTATTATACAGATTTGCTTTTTACATGCTCGTGACTACAAGGAGGATTTTCCTCTCTTTATCCACCACCTTATTACATCTGGGGTAGGTGTTGCTGCTGAATGAGATAAATGTATTCCAGGTGTCTGGAGCTATACCTAGGAAGCTCATGTTCTAGGTGGTAGGTAGGTGTAGCTGAAAAGTTGTACTAGTGCTATGCCTCTAATACATTATATAGGTTTATATGTAATTTTGTGGATAATCTGAGACTCCAAATATTATTATAATTCTTTTTTTCTATGAGAAAATATATTAAAATTATCAAGAAAAGCAAACTTGGAAGATTCTGTGAAAACAACTTGTTACTAGCTGGAGACTATCTGTTAACTATGCTGGGAAAGAAAAACACTGTAGAATATGTTGTAAAATATTTTAGTGCCTATACAATATAAGTATTGAAATGACTTCAAAATATTAAAACATTGCCCTTATTATTACATCAATAATTAATAGCCTTATGAGAAAGCAATGATTATTTTATTCAACTATAGTTGAAAATTATATAATTAAGCTGTAAGACCTTTATTTTCTTTACCATGTATGTATAAGTTAAAATGTTTTTGAACTAAATCTAGTAAGAGCTGTTTGATGAGCTTAACGATAATTTGGTATGATATTCTGAGGGACATGACCAGAGATATATAGCTCACTGATGTACTCTACATGTTATGATTTACTGGATAGGCTACTACATTTATAGTACTGTTATATAAAGTCATAACTGTAAGTAAAATGAGGCTCCTTTAGCCCTGAATTGATACGGAAGGGCATGCTGCACCTAAAAAGTACAAGTGCAAAAAATTATTAAGAACACTATTTTAGGACTGAATTTATGGTAATAAAGTACTTTTGTATGTTAAACACTATAAGAAATAACACTGTGATTCAAATTTTGTTAAGTAGGTATCATTAGTATTATTTTAAATGTTAAGAAAATTAATAAACGCCCAAATTGATAACAAATATTTCATCAAACACAAAACTTGCTGGATAATATCAAAATTAGGAAATCATGCTCCTCAGCCTTCTGAGGAATTTGGTCAGTTTAGCATAAGATTTATGCATTTGCTTAAAGTTCTCAGTGAAATGCTTCTCTTGGTCTGGCCATGTGACAGTAGCCATGTGCCGTGATGCTGCTAAATCTATGGGTCAAACAAAGGGGGACCCATGAGAGGATATAAGTAGCCCTTCAGTCTATTGGCTAGAAAACTTGACTTGTAATTGTTTTGCCTAGTGGCCCAGTTCATGACTCAATTCTTCGATATACTATTGCCGTCAGCTTAAGGGAATGTAAGATTTAGTTGGTGGTAATTAAGGATTTTAGTTGTGCGTGAATAATAATGAGGTATTTGTACCTTATTAATATATTTTTTAAAAATAAGAGTTTTTCTACGGCTTTTTCAAAAAAGTAAGTTTTTAAATAAGGGGAAAGAAAAGAGAAACACATTTACTGAGTGCTTGCTTTTACAAGCATTATCTTTGTTTGTTTTTTTTTTTGGTGAGGAAGATTGGCCCTGAACTAACATCTGTTGCCAATCTTCCTCTTTTTGCTGAGGAAGATTGGCCTTGTGCTAACATCTGTGCCAATCTTCCTCTATTTTGTATGTGGGACGCTGCCACAGCATGGCTTGATGAGTGGTATGTAGGTCCGCACCCTGGATCCAAACCTGTGAAGCCCGGGCTGCCGAAGCGGAACACGAGAACTTAACCACTATGCCACCAGGCCAGCCCCTAGCATTATCTCTTTTAATCTGCAATACTAATTTTTCCTTTTTATAAATGAAGAAAGAGAAAATTAGAGAGGTTAAATAATGTGCCCATTATCAAATAAATGGGAAATACTGCCTTGTCTTTGCATAATCTGTTTCTTAAAGAACTTTTAGATCTTTTCCCTAATTTTTTTGTGAACTGAATTTTATCCCAGCAGAATCCTTTGAAGGTCTGTTTTATTATGCATAGTTTTACAGGTAAGGGAAATGGGGAAAGAAAGGTTAAGTAAATTTTAGTCATATAACCCAGGACGATAATAAGATCTCTTGATTTTTGCATTTATAAAGGATAGTAAGAATTAGAGGTGAGCAGAAATGCCATAGTATGTTTTATTGTGTATCTCCAGATACAAATAATACTGATAAATATAATCTCACATTCATTCTATTTAAATAGATTGTAGATAAAGATATGAAGGCCAAAGGGTAGGTAATGGGAGAAAATAGAGAACAGCAGGGAAATACATTTTGTTGTAAAAAAAGGACAAAGTTTGATTTGTGGATTGTAAACAAACTGCTTATGTATAGCTACCTAGACTTAAAAACCCACCAAATAATTTCAGAAGCTTATTCAACAGATTTATGTAAAATTATTTATAGCATAATTCATTATAATTCTTATATATTGGATAACCAGTATAGTGCAACTCTCAAATGCCAAAACAATGAGAAGTTTGTCTTCTTTTTTTTTTTGTGAAGGAGATCAGCCCTGAGCTAATATCTGTGCTAATCCTCCTCTTTTTGCTGAGGAAGACCAGCTCTGAGCTAACATCTATTGCCAATCCTCCTTTTTTTTTCCTTCCCCAAAGCCCCAGTAGATAGCTGTATGTCATAGCTGCACATCCTTCTAGTTGCTGTATGTGGGACGCGGCCTCAGCATGGCCAGAGAAGCGGTGCGCCGCCGAACCCCGGCCGCCAGTAGCGGAGCGCTCGCACTTAACCGCTAAGCCACCAGGCCGGCCCGAGAAGTTTGTCTTCTTGAGACACTGTTATGTTAATGACAAGAAAGCAATATTCATTGCCTTTTTTCATTTGAGCTTCTTTTAGTTCCTTGCTATCCTAAGTGTGGCCCATGGGCCAGCAGATCAGTACCACCTAGCAGCTTATTAGCAAGGCAGAATCTTAGGCCTACTCTACACCTTCTGAAAAATATGCATTTTAACAGGATTTAATGTGGGCGTATGAAGGTTTAAGAAGCCTTGCTGTAGTTGACTTCTGATCTAGGTTGATGCTATACTATACTCCTGTCTGCCTGGTTTACCTTTAAATATTGGGGACCAGAATAGACATTACAGTAGCATTCATCTAGTCCTGTAGAACTTGCAAATCAGGACTATATACTTTTTTTGAATGACAGGGGTTTAAATTTTTCGGAAATGAGAAAATCAAATTACATTGTAGCTACACCATTATGTTTTAAAAATCTATGTAATTCACAACTAGGTACCTATTAATCTTCTTTTTTAAGGCAAATGAAAAGTATAGGACTGGAAAGTAGTTTACTATTAATTATATCTCATAACTAAATTAGTATATGTCATAGTGTTATTAATTATACTCACTAAGCTACATTTTTCTTTTTCCCTCAACAAATGGCAAGACCTGCTTCTAAAACATAAATGCTTTTCTGCACCCTTATCCAAGGATGGCAAATATCTGACATGGATTGATTCTTCCTTATCACTCTCCTTCCCCTGTATTTGAGAGACATTGCCAGTGGATCAGAGCACTCTTTTCCCCATGGAGCCAAGATGTAACCTCAGAATCCTTATCAATAAAGCATTCCAGTCAGCCACCACAAATCAATCAAGTTGGCACACAGAATGAAAGCTACTATCAAATGTAGTATTGCATAGTAAATAGTGTCCTGCAGATAGTAAGGAGATTTTCATTGGTATAAGCAATGAAAATGGTTATAAACAAAGTGCAAGCAGTTCATTCCTGCATTCTTGATTCATACCATCTCTTCTTCCCAATGCTTCTTTAGCAGTATTATTACCAAAGCTTCTTCAGTGACTATCCAACTCATCAAGTTATCAGATATTACTGATGGTATAGACCACAGGTCTTGAAATCGGTCAGAAATGAAGATAAATCAATCGCTTTCTAACTGTGTGACTTTGGTCACGTTACTTTTCTTCCTCATCTGTAATAGGAGGTTAACATCATCTTATTTCAAGAGTATTGAGCAGATTAAATTAGATGCTATGATAACGTGACCAGCAAAGTATCTAAGATATAGCAGTTAGCTGCTGTCTTCTCTCACTTCCCTTTTCCTCTTATTGGTTTCCTTGGTAGACAAGGTGACACTGGTAAAGCAATTAAAACATTTACCAGCTTCTTACAAGAGCAAAATTGTCTCTTGCAGTGCTGTCAGGAATAAAAATGCATTTTAGTGGGCAGTCTGTTATTTACTAGATATCCTTTGGGTGAGGCTCTTAGACTTATAAAAATGTGAAAGAGTAAGGGAAACTTAGGAGGACTGTGTCTTAACAGTACTTAATATATTGATGGTTATATGTGTTAAGGAGAAGTAACCATAAACTTTGATAATAGTTAATAACTATTTTTAGAAGTGTTAAAATAAGAAAAATGATGCTCAAAGTATATCTATTGTACCATGTAAGAGATCCTAAACAAGAGTGGGAATGGTAAAGTATTTGTTTTCCTGACCTTATAATAGAAGCATAATTATAAAATGAATGCATATTGCAGTAGATACATATTACTGTATAGGATGTTAATCCCACAGTTTAAACATACTTCTTAATGATATTTCTCATAAGATCTATGTAAAAAAAGGTAAAAACTGAAATTTTTAAAAACAATTCTTATTATAGGTGTTGTCTTTAAGAAAAAGCAAAAGGAAAATAAATGCATTCTGGATAAAAGCATATCAATAGAACTTACTAAAAGCATACCTTGAGAATTTACTGAAAATCAGAAACTTTTCAAGAAAGTAAGAGTTGAGCATGTTAAAGTATTCAGAACCTCAGGAACACTGTACTTTATGACGGTGTCCTCTGCCTTCAATTGCAGAATTCTATGAAGAGTCAAAGACTTTAACTGTTATTGCATTTAATCAGAGAATGCTCTTCTATAAGGCATTCCTTAACAAATAATCCAGATAAAAATCAAGTTAAGAATCTGTGCCTTCATTTAGCCATATAGAAGACATTTAAGTGAAAATTTTATTAACTGGAATTTTCTTTTTTTTTCATACCATTACAACTATCTTAGGAGCAAGATTCCAAGGCAGAAGTGAAATTGATGGTGGTTTTGTTTTATATTCAGCACTTAATACTAGAGTGGCACTGATATCAAACCTCTTAATCTCATGTTTGTGTGCCCAATGTGCCACAATAAGCCAATCACTGAGACACTGGTGCTTGGAGATGGAAAAAGGTTTATTTGAATTGCCAAAAGGAGAAGGCAGGAGGATATGTTCTCTCAAATCTGCTGTAACAAAAGAAAAAGCAGGGGGTTTTATAGAGCTAAGGGACTTGGGAGGAGGAGTTTCAGAGAAACAAAGGGGAAATCTGTGTGTCTTTCACTCCAGATAAGCCCTTGGGCAATCAGAATTCTGGGGTCAACAGCAAGGGGGGGGGCAGTTATCTGCTGATCGTTAACTTCCTTGAAGTCATTCTTTTTTTTCTGCAAAACAAGCTCATAAATCCTTGTGACCCCTGAGTCATCCCTCAGGTTAAACAAGAAAACAGCAAATTAACAAGATTAACTTCCTTTCATCTGTGTCTGTGTTGGGAACAAGGTCGAAGGGTAATCAAGTTCTTATTGAATATTTAAAGTAACCCTCAGGTACCTGGCTTCACCATTAGTAATATAGCAGACACAGAAATATTGTCTTTTTTTTTTTTCCTATTCTTGAATTTGTGATTCACAGTGGTAGGGACTTTGTACAACATAAATTCTGATTCCTTTTACATTTCATCTAATTTAGATTCCTCTAGCTTCTGCTGAGTATAATAATCAATGAGTAAAATGAATTGGTCTTGGTTTGTGAATCTGCTTTTTTAAAATCAAGAAATAAATTACTTTCTGAAAATACTGAGAAATGTACCTAAATTTGGGCATTTTTTTAATGAATGGGTGAAAATATTTAAAATTAACCTTCACCATAAGCTCAGTAGAAATAGAAATTGTTGATAGTGATTGCTCATAAAATTAAACCTATTAATTAATATTAATTAGGGCAAATATTGTACTTCACTAGTTTTAGGCTTTTCCTTCTTTTCCTTTCCTTTGTTGTTTACTGGAAAATGAGTTTTTATGTAATTGATACTATGATAGACACTAAATAAAAACAACATATAATTTTTTGTTTCACTCTAAAGCTCATTAATGTATTTTATTTATAAATTTAGCAATTACCTATTGAATGGCTACTGTGTGATAGATACCAGAAGAAAATAAATGGTTTCTTTTCATCTCAAGTTTTATCTGGCTTCTCATAAACTGGTAGCTCTAGGAAATGCTGTGCTTAATATTTAGCAGCTTTTAGCTCCATTTGTATAAAATTTAAAAATATTTTAAAGTAAAATTAGAAATTTATAATTACTGTCTAAATTTACTTTTAATTTTAATATGCAAAATGATGTAATTCTCAGATCAAGCTATTAATCAAGATGAATATAATCAATCCATTTAGAATGCTCTTCCAGACTATGCTTTTTTTTATTAGAAGTATTATATTTATTTAAGGGTATTACATATATTTGTATTTAGTTTGTAGATACAGATCTATAAACTATGTATCACTGACTTAATAAATATATATTGGGAGTCAACCTTGTTTCTCTGAGAAATCTGTATCTATGCTACTATATACTTTATTTATAATTGAAATCAACTTTTAAAGTAACTTAGGAATGAAGGAAGGCATATTTGCTAGAGTTTATAAGCCAGGAGTTGCCTGGGATATGGGTGCAATTTATTTTAAAGTTCTTAAAATATCGCCCACCATATGTGTTTTGTTAATTTTTCAGGCCTGACATATATTTTAGGAAGGTGATATTTTCCCTTACATCATATTATCTTTACTTTGAGCAATAAATTAGTGACTATAAATATCCATTTTTATTTCTGGAAGGTAATACTGAGCTTTGTCAACAACATTGTTCCACCAAGATATGAGTTATATGTCACTGGACTGTAAGTATAATTTATTTATATATTTTATTATGATACATGAGCTAAAATTGATGTTTCTAAATTGTATTTAGTTTTCTGCTTTCTAGATTTGATGTCTACTGTACACTTGTTTTTTTCACAGATATAATTTTAAATACAACAATAAAAACAGTATTAGAATAAAAACCTGTACCATTCTTCCATATTTCTTAGAACATCACACACCATCAGATAAATGTTTTTATTCAAATACAGTCAGGGAGGCGGAGTCAAGATGGCGGTGTAGGCAGACTCTGAACTCACCACCTCCCGTGGACACAGCCAATTTACAACTACTCGTGGAAAAATTACCCCTGAGACAGAACTGAAAACTGGATGAGAGGAACTCCTGCAACAACGGACAATCCTAACTGGGGTAGAAGAGGCAGAGACTCCCTTCCGGAGAGGAAAAACGCCGCCTTCACAAGCCGCCAGCGTCACGGCCGCCGGGAACAGCTCACAGGTACGCAGCCTCCCTGGAGGCGCGGGGCCCTGAGCCGGGAGCGCTCCCGCTGTGGGCATTTTGTGGACCCAGCACAATCGACACCAGTGGCATAATATCTGACTTTGCCTGCTACTAAAGCATTGGGGAGCACCCCCAGAAAACCCGGTTCACAAAGAAACTAAAACTGGCTCTTAAAGGGCCCACGCACAAACTCACCCGTTCCAGAAAGCATCCTAAAATCACCAGAAAGAAAGGTGCACACTGCTTTGGTGACAAGAGACTCACCTAATAGGCCCTGAGTGCATCTCGGTGAGGGGTGAGACCTCTCCAGGGACTGGGACATTGGCGGCGGCCATTGTTGTGGCCTGGTGTGAGCGTGCTGACACAGATGCCATTGGAGTTTTCCCTGAGACCTGCTAGCCCAGGGTCTGCTCCACCCGCTAGAGCACCGATTTAATCCAGCTCAGCCAGGGCAGGCAGCCCACCCTAGAGACTGGCCCCACCTAACAACAAGCCCTCAGGCAACGTGTGGGCCTGCATAGATAGGTGACTGGATTCTCTGCAGCCTGGCAACTGAGCTGACTTGAGCGGGGCAGGTGTGCACAAGGAGCGGGTGGAGAGTGTGGGGTGGTGGCGGAGTGTGTGGGGCTCCCGCCGTGGAGAGACTGGGTCCGCTTGGGGAGGTCGGGGCACTCACACGGGGCAGGACTGTGTTGACTGTGTGTGTGGACCTCTGGGCAGCAGGGCTTGTCAGCTGCAGACTTGTGCTTCTCAAAGACTCACATAGGAGGTTTGCCCCACCTTCCAAAGCCTGAAACAATTGGGTGCTCCTGTGCCTGAGGGCAGCCCCACCCAGCTGCAATCCTCAGAGAGCTGACAAGAGACCTAATAGGCTAGAGGTTTACAGCAATTCTAAGGCCCTGAGCCTAACAACCTGCCACACTGGGGGCCTACTCACTTAAAAGAAATACTGCAACACAAATGTGGTATTAGAATTTACAGCCAGGGCCGGCCCCGTGGCTTAGCGGTTAAGTGCGCGCGCTCTGATGCTGGCGGCCCGGGTTCGGATCCCGGGAGCGCCCCGAGGCACCACTTCTCCGTCCAACGCGAGGCCGAGTCCCACGTACAGCAACTAGAAGGATGTGAACCTATGGCGTACAACTGTCTACTGGGGCTTTGGGGGGAAAAACTGAATAAATAAAATCTTTAAAAAAAAAAAAAAAAGAACTTACAGCCAACTGTGCTGGGGCTCCCCACACCTGATAAAGAGACTGAAGGGCCCACAACAACTACAAGCAGCTGAGCATTACAACAGCTGGCCAGGAGCATAACTCAGCCTCCCTAGGCGCCTACAGGGAGAGCAAACAGGCCACAGCAGAAGGATACACGTAGCCCACATAGGGGTCACCCCAGAAATATTGAGAACTGAGGGAAGCACACTGGAAGCCTCCTGAGCCATCACTTACATAAGGTCACCTATCCAAGAGCAGGAGACGTAGCTGACCTACCTAATACGTAGACACAAGCACACGGAAAGAGGCAAAATGAAGAGGCAAAAGAATACATTCCAAGTAAGGGAACAGGACAAAACCCCAGAAAAGGAACTAAGTGAAACAGAAATGAGCAACCTACCTGACAGAGAGTTCAAACTAAGAGTGCTAAGGATGCTCACTGATCTGGGGAGAAGAATAGATGAACTCAGTGAGAATGTCAACAAAGAAATGGAAGATATAAAAAAGAACCAATCAGAAATGAAGAATACAATACTGGAAATGAAAAACTCATTAGAGGGACTCAAAAGCAGAGTAGAGGATACAGAAGAACGGATCAGTGAGCTGGAAGAAAGACTAGAAGAAATTACCCAAGGTGAACAGGTAAAAGAGAAAAGAATTAAAAAGAGTGAGGACAGTCTAAGGGACCTCTGGGACAACATCAAGCGCACTAACATCCGTGTTATAGGTGTCCCGGAAGGAGAAGAGCGAGACAAGGGGGCAGAGAATCTATTTCAAGAAATAATAGATGAAAACTTCCCTAACCTAAGGAAGGAAACAGACATCCAGGTACAGGAGGCACAGAGAGCCCCAAACAAGATAAACCCAAAGAGGCCCACACCAAGACACATCATAATCAAAATGTCCAGAATTAAAGAGAGAATCCTAAAAGCCGCAAGAGAATGTCAAGTTACATACAAAGGAAACCCCATAAGGCTATCAGCTGACTTCTCAGCAGAAACCTTACAGGCTAGAAGAGAATGGCACGATATATTTAAAGTGCTAAAAGGAAAAAACTTACAGCCAAGAATACTCTACCCGGCAAGGTTATCGTTCAAAATGGAAGGAGAGATCAAAATTTTCCCAGATAAGCAAAAATTAAAGGAGTTTGTCACCAAGAAACCAGTGTTACAAGAAATGTTAAAGGGACTGATTTAAGGGGAAAAGAGAAGACCACAAATAGGAAAAATTATCTATTTCCACGATTAGAACGTAATGGATACAAATGCACAAAAAAGAGGTTAGATATGATATCAAAAACATAAAAGGAGGGAGGAGGGTAGTTAAAGAGTACAGCTTTCAGACAGAGGTCAAACTAAAGTGACCATCAGTTCTGTATAGAAGAAGTAAGGAACAGAGAAGGACTACTTAAACACTGAGGAAAAAAAAAAAAAAGTTAAAAAATGGCAGTAAGTACATACTTATCAATAGCTACTTTAAACGTCAATGGACTAAATGCCCCAATTAAAAGGCATAGGGTGGCTGACTGGATAAAAAAATCAAATACAGTCAGTAGTAATTAGGCCAAATTTGGACTTTTCATAGACTGAACTGTTGAAGCCTGTTTGGATGGTGTTATTTTTAGTGACATGAGAGGTTCACCTATCTTATGTAAAAATACGCTTATTGCATTATCAGATATATGACATCATGGTGTAGGAATGTTGGGTTAGTAGTTCATAAAGACCACCAGAGTGACTGAAGTAAATAAGCTTAGTTACTTCTCTGTGCTTTAGTTTTCTCACTTTTAAAATTGGGATGCTTAACACCATGTCTGACCCGGCAAGAGAAACAATAGAAAAAATAAACAAATGGGACTACATCAAACTAAAAAGCTTCTGCACAGCAAAGGAAACCATCAACAAAACGAAAAGACAACCTAACAATTGGGAGAAGATATTTGCAAACCATACATCTGATAAGCGCTTAATCTCCAAAATATATAAAGAACTCATGCATCTCAACAACAAAAAAACTAACAACCCAATTAAAAAATGGGCAAAAGACCTGAACAGACATTTCTCCAAAGAAGATATACAGATGGCCAACAGACACATGAAAAGATGTTCAAAATCACTAACTATCAGGGAAATGCAAATCAAAACTACAATGAGATATCACCTCACACCCGTCAGAATGGCTATAATTAACAAGACAGGAAACAACATGTGTTGGAGAGGATGTGGAGAGAAGGGAACTCTCATACACTGCTGGTGGGAGTGCAAACTGGTGCAGCCACTATGGAAAACAGTATGGAGATTCCTCAAAAAATCAAGGATAGAACTACCATATGATCCAGCTATTCCACTGTTGGGTATTTATCCAAAGAACTTGAAAACACCAATTTGCAAAGGTACATGCACCCCTGTGTTCATTGCAGCGTTATTCACAATAGCCAAGACTTGGAAGCAACCTAAGTGCCCATCAAGGGACGAATGGATAAAGAAGCTGTGGTATATATACACAGTGGAATACTACTCAGCCATAAGAAACGATGAAATCCAGCCATTTGTGACAACATGGATGGACATTGAGGGTATAATGCAAAGTGAAATAAGTCAGAGGGAGAAGGTCAAATACCGTATGATTTCCTTCATTAAGTAGTAGATAATAACAACAATAAACAAACACATAGGGACAGAGATTGGATTGGTGGTTACCAGAGGGAACGGGGGAGAGAGGAGGGTGAAAGGGATAATTCAGTACATGTGTGTGGTGATGGGTTGTAATTAGTATTTGGGTGGTGAACATGATGTAATCTATGCAGAAATAGAAGTATAATGATGTACACCTGAAATTTATACAATGTTATAAACCAATGTTACTGCAATAAACAAAAAATTAAAAAAAAAAAAATTGGGATGCTTGCCCCAATTCCTTCCTATACTGGGATAATTCAGATGGCCTATTGTTTTTTTTTAATAAGGGAAAAACTAATTCCAAGGATTACTGTAATCATAAATAAAAACAAATGTCAGGTTTTCTTTCTATAGATCCATAAGCCCATTTCCAACAATTATTTATTCCAGACATTAAAACACTCCATAACAATGAAAAAAATTTAAAAGCCACTCTTTATTGCACATTTACAACATATTTGACAACCTCCTAGTTAAATGAATCAGTAAATTAATTACATTTTGGACATGCACTGCTCTTTTAGACCACTGAAAGTCAGTAAATTTTTTATTTCTTTGGGTGAGTAATCCTGCAATTTGAAAACTGTTAATATATTTCTGTAAGTATCTATTGGTGGGGATTCATCTCAGGGTTTTTTTGTTTGTTTTTTTTTTTGTATTTACTATTCTGTTCTTGTAATAATTAAAAATGTTGCACTAAAAGCTATTTTATTAGGTCAGTAAAAAAAAGGATAGTTAGCTTTCTTGGTAATAGAATGGGAAGTAAGTAGTGATACCAAAGTGAATATACCCTGTTAGATTAGTTTCCAGAGAATATGGTTTATCCTTAATGCATATAATTTGCCTGAGAATAAGTGGTGATTGACTAAATACTTTATTCATAAAGATACTATCTACTCAGATTATCATTTCTTTTTGTATTTTTACTATTTTTAAGTGGAGGAAAAACTTTAGTCTTCACAATCAAGATAAGTATTAAAGTGACATTGTAAAATTAGAGCCTACAAATCCTAAACCAAGAACTATGAAATTAATGTATTGTTGCTAAGTGCTGGATAGATCAGCTCTTGAATAAAGTTTAGTTTGTTACATGAAAAACAGTAAGTCCATTATTCTCAGACTTTCTATAAACACCAACAATTTATATAATGCAACATTATAAAAACTTCAAAGCACATTTAAGAAATATTTAAGTAATTGTTATCTACATCATTTGTGATTGTTCAACTGTAGTAATGTATGAAAATTCCTAAAACGGAAAGAAAAAATAGCAAAGAAAGCAGAAAACAATGAATCCAATGACCCAGTTCACTGAATAAATATAGATGATCACCATATCCATGTCAAACCACCATCCACGGCTGTCATCTTCAAAGTGCAGATAATCCATCCTATGTGCGCCATGTGGGAACTGCCTTCTTGTAACTGGAGCTGCACGTCTATGGAAGCCTGGAAGATGTATGAACATATTATTTTAAAGTGTATTAAACTCAGGTAAGTACTCAGAAAGGAAGCTGCATTATGAACACAGGTACCAGCAACAGAGCATATCTTGATTTCACTGAGTGGTATGTTGTATTCCTGACAGTTTTTTTCCATGATAAGCAACTATCAGAAGTCTCTCCTAGTTAAGGATTTTAAGGGCAGGGACAGTAAAGTTAGTGTGGGATGTGGAGTCTGGGACTATCCTTGTTTCTGTCACTTATGTGGTGCAAGTTATATGATCTCTTTGGGTTTCAGATTTCTCATCTATATCATCTGATCATTTAATTAAAAAATGTGTGAGAATCAAATGTAATTATTTTCATGAGAGCATTTTCCAAATTTAAAGATTATTCATGTTTTATTTTTACAACTACTGTTATTACCTCTGTTTGTAACTTATGATCACCAACTTAACCTTATATCTTATACCTTGAGAATTTCATTCAGTTATGTGAGTAAAATTCTATGTGAAAAATGTTTCTTATTTTGTGTTAGCATTGAATAAAGTTGACAGACAAAATGGTACTCCTTTGAAGAAATTTAGCTTTAATATAAAATTCAATTTTCTAAAGACTGATAACTTGATTATTAGTCTTTGCTTTTTACTTATCTACTGCCTACTTTAAGTATTTCTGTGCTTATTCGTGTTAGTGAGTGGGGACAATACAATAAACTGAGCAGAAAAGATGTAATTTTGATACGTGCTAGAACTCGGGTGATAAAGGTTCTATGAGACTCAAGCTTGAAGCAGATTCTGGTTCATCCGTTTTAACAATTGAGCAATGTTAAATAATATGCTTTAGATCAGGCTGCTTATTCTGATGGCAAGGTTGCATTCACCTGGGTATTATTAGTATGGTTACTTAAAGTCAAACTTCTTTGATCAAGCACAATCCTAAATTAACGTTTGTGTATGTCTTATTTTATATATATATATATAGTTTTTTGTGAGAAAGATCAGCCCTGAGCTAACATCCATGCTAATCCTCCTCTTTTTGCTGAGGAAGACCAGCTCTGAGCTAACATCTATTGCTAATCTTACCCCTTTTTTTTTTTTCCCCCCAAAGCCCCAGTAGATACTTGTATGTCATAGTTGCACATCCTTCTAGTTGCTGTATGTGGGACGCGGCCTCAGCACGGCTGGAGAAGCAGTGCGTCGGTGCGCGCCCAGGATCCGAACCCGGGCTGCCAGTAGCGGAGCACACGCACTTAACCGCGAAGCCACGAGGCCGGCCCTTATTTTATATTTTTTAATAAAAATTGTATATTTTTAAGGTGTAAAACATGATGATTTGATACACATATATATAGTGAAATGATTACTATAGTCAAGCTAATTAACATACCCATCTCCTCACATAATTACCTTTTTTGTTGTTGTTTTAAGAGCACCTGAAGCCTACTCTCTTAGCAAATTTCCATTATCTCTTATCAGATATATGGTTTGCAAATATCTCTTCCCAATTCGTCAGTTGCTTTTTCGTTTTGTTGATCGTTTCCTTTGCTGTGCAGAAGCTTTTTAGTTTGATGTAGTCCCACTTGTTTATTTTTGCTTTTGTTGCCTGAGCTTTTGTGGTCAGATGCAAAAAATCATTGCCAAGGCCAATGTCAAGGAGCTTACCCCTCTATGTTTTATTGTAGAGGTTATGGTTTCAGGTCTTACACTTAAGTCTTTAATCTATTTTGAGTTGATGGTGTAAGATAAGGGTCCAATTTCATTCTTTTGCATGTGGCAATCCAGTTTTCCCAACACCATTGATTAAAGAGACTGTCTTTTCCCCACTGTGTATTCTTAGCACCCTTATTGAAAATTAGTTGATTGTTTATGTGTGGGTTTATTTCTGGGCTCTCCATTGTGTTCCATTGGTCTATGTGTCTGTTTTTACGCCACTACTGTTTTGATTACTATAGCTTTGCAACATAATTTGAAATTAGGAAGTGTGATTTCTATACAAATTTTAGGATTGTTTTTTCTGTTTCTGCGAAAAATGCCATTGGCAATTTGATGTAACATACCCCACCACATGTGTATATATCATCTGGTCCTATTTGTAATGCCCTATGAGAAATGGGGCTCAGATATCCATCACAAATGCTGCTGTGAGTAATAAACCACTGTTCATCTCTGACCCAGGAGTCTCCTGTCTTTTGCAAACATCCATGAAACTGGCAGACTACCTTGTTAGCTTGCATTTAAGGATAAATCTCAGACCCTTAGCAGTTCTTGACACTGGCAATCTTGTGCTCTCTTTTTACTCTCTGAAACATTTGCATAAAATTAGAATCCTTGACGGTTTGGTAAATCTAGCCTACAAAACCATTTGGGCCTGTAGTCTTTTCAGGTGTGAGGATAGATTTTTAAATATCAATCCATTTCTTTAATACCTGTTGGTCTATTCATGTTTTCTAGTTCTTCTTGAGTCATTTTTGATAATTTTTCTATAACATCCATTCTATCCAAGTTTTCAAATGAATTGGACTACAAATTTCACAGTTGTACATTTAGGGCTCTTTACAAATATTCTGGTCTCCTTCTGAGTACATGGTTTATTTGCATTTCCCTGCCCCTTAGAACTTTGGCATGGCCATGAGACTTGGCCAATGAAAATGAATGCCCAATGAAAATACTGTGTGTTGCTTCTGGGTAGAGCATTTATCAGTTTGAGATGCTGCAGCAGTTTCTTTTCCTCCTCCACAACAACTAGCAATGTACCAGACAGAGGCTGCCCTGTCATCCTGGCTCATAAAGTTTAGGATGATGTGGAGTAGAGCACTCAGGAGTTCAGGGAAAAAATATTTCAATGTTACTATGAATTCTGACTGAAAATAATGATGTGGCTTATAAACTCTTAAAGAAAAGGGCGATAATCATGAAAGTTGCATCTGACTTGTTTTCCCACATGATAAAAAAAGAAAAAAGAAAAATCTCTTGAAGAAATTCATTCTGTGAAATTAAAGAGCAAGAAAGAACTGTGAAGAAAATCTCCAAGTTACTATCATGTTTAGAAAGAATATAAAGAAGAACCAACATTCCAGAATGTCAAACAGGTACTACTGCCTCTTCATAAATTCTGTTTTGTAAAAACAATTTTACCTCAGAAGGATTTCTCTCATATCCTAGAAAACAAGGCTATGACTTTTAGTTCCTCCCACAATATATGGTTCAAATTAATATTCACCATCAAAGACCAGAGTAGGCTCCATTATTTTGAAGATTCTTTCAGGGACAGAAAGACCGTCAACAATTATCTCATTCATTTTTGCAATGTTAGAAACTTTCACAGTGCTTTAGTGGGTACTTGATATGTTTTTATTGAATGGATAGATGAGTGCCTGTATATAAGGATAGACTTCAGAGAATAGAACGAATAATTAACCCATTTTTTGAGAATGTTCCAAATCAAGCTTCTCAAATGTATTTTCAGCAGGAATTGAATATCATTGTGAATATATTTGAGATACATTTTGTAGTTCTTATGAAAAAATATTATTTAGAGGTTAATTCCGAGAGACCTGAAATCAGTATTAAAAAGGATATATGTCCTATTCTTCACGTGTGATGGGACAAAAGGTTGAAGCACCGTGTTTTACTGCTCTGTATTCTTCATATTACATAAGAATTTCATTGTGTCAAAAGTTGATTGATATAAGTAGGCCTTAGCAGAGGTGGAGTGATATTTTTATAGTAACAAGTAGGTATAGAGTTACTCTGTTAATATACTTGAAAAGTTAATGCAAAATGGATTTTAAATTTCATCTTTATCTCCTATCTCTTTCAGATCCCAGAGTCAAATGTATTAATCCTGAAAAATTAACTTTTTGTATTGAATAAGTTAAAATATATTGCAGATTACTTATAATTCTATAACACCTGCTTAATTTTCAATATAGCATATAAAGTATCAAGCTACATTATAAAATTAAATTTTTTTTTCTGTAACCAGGTAAGTAGGGAATACCATGTCTGTTTAAAAAAAATGTTTTTTATTGTGGTAAAATATATATAACATAAAATTTACCATTTTAACCATTTTTTAGTATACAATTCAGTGGCATTAATTACATTCACAAAGTTGTACAACCATCACCACTATTTCCAAAAAATTTTTCCTTACTACAAAGAGAAGCTCTAATTCCCAATCCCCACTCTCCCCCGCCCCTGGTAACCTCTAATCTATTTTCTCTTTCTACGAATTTGCCTATTCTAGATATCTCATATAAGTGGGATCATAAAATATTCATTGTTTTGTGTCTGCCTTATTTCACTTAGCATAATGTTTTCAAGGTTCACTGATACTGCAGCATGTATCAGAACTTCATTCCTTTTTATGTCTGAATGATATTCCATTGTATGTATATACTACATTTTGTTTAGCCATTAATTCGTTTATAGATACTTGGGTTATTTCCATCTTTTGGCTATAGTGAATAATGCTGCAATAAACATTGTCATACAATTATCTGTTTGAGGCCCTATTTTCAATTCTTTTGGGTATATATCTAGGAGTAGAATTAAGTCATATGGTAATTCTACGTTTAGCTTTTTGAGGAAACTCTATGTTTTCATAGTGGGATGCATCATTTCAGATCTCTACCAGCAATATACAAGGGTTCTAATTTCTTCACATCCTTGCTAACATTTGTTATTTTCTGTTTTTAAACATTTTTTTAGTACAACCATTCCAGTAGGTGTGAATATCATTTTGATTTGCATTCATTCCTCTAATGATTAATGATGTTGAGCATCTTTTCATGTGCTTATTGGCTATCTGTATATCTTCTTTGGAGAAAAGTATATTCAAGTCCATTGTCCATTATTAAATTGGGTTGTCTTCTTGTTATTGAATTCTTTATATATTCTGGGTATTAAACCCTTATCAGATATATAGTTTGCAAATATTTTCTCTCATTATGTCTTTTTACCTTCTTGATAATGTCCTTTGATGCACAAAATTTTCAATTTTGATAAAGTTCAATTTGTTAATTTTTTAATTTTGTTGCTTATGCATTTGGTGTTATATTTACATATTATAGTTATATATCCATGAAGATTTATCTCTATATTGTCTTCTAAGAGTTTTATGGTTTTAGCTCTTATATTTAAGTCGTTGATCCATTTTGAGTTCATTTTTGTATATGGTATGGGGTAGGGATCCAATTTTATTCTTTTGCATGTGGAAATCCAGTTGTCTTAGCACTATTTGTTGAAGAGACTATTCTTTCTCTATTGAATGGACTTAGCACTTTTGTCAGAAATCAATTGGCCATGGACATATGGGCTTATTTCTAGATTTTCTATTCCATTGATCTATATGTCTGTCCTTACCCTAGTACCACACTGTTTTGATTACCATAGTTTTGTAGGAAGTTTTGAAATTGGGAAGTGTGAGTCCTACAGCATGGTACTTCTTTTTCAAGATTTTTTTTGTTATTCAGGGCCCTTGACATTCCATGTGAATATGAGGATCAGCTTTTCCATTTCTGCAAAAGAGCTACTGTAATTTTAATAGAAACTGCACTGAATATGTAGATAGCTATGGGTAGTACTGATATCATAACAATATTAAGCCTTCTAATCCATGAAAATGGGATATCTTTCCAATTAATATATTTGCTTTAATTTCTTTCAGCAATGTTTGTAGTTTTCAGTGTACAAGTCTTTCACATCTTTGGTTAAAATTTTTCCTATTTATTTACTCTTTTAGATGCTATTGTAAATGAAATTGCTTTCTTAATATCCTTTTCAGATTATTCACTGTTGTGAACACTACTGATTTTTTTGTGTTGATCTCATAACCTGCAAATTTGCTGAATTTGTCTATTAGCTCTAGTAGCTTTCTTTTAGATTCTTTGGGATTTTTCTATATATAGGATTATGTCCTCTATGAATAGAGATAAGTTTACTTCTTCCTTTCCAATTTGGGTGCCTTTTATTTCTTTTTCTTATCTAATTGCTCTGGCTAGAATTTCTATCACAATGTTGAATAGCAATGGGGAAAGTGGGTGTCTTTGTCTTGTTCTTAATCTTAGGGGAAGAAAAGCTTTCAATCTTTCACATTAAGTTTGATGTCAGCTGTGTTTTTCATAATGCCCTTTGTCATGTTGAGAAAGTTCCCTTCTATTCCTAGTTTTCTGAGTGTTCTTATCAGGAAAGGGTGCTTGATTTTGTCAAATGCCTTTTATGCACCAATCGAGATGATCCTTTTTTTACTTCATTTTATTAATGTGGTATATTACATTTATTTTCTTACGTTGAACCATCCCTGCATTCCTGGGATAAATACCATTCAGTCATAGTGTATAATCCATTTAATATGCTGTTGAAATCAGTTTGCTAGTATTTTTTGTAGGATTTTTGAATCTATATTCATAAGGGCTATCGGTCTGTAATTTTCTTTTCTTGTGATGTCTTTATCTGGCTTTCATATTGGGGTAATGCTGCTCTCATAGAATGAGTTAGGAAGTGTTCTCTTCTCCTCAGTTTTTCGGAAGAGTTTGAGAAGGATCGGTGTTCTTTCTTTAAATTTTGGTAGAATTCATCTGTGATGTCATTTGGTCCTGGACTTTTTTTGCTGGAAGATTTTTGATTACCGATTCAATTTCTTTACTTGTTATAAGTCTGTTGAGATTTTCTATTATTTATTCTTAAGTCAGTTTAGATAATTTGTGTGTTTCTAGGAATTTGTCCATTTAATCTAGGTTATCTAATTTTTTGGTGTACAACTGCCCATAGTACTTTCATATAATCCTTTTTATTTCTCTAAGGTTGGTAGTAATGTCTCCACTCTCTTTCTGATTTTAGTTATTTACATCATCTGTCTCTTTTTTCTTAGCCAGTCTAGCTAAAGGTTTGCCAATTTTGTTGATCTTTTAAAAGAGCCAACTTTTGGTTTTGTTGATTCTCTCTATTGTTTTTCTATTCTGTATTTCATTTACCTGCATTCTAATCTTTATCATTTACTTCCTTTGACTAGCTTTGGGTTTAGATTGGTCTTGTTTTTCTAGTTCCTCAAGGTGTAAAATTATGTTATTGATTTGACATCTTTCTTTCTTTTTTAATGTAGGTGTTTATAGCTATAAATTTCCCTCTGAACATTGCTCTTGCTGCATCCCATAAGTTTTGGTATTTGTATTTGTTTTCATTCATCTTGAGGTATTTTCTCTTTTTTCCAGTTTCTTTAATTGAATATTTGACATACAATATTGTGTAAATTTAAGGTGTACAACATGTTAATATATTGTAATATGATTGCAGTTGTAGTGATATTTAGCACCTCTATCACATTACATAATTATCCTTGCTTTTTAGTGGTTGGGATAACTAAGTTTTAGTCTCTTAGAAAGTTTGATGATTATAGTACAGTATTGTCATCTCTATTCATTGTACTGTGCATTAGATCACTATGGCTTATTTACTACCTGTTGCAAGTTTGTACCCTTAAACAACTTCTCTCTTATCCTCTGACCCTTCATTCCCTGGTATCCACCATTTTAGTTTGTAACGAGTTTGACTTTTTTAGATTCCACATATAAGTGATATCATATAGTACTTGTCTTTCTCTGTCTGACTTATCTCACTTAGCATAATGTGCTCAAGGTCCATCCATGCTGTCACACATAGCAGGATATCCTCCCTTCTCATAGCTGAATAATATTCCATTGTGTGTGTGTGTATATATATATATATATATATATATATATATACACACACACACACACACACCACATTTTCTTTACCCATTCATCTATCAAGGGACACTTAGGTTGTTTCCATATCTTGGCTATTGTGAATAATGCTGCAATAAACATAGGAGTACATATAACTCTTTGAAATCTTGTTTTCATTTCCTTTGGGTATATAGCCAGAAGTCGAGTTGCTGGATCTTAGGATAGATTTATTTTTAATTTTTTGAGGAATTCCCATATTGTTTTCCATAGTGGTTGGACCAACTTACATTACCACCAATAGTGTATAAGGGTTTACACCACATCCTCACCAGCAGTTGCTCTCTTTTATCTTCTTGATGATAGCCATTCTAACAGGCATGAGGAGATTTGTGCTTTCAATTTGCATTTCCCTGGTGATTAGTGATGTTGAGTATCTTTTCATGTGCCAACTGGCCATTTTGATCTCTTCTTTGGAAAAATGTGTATCTAGTTCTTCTGCCCAATTTTAATTTGATTGTCTTTTTGTTATTAAGTTCTCTGTATATTTTGGATGTTACCTTCTTATCTGATATACGATTTGCAAAAATTTTCTCTCATTCTGTAGGTTGTCTTTTTATTTTGTTAACTGTTTCCTTTGTGGTGAAGAAGCGTTTGAGTTTGAGGTAGTTCCATTTGTTGATTTTTGCTTTTGGCATCATATCAGAAAATCTTTGCCTAGATCAATGTCAAGGAGGTTATCCCCTACATATTCTTCGAGGAGTTTTATAGTATCAGGTCTTATGTTTAAGTCTTTAATCCACTTCAAATTAATTTTTGTGGGTGGTGTGAGACAGGGGTCCAATTTCATTGTTCTGCAGGTATTTCTCCAGTTTTCCCAGCACCATTTGTTAAAGAGACTATCCTTTTCCAATTGGGTGTTCTTGGGTCCCTTGTCAAATATTAGTTGGCTGTGTATGCAGGGATTTAACTTGGGGATCACTATTCTGTTCCATTGGTATATGTATCTATTTTTGTTCCAGTACCATACTGTTTTTATCACTACAGCTTTGTTCTGTACTTTGAAATCAGGAAGCATGATACCTCTGGCTTTCTTCTTTTTTCTCAGGATTGCTTCAGCTATTCAAGGTCTTCTGTGATTCAACAGAACTTTTAGGATTTTTTCTTCTACTTCTGTGAGGAATGCCTTTGGTATTTTGATGGGTATTGCATTAAATCTGCATATGGCTTTGGACAGTATGGACATTTTAACAATATTAATTGTTCCAATCCATGAACACAGGAATGTCTTTCCATTTGTTTCTGTCTTCTAGGATTTCATTCAGTAAAGTCTTGTAATTTTCATTGTACAAATATTTCACTTTCTTGGTTAAATTGATTCCTAAGTATTTTATTGTTTCTGATGCTATTGTAAATGGGTTAGTTTTCTTTATTTCTTTTTCAGATGTTTCATCACTAGTGTAAAGGAATGCAAGTGATTTCTGTATGTTGATTTTGTCTCCTGCAACTTGACTGAAATCATTGATTAGTTCCAACAGTTTTTTGGGTAGACTCTTTGGGATTTTTCTATATATAAAATTATATCATCAGCAAATAGCAACAATTTTACTTCTTCCTTTCTGATTGGGATACCTTTTATTTCTTTGTCTTGCCTAATTGCTCTAGCCAGGACTTTCAGTACTATATTGAATAGGAGTGGTGCGAGTGGGCATCTTTGTCTTGTTCCTGATCTTAGAGGAAAAGCTTTCAATTTTTCTCCATTGGGCATAATGTTAGGTGTGAGTTTGTCATATATGTTGAGGTATGTTCCTTCCACACCCAGTCTGTTAAGGGTTTTATCATGAAAGGATGTTGTTTGTCAAATGCTTTCTCTGCACCTATTGAGATGATCATGTGATTTTTATCTTAAATTTATTGAATAATATATTTATTGATTTGCATTATGTTGAACCATCCTTGCATCCCAGAGATAAATCCCACTTGGTCCTGCTATATTATCATTTTAGTGTGTTCTTGAATTTGGTTTGCTAATTATTTTGTTGAGTTTTTTTTTATTACTTTATTGAGGTCATATTAGCTTATAACAATGTGTAAATTTAAGGAGTATATTATTATATTTCAGTGTCTGTATAGACTGCATTGTGTTCAACCATCAATAGTATAGTTTTTATCCATCACCATACAGATGTGTCCCTTTACCCCTTTTGCCCTCCTGCCACCCCCTTCTCCTCTGGTAACCACTCATCTGTTCTTATCTATGTATTTGTTTATCTTCCACATATTAGTGAAATCATACAGTATTTGTCTTCCTCTGTCTGACTTATTTCACTTAGCATAATACCTTCAACGTCCATCTATGTTGTCACAAATGGCACGATTTTGCCTTTTTTTATATATATACCACATATTCTTTATCTATTCACCAGCTGATTGGCACTGAATAATGCTGTGAATAAAATAGGGATGCATAAATCTCTTTGAATTGTTGATTTCATGTTCTTTGGCTAAATACCCAGTAGTAGATAGTTGAATCATATGGTATTTCTGTTTTTAATATTTTGAGAAATCTCCATAATGTTTTCTATAGTGGCTGCACAAGTTTGCATTCCCATCAGCAGTGTATGAGGGTTCCCTTTTCTCCACATCTTCTCCAACACTTGTTATTTCTGGCCCTTTTCATAATAACCATTCTGACGGGTGTGAGGTGATATCTCTTTGTGGTTTTGATTTGCATTTCCCTGATAATTAGTGATGTTGAACATCTTTTCATGTTCCTATTGGCCATCTGTATATCTTTGGAAAAATGTCTGTTCAGATCATCTGCCCATTTTTTGATCGGGTTGTTCATTATTTTTGTTGTTGAGTTGTATGAGTTCTTTATACATTTTGGAAATTAATTGCTTGTTGGATATATGATTTGCAAATATTCTCTCTCAATTGGTGGGAGGGATTGTCTTTTCGTTTTGTTGACAGTTGCCTTGCAGAAACATTTTAGTCTGATGTACTCCCACTTGTTTATTTTTTCTTTTGTTGCCCTTGTCTGAGTAGACGTGGTGTTCAAAAGGATACTGCTGGAGAGAGAAGTCAAGTTGGCAGATAGGCGGACTCTGAACTCACCTCCTCCCACGGACACAGCCAATTTACAACTACTCTTGGAAAAATTACCCAAGAGAGAACTGAAAACTGGATAAGAGGAACCCTTGCAACAAATGACAATCCTAATTGAGGTGGAAGAGGCAGAAACTCCCTCTGGAGAGAAAAAACGCCACCTTCACAAGCCGCAATGCTTCATGGCTGCCTGGGGGCAGCCCAAAGGTACGGAGACTTCACTGGAGGAGTGGGGGACCTGAGCTGGGAAGAGTTCCTGCTATAGCCATTTTTTGGACCAAGCACAACCAAGACGAGTGGCATAATATCTGACTTTGCTTGCTACTGACAACATTAGGGAATACCCCCAGGAAAGCTGGTTCACAAAGAAATTAAACTGGCTCTTAAAGGGTCCACACACAAATTCACCCATTTCGGAAGGCAAACTAAAATCACCAGAAAGAAAGGTGCGCAGTCCTTTGGTGAAAAGAAACTCATCTGATAGGCTCTGAGTGCCTCTCAGTGAGAGGGGAGATCTCTCCAGGGACTGGGACATTGGTGCCAGCCATTGTTGTGATCTGCTGTGGGTGTGCTGACACAGACGCTGGCAGATACCACTGGAGTTCTCCCTGGGGCCTGCTAGCCCAGGGTCTGCCCCACCCACGAGAGCACCGATTTAATCCAGCTCAGCCAGGGCAGGCAGCCCACCCCAGGGACTGGCCACACCCAACAACAAGCTCTCGGGCTACTTGTGGGCCTGCATAGATTGGTGACTGGATTCTCCAGAGCCTGGTGAGTGGGTCCACCTCTGTGGGGCAGGGTGTGCGCAAGGAGCAGGTGGAGAGTGTGGGGCGTTGGTGGAGTGTGTGGGGCTCCTGCCTTGGAGAGACTGGGTCCACTTCAGGGGGTCAGGGCATGCACATGGGGCTGGACTGTATTGAGTGTGTGTGTGGACCCGTGGGCAGCAGGGCTTGTCAGCTGCAGAAGACTTGTGCTTCTCAAAGAGCCACATAGGGGGTTTTCCCCACCTTCCAAAGCCTGAAACAATTAGGTGCTCCTGTGCCTGAGGCCAGCCCCACCCAGCTGCAATCCTCAGAGAGCTGACAAGAACCTTATAGGCGGGAGGCTTGTAGCAATTGTAAGCCCCCGAGCATAACAACCAGCTATGCTGGGGGCCTACTCAATAGAAAAACTGCAACAGGAATGTGCTATTAGACCTTGCAGCCAACTGTGCTGGGACTTCCCACACCTGATAAAGAGACTGAAGGGCCCACAACAACTACACGCAGCTGAGCATTACAACCAGCTCGATGAGGACAGCTCAGCCTCCCTGGGTGCCTACGGGAAGAGCAACCCTGCCACAACAGAAGGACACACGTAGCCCACACAGGGGTCACTACTGGAACATTTGGAACTGGTGACAAGAGGGAAGCACACTGAAAGGCCTTATAAAGCATCACTTATATAAGGTCATCTCTCCAAGATCAGGAGACATAGCTGACCTACCTAATACTTAGACACAAGCACAGGAAAAGAGGCAGAAAGGAGGCAAAAGAATTCGTTCCAAGTAAGGGAACAGGACAAAACACCAGAAAAGGAACTAAATGAAACAGAAATGAACAACCTACCTGATAGAGAGTTCAAACAAAGAGTGTTAAGGATGCTCACTGATCCTGGGAGAATGGATGAACTCAGTGAAAACGTCAACAAAGAAATGGAAGATATAGAAAAGAACCAATCACAAATGAAGAATATAATACTGGAAATGAAAAAATTCACTAGAGGGACACAAAAGCAGAGTAGAGGATACAGAAGAACGGATCAGCGAGCTGGATGAAAGACTAGAAGAAATAACCCAAGCTGAACAGATAAAAGAAAAAAGAATTAAAAAGAGTCTAAGGGACCTCTGGGACAACATGAAGCATAATAACATCCGTGTCATATGTGTCCCAGAAGGAGAAGAGAGAGACAAAGGGGCAGAGAATCTATTCAAAGAAATCATAGCTGAAAACTTCCCTAAACTAAGGAAGGAAATAGACATCCAGGTACAGGAAGCACAGAGAGCACCAAACAAGATACACCCAAAGAGGCCCACACCAAGACACATCATAATTAAAATCTCCAGCATTAAAAATAAACAGAGAGTCCTAAAAGCCACAAGAGAAAGACAAGTTACACACAAAGGAAACCCCGTAAGGCTGTCAGTTGACTTCTCTGCAGAAAACCTTACAGACTAGAAGGGTGTGTCACTTAAATATATTTAAAGTGCTAAAAGGAAAAAACCTACAGCCAAGAATACTCTGCCTAGCAAAGTTATCACTCAAAATAGAAGGAGAGATGAAAAGTTTCCCAGGCAATAAAAATTAAGAGTTTGTCACCAAGAAACCAGTTCTACAAGAAATGCCAAAGGGACTTACTTAAGGGGGAAAGAGAAGACCACAAATAGGAAAAATTATCTATTTCAATGATAAGAGGGTAGCGGACAGAAATGCACAAAAAAGAGGTCAGATATGATATCAAATACATAATATGTGAGAGGAGGGGACTTTAGAGTTTCTAGACAGAGGTCAAACTAAAGAGACCATCAACTTAATATAGACTCCTATATATGTAGATTACTGTATATGAACCCCATGGTAATCACAAAGCAGAAACCTACAATAAATACACAAAAAACTAAGAGAAATTAATCCAAACATAATACTAAAGAAAGGCATCAAACCACAAGGGAAGTGAGCAAGCAAAAAAGAAAGGAACAGAGAAGAACTACTAAAACACTGAGAAAAAAAAGTTAAAAAATGGAAGTAAGTAAATACTTATCAATAGCTACTTCAGTTATTTATTTTTTTTGTGAGGAGGATCAGCCCTGAGCTAACATCCATGCTAATCCTCCTCTTTTTGCTGAGGAAGACCGGCTCTGAGCTAACATCTATTGCCAATCCTCCTCCTTTTTTTTTTTCCCTAAAGCCCCAGTAGATAGTTGTACGTCATAGTTGCACATCCTTCTAGTTGCTGTATGTGGGATGCGGCCTCAGCATGGCCGGAGAAGCGGTGCGTCAGTGCGTGCCTGGGATCTGAACCCGGGCCGCCAGTAGCGGAGCGTGCGCACTTAACCGCTAAGCCATGGGGCTGGCCTACCAATAGCTACTTTAAATGTCAATGGACTAAATGCTTCAATTAAAAGCCATAGATTTGCTGACTGGATAAAAAAACAAGACCCATATATATGCTGCATACAAGAGACACACTTCAAACACTAACAAACTGAAAGTGAAGGGATGGATAAAGATACCCAATGTGCATGGCAATGAAAAGAAAGCTGGGGTAGAAATACTCATATCAGACAAAACAGACTTTAAAACAAAAACTGTAACAAGAGACTATATATATATATTGATCAAGGGAATATAATGATCAAGGGAAGAATCCAACAAGAGGATATAACACTATAACAGTGCACCTAAAGGAAGTGGCAAAAGAACAAACAAAGCCCAAAATCAATAGAAAAGAAATAATAAAAATCAGAGCAGAAATAAACAAAATAGAGACTAAAAAAACATTAGAAAAAAATCAATTGAACCAAGAGCTCCTTCTTTGAAAAGATAAACAAAATTGACAAACCTTTAGCTAGACTCACCAAGAAAAAAAGAGAGAAGGCTCAAATAAGGAAAAGTAGAAATGAAAGAGAAGAAATTACAATGGACATCTCAGAAATACAAAAGATTATAAGAGAGTACTATGAAAAGCTATACACCAACAAATTGGATAATCAAGAAGAAATGGTTAAATTCTTAGAATCATGCAACCTTATAAAACTGAATCAAGAAGAAACAGAATTTGAACAGACCAATCACCAGCAAGGAGATTGAAACAGTAATAAAAAAACCTCCCCAAAAATAAAAGTCCAGGACCAGATGGCTTCCCTGGTGAATTCTACCAAACATTCAAAGAAGACTTAACACCTATCGTTCTCAACTCTTCCAAAAAATTGAATAGGAGGGGAAGCTACCTAACTCATTCTATGAAGCCAACAATACCCTGATACCAAAACCAGACAAGGAAACATGAAAAAAGAAAATTACAGGCCAATATCACTGATGAACACAGATGAAAAAATCCTCAACAAAATACTAGCCAAACAAATACAACAATACATTTAAAAGCTTATACACCATGATCAGGTGGGATTTATTCCAGGGATGCAAGGACTGTTCAACAACCGCAAATCAATCATTGTGATAAACCACATTAATAAAATGAGGAATAAAAATCACACGATCATCTCAATAGATGCAAAGAAAGTATCTGACAAAATAGAGCATCCATTTATAATAAAAACTCTCAATAAAATGGGTATAGAAGGAAAGTGCCTCAACATAATAAAGGCCATATATGACAAACCCACAGCTAATATCATCCCCAGTGATGAAAAACTGAAAGCTATCCCTCTAAGAATAGGTACCAGACAAGGATGCCCATTCTCACCTCTTGTATTTAACATAGTATTGGAAGTCCTAGCCAGAACAATCAGGCAAGAAAAAGAAATAAAAGGGATCCAAATTGGAAAGGAAGAAGTGAAACTGTCACCCTTTGCAGATGACATGAATTTATATTTAGAAAACCCTAAAGAATCCACCAAAAAACTTTTAGAAGTAATAAGTGAATACGGTAAAGTTGCAGGATACAAAATCAACATACAAAAATCAGTTGCATTTCTATACACTAACAACGAAGCAGTAGAAAGAGGAATTAAGAAAATAATCACATTTACAATTGCAACGAAAAGAATAAAATACCTAGGAATAAACTTAACCAAAGAGGTGAAAGATCTGTACACTGAAAACTATAAAACATTGCTGAAAGAAATTGAAGAAGACACAAAGAAATGGAAAGATATTCTGTGATCTTGGATTGGAAGAATTAACATAGTTAAAATGTCCATACTTCCTAAATCAATTTATAGATTCAATGCAATCCCTATTAAAGTTCCAACAACATTTTTCACTGAAATAGAACAAAGAACCCTAAAATTTATATGGAACAACATTAGACCCGAATAGCCAAAGGAATCCTGAGAAAAAAGAACAAAGCTGTAGGTATCACACTCCCTGATTTCAAAATATACTACAAAGCTATAGTAACCAAAACAGCATAGTACTGGCACAAAAACAGACACACAGATCAATGGAATAGAATCAAAAGCCCAGAAATAAACCCACACATCTATGGACAGCTAATTTTTGACAAAGGCGCCATGAACATACAATGGAGAAAGGAAAGTCTCTTCAACAAATGGTGTTGGGAAAACTGGATAGCCACCTGCAAAAAAATGAAAGTAGACCATTATCTTACACCATACACAAAAATTAACTCAAAACGGATTAAAGACTTGAATGTAAAACCTAAAACCATGAAACTTCCAGAAGAAAAGATAGGAAGTATGCACTTTGACACTGGTCTTAGCAACATATTTTCAAACTCCATGTCTGACTGGGCAAGAGAAACAATAGAAAAAATAAACAAAAGGGACTACATCAAACTAAAAAGCTTCTGCAGCAGAAAGGAAACCATCAACAAAATGAAAAGACAACCTAACAATTGGGAGAAGATGTCTGCAAACCATATATCTGATAAGGGGTTAATATGTAAAATATATAAAGAACTCATACATCTCAACAACAAAAAAACTAACAACCCAATTTAAAAATGGGCAAAAGACCTGAAGAGACATTTCTCTAAAGAAGATATACAGATGGCCAACAGACACATGAAAAGATGTTCAACATCATTAACTATCAGGGAAATGCAAATCAAAACTACAATAAGATATCACCTCATACCCGTCAGAATGCCTATAATTAACAAGACAGGAAACAACAAGTGTTGGAGAGGATGTGGAGAGAAGGGAACTCTCATACACTGCTGGTGGGAGTGCAAACTGGTGCACCAATGCCACTATGGAAAACAGTACGGAGATTCCTCAAAAAAGTAAGGATAGAACTACCATACGATCCAGCTATTCCACTGCTGGGTATTTATCCAAAGAACATGAAAACACCAATGCATAAAGATACACGCACCCCTGTGTTCACTGCATCCTTCTTCACAATAGCTAAGAGTTGGAAACAACCTAAGTGCCCATCAAGGGATGAATGGATGAAGAAGATGTGGTATATATACACAATGGAATACTACTCAGCCATAAGAAATGATGAAATCCAGCAATTTGTGACAACATGGATGGACATTGAGGGTATTATGCTAAGTGAAGTAAGTGAGAAGGAGAAGGTCAAATACCATATGATCTCACTCATAAGTAGAAGATACAAACAACAACAAACAACCACATAGAGACAGAGATTGGATTGGTGGTTACCAGAGGGAAAGTGGGGAGGGAGGAGGGTGAAAGGGATGATAGGCACATGTGTATGGTGATGGACTGTAATTAGTATTTGGGTGGTGAACATCATGTAATATATGCAGAAATAGAAGTATAATGATGTACGCCTGAAATTTATTTATTCATTTTTTTTGAGGAAGATCAGCCCTGAGCTAATATCCATGCCAATCATCCTCTTTCTGCTGAGGAAGACTGGCTCTGAGCTAACATCTATTGCCAATCCTCCTCTTTTTTCCCCAAAGCCCCAGTGATTAGTTATATGTCATAGTTGCACATCCTTCTAGTTGCTGTATGTGAGACGCAGCCTCAGCATGGCTGGAGAAGCAGTGCATTGGTGCGCACCGGGATCCACACCCGGGCCGCCAGTAGCGGAGCACGCGCACTTAACTGCTAAGCCCCAGTGCCAGCCCCAACACCTGAAATTTATACAATGTTATAAATCAATGTTACCACAATAACAAAAATAAATTTAAAAATTTTAAAAATTAAAAAGAAAAAGGGATACTGCTGAGACCAATGTCAAAGAAGGTACTGCCTATATTTTCCTTGAAGAGTTTTATAGTTCAAGGAACTATAAATTACACCCAAATCTTTAACCCATTTTGAGTTAATTTTTGTGTATGGTGAAAGATAATGGTCCACTTTCATTCTTTTGCATGTGGCTGTCCAGTTTTCCCAACACCATTTATTGAAGAGACTTTTCTTTTCTCCATTGTATGTTCTTGGCTCCTTTCTCAACGATTAGCTGTCCATAGATGTGTGGTTTTATTTCTGGGCTTTCAATTCTGTTCCATTGATCTGTGTGTCTGTTTTTGTGCCTGTACCATGCTGTTTCGATTATTATAGCTTTGTAGTATATTTTGAAATTTGAAACTCTAAAAAGTTATCAAACAGAAATGATGGAGATGAAGAACACAATTAATGAGATGAAAAATATTGTAGAAAGCATTAAAAATAGAGCCGACCATATGGAGGAGAGAATTAGTGAGCTTAAAGATAGAAACCTAGAAATGATTCAGTTGGAGCAAGAGAGAGAACATAGATTTTTAAAAAATGAAGAAATTCATCAAGAAATATCCGACTCAATTAGGAAAAGTAATCTAAGGATTACACATATCTCCCGGGAGGACAAGAGAGGAAGAAAGGAGCAGAGAGCTCATTCAAAGAAATAATAGCTGAGAACTTCCTAAACCTGGGAAGGACCTGGACATGCAAGTACATGAAACTAACAGAACTGCTAATAACCTCAATGCAAAAAGAACTTCTCCAACGTGTATAATATGGAAACTGTCAAAAGTCAATGTGTCATTATGTTCTTATGTTTCTTTGTCATTATATGTCTTAGAGGAGGCCTTTTTTTGCATTGTGATAATAAGGTATTCTAGTAGCTTTGTGGACTTGTATGTCCAGTTCCTTTCCCAGGTTTAGGAAGTTCTCAGCTATTATTATTATTTTTGTCTTGCAGGAAAAGATCTGCCCTGAGCTAACATCTGTTGCCAATCTTCCTCTTTTTTTTTTTCCTCCCCAAATCCCCAGTGCATGGTTGTATGTCCTAGTTGTAAGCCCTTTTAGTTCTTCTATACGAGCCACCACCACAGCACGGCAACTGACAGATGGGTGGTGAGGTTCTGTGACTGGGAAACAAACACAGGCCACTGAAGCTGTGAAAGCACTCAACTTGAACCATTAGGCCATCAGGGCTGGCTCAAGGTATTATTTCTTAAAGTAAATTCTCTGTCCCCTTCTCCCTCTCTTCTCCTTTTGGTATACCAATTATTTTTACATTGGTTTTAGTAAAGGAGTCTGGTAATTCTCATAGGGTTTCTTCACTTTTTAAAAATCTTTTTTCTCTCCCTTCTTCCACTTGAATCATTTCTAAAGTCCTGTCCTCAGATTGCTTATTATTTCTTCCACATGATCTGCTCTATTTCCAATATTTTGTATTACATTCTTCATCTTATTTATTGAGGTCTTCAGTTCCAGAATTTCTGTTTGGTTCTTTTTCATAATTTCAATCTCTTGGGTAAAGTACTCTTTCTGTTCATTATTTTATTCCTGAGTTCACTGAATTACCTTTCTGAGTTTTCTTGTAGAGCACTGAAATGTGTTCCTGTAGTTCTTTGTCTGCATTCTTCTTTCTTCTTTCCCTCCAATCAGTCATGGGGGTCCCCCCTCAGAGAGAGCAATGGGACCTTCCAGCTGCAGCCTGCATGCCCTGGCAGACGTTAACTCACCAATTTCACTTTCCACCTCCTCTGTTAGAGACATCACTGTTGCCACTGCTGCCAGATGCTGCTGCTGCTACTGCCATAACTCACTTGGCTCTGTAGCCTCCTCCAAACTCCAATCCATCCACTTTCAGATGCACAGATGAATGGATCTTTCAGGTGTGCTGTGCAGAGGCACTTTGTCCAGGTATGGATGTCCAATTAGTTGTAAATCAAAGGTGAGAGAAAAAAGGAACGACTCATGCCACCATGATGCTGATGTCCTCTCCATTTTGAAGTATTTTCTTTTCTTTCTTTCTTTTTTTTTTTCTGAGGAAGATCAGCCCTGAGCTAACATCCATGCTAATCCTCCTCTTTTTTTGCTGAGGAAGACCGGCTCTGAGCTAACATCTATTGCCAATCCTCCTCCTTTTTTCCCCCCAAAGCCCCAGTAGATAGTTGTACGTCATAGTTGCACATCCTTCTAGTTGCTGTATGTGGGACGCGGCCTCAGCATGGCCGGAGAAGCGGTGCATCCGTGCACGCCCAGGATCCGAACCTGGGCCACCAGTAGCGGAGCGCGTGCACTTAACCGCTCAGCCATGGGGCCGGTCCCTGAAGTATTTTCTAATTTTGTTTGTGCTTTATTCTTTGACCCACCAGTTGTTTACAGTGTGTTAACTTCCACATATTTGTGAGTTTTTTAGTGTTCCTTCTTTATTGATTTCTACCTTCATTCCATTGTGGTCAGAAAAGATACTTTGTATGATTTAAATCTTTTTAAATTTATCAAGACTTCTTTTGTGGCAAAGCCATGTGTTTTCAAGTTAAGTTTTATACCTTAATTTTAAATTTAAGTACCAAAAATAAATATCATTTACTTGTTTTACTTGCCATTAAGTGACACAACTTACATTTGCATTTTTATACATTAAAGTCTAGGTTTTATTATCCTATTTGTAATTGCTCATAATTAGGCTAAATGTGATTTATTTTTATTTATTCACATTTATTTAATAAGTAAAAAATAGCAGAAGGCCATTTTTCTATTAAAAAGGTAGGCAAACAGCAATTATGCAATCATTTAGTGATACTAGTTTTGACCGAGTGGTTGCTTGTCAAAGATTTAGACAAATATAGTCCCTAATTTCTGTCTCATTTTAAATAAAAAGTATTATATTAAATTTATATTCAATTAGATGTTATAAGGTAATCATTTTATATTCAAAATTGAGAATTTTTTTCCATGCACAAGATTTAATGTTTTTGTTCCCTAGGAAATATAAAATGTTTTGTTTCTCTTTACTTCTCATAATATGGAATACAGAATAAGAATAGATCATATCAATGAGTCTATTTGTAATTATAAAGCCATATATTAAAAATTTAGGTTCATTGGTAGTTTTTATAGTAAATTAGTCTAGGGATCTTAACTCTTGAACTTAACCTTATCTCTAACATATTACAAAAGTATCTCTTGTCAGGAAATATTTCAAAGAGCCTTATTTAGGTTGTGAAACAGTGTATTGGATCATTATAGTTATCAATAAGTCCTTCAGTATAGATATATTCCCCATTTTAGAGATAAAAAATACAAAAAAAGGCTTGAGGCTTTGGCAGTTTAGTTGGTTTACCATAGGTCATGTCATAAATAAGTGATGGAACTGCATGGTAAAGCCTGTTTCTGTTTATATATTTATTATAGAACATTAAATGTCACATACTTCAAAGCTATAAGACAATGCAAAAATCTTTTCTCAGTAGCCTGACATTTTAAATTCAAAATATTTCAAACAAACTGCCTTTTGAAAAAATAGTTATTTTTTAAAAATCATATATTTTTTCCCACTGGATATATAAATATATCTCACTTTATTTTTGAAATCTTTTCTTTCACACTAAAAGAATGAGCAACCTGATTAGTTAGAAGACATGGAGGAAGGAGTCGAATATGAGGCTCCTGAGCTCCCTTCTTCCCACAGAGGCACTGAATGTACAGCTACACATGGAGCAATTCCCTCTGAATGAGGTTCACAAACCAGCCGAGTGACTCCTACACGTCAGATGAGTGGGAAAATACCCACATGTAAATGTGTAGGAAAGGCCGAGACACACTCTTGCTATAAACCCCACCCCCGGCACAGTGCCATACAATCAGAAAGGAACCCTGAACTCCCAGTTTCTCCCTGAGAAGCAAAGAGTTTGGACCTTAAATCTACCACCCCAATATTTAAGAGTCTCATCAGAGGGATAGGCACCCAAAAACCTAGCTCCAAAACTGAACAGGGCTTGTGTCCATGAGACCCACAAGACCACAGCAAACAAAGAAGCAATTCTTAACAGGAATGCAAGTACTGCTGTGGCTATCCCTTCAGGGCTCAGCACAGAGAGATCAGGCAAACTTGCCCATCTCCCAGTCTTCCCTGGGAGATACAGAGGTTCATCTGTATTCTTTACAAGCTGCTGCCTTACTTTTGGACTCAGCACAACCGAGATGAGTGTCATAATATCTGGCTTTGCTGGCTATTAACAACAACCAGGAATACCCAGAGAAAAGCTGTCGGACATAAGGGGAAAAAAAGGACCCGAGTTCTTAAAGGACCCAAGCACAAATTCAGCCATTTCAGAAAGCAAAGGATAATCACCAGAAAGAAAGGTGCACAGTCCTTTGGTGAAGAGAGACTCAGTTGATAGGCTCTGGGCACATCTCAGTGAGAGGTGAGTCCTCCCCAGGCTTGGACCACCTCACCAGGGTCTGAGGCATTGGCAGCAGCCATTGTTGTGACCTAGTACAGGCATGCTAACACAAATGCTGGCAGAAGCCATTGGAGATAGTCCACTGGCCTATTAACACAGGGGTTTGCCCCACCCACGAGAGCACTGATTTAATCCAGCTGAGCCAAGGCAGGCAGACTGCCCTTGGGACTGGCCACACCAAACAGCAAGTCCTTAGACAACTTGTGGGCCCACATAGGTGGGATGCCTGGAAACTCTGCAGCCTGGCAAATGGGTCCATCTCTGTGGTGCAGGGAGTGCATGAAGGACGGACCTGCATTGGTGGAGTGTGTGGGGCCTCTGCAGTGGGGTGACTGGGTCTGCTTCAGTGGGTTGGGGCGGGCGCACAGGGCAGGACTGTGTTGATGGGGTGTGTGGCGCTGAGGACGGTGGGGCTTGTCAGCTGCAGCAGACTTGTGCTTCTCAAATAGCCACATACAGGATTGGCCCCACCTTCCAACACCTGAAACAAAAGGGTGCTCCAATGCCAGGGGCCAGCCCCAATAAGGTGCACTCCAGAGAGAGCTGACAACAGTCTGGAAGGCCTGAGGCCTACAGCAATATTAAGCCCCTGAGCCTAGCAACCAGCCATGCTGGAGGCCTACTCACTTAACAGAAAGACTGCAACAGGAATGTGCTATTAGACCTTGCAGTCAACTGTGCTGGGGCTCCTGATGCCTGATAAAGGGACTGAAGGAATCACAGCAGCTGCATGCAGCTGAGTAGTACAACCAGCTGGCCAGGGGGACAGCCTAGTCTCCCCAGGAAGCTGCAACAAGAGCAACCCCGCCATAATAGGACACACATAGCCCACATAGTGATCCTAGAACAACTGGAACTGGTGACAAGAGGGAAGCATACTGCTGGGCCTCATAAGGCAACCCTTACATAAGGTCATCTCTCCAAGATCAGGAGATGTAGCTCACCTACCTAATACATAGATATAAGCACAGAGAAAGAACCAAAATGAGGAGGCAAAGGAATACGTTCTGAGTAAGGGAACAGGACAAAAGCCTAGAAAAAGAATGAAATGAAACAGAAATGAGCAATTTACCTGACAAAGAGTTCAAACAAAAAGTCATAAGGATGCTCACTGATCTTGGGAGAAAAATGAATGAACACAGTGAGAACATCAACAAAGAATTGGAAAATATAAAAAAGAACCAATCAGAAATGAAGAAATCCATACTGGAAATGAAAAATTCAGTAGGACTCAAAACCAGAGTAGATGACACAGAGGAACAGATGAGCAAGCTGGACAAAAGACTAGAGGAAATCACCCAAGCTGAATAGCTAAAAGGAAAAAGAATTAAAAAGAACTAGGATAGTCTAAGGGACCTCTGGCACAACATCAAGCACACTAACATTCATGTCATATGTGTCCCAGAAGGAGAAGAGAGAGACAAAGGGGCAGGAAATCTATTCAAAGAAATCATAGCTGAAAAATTTCCTGACCTAAGGAAGGAAACAGACATCCAGGTACAGGAAACACAGAAAGCACCAAACAAGATAAACCCAAAGAGGCCCACACCAAGATACATCATAATTAAAATGTCCAGAATTAAAGAGAGATTCCTCAAAGCCACAAGAGAAAGGCAACAAGTTACATACAAAGGAAAACTCCATAAGGCTATCAGCTGACTTCTCAGCAGAAACCTTATAGGCTAGAAGGGAGTGGCACAATATATTTAAAGTGCTAAAAGGAAAAAACCTACAGCCAAGAATACTCTACCCAGCTGGTTTATCATTCAGAATGGAAGGAGAGATAAAGAGTTTCCTAGACAAGCAAAAATTAAAGGAGTTTATCACCAAGAAACCAGTCCTACAAGAAATGCTAAAGGGACTTATTTAAGGGGGAAGAGAAGACCACAAACAGGAAAAAATGACCTATTTCCATGATAAGAGGGTAATGGATATAAATGCACAAAAAAGAGGTTAGATATGATATCAAACACATAAAATGTGGGAGAAGGGGAGTAAAAGAGTAGAGCTTTTAGAAAGAGGTCAAACTAAAGAGACCATTAACTTAATATAGATTGCTGTATATGTAGGTTATTATATATGAACCTCACGGTAATCACAAACCAGAAACCTAAAACAAACAAACAAAAAACTAAGAGAAAGGAACTCAAACTTAATACTAAAAAAGCCATCAAACCACAAGGGAAGAGTGCAAGAGAAGAAGAAAGGAACAGAAAAGAACTACTAAAACATCCAGAAAAAAAGTAACAAAATGGCAATAAGTACATACTTATCAATAGCTACTTTAAATGGCAATGGACTAAATGCTCCAATCAAAAGGCATAGGGTGGCTGACTGGATTAGAAAACAAGACCCATATATATGCTGCATACAAGAGACACACTTCAAACCTAAAGACACTCACAAACTGAAAGTGAAGGGAAGGAAAAAAATACTAGATGTGAATGGCAATGAAAAGAAAGCTGGGGTAGTAATACTTGTATCAGACAAAATAGACTTCATAACAAAACCGAAACAAGAGACAAAGAAGGGCACTAAATAATGAGCAAGGGAACAATCAAACAAGAGGATATAACACTTGTAAATATCTATGCACCCAAGGTAGGAGCACCTAAATATATAAAGCAATTATTAACAGACATAAAAGGAGAAATAGACAGTAACACAATAATAGTAGGGGACTTGAACACTCCACTTACACCAATAGATAGATCATCCAAACAGAAGATCAATAAGGAAACAATGGCCTTAAATGACACACTAGACCAGATGGTCCTAGTAGATCAATACAGAACATTTCATCCAAGAAGCGAAGAAGACGTATTCTTTTCAAATGCACAAGGAACATTCTCCAGAACTAATCACATTTTAGAAACAAAGCAAGTCTCCATAATTTTAAGAAGATTGAAATAATACCAAGCATCTTTTCTGACCACAACAGTATGAAACTAGAAATCAACTACAGGAAGAAAATCAGAAAAGCTACGAATGTGTGGAGATTAAACAAAATGTTACTGAACAATGATTGGGTCAATGAAGAAATCAAAGGAGAAATCAAAAAATACCTGGAGATGAAAATGAAAATACAACATGCCAGAATTTATGGGATACAGCAAAAGTGGTTCTAAGAGAGAAGTTTATAGCAATACAGGCCTACCTCAACAAACAAGAAAAATCTCAAATAATCTAACAGTGCACCTCAAGGAACTGGAAAAAGAAAAACAAACAAAACCCAAAATCAGTAGAAGAAGGGAAATAATAAAAATCAGAGAAGAAATAAATGAAATAGAGACTTAAGAAAACAATAGAAAAAAATCAATGAAACCAAGAGCTGGTTCTTTGAAAAGAAAAAAAACTGACAAATCTTTAGCTAGACTCACCAAGAAAAAAAGAGAGAAGGCTCAAATAAATAAGATCAGAAATGAAAGAGAAGAAATTAAACGGACATCTCAGAAATACAAAAGATTATAAGAGAATACTATGAAAAGCTATACACCAACAAATTGGATAATCTAGAAGAAATGGATAAATTCTCAGTATCATACAACCTTCTAAAACTGAATCAAGAAGAAACAGAGAATTTGAATAGACCAATCACCAGTAAGGAGACTGAAACAGTTATCAAAAACTCCCAAAAAATAAAAGTCCAGGATCAGACAGCTTTCCTGGTGAATTATACCAAACATTCAAAGAAGACTTAATACCTATCCTTCTCAAACTCTTCCAAAAAAAGAAGAGGAGAGGAAGCTTCCTAACTCATTCTACAAAGCCAACATTACCCTGATACCAAAACCAGACAAGGACAACATGAAAAAAAAAATTACAGGCCAATATTGCTGATGAACACAGATGAAAAATCCTCAACAAAATACTAGCAAATCGACTACAACAATACATGAAAAAGATCATACACCATGATCAAGTGGGATTTATTCCATGGATGCAGGCATGGTTCACCAACTGCAAATCTATCAACGTAATACACCACATCAACAAAATGAAGAATAAAAATCACACGATCATCTCAATAGATGTAAAGAAAGTATTTGACAAGATACAGCATCCATTTATGATAAAAAACTCTCAATAAAATAGGTATAGAAGGAAAGTACCTCAACATAATAAAGGCCATATATGACAAAACCACAGCGAATATCATACTGAGAAAAACTGAAAGATATTCCTCTAAGAACAGGAACCAGACAAGGATGTCCACTTTCACCACTTGTATTGAACATAGTATTGGAAGTCCTAGCCAGAACAATCAGGAAAGAAAAAGAAATAAAAGGGATCCAAATTGGAAAGGAAGAAGTGAAACTGTCACCCTTTGCAGATGACATGATTTTATATGTAGAAAACCCTGAAGAATCCACCAAAAAACTTTCAGAAATAATAAATGAAGATAGTAAAGTTGCAGGATACAAAATCAACATACAAAAATCAGTTGCATTTCTATACACTGACAATGAAGTAGCAGAAAGAGAAATTAAGAATACAGTCTCATTTACAATGGCAACAAAAAGAATGTAATAGCTAAAAATAAATTTAACCAAAGAGGTGAAAGACCTGTACACTAAAAAGTATAAAACATTGTTGAAAGAAATTGAAGAAGACAAAGAAATGGAAAGATATTCTGTGGTCTTGGATTGGAAGAATTAACATAGTTAAAATGTCCATACTTCCTAAAGAAATCTATAGATTCAATGCAATCCCTATCAAAGTTCCCAAAACATTTTTCATGGAAATAGAACAAAGAATCTTAAAATTTCCATGGAATGACAAAAGACCCTGAATAGCCAAAGGAATCCTGAGAAAAAAGAACAAAGCTGGAGGTATCACACTCCCTGATGTCAAAATATACTACAAAGCTATAGTAATCAAAACAGCATGGTACTGACACAAAAACAGACACACAGATCAATGGAACAGAATCAAGAGCCCAGAAATAAATGCCCACATCTATGGACAGCTAACTTTCAACAAAGGAGCCAAGAACATACAACGGAGAAAGGAAAGTCTCTTTAATAAAGGGTTTGGGAAAACTGGACAACCACATGCAAAAGAATGAAAGTAGAACATTATTTTACACCATACACAAAAATTAACTCAAAATGGATTAAAGATTTGAATGTAAAACCTAAAACGATGAAAATTCCAGAAGAAAATATAGGCATTCTCCCATTGACATTGGTCTTAGCAACATATTTTCAAGTACTATGTCTGACAGGGCAAGGGAAATAATAGAAAAAATAAACAAATGGGACTACATCAAACTAAGAAGCTTCTGCACAGAAAAGGAAACCATCAACAAAATGAAAATACAACCTAACAATTGGGAGAAGATATTTTCAGACCATATATCTGATAAGGGCTTAATCTCCAAAATATATAAAGAACTCATACATCTCAACAACAGAAAAACTAACAACTCCATTAAAAAATGGGCAAAAGATCTGAACAGACATTTCTCCAAAGATATACAGATGGCCAACAGGTACATGAAAACATGTTCAACATCACTAATTATTAAGGAAATACAAATCAAAACTACAATGAGTATCACCTTACACTAGTCAGAATGGGTAAAATTAACAAGACAAGAAATAAGAAGAGTTGGAGAGGAGGTGGAGAAAAGGGAACGCTCATACAGTGCTGGTGGGAGTATAAAGTGGTGCTGCCCCTAAGGGAAATAGTGGAGAGATTCTTCAAAAAATTAAGAAGAGAACTACCATACAATCCCGCTATTCCACTGCTGGGTATGTATCCAAAGAACAAGAAAACACACACACATAAAGATATATGCACTGCTATGTTCATTGTGGCATTATTTACAATAGCTAAGAGTTGGAAGCAACCTAGGTGCCCATCAAGCGACAAATGGGTAAAGAAGATGTGGTATATATACACAATGTAATACTACTCAGCCATAAAAAAAAGGATGAAATCTTGTCATTTGTGACAACATGGATGGACTTTGAGGGTATTATGCTAAGTGAAATAAGTCAGAGGGAGAAAGTCAAATACCATATGATCTCACTCATAAATAGAAGATAAAAACAACAACAAACAAATACATAGAAACAGAGACTGGATTGGTGGTTACCAGAGGGGATGAGGGGAGGGGGGAGGGTGAAAAGGGTGATTAGATACACATGTATGGTGATGGATTGTAATTAGTCTTTGGGGGGGGTGAACATGATGTAATTTACGCAGAAAATGAAATATAACAATGTATACCTGAAATTTATATGCTATAAACCAATGTTACCACACTAAAAAAAAATTAAAAACAAAACCAAAACAAAAAAAACAAAAAGCTGCTGCCTCAGGGCCAGGCTTCTAATTTAGGTGGCACTACGGGCTGCCTGTGATCCTCCCTAGAGACTGGGGAAGCCAGTGGACACCTCTCCCACCTTCTCTGTACAGCCTACTCCAAGTTGTCAGTGCCCATTCAGAAGAAGGAGTTTTTACACACATCTGCACCCTGGATTTTATGGCTGCCATCCAGGGTATGGGTCACTAGATCACCTGGGCTCTGATAGACAAAGGGGCTTCCATTCACAAGTCCCACAGGATTGTGGCAAGCAAAGAAGCAATTCTTAAACAGCTGTCCTATCAGGGCTCAGTGCTGACAGAGAAGGAAAAATAGCCCATATCCCAGTCTTTCCTTAAAAGGGGTTTATCTGTATACTTTAAAAGCTGCAGCTGAGGGCCATGCTTCTAATTTGGTAGGCACCTAGAGGCTGGCTGCCATCCTCCTCAGAGACTGGGGATGTTGGTGGACACCTCTCCCACCTTCTCCCTCTAGCCTGCTTTAATAATGAAAACAAGTTGCCAGTATCTCCCTAGAAGGAGCTTATATACATATCTGGTGCCCCATCTTTTGTGGATGCCACCCAAAGGATAGGTCCCCAGATCGTGTGGTTCTAATACACAATGGGGCTTGCATTCACAAGTATCACAGGACTGTGGTAAATAAAAAAATAGTTCTTAACTGGCACAGGAGCACCTCCCCACCCCTCGTGGCTATAAACCTTGGCCCAGCAAGAGGGAGCAGAGAAAAGTGCTCATTTCCCAGTTTCTTCCTAGAAGGGGCTTAACTATATACTTTCCAGCTGCTGCTTGAGGGTCCATCTTCTTGATTTAGATGTTGCCTGTGATCCTTTCCTTTGGGACACTGATGGGTCTTGGAACACTCTCAACTACCAGGGGCTACTAAGAATAAGAAGGAGGCATGGACAATCAGAAAAGTTTGGGACACAACAGGTGCTTGGGCTGGCCTGATCAACAAGGTTCATCTCCTACATGAGATCACTTAGTCAAGACTGGGAGACGTGGCTATTTTATCTAATGCACAGAAACCAACACAGAGTTAAGGAAAATGAAGAAATAGAGAAATATGTTCTAAACAAAAGAACAAGATAAATCTACAGAAACAGATCTTAAGAAAAAGGAAATAAGTGATTTACCTGATAGAGAGTTCAAAATAATAAAGATGCATAAAGATGCTCACTGAGGTTAGGAGAACAATGCATGAACAAAGTAAAAATTTCAACCAAGAGATAGAAAATATTTTTAAAAATACCAAACAGGAATCACAGAAGTAGAATCAATAATTGAACTAAAAAATTCAATAGAGGGGTTCAATTAGACTAGATCAAGTGGAAGAAAGGATCCGTGAACTAGAAGATATGCAGTGGAATTCATCCAATTAGAGGAGTAAATAGAAAAAAGAATAAAAAAGAGTAAAGATAGCTTATGGGACTCATGGGACACCATCAAATGGACCAATATATGCATTATAAGAGTCCCAGAAGGGGGCTGGCCCTGTGGCATAGCAGTTAAGTGTGTGCGCTCTGCTGCTGGCAGCCTGGGTTCAGATCCCAGGCATGCACTGATGCACCGCTTGTCAGGCCATGCTGTGGCAGCATCCCATATAAAGTGGAGGAAGATGGGCACAGATATTAGCCCAAGGCCAATCTTCCTCAGCAAAAAGAGGAGGATTGGCATGGATGTTAGCATGGGGCTGATCTTCCTCACCAAAAAAAAAAAAAAAAGTCCCAGAAGGAGAAAAGAGAGAGAGAAAGGGGCAGAAAGCGTATTCAAAGGAATAATGGCTGAAAACTTCCTTAACCTGGGGGGGAAAAACAGATATCCAGATTCAGGAAGGCCAGATAGTGCCAAATAAGAGGAATCCCAAGAGACCCACACTGGAGGCATTATAATTAAATTGTCAAAAGTTAAAGACAAGGAAAGAATCTTAAAAGTAGCAAGATAAAAGCAACCTGTTACATACAAAGGAACCCCCATAATTGTATAAGCAGATTTTTCAGCAGAAAGTTAGCAGGCCACAAAGTGGAAAGATATATTCAAAATGCTGAAAGAAAAAAAATCCTGCCAACCAAGACTACTCTACCTGGCAAAGTTGTCTTTCAGAATTGAAGAAGAAAGGAAGACTTTCCCAAAGAAAAGCTGAAGAATTTCATCATCAATAGATAAGCCTTACAGAAATGTTAAAAGATGTTCTTCAAGCTAAAATGAAAGGGCTTTAATTAGTAACAGGATAACATGAAACTATAAAATGTACTGGTAAATGTAAATATGTAGTTAAATTCAGAATACTCTAATGTTGTAATAGTGGTGTATAAATCACTTATACCTATAGTATAAATGTTAAAAGACAAAGTATTAAAAATAACTATAACTATAATAACTTGTTAATGGATGCACAATATAAAAAGACACAAAGTCAGACATTAAAAGTATAATATGTGGGGGGAGAGAACATTTGTATGTGTTTGAAGTTACTATCAGCTTAAAATATACTGTTATAAATACAAAAAGTTTTATGTAAGCCCCATGGTAATCACAAAGCCTATAGCAGACATACAAAAGATAAAGACAAAGAATTCAAAGCACACCACTGCAGAAAATCATCAAATTACAAAGGAAGAGAGCAAAAGAGGAATAAAAGAACAAAAGAATAACAAAATAAACAGAAAACAATTAATAAAATGGCAATAAGAAGTCCATACCTATCAATATATACTTTAAATGTAAATGGATTAAATTCTCCATTCAACAATAAAGAGTGGCTGAATGGATAAAAAACATGATCCAACTATATGCTGCCTACAAGAGAGTCACTTTGACTCTGAGGATACATATAGGCTGAAAGTGAAGGGATAAAAAAGATATTCTACGCAAATGGAAAAAAAAAAGGAAAGCAAGGGTAGCTAAACGTATATCAGACAAAATAGACTTTAAGCCAAAGACTGTAACAAGAGACAAAGAAGGTTATTATATAATGACAAAGGAGTAAATTCATCATGAGGATATAACTTTTCTAAATATTTATGTACCCAACATAAGAACACCTAAATATATGAAGCAAACATTAACAGATCTAAAGGGAAAAATAGACAGGAATGCAATAATAGCAGGAGACATTAATGCCCCACTTTCAACAAGGAATAGATGATCTAGACAGAAAATCAATAAGGAAACACTGGAATTAATTACACGTGAGACCAGATGGACCTAAGACATATATACAGATCATTCTATCCAAAAGCAGCAGAATACACATTTTTCTAAATGCACACAGAACATTCTCCAAGATAGATCATATGTTGGGGCACAAAATGTCTTAATAAATTTAAGAAGACTGAAATCATATCAAGCATCTTTGTGGACCCCAATGGTATGAAATTAGAAATCAACTACAAGAAGAAAACCGGAAAATTCAAAAATATGTGGAGATTAAACAACATGCTTCTGAACAACCTATGGGTCAAATAAGAAATCAAAGAGAAATCAGAAATTATCTTGAGGCAAATGAAAATGGAAATACAACATATCAAAACTTATGGGATGCAGCAAAAGCAGTTGTAAGAGGGAAGTTTATAGTGGTAAGTGCCTACATTAAGAAAAAAATATATCAAATAACCTAACTTTACATCTCAAAGAAGTAACTGAAAAAGACTACAAAAAGATCCAAAGTTAGTAGAAAGAAGGAAATACCAAAGATTAGAGTTGAAATAAATGAAACAGAGACTAAAAAGACAACAGAAGAGATCAATGAAATCAACAGCTATTTTTTTAAAAAACAAACAAAATAGATAAAACTTTAGCTAGACTTACCAAGAAAAAAAGACTCAAAAAATAAAATTATAAATGAAAGAGGAGACATTATAACTGATACCACACAAATACAAATGATCATAAGAAACTACTATGAACAATTATATGCCAACAAATTGGACAATCTAGATAAAATGTATAAATTCCTAAAGACATATAGCCTACCAAGACTGAATTGTGAAGAAACAGAAAATCTGAACAGACCAGTTACTAGTAAGAAGACTGAATCAGTAATCAAAAACCTCCCATCAAAGCAAAGTCGAGGACCAAATGGCTTCACTCGTGAATTCTACCAAACATTTAAAGGAGAACTAATACCAATCCTTCTCAAACTCTTCCAAAAAACTGAAGAGGGGGAACACTTCCAAACTCATTTTATGAGGCCAGCATTACTCTGATACCAAAGCCAGACAAGGATACTACAAGAAGAGAAAATTATGGGCCAACATCCCTGATAAACATAGATGCAAAAATTCTTAACAAAATATTAGCAAACTGAATTCAATAGCACATTAACAGGATCATGCACCATGAGCAAGTTGTGATTTATTCCAGGCATGAAAAGATGGTTCAACATCCATAAATCAATCAATGTAATACCACACTAACAAAATGAAAGATAAAAATCATATGATCATCTCAACAAATGCAGAAAAAGCATTTGACAAAAATTCAACATCCCTGCAGGATAACAACTCTCAGCAAACTGGGTATAAAGGGAACGTATCTCAACATAATAAAGGTCATATAAGACAAGCCCACACCTAACATCATACTTCATGATGAAAAGCTGAAAGCTTTTCCTCTAAGAACAAGAACAAGACAAGGATGCCCACTCTTGCCACTTTTATTCAACATAGTTTGGAATTCCTAGCCAGAGCAATTAGGCAAGAAAAGAGAAATAAAAAACACCCAAATGAGAAAGAAAAAGTAAAATTTTCTCTGCAGATGACAGGATATTATATATAGAAAATCCTAAGGACTCCCCTCAAAAACTCTTAGATCTAATCAACAAATTCAGTAGATGCAGGATAAAAAATCAATATAATAGTTGCATTTCTATACACCAACAACAAACTATCAGACATAAGAAAATCCTATTTACAATAGAATCAAAAAGAATGTAATACTTAGGAATAAATTTAACCAAGGAGGTGAAAGATCTGTACACTGAAAACTATAAGACATTGATGAAAGAAACTGACGACAACACAAATAAATGAGAAGATATTCCCTGTTCATGGCTTGGAAGAGTTAATATTGTTAAATGTCTATCCTATGCAAAGTGATCTATAAATTCAATGCAATCCTTTTCAAAATTCCACTGGAATTTTTCACAGAAATAGAAAAAGCAATCCTAAAATTTGTACGGAACCACAAACAACACCAAATAGCCAAAGCAATCTTGAGTAAGAACAACAAAACTGGAGGCATCACACTTCCTGATTTCAAACTGTGTTATAAAGCTATAGTAATCAAAACAGTACGGTACTGGCATAGAAACAGACACAGATCAATGGAACAGATTAAAGAGCCCAGTAATAAACCCATGTATGTATGGTCAATTAATTTTTGACAAAGGATCCAAGAATATACAATGGGGAAAGGATAGTCTCTTCAATAAATGTGCTGGGAAAACTGGATTGCCACATGCAAAAGAATGAAACTGGATCCCTATCTTACCTCATTCACAAAAATCAACTCAAAATGGATTAAAAACTTAAATGTAAGATCTGAAACCATAAAACTCTAGAAGAAAATGTAGTAGCTAAGCTCCCTAACACTGATCTTAGCAATGATTTTTTGGATTTGAAATGAAAAGCAAAGGCAACAAAAGCACAAAGAAACAAGTGAGATGACATGAAACTATAATGCTGCTGGTCACCAAAGGAAACCATCAACAAAATGTAAAAGCAACCTATGGATTGGGAGAAAATATTTGCAAACCACATATCCGATAATGGGTTAATATCCAAAATATACAAGGAACTCACACAACTCAAGAGCAAAAACACAATAACCCAACTAAAAATTGGGCAAAGGACCTCAATAGATATTTTTCCAAGGAAGACATGAAAGTGGCCAATGAGTACATGAAAAGATGCTCAACATCCCTAATTATTGGGGCAATGCAAATCAAAACCACAATGAGATATCACCGTACACCTGTTAGCATGGCTATTATCAAAACTACAAGCGATAAATGCTGGCGAGGATGTAGAGAAAAGAGAATCCGTATACACTACTGATGTCAATGTCAACTGGTATAGCCACTATGGGAATCAGTATGGAGTCTCCTCAAGAAATGAACAATAGAACTACAATTGATCCAGCAATCCTACCCCTGGGTATATATCCAAAGGAAATGAAATCATTATCTCAAAGAAATATCTGTATTCCCATGTTCACTGCAGCATTATTCACAATAGCCAAGGTATGGAAAACTACCTAAGTGTCTGTTGACAGAAACACTGATGAATAAAAGGTGATGTATGTACATAAATATAAATATATATATATATAATGGAATATTATTCAGCCTTAAAAAAGAAGTAAATCCTGGGCCCACTCGGTGGCGTAGCGGTTAAGTGCTTGCACTCCACTGCTGGCGGCCCGAGTTCGGATCCTGGGCACGCACCGATGCACCGCTTGTCAGGCCATACTGTGGCGGCGTCCCATATAAAGTGGAGGAAGATGGGCACAGATGTTAGCCCAGGGCCAGTCTTCCTCAGCAAAAAGAGGATGTTTTTGGATGGATGGATGTTAGCTCAGGTCTGATCTTCCTCACACACACACACACACACACACACACACACACACACACACAAAAGAAGTAAATCCTGCCACTTGCAACATGGATGAACGTGGAGAGCATTACACTAAGTGAAATAAGCCAGAGAGAGACAGAGAAAGAAATACTGCATGCTATTAGTTATATGTGGAATCTAAAAAAAACCAAACCAAAACAAAAAAACCTCATAGAAACAGAGAGCAGAAAAGTAGTTGCCAGGGGCTGAGGGGTGGTAGAAATAGGGAAAGGTTGGTAAAAGGGTACAAGCTTTCAGTTATAAGGTGAATAAAGTCTGAGGATGTAATGTATAACATGGTGATTATAGTTGATAACCCTGTTACTGTATAAGTGAAATTTGCCAAGAGAGTAGAACTTACATGTTCTCACCAAAAAAACAAAAAAAAGCAAACATGTGAGGTGATAGTTGTGTTAATTAACTTGTGTGTCGGGAGATCCTTTCACAATGTATACATATATCAAATGATTCACATTGTACACTTTAAATATCTTAGAATTTTTTTGTCATTTATACTATCAATAAAGCTGGGAAAAAAAAGAAAAAAAGAATGAGCAACCTTCATTAATGTTTAAATCTATACATAACCTCCACTGGTGATGTTGGGAGACATTTGGAAATATATGGGAGCATTTGTGTTTGTTACAATAAATGGGGGGGGTCTACTTCTGGTCAGGTATGCTAAATGTTCACCAGTGTTGGGTTAGGCTCATACAATGAAGAACCGTCCTGCCCAAAAGACCAATAGGAGTCCTTTTGAGAAACACTACAGGGGTCACTTATTTGACAATCTTAATTTTTGAAACCAGATAAGATTATATTTTCAGATTATACTATAAAATCTATAATTTATATATAACCTTGTATTATATCAAATCTACCTATAAAACATTTCAGCCCATCAGAAATGCAGTGGGGTATATATTTTAAGTGATAATATAATACAGTAGCACCTCTATTGTATTACCAAAATAATAGTTCACAAAACAGTAGTAACTAAAATTTCTCAACAAAACCTTGAATTATTACAATACAATCTTAGAAAAGTTAAAACATGTATGTAGAATAGGACTTTGCTACTAAAAACCATTTCATTGTCAGCACAGTTATGAAGTTTTTCTGTTTTAAATATCTTAAGCTGCTTTGGTTAATTACACAGGCCTGATACTGGTGAAGGTAAAGATGTGAAGTTTTAATCAGTTCAGCTGTTTGCAAGTTTTCAATAGCAAATTATAAATCTAGAAACATTAAAACGTTTTCATATTATCCTATTAATTTTAATGAGCGAATACTGTAATAGCTGAAATTTGTGGGTATACATCTCATTTAACATTCATCAGTTTTAAGGAATAAAAAGTCCTTTTACTTCTTGTGCACTGTAAAAATGAAAGATGCAACTACAGCTATGGTATTGTAAATCACAGCAGTAGTTGGCAAAAAAGGTCTGGAACTTTCAAGCATATCTTCAGATTATTGGCATACTCCTCATGGCCCCAAAGGAAAGAAGTTGGGACTGGCCCTTCCCTCTTCCCCAGATAATTTGTTACCTTTTTTTTGGAACTTCTTTTATTCTCTTGAGACTACCTTAATAACTACTTCAATCCACTTTCCTCTTCTAACATTTTTTTAAATGTACTTTTTTTTACAGATGAAAAAATAGACAAATATATTTAATGCTTTGGATACAACATGGAAATAATAAACACTTTGTGGGCTCCCATATCCTCCCCAGAGAGGTGTTGTTCTCAGCATACTGGCTAAACTCTAATTTGTGCACTTACTTGCAGATTTCTTCAATTGGCACTGTAGTTTCAATTAAATTTGTACTTGCTATCTAAAACAAATGGACAATTGCCATGCACCATTAAACTATCACCATACTATGCCAGAGTTAACTTCATTTCAGCGTAAGGCAAACCTCATTCATCTCCTTTATTTATAGCACTGTATTCCATCTGATTAATTCATTATTCATAATAATTCAGATATGTTATTGCTGGAAGTCAGAGAATAAATAAAAGGACCTTTCAAGGTACCTTTCCATTCTGAGTCCACAATTCTGTTCTAGCAGCTTCTAGACCAATGTATCTCAACCTTGGTACTTTGGCTGCACACTGGAATCTCCTGGGGAGCTTTAAATACTACTTATGTTTGGGACCCATCTCTAGAGATTCTAATTGGTCTGGGATACGGCCAGGTACTGGGATTAATTCAAGGTCATATTGTGCAAGAACAGAAACTAATACCCAGAACTGTTTTGCTTCAAAAAACAAAATAAACCTTAGCTCCTCTCTTCCCTCATGCAAAAAAAATTTTTTTTTCATCTGTCGACATAGGTTGAGGACCTTGGAATTTTCCAGGATGAGATGAAAAGTGCTGTTTCATAATATGGTCTTACTTTGTAGTTGCTCCATTTTAGGAAGCCCAATTCCTGAAATTCTGGATTAAGATTATGAATGCTGAAGGTTATCTCTCTTGGAAGTTCTTTGTCTCTTTATTAATGTGATCAAGCTAAATGCTCAGTTGATTGACTAAAATGAGTGTGAGCAGTTTGCATTTTACTTTCCCTAAGGAATAAATGATGCAAACTGTTATTTCCCTAAAAACTGGTTATTTTATGTCATTTTGAAAAATATCTTAACTGTGCAAATATAATCATACTCTGCAAAAAAAAAATCAATTCTTTCCATAACGAAGATTTTTTTGAGTCTAAAATAAATTTATAAGATTTATGTACATTTAAAATAATAGCTTATGAACAATGGAGGGCTTTTGGTCAGTAATATGAGTAATGTTGAATAACTGTCCAATCTTTAACTTACATGAGGAAAAGCAAATTGTCTATAATTTGTTCTTTTTGCATCTGTCATGACAGGTGTTACAAGCGTTCTTGGTTGGAAGTGACTCAGACTTCGTAGAGAAATGCTCGTTTTCAAATCATTTATATCTGAACATCGAGGAAAATTTCATTACAGAATTGCTGAGACTATAGATTGCATCTCTTCAATCCATCTATAATTAATAAATTTTAAATTCATTTTATTTAATGAGCACTTTCCTATTACTTTATTTTTTTCTTGTATAAATGTTAGGGTCACTATGGTGCTTTCTGATAAAGTTATGCATGGAGGCCTGAAATACTCTTGTGGATACATAGTTATCTTTCCCAATGGAGAGACTATCCACAGGGTCAAGCAGCCAAAACTGTAAATACATCCCTGTTTATCAGGAAAAGAGACAAGATGTGGAGTGACCATATATGTTCACTTACACTGTGCAATGCAGAACTCCAGAGAGCACTCTTCACAAAGACAACTATATAAAGGGTGCTTCCTGGAGATATGCAGTGTGGCATCCCTGACTTCAAAGCGTTCATTGCTTTCCTAACTTGGTAAAGTCTAGGAGGTAAACTCAGGTGGATAATCCTCTATGATGAGGTAGGCTAGAAGACTCTTAGATGGCTATAAGCTGAGGATGAGTAAAGTAACCTTAAGCAAACTATATTATCTGGATTCTGGTGAATGGATCACTAGCCAAATGCGAAAGAAAACATTGCTTCATTAATATAGTCAATCATCAGGTAATTTCGAAAATCCCAGGCTTATGGTAAACTGGCTTAAAGAATAAGGAGTTTCTTGTTCCCTCCTCTAGTCTTAATCTTGGGATCCACGTAAAATAAGAGGTATAATTTTACCTTAATTTAGCCTACAGACTGAATTCTCAGTCCACTACTCAAATTAGCCCAGCTGCATGGATGAAGTAGAACTCAGAAAAGTATGGCAAGTCTGTATCACTCAACCTATAAAAGGCAGAAGAGAATGAGTACAGTGGATTGGCTAAAAGAGGCCCTGCTTGGGTTTGAGAGAAGCAGTACAAGGGCACCCACAGTGCTTGAGTACAGGAAGTAGAAGTGGGAGGAAACAAGCATGTCACTCCAAGGCAGTGACTCTGAACACAGAGACCCAAGCCACTAATACCATATGGCCCAGTGATTGTCAAACCCCAGTGTCCATTTTATTCTTTTTTTAAAGCTTCCATTTCTATTGACATTGTCCACCCTTGCATCTATTTTGTCCATCTTTTTCTCCATTTTCATTAACATTTTTTTCCTAATAGTTAATTTAAAGTCCTTGTCTGCTAACTCCAACATCTAGATAATTTGGGGATCTGCTTCTATTTTCTGCTTCCTCTCTTGATTATTGGTCACATTTTCCTAACTTTCACGTCTTACAATTTTTTATTGCATGAATGATCCACACAGACTGAAGTAGATATTTCCCTCCAAAGAGGGTTGGCCCTTTCTTGTGTCAGGAGGATAGGGTGAGAAATTCATCATCTCCACCCAATAATTAATAAGCTGGGTTGGGACTGAAGTTAGGTTGCAGTTTTCATTAGACTCAGTCAACCTCTGATTTCAAATGGCTTAAAGGCATGACCTATGCTGTGTTTGTTGCAGCCTCATTCCTTTAATGTGAGTTTATCTTCTAAGCCCTATGGAGTTCACTATGGGACTGCAGGAGATTTTACTCTGTTTTTCAGGTCTTGACCCTTCCTTGAGCATGGTCCTCTGGGTTTTTTGGTTAATAGTTTAGCTGATTTATATCTCTTCTAATCTGAAAGTTTTGCTCTTCAGAAGTTGCAAATGTAACTCTTCAGCCTACCATCCTACATGGGTTTAAAATATGGGATATGTCTTAAGGAGGATTCTTACCACGTATTTGTTGTAGGCTCCTCCCTATACTATGACTTGATTCCTCAACTCTGTTATACTGCAGGAAATTTCATTTTGCTTTTTTGGACCAACTACTTAGCCTCTTGTACTGCCACAGATATCTGCAAATGTCTCATGGGGAAAACTGGCCATGTTGGGACTCCTCTTCCAATTTGACATGTCAGTTCACATGGTTACCAAAACCTCTGCTGATTTCTTTTTTCCCTAGTAGAGTCCTCTGCCTTTGGCAAGACTGATCCTCAGATAATTCACAGACTCAGAAAATACTCCTAGTGAAGCAAATAGCTGGCAATATTAGCTTTCTTGGGGGATTCTCCCCATACTGGAATTGTAACTCATCTAGCCTTCCTTAATTCCATAGCTCTCTGATTTATTTATAAACATGATTTTTGTAATTTATAATTTTCCCCCAGATATTGCCACTGAGAGTGATGGCTTGCCATCACTTATTATATCTTATTATATCTTCTATATCCTAGAAGAAGAAATCCCTACTGCTGTTATTGTCAGAAATAATAAGCTTGACCTGTCTATTCCTGCTATTCCTCAGGGTTCTGCGGCTGTTTTCTCATTGTTGTGCTCAGAATCAGGTGTGATGCATCCCTCTAATCTGGTCTCCTCATCTGCCAATCCCATTCTTGTTGCTGATAATCAAATGATATTGCTACTCGTCCAGTGTTGAACCAAGAGAGGACAGCCCTGCAACCCCCTTTGCCACTATATCTCAAATATGTGTAACAGGTTCACAGCACAGTGGAGATCCACTATAATTTTTCACAACATTTTCTGATCATCTGGGGTAAAAGATGTAATATAACACAAAGGATAAGCTGCAGCCATTGCACAGACCCAGACTTACCCTCAGAGTACCTTGCCCGCTTCTGTGTGCCAGGGGTATCTACCATCACCCACAAGGATAAGCCATTCACCACAATTACAGAATAGGATAAAGTGACCATGAGGTCTCTCAGAGATAGAATAAGTTTTCCATTACCTTTATTAAGGCCCACCTCCTCAATCTTCATTTTTTATCCCAAGATTGACCACAATTTCCCAGGATTACTCACAATAAATGCACATTTGCCCATTGCCCCAACAAGGCAGTCACACAGTGGTCAAACATTAGAACACTTTTTTTTAATTAAATAACACCATTTATTAGACATCAAGAATCCAGTTTGAGTTTGGCTGTGCCGAGTTCCTTCAATTCCTTTCTAGCCTTTCTTATTAATCAAAGGTTCAAAAAATCCAGTGTCCAGTACCAGAGCCATCTCATTACATGTTTCAACATTTTAACTTCGTGTCATCTATTCTGCAGGGTAGCTAGGGAAAGCATTAATATTAGGGAAAGCACAGTATTAAAACTGTTAGCTCAGGGCCAAGGTCAGGTGCAGTCAACATCTCTCAAATTCTTCTATGGGAATTTGTTTCCAGCACTAACTTCAGAGGCCCTGTGGTTAGTGGGTGGGTTTTAAATGTATGAGCGTATGTACGCATTTACGTTATACATTCAAGTGTTTGTAAATGAAGGTAGCATTTCCTACCAACATCCAACTTCATATAGAATTAACAAGCAACTTCCAGAGAAACAATGAAGGGGATGGAATTTGTGTGTGTGGGAGAGGGAGAAGGAGAGAATAAAACTGCTGGTAATTTTTAAAATAGCAATTATGAAATGGTGATATTTGAACAAGATATACAATTTGTATTATAATTCACTGCGTCCATAATATAGATGCAAAAGTGTTTTAATTTTGACTCCATTGCTCAATTGAACTATTCAGCCTTAGACAGAGACCCTGGATTTCAGTGACCCAACACCAGAATAACACTGGGTCATGTGAAAAGGAATAGAAATATTCTAGATAAATGTGAGCTAGCACTTTATATTTCTTATCAGGTACTAGTTTCACTGATGACTGTCAATCTTAGTTTTTTCCCCTGAAATATCTACCTTTCCACGCATTGTATCCTCAATTTATTTTGTCAGTATCCAATTGACATGGTTTCCAGCCCTGCAGTATTTCTGAAACAGGCAACCAGGACCTAGAAACCAAGTTCCATGAGGAACAGTTGAAGGAATGTGGATTAATTTTGTATGTGGAATAAAGACTTGCAGAGAACATCAAACGTGTCTTTGTATTCAAAGAACAGTCATGTGGAGGAAGATTAAAACAGAATTGAACCAATAAAAGGAAATTGTAAGAAGGCAGATTTCATTCAACATAGAAATTTGTCTGATAGAGTTGTTAAAATAGGTAAACATACTGTTTTAGGTAGTGAGCTCCCTGTCATTTCATGTGGTAAGCAGAGTCTAGAAGTCCATCTCTGAGTGTGATTGTTGAGGCTGTTCTTATATTGGTTGGAGAAGTTATATTATGTGTCCTTTCTAGCTCTTTAGAATCTATAATTTTACATTTTAGTGGGATTGCATGTAACTACTTGTTTTTAAAGTAGTTTATGATAACACATATGGCTTTTTACTGGGTCAGCTTCTGAAATAAACTTTAAACTCACAAGTAAACCCTAAGGCAAAAACAGGGCCTGATTCTGTCACTGGAAAATAAACATAAGGAAAAAGACTTCAGAATTCATAGGTCCTTTCAAAAAAATTATCTAGTGGGGCCGACCCAGTGGTGCAGCGGTTAAGTGCGTGCACTCTGCTGCGGCGGCCCGGGGTTCGCATGTTCGGATCCTGGGCGCGCACCAACACACCGCTTGTCAAGCCATGCTGTGGCAGCATCCCATATAAAGTAGAGGAAGATGGGCATGGATGTTAGCCCAGGGCCGATCTTCCTCAGCAAAAAGAGGAAGGTTGGCGTCAGATGTTAGCTCAGGGCTAGTCTTCCTCATAAAAAAAATAAAAAAATTATCTTGTGAACAAAATCATTCCAGTTTCACGGGAAAGTAAAGGTTAATGCACTTTCTGTTCAAAGGCAGCACTAAGTCTACAGCATATTTTAAAATCTCTGTGAATTACCTCCAACTTTCTGAGAAGGTAGATTTCTGTGTTATATTCTAATTCCTGTTGTTTGACCATGTACTGTTTTGTCTTCTATTAGAGACAAGCATTCTTTTTGATGTGGGTATTCTTTCGTTTATACTGAGCAAGTTTAAATTTGCAGAATCAATCTAACACCTTCAGATAAACTAATGACCAAATAAAACAATTCCCCTGGCTTTTACAAGAAATGGACAGATTTGTCACAAATATATTTCAGACATCTGCATTTCAGCTGTATGTTTTTATTACAGCCATAAAAATTAGGACATGGATTTTAAATCACAACTTCATATATACACACACACACACACACACACACTTGTAAAACTGGTTTCTTAGGGAACTGACATGGCATGGCTGGAAATCACGTCAACCAGATACTGATAAACTGAGGATGTGATGCCTAGAAATGGTAGATACTTCTGGGGAAAAAACTAAGATTGACAGAGTCATCAGTGCAGCTAGGACCTGATAAGAGATGTAAAGTGCTAGATCATATTTAACTAGAATATTTCCATTCCTTTTCACATTACCCATTTTATGTATAAATACATAAAATATGTACTTGTAAGAGGAAAAAAATTTAAAACATGTCTGCTTACTCATCCATATCTCCAAGACACTACTTAGAGTGAATAGGAACAGGTCTATTTCAGGTAAGTGTGAGCTAGCTTTATGGCTGAATGAATTCAAGAAGAGTTTACATGAGCTTCATTGGTTAGAAAATCTAAAACTATGTTAAAATATTTTGTTTTGTTTTGGTGGAAAGAACACTAATTTTGTGGAGCCAAAATCATCTATGGGAATATCTATTCCTTCCTTTAAGATACCCCTTCCCTTCTTACTTCCTTTGACCAATCTCAGAAAACTAAGCTGAAAAGAAATTTTTCTTAGGGAAACAACTAACATGGCATGGATGGCATGATATGTCAAGTAGTGTGGTATGACTATGGGAATCACAGACCCTGATTTTTAAATAGGATCCTAATTTTGCATAGTTTTATTATTTTTAATCAAGATGATTCAATTAATATCTAATTAAATGTGGTTTATTTCTTATGAAAAATAATTAGAAATGAAGAATACAAAAATACTACATGAAATACATAAGATTACTGAAAGGGAAATTTATGGCCTTAAATAATAATTTTTAAAAAGTGAAAGGATAAAAATTAATGACCTAGAAAGCCACCTTAATATGGTATAAAAATGACAGAATAAATCTAAAGAGATTTAATAAAGAGCAGAAATTAATGAAACAGAAAATAAAGATATAATACAGTTAATTTCAAAAATTGGTTATTTAAAAAGAATAATAAAATTGACAAATATCTAGCAAGATCAGGAAAAAAAACAGGGCATGAGTAAATAATACTAAGAATACAAAGAGAACATAACTATAGATACAGGAGAGATTAAAAGATATAAACAACTTTTTGTTAAATTTCAAAACAGAAAAAATGAACAAATTCCTACCAAAAAGATAAATTATACAAACTGACTTAAGAAATCGACAAAGGATAGCATGAAAAAGGAAACATAGAGGCAATCTTACTCATAAATACAGATGTAAAATTCCCAAACAAAATGTTAGCAAACCAAATCTAGCAGTGCACAAAAATTATCAAGTTGAGTTTATCCCAGGAATACAAGAGCAGTTTAACATTAGAAAATCTGATCTCTTGATTGAGAGGGAGTCAAGATGGTGGCGTAGGCAGACTCTGAACTCACCTCCTCCCGTGGACACAGCCAATTTACAACTACTCGTGGAAAAATTACCCCTGAGACAGAACTGAAAACTGGATAAGAGGAACTCCTGCAACAACGGACAATCCTAACTGGGGTAGAAGAGGCAGAGACTCCCTTCTGGAGAGCAAAAACGCCGCCTTCACAAGCCGCCAGCTTCACGGCCGCAGGGAGCAGCTCACAGGTACGCAGCCTCCCTGGAGGCGCGGGGTCCTGAGCCGGGGAGCGCCCCCACTGTGGGCATTTTGTGGACCCAGCACAATCGAGACCAGCGGCATAATATCTGACTTTGCCTGCTACTAAAGCATTGGGGAGCACCCCCAGAAAACCCGGTTCACAAAGAAACTAAAACTGGCTCTTAAAGGGCCCGCGCACAAACTCACCCATTCCAGAAAGCATCCTAAAATCACCAGAAAGAAAGGTGCACAGTGCTTTGGTGACGAGAGACTCACCTAACAGGCACTGAGTGCATCTTGGTGAGGGGTGAGACCTCTCCAGGGACTGGGACATTGGCGGCGGCCATTGTTGTGGCCCGGTGTGGGCGTGCTGACACAGACGCCATTGGAGTTCTCCCTGAGGCCTGCTAGCCCAGGGTCTGCTCCACCCGCTAGAGCATGGATTTAATCCAGCTCAGCCAGGGCAGGCAGCCCACCCTAGAGACTGGCCCCACCCAACAACAAGCCCTCAGGCAACATGTGGGCCTGCATAGATTGGTGACTGGATTCTCTGCAGCCTGGCAACTGAGCTGACTTGAGCGGGGCAGGGTGTGCACAAGGAGCGGGTGGAGAGTGTGGGGCTCCCGCCGTGGAGAGACTGGGTCCGCTTGGGGAGGTCGGGGTGCTCACACGGGGCAGGACTGTGTTGACTGTGTGTGTGGACCTGTGGGCAACAGGGCTTGTCAGCTGCAGAAGACTTGTGTTTCTCAAAGACCCACATAGGAGGTTTGCCCCACCTTCCAAAGCCTAAAACAATTGGGTGCTCCTGTGCCTGAGGCCAGCCCTACCCAGCTGCAATCCTCAGAGAGCTGACAAGAGACCTAATAGGCTACAGGCTTACAGCAATTGTAAGGCCCTGAGCCTAACAACCTGCCACGCTGGGGGACTACTCAGTTAAAAGAAATACTGCAACACACATGTGGTATTAGAACTTACAGCCAACTGTGCTGGGGCTCCCCACACCTGATAAAGAGACTGAAGGGCCCGCAACAACCACAAGCAGCTGAGCATTACAACAGCTGGCCAGGAGCATAACTCAGTCTCTCTGGGCGCCTATAGGGAGAGCTAACAGGCCACAATAGAAGGACACACGTAGCCCACATAGGGGCCACCCCTGGAACATTGAGAACTGAGGGAAGCACACTGGAAGCCTCCTAAGGCATCACTTACATAAGGTCACCTATCCAACAGCAGGAGACGTAGCTGACCTACCTAAGACATAGACAGAAGCACAGGGAAAGAGGCAAAATGAGAAGGCAAAAGAATACATTCCAAGTAAGGGAACAGGACAAAACCCCAGAAAAGGAACTAAGTGAAACAGAAATGAGCAACCTACCCGACAGAGAGTTCAAACTAAGAGTGTTAAGGATGCTCACTAATCTGGGGGGAAGAATAGATGAACTCAGTGAGAATGTCAACAAAGAAATGGAAGATATAAAAAAGAACCAATCAGAAATGAAGAATACAATACTGGAAATGAAAAATTCATTAGAGGGACTCAAAAGCAGAGTAGAGAATACAGAAGAACGGATCTGTGAGCTGGAAGAAAGACTAGAAGAAATTACCCAAGCTGAACAGGTAAAAGAGAAAAGAATTAAAAAGAGTGAGGACAGTCTAAGGGACCTCTGGGACAACAGCAAGCGCACTAACATCTGTGTTATAGGTGTCCCGGAAGGAGAAGAGCGAGACAAGGGGGCAGAGAATCTATTTGAAGAAATAATAGATGAAAACTTCCCTAACCTAAGGAAGGAAACAGACATCCAGGTACAGGAAGCACAGAGAGCCCCAAACAAGATAAACCCAAAGAGGCCCACACCAAGACACATCATAATCAAAATGTCCAGAATTAAAGATAAAGAGAGAATCCTAAAAACCGCAAGAGAATGTCAAGTTACATACAAAGGAAACCCCATAAGGGTATCAGCTGACTTCTCAGCAGAAACCTTACAGGCTAGAAGAGAATGGCACAATATATTTAAAGTGCTAAAAGGAAAAAACTTACAGCCAAGAATACTCTACCCAGCAAGGTCATCATTCAAAATGGAAGGAGAGATCAAAATTTTCCCAGATAAGCAATAATTTAAGGAGTTTGTCACCAAGAAACCAGTGCTACAAGAAATGTTAAAGGGACTGATTTAAGGGGAAAAGAGAAGACCACAAATAGGAAAAATTATCTATTTCCATGATTAGAACGTAATGCATACAAATGCACAAAAAAGAGGTTAGATATGATATGAAAAACATAAAAGGAGGGAGGAGGGGAGTTAAAGAGTACAGCTTTCAGAGAGAGGTCAAATTAAAGTGACCATCAATTCTGTATAGAAGAAGTAAGGAACAGAGAAGGACTACTAAAACATTGAGAAAAAAAAAAAAAAGGTAAAAAATGTCAGTAAGTACATACTTATCAATAGCTACTTTAAACGTCAATGGACTACATGCTCCAATTAAAAGGGTAGGGTGGCTGACTGGATAAAAAAACAAGACCCAAATATATGCTGCATACAAGAGACACACTTCAGACCTAAAGACACTCACTAACTGAAAGTGAAGGGATGGAAAAAGATACTCCACGCAAATGGCAATGAAAAGAAAGCTGGGGTAGCAGTACTCATATCAGACAAAATAGACTTTAAAACAAGAACTGTAAAAAGAGACAAAGAAGGGCATTACATAATGATCAAGGGAACAATCCAACAAGAGGATATAACACTTGTAAATATCTACGCACCCAATGTGGGTGCACCTAAATATATAAAGCAATTATTAACAGACATAAAAACAGAAATAGACAGTAACACAATAATAGTAGGGGACTTGAACACTCCACTTACACCAACGGATAGATCATCCAAACAGAAGATCAATAAGGAAATATTGGCCTTAAACGACACACTAGAACAGATGAACCTAGTAGATATATACAGAGCATTCCATCCAAAAACCGAAGAATACACGTTCTTTTCAAATGCACATGGAACATTCTCCAGGATTGATCACATATTAGGCCACAAAACAAGTCTCCATAAATTTAAGAAGATTGAAATAATACCAAGCATCTTTTCTGACCACAACGGTATGAACTAGAAATCAACTATAGGAAGAAAATCAGAAAAGCCACAAATACATGGAGATTAAACAAAATGCTACTGAAGAACGACTGAGTTAACGAAGAAATCAAAGAAGAAATAAAAAAATACCTGGAGACAAATGAAAATGAACATACGACATGCCAGAATTTATGGGATACAGCAAAAGCGGTTCTAAGAGGGAAGTTTATAGCGATACAGGCCTATCTCAACAAACAAGAAAAATCTCAAATAAACAATCTAACAATGCACCTAAAGTAACTGGAAAAACAAGAACAAACAAAGCCCAAAATCAGTAGAAGAAGGGAAATAATAAAAATCAGAGCAGAAATAAATGAAATAGAGACCAAAAAAACAATAGAAAAAATTAATAAAACCAAGAGCTGGTTCTTTGAAAAGATCAAGAAAATTGACAAACCTTTAGCTAGACTCACCAAGAAAAAAAGAGAGAAGGCACAAATAAGTAAAATCAGAAATGAAAGAGGAGAGGTTACAACAGACACCTCAGAAATACAAAAGATTATAAGACAATACTATGAAAAGCTATATGCCAACCAATTCGACAATCTGGAAGAAATGGATAAATTCTTAGAATCATACAACCTTCCAAAACTGGATCAAGAAGAAGTAGAGAATTTGAATAGACCAATCACCAGTAAGGAGATCGAAACAGTAATCAAAAACCTCCCCAAAAATAAAAGTCCAGGACCAGACAGCTTCCCTGGTGCATTCTACCAAACATTCAAAGAAGACTTAATACCTATCCTTCTCTAACTCTTCCAAAAAATTGAGGAGGGGGGGAAGCTCCCTAACTCATTCTATGAAGCTGACATTACCCTGATACCAAAACCAGACAAGGACAACACAAAAAAAAGAAAATTACAGGCCAATATCACTGATGAACATCGATGCGAAAATCCTCAACAAAATACTAGCAAATGGCATACAGCAATACGTTAAAAAGATTATACACCATGATCAAGTGGGATTTATTCCAGGGATGCAGGGATGGTTTAACATTCGCAAATCAATCAACGTAATACACCACATTAATAAAATGAAGAACAAAAATCACATGATCGTCTCAATAGATGCAGACAAAGCATTTGACAAGATACAGCATCCATTTATGATAAAAACTCTGAATAAAATGGGGATGGAAGGAAAGTACCTCAACATAATAAAGACCATATATGAGAAACCCACAGCTAATATCATCCTCAATGGTGAAAAACTGAAAGCTATCCCTCTAAGAACAGGAACCAGACAAGGATGCCCACTGTCACCACTCCTATTTAACATAGTACTGCAAGTCCTAGCCAGAGCAATCAGGCAAGAGAAAGAAATAAAAGGGATCCAAATTGGAAAGGAAGAAGTGAAACTGTCACTATTTGCAGATGACATGATTTTATATATAGAAAACCCTAAAGAATCCACCAGAAAACTTTTAGAAGTAATAAATGAATATGGTCAAGTTGCAGGATACAAAATCAACATACAAAAATCAGTTGCATTTCTGTACACTAACAACGAAGTAGCATAAAGAGAAATTAAGAATACCATCCCATTTACAATTGCAACAAAAAGAATAAACTTAACCAAAGAGGTGAAAGATCTGTACACCGAAAACTATAAAACATTTCTGAAAGAAATTGAAGAAGACACAAAGAAATGGAAAGATATTCTGTGCTCTTGGATTGGAAGAATTAACATAATTAAGATGTCCATACTTCCTAAAGCCATCTATAGATTCAATGCAATCCCTATCAAAGTTCCAACAACATTTTTCACAGAAATAGAACAAAGAATCCTAAAATTTATATGGAACAACAAAAGACCCCGAATAGCTAAAGGAATCCTGAGAAAAAAGAACAAAGCTGGAGGTATCACACTCCCTGATTTCAAAATATACTACAAAGCTATAGTAACCAAAACAGCATGGTACTGGCACAAAAACAGACACACAGATCAATGGAATAGAATCGAAAGCCCAGAAATAAACCCACACATCTATGGACAGCTAATCTTTGACAAAGGAGCCAAGAACATACAATGGGGAAAAGAAAGTCTCTTCAACAAATGGTGTTGGGAAAACTGGATAGCCACATGCAAAAAAATGAAAGTAGACCCTTACCTTACACCATACACAAAAATTAACTCCAAATGGATTAAAGACTTGAATGTAAGACCTGAAACTATGAAACTATTAGAAGAAAACATAGGCAGTACGCTCTTTGACATCGGTCTTAGCAACATCTTTTCAAACACCATGTCTGACCGGGCAAGAGAAACAATAGAAAAAATAAACAAATGGGACTACATCAAACTAAAAAGCTTCTGCACAGCAAAGGAAACCATCAACAAAACAAAAAGACAACCTAACAATTGGGAGAAGATATTTGCAAACCATACATCTGATAAGGGCTTAATCTCCAAAATATATAAAGAACTCATGCATCTCAACAACATAAAAACTACCAACCCAATTAAAAAATGGGCAAAAGACCTGAAGAGACATTTCTCCAAAGAAGATATACAGATGGCCAACAGACACATGAAAAGATGTTCAAAATCACTAACTATCAGGGAAATGCAAATCAAAACTACAATTTGATATCACCTCACGCCCGTCAGAATGGCTCTAATTAACAAGACAGGAAACAACACGTGTTGGAGAGGATGTGGAGAGAAGGGAACTCTCATACACTGCTGGTGGGAGTGCAAACTGGTGCAGCCACTATGGAAAACATTATGGAGATTCCTCAAAAAATCAAGGATAGAACTACCATATGATCCAGCTACTCCACTGTTGGGTATTTATCCAAAGAACTTGAAAACACCAATTTGCAAAGGTACATGCACCCCTGTGTTCATTGCAGCGTTATTCACAATAGCCAAGACTTGCAAGCAACCTAAGTGCCCATCAAGGGACGAATGGATAAAGAAGATGTGGTATATATACACAATGGAATACTACTCAGCCATAAGAAACGATGAAATCCAGCCATTTGTGACAACATGGATGGACATTGAGGGTATAATGCAAAGTGAAATAAGTCAGAGGGAGAAGGTCAAATACCGTATGATTTCCTTCATTAAGTAGTAGATAATAACAACAATAAACAAACACATAGGGACAGAGATTGGATTGGTGGTTACCAGAGGGGAAGGGGGGAGGGAGGACGGTGAAAGGGATAATTCAGTACATGTGTGTGGTGATGGGTTGTAATTAGTATTTGGGTGGTGAAGATGATGTAATCTATGCAGAAATAGAAGTACAATGATGTACACCTGAAATTTTTACAATGTTATAAACCAATGTTACTGCAATAAACAAAAAATTAAAAAAAAAACACATTAGAAAATCTATTACAATCTGTTAATGTAATTCAGTGCATTAATAGATGGATAAAGTAAAGCCATTATGATCATTTCAAGATATGCTGAAAAAAATTCACAAAATTAAAAGTCCATTCAAGAAAAAACTATTAGCAAACTGGGAACAGATGGGAACTTTCTTAAAGCCTGATAAAGGGTATCTACCAAAAACACTGGGCAACAATTTACTCAGTGGTAAGTATTAAAAGCATTCCTTTTAAAATCAGGGATGCTGCTATCATTTTTTTCTATTCAAAATCAAATGGAAGTCCTGCTCAGAAAGTACAGCAAGAAAAAAAGAGTAAAAAGTATATGTATTAGACTGAAAGATCCTGTCTTTATTTACAGATAAGACAGATATGATTATCTTCATTGAAAGTCACCAAACCCTTAAAAAATTAGACTTAAGATAATTTAGTAAGGTTGCTAAATACGAGATCAATATCCCACAATTACATTTCTATACAACAGTAGTTAGGGAACAATTTTAAAAACTCAGCATCACTGTATAATAAATATTCAGAAAAGTGCTATTATTTGAAGACAGACAGGCATGAACCCTCTGTAACACAACATAAGAGGTGGATTCTAGATAAAGACCCAAATGAGAAAGGTAAAACTATAAAGTTAATACAAAAAAAAATCTAAGAGGAAACCCTTGTAACCTGGGAATGGGAAAGAACTTCTTAGACAAAACTTCAAAACACAATGATAAGGCAAAAATAAGGTTGATTTAATTACACAAAAGTTAAGAATTTCTGGGGGCCAGCCCCATAGTGTAGCAGTTAAGTTTGGCATGCTCTGCTTTGGTGGTCTGGGTTCGTGGGTTTGAATCCCAGGCACGGACCTACACCACTCATCAGACATGCTGAGGCAGTGACCCACATACAAAATAGAGAAAGACTGGCACAGATGTTAGCTCAGGGCTAATCTTCCTCAAGCAAAAAAAGAGGAAGATTGGCAATGGATGTTAGCTCAGAATGAATGTTCCTCAGCAAAAATAAAAGTTAAGAATTTCTTTCAATGAAGGATACGATGGACAAACAATATACAGACGATAAAATGGGATAAGAAATTTATAATGTCTAAAGCTGAGAAGGGATTAGTATCTAGAATATACAAGAAATTTTGGGAAATTGATAAGGGCAGAAACCCCCTTAGAAAAATGAAGAAAGCTGTTACAAAAGAGGCAGCCAAAAGAATAACAAGCATTTGAAGGGATCACCAACTATTAGAGATCAGATAAATGCAAATTAAAACAGTAACAAGGATTCCTAATTCCCGTTCTCTGGCAATACTTGTCATTTTCCATAGTTCTAAGTTTTCCCAACCCTCACGCACTGTTAATAGGTATCTATACTGGTCATTTGGGAGAACTGTTGGTACTATTTAGTCAAGTTAAGTATACTTATATTCTATGACCCAGACATTCTGCTCCTGAGTTTATATACCAAATAAATATTCACACGGTCCATACTAGTATATGCATTAATGTTATTTGTAGGGGCAGGGAGTTGGAGGTGTTCTGTATTCCAATCAGTGAATAGATAGATAAATGTGGTAGATGCACACCTTAGTAGGGCATTAATTAGAAGCTACAGATTAGGGGTACACATAGCCACCTCAATGGATCTAAAAGCCTAGTGCTAGGTGAAAAAGATAAGAAACAGAGTGCCATATATAACAACATCATTTCCATAAATTAAAAATACATGCACAGAAAACAACAATACACATTATATAAGAATACAAACAAAAAGATACACTTTGAATAAACTCAACATAATGGAAAGTAGAATATGGGGATAAAAGGAAACAAATGAGTGTGTGGACTAGTGATGATGGCATGCCATAAATTAAGAAGTAGGACTGGCATAATTCTCTGCAATCAAGGTTCAGAAAAGGAGAAAAGAGAACAACATAGCAAGTACGTAACAATAAATCTAACCGAAAGATGTATAAGACATTTGTAAAGAAAATTATAAAATTTTATTACAAGACATTAAAGATTTAGAAGATCTAAATTAAAAAAGAGAAAAACCAGTTCGTGGCTAGGGAAAGTTATCACTGTAAAATGTCAATTCTCCCCCAAACTGACTCATACACTGATTAGGACCTCCCTTCCTCACTCCAATGTAGTTTTTCATGGAACTTGACAAGATGATTCTAAAATTAAAAGAGCCAAAAAAAAAAAAAAAAATAGCCAAGACATTCTTGCAGCAAAACAAGTTTGAAGGGGGATAACAAGACTTATTATAAAGCTTTAGAAATTAAGACAGTATGGTATTGACACAGGATTAGACAAATAGACTAATGGAATCAAATAAAGACTGCAGAAATAGACCCACACACATGGAAATTTAAAATATGACAGATTAGCACTGTGGATCAGTGGGGAAATGAACTGTTTTCAATAAATGGTGGTTGGAAAAATTAAATAGGAAAAAAAACACAAAAGTAATTGGATCCCTACCTACAAGACAGCAAAAAAACCCCCCACAAATCCAGAAAACAATACCACCACAAATCAATTCCAAAGACCTTTAAACTACTTGAAAAATACACAGAAAAATATATTTTTTATTTATTTATTTATTTTTATTTTTTTGTGAGGAAGATCAGCCCTGAGCTAACATCCATGCTAATCCTCCTCTTTTTGCTGAGGAAGACCGGCTCTGAGCTAACATCTATTGCCAATCCTCCTCCTTTTTTTTTTTTCCCCAAAGCCCCAGTAGATAGTTGTATGTCATAGTTGCACATCCTTCTAGTTGCTGTATGTGGGACATGCCTCAGCATGGCCGGAAAAGCGGTGCCTCGGTGCGTGCCTGGGATCCGAACCTGGGCCGCCAGTAGCGGAGCGCACGCACTTAACCACTAAGCCATGAGGCCGGCCCCACAGAAAAATATCTTTATGATCCTGGGGATAGAGAAGAATTTCTTAAGGCAGATAATACACACCAGAAAGATGATAAAGAAAATGAAGAACTACAATTCATTAACAGATATCAAAAAGTGAAAAGACAGACCACAACTGGGAGAAGATAGCTGCCACTGACATAATTAACAGAAAAAGAAGTCACCAGAAAGTATTTTAAAACTCTCAAATATGGGCTGGCCCCATGGCTTAGCGGTTAAGTGTGTGCGCTCCGCTGCTGGCGGCCTGGGTGCGGTCCTGGGCGCGCACCGACGCACCGCTTCTCCGGCCATGCTGAGGCCGCGTCCCACATACAGCAACTAGAAAGATGTGCAGCTATGACATACAACTGTCTACTGGGGCTTCGGGGGAATAAATAAATAAAATTATAAAAAAAAAAAAACTCAAATAAAAGAGAGGTTTTTTTTTAATTGTTTTTTTTTTTTTTTTGTGAGGAAGATCAGCCCTGAGCTAACATCCATGCTAATCCTCCTCTTTTTGCTGAGGAAGACCGGCTCTCAGCTAACATCTATTGCCAATCCTCCTCCTTGTTCCCCGCCCCCCCCAAAACCTCAGTAGATAGTTGTATGTCATAGTTGCACATCCTTCTAGTTGCTGTATGTGGGACGTGCCTCAGCATGGCCGGAGAAGCGGTGCCTCAGTGCGCGCCTGGGATCCGAACCCAGGCTGCCAGTAGCGGAGCCTGCGCACTTAACCGCTAAGCCACGGGGCCGGCCCAAAAAGAGAGTTTTAAAATATATCGTTATGTTCAATCCCCACTAGTAATTAAAAAAATTAAAATTAAAACCCCAATGAGATACTATTTTATACCTATCAGACTGCCAAAATATAAGGAACTGAAAATACCAAATGTGGTAGACAAAGCTGGTGATAAATCAGCACAGTCATTTAGGAAACGATCTTGTTTAGGTAATCAAGTTAAAGATGTGCTTTTCTTATGACCCAGCAGTTTTCTACTGGCATTTATTCTAGAGGAACTCTTACGCTCCAGGAGACATGAAAAAAATGTTTATAGCGGCATTGTTTATAATAACAAAAAACTGGTTAACTCAATTGCTCACTAACAGGAAAACACAAATTGTGCCGCATTTACATAACGGACTATAGTATAGCAGTAAAAATAAACAAATGTGGCTATACTTAGTGAAGTGGATGAATCCAAGAAACATAACACTGAGTGACAAAGCAAATGTAGAAGAATACATACATTGTTACCATGCAAAAGTTCAAAAACAAGCAAAATTAAATAACATTAAGTATACATATGTATAGTGTATAAAGAAAGGATAAACACAAAATTCAGGGGAAGCAAGAAGCAAAGAAAGAAGAAATATAGCAGGTGCTTCAGTAATACTAATACTTGAGAAATCCTGTTTGTGATTAAAATCCTATGTGTGGCTTTTCAAGCCTGACCATAGGCAATTACAGAGCCTTTACCTGGCAGGCCCCATAGGAGAAAGCTGCCCTCCCCACACCACACTTAATGTACAGCCAGTGCATTATAGTCTCTGAAGGAGTTGCTGTCAAGGTCTCAAGGCCCCTGGCCAGTGAGGCTCTTTCACATATTTACATTCCTAGTCCCCCTAGCCCCCTGCATTCCTAGCTCCTTTAGCTGAGGCCTTGGACAGAGGGCTTCCTCAGGTGCCTCTGCTGAGACTTCCTTAGAGGGGTAGAAGAGGGGCAAAACCTTGAAGACCCTTTTCCCCACTTGAATTAGTATCCAGTGCTTTTCAACTCCTAGCCCTTCCTATTTGCCACCCCCCACCCCCAAAAAAACGCCCACACACTTCAAGGCCCATAAAACTGCTGGTGCCTTTTGTTTGGGGCTCCCTCAACAGTGACAGTCCCCCACGTCTGTGCTGATCCACCTGACCCCAGACCAGTGCACCATTCCATGGGGGAAAATGGAATGGGGCAGTTGGCATTTCTTCTGGTTTTAGACTCTTGCTAATACCACTGCACTAAGTGATTAAAGGCTTAACTCTTTCAGTTTTGGCTGAGCCTCACAGCTCAGCTCTTGCTCAGCTGAGTTCCTTATAGTAATATATTTCTTAAGTTAGGGTGTGTAATAAAGCTACTTTGAATCTCCTCCATAAAAACTTATAAAAAGTTAAGTTCTGTGGAACTCCTATGGGGAGGACAAATAAGATGAAATCACAAAGCAGCAGCTGTTTAACTTATAGCTTCAGCACCCCAGAATACAAAAAGATGAAGGAAATTGTGGCGTTATCAAAAAGGTGCTTCATTCTTTCTAAAATTTGAGTGTAAGGTACACGGTAGGATACAAAGGAATCTCTTAAAGTACACAATTCATATTATAAATTTTCTCTTCTTTAGTATGAAATCCTTTAAGTAAGACTTATCTTCTCATATTTGATTTTAAATTATATTTTGGGCTAAATGTGATATATCTTAAATGTATCTATACCAAATCTGTAGATAGCGAGTTTCTACAGTTACTAACCACTCTATAAGATAGTATGTGCTTATATAATGTCCTTAAACTATTTTTTCATTCAAACTACTGTATAAAGTTATATTTGTCCTTAAACTACTTTCTTCAAACTTCAGGGATTTCATAAATCAATTTACTTTTTGCCTCAACCACATAGGAGCTATCTCCTTTTGGTCTACGTCATTGCTGTACTGATCTGATCGGTCTTCTTATGTAGAAGTCCCTCCTGTTCTCTGAAGATCATAGTTCCCCATATCTGAACTTTTCCAACCAGAGCCTGTAATATCATAAGGGGTAAATACTAAAACTGCATAGTAGTTCATGCTCTGACATACCATGGTTTTATAAAAGAAGAAATTATATTTTATGTCCATAATGTATGATCATCATTATACAGTAACAAATTCTCAAAGGTGAAAAACGTATTAGAGATTGCCATGCCCCTATTTTGACAATTCCTTACATCTATACAGTGCAATTAGTTATAATTTAGAATGTGCTTTCACATCAGCTCATTTGATCCTTACAATTAATTAGGTGGGACGGATAGAATTATTCCCATTTTACAGATCAGAAAACAGAAACAAAAAAAGGTTTCTATGACATTCCTGAGGTCATACAGCTGGTTAGACCTGACTGCAGGAACTGGTATTCCTAGTCCACTGTACCCCTCTGAGACACTCTGCACCAAAGCTCTGCCACTTTCTACTTGCCCTAAACTTGCAGGACAACTGTAAAATATTAAAACTAAATAAACTTAGCTTATGATAAAAAATTATTAAGAATCTTTATAAAGAATACTAGTGCTTTTGTCAAATATAGCTTTTGTCAAATCTGTTACTTTGAGATGAATTTCCTTATCTATATATTAAACATTGACAGCAAGGCAATGTAAATTTAATCATGAATTTCTCTCCAATTCTGCTCTTATTGTATAGTCTTCATTTTCTTCACATGTACACCTGTAGCTTTCAGCAAGGAGATACTTAGCAAAATCCTTACTTAAAATTGATCAATACAGAAATATGTTTCCACTAATATTTCTAAGGCAAGAAGAAAACAGCTTTAAAAAGAGACCTTGAACAAAGTTCCCAGACTTTTTTTCTTTGCATTAGTTTCCTTACCTCCAAAAAGATGGAATGCTTTCCTGCAGCTTGGTAGGGGCCATTTTGCACAGCTGGATTTCTGAAAGCTTTGTTTTATTTTCAAATATTCTTCAGTAAAGAATGTTTTTGTGGCAGTGTTCAGTTCTAGAGTGAAACAAAGAAAATAGTATTTTTAAGCATTAATTTGAATAAAATGGCAAGAACATGAGAAACAATTGTTTTAATATTTTGATAATAAATTCAGATTTCTTTAAGACAATGAAAACAAAAGTAGAGTCAACTTTTTAATTCAAGCAAGCAAAACTCCCCCCAATTCACATTTGATGCAACTATAACATACATCTACCAAGTAGCTCCTATGTCAAGATACTATGCCAGATGTGGGGGATATAGCAATGACTAAGACGTAGTCCCTGCCCTCAAGAAGACTACAGACTAAAAGATGGAGATAAATAGGCAGACAAAAAAAAAGGGAATTGTGTTATGGGTGGAGCAGTAGACTAGCTAGAGTGCAATCACAGCTCAAGAGTGTTAATGAAAAGGAAAAACTCTTTTAGAACTTTTCACTTCATAATCTCTATTTCATTCTATATATGATGGGTTGAGCATCTACTGAGTCTAATGCTGCTGATTCGAGGAAGTTTAAAAAATGCAGAAATACATTTTCAACCTTTCAGAAGCTTGCTAATAAGTTAAACAGAAAAAGAAAATATTCATTTGAAGTAAACACAGACCAATCAGAGAATACACATGATGATACTCACTTTAAATAGTAGAAAGTCTCTACATATGAGCCATGGAAAGCAAGGTATGATCTGAGTCAAACTGTTAAATGGAGTTCTCAGAGAGGCCAATGCAGAGTTGGCTACTAACTTGAGAAGTCAACTAATCTTCCCTTTAATGGTCCCCTCTTACTTTCATCTCACAATTCTTACCCGTACCATTTCCTCAGTTTCCATCCTACTTCAGACTTCAAGCTTCTGCTCAAATCAGTTACATGAAATTTTCTCTATTTTTCCTAATTATGCCCTTAGATTGATTCTTACCTAAGTAATTCATAAGGAAAATGAATTCACAAAGTTTACATTTAACAAGAAAAGAAACAATGTCAAAAATAGACAAGTCTAGGCAAGTGAGGTTTTGTATGAAACCTGCAACTCTCTTTAACTTTCTTCCCTATTCCACATCTAAGAACCAGTAATTCAGGCAAACAAGTTAGAGGAAAAGTATTTTCATAGTCTGTATACTTATGATGTATGCTGGGAGTTGTTAGAGCTATTGAATTTTTTATGCTTTATGTGTTTAATAGTTAAATAATTTCAGGTTGCATATTCTCACAGTGTTTTCTGCAGCAATGTTCACAGCTGCCCATTGCCTGTGAACAGTCCCTGATTATACGAGTTGGTCAGGGCACCATTATCTGGTTAAAAGGACTCAATCAGTGTCATTCATACTGATGAAGAGAATGGAAGAAGTCACCAAATGACTTATATCACATTCAGTTACAGTAACGACTGTCTTCTTGCAGGACTTATCCTTAAGCAGCAATGAATGTAATTCAGGGTATTTTCTGAGAAATTAAAAATCCCATGAGACAAGTGGTATTGTGTTAACAATTAACTTTTGGGCAAACTGACCTGCAACTTTCTAAATTCCCTTAAAAATGAGACCAGTGTGGTGGGTAAATGAGGATTTCATGTGGGAGGTAATATAAACCAAGGTGAAAAGCTTGCAACTCAAGAATTCTTATTCCTCCCCTTTCTTTTCCTCCTCTCCCTTCCCCCTCCTCTTCCTTCTGGAAAGCTGTAGCCATGTTCTAAAATGATCATGCAAGAACCAGAGGATGCCATTGCACTGCTCTCTCTTATACTGAAAATTGATTTGGACGTGTAACTGAATTCTAGTACACCGGATCAAAAGGACCTTCTTGTAAGAGTCATCCAATAACTGCAGTTTTGATAACTGGCCACAAATCAAACTTTTCCTAGAGGGTAGATGAGAGAAGTAAAGGTAATAATGATGCCTGTGATATTTCTATTTCCTAGCTTCAAGGAACTGAATACACAATGCACTTTTAACTTACATAACAAACTTATATGATTAATGCACCAAAGCAGGAAACGGTTCATAAACATATTTATAATACCTAAGAAAATTATGATCAGAGGAATTACTTGATTAAAATGTGCAAAACAAGATGGGAGTTGTACCTACAACATTTTGTTGAACGTATACACCTGTGTCCATAACATAATCTTACGAGACCAACAATTTTGGAAGATTTTATTTACTATACTTGATCTGAAAGACTTTTGGAGAAGAGAGGACCCAGAAGCCCTCGTCCCACCATTCTTGGGTCAAATAAGAACTGAGTTCTAATGCCTTTTAAATGTGGGACCTTCCACAAGTTCTTGAACTTCTCTTTGTACTTTCTGTCTGCCCTATCTCCTCCAAACATTTATTTTGCACCTGCTATCTGCTTGGCACTATGCTGGTCTAGCTAGGAATATAGAAATGAATTATATGTAAGTCCCGTTTGCAGTGCATTGTACTAGATAAGTGATTCCAAAATGCCTGTCTGCAGCTTGGCTATGCACCAAAATCACTTAGGGTACTTGTTAAAAAGACAAATTCTAGGACTTTGCTCAGATATATTGAAGCAGAATTGCTGTGGACGTGACCTAGGAGTCTGCTTTCTGCAAGCTCCTGGGGTGATTATAAAGCACAGTGAGACTTGAGAACCACAGCATGAAATGATCTTAAATCCATTTCTGTTCTAAAATTATTTGAATTTATTTAAATATGTTAAACCTTATTTCACTCTGCTACAAACTGTACAAATCTTACCCAAGGATGTTGTTCTTTCTATAGAACTGTGGTGCCCCATTCTAGTGGCATTTGAACTTGGAAATGCAGGATTTGGCAACAAAATAAAATATTCAACGCTACATTTCTCAAAATTACCTGGAAGAAGCATTAAGAGAAATCTGAAGGCAGACCAAGATGTAGGGCTTGGGGTAAAAGGTGATGAAAACCACCTTTAACCCCTTCTCTGCCAATCCTACCTACTAGGAAGTAGGTGTTTTTTTATTACAATACATATTATAATGTATTGGGTGTAATCAGAATTTCATATTGTTGAATATGCTAGAAAAAGACAAAAACCTGAATATCCTGGAAAGATTCTAAAGTCTATTTAAATGGCACATTTAGTTAAATGTGGTGGCAGTACCATGGAAGGAGCAGCATCTTTGTGGGACATTATCATAAAAAAAGTAAATGATTATTAGGATAAAGGAATTCTTGTCATCTTGATTTGGCTGAGTGCACAAGTCAATCACAAACTACATAAAAACATAAGTCAAATTATCACAGAGTGTATTACCATGAGATTCATTGTATTACATCACAAACAATAAAATAAAGACAACCACATACATAGGATAATTTTGAACTACAGGCAGTGTCAATAGGATGGTGCAAATTTGATTTCACCTTTATGCTTAAATGTTGAACAATTAATTATATTTTATATTTAAACAACTAATTATAATTAAGCAAATATTTGTTAATAATAGTTTCAAGCATTCTGCTAAGTGCAAGAGTTAAAACTGAAATAGGCATAGTACCTGCATTAAATCTTATCTAGTAAAAAGGTAATCATAAAGTTATGAGGTAAGTGCTATGATAGGGTTAATTCAGGCCTTAGTGTCTTATTAAGGAGGGGAATATGATGAGTGGGATCACAAATATAGCATACAGTCACTTAGGTGGACCTGGTGGTATTACGTTCCTTTTTAAAAGGCTAGGATATATGTGTTCAGCCAACTCATTCAGATTATTAAAGGCCTTGTTTACCCATTTAAAATTACTTCTCATTATTATGAAAGCTTTTTTTGCCAACAATTTCCTTCTAAGTTCTGTGTTGTTTGATACATAATATTTCATTTTTTTCAAAGAAGCAATCTGCAAAAAATGATCTGACAAAAAGGAAATTTGCAGCATGTTATAATAAACATAAAAAAAACCCACTTCTCCAAAAGTTTTGAATTATATATATGGGATGGGTCATGACTTTGAGTGGAGATCCAACTCTCCCTTGTTTCAATAAAGTGCTGTGCATGCTTGTTCACAGATATTATTTAGTTCCAGGAGATTAATGTACAATAAAGGACATTTGCAAGAGTAGACAAGATTGGGAATCAGAGTCCCAGTCAGTGGCACTTGTGTAAAAAGGGAGACTTCTAACAAAATAATCTTTACCAGCTGATGCTAGATCCTCATTTTTTAACATAGCTTTCAGTTTAGTAATTTCTTGTGAGATGATCTTTAGAATTTTAGTTTTATCTCACTCTTATCCTTTAATATGTTGATTTTACTATTTACTAATTAATTTCAACTATTCCAATCTAAAATAGTTTTCTTTGTATTTTCGGACAGTAGCATGAGAGAAATTAAGTTAGGATGCTATGTCAAGAAGATCTAAGATCCTTCCCTTACACAAGAATGGAGAAGGATTTGGCATTTGGGCCAAATGTGTTATTTAATCTTTTCATTGTTGATTTATAAGAGTTCTTTATATATTCTGCATACTATACACTTATCACATAAATGACTTACAAATATTTTCTTTCATTCTCTGGTTGTCTTTTTGCTTTCTTGATAATATCCTTTGAAGCACAGGAGTTTTCAACTTTGATAAAGTCTAATTTATCTATTTTTTCTTTGGTTGTTTATGCTTTAGGTGTCATATCTAAGAAACCATTGCCTAATCCAATTTTTAAAAGATTTACACTTACGTTTTCTTCTAAGAGTTTTATATTTTTAGCTCTTAGATTTAGGTCTTTGTTCCATTTTAAGTTTGTGTGTGTGTGTGTGTGTGTGTGTAGTGTAAGGTAGGGATCTAAATTCATTCTTTTTTCATGTGAATATCCAAATGCTACAGGCTCTTGATGCTCTTACTGACAACAGTGGTAGATTTTAGTAATTTTTTTTTTTTTAAATGCTTCTCTATTTGTTGTATATCCTTAGGACAATTTCCAGAGACTTTAATTTTTTTTTTTTAAATCATTTTCACCTGTTAAATAGCTGTTTTGCTGGGGTGAGGATCCTTTGAGCTTTTCACACCACTATGCCAGAAATCCTCTTTACTATTTCTTGATTTATCCACTTTAAACATTATGTATTGACTTCCTTCTAAAAGGATTTAGGTATTTTACATTATCTTCTTCCCTTCTCACCTCTCAAATTTTTGTGAATCATATTATTCATTTTTAGTTTCTTTATTGACTACCTTTATTATTAGTATGCTTTTATCAGCTAGGATGCTCTTGGTTTAAACTAACAGAAAACTTACTCAAACTGTCTCAGGTAATTAGTAAATTTAATATTTCATGTAATAAGAAATCCAAAGGTAGGCTGGGCTTCAAACTTGGCTGACTCAGTGGTTATACACTGGTTAAACAATGTCATCAAGACCTCATGTTCATTTGTTTCCTTAGTCTGCCATCCAAAATAAAGGCTTCATACTAAGCTGGCTCCCTACTTCTCATAAGATGGCTGCCAGAAACTATCTCTGTTACACACTTTCTTGTTCATGTCCAAAAGGAGAGAAAATCACTTTTCCATCTCATGTCTCAAGAGTAAAGACAAACTTTCTTCTCATTTCATTCGTCAGAACTGGACCACATGCCCATTTGTGAACCAATCACTGGCAAAAGGGATAGATAACCAAGGAGCTGAGGATGGAGTCTGCTACCCAGGAGGCACCTGGTCTATACTGGGAGAGTTGAATAACTGAATAAAACTCACGGTTATGTTAGAAAGGAATAAGGATGTAATGGATACTGATTAGCAACCAATAGTGTCTACTACAATTTGTTTTGTTTTTCTATCAATTTTCAACAGTATATCTTGACCTCCATTAAAAAAACAGATATTGAGCCAGCCCTGATGGCCTAGTGGTTAAAGTTCCACACGTTCTACTTCGGTGGCCTGGGTTTTGTTCCCCGGCACAGAAGCATACCACTCGTCTGTCAGTAGCCATGCTATGGTGGTGGCTCACATAGAAGAACTAGAAAGACAACCAGAATCTACAACTGTGTACTGGGGCTTTGGGGAGGAAAAAAAAAGAGAGGAAGACTGGCAACAGATGTTAGCTCAGAGCGACTCTTTCCCAGGGAAAAAAAAAAAGATATTAATGCCTTCTACCCTTTTCTCCTACATACCTTCTCCCACTCCAACTTCTCAACTTCTAACAGTGTTATTAAGAACTTTGTCAAGATCACATCCAACAGTGTTAAGTAATTTAAACAAGATCACATAACTAGTGAATGTTATAGTTCAGGTTTAAAATCATTATTTTGCTAAAGCACACTCTATGGAATAAATCTGGAAGGAATTTCATCAGATCTCTATCCATTGAGCTACTATAATAGAATTATGTTACAACTAACCCTTTGTTCATTGGCCAAATATCTTGAGTTCCTTTAGAAAATGACAGTTTTCCCACTTTAACTTTTGATGATAACTGTCCTCTGGTTTGTACAAAATTGGAATGGTGACATTAGGTAGTTGAGATGATTAACTCATTCACTTAATAAATAACCCTCAGGGTTCAGTAAGGTTAACAGAATAGTCTAAGATTGGAAAGTAATTTTCTTAAAATATCAACAAAAGCATCTGAAACTAGAAGAGGAAAACAATCTCATTTACAATAGCAACAACAAAAATACATAGTCATAAAGCTAATAAGAATTGTGCAGAGCCTTTAGGAAGGAAATTACAGAAATTTAATAAGAGGCAATGTAGCATAATAACAATCACTCAAGGTTATAACAATATCAATTAAAAATGTGAATTATCCCCAAATAACTTATAAGTTTAATTTACTTGTGAGTTATTAAAACATACAAGCTAGAATAACTACAAGAGTGAAGTAATGGTATAGGACAAGATAGAAGTATGAATGGAAAAGAATAGCTTCCAAGAAACACATATACGTTTTAGTAATTATTACCACTTTTTAAGGAAAAGCAATTCAATCAGCACAGGAAAAATGGATTTTCAGCAAATGTTATTGGGATAAATGCCTAGGGACGTGGAAGAAAGGTACTCTATTCTTAACCAAACCATGAACCATAATAAATAGACTAGAGTTAAATGGTGGGAGAAGAGGACAAAATGAAAACCTAAAAGAAATATAGGTAAAGAGAATGTTTATATAATTCTGTTGTGGCTAAAGCCTTTAATACCTAAATTTGAAGTTAAAAATAATAAAGGCAAAGGTTGTTACATGAGACTACATAAAAACATAGAAGTTCTGCACATTCATAAAATACAATAAATTTAATTGAAGTACAAAGACAAAACAGAAAAATGATTTGCCACATACGACAAAAGCTGACACTAATTTAAAAAAATCCTCTTGCTAATAAACAAAAAAAGATGAACACACTAAAAGAAAAATCAGCAAAGGACATGGTGAGGTGAGAAATTTAAAAAGGAAAAAAAGGATAGTCCAGAAGGTAGAGAAAATAAGCCCTTGTTACCACTGCTTACAATAATTTTGCAACATATATATAGCCTTAAAACACATATAGTCTTTAACTACCAATTCTACTTCTAGAAAACTATCAAAAGGAAATACTCACAGATGTGTGCAAATATTTATCCACATATATCATTAAATAATAAATGATAAATAAATAATAAACTTAATGTCCCATAATAGTAGATAAGTAGATTACGATATAATCACAAGAATTTTAAGTAAAACAAAGCAGGTTAAAAGCCTTATGTAAAATATGATCTCACTTTTTTGTAAAACAAAAAAAAGATTAAGTATACGCATATAAAATATTCTGGAAGGACACTCACTAAATGTGGTCTTTAAATGGTAGAACTATGGAAGATTTTGAGCTTATAATTTTATTTGTATGTTCTGATTTTTCTGTAACAAAATTAAATTACTTATATAATTTTGTGTTATTTTTATAAGAAAACTAGACCATATTTTTTTGGCTACTAGCAATGTTGCTTTCCCTAATTTATACTCTGATATTTCCTGAGCTTTTATCAAAGAATACCATAACGCACAATGTTAGAAAACCTTATACTGCATTTGCTCTGAGGACGTTTTTGAGGACATTGCCTACTCCATCTCTCAATATGTCCTAGAGGAAAAATCACATAAAAAATTCCTTTTAAAGTGCCAGGAAAACCTTTGCCTACTGTTGGGAATTGGTATGTTTCTTTTCATGGATCATGAGAATCATCTAATTGTGTACGTACTTTTATTTTTCCTTAGGTAGCCAGAATATTTAAAACCAAATACTTCATCTAATTGTAGTTACTATGTAGGGCCATATAGCTTACGTATCTGCCCATTCACCCTCACCTGGTCTTTATATTCCATTTCAATTAATACATTTCTTTGTCCTGCTTTTCATTGAATATATCTGTTAAAACACCTCAAATTCTTTTGAGGTAGGGTATAAATAATTAAGTAGGATATTTCCATTATTACTATCAGCTTCTAAATGACAGTACACAACAAAATGTAGTCTCCATTGGAATAAGTATTCCCAATATGATTTATTTTAGAAGAACTGATTTGGAAAATATGACATTGTTGTTTGATAAATGAACCAAGAGAGACTTGAGTCATTACTGTTTTAAGATGTTAAGGAAAGCAATAAAATTTTAAAATCCTTATCAGTTTTAAATGAGATCATGGAAGGCAGGGACAACATGTGTCTAAATCACTATGTACAACACCACCTAGATGCTTCCTACAAAAACAGGTTTTAGCAAATGCTTTCTTGCATAGATGGTCTGAGATAACACTGAGAAAACGGAGTCTTTGGTGGCTCTCCTTTTGTTCACTCCAAAGCACCCAGCAAGGGATCTGGTATTAGAAAAGAACACTTTTTTCCCCACTTCAATGTAAGCCAGAGAAGACGAACTTCCAGTAAGCGTCTGCCCTCTTATGGAACTGCTTCCTTCCCTCTCGCCACCTCTTACTTGCCCTCCCCTATGAAGGGAAGAGTAATCTGCCTGGAGAGATTGCTGACAGCCTGGTGTCCCTGACCACACTTCTCTACTGGGCAGAGTCACTGTGCTCGGCAAGCCGTCCTTTTGTCTCCAGGTCTGTCTAGGTCTAGTGCAGTGACTTTGTGCTCCAGTCTACATGCACTGGCAGATCAGAGAGGCATATCTTCATTGTTTGATTACTGTGCCTGTAAACCAGGTTTGCCAGCCTTGATGCAGCTGGTTGGGTTAGGGTACTCAAAGCTTATTTTCACAGTCTGATTCTCCTTTGCAGGTGGATCCTTGTATTTTCTTTCAGGGAATAAAACGTGCCATGTGTTTTTCACGAAGCACATACTTTGATCCCCATTTGGCTCCTCTATGGTTGATGCAATAAAGCAGAGATAGAAATTTTTTCCCCTAAAGTTTACCACACAGTAGTGCACTCAATAAATATTAGCTCTGCCCACCTCGATTATTCTTCCCTTTTTCCTTAACAGTTCTCTATGTTCCACATTCATTAGATTTTCCCCTCTCCACAAGTATGTTTTAAATATTGTGTTATATTCCATCTTTTTTTTTTTTTTTGTGAGGAAGATTAGCCCTGAGCTAACATCCGTTGCCAATCTTCCTCTTTTTGCTGAGGAAGATTATATGTGGGACACCGCCACAACATGGCTTGATGAGCAGTGCGTAGGTCTGCGCCTGGGATCTGAACCTGCAAACCCTAGGCTGCTGAAGTGGAGCCCGTGACACGCTACGCCACTGGGCCAGCCCCTGTTACATTCCATCTTTACATGATAATTAGGTAAACAAATCCTTGCTCTGATTTTACTTTCTTCTCTTTCAAGAAGACCTGAAGAACAATAAAAAGGTTGAGAAGATTTGGAGTTTGGGGGAAAGGCATAATAGCTGTCCTCAGATATTTACAGATTCATTCTCTGAGACTCCAGAGGAAATAACAAGGGCCAAAGAATGAGTAGCAGTGGAAGGCAGATAAGAGGAATAAGTAATCAACAAGGCTGCTTCAAATTTTAATGAAATGTCCTTGACACTGGTGATGTCCAAGTAAAGACTGAACGACAACTAGTTAGGACGTTTTAGAAAATATCTTAGCATAGAGTAGGGGATTAGAGATGAGGACCTATTCTCATCCATGATTCTATTATTTTAACACAGTTCTATGAATTGGGCAAGCACTGTTTTATAAACTGGAGAGTAACAAATTATGCTGTATACGATTTTCAATAACTTTCTCACAATTTATAAAGTACCTTTAGAACTGGATCTAAGAAGTAGTCAGAATAATCAGACAATCATGTTAAAGAAAGAGAACAGTTACCTGTCTGGAAAATGACTCTGGAAATAGTTGTCCGACACAATGGGCAGGGAGTGCTTGTAGGATTGTCTTTGGCAAGAGTCCGTAAGCAGGGCTCACAGAAGATGTGGTGGCAAGGGTAACACATGTACGGGTTGAAATAAACATCCAGACACACTGCACAGACGTAGCTTTCCTTTTCTTCTGAATATTCATTATCATCATCTGTACTCATCTCATTATTCAAAGTCTGCAAAACAAATAAAAAAAATTTTTCTTAGTTCAGTATGATTGGGTTCCTTGAGAAAGAGAGATTGACTTTATATTTTGCTAAAATGAATAAAAATATTTAAGAAGCACATAGTATCTGTTTCTTTGATATATTCAAAGGGACACAAATGCTACCTTGCAAAGTGAGAAGAAACTGAAAACACATGAAAAACTCAGAAGTCTTAATTATCCTTTTTAGTATTTTTGTTGTTGAGGAAGATTCGCCCTGAGCTAACATCTGTTGCCAATCTTCCTCTTTTTGCTTGAGGAAGATTGGCCCTAAGCTAACATCTGTGCCAATCTTCCTCTATTTTGCATATGGGTCACTGCCATAGCGTGGCTGACGAGTGGTGTAGGATCTGAACCCATGCACCCGGGCTGCTGAAGCAGAGCGCACCCAACCTAACCACTACACCACTAAAATTTTAGTATTTTTATATAATGCTAAATGCTAAAATATACCTAAACACATTAAGTATACCTGTATCTCTATTTAACCAGCACTAGTTAAGTAAGTGTTAGGTGTACCAGTCCCAGGATTATAGATTCCTCAAGTATCCCCCTCCCACCACAGCAAATAAGCTGGTTGTCACAAGGTTATGGAGCCTTATCTGGGCATCCACACATGATGAAAAGTGAAAGCAACAGAATATGACACTTCATCTTTATACTGTGCAAGGAGCATTCTCTAATCTATACTTTGCACCTTCCTGGACCTCAAAGCCAAGAAAAGGCCAAAACCTAAGGTATGTCAGGAAGTAGACAAGGCAAAGAAACTTACTGTAATTCTGGGATCAGCCTTCCAGCTGAGAAATATGATGAGCCCCTTCCCCCCCAACCCCCAAATGAACAATTAAGAAAGAGGCTATTAAGACGTAGTTAGGAAAGAGGCAGCTCAGAGGTTAGCAGCACAAGGTCTGGTAGCAGAATTCCTGTTACTTAACCACAGAATTTCCTCATCTGTGACGATGTTGTGAGGTTTAAATGAGGTAATCCACTTAAAGCGTTTAGCACAGTGCCTGGCACACAGTAAATATTCAATTAATGTTAGCCACAGCTATCCTCTTCCCCCTCTTCCCCACTCCTTCTCTGTCCTTCTTCACAGGCCCTGTAGTTTTTCCTAGAGCCTTGAGAAACATTTCCTCAAAACAGGCCTGGACTCAGTCCACTGAGGCATAATGAGAATCTACATGGTGTAATCTTTTCTGCTTACTTTGATGTTTGTGAAAAATGGAGATCAATGATTAATATTTGAGTGGGCCTTGGGTTTGATAAATATTTGTAAGTTACGTGGAATGTAAAAGTTATGTAAATGAAGCAAACAGAGCCTTGAGAATACAGAAAAACCTTTCTACTGGATAAACTGTTATTTGATTTATCCAGACGGCTTTGCTTCCCCTCTGCCAACCTCTTTCTGCCACCTGTTGGTAATTTCTCTTTTATAAAGGAGATATTCGAGTCTTTAGGCCATTTATTTTTAATTGGGTCACCAGATTTTTCTTATAGACCTGTAAGCATTTTTACTTAATCTATTTTTTGTTGTTACTGGTTAGATGTGTTGCAAATATTTTTTCCTTTCCTCTGGTTTGCCTTTTCACACTTTTCATGGTGTCTTCTGATGAAGTGAAGTTCTTAATTTTAAAGAACATTTTTCCTTTATGGTTAGTGCTTTTTGTGTCTTATTTAAGAAATCTTACCCTTTCCCAAGGTCATTAAAATAGCACTATCTTGCATTTCATAATATTTCTTAATTCTATAATGTTCCTGAAATTGACTTTCACATATGGCATGCATTAGGGGTAAATTTCATTTTTATTCTTTATGTAGTTATTAATTGGTACAGCTCACTTACTGCGAAGACTTTCCTTTCCTCCACTGCTCTGAAGAGCCACATTGTTATTAATTAAGAGGCCAAAGATACATGGGTCGGCTTCTGAGGCTTCTATTTTGTTCCATTAGTTAACTGTGTATTCCTATGCCATAATTACAATCTCTCACTGTAGCTTTATAATAAGCCTCAATATCTGGTAGAGGAAGTTCTTTCATCTTATTGTTATTCTTCAAGAGTGTCTTGGCTATTCTTGGCCTTTTCCATGACCATTAAAATTTGGAATTACCTTATCAAGTTCTTTTTAAAAAGTCAGAATTTTTATTGAAACTGCATTGAACTTACAGATAAATTTAGGAAGATTTAATTCACAGATAAATTTAGGAAGAGTTAGAAATCTTTACATATAGAGTTTTAAAATACATAAGCTTGGTTTATCCCTCCATTTATTAAAAATTTTCAAAAATTATCTTGGTAGAAGTCTACTTATATTTGAACCAATATTTTACCTCCACTTTTATTACTTCACTCCTTTTTCTCAACTAGCCCATTCCTATTAATATACATGACACGCTCTAATATCTTTCACATCAAAACAAAACAAACATAAAAAAAGCAAACCTCTCCAGCTCATGCTATAGTCCTCTATTCCCTTTTACAGCAAAACTTCACAAGAGGCTTGATCACATTACATATGATTTCTGCTTCCTCACCTCCTCTCCACTCTTCACCTCACTCTAACCTGGCTTCTGCTCTCAATACTCTGCTGAAACTGCTTTTGTTCAAGTCACTAACAACCTCTGGCACAGCCAAATCTAGGATGCTTTCCTGCCCTATCTTCTTTAATCTTTCAGCAGCATTTCCTAAGGAGACCAGGACCTCTTTCCTGCCACCTACTTAACACCTTCTTCTTACATTTGGAGTAAGATCAGACTCCTTACAATGGTCTACAGGACTCTAGATGATCCAGTTCCAGCTTTAATTTTTTTTTTCATTTTTATCCTCCATATCTAGCTATTCTCCAATTCACTGGTCTTCCAGCTCAACAAACACACCAAATACTTTCTTGCCTTAGGGCCTTGAGACATGATATTTTCCTCCTCCTAAAAAGCCCTTACTCCATGTGGTTGATTACAAAATAGATAAAATTCTTTCTATCTCTGTGCACTCCTACACATTCCATCAAGATGGGGAGATTATTTTTCTATCCTCTGAATTTGGGATCTGCCCTGTGACTTGTTTTGGCCAATGAATCATCAGTAAACAAGACACAAATAGAGGCTTAAAAAATTCATGTGCATCAGGGAGCCTTCCCTTGCTGTTCTTGGGAACCCTGAGTCTACTACCATGTGGACAAGCCTAGGCTGGCCTGCTTGATGATAAGTGACATATGGTCCAGTTACCTCCATTGTGATTGCTAACAACAAGCCAACCACAAAACATATGTGACTGGAGCCAATGATTATCAGCAGCTAACTGCAAATGTACAAGTGTGCCCAGATAACACCCTGTGGATCAGAGATAAGCCATCACAGGTGAGCCCAGCCCAAACTGCCAACTCAGAAAATGTGAGTGAATATTAGTGTTTTAAATTTTAGGGTGATTTGTTACATAACAAAAGTTAATTGACACATCCCTTACTACACATGGCTAGCTTTACCTCGTTCTTAAAATCTTAGTTTAGATATCAACTTCCCAAAAGGATTTCACTGCTATTCTATCTAAAGTTGTTCTCTGTCACTGCTACTTGTTTGTTTCCTTTATAGCTCTTATAATAATTTTACTTGCCTATTTTTTTCTATCTCTCCCAACAGAATGTTCAGATACATAAAGGGAAATACATATAATAATATAATATGTATTATATAAAATATATATATATATATTTGCTGAAGGAATGAATTGATAGGTTGTTTTAACATTGATACTACCACTCAGTAGATCCTGATTATGGGTGCTCCCATCCTCAAAATGCTCATAGGTCCAGCTTGTAAAACACTATATTGATTTGTATCTTCCTGTGGGTATCTCTGTCAAGTGTTCTTAAGTATTCTTGTGGGCCTTTTGGATATTTCCAGCTAGATAACAAGCATTCTGTGAAATTCCATAAAATAAATATATAAAGTTTAACACAGAGAAGATATGAAGTAAATGTCCCACACCAACAGGAAGCTTGTAGCTCTGATTTGAACAGTAATAAAGAAAAATCTGCTGGAAAGGCAACAGGATCTATAATTTTTGCTCATTATTGATATATGACTATTCTCTCCTGAACTTAAATGATTCTTGAAAAATGAAAACTATAAGTAGATAATTAGTACTGAATTGGGTACCCCAGATAAAAAACATCTTTGGACCTATATGCTTACTTACCTAAATTTTATTTTATAGCATCAGCTTATTTTGTTTATATTAGACTCACAGGATTGTGCCTTGAGATTTGAACTAATTAACCTCGAAGAAACCCAGGGCATAAAAAAGAATAATTTGAGGAACCTCTTAGAGTATTCCAAATTGTAGTCCAAATATTTGTGCAGAATTTTATTTCTGTGAAGTACTGTATCCCTACATATACAAGAAAAATGACTAGACTTCATTAAAACAAATAGAAAATCAGGTTGGAACTATTCATCTATTATTTGAGCTAAATGAATCAATCCACAAAACAGAAATAACACATGTAAAGACCTCCAGGATCACAATGTTTTAAGGGATTAAAAAGGTTTAAGAGTTTTCATTAATCCAGAAAATTTCACACATCTGGTAATAAAAACTGTTATGCAAGAAGACAACAAATTACCTCAAGGATGGAACTCCACTGAGTTTTTTCTCCAAATTGGAGAGATGCTCCAATTGTATAACAGTAAAATTGCTTCTGGATGGATAGTTACATTTTAAAAATTAATTACTCATTAATGGATCAATGTCAACCTGGAAGGAGGTTTTTAATTGCTGTGCCTATGAACTCATCTCCATCTCCTCAATATTTCAATTATCATAGATGAAGGTCCCCAAAATGCTCATCAGAAATGTGGGGGAGAGGACAGGAAAGATTAAGCTAAGAACAATGAAAACCCTTTCAAAACAAGGTATGCCATCAGCAAATAATATAAAAATGTAAACTAGGCTACACCAGATGGCAGAGCCAAGTTTAAAAAAAGAAAAATCTCAGTAGGTCCCTGGGCTGAAATCAAGATTGAATTTAACAAGGATAAATATAAATCTTTCATTTAAGACTATACAATAGACTGCAACACATAGAAGATGAATGAAACTTGGCTGAAAGCAATTAATGTAAAGAAGAGCTAGGGATTTTAACTAACTAGAAGTTCAATATATGATGAGGTTACTTAAAAAGCAAATGAAACCAAACTGCAAACAGTGTGGTTTTACATGCCTACCATTGTATGATCATCACACCGTATTTGTAGCTACTTTAAGGGACACAGACAAATTAGAGTGCTCCATAGAAACACTTAGAGGGCCAGGGCAGAGTGAGTTCTGGAACTACCTCATATGAAGTATTGTTAAAAGACTGAGGATATTCGTTCAGAAAAACATTAAGAGGAGACGAGATAAGCACGTTCAAGTATTTGCGTGCGAGAGATCTTATTTTTCTTCTGTGTAGTTCTCATGATCTAAAAACGAATGGATGTTATGAGAAGACAGATTGTGACTGAAGACTATATAGACTATAAATGAAATACCTATTCATAAACCAAAGGGATGTGAACACAACATAACATGTGCACTCTTACACAGTACATTCACCATTGAGCTGAACATTTATCTTGTGTTCCCTACCAAATACTTCGGGACTCAAAAATAAGATGATGAAAGTTGTACATATTAACTAATTTTCTCAACACAAAAGCCCCATGAAGTAGGTACTATTATTATCATCATTTTTCAGATCAAAAGAAACTATGGAGAGCTCACTTACTCAAACTACTAGTGGTAAAGCTGGGATTTCAACCCAGCCAGTGTGGATCTGGAGCAACTCTTCATCACCACATTCTTAAGTGAGTTAATACACTTCAAATAGTACCAGCAAATAATAAATGTTAACTGATGATGATAATGATGTAGGTTAAAAGAAAATAGCAAATTTTGATAGGATCTACAGGGAAGTTAGAAATATCAAGGCATCATTATCACAACTAGCAGATGAATATAATAGGTACTGTGGCAGATCAAGCTTTGGCCACCCTGAAATACATCTCTTTACCTTGATTTTTTTCTCTGATGGGCATTTGACCTCCCCCACTAACTGCCTACAGAATTTGACATGGTGGCTCCTTCCTGGAACAGATCTTCCATCTGATGGCTGTAATATAATGTAAAATAGATGTTACAATAGGAAAGGCACCAACAAGCACATCTTATCAGAAATTCTATCTCTCTGGCCACATTCTCTGGATAGCCCTGTGAGGAGCTGCCAGACAAACATTTACATTTATAAGGGAAATCTCCATTTGTAAAGGTATCTCCCTCTCTGTCTTGGGAAGAGAGGGGATGACCTCATTTCTAGAAACTTATCAATGTGGAAGATGAGGTCTTAAATCTGCATAATAACCTTACCCTTGTTTACAGTGCTTTAGTGGTAATCTCCTGTAACTGACTCCCCCCACCCCCAACATCCTCCTTTGTCATTGGCTGAACATGGTATTTAAGACGAGAATTTCTGCTATTGTGTTGAGAAATGCAGTGTCCCTGGTTTCTCCCATGTATACATGTTATTAGACTTGGTATTATTTTCTCCTGCTAACTTGTCTTGTTAACTATTTGGCCAGCCATAAGAACCTTAAGGGAAAGGGCAGAGGGGGATTCTCCCTCTCTCCCCACAGTACCCAACTGTCCAAATGCTTTTGGCCTCATAGAAATTATCCTACAAAGTCAATTAAATACACTCAGTCACTCAAGCGCCTTTCTAGGGGCTTCTAGGCTCAAAAAAGGAGATAATAAACTGATAAATAACACAAAGCAAATAAGCTTTAAAAAATCAAATTAGTATAAAAATTAATAGACCAAGAGTTTTATTAATAATAATGACAACAAAGCAGCAGTGACATTTAGCTCATTTATAATTATTGTGATTACTGTTATATTTCACTTTATTTCTCCGTCTTATTTTTTCTCAAGAAGTGACAGTAGGGCAGTGGTTAAGAGCAAGACTCCACAGCCAGTCTGTCCAGGTTCTGCCACTACTGCCTGTGTGACCTTACGCAAATTACTTAACTCCCCAGGGTCTCACTTTCCTCCTTTGTAAGGTGGGGATACTAACAGTACCTAGCTCATAGAGTTGTTAGAAGGATTCAAAGACTTATTATATATAAAGCATTCAGAACAGTATCTTGAATACAAAAAGTGCTATGTAAGTGTTTGCTGCTGTTATTACATTCATCTAATAATTGTTTCTATTCTTCTAATAATTAGTCTTAACTTTTAACAAAAATAGTTGAAGTTTAGTATCTATAATCGCCCCCTTCTGAACAAGACATAGAATGCATTTTACTCCCCATCCAAAAACACAAAAACTGCTCATTTTATCAAACTAATCTGAATTTTATTTCTAAAATGTTAATAATTGTTTAAATATACTATGTCTCTAGTTTTTCAAAAAATACCTTCTTTAAAACAATTAATCTATATTTAGTTTTAACTATGTTTTAGTTTTCTGCTTATTTTTATTCTTTGGCTTATTTAACACTGTTTTCTTGTATCCCTTATTGTCCTCTCTCTTGAATTCCTTTTTTGTTTTACTGTTGTATATCCTTGAGAATCTCTTTTCAGGAAACGTATGTGGGTGGTAAACTGTATGTTCTGACATGTTTGAAGCTCCTTTTAGTCTTCATATTTGAATTCTATTTGACTATAATTCTAGATTGAAAATTATTTCACTCAGAACTTTGAAGATATTGATCCACTGTTTCGTAGCATCTATTACTGCATATGAAAAATATTATAATCTTATTTGTTTCTTTTCTTGCTGGAAGTCTTTACAACATTCTCTTTGTCCTCAGATGTGAAAAATTTCACCAGTTGTGTGTCTTTATAGTTACTCCTGTTCAGTATTCAGTAGTCCCTTTCAATCTGAAGACCCAAGACTTTCTGCACTCCAGGAGAAGTTTCATTTTTTCCCCTAATTAATCACTGCTATCTATTCTCTCTGTTCCTACTTCTATAATTCCTATTACACACAGATTGGATCTCTTGGATCTATCTTCCATGGTTCAATTTTGTTTTTCTATCTTCCATCTCTCTACGTTATGCTATGTCCTGGGAGAATTCCTCAATGTTATCTTCTAAGACACAAAATCATTCATTCTTTGACTTAACAAATATTCATTGAGTGCCTAACTAAGGATCGGACACTATTCTAGGTGCTGGTTATAAACCAGTGAATTAACATAAAATACACTCCCTCAGGAAGCTTGCTTTCTAGGCTTACGTTTTACCTCATTCTGTTACACAACCCTCATGCATGCTATTTTTTTTTTTAATTTTAGCAATCATGTTTTTAATTTCCATGAATCCTCTCTTATCCTCTGATTGCTCATTTTTTTTTAATTGTAGGCTATTCTTGCCCTCAAGATATAATATCTTCTTGATTATCTTAGGATAATAATTAGAACACTTATATTATCCCTTTGTTTTCTGGATATATCTGTTTCCTTTGGGATCAGTTTTTTCTGTTTATCTTTCATATTATTGGTGTTCCTCAAAAGTCTGACAGTACTTCTTCATAGGTACAGACATTCTTTTTAAGAGCAGTTGCAGGTTTACAGAAAAACTGTACAGAAAATACAGAGATTTCCCATATATCCCCTCCCACTACACACACACACACACACACACACACACACAGAGTTTCACCTATTATTAGCATTTACTTTTACAATTGATGAAGCAATATTGATACATTACTATTAAATGCAGCAATACTTTACATTAGGGTTCACTCTTGGTTCTGTAGATTCTATAAGTTTTCACACAGAATAGTTTCACTGCCCTAAAAATCTCCTATGCTCTACCTATTCATTCCTCTTACCCTCCCCCCAACCCCTGTCAACTTCTGATCTGTGTATTGTTTTCCTTTCTCAGACATCATACAGTAGGAATTATACAGGATGTAGCCTTTTCAGATTGGCTTCTTCCACTTAGCAATATGCATTCAAGGTTCCTCCTAATTAATTTTTGATCTTGAAATTACCCCAGGTCTCTACTGAGAAATGCTCTTAATTCTACATCAGTTTTTTCTTGGGCTTTTTTTTTTTTCAAAAACAATTAATTTGCTTCATTTTCTAAACAAATGCAAACTCAATTGCTTTCCACCTTCCGAAACTCCTGAAAGATTCTGGTCCACTGACGATGTGCCATTGTTTCCCAGACATGTTACATATTTATTCTTTTAAAAATATACCTTTTTCTATAATTCTATTTTCTTTAAAAGTATCAGTTGAAATTAATATTGTACTTTCACTCAAAATTGTCTCTAAGGAAGTGGTAAGTATAATTAAAATAAGTTCAAATTTGCACCTAATTTAATGCAGGTATGTATATGTATGTATGTATATTCTACCACTCACGGGGAAAAAAAGCCAATTTCCACTAAGAATGCCCTTGATGAAGCAGGATAAATATTAACTTTTATTAAGTCTTAACCCTTGAATATATATCTTTTAATATAGCATGTGACAGACATGGGAAGTACATGCAAAGCACTTCTGCTACATACAAAAGCATAATGGTTATTCAGAGAAAAAGAACCTTTAGTATTGTTTGAGTTGAGCTGAACTAACTGCTTTATCCATGGAATACCTTTTTTCATAGAAAAGAACAACTGTCAGACAAACTGATTATTCAGACTTGGTTATGTGGCAGACATTTTCACAAAAATGAACAAAGTAAATCTGTCACTTCAAGGGAAACAACTGACAGAATTTGTTGCCAATCAAAATGACAAAATTTGAGCTTTCAAGCAAAAATCAGAATTTTGGAAAACTTGTATTTGCTTACATCTTCCCAACACTTACAGACTTTTCTGAAGAAAATGGTAGTGATATTAATGAATATTTTTTTGATATTGCATAATGAAATATGTCAACATTTATAAGAAGTGCATAACTCAGTGAATCAATAGTTTCCAAATGTCTCATGCTTGATATTACAAAATCATGCATGAGTTAATGAACCACTCAAAGTGCAAAAACAGACAATGGATTTTAATACAATGGAGTGTTTAAAATTCATATCAAGTATCAGATTCCATATTGCAACTAGCCATTAATAACCTAGCACTTGTCAAGTTTTGGTGTAGTATCAAAAACAACTATCCAAAATTATCTTGAAAAGCTATTATAATACTATTCCCTTTTCTGACTACATTTACTGATTTCCTTTTTCTGACTACATTCTAATTCCTTTTTCTGACTACCATTAAATTAGCACATTAATATGCTAATAACATATTAGCAACAAATTGCATGCAGAAGCAGATGTGAGAATATATCTGTCTTCTATTTAGCCAAATACTAAAGAGATTTGCAAAAATGCAAAATAATGCCATTCTTGTCAATTTTTTTGTTTTGAAAAAGTTATTTTTCATAAAATATGTTATCATGTAATGGTTTTTTATTATCTTTATATAAATTAATAAATATTTTAAATTTTCTCCATTTTAATTTATAATATGGTAAATATTTATAATCCATATATACAAAAGCTCTCTGGGGTTCTCAATAATTTTTAAGATTTTAAAGTGATCTTGAGACCAAAAAGTGTGAGAACTGGTACACTAGGAGATAGAAAGCAAAGGTGATTTGGCCCCTAGGCATACATTAGATACCATATTATAGTATGTAAGTATTTAATGAATTGGCAATTTTGTCAATAATCTCATCAATGATAATACTAAACAAGATAATTTAGGGAAAAAATACAATGTGGGGTCTAAATTATGAAAAGTTCTCATCTATCTGGGATCCAAAGAAAGAAAAGCTCAAAGAGGTAGAAAAAAATGTTGGCACACTAGATTTTAGAGGGGGAGACAGAGGAGGAAAAATATTTAGCATTTAACTTGAAAAAGCCACACCTAGATACCACAGTATCAAGAGAGAGATCAACTGGCTTTATACTTATCGTTCTGTTACATGATAAATAACTTCATTTAAAATGAAAAGCAAGAGCTATTATAAAACCATAAGGTGGCCTCTAAAGCATCAAGGAAAGATTAAATAATCTTCAATACGGTTTTAGTTATTTTTGTTTTTACATTCTAATTATTTGAAAATTGGTGATTGATAAAGGGTTGCTTAATACAAATATTCAACTGACCAGAACAGCTCATTAATATGCCATTCTAGATAGACTGAAAATTATGTATGAATTGTTTTTTACATCAATCACTTTGCAAGACAGAAATACAGCTTTAGATTAGAGGTAGGTCTAGGGGGCCAGCCCTGTGGCTTGGCAGTTAAGTGCCCGCACTCCACTGCTGGCGGCCCAGGTTCGGATCCTGGGCGCGGACCAACGCATCGCTTCTCCAGCCATGCTGGGGCCGCGTCCCACATGCAGCGGCTAGAAGGATGTGCAGCTATGACATACAACTATCTACTGGGGCTTTGGGGGGAAAAAATAAAAAATCTTTAAAAAAAAAAAAAAGTTAGGTCTAGGGATCTACCAAACTGCAAAAGTATCTAGTTGTCCTGGCCTGAGTGCTTGTTTTACATAAAAAAAAAAAAAAAAAGAAAAAATCTGAAATAAAATCCCAAGGTCTAGAGTGTGTGTTAGTAGTTAGTAGCTACAAAAGAAGAAACAGACCAAATCCCTGCAGTCTGCGGTAAAGGAAAAACAGAATTTATGGGGCCTCAAATGAACTCTGGGGCTGTGCAATCCAAAAGCTTGAGTGAGAATTTCCCAATGTTTATTCCTATAATCTACCAGCATACCCATGGAAAGGAAGGGACTAAATGAAGACTTTATATGACTCTGAGAGGTCACCAAGGTGGCTTAGAGTGTTTTTTCACAGTCACCATCATACTTCTCTGGATGGTTGCAGGCTAACATAATATTCAATATTTCCCAGGCCATCAGACACAGAGTTATTCAGAGACCATTTATTCTTTATGCTGCTTGATTAATCCCTTCAGGGCCCCTCACTATGACCTGATGAAACTGCTACCTATTGAGATACATGTGTAAAAGAGAAAATTCCAAAAAAGTATATACTGTCATTTTCCCCATACTGGCCATTGGAAGCACTATATCCCATTAAAAACTCGGGGAAATGCAACTCTACATAGATTATTTGCTCTCCTAATAAATATGAATATTAAGTCCAAATAACAATCCTTTTACTTATGAAATAAATAATCAAGCTAAATAAAGAGAAAAACTAAGGAAATAGTCCTTATCTTGAAAGAACTGAATGAGTCAAATTTACAGTAAACAATTGCAAAAGTTCAGGCTAGGATTTATACATTTCTGCAAATTACTCTGGTTTGGGGACTAAAAACAATTAATTCGAATGGAAACCCTTCTTTTTCTCCAGTAAAACTGAAAGAATATATTTCTACCATTTTTGGCTCTCTTTAGAGTACATATGTGGCTCTAAAATATACTGCTTTTTATGGAAAAACTTACGCTTTAGACTTATGCTTTATATAAGTTATATTGCCCACCACCCTCATTCCTTGCACTTCAAATAAAATATTTGTAGGGGCTGGCCCAGTGGTGTAGTGGTTAAATTCACGTGCTCTACTTCAGTGGCCCAGGGTTTGCAGGTTTGGATACAGGGTGCAGACCTACTCACCGCTATTCAAGCCACACTGTGGTGGCGTCCCTCATACAAATTGAGGCAGATTTGCACAGACATTAGCTCAGCAACAATCTTCCTCAAGCAAAAAGAGGAAGACTGGCAACAGATGTTAGCTCAGGGGCCAATCTTCCTCACCAAAAAAAAAAAAAATAATAATAATATTTTGTATTGACTGTCACTATTTGAAAAAATCTTGTTTTTTTGCTTTGAATGCCAAGGATGTGTTAGCAGTTATATTTAAAAATACTATCTGCATTGCATAAGTTATTAGATCTTTATAGAATGATTAATGATGGAGTATATATTCTATGCATAAATTTGCAAAAACATTTAAATTTAATAATCACATACACTAGAAAAATTAATACCCTATCTAAAATTAAAGGAAGAGCATTTTGTTATACTACATACAACACTTCTAACACATTGGTAATTCTGGAAAGTTTTCACTTCATTTAGAAAGTCTTCTGCTTTGTTTACTTAAGGCAGGAGAATGGGAATTCCAGTTCATTGGTTAGATCCAAAAGGAAAATTTCAAGACATTGTATCTTTATTTATGCTTATAGGTGCTGACACACAACCATGTTGTTAAAAGGGACTAGTCACCATGCCCTTTTTTTTTTTTAATTTTTTGTTTATTGCAATAACATTGGTTTATAACCTTGTATAAATTTCAGGTGTACATCATTATACTTCTATTTCTGCATAGATTACATCATGTTAACCACCCAAATACTAATTACAACCCATCACTACACACATGTGCCGAATTATCCCTTTTGCCCTCCTCCCTCCCCCGTTCCCCTCTGGTAACCACCAATCCAATCTCTGTCTCTATGTGTTTGTTTATTGTTGTTATTATCTACTACTTAATGAAGGAAATCATACGGTATTTGACCTTCTCCCTCTGACTTATTTCACTTTGCATAATATCCTCAATGTCCATCCATGTTGTCACAAATGGCTGGATTTCATCGTTTCTTATGGCTGAGTAGTATTCCATTGTGTATATATACCACGTCTTCTTTATCCATTCGTCCCTTGATGGGCACTTAGGTTGCTTCCAAGACTTGGCTATTGTGAATAATGCTGCAATGAACACAGGGGTGCATGTATCTTTACGCATTGGCGTTTTCAAGTTCTTTGGATAAATACCCAACAGTGGAATAGCTGGATCATATGGTAGTTCTATCCTTGATTTTTTGAGGAATCTCCATACTGTTTTCCATAGTGGCTGCACCAGTTTGCACTCCCACCAGCAGTGTATGAGAGTTCCCTTCTCTCCACATCCTCTCCAACACATGTTGTTTCCTGTCTTGTTGATTAGAGCCATTCTGACGGGCGTGAGGTGATATCTCATTGTAGTTTTGATTTGCATTTCCCTGATAGTTGAAGATTTTGAACATCTTTTCATGTGTCTGTTGGCCATCTGTATATCTTCTTTGGAGAAATGTCTGTTCAGGTCTTTTGCCCATTTTTTAATTGGGTTGGTAGTTTTTTTGTTGTTGAGATGCATGAGTTCTTTATATATTTTGGAAGTTAAGCCCTTATCAGATATATGGTTTGCAAATATCTTCTCCCAATTGTTAGGTTGTCTTTTTGTTTTGTTGATGGTTTCCTTTGCTGTGCAGAAGCTTTTTAGTTTGATGTAGTCCCATTTGTTTATTTTTTCTATTGTTTCTCTTGCCCGGTCAACCGTGGTGCTTGAAAATGTGTTGCTAAGACCGATGTCGAAGAGCGTACTGCCTATGTTTTCTTCTAGAAGTTTCATAGTTTCAGGACTTAAATTCAAGTCTTTAATCCATTTGGAGTTAATTTTTGTGTATGGTGTAAGGTAGGGATCTACTTTCACTTTTTTGCATGTGGCTATCCAGTTTTCCCAAAACCATGTGTTGAAGACTTTCTTTTCTCCATTGTATGTTCTTGGCTCCTTTGTCAAAGATTAGCTGTCCATAGATGTGTGGGTTTATTTCTGGGCTTTCGATTCTATTCCATTGATCTGTGTGTCTGTTTTTGTGCCAGTACCATGCTGTTTTGGTTACTATAGCTTTGTAGTATATTTTGAAATCAGGGAGTGTGATACCTCCAGCTTTGTTCTTTTTTCTTAGGATTCCTTTAGCTATTCAGGGTCTTTTGTTGTTCCATATAAATTTTAGGATTCTTTGTTCTATTTCTGTGAAAAATGTTGTTGGAACTTTGATAGGGATTGCAGTGAATCTATAGATGGCTTTAGGAAGTATGGACATCTTAACTATGTTAATTCTTCCAATCCAAGAGCATGGAATATCTTTCCATTTCTTTGTGCCTTCTTCAATTTCTTTCAGCAATGTTTTATAGTTTTCGGTGTACGGATCTTTCACCTCTTTGGTTAAGTTTATTCCTACGTATTTTATTCTTTTTGTTGCAATTGTAAATGGGATGGTATTCTTAATTTCTCTTTATGCTACTTCGTTGTTAGTGTATAGAAATGCAACTGATTTTTGTATCTTGATGTTGTATCCTGCAACTTTACCGTATTGGTTTATTACTTCTAAAAGTTTTCTGGTGGATTCTTTAGGGTTTTCTATATATAAAATCATGTCATCTGCAAATAGTGACAGTTTCACTTCTTCCTTCCCAATTTGGATCCCTTTTATTTCTTTCTCTTGCCTGATTGCTCTGGCTAGGACTTCCAGTACTATGTTAAATAGGAGTGGTGACAGTGGGCATCCTTGTCTGGTTCCTGTTCTTAGAGGGATAGCTTTCAGTTTTTCACCATTGAGGATGATATTAACTGTGGGTTTGTCATATATGGCCTTTATTATGTTGAGGTACTTTCCTTCTATACCCATTTTATTCAGAGTTTTTATCATAAATGGATGCTGTATCTTGTCAAATGCTTTCTCTGCATCTATTGAGATGATCATGTGACTTTTATTATTCATTTTATTAATGTTGTGTATTACATTGATTGATTTGCGAATGTTAAACCATCCCTGCATCCCTGGAATAAATCCCACTTGATCATGGTGTATAATCTTTTTAACGTATTGTTGTATGCGATTTGCTAGTATTTTGTTGAGGATTTTTGCATCGATGTTCATCAGTGATATTGGCCTGTAATTTTCTCTTTTTGTGTTGTCCTTGTCTGGTTTTGGTATCAGGGTAACGTCGGCTTCGTAGAATGAGTTAGGGAGCTTCCCCCCCGCCTCAATTTTTTGGAAGAGTTAGAGAAGGATAGGTATTAAGTCTTCTTTGAATGTTTGGTAGAATGCACCAGGGAAGCTGTCTGGTCCTGGACTTTTATTTTTGGGAGGTTTGTGATTACTGTTTCGATCTCCTTACTGGTGATTGGTCTATTCAAATTCTCTACTTCTTCTTGATCCAGTTTTGGAAGGTCGTATGATTCTAAGAATTTATCCATTTCTTCCAGATTGTCGAATTGCTTGGTATATAGCTTTTCATAGTATTCTCTTATAATCTTTTGTATTTCTGAGGTGTCTGTTGTAATTTCTCCTCTTTCATTTCTGATTTTACTTATTTGTGCCTTCTCTCTTTTTTTCTTGGTGAGTCTAGCTAAAGGTTTGTCAATTTTGTTGATCTTTTCAAAGAACAAGCTCTTGGTTTTATTAATTTTTTCTATTGTTTTTTGGTCTCTATTTCATTTATTTCTGCTCTAATTTTCATTATTCCCCTTCTTCTACTGATTTTGGGCTTTGCTTGTTCTTTTTCCAGTTCCTTTAAGTGCATTGTTAGATTGTTTATTTGAGATTTTTCTTGTTTGTTGAGATAGGCCTGTATTGCTAGAAACTTCCCTCTTAGAACCACTTTTGCTGTATCACATAAATTCTGGCATGTTGTATTTTCATTTTCATTTGTCTCCAGGTATTTTTTGATTTCTTCTTTGATTTCTTTGTTGACCCAGTCATTGTCCAGTAGCATTTTGTTTAATCTCCACGTATTTATGGCTTTTCTGATTTTCTTCCTATAGTTGATTTCTAGTTTCATACCGTTGTGGTCAGAAAAGATGCTTGGTATTATTTCAATTTTCTTAAATTTATGGAGACTTGTTTTGTGGCCTCATATGTGATCAATCCTGGAGAATGTTCCATGTGGATTTGAAAAGAACGTGTTTCATCGGTTTTTGGAAGGAATGCTCTATATATATCTACTAGGTTCATCTGTTCTAGTGTGTCATTTAAGGCCAATGTTTCCTTATTGATCTTCTGTTTGGATGATCTATCCATTGGTGTAAGTGGAGTGTTAAAGTCCCCTACTATTGCTGTTTTACTGTCTATTTCTCCTTTTATGTCTGTTAATAATTGCTTTATATATTTAGGTGCACCTACATTGGGTGCGTAGATATTTACAAGTGTTATATCCTCTTGTTGGATTGTTCCCTTGATCATTATGTAATGCCCTTCTTTGTCTCTTTTTACAGTTTTTGTTTTAAAGTCTATTTTGTCTGATACGAGTACTGCTCCCCAGCTTTCTTTTCATTGCCATTTGCATGGAGTATCTTTTTCCATCCCTTCACTTTCAGTTTGTGAGTGTCTTTAGGTCTGAAGTGTATCTCTTGTATGCAGCTTATATAGGGGTCTTGTTTTTTTATCCAATCAGCCACCCTATGCCTTTTAATTGGAGCATTTAGTCCATTGACGTTTAAAGTAGCTATTGATAAGTATGTACTTACTGCCATTTTTTAACTTTTGTTTTTCTCAGTGTTTTTGTAGTCCTTCTCTGTTCCTTTCTTCTTCTATACAGAATTGATGGTCTCTTTAGTTTGACCTCTGTCTGAAAGCACTACTCTTTAACTCCCCTCCTCCCTCCTTTTAAGTTTTTGATATCATATCTAACCTCTTTTTTGTGCATTTGTATCCATTACGCTCTTATCATGGAAATAGATAATTTTTCGTAGATAATTTTTCCTATTCGTGGTCTTCTCTTTTCCCCTTAAATCAGTCCCTTTAACATTTCTTGTAGCACTGGTTTCTTGGTGACAAAGTCCTTTAATTTTTGCTTGTCTGGGAAATTTTTGATCTCTCCTTCCATTTTGAATGATAACCTTGCTGGGTAGAGTCTTCCTGGTTGTAAGTTTTTTCCTTTTAGCACTTTAAATATATCGTGCCAGTCTCTTCTAGCCTGTAAGGTTTCTGCTGAGAAGTCAGCTTTCGGCTTTTAGAATTCTCTCTTTATCTTTAATTCTGGACATTTTGATTATGATGTGTCTTGGTGTGGGCCTCTTTGGGTTCATCTTGTTTGGGGCTCTCTGTGCTGCCTGTATCTGGATGTCTGTTTCCTTTCTTAGGTTAGGGAAATTTTCATCTATTATTTCTTGAAATAGATTCTCTGCCCCTTGGTCTCGCTCTTCTCCTTCCGGGACACCTATAACACGGATGTTAGTGTGCTTGCTGTTGTCCCAGAGGTCCCTTAGACTGTCCTCACTCTTTTTGATTCTTTTCGCTTTTACCTGTTCAGCTTCGGTAATTTCTTCTAGGCTTTCATCCAGCTCACAGATCCGTTCTTCTGTATCCTCTACTCTGCCTTTGAGTCCCTCTAGTGAATTTTTCATTTCCAGTATTGTATTCTTCATTTCTGATTGGTTCTTTTTTATGTCTTCCATTTCTTTGTTGACACTCTCACTGAGTTCATCTATTCTTCTCCCCAGATCAGTGAGCATCCTTAACACTCTTTGTTTGAACTCTCTGTCAGGTAGGTTGCTCATTTCTGTTTCACTTAGTTCCTTTTCTGGGGTTTTGTCCTGTTCCCTTACTTGGAATGTATTCCTTTGCCTCCTCATTTTGCCTCTTTCCCTGTGCTTGTGTCTACGTACTAGGTAGGTCAGCTACGTCTCCTGCTCTTGGATAGGTGACCTTATGTAAGTGATGCCTTAGAAGACCTGCAGTGTCCTTCCCTCAGTTCTCAACATTCCAGGGGTGACCCCTGTGTTGGCTACATGTGTCCTTCTATTGTGGCCTGTTTGCTCTCCCTGTAGGCACCCAGGGAGGCCGAATTATGCTCCTGGCCAGCTGTTGTAATGCTCAGCTGCTTGTAGCTGTTGTGGGCCCTTCAGTCTCTTTATCAGGTGTGGGGAGCCCCAGCACAGTTGGCTGCATGTTCTAACATCACATTTGTGTTGCATTATTTCTTTTAAGTGAGTAGGCCCCTAGCGTGGCAGGTTGTTAGGCTCAGGGCCTTACAATTGCTATAAGCCTCCAGCCTTTAGGTCTCTTTCAGCTCTCTGAGGATTGCAGCTGGGTGTGGCTGGCCTCAGGCATGGGGGCACCCAATTGTTTCAAGCTTTTGAAGGTGGGGCAAACCCCCTATGTGGGTCTTTGAGAAGCACAAGTCTTCTGCAGCTGACAAGCCCCGCCGCCCACAGGTCCACACACACAGTCAACACAGTTGTTCCCCGTGTGCGCGCCCGGACCTCCCGAAGCAGACCCAGTCTCTCCACGGCCGGAGCCCCATACACTCCACCACCGCCCCACACTCTCCACCCACTCCTTGTGCCTACCCTGCCCCACTGAAGTCAGCTCAGTTGCCAGGCTGCAGAGAATCCAGTCACCAATCTATGCAGGCCCACAAGTTGCCTGAGGGCTTGTTGTTGCATGGAGCTAGTCTCTAGGGTGGGCTGCCTGCCCTGGCTGAGCTGGATTAAATTGGTGCTCTAGCGACTGGAGCAGACCCTGGGCTAGCAGGCCTCAGGGAGAACTCCAATGGTGTCTGTGTCAGCATGCCCACACCAGGCCAAAACGATGGCCGCCGCCAATGTCCCAGACCCTGGAGACGTCTCACCTCTCACCCAGATGCACTCAGGGCCTATTAGGTGAGACTTTTTTCACCAAAGCACTGTGCACCTTTCTTTCTGGTGATTTTAGGTTGCTTCCTGAAACGGGTGAGTTTGCGCGTGGGCCCTTTAAGAGCCGGTTTTAATTTCTTTGTGAACCAGCTTTTCTGGGGGTACTCCCCAACGTTTTAGTAGCAGGCAAAGTCAGATATTATGCCACTCGTCTAGATTGTGCTGGGTCCACAAAATGCCCGCAGCGGCGGTGCTCCCCGTCTCACGGCCCGCTCCTCCAGGGAGGGCTGCGTACCTGTGGGCTGCTCCCGGGCGGCCGTGACACTGGCGGCTTGTGAAGGAGGGGTTTTTCCTCTCCAGAAGGGAGTTTCTGCCTCTTCCACCTCAATTAGGATCGTCCATTGTTGTAGGAGTTCCTCTTATCCAGTTTTCAGTTCTGTTTCAGGGGTAATTTTTCCACGAGTAGTTGTAAATTGGCTGTGTCCGCGGGAGGAGGTGAGTTCAGAGTCTGCCTACGCCGCCATCTTGACTTATCTCTCTCACCATGTCCTTAAAGACTACAAAATGCAATTCTCATTCTATGGAAGACATTTTACTTAGTCTTAACGTTGAAGTGTGTGTGTGTGTACGTCTTTCCTTTTATCTGTCTTTTTTAGCTTGGCTGTAACTGTCCATCTGCTTTATCTACCTTTTTCTCTGAATGTGTCTCTGTGTACCTTCTCTGTCTATTACTGACTATTTTTGGACATATAATTCACATCCCTAAAATTCAACATTTTAAAGTGTACAATTCCATGTTTTTTAGTACATTCACAAGGTTGTGCAACCATCACCACTACCTAATTCCAGAAAATTTTTATCACCCCAAAAAGAAACTCCATACCTATTATCAGTCACTTTCTTTTTCCCACTCCCTCCAGCCTCTGGCAACTACAAATCTATTTTCTGTCTCTATTGATTTGCCTACTCTGGATATTTTATATCAATGGAATCATGTAATATATCCTTTTGTGTCTGGCTTCTTTCACTTAAGATTTTCAATGTTGACCACTATTATAGTGTTTATCAGTACCTCATTCCTCTTTATGACTGAATAATATTCCATTGTAAAGGTATACCATATTTTGTTTATTGTTACTGACGTTTTGCATATATATCTCTGTCAATGTCCTTTTAGAGAGGGTGTTTCCAAAGATTTTGTCCTGCACTTGCTACTTCCCTGAGTGAGCGTACCCTTTCTCATTGTCCTCAGTATCTATTACCTTCATGCCGATGCCACCAAAATCTCTATATTTAGTCTTATCCCTCTTCTGAACTCCACATCCAAATTTATAACTGCTTTTTGGAAATCAACACACTAGAGCTCCAATCTTAACATATTCTAAACCAAATTCACTTCTCCCCCAGACTTGACTTCTCTTCCTTACCTCCCGTATCTGATCATTCAAATTTTAGTTCTTCAACTATTGAAATGTCCCCCTCTACTTCCCTAACCATGCTTCCCTTTATTTTCATTGCTACTTCCTAATTCAGGTTTTTATCTCTATATTCACTCAACAAATATTCATTGAGTGCCTACTATGTACCAGGCACTGTTCCAGGCTCTGAGGATACAACATGGAGCTTTTGGTCTAGTGGAGGAGAATAAAAGAGTGTGAAGAAAGCATAAAATAGAGGAACTCAAATTAGTCTGGGGTCCAGAAGGGCTTCTTTGAGGAAGTGGCATTTAAAATCTTGTTAGAAATCTCTTTGCTACGAGTGACAGAAAACCCAAGTCAAAGTGGCTCAAAATTTAACATGGAATTTATTGGTACAAGTAATTGAAAAATCCAGAAGTATATCTAGCTTTAGGCAAGAATTGACTCAGTACCCTAAATGGCATCTCTAAGAACCTGCATTTTCTTGGCTCTGCTATCTGTGATGACAGTTTTATCCTTAGGCCCAAAAGCTTCATTCTCTCCCTTGTGCCCCAAATGGTTCTGGCAGCTTTAAGTATTAAATACATATAACATCACATTATCCAAAAAAAGAAAGTCTCTTCCAGTAGCTCTCTTAGAATCTCTTACATTCATTCTCTTTCACTGGCCTTAAGAGGATCCTTTGTTTATCCATCCTTAGACAAATCAATATCCTCAGGGAGATGATGGACACTGAATCACTTAAGCCAACACAGCACATGGTTACAGTTGTCAATGGGAGAAGGGTGAATATCCTAATGGAAAATCAAAAAATTGTCAGCAGAAGATGATAGGAATTGATGCTGGAGATGTTTCCCCAAAAGTGTCCATTAAACGAGACCATATCAGATCTGAATGGTGTGTAGGAATTAGGGGAAGAAAAGAGGGGGAAGATCATTTCAGGCATAAGGAACAGCTTATGTAAAAGTCCCAAAAGAAGTTAAGGAATTTGGTGCAATTGAGATAGAAAAAGGATGGTTTGGTTAGATGAAGACGAAGCAGGAAAGAGAGAGGACAGAACTTATGGTTTCCTTTAAAAGTTCTGGACTCATACTCTAGTTCATGTACATGCACATCCCCTTCTATTTTGTTAGGTACTTGGGGGCAGGCAGCCATAGTTACCTTTGTGTGTCGGGGATTGAGCACTGTACTCTAAAACATGCCGTACTGGATACAAAGTGTTTGGTGACTTAAATTCCAAAGTCCAATGCAGACCTACCCGTTTACAATTTGGTTAGTATTTAATTTGAACTGCATTAGCCATTACTTAAATTACTTAAGGACACAAGAGTGTCTTCCATCCTCAAAAGCCAGGCTAATATTAGCATTCTTCAGGTCAAAGTACCTGTAATTTCTACCATGAAATTCTTCTTGGTATTATTAAGTCAAAATGAGATTAAAGCCCATTAAAATCCATTCACTCACTTATAGTTGTTTACCAAACTCATTTATTACTCTTCCTGATTCCTCAGCTAGACTGCATATGCAGACTCCCTCTCAGTTAGGTGTGGCAGGAAGAAGTAAATGACTGATGTGAAGTAGTTCTAATGAAAGAAATGTAAACAGAACCGACAAAGGCCACTTCCAGGCCTACGTGAAAAAACCATGAAAAACCTCTCACTGATCCTCCACACTCTGTCACTTTGTAGACTGATGCAGATGATCACAGTGGCCTTGTAAGCCACATATTGAAAGATGACAGAGCTACAAAATGGAGGAAACTTGGATCTGTGGATTATCACTTAGAAAAGAACTGCATGCTAATTAGAACTTTACATGAGTCCATAGTTTACATTAGGGTTAACTCTTGGTATTGTATATTCTATAGGTTTGGACAAATGTATAACGGCATATCCCCAATTATAGTTTCCTACAGAATAGTTTCACCACCCTGAAAATTCTCTATGCTCTGCCTATTCATCCCTCCCTCCCTCCTAACCCTGGCAACCACTAATCTTTTACTGTCGCCATAGTTTTGCCTTTTCCAGAATGTCATACAGTTTCAATCATAGAGTATGCAGCGTTTTTGATTGGCTTCTTTCACTTAGTAAAATGCATTCAAGTTTTCTACATGTCTTTCCATGGCTTGATAGCTCATTTCTTTTTAGTGCGGAATAATATTTCATTGTCTAGATGTACCACAGTTTATTTTTCCATTCACATAGTGAAGGACATCTTGGCTGCTTCCAAGTTTTGGCAATTAGGAACAAAGCTGCTATAAATAGCCATGTGCAGGTTTTGTGGGGACATAAGTTTTTAATTCCTTTGGGTAAATACTAAGGTGCTTGATTGCTGCATTATACAGTAAGAATATGCTTAGTTTTGTAAGAAACTGCTAAACTGTGTTCCAAAGTGGCTGTACCATTTTGCATTCCCACCAGCAATGAAGAGGAGCTCCTGTTGCTCCACATCCCTACCATCATTTGGTGGTGTCAGTGTTTTGGATATTAGCCATTCTGATAGGTGTGTGTGGTATCTCATTGTTTTAATTTGCAATTCTCTAATGACATATGATGTTCAACACCTTTTCACATACTTAGTTGCCATCTGAGTATCTTCTTGGCGAGGGGTCTATTAAGGTCTTTTATCCACTTTTAAATCAGGTTGTTTATTTTCTTACTGTTGAGTTTTAAGAGGTGTCTCTACACGCTGGCTAACAGCCTTTTATCAGATGTGTCTTTTGCAAACACGTTCTCCCAGTCTGTGGCTTGTCTTCCTATTCTCTTGATATCATCTTTTGCAGACCAGAAGTTTTTAACTTTAATGAAGTCCAGCTTATCTATTATTTCTTTTATGGATTGTGCCTTATTATATCTAGAAAGTCATCTAGATTTTCTCCTGTTATCTTCTGAGTTTTACAGTTTTGTGCTTTACATTTAGGTCTATTACCCGTTTTGAGTTAATTTTTGTGAAACGTGTAAGGTCTGTGTCTAGATTCTTTTTTTTAAATTTTTATTTTTTGCATGTGGATCCAGTTGTTTCAACACCATTTGTTGAAAAGACTCTCTCTGCTCTATTGTATTTCCTTTGCACCTTTGTCAAAGATTGGCTGATTATATATGTGAGTTTATCTCTGGGATCTCTATTGTGTTCCATTGATCTAATTACCTATTCTTTCACTATTACACTGTCTTGATTATGGTAGCTTTATAGTAAGTCTTGAAGTCAAGTAGTGTCAGTCTCCAACTTTGTTCTTTTGCAATATTGAGTTGGCAATTCTGCATCTTTTGCCTCTCCATATAACCTTTAGAATCAGTTTGTCAATATCTACTAAGTAACTTGCTTGGATTTTGATTGGAATTGCATTGAATCCGTAAATCAAATTGGGAAGAACTGACATCTTGAAAATATTGTCTTCCTATCCATGAACATGAAATATCTCTCCATTTATTTAGTTCTTTGATATCTTTCAGCAGAGATTTGTAGTTTTTCTCATATAGATCTTGTAAACATTTTATTAGATTTATACCTAAAAATTTCATTTTGGGGGATGCTAATGTAAATGGTAATATGTTTTTAATTTCAAATTCCATTTGTTCACTGCTGTTATATAAAGAAGCAATTGACTTTTGTAAATTAATCCTGTATTCTGCAACTTTGCTATAATCATTTATTGGTTCCTGGAGCTTTTTTGTCGGTACTTTCAGATTTTCTCCATAGATGATCACGTCATGATCATCATCTATGAACAAAGACAGTTTTATTTCTTCCTTCCTAAATTGTATACATCTTTCATTTCCTTTTCTCATCTTATTGCATTAGCTAGTGTGATGCTGAAAAGCAGTGGTGAAGGGGGAATATCCTTGCCTTGTTTTTGATCTTAGCTGGAAAGCTTCTGGTTTCTCACCATTAAATATGATGTTAGTGTAGGGTTTTTGTAGATGTTCTTTGCCAAGTTGAGGAAGTTCCCCTTTATTCCTACTTACTGAGACTTTTTTTCATGAAAGGGTGTTAGATTTCATCAAAAGATTTTTCTGCATCTATTGATATAATTATGTAAGTTTTTTTTTAGTTCTTGAGCCTGTTAATGTGCTGGATTAAATTAATTAATTTTCAAGTGTTGAACCAGCCTTGCGTATCTAGAATAAATCCTACTTGGTCCTGGTGTATAATTTTTTTTATGCATTGTTGGATTCAATTTGCTCATGTTTTGTTGAGAATTTCTGCATTTATGTCATGAGGGATATTGATCTATACTTTTCTTTTCTTGTAATGTCTTTGTCTGGTTTTGGTATTAAAGTAACGCTGGCCTCATAGAATGAGTTAGGACGTATTCCCTCTTCTTCTATCTTCTAAAAGAGAATGTAGAGAATTGGTATAATTTCTTTTCTTTTCTGTTTTTTTTTTTGTGTGTGAGGAAGATCAGCCCTGAGCTAACACGCGATGCCAATCCTCCTCTTTTTACTGAGGAAGATTGGCCCTGGGCTAACATCCGTACCCATCTTCCTCTATTTTATATGCGACACCGCCACAGCATGGCTTGACAAGCAGTGCGTCAGTGTGCGCCCAGGATCCGAATGTGTGAACCCTGGGGCCGCCGAAGCGGAAAGCATGCACTTAACCACTGCGCCACCGGGCCAGCCCCTATAATTTCTTCTCTAAGTAGAATTCACCAATGAACACATCTGGGCACGGTGCTTTCTGTTTTGGAAGATAATTAATTATTTATTCAATTTCTTTAATAGGTATAGGCCTATTCAGATTGTCTATTTCTTCTTGAGTGAGTTTGGCAAGATTGTATCTTTCAAGAAATTGGTCCATTTCATCTAGGTTATCAAATTTGTGGGCACAGAGTTGTTAATACTATTCTTTTATTATCCTTCTAATGTCCGTGGGATGTGTACTGATGTCCCCTCCTTAATTTCTGATATTAGTAATTTGTACCCTCTTTTTTTTCTTAGTTAGCCTGGCTAGAGGCTTATCAACTTCATTGATCTTTTCAAAGAACCAGCTTTTGGTTTTGTTGATTTTCTCTATTGATTTCCTGTTTTCAGTTTCACTTATTTCTGTTATGATTTCTATTATTTCTTCTCTTTTCTTAGTTTGGATTTAATTTGCTCTTATTTTTCTAGATTCCTAAAGTGGAAGCCTAGATAATTGATTTTAGATATTTTTCTTTTCTAACATATTCATTGAATGCTACAAATTTGCCTATAAGCATTGCTTTCACTGCATTCCACAAATTTTAAGTTGTATTTTCATTTCCATTTAGTTCAAAATATTTTTAATTTTCTCTTGAGATTTCTTCTTTCATCCATATGTTATTTAGAAGTGTGTTGTTTAATCGTTAAGTATTTTGAAATTTTCCAGCTATCTTTCTGTTATTGATTTCTAGTTTAATCCTACCGTGGTCTGAGAGAAGACACTGTACTATTTCTATTCTCTTAAATTTTGTTAACGTGTCTTTTATGACCCAGAATGTGGTCTATCTTGGTGAATGTTCCATATGAGTTTGAAAAGAATATGTAATATGCTGTTGTTGGATGAAGTTGTCTATAGATGTCAATTATATTCAGTTAATTGATGATTCTGTTTTGTTCAACTATATCCTTACTGATTTTCTACTTGCTGGATCTGTCCATTTCTGATAGAGGGGTATTAAAGTTTCCAAACATAAAAGTGATTCATCCATTTCTCCTTGCAGTTCTATTGGTTTTTGCTGCACATATTGTGATGTTCTGTTGTTAGGTACATACACATTATGTACTGTTATGTCTTCTTGGAGTACTGACCCCTTTATCATTATGTAATATCCCTCTTTATCCCTGATAACTTTCTTTGCTCTGAAGTCTACAAATTAATATAGCTACTCCCACTTTCTTGATCAGTGTTAGCATGGTTTATCTTTCTCCATCCCTTTACTTTTAATCTATATATGTCTTTGTATTTAAAGTGGGTTTCTTGTAGACAACATATATTTGGGTCTTACTGTTTGACCCACTCTGACAATCTCTGTCTTTTAATTGGTGTATTTAGACCATTTATATTTAAATTGATTATTGAAATAGTTGAATTCATATCTACCATATTTGTTACTGTCTTCTATTTGTTGCCCTTGTTCTTTGTTCCTATTTTTGTCTTTCACATTTTTTCTGCCTTTTGTGGTTTTAACTGAGCACTTTTGTTTCATTTTCTCTCCTTTCTCAGTATATCAATTATATATTTTTTTAAACTTTTTTTAGTAGTTGCCCTACAGTTTGCAATATATATTTACAACTAATCCATGACCACTTTCAAATCACACTATACTACTTCATGGGTAGTGCAAGTACCTTATAATAAAGTATTCCTAATTCCTCCCTCCCTTCCATCCCTTGCATAATTGCTGTCATTCATTTCACTTATACATAAGGATATATATGTATATATATATACATATGTATACTTCAATAATGTATTCAAATATATATAGTGCTATATATATTACTGCTATTATCTTGAACTGTTATATGTTAAATCAATTAAGAATAAGAAAAAAAGTTTTTATTTTACTTTCACTTATTCTTTCTCTGCTGTTTTTCCTTTCTTTTATAAATCTGAGTTTCTGAACCATATTATTTTCTTTCTCTTTGAAGAACTTTTAACATTTCTAGCAAGGTACCTCTACTGGCAATCAATTCCCTCAATTTTTTTTTTTTTTTTGGTCTGACAATGTCTTTATTTTTCACTTTTGGAGGATAATTTTGCAGGGTACAGAATTCTAGGTTGGTGTTTTCTTTTCTCTCAACACTTTAAATATTTCATTCCACTGTCTTCTTGCTTGCATGGTTTCTGAGAAGAAGTCAGATGAACTTTTACCTTTGCTTCTCTAGATGTAAGATGTTTTTCCTCTGGTGTCTTCCCTATCCCTGTCAAAAGCACAAGGAGATTTTTCTCTGATATTCACTGTGAGAACCTGGTAGAGCTCCCGGAAGTAAAATTCACGGATCCCCCTACTACTGGATCCCCCTGGAGCTTTTAACTCTTGGACTTGTCCACATTGAGCATCCAGCAATTTATCAATTACAGTTCAGATTTTCCTATCCTGACCTGTTCCCACATAGGTTTCTGCTCCAGTAAGTTGTGATTCTCTGTCTCTGCTTGTTTGTCTCTCCTATTATGAGGGCAGTGGTCTGCCCTGTGACCTCACTTCTTTGATGGATCTAAGAAGTGTTGTTGATTTTTTCAGTTTCTTTAGCTTTTTACCTGTTATGACAGAGTGGCAACTTCTAAGCTCCTTACAGGCTGAACTGGACAGATAATCTTTTTAAAAGAGAATTTAGTTTTTCAGAGAAGTACCAGGTAGGATCTTGAATTGAAGAAATGCTGTCTTTCACAGTTGAATTTGGTGTCATGAAATTATCTTCAGATTTTTAACATGGATTGCCTTCACGCTGGCGTTTGAAAACCAATCAGATACAGATAAATAAGGAGGATATGAGCAAGGATCCTATGAACTAATTGTAGTCTCTGTATCCACCATTGCTTATCACAGATACCCATCTGAGAAAGGGCTCTAAAACAAATTTGGCTGGATTTCATTAAGTGTCAACTATAATCAAATCTCATGTTGTCAAAGTTTTGTGAATTCTACAGGCCCTTTACTTTCTTTCCCATCTTTACTCCTTTAATTGTTAAGTGATAGTCTCATCAAAAGCTGGAGAGGGAACTTAATAAAAGTAATATAAAAGCCAGTCAGTCTGAGAACTCCAGTAAAAGATTTAGTGAAGAATAAATTCAATTATTTTTAGTACAAAGGTTTTAGTGGTTGCTAGATTTTAATTACTTATATTTATTAGTAAAATAGATGAAACTAAATCTCAGTTTTGCTTATAAAGAGCATATGAACAGGTATATTTCTGGTAAGTCACAGCATTACACAAATCACTTCAATATGTTAAATGAAATATTAAAAATTTCAAGATATCCTTGAGTATTAATTATTAATAAAAACAGAAACACCACAATCTTAGGACCTCATTTTAATCCAAGCTTTATCTGGTGAAAAGATACAACATAGTACTTTCTATCAAAATATTAAAGAGGAATCAAACATTTATATTACAAAGGAAAATATAATCTTATGATCTTGATACGAATAAATGTGAAAGGAAATACTGTTTTGGCTCCTCCGTTGAAAAAAAAATCTAAATCAATTCTTTAATAGTTTATGGGATCACAAACAATTTCATTATGCAGTCTGGATGAATAAGTCTTCTGGATTCCAGAAATGTTTTCTTGCCAATTAAACATAATCATATAAATTATGCTAATATAGTAAATGGAAAAACACTTTCTTATTTTGAAAATTGCCTGCTGGTTGAGCCAGATTCCCTAACATTGAAGGTACAGAAGTGCCCTTTTGTTTGAGGAAATACTTTAACAGATCTTTTGATTGCGTGGAGATAGTTATCAGGATTGTTATCAGATAGTTAACCAACCAGAAAGCAGGTTTCAGAAGGGGGAGGATGAGACAAAGAGAGGGCTAAATTGCTCTGCATCATAAAACAACAGGAATTTCAGAGTGGAAACTGGTCATTGAGATCTCAGAGGAAAAGAGATAAGAGACATATCTATGGAAGGAGAGCAGGGTGAATCTTCCTCGGGGGGAAAAAAAAATTTCCTATCCCAGAGTAGTAATCCCTTGTAACATATGCCCAGTGTGATTTCAAAACTGCCACTGATCAGTGATTCTTGTGTGCTTCCCATTTTTCCCTTTCCGAATTGGAGTTACTGTGATTATCCTGTCCTCTTTCCAGCATTGTATACTGGGTATGTGTGGGGCAGATAACTTGTCTTTTTATTTAGTTCATAGCTCACTGGATCAAGAAGGGAAAGATCCCAAACTGATATAAAACCTATTATTAAATCCTGCATTTGAGTCTGGGTGAGACTTATGAGTGTCTCTTAGGGAGTGGGTAAGTGTTTTGCATGTGTAAGAGGGAATAACAAATATTTCTGATCAAGAGGGTCATAAATACTGTAGACTGTATCTGCAGTAAATTGTATTATTGCTCTCAATTATTTGTTCCCACTCTCAGTAAAAAAATCATACTTTGCTGCTCCATTAACCTCAGGGTTGGCCATATGACATGTTTTGGCCAATAGAATGTAAGCAGAAGTGATGTGTGCCATTCCTGAGCAGAAGTTTATGAGTCAGCACTTAGTTCTTCCATGGATCTTTTTCCTCTGCCATGAAAACTCCATTTCCCAAAACAACCTCATCAAAACCAGTTGAAGTACCAAGAAAAATATAATTTGAAAACTATACATCTATTTTCTGATGTAGTATATAACAAATATTTGACTAGAATTTGTTTAAAAGTAGCTCTAATTTCCAATTGATTTGTTATTTAAAAAGTCATCATACTCATTGCTGAATATCAAGCCATACGTCTGAACATTAAAGGAAGAAAGGGTCAGCAAGTCCTTTAACAAAAACATTTCTTAAATGCATTTTTCAGATCTAACTGTTCTATCTTTAAAAAATATGTAATAAAAAATAAAACAGTTAATCAGAGGGGGCCGGCCCCGTGGCGTAGCAGTTAAGTGTGCGCGCTCCACTGCTGGTGGCCCGGGTTTGGATCCCGGGCACGCACTGATGCACTACTTGTCAGGCCATGCTGTGGCAGCGTCCCATACGAAGTAGAGGAAGATGGGCATGGATGTTAGCCCAGGGCCAGTCTTCCTCAGCAAAAAGAGGAGGATTGGCATCAGATGTCAGCTCAGGGCTGATCTTCCTCACGCACAAAAAGCAAAACAAAAAAAAACAATCAGAAACCATCTGCAATTTAATGAAATAAAATTTAAAAATCATCTTTGTCTTTTATTATTTGGTTAGTTTAATTTTCAGAACTAAATATAAAGTCATTGATAGTAGGATACTGCAAGATATCTAAACTCACACCTGAAATTTTGATTTTTGCAGGTCAATTCATTTGAGAATAAAGTCCATAATGTCTATCACGATTGAAGAATTGCCATGGATTTGCAGTTATAATTATATTTATAACATATTGAATAAATTTAAATAAATTGGGTTTGTTGTTTTTTTGTTGTTGTTTCTGCTGTTCTGTAGGAAAGGCTAGGAGAAACAGTACACTCTGGAATTTTATTGTTTTTCCCACCCACCAATGAATCTTTACTGTTTTACAATGCACATACAGCACTCTGAGAGAAGGACTGTTTTGTAAGAGACACATAAACAAACAAAAAGACCCTCAACAATCTGGAATTTAGCTTTCTGGAACTCTCAATGTTTGGCAATGTCTCTGAGAGTAAAGCAGTAGCTCCTGGGCATCCAGCAAGATTTTCATAAACATATCGGTAATACTTGAAAACAATGAGAAACCAGGTGTTTGAAGTATAAAAATTGGTAAATGTTTATTGGTTTACCATATTGTTCTTATGTTTTAATTTGGTTTTTACTTGTATAGTTTACCATAGAATAATAAGAGTAAATCAATAGTTTCTACTATAACTGTGTTTCTGTTCCTTTATTCTTGAGTTTCAATAGTTTTTACTCATGCATTTTGTTAATATGTTACTTGGACCATATACATTTAATAGTGTCTTACTTCATTACTACCCACAGCCTTTACTGAAATCATCCGAGAAGAGTCAGGTATTATTTGATACCTGAATCCTTAAATTTGATAGATTTACTACTATAATCTAAAGTCATACTCTGATTGGTTGTTACTGCCTATAAGAGGCTGGACCTTTCTGTGAATATTGAAAAGCAATAGAACTTAAAAATATTAAAAACATAAGAGAATTTTAAAATATCCTGAATAAAAAAAGTGACTAAAAACAAAAACAGAGGTAGTGAACAGGAAATACAGTAAGGAAAAGAGTTAGTAATACATAGAGAGAAGCCTTGCTAGAGAATAAAATTACTCTCAACATAGTGTCCCTGAAGCCTTAAAACGTCTCTTCCCTATATGTGCAGTGGTGGGAGGTTAGGAATAAACAGGAAAATCCAATATTTGTGACACAATCACTAGTATTTAAATGCTCAATATCTGGCCTCTAGTGGGTTAATCCATAGATATCTGATCAATGCATCTCCTTAGATCAGTGATTCCCCAAAGTTGACTGCTTATGAAAATTTGCTTTGGTGCTTAAGAGAAATGATGCCCAATTTCCAAAAGAGACCTCCTGAATCCAAACCTTCTAAACTAGGGCTTGGAAAAGTGTACTTTTTAAAGATGATCCTAACATACACCCCTGGTTAAGATTCATCAGCCTTGGAGGCTCAATCTACATAGTTAAATAACATTTTTTATAATATAACAGAATGCTAAACAATAACCAAGAACATTTGGCATTTTAAAATCAAAAGGGTGTTTTGAAACATTTTCTATAACTAAATAATAAGGATTAAAGAAAGACAATCAGATGAGTATTTAATTTGTGTGTGTTTATGTATGTGTGTGTGTAATAATAACCTAGTAACTACTAAGGTCATTGCTGTATAGGCATCAGATGACAGTTTTAATAAATCATGACCCTGAGTTACCAGGAAAAATAAATGTATGCTAATGCATATAAAGGCATTATATATATTCTATTTTTGGAATGATATTCCTTAATTTAAAAAAACTTCACCGTTTAAAGGTTCAGTTACAAGAAATATTCTTCTATATAATAACACTTTTGACATGGCCTAAATACATATTTCATTATCCTAAGCCAAAATACTCTTTTATAGCTTTTTAATTTTCTTCTCATTTCAAGCAACCAAATTTGTAAACTTTCTCCCAAAAGCCCTTAGAAATTGAACATTGAACTCAACTGTGTAGTCTGCTATGGTTCAAAACTGGACTTTTTCTTTCTTTCTTTTTTTTTTTTTACTGCTTTCAAATAATTTTAAGAAATTCTCCAGCCAAATTTGGAGGGATTTAAGGAAATTGGCAACAAAACTGAAAACAGTAAAATATAAAATAAAATGGTCTAAAGAAAGAACAGACTGGACACATAAACCTTGGCATTTTCTATAATGCACTGAAAAACATAAGAAACCAAGGCCTTTTGTGAAACACTTCCCAGAATATTTCTGTACATTAAAAAGAAAGTAACCGTGAGGAGAAACCAAGCCATCTCACCAATGTACAAAAAAAGAATAGCATATATGTGCCTGGACCATCTGATGAGACCAATAAGCACAGTAATTTACATTTATTATTTTATTTTCAATAGTTTCAGTCTTGAACTATTATTTCTAAATACTTGTTACTGACTAGAATCTAATTCTAATGTATTTCTTTTTACCTATCTTTTTTTTTTTTTTTTTTTGGTGAGGAAGATTGGCCCTGGGCTAACATCTGTTGCCAATCTTCTTATTTTTGCTTGAGGAAGCTTGTCCCTGAGCTAACATCGGTGCTAATCTTCCTCTATTTTGTATGTGGGACGCCGCCACAGCATGGCTTGATGAGCGGTGTGTAGGTCCATCCCTGGGATCTGAACCTGCGAACCCCGTGCTGCCAAAGCAGAGTGCACAAACTTAACCACTATGCCATTGGGCCAGCCCCAAATAATGTATTTCTTTTGTATACATATCACTATCTTCATAACATCTGGCTACATTTTGCCAACATGGGTACGGATAGTTTATCTTTGTATAAGTTTTCAAGATATAGTTAGAAAGTCATCCTTTTCCTACTAAAAAACCAAACAGGCAGGGTGTGAGAGTTCCACAAATAGTGGAAAGGCCTTTCCCATACATAATCAAACCGCTGTTTCAAGAGAAGTGCAGAAAATGGTACCTCTTGCTGTCTAGGCAGACAGTACAGATCTTAGGAGGAAGGTGGCAGCAGCTCTAACTATGCATTTCCCCAAGAACCTAGGACAGGAAAGCACCAGTTGCAAAAACACTGAAATTACACAGGCAGTAGCATGTTTAACTCTTTGATTCTTAATCCTTTTCCTTGCCTTTTTTTTTTCTGGGTCCTTCTGAGATTCTCACGAAAGCTATGGCTCCTCTCCCCAGAAAAATTGACATATTTTCTATGTATGCTATTTTGCATAAAATTTCAGGGGATTCACAGACACCTTAAAAAGCTTGACAATTGACAGAATTAAAAACTTCTAATTTACCACCTGGAGAGATTTTAATCTTAAATCGACATAATCTGTAACATTCAACTACCTAAAGATCCTAACGTTAAATTAAGCATCTTTAAGAATATATCCATGACTTAGCGATATTCAACCATACTGTATTTTGAACTAACCTGGTTTTCACTCCCTGTTGTCTATTTTTCCATTAAGCCACAAAACAGTGGGGGAAATGATATGGGATGAATATCAGGAGGCTAATCCTGATATGTCAGTAGCCCCACTTGAGAAACTGTACTTCCTGTGGACCTAAAAAGTGCCCTCCAGAGCCTCTCTATAGGATGTCTACTGTCCTTTTCCACATCCCTGTCATAGTAGTCTGAAATAATCTGTGGTCAAATTAGGAGTAAACGTCGTTGAATCTAAACCTATTAAAAATACACCAATATTCATGTTTCTGACAATACTCTTATTTCTGCTAGTGGCAGAGATAAGCAATGAAAGTAAGGTAATAGAAGTGACTAGAAATGGCTAATCAATAGCTCTCATACAATTTCTATAAAACTTCTGCTCATCAAGCAGGAATCATGAATATTTATTATGTTTACCCGTTGTATTCCTATTACTTAGACGAGTGCTTGGCACACAGAAAATGCTCAGTAAACACAATTAAGCTTAGAGAATACTAAGATGGATAAATGAGAAAAACATACTTGCCACACTGGCAAGACCCTAGAGAAACACTTCAGGTGAACACAAGGAAAAAGACGAAAAATAAGCGAAATGTCCACATATAGGATGCATTAGCTGGGGTTCTCCATGACACAGAGCCTGAGGCAAAAGTTTATATACTACTACTTTTATTAGGGGGTGCAGGAGTGAGAGAAAAAGAAAGTCAGGGAGGGAAAGAGGGAGAGCAAATATGAGGGACGGATTTCTCAGTAGGCCTTTAATTGATATCAAGCACAATCATTGGAGAGGGTCTATGAACTATTATGTCCCAACTACATATACTATAAGCCTCAGTCTATTAAGAGACAAAGGAAGAAGAATTTATCTGCTGGTGCCCATCTCCTATTGGTCCAACATCTCCTCACTTCCAGGTTACATACACATGAGAACCAAGTGGGTCTCACTACATCTCATGCTTCAGTGGCAACAGAGAAGCCCCAAGAGGTAATTGCTATTAATCTGCTTGCTGGAGTAGCTGCTGGGCAGAGCCCAAGCTGAACTATTCTCTCAGGTGGTAGCTAGGCCAGAACAAGTGACTAAAGGCCTAGAGACAAGTGAAGCTAAGAGGATTTGTGGAAGCACAAATAAACATACTTTATTGTATTCATATGATGGAATACTACTCAGCAATAAAAATGAATAAATTACTTATATACCAAACATCATGGGTGAATCCCAAAAACATAATGCTTAATGAAAGAAGCCTTACCTAAAAGAATACATAGCATATAATTCTATTTCTGTAAAATTCTAGAACAAGTGAAATTAATCTATGGTTAATAAAAAATCAGAATAGTGATTGCCTCTGGGGAAATAAGACAAAAATTGGGAAGGGGAATAAGGAAACTTTCTGGAGTGATGGTAATGTTTTATATCTTGGTGGGGATTGGGTTACACAGGTGTGTGCATTTGCTAGAACTCAGTGAATGAACATCTAAGATTTGTGCATTTCATTGTAGGTTAAATTCTTATCAAAAGAAAAAATACAAACAGAAAATGTGGCACAATTTGCAACTGCATATGATTCAACAGGAACAAACTATGGTGCACAATTTAATAAAGTATGATACCACTTTTACAAAAATAACACAGGCTGAACAATGCTATGTATTTTCTATGGATACATACATTTCTATGGAGATATATATATATACATATATATTTTTTCCTCTTTAAAAGGCCAGAAGGTATATATAATAAACTCCTAATGCTGATTCCTTCTGTGGGCAGTGGGAAATGATCTAGATTGAAACCAATGGCTAAAAGGTCTTGAGCTTTTTTAAACTTTTTAAAATGTTCTAATTTTTTTAAGTGGACAAGTGTACTAATGCAATATTTATATTAATCATTTAAAAACAGAAAAAATAAAAGTGATACACACTTGCTATACAAAATATAAAAGTTGCATTAGGTGTAAATAGATTTAAATTCAATTAGTATGCGGCAATTTGTATCCCAACTATTTTTACTTTTTGTTTGAAACACAGAATTTAAAAACGTCAATGGTTGGGGACCGGGCTGGTGGCACAGCAGTTAAGTTCGCGCGCTCCACTTTGGTGGCCTGGGGTTCGCTGGTTTGGACTCTGGGCACGGACCTAAGCACCGCTCATCAAGCCATGCTTGGGCAGCGTCCCACATAGAAGAACTAGAAGCACCTACAACTAGGATATACAACTGTGTACTGGGGCTTTGAGGAGAAAAAAAAATGTCTCTGGTTAAAAACAAACAAAAACCCCCAAACTATTGGCAGTTGGTTAGAAGAGAGGTCTACAATCTTTGGAACTCTTTCTACTTAATACCTGCAGGTGGTTTTGAAATATGTAGGTACATACATCATGCATACATAGCTGCAATCTTTTTTTTAAAAAATATATTTGTTATAAATAGATATGCATAATATCAGAAGTTTTTTAAAAGGATGCACCAGATGACTCTTTAATAGCAATAATTATACTTTAACTTTCTCTCCAATGTACTCACTTCAGAAAAAAATATTCAGTACACACCAATATTTAACTGAATTTCAGTATTCAGGATAATGTTTTTGATGAAAGACGTTTGAGTACTTTCTTTGAAATGAAGTTGATAAAGTGCAGAAAATGCGGAAAATAATGATAAGTAGATCACCAATAAATCACCCATGACCCCACTTCCTAAATAAAACATTGCTAATATTTTTATATGCTTTCTTTTATATTTTTCTTTTAACTTTAAATAATAGTTATAATTATATAGTAGTTAACATTATGATTCTACATTCTCATTTACTATGTAGATTAAGAATTTTCCCATAATATTAAATCTCACAATAAACAATATATTTAATGGCTCTATAATGCTGCAATTGCAGATTTACTATGGTTTGCTTAAATAAATTCCAATTGTTAGCTAGAGTACTTTCCTTTTCGTCTATTCCACTAATTTTGTGCTTGCTGTTTCTTCTGCCTCAAGTCTTGTCTCTGTGAATGGTTGGCTTTTTTCTCATTGTTTTAGATCTCAGCTCAAATATTACCTCAGAGTTCTTCTCAGAAGATACTGTCTAAATGAAAGCAGCACCCCACTCTCCCAAATGTAACTCTTTATCACTGGGGTTCGAAAACAATGGGCAAACTACTTGATCCATTTAAGCTTCATCTTTCCTGTTTGTAAATAAATAATAGTCTTTTTCTTCATCTACTTCTCAGTATACTCATGGCTGTTATAACATCACATGTAATATGTGAAAAGATTTGGTGATCTAAAATTGTTATATCAGTACAGCATGTTATTATGAACTTTGTAATAATAACATGCTATACTGATATAACATGTGAATGGCAGTACTGAGGACAAGAACTCCTCTAACACAGGTTTGTTTGTTTTTTATTTATTTTAGCTTCTCTAAGTAAATTCCTGTTTCCAGCAATCAAAACAGCCCAAGATCTCACTATTAAAAGGATGGTATGATTAGAGGAAAGAAGATACGAGGCCAACAGCTTGGTACAGGCTTTATCTGCATAGAAAAATCTGTACCGAAAAGAAACTTTTGTATTACAATTTAGAAATCATATTTCATGCACTCAATAGTTTGGCTGGTAAGTAGCTTTTTAATGTACATATCACAGTCCAATAAATTATAATTTAAATATAATATATAAAATTCAATTTCACATGATTTCTAGAAAGTACTATAAAATTTAACTATACTTACTTTCTCATATGCTTAATAAGGTTCCTGAAATGTAGGGGGTAATTAAAATTAACTCAAAAATAATATTCTCTTGAGAAATAAAGAAAAAGCAAGAGCTATGTTTTAATAGGTTCTAAAAAGAATTTCAGTCAGGTCCTTTTCTGCCATTTCAAACTAATATGACTGTCAGTAAAAAGTTTGTAGGCATAAGTAAATTATATACACAATGCTTATGCATGGAGGGAAATAAAACACCAAACCATCCACAGTTTCCTGAGAAGTTATTATTGGCTGTCAAAGCCTACAACAATCTTTATACAACTACAACTTTCTCATCTTACACTTCATTTTCTCCATCTTGTTATATTCATTGATGTTCCAGATTTAGCACTTCCTTTCATCCTGGAAACTCTGTCCTCTCTGATTACAAATTTGTTTCCCTGAGAGGAAGTATATCCAGTAACGGGAAATGTGATACTTTCACTTTTTTTTTCAGTGTAGCTGATAAGCTTTATTTTGATTCCATTGGTAAACAGCTTCTTTATCTGGTAGATCACTATGATATTAAATGATAATTATTTAAAACTAAAGCAAACAAACAAAACAACATGAAGGGGTTCAGAAAAGGGCTCCCCACAATGTGCCGCTTTGGCATGTGGAGTATTTTGAGCTAAAGGCAATCCATACCCTACAGGCTTAAAAGAAACTTTTACCTCTCCATTAAAGAATTTAAATTGGGGGACTTGCCCTAAGTTATTACCAGAAATAAATTTTTATGGCCTATCTGAATGGCAGGACAAACATCTATTTATTGAACATCTGCTTCTCTTATCGTCCTGTGAATTAACCCCTTCCCCTCTGAAGCCCACGGTCCCTATTCCATTTCCTTGGCTCAAGATGGCATATATACCTCATTTTACCCTTCTGTCTTTGAACCTGTCATGTATGTGGGGTTTTTGACTCTCTCATGTATGTGGGGTTCCTGTACATATGTAATAAATTGCTTTTTCTCCTGTTAATCTGTCTTATGTCATTTTAACAGCCATAAGAACCAAGAGAGAAAAGGGGGAAACTTTCCCCTCCCCCACAAACACTTGGGAATAATCTCAGAACATCTGAACAAAAAGGACATAGAATCATGTTGCACCTGGCATGAAGATGAGGGTAAGAAAGCTGCCCTGTATGCCTACCTGTATGCCCAGTAGCACTCCTGAAGTACTCTGACACTGTGAGATCCCCAAATTTTGCCAGGAAGATTAAACCACATTATTTTGAAATTAGGGTCTGTATTTTTCAAGGTATTAATTTCTTTGGTATGTTATTTCATTAAATTAATTCCCAATACTGAGAAGCAGGCATATTTATCAGAGGACATATATGCTCTTGGACAACCCAGAAACTGCAGAGAATCCTCTGACATGGTAGGTTAACTAGATATTCTGGAACCTGACTGGAAATGAGCTCATTCTTAGAATTACTCACTAATGGTAGAGGAATTTAGTAAACCACTAATAATAACTACCTTATATTTGTACTGGGTTTTCCTCACTTCATTTGACTCTGATAACCTGATTTTTCAATTATTATATTTAACAATATATAAATAAATCTGGACTTGTTTTTAGGGTAGTATTAGGGCTTTCTATTTTCTTGCCCCAGTCTCTCTTTCCAGTTGCCTTCTTTACTATTTTCCTACAGGTGATTTTCTCTGTAAGGAATAGGTCCTATGTTTTCAAGCCTCTGTAACTTTCCTTGCCACCACTTTTCCTCCTCCAGAATCCCTGTGGCTCTTTATTTTACCTTTTGTGAAGTTCATATTCAGCTTCTCAGATACATAGCCCTTTTACCAGGCTGTTAACTGAGAAGGAACCACATCTTTCTTACTTCCACATCATTATAAGCCCTTAGAAGAGAGTACTTTACATGTGGAAGAAGTTGCATGTTTACTGATTGAATGAGCCAAATACAGCTTAAATGGAAAAGATGGACATTCTCAGAATTCTGATTGTTTGAAAGATTTAATTTGCCTCAAAAAAGTGATTAAAAGAGTCAACTCAGTAATTCAGGAGTGATTCAATCCTTAATTTTTGAGTTCCCATACTGCTTCTTCTGGCTCCTCTTTTTTCTACCATTTTATGTCTGTTCCCTTTATCTTCCTCTTATATGATTATACTGCTTTTTCTTTATGGTTAGTGTATTGGAATTAAGGGTTTAGACTTCTATAGTCTGCTAGTCTATCAATCATAGAAATTTAATCTTCAAGTCTTCTGGTTACCATGTGCTTTTTTTACAACTCATGTCTTTGTGTAGTTCATGTTACAGAATAGTGGCTCTCTGGCTTCAGCCTGGAACCTTCAAGTTTCTCCATAGTTCTAGTTACTAGGATGTCAAATAAATAATGTTTTCCTAAATACATACTTGCTAATCTAAATGACTCTACATTATTAAATATCGTATTTTTGAGGTTGCATGTCATTGTGGAAAATTTTCTGGATTAGAAAATTTCCTAATAATCTTTCCACTAACAACTGTAACCCAATGTTAAGTTACTCCACCAACTGTCTTCATTTGCGAAATGTGGGATAAGAACTAAGTATTATTTAAGCAACATCTGAGTTCTGATATTTTAAGATTTAATGGTCTATTAGCGTCTCTGAATCTTTTTTCATATAAAATTATGTTTATATAGTCAGTTCAACAATTTAAAGACTTACAGTCAGCTAAGAGCATTTTCACATATATTTTAATATTTTTAAGATTTTGTAAATATGAGTGGTTACTTTACTTTGGTGTTTCCATCTTGGTTTCTGCTTGTGCACTTGTCTTGTGATGTTTGTAATCAGGCTTATTACTATCTGGAAATATCAATCATTCTATTTTATATAGAGGTAAAACATTTCTCTAATTAATGAGAATACAGAATGAATAAGGTGCTTACTACTCCCATTATTTCCATCTCCAATTATATGGGTGAAAAAAAGTCATCTCATTTTAGTAGAAAGTAGTATTGGAAAGATGGAAAGACTTTACATGAATCATTGCAATGTAATAAAAATCTTATAATTATTTTTCCATCAGACTCCCCTTTTAAAATAGAGGACGTATCTTACTTTGTGGGAACAAGAAATCACATAAATAGATTATTATGTTATGAAAATTCCCACAATTTCTTATATCTAAACTTTCTGAATGTCTCATTTCTAAAGAAAAAAAGGCATTAAATAAAATTAAAATGGCTCTAAATAAGTCATTATCATGGTGATAATACTGTTACTTACAAAACACTGAACTTATTTTATGAGCTCTGGATAAAAGTGGACTAGTTCATTATCCACCTGTTCCATAAGCTGGCTCTCCCTTTTTATGCTGTTCGAATTAAATTATTTGAGACATAAAATGTTTGAACCAAAGATCATGGATATTATTCATGAAAACAATGCTTAAACACTTTCTTTTCTTACCTAGGGGCTGGCTGGGAGGCGGTGTATAATTCTTGACTCAGTTGGAGAGAGCAAGTGGGGCAAGATCTCAATGGTTGAACATCCTCTAAGGAGGTGGCTAGTTATCCAAATCACAGTATCCAGGGGACGTAATGACTTTAAATTAACCTAGGCGGGTATCAATATTCAAAGGTCTAGATATGAAAAAGAGAGACTGGCAGCAAAGGTTCCATGGCAGTGATGACAGTCATGGCATTTCAGGGATTCCATGTGTTTGGTGTAAGCCTCTAGACAAGGTTGGGGCAAGGTAAAAAGGTCTAACACCCAGAAGGAAGGAAGAAAAGATGGCTACAAAGTTATTAAGGCACCAGTGAAGTCAATCAGAACTCCAGTCTAAGCTGAAACATGAGTGGAAATCAGGAAGGCCACAGGCTGGGCCAGCTCAGCAGAAGGCACAGGCTATACTTGGTAGCAGGACAATTTCTACCCATGCTCTGGCACCTCATAAGTTGGCACCTCATAAGTTAATAAACTTAGGGAGGATTGGTTCAGATGCAATGTGAGGCTGAGCTGGGCAAAACTGGGGCAGGTAATCATCTACATTACTTATGTTTACACCAAAGGACTCCAAAGCAAAAAAGTCTGACTACATATATCTTTGATTGTGATTCGGTTTCTCCTGGCATTTTAACATTTCTGAAATTGGTATGTAATTTTAACCAGATATATGTCTTTCATTTGAAAATCTTCCCACCTCTGACTGTCAATCCATGGTGTCTTAAAAATGCAGGAAATATGGCAAATCTGCCTCTGAGTCAAAAGAATAAACAGCTACTATGCAACAATAACATTTACTTGGTACTTACTATGGACTAGGCATAGTGCTAAGTGCTTTTACATATAACATCAAATTTAATTCTCATAACAACTATTATTTTCCCTGTTATGGGCTGAATGTTTGTGTCCCCCAAAAATCATATATTGAAGCCCTAACCTTCAATGTGATGGTATTTGGAGGGAGAGGTCTTTCAGAGGTAATTAGGTTTAGATGAGGTCTTGAGGGTAGGGCCCTCAAGATGGGATTAGCGCCCTTATAAGAAGAGGAAGACTGAAAGAGATCTCTGTCTCTCTCCATGAACACACCATGTGAGCACACAGCAAGAAGGCGGCTGTCTACAAGCAAGGAAGTGGGACTTCACCAGGAACCAAATCTGCTGGTGCATGGATCTTGGACTTCCTAGCTGCCAGAACTGTGAGAAACAAATGTTTGCTGTTTAAGCCACTCAATCTGGTATTTTGTTATAGTAGCCCAAGCAGACTAAGACAATACCCATTGTACAGATTTGGAAATTGAGGCTCAGAGTGATTGAGTAAGGTTAAGGTCACGATAACTTAAGTCACAGCTCTGCTTGACTTCAAAGCCCAAACTCTGAACCATTTCTCTGTATTGCATCAATGAAATTCAATACTGTGTTTTCAATCACAAACTTCTTTCTCTGTCAGTTTTTTCTACATTTTTCATCTAATACGTGTTCATCCAAGGCACAATCGTCTTTTGCCTAGATAGCTACAACAGCCTCCTAACAGGTCTCCCTGCTTCTACCTGGGAACCACATTCTCTCTTTTCTCCCTCCATAGTCCCTATAGTCTATTCTTAACACAGAAACTAGAGGGATCATTTTAAATAGTCACATCATGTCACAAGACTGCTCAAATCTACAAGGCTCACAAAACAGCTCAGAGGAAAAACTAGTCTTTACAATGGCCTGTAGGTACTATATGATCCTTCTCAGCCACTCTTACTTCTTTGACCTCATCTCCTACTATTACCTCCTCGTTGGTCCTACTCTTACCAATGACCTCCTCGTTGGTCCTACTCTTACCTTATTCTCTTGTCTTATGACCTTTACATTTACTGTTCTGTCTAGAATGCTTTTTGTAGATAGGTTTCTCACCTCCAAGTCTCTGATCAATTCTCAGGTTCTCAGTAAGATCTACCTTAACTACCCCTATTTAATACTACAAGCTGCTTCTCCTACCTTCTGACACTCCTACTTTGCTCTACTTTTTTCTATGACATTTATCAACTTCTACTATACACATAATTTTATTTATTTATGACATTGTTTGACCTCTCTGGTAGAATGTAAGACCCATGAGGACAAGAACCCTCTTTTTGTCTGTTTTACTCAATGATGTAACACCAAGTGCCGAGAACTGTGCCTGACATGCAGTAGGAACCAAATAAATATCAATTGAATAAATAAACTGTAGAAGATAGATTACTTGTCACTAGAAGACAGGCTATATTTTAGGTGAGATATTGGAAATAGAAGGACCCAGTCAACTCTTCATTAACTCACCAACATAATGTAGTAGGAGTAACTCGAAACAACCTCAAATATGTTTAGAGTCTTAATAAATATTTACTGTGGAAAACTTAAAAATATAGAGAAATACAAAGTAAAAATGAAAGCCACCCATTAGACAGAATAAGCACTAATACTATTTAAATACATATAATTTTAATACATCTCTATATCCCCTTAGTGCTGTTTCCTATGTATAAACATACCTTTAAATTTTTTAAAAGAATACAATTAATATATCAAATTAAAAAGCTTCTGCACAGCAAAGAAAATCATCAACAAAACAAAAAGGCAATGTACTGAATGGGAGTAAATATTTGAAAATCACATATCTGATATGGGGCTAATATCCAAAATATATAAAGAACTCATTCAACTCCACAGCAAAAAAGCAATCCAATTAAAAAATGGACAGAGGATCTGAATAGACATTTTTCCAAAGAAGACATACAGATGGCCAACAGGTACATGAAAAGATGCTCAATATCACTAATCATCAGGGAAAGGCAAATCAAACACAATGAGATACCACTTCACACCTGTTAGAATGGCTATTATCAAAAAGACAAGAAATAACAAGTGTTGGCAAGGATGAAGAGAAAAGGCAACCCTTGTGCACTGCTGGTGGGAACGTAAATTGGTGCAGTCACTATGGAAAACAGTATGAGGGTTCCTCAAAAAATTAAAAATAGTGGGGCCAGCCCCATGGCCTACTGGTTAAGTTCGGTGTGCTGTGCTTCGGCGGCCCAGGTTCGTGGGTTCGGATCCTAGGTGCAGACCTACACCACTCATCAGCCATGCTGTGGCAGCGACCCACATATAAAATAGAGGAAGACTGGCACAGATGTTAGCTCAGGGCTAATCTTCCTCAGTCAAAAAAATAAAAATAGAACTACCATATAATCCAGCAATTCCACTTCTGGGTATTTATCTGAAGAAAACAAAAACACTAATTCAAAAAGATATATGTGCCCCATGTTCATTGCAGCATTATTTTCAATAGCTACGATATGAAAACAACCTAAGTGTCCATTGATGGATGAATGGATAAAGAATATATATATATATTTACATTACATTGTATTATATACATATTACATATTTCATATATTATATAATTACATATATTAAATACATACATACATATCATACACACACACACACAATGGAAAACTATTCAGCCATAAAAAAGAATGAAATCTTGCCATTCGCAACAACGTGGATGGACCTAGAGGGCATTATACTAAGTGAAATAAGTCAGAGAAAAACAAATATCATATGATCTCACTTATATGTGGAATTAAAAAAACAGCAACAACAACAACAAGAAATCAAGCTCACAGATAAAGAGAACAGACTGGTGGTAGCCAGAGACAGGGGATGGGGGTGGGAGAAATGGGTGAAGGAGGTCAAAAGGTATCAAATTCCACTTATCAAATAATTAAGTCATGAGGATGTAACGTATAGCATGGGGACTGTAGTTAATAATACTCTATTGCATATTTGAACATTTCTAAAAGACTAAATTTTAAAAGTCCTCATCACAAGAAAAAAAAGTTTTTTGTTTACTATGAATGGTGATGGATGTTAACCAGACTTATTGTGGTGATCATTTTGCAATATATACAAATATCAAATCATTATGTCATACAACTGAAACTAATATAATGTTATATGTCAATTATACCTCAATAAAAAAATAAAAAAACAAAATTAAGATTATCTAGTCTCTTGACATGTTCTTCCCTAAAGGAGATACACATGTACCAATCTCTTCTATTAAAAACAAGAGAAAAACCTCTCCTTAGATGCTACATTTCCATCTAGCTACAACCACCTTTCTCCTTCCCCTCAGAGTCAAGTTTCTGGAAAGAAAAGAATATTATTTCTGTCTATTATTTCCCACTATCCACTTAAAATAAAACTCTCTAGCCAAAAGTCATCTATGACCCAATTGCCACATCCAATAGACTATTTTTAGTTCTCACTGCTCTCAACATTTCTGCAGCATTTAACATTGCCGGCCAATTTCTTCTTTTAAAATTGTCATTTATAAGAATGCCACTTGAATGAAGTCTTTATATTTCTAACCCTGTCTCCTTTTCTAGCTTTTCTTCCTTTGTCTACCCACTAAATGTTGGTATTCTGTAGTGCCCAGACTTGGACCTTTTCTTTTCTAACAGTACATGTTCTCCTCAAGCAATCTCATCTTTAATTCCTATAGTTTTAGCCACTACCTGCTATGCTGATGACTCAAAAATCTCTAGCTTTAGCCCAGATCACTCTCCTGAACCCCAAATCCATTAATCTATGGATATCCATTATTCTATTAGATATCCATCCCTCTGGATTTGCCACCCAGGCATAGGAAAATACAGCATGTTCAAAAGTAAGTTAACTTTTCCCTTAAACCTGCTCCTCATCCAAAATCTTAGTGACTGTTACCACAATCCAATTGTTATTCATCCAAGAAAGAAATTTAGCAATCATTTTAGATTTTTCCTATATCTTCACTTTTTACATTGCACCAGCAATCAATTCATATAGATTCCACTTGTGTAACAGCTCTATATTTTACTCCCCTTCTCTCTTCCCATTTTTACTGCCTCAGTTCAGTCCTCATAATCTATGTGGACTTAGAGTCTCCTCTTCTTTCACGATCCCTACAGTTCATGCTCTATACCACTGCCAGACAGATCTTTCTAAATAGAATCTGGAATACACTGCTGTCTGTGTCTCTTAGACGGCAGGGAAAATTTCATCCTCTTTTTCAGTCCAGAGAAACCTCCATCCAGCCTCAGGTAAAGGATTTACAAATCAGGTCAATCAGTTTACAGGAAACTAACCAAACCATGTTACTAACGGGTAGATGAGGTCACTATGTTAAAAATGCAGGCCCTGCCACCATCTTCTCCTTTTCTTTTTTCACATGATATTATGATGCTTAGAAATCTGACACTTTTAGGCTAAGAGGCCAGCTGGTTGGCTGGTGGAAAGTTTGAATTTGGAGCTTTATTATCTAATTTAAAAAGTAATACATGCTTAGGGTAACAAATGAAACAATACAATACAATAACTTATAAAGGCAAAGCAAATCATGGTGGACACTACTGGTTGGATAACCCAATACTTTTCCCAACCCTATTCTCCTTTATAAGAACTGTTCTCTGTTATAGAACCTAGAAAGCCTAAACAGTTGTTTACCTAGGCTTTCTTATAGCTAGAATCAGCCCAACTTTGGCCAACGAGACATAAGGAAAGTGTGCTGAAAGTTTCTGGGAATTTGGATTTCCTGATGAAAAGGGGAGAAATGGCAAACTATAGCCTATGGGCCAAATACAGCCTGCTGCTTGTTTTTATAACAAAATGTCACTGGAACACAGCCATGCTCATTTGTCTACGTACTGTGCATGGCTGCTTTTGTGCTACCATGGCAGAACTAAGTAGTTGTGACAGAGACTGTACGGTCAGCGAAGCCTACAGTATAGGCCATTACTTGCCAGCATGAGAAGTCTTATCATGTTCCTGAATGTAACATAGCACTGCTAATTTCCACCAAAATCAACAAATATTTATTGAGTGAGATAAGCATTATTTCAGGCATTGGGGATTTTCTTAGTCTGCTCAGGCTGCAATAATAAAATACAGTAGACTGGGTAGCTTAAACAACAGACACTTATTTCTCACAGTTGTGGAGGCTGGGAATCCAAAATCAGGGTGCCAGCATAGCTGGGTTCTGGTGAGGGCGCTCCTTCTGACTTGCAGATGGCCACCTTCTTGCTGTGTGCTCATATGGCCTTTCCTCTGTGTGTGTGGAAAGAGCTCTCTCTCTCTTTCTTGTCTTATAAAGGCCACCAATCCTAACGGATCACAACCCTACCCTTATGATTTCATTTAACCTTAATTACCTCCTAAAAACCCTATCTCCAAATACAGTCACATTAGGGGTTAGGGCTTCAACATATGAATTTCAGGGGGGGCACAATTCAGTCCATAGCAGGGATCATGGCACTGGGGATGCTCAGTGAACATACCAAGCAAGCAAGACCTCTGAACTCATTCTTTAAAAAAGAAGAAAAATGTGAAGAGAAGATATTTTCAAGAATATGAGTGCTAAGTGGCAAAAAGAGGCAGTAATTAAGGAATCAGGTACCAAGGGCCTGAACCATAGTGGCTGCATTGGGGAATTTAAGACATTTTGAAACCAAAATCAGTAGGAGCTTATTTTCATTTGAATGGAGGAGGAAACATTGGTTTTATCATGATAATTTTGATTATTTTTCTTTGTAAGCCTTAAAATAATCATCTCTCTTCAGTTTACATTTTTACTTTGCTTTGCATTCCCCTATTTCTTTTGAAGATATTTAAAAAGAAGTCAAAGATCTTAGTTTCTGACTTCCAGGCAGATGAGAAGTCCTGTTGGCCTACCACTGACAGAGCACACCGCTCTACACAAAAGCCATTTTTCAGCCTCCAGCAACAATCCTTATGCCTGTCAATTATGCCAGATCCACTAAATCCAGCTAGTCTTAAGCCACCACATGCCACCATTACTTTAGAGAGTAAAGAAGTCTTTTCTCTTCTTTACTAAACTTCTTGGGCTTCTGTTCCTGTCATTCCCTTCTCCTTCATTTTCTTTGTATTTTTGTAGCAGAAAAACATTTATATTTTAATCAATGTGGTTTTTGTTCCTAGTTCTGGTTATCTATGACCCTTCTTCTCCATTCAGGCAGAAACAGATAATGTTTTACTGCCTCAAGAAATGGATGACATAACAGTATGTAGACAACAAAGAAATTATATTACTAAACTTTTGGCATTTGATTTTCAAAAGCCTAGGATTCTGAGTATAAATGATAGATTTTGGAAGATCTTTTTCCTGCCCCTTCTTTCCCCATCCCCTTAGGTTCACATACTAAAGATTCTATGGGATTGGGGCAAGAATCTGGTGGATCTCTAAAAAGGTACTCTGCAACATATTCACCTCAGCCAAAACTGGTGGGAATGACGGACAGGATAGAAAATTCCATCAGGTTTGAGCTTTTGATAGCAGGGAAGCCCACAACCTTCAATCTCCAGAGTATACTCTAGGGAAGAAGGAAGGTCTCAGAATTCTCTCATGCCGAGCATGGTAAGGGAGCAGCAGAGGATGGCAATGATTTGGCACTGAGTGCCAAATCAATACAGGTCTTTCAGTCAATACAAAGAAGAAAGTAAAGTGATCAGGTAAATAGCTCAGGAGGTATCAACCAGGCCGAATATCCATCCCACCTGCCAACATGCTGACACTTGGAAGGTCCTAGAAACTTAGCACACAGACCTAGGGGGAAAGGAGAGCAGAAAGTCCTGTACTGATTAAGATTTAGCCTCTAGCCTCTTTTGAAAGAGGGCTCAAAATAGAAATTAAGTTCACTCACTCATTCATTCATTCAACAAATATCCATTATGTACTTATTATGCACAAATAACTTTTAATTAAAAATAATGAAAATTACATTTCCTGAATATCTGACTTTGTGGAATATGATTCTTTCCTAGAACAAATTCTTCCCTCTCCTGTCTTTTATTATATCATTTAACCTCTTCTCATAAACTTAAAATACACCTACCTTTCTCTAAATCTTATTCCATTGCATTTTTCTTATGCCTGACACAAAGTCCATGCTATGTCATGAAAAAAGTTTAGATATTAAGGTTATCAGAAAATAGGAGCGATTAAAAAACAGCGTATGGAAGTTACTTTAAATATATAGACATATATGTTACAGAATTCTTTTCATTTCTTATTCTTAAAGAAATGTAAATTTTTATAAATGTCACTGTTGTGTCATAAGAATCTGTATTTTTAGTCTCAGAATATGACTTAAAATTTGCATAAATACATATTCCAAATTTGACAGTTTTGGATTTCTAACATATGCTACCTTCCATATCAGTCATCAAAAATATATTTTAAGAAACAACTGGAAAACTTTTTTATATCACCAAAAAAGACTTTTGGTCAATATGGGGAACCAAGTCAATGCAGTAAGCCTCCTTCTACTGCTAATTAAATTAAAATGTTAGATAAAATGCTCAAAAATATAACATATATGTTGAGATTGGGAGTCAAAACTCTAAGCTCTATGTATAGCAGAAAGCTAGAAAGTCTATTTGTTCTGAGAAATATGGTAGAAGCCAGCTACTCTGCACAAAGAGTCAGCAGAAAGATACCAGCGCTCCTATCTGTACTATTTGTGGGTGTGAGGTCTGAATTAGCACTTCCTAAAAAGCTTGGAAACCCTGAATAGAGAAAATAACATTAAAATAAGTCCTTTACTAGTGAAAGCCATAACATGATAGCAAAGTCAAAACCAAAACTTGCCCCAAGGGGTTTCTTTCACAATTCAGGGCACCTGAGATTCATACATAAACAACTCCCACTGAAGATAAGCTCAGGGTCAAAAATCACAAAGTGTGCCAGAAAACAAATTGCCAATGAAAAAGTATAAGTAGATGTATGAATGGAAGAATTTACTTTTGAAGAACTAAATTTAACTGAGAAACATATATGAAACTTTAAAATAAGTATGTTAAAAGAGATTTTAAAAGAGAAATATAGTAAATAATGCAAGAACAGGATATAATAAAAATGTAATAAAAACAAAAAATGAATTTGAAAAAGTACCCAAATAGACATTGTAAATATGAAACAGGTTAAAGAAGATAGAATTAGTAAACTGGAAAACACTGCTAAAATAAACATATGGAACAATTCGACTTTGAGATTCTCAGCTTATCTTGGACAGACAAGGTAGAGATTTCCTTAAATCCCTCCAAGCATGGAATAGGGCTGTAGGGAATTTCAGAAAATCATCTTATTCAGCACTAGAATCAAGGCTTCTCTAAAAATCTCTTTCAAATAATACTCTATATATTTCACTAATAATTAAACTGTATTACACTCTTCTAGATGGGCACTTCCTAACTCCAGGGTCAAATCTGTGGGAATAATTCTAATATGTTTTTTCTGGCTAACTTATTAAGGCACAGACCGGCTCTCTGATATGACTCTTCTAAAACATTCGCCATTCCTTTCATATTCTTCTGATTCTACAACTTCTCTTTTTCTAATGGCTTCTTGCATTTAAATACACACATATAAACACACACACACACACACACACAAAGAATTCCCTTAGTCTTGTATTTTGTTCCAACTACCACCTTCCCTCTCTCTCCTTCCTGTCACAGCCAAACATCTCAAAAGATCTGTCTCTACTTATTTTCTAAATTTTTTCACTTTTGCAAATATTCTTCAACCCATTTCCAGTTGTTACTAGATCCAATAGGTATTTTTCAGTTTTCATCTTTCTTGATCTCTTGGTTGCATTTGACACTGTTGATCGTTCCCTTCTCTTAAACATTTTAACCTATCTTGAAATATTTGTCACTTCTGTTGATTTTTATGATATAACATTCTTTTTTCTTACCTTCCTCTTTGTTCCTCAAGTGCATCTTCCTCTTCTCTCTCATAAAGTTGGAGTTCTTTATGCTTAGTCCTAAGCTGCCTTCTCATTTTTTCTTCTCAATCTGTACAATTTCCCTAGGCAATGGACCAACAGCTTCTGCTAACACCTGTATACAGGTGACTTTCAGGTTTGTAACTCCTGCTCTGGCATCTCTTTTGTGGTTTAAAACTATACATCTAAGTGTCTATTTGATATTTCCATTGTGATGTCTTAAAGGCACCTCAATTCAATATGTCTCAAACTGAACTCACAATCTTCTCTATAGAACCAAGCCACTTCTCACATGTGTGTAGTGATGGGTTGTGATTGGTATTTGGGTGGTGAACATGATGTAATCTATGCAGAAATAGAAGTATAATGATGTACACCTGAAATTTATACAATGTTATAAACCAATGTTACTGCAATAAACAAAAAATTAAAAAAAAAACACGAGATACCACCTCACACCAATTAGGATGGCTACTGTCAAATAAACAGACAATAACAAGTGTTGGTGAGAAAGTGGAGAAATCAGAATCCTTGTGCCCTATTGATGGGAATATAAAATGACGTAGCCACTGTGGAAAACAGTATGGCAATTCCTCAAAATATTAAACATGGAATTACCATATCATCCAGCAATTCCACTTCTGCATATATAACTCAAAAAATTGAAAGCAGGGACTCAAAGAAAGATTTGTACATCCAGTTCATAGCAGCATTAGTCACAATAGCCAGAAGGTAGAAGCAACCAAGGTGTCCAACAATGGATGAATGGATCAACAAAATGCAGTGTATACATACAATGGAATATTATTCAGCCTTAAAAAGGAAGGAAATTCTGACACATGCTACAACATGGATAAACCTTGAGGACATCATGCCAAGTGAATAAGTCAGTTACAAAAGGGCAAATATTGTATAATTCCACTTATATAAGAACTTAGAGTAGTCAAAATCATAGAGACAGAAAGAATAGTGGGTGCCAGGGACTGCAGGGAGGGGGAAGTGGGGAGTTATTGTTTAATTGGTACAGAGTATCAGTTTTGCAAGATGAAAAGAGTTCTGCGGATGAATGGTAGTGATGGTAGCACAACAATGTGAATTTACTGAATGCCACTGAACTGTACACTTAAAAATGGTTAAGATGGTAAATTTTATATTATGTGTATTTTACCACAATTAAAAAAAAAAAGGAATAGAACTCATTTCCTTTCCTTCAATCAAAAAAAAAAGAACCAAGCCACTTCTAATTTTCATTAATCTACTGAATCCAGTCAGCCCCACAGGCTAGTACTCCAGGTGTTATCCTTGATATTTCTTTCCAATTTATCAGTAAATTCTGTTTATCCTAGTCCTTGAATTTCTCTTGAATCTATTCCTATCCTTCTATCTTTACAAATACCACTCTCTCTTTACCTGGACTACTTCGATAAACTACTAACTGGTCCTTACATCCTTTTCTGCATCTAACAATTTCTGCACACTTTGCCAAAATAATTTTTCAAACTGCCATTCTTATCATGCCACTCCGTGGTTTAAAAACCTCCAATGCCTTCCTATTGCTCTTAGGCTAAAGAATCTATACCATGGCCCCTCCTACTCTGCTCCAACCTCACCAACTTCATCCCTCACCACCTATGATTGCCCTCTGAGCTCTAGTCTGTCCTTGTACTTCCTTAAATGTACCATTCTCCTTCAGAATACAGATCTTGGCACACATTGGTTTGTTTATCTGGAATGTTGGTCCCTTATACCTCTTAACCTAGTTAACTCCTATTCACTTAGATCTTGGCTAAAAAGACACTTTTCAGGAAAGCCTTCTTTGACTCCTTAGTCTGAAATAAGTCCCCTATTTATATGCTCTCATAGCAACACGTACTTCTTCACAGCATTTATCATAGCTTGACTTTTACAGATTTGTGTATGAGAGCTTGATTAATGTGTGCCACTCCCACTAGACTTTAAGCTCTATGCCTAATACACTGCCTGCTATGTAGCAGCCACTCAATTAATAGCTGTTGAATGAATGAGATATTATAATAATCTGTTTAATACATTACAAATGTTTGCAAATAATTTAGTTTTAAATTCCTTATTTCTAACCTATTCTATTTTATTATCTCTACACTCTAAATCTATTTTGCATTCTGATTTTCTTTCTTGACTGGGGGAGAAGGGGAAGGGTTATAGTTGGGAAGTTGTAACTATGTACAAACCTGGAGATGTTCCTGAGAATGCATGTGAAATTTTCCTTCCTTTGTGTCAAAGGAAAAAAAAAAAAAAAAAAACCTGTGAATTGCTGCTCTAGATTGCCAATAGCATATTATGTTTTTAAAAAATAAAACTTAAAATTCTAAGAAGAATAGAAATAATCTTGAGACACATTATGCCTCTTTAGGCTGGTCAGCAACATGTGACTAAGGGAAGTCATATTTTATTTACTCTATCGTATCACTGTGTGGTGTCCTAGTTTTAACCTCCCCTCTGGGAATAAGCAAGCTTTTTTGATAAGTAACTATAACAAGCAGAAAGTAGAACAACCAGTTCTCCAAAATAGCACTTCAAGTTTAGAGGGTATTATATTCCTTATACTGATAGTTACACAAAAGAAGAAAATATTAGGCACATGCTTTATTTCAGTTTCATAGACGTCAATAAAAATCCTGTTCACATACACAGTATTTACTTCAACCTTTTAAGCATGATGTTGTGTATAATATTCTAAATTAAATTTTAAAATGTGCCCTATCTGTGGAAATTATTGTATGCTATGGACTCAATGTTTGTATCCCCCCCAAATTCATATGTTGAAATTCTAACCCCTAATGTGATGGTATTTGGAGGTGGGGCTTTGAGAGGTGCTTAAGCCACGAGGGTGGAGCCCTCAAGAATGGAATTAGTACCTCTGTAAAAGAGGCCCCAGCGAGCTCCCATGCCCCTTCCACCAATGTTAGGACACAATGAAAAGATGGCCTTCTATGAACCAGGAAGCAGGCTCTCACCAGACAAAGAATCTGCTGGCACCTTCATCTTGGACTTCCCAGCCTCCAGAACTGTGAGAAATAAATGTTTGCTTAATCCACCCGTCTATGGTATTTTTGTTATAGCAGCCTGAGCAGACTAAGACATTGCATCTTCTATTTGAATGGCTGAATATTATATAGAGTACATTGTTCTGATTAAAAAGGTAATAAATACAAAAACATCCACAAAGGAAATAAAACCTCTAATCATACTTTATCTTGATCACCAAAATAACCATTGTTAATATTTTATGTTATTTGAATTTTGTTTTTGGTATATGTGTGCACATGACTTTTACAAAAATAAAGTCATGGTATACATATTTTCCCAGTGAACATTTTGCAAACCTGTATTCTTTTCTGTCCTCATAATGGAATCAAAATATTCTAGAGCAGTGGTTCTTCACTGAGGTGATTTTGCCCCAAGGGGACACTGGGCAACATGTGGAAATATTTTTTATTGTTATGACAGGATGACTGGGAATGTAGGAGTGCTACCAGTGTCTGTGCATCTAGTGTGCAGAGGCCAGGAATGCTGCTAAACTTCCCATAATGCACAGGCAGCGCCCCCGCAACAAAATTATTCTGTCCGAAATGTCAATAGTGACAAGGTTGAGAAACCCTGTTTTAGTGCACAGTCCATTTTAAATGCTGCAATCAACGGAAGATGAAATCAAATCTTACACTGCACTGTCATGAATTTCTGGACATATTACCAAATCTCCACCATACTTTTTCTATGGGGATGCACAAAGTCCCTTTCAATATTACTAAAATTTTTTGAGATATATTCCCATTGGGTAGCTTTGAAAAGCAAAGAAAAATCCTGGCACCCAATCCCTAAACATCCAGTTGTAGAAATGTAATTCTTCACTTAGTATTATACAACTCTCATAGCACTTTGAATCTCCTTTTCCTGGAATTTATCACAATGTAATTTCACATTGATTTATCTGTCTCCGCCACTAAATTATAACTTCCACAAAGGCAAGGACCATGCCTGTCTTTTCTCATCGTTATGTTATGTTCCCTAGCACAAGGCCTTGCACACAGTAATCACTGAAATGTTTATTAAATAAATGAATAACAGTAGTAACCAGTGCAATGAAGCAATTACTTTTTATACTTTGGTCACAAAACACAAATACAAATATAAATAAAATGAAAGTGATGTGTATTAATTGCAATTAAGAATCAAACTTACACATTTATTATATCAAATGTTCAACATTAAAAGGAGGGTTCAGCATAGTTAAAACAGCATAAAATACCAACAGCATGTATTCATATACCTTACACTTTGTGATTTTTTTTTTTCAAGAATGACTTAACACAATAATCTGGTTCACACCCAGTGGTAGTTTTTTCTTTGTTTAATTTCTACATTCACTAATTCATCTTTTTGTTCTCTATTTTGGATTAATACACAGGTGGAGAAAACCAAGTACATGAAATATCTGATTTCTTCAAATTAAGTATTTTATTGCCCAATATTGTTTTGCTCTAGTAGGGAACAAAGAACACAAATTACATTTAAAGGAGTCAATTGAAAGTATCTATGACTATTAGCTGATATCCCAATGGCAGAAGATGAACAAAAAATATGTCAGTTATTTTGTGGTCACACTTTAAGCTCTTCGTTATTTTCATCAAAATCATTCGAATTTACATTCAGATAAATTTTTTGTATGAGCAAAATTTCTAAATTATATCCTTTCCTCAGTAGCTCAAAATCTAATTGAGAGAATCAAAATAAGATAGCTAAAAATTTGATTACAGTTAAGATATAGAAATAAATTTTTAAAATCCTTAAAAATTTATGCTTCAGAAAGGCATAAGTTGAATTCCCAATTTTGTTACTTAATGTATTTTGTGATCTTAGACAAATTATTTAACCTGTCTGAGTCTCAGTTTACTCATCTGCACAATGGGAATAATATCATTTACCTCATGGATTTGTTGTAAGAATTAAATGAGATCATACACATAAAGTGCCCAACAAAGAGCCTGAGAGAAGAGTACACTAAATAAAAATGAACCCCTTAAGGCCATGGGCATATTCCACAAATATAACCCAGAATCTGACCTCAAGTTCCTAGAGAAGAAAAGCAAGAATATTTTGTAGAAATTTGCTTACTGATTAGATAGGCATATAGGGAAACGAATAGTACATTTACTCAGTTAAGTTACCTTTTTTCCCTTTTCCTTGCCCAGCTATTTACTGTCAAATTGAAGAGAGAAGGATATAGACTAACATTGCTGTGGTTGTAGAAAACCCTGGCACTTGAAGTCCACCATTTAATTTCTCTTCAGTTGGGTAGGGCTGGTTATCAATAACAATACTTCCCTCTAAAATGTGAGAAATACAGATAATACAAATATAGTGGTTTACCCATTTATCCCAAAGATATCTTTTTATGTCTTTCTGTGAAATATACTAGTTCCTTGAAAAAAAAAAAAACTAAAGAACTCTTTTGTTGTTGTGGCTGCACTGGGGAGAAGAGAGGAAAAAGATGACACTCTTATCAGCATGTCATAATGGTGGGCAGGGTTTACAGGGCTCACGGGTTTCAGTCAGGCAATGAATGCCTGCAGTGTTTTCTGCAATGAATATCTGTAAAAAACTGAAAATTGATGAGTACCTCTAAGTTCCAAACTAAAGTTTTAAAGTAGGTCATTACTTCACATATATGCCAAAACCATTGGAGAATCAGCTTTATTTCAAAAATAAACTTTGAAGTTAGAAAATAAAGTCAGAGGTGAACAATTGTGGCACTAATCACAATTTCCAAAGGCATATGTGATTTACTTTAACATCTCGTAGCTTAGCTGAACAGTGGCTTATTAGATGAGCAATTTATCTCAGATGAACACATCAGGGCCTTCAGTAAGGTTTTTTGAAAATCATTTTCACTTTTACTTAGAAAGGAACAAACAAATAATTTTCAGGCTTTTACCTGGGCACACAGGAATACTAAAAAGAGATGGCAGTGCTCTCTGAGGCACAAGGAAACACAGAAGAGGTACCTCAAATTTCCCACATGTGGGCTGCTGCTGGCAATGACAGCCTATCATAGGGGAAATTGTAGGGAGAAAAAAACCATCAGGTCTTTCCTCTTAAAAATTGTAACAGAGAGGCATGATACTTTTTAATGGGGGGAATAGATAAACGAAGACAGCATAAAAAGAGTAAAGGCATGTCCAAAAAGTGACTAGAGTAGGACGGAGTTAATTTAACAATGTGTCATTGGATGGGTTATTTGAAATTATCCCTCAAAGGAAGCAAAAGATATCATCTATTAAAGAAAGGAGAGAAAGGGCACATGAGAGATAAGAATGGTATGAACAAGGCTATGGACATGGGAATCAGCAATTTGGATGCAGGTATGCAACAAATGGTAGGATATTAGAGGAAGTAATAATAGATAAATGTGGGTTGGCAGTTCCCTGATAGAGGATTTTGATGCTGTGCTGTGAATCAGTATAGGTTTCAGGGAATGGTTCCTGTGATAGAGAAGAGTATTTAAGGAAGAGCTAGCAGCTCTGCATATAACTGACAGCAGTTAAGAGGGACTAAAGGCAGGACACCTTTCCCAAGGCTGTTGCTGCAGTCCAAATTTAAGATAACAAGGGGCTGGACCAAATTTTTGGCTGTAGCATTGTAGAGAAATGGGCAACAGTAGATAATAAACTTTTTTTAGGAAAAAAAATTAGAATGTATTGGTTCTTTTGGAATTGATCAGATGGTCCCCAGAAGTTTAAAATTTCAAAATTTTACTTTGGTATGCTCTTCTCCTTCATGTATAAGATGTACTTTGATTTTAAAAGTTAAAAATTCACTTAGATGGTAGTATCAGAAATGTCAATGTTGAAATGTCAGCAGAGGATATACAAATAGGTCTTTGTCCTCTCCACACAAATTCGCTCTACCTAAGATACTTGGAAATTTATAATAGGAAAGGGAAAAATAGTGGAATGAGATGTACACTAAAAAAAGGAGCAAAGACTTGAATACAAATATTTCATTGCTTCCTAATTTATAATGTGGCTGGAAGAGGATAAACTCTTCAAACTAGTGCTATAGTTAGAATTCAACCTATAAACAACAAATACTCAGATATTTTAGTATTGTTTAATAAAACTCAAAATATGTAATAAAACTCAAAAACTTTAAGATAATGCTAGCTGAAAGTAAAGGTATGATTTGAACTTCAGCATGAATTCATCACCTTGTGAGCCTAAATGAATCAACATAAGAAACCAATAAGGAAGACAGACAAATTTATGATGAATAGTATTTGTAACCAAAGTTTCTTAAACTATGATCCACTGATAGAATGCTGGGGGTGATCTATGAACTAGGATGGAAAAATAAATTACATATCTATTTTCTCTAACCTCTATTTGAAATTTATTATTTCCTTCAGGAGACAAATCTCAGAAGTATTAGCAGTACCTGTAACTTTGTCACCAACAGAAATCACAGATATTTTCATATGACATTACAGTTACTGCAGATATCCCCAAATATCATTTACAGTCATCACTGCGATGACTTGACCGTAAAAGTTAGACCCACTGCTATTTCCTGTTATTTAATGCCTTAACAAAGAAGCACATATATTACTATATACCAAATCATTATTTTGATGACTTTTTCAATATAATTACTTTCTTGTCCATGTATTTTACTTCATGCACTTAAAACATTGTTTTAAAAAGAAAGTGTCTATAAGCTTACCAGTTTGTGCCAAAGGCACAAAAAAGGTTAAGAACCCAAGGTCTAAGTATAAAATAAATGTAATTTATCGTGAACTACAGTTCACAATCTGTTAACAGAACCCTTAGGGACAGTTACGGTTCAGAATTCAGAATTTTTAAAATTTCAGATAGGTGGAGAAGTGCATATAATGTAATGCTCCAGTATGGTCTGGGGTAGCATCCTGGAATCAAACATACTGTTTCTTTGGCAAATTCTATGAAGAAAATACACAACAAGTGGAACACATAAAAACATTAAATAGTTTCTCATTACTTCAAGTAAGGTTTTACTGCCAAATGCATTCAGATCAGGACAGGTTTTGTGATCAAAAGAATTATGAAAACAAAAACAAGAAATAGGTTTTAAGGGTTTTTGAATTTTGGAATTGTGATGTGATAAGGGAGTGTGGTCCTATTTTTGTATAGATGAATAAATACTCATCTGCCCTGTCTTTTTGCCTATTTACATCTACTTTCCCTCTGTAATTCTGAATTAATAACTTTTTTTACTCTGCATTCTTTAAATTTTGATTGTTAGTAGCACGATTTTCTTCAAAGTTTGGTTATAACTTGTAGCAGAAAGCAATCTTATGTCTTTTCCTACAATTCAGGGAAATCAGGTGATGAAATTTTGATAACAGGTAATCATGCTGAGTGATCAACATCACTTTGAGTGAGGACTCCCATTTCTGCCTGCTAATCCTATAATATTCTGGGCTCATTTTTTTAGCAACAAATTATCTATCCAATTACATACCACACATACATATTATAATGGTTATAACTTTCTAAAGGAGGACGAGGAGCTTGTATATTATAACTAGAATAGTTATATATAACTATTATATAATTCTAGTTATAATAACCCTTAAACCAATTTGAGGTTGAAATGCGAACCTCAACTCTCAGTTTAGCTATTACTAGAGCTTCTTTGGCAACCATCAGAGAATCCTCTGGTACATTTTTTTTTTCTGTGTGACACTGACACACATTAAGATGTTCCATTGACTTATGACCCATTGGGGGAAAACACATTCATTTGCCAAAGAACACGATATTGGAAAGACAAAGCAAGAAGAGAAAGGGGAAGACAAATATTATTCCATCAAATTGTAAAAAAGAAAAAGACAAGTAAAATAAACAAACAAAGCACAGTACGCCTGCCCTGCTGGGAAATTCGACTAGTATAACAAGGCTGATGTAAACTGAGCCATGGCAAACACTGGGTAAAAGGTCTGTAGAATTATACCATAAAAATGAATAAACTACATTCGAAAGGAACAATATAGATGAATCTTAGTAATGCAAGGTTCAATCAAAACAGTAAGCCCTTTATATAAAATCCAAAAATAAAAAAAACTAAATAATATATTGATCACACATTTGTGTGTGTGTGTGTATGTGATGAAACTAAAACGAAGTAAGAAATACATGTAACTGAAGATATTCTAGTTCTTGGGTTGGGCAGTGGGTTCATGAGAATTCATCAAATCATTAATAACTAAAAAAAATCCAAATAAGTAAAAGGAAAATTTTAAAAAGTGCATAAATCAATGATGATGTTTTGTCATGAACTATGGATTATAAAAAATTCAATTTTGAGCAACTGAGGAAACAAGAAATGTTTTACATTAAAAAAAAAAGTTAGCAGGTCTTCATGATGCCATTCTGTCAATTGATTTTTCACTTCACAACTGCTAAGCAAAATATGAGAAGAGGATAAATTAGGAAAAATCAGTAGTTAAAACTTTACTATGTAAAGTTTTAAACTTTGTAAACTATGTAAAACTGACTTTACATAGTCAGTTTTCAAGTACATTTTATCTAGTGACATGCTGGAACCAGCTTAAAGAGCCAAATGTGCACATCTCTTCCCAACTTTTCATTCAGTGATTTCATATTGGTTCCTTGAAATCAGCCACGGTGAGATATTTACACCCTGAAAATTGGCAGGAGCTACAAGTCAGGGTTTTTTTTTCCCTGGAGAAATATTTATCAACACAGCACTGATTTTATTGAAGTATAACTTAAACAGAGAAAATTCACAAATGCACAATGAATTCTAACAAAGTGAAAACACCTGTATAACCACTATCTGGTTGAAGAAATAGAACCTACTAACACCCTGAAGGTCCCTCTCATGCTCCCTACCAGGAAACTGATTCTCAGACAGGTGATTTAATTCAAAGTCGCAGAAATAGTAAGTTTCAGAGCCAGGATTTATCCATAACGCTCTTATACAATTGTCATTTTCATTGCCATCATATCTATTTCCCAGTTTTATATCTTGTTGGGACTCCCACTGCACAGGATATTTGAACTAACAGCTTTTACAGAGGCATTTATTTTGTAGTGGGAGTTTTTGGTTGGGCAGAGACATCACTGTCAGTATACCACAAACATTCCTTTGGAGAACCTAGAGAAGGTTAGAGGGAAAATAAAAAGTACCTGCTGCTCATAAAAATGTTGGAGGACCCTTCTTAAGGGCTTTAATGCTCAAAATAAATCCCTTAAGGCTAAAATGAACTTTCTACATGACATGCATGAAATAAACAAAAATCCTCTGCTACTCATGGAAAGATCTCTTAAATGAGTTCATGTTTCTCATTCATCAATGCCACTGTGTTTCTGAAAATTAATGCTACCTAAATATTTCCCTACTAAAGAAATATGAAGCAATTAACTTAGACTTTGTTCATGATTAAACAAATTGTTACTAGTAAACTATATATTTAAAATTCACATTCATTGGTTGTTAGTGGACTCGGAGCCACGGAAACAGTAATTAATTTCTACAAATCCTTTAGCAGGGTGGGAGTGCTAATTCTGCTCTTCAATTTTGAAACATGAAAAGAGCAATATACAAGTAAGTTGGTATATTTAAGGCATCCAGCACAGTGCCCAGCACATAGGTGACGCTCAGTAAATGACAGTCCTGTCATTCTCTGGATTCCTCCAGACTGCTTTTACTTACTTATAGCAAAGGGAAGAAGGTAATCTTAAAGAATGGATAACTCAACAGCTTATATTTAGCTTTGAAATACATAAATTATTTCTCCCTTTCATGTTCCTACTTATTTGATTAAAATAGTTTATATCTTCTTAGTAAGCTACCACTGAAGTAAAGGAAGATCACAGAGGAAATACTACCTGAGACGTAAAAGTTGCCAAAGGTAATCTAAACGTAGAAAATGTTTTGGTAACTATAATAATAAAATGACAATTCAAAAGAAGTTCTTGAGAATAGGGATAAAATTGGCTGTGAGGTCAATAACAATATAGCTTTGTTTTCTGGTCAATAAGACTGTCAAATTGTATCAACTACGTAGCGTAATCCTGTCGTCAAGCAGTATAAACACACCAAGATAAAAAGAGCCAAGCTTCCAGGGTTCAAATTTTGGTTCCATCACTACTAGCTGAGTAACCTTGGAAAATGACTTGTCTGTGCTTGTGTTTTCTCATCTACAAAAGAGGAAAAATAAAGTACCGTCCTCATATGATTGTTATGAGATTAAATTAACTGATACTCACATGGTACTTAGATTAGTGCCTAGAAGTCAGTAAAAGCTACAAGTGTTGTTATTTTTATTATTACTTTATCATATTGCGATTTTCTTATTTATGGATAATGCCTTAAATTTGGCAAGAATATAAATAAATTTTAATCTTGATATGTTTGATCAAAATGTCCTCTAATTTTTATTGTTTACTATATGTACCTACCCACCAATCTCTCAAAAATATGAACAAGTTGTTTACTACACGTACCTACTCACAATCTGCAGCAACCAGCTCAGGAAGCCAATCCATTATCTACAGTAACTAGTCCAGGAGGTCAAGACTATTATCTCTAGCAACCAGCCCAGGAGGCCAAGCAATAACCCCTAAAACAACTGGCCCCAAATGGCCAGCACTTGATGAATAATGATCTAATTTTCTCCCCCACTTTCAACTTAGGACCAATCAGAGAAAGCCACATATGCACTCCAAACCAATCACGTAGGATGCCCTGCTGCTAGTTACCCACCTATGGCTTCTCTATGCCAACAGCCTCCAGTCAGAGCACACCTGAAGTCTTCCACTTTTTTCCACTATAAAGCTTTCCCATTCATCTTGCTGCCAAATGCAAGTGATGGTGGCTGACTCCCTTGTTACAGCAAGTTTTGAATAAGCAGGCTTTGCTTATTCTCATTTGGTGGTCTTCATTTATTTCCACATGGTATTCATCTACAAGAGACTCAAAAGAAATTGCTTTTAAAGCATATGTTTACAACATTTAATCAGATAATGGCATTCTCAAAAAGAAACAGCAATGGGGAAGGAGGAGGCAATGAGTCTATCATGTCTAGCAAGAGTTTTTTTCAGAAAAAAAGGAAAAACATCCTCTAATTTCATAGAAAATATTTATAATATTCTGAAAACCAATGACAAAAAACATTGGTATTAGAGGTACGTAAAAGGACACAATTGACAAATGAAGTCACTTCTATTCAAGGTTGCTGTTGTGGGCAGAAGCATGACATGCTAAGTGATTAGTGAAATGATTTCTGAGCTTACAACAGAACCATAGAAAGCTAAAATTGTTAAATCTGCTATTTCTGCATGTACTTAAATAAATCTCTACGACATCAGTGAAATATATCTTCTTTATGTTCTTTCCTATTCAGGGATTTAGAATACTTGGTTTGTATTCAGAATGAGCATGACTGCTGTATTAAATCCAACCCATAATACAGTAAGAAGAGAGGAGGCTGAACTAGTAATCTGGATGATTTGATAATGAGGGAGGGAGGGAATATACAATAATACAAACAATGGCACTTACTATGTGGAAGGCATTGTGCTAGGAAAATTGGATACAATACCTTACCACACAGCCTTTTAAGACAGGTATTACCACTCCTATTTTACATATAAGGAAACAGGCTCTCAGATGAGATATTAAATAAACCTGACCTAGTCATACAGCTAGTTAGTTGTGGAACCAGGGCTCAGTCCTAAAATTGATCTGATTCTGAAGCCTTTGCTCTATACCAATATGTTCAACTACTTCCCTAGAAGTAGTCATCAACAGAGGGAAACAAGCAAGCCCATATAATAAACAGTGTCAACTCTGAAAGGAATTGAGGGATTGGTTATTCTAAGTTAATAATTTTAATATTATTCTAAGTTAATAGATATTCTAAGTTAATAGATATCTAAGTTAATAGATAATTTTACAAATGAGGAGCCAGAAAGTGACATGACCTACTCAGATAACATTAGTAGTGAAATCCAAGACTTTTAACCAAATATTGCAGAAATTAATTTCTATCTTACTTAAATATGAAGTAATTCACTTCAAAAGAAAGACTATTCCTTCATAAGTAACTCTCTGAAACTAGTTATAATAAAACATTGGAAAACAATTAAAAATTTAAAAATATGAGAATGATTAAAGAAATTATAGCGTAACCATACAATGGAATATTTTATAGCCACTAAAAGAGATGATGTAGGTCATAGACTTGGAGAAACTGCCATGAGGTTATGTTAGGTATGGGGGTGAAGCAGTTTATAAGACTCTATGCAGAATATGCCTTTTTGGAAAAATGTCTATATACATCAAGTCTACATGTATAAATACATGCATTATATAATATGTGCATATATATTCACATGCTATATTCATACATTCACGTTTTGTGTTTATAAAATTGTATATGTGTAAAAATCTGTAAGAGGTAAGGATATATCCCAAAATGTTAATAGTAATTGTTTTTCGGTACTAGAAATAGCATTATCAGAGGTTTTGATTGTTTTCACAGTCATTAATTTATATAACGAGCATATAGTACCCTTATAAGCATAAAATGAAACAAAACAGAAAGCTAATTTAATTTTGAAAAAACAAATTACGTCTGTGTTAAAGATCAGGTCTCTAAAAAGTCTTGGTGAGCAGATACAGAGCTAAGCTGTGTTTATCTGTGATGGTAAACATCACAAGGTTGATACTTGACTAGTTTAAGTTTTCCTAGAACCAAGAAAATATCTCTAAATCAAAATAGCCTTAGTATTCTGCTCCTCTAGATATTGATCTTTGCAAACAATCATCATCATCCTGTGCACTCTCTCTCCAACTCATTCTTTTACTCTTGCTCTCCCACAGAACACTTCCAACATGCTCTTGGAATCCACAGCAAATAAGGTCTTCTCAGCCTCTTCACAGACCTGCAGATATCTCCTTGCCTTGCCCAAAACCTTTTCTTCCCCAGCATCACTTCTGCAGCCTTCTCATGAAAGACTACTCCCCCTACAGCACATTCCCACAGGAAAACGAGGTGGTGTTGGCATTTTCCCTTCTTGCAGATTATTGCTCTTCTACCGCTGAGAAAAACAAACAAGCAAACAAAAATCCCTCCATGTGGCTACATAAGTTTCTTCTACCCACTGCTGTCCGCTCATCTGTCATCACTTAAAAATATCCTACCTCTGTACTTTCAAGTTCAAAAAGTCCACTCTCTGACACTCCATCCATTCATGATGGTGCTCCTCAAGCTGCATGTACAACTCTTTTCACTTTTCACACTACTTATTTTCCTTCCAAGGAACTAGTTAAGTCATTCATATTTAATCAGTTTTTACCTAAGATGTTTTTTCAAACTGTATCTTGGCCCAAAGATATCTTCTAAATTCTAACATGTATAACTATAGTTATATATATAAAACAACTCTTGAATATATCTGCCTATATATCCTACAATCATGTCAGTCTCAACAAGTCTACCTACTCCTTACCCCACTCCTCTCTCAAACTTGCTTGTTAACCTGCATTTAAGATTCAAGGGAATAGCATCCTCAATTCATCAACCAAAAAACCTGGCTTCTTCCTCTCCCTCTCTCACCATCACATCTAATTGGTTCCTAAGTTCTGTTGGGACTCAATCTCTCTCACATTTGTCTATCTCCAATGTCATTTTAACTTCTCTTACCAGACTTTCTATAGTAATCTCCTAACTAGTCTTCCTGACTACCATCTAAATTTTATCTACCCCCCTTCTCCCATTCACCCTCTACACTTCTGCAATACTGACTTAAAAAACACAACCTTATCAGGTCACTCTTAATCTTATTTTAAATTTCCTAGCAAGGTATAAAATTGTCTTTTAGTTCTGGCCTCTACCTACTTTTCCACCTTGAATCCCAGTCAGAAATGTCCTTCTGCCAATGTTATTGTTTTCTTGTGGTTAGTCCCTGAAGGAGGCGACGTGCTCTCCTTTCAGTCTTCTGTGCGTCACTTCCTAGTCAACTCCTGACTGACTGTCCCACAAGACATCATGCAAGGATTCCCAGGAGGAAATCCGTTCTGATCCTTTGCCTTTCCTGTGTAGAGTTGGCTGTTCCTCCAACATTCTGTGCTTACTTCTTTTATGGCACTTGCCAAAATTATAATGTTATCGCTGCCTTTACATCCATCTCATCTATTAGATTATGAGCTGCTAGAGGGCAAACACTGTGTCTTTTTCTTTATCTATTTCCTTAGCCCTCAGCAGAGTATCTTGCACATAGAAAGTATTCAGTAAATGCTAACTAAATGAAATATACCAAGAATTTCGAAGCTTTAGCCGTTGTCAGCCTTTTTCACTTTTTAGATAAATGGTTTAAGGATTAAAAAAAAATAAGGATCCATAATTCACCTAATGGCTGATTAATTTTTTTGAGAAATGTTTTAAAAAATTTAGTTCAAAGCAATTGTGATCTTTCGAAATACAGAAAGCATGATTTACTTATGGGGAAAATGTAAGAAGGAACAATTGGAGCTGCCTTCTGAGAGTGTGGGTTCTCCTTCCCTAAAGATCAAGATACCAGATAACATTTCAGATGGCTCTAATGTATTTACCAAATGACCTTCTAAGGTCCATTATGAACCTATGAATCCAGGATAGGACATATATTAATGGCTGGAGAAAAACAAGGGAATTAAAGTTTTCATCACTATTGTTCTGTACATTTTCTTAGGCATTTTGTGCCATGCAATTTGCTTGAAGCTTTCCATAGTCTATAATTAGCTAAGTCCATTCTGGTATACAATATCCAAACAAAAAGATTATATAAAAAGAATGGATAATCCTAAGAGACCGTCCTATATTTTTACTATGGCTTGCTTTATGACTGCATCATTATAAAATCCGGTTTTATTTGACAAGTCCATTTGTAAATTCATTTTCCTCCAGCTCAAACTCTCCTAATTGCAAAATGCCAGAGGTTTTCTGATATCCCCAAGGCATAAAATACTTCATTGCTGTTTAAACTAAAGGAGAAATAAAGCAAACAATTCCCATTTGAAGAGCCATACATTACCAGAAACAAGGCACCAATATAGTTCTGTCAGGCTCTCAGGAGAAAGAATCATTAAATGATACACCACTTCTACAATTTTCATCTTCATCTTGTCATTAGGGCCTATTCATCACCATTCTGACAGTACTTCTTAAATAGCAACTTCCTAGAAAATAGCTAAAGGTGGACTTTGAAAAGTTTTAGCTCTCCAAAGGTTTTAGCTGTCTAAGATATTAGCTCTCTTTAAGCTTCAAAGTGACTACCCTTCATAATCTTTATTTTTCAACTTTTTATATAACTGAATAGAATTTTTAAATATCTTCCATTTGTCAAAGGTGAAGCAGTAGAATTTGGATCTAGTTTTCAGGCTTGAAATACTCAAATGTTCAGTTTTACCTTTTAGGATAACACTAGTGTAAGCATTAAGAATATGTGCAGTTCCAGGAAGAGAGGATCTACCCGTGGTGGTAAAGGCAAATTTAATATAAAAAATAATTTTAACTTTAATAATAATACCTAGTATTTATCAAATGCTTACTATATGGAAAGTACTGTACTAAAATTAAAATGTATTATCTCATTTAATCCCCACAATAAACTTAGGAGGTAAGCATTATTATTTTCAATTTACAGACAAGGACATAGAAGCCCACAGACACTGAGTTACTTGACAGCCAGTAACTGGAAGGAAGAGCTAGGACTCAACAGAGCTGGTCTGATTCCAGAGCCCAGGTTCTGGGCTGGCACTATGCTAAGCTGATTAACCTCTTAGATTCCTAACCAGATGATATCTAATTAAAAAAAAAAAAGTGGTCAAAATGTACAAACTTTAGTTATAAAATAAATAAGTCCTGGGGATGTAATGTACAGCATAGTCACTACAATTAATAATACTGTATCGCATATTTGAAAGTTGCTAAGAGAGTAGATCCTAAAAGTTCTCATTACAAGAAAAAAATATTTGTAACTACGTGTGGTGATGGATGTTAACTAGACCTACTGTGGCGATCACTTCACAATATATACAAATATTTAATCATTATGTTGTACACCTGAAACTAACACAATGTTATATGTCAAGTATATCTCAATAAAAAACATCAATCCCCGCACTCAATATCTTCTACTGATTGTTTATGTCTTTGCCCTCTGACTATGAACTCCTTGAAGGTAGAGATCCAGTCTTAATTATCTTTGTATTCTCAGGATTGAGTATAGAGCATGGCACATTTAGGCACTTCATGTTCATTCATTCATTCATTGATTCATCCAGCAGATATTTATTAAATACCTAACATATGTCAGCCCTGGGACAGGTGCTGGAGATATGATTCTGAGCAAAACCAGACACAGCCACTGCTCTCATGTAGCTTACAGCCTAGTGGGAAACAGACATTAATCAAATAATCCCACTAATGAAAGTTTAACAATAGATTGAGATACATGCTCTGAAGGAAAGAAGTAAGTTCATTGAGGCAAATGACAAAGGAACCTGATCTAATTTGGTGGGTGCAGGAAGATTTCCAAGGAAGGGATCCTTTAGTTGACATATGAAGGATGAACAGGATTAAAAAGACAAAACATGGAAGGAAGAGGAAAGGTGTCCACACAGAGGTTGCAAAGGCCCTATGGAGAGATCAGAGAGTTAGGAAGTGAGTGCAGTAAGATGACGCTAGAGAGGTAGATGGGTTGACTAGGCTTGGTTTCTCAGGACATGTTAGAATTTTGATATTTATCCTAAGAACAAAGACTCTATGAAAGATTTCTAAGAAGAGAGCTGATGTCTGTGTTCTATAAAAATTGCTCTGGCTGCATGCAGTATGGAGAAAAGACTGACAGGCCAAGAGGTTTCCCAGGTGACCATTCTATGCTCAGTAATGCACCAGGCAATGTTAAAAAAAAAAGAGAGAGAGAGAGATTTAAAAGCAGATAAATAGCTTTTTAAAATAGCCAATAGATTTTTTTTTGCTTAATGCTTTTAAAATGATATAACTATAAGTAGTGATTTACATAATTTTTGCTTTCTAGCCACATACTTATGACTTACTCATTCAACTAATATTTATTAAGTCAGGCACTATAATATACCAGGCACAGTTCTAAATACTAGGGTAACAGGAGTAAAAAAGATAAAACACTTTATCCCATAGAGCTTACCTTCTAACGGAAGGGAGAGATAATAAATAAGTGAAAAAATAAGATAATTGCAAGTAAAGATAAGTGCTATCAAGAAAGCAAAATAGAGATAGTTGAGAATATGAAAGAAGACATGAGTGAAGCCATATTTAAACAGAGCCAGAACAGCCACTTCAGAGGAACTGCCTTGCACGTCTTGTTTTCTTTGTCTTCCAAACTGGACCTAAGCCACCAGCTTTCCAAGAAGTCAGTAAGGACAAGAATATCCTGTTTGTAAGGACTGATGAAACTGGACTTTGCTGATGATCAGATGCTAACCAATCAATGAAGTACAAGTCTAGCCTTTTGCCTGATGATAGAATCTCAAGCCAATCTATGAATTACAAACCAATTAACTCTTTAAAACAATTCATCTCATCCTCCCTTTTTCCCATAAAAACCCTAAGCCCCTCTCTTATAATTGGAACACATTTTGGGTTTCTACCTGAATCTGTGTCTCCCAAATTGCAATTCTAATTGCCCAAATAAATATCTGCTGTTTGAATAGTAGTGGATTTTTCCTCGGTCGACAAGAGCTATGAGCGGTCAGAAAAGGCCTCTCTGAGACGACAGTATTTGAACAAAAACAAGAACAGCCAGCCATTCAGAGAATGCGGGGAAGAGCAGAGGCAAAGGCCTAAAGGCGGGGCTACATTTGAATATAATTAGGAAACAGCAAGAAGGCTAGTATAGTCAAAATGAAGTGAGCAAGAAGGAGACTGGTGAAGGAATGGTCAAGAACAAACGCTGGGGTAGGGGGCAGATCATTAGGGTCTGGAGGACATAGAAAGGAGTTTATATTTTATTCTATGGCATATTTATTATAGGGCAATGGCAAGCCATGGGACATTTTGATACAGGGGAAAAACATGATCTGATTTACCTGGCTGCTACGGGGTTTGGGCGGGGGGTAAGGACTATGGGGGGCAATAACAACAGCAGGAAGATAAATTGAGCTGGTGTGGTGGTCTAGGTACGAAACAATGGTGATTTGATTACTGGTGGAAGATGAAGAAAAATAAATGGATTCAGGACATATTTTGAAGCTAAAACCAACTTGCTTGACAAAAAATGTCTATTTTCATTAGATTACAGGAGTTTGCTATTTCAAGGAAACCTACAACAAATACTTTTGCAAAAAAAAAAGAATTTGTCCTTATTTCAGTCATAATATAAATTCAGACTTTGATATATCAGGTTTGTTTAAAGTAGAGTATGGCTGTATTATTGTTAATTCACGGTTTTCCTCTACTTTTATAGGTGAACACAGGGGTTATAATGAGGGAACTTCACTTATTAATGCACTTAGGATAAAGACTTGAGAGAAAAGTGAAAGCTACTCTAGTACTAACTACATCTTTTTTTCTAAGATCTTATACATCTTCAGTTTCTTCTGTCCATAAAACTCCTAGAACTCCACTGCATTTACCAGGTTCATGGACTAAATAAAACGCAGTAAAGTCCCATATCAGAGATCATTTTTACAGACTGAAAATCACAACCTGAATAATATTTGGGTAATAAAATGTTAAACTACAGGGATCAAATTTTAACCTTATTTATTTCTTCAAAACTAAAAGAGTCACCTGAAAATTTCAAGTTTTTATTTTTTTGTCTTTGAAGAAAAAGAAATGTTAGTATTCCACTAATTTATAGAGAACACTTCTTCAGTTGTGATGGTTAAATAACAAGAGAGATATAAATGATGTGAAAAATTCATAGAAATCGAAAGCTCAAATGACAAATTTCTCATAAAATATTCTACAGGAGACATAAACTCCACCAATATACCTTAAACTCCTGACATTAAAAAAGAACTTGTAGAATGTAAATCATAAATGTTTATAGTCTAGTAAATATGAATTTCAAAGTCACCAAACTCAGATGTGCAAAAACATAATGGTTTCACAGTAAGCGAATCTAACTTGACTATTTAGCTCTCATTTCCTCTGTGTAGACTAAGACAACAATCTTCAAGGCAAATCATTCACTTCTAGTTTAAAGCTTAGTTTCTTTGTGATAAATAGTCAGGATTCTCCTCCATGTACCTTCTTCCTGTCTCCCATCCTTGATCACTCAGAGGACTTGAGGAGGCACAGAGCTTACATGAATTAGGGCATCTGAGGTGGGAGGGAGGAGGGTGAATGGCCCATGAATGTCCTCTGTCAATACTGGCTCTGGGTGAGGGAGGGCAGGTCTCTTTCCCCTACTATAAAAGAAAGGCTTTTATCTACTCTCCAAGTATAAGAAAAATGAGCTTCTATATCAATCATCCTTTCTTTCCTTTTCAATCAATTGTTTACATAAAGTTCACGTTTAATTCCTTCAGGACTTTATCTTTGGATTCTCTCAAAATTTTCCATTTATCAAAAAGCCCAGTTCTTACAAGTCAAAATCATTTGCTTTCAAGGCTATTGTTTTGCAGAGAATTAAAAAATCATCATCAACAACAACAAAACAAATAAGCAAGCAAACAAAAAAACAGAAGTTCTACTTCATTGACTTCTTTTTTCTGAACTGTTTGCCCTCTACGTGTGGACAATGCTGCTTGTGGACAATGCATGTGTAGAAAGCTGCCACTGAGTGAAGGGCAGAGGAAAAGCAAGGAGGGGCATGCATGAGGGGAAGCTCAGTTAATAGCTCCTAAGATTACCCACTTCAATGAGACTTTGGAACTTTTTAAATTATGTAACTGATAACTACAGCTCTGGGAAAGTGAAACTAATTTTTTTACATCCTCAACTTAGAATGTAGTATAACACTGAAAATTGAGGACATCAAATTCATTAGGTTGCTGGGTTGTTAAAAATATTTAGAGTGTGACCATTTCTCACTCCTAAACATTCAAAGGCATACATTAATATAATAATAGTTGCTGCAATATAAGAATCATCTATTGTGTGCCAAGTTCTGAGCTTAACTTCCTCACACAGATTTTTCTATGATTTAAGAAAGCTTACAAATGCAATAAACAGAATAACTGATTATATGTCATTTAAAGAAATAGGGGTTTATTTTCTCATGCACTAAGAAGTCTGCAATTGTGAGCTGCAAGATTGCTTCCATAGCTTTAGGCATTGTGTTCTTGTTTAAGACAGGAAGAAGTGTCTGGACCAGCCACATCTGTCCCTTTTGCACACAAGAAAAAAGCTTTCCTGGAAGATCCTAGGAGATTTCTGCTTATTTCTCACTGACTTGAATTATGCCGCACAACCAATCCTAGCTACAAGGGAGACTGGCAGAGTTTGTTTTTAGGGTTTATTTTGTTTTATTTTGGGCGGGGATCATCCATAATAAAGGCAGGTAAGGAAGAAAGAGGCTGAAAATAGGAACTAAATCAGTAAACAATGTCTACCATAGTTGCATTTGATATAGCTCCAAAATTATATATCTAATGTTAAAAATACAACTTGGAAAGGCCCAAATAGAAATCTAATTTCTATACACTTAATAAAATATTTGTCATTCATTCATTCATTCTTATTGAATTCCTATGTGTACAACAGTAAACACAACCTAAAAAGACCTTTTTCTTCTGGAGCTTATAGTCTAGTGGGGATAGAGAAACTATAAAATAAATATATATTAGGTGGCAATAAGCACCTGAAAAAAAACAAACTGTAAGGAAATGGAGAATGTATGTTTGGGGTAGGCAGGTCACTTAGGGCAGTCAAATAAGGTCTCTCTAAGGAAGTGACACTTGAGTAGAGGTGTGAATGAAGTGAGAGACTCACGTGGATACCTGAGGGCAGATCCTTCCAGGCAGAAGGAACAAATAGTGCTTGGTGTGTACAAGAGACAATGAGGAGACCAGTGGCGCCATAGGAGAGTGAATGTGGGGACAAGTGATCAGTGATGCCACCAGAGAGAGGGCTGAATATCAGTGCAGGATGTCATGGTAAATCCTACTTTTAGTGAATAATCACTGGTTAAAAGTGCTGAAGTAGCCTATCACCAAGTTTCCACTGGAAGGGTAAAATCAATGACTGTGTATCAGTCTCTGTACTGACTGTACTGTATGTACAGTAACGTGTCTCAGTACTCTGACACATGTTAGCATGTGTAACTCTAACATCCAGTTTACAAATGAGGGATGATCTGAGGGTCGTATCAGTTAAGGCCCTCATAGTCTCTATTATAAACACAGTATGTCCTCATAATTTTTGGATTACGGCCCACTGATGTTTGTCATATAGTTGTGCTAGAAATGCTGGATTAATCAAGATTTAACAGATTTATTTCATAGAGGATTCATCCAGAGCCTTTATTATACTGATCTATATTTTGAGCATCCAAGAAAGAGGGCATAGTTTGTAAACCATGTAGAGTATTTCCATATTTAGTATACTACGGAAACACAGGTTAACACTTTGTGGAAAGCTAACTGTGAAATGCTGCTACATATTATAGTCCTATGTGTATTTATTGTGCTGATGTTTAACGTGAAAGAAGGATACAAGCATCACTTACTATTCGAATCTATTTGGTTCCTGAGTTCAGATAGTGAGGAGGGAGAATACACAGGGAAAATGTGTACCTCCAAAACTGTGTTCAAATCTATTCGGTTCCTGAGTTTCAAGAGTGAGAGCAATACATATTTTGATGGGTGAGCAATACTTTAGCAATTTCATCTAAGATTTGAAAAGGTGGGGCCGGCCCAGTGGCATAGCAGTTAAGTTTGTGCGCTCCGCTTCAGTGGCCCAGGGTTCACGGGTTCAGATCCTGGGCGCAGACCTACACACCACTCATCAAGTCATGCTGTGGCGGCGTCCCACATACAAACTAGAGGAAGAATGGCACAGATGTTAGCTCAGAGCCAATCTTCCTCATCAAAAAAAAAAAAAAGGTCTGAAAAGATAACATCTAAAAATATATTTTGTTATATTCAGCAAATAATTGTAATCTCAAGCAGAACTTTTATCAGGTTTCTCATTTTAAATGCACATGTGCTCTCCTTGAAACAATGAATTTGCAAAGTAAGCATTTTCAGATGAATATAATGCTTGTTTTTAAGATGACAGTTATTTATGTCCAAGCGGATACATTATAAAATATTCATTAGCACTAGCATATCTTTAAAAGAGAGATAACAGCTCCATGACAGAGGGCACCATGTTTCATAAGATCTCTGATTTTAAAACGTTTCTATCTGCCAAATGAAGCCAAATTAATAATTCAGCTTGCTCTAAAATGCCACAATCAATTCAACAACTTCTAACTCAACTGAGGAACAATACAAGACAATTGCCTATTTTAATTTAAAAAAAGGACAACTGCCTTATAAAATAGATTTCACTCTTGTTTTGAGCCAGACAGATAAAAAATAGCAAGCTTTTCCAAAGAAAGGGCAGTGTTTACTAGTAGACAGGAAAATGCAACATACAGCAAAAGCAATTACTACCCAGGAGCAAAGTGAGCTGTCTATAAATGACAAATGAGAGGTGGGAACAAAACAGCCTAAAGTAATGATTCTCAAACATTAAAGAGCACATGAATCACCTGGGGAACTTACAAAAATGCAGATTCTGAATTAGTAGGTAGAGTGGGGCCTAGGATGGTACAGTTCTAACAAGTTCTGACATGATGCTGATGCTACTTGTCCATGGACCCCACTTTGGGTAGCAAACTCTAAAGTATACTATTTTATAAATTCTCTACACCTGGGATGCTGTTGGGAGAACTATACTACAAGGATCAAAATAATATTCAAATCCTTTCTTTAAAAAAATATTGTTATGTTTAACTGGTAGAAGCAATGGCAAGTTCTCCAAAAACAAAATTAAACAAACAAAATATCCAGAAAGCACCAATCACCATTACAAAGTTAATCTTCACAATTATAAAAATTTCAACTGATATTTAAGCCTGGGAAAAAAGAGACTATTTGAATATTAAGAACTTCAAAGTCTCTTACTGAGGAGATGCCAATCTCCCTGCCTAAAAACTTAGGATATCCAGTTAAAAGGCCTGCCAGTCTTGGAGGGGATAATGACAGTATAGCAAATGGACAGGAGCAAGGGCGTGAAGTCAAACAATACATACCCACCGACAGTCACTTCTAGGAATTTATCCTGAGGTAATGACAACATTGGGAGGTGTATGTACAGAACAGGTTATATCAGCCAAAGAGTGTAAACTAACGAAGTGACAAAAGAAGGGGATTGGTTAAGTAAATTATGGCATATCCATAAAATGAAATACTAGGTGGCCAGTAAAATGTTGATATAGATCTGTAATTAATGACATGGGAAAAAGTTTACAGAACACTGTTAGTAAGAAAAAAAGGCTAGAGCACAGTATGTGCAAAATTATTCCACTTAAATATATGCAAATATAGGAAGAGTAGATTATGAATAATTTAGGAGGTTCTTTTTTGCTTATCTGAATGTTCTACTTTTGCCTAAAATAAAGGATTACTTTGTTTAATAAAAACAAATGAATAAATTAATACATTTTTTTCCTGAGCACAAATATATTCATTTTAGAGTTATATCCCCCAAATTCAATCTTGAGTAAGCTACTTAACCTCTTTGTATTTGAATCAGTTTCCCCACCTATAAAAGAGCATAAATTAAAGTACAACCTTTACAGGGTGGCTGCAAAGATTAATATGTGCTAATAGGTGTAAAGTGCTTAAAATAGAACCTGGCATATAGTAAGCACTATATGAGTTGGCTATTTCTTTTTTTTTAATGATTAAACTGGTCTCTTGCTGATGCCACGTCTGAGATGATATCATTATAATTCTGCTTTCCCTCCTAAGTCTATATAGTAACTCTAGGACCTTTGGAGATAACTAGGAGATGGACGAATCTAAATCAGAGCAAGAATACCGTGAAGTGGTCAAACAGCAGGCAAGATGGAACTCGGTACATAGCTACCCAGTATTTTTAAAGATGCAGTAGAAAAACTATTCATAAATTGCTGGTAAGAGGATAAACTTGTTCAATCTTTCTGGATTTCTACAATTTGGGAATATGTATTAAACCAAGATCTTAACAATTCTGCTCCTAGGAATTTAGCTTAAGGAAAGTAGCACTGATATTCAGAATACAACGATTTAGATTTAAGGATGCCAGTTTATAATAACCCAAATTTGGAAACAATTTAAGTTTTCAACAATGGGATACAGCTGAGAAAAATTAAATATATTCACATATTATAATTTTGGGGGAGAATATTTAATGACACAGGAAATGCTCGAGAATGTTAAAGTTTTAAAAGCTGAATATAGAACTGGTGATAGAATAGGAAATCAAAGTCTTTTAAAGATTTTGAATGTAAAATGCAAAGGAGAGTTTACAGTAAATCAATATTTTAAAAGAAAAGTAGGGGCTGGCCCTGTGGCGTAGCAGTTAAGTGCGTGTGCTCTGGTTTGACAGCCCGGGGTTCACAGGTTCTGATCCCAGGCATGGACCGACGCACACTTGTCAAGCCATGCTGTGGGGGTATCCCATATGAAATAGAGGAACATGGGCGCAGATGTTAGCCCAGGGCCAATCTTCCTCAGCAAAAAAGAGGAGGTTTGGCATTGGATGTTAGCTCAGTGCTGATCTTCCTCACAAAAGGAAAAAAAAGAAAAGAAAAATAAAGATTTAATTATCCCTTTCGACCTCCTCCCTCCCCCCTTCCTCTCTGGTAACCACCAATCCAATCTCCGTTTCTATGTGTTTGTTTGTTGTTGTTATTATCTACTACTTAACGAAGGAGACCATACGGTATTTGACCTTCTCCCTCTGACTTATTTCACTTTGCATAATACCCTCAATGTCCATCCATGTTGTCACAAATGGCTGGATTTCATTGTTTCTTATGGCTGAGTAGTATTCCATTGTGTATATATACCACATCTTCTTTATCCATTCGTCCCTTCATGGGCACTTAGGTGTGAATAACAGTGCAATGAACACAGGGGTGCATGTATCTTTACGCATTGGTGTTTTCAAGTTCTTTGGATAAATACCCAACAGTGGAATAGCTGGATCATATGGTAGTTCTATCCTTAATTTTTTGAGGAATCTCCATACTGTTTTCCATAGTGGCTGCACCAGTTTGCACTCCTACCAGCAGTGTATGAGAGTTCCCTTCTCTCCACATCCTCTCCAACACATGTTGTTTCCTGTCTTGTTAATTATAGCCATTCTGACGGGCGTGAGGTGATATCTCATTGTACTTTTGATTTGCATTTCCCTGATAGTTAATGATGTTGAACATCTTTTCATGTGCCTGTTGGCCATCTGTATATCTTCTTTGGAGAAATGTCTGTTCAGGTCTTTTGCCCATTTTTTAATTGGGTTGGTAGTTTTTTTGTTGTTGAGATGCATCAGTTCGTTATATATTTTGGAGATTAAACCCTTATCAGATGTATGGTTTGCAAAGATCTCCTCCGAATTGTTAGGTTGTCTTTTCGTTTAGTTGATGGTGTCCTTTGCTGTGCAGAAGCTTTTTAGTTTGATGTAGTCCCATTTGTTTATTTTTTCTATTGTTTCTCTTGCCCGGTCAGACGTGGTGCTTGAAAATATGTTGCTAAGACTGATGTTGAAGAGCGTACTGCCTATGATTTCTTGTAGAAGTTTCATACTTCTAGAAGTTTCTACATTCAAGTATTTAATCCATTTTGAGTTAATTTTTGTGTATGGTGTAAGGTAAGGGTCTACTTTCATTTTTTTGCACATGGCTGTCCAGTTTTCCCAACACCATTTGCTGAAGAGACTTTCTTTTCTCCATTGTATGTTCTTGGCTCCTTTGTCAAAGATTAGCTGTCCATAGATGTGTGGGTTTATTTCTGGGCTTTCGATTCTATGCCATTGATCTGTGTGTCTGTTTTTGTGCCAGTACCATGCTGTTTTGGTTACTATAGCTTTGTAGTATATTTTGAAATCAGGGAGTGTGATACCTCCAGCTTTTTTCTTTTTTCTCAGGATTCCTTTACTTATTCAGAGTCTTTTGTTGTTCCAAATAAATTTTAGGATTCTTTGTTCTATTTCTGTGAAAAATGCTGTTGGAACTTTGATAGGAATTGCACTGAATCTATAGATGGCTTTAGGAAGTATGGACATCTTAACTATGTTAATTCTTCCAATCCAAGAGCACGGAATATCTTTCCATTTCTTTGTGTCTTCTTCAATTTCTTTCAGCAATGTTTTATAGTTTTCGGTGTACAGATCTTTCACCTCTTTGGTTAAGTTTACTCCTAGGTATTTTATTCTTTTTGTTGCAATTGTAAATGGGACTGTATTCTTAATTTCTCTTTATGCTACTTCATTGTTAGTGTATAGAAATGCAACTGATTTTTGTATGTTGATTTTGTATCCTGAAACTTTACCGTATTCGTTCATTAGTTCTAAAAGTTTTTGGTGGATTCTCTAGGGTTTTCTATATATAAAATCATGTCATCTGCACATACTGAGAGTTTCACTTCATCCTCCCAATTTGGATCCCTTTTATTTCTTTTTCTTGCCTGATTGCTATGGCTAGGATTTCCAGTACTATGTTAAATAGGAGTGGTGACAGTGGGCATCCTTGTCTGGTTCCTGTTCTTAGAGAGATAGCTTTCAGTTTTTCACCATTGAGGATGATATTAGCTGTGGGTTTCTCATATATGGCCTTTATTATGTTGAGGTACTTTCCTTCTATACCCATTTTATTCAGAGTTTTTACCATAAATGGACGCTGTATCTTGTCAAATACCTTCTCTGCATCTATTGAGATGATGATGTGATTTTTATTCTTCATTTTATTAATGTGGTATATCACGTTGATTGATTTGCGAATGTTGAAACATCCCTGCATACTTGGAATAAATACAACCTGATCATGGTTTATAATCTTTTTAACGTATTGTTGTATGGGATGTGCTAGTATTTTGTTGAGGATTTTTGCATCAATGTTCATCAGTGATATTGGCCTATAATTTTCTTTTTTTGTGTTGTCCTTGTCTGGTTTTGGTATCAGGGTAATGTCAACTTCGTATAATGAGTTAGGGAGCTTCCCCCCTCCTCAATTTTTTGGAAGAGTTTGAGAAGGATAGGTATTAAGTCTTCTTTGAATGTTTGGTAGAATTCACCAGGGAAGCCATCTGGTCCTGGATTTTTATTTCTTGGGAGGTATTTGATCACTGTTTCGATTTCCTTACTGGGGCTTGGTCTATTCAAATTCTCTACTTCTTCTTGATCCAGTTTTGGAAGGTTGTATGATTCTAAGAATTTATCCATTTCTTCCAGATTGTCAAATTGGTTGGCATATAGCTTTTCATAGCTTTTCATAGTATTTTCTTATAATCTTTTGTATTTCTGAGGTGTCTGTTGTAATTTCTCCTCTTTCATTTCTGATTTTACTTATTTGAGCCTTCTCTCTTTTTTTCTTGGTGAGTCTAGCTAAAGGTTTGTCAATTTTTTTATCTTTTCAAAGAACCAGCTCTTGGTTTTATTAATTTTCTACTGTTTTTTTAATTCTCTATTTCATTTATTTCTGCTCTGATTTTTATTATTTCCCTTCTTCTACTGATTTTGGGCTTTGTTCGTTCTTCTTTATCCAGTTCCCTTAGGTGCATTGTTAGATTATTTATTTGAGATTTTTCTTGTTTGTTGAGATAGGCCTGTATTGCTATAAACTTCCCTCTTAGAACTGCTTTTGCTGTATCCCATAAATTCTGACATGTTGTATTTTCATTTTCATTTCTCTCCAGGTATTTTTTGATTTCTCCTTTGATTTCTTCGTTGACCCAATCGTTGTTCAGTAGCATTCTGTTTAATCTCCACGTATTTGTGGCTTTTCTGATTTTCTTCCTACAATTGATTTCTACTTTCATACTGTTGTGGTCAGAAAAGATGCTTGGTATTATTTCAATCTTCTTAAATTTATGGAGACTTGTTTTGTGGCCTAATATGTGATCAATCCTGGAGAATGTTCCATGTGCATTTGAAAAGAACGTGTATTCTTCCGTTTTTGGATGGAATGCTCTGTATATATCTACCAGGTCCATCTGTTCTAGTGTGTCATTTAAGGCCAATGTTTCCTTACTGATCTGCTTGGATGATCTATCCATTGGTGTAAGTGGAGTGCTACAGTCTCCTACTATTATTGTGTTACTGTCTATTTCTCTTTTTATGTCTGCTAATAATTGCTTTATATATTTAGGTACTCCTACATTGGGTGCACAGATATTTACAAATGTTATATCCTCTTCTTGGATTGTCCCCTTGATCATTATGTAGTGCCGTTCTTTGTCTCTTTTTACTGTTTTTGTTTTAAAGTCTATTTTGTCTGATATGAGTATTGCTACTCCAGTTTGCTTTTCATTGCCATTTGCGTGGAGTATCTTTTTCCATCCCTTCACTTTCAGTTTGTGAGTGTCTTTAGTGTCTGAAGTGTGTCTCTTGTATGCAGCATATATATGGGTCTTGGTGTTTTATCCAATCAGCCACCCTATGCCTTTTAATTGGAGCATTTAGTCCATTGACATTTAAAGTAGCTATTGATAAGTATGTACTTACTGCCATTTTTTAACTTTTTTTTTTCTCAGTGTTTTAGTAGTTCTTCTCTGTTCCTTTCTCCTTCTATACAGAATTGATGGTCTCTTTAGTTTGACCTCTGTCTAAAAGCTCTACTCTTTAACTCTCCTCCTCCCTCAATTTATGTTTTTAATATCTAACCTCTTTTTTATGCATTTGTATCCATTACTCTCTTATCATAGAAATAGATAATCTTTCCTATTTGTGGTCTTCTCTTTTCCCCTTAAATCAGTCCCTTTAACATTTCTTGTAGCACTGGTTTCTTGGTGACAAACTCCTTTAATTTTTGCTTGTCTGGGAAACTTTTGATCTCTCTTTCCATTACGAATGATAACCTTGGTGGGTAGAGTATTCTTGGCTGTAAGGTTTTTCCTTTTACCACTTTAAATATATCGTGCCACTCTCTTCTAGCCTGTAAGGTTTCTGCTGAGAAGTCAGCTTATAACCTTATGGGGTTTCCTTTGTATGTAACTTGACTTTCTCTTGCGGATTTTAGGTTCTCTCTTTATCTTTAATTCTAGACATTTTCATTATGATGTGTCTTGGTGTGGGCTTCTTTGGGTTTATCTTATTTGGTGCTCTCTGTGCTTCCTGTACCTGCATGTCTGTTTCCTTCCTTAGGTTAGGGAAGTTTTCATCTATTATTTCTTGAAATAGATTCTCTGCCCCTTTGTCTTGCTCTTCTCCTTCTGAGACACCTATAACACAGAGGTTAGTGCACTTGATGTTGTCCCAGAGGTCCCTTAGACTGTCTTCACTCTTTTGAATTCTTTTTTCTTTTACCTGTTCAGCTTGGGTAATTTCTTCTAGTCTTTCGTCCAGCTCACAGATCCGTTCTTCTGTATCCTCCACTCTGCTTTTGAGTCCCTCTAGTGAATTTTTCATTTCCAATATTGTATTCTTCATTTCTGATTGGTTCTGTTTTATATCATCCATTTCCTTGTTGACATTCTCACTGAGTTCATCTATTCTTCTCCCCAGATCAGTGAGCATCCTTAACACTCTGTTTGAACTCTCTGTCGGGTAGGTTGCTCATTTCTGTTTCACTTAGTTCCTATTCTGGGGTTTTGTCCTGTTCCCTTACTTGGACTGTATTCCTTTGCCTCCTCATTTTGCCTCTTTCCCTGTGCTTGTGTCTGTGTATTAGGTAGGTCAGCTACGTTTCCTGCTCTTGGATAGGTGACCTTATATAAGTGATGCCTTAGGAGTCCTGAAGTGTGCTTCCCTCAGCTCAATGTTCCAGGGGTGATCCCTATGTGGGCTACGTGAGTCCTTCTGTTGTGGCGTGTTTGCTCTCCCTGTAGGCACCCAGGGAGGCTGATTTATGTTCCTGGCCAGCTGTTGTAATGCTCAGCTGCTTGTAGTTGTTGTGGGCCCTTCAGTCTCTTTATCAGGTGTGGGGAGCCCCAGCACAGTTGGCTGCAAGTTCTAACACCACATTTGTGTTTCAGTATTTCTTTTAAGTGATTAGGCCCCCAGCGTGGCAGGTTGTTAGGCTCAGGGGCTTACAACTGCTATAAGCTTGCAGCCTTTAGGTCTCTTGTCAGCTCTCTGAGGATTGCAGCTGGGTGGGGCTTGCTTCAGGCACGGTAGCACCCAACTGTTTCAGGCTTTGGAAGGTGGGGCAAACCCCTATGTGGGTCTTTGAGAAGCACAAGTCTTCTGCAGCTGACAAGCCCTGCCGCCCACAGGTCCACACACAGTCAACACAGTCCTGATCCGTGTGCACGTCTCGACCTCCTGATGTGGACCCAGTCTCTCCATGGCGGGAGCCCCACACTCTCTACCTGCTCCTTGTGCACGCCCTGCCCTGCTGAATTGGGCTCAGTTGCCAGGCTGCAGAGAATCCAGTCACCAATCTACACAGGCCCACAACTTGCCTGAGGGCTTGTTGTTGGATGGGGGCCAGTCTCTAGGGTGGGCTGCCTGCCCTGGCTGAGCTGGATTAAATCGGTGCTCTCGTGGGTGGGGCAGACCCTGGGCTAGCAGGCCTCAGGGAGAACTCCAATGGCATCTGTGTCAGCACGCCCACACCAGGGCACAACAATGGCAGCCGCCAATGTCCCAGTCCCTGGGGAGGCTTCACCTCTCACTGCAATGCACTCAGAGCCTATCAGGTGAGTCTCTTTTCACCAAAGCACTGTGCACCTTTCTTTCTCGTGATTTTAGGCTGCTTTCTGAAATGGGTGAGTTTGCACGTGGGCCCTTTAAGAGCCTGTTTTAATTTCTTTGTGCACCAGCTTTTCTGGTAGTACTCCCCAATGTTTTAGTAGCAGGCAAAGTCAGATACTCTGCCACTCGTCTCGATTGTGCTGGGTCCACTAAATGCCCACAGCGGGGGCGCTCCCTGGCTCAGGGCCCTGCTCCTCCAGGGAGGGCTGATTACCTTTGAGCTGCTCCCGGGCGGCCGTGAGGCGCTGCGTCTTGTGAAGGTGGCGTTTTTTCTCTCTAGAAGGGAGTTTCTGCCTCTTCCACCTCAATTTAGATTGTCCTTTGTTGCAGGAGTTCCTCTTATCCAGTTTTCAGTTCTATCTCAGGGGTAATTTTTCCACAAATAGTTGTAAATTGGCTCTGTCCACGGGAGGAGGTGAGTTCAGAGTCTGCTTACACCGCCATCTTGACTTCTTTCCTAAAGCTCTACTTTAAAACCTACAATGATCTTCATTTTCTTTATAAAACCGAGTGGTTGATAGTGGTTTGAGTTTTATGCTAATAGTCATAGTACTTGGTAAACAACTTATGGAAAATGTTCCTATTTCTTATTTGCATATAAAAAAGTATATTTATACAGACATACATACATGCACTATATATTTGTATGCCTTTAATTTTGTAAAAATTAACTGCCTTTTTTTTTTTTGTGAGGAAGATCAGCCCTGAGTTAACATCCATGCCAATCCTCCTCTTTTTGCTGAGGAAGACCAGCCCTGAGCTAACAGCTATTGCCAATCCTCCTCCTTTTTTTCACCCCCCTTTTCTCCCAAAGCCCCAGTAGATAGTTGTATGTCATAGTTGCACATCCTTTTAGTTGCTGTGTGTGGGACGCCGCCTCAGCATGTCCAGACAAGCGGTGCATTGGTTCTCGCCTGGATCCAAATGCAGGCCGCCAGTAGCCGAGTGGGTGCACTTAACCACCAAGCCAAAAGACACAGGGCCGGCCCTTAACTGCCTCTTAATACTGCTTCCAAGCTTTCATTTCTGTCTTGAGAGTCTTAATTTACACATCGCTGAATATTTTTATTTTAATGAGTAGAAGCATTGATTGTCAGTTTAATAATAAATAACTTACATCACTCAGTTACCCATATATTACCTTTCACATCTAAAGTCACCTTGGTTTTTCAACAGTCTTAGCTACTTTCCAGAAAGAATGAACTCATTCCTGAGAAAACTATAAAATATGAAAACGAGCCTAATAAAGGCACATATCTTAATAAATGATAGAAATGTGATCGAAGTTTTATTAGAAAGTAAAATTTTAAAGGGTACTTGTTCTTCAATATGCTTTGCCTCTTTAGCAGCAAGAACAAACATGCTTGATGAAAAATGAACAAAGTAAACTATTATTTACATAAAACACAACTTAAAAAGTAAATATTTTATAAAATTAGAGCATGAGAAACATGTGGGCAGACAGTCAGGCACTCTTACTTATACATACTGCTCCAAAAATACAAAAGATGCAGATGCAAGAAACTACCCTTAAAAACTTATAACAACAGTACATAAGCATCTGTTTTTTGAGTCCAAATATGAGCGACTCAAAGGAAGACACATACTAGCAGTCAGCAGATGAAAGACAGAGCCCTGCCAAATAAGGCTGACTGGCACTAACCTAAACAGAATTGCATTGGTAAATGCCAATCTGTGTGTAGGGGGATGGAGGGGGACAGTAGTTGGATTAAAAAAGAAATTGATAATAAATTTGTAGATAAAAATCTTCTTTTATAGACTATTACTTAGGAACTATTTTGATGGCTCATTTGTAGACTATGTCAATAACAATAACAATTCTACTTTTATTATGTCATAGTTAAAATATTATTCAATTGCAACATATTACATTATACACTTCCTTTTTGTGATTATTTTCTTTAAAACATTAACAAAAGCTTTTTCGCATCTCAACGTTACCACTTACTTGCTACATTACTTGGATTACAATAGTTTATCTCTCTGAACCTCAGTTTCCTCATCTATAAAATAAACATACCTACATGATAGGGTTATTGTGCGAATCAGAAATAATATATGTAAAGTGTCTAGCACTCTTCCCTTTTTTAATCACCAGCTAATGAAGAGTAGTTTCAGGATTTAGGGTTCTGAGTATAATAAAAAACAAAATTATTATTAGTAGCATAAGTAAAAGTACCATTCTAAATCTTAATACTGCCTTTGAAATAAAAAACTTTATTTTTTGGAATTTTTTTTTATAAAACTAAGAGTAAGTATTCCATTTGAGAAGGTTCTCCCTCCCACTGCAACATGCATACACTCAACTATACTTGTTCTCAATTGTTATTTTATTTTTAATTATTTAGGCATTTAAGAGTCGAGTGATCTTTAACAAACTATTCCAACTCAGTCATGAAAGAAAAGAAGGAGGAGGGAATTAGAACCCACTTTATATCACGTTCAACAAACAATTATTAACTGCCTATTTTATGGCTGGACCCATGAAGTATTAAGATGAAAGACACACAGGCCCTGCGCTTCAGAGGCTCAGAGTCAAGTTGGAGTATGCACATAAAACTGACAATGTGTTACATATTATAATGAGGGTGCTTATAAAGAGCCTAAGAGATAGGAAAGCAGCTAAATTTGCCTGGGTAAGTTAATCAAAGATTAATATTTGAACTGAGTCTTAAAGAATAAGTAATTTCCTAAGCGGAGAACTTAAGAGTACAAAAATCAAAATAGAGGTACCAGTTACAGATGCGTGAAAGTACATATCACTTTCAAGGAACTGAGAGAAACTTGCACCAAAGAGAGGTGACAGGGAGGGTTAAGGGAGATGAAATGGAGGAAGATGAAAAAGGAAATGTAGGGTGAGAATAAACTGTGAATGAGTTTGGACATTTTCCTTCATAAATGGGGATTCACAGATTTTTAGGTCAGAGAATGTTGTGACCAGGTAATTCAAGAAGATAATCAGGGCTTGAACTAGGGCCTTGAACAGTGGGAGTAGAAGAAGAGAGACAGTTTAAAAGTATAAGGAATCAAATTTAATAACCAATTTTATAAGCATGTGATAACCAATAATACATGGGTAATGAAGAAAATGAAGTCAAGCAAGACTCCCATGCTTCTAGCTTTGACAACTGATTAAATAATGCTATAAATTTAGATAGAAAATTTAGGAAAAATGGTAAGAACTTCAACACTGGGGTTGGCTATCTTAGAAAAATTTGGAATTGTATGTGGATTCACTGTCACTATGAAAATAGCTATCTTTCACAAAATGAGTGCATAAACTTGTCTCAGTTGTGTGTGGCTACCTTAGGGGGGGAAAATGTGCTGTTTATTTCTTGTTATAGAAGCAATTCATGTTTATTTTATATATATGGAAGAAAAAAGATCTTTGTAAATCTTTGTAAAATTTTGATATGTTTTCTTTCATTTTTTTCATGGTTGTGATCAAATTATCTGTAAACATATTTATACAGCCTGCTGTGTTTTTCACTCAACTTATGACATAGCATTTAAACAAATATCTTAAACAAATATACTATTAGAATTAAGGTAAAACGAGAAAGGGGAACTGCCATCTAGAAAGCTCAGCCATATAAGACCAGGAGTTAGAAAGCCAAATGTCACAGTATTACCACTGACCACACTATTAATATTTAATTAAAAGGAAAGAATTTTTTACTAATTTAATAACAAATGAGGAGAAAGAGACATGTCAGTAGCTATAGTATCTATCCATCTAATGCTTACTTTTTGTGGATGAGGCACTAAACACGTAGAAGAAACCAAGGCTTGGATGAATTAAGTAACTCGCACAAGACCACAGAGCTAAATTATCAACGGAGCCAGGATTCAAATCTCAATCTGTTGGGACTTCTGGTTCTCTTTCCACTGTGCTATGCTGCCTCCCCTCAATTACGAGCCATGAAGGATGAGAAGTTTTCTGAAATGGTCCAGGGCATTCATTTGGAAGGCAAGGAGATTATTTAGGGCAGTGGGTCTCAATTCTAGTGGTGGTGAAGAAGAACCAGGCAGAGTGATAGAGTAGATAATTCCTGTGGGTCTTTTTTTTTTTCAGTAATTTTATTGAGATCATAATGGTTTACAACATTGTGTAATTTCAGGTGTACATTATTATTTATCAATTTCTGAATAGACTTCATCATACTCATGACCAGTAGTCTAATTTTTGTCTGTCATGGTACATATGTGCCCCTTTACACCTTTTGCCCACTCCCAGTCCCCCTCTCCTCTGGTAACCCCTAATCTGTTCTCTTTATCTATGTATTTGTTTATCTTCCACATATAAGCGAAATCATGCGGTATTTATCTTTTTCTGTCTGGCTTATTTCATTTATTGTTGCAAATGGGACGATTTTGTCTTTTTTATGGCTGAGTAGTATCCCATTGTATATATATACTACATCTTCTTTATCCATTAACCCATAGAAAGGCACGTGGGTTGCTTCCACATCTTGGCTATTGTGAATAATGCTGCAATGAACATAGGGGTGCATAAATCTCTTTGGATCACTAATTTCAAGTTCTTTAGATAAATACCCAGTAGTGGGATCGCTGAATCATATGGTATTTCTATTTTTAATATTTTGAGAAATATCTATACTGTTTTGAGAAATCTCCATACTGTTTTGAGAAGTATCCATAGTGGCTGCATCAGTTGGCATTCCCACCAGCAGTGCATGAGGGTTCCTTTTCTCCACATCCTCTCCAACATCTGTTGTTTTTTGTCTTGGTAATTATAGCCATTCTGACTGGTGTAAGGTGCTATATCATTATGGTTTTTATTTGCATTTCCCTGATGATTAGTGATGTTGAATATCTTTTTATGTGCCTGTTGGCCATCTGTATATCTTCTTTGGAAAAATGTCTGTTCATATCCTCTGATCATTTTTTGATCGAGTTGTTTTTTTTGTTGTTGAGTTGTATGAGTTCTTTATATATTTTGGAAAATAACCTCTTGTCATATATATGATTTGCAAATATTTTCTCCCAGTTGGTGGGCTGTCTTTTCGTTTTATTCATGGTTTCCTTTGCCTTGCAGAAGCTATTTAGTCTGATGTAGTCCCCTTTGTTAATTTTTTCTTTTCTTTCCCTTGCCTAAGTAGACATAGTATTCAAAAAGATGCTGCTAAGACCAATGTCAAATAGAGTACTGCCCATATTTTCTTCTAGGAGTTTTATGGTTTCAGGTCTTACATTCAAGTCTTAAATCTATTTTGAGTTAATTTTTGTGCATGGTGCAGGATGATGGTCTACTTTCATTGTTTTGCACGTGGCTGTCCAGTTTTCCCAACACCATTTATTGAAGAGACTTTCCTTTCTCCATTGTATGTTAGCTCCTTTGTCAACGATTAGCTGTCTGTAGATCTGTGGTTTTATTTCTGGGATTTCAATTCTGTTCCATTGATTTGTGTGTCTGTTTTTGTACCAGCACCATGCTGTTTTGATTAATATAGCATTGTAGTATATTTTGAGGTCAGGGATTGTGATGCCTTTAGCTTCATTCTTTTTTCTCAGAATTGATTTAGATATTCATGGTTTTTTGTTGCCCCATATGAATTTTAGGATTCTTTGTTTATTTCCATTAAGAATGTCATTGGGGGCCGGCCCCGTGGCTTGGTGGTTAAGTGCGCGCGCTCTGATGCTGGTGGCCCGGGTTCGGATCCCGGGTGCGCACCGAGGCATCACTTCTCCGTCCATCCTGAGGCCGAGTCCCACATACAGCAACTAGAAGGATGTGCAGCTATGACATACAACTATCTACTGGGGCTTTGGGGGGGAAAATAAATAAAATAAAATCTTTTAAAAAAAAAAAAAAGAATGTCATTGGGATTCTGACTGGGATCGTATTGAATCTTTAGATTGCTTTAGGTAGTATGGACATTTTAACTACCTTTATTCTTCCAATCCATGTACATGGAATATCTTCGCATTTCTTTATGTCATCATCAATTTCTTTCAATGATGTCTTATAGTTTTCATTGTATAGGTCTTTCACCTCCTTGGTTAAATTTATTCCTGGATATTTTATTATTTTTGTTGCAATTGTAAATGGGATTGTATTCTTGAGTTCTCTTTCTTTTAGTTCGTTATTATAGAAATGCAACTGATTTCTGTAAGTTGATTTTGTACCCTGCAACTTTGCTGTAGTTGTTGACTGTTTCCAATAGTTTTCTGATAGATTCTTTAGGGTTTTCTAAATATAAAATCATGTCACCTGCAAACAGTGAGAGTTTCACTTCTTCATTGACTATCTGGACTCCTTTTATTTCTTTTCTTGCCTAATTGCTCTGGCCAAAACCTGCAGTACTATGTTGAATAAGAGTGGCAAGTCTGGGCACCCTTGTCTTGTTCAGTTCTCAGAAGGATGGTTTTCAGTTTTTCCCCATTGAGTATGATATATTGGCTGTGGGTTTACCATATATGGCCTGTATTATGTTGAGGTACTTCCCTTCTATACCATTTTATTGAGAGTTTTTATCATAAATGGATGCTGGATCTTGTCAAATGCTTTCTCTGCATCTATTGAGATGATCATGTGATTCTTATTCCTCATTTTATTAATGTGGTATAGCACATTGATTGATTTGCAGATACTGAACCATCTCTGTGTCCCTAGAATAAATCCCACTTGATCATTCTGTGTGATCCTTTTAACGTATTGCTGTAGTTGGTTTGCCAGTATTTTGTTGAGGATTTTCACATCTATGTTTATCAGCGACATTAGCCTATAATTTTCCTTTTTTGCGTTGTCCTTTTCTGGTTTTGGTATCAGGGTAATGTTGGCATCATAGAATGAGTTAGGAAGCATTCCATCTTCTTCAATTTTTTGGAATAGTTTGAGAAGGATAGGTATTAAACCTTCTTTGAATGCTTAGTAGAATTCTCCAGAGAAGCCATCTGTCCTGGACTTTTGTTTTTTGGGGAGGTTTTTAATTACTGTTTCAATCTCTTTACTTGTGATTCCTCTATTCAGATTCTCTATTTCTTCTTGTTTCAGTTTTGGGAGGTTGTATGATTCTAAGAATTTATCCATTTCTTCTAGGTTATTCAATTTGTGGGCATATAGTTTTTCATAGTATTCTCTTATAATCCTTTGTATTTCTGCGGTATCCACTGTAATTTCTCCTCTTTCATTTCTAATTTTATTTATTTGACCCTTCTCTCTTTTTTCTTGGTGAGTTTGGCTAAAGGTTTGTCAATTTTATTTATCTTCTCAAAGAACCAGCTCTTAGTTTCATTAATCCTTTCTACTGTTTTTTTTTAGTCTCTATTTCACTTATTTCTGCTCTAGTTTTTATTATTTCCCTCCTGCTGACTTTGGGCTTTGTTCTTCTTTTTCTAGCTCTGTTAGGTACAGTTTAAGATTGCTTATTTGAGATTTTTCTTGTTTGTTGAGGTGGGCCTGTACTGCTCTGAATCTCCCTCTTATAACCACTTCAGCTGCATCCCATAAAAGTCAGTATGTTGTATTTTCATTTTAATTTGTCTCTGGGTATTTTTTAATTTCTCCTTTGATTTCCTCATTGATTCAATGGTTGTTCAGTAGTATGTTGTTTAGTCTCTACATATTTCTGACTTTCCCAATTTTTTTTGTGTTTGTGTGTGTGTAGTTGATTTCTAGTTTCATAGCATTGTGGTTGGAAAAGATGGTTGACATGATTTCAATCTTCTTAAATTTATTAAGGCTTGTTTCCCAACATATGGTCTATCTATGAGAATGATCTGTGTGCACTTAAGAAGAATGTGTATTCTGTTGTTTTGGGATGGAATGCTCTGTATACATCTATTAAGTCCACCTGAACACGTGTTTCATCAAAATCCAGTATTTCCTTGTTGAATTTCTGTCTGGATGATCTGTCCATTGATGTAAGTGAGGTGTTGAGGTCCCCTACTGTTATCATTTTGCTGTTAATGTCTCCCTTTAGGTCTGTCAATAGTTGCTTTATGTACTTTGTTGCTCCTGTGTTAGGCACATATATATTCATAAGTGTTATCTCCTCTTGGTGGAATGTCACTTTTATCATTATATACTGCCCCTCTTTGTCTCTCATTGTCTTTTTTAACTCAAAGTCTGCTTTGTCTGATAAAATTATGACAACACTGGCTTTCTTTCATTTGCCATTAGCTTGGAGTATTGCCTTCTATCCCTTCACTCTGAGCCTATGTTTGTCTTTACAGCTGAGATCTATTTCCTGGAGGCAGCATATTGTTGGGTCTTGTTTTTCAATCCATCCAGTTACTCTGTGTCTTTTGATTGGAGAATTCGGTCCATTTACATTTACAGTGATTATTGATATACGAGGGCTTAATACTGCCATTTTATCTCTGGTCTTCTGGTTGTTCTATGTTTCCACTGTTTCTCTTTCTTTGTATTTCTGACTGCCACTTCATTTTGGTGGTTTTCTGTGCAGGTTTTCTCTTTCTTTATGAATTGTGGCTTTGCTCTGATTTTTTCGTTAGTGGTACCGTGAGGTTTGTATAAAAGATCTCATAGATGAAATCATCCATTTTCTCATAGCCTCTTATCTACATTAGCTTAAGCAGGTTCCATCCCTTCCCTCTTCTCCTTCTGAGTTATTGTTGTCACAAATTATGCTGTTTTGTGTTGTGAGTTTATGATTAAGTTGAAGTGTTTATAGTTACTTTTGATGCCTTCCTTCCCTTTATCCTTTAAGATATAAATGAGTATTTGCTTCCCTGTTCTGTTAGAGAGCTTCAGTTTTCTGATTTTTGTCTATTTATCTCCTTGCTCAAAGCTTTGTAGACCTTTGTCTTTTTGTTTCTGGTGTGAAGGCATCTTTAATCATTTCTTGTACAGGAGGTCTAGTGGCAATGAACTCCCTCAACTTTTGTTTATCTGGAAAAGCTTTTATTTCTCCGTCATATCCGAAGGAAAGTTTCGCTGGATAGAATGTGCTTGACTGAAAGTTTTTGTCTTTCAGTATTTTGAATATATCATTACATTCTCTTCTAGCCTGTAAAGTTTCTGCCAAGAAATCCCCTAAAAGCCTGATAGGGGTTCCTTTGTAGTTTATTTTCTTCTGCCTTGCTGTCCTTAATATTTTTTCTTTGTCATTGACTTTTGCCAGTTTTACTATTATCTGCGTTGCAGAAGGTCTTTTAGCACTGATGTAATTAGGTATTCTATTAGCTTTACGTATTTGTAAATCCAGTTCCTTCCCCAGGTTTGGGAAGTTCTCAGCTATTATTTCTTTGAACAAGGTGTCCCCTCCTTTCTCCCTCTCTTCTCTTTCTGGAATACCTACAATTCTTATATTGTTTTTCCTAATTGAATCAGATATTTCTCAAAGGATTCCTTCATTTTTTTAAAAATCTTAATTCTCTCTCCTCCTCCACCTGTAGCATTTCCTTATTTCTATCCTCTAACTCACAAATGCTTTCTTCCATAACATCAGCTCTATTTTTTAATGATTCTAGATCATTTTGACTACATTAATTGTGTTTTTCATATCCAGAAATTCTGCTTTGTTTTTTTTTTTTATAGTTTCAATCTCTTTGATGAAGTATTCCTTCTTCTCATTAATTTTATTCCTGAGCTCAGTGAACTGGCTTTCTGAGTTTTCTGGTAACTTGTTGAGTTTCTTTATGACAGCTATTTTGAATTCTCTGTCATTTAGATTGTAAATTTCTGTGCCTTCAGGGTTGATTTCTGGAGAATTGTCATTTTCCTTCTGGTCTGAATCATTGCTGTAGTTTCTCATGGTGTTTGATGAACTAATCTTTTGTCAGTGCATTTGTAGTAGTATTAGGTCACAGATTCTACCTTCTACTGCAAGAGGGAAGCAGGAGCTGAGTTTCTGATCCCACCTCGTCTGCTGAAAGTTGTGGGGGTACTATGGGTGCTTCTGTCAGCCTGGAGAGCATTCGGGCACATGTATAGACTGTGCTTGGTAGGCGGGGCGTCCTTGTAGGGACTGAGCCTGGACCACTCCTTGGGGCGGCAGTGGTATGGTGGGCTCCCCCACCACCAGGAAAGTGATCATGAGCAGGCTAAAGGCTGCTGCTGTGACTTCTTACAGTTTCCCTGGGGCGCGTTCCCACTTTTGGGGCGCAGCAGTACCATGGGCACTCATGCAGGCCAGAAATGCACTTGCCCTGGCACGTAGATCTGCTGTGGTGTCTTCTTGTGGTCCCACCAGCCACTGTTCTTGGTGGGCTGAGCTTCCTCGCAGGGACTGAGCCAGGGCCACTCCTTGGGGCCGCAGGGGCACGGTGGGCTCCCCCACCACCGGGAAAGTGATCACGAGCAGGCTAAGGACTGCCGCCGCCTCTTCCTACAGTCGCCCCAGGATGTGCTCCCACTTTCAGGGCACAGCAGTACTATGGGTGCTCATGGAGCCCAGGAACGTGCTCAACCCAGTGTGTAGATCTGCCGCTGCCTCTTCTTGTGGTCGCACTGGCTGCTGTGCTTGGTGGGTGGGGCCTCCTCATGAGGACAGAGCCAGGGGCACTCCTTGGGGCCACAGTGGCAAGGTGGGCTACTCCACCACCAAGAAAGCGATCACGAACAGGCTAAGGGCTGCCGCTGCCTCTTCCTATAGTCATGCTGTCACGTGTCCCCACTTTCAGGGGGCAGCAGTACTATGGGCGCTTGCACCAGGCTGGAAAGCATTTATGTGCATGCATAGGGCTGCTGGGGAAGAGCAGGGAGTGCTCACCTATCTCCACCACTTCCTGAGGGCCAGTCGATCCACCTTCACATGTATAGCTGCATGGGTCTCTCAGGCGTCCTGTTGTGCTGTGTGGGATTCCTCTGTTGGTCAATGAACGTCCATTTAGTTGTAGTTCAAAGGGGGAGAAATAAAGGGAACAGCTCATTCTGCCATGTTGCTGACGTCACTCCTGTGGGCCTTTTCAATTCTAACATTCTGTGATTCTGCATTCTTCAGCAGGGTTGCTAAATTTCTGTTTACCTTCAGCTCCCAATGCAATCACAGATTTTGATACATATTACCCAATACACATTGGTCTAAAGTCTCTTCTTAGAGGTGTGCACACAATTCCCATATCAATTAGTGGCAAAATTTAACCTACTGTGTCTTTATAACTATTATGCCTCTCAATGGTAATTATTATTAATTTCTCATTGCATTAATTTTTTTATCTCTTTCATTTCTGATTTCCTTAAAAATTATTTGCACTGGCTGTTTTATTTCTTATTTTTAGTACTTCACATTGCTTTAAATTAGGGAGACAATTTGAAAATCAGTAAGGCAACAAACTGCTCTTTGTCAGTTGTTTCACCTAATTTCTGATCTCCCACAGGCATTGCCCACTGTTTTAAAAGTCAGATAACAAGCAATATAAAGAGAACACTGTCTAATGTAGTGGTTCAAAACCCTGGCTGCACATTATTAGAATAATACAGAAAGTTTTTTAAAATCGCTAATGACTAGGCCCACTCTGGATGAACCGAATAGGACTCTCGGGGGAGTGGGAGGGAGCTGAACATAGGTATTACTTTAAAATCTGCTCAGCAAAATCTATTTAAGCCATTGTAGTCATCCAAGAGCAAAATACTTCTGATGCAACCAGTTTTCAATGGAGTTTTCTAGAGGAGACAAAAGACAACTGAGGATTATCCCTTAACATTCTGAAGTTCACAATACTTGTGATATGTATTGTCTGAAAAGATGGTCCTAATAACTCCTCCCAGGCCTGTTCGCATGATCCTTCTCAATGTGACTTTGTTGCTCCTGTCATCAAGAGGAAGAATCTATTTCTCCACCCATGAATCTGGTCTAGCCTCATGATCTGCTTTGATCAACAGTATGTAGTAGAAGTGATGTCTTCTGACTTCCAAGCCTAGACTTCAAGCGGTCTTCAGTTTCTACTCTAGCTGTCTTGGAATGCAATGCTGCCATGTGAAGATCCTTAATGATAGAAGACCACATGGAGAGAAAGGACAAACTGAGACCAGCATCAACCTCCTGACGTGCAAGTGAGGCCATCTTGGACCTTCCAGGCCCAGTTGAGTGCCAGATGACGTGGGCAACCAGCAGAAGAAGTGACCAGCTGATCCTAGCCCAAATTGCTAACCAACAGAATTAGGAACAAATAAAACAGATGTTGTTTTAAGCCTAAGGCAGCATTATAGCAAGAGATAACTAATATGGTAGTCTTACTGGATGTGGTAAATATTAAAGACAAAGTAATACATTTTTCCCTACTTTGCCAAAAATAATATTTATGTGCTCTAAATACTTGTTCATGTATTTTAAAAAGATGAGGGAAAAAACCAGAAGTATAATTTAGCAAACACAGTCTTGCTGTTTTCTCTCTAAATAATTCAGTAACATATATTTAGGTTAGAACTTGAAATGCAGGATCAAAATATAAGACCTTTTATACCATACAACAAGCTATTGTAAAAATAATTTTATATCATCATTTCATGCACATTCTACATTGAAAAATGTGTAGATTTCTCACTTCCTATATGAAAAAGCTGACAAGTCTCAAAACTTTTCTAAGTCTTTTCCAAGGTTTTCAGTATACTGCCTTTTACAAAAATTCACTAAATGGCTCTTAACATAAATCCATTCATTTAACAATTATTTATTTAGTGTCTATATCTATATACAAAGCACTTTGCTAGATGTTATCTAAGGAAGACTCAAAGATATCTGGTGGTGTAATTTTTTCACTGACTGTTAGGAACATATAACATAGTAGGGGAAATAAGACAAATTTGGGAGTTAGAGCTAAAGGAACAATCATTTTTGCCTAAATAAGTATGGATGACTCCAATAAAAAGATGTTCTTTTAATTGTGTCTTAAGAGATGATCAGCACTTCAAAAGGATGTTCTGGGTCCAGGAGGACAATCCAGGGAAGTAAAACCACAAAATAAAGCTAAGAGGTGAAAAATGTTCAGAGTACAGTAAGCAGTCCAACTTGGCTGGAACATAGGGTGTATGTACAGAAACTCTGGGATAAAACCGACATTAGACAAGCAAAGGCATGCAATGGCAACCTAGGTATTAATTTATTCAGTAGGCAATTGTAGTCAAAGAGGTTTAGGAAGATGAGTAAAAGGAACAAATGTGGAGCTATAGACCCATTAACATAGAGTGAAAAGTAAGGGAGGACAGCTGGGAGGCTACTGCAAAGTCCAAATAAGAAGAATCTTATCTATTGCTGTAATAAACCATAATCCTGAGAGTAACAAGAGAAAGAAGCAGAATTAGGAAGGTATATGGATAGAAGCACAGGGATATCATAGGGACAGTAAGTCTTTCCACAGGTAGTGGTATGACGATGCTGTGCACAATGGCTCAGATGCACCAGCCTTCAGAATAATAACTACTTGTAAGTAAGATGTCAAGCCCCAGCAAATTTTTCCTCCTTAGTGTTTGGGATCAAAATGACTTCATGTAAGGGAAATGACTTACACAGCTTATCACCAAGGATAACAAGAATTGTCCAAAGACTGTATTCCTCAGACATGTCCTCTGTTCCTTGGGAGTTCTCACCATTGGTCATTAAAATCTTCTTGGGAGACCTCATAGTACTACCCTGTTGAATTCCCCTAGGGCCTTTTGGTGCTCCCCTGTAGCAAAGAGTCCCTAGGGATGGACCACCTGTGCCCAGGTGCTTATCTGTGGTCTTAGCTTTCATGACACACCATCTATGGCTAATATCCAAACTGTAAGAGTCTTTAAAAATACTGATGCTTTAAATTGGCCCATCTAGATTGTTCCTGCACAGCAAACTACAGACTTCTATTGTTTCACCTGAGAATTTTGCTAGATTATCCATATAGCCCTATAACTGCTAAAATCTAACCTGCAAATATATTCCAGACAGTCATGTTCAGCAAAATTTTTCATTTTTTAGGCTTCTTGACTGTTTAATGCCTCAAAACTTATAATACAATAATGATGATAATAATAATAAATACCAATTTTTGGTGCTAATCATGTAAAAAGTATGTGTTCAACATTTTGCAAACATTTCTTAATTTAGTCTTACCAACACCTTATAAGGAATATATTTTAAACTTCACTTTTTGGATGAGGAAACCAAGGCTCAGAGAGGGTAAGTAAGTCACCTAAGTGATCACTTAGCCAGTACTGTACAGAGTCTGCTCAAAAGTCCATGGTTTTAAACCAACTTACTACACTACTTCCCATTATACATATGGGGCTCCACAGCACAACAGAATCATGAGAAAAAATGAAAAGCAGTAGAAGGAGTGTGATTCTTAAGCCTCAAGGCCTGGGTTTGAATCCCAGCTCCAGCACCTACTAGCTGGATGGCCCTGGACGAGATAGCTAACCTTCATTTGTAAAATGGCAATAATAAAGTAACTACCTCATAGGGTTGCCATGAAGATTAAGTAATACATGTAAAGGGACCAGAGCAGAACCTGGCACATTGTAAGTGTTTATTGTTTTTGTTGCTGCTGTTGCTTATCATTATTATTACCATTCTTTAACTCCAAAGTAAGACTATTACTTTTGAAGTCAATCCTTTAAATGTGACATGACATTTAAGGTTTATTAGTTTTCTTTCATCAATATTGATCTTATGACTTTTGACAGATGTAGTCTAGTAACATCAAGGAGAGGATGATCTCCTAAACTTTAACTCCAGTTGACTTTAGAACAAGCATCTAAGAGTTACCAAGTCTGGCTGCATATTGGAATTAACTAGGGTGCTTCTAAAAATTGTCTGGGGCCTATCCCAAATTTACGGGCACTACAGTCTCTGACGGAACTGTAAAAAGCTGCCCTGGTGATTCTGATGCAGCTGGTCCACAGATGAGCATTTGAGAACCACGGTACTACATAATTCTTTAAGGCATAAAGAAAACCAATCCACAGAGATTAAAATCTCCATTTCTCCCCTAAACACGTTCCTGAGATCTAGTTCTATCAAAAGGCTAGAAATACAAACCTCTCTGCTTTGGGACCCTTGTGAAGGGGAAGCTATTATATTCTCAATATTTATTACTGCCTAATGGAATCAAAACTTTTGGCATTCAGTATGACAACAATCATCTCCTAGGTACCAATCAGGCAACGTGTACTAAGATTTTTTGACTTCTCAAGAATGCAGCCCTGAGCTTTGATAAAATCTAATTGTTATTAAAAAGCAAAATATCCTAAAACAGAGACTAGTCACTTCAAAATAAAGGGATGTGTTCCTATATTCAAATGTGCTGAAATGAGCATGCTCTTTGGTTCACACATACCTATAGTGGCTAGAAAGGCTTTGCTCTCTTGGATGAGGTGGGACATTGTTTTCTTTTCTTTCGCCTTTAGGTTTAACCCCAACAGTAAACATATTCATCTAATCTAGGTTAGATGATGGTACTGCATGAAATTTAGGGGCTGCACAGAATGCTCCAGAGCCTGCTAAAAGAGCAGAATTCAGTAATTCACTTCTAAGTAAGCAGGAACTCTTTAACATATCACAACATACACTATTCCCCAACTATTACTAATTTCCCCAAACTATTACTAATTAATTTAAAGGCTAACTCAAAATTTTAGCTGCTATATTTAGCATAATGATTAGGGACCGAGATAACTAATGAGTTAACTGAAGGAAAGCTCACTCTTCCTTATCAAATTTTCTAAGTTCTTGGGATCTATTTTTCATTTAAGTTACACCATCTGAGAAGAAATTAAGAGTGTCTTTCTTACATATAGCACTCGGCTGATTCAAAAGAACATAAATAACACTAGGAAAACTGGTCTTTTAGGGTAAATAGCTCATTATTAAGTACAAAAAACTAACATAGGCATCCTAAATGAAACCTATCACCTTCATCATAATACACCTGTGGTCTGTCACTATTATTTCTATGGACTGAAATGGAACCTAGTAGTCTGAAGGTCTTGGTATGGCCTTGTGTTACGTGGGAGTTATTCATGTACCAAGAAGATGTGGTTTATTGTCTAACGTTCCTGTACTTAGAGTCCCAGCTCCAGGCAACACTGTAAGCTAGGTCAATATTATGTTCAGTACCATACCTTTTACCCAAGCAGCCCTTGCTCTTAAGCTGCTTTCTCTGTCCAGGGCCCACTAAAGCTTTTCAAATAATGCCTTGTGCCTCTACCTTTTCTGATCCAGCTCCCCATTTAACTGCCCTTTACCCTACTTAGGGAAGACCCAATGGATTAATCTAATCATTTCTGCCAAATTATGATACAGAACTAATCAATTAAGCCTCCTAGAATACATATTCATTTTCAGAACCCCAGGAAAACTATAGAAGTGAGTAATGTAGAAATTCGAGGGAAGGTCAGAGAAAACACTCATTTTTCCCTAAGCTATCAAGACCAATAAGTAGCTATCTCTTCTCTCTCAATGCTGCCCAAACTCATGGATTCCAGTCAAACCATCCATGGTAGGCAGAATAATCCTCCCTCCAAAATGCCCACATCCTAATCCCTGGAACCTGTGAATATGTTACGTTAAATGGCAAGAGGAAGACCGTAGATAGAATTAAGGTTGCTAATCAGCTGACCTTAAAATAAGGAGATTATCCCAGATTAACTGGGTTGGCCCAAGGTAATTACAAGGGTCCTTAAATGGGGAAAAGGGAGACAGAAGAGTCAGAACCAGGCAGATGGCATCACAAGAAAGACTTGACCAGCCATTGCTGGCTTTGAAGATAGAAGGTGGGCACGAGACAAGAAAAGCAGACAAACTCCAGAAACTAGAACAGGCAATAAAATAGATTCTTTCCTAGAGCCTCCAGAAAGGAATGCAGCCTTGCAAACACCTTGATTTTAACCCACTAAGACTCATTTCAGACTTCTGATCTCAGAACTATAATAAATTTGTGCTGTTTTAAGCAACTATATATGTGGTAATTTGTTATAGCAGCAATAGGAAACTTATACACCACCAAAGCATACAGAGGGGGCTAGCATCTTGATTTCCTTAAAATGTATGCTTGGTACCTTTTCCTACTGGATTATGCTGCTGCTTTATAGAAGTTGCCTCATTTGTATTTGCTAGTGATTACACAACCTAAATAGATGAACAATTGTTGTGGCTGGAAATAAAAGGGAAAAAGAAAGATCCAACTAGAAATTAATGTACATTGTAAAAATATTTTTAAATGCTCAACTGGACAGAAAAAGTACAATTAGTTAAAAGAAGTCATTGGCTGGTGTGGCCTTGTTCTAAACACTCTTTTACTCAGGAATGGGAGAAGGATGGTTTACCAAACGCAATTAACAAAACTTTGCTAAACGTCAAGGTATGAATGGTTCACCGTGGCTTACTGGCTCACATCATTTCACTCCCCTCTGCCAGGATCCTACTCCACACTGTAGCACAATACCTGCCCTTGATTTTATCTTGAATTTAGGGGACACGCCTATTTCCAGAAAACTGCACGTGCCACCTGAAACTTAAAATCAGAATAGATGGAATATCTATAGCTCCTTCAAAATAATTTATCCCAAGCATTATCCCAGAGTAGCTGTTTTATTTCCTCTAGCAAACATAAAATAAATACCCCTGAAAAGCAGCTCAGTAAAAGCACTGACAGATTCTTAGCCTATGACAGCAAGAGAAAGCCTGACTATGACTTGTAAACTCTCACAAAGCACAAATTCTCTTACGTTTTTGATCTGTCAAGAGACTAAAAATATAACATACCATGTTCCACTCCAGTAAATGAAATTCTTTGATGGAAAGAAATAATTCTGATTGTTTTTCTGCAAGAGGGAATCTGATGCCCTCTGGTGTCGGAAAACAAGATGATCCACCTCACCTTTACAAACTAGCACTCCAGAGAAGGTCATAAAAGCATAGAATTTCAGACCTGAATAGCATATCCCAATACAGCACAGATATGTAATTATTTTTTGGTGAAAAGTTTTTCTCAAGTATTATTAAATATTCAATTTTATTCTGATGGAGTATTAGAAAAGCATTAAAAAATTTTGAGCTTCTCAGGTAAAAGAATACTTGCCTATATTTGTTGGAGCCTTTAGCTTTACAACAGAAAGAACAAAGGTGAATGATCTAAGATTTTGCAGCAAAAATAATGAATAAAAAGGGTACTACATTAGGGTAGTATGATTTATAATTGATTTTTCAACGTATTATAAAATATTGGAGACATTCAAAACAGAATAAAACAGAAGCTAACACCTGTGATAGCTTCTACCCAGCTTAAGAAGTAAAACATAACTAACAGAGTTGGAGCCCCTTATACATACCCCAGATCCTATTTCTCACCTCCTCATAGGTAGCCACTTGATGGATTGGTAAATTATTTTTCAGTTTTCTACACTTTCTCTGACACTGTTATAGTGCTTTTAAAATTAAAAATTACCTTTAAAATATTACTTTGTCAAAGAAAGCCCAGGTGACAGCAAGTGCAATTGGTGGTGCAGAGCCAGGGAGAGGATTCCAGCTACCTTTCCAGTTTGGGGGCACATGAAGCTGATATCGTGAGGCTCCCACATGCAAGAAGAGCAGGTAAGACTTACATCTCAGCATGAGACAAGTTTTAAGGAGGTTTGAACTGGACAAGGAGGCACTGCCAGCAAGTGACTACGATTTTCAAAATGAGTGAGGGCCGAAATAGGGCAATGAGGAAGAACAACAGGTAAGCAGTGAATATCTTGCTGATGTGGTAAATGAAGCCAAATGTGGAGGTTTAGAATGGCAGATTCCAGGTTTAGAAACCCAGGCACAGTCTTCCCCACGCACACAAGGCCAAAACAGATGAAGGCATAGCCTAATTCTACTTGTCAAACACAGCTAGCACTAAGCTCACTCCTATGTGATAAGCTCCAATTTTCTGTAAGCATCACTTGGGACTAGCTTGCTGATGACTGTTTTCTCCCTTCCCAAAACAAGTCGGCCTTACACAAAATTTGGGAAAGAAGAGCGTGCATCTTTGCTGTTCTCCTACTTCCCAGTTACCTTTTCCTTCTGGTGTCTGAGGAAGTCAGTATCTTCATGTTTCTCTCTAGTTGTTCAAAGCCCGCCTCCCTCAGGGCTTCCCCAGGCTCCAGCAACCTAATAGCTCCTGGAAATCAGGCAATACAAGTAAAGCACCTCGCACTGCACCCAGCTTTCAGAAAAGCTCAATAAATGTTAACTGCTGCTATCGTCACTCTCACCACCACAACGTCTCCATTCCATCCCCTCCCTCCCCCTTGCTCCTAGTCAAAACTTTCATTCTCTTAATACCAGGCTAAGAAAAGCTATCTGACTATACTAAATGTTACTTGGACATAAATATTTATACTGTCTTTTACTACATGCAAGGAGCTATATTAGGTGTTGGAAAGTATAGGATCAAAATATCTTGTCTTCTCTGTATGGTTCTTCATCTAACTCCTTCTCAACCTGATTCTAGACAACTGCCTTTCCTCTGTAACATGTATCAGAATTAATTCTCTTTGCTCTTGTTAATAAATCCTTTGTCAAGGACTCTATCAACTCACTTTTAAACCACTCTTAATTCCTTTTTATTGATCTCTCTTCTTTCCAATAGTTCTCAACCCTGGCTGCACACTGAAATCACTTGAAAATTAAAAAATATATATGTGGGGCCGGCCCCGTGGCTTAGCGGTTAGGTGCGCACGCTCCGCTGCTGGCGGCCCGGGTTCGGATCCCAGGCGTGCACTGACGCGCCGCTTCTCCGGCCATGCTGAGGCCGCGTCCCACATGGAGCAACTGGAAGGATGTGCAGCTATGACATACAACTATCTACTGGGGCTTTGGGGGAAAAAGTAAATAAATAAAATTATAAAAAAAAAAATATATATATATATATATGTGTATACATATTTAATATATATACACACACAAACACATAGTGATGCCCTGCCTAGACCAACCAAAGTAAAATCTGATAGAGGATGTGCACTGGCATTTTTAAAAGCTCCTGAGGTGATTCCAACTTGCAGCCAGGGTTAAGAACCACTGTTAGCCTCTACCCTTAAATCACTTACCATGCCTGAAGCACTGTATATATCATTTATTTGTTCAATGTACCCACTTAGCAACCATTTACTGAGCTCCTACTGTGGGCCCAGCCTGGAGCTACTCAGAACTCTCCAGCAGCTACATAGCATCCTCAGAATCAAACACAAGTTTCTGACCAGTGCATCATAATTCTTCATCAGCTGACCATTTCTCCTCTCTTCTCTTCATCAATCTTCCTACTTCTGCACAATCTTCCCAACCTCTCTCCCAATCAAACTTGCTTCTTTGTGACTGCCCTAGGATTCTTAGCATCTCAAGGTCTTGGCCAAAGCAATCCTGCATTAAGTAAACTGTTGGCCAAAATTCACTATGATATGGCATTTCTGCAAATGCATAAGAAAAGCATCACTGATGTGCATATGTGTCTTCCCCATTCACTCAAAGGTCCCTGAGAGGAGGGATCATATTTCATTCATTGTTGTATCCTCAATACTTAGCACAGTTTCTGGCAAAGAGTGAACTACCCAATGGGCATTAGTTAAATGAAGGACAGGGTGAATGAAGAATAAAGGTATATGATACTACAATGTTTTCTGAATCATCAAAGAATGATAAAATAAGTGAGGATAAAAAAAACTCCTTTCTTTAGAGGCCCATGGTACAATGGTTAAGAGCACTAACTTTGGGCTCTAGATCTGCCATGCACTTGGTTTGTGGGCCTAGGGAAATTATTTAACCGCTCTCTGATCCTCAGTCTCCATCCGTAAAATGGTGATAATAATAGAAATTATCTAATAAAATGCCGTAAGATTAAATGAAGTAAAGAACTCAGACAAATACCCAGCATATAGTAAGATGTGGTAGGCAGAATAATGGCTCCCCAAAGATATCTGTGTCCTAATTCCTGGAACTTATGAATATGTTACCTTACATGGATAAAGGGACTTTGCAGTTGTGATTAAGTTATGGAACTGAAAATGGGAAAATAACTTTGGATTGTCTAGGTGAGCTTGACGTAATTATAAGGGACCTTAATAGGTCAAAGAGAATATGTGACAAAGGCAGCAGAGGTTGGAGGGATGCCATTGCTGGAAGGAGGCTAAAAGCCAAGGAACGTGGACAGACCCTAGAAGCTCGAGAAAGCAAGAAACAGATTCTATCCTAGAGCCTCCATAAGGGATGCAGCCCGGCCAACACCTTGACTTTAGCCCCATAACACCCATTTTCAGACCGTGACCTCCAGAACTATAAGATGAGAAAATTGTGCTGTTTTAAGCTACTATGTTTGTGGTAATTTGTTACAGCATCAATAGGAAACAAATACATAAGGGATATATAAGTGTGATAATTATTATTTTTTGCCCTCTCTGTTTCAAAACATTCTTGAGTTAACATCAATAGTAAAAAGTCATATTGATAGCATATATCCTTGATATGATGTGAAGTGTGATAAAAATAGCATTTTACCTCTGTGGTCTTCCTCCCAAAAACCTATGTACAGGAAAGAGTTAATATAGCAGGCCTGTCTGCACTTACAAGGTGGGTCCTTGGCTGGAACCTGAGAAATTGAATTTCTGGAGGGCTCCCATCATCCTAATTGATAAGATTGGCTTACTGTGCCTAAAATGTTTGCACAAACAATGCAGTATGTTGAACATCTGCTTTTCTTCTGGAGTCTGGAATTTTGGTATGTGCCAGGCAGATGATGTCTACATGAGCAGCTCCCAATAAAAAGCCTGGGCACTGAGTCTACAATGAGCTTCCCTGGTACACAACATTGCACACATGTTGTCACAACTTGTTGCTGGAGGAATTAAATTCATTCTATGTAACTCAATGGGGAGAAGACTCTTGGAAGCTCGCACTTGGTTTCTTCCAGGCTTCGCCCCATGCATCTTTTCCCTTTGCTGATGTTGGTTTGTATTCTTACACGGTAACAAAACATAGATGCGGGTATGACTAAAGGCTGAGTCCTGTGAGTCATCTTAGTGAATCAGCAAACATGGGGGTGGTCCTCGGGACCCCTGACACAACCCATAACCCCAGTGTAATCATGAGAAAAACATCAGAGAACCTCAGTTGAGGGACATTCTTCTACAACTAACTAGTACTCCTCAAAAACTGTCAAGCTCATCAAAAACAGGGAAAGACTAAGAAACTGTCAGAGCCGAGAAGAGCTTAATGAGACATAACAACTAAACGTAATGTAATGTGTTACCTTGGATGGGATTCTGGAACAGAAAAAGGACATTAGTAAAACCTAAGGAAATCTGAATAAAGTATAAACTTTAATTAACAATAATGTATTAATATTAGCTCATTAATTGTGACAAATGTACCATACAAATGTAAGATATTAATAATAGGGGAAATCGGGTGTGGGGCATATGGGAACTCTCTTTACTAGCTTCACAACTTTTCTATAAATCTAAAACTATTCTAAAAAAAAAATCTACTTAAAAAAAATTCCCAATCACCTGTTGTATACAGAGTATTGTGTTAAGCATTAGAAAATTTAGATCAATGGAATTACTTAAGGTAAAGGTATTACCAATTCTATGTAATTTTGCTCCACACATTCACCTGAAATGGCAGGAAAATGAAGTCAAGATATTATGTTTATTTAAACTGACTGCATATTTATATCTTATTATCCTATAAGATGGTGACTTCACGGAAGGTAGAAACAAATTGGAAGTATTAACCTATTGAGCAAGCCCTAAGTATTTTTGCATTAAGAAAATGGAGTAACAAACTTAACCTCAAACAATAATTTGACACAAAGTAGAGTGACAAAATAAACATTGATCTGTCTCAATATTTGACTGAAGGTCATGATGTTCTTTCAATCTATTGTCATCTTTCCTAAAAGACTATTTCATCACTATGTTTCTATGTTTAATGAAACAAGTAAAATATGTGTCATCTAATTAAAATTGTCATATTTTTATTACTGAGGCGTTTTATCTCAATAAACCATTAATTTTCTGCTTGAGGAAGAGAATGAAAGGGGAATAAATTTTTCAATATGTAGATTACTATTATATTTCAGAAGCAAAAATCTTCTCTTTTAAAAAAACAACCAAATCTGTATTTTAAATATGATTTGTGTGTGATTTGAAGATGATTAATCAAGTGATATAAGATTAAATGGACTCCTTTAAAATCTGTGAAAAATTCAAAATGATCCCTATGTGCAAATCCATGAAAATGAAATTTAGTGCCTTTGTGGAAAATATATATCTTTTCTAGATAAACCCAAATAAGTAGGTCTTTAATATAATTTACAGGTCTCTATTCTCCCCAGTGCCTACATCACATCCTTGTAATAATACAAGTAGTCTTAACTCATTTAGTTCACTGAGAACAATGTAACACAATCATTGTACCTGGTTCAGTGATTTATTAAATACCCTGACATTTGGTTAAGTATTTTATATTCTCATGCACAACACTCTACAGAAATGTAAGGTAAACCCTCTCTTTTCACTAGCTTCCTGTGGCCTTTAAAGAGATATTTTCTTTTATTCATATTAAATAGGCCCAAGGTTAAGAAATGCAAATGCAGTAGAATAACATACTGTTTAAACAGAATTATTTTTAAATATTACACAACTACACTAGTGGCAACTTTACTTTCTCTCAATCCAGAGGAGGCAATATTTTGCCTCAGAATGAAATTTTTGATTAATTTCCTCAAAATGCTGATATTTCAGCCTTTTCATGATTATGCTAACCACTTAGACAAACTAGGTGGGCCAAAGGAAGTCTCAAAGGAAATTATAAAATAATCTGAACTGAATTAAAATAAAAATACAACATAAAAGTCATAGGATGTAGCTAATGCAGTAATTAAAGGCAAATTTATAGCATTAAAATGCTTAGTTGAGAAAAAAGAAAGACTTCTAATCAGTAATATAACTTTTTACTATAAAAATATATATATAAGGGAATGAAAAATAAAGTCAAAGCAAGCAGAAGGAACTAAATAATAAAAGTTAAGAGCAGAAATCAATGACTTTAAAAATAGAAACAATAGAGAAAAATAATTGAAACCAAAAGCTGGTTCTTTGAAAAGATCAATAAAATTGGTGACCCTCTAGGAAAACTGAAAAAGAAAAAAAAAATAGAGAAGACACAAAATGCCATTATCAGGATTGAACAGACATTTCTTTTCCAAAAAAGAAATCTTCAGGCCCAGATAGTTTCATTACCAAATATTTAATAAAAAATAATAATAATTCTTCATAATATTTTCCAGAAAATAGAAAAAAACACTTCCTAACTCATTTCATAAGGCCAGCACTACCCTAATATCAAAACCAAAACAGTACAAAAATAGAGAAAACTTCAGATAAATGTCCTTCACGTACAGAGGCAAAACAAAACAAAACAAAAAAAACCTCCAAACATATGGCAAATAGTATCCACCAATATATAGAAAGAAAAATACAACATAATAAAGTAGTCTTTACTGTGAGAATGAAAGACTGGCTCAATATTTGATAATCAATCAATATGAACATTGAAAGGATGATCATATCAATTGAAGTAGAAAAAGCATTTGACAAAATTCAATATCCATGCATAATAGAACTTTCAGCAAGCGGCCGGCCTGGTGGCACAGTGGTTAAGTTGCACGCTCCGCTATGGCAGCCCGGGGTTCGCAAGTTCGGATCCCAGGCGCGCACCATCGCACCGCTTGTTAAGCCATGCTGTGGCAGCATCCCATATAAAGTAGAGGAAGACAGGCATGGATGTTAGCCCAGGGCCAATCTTCCTCAAGAAGAAAAAGGGGAGGACTGGCATCGGATGTTTGCTCAGGGCTAGTCCTCCTCGCAAAAAAAAAAAAAAAAAACTTTCAACAAACTAGGAATAGAAGGAAACTTCCTCAACCTGATAAAGGGCATTTACAAAAAACCTACAACTAACATGATACTTTGAAAGACTGAATGCTGTCCTAACAATAGGAAAAAGACAAGAATGTCTGCTCTCACCACTTCTACTCAACATTGTACTGAATGTTCTAGTTAGTTAAATAACACAAAAAAGAAAAAAAAAGTTCAAATTGGAAAGATAGAAGTAAGGCTGTCTTTATTTTCAGATAACATGACCATCTAAGCATAAAAATCCAGTGGAATCTACAAAAAAAGACTATTCCTAACAAGTAATATTAGAAAGGTTGTAGGATACAAGATCAACATAGAAAAATCAATTTTATTTCTATATATTATCAATATATTATCAAAGAATAATGGAAATTAAAATTTCATAAAAAACAATACCACTTACTAACAGTACAAAAAAATGAATACTTACAGATAAATCTGACAAAAGATGTCAAAATCTGTACTCCCAACAACACAAGACACAAAGTCAAGACAAAAATCAATTGGGTTTCTGTACACTAGAAATATACAATTGTAAACCAAAATTCAAAAAAAAAAATAACAATAACACTAAGAAGTAAATACTTGGGTATAAATCTGAAAAAACATGCATAGGTTCTGAATGCTAAAAACTGCAAAATATTGATGAAAGAAATCAAAGAAAACCTAAATAAAAGAAGAGACATATCATGTTTACAGCGTGGAAAAATAGTAAAAGTTTCAGTTCTCCCCAAGTTGATCTATAGATTTAACATAATTACAATAAAAAGCCCAACAAGAATTTTTGTATATATAAACAGGCTGATTCTAAGTTTTATATTGGAAGGCAAAGGAACTAGAATAACTAAAACAATTTTGAAAAATAAAGTTGGAGGAACCACAGTACCCTATTTTATGACTTACTATAAAGCTACAATAACCAAGAAAAAGGGCTATTGGCAGAGTGAAAGACACAAAAATGAACTGAACAGAATAAAGAGTCCTGAAATAAACTCACACATACACAGCCAATTGATTTTTGACAAAACTGCAGAAGTATTTCAGTGGAAAAAGGATAGTGTTTTCAACAAATGGTGGTGAAACAATTAAGCATCTCTATGCAAAACAATGGACCTAGACCTAACCCTCACACTATATTAAAAAAATTAACTAAAAATGAATCACAATTCTCAATGTAAAACTATAAAACTTTTAAGAGAAACCCTTCATAATGTAGGGTTAGGCAGAGTTCTTAGATATAACACCAAAAGCACTACACATTAAAAAAAATTGAGAAATTGGACCTCATCAAAACTAAACATATTTACTCTACAGAAAAAAAATTATTAAGACAATAAAAAGACGAGCTATAGTCTGCGAGAAAAATCTTTACAAATCACATAGCCAATGAAGGACTTATATCCAAAATATACAAAGAATTCTCACAACTTAACACGAACAACAAAAACCAATTAAAAAATGACCACAAGGTTTGAACAGACACTTCACTAAAGAATATATACAAATGGAAAAAGAAGCACATGAAAAATGTCCAACATCATTAGGGAAATGCAAACTAAAACCACAATGTGATACCACTACATATCTATTGAATGATGAAGTAAAAAAATATTGAGACTAGATGGTGTTTGCATGGATTCACAGCAAATGGAATTCTCATACATTCCTGCTTGGAATGCAAAATGGTACAGCCATTCTGGAAAACAATTTGATGGTTTCTTATAAAGTTAAATATATACTTACCATATGATCCAGCAATCCCAATCCTGGGTATTTACCCTAGAGAAATGAAAACTTAGGTTCACACAAAAACCTGTACACAAATGTTTATAACAGCTCTATTCATAATTGTCAAAACCTGGAATAATCTATCTGTCCTTCAACAGGTGAATGGATAAACTGTGGTTCATTCATACAATGGAATACTATTGAGCAATAAAAAAGAACAAAATTATAAATATATGCAACAACTTGGTTGAATCTCACAGGCAACTGTGCTGAGTAAAAGAAGTCAGTTTCAAAAGGTTATATGCTATGCGACCCTAATTTCATAACATTATATTATTATTTTATAACATTATCAAAAAAAATAATAATGTAATGGAGAATAGGTCAGTGGTTTTCAGGCATTAGGGATGGGACAAAGGTGTGATTATAAAGACATAATCAAGACACAATCATAAAGGTACAAAGGAGATTTTTGGGGTGATGGAACTGTTCTGTAGCCCCATTGTGATGGCTGTTACATGAATCTACACATGCTTAAATCATAGAGCTGTATGCCAAGAATTAATCAATTTTATTAGATGATAATTAAAAAAAATAAAAACAGGGGCCAGCCAGTGGCATAGCAGTTAAGTTCGCACACTCCACTTCAGCAGCCCGGGGTTCGCAGGTTCAGATCTTGTCAAGCCATGCTGTGGCGGCGTCCCATATAAAGTAGAGGAAGATGGGCACGGATGTTAGCCCAGGGCCAATCTTCCTCAGCAAAAGGAGGAGGACTGGCAACAGATGTTAGCTCACAGCTAATTTCCTCACACAAAAAATAAATAAATAATAAAAACAAAACCCGAAAAGACTATGCTGAATAAAAAGGAGCTATGCTGGCTGAATGTAGCTCAGCACTGTCTTGCCCCAAAGTAGATGCACAATTAACATTTACTGAACAGAAAAACTGAAAACTAGCTGTAGTTTCTGCTTCATTATCAGTCTCATTTACATCCCTAAGCTTCAAAAATTTAAATATCTTTTTGTTGTGTCATTAACATTTTCTATCTTGGTATCTGCCACAGAAGATGCCCAGTTTGCACAAAAAAATCATTAAAAATGTCAAATGAAAGTCAGAAATCTAGATTTCCAAGCCAATTATTTTAAACTTTTAAAAAATTATCATTAATAATAGGTGGCTTTTTCTTTCTACCTTGTATGCTTATCTTTCTCATTAAAAAAAGGGCAGGATCTGTATTGAAGCCCATACCCAAAGGCATAGTATACCAAACAGATATTCCATAAATATTTACAGAATTAACTAATCTTTATTAAACATGGAATGAGCTGAACAGCTAAGCCATTAATTTATCTCAAATATTAGTTCTCTCTAGGATTTAATTTGTTTGAATTAACAAGACTGATTAATAAAAATTCTTCTTTCTGGCTCTAACAATGGCGTGCACTCACATTGTTAACATGTCATTTCTATGCTGCTACACGCTTTAAAATTCTCTGTGCTAAGGAGACACTGGACATTTGTTTGCCTGTAGCTTCTGTGCAACCAACCAAACCTATTAGAACCCCGCCATGTCATTCCCTATATTCACCTTTCACAGGTCTGACTAAGACTCATTCATTCTGATCAATTAGCTAAGCAGATTGGTTAAATCACATATGTGTGAATGAATAAAAGTAACATCATAAGAAAAATTAACTTTGGTCTTGCTTTGCTCTAAACTGTGTAAAATGGAGTGTTCACATGCTGGAAAATGCTTAATAACATAGCTGAGGTTTTCAGAAGTACCCAGCCCAAGAATTAAACACATTTTTTAAATTGCAAAGATGTTATTTGCATATATTTACAGCACAGATCAAGTATAATTTTCATACTTCTTTTAAATTTCTATTTATAAAGAACTATTTTACAGCCCTCCACATTATTTTTAAGATATTCTTTCTGAATATTCACTTAACATAAGATCATCTCCAATTTATCTAGGTTTAAGTCAAATTTTCAACAAAAATTTTGAATTTTACAGCTTAAATTAAACTATAAAGTATATTATAATGGTGCTAAAACATATTCATTTTTACATTCTACAATATATGCTTTGATGCCACATTACACCATCACTTGCAAATAAACCAAACTGGAATGCTCTTGTCAGCAACCAGTCAAAAATATTATAAACAATTACCTTTAATCATAATTATACTATCTAACCAAGAGATGAAAAATATCTAATCTGACTGAAGAACTCAATGCAGTAATTTTATTTTATTCTGTCTATGACTAGGATCATAAGCAATGAGTTCACTTAACTGTTTTTAAAAGAATGAACTATTATGTAAAGTTGCTTTCTATATTTCAGCTCGGAGGACATTGTTAATATTCAACATACTGATTAATAAGTACTATCTATTATGAACAATAATAAATGCAATTTTGCAAAAAAAGTTTACAAAGAAATATACTAGTCCTCAAACTTCCAAATTTTCATGAGCATCTCATCTATTGGCTTTAATTGGTTTCCTCAGCACCTAACATTTATTGTTCAGTCCCTTCACACATCCTACTCTTGATCACATCATTATAAATACAGGAATTTAAACCACAGAGAAGTACACTCTCCTATAAAATTACAGTAAGGGTCAACTATACCTAAGATAATTTTCACAATTTAGCGCAGTTAACCATATCTGCAACCTGTGGGCACGTAATTAAATAAGGGTCCTTGAAAATATCCATTTAAGCTAAATGTGATGAAAGTGAAATGAGAAATGTAATTTCAAAAATCATTAAAACCAAGTTTTTATAACACAAGTATTCAAAGTTAGCTCCTCTCCCCAAACCCCAACATTTATAATACAGAATTTTTAGTAAACTCTTTTAAAAAATTACCTGCTTCTGCAGCCATCTTTCCTGCCTTCGTTGTTTCCTTCTCAGATTCTTCAACTTGCTCCTTTCTCTCTTATTGAGCCTCTGATTAACGGCATCCAATGAAAAACTGCCTGAGCGTAGCAAGTCCAGATGAGAGAGGTGTTCTTCCTGGTATGAGGCCTCCAGCATGCTCCTGTCAGCCAAGGGCGGGTCCATCATGAAAATCAGGTCGTTAGAACTAGCATGATCAGAGTACACTGCAGAAGCTTCTAGACCACACTGAAATTCTCCTCCTCTTTGTGTCTGGGTCTCATGGGGAGCCACTGAAAATCTTTGCAGCAGCATATTAGGATCAAAACTAGATGAAATCTGAAAAGAACAGCTATTTGTACTAGATACTAAAGGCAAGCCTGAAAGGTCAGTAGGCTGTGTTTCATTTAGCCTGGGATAGGCAGTTGTCTTACTATGTATTTCATATAAAGTGGGTAATAAAGTCAGTTTCTCACTGATGTTCAGATCCAAACTATGTGATTTTCTATGAAAAGCTCTTGTAGTGCATCTGCCAGTCACAAGCTGGGGAACAAAAAGCTGGCATTTTGGATCTGATGCTTTGAAGAGCAGTTTTTTGTTCTTCATCTCAAAATATGTTGACCGTACCTCCAGGCAGAGTGCTTCTGTTAATCTTCCAGGGCCATTATTATTTTGAGCCATATTTAAAAGCTCGTAATTTCTGATTTTGGAGGCGCCACCTGTCAGCAGAGTTTCCTTGTCACAACCTGACTGAACTCTAGGATGTGACAAGTATTGCAGTGATGGTCTCATTAGTCGGCCCCCCCGTGTTGGCTGATAATCGGTCCGGCTCTTGGAGAAATGTACAGCTGCAAGCTGGCCACAGGAACATTTTGGAGTGCTGACAAAATTAAAGCCCCCTAAACGGGCCCCACAGAAAGGGCAATTCAGTTTTCCAACTGTCCACTGGGCCTACAGGTAATAAAGGAAAATAAAGACAATGCTTTCATTGTAAAGTAATCAAAGAGCATGTGAGTTTTTGCATTTTTTTCTTAAAGCCCACCACGTGAAAGTTTTCTGCCACAGAAGAGGCTAGCTTTCTGTTTTCTGATTAGCAGACAGAACAGCAAATGGAAACAAGCCTTCTAATAAAGAGAGATAAGCAGCTCCACAGTTCTAGAATGATAACATATTGCACATCATGCCCTTCTAAACAATACTCCTAAGAATTCTGAGTCTCTTAAATAATAGGTTGAATATGGATACAGTGTGAACTAATGAAAAGAAAAATACACTATGGAACCAGGAAGCAAATCAGTCTACAGAGCTTAATTTGCAAGTAAAATCTCACAGAAAAGTGTCTGTTTTGATACAGTTCTTGCATACCAAGCACTGTGGGAGGGAACTTCACCCAATCAACAGAATAAAGCTCTTCCTGCCTTTTTACATACAACCAAAAGATCTCGGTTGCATACATCAGGCAGTGTCTTTTCTATACTCAGATTGGAAATTAATACTGAAGTGGCTTAAAATTATCTTTTCAACAGAGACAGTGGAATATCTGCAGAATCCTAATACATTTTGTAAAGTTCAGCACACTTACAAGCAGTGCACTGGTATCTTCCCAGGAAATCACTACAATGTGAGAATGGATGCAAGGGATATCTATCTAATGTTATTTTTTAACCAAAAAAAGTAAGCTAGGCAGCGGGGAAAGGCAACTATATTTTTCCAAAAATCATATTACTTACACTTTTCTAAGACTTAGGAGTTTTGAATTGTGAGAAATGATGATACCATACTGTTAACAAGGTGAGTTCTTGCTCTTATAATATTTCACTAAGAATCCTTAAAAGTGTGATATTTTGTCTTTGATTGTGTCAATAAGATAATTATCTAGTTTATTTTACATGTTTGTGCGTACATGAATGATACATACAGGATATTTCATTCACTCAGTAAACACTGTTCTAGGTGCTGAGGATACAGTAATAGACAAAATATAAAAACTCCTGACTTCATGAGTTTATATTCTAGTAGGGGAGCTAGGCAATTGACAAGATCAGTAGGCCATATGTATGTGTGGGTGAGTGTGTACATATGTATATGTGTGTGTGGATGTGGATGTGTATAATAATGCATATATATTTATGTATGTCATATATACTTATGCATATTTACTAGTACTATATTTTACTTATAGGGTGTGTGTAAAATATAGATAGGTATATAAAGCAGAGAAGGGAGAAAGTAAGTATGAAGAGTGGTAACAGTGCGGAGGGGCAGCTGATAGATTGGCCAGGCAATGCCTCATTGAGAGTAAAGACCTATGGAAATGAGGGAACAAGTGAATATCTGTGGGAAGAGCTTTCATGGAAGAGGAAATACCAAGTGCAAAGTCTGATGGAGAAAAGTACTTGGAGCACTCCAGTAATAATGAAAAAGCCAGTAAGTGTAATCAAGAGTTACATACCCTTTCGTGTCTCTTGAAACAATGCATCCCAGAAAAATAGCTCTAAAATGAGGACAAAAACATTCTGAAGGTAGTATATTCCCAATTTTACTCAGAAACTAAAGAACTTACTTTTTGTATTAGGTAGTTTATCCATTCTGGAAGGGCTTCTATATTCATGTGCCACACATGACAAATATTTTGATCATCAGCTGAATCATGTCTATCCTGTTATATCAAAATATACTATTAGTCATTACCAGTTCAGAATTTATTTCACAAATTTCATATTTGTGTAAAACACAAAAATTCAATTTTAGCTAGGAAGGAAATACACACTGCTCTCTTCTCCCCACTCCCATCCCCCAAAACAAACCCATACAGACAAAAAAAAAAATTTTCAGAAATAACTACTTGCGAATTTTAAAACAACAAAAAGCACTCCATTTCATTTAGTTCATCAAATTAAATTTAAAATTTAGCAGTAAGTTACTGAGTGGACAGATCCGGTGCCCTATTCTTTTTTTTGTATGTGAGAAAAAACAGTGCCATTCACGACAACTTTCCCCAGCCTTCAATCTTTGATACTATCTGGATTCTACTAATGACAGAATAAAGGATTTGACATATTCTCTATTAAGATGCTCAAGAAAAGTGCAAGAGGATGGGGGAGAGGAGCAAATGTGCAGGCAGCTGGAAAGGCTCTGACTCAACTTCAGCTGTGTTTAAGAACAAGAAAAATTTCAAAAAGAGATACTTTGGCTTTCTGAAGTAGATTTATAGAAATAAATGTGAAATAAACACATAGATGCAGAGATTAGATTGGTGGTTACTAGAGGGGAAGGAGGGAGGGAGGTGAGTGAAAGGGGTGACAGGGAGGAAAAAAAAAAAAGGAAAGAAATGTGATATATAGTGGAGACAGTATGGTTCTCCAAGATGTCAGAAAAATATAACGCAGGCCAGGGTGGAAATTACTACCTATATAACCATAGGCCAGTTGTTTTACCTCTCTGGGGCTCAGTTTCTTTACCTGTAAAATACTGCTAGATAATTGCTCAAGTCCTTTCTGGGTCTACAAAACTTGATTCTATGAAAGAACAGAAAAGGGTTGCTTGAGAAGAAAAAGGAAAGGGTACGGCTCCTGCCCTTATACCTTTTCCTAGGATCAGATTTTACATAGAAGCAGCTCTGCAAGTTGCCAAAGCAGAATTCTCTTTTAGATTTCCCAAGCAGATGCACTACCAGTTACTATAATCAGGTTAACAAAAGACAAGGAAATCACTAAATACACCTTATAAGTTTGTATTCACAGTGACATGAATGAAACAGGACTGACTCTCTTTAAGAATCTTCTACTGAATAATCTACATCAGATTGTGACTTGGAGCCAGGATCACCCAGAATTTCTAGGTTTAATTTCCTAAGTTGGTCCCTCTGGACCTTGTATCACTTTTCTCTTCCATCAGTAGATCTTAAGATACTAAATGGTGGCCTGATATAGACAAAAAGTTTCAGTGTGACTTATTTACATATTGGAAAGATCTATAAAGAAAGCATCTTAATCTAATTTCTGTCAGGCTCCCAAAAAATCACAATGTAAATTAAAAGGGAAAAGGAACTTGAGCTATTGTTACATGTTAGATCACATTTCATTACTTTGTACACTGTATACAGCAGTATTTTATATATCATAAACAATAATCAGTGCTAAACCAAATTCAAGATTATAAAGGTGAAAGAAAACTTTTGTTAAAAGGTTTGAAATTTTTCCAATTCTAATGTTTTAAAAATCTATAACACAGGTTGAAAATATTTCAATGGCAAATAGAAAGTCTGTTGTGAAGGTTTATAGCTGGCAAAAGACAAACTTTATAGTTTTATTCATGATGCCTAAACTCCAATTCTTGTTAACAAAATGCAACTTGCCATGTCAATAGTGAAAATAATGAGAGAGGGCCATGGCAATACAAAGAGGATATTATTGGATGGAAGAAAAGTTAGAAAGAGAAGAGAAGAAGTCTCTGGCTCAATCATCTTACTGCTCCCTAATACACGTCTCCTCACAAGAGTTTCAGGCAAACATAAACAAAGGTTTATTTTATTTTAGATTCTCATAAAATGATATAGGGAAAATTCAGGCAGAGAAGGATGTAATTACTGGTTTCAAGATGGCAAAGCGAGTATCTATTCCAGTCTATCTTCCTTACCCAACCACAGGACCTATAAAAGACATTTAAAAAAAAAAAGGGGGACTCAATAGCTGAACTAGAAAATACAGATGGGGAGATTTCAATGAATCAAAAATTATGAGGAACCTCTGAGAGATTAATGAGGGAAACAACAGCATAATAGATGAGAACAACACAAAGAATGGTCCAGGCCAAAGTGGTAGAAACTAGAAATAAAAAGGGCCCTGGGACCCCGTGGCTTAGCGGTTAAGTATGTGTGCTCCGCTACTGGCAGCCCAGGTTCGGATCCCAGGCGCGCACCGACGCACGGCTTCTCCGGCCAAGCTGAGGCGGCATCCCACATACAGCAACTAGAAGGATGTGCAACTATGACATACAACTATCTACTGGGGCTTTGGGAAGAAAAAGGGAAAAAAAGGAGGAGGATTGGCAATAGATGTTAGCTCAGGGCTGGTCTTCCTCAGCCAAAAAAAAAAAGGGGGGCCCTGGGAAACGATTCAAGGTGGGGCTGAAATCTATCTGTCTCCAGGAGAGAGTAATACTTGGGGCAGAGAAATAGGGCAACATCCCAGGGTGGCTGGAAAGGCCTGGAAAAAAATGGGTGGCATTTGCAGCAAGTCCAGAAGACGAGCTACAGAGGACCAATCTCTATTCTCACTGAAAATAGTATCATGACGAATAAAGAGTGTGATGTAGACTTGTTTGTACTAATAAGTCTAATTAGTCTAATAAATCTAATCTCTAATACATATTGTTTTTTAAAAGTGAAAGACAAGTAAATACACTTTGAGTTATGATATTAAAAGTATATACAACCTAAAAAAATGGTACTATAATTTTTCTATGGATAAATACACATTTAAATGCATAGAAAAAGTACCTAAAAGGCTGTGTACCAAGTTGATAACACTGGTTAGATTTGAAAGAAGAAAGAAGACCAAGATTGGGAGAGTAACTAACAGCAAACTTTAACTCTTCCATAATTGTTTTAATGGGAGAATATATTAAATTATACTTAGATAACTAAAAATTATTTAAAAAATTGATTCAAATAAAAATAAAATATATTGATTACTTCTGATTCTGGCAATGGTGGAGTAAGCGGTATTAGACATGCTCTCACCGTTATAATTATTAAAACAAGGCAAAATATATTAAACAATTGTTTTAAGATATTGGACAAAAGAAAGCACAGGATTGTGATTTCTGAGAGAAGGAAAATAAATGAAGTGAGCCTAAATGCTGGATTTCTGCCTGGGCAACTTTCACAACTTTGGTGCAGGGAGGAGGAACCCAAGCAGCCTTGCTGATAAGATGGAGAATAGAGTCTGTAGAGGCTAAATAGCTAGAATTTACAGGACATTGTACTGGCAAGGAGAGGCCTATAAATAGAAAAAGTTCCAAAAATCTGTATAGAGATTCCTTTAAATTTTTGGTTAAATACCAATATAGACACATGTAAAGTAAGATATCAAGAACCAAATAAAGAAAATTTACCAAGAAAAAGATATCTACTAGGGAGCTGTAAACTTAACTATTCACACAGAGCTCACAGCAAGGCTGGGAAGATGTTCAGGCTCCAACCAGCCAGAGTAGAATGATCTCAGTGAACATCTGGGGTATTTAGAAGAGATTCCAGAAGAGTCCTGCCTTAGGAGTAGGGCTAAATTAGCCCTAGAGTAAAGGCTACTAATAGCAACCCAACAAGGCTTAAAAATAAGCCTCCAAAGAATGAAATTCAATCACTAGTAACTTATACGCCTGCAAAAACACTGTTTAAAGGAAGACAATAATATCCAGACACTCAATAACGTTAAATCTAAATGTCCAACCTACAAGAAAAATTACTATATACGTACAAAGCAGAAAAAATGTGACCCATAACCAGGAGAAAAATTGATCAAAAGAATATACCCAAAAAAAGGTGGAGATGATTGAATAAGCAGATAAAGACATTAAACCAGCTATTATAAATATATTCAAGTATTACAAGAAAAACATGAGCATAATGAAAAGAGAAATTAAGTCTTAAAGTAACACCAAATGAATGGTATATCTAGAGATGAAAACTATATCTGAAATGAAAAACTTCACTTAACAACAAATTAGATACTGAAGAAGAAAATATCAGTTAACATGAACATATAGAAATGAAAATGAAAAAAAATCAAGCTTAAAGAGAAAAAAAGTCAAAAAATGAGCAAAACCTCAGTGACCTGTGGGAAACATCAGTCTAATGTACACGTAAATGGAGGAAAGGCAGGATAACAGTAGAATAAATCATGGCCAAATTTTCCAAAGCCCATAGATCCAAGAAGCTCAGTGACTTCCAAATAGTGTAAACAGACAGGAAACTACACTGTGGCATTTAATAGTCAAATTGCTGAAATCCAGTGATAAAAGAAAGCATCAAAAGAAAACAGGCATCTCACAAACAAGAGAAAGAAGATAATAATGACATTTAGAATGCCACTTAGGGCCATGAAGGAATAAGAGTTCAGAATTAACTTCCTGCCACAAACAACTAGAGACTGGACAAAATGTAAGAAATAACTATTTTCAGACAGTGGGACAACAGGTAGTGAAGCACTATGATTTCCAAGAGAAATAAAACAAACAAATTGAGCCTACAATCATCTGGAGGCAATTAACAGAGCACAATACACATGAAGAAGGAACCCCAACAGATCCTGGTTAACTTTTAGAGTTGAAGAAACAGAAATCAGATTTTATAGAGGTTAAGGAAAGCTAAAATTTGCAGAGCATGGTACCCAATAGAAAGAAAAAGAAGAAAAAGAAAAAATGAGCTCCAGAAATCCTCTTGAGTCTTTGATCAAATTCCAACATGGTCATGCTTAAAGTAAAATCCCAGGAGACTGTGCTAAGAACACCTACAGGAGACAGAATAATTATAGGGGAGCTATAAGCTGAAAAATTCCAAGAGCTCACATAGGGCCAGAAATCATTATGTTCCAACTAGCCTGATGGAAAAGGATTCATTAAATAATGAAGCATTCAGTATAGACTCAAGGGGTCATATCATAAAAGTGGGGCTAAATTAGCCCTAGAATAAAGACTACTTTAAATCTGCCCTAAAGAACCTAAAAACAGGCTTCTAAATTATCCAACTTATCTACAAATAACTGCTAGAGAGAACAAAACAGAAAAGCCTTTAAAGGAATACAACAAAGTATAACACTCAACAACAGGAAATTTAAAGTGTTTGGTATCCAGTCAAAGTCCAACATGGTACAGGCCTGGAGGAGAAGAACAGCAGCCACTGAGGAAAAGGCACAAAATTCTATCCAGATCCTTCTCCCTTGTCTCTCCAAGAGAATAAAAGTCTTAAATTACCAGGAGAAAGGCAAAAAACACTGTGACCCTTAGGGCACTGATAAACAACAATAAAAAATCCTCTACCCTTGAGGGAGGGGAAGGAATACAATGCTGGACCCAGAACTATAACTGGAAGGGAGAGGAGTATTGAGAAGGCCAAACCCCTAAGACCCAGGGACGCAGTGTCTGCTAAGACTGAGGAAGTCACGAAAGGAAGAGATACAAAGTAAGGGAGAGCAAGGAAAGCTGGTATCCATGAGCATGAATTGAAACTCATGCCAGTTTCATTGTCTCTGATCTTAACAGTGTGGGTATATGTCAGAGAAACTAGAATCCTTCATCACAGAGCTAAATACACATCTATCTGGCCCAGGAGGTGGAGAAGCTGATCTAGGATCCAGGGCAAGATGGAGAAGTTACAGGCTTGTTGAAGTGACTGTTCCACTTCAACAAGGTGAGGCAGCATAATAAAACTATAGGGATGGTGAATAGATCAGTAATTGTCAGGCTTGGAGGCAGGGGGAAGAAGGGATTCACTATGAAGGGCCAGCATGGGAGAATTTTGGGGGATAATGGAACTGTTCTATATCTTGATTGTAGTTATGCATAATCAACCATATGCATTTGTGAAAACCCAGGGAACTGTATACCACAGAGTAGTTTTACTATATATAAAATGTTTTAAATGAAGGTGAAATAAAGATTTTTTCATAGACACAAACTCTATAAGAAATCATCACTAGTAAACTTCAATTATAAGACATGCCAAAGGAAGTTCTTCAGTATAAGGAAAATTTCCTCAAATGGAACTTGGATCAACACAATTGAATAAAGTGATCCTGACGTGATAAATATGTTGGTAAATGTAAAATATGTATTTTTCTTTTCAATTTTCTTTAACATATGTTAAAGCAGAATGTTAACAATGCATTGTAGAGTTGATATATGCAAAAATAAAATGCATGAAAATAATAATACAAAGAATAAGCAGCAAGAAATGGAAGCATACTAAGTAATATTCTCACTCTATACATACTGTGGTATAACATAATTCAAAGAAAGATTGTGTTAAATTAAGGATGCATATCATATTGTAAACCAAAGAGTAACCACTAAGGGGAGCAAAAAGTACCCTAAAAGGCGAACAGAAGACAAAAGGAATTCTGAAAATAATTAATCCAAAAAGACAGTAAAAGAAGAAAACCAGAAGACAGAACATAAAATAGGAAATAAATATTAGATTTAAACTGAAACATATTAATATTTACACTAAATGTAAATGGTCTAAATACTCCAATTACAAACCAGAGAATATCAGATTGGATAACAAAAGAAAACTATATATTATACGCAAGAAATTCACTGTACTATAAAGACATAGATAGGTTAAATTTTAAAGGATACAAAACTTTTCTCATGCAAACTCAAATCAAAGGAAAGCTGGAGTTGCTATGTTAATATCAGACAAAGCAGATTTCAGAACAAGCGATATTATCAGGGATAAAAAAAAACTTTTCATAATTAAAAATGAGTCAATTCATCACAAAGGCATAACAGTTGTAAGTATGTATACACCTAATAGCAGAACTTGAAAATGCTTGAAGCAAAAGCTGACAGAACTTAAGAGGAAATGGACAAAACTATAATTATAGTTGAAAATTTCAGCGTTTCTCTCATAAACCCGTAGAACAAGTAGACAGAAACTCAGTAAGAATATATAAACATTTAGACAACACTATCAATCAAATGACACTTGTGAAACACTATACCCAACAACAGCAGAACAGATATTTGTTTAAAGTGCACATGGAATATGCTCTGAGACCATTTGTTGGACCATTATTTAGATTTGAAAGGAATAAAGTAATACTAAATGTGTTCTCTGACTAAAATTGAATTAAATTAGAAAAAATAGCAGAAAGGTATCTGAAAAATTCCCAAATATGTGGAAATTAAAAAACATACTTCTAAATAACCTATGGGTCAAAGAAGAAATCATAAGAGAAATTAGAAAATACTTCAAATTAAATGAAAAGGAAAACACACATATTAAAATTTGTAGGATGCAGAGGGGCTGGCCCAGTGGCACAAGCAGTTAAGTGCGCACGCTCTGATGCAGCGGCCCGGGGTTCGCGTTCGGATCCAGGTGCGCACCAATGCACTGCTTGGCAAGCCACGTTGTGGTGGCGTCCCATATAAAGTGGAGGAAGATGGGCACAGATGTTAGCCCAGGGACAGTCTTCCTCAGCAAAAAAAGAGGAGGATTGGCAGATGTTAGCACAGAGCTGATCTCCTCACAAAAGAAAAAAAAAAAAAAAATTGTAGAATGCAGATAAGGCAGTGGCCCGAGGAAACTTCAGAATGTAAATATTTATATTTGAAGAAATAAAGGTCTAAAATCAATGATTTAAGCTTCCAACTTAGAAAGCTACAAGAAGAGCAAAAGAAATCTAAAGTAAGCAGAAGGAAGAAAATAATACGTATCAGAAATTAATAAAATAGAAAATAGACATATAGAATAAAACTGAAAGATATATTTTTTAAACATCAATGAAATTAACATGTCACTAACTAGACGGAACAAGAGAAGAAAAACACAAACGACCAATATTAGGGAAAAGAAGAAACATCATTATAGAATCAATGACATTAAAAGAATAATAAGGGTAACCACCAATCTGTTCTCTGTGTCTATGTGTTTGTTTATCTTCCACATGAGTGAAATCACACAGTATTTGTCTTTCTGCATCTGACTTATTTTGCTTAGCACAACAGAGGGGAAAGGAGCAGGGGGAGACTGAAAGTGTTAAAGGGGCAGGTGTACAGTGAGAGATGGCAACTAGACTTTTGGTGGTGAATACAATATAGTCTATACAAAGTCGAAATATAATGATGTACTCCTGAAATTTATATAATGTTATAAACCAATGTTACCTCAGTTAAAAAAATTATGAGACACAAAAGATGATTTGTGACTTAAAAAAAAAGAATAATGAAATATAGTGAAAAATTTTATGAAAAAAATTTGCAACCTAGATGAAATAAAATTCTTAAAAGACACAAATTACCTAAATGAATCAAGAATAAATAGACTATATAAACAGCCCTACATCAATTAAATAAGCTAAATTTGAAAATAAAACCTGTCCCCCTCCAAAAAAACTCCAGGCACAGATGACTTTTCTCATGAACTGTATTAAACAGCTAAGGAAGAAACGTACAAATCCTGTAGAAATTCTTACAGAAAATTGAGTAAGATGGAACACTTCCTAACTCATTTTATGAAGCCAGTATTATCATAATTTTTTTAAAAGACAAAGATATCACAAGAAAAGACATCCACAAACCAACATCTCTCATGAACACTCCATCAAAAATCCTTGATAAAATATTGGTAAGAAAAATTTAGCAACATATTATCACATATGTAGAAAATACTAAGGAATCCGCAATATAAAATCAATATACAGATTCAACTATATTTCTTTAAACTAGCCACAAAAGACTAGAATGAGCAACCTGTAAAAATACCAATTATAACAGCATCAAAAAACATGAACAACTTGGGAATAAATTTAACACAATACGTACAAGACCAGTCCACTGAAAACTAGAAAACATTGCTGAAAGAATTAAGGAAGACATAATGGTGTGTATCTCAGGAATGAAAGATTGGTCTAGCATTCAAAATCATTCAATATAATTCAACATATTAATAGAATACAAAAGAAAAATATGAAGAACATTTTGATACATGTAAAAAAATCATTTGATAAAATTCAACACCCATTCATGATAAAAATTCTCAGAAAACTACGAATAGAAGGGAACTTTCTAAACCTGATAAAAGGCATCTATGAAAAACATACAGCTAAACTCATACTCAATGGTGAAAAAGTCAATTCTTTTACTCTAAGATCTGGAACAAGATGTCTTCATTCTCACCATTTCTATTCCACATTGTATTGATGGTCCAAGTCAATACAGTATGGCAAGAAAAAAATAAAAGACATATAGATTAAAAATAAAGAAAGTAACAATGAGATACAACTTTACCACCACTAAAATAGCTATCATAAAAAAAAAATAAAGAAAACAGAAAATAAGTGTTGGTAAGGATGTGGAGAAATTGGAACTCTTGTACATTTGTGGTGCAAATGTAAAATGGTACAGCTGTTGAGGAAAATAGTTTTGTTGTTCCTCAATAAGTTAAACATAGAATTACCAATTGGCCTAACAATTTCACTCCTGGGTGTCTACAAACAAAAAACTTTGTGTACAAACAAAAACTTGTACACAAATGTTCAGAGCAGCACTACTGACAACAGCCAAAAGGGGGAAACAACCGAAATGTCCATCTACTGGTGAACGTATAAACTAAATGTGTTATATCCGTATAATGAAATATTGTTCAGCCATAAAAAGGCATGAAATAGTGATACATGCTGTAACATGGATAAACCCTGAAAACATGCTAGGTGAAAGAAGCCAGATACAAAAGCCTACATATTGTGTGATGCCATTTGTATTCAATATCCAGGGTCAGCAAATCCAGAGAGACAGAAACTAGTTGCCAGGGGTTTGGGGGAAGGGGAAATGGGAAGTGACTGCTTAATGAGTATGGGCTTTCCTCTTGGGGTGATGAAGATGTTCTGGAACTAGACAGTGATGATGGTTGCACAACATTGTAAATATACTAAATATCACTAGTGGTAAATTTTATGTTATGTATATTTGAGCACAATTTCTTAAAAAGAACAAAATGACTTTTTTTATTCACAGACAATACAATGTGAAGAAAATACCAAGGAATTCACCAAGAAAGCTGTTAAATTTAAAAATTAGCATAATTTCAGTACACAATGTCAATATATAAATTTCTGTGTATTATATTTCTGTGTATTAACACCAAACAATGGGGAAGTGAAAATTTTTAAAATATCACTTACAATAGCAACAAAAAACATGAACTACTTAGGTATAAATGTGACACAATAAATCTGTCTACTGAAAACTACAAAACACTATACAGAGAAATTAAAGAAGACCTAATTAAACCAAGAAATATAGCATGTTCATGGATCAAAAGGTTCAATATTATTAAGATGTCAATTCTTCTCATATTCATCTATGGATCAATACAATCCCACTTAAAATCTCAGAAGGTTTTTTATAGAAATTGATAAATAGTTTGAAAAATTTACATAAAAATGCTAAATGACCTAAATCACCCCAAATATTTTGCAACAGAAGAAGAAAGGTGGAGGACATACACTATCCAATTTCAACACTTACTAGATCAATGGAACAGAGTCCAAAAATAGACCTGTATATATGGTCAATTGATTTTCGGCAAATATGTCAAGGTAATGAAAAAAGACAGACTTTTCAATAAGCACATGAAAAGAAGCATAACATGATTAGTTACTAGTGAAACGCAAATTCAAACCACAATGAGATACCCCTCGGTATATTTATTACAATAGCTAATTTAAAAAAAAGGAAAAAGAAAAGAACTGGCAATATCAGTACTGACAAAGATATAGAGCAACTGAAACTATCATACATTGCCAGTGGGAATGTAAATGATATAGTTATTTTAGAAAACAGTTTGTCAGTTTCTTAAAAAGCTATGTCTACACTGACACAAGACCTGGCAGTTCCTTGTAATAACCAAGAGAAATGAAAATATATGTCCGCATAAAGATTTGTATACAAACATTCATAGCAACTTTATTATAGCTCAAAACTGCAAACACCCTAAATATCCATCAAAAACTATGGCATCCATACAAGGGATAAACAACTATGGGGTTCACACAATGGAGTAATATTCAGTAATGAAAAGGAATGAGCTATTGATATATGCAATAATGTGAATCAATCTCAAAAACACTATGCTGAGCATAAAAAGCAGACATAAAACAATATAAACCATATGATTTCATTTATAAGAAACTCCAGAAAAGACTCAATGTTGTACATCTTGATAATGGTGGCAGGTACGTGAGTATGTATACATTTGTCAAACTCATTGAAATGTTCATTTTATCATATGTAAATTATACCCTAATAAAACTTATTTAAAAAAATAATAAATAAAATTATCCTTAAAGAAAAGTGATCAACAAACACTTGCAAATCATAAAATTTTTAGTTGATAAGCTCATGGGGCATGCATTATCTTGGTCCTCTTTGTACCCTCAGATCACAAGATAGCGTCTGAAATACAACAGATACTTAATAAATGCTTGGTGAATGAAAAAATGCCTATTCTGTATCAAATTTTATAGATTTTTTTCATTACTCTTTACCTTCCCTGGCCCCTGCAGTTTTTAAAGTATTTTCTTCAAACTACTGAAGATTGCCAAAAATGTGCATTGATAACAGTGTGCTTGTTTTTACTTTCTGTATTAGAAAAAATTCATTTAAAAATCTGGATTCTTAATGATTTGGTCACATATGAGCCAAGGTCCATTACAACAAATTTAAATGGACTATACAAATCTATTTTTTAAAGAACCTTGGGAAATTGATTGGAAGTGACTTGATAAAAATAAGCAGTGTAGCTTTACCTAAATAATTTGCCTTGCAAACAAAATGAAAGTATAGATAAAATTTTTGAAGAATAGAATTAATCTTATAAACATCCATACTCATACACATTAGCCCCTTCCATTAGGAGCTGACAGTTACGCAGACTAGTATAACTCTTAACGAATTCTTAAAAAGGCTCTCAAAGAATATAAACTAGAATTGACAAATACAGTCATCTTTACTTCATTATTAGACCCATAATTTTTTCTGACTTTTCAAGGTTCTACCTATGAACTAAATAAATAAATAAATATTTCTACATTAGTACAAAGAATAACAGAATATTAATGTCAAGTAAGTTAATGGCAATCAACCTATCAATATTTATTGAGTGATTACTAGATACAATGTGGACCATATAAAGGGAGTGAAGAAACTTATTTATATGCCAGGGACCATGTTAGGTACCTTATACTTATTATCTCATTTTATTCTTTCATTGTACATATTCCATTATTTCATTTAATCATATAAAATGATCATTATATTCAATCACATAAGATTGATCATGGTACTAAGAAATCACTGTCTACTATAAATTCTAGCTATGAGAATAAACATTGGAGTCATAGTTCTAGGTAGGTGAAGGAAATTTTACAATATACTTATTTTCACTAGGTAACAAACACTTGTACTGTGCTTACTATGCCCAGGCACTGTTTATTTTACAGATAAGGAAATTGAAACAAAAGAAATTAAGTAACTTTTATGTAACTTGTTGAAGGTCACATAGTAAACTGCAAAGCAAGGATTTCCAACCAGGCAGTCTAGCTTCAGAACTCATGTCCTCAGTCACTAAGCTTCTACCATTACTTCCTATACCAAGTAAGTATTATGGTTTTTAAGGCAACTTTCTTACATCTTTAGCCCCTGTATGTTTTAAGGCATGATACTACTATTCTTCTATAGAAAGAAGAATACTACTATTCTTCTTCTATATTCTTCTTGCTCACAAAAAAGCAAAACAAAAGAGAATAAAACAAACAAATAAAACCTGAGGCATGACGTTTTTAAATTAACCAAAAACAATACTCTAACTTATACAGAGGAAAGGTAGGTTTAGAAAAAATTCCAGTTGATTCTGCTATGTGAGCTCTAGCCCAATTTCCTTCAAGAACTATTAATATAAAGCAAGAACAAATTTTTCTCTAAATACTTAAAAGTTAAAGCATACTTTCATGCCAATCAAAAAGAGGAAAATCAGTGACAGCAATTGATACAGGTGGGAGGAACATAAAAGGCTGGATTAAGAGTGTTAATACTCTGTTTCCTTTTCTGAAAACTTAGATATGGCAGACAACCAACGTAAACACAGAAGCCTCAATTACAAATGAGACTGCCAAGGACTTCACCTGTATTTACACATACACAGTCTTAGAAAAAACATATACGTATGTATGATATTCGTGATATTTACTTCCAATATAATTTTACAGGTAAAATAGGACATAAACTATTAAGTTTGTAAGTCTACAGTCACTTAATTTTAAAAAATCACACAAATATATGTGAAAACAAGTTTTAATAGATGTATTTTAAGATGAATGATTAAACTGAGCAATCTGATTTGAGAAATTTAAAGCCTTTAAAGTAGTGTCACAATAGGTTATCTCCTTGGGAAAAAATAAATTGAAAATTTTAAAAACTATATTATTAGGATTTAAAAAATCCTTACTACAGATTTTTCATGTCTCAAATTTTCACATGGAGGAAGGAGGAAGAGAAGGAGGAAAAAGCAACTAACATCCAATTTCACTTAATGCTGTCAGAAAAATGTTGACAAAATATTTTGTAAATGAAATAATTTGTTCAAGCAGCAGGGGGAGCTAATGCATTGTTATTTTGTTTTTTTTTTTTTAAGGGTGGAGAATGTTTTCAGTTGCTGTGTACCAGAACAGTTCATTTTAAAATTACAGATTTGACACATCTTCTTATCATCTAATGATCTTTAAGATTTTTAATTAAGCAGAACAGGTTAAATACAAAAAGTTGACGTAAGCAATTATTTTGAAAGATGTTTAACATTTGGCATTTCCAAAGCTAGTAATAAGACTCCCTTAGCTAATCTGTTAAAAGTGAGCCAACTATATTATTTAACTACTGCAGCTATAAACACTACAGGGAAAAGATCAGGTAACAAAAATGTCATTTAGATTAACATTATTAATTAAATGTTTGCAGTGTTACAAATGTAAAGGAACCAAATTATACTGGACTGCTTGGTTTTTCTATTTGTACTCTGAGAAGATATTTCAAGGCTGAAAACTTTTTTAGTCAAAAGGTTAGAATGAATGAAAAAAAACTGAAAGCCTCATGTAAAGCCAGCTAGTCTCGGGCTGGCCCCGTGGCTTAGCGGTTAAGTGTGCGCGCTCTGCTGCTGGCGGCCCGGGTTCGGATCCTGGGCGCACACCGATGCACCGCTTGTCCGGCCATGCTGAGGCCGCATCCCACATACACCAACTATAAGGATGTGCAGCTATGACATACAACTATCTACTGGGGCCTTGGGGGAAAAAAAAAAAAGCAGATAGTCTCCCTGCATCCACTCTTGCTACCTTTCTAATGCATTCTTCACACAATAGCCAAAATGATCTTATTAAAATTCAAGGTCATGTCACCCCTTTTCAGTGACTTCTCAGCTTAGGATAAAAATCAAAGTCCTTAATTTGGCTTACAGACCATAAATGATCTAACCAATACCCATCTTTCTAGCCTCAAATCTTGTCAAACTCCCTCTTGATCTCTGAACTCAAATCATGGAAATCTAGTCCCATGGATACACCACATTCTCTCCACCCCAGGGTCTTTGAACATGCTGGTCACAAAGCTTGGAACATTCTCGCTCCTCTACTGCCCTCAATACTCATCCACCATATCGCCACACAAGTCACTTCCTCAGAAAAGGCTTTCCCTTATAACCAACTCCAATCCTCTGTCTATATCCTATTTTTATGGCTCCCTATACTTTTCTTTTTGCCACTTACACAGCTAACAATTTAATATTTATGATTGACCACTATCCTGAAGGCTTCACAATGATTTGTCCTTTTCTCTTTTCTCCTGTTCGTTGAATTTCCAGTGCCTATTACAGCACCTGTCGTGTCTTAGTCAACTTGGGCTGCCACAACAAAACTAAGTATGGAATAAATATATGCTAACACTAAGAAAAAGAAACATAAAAATACACAAAATGTAATAAACAATAAAAATGATTTATTTCAATATTATAGCCATTGAAGGAAAGATATCACCAGGATAATAAAGCCAGAGAGAAAATGAGCAAAATATCTAGCCAAAAGAGATGAAGGAGAAGGTATATAATCCAATAATCAACTCAACATTCATTGATCATATTTATGGCCACCACTGTATTGGCAGTGGTGTTACAAAGATGAAACACTTCACAGCCTAGTCATGGAAAAAGAGGCATAACCCAATAATTATAATGCTTTATGGTAAGTATTAGACCATTCTTCGGTTCCCATTTTCCTCAACTCACTGGACTCTGGTACCTGCCCTTGTACTACAACTCTCACAAACTACAATGAACGTTGACCAATGATCTCCTCTTTGCTTAAACCAACGCACACTTGTAATTCTCATGCAGGGTCTCTCCATGTGGCTATACAGTTTGTATGCCAACTCTGTACAAATCCGGGGAGCACCTTTCACAGACTAGCACCGTCTAGAATTGTTCAGTGTACAACGTGCACATTGAAGGCAGTGTATGATTTTCTACATCTCCCTACAACACTCAATATTATAAACCAATTCTCCCTGGAAGATGTCAGTCCCCTGACTTCCATAATACCATATCCTGATTTTCAATCCTATGTTTCTCACTACTTTTTTCTACTTTGTGAGCTTCTTTTTTTTCTGTCCATCCTTTAAATGTTCCTGGGCCCTCTTCTTTCTCACTCCATTCATACTCTGTATGGTGATTTTATCTAATCTCACAGCTTCACTCACCACGTATATGCTGATGACTCCCAAATCCACACTTTTAGTTCAGAACTCTGCTCTGAATCACATATCCATAGAACCATCTGCCTCATAGAAATCTCTATTTGAATGTTCTGTAGGCTACCTAAAGTTGACATGTCCAAAACTGTACCAAAACTGACTAAAAAACTAAAACTACGGACACCATCCCCCCTCCTGCCCAGACTTCACAAATGGAGACCATTTCTGTTATTTTATTTTTATGTTTTTAGGGTTTCTGTGTTCTTAATTTGCTTTTGGTTTTGGTTCTTGCCCACATTTCATGTATCTCAGTCCTGAAGCTAGGGGTAGGAGTCCCCTTTTCTCCCTTTGGACATTGTAAATTGTCTCAAAATTTCTTTCTAAATTCCTTGTCACATGCCTTACTACATGTTAGCAGATGGAAAACTAAAGCTCAAATGTCCCAGATTCCCTTACAGATCAAGTTCCACACATGACCTAGTTTCCACCGACCTGATACACCCATTCAATATTACAAAAGCAGAAGTGATGACTGTAGTTGTGCTGTTTCTTCTAGCAAGCTTGGTTTTGGAGGTACCTGGTTATTCTGCAGCAAAAATTATAGTGATTCCAGTGTCCAGTTCCTAGTCTTGTGAGGGCTGACAGGCAAACTGTGAGACTTCCATTTCCTGGCATTGGTCAGAGCTGAAGAAGTGTGGTCCTAGAGCCAACAGCTCCAGATGCTGTTTCCCCGGTTTCCTGATCCTCCATGTTGTTCTGAGGGCCATTTCACGTCTGCATGGAGTGTGGAAGACAGGAGACAAAGTCTAGGGTTTGCTCAAGGTGGGGAGACCCTAAGGGGGAACTCCTACATAAAGCTGGGTTACAATCGCAGTATAAGGATGAATGAGACATAAACATGTTGCTCAGAAGGACACAGAGAGAAACTTGCCTATCTCAAGTTTGGTACTCAGTAGAAAGAAAGGAAAAAAACCTTCCCCTCAGGATACAGAAGAATTTCTTAAACAAAACATACAAAATATAAAGGAGATGATTAATAAATTCATCTACATTATATCATGAAGTTCTGTTCATCAAAAGATACCACAAAGAGTGAAATACAAGTTACATACACTGGCAAAAGATATGTGCAATATGATAATCAACAAAGGATTAGTATTTAGAATACATAAAGACTTCCAAAAATCAAAACTACCTAATAGAAAAACAGGCAAGAAGAAAAGACATTTCACAGAAAACACAAACGACCTCAGATAATGAGAAGATATTAAATGTTGGTGAAAATGTGGAATCACAGCAATGCTCAACCATCATTCATGGGACTGTCATTTGAAAACAGCTTAGCATTGCCCAGTAAAGCTGAACATGCACATACCCTATGACACTGCAATTCTACTTCTAGTAATATACTCCTGCCCATGTGTGCCAAGATATGTACAAGAAAGTTCACAGCAGCACTGTTTATAAGAGCAAAACAAGTAGACATAACTCAAATGTCTATCAATGGCAGAATGAATTATAAATTGTGATACGTTAGTACACTGGAATATTACACAAAAGTGAAAATAAACACTAAACATAGTAATATTAAGTAAAAGCAGCAATTTCCAGAAGAACACCTACCTACAGTGTGATTCCATTTACAGAAAGTGAACAAATAAAACACTTATTTTATACACACATGTATTTTTAAATTTTTAATTGTATAGTTAGGTTAGGAGGTAATAAATTACAATAATATGATAGGTGATAGATTTAACATTATTTCAGCATAGCATCTGATAAAATTACTTTTAGATTCCAATATTTTATTTTATAGTTTCCTTTAATTAAAACAGATTTTTTTTGTTCATCTTTAATATTTTTATGGAATGTATACATTTGTAAAATGTAGAACATGTTTGTACAGTTTAAAGAAAGATTTAAAGAGAAGCAAATACCAATATACCCACAACTCTGTTTAATAAATACAACGTAACCACTACTTTAGAAGTCCCCCCAGGATCTCCCTCTGATTACATACTCCTCCTTCCCCTTAGTTTTAACAACAATATTGAATTATTCCTTAGCCTAGCTTTTAATAGGTCTTATAATCTATGTCATTTTATATGCATATATATATTTTATATATTATTTTTATATAAATATTTAATATGTATAATATACATTTACATAAATATATTTTATATATTATTTTATATAAAATATTTTTATTTTATAAGATAGTTTCAACAGTTTTATATATATTTTATTTTGCATATCTATATATATTTTACTTTATGTATAAAGCTACGGAGACGACAGCAGATCAATGGGTTGCAGGGGGCTGGGCATCAAAGCGGGGCAAACAGGCCTGAGGAAACTTTCCAGGGTAATGCAAGGTTTCAAAACTATACTGTAGTGGTGCTTGCACAACTCAAAAATTTACTAAAAATCATTGAATTGTATTTTTACAATGGGTGAATTTTATGGTTTACAAATTATACTTAAAAAGCTGTAAAATATATTTATGTGTGTGTGTGTATATATATATATATATTTTTTTTTTTTCACATTAGCTCTTCTGGGAAGCCTTCTGTGACTAGCTCTGGCAGTAATTTGTTTGCATTCCTCTGTTACAGTACTTATCAAATCAGGCTCCACTGCTTGGCCTATTTTCAACTAGAGTTAAAAGCTCCTAGAGGACCAGAATGTTTTTTCCATTCTGTGTCACTCTCTTCCATAACCCATCCCAATACGTCCTAGAGCAGCGCTTGAAATTTTCTTGCTCATTAAATATTTGTTAAATGAGTTAATGAATAGGAATTCTCTAGGTAAATAAAAGAATCAGCCACTCTATTGAGAAGGTGTAAAATGCTTGATATCCTGAGGGAGGAGCAAAGGCAGCAAAGGGTGTGGAGATTAAGAGCACTGGCTCTAGACCCTCACTGTCGGGTCCAATTGCAGCTGCCCTGCTTAGTAAAATCTAACCAAAAAAAAAGTGTGATCTGGGCATATTATTTAATCTTCTGTGCCTCAGTTTCCTTATCTATGAAATGAAGATGACAGATTATCTTGAAGATAATCTTATACTATAAGACATAAATAATACAAAACATTTAAAACAATGCCTAACCAATGCCTCAATATCATTAGTCACTAGGGAAATGCAAATTAAAACAATAATGATACACCACTATACATCTACCAGAATGGCTAAAACTACAAAGTCTGAAAATACCAAGTGTTAGCAAAGATGTAGAGCAACTGGAATTCTCATCATTGCTTTTGGAAGTAACATTCACTTTGGCAAATTACCAGCAATTTCTAAAAAAATACACCTACTCTATGACCCCCCAAATTCATTCCTATGTATATATCAAAAAGAAATAACAAAACACAGAGAAAGTCTTTTACAAGAAAATTGATAGCAGTTTTATTCATAAGCCAAAATTGGAAATTAAAATGTCCCTCAGCAGAAAAAGTTGATAAACTGTGGTATATTCATAAGTGGCATACTACTCAGTAAAAAACAGAACAAACCACAGATACACAAAAATATAAATGAATCTCTAAAACATCATGCTGAGCAAAATAAGTACAAAAAAGTACATATTGTATGATTATATAATTCCATTTGAATAAAGTCAAGAACAGGCAAAACTAGTCTATGGTGATAGACATCCGTATGGTGGTTGCCTGTGAGAAGGAGAGTATGGCCTGAAGAGGGCAAGACAACCTTCTAGAGTGATGGAAATGTATATCTTGAGCTGATTCAAAGCAGGGCTGAAAAAATTTATTAAGCTGTATACTTAATTTTTTTTTTACTCTATGTACATTATACACAATAAAATACTCTTAGCATAAAAAGTTTTTTTTTCCAATTAAAATGTTTTGTCAGTTGTCACTACATCTGGCATGTGGTAAGTATGCAACCAAAGTTATCTACTATTATCACTTCAATTGGCTAATGTATTCGAGAGGAGAGGAAATAATCATGATCAAATGTGGCTGAGGCCAAAAACAAAACAAAACTAACAAATGAAAAAACTGAGTGTTTCTCAAAGAAGGATAGAAAACAATGACAGGTGATTACAGATGCTATCTTTGTTGCATTGGGAATTCCCTGTGAAGTCCATGGATTACTATCTAGTTTACACCTCTTTGATATTGCCTCTTTCATATTGTTCTTAGGGAAATTTAGGAATTCTATTTTTGTCGTTTTAAAAAAATTTATTTTGGGGCCAGCCCGGTGGCATAGTGGTTAAGTTCGCACACCCCGCTTCAGCAGGCTAGGGTTTGCAGGTTCGGATCCTGGGCGGGTACCTACACACCACTTATCAAGCCAGGCTGTGGCGGCGTCACATATAAAGTAGAGGAAGATGTTAGCCCAGGGCCAATCTTGATCAGCAAAAAGAGGAGGATTGGCAACAGATGTTAGCTCAGGGTTAATCTTCCTCACAAAAAAAAAAAATTTATTTTTACCAGGACAACCAATTAAATGCTTTTAAATATTATTCAGATTTTCCTATTGACTTTTAAATTATACATGAACTTTCCTAGGCCCATATTAAATACTAAAAAAATATATATAATAGGTTTTCCATTTCTTAATAGGATCTTGAATTTAATTATGTGATGATGCCTAAGGTTCACTCATGGTGGGAATTAAAAAACATGGACTTCAATTTATGACTGATGTTGCCCTTAGAACTTGAAGGTCATGTTAATGTTAGCAGCTAATGGTAAAATTAATTGTAACTGTGGAAGGTGGGATGCCTTTTGAATACCACTTTGAAATGTTTTCATTGGTCAGATAAAATAAGGTGAAAGCTAAGTCAGGTGTGGAGGAATATTCGTGCACATGTGGGGGTACCCGCAGCATTCTTATACTAGGAAATCGTCTGAAGACTGAAGTTATCAGTACTCACCTTAACCACTTGATTCTCAAGATATTTCATGAAAGAATCAGAACTTGCTACACATTTTCTACATTTCCAACAACGAAGAATATTTATGTCTTCTTGATTATGATTTTTAGTTATCAATTCTTCACTTCTTTTCATCTGTGGGAAAATTAATGCATTTTTAGAATGTTAAACTGTGTCAGATTAACTTGATTTTCTAAACCCTTAGCACAGCATTAGCTACACGTGGAGCAGAAGGAAGAGAATTAACATTTATTGAGGTATCTACTAGTTATCAGGTCTTAGGCTAGGGCCACTCCATAAACTATGTCCAGGATTGAAAATTCCATTTAATTATAATGATGATGCATTAGTTAGTGACTATCAGCTTATTTTATTTTTGCAGAACATTTTATGTCTATTTCTTTCCATCTTTCTCTCTTAAAAGTGGTAAAAGGCAACTGCTGCAGAGTCAAATAAATTACTGCAGTGGCTTTAAGAGTCATAAAAAAAAAACTATAAATATTCTTGTAAATAGGAGTTTTGAATAGCCACAGAATTACATTTTAAATATAATAGGATTTATTGAGTTGTAGTTAATTCTGTGAAAGTTGGAAGTACTTACTTTAAATCGATGGCAAAAATCCTTTATCCCAAATGCAGTAACTTCTCTTGTACATTGTACTTAAACAGTTAACTATACTACATCTTGTGGTATGTATAGTCAAACAAAAAGACTTAGAAAATAGCCCTACCAATTTTGTAGTCTATTTTTGTATCAGAGATTTTATGTCAATACTGTGATTTAGACCAATTTGGGAAAATAGTTTCACACTAATAAATAAGTATTCTGAAATTGGTGCAGGGTATTTAATAACTTGCCTGGTAACTATTCATTATAAAGAAAAGAAATGTTAATTTATTAAGCTACCCACAAAGACCTGCCTAGTTCCCTGGCCACATTTTCTCATTTGTTAGCTTTTTCATTTTTCATTCATTCAGCAAACATTCAGTGAGAACTAACCACATGCTACACAATGAGTCAAACTCTGAGGGCACGAAAATGAGTAAAACTTATTTCTGTCATAGAGGTGCTCACTATGTTATGGATCAATAGTTTTCTACCCTAGAAACGAGAATCACTTGGGAAGCTTTAAAAAATAGTGATGCCTAGGCCCCACTCCTAGAAATTTTGACTTAATCTGAGATGGAGAGGGAGTCAGGAATGGGTACTTTTAAAAAGCTCCCCAGGTGATAATATGTGTGGTCAGGTTGAGGACAGAGGTGTACTACACAAACAATTAACTAAAATGCAACAGCTGTAGGACTATAAAAGAGGGAACACAGAAGACCTTAACCCAAATTTAAAGGAAGGATTTAAGGAACTCTTGCAGCCAATCTAGCTCTGACCTTCAGGTAGCTACGTGGCAGTTCTGTCTCCACTGACTCTTCACAACCCATCTTAGTCCAGCTGACCACTCTATTTAAACTTTGTTCTCAGTGATCTTTGTTCTCAATATCTTAATTTGCAAACGTCCTGACCTCCTTCTGCTTGATGTATCTTTCTTCATTGTTGAAGTACTAAACTTCCTTAGCACTGGTTTTATCTCTCCATATCCTTCTTAGCATCTTTTATCCTCATCTCCTTTTTAACCACCAGTGGTTCTCAGCCAGGAGTGGGGACTGCAGGGAGGGGTCATATCAGAATCACGGATGGAGAAACTCCATATCTGCCTGTGTATTCCCCCTCCCTGAGATCCACACACACTCCTCCCCGTCTCTTACCCCTCTCCCCTATCCCTGCCAAGATTCTTCCATGACCTCTTGGGTGCAAGCATGTGGTTAGAAAAATCCCTGTAGGTGAGTCTAATAAGTCTTCACTCACTGAAAATTATACTCTGTGTGACAACTCTTCTGTATCAATGATTTTTAAATCTGTATATCTAGTTTTGATTTTATTGCAAAGCTCGAGACCAATATTTTCAAGTTTTGGACATCAAATGCACATCTCTACAGGAATCTCCGTCAGGCCCTTTGTACTGGCTGCTTGCTCTGTCTAGATCTATGCTACCCTATATGGTAGCCACCAGTCAGATGTTATTGAGCCCTTGAAACGTGGCTAATCAGAACTGAGATGTGCAATAAGTGTAAAATACACACTGGATTTTGAATACTTAATAGAAAAAAAAAGAATGTTAAGTATCTTCAATAGTTTTTATATTAATTTCATGTTGACACAATATTTTTAATATACTGTTAAGTAAAATATACCGTAAAAATTAATTGTTTCTTTTTACTTTTTTAATGTGGCTACTAGAATTTTTTAAAATTACATATATGACTTGTATTATACACTTCTACTGAACAGCACTAGACCTTCTTGCCCCAGGTCTTTGCATGGTTGGTTCCCTTCTCCTCATTCAGATCACAGATCAAAGTCATCTCCTCAGAGGTGTGGTATAAGAAGCACCTGGGGAGTTTATTTAACTATAGGTCACAGAGGCACATCCTCAGAGATTCTAATTCAATGTTTCTAGCGTAGGAATCTACATATTTAACAAGCACACTAGGTGACTGTGTTACAGATGATCTGAAGACCACACTTTGAGAGACACCAACCTACAAAATACAATCTAAGCTCCTTACTATGTCGAAAAAGGTCCTTTAAGTAGCACAAGGGAGCCTTGTGATGGAACTGTTCTGTATCTGATTGCAGTGGTGCTCACATGAATCCACACATGTGAAAAATTGCACAGGACTAAATATACACATGCACACACACACAATGAGTGCATGTAACTGGTAAAATATGAATAAAGTAAATGGTTTAAAGGGTATACAGGATCTCTCTGTAAATCTATAACTCACAAGTCACAATTGAATCTACAACTATCTCAAGGTAAAAAGTTAAAAAAAAAAAACTTTTACCACATACATTAAAAACTCAAAATTTTAAAAAGTCATCATCTTTTTACCAGTTAAATGTCCTGATATATTTGAATAATCCTCTAGAATACCTTGTCCCTTTATTTTTGGCTGTATATCTTTTGATTGCCTCTTCATATGACAACAATTTTGTAATATTTTCTACAAAGAGAGTAAAAAGATCATTTAGTTTTTCCTCTTAAAAAAAAGGCCCTTTAGTTGATCTCCATAATATATAAAGAACTCACACAATTGAACAACAAAAAAACAAACAACCCGATCAAAAAATGGGCAGATGAAATGAACAGACACTTCTCCAAGGAAGATATACAGATGGCCAATAGGCACATGAAAAGATGTTCAACATCACTAATCATCAGGGAAATGCAAATCAAAACAACACTAAGATACCACCTCACGCCCGTTAGAATGGCTATAATCACCAAGACTAAAAACAACAAATGTTGGAAAGGATGTAGAGAAACAGGAACCCTCATACACAGCTGGTGGGAATGCAAACTGGTGCAGCATCTATGGAAAACAGTATGGAGATTCCTCAAAGAATTAAAAATAGAGATGCCCTATGATCCAGCCAGCCCACTACTGGGAATCTATCCAACGAACCTGAAATCAACAATCCAAAGAGGCTTATGCACCTCTATGTTCATTGCAGCATTATTCACCATAGCCAAGAAGTGGAAGCAACCTAAGTGTCCCTCGACTGACAACTGGATTAAGAAAATGTGGTATATATACACAATGGAATACTACTCAGCCGTAAAAAAAGACAAAATCGTCCCATTTGCAACAACATGGATGGGCCTGGAGTGTATTATGTTAAGTGAAATAAGCCAGAAAGAGAAAGACAAACACTGTATGATCTCACTCATATGTGGAATATAAACCAACACATGGACAGAGAAAACTGGACTGTGGTTACCAGGGGCAGTGGGGGTGGGCACAAGGGGTGAAGGGAGTCATATATATGGTGATGGACAAACAAAAACGTACAACCCAAAATTTCACAATGTTAGAAAACATTAAAACATCAATAAAAAAAAAAAAGGAAAAAAAAATATCACTCCCTTACATTTAAAAAAAAAAAAAAGGCCCTTTAAAATGAACAGACACAGGCCAGCCCCGTGGCTTAGCGGTTAAGTGCATGTGCTCCGCGGCTGGTGGCCCAGGTTCGGATCCCGGGCGCGCACTGATGCACCGCTTCTCCGGCCATGCTGAGGCCAAGTCCCACATACAGCAACTAGAAGGATGTGCAGCTATGACATACAACTATCTACTGGGGCTTTGGGGGAAAAAAATAAATAAATGAAATTATTAAAAAAAAAAAAGATACATATAAAATGAACAGACACTTCTCCAAAGAAGATATACAGATGGCCAATAGGCACATGAAAAGATGTTCAACATCACTAATCATCAGGGAAATGCAAATCAAAACAACACTAAGATATCACCTCATGCCCGTTAGAATGGCTATAATCACCAAGACAAAAAATAACAAGTGTTGGAGAGGATGTGGAGAAACAGGAACCCTCAAACACAGCTGGTGGGAAGGCAAACTGGTGCAGCCTCTATGGAAAATGGTATGGAGATTCCTCAAAGAATTAAAAATAGAGATGCCCTATGACCCAGCCAGCCCACTACTGGGAATCTATCCAACGAACCTTAAAGGTTCGTTGCACCCCTTATGCACCCCTATGTTCATTGCAGCATTATTCACCATAGCCAAGAAGTGGAAGCAACCTAAGTGTCCCTCGACTGACAACTGGATTAAGAAAATGTGCTATATATACACAATGGAATACTACTCAGCCGTAAAAAAAGACAAAATCGTCCCATTTGCAACAACATGGATGGGCCTGAAGGGTATTACGTTAAGTGAAGTAAGCCAGAAGGAGAAAGACAAACACTGTATGATCTCACTCATATGTGGAATATAAACCAACAGATGGACAGAGAAAACTGTATTGTGGTTACCAGGGGCAATGGGGGTGGGGGGTGGGCACAAGGGGTGAAGGGAGTCATATATATATGGTGATGGACAAACAAAAATATACAACCCAAAATTTCACAATGTTAAAAACTATTAAAACATCAATTAAAAAAAAAAAAAAAAGGCCCTTTACACTCTTTAAAATCTGACTCCGAACTGGTTCTCAAGTCTTGGTGCCCTCTCCATGAACAATGCAGTTCCTAAAAATACCTTTTTCTGTTTTCCCACTTTAAAATTTGCTGTTCTCTCTTCCTGTATACATTTCCCTTTCCCCTGACTTTACGTTAAGAAATGCTTTTCGTTCTTTAAGGCTGAGCTCAAATTTTTCTTTTACAGATGTTCCCCAGAAAAATACAATTACTCCCTCTTCTATGTCCCTACAATACTTTGCGTACACCTCTACAGTAGCACCAGTCATACTGTATTACACTTATCCATGTATATGTGTATCTTATCAACTTAACTGTGAGCTCCTAAAAAGCACCATATTCTATTTAACTCTATATTCTTACAATCAAACATGGCACCCGGCACCAAAAAAGATACTCAACTGATGTTTGCTGAAATCAAATGAACAGGATCTGGCAGAGAACTCAGCTTACAAAAAGTCCTTTTCCAATAGCAACTGTTAAGTATGTCTGCCCAACTAGTGGGACAAACCAAACAGAAGTTCTCTTGCAAGAGAAGTGAGGAGTCCAAGAAGTAAAGTTGTGTTTATATATATCTGAGCTTGAAAGGAGAACGGGAGGTTACCTAACACTGATCTACTTATAGGAAAGCTGAGGTGGCTTCTGTTAGAGAATTTATGTTAAAAGAAGGGGTCAAATATGGTAAATGAACATAGTAACAAAATGGCAGTCTTTGAATGGATCTGACACAGCATAGTTGTTGGCTGCTAATTCAAACCCATCTCCAACTCAGCACCCTAGACACTAGTATAGGTTCTAGGAAGAGAGCGAGCTGTATAAGTAAACTACTGAAAACGTTGTTTTCTGAACTCTGTGACACACTGGGTTCTGAACAATTTTGGGCAGCAGACAATTTACAGCTTTAAGACTCTGAGGACTTGGGGGCAGCAACTAGAGAACTACTGAAGCAAAGAGAGAAGGAGCAGAGACAAGGTGATCTTGGGAAGCAGTACAACATACAAGAAAAATGAACTTATTGCTGAGTACACATGGATGTCTCACAATGCTCAGAAATACTTGGAGGGACTTCTGCAGGCGGGTCTGGGTTCTGAGTCAACAGATGTGGATAACGAACTGTAAATTCTGTATTACTGTTCATGTGACTGCAGTAGAACTTACAGGCTGGTAAGGCCTAAGAAATTCAGATGTAGTAGTCTGCTTTTCTCCCAAATCCTGTCCTCATCTCTTACTCCAGTTCTGATTATATCAGATACATGTGTTTTTCTAAGATGGAGTGCTCCCCTTGGACTCTCGTTCTTCCCACCTATGCCACAGTCTTTGTCACGGTAACCTTCTTATCTCCTGTCCCACACTTGGTCTCTTGGACGAAGCTAGCTGCTAATATCTGGTTGATTTTCTCCATATTGCCTGCTCATGATTTCCTCTTGCTATACTTCACTATCTATCCTGATATTCTTGTCACTTTCTGGTACTTCCTCAAAGCACTTAGCATTTGGAAATAATGTTTTGCTGAGTTATGCATATCTCCCAAATATTGACACATTTCATTATAGAATATCAAAAAGCCACATTTGTTAATATCACCACCAACCTCAGCAAAAAAGTTCTTTAATTGTTGGGCAGTAGTCAAGCTCATAGTGGTGGATACAAGTTTTCATAAGAGCTAATTTTTGCTTAAAACTCAAATTTTATCACGTGCAACAAATACTGGCAGATATCTATGTCTGAATAACCATAGTTTGTCAATCATTCAAGTAAAAATGGTATGCCATGGAAAGGCACACAAGTTCAGCTCTCAAGTAAAGCAACTGAATAAGGGCTTTTTCTTAAGATTACCACTGGCTTTCAGTGCACTGCAGAAGGGCTTTATGCATTCTTCCCATTTTTTTTCACACAGAATATTAGAAAGATAGGTATTTAAGAGTAAAGATTTAATAAAATCAATAACTACTGCTTCAATAAACAGTTGTTTAACTGCATGTGTATGGTGGTAAAAAATAAAATGACTACTAGTACAGTTTATTGCCCTTGCGTTCATTCTGCTAAGGGATCAGCAGTTTTAATCATTATTGCTTTTACATTATTAATGAAAATGTTAACATAGTAAAAAAAGCAAATAACATCTTAGTATTACCGAGAAAATAGTTTGACCTGATTCTCTGAAATGTCTTAGCAATACCAGAGGCTGTGAACCACATTTTGAGAATTGCTACTTTATGCAAAACAGCTGTCCCAAAAATGTTGCCTATGAAAATCTTATTTCCCACCGATATCCTGTAAAATATTTAAGGAGAGATGAGTCCCTATGGAGAAACATATTTATAACAAATTAGGTTGAAATTTTCTGTAAAGCCAACTATGAGAATTATAATCTCCATAGAGAAGCTTCATTCCTTCAACTATTTTTTGCTATTTACCATTTTCTATGATAAAATATCAGCATTTGGCACAGGTCTAATTCCACACTTCTGGGTCTCCAAGGTTTGCTCACTTTCTTCTTTGTTATTCATGGATTTAACTTGAGATGAAGCGGACAAAATTATACATTATTAAAATTAACCTAAAATTAGAAAACATGAATAAACCAAAACAACTTCAAAAATTGAAATAGAATTCAAATATCTTCTCCAACACACATAAAAAAAATGGGGGGGGGTGGTGTCCAGGAAAAAATGTTCTAATTGGAAAATTTTACCAGTCCTCTAAGATGTGGATAATCTTGGGGCCAGCCTGGTGGCATAGTGATTAAGTTCGCATGCTCAGCTCCAGTGGCCTGAGGTTCACAGGTTCAGATCCCGGGCTCAGACCTACGCACCACTTATCAAGCCATGCTGTGGCAGGTGTCCCACATATAAAAAAGTAGAGGAAGATGGGCACGGATTTAGCGCAGGGCCAATCTTCCTCAGCAAAAAGAGCAATGGACATTAGCTCAGGGCTAATCTTCCTCACACACACAAAAGATATGGATAATCTTTATAACTTATATAACTGTGGTCCAGAAAACATAAAAGGGAGACTAGCTCCACAATATAATATAACCTTGACATATTGACTCGACAAGGAGATATAACACTAGACAAAGAGTATAAGAAAAGAAAATTATATACTAATTTATTTATAAACATAGATGCTAAAATCCTAAATAAAATATCAGCCAACAGAAGCCATCGGTGAATTAAAAAAATAATACATTTTGACCAAATAAGATTATTTCAGGAATTCGAGGACGATTCAAAATGGAAAAAAAAAAAAACTCTATTCAATATATTCAACAAACTAAAAGATTAAAAGAAAAAACATATGACCATCTTAGAAGATGCAAAATAAAACTTTTGGTGAAATTCAACACTTAGTCATGATTACAAAACAAAAATACTTAGCATCCTGGAAATAGAAGGAAATTTCTTTACCTTGACAGAGAGAGAGTTTACTGAAAACTCTGGCAATTATAATACTTGATGGTGAAACTTGAAAAGCATTCCATGAAAGTCAAAAAAAAACAAGAAGACAATGATGCTCACTATTTGCCATATTAATCAACTTTGTACCAGAACTAGTAGCTAACACAATAGAAGAAAAGTAAATAAGAGGTATAGGGGTTGGAAAGAGCTAATAAATGAAAAAGAAACTAAGTGTCTGCGTGACTGGGCAACCAGGCAAAGAAAGGGTTACTGAGGATCTGGTCAACAACTAACATGGTCTGTCAAATGTTTTTCAGAGAGGAGGAAACCATGTGTTTTGTTTTGCAGAAACTGATGTCCCTGTTTTGCAGATGTTGCTATCTTGCAGAAAAACTTAACGCGTTCACAGCAAGACCCCTGCAAAATGTTCCAGCTCCAAGCATCCTAAAGTTGCCTTAAACTCATTAGCATCTTCAATTCTCCTCCTCTGGGAGGGCCCAAGCAGCCATTTTTAGATCATGCAATGTGTGTAGTAGCATGTTGACCTGCTACGCATGCACCCTGAATGAGCACAGCTGTCACACAGTTGTTACAAATAAATATGTCATCCTCTGCTCTCTTCCTTATAAAGTCTCCACCAGCACTGAGCTCCGGGAGACATCTTTTGGGAGATGTCCCTGGTGTTCTCCATTGCTTGTGCAAGCAATAAACCTTTTCTTCACCTACTTCCGCCTTGGTTGTGCTTTTCGGCTCTGCACTCACCAAAAGACTAACCCACTGAATTTGGTTACACCTGTTATAACACATGACACCATTTTTCTTTTTTGAGTTGCAGATGTTTCTATCTTAGAACTATGTAAATCACAATTAGCAAGTTCGTTCCCCGATACTTAGGAGAAAACATGTATGGGTAAATAATACTTATATTACACACACACACATACATCTTTGATGTGGTATTTCTTTGTTTCTTTACCACACTGCTCACTCTGTTGATTTTCATCTCAACTACATCATTTTCATTTACTTGGTATATAAAACTTTCATATATTAGTATATGTATTTGGTTTAAAATGTTTAAATTCAACTTTTGGACTTACATTTAATACTTTCAGTACTACTAATGAGCAAAAAGACACCCAACCCCCAATAATGTCCATTTCTCACGAGTTTACATGGTAGAATAAAATCATGGAAAATATTTTCCCACACTGTATTCCACAGGGTGGGCACAGGTTGAGCAGTTAAAAGCCATAAGGGTGCTCGCCACCTAAAAGAAGTCACCTGTGACAGGATGAGGTGGTCACAGAACAGGGTTGGATTTTAGTCCCTGCCAGCCACAAGAAAACGTCCGTGCCATGAACAGGAACCCAGTGAAGCACACACATTCCCACCCTGCAGCAACTTCCCCTTTTAGGCACCTAGATCACCCAACCAGGCCTCCTTGCTTCTCTCTCTCTCTGACGTCTCTTATTCCCACCTTCACTTTTTCCCATCATGGGGGAACCAAAGCCTCCCCACTGCCTTGTCTCTGTTGCTGCCACATGTTTATTTTGATGTCCTTTTCAATTCACAGTAGGGCTCTAAAGTCTGCGAACTTTTCTGCAAGCTGTCACTCTGGTCCTGTTCCTTTTTGCCTAAGTGTTGCATTTGTGCAGGCCACAGGCTGGGTTATGAGCCTGTTTTTTGATTGAGTTAGAGATCCCAACATCGGGATTTTAGCTTATGGGTCTGTTTAATTAGGCACCTCATAGAATGCCACTGGGTCAAAATTCTCCATGACATACATATGACAGTCAGTTCCACTTGGATGGATCAGACAAAGCCAGCCCAGTATGACTACCATCGCCAGCCACCAAATACTAAGGAGACTTATAGATCCGGCTTTATGGAACTGCTTGAGGGCAATGTTCCATCAGGATGCTAGGTCCTGAGGGATTCACCCAGGAATGCGGGGACTTATCACTGGCTATAGTTTGTACTGTAAACCTCAGGAAGGTCCTCGTCTCCATGGGCACCCACGGGGGACAGGACACCGGCCGCCGAATGTCAGGGCCAACAGCGAGATCGCATATAGTGGGTATGGTGAGTCCCAGGGAACCTGCCGGAGGGACAAAGGGTTGCTCCCACCTCCCTGGGCAGTTTGTGATCTGGTCAGGGTGGAGGGATGAGGAGGATGCCCACTCTCCCTCAGCTGCCCCTAACACTCTTCCAGAGGGTTATGGGTACTACAAACCCAAAGTCCTCAAGTCCAGGAATGGGCCTGAGCCCCACACTCTGGGTTAGAGTCCCAAAATGCCCTGGGTTAGAGCCCTAAGGTCCCAACTTTCCCCTGAGTACTATCAATTATAGCATCCATACCTCTTCTTGCAGGAGGACCTCTCCCTGAAGAGTATGGGTTCTACAGCATCCATCCCCAAAACCTCCCCTCTGGGGTGCATCCTTAAGAATCGGGAACAAAACCCCTTACATTCAGGCCTTCATGGCTCTAAGGGATGACCTTATTAATACAACACATACAGGGAGAAGTGTTGGCCCATGACCCAAAATACACCTGACACTATGGTGTCCCTCAGGACTGAGGAGACTAAGGCCCCTTCTCAACCAGAAGACTCAAAATCAGGGCTCACGCCTACCCCTAAGTCACCGCCAACTTATCAGCCTCCCTTGCCCACTGCACCCCCTGAAACTAACAGGGAAGTCCCACCCAGATTATATACACTCCAAGAAGTAGCCAATGGCCAGGCAGGAACCATATGAGTGCAGGTACCCTTTTCTATGTTCAAATTGGTGCAGTGCCAACAAAAACCAGAAAAATTCTCTAAAGACTCAGATGGGACCTCAGAAAGTGCTCCTCTCCATGAAATTGAGACCAAAGTCTGCACGCAACACAGTTCGGCCAAGTTCTCATCTGACCGCCGGTGAGTGAGCCTCTTCTGGCTTCCCTCTGCACTTTCCTTTTATTTTCTTTTACCTCACTTGTTGCTTCTTACCCTTTTCCTTTTGTTTGTGTACTGCAATATGGGTTATGATAATTATCTTATACAACTGTCGCCAACTATAACAAAGGGACAAAATCTTACAGATTGCTAGAGTTGCCACACACCTCCTAAATCTGCTACCCCTTACCTCTATCAATTTCAATCTACACAACTTTTCAGATCTCCAAGCACCCTGGGCAAGAACACCAGATCTAAAAAGTACCTCCCTCCTTTTACAAACCCTCAACTTCCTCCCCTTGCGTGAGGTCCCTAGTCCCAAGGGAGGAATTATGTGCGTTCATGTGCCCTTCTCCACGGCTGACCTAACTGCCTGCCAAAACAAGCTCGGTAGATTTTCAGAGGATCCCTCCCACTTCACTAAAAATTTAAGGGTCTAACCCGCTCATTTAGCCTAACCCGGGCTGACATGCACGTCATCCTGTCCACTTGTAAAACTCTTTTAGGGATGCATTTTATAACCCAGTCGGCCCCAAACATCAGGAGAAAATTACAAAAGGCTACTCTGGGACCCCAAACACCCGTCAGTCATTTGATGGACATGGCCTTCGGAGTGTCTAACAATCGGGACCAGACAAACGAGGCAGAGAAGGCTCAGAGAACTAAATATAAAGCCCCACTGTTGGCTGTAGCTTTGGCCACCAAGCCACCTCAGGATTACCCTGTAAAAGGCCCTAAGGTGAGGGCAGGACCAGGGAAGCCTTGGTCAGAGCCACTGCCTCACCAGAGCTCTACGTGAGAAAACTATCACCTCTGTGAACAAGAGGGACATCGAAAACAAGAGTGTCCTCAGACTAAGTCCGTGCCCACCACACCTTGTCTGCTCTATGGACTTCAGGGCCACTGGAGGAAGGACTGCCCCCGGGGCCAAGGACATCCCAAATCCTACTATCTCACGAGGACGATTGATGGGGCCCAAGGCCCCTGAGCTCGCACTCACCATCACACCACGGGAGCGTCGGATAACCTTTGACGTGGCAGGTAAGGCTTTTACTTTCTTATTGGATAGGGGAGCCACCTACTCTATCCTAACCCATACCCCAGGGCCGATGTCCCTCAACTCTTGTCCTGTAACGGGGATAAATGGACATACAAAACTCAGGAGGTTTACTCTACCCCTCACTTGCCTCAGAGGCTCTTCTACGGTAATTCACAGTTGGGAACCAACATCACAATGGGTCCACCCCAGGAGACTAACACACTGCTCTTGAGAAAACTACAAAATTAACACTAGGACCACTCATGTTAAAACCACAAAAGAAAGACAGATGCGCCTCTTGGAAAAGTCCTGAACCTGTCTCCCGGAGGGTTGTCTACCTACCTTCTGAGGCCTGTTCTACCCTCGCTGGCTCACAGGATCCTGAGTACAATGGAGAGCCTTTATTCCCTCTTAGTGCAATAGCATTCCCTTATGGGCTCCCTCCTTAAACACCTGGTTTAACTCCCCAGACCCTCATCATGCCTGCTCCCCAGCCAGGTATTTCTTTCTTTGTGGCCCCAGACAAAACTTACTGCCCCATGTAGGCAGCCCCTTTCTTACCATCCCTTCACCAGGGAAGGCATTAGCCTTCCCTTGTATAGATAACACTCAATTTAGGGGACAATGCACCATAGGACAACTAAACCCATGGGGACTTCCTATTACAATCCATAATTCGTCTCACACTAAACAAAATAAGTAAGCGTTGGGGCTCTTTCTGGCCAGAACAGGCCTAGCAGTAGGCCTTGCAGCCCATGGCTGCACCTCGTTGTATCACGAGACAACCATCCAAAACCTAACTAAAGCCTTTGAGAAACTACTTCAAAATATGACAGATGCCCTCCAAGGTATGAGCAGTTCTCTGGATTCCCTAGCCAATGTGGTTATGGATAATTTACTAGCCTTGGACTACCTCCTCGCCTCCCAAGGGGGAGTATGTGCGGTGATTAATAAGACACGTTGCACTTATGTCAACAACTCTGGCCAGGTGGAAGCTAATATTAAGACAATATATGAACAAGCCACATGACTTCACAGGTACAATGAAAGAACAGACCCAAACCAAGTCTGAAATAATATTAAAGGATACCTCCCTTCTGCTACTTGGTTTTCGCCCTTTTTGGGACCAATCATAACTTTAATTATACTACTCATCTTCAGGCCTTGTATCCTTAATCTCATTAAATTTGTTTCTTCCCGCCTTCAGGCTATTAAACTTCAAATGATGGCGCAGCCAAAATACACCTCCTTGGATTATGCCTACTCCGTCTTCTATGACACTCCTACAAACTACCATCACTATGATACTCCCAACAGTCAGCAAGAAGTGTCGGGCCCTCTCCCCAGAATGGTCTGCGCCCCTTCTCAGCCTGAAGCAACAAGATTCTGGTACAACGTCCCTCACCCCGAATGATTTCGAGGGTCCACACTTCTTGAGGGGGGAATGAGACAGGTAGTTAGGCAGACATGAGCGAGGGATCATAGCTGGAGACCTTGCTGCATCAATGGAGCGTCTTACTGGCATCCAGACATGAGCGGGGGAATCACAGCTGGAGACCTCACTACATCAATGAAATGTCTTACTGGCATCCCACAAGATACAGACAAAGGGAAACTAAAACCCACCTGGTGCCGCCACCAGAGTCTGAGACCTTCGACCACAACAATAAAGATAACAAGTGAACAAACAACACATACAAAGCCTTCTGCTCTACACCTCTAGAGAACATTTCCCTTTCTTTAATTTACGTACAAATTCCATATGCATGAGCCCCCCCTTCCATGGGGGATGACTACCATGACAGTTCCAGAGATTCCCCTAGAAGGTCAAGAACTCCCCCTCCTGACGTGTGGGTGGAGGAAAAGCCACTATTGGCAGATAACCAGATAATGCTAATTCCCCTTTTTTTTTTTTTTTTTTTGAGGAAGATCAGCCCTGAGCTAACATCCATGCTATCCTCCTCTTTTCTGCTGAGGAAGACCGGTTCTGAGCTGACATCTATTGCCAATCCTCCTCCTTTTTTTTTTCCCTACCCCCAAAGACCCAGTAGATAGTTGTATGTCATAGTTGCACATCCTTCTAGTTGCTGTATGTGGGACACGGCCTCAGCATGGCCGGAGAAGCGGTGCGTTGGTGCGCGCCTGGGATCCAAACCCAGGCGACCAGTAGCAGAGCGTGTGCACTTAACCGCTACGCCACCGGGCCAGCCCACTAATTCCCTTTTAAACAGCCCAAATAAAAGTAAAACTAACTCAAGACACAGGGCAGATGTGTTGTCTGGCACTGTCTGCTCCTCACCTGGAGTGTATCTGACCTTTCCTCTAATAAATCTTTACTTGTTTGTTGTTGCCGTTGTGTCAGTGTCTGAATTCCTCTCTTAGGCTGACCAAGAACTGGCTGATTGGACTTTTCAGTCCAGTTACACAATTAGTTTCTCAGTCTGGGTACTCGTTATATGGGTGTGCTTACTTTGTGAAAAATTCATCAAGCTGTACACTTGTGATCTGTTTTTCTATATGTATCTTATTTGAATATAACAATTACTTTAAAACTTGCAGTGCTTTCAACGTCAGCTTCCCCACCCTCATCAATATAACCCCAGGCTTGTCACTGTTTGAGAAGAGTGGATAGAGAATGCTTACTATAGAGCAATGTCTACAGTGACAACTTTCATTATCGGGTCCTGGTTACAAGGTCGGTGTTATATGATAGATAGAAATCAAGGAATTCCAATGGGACAAGGAATCAGACATGTATTTTCCTACCTCTGCCTATAGGGGGATTACTTATCCATCACCAAGGAAAAATTAGAGAATGGGGAAGATGTAGGAATATGGCCCTGCTGCTCGCTCGTTATAAAAGTGATACACGTCAATCAAAGATCAGTTTGTACGTGAATAAACAATGCTAGCCCCTTTCATCATCAAATAATTGGTTAAATGCTAAAGAAGACTTTTGGACTCCAAATCCTGAACAACTGTGAATGGGCCAAGATAGAAAAATCTAATATAAAGTAAAGATCTCCCACACAGGGACAACAGTTTTGTGATTTGCTATTCTTAACATTGTTGTGTTAATCTTTAAAGAAGTCAACAACAAAAAAGACGTTTTTGTATTTCATGCATAGAACTTTGAATGTGAAGTGTTCTAACTTTTCTATTAGAACAGTAAAGAAAGACAATTTTAAATTAGTGTTTTCCAGCAGTTTCATCATCTTTATACATTAATATCTAATTATTTGGGCAGAAAGAGGGAGAGAGGAATAGGTGGAACAGGGGAGAATTTTAGGGCAGTGAAACTATAGTTTATGATACTATAGTGCATATATACAGTGTTGGTTACATGGCATTATACACTTGTTACAACCTATAGAACTATACAACATAAAGAGTGAACTCTAATGTAAACTACAGACTTTAATTAAAAATAATATATCAATATTCATTCACCAATTATAAGTGCATCACACTAACAGAAGCTGTTAATAGGAGAAACTATCCAGTGGGAGAAGGAGTATATGGGAGCTTTCTATACTTTCTGCTCAATTTTTGTGTAAAGCTAAAACTGCTCTAAAGATAAAGTCTATTAATTAAAAATATGTAATTATTTTCATAGCTAATAGCATTATCTACTCAAAATTACTAGTATTCATTACCAAAAAAGGGAAAGTTTACTTTTGTCTTGGTTATTTAGATAATTCAAAATAGCCCTTCCTTTGAAATCTGACATCAGCACTGGCTTTCTAAATCTAAGAAAAAATTCTACCTTTTCAGTATGATACCTGTATTAGTTTACTTGAGCTGCCACACAGAATGCCACAGACTGGGTGGCTTAAGCAACAGAAATTTATTTTCTCACAGTTCTGGAAGCTGGAAACGAGATCAGAGTGCCAGAAATTTTGGGTTCTAGTGAGGGGTCTCTTTCTGGTTTGCAGACAACTGCCTTCTCACTGTCACCTCACATGGCCTTTCCTCTGCGTATGTGTACTTCTGGTGTATCTTCCTCTTCTTACAAGGACGACAGTCCTACTGGATTAGGGCTCGACCCCTATGATCTCATTTAACTTTAATTACCTCCTTAAAAGCCCTATCTCCAAATACAGTTATATTGGTGGTTAGCGCTTCAATATATGGATTTTAGGCAGACACAATTCAGTCCATAATAGTACCTGCAGAACCCAAACCAGTTTTCTCAGTTTTGATATTATTAGAATGCTCATGTTTTATTATATCTTTCCTGTTACAGAATGCATAGAATAAAAGTCCTGACATAAAAGAGAAAACTATTGAGTTCATAATTTCTCAAAAGGTAAAAGTCATCTGTTAGTGAACAAGAAAGAAAAAATCAAAAAGTGAAATGGCCAAAGAATTTGGAGCTCCCTCATCAATTATCTGTATATTTCTTAAAATTGGAACAAGATAAAGACAAAATAAAAAGCCAAGGGAGGTAAAATTTGTAAAAGTGTGAAAGGAGCAATGCATACAAAATTAGAAAATAAAACGCTCAACTGATTTAGCCAGTTCAGACCATCTCAGAGCAAATAATATTTCTAAATCTTGGTTTTTGTTTTTTGGGTTTTTTTGAGAAAAAGCTAATGAAACTGCACTTACAGATAAGGGTTGATGGCAACCTCAATTCTCAACACCATGTTACTAAACGTAAATGATGAAGCATGTATATCTCTTATATCTGCTGAAGACTGACTTGAAAACAGGAGGTCTATGGATAAATATGCCAATGGGAGCACATTTAGGGCTGATGGGATGGATTCCTCTTTAATGTACAATCAAACCAGACATTAGCTCTTATAAAGGAATGGTGTCATGGAGAAAAATAAGTAAATAAAGACAAACTGTCAGTCAGACTTTGTTGCAATGATGACAATAGTAAAATATCAAAACTACTTAAGGAAATTTGAATATTTGTGTTATACATACACCTTTCCTGTACATATAAGGTTAACAAAAATGTACTGATGTCTAGAAGGATTTTCGGGGGAATAACTACTAAAATCAGAGAGAAAATGACTTGCAGAATAGGAATATTCTATTATTGACTGAGAAATATGCTGCCCATACCCTCTGGGGGCTTAAATTAAAAATGTGTATATATTTTTTTTGCTTAAAAGCACATGCTGTATTGGTAGCCATTAGACAAGGCAAAATTAGTCACCAAAAGGCTGTATACTGGAAGTGCTTGGTACATTATGTCTCCACAAAATGAGAAGGAGTATTCCTTTTGTAATATGAAGAAACAGCACATTCTTAACGTAAGAGAAATTTCATTATTATGCAGGACACAGTAACCCAAGAAGTAATCCATAATTGTTTTGCAGAAGTAGGCTTTGGAACCAGTGATTTTTCACATGAACAGAACATCATATGTAATAACTCTGTTGGGAATAAGCTGCACAGATACTAATTATTTTGTAAAATAATATTTGGTATCGTGTCAGCTCCCCCTGCTGATGTTGAATATTCTTGATGTAAGTGTGTTGTGAACATAGAACAACTGGAATAAAATGTGCCAAAATCCAAGCAGGCCACAGAAAAGAAGTATTAATAACACTGCAATCATTGGTCTGTGAAAAATTGCAAAAATATAAATAACTGAGTTTTCAAAGCAACAGACTGTCACTACATTTGTTTGTGAACTATGTAAGAACCCATTAGGACCCAAAAAGTAATCTTACATTAAGCAGAAATTAAAATAGAGTCTTACAGACATGACTAGTTTCCTGTGGAAATTATATGCCTTATGCGGTTCAATACGTATTTCCAGAACATGTATTATTTAGTGAAAGTGGGCGTGTAATTCAGGATCTCTCTCACATTAGCTTTCAATCTTTGTCAAGGGTATCAGATACTTTATATATATAAATAAGAGGCTGAATTAAGTGATTTCTAAACTGTCAACTCTATAATTCTAGAGTTGGTAGCTGCAGTGACTAAAATGGCAATTGAAGTCTTCAAATTATTAACTCTAAAACTGTCTAAATCTTGAATTACAGAGAGGGACCTCAATCTTCTTCAATAATTGTTGATGCTACACACTTCGGGGTTTAAACATGATAAAGCCAACTTCAACAAACTTAACCATTTAAATAGTTCTGAATACACTTTGGTATTCACATCCAGAAACAGTATTCTTGGAAAACACCCAACGTTCATTGATAAAAAAGTATTCAATAGTTCAAACTGCCTTATAACCATCTAGTCACCTCTCACTCACCTTTCCTCTACTTCTCTTCTACCTCCCCTGGGCCTGCTAAACTCTTAAGTATGATACAATGATATTCAACCGTAAGGAGAAAAGGTAATGTGAATTTGATGCTGCAGTAGCTAACAGGTACTTCCTACTCTCTCCCATAGCTTCTTAAGCTACACACTACAATCGAAGCTGAACACATCTCTTTATTCTTTTAAATTTCTCCTTTTTCCTTTTCTTTCTCTCACAAACATACCTCAGACACTCAGTCTCAAATGCTTACTGCAGTCTTTCAATCCAAGTGACACCTTTAAGAATTGTAAAAAAAATCATTGAAGAAATGCAAACATTTTCTAACTTCTGTATTTTAATTAATTTTGCCCATTTTAACTGCTACCACTCTGGTAAAAGAAGGAATGAATTCTAAAGGTGAATGAAAGTAATAGTTTGTGGGACCCATATATTAACTTACTTCTCACATACTACTTTCTTAGGGAGAAATATAAGAAAAGGAAGAAATTACATACAGAATTAATAGAGGTGTGAGGAAAGCTGAAATATACTTTTCAAAATGGTGTGTGAATATTTGTATTCACATGTAAATCTTAGCAATCACCATATGATGAGTCCGTGTAAGCTTTTATTCCAAAGTATAGGTTTAGTCACTTCTCGAGAGTTTTGAGCCATCTAGGATATATCTAAATATATTTTCAGTAAAAGTGCCAATAATATCCTGACTGGACCAAGAAGAGACAGTAGCAGAAAGAAAATAAAGTCAGGTGATTTTTTTAAATTAATTTTAAATTGTGTTTTGAGGTTACAGATATTCACTCATTCAATAAATATTTGCCGAGAACCTATTATTTTATCAGGGAACACAAAGAATAGCAAATACACGTATTGTGAAAGTATATGAGAGGGTGAGTGGGGTTGTAAGCCAGCTGAGTGGAAGAGAGCAGGCAAAACTGTCAGGGTTCCCAGAGGGAAACATCTAAGTAAAGAACTGATCCTGAGGTCAAACGGAACCTTCTTTCCCCAAATGCTTCTCAGGCTGATTTCTTAGAAGGGTAAATAAGGACTAAAACATATTTACTTTATGTGAAATATATTAATATGATATGAAGCATGGTCTTAACCAAAAAGCTGAAAATAAGTAGTTATCTAACTGGCTATGCTTTTTATTTTATATTCTTTTTGATGGGTCAAGTATCAATAATCAAGAAAGGATTCAGATGAGAAAGTGGCAGCAAAGATAAGCACACTGACCTGACTTCAAAATCCTTTTTTTCTTTTGGACAAAAGGAGTAGTTACCTAAAGAGGCTTTTTGTTGGATACAGAGGCAGCTATACTAGGTTACTGCGGAAGACTGCTAGATAATGGAGACAGAAAAGAAGTAGGTTGGCATCTTCTAGTAGATAAAGCACTGACCTGGAAGCCGGGAGACTTGGACTTGTTTATTTTACTTATTTATCCCATCATCCTCCCTAAAAAAGGGTTTAAAGCCGCTGGCACTTTTATTGTTTGCTCTCTCTTTCCTGAATAGCCTTTACATTTGAATAGTTCATCTGTTACCTATGCCTCTGTTTAGTACTCATGTCACTGTATCACCAAGTATTACACTAATGTGTACATTTGTTTCATCCTCTAAATTGTAAGCTTCCAGAATACCACACAATGCCTTGTACATGACTATATATGTTGTTGAACTGAATTAGAGGCAACTAGAGCTACTGTTCTCTCACTTTGGGGCACTGAAAGGAAATGCTAACAGATCAGGTATAAACCACATTCTTCATTTCATTTCTATTCTCCTACAAGCCAAATGTTTGACTAAGTACATTATACTGCATTACGTGGAGAAAAAGCCCAATTCAGAAACTAAATTATGATTTACATTCTCATATGATTTTGGTTGAATTGAAATACTTGTCCTAAGATTCTGTCCCCTCCCTAATAAACTCTTACTTACTCATAATTAAAGTTAAAAAAGAAAAATGAGCTAAAAGTAGCACTTTTCAAATGGCTTACTAGATTTAGTTTTAAATAAAATTCTCTGAGTATAAAGCAGAAATATGGTTATGAAAACTATCAACTCTTCTATCAGATAAACTCCATTATAATGGAAAAATACTGCTGCAGTAATCCAGCCAAAAGATAAGGCTCAGATCAGGGTGATAGCAGTGGTGACTGTAAACAATGGTCAAATTCTGGTTACATATTTAAGGTAGAGCAAACAGGATTTCCAGAGAGACTGAATATGGGGTCTAAGAGAAAGAGGAATCAAGGATGGCTCCAAATTTTTTGGCATGAGCAACTGTAAGGATGGAATTGTCATTGACTGACATGGGGAAGAATGCAGGTAGAACAGGAGGGGCTGATCAGGAGTTCAGTTTTGAATATATTAAGTTCCAGATGTCTACTCAACTTTCAGAAAGAACTATTAAGTACACAGCTAGATTCAAGAATCCAGAGTTCTGAAGAGTGTTTGAGCAGGGGATTTAAATGTGGGATGGTTCTCTAAAGCCATGAAAATGGATGAGAGCCACAAGGTTGTGGGTATGGATAGACAAGAGAACCAAATACTGAGCCCTGGGTTCGCTTAAATTTTCTGGAGATCTAAATTTCCCCTCAGTTATGTCTATTAATTCTTACTCATTTCCTCCTGAGTTTTGTAGTCTTAGAATATGAACTCATCTTGACTATGAGACAAGTATGGGACTTTGTTTGCGGACCCGTCCCTCCAGAACAGTTTCACACTGTATCTGCCAGGGGCTCGAGGGACATCACAAACACAGGAATACTTTTTAGGTAAGTTTCTCCCATTTGGAGGGCCTTGGCTCACCCTGGTAGTATAAATTCAAGTCCTAAAATCTGATTTGGAGGATGTCAGAATCTGAAAATGGATAAATAAAGGGAAAGAATCAAATCAAGCACTTATTCTACCTTTGCTACACAGACTATTTCAGGGTAACCAAACAGTTGGTGAGAAAAAATTCGACAGTATAGAGACATCATGCTAATACATGTAGGATGATTAATACAATCACCATTTTTCAACCTCTATTAAATGATGGATTTACGAAAAAAATTATCAATAGATACTAAAAACATTAGGAAAAAGGGATGATGGAGCATTTTATAATGTATGTATAAGGGCCGTTACCAACTGAACTCAAAGACCAATCCTAACATCATAACTAAACAATCACAACTGAAAATAGGACAACTGTATTAGTTTGCTAAGGCTACCATAACAAAGGACCACAGTCTTAGTGGCTTTAACAACAGAAATTTATTTTCTCATAGTTCTGGAGGCTAGAAGGATCTTAGGGCCAAGGGGCCATCAGGGTTGGTTTCTTCTGAGGCCTGTCTCCTTGGGTTTTAGATGGCTGTCTTCTCATGTGTCCTCACATGGTCGTTCCCCTGTAGGCACACATCTGGTGTCTCTTTGTGAGTCCAAATTTCTTCTACTTACAAGGACACTCGTCAGAGTGAATTAGGGCCTACCCAAAGAGCCATATTCTAATTTAATCACCTCTTTAAAGGCGCCATCTCCAAATACAGTCACATTCTGAGATACTGGGAATTGACTCTTCAACATATTAATTTGGGGGGACATATTCAGCCCATAACAACCAAACATCACGTGCCTCCTGATGTGATGCAATTGGAAGTACTCAGTGCCACCTCTAAAGTGTTCTTTAAGAGACAAAAATTAACCTGAACTAAATCAAGCACCTAAATTTAAGAATTACTTTATTTACTGGGGCCGGCCTGGTGGCGCAAGTGGTTAAGTGCGTGCCCTCCACCGTGGCGGCCCAAGGTTCGCTGGTTCGGATCCCAGGCATGCACCGAAACACCGCTTGTCAAGCCATGCTGTGGCGGCGTCCCATATAAAGTAGAGGAAGATGGGCATGGATGTTAGCCCAGAGCCAGTCTTCCTCAGCAAAAAAAGAGGAGGGTTGGCAGATGTTAGCTCAGGGCTGATCTTCCTCATCACACACACAAAAAAAGATGTCAATCAAATGCAATGTGTAGACCTTGTTTGATTCTTGATTCAAACAAATCAACTCTAAAAAATATATTTTTGAGACACTTGGGGAATTAGATGATATTAAACAACTATTAATTTTGTAGATGTGATATATAATATTGTTATGTTTTTTAAAGGTCCTTAGGCTAGAGATAAATATTGTAATTGGGATATTTGCAGGTATATAATGTAGAAAAAGGAAACAAGAATAGAAGAATAATAGTAACTATTAAAGCTGGCTTGTGGATACATAAAGATTCATTTTACCATTCTACTTTTGCATCTGTTTGAAAATTTTCATAAGTTTTTTTTTTTAAACTTAATAAACAGAATTTTCAGATGAGACTTTTCTCCACTTTCTACTCAGAGACTAGGTCAATATAGTCTTCCTTATAATCTCTCTGTATTGGTGGATATGTTTTTTCTAATCTATTGTTCTACTGAGAACGTTGCCCTTCCCAAGTCCTGGCTTTACTTGGGGGGTCTCAGTTCCCAACTCCCTTCCTCATGGGTAACCAAGGCCTTAGTCTCCTACACAACCGTGAGCATTAAAACCTAAGCCTCTAGATTAGTGAGCTTAGCAACCTTACCCTAACACCAAAGATAGTTTTTATGTCATGTGTCTACTTGCCAAGCTGTTGGAGGAGGTAATTGAGAGGATGTGACCACCAATTGACCTGAGAACTGGCCTGGGCCATCGGAGGCTCCTCATTCCCTCTCCTGTGGTTGGAACATACACTCTCTCCTCTGTTCCCACAGCGGGCACCGTTTTCAAGGACGCAGCCTTGAGAGAGCAATGTGTTGTTGATACCACCTGGATGGTATATATAACTGAAGCCAGTTAAGGTTCTACAGAAACTTTTAAGATTTGGCGGCCAGGTGTGGAGATCTACTCATCTTGTAGCTGCCCAAGACAAGCCTCCTAGGTAAGTTTCTTTGCTTATTAAAACTGCCACCTACCAATCTGGAGGGGTCCGCCTCTTTCTTCAGTCTTTTCTTGCCCTTTGTGTATGGGGGCTGGTTTCAGATTTCATCCTGGAAGCTCCAGAGGTTATGAACCAACAATTGGTGAGCCAGCCAGGAGACCAAAGAAATGGGCCATGGGAAAGAGGCACCTGCATGGGAAACCGCAAGTTGGCCAGCAACCTCTGTGTGGAGAAGGGTGGCTTGTATGTTAGATGCTTGTGGACTGCCACGTGAGTACAGGGATGCCCCAAAAATGCCAGCTGCTTTAATGTGTTTGTTTGAGAAACTGTGTGTAGCGCACTGTGGCAAAGAGAAAGGAACAGCTGCCGCAGGGAGCATATGCCTCCACTGTGGGCAGTTCAGCTAGCCACCAATGCCCAACTAGAGGCTAAAACTTAACTTAGAATGTTGGGAGAGGAGCTGAAATTAGAGAAGAACATGCAAGCTGTCCACTACTCTGTTAAGCTTCGTGGCTGGCAGACAAGGTGGAAGAGCAGAATAATAAGCTGGAGACCTCAGCACGCCATTTTGCAAAAGCTAGGAGGGCACACGCTGCCGTAGGTTAAGTTGCCAGCACGTGTGTCAAAGCCTGATTAGGAAGTTAAGAGGTAGAATCCCTAGGAAAGTGAAGAGAACAAAGCAGAGGATGTTGTGGTGACTGGCAATGAAACAGACGAGTGCCCCATGCCTTCGGACCCCTCATGCAAAGGAAAATTTTAAATAGTAATTACCCTAGATTTCTGATAATAGAAAAATACACCCTAAAACTCCTAGCAGCAAATTTGCATTCTTTCTCTGTCGCTTGTAGTTACAAATCTTAGGTCTTTGAAATGTTAACACGCCAGGAGATAACTAAAGCACTGCCCACAGAGACTGAAGAAAAAAAAAGGGAAAAAAGGCTTTTCAAAATACAGACTGCTACAGAAGCTCCTTGCCCAAAATCTAATCCACAGCCTCCATAAGATTATTCATCATGAAGAAATACAAGTCTTAAAAGTTTTCTCCACACATATTACTAAAAAGCTTTAGCCATGTGAATAGGTACCTAATCATGGCTAAAGTTTTGGAATGAAAGCTATGGGGTCTGTTTGTGTCTGTCCGTACGTTTATATATGTCTATGGATATATGTTATGTATATGTGAGGTTTTTCTACCTCCAGAGGGTATTGCCAAAATTACTTTATAAAAGAACTATACATAACCGGCTTAAAGAAAAAATAAACTTTAATATCAATAACGTACTTATGTAAAACCGAAACTCAATTTTCTTTCGTCTGATAAAAAGAAAGTTTTCTTGAACTATTGGTCTATTCTTTTTTTTCACTTTTACTGAAGTATATTAACATACAACATTATATTAGTTTCAGGTGTACAACGTAATGATTCAACATCTGTACACATTGCGAAATGATCACCACAATAATTCTATTTACTACTGGTCTGTTATTGATAAGGCTGTGAAACGTTTTTCTTTACCTTTTAAGTAATCTGCCTAGAAAACAAAGATTCTGTGTTTTATCAAAATAATTTCCTGTGCTTCACGTTGTCTTTATCAGGTCTTTGATTACTTAAAAAAACTGAGTCTTCTCCATTAACAGAGTTAAGTTCTTTTTTACAACTATGTAACTTCCTGTATTTGCCTTTGAAGTTTTTAATTATCACTTTGGTTAAATGAATAACTAAATATTGTTTCACAGTGACCTATGATCCTTTTTAAACAAGTGTTTTAAATCTTTTTAAATTTTTGACAAACTTCCCCAAAATCAAATTCTAAATGAAATCTTGTTGACCTTGAAGTAACTTTGGGATTTTCCAGAGGGCCCCTATAACATCTCAAAAGATGTGTTTTCTCTCCTTATAAAAGAGAGATATTGAACTAATTAGACTTATTTGCTACATTAAATTACATGGGAAGCATTGCCAAATAAGAAGTGATGCTAAATTTACTTTAGGTTATATTAATATATGTTATTAATATGTGTTCCTGCAGAAGTGCTTCATCTTCAAAGAGACTCATGGAAAAGACTCTGACAAGTATAGGTTTCTGATAACTAAGATCACTTTGCCTTCAAGTGGGAGGGGCAACCATGGACCTTCCAAGTGTTTCCCCATGACTACCTGCACAACCTCACAATATGTCATGGGATGGTAACTCGAAATCTGTCCTTGTTTTTCTTCCCCATATCAGTAAAATGGGCCCATTATGAGGGAGAGGATGGGCAGTGAACCTGCAGAAACTTCAAGGCCCAGGCACCACCATAAAGTTTTTGGGAATCATTTGGTTGGGTAAGGTGTGCATTGTCCCATAAGCTGTGACTGATAAGATACAAGGCTATCCAACCCCTAAGAATGTGAAAGAGATGCCAGCCTTTGCAGGGATTTTGAGGTTTTTGAAAGACTTTTATTCCCTTCCTAACACAGTACCTCTGTCTCTTATATCACCTGGTAAAGAGAGCGCATATATGGGACTGGGAATCAGAGCAGCAAGCCGCCTTTCAGAAGGCAAAAATACTAGTGAAGAAAATTAAAGTTCTGGGCATCTCCCAAGCAGGGCTATCATTTCAGTCAGATGTGTCTGTGACTCCAGAAGGTACGGACTGGGCACTTTGGCAGAGACAACAAAAGGAGAGAATATCCTTAGGATTTTGGTCCCAGACAGTACCCCTAGGATTCTGGAAGGGGGCAAAAACCTGATATACCCTCATAGATCAACAGTTCCTAGCAGTGTACACAGCACTCCTCCGGGTAGAGCCTCTCATGAAGGAACAGCACATCATGGTAAGAACATCCTTTCCTAGCAAGGAGTGGGTTCAGAACATGTTCCATCGACCCACCACTGCCATGGCTCAAACTTCCACTTTGACTAAGTGGCATGCCTATTTGCAGCAGAGGAGCACTCTATCCACCAGCCCACTGTCTCTAAAAGTGCAGGTGCTACTAGGCCTGTAGAGTATGTAGATCCTCCAAATGCCCCCACCCCATTCCTGTGGTGGCCCCTGCAGTGTGTAGAGAGGGAATAAAAGAAATTCCCACTGATGTCTGGTATACAGATGCCTCGAAACAGAAATGAACTGCAGCAGCTAGGGGGCTGAACTCAGAGTGGTTTGGCTGGTGATCATTCGTGAGCCCTGGTCATTAACCCTTTTCACTGACAGCTGGGCTGTTCTCAAGGGATTAACCCTATGGCTTGGACAATGGGAAGCCAAGGGGTGGATGATCATGAACAAGCCTTTGTGGGATCAGGATATGTGGAAAGACATTTGAGTTCACCTATAAGAGCCTGAGGCAATCCTCACTGTCTTCCATGTCCCAGTGGAATGAGGCACTGACACCCCCCTGGCAATCAGGAAGCTGATGCCCTAGTTCGGGCACAAGCCCTAGGAACTAACTCTTCAGTAGATACAGCAGAATGAGTGCATAATAACAGCGGCCACTGCAGCGCCCAGGTGGGATACTGCCAAGGATGCTGGATTGCTCTTGAAAAACAGTGACTTGGTTAATGCAAGAACAGCACGTCTTGTGTGTTCTAAGCAACACCAAAGGCAACTGCCAAGAGTCTGGAGTCATCCACCAGAATTCTCAACTGGTGAGGGATTGGTAAATTGATTATATTGGCCCCCTCCTCTGAGTGAGAGTTGTAAATATGCCTTGGTTTGTGTGGATGCTGCATCTGGCTTAACCCAAGCTTCTCCCTGTTACAGAGCAAACCACGCTGCCACCATTAAGGGATTAAAGAAGCTGAGTACCAAGTACAGATATCCTTGTTGACTAGAAAGTGATCAGGGTTCACATTTCAAAGGTCATGATATGCAAGACTGGGCAAAAGAACATGACATCAAATGGAGGTTCCATCTCTCCTATAACCCACAAGCAGCAAGGTAAATGGAAAGGAAAAATGGAATATTAAAGCAGCGGATTAAATTACTAACAGGTTAAACTACCTTGGCCAGGTGGACTAAAGTACTGTCCCAGGCTTTAGTATATTTAAATGATCAATCGGTAGGGCCTGTTGCCCCATATGCCAGACTGGGGACCCCTGCCGAGACACCCAATACCATAAAGGTATGGAAGTCATGGAAAACACTGCCCTCTCATTGTGAATCAACATGCTATGTTGCTGAGAATACCAAGCCTCATAATGCCTGGGGAAAAATTATCTCCTGGATTTTACAATGGGACATCCTGCCAGGATGGGTGAGTTACTCTGCACCCCTGGGTGAGAGGGAACTACTCAATCTCCCACTGGGATCCCATTGTCCTGCTGTAAGCTCGACCTGTTGAAACACAACTATACCCAGAATGAAAAATGCACCATTGAAAGAGGGGAAAAGTTGTGGGTTCTGGTCTGGCATATGCCGCTCCTAGTCCATCGCCTCACGCCTGACAGTACTGTCTCTCTCAGCCAACATATATGGTATACACAACCAGGTCAAGTTCCTAAAGCTGCCAACCTTCCTCTCCTCAAGGCCAGATGGGCACATTCTGTTTTCCACTGGTATGATCATTTGGCTGCTGTCTTTGTTTCCTCCATAGGCCTGGATGACATTATAGCACATACAGAAGCCCTTACTAAATTCACCCAGCAAGCTTTAAATGATAGCCAACAAAGCCTGTCCTTACTGAACACTGAAATGTCTCTAACGAGAAAAGCTGTCCTCCAAAATAGAATGGCCTTGGACATTAGCACTGCCTCGTAAGGAGGCACCTATGCCATTATCCAGAGTGCTGTATGTTCATACCTGATGAGTCTACTGATGTATCATCTTTATTAAATCACATGAGGATGCAAGTGAACGCCCTAAGTGATCCAACTCACAGCCTAGGGGACTTAATAAATCAACGGTTCAGATCATGGGGCTCTTGGTAGAAAAAACTGTTACTTATTCTGGAAATTATTATCTTGGTCTCTGTTTTCTCTTGCATGTGCCTCTACTGCTACTGCGGTATCTGCCTCCAGGGCAGCCAGACAGCCACCAAACTAACCACCTCCATGCTAGTGAAACCCATTGCTGATCACTCAGAGCACACTGCAAATGGGGGGCACATAAGATTATAAGAGCCGGTTACAAGGGGTGAAATATTGGAGGAGGTAACTGAGAGGACGTGACTGCCAGTTGACCTGAGAACTGGACTTCGGCAATCGGAGGCTCCTCACCCCCTCCTCTGTGGTTGGAATGTACACTCTCCCCACCTTTTTCAAGGATGCAGCCTTGACAGAGCAATGTGTTGTTGAGACCATCTAGATGGTATATGTGACTGAACCCAGTTAAGGTTCTACATAAACCTTTAGGATTTGGTGGGCGGGTGTGGAGATCTACTTGTCTTGTGGCCACCCAAAAGAAGCCTCATATGTAAGTTCTCTTGCTTATTAAACCTGCTACCTACCAATCTGGAGTATCTGTCTCTTTCTTAGGTCTCTCTTTGCCCTCCCTGTACAGGGGCTGGTTTCAGATTTCACCTGGTAAGCTCTCAAGGTTATGAACCAACACAAGCTTTCCCCACCTTTGTTCTTTTTGGCTCCTGGGCTTTCTTCTACTTTGCTACAAGTTCATCTATGCATCTACATACTATATAATCAAATATTTCAAGAGAAGTTCTAGGTATTTGTATGACGTTTTCAGATTATCATAACCAGATGCCTCCCCTCTGTTAACCACTGCAAGAAAAACTTCTAATTCCTATTATTTGGCAATGTCACTCAGAGTTATAGCCATGATTCTTAGGATTTGTTCTGAAAACTTCAGTCCTGAAGGTAGGGTGTAAGGGGAGAAAAGAGGATTAAGGTGGATTGAGGGCAAAAGCTCCTTGCCATCTCTTTCAGAAAGGTAGAATGGGACAGAATCTCTCTTTTTAATAGACCAAGGAAGAAACACGGGGAGAGGAAAATATTTCATCCCATATACTCTATAATCAATAAGCAAATGTGTGAGCTCAAAAATTCTAGGCCAGAAATTATGGTTCTAGTCACCAAAGTTTTACTTTATGAAAATCTGAAGCATTTCGTTCTCCACACTGAAAGTGATGCCAGCCAGCCCTGATATCAGTTCCCCTATATTAAACCCAGTATATATAGGGTTAAAACCAAAAGCACCCATCCCCTTTCCCTGCTTCTCTAAGTTACATTTATATGTAAATATTGGTTTCTTTAACCTTTGTATCCTTAAAGTTTATTACAGGGAAACTGATATCCAAAGAATATCAAGAAGCTGAAGCTTCCCAGACCCCAACTCCTCGGCTTTCTGGCACCAGAATCCACCATCCATCAGGGAGGCAAACAACCAAGGACATCCACCTGCGGATTCCCTTATCCGGCCATCCCCCTGCCAGCAAACAGCCTCACAAGGCCAAACGCAGGCTGGTGGGAAAGCACCAACCACTAAAGCCACATGCTCCTGCTCCGTACAAGCAGCCACATTTAAAAACCCTTACCATTCCAGTTTTTACTTTGGCACCTTGGGTAAAGAGAATCTGTGTTTGTAGCCAGTAACACAAGTGGAATCCTTGTTGAAAATGCAAAGCAAATCGTTATTCTCCTGTTCCCTTCAGGGGCTTCCTAGTGCTCTGCTGACCAGGCTGCTGCCCATGCTCTGCCCCATCTGCTCTACAGTCCAGCAGTCTAGACTTCTTTCAGCTTCTCCATTCCACTGGCTCCCTCCTCCTGCTCCTATTCTGGGATCCCTGGAAAGCTTGCCTCTAGCCTTCAGGTAGTATTGCCATATCCTTCAAGTCTCAGCTTAAATGCCCCTTTCTGCAGGGAGGGAGTGGGGTCTCCCTTAACCTATTATTTTCCTCCAAAGGCCTTTCTAGTTCTCCTTCAGAAAATTCATCACACTTTTAATTACTTGTTCCATGTCCGTCTTCCTTGCTGAGTTGCAAACTCCTTGACAGTTTAATCTACTGTAGTGCTAGCACAGTGTTGGGCACTTATCAGCCAAAGGAGTAAGTGACTAAGCAAGCAGGCAGAGGCAAGACAAAAAAAGTCATTCTTTCTTTACTCTGCTTAGAGTCAGGACACAATTTATTGGCATCACCAGGATAAATTTAGCGACCACCACCAAAGGAAGCTGGTCTCAGCCTCATAAAGTGATTATAGAGACTGAGTTTTTAGAGACTCCACTTTGGAACATGGCCTGAATTTCACGACATCATACGTGGTTTGATGACTATATGTTCCTGAATATATTCAAATTATTTATAACCCTTTGTATGAAGCTATCCATCAGAAAATAGTACTTTTTATCTTTTTAATTAGTAATGGGCCAGAAAGTAGTATACTCTTCATATGTTTTAAATGAAAATCTCTACATATAAAACACGAGGTTGATGGGGTTCACGGCAGGCCGCCCCAAGATGCACCACTCTGGTACGTGGATTATTTCGAACTAAAGACAATAAAGGCTCAGAGGACTCAGGAAGAACATTTGACTTTTCCCCAAACTGCCTAAAAGAATTTAACATAGAAGGCCTGTTCCAGGAAGGAGCTAATACCATAACCACAGTATAATGTAAAATAGGTGTTATAGAAAGGCACCAACAAGCCCATTTTTGGCCCAGTGAAACTTATTTAACAAACATTTGTATTTCCATCTCCATGTAAATCGTCTTCCTCCCCTCTGAAACGCCAAACCACTACCCCCAACACCCTCCTTTGCCTTTAGCTAAAGATCATATTTAAGGTAGCAGCTTTGGCCAGATGGCTGAGTTGCTCAGTATTCCTGGGTTTCTCCCACATACACATATTATTAAACTTATTTGATTTTTCTTCTGTTATTCTGTCTCATGTCAATTAATTTGTAGCCCAGCCAGAAGGACCTAGAGTGGGTAGAGGAATTGTCTTCCTTCCCTACAAAGTCAAGGAGTTGGTCGTATCTTAAATACTAGCTACTATTTTTGAGTACAGTACTTCAGTGGCAATAGCTCCTTTAATGATCAGGACATTCCTGTGAGGTAGGGATTGTTGACTTCATTATACAGCTGAGGAAGCTGAGGCCTAGAGAAGTTAAGTAACTTCCCAAACTATTCCCACCATTTTGTGAGAAGGAAGTTCTTCTTTTCTAGAGTTTTGAGATTTCTAAGGACAAGAGGAGTGAGGTGAATTGAAGTCCTTACAGAAAGTTCAAAGTTGGGATGGAGAAAAGTGCTCTCTATTAAGTCATTTACCGGAACAGAGGAGGCAACAAATATCTTTGGCTGTCTTTCCCTATCTGCTGGCGTCTTAGCTGACAATAGTAAGAAAAGCAGAAGGTAAGACATGAAAGCAGTAACCAGCTCCAAGCTTCAAGATCTACATTCAGTCTTGATCAGGTTTCAGGCGATCAGAAGTTCTCCGTTAGCCATTCTAAAAATAAAATAGGGCCCAATTTTTAACACTTGCTTTGTCTTTGTGTACTTTCTCCCCTTTCTTTGGAATTATGGAATCCACATTATGGCATACCCGATTTGCTATCATTTATTCTCCTGTTCTTATAAGTTTACCACTGTCTGCTAGCAAACGCTTCTGCAGATAGCTGCTCTACACAGTCCTTCAGCATGGATCTCCCTGAAATCCAGTGATCATCTTAAATGGTGTACTAAGATGAAGATTTTGCTTATAATCCTAAAACAGCCACACTACACTAGTTGTTTCTTCTGTCTTCCTACTCAGTGAGGCCCTTGGAGGCTCCTCAAGTATGGAGGGTTTAGCTTGCCTTCTTTAAATGGTTCCAGATATCTGACACACTAACTTATCCTATGTGATGAACATTTACTCGTGACATTCAGTAAATCCAACATCTAGTTTCAAAACAGAACTTTTAATGGTGATCAGTAAGATCCTTAATGAAATTGAATCAATTTGTAAAATTTCTTTAAAGTTCAATTTTTTGAGAATAACATTTTAAAAAGCAGCAGTTGTACTTTTGCCCCTCACACAAAATCTTATAAGGAATCCCAAAATATCAACTGACAAAAGCAATGAAGGGGTTAAATATTTCACTATTTTCAGAACCCCTCAAGCACAAATTGAGCACTATGGATATAAAACACAGTAGTCACGTGACTACTACCTATCAAGTCTTTGAAATCAATCTTATATTACAATTCCTGTCAATAATAAATCTTCCTTTGTTCCACAGAATTTCAGAGGTTTACTTTTAGGTTCCTTTATTTCTTTTTCTTCCTATACATTTCAATCATGGGGAGATCTGCCCAGACTTGATGGTAAATAGGCAAGGTGAGGAAATTACCCATGGTCACTTTTCTGCCCACCTGCTCAGTTCTACAGTGGCAGAGCTTGCTGATACACAAAGCACTCAGTCCAGTTTCTCTATCTCTAACAGGCCTTCATGACCTGGTTCTCTCTTCTCTACTCTGTTCTTCAGAGGGAGCACCTTGCACTATCCATTATTGTCTGTTTCCCTGACAGAACTGACGTGACCCATGAAAACAACTGTAGCTGCAATTGCTGCTCTGTATTATCACCAGGGATCTTTGTGTCTCAGGTCTCCAAATGCTCTGTGGCACCCACCACAAATCCCCCACATCATGCCTAGTGGCTTCCTGGAATTTGCTGGGAACTCCGAAAGTGAAAGAAAATCCAGCAGTTCCTGCCTCACAGAGCAGTGTCTGAGAGGTAGAAAGGGATGTGTCCCCAGTGTGCTAGTTGGTAGAGGACCTAAGTATCTGAGGGAATTGACTGAAGGGGCAGAAAAAAGCCTCTTAGTCTGAATTTACCAGGCAATCTGTATCAAGAGGCAAGAGTAGGATAGGCATATGCAGAGGCTGATGTGGAGAAATTCCTCTCAATCAAGGATAACCCATTTCTTAATTAAGGTCACTTCCTCCCAGTTTTTGTGTTTTAGGAGTTTTTCGCTTTTTGGTTTTGTGGTGAGTTTCCAATGTATTCTACATCTTCATAGGAACTTAATGGAAAATGAGAAAAAGCTACACTGGAGGCTGCCATTTAGATACCATTTTTGAACTGAGAAACTCTTTTACACAAATTGTGAAAGATTAATAATTTTAGGTATATTCCAGTGATAAACTGTGTGTAATGTTTATTTCTTTCTTTATTTATACACTTATAGATTTATACCTTATTTAGAAAGAATTTATTAAAGTAAGGTAGAAAGCTGCAAACTTTAGGAAGACCAAGGTTGTGACCACACGTTGTCAGAAAACTGTTCCAAAAAACAAAGTAGAAAATATTGACAGACTTAAAATATTGATATCTATTTAAACTTCAGTATAAGAAAATACAAACAAAATTAAGACACAACTCACAGAAGGGAAGAAGAAATTTGCAAACTTAAGCAAATGGTTACTATCTATAATTAATTCTACAACACAAATTTTTAAAAGACAAATATCCAACAAAAAAATGAACAAAGAATACAAAAGCACAATTCCCAGAAGAGGAAACCCAAATGGCCAACCAATAGAAATCAGGAAAATTAAAACAAGATACCATTTCACGCTCTTCAAATTGGAAAAAATTTTAAAGTCTAACAATATCAAATGTAAAAACGATACAGAGCAACAACAAGAATCTCATAAACTGCTATGGGGAGGTATAACTAGGCTCAATCATTTTGGAAAGCAATTTGGCAACATCTGGTGAAATAAAATGTATATCTATGGATTCGCAGTTCTACCTCTAGGTTTGTATGTGCATAAGCAAATATTATATCATAGAAGAATTTTCATTTTAGCAACATGTTATGGTAGTAGCAAAACACTGGAAACAACCCATGTGTTCATCAATAGGAGATGTGACAAATTTTTGTTCATTGATACAATGGAATACTATATAGCAATAAAAGGTAATAAACTAAAGCTATATGTATCTAGAAAAAAATTCCCAAGTATGTTAAACAAGAAAAAAGGCTCCAGAAATATACAAACAGCATAGTAATAGTTGCAAAATTTTAAACCATGTACAACATTATATTTTGTTTACTGATACATGCATACATAGCAAAAGTATAAAAACATAAATGGGAATGATAGACACCAAGTTTAGGATAATGGTAACCTCTATTTCAGCTGGGTCTTAAAGGATACAGAGGACTTAGATAGCAATCAAGTAGAGTTGAGAGGAATGGGCATCCTGAGCAAGGAAAATAATGTAAGCCAAAACGCTAGGTTGAGAAAGGATATAGTTGTTTGGTGAGCAAAAAGTATAATGCCTGACTAGAGCAAAGAAAGCTTTACTTAGGACCCTACGGCCTTAGCTAGTTCTAAGTCAGACAGGTGCAGCTATACAAATATTTATTATACAATTTATATAACCTCCAGAAGACAAACGGTCAGCGAAAAGAACAGATTCTACCTTAAAACCAAAAATTCAAGCAGAATACAGCCAGAAAAATATATGTTAGTTTTAATTTTTATCTCTATTAAATAAACTTTAAGTAGATAGTCCCCAATTTACCCATTATATATTGGCCCTCATGTCTATACTATTCATTCCATGCTGCCTAAGTTGTGTCCATACTTCAATTCTGGCCCCTTGGACAAATTTTTTCAACAGGTTTCTGAATAGGCCAAGCAATTCTCATTCAGAATAAGTCTCATGCTTATCTCAGCAATTTTATGAAGGATGTTTTGAAGCTGCTTTTAAAATCCGTGCTAATGATCTATTAGTTGTTTCTAAGGTTTTCCAGCTAACAAACCATCAGTGAACTAATAAGGTAAAGAGATTACAGAACTTGAGGGCAGTTCTATTATTAATAGAACAATCTCTAATACTTCTGCTTGCTACAGAGAAATTTATCAAAATAAAAAAATGCAACAGCTCCAATTTCTTCAGCTAGGTTTTTAAGAGGCTTACCATTCAAGTCATTTCCTCAAATATTTTCTAAAATCTAAGACAGCAATAAAACACCTTGTTAATGAGGTAGTTAATATTTACTGTACCAAAGATACTTAGTTTTCATCAATATGATTCTGTTTTTGTCCACCTTAATACTAGGGCCAAACAAGATATTTTAATGTGGACTTTTTTTTTTTTGGTGAGGAAGATCAGCCCTGAGCTAACATCCACGCCGATCCTCCTCTTTTTGCTAAGGAAGACTGGCCCTGGGCTAACATCCGTGCCCATCTTCCTCTACTTTATATGGGACGCCACCTCAGCATGGCCTGACAAGCAGTGCATCGGTGCGCGCCTGGGATCGGAACCCGGGCCTCCAGCAGCGGAGCGCACGCACTTAACCGCTACGCCACGGGGCTGGCCCCATAATGTGGACATTTTTATGTCCCTATTGTATTGGGGACTGCCTACTTATTGGGGCTGTTTTGATGAGTGGATTTTTTTTTTTGAAGTATAATTGACATACAATATCATATTAGTTTTAGTTTTAGGTGTACATCATAGTGATTCAATATTTACATACATTACAAAATGATCACCACAATAAGTATAGTTATCATCACCATACAAAGTTATTACAATATTATTGACTATGTTCCCTATGCTGAGCATTACATCCTCATGACTTATTTATTTTATAACTAGAAGTTTGTACCTCTTAATTCCCCTTCACCCTCCAACCTCCTCAATGAGGGGAAATTTTGACAAGACCTTAAAAATAAACTATTAAATTTCCAAATTGAGAAAAAAAATCACATTATATATGAAAAAAATATCCTAATCTTTCCCTGAACCTCCTTCCTTACTGAGGCAACTACCTTCTGCCCAAAGGTGGCAATCAACGATGAAGTAAGGTCAGAGATTAGACTGAGGGTCAAAGGCAGGGTACAATTCATGGATGGGATAAGATGGGCATGGACCATTATCCGGGAGACAAACCACATATATAACTAGGAGATAATGTTTACCATCACACTTGCTTGTCTTACCAAGGGCCGCTCTAGGGGAAAACTTCTAATTGTCTGCTAATAATTTACTTGCCACTTCAATAGTCTGCATCTCAAAATCTGTGATTTCTCTCAAAGTTACCCTTCACTCTCAGTTAGAAAGAGCAATCTGGTGCTAAATAATGGAATGTTTCTCAATTTGAATATCAAAAGGATAGTACCTCTTCTTTTTATATGCTCCTGATTATGTATTTATTATGCAGTGCAATGGAGTATACTTGTAGCCACAGTATTATCTCTGTTCTCAAGCTATAGACTGCACAGAAAATTCCCCACTTCTAATTGTTCTCTCAGAAAATGATTTCATATGTTTATCATAAAAATTTCTTCTTGGGACCAGCCAGGTGGCGGAGCAGTTAAGTTTGAGCACTCCACTTCGGCGGCCCAGGGTTTGTAGGTTTGGATCCCGGGCACAGACCAATGCACCACTTCTCAAGCCACAGTGTGGTGGCGTCCCATATAAAGTAGAGGAAGATGGGCACAGATGTTAGCCCAGGGCCAATCTTCCTCAGCAAAAAATGAGGAGGATTGGCAATGGATGTTAGCTAAGGGCTAATCTTCCTCACAAAACAAAACAAAACAAAAAAATTTCTTCTTGATGATTTTAGGGGACCAGGCCAATATCTCCTTAACTGCTATTGTAGTTTTAATGGACTTCTGCCACTTATAATATATGATATACAATACATATAATACAGTTATAAAATTTTCAAACAACCAAGAAATGAAGAAAATGAATGTATCAGGTAATTGATGTGATCAGGAAAATCTGTTGTACACATAACTTGCTAATAATTTTTTCAAAAATAGCAGTTTTATATTTTGATGAGGCCATTTTCATCTAGCTTTATTACACTCAAAACATACAATGGAGAGGCAAATTTTACGATTCTAAATTATTATAAGATTTACACTTGCATTTACATGAAGTTCAAATTTTTATATGAAATATACTCCCAACTTAATACTGTTTCAGTATTATATGTGAATTACGTAATGTATTCTACTTAGAATAAGTAATTGATAGGTTACCACACAAATTATTAGTTTCAAAATGTTTACAAGATGCAAATATACATATACATAAATATATCTATGTACAAATGTACACACAGACATAGAACATCAGCCTATAATTAAGCATTGCCCCCTTCAGAGTAGTCACTCTGGGAAGGCTGCAAACTTATTCTAACAATGTTGCCATTATTTAAAACCATTTTTAAACCACCCTTTTGAAATTGCTGTCATAAGCCTTCAGGATAACCTTTTAAATATCCTTAATAGTGGTAAAATCTTAAAGATAGAACTGAAGTTTGCAGCCACGCAGAAATCATCCTGTCAAGTTTAGCAAATTAAATAGGTGTTCAAACTGAGTTACACAGTTTTTATTTAAAAAATACATTAATTATTAACATATTCAATTAATGTATTCATTATTAATGTATTAAAATACATTAATAAAATACATTTTCTATTTTAAAAAAATACTTAACCCCATGGCCTAGTGGTTAAGTTCAGTGTGCTAGGCTTCGGCAGCCCAGGTTGGCTCCCAGGCACATATCTACACCACTTGTCCGCAGCCATGCTGTGGCGGCAACCCACATACAAAATAGAGAAAGATTGGCACAGATGTTACCTCAGGGCGAATCCTCCTCAGCAAAAAATATATATATATACAAACAAAAAACAAGTGCTTAGAAAAGTGATTCTAAAATCATGTTTTTATGTTGCTTGTAAACTGACTAAAAATTTCAAAAGATTCAAAATAACTGTGGCTAGCAGTAGCATTTTTGGTGTTTAGCCTCCTAAAGTGACTACTTGGAAGGACCATGCTCTTCAAAAACATAAATGACAGCATGTTTGGGGGAGAGGGCAATGTTTTTTCTTGGCTCTATAGTCACACTTTGAAGTCACACAGCAGCTTTCTTCCATGGAATTTAAAATATTTTCCAAACATTACTTCGTTAATTCTCCAAATATCCCTTATGAGAGAAAGGACAGATTATCATTCTTCTTTCAGATAGCTGAGTGAAGGTGGTGTAAGTGACAGAGAATTGTAAATGTTTATTAAGTCTGGGCATACTGTGCCCTAAAATTTGTGCTATGTAGTTAGCAAAATTTAAGTGAAATTTTTTAACTTGATGCTGCTTAATAAAAAGGCATTACATGAGGTAGGCATGTTATAAAATATTACAGACATCTATTATAATGATTGTTAATTCACTGCATAATTGCCTGGAAGAATCCCTGCCTGATGTATGAGAGCTACTTACTAAAAAAGCTGGTGTCTATCCTCAGATACACTCATAAAAATCGTACCTAAGTCTATTTTACCAAAAAAGCAAGCTTGTTTCAAAAAAAAAACTCTTCTTTGAATTTTAGAAGAAAAAAATATCTTCGCTTTGAAAAACCAAATATATAAATGAAAGAAAGGAAAAAAATGGGGCAATACAGATCTATTGGCAAAATCATTTAAGAGCCAAACCCTAGGGAAACTGGTAAATTGTAGATGGCTCCGGAGACATAAGAAAGCACAACATAAGAGCCAGCCCTGATGGCCTAGTGGTTCCAGTTCGGTGTGCTCCACTTCAGTGGCCGGTTCCCAGGCCCGGAACCACACTACCCATCTGGCAGTAGCCATGCTGTGTCAGCACTCATAGAAGAACTAGAAGCACTTACAACTAGAATTTACAACTATGTACTGGGGCTTTGGGGAAGGGAAAAAAAAAAGAGGAAGATTGACAACAGATGTTAGCTCAGAGCAACCTTTCCCAGCAAAGAAAAAAAGAAAGCACAACATATAATATGCACATGATTACTGAAATTATTAAAATGAGTATTCTCCTAAATTTTTGAAATTATTAAAATGAGTATTCTCCTAAATTTTTAATTCTTTTGTATGAGCAAAGAAAACCTGCTGCTCCATATTCAGGGATCCCTAGGAGCTGGCCTCCTCCATTCTAATTATTCATTAAATATATACTTAGGGTCTCTGCTATGGTAATCACTAAGTATCCTTGGGCTCCCAGTGGCACCATATTTATATAGGAGATTAAAGATTTGACAAATGAAAAACAAAGGAATTTAGTCCCTACTATGACTCCAGTGATCCTGTTCAACAACTGAAATGATTCTGGTCTTTTACGTATCCTTTTAAAGGTACTATTCCGGGAGTCCCAAAGAACTCAACTGTATTTTTTAAGAAAGGTTTTAGTAATTAATAAGTAAATAAAAATATAATGAGTATCAACAGGCACTTGGCACTCTAAATTTTGTGTGAGGTTGAGTGACCTGGCCGAGGACAACTCGCAGTCACACAGGTTCTAATCACAGCTCCCACAAGGGCTGACTGCTTAGTTTTGATATAATCACTTTTCCTCCTGGGTGCCTCAGTTGTCTGGTCTATAAAACGGCGTAATTTAATAGTAACCTGCCCACATCAACGCTCCTTTGAAGTTAACTAATGAATGCTTTCCCGGGTGCTCTTGAAAGTATTAGATGCTACAAAAATATTGAGTACTAACTCGAAAAAGAACACGGTAATATAAGCATGTTAGTGCTAATTATAGCACTAATAATAATCCCCCTCCCAAAGGACCCTCTCCCCCCTCCGCATTTCAGGGCTTAGTTTTGACCTCTGCCAGACAGAAAGTCTGTACCCTCGGAACCCAAGGCTGCGACAAAAGCAGCTGAAACGCCGATACCGAAATGGACCAGACAAAAGAAAGTGGATCTGTGCGGAGGGAGGCGGCCGCGGAGGGGTGTGCGGGCCCCATCAGCTCTGAGGGGAAACGGAACGCAGGTCCTCAGCTCCGACCTGGGTGGCGTCCCACACACGAGCCCGTCGCCCACCGCCCGCGCCCTGCCCTCCGCTGGACCCCCGCCACACCGGCGCCGTCCGGGCTCACGTTTCCAGGCTCCCGTAATTCCACCCTCTCCCGGGGCGCGAGCTGAGGCCGCCGCCGAGAGCCTCAGGCGCGCAAGTTAAGAAGCCGCCGCCTCAACTGAGGCCGGCACAGGGACGGCCGAGCCAGCCGCAGCCCAGCCCAGCCCAGCCCTCGGCGCCTCCTCCCCTGGGCGAGCGTGGGGCCCGAGCCACCGCGGCCGGGCAGGGCCGGCCCGCGGCCAGACCCCCTCAGGCAGGCGCGCCCCGCCGGGCTCCGAGCCGCCGGCCCTCACCTGCGTCCCCGGCCTGGAGCCGCCCGCTCCGCGCCCCCTCCCGGCGCGCCCGGCCGCCCGCCAGCAGCCCGGCTCTGAGGACTCCGGCGGCGATGCCGGTTCGGCGAGACGGGAAGCGACAGGAGTCAAACCCCGCGGAAAGCGCTCGAGCTGCGCCTGCATGCCAGAGCCCCCGCCTCGGTCCCGGCGCTCCCCGGCGCCGCCGGCCCCGCTCGCTCACCTCCGTGGGTTCCGGCCGGAACGGCGCGTGGGCGGCGCCGCGCCCTGACCTCGCGCAGACCTGCGAGCCGCGCAGGCCGCCGGGCGGGGCGGGACCGTGGGAAAGTTGCTCCCTCCTGTCATCCCCTCCCCGGGGCAACAGAAGTTGCTGTGCCTCCATCTCCCTTGGCCTCATTCAGTCAGTCCGTCCTGGGGTTCCGAGCTCGAGCCCACCTGCTGGGTCTGTTCTTGCTAAAACCCACAGGCGTCCCCGCGACCCATCTTCAAGCCTAAGACTCTTCCTAAGGCACCATCACTACCTGGGTTTAGTCTTCCCTTCTGATATCGCTATCTTTGTTGCTTACCTTCTCGTGCCTCAGGTTCCACCTGTGTGCAACCGGGATTAACCACTCAAGTGTTCTAGACTCCACTCGACAGATTACAGTTCGTAGGTGAACTGATGACCGGAGGTAAATCACAAGTGCTTATTCAGGTAGCGAGAGGGCCGCTTGGAGTCAATGTTGACTTGTCAGCGGGTCATAAACTCTGGATTCAGAGCAGTGAAAATAGATTATCAAAAGACTATAGATACAGCTTGGCATATAAAAAGCAAGTTTTATTAGTTGGCTTGAGGAAGGGGAAGGAAGGTGGAGGGAAACTCATAAAGACTGTATAGCTTTCTCTGCTCCGCACAAAAATTTCCATTTGCCTGAAGTGGCTTATTTGGAGCTTTGTCCCAAGACTAGGGCTGTATTCACTGATTTCCCACCTGAAAATCTGGTGAAATCAATAACAAAATATAGTGTGAGCCCTGACAGTTGGTGTTTTCTTTTTTGTAATGCAAGTGCCTGACTTAAGCTTTGCCCAGGCATCCACTTCAAAGCGGCATTCACTTCAAAGAAGGTCATCTCAAAGAATAAACACATTGCCAGCCATAGACTAGATAAAGAGCCTGGCCACCTTCCTCCACTGAAGCTCCTTTGTTTTAGCGATCTTGGTTGAGTTTGATAACCAACCATTTAGGCCACTTATTTTTTCTCATCTTGCGCTTTAAATTCCCACCCTTATGTTTTTAATTCACCAGTAAAGAGAGAGCTGTGAAACCCTAGGCACCCAGCACTCCAGACCCCAGTAAAGCAGAACCCCTATGCGCATGAGTGCTCTCCCCTCCAGGCAACCTCGCTATGTGGCCCAGGTGTGCTGTGTAATTTCCAGGTCCTGTAAGTAATAAACCTTTATTTTTTTCAAAGTTTCCTTATGGTTTTGCTGAAGGGTAGCTTGCAATCATAAGAACCTCAAGGGCTGGTCGCCACAATATTGGTTATTAATAGGCTGACGCTGGCACACAACAATTCTTCAATCCCTAAAACACGTAATAGGAAAAAACCTTCTTTCAAAGAAAAGCATGATATTGTGAAAATACCAAAGAAGACTTGAGATTCATGATTTTTCAGCTACATGGTCTTGGGTAAGTCACCTTACTTTATTTTTTTTATTTATTTTTTTTTTTTTTGTGAGGAGGACTAACCCTGATCTAACATCTGATGCCAATCCTCCCCTTTTTTCTTGAGGAAGATGGGTCCTGAGCTAACAACCGTGGCCATCTTCCTCCACTTTATATGGGACGCCGCCACAGCATGGCTTAACAAGCAATACGTCGGTGCACACCGGGGATCCGAACCTGCGAACCCCAGGCCACCGCAGCAGAGCACACGCACTTAACAGCTTGTGCCACCAGGCCAGCCCCCACATTACTTTAACTCCAAGTTTCCTCAACTATAAAAATGGTTTATCTTAAATGGTATGTCTTAGTCATTTGTGAATATCAAATGAGAACAGTATGTGACAGTGTCTTGTAAACAATAAAATCATTTAAATATGTCACTTTTTATTAGGAACTATTTTACAATTTAGATAGCTATTACAATAATCATTAGTATTAATTTCTAGCCTACTTGTAAAGGATACACATTTTTAACACTAACTTTTCATTTAAGTAGTTCCTTCCAGATTACTGAGGTAACTTCCCAATCAATTTGAGTCTGCTGCCCCTCGCTTTAGAGTTGTCTTTTCTAAGTTAATAATATCAAAGCAATCTTGTACAACCAATTCACTTATCTAACATTGGGAATATTACTGGTTTCAGAGATGTTACATATCCCATCCCATCTTCAACTGATGTTATAGAACCCATTCCAAATGTTAGTTGTTTGGTTTTAAAATTTAAATTGGTTTGTGCAAGCAATTGTTATTTATCAGGGAGTAAGAAAGAGGGAGAGGAGAGAAAAAGAAAAATCCTGTGATTTATATGTGCTGTCTTCCCAAAGTAATCCAAGCAAATATAACCTCTTAAATATTGTGGCACTTTTCACTCTGGCTCACTCTCTGGCAGCAGCAAGGTCTGAATCTGTCAGACAGTCTATTGCTTTCCTTGCAAAAGGGCGAACTTGCAGTGTGGCCTGATATTTAAGTTTATGGCCTTGGGCATTGTGGACATGAAATTCTCAAGTTTACCAAAATAGCATCATTCACACTGGTGCCTATAAATCTGTAAAATAACAAAATCATAGAACTTTAGGCCTGGAAGGCACCCTAAAAACTGGGGATGAACAGAAATTTAGCCCTGCCTTATCCAGTCAGAGTCTTGAGGCAGAATTTAGCCTTACCTTCAGCCTCAGTCTTTAGAGGGCCAAAAAGCCAAATGCTGACTAGAGTGTCCTTTCTGATAGAGACATCTTTTTTATTTTGAAAACCAATTATATTACAGTTTGTAATGTTGTTAGATTCAAAGTTAAAGGAGAGAATTTCTTAAGTGATTGTGTGAAGCAACGAGTACACGAAAGAAAGAAACAACCACCAAAAAAGTGAGGGCACACATGTTAAGTCACCTTCCAGAAGCATCTTGTTCAGTCAGGGCATGAGGCTTCAGTGTTTGGGATGGTCAGTGAAATTGCATGCAAGAATCTTTGGGTTCAGAGTGTTAATGGGGGATAAGTTAAGAGAGTTAAGAGGAGATAACTTTGATTGGTTACTATTAGAGAGGAAGGAAAGATTAATAACATAATGGCAGTATCCTGTAGTGGCAGAGCTAGCCAAAACACATCTGACATCTCCACCAACCTCAAGGGAAGGTGAGCATTCACTGTCACATATATGGAATGCAGTGACCACATGCACAATCTAGCAGCTGGGGTGCTAAGCGATGATTAATGATCATATTATAATACTAGACTTTTTAAATAATTACTATAATTTAATACCAACATTACAGTAATATTTTAAAATAAAATTTCAGCTTTATTCTGATATCCAAGAAGTTGATTCTATGATGGTAATATTTAGTTTTGACCCTGACTTTGGCCAAATACTGATATAAACGTTCAGTTATTCAACCAAAATATATATTTGGTACACTTCTATGGGAAATTTAGTTCAATTTCCATCCAATTCAGCAATGCTTCCACAATATCCTAGAAGACAGCCATTCAGTTCTATTAGGGCCCTTCCAATGAAGAGCAATTTACTTCTGAACAAGGCAAATTTTTTCTTGTCCTGTTAGTAGATGGCTCTAATTAATCAAATATTTTTTATTATGTTGACCTGAAATCTTCTTGCTTAATAACATTTCATCTGCTGCCCTTAATTCTATCTCTAATGGAACGTTTTTATAGAACAAGTCTGTTTTTGTAGGGTTAACCTTCAAAGGTTAGCCCATTACAGATTTGAAGGCAATCCTTTGCCACTTCTTGTTTAGGCTAAGTGTGATCAGGCCTTTCACCATTTATGGCACACGTGGGCCAGACCCTTCACTATACAAGTGCTCTCCTCTAATATTTGATGCCTCCCTTAAAAATGTAGAACCTAGGACTTAGTGCATTCATTCACTCAAGAGATTTTTATTGAGCATCTGTCATGTGCTGTATCTCTAGTGAAAGGATACAGCAGCAAACAAAACAGATAAAAGTCCTTGCCCTGTGAGCTTACATTCTCATGGAGAAAGACAAAAAATAAATAAGCAAAATATACAGTATGTTAGAAAGTAAAATGTGCTATGGAGAAAAATAAAGTAGTGAAAGGAAATAGCACATTCTGAGGGTGGGCGTGGGTTTACAATTTAAAATAGTGGTCAGAGAAGATCTCATTGAGAAGGTGTGCCAGTTTATCTTCTGTTCACTCCTCTAGATCTACTCTCTTCCTTTATCCCTCCTATTCTCCATCTCAGGAGGCTGACCTATAGAATAAATCTATGATTCCTGTGCCATCTGGCTTCCTGCTTGGGTTAACCATTGGGGATCCTAGTAAGACACTGAAGGGAGGGAGGAAAGTGAGGTCAGGATATTTATTCCCTGGCTGCCACTTAGTGAGGACCCTCAGGTTGACTATGTCCCTCAATTGAAAGTTATGGTCCCTCCCAAGGTTCTGCAAGACTCTCTTATCCTCCTATTCCAGTAACCACTCCCTTCCCCTTGTCTCTTTAGATCTAGGATGGTGAGCTCTAGGTTACTACACTATCCTTTGTGGTTTCTTTACATCCACACTTTTGAAAATAGTCCCTTTGTTAATCAGCTTTCCTTGAAGTATCCTATTTCAAGCATGCTGTTTCCTGTTGGGACCCTGGCTGATGCAGTGATATTTGAGCAAGGATATGAAAGAGATAAGGGTAAGTCATGTGGATACCAGAGGACATGAGCACTCCAGGAGCAGCAAGTACAAAGGCAGGTTGCTGTAGACAGAGTCTGGCAGTGCAGAGAAAAGAGGAGCTTTCATCTCCCTTGACCATTACATTGTATGTCCATTAGTGTAGACAAAGGTTGCAGTAGCTTTCTCGTGGTCATCTTCCTCTTTGTTTAGAAGGGGCTTGTCATACACTCAAACCCAATTCTTCTGATTCATTAAGATTTTAGAGCAAAATATAGGATTTTACATTTGTCTCTGTTAACTTTTATCATTAAATAAATATTTGATAGGCACCTACTATGTGTCAAATATTGTGCTACATACTGGGAATCCAATGGTAAACAAAACAAGAACGGTTTCTACCTTCTAGAAGTTTCAGGCTAGAGTATGAGACAGTCAAATAATTACACAAATAAAAGTAAAATTAAAATAAGTGCTGCATAAGGGAGATACAAGGTAGTCTGAGAGAATACAGCTGAAGGATTTGACTAAGTCTGGGAGCTCAGAGAGGCTTCTCTAGGGAAGTGATGATTGAGATGAATGTAAAGAAAAAATAGTAGGCAATTTGGTGAAATGGGAAGTTAAAAGCATTCTAGAAGGAAAGAATCTGTGCAAAGGCTCTGGGGCTGAGTCATCAATTGTCGTTTCCAAAAACTAGAAGGAAGACTTTGGGGCTGGTACACAGCCAGAATAAGAGTGTAATGTAAAATGAAGCTAGCAAGAGAAAAAAGGGTTAGATCATGCAGAGCTTCACTGACTATAGTAAAGATTTTGTTCTTTATCCCCAAAGCAGTGAGGATCCATTGATGAGTTCAAGCAGCTGGCTGAATTGGTCAGATTTATGTTTTAAAAATATCAATCTGGCAACAGTGTGGAGAATGAATTGGAGGGAGTTAAGAATAGACCCAATTAGGAGGCTACTGCAGTAGCCTTGAGGAGAAATGTTGGGATCATGGTAGAAATGGAGTAACTTGCATATCTGAGAGAGCTTGAAGAGGTGAAATTGGCAAATAAGGAGAAGTCGGTGCCAATGATGACTACGCTGTATTTCTTGTTTGCGTAGTTGTTTAGATGGTAGTAGCATACAATTTAAATAGAGAATGTTGGAAGAAAGATGTGTTGTAGAAAGGAAGATCAAGAATTTGGTTTTGGATATATGAAACTTAAAGCCCCTATAAGATATCCAAAAAGAGAGGTCAAGTAGGCAGATGGAAATGTGGGTCTGGAGCTCAAAAGACAGGTCTCTATATAACTGGGAATCTATATAGCTGGTAACCATCATATTGGTTTTGTTTTATGATACAAATCTACCAATATTTCAAAAGTCTTGATTCTATTATTTGAAGTGCTAGTTTTTACTTCTGAGCCCTCTGAAATTTGATAATGTGCTTTCTATGTATCCGAATTAGTGACTATTAAACTGAACAGCGCTAAATCCTAATTAAGAGTTGGGTTCAGAAACCTTGAATCGTAAGCGGACACTGGCTGTGATTTGAAACTGCCCTTTCCAAGCTGTGACTGTGTTCTGGGCTATTACCATATACTTTACATTTTTGCCTGCCCTTATTGTGCCTTCTTATTTTCTTTCCTCTTGCATCCTATATGTGTCCTTCCTATTTCTGTTGTTTACTTTTGGTGTGATAGACCTGGAAGATAGAATTGAGTAGCTGAAAAAGTAGGAAAAAAATGAAGAAATAACATTTTTAAGGTGTCAAATGCTTTAAATATTTACTTGCAAAATGACTAAGGGAAGAATGTTATGCAGCAACCATATGTGTTTATTGCTTTTTGGCAAATCTAGGCAACTCCTGTTATTGATTCATTGTGTGCCTGCTCTAGGCACCAACCTAGTATGAAGGTAGCAGAAATAGCCAGCTGCCATATCCCTGGTGTACGCAGAAGGTGGCTCCGTCTCCTCCGTTGTCCTATATAGTGTTCCAAATCTCAGTCCCTGATACTCAGAGCTGAATTCTAAGGCATCTCATGCACCTCTATATAACCCAGAGATCAGCTGTCCCTATTCTTCTCAGTCAGCTCTTCTGTTTCTATAAGAAATCCAACCACACCAAGCATATTGCAATCTTTGTAGTTTTGTGAGTCCCAGAAGGATCACATTGTACCTCACACAGCATATTGCTTTCAAAATCTCACTTTTCCTGAGTCTCTGCTCCTGGTGGCACAATCACTGGATTCCTCTTTCTGCCCTCCCTACCTCACAGGTCTCAGTTCAGCACCCCCTGGTTTCTGTGCTCCTAGCTCTTTCTTCCTCAGGGATTTCAATCTCTCCTCTCTCTTTTCCTTCTACAGAGAAATTTAGTGTTTTTCTAGTTTCTACCTCTAAACTTTAACACCTCACAGAGCTCACCAGCAAAGGACCCTCCAGGTACCAGGACCTATTCTCCTAGGGCAGTGGGAGATTGTAAATTATAATGAATATTTTTACTGTGGGAAATTTACAACACTTTCTCATTCTGTTACCGAACCCAAACACAGGTTCGTTTACCTGCCTCATAGTAGGGCCAACAACAACAACAACAAAAAACTGAAACACCAGGCTTGTGGCAAGGAAAGAGGTTTACTATTATCAAAAGGCAGCCAGAAAAGGAGATGGGAGTTAAAACTCAGCTCCACCTTCTCAAAGGGAAAACAGTAGGGGTTTTTATCTTGGGTTTTAGGTAGGGGAGGGAGAGCATGTGCTGGGGTTTTAGGTGGAGGAAGGAGAGCGTGTGGCCATGCTTGTTGGCCCCTTCCCACTAGCCTGTGTTTGGCCTTGAAGACTGAATTTCTTTTTCCTTGACTGTCTGGACTTTTCTGGTTGGTTTTCATCTTCAGCTTGCATTTGGCCTTGTGAGGCTGAATCTTGATGTCTGGACCTTGACTTCCTGGGAAAGACAGCTCACTCATATACTAAAGAGGGACAGAAAGACCTGGTTAGTTTTAAACAACAGTCGATTACACTGAGTACGCACAGCTGCAGTTAGCAAAGCTTATCTCAAAAGTTTTTTGTTCTCTTCTTCTAGCCTAGGGAAGATTTTTTTAACCTCTTCGTGCTTGGTTTCAATTCCTTCCACACAAAAGGAAAAGCAGGCTGTGTTCTCAGTGTCTCAGTGCTACCCCAGGGAAGAGGATAGTATTGGGATGGACATAGACTTGAGTTTAACACAGAGGCTATTCCCTAAAACACTTAAAGATCATGCTGGAGGGGAAAATAACAAAGCTGGGAAATTAAGAGGGGTGGAGGGGATAAATTAGTTGAAGAGGTTGTAAGGAAAGTAGACATTTTCTGCCCTGAAAATGCTTCATTATATAATAACCAATGTGTTATTTGAAAAGAGTTAATGAAGGGCAATCCAGTAACTAAGTAAGGGCTATTAATCTGCAAGTAGAGAAACAGTGGGATAAATATGTGTATTGGTTTTAATCTATACTCTAGGACAATTAGTTAATGGTTGAAATAATTAATAAGGAATATATATCCCAGATAAATATATATATATATGTATAGCTAGTATTTGAAAGACCAACCAGAATGACTACCTTTATCGTTAATCCACACCAAAAGGTTTCACAAGAGATTTTCACATATTGAGGTATATGCGGTAACTATTCAGCTTCAAAACTGATTCAGCTAGAACTAAAAAACCTGATTTATGGCCTATCAAACATACATTGTACATCTGCTTAACCATTAAAATAAAGAATGCCCTGTCTTAAGATAAGAATGCATACTTCCCCTCCTGTGCCCTATTGGTAACACCTTATTGGTAACACCTGGTTTAGTTCCTTTCCCAACATCAGGGTCATACTGACCTGCTAATTTGCAACTAAATACCTCTTTGAAACTTTGATGATAATGTATCCTGGGTGTGTTTAATGTATGTTCTTTGTTCTAAAAAGATATCAGACTGTACTGAAAACCATGGTTCTCTGGAATGCTTTCTAAGGCCTTCCCCGGTTATAATCCTCACTCTGGCTCAAGTAAACTCACCTTATTTCTCTTATCTATAGAATGGTTATTGGTTATTTTGCATCAACAGGTTTAATAATTAGCATATGGATGTTAGAAGTGATTCTTCCTTCCTGTTGTTAGTGGTGTTCAAAGTATACAGATTGGCAAAAAGAACCGAGCAGTCACCTCCACACTTGATGACTAGGTAATAAGAATCTACTAATTCCAGGAGGCTACACTGTTGAGAGTAGCCTGACCTCAGGCCTAAGGGCTCCATCAGGTCACGTCTAGACATTTTTGGAGGCATCTGTTGTCTGATTTTACCAGAAAGTTGGCAGAATCCTGCAATTAGACAATTTTTGCATCTGCCTTGAGTGATTTTTTTTTACAAAGTGCTTGAAAGGACAAAGGACAGGGATATCATTGAGTTTATAGAATAGGTTAATCACCATTTTTTCTTTCTCCTAATTTTTTTGAATTGTGGTAAAATACACATAACATAAAATTTACCACCTTAATCATTTTATTTTATTTTATTATTTTTTGTTGAGGAGGATTCACCCTAACATCTGTTGCCAATCTTCTTTTTGCTTGAGGAAGATTCACCCTAAGCTAACATCTGTGCCAGTCTTCCTCTATTTTGTATGTGGGTCGCTGCCACAGCGTGGTGGTGACGAGTGGTGTAGGTCTATGCCTGGGATCCGAACTTAACAACTGTGCCACAGGGCTGGCCCCCACCTTAATCATTTTAAGGTGACTAGTATCAAATACATTCATAATGTTGTGCTGCCATCACCACCATACATCTCCAGAATTCTTTTCATTTTGTAAAACTGGAACTCTGTACCCATTAAACACTAAGTCTCTATTATCCCCTCCCCTCAGCCCCTTGCAATCACCCTTCTACTCTCTGTCTCTATGATTTTGACTACCCTGAGTACCTCATTTCAGTGGAATCGTTTACCATTTGTCTTTTTGTGACTGGCTTATTTCACTTAGCATTATATCTTCTAGATTCATCCCTATCGTAGCATATGTCAGAATTTCCTTCCTTTTCTAAGGATGACTAATATTCCATTGTCACAATTTTTTTTTTTTTTGCTACTGGCTCTCTAGTATTTGTAGCTGTGACAAATTTTGGTCTGAGACTTGCTTTCATTGTAATAACACATCTGGTAGTAAGACTTTGGGAGAGGAGATCTACAGTCCTTACATATCTCTTTTGAACCAGGCTATTGCTATTTACCAAAAGTATCTAATAGTTAGGAATGATCAAATTGGCTTAGGTAAGTTCTTGACATTTAGTTTATAATCTTTATCATCAACATCTTTAAGTGCTTATTTGTTAAATCTCAGAATTATAAACCAATTCTCAGAAAAATATAGCCATATTTAGTGAACAGTTGTTTTATGTTAAAGGAGGCAAATTTTCAACATTAAAAAAATCCTTATTAAATTATTTGGTTATTGGTTTTATGCATTCATCTGAAGACTTTTTACCAAATAAGGTAATTCTAAATAATTCTTTGGAGCTTGAGCTCAGATTTCTAAATGGAGTCAGAATTTGGATTCAGTCTTTTAGAAATCTGACTGGCAAAGATTTTTTGGTTCCAAATTAATTTTTTGCAGGTATTCTCATAGCTTAAGGGAGTGGGTACAAAGGAGAAATTCCCTTATAAATGCTGTGCATGTTCCTGGAACAAGAACCTTTCATTTCTGCATTATTATTGCAACTGAGAAAGAGCCCAAGGAGGAGTCAAGGGGAACAAGGAGAAGGAATTAAAAGAAATCTAATAGAAAAATTTGCCTCAAGGCAGCAAACATGATAGGATTGGAGACAAAAGAAATGATCATGATCAGACTGATAAATTAATGCCCACTGCAAAGGTTCTATCTTGGGTCTCAGTGTAAAGAAATGGTAATTTTGAAAATTTAAATTAAATAATTTCAATTGTTTTCTAGTTTTGAAAAAATAACACTTTTCACTGATGGAATATAAAATAACATATATTGAGTGTCTTTATTAAGCATTACCATGTGCTAGGCCCTTTTAACAATTAGTACCTTATTTTTTAACTCCTTACTGTTCAGCTCAATACTAAGGAAGTATGACTTGGTTATTACACATGCAAGGTCATCATAATAGGATAGTGGTATATGACTGGTGGAAAGATAAAATGGGCACATTTAGAGGATATACATTTTCTTAAGTGGCAAAGAATATAGAAAAAATAAGAGATAACACAGAGGCCCTCCAGATGGAAAAATAGCTTTCCACAATACCAGACTTCTCCATGGAGATTTCAGCTGTGGATGATGCCACTGGTATGGAGTAAGGATTCTTCTAGCATGAAAATTTGTGTTTGCTTCCTAGTGTTGTGCACCTGTCTGCCCACCAGGTAGAGGTAGCTGGTGGAAAACAACCCAAGCACATTCCTAAGTACTTGTTGCAAAACTCAGAAATGTGAACATTAGTTTCCCAAGAGCATCCTTCAGCAGGACAGGCTTATGTTTGAGGTCATGTTTATAATGCATTAGAGAAAATAGAGCCTCTATCATATTTTACACTTGGGCATCCTCAACAGCAAAACTGAAGGAACTGGACGCAGGCCTGAGGTATGTAAAGCTACAGAAAATAAAAAGAGTCAAGTGTGGATGTATAATATGCATGTAAATATACTACGTCAGTATGTGTGCATATTATTTTTAGATAGTTGCAAAGCTTATCATTTTAAGTGCCAGAACAAGAACCCTTTTTCCTGTGCCTCAAATCACCATTCTGAAGCTAAAACCATCACCCTCCACCTAAATCCATACTATCTGTTAAAAACATATAATTATTGGGCCAGCCCAGTGGTGTAGTGGTTGGGTTCACGCGCTCTGATTCAGCAGCCTGGGGTTCATGGGTTTGGATCCTGGGTGTGGACCTACGTATCGCTCATCAAGCCAGGCTGTGGAGTTGTCCCACATACAAAATAGAGGAAGACTGGCACAGATGTTAGCTCAACAACAATCTTCCTCACAAAAAACAAAACAAAACAAAACAACAGATAATTATTTACTTTGAGGTCAAATATCAAACTAGAAATGTTAAGATCCCAAAGGGTCAATTTGTCAGTGAAATTTGCCATACTTCAAAAATATATTGTGGGGCCGGCCCAGTGGCGTAGTGGTTAAGTGTGCGTGCTCTGCTTCGGCGGCCCAGGGTTCGCAGGTTCAGATCCCAGGCGCTCACTGATACACCACATGTCAAGCCATGCTGTGGCAGCATCCCATATAAAGTGGAAGAAGATGGGCACAGATGTTAGCCCAGGGCCAATCTTCCTCAGCAAAAAGAGAATTGGCATCGGATGTTAGCTCAGGGCTAATCTTCCTCACACACACACAATATATATATGTAGTGTTTTTCCGCCAACATTCCCTAGTGACTTACAAAGTAGCAAGTTGACATCCAAAAGCCACTCTTAAAGGGCTAGTCAATAGTCTTTCATTATAAAAAAAAATCTAACACAGAATAAGACCTATTTGAAGAGTTTTTAAAAACCAAAGCTTCCTTGTCTTATAATAGTACCTACATTAAAGCCATTATAGAGAACACTATTAACGAGAAGACAGGGAATTTAAACTTACAGGCATTCTTAAAAATACTCTGAACTTCTAACTTTAATTCATGCTTTAGGTACTCTTAATGAAGAAGAAAGCAAAAAATATCAAGGTTTGTGCTTTTGGTAAAAACAAGGCACTTTTGAGCCCTGGTTATGCATGAATGTTTATCTTTTCTGCTAATCCCAGTAGCACAAGATCTTCCTTCTAAGTAAACCTTTATGATTGTTTTAAAGTTGCAAGCAGCGATATTTAAATGCAAAAAAAAATATTTTGAAGATGATGTGAATTTATGTGATGAGGCACTTTTCAGATACCTCGTTGCTTCAATACTTCAAGTATATATAATACATTATAAATTTTTTTTCATCAAAAAGTTTTGACGTTTAAAACTTCGGTAGCCTGGCCATTTTATTCTACTCTAACTTACAGAATAAATTTTGGGCAAGTCATATAAATTCTTTAGGTCTTAATTAACTCACATGTCAACATCCTTTTAGTACATGCAAATATCTGTAAGCATGTATATTTTTCTATGGAGAGAAGTCACAAGTTTCAATTGCTTCTCAAAGAAGTATGTGATACAAAAAGGAAAAGAAAGTTTAAAAATCACTGAGTTAGCTAATTTTTAAGGCCTTGTAATAAATGCTATTGGTGCCTGCCCAGATCCCCTTTACTGGCCAGTTCACTCATCTCTCAGCTGTTGTCAGTATCCACTGACCCAACTCACAGATGGCCTCTTTTCTAAAGGAAAACCCTCAGGGAAATGGGAGCCACCTTGCCTGGGAGGGTATGCACACCACCTCACCAAATCCCCAACCAGGGCAGAGCAGACATTAACCAATGATTAACTGGCATGCGGTACAAAGACCGGTCCCTTACCTCAAGGTAGGATCAATTCTGTGGGGCAATTTGAACTCCAGAACTTCCCTGTGGGATCAAATTGAAATGAGTCTCTAGCAGAGAACACATTCTTGAGTAGATTCTCCCCCCAGCCTTACCCTGTTTCCTTCTTTCTTCTTTTCCTTAGAGCACTTGCCAAAAATCACTTGAATAGGAATCCCTGTCTCAGGCTCTGCTTCCAGGGAAATGGAATAAGACAGGCATCTTTGAGTTCTAACATTTTATAAGTCTAGGAAGTGGTTTTAGGCTACAGACTCTAAGGATGGGTTTCTGTAGTTAGCTCATTCATTCTGGGTTATCCTGGAGTTAGATAACAAGAAGGATGCCATTGCTGATGATAAGAAGAGTTTGACAGGCCTTGGCATGCTACAGTTGAATAATTGCTAAGACTTCATTTAGTTCACCATGGTGACCTGGGATGGGATAGGTGAAAAGCGATCTACAACCTGGTGTAATATCTAGTGGGGTTGAGCAATGTGGGAAAATAATTGTAAGGACTGACATTGGGTGGCTCTTGCTAAGTGCCATTAATTTGTTTAAGAGAGATGACAAAACTCATTTTCTATTAATCAATAATATAAAGCAAAGAGTGAGGATCAGAGGGCCTCTTTGGCAGCATTTAAAGGAACCCTATCTTCTGCAGCCAGAGGACATGTCATGCTGAAGGCAAGGCTCAGGACCTAATTGTAAGAGTAGCAGAACTTCAGAGAAGATTGAATTCTGAACCCTGGCAAGTGTCTTACATCAAAGTCAGTACCCTGATAGGAGGGTGACCTTGAGACTTGAGAAGGTTGTATTTGGGTAAACACACATGAAAACCTCTGAGAACCTTGAACTCCTGGATTCCCTTGAATGCTCTGCACCAGCAGAATCAGCCTACTCCCCTTGTTGGAAGATAAAGACTTGCTTGAAGACTATGCAGAAGCTTCAAGTGAGGTGAGTGCCTTCCAGAACAATCCCCACTCTCCTCAGAATCTGCCCTATCTCCCATACTGGCCACCAGAAAATCAAATCTTAGCATATCTTGACTGGGGAAATGCTGGATAAGGTAAACAGAGGAGAGGAATTATGTGCCAAAATTGCTGCAGCTCCTGGCCAACATATACCAACCGAAACCAGAGTATGCCTGAGAATGGATCCTGAGGATACTGAATCAGGAGGGGAGGAATATAAGGCTGGATAAGGGATAGTTTGATGACATGGGAGCACTCGCCTGTAATACAGGATTTAAACCATTGGCAGTAGTGCTGACTGATGATTCTAATAAATTTGTGGAATGACCCTTGGACATTTGGAAAGAGTGATGGCCTGCATTAAATGACACAGAGATGCTAGAGCTGCTGTGGCAAACTGTAGAGGAAGGGACCAAAAGGCTTATAGGAGTGGAAATGCTTCTAATATTTTAAAAACTGGAAAAGCTAGCAACTCACCATATCACTTGGGAGGGCCCACATCAGAAGAAGGATCAAAAGCAGTTTGTGTTCACATGGGATAGACAACAGTATACATACATGATCTTGTATCAGGGCTATGCTATGTTAATTCTCCTGCTCTCTATAATAATAGAGTCTGAAGGGACCTTAACTGTCTGATCATCTCACTGAAGTTCAAATTAGTCCATTATATTGATGATATGTTAATTGGACCTGATAAACATGAGGCAAGTACTCTGGATAGCATGGTAAGCCATATATGTGCCAGAGGGTGGGAGTTAAACTATACAAAGATTCAGGGGCCTCCTATATCCATGAAATTTTCATGGATCTCTCACCTTCTGATTCAGGATAAAGTAAAGGAATGGCTTCTTGAAGGTGCAGCTGAGGTACCAGCTTGGGAATGATACCATGTCAGAATGATATACTGTCCTCAGAATGCAGTTTATATATTCAATCAATGGTGTCACCAACAGGTAGAATGCATGGGTCCAGAAACCAAAGTGTTAAAGTGGAAGTCACTCCCAGTGACTCACTTGGGGTATTAACTTTAGGCTTTGTGGGTTTTTAGTGGTCCTAGTTCATAGGGAGTACAGTAAGAATCCCACCAAACTTAAATTTATGGCTTCTGTCACATTGGGATCCCTATGACAGTTGACAAGGAAATTAAGAAAGAACTCACTACACCAGTAAAGGTAACTGATCCTGACACATCATGAGGAGGGAGGAATGCTGTTACATGATGAGAACAGGAAGGAGTATGTTTGGTGTTTAGGTGATTTACTGGGGCTTCTTTTGACAAACCTGTGCCTAGTGGTAATTGTAAATGAGCAATACAGCAATCACGGCCTGACAACTGCATGGAAACCAGGAGCTTAGCCCCCTCAGGGATGAGGGTCTGGGCCAACCTTCTAAGCAAGCCACCTGGGCCAGCAGGAGTGCTAGCTGAAAGGAAGGGGATTCTAGAACCATGGTGGAAGAGGCAGATTGTATGAGTTTGGGCCTAAAGACAAAACAACAGCTGGGACTGTATTTCATTCAAGAATCCTCTTTTTGTAAGATTTTCCAGAAATTGTGTTAAGCCAGACTCCTGGAGAAGCTATGCTTAGATGGAGTAACTTAATGTGAAAAGCAAGTGAATCTGAGTAGTGCAATGGGTTTGACTGCGAATGATGCTGTTAGTGCTCAACCCAATTCCCTTTAAAGGCTGGTGCACCCTCCACCCAGCTGCTGTGAGTTAGCTGGTAACAGCTGCCCCTTCCATAGACAATTTTAGCTAAAGGGAGCCAACTTCCATGGAGGTCATGCATTGAACCCCTAGCTTCAGCCAATGATTGACTAGCCTGACAATACAAAAGGGCCACCCTTACCCTAAGGTGGGAACAACACTGTAGTGCAATTTGGGCTCCAGACTATCCCTCTCAGATCAGGGTAAAGCTAGTCTTCAGAGGAGACCATATCCTTGTTTAGTGTTTTTCCCCTGCCCTATTCTTCCCTGACTCATCTTTTTCTGAGATCACTCCCTGAATAAATCACTTGAATAGAAACCCCTGTCTCAGGCTCTGCTCCCAGGGCAATGAACCTATGATAGTTCTAGCATTATGAGTCTATGATTATAATGTGTGGAGTAAAGGTAGAGTTAGGACTAGGTTCTGGGTAGCAGACGGGCAGGGAAGGCAGTGGAGATAGGGGTGGCAATTTCCTGAGACCAGTACTGTTTGGAAAATAGCGTGATCAGAATCTGATATGCCAGCCATTTGAGAGGAATGGCAAGTGTGTAATGAGAAGCTGCAAAATTGTTTGAAAATTAAATACTATTGATTGAATAGCTTCTGTCTGCTGAGATACAGAGGAAGAGTGGATGGGTGATGATTGGTAGTCACTGTCTGGATCACTGCATCTCCAGCTTTAATAGATAAACAAGTTACTCAGAGATTTTTAAAGGAAAAATGAAGATTCTGATTTTGCATTTCTAAGCAGTTCCCAGGTTGACACCTTTACTGCTGATATACAGACCACAGTTTGAGTAGTAAGGCTCTAGACCAAGGTGGTGCAATAAAATATAAAGAAAGACACATGTATAATTTAAAATTTTTCTAGCAGCCACATTACAGTAAGAAAAAAAATAGGTGAAGTTAATTTTATAATATATTTCAATTGACTCAATATATCCAAAATATTATCATTTCAACATACAATCAATAGAAAAATTATTAATGAGAAATTTTATGTATTTTTTGTACTAAGTCTTCAAAATCTAGTGGATATTTTGTACTTGTAGAACATCTCAATTTGGATGCTAAATTTTCATCAGAAATATATACACATATTTGTATTTCATAACATTTACAATTGGAAGATTCATGTACTCAAGTTATTCTAAACATACTTAAAAGTTTCGCAGTAACTGAATCAAGTGTGAGCTTTTAAATGTAAATTATTTAAAATTGAATAAAATTTAAAATTCAGTTGTTAGGTTGCACTATCCACATTTCGAATGCTTAAGAGCCACATGTGGCCAGCAGCTACTGTATTAAACAGAGTAGTTCTAAGTCATGCAAGAAAGAAGAAGAATGCTGAGTGGAGCATGAGGAAAAAGGAACTTGGGAAGTGACTTGAAGAGATTAAAAACAGAGGGTTGAAAGGACTATGGTAACTTTTTCAAAAAAAAATCTAAGGAATGGCGATTTCTTAGGCAGTAAAAGAGAGAGTCTGAGTGAATAATGGAAAAAGCGGCTGTCTTTTCCTGACCATTTGTGGCTAGAATTATTTTAACTTGTTTTGATAATTCAAAGTCACCAGTACCTGGTTTTTCTTAGGTCTAGCAACCCGGACCTAAGCACTTGCCATCTTTGTTTTTACTTAAAGTGTTTAGATGTAGAATATTTCAATGCCTAAAAGAAACATGACCCTCAGGGAAGAGGTACCACATTGTTGGAACCTACATAATTCCCCACCAGTGTTTTTAGAGGTAGGTACATTTTGACTCCAGACTCTGGCTACAAAGGATATAAAGGCTTGTTATTTGAGAGAGGTACCTCCCTGTGGCCACTACCAATAGGTTTGCCTGACTTTGCTGGGATAATTTGCCTAATTCTCTGGCATCTGATTAGGTTCCCATCTGTTCATTCCATGGACCCCCAGTGTGGGTCTCATTCTCCTGGACAAGCCTCGTCTCCCCCTCTTTCTGCCTCTCTTCCTGCTTCTTGGTGAGGACAAAGTCCTAACCTGCCCTCTGGCCTCACCCTCTTCAGCTCTCACTCTGCCAGCTGGCCAGCTTGGTCTGCCTAATCTTCCATTAATTGTCTCCTCTGAATTGCTGACCCAAGATGGTGGCTGTTTGCTGAGTTGGGGAAGATTTCCTGCCCCCTTCTGGTTTGAATGCTCAATAAATATTTATTTAATGAATTCTGGAAAAGTATTATAATTGCATTGCCTTTCCAAATGCTAGTGTGTAATGAAAAGCTGCATAATTTTTTTTAAAAAAATTAAATTCTATTTATTGAGCAGCTTCTGTGTGCCAGAGATATTAGCCACTGGAGATACAGCAGTGAATGAAACAGACAAAAATGTGTGCCCTCATGGAACAGTCAGGGGGAAACAATCAAATATATAAACAAGCAAAATATGTGGTAAATCAGGAATTATACAAAAATAAATGCATAAACCTGAGAAAAGAGATAGGGAGTGAAGGGGGCATTTAAATTTCAGATAAGGCCAGGAAAGTTCTCCCTGAGATCTAAAGGACGTGAGGAAAGTAGCAAAAAGAACAATAAACATTGAGGCAGGAGGCTGCTTGATATGGTGAGACCCGTGTGGCTGAAGCATTGAAGCAGAGTGACTGAGGGGAAGTAGTAGGACATAGGTCAGAGGGTTAAGTGTGATAGGGCAGGAGGGTGCAGATTACACAAGGTCTTATAGGCAATTTTATTTTATTTTATTTTTTTAATTTTATTTATTTATTTTTTCCCCCAAAGCCCCAGTAGATAGTTGTATGTCATAGCTGCACATCCTTCTAGTTGCTGTATGTGGGACGCGGCCTCAGCATGGCCGGAGAAGCGGTGCGTCGGTGCGCGCGTGGGATCTGAACCCCCGCCGCCAGCAGCGGAGCGCCCGCACTTAACCGCTAAGCCACAGGCCGGCCCTATAGGCAATTTTATACATATATGTATACATATATCCATGTACCCACATACACACATATATACATACATACATGTATACATATATATTACTCTGAATCAGATTGGAAGCTAACGGAGAGTTTTGAGTAGAGGAAAGACACATGACTTATTTGAATAGATCACTCTGAGGATTATATGATGAATAGACTATAAGGGTGGCAAGGGACAAGTGGGGAGACTTGTTAGGACGCAAGGAGTAGCAATGACTTGGACCAGCATGATAGAATGGAGGTAGTGAGATATGGTCAAGTTCTGGTTATATTTTGAAGATAGAGAGTTTGCTGATGGATTGAATAAGGGTTGTGAAAGAGAGGGCTCAAAGATGACTGGAGGGCTGAGCAAACAGATGGTTGGAGTTGCCATTTATTGAGATGGAGAAGTCTGGGGGAAGGGCAGGCTGAAAGAATGAAGGTAGAGAGAACAAGGGTTGTTATTTGGAAATGTTTAGTTTGAGATGCCTATTGGACATAAACCAAATTGGAGATCAGAGGAGAAATCTAGGATAGTGATAAAATTTTTGTAGATAGATAGATAGATAGATAGATAGATAGATAGTTGGTATTTAGAGCCATAAGACTGGATGAGATCAAATTAAGAACATTAATTCAATGTGGGAGAGGTTGTTGCTACAACTGAATTATCACTTGCCACATGAACATGGTTCTGACTTCAATGGGGCAGCTTCATTTGAGATTTAAATGCCCATTTTGTCATAATGTATGATGCCTTTATTCTCCTATTACTTTTCTTTATTTGCACTATTGTGAAACTATAGTTCAAAAACTTACTCTGTAGTCATCTGGCCTTCATGTGGCACGACTGTATCCTTTGTGAGTTCATTCCACCTCTGACTCTTCTCCTTAGTTCATTACAATTAAAATATTTGCTAGCAGTAACAGGATGGTGAACACGAGTGCAAATACTGGCAGAGTTATGGAGTGCCTGCCATCCCTTTCCCATTCCACATCCTCTTGTTCAACTAGAAAACTTCTACATATCCTTCAAGACTCAGTGTACATGTCATCCCCTCTGGGAAGCCCTTCTTGATGTACCTGGGTAATGCTCCCTTTTCTGTATTTTCATCATGCCTTTTTTTTACCTCTTTTATAGCCCTTATAATGTAACTAATCACTAGCTTTCACATCCTTTCTGCTGTGTGTATTTCCCTAGAGGGCAGGGACTGTACTTTACTCATTTTTGTATGCTTAGTGATCACTGTTACATAGTAAGTGCTCAATAAATATTAAATGAGTAAATAAATACCATTTATGCTAAACAAAATGATGTGCTTTTCATTTTGGCCACTTTTATGTTGAATAAATTAAAATCATATAACTTCAAAAGCCATTTAATGTCTAGGTGCCTTCAAATAAAGGAGAAGGAGAGCTCTTTATTCCTCTCTGGGCTGTATAAGTAGCTGCTTAGGTTTTTATTTCATTTGACATTGATTCTGTTGGCCAAAGAAGATTATGTCTGAAGAGCTGTCAGACTTCATTCTCCACTGTTGCTCTTTCGCAAGTCTCACATCAAAGGGCTGTATGGAAGTTTATTCATGTTAAGGCTTTCTGGTTCCTCGTACTAGTTTGGAATGAGGATTCATTTGGGAGACTAATGGTGTGGTTCCCCAGTGTTGGCTGAATCTTTTCACCAACAATTATTGCAGTGGTTTCCCTTGGCTTAACCACACACCTGTTTCTAGGCAAACATTGGCCCAGAAATTTTGGTCCTTTATGGGTATTATTTTAATCCAGTTCAAGTTTTGTTCTGATTATCTATTTATTTTGCAAGTCTTTATCTAGCTGTTAAATAATTTTACAACTTGGAAAGTGGCTTCAAAGCCTTCCTATTCCAAAAAGTTTATATTGAAAACAGTAGCCGTTCAAACTTGTACCTAGGCAAACAATCTTTAAACAAATATCTATTGAACACCTTTTGTGTGCCTAGAATTATTTTGGGTGGTGGAGACATAATAGTGAATAAATTCCTTGCTCTCATGGTGCATACTTTCTAATGGCTAGATGATAGATAATAAATAAACAAGTCCACCCTTACTTCATAGCATATCATTATCGAATCCTTACCTGGGCTCCCAATCTTATGGAGTCTGGCTGGGTTCTGGAAGCATTGGCTGGTGATCAGAGGGCGGGAGGTAAAACAGGTTGAGATATTTATTCTCCTCCCTCCCTCCATAACTAGCAGCGTGGTTCTGGCAGTCCTGCATTGCTCTACAGTCACAGCTCCTGTCAGATGGCACATCTTCTGTGGGTCCAGCTTTTGCCGCCTTTGGTAACACTGATCACTTCTTTGCCCCTTTAAGCTTAAGGCTGGCAACAGCTTTGTGCTATAATAATCACACTGCACATACCTCTATAAGTAGAACCTGCTGTTAAGTCTCTTCACTTAAATCCTCTTGAGTGTACATTCTGTTTCCTGTGAAGACCATGAATGACACAGCAGAAATGTTAAAGAATAATCACTGGGGGCCGGCCCTGTGGCTTAGTGGTTAAGTGTGCGCTCCGCTACTGGCGCCCAGGTTTGGAACCCCGGGCACACACCGATGCACCGCTTGTCCGCCCATGCTGAGGAGGCGTCCCACATACAGCAAGTAGCAGGATGTGCAACTATAATGTACAACTATCTACTGGGGCTTTGGGGAGAAAAAGGGAAAAAAAAAAAAAAAGGAGGAGGATTGGCAATAGATGTTAGCTCAGGGCTGGTCTTCCGCAGCAAAAAGAGGAGGATTGACATGGATGTTAGCTCAGGGCTGATCTTCCTCAAGAAAAAAAAAAAAAGACTCACCCACATATGTAGATACTCCTTCTATCCATTTCTAAGGAAGAAGAATATTCTAGTCCTGTATCTTACATGTTAGAGGTACTTAAATATATTTTATTGATGATGAAAAATCTCAGAAAAATCTATTCTAGAGGCTGCCTCAGAACCATTGGAAATAGGATCATGCAGATCTGATCCATTCTTTGAGGTTGGTTTTACCTATAATTTGGTTTCATGAACACAGACTATTATTGCTATGCACTGTATTTCTTCAGGTGATACTGTAAAAACTAAATCAAAAGATTTATACTCCAACAGACTTGAAACCTCTTCATATTAAATATAAAAGTTATATTCTTTGGGAAATAAAGGCTTACTGATTTAAACAATATGAGTATTATTATAACTTCCAATGGTGAAAGTGTATTTGCTATCTGATTTACAGAATGGGGTAAGAGTGGGTTGAATTTATTCTTTTCTCTTCAAGGATGTTAAACTCTGGTTCATTTCTATGGCTATAGAGAATCATGTGCTCTGATGTACAAGAACTTAAAAGTAATCTAACACAATATTCTAAATAATAAAACATGAACTTCTATCACAAAATCTCCAATAAATGGCTTTCTAGTTTTTGCCAGAATATTATCAGTTTGAGAGATCTCATCATACTACCTCATAGGGTAATCTATTCCATTTGTGATGTGTCTAAATATTAGAAAACCCCTCCTCATGTTGACCTCAAATTAACCTCTGTAACTTCCTTTATTGGTCGTAGTTCTGCTTTCTCACACTAGTGCAAATTACTCAAGGCTGGAGTTAAAAAAAAACAACTACCTGAAAGGATGAGAGGTAACAGTGCCTGGCACTCCTATAAGGCCAGAAATAGTTCCTGTTCCCACCAGCCAGACTGGAAAACCTCCAGATAGAGAAGACAATAGACAGAGCACACGGAGGGGTTTTGCTTCAATGATGGGGAATAATGAACCCTAAACTAAATGGTGCTCCATCTGACCTAATAAATCTTAAAGTAAGACCTGAATGGAGCAAATTGGTTCCAAGAACTTAACTGAATCCCAGGGGATTCAAGAATACTCATAAAAGTACAAAAATATCCAGCACCTAACCAAGTAAAAGTCATAATGTTTGGCATCATATCAAAGTTATCTGACACGTAAAGAAGCAGGAAAATACAACCATAATGAGGAGATAGATCAATCAACTGGGACTGACAAAGATGTTAGAATTAGCAAACAAGGACGCTAAGATGGTTTTTATAACTATAGTCCTTATGTTTGAAAAGTTAAATAGAAACAGGAAAGATATAAGAAACCCAAATCTAAATTCTAGAGTGTACTAGATGTAATTATAGTAGATTATACATTGCAGGAAGAAAAAATTAGAGAAGTTCAAGAAATATCAATAGAATCTACAGAAAATGAAACACAGAAGACAACTAAAAGAAAAAAAATATACAGAGCATCCTTGAGCTGTGGGACAACTTTAAGCAGCCTAATATACATGTAATTGGAAAAAATAGTTGAAGAAATACTGGCCAAAATTTTTCTAAATTTAATGAAAAGTATGAAACCATAGATATAAGAAGGTCAATAAATCTCAAGCACAAGAAATATGAAGAAAACTACACCAAGGTACATCATAATCAAATTGCTTAGAGCCAATAATTAAGAGAAAAACTTAAAGGCAGCCAGAAAAAGCCAACAAAGGAAATAAAATAGAATCATGAAAAATGTTCAATAATACAAAAGAAGGCAAAAAATTAGGGAAAGAAAAATAAAGAACAGATGGGACAAAGAGAAAAGAAATAGCAAGATAAATTTAAACCTAACCATATTAATAATAACATTAAATAGAAATATTTTAAACACCCCAATCAAAAAGCAGACATTGCCAAATTGTAGTCACATATATGCTGACTACAAGAAACACATTTCTATATAAGGACACAAATAGATTAAAAAGTAAGAGGATGGAAACAGATATACCATGCAAAAACTAATTAAAAGCAAGCTGGCCTTTCTACAGTATTTTAAGGAAAAATATTTTGCAGAGCAAAGAATATTACCAGGGATAATTTTATAATGATTAAGGGATCAATTAATCAAGAGCACATAACAATTCTAAACATTTATGCACCTAATAATACAGTTTCATAATATTGCAGCAAAAACTGATAGAATTGTTATGACAAATAGACAAATGCACAATGATAGACATTTCTATACTTCTTTCCATAAATTATAAGACAATTAGACAGACAGTAAGGATGTAGAAGACCTTTAATCAACTTGACCTCATTGACATTTATGGAGCCTTCCACCCACAGGAAAATACATGTTCTTTTCAAGTGCACAAAGAAAATTTATTATGATAAACCTTATTCTGATTCATAAATATGTCTCAAAAATTGAAAAGGATTCAAGTCATACAAATTATGTTTCCTGTCCAAAATGTGATTAAATTAGAAATCAAAAACAGAAAAATCTCTGGAAAATCCCAACTACTTGGAAATGAAATAATAGAGTTCTAAATCACCCATGGGTCAAAACATAAATCAAAAGAGAAATTAGAAAGTATTTTGAACTGAATGAAAATGAAAACACAACATATCAGATTTTCTGGGATGCTACTAAAACACTATTAGGAAGAAGTTTATAGCACTAAACATCTATATTAGAAAAGAAGAAAGTTCTCAACTCAATAACTTCCGTTACCACCTTAAGAAAGTATACTTAACCTATTAGGATGGCAACTGTTAAAAAAAAGACAGAAAATAACAACTGTTGATGAGGATGTGGAGAAATTGAACACTTGTGTGCTGTTGGTCGAATTGTAACATGTTGCAATCACTATGGAAAACAGTAATGGGGTACCTCAAAAAATTAAAAATGGAACTACCATATGATCCAGCAATCCACTTCTGGGTATATATCCAAAAGAATTGAAAACAGAGTCTTGAAGAGATGTTTGTACACCCATATTCAAAGCAGTGCTATTCACAATAGTCAAGTGGTGGAAGCAACCCAAATGTCCATTGATGGATGAGTGGACAAACAAAATGTTGTATGTACATATAATGGAATATTATTTAGTCTTAAAAAGGAAGGAAATCCTGTCACATGCTACATGTATGAACCTTGAGGACATTATGCTAAATGAAATAAGCCAGTAACAAAAAGAAAAATATTGTACGAAGTATCTAAATGAAGTATCTAAAATAGTCAAATTCATAGGAACGGAAAGGAGAATGGTGTTTACCAAGGGCTGAGGAGAGGGGGGAAAGGGGGGCTGTTGATTAATGGATATACGATTCAGTTTTGCAAGATGAAAACATTCTGGAGATCTGTTTCACAACAATGTGAATACATTGAACACTACTGAACTGTACGCTTTAAAAAAAACCTAAACTGAATACAATATGGGGTCTTGAAATAGATACAGGAACAGAGAAAGAATGAGAAAATGAAGAAAATGGTGGAAAAGTGAGAAAATTTGAATAAGGCTTTTAGTTTAGTTAATAGTATTGTACTAATGTTACTTTCTTGGTTTTGGTCATTGTATTATGGTTATGAACGGTGTTAACATTAGGGGAAGCTGGGTAAAATGTTTATAGGAACCCTCTGTACTATTTTTGCAACTTTGTCTAAAATTATTTCAAAATAAAATGTTTAAAAAATTTAAAAAGAGAAAGTATAAAAGTAAGAGTAAATTAATTTCAAATTAATCTGAAGAAAGGAAATAACAAAGATCAGAGCAGAAATCAATGAAAGAGCAAAACAGTGCGGAAAAAATCAATGAAACCCAAAGCTGGTTCCTTGAAGAAAACAAAATTGATAAACTTATAGCCAGACTGATCAGGCAAAACAAGAAAGAAGACAGAATTTACTAATATCAGGAGTGAGAGAAATGATATCACTATAGATTCTGCAGATATTAAAAGGATTATAAGGGAATAATGAATAACTTTATGCTAAAATGATTATAAGGGAGGGGAGAAGTCAAGATGGCGGCGTAGGCAGACTCTGAACTCACCTCCTCCTGCGGACACAGCCAATTTACAACTACTCGTGGAAAAATTACCCCTGAGACAGAACTGAAAACTGGATAAGAGGAGCTTCTGCAACAACGGACAATCCTAACTGAGGTAGAAGAGGCAGAGACTCCCGTCTGGAGAGGAAAAACGCCGCCTTCACAAGCCATAGCGCCTCACGGCCGCCGGGAGCAGCTCACAGGTACACAGCCTCCCTGGAGGAGCGGGGCCTTCAGCCGGGGAGCGCCCCTGCTGGGGGCATTTTGTGGACCCAGCACAATCCAGACGAGTGGCATAATATCTGACTTTGCCTGCTACTAAAACATTGCGGAGTACCCCCAGAAAACCCGGTTCACAAAAAAACTAAAACTGGCTCTTAAAGGGCCCACACGCAAACTCACCCGTTTCAGAAAGCAACCTAAAATCACCAGAAAGAAAGGTGCACAGTGCTGTGGTGAAAAGAGACTCACCTAATAGGCCCTGAGTGCATCTCGGTGAGAGGTGAGACCTCTCCAGGGACTGGGACATTGGCGGCGGCCATTGTTGTGGCCTGGTGTGGGCGTGCTGACACAGATGCCATTGGAGTTCTCCCTGGGGCCTGCTAGCCCAGGGTCTGCCCACCCGCTAGAGCACCGATTTAATCCAGCTCAGCCAGGGCAGGCAGCCCACCCTAGAGACTGGCCCCACCCAACAACAAGCCCTTAGGCAACTTGTGGGCCTGCATAGACTGGTGACTGGATTCTCTACAGCCTGGCAACTGAGCCGACTGCAGTGGGGCAAGGCGTGCACAAGGAGCGGGTGGAGAGTGTGGGGCAGTGGTGGAGTGTGCGGGGCTCCCGCCGTGCAGAGACTGGGTCTGCTTCGGGTTGTCGGGGCGCGCACGTGGTGCAGGACTGTGTTGACTGTGTGTGTGGACCTGTGGGCAGCAGGGCTTGTCAGCTGCAGAAGACTTGTGCTTCTCAAAGACCCACATAGGGGTTTGCCCCACCTTCCAAAGCCTGAAACAGTTGGGTGCTACCGTGCCTGAAGCAAGCCCCACCCAGCTGCAATCCTCAGAGAGCTGACAAGAGACCTAAAGGCTGCAAGCTTATAGCATTTGTAAGCCCCTGAGCCTAACAACCTGCCACGCTGGGGGCCTAATCACTTAAAAGAAATACTGAAACACAAATGTGGTGTTAGAACTTGCAGCCAACTGTGCTGGGGCTCCCCACACCTGATAAAGAGACTGAAGGGCCCACAATAACTACAAGCAGCTGAGCATTACAACAGCTGGCCAGGAACATAAATCAGCCTCCCTGGGTGCCTACAGGGAGAGCAAACACGCCACAACAGAAGGACTCACGTAGCCCACATAGGGATCACCCCTGGAACATTGAACTGAGGGAAGCACACTTCAGGACTCCTAAGGCATCACTTATATAAGGTCACCTATCCAAGAGCAGGAAACGTAGCTGACCTACCTAATACACAGACACAAGCACAGGGAAAGAGGCAAAATGAGGAGGCAAAGGAATACAGTCCAAGTAAGGGAACAGGACAAAACCCCAGAATAGGAACTAAGTGAAACAGAAATGAGCAACCTACCCGACAGAGAGTTCAAACAGAGTGTTAAGGATGCTCACTGATCTGGGGAGAAGAATAGATGAACTCAGTGAGAATGTCAACAAGGAAATGGATGATATAAAACAGAACCAATCAGAAATGAAGAATACAATATTGGAAATGAAAAATTCACTAGAGGGACTCAAAAGCAGAGTGGAGGATACAGAAGAACGGATCTGTGAGCTGGGCGAAAGACTAGAAGAAATTACCCAAGCTGAACAGGTAAAAGAGAAAAGAATTAAAAAGAGTGAGGACAGTCTAAGGGACCTCTGGGACAACATCAAGCGCACTAACATTTGTGTTATAGGTGTCCCGGAAGGAGAAGAGCGAGACAAAGGGGCAGAGAATCTATTTCAAGAAATGATAGATGAAAACTTCCCTAACCTAAGGAAGGAAACAGACATGCAGGTATAGGAAGCACAGAAAGCCCCAAACAAGATAAACCCAAAGAGGCCCACAACAAGACACATCATAATCAAAATGTCCAGAATTGAAGATAAAGAGAGAATTCTAAAAGCCGCAAGAGAAAGTCAAGTTACATACAAAGGAAACCCCATAAGGCTATCAGCTGACTTCTCAGCAGAAACCTTACAGGCTAGAAGAGAATGTCATGATATATTTAAAGTACTAAAAGGAAAAAACTTACAGCCAAGAATACTCTACCCAGCAAGGTTATCATTCAAAATGGAAAGAGAGATCAAAAGTTTCCCAGACAAGCAAAAATTAAAGGAGTTTGTCACCAAGAAACCAGTGCTACAAGAAATGTTAAAGGGACTGATTTAAGGGGAAAAGAGAAGACCACAAATAGGAAAAATTATCTATTTCCAAGATAAGAGGGTAATGGATACAAATGCAGAAAAAAGAGGTTAGATATGATATCAAAAACATAAAAGGAGGGAGGAGGGGAGTTAAAGAGTAGAGCTTTCAGACAGAGGTCAAACTAAAGAGACCATCAATTCTGTATAGAAGAATGAGGGAACAGAGAAGGACTACTAAAACACTGAGAAAAAAAAAAGTTAAAAAATGGCAGTAAGTACATACTTATCAATAGCTACTTTAAACATTAATGGACTAAATGCTCCAATTAAAAGGCATAGGGTGGCTGATTGGATAAAAAAACAAGACCCATATATATGCTGCATACAAGAGACACAATTCAGACCTAAAGACACTCAAAAACTGAAAGTGAAGGGATGAAAAAAGATACTCCATGCCAATGGCAATGAAAAGAAAGCTGGGGTAGCAGTACTCATATCAGACAAAATAGACTTTAAAACAAGAACTGTAAAAAGAGACAAAGAAGGGCATTACATAATGATCAAGGGAACAATCCAACAAGAGGATGTAACACTTGTAAATATCTACACACCCAATGTAGGTGCACCTAAATATATAAACCAATTATTAACAGACATAAAAACAGAAATAGACAGTAACACAATAATAGTAGGGGACTTTAACACTCCACTTACACCAATGGATAGATCATCCAAACAGAAGATCAATAAGGAAACATTGGACTTAAATGATACACTAGAACAGATGGAGCTAGTAGATATATATAGAGCATTCCATCCAAAAACCGAAGAATACACGTTCTTTTCAAATGCACATGGAACATTCTCCAGGATTGATCACATATTAGGCCATAAAACAAGTCTCCATAAATTTAAGAAGATTGACATAATACCAAGCATCTTTTCTGACCACAACGGTATGAAACTAGAAATCAACTATAGGAAGAAAATCAGAAAAGCCACAAATACGTGGAGATTAAACAAAATGCTACTGAACAACGACTGGGTCAACGAAGAAATCAAAGAAGAAATCTAAAAATACCTAGAGACAAATGAAAATGAAAATACAACATGCCAGAATTTATGTGATACAGCAAAAGTGGTTCTAAGAGGGAAGTTTATAGCAATACAGGCCTATCTCAACAAACAAGAAAAATCTCAAACAATCTAACAATGCACCTAAAGGAACTGGAAAAAGAAGAACAAATCAAGCCCAAAATCAGTAGAAGAAGGGAAATAATAAAAATCAGAGCAGAAATAAATGAAATAGAGACAAAAAAAAAGAGAAAAAATTAATAAAACCAAGAGCTGGTTCTTTGAAAAGATCAACAAAATTGACAAACCTTTAGCTAGACTCACCAAGAAAAAAAGAGAGAAGGCACAAATAAGTAACATCAGAAATGAAAGAGGAGAAATTACAACAGACACCTCAGAAATACAAAAGATTATAAGACAATACTATGAAAGGCTATATGCCAACCAATTCGACAATCTGGAAGAAATGGATAAATTCTTAGAATCATACAACCTTCCAAAACTGGATCAAGAAGAAGTAGAGAATTTGAATAGACCAATCACCATTAAGGAGATTGACACAGTAATCAAAAACTTCCCCAAAAACAAAAGTCCAGGACCAGACGGTTTCCCTGGTGAATTCTACCAAACATTCAAAGAAGACTTAATACCTGTCCTTCTCAAACTCTTCCAAAAAATTGAGGAGGGCGGGAAGTTCCCTAACTTATTCTATGAAGCCGACATTACCCTGATACCAAAACCAGACAAGGACAACACAAAAAAAGAAAACTACAGGTCAATATCACTGATGAACATTGATGCAAAAATCCTCAACAAAATACTAGCAAATCACATACAACAATATGTTAAAAAGATAATACACCATGATCAAGTGGGATTTATTCCAGGGATGCAGGGATGGTTTAACATTCGCAAATCAATCAACGTGATACACCACATTAATAAAATGAAGAATAAAAATGACATGATCATCTCAATAGATGCAGAGAAAGCATTTGACAAGATACAGCATCCATTTATGATAAAAACTCTGAATAAAATGGGGATAGAAGGAAAGTACCTCAACATAATAAAGACCATATATGAGAAACCCACAGCTAATATCATCCTCAATGGTGAAAAACTGAAAGCTATCCCTCTAAGAACAGGAACCAGACAAGGATGCCCACTGTCACCACTCCTATTTAACATAGTACTGGAAGTCCTAGCCAGAGCAATCAGGCAAGAGAAAAAAATAAAAGGGATCCAAATTGGAAAGGAAGAAGTGAAACTGTCACTATTTGCAGATGACATGATTTTATATATAGAAAACCCTAAAGAATCCACCAGAAAACTTTTAGAAGTAATAAACGAATATGGTAAATTTGCAGGATACAAAATCAACATACAAAAATCAGTTGCATTTCTATACACTAACAAAGAAGTAGCAGAAAGAGAAATTAAGAATATCATCCCATTTACAATTGCAACAAAAAGAATAAAATACCTAGGAATAAACTTAACCAAAGAGGTGAAAGAGCTGTACACTGAAAACTATAAAACATTGCTGAAAGAAATTGAAGAAGACACAAAGAAATGGAAAGATATTCCATGCTCTTGAGTTGGAAGAATTAACATAGTTAAGATGTCCATAATTCCTAAAGCCATCTATAGATTCAATGCAGTCCCTATCAAAGTTCCAACAACATTTTTCACAGAAATGGAACAAAGAATCCTAAAATTTATTTGGAACAACAAAAGACCCCGAATAAGTAAAGGAATCCTGAGAAAACAGAACAAAGCTGGAGGTATCACACTCCCTGATTTCAAAATGTACTACAAAGCTATAGTAACCAAAACAGCATGGTACTGGCACAAAAACAGACACACAGATCAATGGAATAGAATCGAAAGCCCAGAAATAAACCCACACATCTATGGACAGCTAATCTTTGACAAAGGAGCCAAGAACATACAATGGAGAAAAGATAGTCTCTTCAACAAATGGTGTTGGGAAAACTGGACAGCCACATCAAAAAAAATGAAAGTAGACCCTTAACTTACACCATACACAAAAATTAACTCCAAATAGATTAAAGACTTGAATGTAAGACCAGAAACTATGAAACTTCTAGAAGAAAACATAGGCAGTACGCTCTTCGACATGGGTCTTAGCAACATATTTTCAAGCACCATGTCTGACCGGGCAAGAGAAACAATAGAAAAAATAAATAAATGGGACTACATCAAACTAAAAAGCTTCTGCACAGCAAAGGAAACCATCAACAAAACGAAAAGACAACCTAACAATTGGGAGAAGATATTTGCAAACCATACATCTGATAAGGGCTTAATCTCCAAAATATACAAAGAACTGATGCATCTCAACAACAAAAAAACTAAAAACCCAATTAAAAAATGGGCAAAAGACCTGAACAGACATTTCTCCAAAGAAGATATACAGATGGCCAACAGGCACATGAAAAGATGTTTAAAATCATTAACTATCAGGGAAATGCAAATCAAAACTACAATGAGATATCACCTCACGCCCGTCAGAATGGCTATAATTAACAAGACAGGAAACAACATGTGTTGGAGAGGATGTGGAGAGAAGGGAACTCTCATACACTGCTGGTGGGAGTGCAAACTGGTGCAGCCACTATGGAAAACAGTATAGAGTTTCCTCAAGAAATCAAGGATAGAACTACCATATGATCCAGCTATTCCACTGCTGGGTATTTATCCAAAGAACTTGCAAACACCAATGCATAAAGATACATGCACCCCTGTGTTCATTGCAGCGTTATTCACAATAGCTAAGACTTGGAAGCAACCTAAGTGCCCATCAAGGGACGAATGGATAAAGAAGATGTGGTATATATACACAGTGGAATACTACTCAGCCATAAGAAACGATGAAATCCAGCCATTTGTGACAACATGGATGGACATTGAGGGTATTATGCAAAGTGAAATAAGTCAGAGGGAGAAGGTCAAATACCGTATGATTTCCTTCATTAAGTAGTAGATAACAACAACAATAAACAAACACATAGAGACAGAGATTGGATTGGTGGTTACCAGAGGGGAAGGGGGGAGGGAGGAGGGCGAAAGGGATAATTTGGCACAGGTGTGTGGTGATGGGTTGTAATTAGTATTTGGGTGGTGAACATGATGTAATCTATGCAGAAATAGAAGTATAATGATGTACTCCTGAAATTTATACAATGGTATAAACCAATGTTACTGCAATAAACAAAAAATTAAAAAAATGATTATAAGGGAATATTATGAATAATTTTATGCTAATAAATTCGACAACATGGGTGAACCAGACAAATTCCTTGAAAGACACAGAGTACCAAAACTCACACAAGAAAAAACAGATAGACTGAATGGCCCTATATTTTTTCAAGGAATTGAATTTGTAGATAAAAACATTGCAACAAAAGAACTCCAGGTCTAGATGGCTTCACTGGTGAATTCTACTAAATATTCACGAAAGAAATGCTATATAAACTCTTCAAAAACATCGAAGAGAAGGCAATACATCCTAACTCTTTCTATGAGGTCAGCATTATCCTGATACCAATATCAGACAAGAAAAGAAATCCACAGACCAATATCCCTCTTGAACATAGGGGAAAAATTCTAAATGAAATTTTAGTAATTCAAGTTCAACCATATATAAATCCCAAATGGGATTTATCTCAGGAATGCAGGTTTGGTTTAACATTTTAATAATTTTATTTATTTATTTCTTTTTTCCCCCAAAGCCCCAGTAGATATTTGTATGTCGTAGCTGCACATCCTTCTAGTTGCTGTATGTGGGACGCGGCCTCAGCATGGCCGGAGAAGCGGTGCATCGGTGCACGCCCGGGATCCAAACCCGGGCCGCCAGCAGCGGAGTGCACACACTTAACTGCTAAGCCACGGGGCCTGCCCTCATTTAACATTTTAAAGTCAATATTATTTACCATATTAACAGACTAAGAAGAAAAAAAACATGATCATCTCAATAGACAAAGAAAGGACATTTGACAAAATTCAATATCCATTCTTGATAAAAATTCTCAGCAAATTAAGAACAGGAGGGGACTTGCTCAACATAAAAGGCATCTATGGAAAATACACACTAATTTCACACTTAATGGTGAATTACTGAATGTTTTCTCTCTAATATCAGAAAGGAGACAAGGATGTCCACTCTCCTTGCTTTTAGTCAACATTGTTTTAAAGGTCCCAGAAAGAAAGAAATGGAAATAAGGCAAGAAAAAGAAATAGAAAGAAGTAAAACTGGCTTGATTCACAGACAACATGATCATCTGTAAAGAAAACCTGATGGAGTCTACAAAAAATCTACTAGAATCAATAAGTGAGTTTGGCAAAATTGTAGGATACATGATCAATGTGTAATAAACTATTGCGTTTATATATACTTGCAAGCAACAACTGGAAATTGAAATTTAAAAAACCAATACTATTTATAATAGCTTCAAAATATATGAAATACTTAAGGACAACTCTGATAAAAGATGTCAGACTTGTACACCGAAGTTTACACATCATTGCTGAGAGAAATTTAAGAAGAGGTGAACAGATGGAGAATTATACTGTGTTCATGGGATGGAAAACTCAAAGTTGTTAATATGCCATTACTCCTCAAATTGGCCTACAGTTTTAATGCAATCTAAAACTTATTTGTTTTTTAGAAATTTACAATCTGGTTCTAAAATCTATATGGAAATGCAAAGGTCCTAGATAGACAAAAAAACTTTGAAAAAGATGGATAAGTTTGAGGATTAATACTACCTGATTTCAAGATTTATTGTGACAATTATCAAGACAGTGTAAATTGCCACAAAGGGAAATAGATCAATGTAGCAGAATAGAGAGTCCAGAATAGGCCCACACAAGAATGGACGACTAATTTTCAACAAAGGTGCAAAGGCAATTCAGTGGAGAAATCATTATCTTTTCAACAAATGTTGCTAGAAGAATTGGATAGCCATATGTAAAAAATGAACTTGATTCTGACTTTGCATCATATAAGTGTACAGCCTAAAACTCTGGCAAGAAGCTTTGTAACCTTGGGTTAGGCAAAGATTTCTTAAATACAACACCAAAAGTATGACGAATACAAGAATATACTGATAAATAGAATTTCATCAAAACTAAAAACTTCTGCTCATCAAAAGCCATGGTTAAGAGAATGAAAAGAAAACCACAGAATGGGAGAAAATATTTGTAAATCTTTTATCCTATAAAAGACTTGTATCCAGAATATATAAAGAATTCTCAAAACTCAATAATAAGTAAACAAACACCCAACAAAAAAATGGACAAAATAATTGAACAGACATTCCGCAAAGAAGATATACAAATGGCAGATAAGCACATGAAAAGATGTTCAACATTATTAGTCACTGGAGAAATGCAATTACAACCACAGTGAGATATACACCTATTAGAATGGTTAAAATTGAAAAGACTGACCATACTAAGTGTTGGTGAGTATGAAGAGAAACTGGAACTCTCATACACTGCTGATTGGAATATAAAATAATATAACCACTTTGGAAAACAATTTTATAGTTTCCTTAAAAGTTAAACATATATGTACCATATCATCCAGCCATTCCACTTCTAGATCAAGAGAAATGAAAACATATCAATGCAAAGATTTGAATCGAATGTTCATAGCACCTTTATTTGTAATAGCCCCAAACTAAAAGCAACCTAAATGTCTATCAATGGATGTATGGATAAACAAACTGTGGTATATCTATGTACTGGACTACTCTCTGCAATAAAAAGGGATGAACTACTGATATATGTTACAACATGGGTGAATCTCAAAATACTTTTGCCGAATGAATGAAGCCAGCCATAGAGAGTAATAGTATATGACTGCACCCATATAAAATTCTGGGATATTCATACTAATTTTTATGACAGAAAGCATATCAGCATTTGCCAGGGAATGGAAAGGGCAGGGTTCCAGAAGAAGTAAGAGGGAAGAATCACAAAGATGCTTGAAGAATCTTTTGGGGATGTGGGATATGTTCATTATCTAGATTGTGGTGATGGTTTCACAGGTCCTTACATATGTCAAAACTTATCAAATTGTACACTTTATAGATGTGCAGTTTCTTGTATGCCAATTATATCTCAATAAACCTGTTAAAAATATCTGCAGAACTAAAGGGATGGTGCAGATCTATTTCCTAAAGTATTTGTTTCTTCTAACTTTAGAGAAATAAAAGAGTTAGCAAAGCAAGGTTCAAAATGGTTAAAGAGATCTTTCTTAAAAAAAAGACAAAATTCACTCACTTCATTTTCTTACTTAACAAGCATTTATTGTTATAAATGTACTCAGGCACTGTAACACTATTAATGCAAATAAAACTTTGAAGGCATTTCCAGTTAAATGCAACTGTTTATTATTTCATTCTGTCTTTGTACCATTTTTATAAACTGCTTTCAAAAAATATCATTCACTTTCATACCAGCTGGATGGTCTGTAATAAACTTCCACAGTGTTTTGACTTGCGTTTATTTCTTCTTCTTCTTCTAGAGGAATGTATGGTTTCATTCATTCAGCTGGCTGATTGATCACTGCCTCCTAATGTGGATAAAGGTATGTATGGATTGCTTCAAACAATATTGTATGTCCTACCAATCTATGTCAGAAGGCATTTGTTTTGCTTTTTAATTAAGCCTTCTTAAAACCATTGCTGTATCTCTTCCCATCCTACAGATCCATCAAATAGGTCCCTGATTACTCTAAGCAACACTAACATGACCGCAGTCCTACCTCTATCAGTTAAAGAGACAAAACTCTGACCATAGGATTCACAAGCAGCCAGGATCATGGATATACTATCCTTCTTGCCTCCTACAAGAAGAAGAGAAAAGTAAGAGGAAGGAGAAAGAATTAGAGTGGCTAATGTTGACAAGAGAATAAAATAATGGAGTCTTGTGTGTTTCCTTCTTATATACTTCAGTGCACATTCCACATGGTATGATCAATCTCTCCTCTGTTGGACAGCTGCTGTCCACGGAGTAATTTTTTTGTTGTTGTTTTTTTAAAAATTATGTATTTTTTCATTTATTTTTGTGAGGCAGATTAGCCCTGAGCTAACATCCATTGCCAATCTTTCTCTTTTTGCTGAGGAAGATTGGCCCTGAGCTAACACCTGTGCCCATCTTCCTCTATTTTGTATATGGGATGCCACCACAGCATGGCTTGATGAGCAGTGCATAGGTCCACACCCAGGATCCAAACCTGCGATCCCTGGGACACTGAGGCAGAGTGTGCGAACTTAAACACTATGCCATTGGGCCAGCCCCCACAGTGTAATTTTGTTCTTGAAGTTTCTGTTCTTCTTGTCTTCTGGCAGAGATGGTCAGGGTAGAAGACAAGTAAAATCTGCTCTGGCAATTCACTTCTCAAGAGGCTCCATCCTATTTGCACGCTTCAAGCGAAGGCTTCTCTCTATTTCACAGTCCCTAAATAAGTTCAGTTTTTCTCATTAATTCCCTACTTGCTTCTTGTTGAATTTTTTTCTTTTTACTGAATACTTTGACTCATATGATAACTCACAAAACACAGAACTCTAGAGTTTAAAGGACCTCAGATCATCTAGAAAAGTACTCCTAAGTTTCCCAAACTTTGGTGCACAATGGCTCCCACCCCCAAACATTCTGATTTAATTGATTATGGGTGTGATCTAGTGGTTGGAATTTTTAAAAGCTCTCCAGGTGATTGTAATGTGCAGCAAAGTTTGGAAATCACTGATTTAGTGCTCATCTCTGCCTTTTCTTAAGGTACATAGCTAGTAGGTGGCCAAGCCAGGACTCAAAAGAGGGTCAGTTGCTATTTTGGGCCAGTGGGCTTTCCAATGTGCAATGTTGTGTTTGTTCTCAATGATATAGCAACAGACGACAGTAAATGTAAAAATGAGAGCACTGTTTGAGACTTGATTAAGGTATGAAATACACTAGACGGGTACTAAAGAATGAAGATTAAGCTGGGCCATTCAAAAAGAAACAGGTAGGTAATAGTGAACTATTTTAATATTATAGAGCATTAATTACATTATCTGATTGCTAGCAATAAAATACTTGTGAAATAAGAGCAAGTCTTTAGCAGGCTAATATGCGATTCTTCATCTCGGATCATTAAAAGGTGGATTGGGTGGGGAAAGCCCGGTGGCGTAGTGGTTAAGTTCACATGCTCTGCTTCGGTGGCCCGGGGTTCTCAGGTTCGGATCTCGGGCACAGACCTACTCACTGCTTATCAAGTCATGCTGTGGCAGGTGTCTCACATATAAAGTAGAGGAAGATGGGCATGGATGTTAGCCCAATCTTCCTCAGCATAAAAGAGGAGGATTGGCAACAGATGTTAGCTCAGGCCTAATCTTCTTCACACACACACACACACAAAAAGTTGGATTGGAATGATTTGTCTTTTTATGGGATGATCTGTTAACATTAATTTTGTAAACTAGAAATAAAATTATGTTCATTGATGCACTTAAATGAATTTTCCTCCATTATTGATCAAGAAATAATTCTTTAGAAATGGGTGGATGTTTAGCATAACCAGAATATTAACAGGAAGGTCATAAGCAAGCAGCACAAAAGCAATTTGAGATAACACAACACCAAATAAAACTTAATAACCATAACCCATAAAGATATTTTAAGGCCTTTGATCTCAGCACTACCATTGCTAATTGACTATCTGACCTCATTCCTGAACATGTCAAAGAAATGAATGTACCGTTGGCCTTCATTGTCCTTTGGTTGGGCACAGTCTGTTAACACCTCCTAAGGTAGTTATCAATTCCCTCAGTGTACTCCTCTCTGTTGTTTTTATTGTTATGATTTTGATTAATAGCAGCAAGATAGCTTTTGTAGTTTTGAATTAAAGATAAAACTTTGGCTATAAGTTGAGGCATCAAATTTACACCTACTTTGCTACCCAGAATCTTTAATAAAGTTGTTTGCATATTAAGAGATATACAATGTTTATAAATATTCTGGAATATCTACAATGGCATTAATTTCATCACTGTTGTTGTTATGTGCTGTCAAGCCGGCTCCGACTCCTGGTGACCCTATGAATGAGTGATGTCCACAGTGTTCTGTCCTCAGCAGTCCTACTTAACTTCTGTAGACTCATGCCTATGACTTCCTTTATGGAATCAACCATTTCATATTTGGTCTTCCTCTTTTCCTGCTGCCTTCTACTTTTCCCATCATCATTGTCTTTTCCAAAGAATCCTGCCTTCTCATGATGTGCCCAAAGTAGGACAGCCTCAGCTTTATCATTTTTGCCTCCAGCAATAGTTCAAGCTTAATTTGCTCTAGGACCCACTTGTTCATCTTTCTGGCAGTGCGAGGTATCCATAGAGTTCTCCTCCAACACCATATTTCAAATGAATCAATTTTTTCCCATCAGCCTCCTTCACTGTGCAGCTTTCACACCTGTACATGGTAATTGGGAATATGAGGGTATGGATAATCTTGGCCTTAGTCTCTAATGACACTTCCTTACACTTGATGATCTTTCCTAATTCTTTTATTGCTTTTCCAGAAATAATCAGGTGTGCTAATCTTGAGCTGGAAAAATATAATCTTCTTGCCTATGTGTAGACAAATGAAGCCTAAATTTGGTTCTTGGAGAGTCTTCTGGAAACGCAGATGCAGACAGTATTCTTTCTGCTGGAGCAGGACTTTCAACACTCCAGCCCTTGGAGTCCATTCAGGGATTATGAAGGCGTTCCCTGAGCCCAGGGACCTGACTCTGTGCCCTGCTTCGGGGCAGAATAAGAGGCTACTGAGGAGGTATGACATGAGCTGTATTTCACGCACTGGCTTTCCTAATGCAATTCTTGGGCACTTTGAGCAAGTTTCATGAAAGAGTTATGTAGCATTGTTGCTCCCAGCACAGCATAGATCTATGGTGAACTCCCTCTGGAGCTCCCTCTGGGAGAATTTCACTGAGCTGTGCAGCTGTGGAGGGAAGGGAACTGGAAGCTATTCTGGGGCAGGAGAGAGTGAGAACTGTTGACAGGAGCTGCTGAACCTCAGAGTTGTCATCATGGAGGAGTCAGTACCTTCGGGAGCTGCTGCTGTGGGTTTGCCACAGCGTGTCCGTACAAGGCTCTGCTTGGGGTAAGGTTTGCTGTTCTGTCAATACAAACTAAATAAGGAGAGAATAATTGTTCACGGCCAATATTTGCTTTGATTGGCTAGGCATTGTTGGGGTGTTTTTTTACACTGCAATAGTAATTGGAATAGTAGAGGACACATTGTTTTGTCTGTTTGGGGAAATATCCTCTATCTTTGACTTCTCTGCCAATACAACCAGGAAGCTACCAATCAAGATACTTCCCCTTTGGACGCCTTAACCAGCCCTAGGGTGGGATTGTGGCCTAGACTGGGCCAATCATAATACTATGTTCCCTTTGCTAAAGTGATTGGACCAAGGAATGGCACGTGACCTGACCAAGGACAGTCTGGGCCCATATCTGTAAATTTAATGAGAGCTGGAGGGGAAAACTCTTTTGCCTGTTAGATTAGCAAGTAGTCTGTGGCCATGTTCCCACACTGTGGAGGAAGCCTTCCTGCAGCAGGGGAGAGTGAGGCTGCACCAAGAAAGGAGAGAAGAGACAGAACTGATTGTGCTTGAGCCTCTGGTCCCAGTCACCAAGTTCGTCTGAGTTTCTCTGGTCCTGCAGCTCTTCTTTCATCTCTATGAGCTAACCTGTATCCTTTCAATAAATTGTTTTATTTTGTGTAACCTAGTTTCAACTAAGATTCTGTTACTTGTAATCTGTAAGAGCATACACAAAAAGTTTGAATTTCACCCTCCTCATCGGAGACCCTCAAGAGTGTGTGATTTTGAAAAAGGTGGGCATTTTAGGGCCAAAGGGAGAAGAAGGGTACACTGAGGGAAAGCATTTAAAAATAACAAAGAATTAATTCTTGTTAAATAAAGGAGTCAAATTAAAGACAGGTACACATGACAGACAGAAGAGATTACTTAATTAACAAGACTATTTTACTGATGGAAAAGCAGATCCCTCTTGAAGTTATGAGTTATTAGTCTCAAATATAATGCTATATTCCCTGAGTCGCTGGCACGCATTCTTTGACCCCCCCCCGTCTCAACCTTGCCCCCAGCCTGTTATTAATTTCCTCTAATTTTAGGTCTATGACAAAGTTAATATCATTTGTTTAGAATCTAGGTGAAAAATTTAATGTAAATAACACAGGTGATTATGTAAAGGGCATTAATTGGACAGAAAATCAATACCCACGGCAAAAACATCGGATACTAGTTAATTCCCAATACCTAATCAGTGAGAAATAAAAATGTAACAAAGAACCAATCTGGTTGTCTTAAAGAACCAATTTAAAAAGAGTGAAAATTTAGCAAAAAAAAAAAAAAAGAGAGAATTGGAATTTTGTAAAATCTTATTAAAACATTTTTTTGATGTTGCTTTTGGAAAGAAAATGACCTACTCATGAATATTACATAGACTCTGGACATTGTCTACTATTTGTGTGGTGCTTTAAAATTTGTCTCACCACAGGAATCTTAGCTAATAAGATAGCATTTCTGGTAAATAAGGGTGGTTTGAGATGTTTAGTGAAAGGAAAATAACATTTGGATTATGTTTAAAGACAATCATTTAGAAGGATGCCTCAAAAAATTGAGTTGTTAAATTTTCAAAGTTCAAGAATTTTAGCAAATTACATAATGTTGTCTTCATAATATTTTATTGATGACTGTCCTTCATAGGTATATGTGCTCAACATGATGGTCCAGCCTCTTTTTGTTAGCCATTAATAGGATTCGTATCTTAACTCTTACCCGCTTCCCAGGAATCTCTTAGACTATTCTCCTCTCCTTATTTGTACCCAAATGTATATATGGAGCAAAAAAGAAATTTCATAAAAACCTTACAAAATATAATAAAGAGGCTAAATTGTAGGATTGTGAAAGTTTAGAACTGGAGGGGACGTTAGAGCTCAGCTGGCTCAATGACTTTATTTTACAGGTAGGGAAATGAGATGCAAGGAGATTAATTAATATGTGGCTCAAGGTTATGTTTGTTGCTAAGAAAAAAAATGCTCCCAAACTAAATATAAATGATTGTTAGGTTATCCATCATTTTGCTGTTTCTGTGCCTCAGGTTTTCTTTCTTATTCCTTTTAGAGCCAAATCTCTTTGAATGGCTCTATTTTTAATTTATTGAGTAGTATGGTCTAGTGCAGTGATTCTCAAAGTGTAGTCTCTGGACCAGCAGCATCAGTAGCACCTGGAAACTTAATAGAAATGCAAATTCTTGGGCCCACCCCAGAGGTGGTGAATTAGAAACTCTGGTGGTGAGGTCCAGCAATCTATGTTTTAACAAGGCTTCGGGTTGTTCTGATGTACTAAGCTTGTGGAATGACATTTGATCTGAGTTTTACGAAACTGAGGTCTGAGATTCTGCAACTAACTAGTGACTATGGGCAACTCACTTAAAGCAAAGCTATTATTCTTTTTCCTTTTCCTAAAATACTCTAATGCTCCTCCACAGAATATAGAACACAGTTTAACCCTTTTAGCCCTATGTAAACTGATGCCCTCTACTTCTGCAACTTCGTCTCCTTTCAACTGCTCCCACAACTTTTGGCTCCAACAATGCTAATCTCTCTGTTCCATTGCCCCTACTGTTCCCTTGCCAGGAATGCTCTTTTTTCCCCTCTTCACCTGACTCTGCTCTCTTGTGAATCAGACTTGCGGCCCAGGACTTTATGGAAGTCTTCTTTGGCTTCCTTCCAGGATAGGTTCTATCTCCTCTATTGTTTTCATAATATTCTTTGCACATGATATCACTAAGAGATGAAAATATGTAGGTATTAACTAGTTGAAGGAGCACAAAAGAGCTTCTTAGGGCCAGAGAATGCTTGTGCAAAGGTCCACTGCTGGGAGTGAGCATGGCACAAACAAGGGGCTGAAAGAGGGCCAGTGTGGCTGGAATGAAGAGAATGAGATGGAGCAGAGTGGTAGACAGTGAGGCTGGAGAGATGGGTAGGTGCCAAATAATACAGCATTATAAGCAACAATAGGGAGATTTGTCTTTATCTTAAGACCAATAGGAAAATATGGTTATATTTCAAGAAAAGAGTGAATGTAATAAGATTTGAATTTTAAGAGGATTACTTTGGCCACTGTTTGAAGATAGCAAGAGTAGGTGTTAAGTGACCACTTAGGCAATCATTGCAGTAGTGCAAGGAAGAGATGGTAGCTAGGATTTCTCTTGTTGTAGTGGAAATAAAGAGAAGGGGATAGATTCACGAGATTTTTAGGATTTATTGATGGCTGGATAGGAAGAATGAGGGAGAGGGAGGGGTTGAGGATGATTCCAAGGCTTTTTGGTTTACATAACTAGTGAGTTTAATTGGGTATTTGGGGAGTACTGGAAGAGGAACAGGTTTTGGGAGAAAGGTTATGGACATCAGGAATTTGAGGCAATGTCAAGGTCAATAGCCAAACTCAGAGGGAAGTCAGGGATGAATACAAAAATTTGGTGTCATCTGCACAATGGTAGTCTTTATGAGACAGGTTTTATCGGATTAGTGGGGATGGAAGCCAGATTATAATGGGTTGTGTAGTGAGTGAAGAGTGAGTAAGTAGAATTGGGAAGTTTTGTTAAGTGTCTTGACAAGTTAGTATGTGAAAGAAAGGAGTGATGAAGAAAAAGATAAGAGGGAGGCCAGAGTCCACGTGGCAGTTACCATGACCACCTGAAGGCTGAACTATTGGCAGAAATAAAAAAATACATTTTAACCTTGACTGTCACCAGATGGCCAGAGAACAATGCAGTAGTCTTTCCTTGCAGTGAGGACATTTAGAAAAGCCTGGACACAAGATACACTGTAGCTGGGAAGGGCGACCAATCAGAAGTGGACTCAGCCTTAGCTTTGCAAACTCTGCTCTTTTTGCCTTTGAAAACCAACCACCCAAAGACCAAGGGGGGCTCACCTATCAGCTTGCAGGTCGAGGTGTACTTCTCCAGTTTGCAAACCTTTTAATAAAGCTTCTCTTTTCTTTAAAACTTATCTTTGCCTTGTAAAGCTGCTCATTCTGGTTAACAGGGGCATGATAGAGGAGTTGCTGAAATGGGGAATGTAGACAAATTAGGGTTTTACATGTATTAGAGACTTGAATGTATCTAAAAACTGATCAGAGGGGCCAGCCCGGTGGCGCAGTGGTTAAGTGTGTGCGCTCCACTTCAGCGGCCCAGGGTTCACAGGTTTGGATCCTGGGCGTGCGCCCACGCACTGCTTGTCAAGCCATGCTGTGGCAGCGTCCCATATAAAGTAGAGGAAGATGGGCACGGATGTTAGCCCAGGGCCAATCTTCCTTAGCAAAAAGAGGAGGATTGGCATTGGATGTTAGCTCAGGCCTTATCTTCCTCACCAAAAAAAAAAAAAATACTAGGAAAAAAAAACTGATAAGAAAGGCTCAGTTGAGGGGGAAAGGATGAATATATAAAGAGGAGAAGAAATAATTGATTTAAGATTCTCAAGAGAGCAGGAAGTGATGGAATCCAAAGCTTCGGTGAAGAAATTAACTTTGAGGTTAGGTTGTGACAGCTCCTCTATTGCTACATTGCCCAAGGTAGGTTTGTAAGTTTGGTAAGCAAAAAGTTGGGGGAGTTCCCACCCAAAAGCTTATATTTTCTCAGCGAAGTTAAAGGATTGATCATATGCTGAGTCTGAAGGGCTTGCAAATCCTCATTCTGTGGGTTAGCTTTATAGGAATCACTTCAAAGATTTGAAGTAGTACCCTACATTATTAAAAGATGCCTAGTATGCAGAATGATGCAGTGAGAGCATGGGATTTGACCTTAGTGGATTTGAGTTCAAGTCTCATCTCTGCACTTAAGAACACCTGGACATTGGTCACCTTCCTCAACTTATTTTACTCAATTGCGTTTCCTCATTAATAAATTTGAGAGGATAACTCTTATCTCACAGGATTGTTGTAAGGAGTCAGTGTAAATGATAAAACTCTTCACAAATATTAGTTATTTTAGTACATTAGTGTCTATGGTCATGTAATTTTAGAGCTTGATATCTCCTTATGGATCCCTAGTCTAACAACAACTCTCTCATAATGGACATGAGGCCCAGAGCAGCAGGGTTAGGATAGGAACCAAGTATCCCATCCGTTATGTTCTTTCCATTATTTCATGTTGTTCAGTGTAGCCTTTGGAAGAACGGGTTTATGTGGTTACTTTTTGCTATGTCTTGCTAACTTTTTATTTCTATTTATTTTTTTCTATTATATCTATTTCCAAAACAAGATTTAAAGCAACTTATCATAAATATGCTTGTTTTATTTTATTCCAGATAATTGTAGGTTTTAAGTCAGTATCTAGTAACTCAGTAGTGACAATAATGGCTATATTGTTTACACCTGCCATATTTACACTACCAAATAAGGGGAACACTTCCATTTAAATACTCTGAACAAATATAACAGGTATCTCAGTCCCTATGTATTCTCAAAAAACCTTTGCCAGTTTATTATGGGCAGTGCATGTCCTAGTACCTCTTCGAGACTATCTTTAAGAAGATAGTAAATAAAACCAGATTTACTGTCAATCTCCTTCACTTTCTACTATATACCTGCTGATAGCTATGGACAGCAATCATTCAATTAATGTTCCTGAATTATTTCTGCAACATTTGTTTCAGATAACACTCCTCATAATCTTTTGTTGCCATCAGTCAATCCTCCTTGGTGCTAATGAATATTTCATACATCATTTCTTTTACTTCATGTTGAAGTTTAATGATCCTTTTTATCCTTTGCTGTCCCTTTGATATATTCTTCTCATTAAAGTGGAAGGGTAAGGGTTGAATAGGTTTTTTGAGCCATGTCTAAGATTTGTAAAACTTGTAAAATTGTTCACTTTATCAGAATTTGTGATTTAAAAAAATCTGGCTAGGAGTCTTGAGAGAGATCTATTTGTGAGACAGATATTCATTTGAGGCAAACAACATTTTTGTTTGGATAGTATATAAAAATAAAACATCTTCAAATTGGAAAAATTATTGGATTCTGCATGAAATAATTACTTAGGTAACTAAAATGGGCCTTCCAATTTCAACAATTTTAGAAGACTGACGAGAAACAAGATGAGTAATTTCTTGTGAAACCAAGTCATTGATTGAAACCTCAAGGGGCCTTATAATATTCTTTTTTTTTTTTTTGATGAGTGTAAGAAACAGAGTTATCTTCAACAGTTACTGGATAAATATTTAGTGGCCCTCTGAACATGCTAAGAAGATGTGATAGTTGAAGCTTGTCAAGAAAGTGAGTCAGCTGAACGCTGTGAAATAGGTCTGGTTATCTGATAAGAACCATTTTCTCTTTTTAAAAACTTGGCGGTACTTTCTGGTAGTGATTCTGTTTGCATCAGTAGGATGTTTCCAGTGGAAGAACACTGTGACATCATCTTTGAGTTGTGTACCATGAGGATTGCTTTATAAATAAGAACCTCTTGTAATGTGATACTTTTGATTTGTCAATAATCAAGCACTCTTGGGATGGGATATAAGACAGACTGGCTTCTTTATGAAAATGACTCAGTAGTGAATGGTTTTGGAAAGAGATTTCACTTTATTTGCATTTGACAGATGAACAAATTAATTGCCAGAATTTCTTAATGAAATAAAAGCAAATTGTTAGCAGAATGCAGGCCAGGACATATCTTCTAATCAAGATCTGGGGTCTGGTTTAGGTATCTCCTCTGGTCTCAGTAAAGGATGAAACTGTCCACAGTTAATAAGAATTGTTTCTGTTTCCACAGCCCTTCAGGTAGCCCATTTAAACGTGTAACAACATATGCTCTGACTCTATCCCATTAGGTTCTAAAGCCTTCTTCTGAATTCTGTCCTCTGGAAAAGAACCAGCTCATCACCATTTTCTTTTCACTTACTGATGTTAAAAGTATTTATTGCCATCTCTTTTCTCAGCCGAAAAATCCAATATTGTAATCTTTTCACACAGAATTTGATTTTCTCACCCCTGGACTCACTCTGATGATCTCCCGGAACCTCTCCTCAGGTTTTTTCTGCTCTTAGATGTAGTAACTTAATGAGGTTGTCATGATACCAGAGGAGCCCTGGCTCTTTAATCCCCAAGGCTCAGCCTGCTCCTTGTCCTGTAGCCTCCCACTGCTCACTTCCTAATACTGCTGTTCTCAGATCTCCATTCTTACCTGTGCCTGGAGAGCAATGCACACAACAATCCCCAGCAGGGCTGCCTTATGAGTAGGGGCAGAGATGTGATTCCAGGATTAATAAGAAGGCCCTCCATCGCCTATTTCCTCCCTGGAGTTTGCTCTTCTTTCCATAGGAGGCAAGGCCTTAAATTCACAATTATATAAAGTTTGTAATGCAAATACACTTCAAGAGAGATAATGTAGCAACTTAATTTTATTTGCATAAAATTATAAATGCCTAATATAAGACCTAGAGATCATGCTATACAATGGTGGGATATAAGTGCCAAATTTGACTGTGCTTACTTCATTCCATTATCACTTTGGATTAGAAGGGGTAATGGACCCTGAAATTACTGAGTAGTGAAGGGATGCCTTCTTGAGCTCTCAACAAGAGTTGAACTAACCATTGCTTAGACCTGGCTCTGAGGGTATCACTTCTTGACCTATCTTCAAGGTCAAAGAATCTTACTGATTCTTTCCTTGGCCATGTCCAGTCTAATAATGATCTCATCAAAGGCATTCTTCATTTCTGTTCTTCATTCTTCATTTGTGTTTTTAATTTCTAGCATTTCCTTTTAATTTTTTCTTAGAGTTTCCATCTCTCTGTTTACATTACCCATCTGTTCTTGCATATTGTCTACTTTTTCTATTAGAGCCTTTAACATATTAATTATAGTTATTTTAAATTACCTTTCTGAGAATTCCAACATCTGTGTCATATCTGAGTTTGGTTTTTGAGATTGCTTTGTCTGCTCAGATTGTGCTTTCTTCTTGCCTTTTGTCATGCCGTGTAACTTTTTTGTTGAAAGCCAGACATGTTTATATCAGGTAACAGGAAATAAGGTAAATAGGCCTTTAATGTGATAATCTGGCTAGGAATTGGGCTGCCTTTAATGTTTGCTGTAGCTGCAGGTGCCAATGTCTTGAAATTCCTCTAGTGTCCTCGTTTTGTCTTCTCTCTTGACTTTCTGCTTTCCGAAGTACTCCTCCTCAGGGACAGTCTGTGACTTGCAGCTTTTTGAGCTAAATCCTCCCTGTTGGTGTGATGGTGAACTGTGGGAGGAGGTGATGCATTCTATAATATGATTAATTGTCCTGTGTCTCAGGTCTGTGACCTTTATAATTATTTTTCCATGGTATAGCTTTTATTTCTCCACTTAGGTAAGACAGGAAGGCTAGAGTAGGCAGTAGGGTAAGGAATATCCTTCTCCTAGCTGGGATAAGGCTCTGGTAAAGTCCTTTCCCTTGCTGAGTAGGCCTTTATTATGGAGAACACTGGGCTTATTTCACATTGATTGCTCTTAGGTCTTTACTGCGAGAACATGGTACCGCTGCTAGAGGTAAACTCTTGAAAGCATGGGTCTGACCTAAAACTGTGACCTCCAGGAGTTTCTCATTCTCATGCTAGTCCACATTCTGCCTCTGGCAAGTCATCATAATTACCACTTAAGTGTTCCTACCAGTTTATGGATCTAGCAGCTTCTGCTTCAGGTAATCATATCTTGGCTATGACTTTCTGGACTCATTTTTCTCTCCAGATTTTGGGATGGTGGTTTGCCCTGTGACTCTGTTCTCTGATGGAGGTCTAAGAAAAGTCATTCATTTTCAGTTTGTTCAACTGTTTCTTGTTGTAGGGATAGGAGTGAAGACTTCCAAGCTCTTTATGTGTCAGAGCTGAAACCAGAAGTCTATATTACTTCTTTATGCAAATTTCATTTTATGTTATTTCTCTCAATGCATTCCTCTTGCGTCAACATGACTATTTTTTTAAAAAAATTGAAGTGAGTGTAGTTATATTCACATTTATACATAAATTGGGTCTGGTGTTAGAGGAATTAAAATAATAAAACCAGATGACTTTAGAAGATAGAGCATTCGAATGGGTTCTAAATTCTACTGATGAGTCCCTCAGAACACAGAAATCTTCTTCCCCAGTACAACCACTCCTCCCTCAGAAACGTTATGTCGAGGCTACCTTGATATGGGGCTCAGGCTGATATAACCTAAACATTTACAAACAACCTATCCTGAAATGTCTCACTTTTCCAACTCTGATTCTTTGAGATCAAAGTAAATGCCTATTTACTTTTTTATTCTACTACACATACAATGAACTTGCAAATATTCTACTGATGCTTTAAAGGTCAGATCATATGCCACATTCTATATTAAGCCTTCTCTGATTATCTCAAGTGGAAGTAACTTCTCCCACCTTTTCTTTAATTGACACAATGGTGTGCTGGAGACAGTTTGTGGGAAATCAAGATTTGGCCACTCTGAAATATATCTCTTTACCTTGATTGTTTTCTCTGAGGGACATTTGACCTCTCCCACTAACTGCCTAAAGAATGTGACATGGTGGCTCCTTCCTGGAACAGATCTTCTATCATGATGGCTGTAAAGATAATGTAGGATAGAGGTTACAACAGGAAAGGCACCAAGCCTCTTTTATCAAAAACTCTGTCTCTCCCTGACCACATTGCCTATAGATGACCCTGAAAAGAATTGTCTTCCTGCCCTCTGAAGTCCCAGACTACTACCCGCCCCCAATACGCTCCTCGCCTTTAGCTGCAATACTAAGCAAGCAGCTTAGACAGAGGGACGAGTTGCTCATTTCTGAGTTTCTCCCATGTATACGTGTTATTAAACTTGGTATTATTTTCTCCTGCTAACCTGTCTTGTTACTTATTTGGCCAGCCATAAGAACCTTAAGGAAAAGGGCAGAGGGAGATTCTCCCTCTTCCCCCGACAAGTTCATACTTGCTCATAAGAGCTGAATGTGAGCATGCATCTCTTCCCAATTCCACATTCAGTGACATCATATTGGTAGACTGAAATAAGCTATGGTGGGAACACTAACACCATTGAAAATGGAAAACACTACAAATCAGGACTTTTTTTTTTCTAGAGAGCCAGTTAAATGTTTACCATCACACCACCATGTGTGTATGTGTGTGTCTTTGTATATAGATAGCTAGAGAGAGAGAGAAAGAGAGAGGGAGACATATAGCTGTTTATGTACTTATGTCTTATTGTAGTCTGTAGTTTCTTGAGTGTAGATGTAGTGGGCAGGTGCTATTTTTACTCCTGGGTAGCCACTCCCTCTTTTTAATCGGGGAATCATTGGTCCCCTATTTAATTCTTGGTCACATGGGTGGGTCTCAGTTCTCTCTTGGTTGTAGGGGCAGACATGAACTTGACAAATCAGTATGTTCATTCTGTCTGGCCACAGTGATTGGTTCAAGGGTAGTCACATGACATAAACTAAGTTAATCAAAGCCAAAGAACAGGTGCCCTGAGACTTTAGTTGGAACTATTGGAAAAGCAGTCTCTTTTCACTGAGGTCCTAAGTTGATAGACATCAAGTTTGGAACTTCTGGTGGCCATTTAGCCTATGCAATGGTAGACCTAATAATAAAGTTAACACAGGGAAATGAAGAACCAAGAGATGAAGAGAGAAGATTCCTGATAATAATGAACTGGATCTATATGGAAGTTGCATGCTTTTTCAAGTATGTGAGCCAAGAGTTTTTTCAACATTGGTTAGCTTGAATTGGGTTTCTATCACTGGCAACTGAAGATCCCTGACTAATATAGTAAATAAAATACAATATCTTAAAAAACAATAATTATAGCCCCACATCAGCATAATGCCCTACCTCTAAAGAGGCTCAAGTATCATTCATTGAATGAAAGAAGGAATCTGATGTAAAATACAAATGCAAAGCTTGCTGTGATGTGGGATATCTTTATTTCCTCCTGAAAACCTTATTAAATATTTGAGTGGCTTGTTCATATCAGACTGTAGCCATTTCGAAAGATGAAGAAATTCTGTCTTATTACTTGACCTTTATTTCCTCTTTGCTGTTTACTTTTACTTATTTATTATTTGAAGAAATGGTTTCTTTGGATAAATGAGCTATAGTAAGTAGTTTTGTCTTGGGCCCTTCAACGGTAAGGTTTTCATTCTTTAAAATATACAGTGAATTATAAAAATCCATATCACTCAATAAATGAGCTGTTTAGAAGTAATTTTTTAGGCATAGAAGAGAATATTAATCTAGAATAATAAAAGAAACTGCAAGAAAGTAAAGATTTTAAAAAATCAAACTCTATAAATGTTACAAAGTATAGAAAAAAATAAAATATTTATTGTTAACTGCCTAAAATCGCCATGATAATCCTTTTTTTCTATTTGTATACTCTTTGATTGCCTCATCCCATGACAACTATTTTGTGATACCAGTTTCTATGGAGCAAATGGAAAGATAATCCAGTCTTTCCTCTTGTATGATTCTCCTTTCTGAGGTCATCCTCAACAGAACTTTCCTTCTTTAAAACAAACACAAAACACACCGTTTGTTGGTTGGTATTACCCGCTTCTGTGCCCTTTTCTTTTTTTTTGCCTAATGTTCTTGACTTTTAAACAATTGAGGAGGAAAAGTTTTCATACTTGGTCCCTAAGTGCTTAGCTCAGGGATATGCAGAGGTCCTTTCTCTTTCCTTAGTAGCTAATGGAAATTCATTATTAAAAAACCAGAAGTGGCAATGCATTTATTTCATTGTTAAGAGTTTAAACTCTTAAGTGGGGATGCTGAGGGCAGTTTTCTTTTCATTACTTTATATTAGGTGGATTCAGCTTGTCTTCTTTACACTATCGTCTTATTGGTCTTAGTGAGTAATTGGGTGGAGAGCTAACTTTCTCCTTATTTCATTTTCCCTTTTCAGTGATCAATTATAACGGAAAGAAAATAACGGAAGACCCCAAAGGAAAGTATTCCATCCAGAGTTAGTCTACAAGTTGTGACCCAAGTACATTTAATGCCAAGAGTATCAGTTCCAAGAACAGCCATGAAACTGAGTCAGGTAGTGGACTCAACATCACATTTCACGTAACTCAATATTTTACCCCATGGCTAAATCAAGGGATAATGAAGGAGACTACCCCTGCTGTATTAATTCTTATTTTAAAACAGGTGGCAGGGGGGCCGGCCCTGTGGCATAGTGGTTAAGTGCACGCACTCTGCTGTTGGTGGCCCGGGTTCAGATCCCGGGCACACACTGGCGCATCGCTTGTCAGGCCATGCTGTGGCAGCGTCCCACATAAAGTGGAGGAAGATGGGCATGGATGTTAGCCCAGGGCCAGTCTTCCTCAGCAGAAAGAGGAGGATTGGCATGGATGTTAGCTCAGGGCTGATCTTCCTCACAAAATAAATAAATAAATAAATAAATAAATAAATATACAACTTTAAAAAAATAAAAATAAAAATAAATAAAACAGGTGGAGGGGGCCGGCCCAGTGGCATAGTGGTTGGGCTTGTGTGCTCTGCTTCAGCAGCCTGGGGTTTGTGGGTTCAGATCCTGGGCGCAGACCTGCACATCGCTCATCAAGGCATGCTGTGGTTGCAACTCATATACAAAATGGAGGAGGATTGGCATGGATGTTAGCTCAGGGCCAATCTTTCTCACGAAAGCAACAACAACAACAGGTGGAGGCCTACACAGAGAGGGGTTTACATACACTAACGTTACATAAGCTCTGGTATTTGTGCCTTAATGACCTGAAAGACAGAAGTTAAAAGATACTTTGGAACCTGAATGGAACCAGTAAAAAGCACTGCCATGTGGGCACGACTGCACTGACTATGCTGAAGCAATGGATTAAGGTTCTGCCAGAAACTGTTAACCTAAAATGCTTAATAGTTTACTTCGTTTTCTCATTTATACTTGTTCGCATTTAATACTTTAATCAAAAATGACCCTCTTTTTTCTTGCATATAAATGGGATGAGATAGTGATTACTTCAAGTTTGATTTGGGTTAAGGTTCCTAAATTTTAGTAAAATGACTTTTTTGGTATCTTGAAGCTGTGTGATCACCCAGGGGTAGGGCCGGGTCAGGACTGTCAAGGCCCCAAGACTAGAAGTAAAGTCTTTGTTTACAATGAAATCCCTGGGGAAGAGAAGGAGAAAGAAGGTGTCAATGCTGCTGCCTCTGTTCTCTTCCCCTTACAGGGAACGTTGGCACACCAAGGAAGTCACAGTGGCAACTGGTTTGGAGATGTGTCATGGAAGGCCTTGAAATTTATGGGAGAGTGGGTTTCACTTCATGGTGACTGCTTCTGTGGGTAACAGAGATTATTACTGAGATGAACTTCAAAGGCAAAGATAAGGAAAGCTGACCTCCCTTCCCTTTGTGAGCTACAGGCTGCCTCCTGATCCTACTTCCCACTCTAGCCCTACAATTTATTTTATTTTGTCTTATCTCAAACCGTCAGTTAATCAGACAAATCTTTAGCAGCCACTACATTTGGGTGTTGTATCAAACACTTTGTGGAGGATATATATAGCCCCCATAAAACATAAAATATGGTTCCTGCTCTCAAGAAACCTAGAGCCAAGCATTTTCTAAAATGACAGAGAATGGTAATTTATCAGATGTGAGGTACCAACCAAGTGCTATGCCTATCCAGAGAAGGAAGGAAATGTGTTCAGCTGCAGGATCAAGGTCTTGAAGAAAAGATAGGATATTTCATGGTAATTGGATGTTAGATTGGACTTTTCCTGTTATCTCTGAATTCTAGCTAAAGCGCTCCAAGTAGAAAATAGACACAAAATACCTAAAGAGAGTGCTAAGGAGCTACTAGCCTCCATCTATGGATTACCAAGAGTTAGCCAAACAGGAACTGAGACTCTTATCACCTCTACCCCATCAAGTGATGGGGATGCTGTGGAATTTCCCCTTTCCTTATTGAGACTTAGGAAAAGGAGGATGTTATGGACTGAATTGCATTCCTCCAAAATTCATATATTAAAGCCCTAACCCCCAATGTGACTATATTTGGAAAATAGAGGCTTTAAGGAGATAATTAAAGTTAAATGAGGTCATAAGTGTGGGGTCTTAATCTAATAGGATTGGTGCCCTTAAAAGAAGAACAATAGATACCAGGGATGTGCATGCACAGAGGAAATGCCGCGTGAGGACACAGTGAGAAGACAGTCATCTGCAAGCCATGGACAGAGGCCTTAGGTTAAACCAACCCTACCAGCACCTTGATGTTGGACTTCCAGACTATAGAACTATGACAAAATACATTTCTGTTATTTAAGCCACTCTGTTGTGGTATTTTGTTATAGTGGTCCTGGCAAACTGATATAGAGGGTTTAAATTAAGAGCAGTCCTGAGAAAACTTGTAGGGATTGGGAAAGACTACAAAAAGGTGAAGCTGACATCTCATGCCCTAGTATTTGTTGCTGTACATGAAATTAGAGACAGAGTATGAAGTTGGTTTTGATTTTAATTGATGGGTTTTTTTATACCCAAAGTTGAACTATCCTCACTGAAATGGGAATATGCTTGAGATGTCATTAGGAAGCATGGAAGGTAGATCTCATAAATCACATTTGGAAGGAGTAGTTGGTGGAAAATAAAACTGTTTCTTGTTCAGATTGCTCAATAAACTGGTTACACATGCAAAACTGGGACCCTCTGCATTACAAATATCTACATGTATCACTAATCTCATTGAATATGCTCCTAATACAAGTGATGGTTTTATTTCATGGCATTAGTGTTTTTTTTAAAAACTGCTTAGTTTTTGACTCAGAATATGGTCCCCAATAATCAGATTTATGGACTAGGAGAGGAATGTAGGATTTTCCAATTTCTGACATTTCTTACTTTCTATGTTGCTTTTTTTGGCAGATCAAATCACGACCATTGCCACCCCCCCACCCCCCATGTGTATGAGAGAGAGAGAATGTTTAAATATGATAATTCTCTATATTTCAAAATCAACTTTTTTGACCAGTGGAAGTATTTAATGGATTATGTGGATGGCTCAGTAGAGAGAGTTAATTATGTGTTTCTTCTTGGCTCAGATATTGCACCATTTCAATCAATGAGACCTAAACATCTGATGACACTGTTGCCAACATTAACTGACTTGGGTGTTGCAGTGCATTTGCCAGCAGGCATCATACCATCCATCATGCCACCTGCCAATACTATTGGCATATTAAAGTGGCATCTCACTTCACTAGTTCTTATGCTTCCTAGTGTAAGAATATGAGCCATGAGTTTTTCCTGTGAGTTCTTCTTCCGTAGAGACTACAGAATGAGTAAGAAGCTCAGCTTGTTTTAAGTACCAGGATAGTGCTGGAACAGTACAGAATAAAAAATTGGAATTGAAGCGAAGGAAATAAGCAATATATTTATGGAAATTATATCAGGGGATTGATCAAAAGTCAGAGAATGGCTAAATACCAACTAATATGTGGTCAGCATAAGCAGTTTGCCAGGGGAATTCCAAAGTTGTGTAACAAAAAGTTATCTTTTATTGTTTGACAAAGCTAACCTTGTTAGTATCCATGTAATCCTTAATTAAACTTTATTTGAATACATTTACAAATACTCATTCAGCCTACATTTCTCTCACACTAATATATGTAATCAGTGATCATAACAACTGAACAGAAGGCAAATATAGAGAGTATCCCTCACTTGCTCATCAATCTTATGGAAAGAACTCAAATTGCAGCATAAACTACCATCTGTTTTTGAAACTCTATGCAATGAACTGATTCACTTTCTTGATAATCATAAGCTTTATCTACCTACCCCATAACCCTAGGGTGATAGGGACTTCCTTCCACTGCTTCTTTCCCACACCAATTTTTGTAGTAGGCCAAAAAATGACCCCCATAAGATAGCCATGTCAAATCCCTGGAACCTGAGAATGTTACCTTATTTTAGAAAAGGGTCTTTGCAGATGTATTTAAGGATCTTGAGATGAGGAGATAATGCTGGATTATCTGGGTAGAGAGAGACAGACGGGCATACAGAGAAGACACACACGTAGAGGAGAAGACAACATGAAGACAGACACAAAGACTGGAGTGATGTAGCCCCAAGACAAGGAAGCCAAGGAATGCCAAGAGCCGCCAGAAGCTGGAAGAGGCAAGGAAGGATTCTCCCCTAGAAGCTTTAGAGGAAGCATGTCCCTGTTGACAGACACCTTGATTTCAGACTGATGGCCACCAGAAATGTCAGAGAATAAATTTCTATTGTTTTAAGCCACCAGGTTTGTGGTGATTTGTTACAGTAGCCCGAGGGAGCTAGTATTCCAACCAATACACACACACAGAGACACACTTTTACACACTATTTGGACCAATACTACTAACATGCGTTCAATTTACCCTCAATCTTAAAGTTATTTGGACCCACTGTATGTTTTCCAAAAAGTTACCATTGAGATAGCTCAAGATCAGCTTAGGAAAGTAAAACACATGATGCTTCACAGGATCTGGTCCCATTTAAGATAGTATTCTGGTCATCTCTTATTGCTTAACAAATCATCCCAAACCTTAGTGGCTTAAAACAAGAGTATTATTTTCTCTCATGGTTCTGTGTATTGACTGAGCTCAACTAGGTGGTTCTTACTTTGGGGCTCTCATATTAATTGCAATCACATGGCTGCTATAGCATGCATGATCTGAAAGTTCTATTTAGCTGGATATTTCAGATGACTCACTCTCATAGTAACAGTTGATTCTAGCTGTCCCCTGGGAGCTCAGCTGGGGTTGTTGCCTTGGGAGTACCTACAAGTAGCCTCTCGTTGTAGCCTGAGCTTCTCATAGGATGGCAGCTAAATTCCCAGAGTGAGCATCCCAAGAGAAAGTTCTCCAAGAAACAAGAAGTGGAAGTGCCAGGTCAGGAAAGGCTATGCTGTAATAGTGTCATTCTGCTATATTTTATTAGTCAAGACATACAAGTCTTACCCAGATTCAAGGGGGTGGAGAAATCAATTTCACCTCTTGATGAGAGAATATGAAGGTCACATTGCAGAAGAGCATGTGAGATAAGAGATATTTTTGTGACCATCTTTGTAAAATACAATCTGCTGTGCATAGTAATCAGGTTCACAAATAACACCAAATTCAGAAAAATTATTTGCGCTTGAGTAAAAAGGATTAAAATTCAAAGACACTTTGAGAAGATAAGCTTCTACAGGAAAGACTCCTCATTTAATACAGCATCTGTCTATTTGCCTCAATTATAGCGTCTCTCCATTTCTCCCAACTTTCCACTAAAAGAAAAAGCGTAAACTCACATCGCCTCCAAAAACTGAAACCAATGAGCAATATCATATTAAGAGTTCTTCTCCTGGCATATCTGGGCTCTGATTCATGATAGAGTACACCTAAAATAATCAGAAGGAAGACCCTTCCTACCACTACTATTGTCTGGTCTTAGACCCAGAGCCTCAGGATCTGAATCACTCAGAAAATTAGGCAGCTCTCTCTCTACCGCAAAGATGCTGAATAGCCTGCCTCCTTGTCCCACCCTCAACATTCAAATGTTATTCTTCCCTACCATGTTACTACTCCTATCAAAGATATTTCCACCAGAAAATAACTCGACAAGAATTGGGGTGGGGAAGAGGTTCAGAACTGGTGGTGCTGCATAGCATTTGGGCAGTGTGACGCTAAAAAGTAAAGTACTTTGGGTGAGAGCTGAGACAGGAGGGGCTCGTTTTGGAGTTGAGGTTCAGAGTAACACTGTTCCAGGCAGTGAGGGTAGGCAATGATGCTGCTTCAGGCAAGCAGAGGTAAACTAAGGAAAAGCCTACAAGAATCTGAGAGTTCAGCTGGGAGGGATGTATATCATTCTGCCCTCCAGCTACAAATCTGAGAAGAAGAATGAAACATCACCAGAGTAGACAGAGAACAGGACACATCAAAGACCCATGGACAAAGATTACATCTGAACAGAACTTGTCTTGTTCAAACAGAACAACAAGGTCCTAAGAATCACCACTGAAAATGATTTATGGCAAAGTATAGAAAGACATTTCAAGAAGTTGTGTGATATTCTCATCAGAGTGCAAAAGTATACAACTACCACAACATGGGAATAGAAAGAGGAAGAAAAGGTAGAGAAGCAAAGAGAGACAGACAAGATTTTTAAAAAAAAGGCAAGAAATCATTATTTTCTTGTTTTTTCCCCTGAAATTTCTAGACCAAATGAAACATTTCTCAAGGACAAATGAATGCTTTAAATTTAAGAAAAAACAAAACAGAATACTCAGCTACGAGATGGGAAATAGTTGACAGGACTGATAATGGTATAAAAGGACCAATGGCCTTGGATAATTCTAAATATTTTAGTGTCTTATTACTAAATCAAGTGTATAAGCAATGGTGTAGATGTAAGGACATGAAAACATACCCTGCCATAAGTTTTTATTGATCAGGCCCAGCTAATTTAATGTTTAACATGTTAGGACAGGTATTTTGGTAAAAGTAGAAAGAAAGAATAATAAAAGATGAAAGTAACTGAAAATAGTTAGTCCAGGAAGTGCAAAGTTAAACATTAATTGAGCAACCACAGAGGGGTTCTGAGTGGAGATGGGAAGATTTCCCATTATACCAGAGAAATCCGGCCTGGGAAGAGGTATGTGGCCTCAGAGTGGAAAGGGAGAGAAAGCAGCACCTCGCCCCTTTGGAACTGAAGGCCCACAGGTAGCAAGGGTAATAGTTGGCTGGTGCATTGTGGGGAGGCAGAGAGGCTTCAGGCAACTGCAGAATGTCAGAACTTTAGGGCTTGGGAGCAGGAAGAGAACAAAAATGGCCACAGAAAAAAAGAAAAGAAATTGTTAGTAGGGGAACAGAGCTTGGGATTTCAGCAGTCAACACATATCTTGAATGGGATTAAGTTCAGTCATGGCTGAAGGCACGAGGGCAATTTATATTCTATAATTCACTGGAAAATATTTTGATGAAAGTAATATCATGACATGCAGGAATTATCTGTGTTCACAGGTTACTCTTCTGAAAGAGCATCTGTATTGCTGAGCCATGCAGAAATGGATACCTCATTGTCAGAAGCACATGTTCTCAGTATCCATATGCATCAGGAACAACATTATTTTCTATGATATTTTTAATGTCTTTCTTAATGACACAAAGATTTATTTTCATTCTGAGCCATTTTCCTAACCAGAAGCATTAATGCAATTGTGAAAAAAGATAACTTCAGCTTCAGAGAACTTAGCAAGAAGTCCATAAATTTTCAGAATCTATAAAGTTTTTTCATGGCTTCTGATTTCCAGTATTGTAGGTAATCCTGCCTCTAATTGCAGTGTATCTACCTGCTCTTCTGAAATCCTGTGGGCTGAATAAACCTGTAGAAAAATGCTAACTCAGAGATATATCCTACGTTATTTTCATTAATGTGTGTAATGAAAATACATTTGCTTTCCTCTTATGCCTTCTTGAGTTACTTCAGAAATGTGCTTTAAAACTTGAAAATACTTGAAGTGGCTCCTAATGGTGAATGGTGGTCCAGTAACAATTCAAGCCTCCTCTGTCATCTGAGACTAGGAGGGAAGGCTACTCTAATTTATCTCTGCCGGCTGGAAGGATGTGAAAACTTCCTGTTATAACTCATGAATTACTCCTGGACTTCAATGTAGCAAGTAGCTTCAACTGTAGTTTTCCTTTTCTCATGTTTTACAGGAATATTGGAGTTTGCATAGGATTCAGGGTATACATTTCTGAAGCTAATCGTGTGTCATAGGGATCCATTCATGCTCTTGGTGGGTCATAGTTCCTTCTAAAAATCTGGTGGTAACTATGGGGCATCTTCCCTGAGCAAAAACAAATAGACATCAATTTTGTATACAATTTTAGAAAGTTCAGAGATCCCTCTGCCCAGTCATGGAAAAGTTTCGAATCTAGTTCAATTCCTTATTTTGTGTTTAGAAAATAGTTAAGCATATGGAAAAAGGTTTATTCAAAGAAGAGCTTATTAACAATTATGTTGAAATGAGTTTAATTTCAGTTTCCATTAAATTAAAATTTTTTTCTCACATCAAGACAACTTTTGATCCATTTAGACAATTGATTAGACTTAGCTATATTTTGTCTTGGTTAATATGTTTGACTGAGGCAGACTGAACATTCCCCGCCCCGAGTTGGATGGGGAGATTGTACCCGTGGGAGGGAGTCAACTTCTGTTCACACAGCATCATCCGTGCCACCATAACTGTATTTCCAAATGGTTCCTGAAGTTATGCTCAACTTATTTAAATACTCATTTAATTGGAAATAAATTCTTTTTATGAATCAATATGTTAAAAAATATGCTTACTGATTCAAAGCAACTTCCTTCTGTGACCCCTAACCCTAATCTTGTTCCAGTACCTATTCATCGTTCTTTAATCTTCCTTCCTTTTGTTTAGGTAAGCATTTACATTTGAAATTTCTGTCATACCTTTGGTTGTATAGCCCATCTTGATTTTTCCTCTCCAAGTGGTGGGTCCACCGCATTGCTCTTCTGATATTGTTTCTTACATACTATCAACTCTTTCCTCATGTGTAGCAATTGCTATTTAAGAACTTTCTAATCACTAGCCAATCCTTTTTCCTATGTTCCTTTCTCTAGTTACCATAACAACAGAAGAGCTAGTCAAAAATCCATTATCCAGTCTCCTTATAAGCCAGACAGAAGCCTTCCAGAAATACCAGAACAGATTAAAGGAGTTATTTAAAGGAACAACAGCAACAACAGATGACTTTCAGCTAGAAAGTTGATAGAATATATCAGAGACTTAGAGTTGGAAAGGGCCTTAGATTTCATCTTCTCCTCCTTCTTACCCAATTCAGGAAATCCCCTGTATTCCATCAGTCTCAGGTAGCCATCTGACCTTGACCTGGAAATTTCCCATGATAGGCATCCTCACTTTTTGGTGCAGCCTATTCATTGTTGACAGCTTTAACGATTATCAAATTCTTTCTTGTGTTGATCAGAAATACGCTTCCCAGTAACTTCTATATATTAATTCTTGTTGAGTCACGTGAGACTTCACAAAATAAGCTGGGTTTATTCTTAATTTGTCAGACATTCAAATATTTGAAGACAGGTATTGTTGGAGTGGTCATCTCTATTATTGGCTGCCTATCATCCATTTCCCTTACTTCTCATAATAATCAATTTTCCAATGAGAGATTATCTTCATCCTATTCTCCATTGATGTGGTTTACCATGGAGTGAAATCTTTCTTTCCCCCACCCTCTAGGATGTGCACATAATAGAGACCCTCTCATTCAGCATATTCCATTTCCCCGGCCACAGTGATTATTTCAGTCCTAGACTAGTGATCCAAACTGGTCCAGTGGAATTCTATACCAGGACTTTTATGGAAAATACTGGAGAAGAGAAGCTCTCCATCTTTTGGAGTTGCTAAGATGCTAGAATATGAACTTGGAGTATGTGGGGAGAGCCTGCCTGAGAATGAGGGTGACCCAAAGAAAGCAGAGCCTTGAGACAGAGAGAAACAGGACCTTGATAACATTGTTTGAGCACCTGGTGCCAGCCTGTACCTTAAGCTGTTACTTCTTGTCCTTTTAGATACATGAACCAAAAAATTATGCTTAAGCCACTTTGAGTTGAGTTTCTCTTAACTGCCCCTAAAAAGTCTTGAATAATACAATTATATTTTTGTTAATCATATCTTTTCTTACCTAAAATTATTTCTGATAATTTTATGTGCTATATGTGATGCTATGCTATATGTGATCTCAATTATCAATGTCTCCATGAAAATTGGGGCACCTAGACCTGAACCTAGTACTCTAAATGAGAATAAAATGTATTAGTGTGGAATACATTTGAACGTTTTCCTTCCTTGTTTATGCTCCCTTGTCCTAAATTTTTACTGACAGAGGCATAGATTGCCTTAAACTTCTCTCCTCCCTTTTTCTGTAGCTTGCCAACCCATTGGCTTATATATTTGAATTTGTTAGGCCTTTTTCACACAAAATTATATTAGGCTATGCCTCACCTCTCAATCTCTTTGTCTTCCAGCCCTTTCCCAATCTACTCAGACACATATCCACATGTCTGGTCTATTGAAATAGTTTTGAATTTTGAGCTTGAGAAAGTAACAATGTCTCAGAGCTTCAGTTTGCTTTACCGTAAAATTGTGTGGTATTGCTTAGGATGCTTTTGATAGCAGATATTAGAAACTCCAAATTAAAATGGCTAATCAATAAGAGGATATATTATCTATAACAAGAAGTCTGGAGGTAAGACAATTTTAGTTTTGGTAAATTAGGTGGCTAAGTGATGTCATCAAGATCCAGGCTAGTTCTGTCTTCCCATTTTGCTACATTCAATGTGTTCTCCTCAGGCTAATTCCCTTCATAGCTTCAAGATGGCTGCCACAGTGCCATGCATCACAGATAGACATGAAAATGTTCCCCAGCAGAAGAGAGGCTCCTCTTCCCAAAACGTTCTTTTTAAGAAAGAAGAAAATGTTTCCTAGAAGTCCCCAGGTTCCCGCCACATCTCATTGGCAAGGGCTCTATCCTTGAATATATTTAAATCAGTCCCTGGCAAGGGGTATGAAATGATCAGCTTGGCTTAGACCAGTGGTCTCAAACTATCTATGTATCAGAATCACCTGGAAGGTTTGTTAAAACACAGATTTCTTGGCTCCTTTCCTAGAGTTTCTGATTCAGTAAGTCTGACGTGGGGCCCAGCAATTTCCTTTTCTAACAAGTTCCCAGACGATTCTGATGTTATTGGTTCAGACCACAGTTAGATGACTGCTAGCTCAGACAAACATGATGTGCCCCTGGGACTGGAGCTGAGGCTGGGCCCATGTAGGGATGGTGGTTTTCCTCAGGGCTTTGTTATTAAGGAAGGAAAATGAGGTAATCGTGAATCTCCTGCTATGGGAAATAATACCAAACTCAAAGGATCATCCTGTGGGTTACAGATGATGCACATAAATTGCCCATCTCAGTATGTTCAATAGATGTAACTCCTACTGTTATTGTTATTGCTATTATTGATTCTGTTATACATAGAAGTTGTATTTGTAGACTCTTTCAGTTTTACTTGAAAATTTGGTAAGTAAGCTTTTACATCTTATTCAAGTCATTGATAATATATTGAACAGGCCAGGAGCAGATAGAGAATTCTGAAAATTATAGTAGATACTTCCCTGATCACTGACATCAACTCACTAATTAAAACGCTTATGATTTGGGGGGCCGGCCCAGTGGCGTAGTGATTAAGTTCGCGCACTCCACTTTGGCAGACTGGGGTTCGCAGGTTTGCATCCCGGATGCAGACCTATGCACCACTTATCTACTCATGCTGTGGCAGACGTACCACATATAAAGTAGTGGAAGATGGGCACAGATGTTAGCCCAGGGCCAATCTTCCTCAGCAAAAAGAGGATTGGCAACAGATGTTAGCTCAGGGCTAATCTTCCTCACACACATACACAAAAAATGTTTATGATTTAGTTCTTCAGTGATTTCACTGCATTGAACTGTCATTTAGCCTTATTTTTCCATCTTATCCAAAAGGATATCTTGAGAGACTATAAAATAATTGGTTTCAAATTTGCCTAGACATCTCTTGAGAAAAAATATAGATTAAATTATATCTTCTGGCATTTTATTAATAATATTATCTAACATTTTTATAGAGTGCTTACCCTGTGTCAGATACTGTTCAAACTGTTTTACATGGGTGGGTACTATTATTATCTCTATTTCACAAAGGAGGAAACTGAGGCACAAAGAAGTTAAATGGCTTGCTCAGGGCCGTGCAACTGGTAAATAGATGTAATGGGATTCCGATCTATCCTAATGTAATCTCTGCTAATAGGTAGCACCACACATGAACAGTATAATCACAGGAAATGGTCATGATTATAATCCGTAACGTAGCCGGTACCTAAAATGCCTTCTCACACACATATACACATACACGTACACATCTGTCTTCTTTATTGCAGCTTCTAAATGCTATACATTTTAGTATGTTCTAGTTCTTTGAAAATTATTCAACAAGCAAAGGTGCATGGGCAACTTTATTTGTCAGTGTTTAGTGAACCACTGTACTGAATAGGGTCATCATAATGGATAACAGACATATTGTATATGGAAAAGTATATTTTAATATTGTATTGTCTATTTAATATTTTAGTAAACATTTTGAGTAGAAATATTTGCAAACGTTTGCAATAACTTTTGCAGAGTTTCACAATGGATTGGAATTGGAGTAAAACTGTTAACGGATGGCAACTGTGAGAACAGGACTTGGCGTTGAACTAATTAAGTTCAATATCTAAACACTGTGTCACGATTTTGTCCCATTTGTTATAAACAAGTAAATTCTCATGATTAATCTAATTGACTAAAAATACCAACTAAATGAAAAGCTGTTTATTTGAAGTTAGAGACAGTCTTCAATGTATTTTGGGTCCCTCAGCTCTGTTTTGATGACTTTTCTGTGTCTGGCCTCTAATTGAACTTATTTTATGTCCTGATCACTAGTTCTTTGCAACTTGGCTGGAAGCTTTGAATCCCCAGGGAGGAAACTAATCAGCACTTTTTGAACTCCCTACATATACCTGGCCATGAATTTTAGCAAATCTAGGGCAGGTTGGCAGAGGGGTTAGGCATGGCTGTTTGGCTGTCATTTCTGTTTCTCTGTCACATTGTGTTAGGTCTGTTGCACCAGCAGGTGTCATACTGGGCTGCACTTTCCCACAGAACTACATTAGGTAAAAATTCAGAACCATTTCCTATCCTATAAACTCTGAAAATAGAACACTAACCTCAAGCATTCTACCATACAGAAGCAGTAAGTTGTGTTATCTTAATTATGAATACATCAAATATGAAGGCCTTTTTCCTCTCCTAGGTCTCTCACGGAAAGTGCACACAGCATTAGGGTTGTTCATCTAGGCAGCCAGTCCTTAGAGGGGTCAAGGAATATAGATATTTAATGAGTCTCCCTTTGCTGTGCTAGGCCGAGGTTGCCTTCTCAAAGGGAGCATGTGTTTAACTCAGGGGTTCTCAGACTTCAGCGTGCATCAGAATCACTGAGAGAGCTAGTCATGCCAGGAATTGCAGGCTCCTATTCCCAGAGTTTCAGAATTTGCATTTTTGACAAGTTCCAAGGTGATGTTGGGAGCAGGTTTTGAGAGACATTGCTTTAACTTAAGGCTTTGTTTTTACTCTGCAGACTTACCCAGTTGGATGTATTAGGGTTGCCCTGTTTCCTTCTTCTCCATTAGAACTACCCGGCACATGGGGCCGGCCCCGTGGCTTAGCGGTTAAGTTGAGCACACTCGGCTACTGGCGGCCCGGGTTCGGATCCCGGGTGCACACCTACGCACCACTTCTCCGGCACCACTTCTCCGGCCATGCTGAGGCGGCGTCCCACGTACAGCGGCGTCCTACATACAGCAACTAGAAGGATGTGCAACTATGACATACAACTATCTACTGGGGCTTTGGGGAGAAAAAGGGAAGAAAAAAAAAAGAAAGAAGTACCCAGCACTTGCAGTTTGGGGGAGTAGTTCACATTAGGAAGGCTTCTTAAAAATAAAGGCATGGGATAAAGAGTCACACTGCAGGTATTCTGTTACATGTTAAGGTTTTTGGATGTACATAACAGAAATGATATTAGCTAACTTAGTGTAGTAGATGCTGTGGGGCTCCCAGCCAGATCCCCTTTTCCAGACAATGCACTTATTCCCTCACAGTTGCAAGTGCTGCAGATAATGGTTTATAGCTGTGACCTTCTACCTTTGACTAGTGAGAGCTGCCTCTCTGAGAGATGTCTAGGACGTTTCACACCCACCTCCCCCCGTTGGGGTAGTCACTAACTGACTGACATGGAGGTACCAAAGTCCTCTTAACTCAAGGTAAAACGACTCTGTGTGCCTACATCTGCACTGGCCAATACAGTTCTAGCCACGTGTGGCTATTGAGCCGTTGAAATGTGGCTAGATGGAAATGAGATGTGCTGGAAGTGTAAAATACACACTGATTTCAAAGATTTACTAAGAAAAAAAGAATGTAACATGTCACGTTGATGATTTTTTATATTGATTGCGTGTTAAAATGACAATATTATATATATTTTGGGTTAAATGAATATATTAAAAATAATTTCACTTGTTTCTTTTTACAGATGTGGCTCACATTATATTTCTATTGGGCCGCACCAGTCTAGAGCCTCCACAGCCACAGGGGTCAGGCCAAGTCTAGACTCTACTTGAGACCATATATTTCTCCAGAAGAAATCAAGATCAGATGAGTAGAAGGCTGAAGTCAGCTGTGCAATGGAAAGTCATGATCCCTTACCCAGTTTCTGTCTCTGAACCAGTCCTTGCACCCAGAATCCATCCACTAAAGGAGAGGCTGGCTCTCCATGAGGGAGAACCTTACAACACTATGGCAAAAGTAAACAGTAACATATACAATTGATTCTCTCAGTCCTTCCCCAAAAGACACTTGCAGCCATACATTAGGGTAAAAATTAACTATGGAAAAGAGAATCCCCACATTTTTTGAAGGCTGTTGGATACAAGGTCCAAATTGACACTGACGCCAGAGCACCTGAACTCAAAGCACCACAACTCACTCCCTATTAGAATAGGGACATATCAGGGTCCAGTAATCAATGGTGTTCTGGCCCACATCCATCTCACAGTTGGGCTGTGAGGTCCTTGGACTCACCTGGTAGTCATGTCTCCAGTTCCTAAATATGTACTCCTAATGGAACTCGCACATTGGTTCTTTGACTGTTAAATCCAAGCTATTTTAGCAGGAAAGGCCAAGGAGAAGCCCTGAAGCTGTCCCCTCTGTACCCCTGACAATAGTGAGTCAAATAATAATTCATCCTAGGGAAAATTACAGAAATTAGTGCCACACTCAAAGACATAAAGAATGCAAGGATGATGATTGCAATCATATCTCCATTTAATTTACTGGTCTGGCACTTGCAAAAACTGGATGGACCATGACATATGTCTGTGGATTACCACACACCTAGCCAAGTAGTAGCTGCAATTGTAATCTCTAGTACATAGTTTGTAGCTATTGATCTTGTCAATGTATTCTTCCCATACCCATCAGGAAGAATAAGAAGTATTCGCATTCACACTGACGAATATACACTCATGTGTGCACAGCCACAGTGTACATCACAGTCTGTCTCCAGGTCAATGTTAACTCCTCCATCCACTGTATAATATATTCTGAAGGGAAGTGGGCAGGGTGGACATTCTGTGGGACACTACTTCCATCCAATATATTGATGGCAATATGTTAAACAGACCTGATGAGCAAGAAGCTGTAAGTCCTCGGAACGCCTTGGTAAAACACGTACACCAGACAGTGGGAGATAAATACCACAAAAATTCAGGGGTCTGCTACATTTGAAGAAGATGTTAGAGGTCCAGAGAGCTGAAGTATGGTGAGACATCCTCTTCCAAGTAAAGGGCAAGATGTTGCACTGTGTGTCTCCCACCACTAAGAGAGAAGTAAAATGCTTGGTAATCCTCTTTGGTTTTTTGAGGTAGCACTTGGAAATGCTGTTATAACTATTTATTGGATGAAGTGAATGTCTGCTAGTTTTGAGTGGGATCCAGAACAAGAAAAGACTGTAGCAGGTGTGGGCTGCAGTGCAAACAGCTCTGCCACTTAAGGCGTAAGAACAATGGTATTAGAGGTATCTGTGGCAGAACGAGGGGCTACTATGGATGTCCCAATAGAAGAGTTACAGGGCAGAACCCTGGAATTCTGAAACAAGCTTATTCAATTTTCTGCAAAGAGCTGCACACCATTCGTAAAGCAGCTCTTAGAATGTCCTGGAACAGGGCCAGCCCTGTGGCTTAGTGGTTAAGTGCGCGTGCTCTGCTACTGGCGGCCTGGGTTCGGATCCCGGGCGCGCACCGACGCACCGCTTCTCCGGCCATGCTGAGGCGGCGTCCCACATACAGCAACTAGAAGGATGTGCAACTATGACATGCAACTATCTACTGGGGCTTTGGGGGAGAAATAAAAAGGAGGAGGATTGGCAATAGATGTTAGCTCAGAGCCGGTCTCCCTCAGCAAAAAGAGGAGGATTAGCACGGATGTTAGCTCAGGGCTGATCTTCCTCACAAAAAATAAAAATAAAAAGAATGTCCTGGAACAAGGGAGTGACTCAGCATCTGACCATGAGACATCAAGTGACCATATAGCCAGGTTTGCCCATCATGAGCTGGGAGATTGTCAAACTCTTCCATTCACAAGGTTAGGAGGGCCCAGAAGGAATGCACTGTAAATAAGATTGTAAGATCCACGGTAAGATGGAAGGAGTACTTTCTAGAGTCTTAAGCAAGTCTAGAGGCATAATTAAGCTGCATAAAATGGTGTTGCACAACCCCCGGTTACCTACTATTGCTGCTCAGGCACTTGTGCCTTAGCTCACACCTAAGGGACTCAGGGTGGGCATTGCCTATGGCCACCTTTCAGAGAAGGAAAAAAAACCCAGAGCTTGGTTCATGGGTCAGTCGATCCACATGAGCATAAAATGGACTGATTTTAAGTCAAAGAGGCACTCAGGGATGCACCAGAAAGACTAGTGTGGGGGAAATCTTCCCAAGGATAGAACTTCAGTTAGTGCATCCCATCATCGTCTTTGTGTGAAGAGAGAAGACCCCAAAGTAGGATACACATGGCAGTGGCAAATGACTTAGCAGATTGGTCAGGAGCCTGGAATGAGCAAGATTGGAAGATTAGGGCCAAGGAAATAAAGAGAAGAGCCATATGGATAGACCTGTGGGAATGGGCACAATATGTGAAAATTTTGTATGCACACCAGGGAGCATCCACTCCATGAGAGGCACTAAAAATACGTGTAGACAGGATAGTTTAGAAAACATGAGTTTCTTTTTGAAAACTAAAGGAACTACACATGTAATGCCTAACTAGTTTTATAGTTGTTCTGATTTAGGAATGCAGGGGAGGGTGAAATAAAAATACTTGGTGCAGTGATTAGGATGTAGAAACAAGAAAACAGAATTTCAGACTTCTCAATGCGGTGAAATTAAGCCATGTGAATTTCGTTATTTTAGGTACCAAATTGGGGTAAGACTGAAAATTTTCTAATCAGTTTTCCATTTTTAAGACAGGAGATCTCAAGAGGCGTTTAGATGAGTTTTCTGGCTTCTGAGTTCTTAGGATACTTTAAAAAAATATTATAATATTCTTAGAACATTCTTTTTATTATTTGAACCATTAGAAAAGGAATTTCAAAATTTTGCTTTAAAATCATTTCCAACCCTTGTAATTTTTGAGATCAGGAGGAAACCCCAGAGACCTGAATTAGCCTTTACTGAATGTAGTAGAATAATGGCCCCTCCAAAAATGTCCATGCCCTAATTTCAGAACCTCTGTGATGTTACTTTACATGGCAAAAAGGACTTTGAAGATGTGATTAAAGTTAAAGATCTCGAGACGGGGAGAGTAGCCTGGATTACCCAAAAGGGCCCAATCTAATAAAATGGACCTCAGAAGCAGAAAGTGTTTCTGCTTCTCCTCTAGTAGAAGGAGGAGGAGCGATTAGAAGCGTGAAAGGACAAACTCACTTTTGCTGGCTTTGAAGATAGAGGAAGGGATGATGGACCAAGAAATGTGGGTGGCCTTCTAGATGTCAGGAATGGCTCTCAGCTGACAGCAGGCAAGAGAATGGAAATCTCAGCCTTACAAGGAACTCAATTCTGCCAACAACCTGGGTGAGTAAGAAAACGGATCTTGCCTTTGACCTTCCGTAAAGGAATGCAGCCCTGGCAAGACCTTGATTTTAGCCTGGTGAGACTGTGTTGGACTTGAGACCTACAGAAAGGTAAAGCCATAAATTTGTATTGTTTAGATCACAAAAGTTGTGGTAATTTGTTACTGCAGCTGACAGGTAACTAAAACCCTGGACTTCCCTGGCCTTTATCTCCTCATCTGCAAAATAGGAATAATACTATCTTCCTTTCCTACTGAGGACAAAATGAGATGCTATATGGAATAACGCCTGAAACCTTAAAATGCTGTGCAAACAATAGATATTACATTTATAACCGGCTGATGTGGCAGCCTCAGGGGAGGTCTTGTTGGTGTAAAAAGCCGATTACACTGATTGTTTCTAATGCTTGAAATTGCAATAAGGTAAAGGAAATAAATTATTTCAAATTCTGTTTTCGTACATTAACATTTGACAATATCTAAGCCTAATGAGGTCACAAGAGTAAACATAGAAAGCCCTGCTAATGAAGATTACAAATGTGTCCCAACAGGAATAGAAGACAGAAGAACAGAATCATTGCTATTTTAATATAACTCTTGGCCTGACAGAATGGAAAGTTAATTGACAGGTGATACCCCAAAAACCAAATAGCGGATTCCATCTCCATTTTAGTTTATTGAGTTTGATTTGATTATGCTGATTCTTAAGCACCAACCACTACTTGGTATTATTGGTCTCTTGGCCTTGATTTCTTAAGCAGCAAAGTAATGCCAACTAGCTGCTTATTTTTTGCACATGGTTGATTATGTTGGCTCATTTATTTTGGAAGGGACCACAGAGTTTACTTAGGTAGGTGGATGGTCCACTTCTTTGCTTTTCGGGACAATTACTTCCAAAGAAACTTTTTAAATTAAGACCAGTTTGTTCTAATCTTTTCTAAGGACAATCAGACCTAGGTAGTTGAGCATTTTAGTCAGGGAATTCTGTCAGCCTTCTGGATCCACGGGATTTGCATCCAGGGATTCAACTAACTGTGGATGGAAAGACCTACGATGGTTGATGGTTGGGTCTGTACCGAACATGTACAGACTTATTTTTCTTGTCATTATTCCCTAAACAATACAGTGTACCAACTATTTACATAGCATTTACATTGTATTAGGTATTGTAAGTAATCTAAAGATGATTTAAAGTATACAGGAGGATGTATGTAGGTTATATGCAAATACTATGCCATTTTATATAAGGGACTTGAGCATCCACAGGAGGGATCCTGGAACTAATCCCCCAAGGATACTGAGGGACGACTGTGTTTATTGTAAGCAAGCCATTTGAGCTAGTTCCAGTAAAGAGAGATTAATTTTAAGGATTCCACAGGCAACCTCAAGGGTATAAAACTGAAAGACAGGTAGGCTTATGAAACCAGGAATTGGGAAAGCAGAAACCACGGCTTCTTCGTCTACCTTTTCTGGAGCTTTTGGTCTTTTGCTTCTGCTTGTCTCTGAGTGCTTGCTCCACCCTTCTGCTTCTCACTACAGATCTCCTTTCTCCGCTTGGTTGTTAGCATGTGTATAGCTAAAAGTGACTGTCTTGGGCCAGCCTCTATGCACATTGAATTCAATCGCACACATCGCTTTTTTTCCCCATAGCACCTCTTAGTTTAAATTAAGTATAGAGAACATGAGTGCTCACTAGCTGGGTACTAGTGGAGGTACCACTAGTAAGAGGATTGGGTTACTTTAAGTCTAATACATACTCCTAGTTCAACAAGCTGTGGTATTGAGGTCACATGGTACAAATTTGGCTGCAGTGGACTGCAACTTCTAACAGGCAGCTCCCAGAGAAGAGGGCTATGGGGAGGCAGACATCTCAACACATGCCTCTTATATTTAGTCACACTTAAAGCTTTAGTTCCTTGTACGTGAAGAATGAGTCAATTTACCATTTGGTTTATGCCCTTGACCAAGGTTTTTCACTATTTAATTTTGAAGAATTACATATTGCCCTCTTTCATATAGAGCTAATGAATAAAGTAAGTGAGCAAGATACTTATCTCCAATAGACATGTCATAAATATAGTGGAAAGTAACAAAATTTTTGTCCTTTGTGAGTTTATAATCCTAACCTTTCTACAGTTATTTTCATTAAAGCTAGGAATAATATGTGTTCATAGTTGAGATTATTCCAAGGTTGTTTATTTGGTTTTCCTTAAGAAAGGACTGATATAATGCATATTGTCTTGGGCTATCTTGAAGACTATGTGGAAGTATTTTTCTGCTTTCTGAGGGAAGCTTCTGGGACACATAATGTCTCCTTCAAATATACATTGATTTATAACTAGTAAATCAAGGAAAGGACTCACAGTTTAGCAACAAAAATCTGAATTCACGGAGTCTATAAACACAACGCCAAACCAAAAATTTAAATTCCCCATTATAGGGGAAACTATGTCCTGTTTTATCTGTGGGGTTTCATTAAAAGGGACATAAATGTCATTGTGAGCAGTGCAACTAGAAATTTTTGTGAGCCTCGTAATATTGCGGAAAGTATCTCTAAGGCTGTTTAAGTTCTAGAATTCTAATTAACTTGAAGTTTGTGGAGAAATTGGTTACAAAAAGATTTAGTGATATAATTTTGAGCCTGGGTGTATTAGACAAGACCATAAATGATTGGTCCAGGATAAAAGATTGACAAAAATGACAACATCAGCTTGGCTGAAGTTGCTTTCACTATGGTTTATTTCTGGACCAGTAAACAGGATAAGTGACATCAAGGACACACATGATTGAGTTGATGAAGCTCCTCACAGCATCTCTGGTTTTTCATGGAGGTATCTCTGATGTTTAGTAGTCATGGCAGACTACATGGACTGATCAATCCACAAGGTCAGAAAAACAAACTGTTGTCTTTTTTTTTTTTTTTACTTTTTGGCTGGGGAAGAGACTAAGTTATTGCTTGCTGTTGCCATGGTTATATAACCTCATGTTCTATTTCTTTGTCACTAGGCATACAGGACACTTACCCATGGCCTACCACATTACACTGATTTTTTTCATTTTAACTTCAGGAAATTGAGGTCATGAAAAAAAATCCCCAAACACTATTGCCAGGCTCTCCACTAGAAAACATATTCTGGAGCCAGATAGAATGAATTCAGATCCCGGCTCTGCCAAGCTGTAGGAGCTTTGGCAAGTTACCTAACCTCTCTTTGTCTCAGTTTATTCAACTTTAAAATTGAAATAAGAAGACTTCTGATTCCAAATACAGCTTAATAATGGATATTAGACAGATCCTCTCACAATAAACAACTATAATACTGGAAAAATGTCTGAAGTATCTGTTTTTTGGCATTTGACAACAGACAGTAGAATGCTGTGGTCCTTGAGTGAAAGAAAATTCAAGAGGTATTTCACCCCAGCTTTCTGCTTGGGGTTACTTTCCAAACTGTGGTACTTGTAAGTGGAACCCAAACAGAGACCAATAGCCTGGCTGTGCAAAAGAAACAGAGATAGGGGTTGGGACTGCTGTGGTTGAGTGGAATTTGAAGGGCAGAAGATTAGAGTAGGAGGAGCTATACAAACAAGAAGATACATAAATTTGCATAGGGATCCCCTTGAATGTTTGGCTGCATATCAGCTGTGTAAGGTCAGAACAAGACTCCATGAGACCTGGAAAAAAGCAGCTACTGGGGGACTGTGAGCTGAACATAGATTCTAGATATTACATGGTTCTAGGAGACACTGGGATTAGAATCAGCATAGAGACTTCACTGAAAACCCTGGACATTCCACTGATATCACAGAAAAGCTACACCTTAGGAGTAGGGATAATCTAGTCTCAGAGTGAGGGGTACTCTAGACACTCTAACAAAGCCTAAAACTAAGTTTCAACAGGATCAAGTTGACCCATCCATATATTAACTACATGACAAAATAATCTCACCACTCCATAAAGTAAGATAAATTCAATCTCTCAAAAATGTATCATTCAAAATATTTGGCACACAATCAAAAGCAAGAATATGTAATCTATAACCAGGAGAAAAAATAATCAATAGAGACAGATCCAGAGACGACCCAGATCTTGAAATTAGTATACAAGGACTTTACTATTAAAATATGTCTGAGAATTTACAAGACATTGTGGGCATAGTGTACATAAAGAATCTCATCAGAGAAATGGAAACTATAAAATAAACCAAATGGACATTATTGAAAGAAAAAATACAATATTTGAAATGAAAATTTTCCTGAATGTACTTTCAATAGTACATTAGAAACTACAGAAGAAAGGATCAGGAAACTTGCAGACAGGTTAATAGAAACTATTCAGACTGAAGTACAGAACAAAACAAAACAAAAAAGACAAAAAACGAAAAGAGCCTCAGTTACTTGTGTGACAATATTAGGTGGTCTTGGATACATAAAATATGAGTCCTAGAAAGAGAGGAGAGAGAGAAAGACTGAGATTGAAAGAAATATTTGAAAAAATAATGATGAAAATTCTCCAAATTTGATAAAAATTATCAAACTCCAGATCTGAGACACTTAACAAATCCCAAGGAGGTTAAACATAAGGAAAACCACACCTAGGCTCATCATAGTCAAACTGCTGAAAATCAAACATAAAGGGTAAATCTTTACAGAAGCTAGAGAAAAAGATGCATTACACATGAGACCAACAATAAGAATGATCTCTACTTTTCATCAGAAATAATGCAAGCCAGAAGACAATGGAACTACATTGTTAAAGTTCTGAAAGAAAAATGTGTCAACACAGAATAAAGATAAACGAATAGATCAATGGACCAGAATAGAAAATCTTGAAAGGGACCCATACCACAGTCAAATTGTCAGTTTTTGACAAAGGCATGAAAGTAACAATGGGGGAAAGAAAAGTCTTTTTTCTCCTTTTCTAAATGATGCTGGAACAACTGAATCTCTATATGGAAAAAATGATCTTTGACACCTACCTGACATCATACTTAAAAAAGAAAAAAATAAGTCAAGATGAATCATAAATAAAAACAGAAAAGTTAAATCTATAATGTTTCCAGAATAAAACATAGGCAAATATTTTCATTATCTTGGTGTAGCGAATGTTTTCTTACACAGAATGCTGCAAACGTTCACCCTAAAAGAAAAAAATGACAAATTGGACCTCATCATAAAGTAAAACTTCTACTCATTAAAATACTCCATTCAATAATGAATAGTTAAGCCACACACGGGCGGAAAATATTCACATTACTATCTGTAACAGAGGACTTGTATACAAGTCACAATTTACAAATAACCCTTGCCATTCAACAATAAAAATACAAATAACCTCAATTAAAAATATGCAAAGGATTTTAACAACAGACACTTCACAATGGAGAATACAAATGGTCAGTAAGCAAATGAAAATATCCTCAACATTAATCAGGGAAATACAAATTAAAGCAAAATGAGATACCATTACACACCCATAAGCATGGAAACATTTAAAAAGGTGACAAAACCATGGGCCGGCCTGGTGGCTTAATGGTTAAGTGCGCGTGCTCTGCTACTGGCGGCCCGGGTTTGGATCCCGGGCGCACACCGATGCACTGCTTCTTCAGCCATGCTGAGGCCATGTCCCACATACAGCAACTAGAAGGATGTGCAACTATGACATACAACTATCTACTGGGGCTTTGGGGGGAAGAAAAAGGAGGAAGATTGGCAATAGATGTTAGCTCAGAGCTGGTCTTCCTCAGCAAAAAGAGAAGGATTAGCACGGATGTTAGCTCAGGGCTGATCTTCCTCACACAAAAAACATAAATAAATAAAAATAAAAAGGTGACAACACCAAATGTTAGTGAGGCTGTAGAACAGCTGGAATTCTCATACATTTTTGGTGGGAATGTTAAAGATACAACCACTTTGGGAAAATGTCTGGAAGTTCTCTATAAGATGACGCAAACACCTAAACTGTGGTCTAACAATTCTGATCCTAGTCCAGGAGAATTAAAATCATCTGTTCACAAAAAGGTTTGTATAAGACTATCGACAGCAGCTTTATTCATAAAGGCTGAAAACTGGAAATAACACAAATGCCCACCAATAGGGAAATGAGAAAACAAATTGTGGTATAGTCACACAATAGCTTTCTATTGATATATGTTACAACATGGATGAATCTCAAAAACACTAATCTGAGCAAAAGAAGCCAGACACAAAAGAACACATACTGTATGATTCCATTTATATGTAATTCTAACTAAAGTGTGCTAATAGAAATCAGGACAGTGTTGTCTCTGGAGATGGTTCAGGAAAGAAAACTTTTCTAGGAAGGGGCATAAGGGAACTTTTTGAGATTATGGACTGTTCTATATCTTGTATGTATTTGTCCAAACTCAATTTTTCTGTACGTGTATTGTACTTCAATTTTTTAAAAAAAGAAAATGAGGTTACAATAGTAACTACTTTGTAAAAGTGTTGTGGAAATTAAATAAGCTAATATATATAAAATGCCTACAATACTGCTTGATAAATTATAATATATAAGCATTAGAAATTACTATCATAATTCATACTATTATTTCTAACGCTCCATTCATTTAATGTACTACTGTGGTTCTGCACAAATATTCAAACCATGGAATACATTTCAGAATGTTAGGAATAATACCTCATTTTATTGTGTAGAATGAGACTTTTCGGGTATTACTCAGTTCTGCTGTTAGAAAGGCATTGCAGCTGTTTCTGCTCATGAAGCCTCTTGACACTCTGCAAATTCCCCATCTGTGGTTTCCCTGCCAGCTGACTTCTAAATGGCTGCAAGTTTTGCTTTCCATTCAATTATCTAGAATTTTAAATACAAGTAATTAATCCCTTGATCAAACGGTATAGAATTAGACTGCTTTGATTGTTCCCTCCCCTCAGGAGATCTTAAGCTTTCACAGAATATAGCACTCAAAGCACATTTAAACAGAACATAAGGTGGTTTAGAAAATGGTTTTGTGGTAATACTCTCAAAATCCATAGCCCAAAGCATTCATCTTATGAAATCAAACAAAAGTGATCTTTTGCCTGAATTCTTTAGGGAATTGCTTCATCTACATAGTGCAGGGTGCCAGTATTTCAGCTAAATGGTAGGGTAAAAATACCGGAGAGTCACCTTCTTCAAACAACAAACAGAAACTAAACATTATGGTAGTAATGATACTGAATACCAGGCGTAATTTATTTTTCAAAAAGAATTTCCTTTTTTATCCCTCTGGCTTGGGAGGAAAACATTCACTGATAGATACTGACAAGTGAAATGTAAATGGTAAAATTGCAGAGTAGAAGATGACTGTTTTCAACCTATCATTGACAGTGGGAGTCAGCTGAACACCATTTCTTGGGTCTTATCTGTTTTCACAGAGATTTCAAAGTTGAAAACAGTCTATCCCCTGTATGGGGTGGATACAGTTTCTGGGACAGTGCGTATATAGTAGACAGGAACTCAGAATGAAAATCACAGGAGACTAAAAGACCAAGATAATTTATTAAATTAGCAAAAATAAAGCCATATTCTAACACTAATTTGCTTTGTATAATAATTCTGCTTTCTTTAAAAACTAGGTGTAATAAAATGTTCACCAGTTGGCTGGCAGTAGCTTCATTATGCCAATTCCACATTATTGCTATGTTTGATCAAGCAAAGATGAACAATAGCTGGCCCCGATATTAGTCTGTGCTCTCATTTTAGATAAAGAAGTTTGCAGGATGCACAAACCTTCCTTTTCTTTTTTTTCTCTCCACTGCTGGGAACATGGGCTCTCCATACTCTATTTATGGTCAAAGAACTTTTGAAGTTAAGACACCACATCAGATAAGCCATCATGCTATGAAAGACTTTGTCAAGAGGCAAGGTTAACAAGAATTTCCATAATTGTACCTTTTAGCACTTGGAATTGCTCGTAGAGTCTCAGTTAAAAAAAAACTTTTTTTCCTAATAGATTCCAATGGTTAAATGAAATCTTAACTTTTCCTGGAACTACTTTTCATGGGAAAACTCCTAATGAGAAGGCTTGAGGTCTACACGATTATAAAGATCCAATTCTCAAGAAGACTAGGTTTAGAAAAATTAAACAGGAGATTTTATTGCTTCCCCACAATGAAGGGAGAAACTGGAAAATTAAGCCATAAAAGTAATTTTGTCTTAAAAATATTATATCTGTACATTTTTATATTCACTAAAAAAAAGTCTTATTTTTTCATTTGTTTTTGGAACACTTTTGCTGGTAAGTTGCTTTTTCACACATAACATCATTTCGGGCAATAATTTACCGGACGCTTTTTATCATTCAATTAGAGTAGCTCTAGAAATTCTTCCCTCAAAATGTTACAAAATTGGCTCATTTAAAGTATCTCTGTAAACCCAGAGACTGATTTCAGGAAAAATCAACCTACCAGCCTCCAAACACCCAGCCATCCCACCAACCAACAAACGAATAAAACTATGTTTATAATCATCAGCCTTTCAAACTTTTGTAAAGCCATTTGCAGCTATGCTTAACACTAAATTGTGTAAGAACTATTTAGGCAAGGCAACAAACAAACAAATAACAAAACTAAACAGACAAAAATCCCTCTTAAACAAATATCCTGTAGTAGAAATGCCTGACATTAAGCTTTTGATTGTCAAGGCAGACATTTCAAAGATATCTATGTCCAATAAACACATTGCCAGCTAGATGACAAAGCTGCTAGTAAAACGACTAGATAAGAAACCAGGCTGCCCTCACCCATGAAGTTCCTCTTCTAGAAAGCCCTAGGTAACCTAGGAAACTGACCGCTTGAGTGACCCTGCTTTTCCCTTCTCATGACCTAATTTCTGCTCTTATGTCTTAAATTCGCCAATAAAGAGTGAACCCTAGGCACCCCACCCTTGCACTCCAATAAAGGCAGAGCCCCAGGTCTGCGTTCTCCGCCTCCCTGTCTCCCCCTGACCTCCCTGTATGGCCCTTGGGCATGCTGTGTATCCTCCAGTACCTGTGAGTAATAAATCCTTTTTTCAAAGTTCCCTTATGGTTTTTGCAACCATAAGGGAATCTTGCAATCACAATAAGAACCACAAGGGCTGGTGCAGCCACCATATTGCCTCCTATTGGGGCTCAGCACAAGTAGCGTGGGCCCAGGTGAGTGCCCCAGGCATTCCTAGCCCATAGCATCACTATTAACAGGCTGAGACCAACAGAAAACACACCTCTAGAGAAATTTGTTCTTGTTTTTTCCCAAAAATCGAATCAAGGAAGGAAGGTTTTTAAAAGTACAACTAAGTTTTATGCAAAAATCCAACACAAAACTGCTTTGAATATGCAAATGTATCTTGTTTTCTAGTAATTGTCATAGAGAAATTTTATAATTGTTTGCCAAATATGAGTTAAGTATCTAACAAATTTGTAAATGCTGTACATCTATAAACACATCTTGCTACCACAGATTAGAAACATCAACATAACCAGAATTTACCTTAAAAGGTATTTTAATTTTCAGTTAATTGCTAGAAATACAGCATGTTGGGGGAGGGGGTGCCTTATTGCATTTCCACTTTCTTTTTATTTATGTATTTGTTATTAATTATAAAAACAATGTGTAACCACATTTCAAACAGTTGGGATGAGGAGGAAAAAACCAAAACACATTCGTAATTATTCAGTTCAACACAATCCGCATATCTCATATTTCAAAAAAAAAAGATAAGGAAAGGAAAAGAAATCTCCATTCTGCTGGGAAAGTGAGGAGGGTCACCTTTCTCTGGACTACACTTGTTGGGACGCTTACATGGCACCACATAGCTAACCTTTTAATATGTCACTCCTGTATGTTGGTGCTGAGGACAAGCTGCTATTCTGAGCATCTTTTTCCGTAATATTATCCCCACCTGCTGGCAGTTTGGGATATTGCCCCCAAAAGCCTCGGAAGGCGGGAAGCACCATGCTGTTTTCACAACTATTAGTTTAAATTGTTGTAGACTATTCCTGCTTGATTTCAGGTAACGCACTGACACCAGACATTATTGAAACCTGATAATCTTTATTCTTTTCATTTTCCGCACTGTTTAGTATCTTGTAACCTTTGGAATGTTCATCATTTTGCCTTCTCTCCTTTCTTAGAATGGAAACTCCTTGAAAGGATAGTATGTACTTTTTTTGGTACTTAATAAATAACCTTGACTGACTCACTGGTCTAAATAATAATATTTTAAACATAAAGGAAACACGAAAATTTCAACGCAAGATAATAATTGATGTGCCTCTTTAGAGCTGAATATTCCCTATCACCTCTGTGTGACTTGGTTTCCTCATCTATCACAGCCATCAACTGGATCCACCAGCACAACCACAAACTTACCTCGTCTCTTCCAGTCAGCCCTGGCCGCTCTTCCTCCTTGTTAAAGCTGAACCTGCTGCTTCTTTGTGTCCCCTCCATTTTGCTCCTCGTCTCACAGCATCTGATTTCTATCCTGACAACTCCACTAAAGCTGCTCTCGCCAGGGCAACTAGCCACTGCTTTCTTGCTGAATCCAACAAGCACTATTCAATCCTTATTTAATGTGACCTGTTGGAAACATTGTGTACTATGTACTATTCCCTCCTTCCTGGAACACTTGGTCTCTGTTTGCACAGTGCAGTACTCTCCTGATTTTTCTCTGACCCCCCTGGCACTCTCTTCTCTGTGCCTTCTAGGTCTCCTTAGAGACAAGGCCAGGCATTCCTTAGGGTTATGCTTTCTGACCTCACCTACCAACCCCAGCACTTTATACATTTTTCCTGGGAAAATTTTCCTGGGTAAATTTATACATTTACTGCCAGGCCTTTGTGTACTGATGATTTCCAAATTTGAATCTGTAGCCCAGTTTTCCTTCAGTGTTATAGACATTTTTGCTTACATGTCTTATAGACAAATCAAATTCACCACACCCAAAATGGAATATATGATCTCCTCTCCACACTGTCTTCCGTAGTCCCCATCTCAGTGAATGATCTCACTATCCATCCTGATGCCCAAGCCAGAAACCTGACTTTCACTCCTTCCTTTTCAAAACTCTCCCATTCAATCAATTGTCAAATCAATTCTGTTTTCCAAACCTATCTCCAGTCCACCTGGTATTTTCTATCCTCACTACTACTTCCTAGTTCCAGCATCATCCTCTTTTTGCCTGGATTACCATTTGTACTCTTGTTCCCTCTAATCCATCCCAACATTGTTGACAGGGTCATTTTCTAAAGGAAAAATATGGCTATGTCACTGCCATGTTTAAGAGCCTTTGAAGTTTTACGCTGTCCTCAGGATGAAGTCTAAAATCTTTATCACAGTTTACAAAGTCCTGCTTACTATCTAGCCTTAACTCACCATTTCTTCCAGCACACTCTGTGTTCCCACTACACTGTGAAAGGGCATTCCTGTGAATGAGTTATGCTCTGTAACCTCTAGTAGTTGCACATGCTGCCCCCTGCCCCCAGAATACAGTAGTCCCCACTTATCCGAGGTTTCAGTTACTCATGGTCAACCTGGTCAACTGCGGTCTGAAAATATTAAATGGAAAAGTCCAGAAATAAGCAATTCATGTTTTAAATTGCATGCCATTCTGCTTTGCGTGATGAAATCTCACCCTGACCTGCTCTATCCTGCCCAGAGTGTGAATCATCCCTTCGTCCAGCGGATCCACGCTGTATATGCTACCTGCCCGTTAGTCACTTAGTAGCCATGTTGGTTATCAGATTGACTGTCACAGTGCTTGTGTTCAAGTAACCCTTATTTTACTTAATAACAGCCCCAAAGAGCAAGAGTAGTGGTGCGGGTAGTTCGGGTACGCCAAAGAGAAGTTATTGTTGTTAATCTCTTACTGTGCCTAATTTATACATTAAAATTTATCATAGATATGTGTGTATAGGAAAAAACACAGTATATATGGGGTTCGGTACTATCTGTGCTTTCAGGCATCCACTGGGGGTCTTGGAATGTATCCCCTGTGGATAAGAGGGGACTACTGTATGCTTGCCCTCAGTGTGTCTCCATTCATTTGCTTATCTCCTCTTTATTTTTGCTTTTTTTTTTTTTTGAGGAAGATTGGCCCTGAGCTAACATCTGTTGTCAATCTTCCTTTTTTTCTTTTTTCTCTTCAAAGCCCCAGTAGATAGTTGTATATTCTAGTTGTAGGTCCTTCTAGTTCTTCTATGTGGGACGCGCCTCAGCATGGCTTGATGAGTGGTGAGGAGGTCTGCACACAGGATCCAAACCGGTGAATGCCAGGCTGCCAAAGCGGAATGGGCGAACTTAACCACTACGTCACCAGGCCGGCCCCTGAGTTTTGATTTGAGTTTTAGGCAATATGTCACTTTCTTCAGGGGGCACCTTACCTAATCCCCCACCATGGCTGTTCTCCCACCTGTTACTATTTTTATTCCTGCCAGGGCACTGGCTGTGTCTCCACCAGACTGTAAGCTCCTTAAGGGCAGGCACTGGATCTTGTATCCTAAGCCCCAAGTGCAGTGCCTGTCACAGATGGGGCACACATTAAATAGTTGTATCCAGTTATTTTGCTAAATCACAAAATAATCTTTAAGATAATTTTTAATAATAACACTCGATGATGCTGAACTATGGAATCTGTGTTTTGGGAATGATTTTCTTGAAGATCTTTTTCTTACATAAACTTAAAGATGAAGGTTTGCCATGACATGTCTCATGTAGAGTTTCTAATAAGAACTTGCAAAGCAAGTCACCAAGAATCTTTGTTTTGTAGAAACAACTTATTTTTCTTGAATATAAACAAGGAAAACCATTGATTATACCTCTCATATACATTCAAATATGTTGGTAATTGCATTAATGAGGAATAAATGTTTAGCCATTGTGTTAGTTTCTTATGGCTGCATATAACAAAGTACCACAAACTAGGTGGCTTAAAACAACAGAAGTTTATTTCTTATAGTTCTGAAGTCTGGAAGTTTGAAATCAGAGTGTCAGCAGGGTTAGTTTCTTCTGAGGGCTCTGAGAAGGAGAATCTGTTCCATGTCTTTTTCCTATCTTCTGATGATGGCTGGCAATCCTTGGTGTTCCTTGGCTTGTAGATGCATCGCTCCAATCTCTGCCTCTGCCTTCATTTGCCAGTCTTGCTGTCTCTGTCTTCACATGGTGCTTTTCGCTAACCAGTCATGTTAGATTAGGGGCCCACCTGCTCCAGTATGACCTCATGTTAACTTAGTTATATCTGCAATGACCCTATTTTCAATAAGGTCACATTCTGAGATACTGGGAGTTAGGACTTCAACATATACTTTTTGGGAGACACAATTCAATCCATAACACCTGTTTTAGGGTACTAATACATGGTAAAGAAATCTGTTTAGCTATTCTTTAGGAGAAATAAAAATTATCTGACAAAACCTCATTGCATTGGTAACACGAGAGGTCAAATCAGAATTAATCTTTAAATCTCAAAAGTAACTTATGTTCATTGAGGGAAGTAAAAACATAGTTGTACGAATAAAAAGTCAACTTGCATGTCTTGCATCCCATCCCTAGCTGTACTACTTTGAAGCCTTTGCAGTAAACAGCATGATTCATGTCCTTCCTCATCTTTCCCAAAAACATATACAATATATAGGGTGATTTTTCTTCCTTTTTTTTTTTGTAAACCCTCTGGGAATAGTCTATATATCTTACTCTGATACTTGACTCTTTTTTCAATCTAGTACACATTTTAGCTGTTGCATGGTATTATATAATATGGAGGTCCTGCAATTTATTTAAGCATTTTTCTGTTAACATTCACATTGTTTCCAGTTTTTGCCGCTGTGAACAACACTGCATCGACATGTATTATCTTCTAACAAACACATGTCCTTATACTGATGTTTTAAGTCATGGAGGTTCCCAAAAGTGGGCATACTTGGTCAAAGGGTCTATGCATGTTAAATTTTAATGGACTTTTCAAGATTACTTTTCAAAAAGAAAAGATGTAGCATTTCACCTCCACTGGCAATTTTGAGAATGTCCGTTGTCTCACCAACACTAAATGATTTTGTACTCTCTAATTTGGGATAATTTTGGGGGGAGGGAGTAAAAAATGTATCTCACTTCTTTTTTTATTGAGGTAACATTGGTACATAACATTATATTGATTTCACGTGTATGTCATTATATTTCAACTTCTGTGTAAACTTCATTGTGTTCACTACCAAAAGTCTAGTTTCCATCTGTCACTGTATAAGTGTCCTCCTTCACCCCTTTCACCCTCCCCCTCACTTCTTTAATTTTCATTTCCCTGACATCCAGCTTTGGTTGAGATTTCTTTTCCAAATAGGGATCTGCTTTCTCACCTAAAAGAATTGCAAAGTAGATAGTCCAAAGCTGATATGGTAACTCCGTGACATCCTGAAGTTTCATACCAAAAAGAAAGAATATGGGACGAAAGGGATCACCCTTAGCTGTCTGACCCCACTTAAAGAAATCTATAGAAGTCCCACTCAACAATTTTCAATTGCATTTTACTGATCAGATCTTAGTCACTTAACCATATTTATTATTAAATATTTATTTATTTAATAATATTTATTATTTTATATTAATATTAAATATTATATTAATATTAAATATTAAAGAGGAAAGAAAATGTACATTTCCAGCCTTGTTACGGATTCCGAGGCTTTCTCAGGTCTTTTCTGTGAATACACCTGCTCCACACTTCTTATTCCCTCTTGAAAGGGAATTCTTAAGATTACTTTACACCTGCAAAGCCAGGCCAGGTGCTGACAGCCAGGCCCATTGGCTTTCCCTAGGGCAGTGCTGTATGCACAGGGTGTGTGCTTTCTCCCAATCCTGCAGAGTTGTCTGGCTTTCTGTGAGTGTTCACTGGCTGTCTGCAAAGGCTCACTCTTGCTACCCTTAGGGGCAAGCACAGGGAGTCAGCCACAGGGTGGGGCATTGTGTGGGTGAGGAACGCAGAGTAGTGGGGGTGCCCGTGGGCCAGTTGGGGGGATTTGCCTCTGGCGTCCCCAGGGGCTCAGGGGTGGGCTTCCCGATGGAGTCCTCAAAGTGGTTCATATCTTCATCCCTTTGATACAAAATGTTTCGAGTCCTGGCTGCTGTTCTACTAGCTGCTTTCTGCCCCTCGGTCATGTAGTTCGCGACTCAGTATTCTGCACGGGGCCAGAGAGAAGGAAGCTGGGGGCTCACTCACGAGTTCTCACTTTCTCCTATGGGAAAAATTGTGGGCTGAGAAGGTCTCTCCTTGCCCTGAGCTGTGCTGCCTCCAACAGGGATGACATGGGTAAAGTAAAACTGTTCCTCTTACCCTCTTCAATGTGTCCAATCTCAAATTTTTTTTGCTCCAACAGTGGCTGGGACTTCTTTCCCTAGACTCTTGGACTTCCACAAAGGCCCTCTTGTCTGTAGTGACTGGTGTTCTTTTGGGGAAAGTCGGTAGAAAACTCTAATTTTGCCATGTTGATGACATCATTCCTGGGGCTTCTAATGTCCTCTTGATGGATGTTTATGTGGTGTCCAATTGTTCATCATTATGAATAATGCTGTAAAGTACATTATTGCTCATGTCTTTTTTTTTTTTTCTTTGCATAAACATGAGCATTTCTCTAGGGTATATTACTAGGAGTAGAATTGCTAGGCTGTAGGGTGTACCTCTTCTACTTACTAGAAATTGCTGAATTGCTGTTAAAATTGACGTAAAAACATATATTCCCACCAGTAGTACAGCAGCATATGTGGGTTCCTGTTGCTTTGTATCTGGTATGTTCAGCTCTTCTAGTTTTTATCAGTTAGAAACAACATCCCACTGTGATTTTAAGTTGCATTTTCCTGACTACTGGGGTGGTTACATTTAGATTTCTCCTTCTGTGAGTTTTCCCTTCATATTAATTTTTTCATTGCGTTGTTTCCTTTTCCTTATTAATTCGAAAAAGTTATTTTTTATTCTGGATAATAGTTTTTGTTGATCGTGTCCAATGTATCTTCTGCTGGTTAGTGACTTGTCTTCATTTTGTTTATGGTGGCTTTCACTTTGCAGAACTTTTAGTTTTAATGTAGTCCTTGTAGTGTTCTTTTCCTTTGTTGTTTATGATTTTTATGTCTTACTTCAAACTCTGAGGTAATAAAGTAATCTTTATGTTCTTTAAACATTGTTAAAGTTTTGTTTTTCACAATTAATTCATTAATCTACTTAGTGTGTGGTTGAGGCGATAATGTTATTATTGTTGTTGTTGTTTGGATAACTTTTTGTTTTGGTATCATTATAGACTGGTTCATTCTTCCCTCATTGATTTGTTATTCTTTGAAACATATAAACATATCGAGTTTCCATATAGGTGTAAGTCTGTTTGTGGATTTTCTATTTAGTTTCATTAATTTATTTGTCTCTGCACTGACACCACACTTTTAAAATCACCATTTTTTTAATAGTAAATTTTGATATCTGGTAAGCAAGTAGTCTATCTCATTATTCCTCAAATCTGTGTGGTCTAATCTCAGCTCTTTGCTCTTTCATAAACATTTTAGAATCAGCTTGTTAAGTTCCACTAAAAAAAAAACCCAGTGGGAATTTGATTAGAACTAGTCTGAGTAGAATGTATGGGGTGGGGGGGAGTGATATCTTTATGATAGTGAATCTTCCCATATAGGAACATTATATGCCCTTCAGATTATAGAGGTCTTTTATACCATCTTTAAACAAAATTTAAAAAATTTCTTCATAAATGTCTTACATATCTTTTGTTATTTCCATTCTTTGAATAAATAAATGAACACACGAATGAATAAGTAAATAACATTCGTTGATATTTGTCACAAATGCCATGTGTTTTAGAGATTACATTTTCCCACCCTGTTCCTATATAGGACTGCAATTGCTATTTTTTTAATTGATTTTATTTCCAGAATCTTGGATGAACTCTCTTATTAATTCTAATAATTTGTCAAATTTCTTGATTTTCTGCTAAGACACACACATGTTCTCTCTTTTCAACCTTAACACATTTCTTTCCTTTTTTTTTAATCAGTTCTTTAAATATTAGAATTTAGCTGTAAAACTATCTGAATTTTATAATTTTTAGTGGTGAAATGGGTCAGTACCACAAATGTTAGCTCTGGGATGAATCCCGGACTTCATAACATATTTAGGGATTTTTCTTCTCTGATTCTCTTCTCACCATGATTTTCCCCTACATCCTAACTCTGAAAAGCATCTTTTTCTGGTGTTCTGGCTAAAAAGCTAGGTTTTAGCCTCATAGGTGGTCATGCACTTCCCGTGACTGACTCTGCCTTGATGTGAAGCTGCTAGAGAAAAGGGAGAGAGAAAAATAGTGAAGATTTCCTTTCTCATACTCTCTGAATAACAGGGACTCCTTTTCTTAGTTCTTCTTAGATTTTTCTCTGATATTTAAGTATTTGTGTGACAGCAGCAGCTGCATGCATCTTCATGACTGAGGCTTGCCTGAGGCAGAGATGGAATAATAAAAACCTGGGGGGCAACCCAGGGATTCTTCCCAGAGCCTCTGTCATGCAGTCACCTCCCCTCAACCTGCTTCATGGTCTTCAGGCCAGAAAAAGGGCTTCTCAAGTTTTTTCCTATCCACACCCTCTGTAGTTCCAGAATTCTGTCTCTCTAGGGTGTACGCCTGGAGGCATAGGCAGAGGATAAAGGCCCAGAAAAATCTCTGCCACATTTTGTTTGAAATAAGACATAAACACCATAAACGACAAAGGAAAAGAATACTACATCGGCTGCATTAAAACTAAAACTTCTGTGAAGCAAAAGCCACCATAAACAAAACGAAAAGACAAGTCACTAACTAGCAGAAGTTTGTTCTTATTTACTTTTCAGAGTCCTCATATAGTTGCTGTCCACATCCTGTTCAGGGTTTTTAGTTGTAATCGTTGGAAGTAAGAGGGTGGAGTTTGCTTGCTCCATCCTAGCTGGAAGCAGAACCTCCACACTGCAATGCCTCCTCATGACAGAGAGGGGGCAGCACAGCTTCGATCACTGCGTCCTCCCAGGTTCTGGACTGTTATCTATTTGTTTAGTTATTACTTCCTCACCTGTTCTCTTTTCTCATTCTGGATCTTCCATTACTACTCTATCCGCCTCCAGTGGCTTGTATTTTCTTTATAATTTACATATCTTTGTGTTTGTTATATATTGGGAGTCATTTTTTTTCCACTTTGTTTTCCAGAATACAAATTTGGTTTTATCTGTAAATGTCCTCGTTTAATTTATCCATTTACTTTTAAAGTGGAAACATCATCATTTTAAATTTTAGAAAATCTTTTTTGTGTTCTAAATTATCTTCTTGAGTGTTCTTTTTTTAAATTAAGGCTCTCATGTGTCTTTTCTATCAGTTCTTTTTCGGTGGGATTCACCTCTTCTAGATGTTTAGCTTGGTCTTTGTCTTAGTCTGTTCCGGCTGCTCTAACAAATACCACAGACTGGGTAGCTTATAAAGAACAGAAATTTATTTCTCACAGTTCTGGAGGCTGGAAGTTCCAGATCAAGCTGCCAGCATGGTTGCATTCTGGTGAAGGCCCTCTTCCTGGTTCATAGCCGGCGCCTTCTCAATGTGCCCTCATATGGTGGAACGGTTGAGGGTTCTCTGTGGGGTCTCTTTTACAAGAACACTAATCCCATTCATGCAGGCTTTACCCTCACTACCTAAGCACCTCCCAAGGGCCCCATCTCCTAATAACATCACCTTTGAAAGTTAGGATTTCAATATCCGAATTTAGGGGGGACACAAACATTCAAACTGTAGCAGTCTTCCTCCATCAGATTTTGTTTCTTCAGTGAATTTTAATTTTTACTACCTGTCCATGGTTTTCTAAAGGTAGTTTAGGCTGGTAGGGTCTCCAGAGCCAGGAAAGTGACATCCGAGTGAGGAGTATGTGTGGAGGGAAGGTAACCTTCAGGTCTCTCCACAAACCTGAGCCTGAGAGCAATTCCGGTTACCTTTGTGGGTATCCTTCAGGTCCACTGGGCTTAGCTTCCCAGGACAATACACAAGCAGCCACAGCTGGACGTGCAACTTCTTTCTATCAAGACTCATAGGCTTCCACCAACTGAACGGCCCAAAGGAATCACAAAATGCTTTTTCTCCCCTTCACAAACTTTCCTCTTCTGCTCCTCCCTCTCTCTCACCAATCCCCATGCCTGCTCTCCTCTACAGATTACAGGAGACTACCTTTGGCCCCAGGTGACTTCTCCAGATCCTACCCGTTTTACTATTCTGGTTTTTGTGTTGTACCATAAAGGAGTTTGGGAGGAAGAGAATCAGGGGTGTGCACCAAAGACTACATCTTCCCTGAATGTCCCATAGTTGCGTTCTCATTCCTCAACCCCCAGTTGAAAACCATTAAGTGTCCTGTGAGTTTTGTTGGTGCTGATTTAAACAGCCTTGGTTTATTTCACTTGCCAAGGATTATCTTATCTCAGTTACTTTCTTGATTTGCGTCACAGTGTCCTATTAAGGAGTAATAAAATGTTAACCCTTAAAAGTTTACACTCCAGGGGGCCAGCCCGGTAGTGTAGTGGTTAAGTTCACATGCTCTGCTTTGGTGGCCCGAGGTTCACAGGTTTGGATCCTGGTCATGGATCTGCACACCGCTCATCAAGCCATTCTGTGGCAGCATCCCATATACAAAATAGAGGCAGATGGGCACAGATGTTAGCCCAGAGCTGATCTTCCTCATAAAAAAAAAAAAAAAAGTTTACACTCCAATTCTCTAAATAGATCACTTGAAACATATAAATGGGGACACCTTCATTTTTATTTTCACATGTACAAGTTTCTTGTATTATTTTGCTTCTTAGAGTGCCTTAGGAAGATTTAAAATGAGACAAGTTTCTGAAAAATGATTTCCTAAAATCCCAGACCCATTCCTGTAAGTCTGACAGCTTTCTATTCCAAAGAAGCAGTGACTATAGAACAATTGGTAATTTTTCTGACAGGGAGTAAGAAGCAAAACATTTACTTTGTGGATGAGACACTGAGGCCAGGGAAGGACAAATAACTTGTTTGGTGGTACCATTACACAGAGGCAAGGCTGGGACTCAGACTTGCATTTGGTCTTCCTATACTGCCACAATGGAGAAATGGCATGATTTGGGGACAGACTCAGACAATAGAGGAAGAGACAGAAAGAGAGGTGGGAGAAAATATGAGCTACTTTCCATTTTATTTTTTATTTATTTATTTTGTGAGGAAGATTGGCCCTGAGATAACATCTGCCAATCCTCCTCTTTCTGCTAAGGAAGACTGGCCCTGGGCTAACATCCGTGCCCATCTTCCTCCACCCCATATGGGAGGCCGCCACAGCATGGCCTGACAAGTGGTGTGTTGGTGCACGCCCGGGATCCGAACCGGTGAACCCTGGGCCGCCACAGCGGAGCGCACGCACTTAACCGCTTGCGCCGGGCTGGCCCCTACTTTCCATTTTAGTAAGCATCTAAGATGACTCAGTCTTTTGCTCTGGTGAGGGGTCTTTTGAGGAACATGGTGCCTCCTACACGTGGTCATCTTGTTTGTACATCTTTGCAGGAAATGGAATCTTAAGAGCTAACAGCTGAAAGAATGTCTGAACAGGTCAATTTATCACTTCAGATACAGTCTACTCACCGTCCAGGAACTAAAGAGTTTTAAGGCACTTAGACAAAGGAGCAATCTTATATATTAAGAATAAGTGAAGTTAATCGGTCATCTTTAGCTTCCCAAGCATCCTCTTTAATGTTTAAAATAACATTCCCTTGAATTTGTATTTATACTTTATCAAGTACTCTTACATTCGTTATCTTTGATTTTTCCCTGTCTTTTATGTTTTATCAATTCCTTTCCACCAATAGCCAGGATCACACACCTGGAAGGTTCACAGTGGTTGATTGTACTCTTCAACTTCTTTTGGCAACAGAACAACCTGTATTATTATTTTTCTAACAACAACAACAACAACAACAGGACATTAAAAGAGAGTTAAATTAAGAAGAGAGAATGAAGAACGCCTTATACTCTCTTTACTGTCAAAACATGTTTTAAGGAAAAGATTTGATACCAGGCACTACTTTTGTGAATTTAGGTTAACATGTTATCCTTCTCAGGATATTTGCTGAGAAACTTTATTCTTAGTTGTGGAAGAAAGGATTTGTTTCTATTAATGGGATTTATGCCCTACAAGTGGCTCTAGAAGCCAGTAAGTGGAGCAGTTATTTCGGGGACACCTGGGGGATTGATTATATTCTGCCCTACCTATCCTAACCCGGAGGTAAGACAATGGATGGCTGGAATTGTTATTGCATTTGTACTTTCTTAAGTGTAGGGTCCTTGTAACCTCATGCTATCATTTTTTAAACTAGCTGTGGGGGAAACCACAGCCCTCAATGGGCATTAAATATTGAATGACATTACCTTTTTTATTAGATATATGCATCAATTCTAAAGTCATATATATTTATGTTTTCCATTGATGTGTTTGCTCTTAACAGTATTAATCAATGCTTATAAGAATGGCTGTCACTCTTGATGAAAGGCTGTGTTCATGATAATTGCATAGTCTTATTCCACTGAGAGGTGCCATAACTGCCTTTGCCTGTGGTTATGCTTTATGGCCAATTTAATGCTTCACTGTACACATGCTTTTTCTGCCTGGACTTGCTCATTAAGAATATCAACCATGCTGTCTGGAGCTCATTGGGATCTTGTGAGAACTGAACCAGTTGGGTGGTTTGTATTTCATGCCAGTCATAATTCAAGGCTGTGTAGTATGGTTTATTTTAACTTGGTTGGGCAAATATTCATGTTCTCACACAGGTATTCTTCCTAATAATGGCATCGTGTAGTGGTGCAAATTGGACATAAATATATTGACATCCCAGGCTGGTTTCAGAAAACTTTTACCTCCTGGTAAGTTTGAAGAATGGTGAGGAGACCAGTGGTCCTTTTTCAAGGAGATGTTCAGAGTTCTTGAAACCATTATTTCCAGATTGTTTCACACCAAGTTGGAAGTGCTTCCACTGTGGCCTTTCCAGCTGCAGCTGGAATATATATATATACAAATATATATAAAATATATTTATATTATATATATATATAAATATATATATATTTAATTATTTAATTTAATTTAATTTAATTTTTTTTGTGAGGAGGATCAGCCCTGAGCTAACATCCATGCTAATCCTCCTCCTTTTGCTGAGGAAGACCGGCTCTGAGCTAACATCTATTGCCAATCCTCCTCCTTTTTTCCCCCAAAGCCCCAGTAGATAGTTGTATGTCATAGTTGCACATCCTTCTAGTTGCTGCTCAACATATATTTATTGAGTGTGATGGTGCTCAGGGCAAGTTACCCCAGGAGGCAACACTCTGGTATGCGGATTATTTTGAGCTAAAGACAATAAGGACTCAGAGAACTCAGGAAGATTATTTGAGTTTCCCCTCCCAAACTGCCTAAAGAATTTAAAACAAAAGATCTGTTTTAGGAAAGAGTTATTATCATGATGGCTGTAAAGATAATGTAGGATAGAGGTTACAATAGGAAATGCACCAACAAGCCCATCTTATCGGAAGTTCTGTCTCTCTGGCCACATTCTCTGGATGGCCCTGCGAGGAGTTGCCAGACAAACATTTACATTTATAAGGGAAATCTCCATTTGTAAAGGTATCTCCCTCTCTGTATTGGGAAGAGAGGGGATGACCTCATTTCTAGAAACTTATCAATGTGGAAGTTGAGGCCTTAAATCTGCATAATAACCTTACTCTTGTTTACAGTGCTTTAGTGGTAATCTCCTGTAACTGACACGCCCACCCCCAACATCCTCCTTTGTCTTTAGCTGAAGATGGTATTTAAGAGGAGAATTTCTGCTATTGTGTTGAGAAACGCAGTGTCCCTCCTTTCTCCCATGTATACATGTTATTAAACTTGGTATTATTTTCTCCTGCTAACCTGTCTTGTTAATTATTTGGCCAGCCATAAGAACCTTAAGGAAAAGGGCAGAGGGAGATTCTCCCTCTCTCCCGACAAGTGCATGCTAGGTGCCAAACTCTATTCTGGCTCCTGAGGATACAACAGTGAACAAAACAGGCAAAATCCCTGCCATTTCAGAGCCTATTTCTAGTAGGGAGATAGATTATAAACGAGGTAAAGAACATGTTAGATACGGATCAAGTGTTAAGGAGAAAAATAAAGGTGGGAAGTGTTGGGAAAGGGATTGCAATTTGTATAATGGAACCCGGAAGCCTTCATTGAGAAGATAGCTTTTGCACAAAAATTTGATGAAAGTGAGAAAATAAGCCATGTGGATAATTAGGGGAGGGGGGATTATTCCTGGCAGAGAGAACAGCAAGTGGAAAAGACCTGAGGCAGGAGCATGAACTGGGGTATTTGAGGAACAGCAACGATGAGGCCAGGGGTGCTAAAACTAAGCAAACAAGGGGAACAAGAGCAGAGGGTCAGGTAATGATGGGGGTGAAGGGACCAGATTAGGTAGGGCCTTATAGTTGATATTCAGCCTCTTGTTTCAATTGAAGAGAAACACTATCTAGGGCAAATAAGGAATTCAATTTCTACTTTCAAAAGATATTACTGATGCTAGGAACATTTTCTGGATATCAGGAGCCAAGACATACTTCCCATTAGCACAGTAGGATACCTTGTTTTTCTTTTCTTAATGGAAAACAAACTAATGTTTTCTTGGTGTTGTGTCTAAATTTCCTAATAGAGATTAATTCTGGAGCAGTTATAATCTACTTGCCTCTCTACTATTTCTTTCATATCTACAAGGCAGAAAGCCTTTCCCTCTGCCTTCTTGGGATTACCATACAGGAAGTTATTATTACTATTCTCATATTATGTTATCTCTTTTGACATACTATTGAAATGTCACATAACTGCCTGAGGTTCAAGGATTATGGCTTTGACTAGCTTAATGTCAGTTCCATTTTTGAGATCATTCGCATAGGGAGCACTCAATAAATTACTGACATCGAAGGGAATTAATTCAATCCCGAGTATAGATGACCCGATTCTCCTTGATCTAATAGCTCATTTAACTTAAAGACCAAATATATGGTGTATTTTCAAGCAGTTCCTGTAATGTACGAATGCTTGGGGAGGATGTTTCTGAAATCAAAAGCTGCAGGTAGGGGAAGTAGATTCTACCTGCTAAAGCTTTCTCTCTTTAAGATGGCTAAATGCCCCTCCTGACTCCTTCCCACTGTCATTTAATTACTATATTTCTTAGGTATGTGATTTTTCTACTAAAACATAAGCACCACAAATAAAGGAATCATGGTTGTTTTATAATCATTCTATCCTCAATGCTTAATGTCATACCTGCTCTATTTTAGGCACTCAAAATATTTATTGAATGAATTAATTCATGAATTTACTTATAATGTATTCCCTTTGTAGTCTTCAACCTCTCCAAAATTTTCACCCTGGGAACCCAATTCAGGATGTTCTGCTTCTTGAAGAAATTAGGTAACTCTTAAAACAGTGTAAGCCTGGGATAAGTAAGGAATCGGCAAGCAGTAATTCCATCAACATGTGGCTTTTCAGTTGTGGTTTCTTGAGAAATCCCATGGAGGCAGTTGATTCAGACACCTAAGCCAGACTAATCTCCTACCATGTGGCTTGGGAAAAAACCAAAAAACAGAAATCAACAGCAACAATAAAAAAAAGTAGTAGGGACCTTGTGACTTAGAGTATTAATGTGTTTCTTTTAATACCTAAATCTCTCTTTCCAACCATTATTCTCCTATCATAGGTCCCATTTTGCCCATTCTTTCTTCACTGCTTAGTACAGATATAATACAAACAGCATGGATTGGTGTCAAGTGGAACAGGATGTAAATTCCTGATTCACCAACTAAGCTACAGTTTATTCACCTATAAAAGTGAGATCCAGAGTCCCTGACTCACAGGCCTGTTAAGATTAAGTGAAATAAGATATGTCAAGTGCCCACTTAGAGTTTGGTATGTAGAAGCCCGTTGAAAATACTGCTTCCCTCTCCCATCAAATGGTGGCCCAGAGGTCACTAGCTGCTGTTGTTTTTTTTTTTCTATCTTGTGTACCTATTGGAAATTTAGAGTTGAAAGGCTCAGAGTTACACACAGAAGTGGTGGCGTACGGGGGTGGGGAGGGAAAAAAGGAAAAGAGATTGAGCGAGAGAGGCGAAGAGTCCAGAACAAAGAAAGGACAGGATTCTTAGGTAAGCCATGGTTCAGGGGTGGTAGGATGATTCAAATAACTTCCTAATATGACTTCTTGCCTCTAATATTTTATCTTTCTCATTCAATCTTCACACTGCAGCCTGAGTTATTTTCTTCATTGGCTCATGCCATTTCCTAATCCCTCACCCACATTCCAAATCCACGTTGACACCCCTCTCATAATCCCTATGCTCTCTAACTTGAGTGGATTGCTCACTATTCCCTAAAATACCATGAACTTGTCTGCCTTTATTAACTTGAGAATCTCCTTGCCTTGTTCAAATCCTAGTCAATCTTTCAGTCTGAGCTCCAGATACAGTCTTCTGCAGGAAGCAGACTCCGTTCTTCCAGGCAGAATAAACTATTCTTTCTTGCTTATTCCTATAGAGCTTGTGGTTCTTATATTTATATTTTCTACCTTATATTAATATAGAAAGCATGATTATTAATCATCTTAGTCTCTGAAGTTGTGAGTCTGTATGAGGAAGTAAAACTAATAAAACATGGAAATGGGTACTGATAATAAACTGACAACTTGTAATATTAACCTCAACTCTTCTAATTCTTCTCCCCACGTATCCTAAGTGATATATATGTCCATCACCATAATATTTATATTTTTCTTCTGGTAAACATCCCATAATACAATTCAGATACAATGTGAACAGATTGCTGTGAAATTTCAAGTACTACAAAAAATACAGGAAGTCATGAAGTCCAGGTAAATGATAAAATCACTCAAAAACTATTGACAAGAAAAAAACAGAGAAATTTGACAACGATGATGACCAGAGCATCAAAGGGGGATAATTCCATTCCTAAGCATTTGGAGAATTGATGAAGCTGGCTAACATTTTTACAAAGGAGGTCCTCTTAATGATAGTGTTATAAACATTCAAATGGAACGTGAATGTTGCCATATTGTACATTTTGTACAAAAATTTTCTAGAAAAAATTACATACAAAAACCCAACACGTGGTTTATTTTTTGTTGCAATTATAATCTATATTTTGTTAAATATAAGATAAAATAATTTTTTCAAGACTTTGAGTTTTATTTTTTAAAGATTAAATCCAGGCCAAAACCTTTTTTTATAAAACTGTATTTACTTACTATGAACTTTTGTTCCCTGCATTGAGGCCTTTTTTTCTGGTACAAATTATCCTGGGAAAATGAGCTCTTCTTGTGGTTAGTTATTCATAGGCCTTTTGAAGCCATTAGAATGCCAGCTCCGTGAAGACAAGCACCATGTTTTCACCAGCCAGCATGTTGCCTTGCAGATGAACATTAATGTACCATTGACTGTGAGCCCAGCACTGACCACAGCACTGTGCAAATAGGAACTCATTTAATTATCAATATAATCTTTCAAGGTACGTATTATCTTCATTTTCAGATGAGAAAACTAAGGAATAGAGAAGTTAAGTAACTTGTCTAAGGCCACACAGCTTTAAGTGGGAGAGCTGAAAATCCAACCCAGGCTGTCTGGTTCCGGAATCCATGCTCTTAGCCAATACACTATATTGTCTCTACTATTTCAGGCTGTCTCCAGATGTTTGTGGAATAAATTAAGATTTTTAACAGTCTGTGAGTATGATAATGTAATCTACAGATCAGATTCAAATAAGACTCTGAGGAAGGGACGACTATTAAGGAGGTTTGTGTCTTAGATTGTGATAAATGCTAAAAGAAAAATGGAAACACAAAGACAAAAACAAACAAAACTCCCAAAATGCTTCCATTGAAATTAAGACCATCCGGCCTCTTTCGACATACTCTTTTATTCCATTATATCTTCATTATCCTTTGATCATAAAATAGAATACACAAAATGTAAATATTACAGAAATATCTTGTGCATATTTCACCATTTTCTCTACGATGTATAGAAACATCTTGCATTATAGTCTGAATTGCTTTGCTCTACACGTCCCCTGTTGACAGTTGCGCTTGTTGCACGATGAGAATGCCTGTGGGCTAAGGATCAAGACTTTATTGAAGTTGCTCCGTATGGCACGTGGCGTGGGGATCAGCACCAGGTAAATGCTGGAGTCGTTTTTCCATTCTCACGCCCTACCTAGGGTTTTCTGTTTCCTCAGTTCCCCAGCAGCCCCACTCTTGTCTTACTTTACAGCAACCTGTTCTCTTTTAGACCCTTGTCCAGGCTTTACTTCTGTGCCCTTAGGGACCTGCTCTCTGCTGGGTGACAGAAACATAATTTGATGGCCTACCCAGGACTCCTAGATTTGCTGAGTTGTCTCAGCAGCTGGAGGTGGGGTGGTTTGGGGGTAGGACTGGGGCTGGAGGTACTGCGCAGGCTCTGGGCCCTCCATATCTCACTCAAGGAGAATACTTCACTGTTTGTCTTTCTATATGTCCTGCAATGAAAATTGTATTCTCAACAGCTGACAGAATTCCTCTTAGGAAGGGAAGTAGAAAGGAGCTGCCTGTGTGGGGAAGACACTTTGATATACTCTATGCAGACAGAAGGTTATTGACAGCAGGAGCCCATGTAACAAAAGCAGATAGTTAAACTGATTTACATGAGAAAGTGTGAACAATTTTTATTTGTTTATTGTTCTTTTGTTGTAAGAAGTGGGGTGAGAGTAAGAGGGTAAGGGAGAGAGAAGAGGAAAGGGAGGGGGCAAAGAAAGAAGTCAGCAAGATGGCATGAGATTGGAAATTCTGTTGGGGTGAAGGGCCAGTGGGACATTCTCTGTTGGGGGGCAGCAGAAAGAACTTTCCAGAAGGGAGAACTTTTAAATATGCACCTTTATGTTTCCCCAATAATTAGAAAATAATTTAACTCCAAATGATTTGTGTGAATGTGATGAGCATTGAAAACCTTGACAAGGATTTTTTTCACTTCAATGCAGCACAGAATAGGAGTAGTATGAATGGCAGAGGAGTCTTCAAGCAAAGTAGATAGTGCTTGGCCTAGTCCCCAGGAAGTCACAGATGTCTGCCTGGGGCTTTGCACTGCCACAGGGTGGGGAATTCAGGGTTTCAAACCAAACTTACATCTCTTGCAGAGAGATTGGAGCAGCCTGTTGTTTCTGGGTTATATGTATATTTTGTTGGAAAAAAGAGCCCTCTGGTTAAAAAAAAAAAGTATGTGTGTGTGTATGTATGTGTGTACGTATGTGTGTGTGTGAAAGACCACTGAACCCTAATCATTGCTGCTCAAAACTATTCATTTGCTCAAGTTGTTTTCCTGCCAGTGGACACTCAGTATGGTAAAGAGACCTTGTGATGAGGAAATTAGACAAATAGCATGAGCTTCTAGAGGACAGAGGCTGTGTCCCAGCACCGAGTGCATGCTTGGCAAAGAGTAGAGGTGCCCAATTAATAGTCATTGAGTAGAATCCATAACAGTGCCTTTTCATGCCACAGAGTCATCCATGTCCTTTGCAGCCTGGGAAGGCCTTAGCCTTGGTCTCACATATGCCTCATATGTGGCTTTTGTACTCTTGGTAGAAATCTCTTTCTGGTGTAGAGCAAGTCTGCCTATAATACCAATCTCAGTGGAAAATGAAATATTTGCTGCTGATCTCTCCTGATTGGCTCATGAGGAAACCTCCCTCCTCCTGTTTTGATTGACGTTTATGTGGCCACATGAACGCTGTGGTCATTAGTGCTCTACCTATCATTCATATACATGAACTCGATAGGAAATGTTTTGCTTTTCCAGTTCCCAGGTAACAGGATCTCCCCAATAAGCTTTACTATAGGGTTTTTATCTACTTATGTTCAATGTTTTGTTTTCTGGGGGACGTTCCCTCATACATCCTTGTGAACATATACTTGGGAAAGAAAAGAAGACAAAGATCTGTCCTGTCCCCCACCTGCCACCACTGCCCACAAATCACCCAGAACAATTAGAAACGTTGAGATAAAAGCATCAAAGAATGAGAGACAGAGAAGGAAGATGATACTTCTCTAATGTTTCAGGTCTTATCAGGTTCCCCGCCTCACTTTCCTCCCCTACCCACAAATGTGCCCCCAGTTTCCTTCTCACTTGCGCACTCAGTCCCAACCAGGGCGAGCAGACCAGAGTCAGGGCTGGCTGGGGTGGGGAGAAATGTCTCTAGATCAATACTTATTTTTTTTTCTTTAAAAAAACACACCCCTTCCTTTGCTCTGTTATCACCATGAGCCATGGATTTATTTACTTTTAACTTGATGTATTATAATCACTACTTATAGCCTCTGCCAGCTCTGAGAATGCACCCCACAGCTTGTTCAGGGGACCACGGTTCCCTGTATTGCACTGATGGGAACTGAATCATTGTTTTGTTCCTTCTGGGCTTGTCTTGATAATTTATATTGTATGTCTAGTCGTATAGATCTTCCTTATTCTAGCTTTTATGCACCACTCTCACTTTGGCTGATCTCCATATCGCTCTGCCCTACCCCACCCCAGTAAGAGAGAGCTTCTGACTCTTGCCCCAGGCTGAGCTCATGAACTATGATTCGGGTGGGGTGGGCAATACGGGTCCAGGGTCACTCTGGGAAGTGGCTTCTAGGAACGAAACAGACACTAAAGCTAAGCAGGATTCCTAAAGCATTTTCACTTTTTTTTCTATATAAGCACTTACATTTGATTTTGAATCTAAAATTTTCTTTGCATTAGCGCTATTACGGAATATTCTCAAAAATTCAAGTTTCACCAATTGTTCCCAAAGTATATTCTAAGATTTTTTCTTTTATTCCAGGATACACTTAGATTTCACTCATTGTATTTAGTTTTTCACCACGTTTGTTCTCCTGACTTTCATTTTCTACTGACCCTCTTTGAAGTTCATTATCTCCAGAAAACAGACCATATCCTGCCCCTCCATACTTGTTTCTTTCTTTTCTCCAGTCTCTTTTACTCCTTTGGAGTCTCATCAACATTCATCACTCCCATCCCTCTGAACCTGTTCTAGTACTTGGTAATATGGCTGTACAAATTTTATGATATACTTGTCATTGTCCAAAGAAAACATGGGGTAGAGGAAAAAGTCTTGGATGTAGACACACAAACACACAGATTTAAATACATACACATACACATGAGACACACCTCTCATCCGGGATTTCTCTCCTAGAATGTGCTTTATCAGACCGGGAACCCAGAACAGGAAAAACAGAATCCCCGTGGTTGCCAAGAGTTACAGTCATATCCCACTTTGAGCATTAAGTGATAATTGCAGCTTTTGGTTGATGGACAGATACTGGTCTGGCAAGTGATGGAAGACTCCACTGTAGTTTCTTTCCAGAAGATATTCTTCAAATACAGAGATGGCTCGGAAAGGCCGAAGGCATTTTTACTGCACAGAGATTTCTCTTCAGGGGAAAGACAATAATTAATAGATGATAAAAACTTGTCAGAACATTTCCTCAGAGCCTGGAGGAGATACTGTCAGGCCATGTATTGAGAGGGAAGCAGGGAGCTGCCAAAGCTGTTCCAGGCCTGCTCTGGGTCGGCTCTCAATAGTCAGAGATTACCTGCTGATACTGTTGCCTGCCTCTGAGGTTGATTCAAGCGCCTCAGGATGGCTGAAATACCCCATGCCAGTTCTGCACTGGGTGATGGCTTGCTTTACAAGTGATTTGAAGTCTGATCTTCTGTACAGGCTTTGTCTTCTCTACAGGAGCTTCCGTCTCCCCTCTTTTCCTTTTCTTGTCAGCAGATGATGCTGCCTATGTCCCAGGCATCATGTTGCACGTGGTGAAGGACGCAGTCAAGAGTCTGTTGTCACACAGCTTGCAGTCAAGTGGCAGGGCAGGGCTATGCCTTTTATAAATCAGCTGTAGTCTGCAGCTCCTGCTTAAGAGGAGCTCAGCAAGTCTCATTCATTACCAAAGGGAGCTGATCCTTATTCTCTTTCCAATTCTCATGCACTGAACTGCTTGAGATGTCTTTGAATTCTGAAGTTTCTTGAGTTGGAGGGAATGAACTATGTGTGGCTATTAAAGCTCATGCTGCTTTCAGTCAACACTCAGGTTGTTAGAATTCCACCAGAGAGGCCAGGAATACAACTCTGGAATCTGGCAGGGAGTCAGCATAGCAGGTTTCCTGACAGGCTGGGCTCTTGCAGTGAGTTCAAATCCTGGCTGTGCCATTTACTAGCTATATGACCTCAGGTGGGCTACTTTAATCCCTCCCTATCAGTACAATGAGAATTATGATAGTAGTCACTTCGTAAGACCGTTTGAGGGTTTTACCACGATGCATGTGAAATGCTTGGCATGTGGCCTGTCACACAGACAGAGCTCAATAAACGATAGTGATAATTATGGTGGTGGATTTCAGCAGTTAGACTGTACATCATAGGTCATAATGTAATAAAATCAAAGATTTGGCATCTTTTTTTAAAAAATTTTTTGTTTGTTGCAGTAACATTGGTTTACAACATTGTATAAATTTCAGGTGTACATCATTATACTTCTATTTCTGCATAGATTACATCATGTTCACCACCCAAATACTAATTACAACCCATCACCACACACACGTGCCGAATTATTTCTTTCGCCCTCCTCCCTCCCCCCTTCCCCTCTGGTAACCACCAATCCAATCTCTGTCTCTATGTGTTTGTTTGTTGTTGTTGGCATCTCTTGACTACTCTTTCCCTCAGTATCTGCAACAGTTATTTCTATAAGGCTTTTACTAAGTTATTAGAATTCTTAATTTATTTCATTTCTCAAAATAATTGGATGATCAAGATCTTCAATGTCTCATACTAAAGAAGCCAGTGAGTAATATTGATGCTGAGGGCTTAAGACATCTGCTGGAAAATGGTTAAAATCCTTTTTTAACATGTTAATAAAAATTGATAAAACACAAGGAAAAAATATTTTTTAAACCCCCTCCTTATCTTTTAGTAAATGTCTTTAAGAGGTACTTACAAGACTGCAAATGAAATTTATGTGATATGATTCTGTGGTTAATTTGCAAGATTTTTTAAAAAAAAGAATGAAATAAAAAGCTATACTCCCAAAAGCTGTCCTGGGAGGAAAGCTATGAATATTAAAAAGCCATGTCAGTTAGTGGTAGAAATCTCAGCAGTTTTCATTTTTTGCTTCTGTGCTGTGGACATGCTATTTGGTCTTTGCTTCCCTTCATATGAGTCTTATTTATTTAAACAAAATGCAGTTTCTCTGCATATAGAGTTAATTATCAAGCTGATAGAAGGCAAGCCTGCTATTAGTTGTTCTGCGAGGATGGCTACTAACGTTAAAAAGTGGGTTCTTACGTTCCTTATGGAATTCTCTTGCCCCTGTGTCTGCAGAGCTTGATCACTCATTTTGCCCAGGTCTCTCTGCTCAAAAGTTAACCTCATCTGAGAGAAATTCCTTGAGAATGTAATCATAAATAGCATCTCTCATCACTCTCTCTCCTCTAACCCTGATTCACTGTTCACAGTACTTACCTTTCCCTGAGATATTACAAATTTAATCATTTTCATTTTTATTTATTTATTTATTTTTTTGGTGAGGAAGATTAGCCCTGAGCTAACATCCCTGCCCATCTTCCTCTACTTCATATGGGATGCCGCCACAGGATGGCTTGATAAGCGGTGCTTGTACGTCCATGCCCAGGATCCGAACCTGTGAACCCCGGGCCACCGAAGCAGAACATGCAAACTTAACCATTACGCCACCAGGCTGGCCTGACAAATTAATTTTTAATTATTGTCTGTCTCCCCTTCCTGCTACCCCCACCATACCAATGCTCACAAGATATGAGAGGACAGAGATTAGCCTATCTTTACCAGTTCTATACCAGTATTTAGAACAGTTCCTGGCAAATATGGATGTTCAGTAAGTACTTCACAAACAAACAAACAAACAAACAAACAAACCAAGAGGCAGAGTGGCATGGCAGAAAAATTATGGACTTGACATTAAGGTATATTTTTGACTCCTGGCTGGGTTTATACCAGAGCTGCATGTCTGTGTGTGAGCCAACTCATTTTTTGAGCTTTAGTTTCCTCACGTATAAAATGAGAATAACAAAATCTATCTTGTAAGAGTGTTATGACATTCAAATGAGATGGTATATGTGCAAATGCTTCATACATTCATTATAAACAATATTAATTTAAAGAGGTTTGTTATTATCACTCACAGACTAATAATTATGATTATTGAACTATTCTGTTTTAAGTTCAGAAGATATGATGACACTTTACATTTTTAGCAGTTAGCCAGTTTAACTATATGATGGGTCAGTTAAGTTTTGTTTTTTCTTTCCCCAGAAAACACAAGAGGTCTGTGCTGAAGTCTTGTAATTTTGATCGTTTGGGTGTGTCTCTGATTTTTCACCTGAGTATTCATGTAGTCTAACTATCACCCAAGCTCCTCCTCAGGGAAGGAGGACCTTTTCCTATAGGTTTGTTGGTGAGGACATTCAAATAGATACCTAGGGGGAGTAGCATTAAAACAATTTTACCTGAAAGTTCAGAAATTAAATAAATATGTGGTGGCTTTCTATTTTGAAGGTGATGGTAGACTGTAGTTTGATTTGAATTTTTTAACCATTTATTAAAAGTTTAAGTTTTAATTTAGCATTGACTATCTTCTGTAAACTAAATGCTATACAACACAATTTTTTGTATCTAGAATATTCTATTTTTAATTTTGGCAAATAAAAATGCATATCAAGTCTAGAAATTTTGAGGAGTTATAGATATGGATAATAATTGAAGTTGCACTCAAATTATCCATTTTGAAATTTGGCAATATATATCCAAAACTTTAAACATGTGTATGATCATTGCTCTAGTAATTCCACTTATAGAGATTTATCCTAAAAAACTGATCATGGTTATAGGCAAAGCTTTATATATGAAGTTACTTATTACAGCATTGGTTATAACAGAAAACTCAGGGAAAATAATCTAAATGTTTAGTAATAGGGAATCAGTTAAATAAATTATATTGTACTTATAAAAATGAATATTATAAAGCCAGAGAAAGGATGTAGAAGAATATTTAATGTCATAAGAAATATTCATGATACAGTATTAAATGAAAAAACCAGTCCATGTACTACGTGTATGTGTGTGAATATGTGTGTATAGATTCCTTTTTTAATAGAACAATCTAAAATTGATGGGGTTAAAATAGAAAATGGCTTTATTTTTGAACAACTATTGCCTTCAAATGTATTCTGTTGAATCTCTCTTCTCTGCCCTTTACGATATCTTTGAAAGACGCTTTAGCTTTTCCGTTATTTTCTGTTATGAGCATGGTCTCCATATTACAGTTAATTTTCAGGCATCAAAAAGGTCCTGTCTATTCTAAATGAAAGCTTTAAGCTCACACCCGATTCAGACTTCCTCTTCCCTTCATGACTCCCACCGCTCCACTGGGACCTGCAGCAGAGAAGGAGTGTGTGGGCTGATTTTTCTCTCCTCCTCTCATTCCTTCCCTGCTGCTTCTGGCTCTCCAGGGCTAGGCAGGGGGAACTGATATTAAGGGACAAGAGTAACAGTCTTATGTCACTGGTGCTATTATAACCTGCCTGAGTGGCAGACATCCACAGTCTGGCTCTTACCTGGATACAAACATGGATTCTTTGGCAATTCTGAAAAATGGCCATGTTGTATAGTTCCTTGATATAAGCAACATATTCAACATATTTGAACTCTTACAAAACCTCTCAGTTTGCCTTTGGTGATGCATTCCATAACTTCTCACTCTAGGTTTCTCTTGCCCCTAGACTGCCCTCTTGGTCGGAATAATTTCAAGAAAGCTCGAGGCCAGCTACTCTGGCCTCTACTTCGGCCAGAAAGTAGAAAGTACATTCTTGCTACACCAAATACTCCCAGTTCAAGATTTCCTACTACTACCCTCTCTCTTTGTATTTCCACGAGAGTCCACGCTGGCCAACTTTCAGCTTTTAGCATTTTCCAAGTGAAAAGCTGGTATCAGTCTATGTTCATGTATGATCCCAGGCTCCAGAGACATCTCAAGTTCTTCTAAGAACTCTCTTCAATGGTAAAGCTAGGTTTCTGCAGTTTAGCACAGACAGACAAAGCAATTAGAGAATAAAGATTAGGTCGCCGACCAGTTAGGACAACATGAAGAGAATGGAATTCATAAGCCAAGAGCAAGTTTGTGAAAAATAAGAGGGCTTAGAGAATTAGTGTGGTTCTGCTTCTAGGATAGGTTGATGAACATATAGCTCCATAAGAAAAAAAAATGAAGCTTTCTAACTCCTAGTGTTGGAACTAAGGGAGCCCAAAAAGAGGTGAAGAGATGGTTGCATATCCGTGTATTTTCAACCTGAGGCAACTGAGGTTCAGTACCTTTTCTGATTATTCTGAACCCAACATTTAATAATTTATATCTGACCATAAAATTTGAGATCTCTTGTCTTAAAGATGAAAAATATGTGTCAAAGTTCAACATCAAGGAATATTAAAAGTGTATTCATGGCTTCAAATAATTAATAATTTATCTACTTTTTACCTTATGACAGAAATATGGTATAATTTTAACAGGATATATTGTTCTTAGGATAATATCAGTGAACAATTGGGTTTACAAGATCCAAAGTATTTATTGCATTCTTATATTACATTGAATTTTATCCTTTTTCTACACAGCAGCATTTTGGTTATGGCACTTAAAAAATTCAGAGTGACTAACTCCTTTGTTTTAAATTTACTGGGTAGTTGCTTAATCCTTTGCTTCATTTTGAATAGGGTTTTTTAAGTTAGTGTGTGTATTAATGAAGAAAATGTACGATAGTGAAGTTAGACTCCCTACAGAAAGGTCAACTGGCTGTCTTCTAGGTAGCATCTATCATCTTCATGAATGATCTAGTGGCTAAACATCAGACTTGGAGGCTCAGTTTCTAAAATTATCAGCACACTGAAAACAACTTTATTTTTCAGGTATTGTTTCACATTAATCAAGCTAACAGAAATTAATACATAATTGGCAGAAGGCCAATGTATTAATTTTCCACCAGAAATGTAATTGTTCATATTTAGTGGAAAATTTTAATTGCTAACACAGCAACTGTGATGGTTGATTTTTTTGTGTCAACCTGACTGGGCCACGGGTTGCCTAGATATTTGGTTAAACATTATTCTGGATGTGTCTGTGAGGGTGTTTTTAGATGAGATTAACAGTTGAATCTGTAGACTGCATAGAGCAGATTGCTCCCCAATGTGGGTGAGACTCATCCAATGCGTTGAAGACCTGAATAGAACAAAAACGTGGGGTAAGAGAGAATTCACTCTCTGCCTGTCTTCAAGCTGGGACATCTTCTTATCCTGTCTTTTAACTGCACTGGACTGGAACTTATACCACGGGCTCTCAGGACTTTCGACTCTTAACTGGAACTATTGGTTCTCTTGGGTCTCCAGCTTGCTGACTGCAGATCTTGGGACTTCTCAGGCTCCCGCCTCCATAACCTTGTGAGCCAATTCCTTATGATAAGTCTCTCTCTCTCTCTCTCTCTATCTACCTATCATCTATCCACGTATCTTCCATATATACACAATATAGGATACATATATCTTATATACACAATTACATATATATATCCTATTGGTTCTGATTCTCTGGAGAACCCAGACTAATACAGCAACCAAATATTCCCTCTTCCTAGAAATACGTGAAGTTTAATTGGGTAGCCATACTTCATCCATGGAATCCAGATACTTTAGGGAAGGTGACCTAAATGTCAGGTTTAGGTGTAGACCATGGTTGGCCTAATAAGCAAAGAGCATATTCCATTCAGGCATTCTGTGCAACCATACAGTTTATTATCCAAATCGGGATAGATTTGAGAGTGAAAGAAAGGAGGTACTAATAATAATTACTTCAGGCCAATAGGAAACCAGGAGATCCTGTGGAACCAGAATGCATAATTCTCTTACCTAAGCAGTCCAATTAGGATGTATTTCTGGGTTCCTTCTAGGAATTCTAGGGCAGAAGTATGCCCCTTTCCACTGAGCATGTACAGTGTAGCACACAGCCTCAAATGAAACAGCGCTTGAAGAAGGGAGAATGTAGAAAAGGAAAGAAACTAGGTCCTTGGCGACACATTAAGCTGTGGGGCAGCCAGACTTGAAGCCTACACTATGTTTGGATTTCCATTCACCTGAAACAATGACTCCCTTCCCTCCTTCCCTCTGCCTTCCCTCCCTCTCTCCTTCCTTCCTCCCTCCCTCCCTCCCTCCCTTCCTTCCTTCCTGCCTTTCTTTCTTCCTTCCTTCCTTCTTATGGGGCCAAAATTTCTCCTTGAATTCGATTCTCCTATCAACACAGTATATAATAAATAAGTGGAAATAAAGAAATATATGGTTTCTATATATGTGGCATTTCTTTTTTTTTTTTTTCCCCTTTTAATTTGAAATAATGATAGAGTCACCGCAAGTTACAAAAACATGAACAAGGAGATGCTATGCACCCTTCCCCCAGTCTCCCACAATGTTAACATCTTGCATAAAACTATTACAATATGAAAACCAGGTAATTGACATTGGAACAATCCACAAACTCAGTCAAACTTTACATTATATATGCAAGTCTATATTGTGTGTGTGTGTGTGATGTGTGTGTATGTATGTTGATGTGTGTGTGTAGTTCAATGCAATTTTATCACATGGGTAGCTTTGTGTAACTACCACCACAATCACGATACATAACTGTACCATCCCAACAGGGCTCCTTTGTAGCCACTGCCACCCCCCTTCTTTCCTCAACTTCTGGCAACCACTAATCTGTTCTTCATCACTATAATCTTACTATTTTAAGAGTGAGTGTTATATAAATGTAATTGTATAGCATGCAATCATCTGAGAATGCCCCTTTGCACTTAGCATAATTCCCTTGGGGTTCATCTAAATTGTTTCACGTATCGGTAGATTTTTTTCTTATTATTGTTAAGTATTATTCCATGTATGGATGTAGCACAGTTTGTTTGCCATACCATTGAAGGGCATTTGGGTAGTTTCCAGTTTTTGGCTATTACAAATAAAGCTATTATAAACATTTGTGTACAAATTTCTGTGTGAATGTAAATTTTCGTTTCTCGGTGCTGAATACCTAAAAGTTCAGTTGCTGGCTCATAGGGTAAGTCCAGTTTTAGTTTTAAAAGAAATTGCTTGACTGTTTTCCAAAGTACCTGTGCCATTTTATATTCCCACTGACGACATGTGAGTGATTTGGTTTCTTTGCATCTCTGCCAGAATTTTGTGTTATCAATATTTTTTATTTTAGTCATTATGATGCATGTGTTCTCTTAGTTTTGTTTTGTTTTTGTGAGGAAGATCAGCCCTGAGCTAACATCCATGCCAATCCTCCTCTTTTTGCTGAGGAAGACTGGCCCTGAACTAACATCTATTGCAAATCCTCCTTCTTTTTTCCCTTTTTCTCCCCAAAGCCCCATTAGATAGTTGTATGTCATAGTTGCACATCCTTCTATTTGCTGTATGTGGGATGCCACCTTAGCATGGCTGGACAAGCGGTGCATTGGTGCACGCCCGGATCTGAACCCAGGCTGCCAGTAGCAGAGCGCACGCACTTAATCGCTAAGCCATGGGGCCGGACCCCAGTTTTTAAACAACTTTGACTTGGGTTTTCTGTTACTTTTGACCTAAAGAGTCCTAGTTGATGTACCATGGGATGGGACAATTGAGATCACTAGGCAGAATATAAAATATTGCTCAGTGAGCATGGAATCAGAACAGGTGAATTACTCAGAGGGTTTAAATGTGAATGACATCAGACTGTGATAACCTTATTATTAGGTTATCCAGAGGAGTTATCTGTCCCAGGAGCTGGAGGGAGCAGTCCTTGGGCCAGGCCTTCCCTCTCTCAGACAGTCCTTGCAGGGCTCTGTGAGTACCAGCCTTTTGTCTCCTTTTTGGTTCCATGTATTTCTATGACTGACTAGTCCTACTTTTGATGTGTTTCTTTCTTTACATATATAAATGTATTTAATCAGATTACAGTTATAAAACATTCCCTTGGCCTCAGGTGGCTCATTCTACACATATAGTCACTTTTAAAGAGGCACTTTACAGTAACCAGAAATAATTTAAAAATGAATTCCCTTCTTTTCCTGCAACTCTTACAGAACAGTAAATGGTACCCAAACTAAAACTCAGATAACACTTCTCAAAACCTTCTCTCCTTCCTTGTCAGCTCATCTAGCAGCTCTCATATGAAATTTCCTTTCTTCCATTTGATCTTTCGCCCTATCCACAGATATTTACTTAATTTCCTTAAGAAAAAAAGGTTTTTCAATATTTTAATCCATTACCCAGATTCTCGACAAGAAAGGGAAGCTGAGAGCCTGGGCATTCATGCAGCAAGCAAAAATCCTTCCCTCTTTACTCCTCTCCTTCCAGGCCTGGTTCTCTCTTCCCATTCTCCCCTCTGTAATACTAAAAGCCTAGCACTGGTCTGTCTAAGGCAAGAACTTCCTTAGAGGGTGGGTGCATGGGGGACACTGAGCCAGAAAACTAAAAATTTCTTGTTTGGGAGGCTGAGAACATTCCCAAGTCAATACATTTTAATCCCAGCATATAGGCAGATCCTGCAGACCCAGAGGCCATTCTATCTCAAGAGTAACTTGGCATCTCCCTGCTCAGTGCTACTATTTGTTAGTATTAGAGCTGAACACTCAAAGGGCAATGTTATTTCCCTTATTTCCAAGTCTTGGGGTGGCAATGGGATGGGGGTGGCGATGGGATTGGGATGGGGTCAGGGGTGGAGTTAGTAGAGTCTCACCATGACCCCTAAGTACCAATACAAGCTCTAAGTACAAATACAAAGGCATAAGCTCCATATCTGCTTGGGTTGATTTGCTTTGCTCTGTTCCTTGGCCAGTCAAATTAAAAATGTGTGCTATTGGTCACAGACAGCCTGCAAATCCATCACTGCCACTGGGAGAACTGGCCTCAAGTGTGCGCCCTACTAACGCCGGGTCAGCAGCAATATGTTTAGAGATGAAAGAAAGGTCATCGATTACCGTATTTTTTTACATCTATCTTTAATCTAAAAAGTGCTCAGGGAAATTTGTATTCATTTTAGGGCTAAAACATTACACTTGGTGTGCATATCAGTGAACTGGAGCTGTATATAACATCGCTCTTCACCTTTGCATGCTGCTGTACAGTTACCTGCAAGGGGAGGGAACCCCCATTTCATAAACACTGACCTGTCGTGATCTGCATTTTGGCACACTTTTTCTGATAACCTGTGTGTAGCTGTGGCTGAATCTCAGACACAGAATCAACTAACATTTCCACATTGTACAGAAGACTGATCTTTGTGTAACTGAAGCCATGATTTTGAAAGGTTTGTTGCCATTTATTATCTTGTTTTAGGATGTGAGCAGATGGAATGCATCCCTTTTTCACTTGGAAAGAGAAACCTGGTAATTTCAGCCACGTAGGTCACATTCTGCAGACAAGTCCTGAATAAATTTTCAGTGTTCTGGGCTCATGTATCAATTATTTAACATCATACATGGATGACTTTGGCCTGAGATTTTCTTCAGCTCTGTGATGACCACACAATGTTGGATGCAGCTCTTCTGTACATTCTACTGTACATATCTGTTCACATGTCTGATTTCCATTGATGTCATGCTAGTGTTTGTCTCATTGATTTATGTAATATTAATTCATGCCTGATGTTCTCAGATAGGGTACAGGGTATCAGAATCCCCTATACCAGATCCTCCCTACATGCTCTCCTGTCCCCCAGGGATTCTGATACATCTCAACCTCTTATTCAGAATAATTGATTTTGAGGTTTCTGTTTATACATTTCATCAGGGCAGGAAGTAGTTTTGGAGAGTGGGAGAACCCCAGCTGGCACGTGTGTTGGGGAGGGTAATTTGGTAGCTGACTGAGATGAGGCAAAAGCCCTCTGAAGGAAAGTAACTGACAGGGAGATGGGGTCTGGTACAGCTGCTCGCCCAAGCTAAGCTTTGGCTTGGCTGAACTGGTCATCTCCCTGTCCCATGAAGATGTAGGCCAATACCCAGATCTTATTGTTCCAACTGGTTTGGAAAAGGCTCCTCCTGCCCAGCCACTTGTCTAATCCAACATGTGCATCAGGATCCTCCTTAAGTCCTATCTCTTCCTTGAAGCCTTCCAGGTAATCAGAATTTATGTCTTCTTTGATTTTTGTCTCTTTTCAACACTTAGTGTTTATATTTCTCACTTTTGCACGTATGTTGCTTATATTCTTTAACTATTCTCTGAGTATATGTCTCACCATTCTAACAATATTACAAGTTCCTCAAAGGCTATATTTATTACTTTTAATTTATTTATTACTTTTAAAAAATGTTCCAGAGGAGAGAACTTTGGACAGAATGGGAGGAAGGGAACTAATATTTTTTTAGCACTACTATGTGCCACGTACCACGGGAAGCCCTTGATATCTTACTTAAATTTATTTTTAAGTGGTATTATCTCTTTTTTATAGATCATTAAAATAAGATTTTGAGTTTTTTAAGGAAATAGCTGAAGAGGACATGAATTGTAGCAGAGAATGTCAAGATTTGCTGTAGGCTTACAGAATTCCAATCTCATCTGCGACCATAATATTAAGCATCAGCCTCACTATACCCTAAAAATGTGCCCAGTGTCCATCTTATTTAGGGATCCTACTGTCTTCTCTTTTCAGTATGTCACATAGGTGATCTTTTTTGTAACTTAGTATATTTTTTCAACGCTAGCCTTCTTTGCTACTATAGTTTATCTTACAATTTTGGATTAAATGATAATTATATAATGATATTATAATCAATCAGTCTTGCCCAAAGTTGTATCAAGACTTGCCCAAAAGTCTTGATACAACTTCTTTTGGGAGCATTGAGTTTATAATTATATACATAATTATTGCTATCAAAATCATCTTTTCTCATCTATTATAAAGATGCTTCTAGTAGTGGAAATAGAAATAATTTACCTTGAGAATGCTATTTGTATTAGCATTGAATTTTATTTATCACAGAAAATAATTTTTACATAGATACAGAAAGTCATTGAACTGCAATTATATTTTTATTATCTAATATTTCCACAAAATTTCAATCTCTTTTCTCTGAGATTTGAGTACTATCAAGATTGTTAATCTCAGTTTTCTTTTATGGACGATTTGAAAGAATCAGTAAACTTCCTCACCAACTCTTTTGGTTTTATAATTCTAGTCAGAAAATTTTATTAATTTTGACCATTTCGAATATACTAGCTATTCTTCATCAGTTCTACTTCAACTATTGAATTTTTGGAAGATTTTACAACCAATACCAGTTTTCAGGCACTTTTGTTATTTTTATTACTTTCTGACTGCCAAAATCCTGTTATTTCATTTTTCAGTAAAGATTTAATTTTTGAAAACTGTGTTTTATAGTCTCAGACCTTTAAAATGATCACTATATATATTTTTTATAGATGTCAACTTTAATTTTCTTAATTTAGTCTTAGTGGGGTATGTTGAAAGTTTCCATTTTATTTGTCTTATGCTAACATCTTATGTAAGATGCTAACATTAACATCTTAAGGTTTAGAAATACTTATATGGGTCCTATAAAATTCAGGTTTTACCTGATTTATTTCTGCAGCTTGCCACCCAGCTTTTTATTGAAGTCTCATGAGTGTTAAATATATTTTTTAATTATTTGCACCAGGGGTACTGGATCTCAGGAGAAGAAACTATTATGAGGCTGTCTCATCCTTTAATTTGTTTGACACTGTTTTTATACATGTAGCAGAACAGCTGCAGAACTCTGCATCAGTCTCTGTTAATTAAGGAAATAACTAAAGGCAGTCAGGTGTAGAGGGATTGAAAGCATATCCTAGAACCAGACAGCCATGGATTTGAAACCTGGATCTGCCATTTACTAGTAATAACTTTGGGAAAATTATTTAACTTTATTGTGCTTTAATTTCCTCATCAATAAAATGGGAGTGATAGTAATCCTACCTTGTAGAGTTGTAGGAAGGATTAAATGAGTTAATACATTTAAAATGCTTAAAATAGGACATACATATACCTATTTGTGTGTGTGTGTGTGTGTGTGTGTGTGTGTCTGTGTGTGTGTCTGTATCTGTAGGGAGCACTCTAACAAGATTTTATTTAAAATGAATCTTTCTTGGTTTCACTGTCACACATGTAGAGATAGCCCACAGCACTCTACCTTTCTTACCCATAACATAAAGTAGCAAATTTTGATATTCCACAGGGCAATCTTGTGAACCAGAAAAAGACAAAAATTTTTTGAGTAGCGTATGCTGATCTTTATATAAAATGTGAGGAACTCCTTTCCTCCCTTCCTTCCTTTTTCTCAAGTCATTTTCTGCCAAGAGATTTTGGCAGCCGTAGGTCTCTCCTGTGACTATCTCAAGACGGAAAATCAATACAATAATTAACTGATATGAAGATGTTGAAGACCATGATGATCTTTGCTCTTTCTTTCTTTCCTTTCTCTCTCTTTTTTTTTTTCTATAGTAAGACTTTCACAAATGGCCGTGGTGAATTTTCTAAAAACTTCCATGAATAAATCTGTAACCATATTCACATCTAAAAATGCTTACATAAATTCAAATTTCCAAGAAAAGGCCAAGGGCTGAATGGGAAGGAAGTAGATTACTTTGTTATATGCACTCACCTATGGTCTGCATGTGCTTAATAAACATTTTTTTCTGATTCCATTTCAATAGGTTAAAATTCTGTCTCTCCTTGAAGATTCTTCAACTAAATGCCCTTTTCTTCATGAAATCTCGGAAAGCCTGTTTAGAATGGATGGATCTGCTCTCTTTATTTCCCCATTGCTGGTTTTATGTCCCAGCCACCTTGCCTCACCTCCTGCTTGGTGAGGGAGGTCCTCAGGGCATGGCTCCTGAGTGAATAGATTTATAAATAGCTAGGACTAGTTTGGAACTAAGAAATCATTTAGTTTAAGTCCTCATTTCAGCCGTGAGGAAATTGAGGCTCAGAAAGGTATTTAATTTTGCCTGAGATCACACAGCAAGCACAGAAAAAGGCAAAAAAAGACAGCCTTTCTTGTGTTGGTGTACATTTTTAATCATAATGATTAAAATCTTAGAAGTACTGGTACTTAAGAATTGTAAATCTCTGGAATATCTGAGACATTGTTTTGGAAGTGGTTGTAGCAAACCAGGTATTTATCTCTAAATCCTGTAAATGAGATTCCTATTTAGCTAAACTTGTCACTTGAGCAACAGCTTTATAGAGAAACACATAAATTCTGTATTGCATTATTTTCATCAGTAATCTTGTGCCACATTTCACTTGTAAGTTTTGTTGGCCAATCAACTGCTCACAACTGTCAGGTTACTTTGGTAAAACGGAAGCCTCCGACAGTTAGAAAGAGCTGGGAACTGTTTCCTCCTCTACAGTGCTGCTACCACATGAACTGTTAGAATGAAAATCAGTGTCTCCAACCGAGTACTTTCTTTTTTAGCCGGCAGGCACAAAACGTTGAAATGCCTTTTTCCTATAAACCCAGTGAAGCCTCCTGCTTCTTGTCCCTTTAGGAACTCTGACAAGGACCTTACATGAATCATTCATTTTGTGGAAAATATAACATGCTGTTAGCAGCATCAGCTAACCCAGTTGGATCAGGAAACAGAATCCAGCATTAAATGGATGAATACAGGATGAAATAGAGTTTGAGACCATGGGTGTTACTCTGAAGGTGGTAGCCTGCTGGGCTTCCTAGAGTTTTAGATTTTATTCATGTAAGGGCAGAGGTGTCTGTATAATTTTCCTAGCCAAACACATATCTTTTTTTTTTTCATTCATACAATCAATCAATATTGAATGGCAAATGGCCAAACATGTATCTTGAACAGCACTAATTTTGCCGGTGAAAATTTACTTCCAAGGTTCCTTGTGATAATCTAGGGACCTTCTAGTAAAGATTTAGACATTGGAATTTGAAGGCCTTGTCACTGCCTCAGTCCTGGAGAGTGGACTCCTGATTACTTCAAATGTTAGCAATGCCTTAGGTTTTGGCTTAACTTTAACTCACACACTTTATGTAACACTGTGCTGCATTATATTAAAGTAAATTACAGATAATGTTGCAGTACTGAGGCTCATCTTGGGGTATGGAGCTCTCAGGCCTGGGAGCTATTTCCTGTATTTTTAAAAGCCTGATGGAAATAGTACCTGTGATAAGGATTCACAGGTTAAGTAAAACCACTTTTTTTTTTTTTTGCTTTTATGTTATTCCAGTATGGCAACACTGATTGTCTCATACATATTAGAAATTGTTATTGGCAATGATATATTTTTTGAAGTCTTTAAATGTATTTAAAACATTTTTTAATACTTATAAATAATTTGTTTAATGTACAAGATCATCGTATATAGGATACCTATAAGATAAAATTATAATTAAAAGGCCTGAATGGTGATGGGAATCAGAAGCAATGTTATCAGTGAGTTTGGAGATCAGAATTCTAGGTTGTCTGTATTAGCACAATCATGTGACACACAACGATGTTTCAGTCAACCAGGGACCACATATACAATGGTGGGCCCATAAAATTAGTAACATATAGCCTAGGTGTGTAGTAGGCTATACCACCTAGGTTTGTGTAAGTACACTCTACGATGTTTGCACAATGTCGATATCGTCTAACGACACATTTTTCAGAACACATTCCTGTCGTTAAGACACACATGACTATACTTTATAAGACCAATTTGTTTAAAGTATTATTATACTAACAGAAAACTGTATTGCAATAAACAAATACTCTGGAATCCTAAGATGGACTCTTCCTTAGGGATTCATATTTGGTTTTGATTTCTGGAGGAAAAAATAATAGAGTTAGCTTGTTCAAAAAGATATAAACTAATGATACTTAGCTAAACTTGGGCACTTGAATTTCTAGATAATATATTTCATGAGCTGTAGGTGAATTCATGTTTGCCTCCATCCAGGGGAGGGTTATTAATGGGAAAGTACTCAACAGGTACCATGCTACATGTTGCCTTGCCAAGTCACCTCTCTTTTGACATTATACTATATATGGCTCTACCACAAAGCCCTATGAGATGTATTCGGGTGACAGCCACCATTTATTCCTGGGCTTGGAACACCTACAACTATTTCTTTCTTCCCTCCAATTATGCACTAACCCTTGTCCTCCAACTCAAACTAAACATAGTGCATATTTTTGATGGCAATAGAATTTTGCTGTCTTGATATATCTGGTTCTAATCTCTTATTTTATCACAGAGCTACCTTTCACTTGTTGGCCTGTCAGTGCTCCCTGATGGAAAGTTCTAAATATTGTTGTGTTACTTGAAAATCTACTGCACCAATCACTTTGTACAATATCATGTCAAAATAGGTAATTAAACTATCTTTTGAATGATGAGACCAATGTAGTCCCATGTAAAAAGGCATAGGAGTTTATTCCTGACAAAAACCTTCCCTTTGAAAAAAAGAAAATGGAGGGTAGTTTCTGGAGGATTGTACTGAATAATCTAATGTGAGGAATCTGGGGGAAATAAAGTTTACTGTCAGAGATCTCCAGAGGATCTGCTCTATCTCATGCGTGGTGATAGTGGTGGTGGTGATCATTTATGATTATATTTGCTTCTTAGTGATAGAAACTCAAAATACAAGTGGCTTAAACAAGATAAAGGATATTTCTCTCTTGAATAAACAAAGACAGAATATAAGCAATAAGGAGCTTGTATGATGTCATCCTGAAAATCAGGAACTCAGGTCTTTCTATTTTGTTGTTATTCCATATTCAATATGTGCCTCCACCTCGAGGTTCAAGATGGCGTCTTGAATTACAACCATTGTATGCTCAGTTTGGCCATTAGGAAGAAGAAAGAGAAAGTGAAGAAGAGTTATTCTCTTCTCTTTAAGAGTTCTTGCTAGATGCTCTGCACGATACATTTGCCTATATGCTATTGGCCAGAACTTAGTCACATGACTTTACCTATCTGCAAGGAGTTTTGTGAAATGTAACCTTTATCCTGGGTGGCTCTATAATCAACTGAAAATCATAATTTCTATTACTAAGTGAAAAAAATGGCAAATCAATATTAATAGTCCCAGGCACAATGAATGTATGCTATGTAGCTTTAGGGAGCATGGAGCTGAAGGTACTCAATAGTTGAAGGTATGTAGATGACTGAAGGAGAGAGAAGGTGTGTCATCGGCTAGTTTAGTTTTAAAAAACCTGAAATCTGAGATTCTTCTCTATGATTGATATATGTCTCTCCTGATCCCCAAATAGTCATTTGAAGTCATATGGCCAATGGGAGTGGGGCCACAATGGCTACCTGACAATATCTGAGAATCTGCCAATTTTAAGATGCGTTTCTAAAGATGTTTTGTCTGGCTGTCACCTTTTCCTGCTTTTGACTATTTCTGTATTTCTCCTATAAACCTTCTCCTGTTGGTGGTCCAAATGTGCTACACTCTTGACTTTGTTGATAGAAGTTGATCTTAACGTTCATCCAAACCATTTATACTTTAGATAAATACAAATATACTTTTTTTACTTCAGATAAAATACTTTTACTTCAGATGAATATTATAGGATCAGAAGAACTGAACAGATGGGCTATAAACCGTAGGCTATGTAAGAATTTAGAGTATGATAAAAGTGGCATCATAAATTCTTGAAGAAAGGAAGATTTATTAAATAATTAATTTAATATTCAACATAAGAGAATACATAATCAATGTGAGAGATTAAGTAAAAAAAGTTAAATCTCTACCACATAGTATACACCTAAATAAATTCTAGGTGGATTAAAATGTTAAATACTAAGAATGAAACCATAAGAGAATGAGAAGAAAATATAGGTCAATTTGGAAAGATTATTTTTAAAAATGATAATATTCAAAGGAGGTAAGAGTGGAATAAAATAAGAACTCTTATATGTAGTTAGTAAGAGTTTAAATTGTCACAACATTTGTGGAAGAAAATTTGGTAATACTGTACATATAGAGTCTTAAAACGTTAAAATTCTTTGTCTTCTCAATTCTACTACTAGAAATGAATCTTAAAGAAATAATCTGAGATATGAATAAGTATTTGTGCATAAGGGTGTTGAATTAGTTTTCTAGTGCTGTACCACAAACTTGGCAGCTCAAAACAACACCAGTTTATTAGCTCACAGTTCTGTGGTTCAGAAGTCTGGCACAGTGTGGATGGATTCTCTGCTCAGGGTATCACAAGGCTGAAATCAAGGTGTCAGCCATGCTGAGTTCTGGTCTGGAGACACTGGGGAAGAGTCCACTTCTGAGTTCATTCAGCTTGTTGGCAAAATTGAGTTTCCTGTGGCTATAGGACTGAGGTCTGTGTTTCCTTGCTGGCTGTCTCAGCATCTAGACGCCACTCATTCCTTGCCACTTGATCCCCTCCAGCAATGGAATACTGCTCCTCTGTCAAATCCTCTTGTGCTTTGAATCTCTGACTTCCTCTATCTGACCTTTAGTCCCAGATTTAAAGTGATCATGTGATTAGGTCAGGCCAACTAGAATAATTTCCCTATCTTAAGGTCAACTGATTTGGCACCTTAATGACATGTGTAAAATTCCTTAACAGCAGTATCTAGATTAGTATTTGACTGAATAACTGGGACAAAGTGTATGTACACCAGGGACTGGGACTCTTGGAGGCTGTCTTAGAATTCTGCCTACCATGACTTATCCCAGAGTTATGGTTAGCAATTTAGTGAAAAATTGAAAGAGCCCAAATTTCTAACGATAAGGTATGGATTAAATAAGTTATTGTACATCCATATAATGAAAGATTATAGTGCCATTCAAAACTCCTTATTTTATTTTTTTTTTGTGAGGAAGATCAGCCCTGAGCTAACATCTGATGCCAATCCTCCTCTTTTTTTTTTTTTGTCTGAGGAAGACTGGCCCTGAGCTAACATCCATGCCCATCTTCCTCCATTTTATATGGGACACCACCACAGCATGGCTCGACAAGTGGTGCGTCGGTGCGTGCCGGGATCTGAACCGGCGAACCCCAGGCCGCTGCAGCGGAGTGCGTGCACCCAACCTCTTGCGCCACCAGGCTGGCCCCTCAAAACTCCTTATTTTAAGGAAAATATAATACCATAGTAAAACACTGATATAGCTAAAAATGAAGACATTAAATTGTGTATATGCACAGAAAAAGACTGGAAAGAAGTACATGTAAATATTGTAAATAGTCGATAGGGTAATAGGTAATAATAATTTTCTTTATATTTTTTCATTCTTCTAGCTTTTTATAATAAGCACGCACTAATTTTGTAATCAGAAAAAATAATTTATTTGAAAAGCACTTTAATGTTTTCATGAATCATGTGTTTTCATTTCATGAAAATACTGTATTTTCTATTTCAGTCCTTTCATCCCCAAATAATGACCCTAGCTGCCATACAAACTGTCTTGCCAAGTCTCTCATATTATCATCTTCAGTTGCCTCAACTTGCAGGCTAGGAATCCTGCTGCACCTTTCCCCCATTGGCTCATGCTTGGCTTTAATAACACTGAGATTTCTTGTTACTATTCCCTTCCTCTGTGCCTTTGGCAGATGATATTAACTGATCAAGGCACTCTTTCCCCAGACCCTAGACTCTCGTCTGGGTTATTCTAGTCAGATATGCCTGATCAGCATGAAAGATGAAATCAGCAAAGCCTAAACTAATCTGAGGATTGAGAGAGTCTGGCCATGCTTAGAGAGCCTGGGAGGCAGGCCAGCTGGGTTTCTATTTACATGGAGGAGTAAAGAGTTTATTGGAAAGGAGTTCTTCCAAAAGTGAGAGGGATCAATATATAACAGCTTGATTGCAGGACAAGGGGTTGTTGTTAAAGGAGAAAAGTGATTAGAAAGCAGGATGGTATTTGCTAGTCAGATTTCTCTTTGCCACAGGCCCATGGCTGAGTCCTAGGGAGCACAAGGAAGCATTTCTTTACAAATAAGTTGCACTAATGGAGATGGCTAGTGGTGTTCCCACTTGAGCATAACAACATCATCCTGATACATCACATTCAGGAACTGTAGAGAAGGAAATAGTACAGTGTATGCCAATCATTTTCCTTGGACTTTCCAAACTAATTAAGAGTAACTTGAACCGGTCTAGTTTCTGAAATTCAAGAGATGGGATCATAGAGAGAATATAATTCTGCTACCATTTTAGATTTTCTGTTGTGGCTTCGAATTTGTGTGATCCATGCGTACATGGATTATTCTCATAAGTTATGTGATATAGGAAAGGGAGCTAGTATGGTCTTCATTCTTTAGATTAGTAAAAGCATGGAGAGAAGGATTAGAACCCAGGTGTGACTAAGTGTAGTCTAGTATGGACTGGAACACATCATGACTAGTCCATAGATGCTTACCAAAAAAACATCCTGGATAAAGCCCTGTATCAGATGCTGGGGACTACACCGATATAATTATAAGTGCAGACCCAATTTAGCCCACTAAAATCTACAGATGTGATTTGATTTGTAAACGTCAACTGAGTCCATGTAGAATTTCAAGAATCATTATGCGGTGGACCGTATTTTCCAAAGAGGGAAAATCTCATGGGTTGTTCTACCAAGGTAGTGTTGACATTCCTTTATTGAGACGTTGGGCAGCTTCTTTTTCTGCCTTGTAAAAAGTTCAAAAAGGCAGTCTCCTTTAACTTGGGCAGTCCGTTTTTCTGCCTTGAATAATAAAATGTGGAGGAAGGTTCGTTGTGTGACTTCTGAAGTTTTCTTGTAGAATGTGATACAGCTCAGGACATACAACTTTGGATCCCTGAGCGACCGTGTAAGAGTCCTGGCTACCTTGAAGCCACTATCCTGAAGACACTATGAGGAGGGACCACAAAAAGATATAGGGAGATGCCTAAGAAGCCCTATTTCTTCTAGACATTCCTCAACACTTCTAAGCCCAGGGCCCGGACAGGGAAGTAAAGAAATCTTCAAGGACTCCAGTCTCAGCCACCATCTGACAGCAACCTCATGAGAATCCCCAAGACAGAACCGCCCAGTCAAGCTTCTCCCAAATACCTAACTCAACAAAAACTATGAAAAATTAATACTGTTGTTTTATGGACCTAAGTTTTGGGGTGATTTGTTAGGCAACAGCACTTAACTAATGCACACCAGGAAAGATGTGTTCAGAAATCTTCCCAGTTGCTATCCATGTTTTATAGAGCTGAGAAACCAACAACGCTTAATACAAGACAATTCTGTAGAAAACATAAAACTGATGAATCCAACCATTTCTACTTTATTGCACACATCTTAATCTTTGGTTTGAATGCTGTTTTCACTTCTGATATGCTTTTCACATGATCTTTTAATTAGAAATCATCTTTCATAGTTCTGTTAAAGGCTACCGTAAAGATCTGAATTTATCAAACGATGACCTTCACAGATTTCTTCTTTAGGGTGGCGTGAAAAACAAAAGAGAGCTAAAGCCCATTGGCATTTGCTCTTTATTTGCTCCAGTTCCTTTTTCTTTTCTTTCCTTTTAGTTTTATTGAGATAACCTTGGTTTATAACATTACATAAATTTCAGGTGTACATCATTATATTTCAATTTCTGTATAGACCACATAGAGTTCACCACCAAAAGTCTAGTTGCCGTTTGTCCCTGTACACATGTGCCCCTTTACCCCTTTGGAGCCTGCATTTTCCAAGCAGCTCTGGTTCCATACTGGGGTGAGCTGGCTGAGGGTCTGAGAGTAACAATGAAAGCTGAATCTGAGAAGTCTTACCTCATGGTAAGGCATAAGGAATGCGAAGTTAATTTAAATGAATTTACTAGGGTGTTCAAAAAGAAAGCAATTTTAGGGGTTTCAAATTCTTTCTCACACTTTGGCATGGTAGTATGTTGAAAGAGTTTGGAAAATATCATACGACACCAATGAGCTTACGAAAGGAGCCATTGCTCTGTTGTCCTACCACCCCTCCCTCCTTCCTCCTCTTCCTCCTTAACTGACACCTCTCTAGTCTGCATTTAACTCCTAAATCAATCATTTGGACATGCAACTTAATCTCTCTAAATTTTTTTACTCAGCTATAAAATTGGAATAAAAACAGTGGCCAGTTTTATTTGCTTGATTAGTTTGTTATAGGGTCAATACACAATTGCCTATCTCTGTATCATTAACTCTCTGATATTCCTATTGTATTATAAAACAACCTATTGTATTATAATTTTTGGATTTAAATAGGGAACTGTGAGTGGATGGGGGATGGCTACTCTCCTAGACAGGTTTGAAAAGGCCTAGGCTCCAAAATTGTAATCCTTTGAGGAGAACTCCTAGTCTCCTGAGTGGTGGTTGCAGAGTTACTCAAGCAACATGAAAACCAGCTGAGTGGCCTGTGTTGTCAGGTTTCTTCCTAACCTTAACACTCTCCTTGGCATTTGGAAGGATGCTCGATTTTGTGCTGCTTGGTGCATAGGAGAGAATCGGGCTCATTATTTTCAGGAACTCCAGGGAGGGCTTGTCTTCCAATGAAAGGCAGAGTGGTGTGGGGTCACTTAAGGCCAACATTTATTTTCTTTTTTGAGGGGATTAGACAATGCAGTTCTAGGGGAAAACCAGATGGAATAAGTTTTTTTCATAGGAAAAGAACTAGAAGGCCAGAGAAGGAGAGGAAGTGCACTATTAAATATACTTTATATTGTTCAGGAAAGTACAGCGCCCTTACAGAATCCCCCTGTGACAGTGGATTTAAACTGTGTTTCTCTCTGCCTCTTATGCTGAAAATAATGTAACTGGCAAAAAACATTGGTGAGTCAGTTGAATGAATTTCAAGGGCTAAAACACATCGGGAATTTGCAAGGAATGACTTTATCTAATATTTGATCAAGGAAATTAGTTCAAGGCACTTTGGAAAGGAGTGTTTCAGCCTTTATTTTCTAGCCAAGGCAGCTTTCTTCCATCACTTCCCATAATCATTGACTGATTTCTCCCACAGGCTCCGAGATTCCTGGAGAGGAGCCCTTCTCATCTTCAAATCTTTGGCACCCTTGTGACGCATCCTGTAGGATCAGAACTGCAGTGCAGTGCTGGGCAAGGGGCATGTGCTTTGGAATCTTAAAGCCTGGGTTGCTCTTGGCTCCACTTACCAGTTGAGTGACAATGGGGAGGTCACTTATTGTTTCAGAGCCTTGAGTTCCTAATTTTTTAAAAAGTCAGGAACGCTACTTACCTTAATGAAGATCACAGAAGTTAAAATATCAAATGCTTTATATACTTTAATATTTAAAAAATGTTAGTTCTTCTATCTACTTCGTTACTTAATATTTGCCCTTTCTCTCACAGTAGACTGAAAGGTCCTTGAGGTAAAGATTTTGAGTTTCTCCTAGTTTCTATCATAATAGTTGGCATAAAGTAGGTGTTCAAAAAGTTTTTGAGGAAGGAATGCAGAAATGTATGAATGAATAATGAACCCATTTTGGAGATGACAGGAGAAATCAGAAGATTACAAATTAAACCTTGGGTCTCTTTTGAGGTAATCATTGCTTAAAGGAAGATTCTTTTTTTTTTTTTTTTTTAGTGAGGAAGATTAGCCCTGAGCTAACATCTGTTGCCAATCTTCCTCTTTTTGCTGAGGAAGATTGGCCTTAGGCCAACATCCGTGCCCATCTTCCTCTACTTTATATGTGGGATGCCTGCCACAGCATGCCACAGCACAGTAGGCCCACGCCTGGGATCTGAACCTGTGAACCCTAGGCTACCAAAGTGGAGTGAGCAAACTTAACCACTATGCTGCCAGGCTGGCCCCAGGAAGATTCTTTTAAAATCAGCGCATATGGTGACCTGTAGTCAGCTCTGTGGTCCAGGCTCCCTGGATAAATTTATGACTGAGTGTCAATCCTGGGCCTTGCTGATGTTCAAGTGCAGATAAAATTTTATGGAGTAAATTTGTAAGAATTAGGATGTGATGCAAATGTTTGGGATAATTGGGAATATGCTCATTTCCTTTTCAGTGTTTCACTGTGAAGTATGGCCCAGGAAATCCGTTCTTATCTTTTAGAGCAGAGGTTCTCAAAATGTGGTCCCTGGACCAGCAGCATCAGCTTCTCCTGGAAACTTGTTAGAAATGCAGATTCTCAGGCTCCACCTCAGATCTACTATATCAGAAACTCTGGGGTTGGGGCCCAGGAATCTGTGTTTTAACAAGCCCTCCAGGTGATTCTGATGCACACTCAAGTTTGAATATTGGGATTAAGGAGAGAAAACCAAAGTAGAGAAGAAAAACAAGAGTTTATTAGTTTTTAATAATATTAGGTTTTAAAGTATTTAAGAATATTGTCAAATCTGGTATTCTAAAAGAAGTCCTTCTTTCCAGATAAGGAAACTGAGTCATAGATCTGGCAGATAACTTACTCTAGACAAGGTTCACCTGAGAGAGCTGTGTCCCCTTACATCAGGGTTCTCCTGGGTGACTGGCTCTCTCATTCGGTAAATTCATTAATGCTAATCTGAGAGATGTCAAACATCACCTCTGTTAGGTGGTAAGTATAGAGTAACTAACTGAAATGGGTCACTCTGATGGTGGGAATTAGAGGTTCTGCAGAGGGTTGGTGCTGGAGGCAGATATGACTTAGCGTTCTTCACATTGCATCTTCACATCACATCATCAACTTCTTCGATACATAAAGGACAACAGGACCCTGTCCTCAGTGAGGTCAGCCCATTTTGGACCAGTTATAAAATCTGTGTTGTTTCTGTGGCAATGGGAATTGAGCTGGTCCCAGGATTATGAGACTTAGCAAAACTCAATCAGAAACCCGAGATAGTAACATTACAACTTGAGATAGTAACATTACTCTATTTTACATTCAGCGAAACTGCGGTGAGCACACACTTTATTCACAGCTAGGCCACAAAGGGGGTAAAAAGCAGAAATGATAGAAATGAGAGACTTCACGGCCCTTCCTGCTACAAATATCTCAAACAGGACTGCTACTTGGTGACAAATTGTGTGCACCAGAGCCAAATCAAGTCTCACGCTATCATGGAAAAACTGAGAGCATTTTACTTTGTTCCTGTTTCACACTTGGGTTCATACTGCCCCTGTCAAAAATAACATTTCACAATGCTGTTTGTCTGCTTGAAGTGATAACTGCTCTAGTCTGTTTTCTCTGTAATTGTTTTATTGCCTGCCTTTTCTCTCCCTTACCAGTAATACCCTGTTGTTTGTGTTTTGAAAAGATATTAAACGCTAAAACCCTAAAGTAATATATTTGACTTTTCTGTGGAAACTGACAATACTAATGAAGCCTGGGAGCCTGGCGCCCCCTGCAGTCTAGCTGCATTATTTATTATACTTGGAGGCAACAATTTCTGTCCTCCTCCTGCCTTCTGTTGACCTTCCTCCAACAGGTTGCAAGTTACCAATCTCTTTACGTGTATCCTTATACTTCTCCCCTTTCCTTGAAACCGGAGCCTGAAATTTGCTTGCCTCAAAGGCTTTCTCTAACTTGGGAGCAGACTGAGGAAGTTTTTATTTTCTATTATTTTTCTAACAGAAAATAATCTTCTTAAAGTTAGGTATCACATTTTATACATTTCCAGATCTCCCACCATACCATACAGCGTCAGGCATTTAGAAAGGGCTAGACATAGTTCTTAAATTAAGTTGCTCATTACAGCAGTCACCCAGAAAGGAAAGGGGAAGTAGATAGAAAGATAACAAAACCCAGGGTACAGTCAGCTCTTCTTCTTCCCCTTGGCCTGGTTAACTTTGTTCTTATACACACACATATACACACTACACATAACATTGTAAACAGCTGTAGGGCTGGGATATAATACACATTTGGTATAGAACCCGTTCTGCATTTAGACTCCGTGTGTGTGTGTGTGTGCACGCGTGCATGTGTGTGTGTGTGTATGCATGTGGACTGTGTCCTGCCAGCAGAGTCCACTTTCACCTTCCACATGGATGGCATAAATACCTCACTACCAGGGAGCACATCTGGCTCTACTGGAGGCCTTTAGGTCATTGCAATTTGGGGCAGTCCTGGGGCTATATCAAACCATGGCTGTGTCGCTGGGAGGACTGTTGAAGGACTTAATGAGAAGACAGAGAGAGATGTGGGCAACCATAGGAATGTAGGTCTGGGAAGAAGGTTAAGAAATAACAGATTGGTAGAGTAGACTCAGAGAAAGCTAAGAGTTAGATGGTTGGGAGAATGGAATAATGAACAAGAGCATGAAACAGGGTATTCCAGATCTAGACAGAGAGTCTGTGAGTGCCTCCATTCTAGAGATCTTGTAGGCTGGCCCATGCCCCAAAAATGTCACAAGTGGTCTGTAGGGTTGCCTTCATTTCATCAGAATGGTCTTGAAACTATTGCCCATTGAAGGGGGTGGGGGGGAAGCTTGAAAATTGAAATGAATCAAAGGCAGTGAAGAAACTATATGGTCCTGGGGAGTGTGTGGACTTTTGGGGAAATTGTCTTAGAGATGATAATTAAATTGTTTGGAATTATAGAATGGAATTATCAGCTGAAGTGACAAACTCAGGTAGGCAGCCTGGGCACATAGAACATGACAAGGAATAAACCATCCTTTAACTCTTGAAATATGTGTCTTCTATGATTGAGAATAACTAGAAGACAATGTTGGCTCTTAGGAAGCCGGGGAACCTGAGTTCTTAAGCATTGTGGACTCTTCCAAACACAGAGCTGGAGGGAGGTCACACTTGCCAACACTGCCTTCTCCTTTTACTGTAGCCTTGTCCTCCTCCTTGGTCCTCTTCAGGAGACCTGGCCTTTGTGATTCCTTCTGAAGGTACAAATTTCCCCATCGAGGTCTCTCTGGAGGACAGGGTTGAAGGCTCCAAAATTTTCCGTCTCTCATCCTTATTCCCTCATAGTTCCCTTTCCTAATCTTGTTGAGAGGCAAATGACAGTTTGGTAGGGGGTAGGATGGAGGATTATTTTAGGCACTGAATTTTGCATAGAAAATAGATAGTCATGACTAATGACGTACAGGTTCTAAGCAAGTAGAATAGGCCAACGTAGAAAGACAAACAGCAAAGCTTTACCTTTCCAACCTGACAATTGCTTACCGTTTTGTGTTAGCAATCAGGCTGCAGGCTTCTGCATAAGGAAGAGAGACAATTATCTCTGGGGAATCTTCTAGGTGTGCCAGTTAATCTTCTTTGCCCAAGTGTATCACTCCCATGAATCTGTCACAGCATCTGAAATTCTACCATTAAACTGCCTTCCTTTGGATTAAAGGATTAAAGCACTGTACCTCAAGTATTGTTTCCTTTTTTTTTTTTTCAAATTGCTTTTCTGATGGAGCAGGGCAAGCCAAGCAAGCAAAACAAACATATTCACAGGACCAGCTTCAAGGAAAGCACAAGAGTTTGAATCCACCTCTTGTGTTTGCATACATCCCAAGTTCACAGTCTCAGCTGCCACTGATCTCTCAGGTTGGGAGGGCCAGTCTTAAGGGACCCTGTCTCTAGGTCGTGGATAATAGTGGCTGGAACCAGCTGGCTGGCAGTAATAGGAAAAAGGAGGGAGGAACATGTGCAGACAGACAGGATGGAAGTACTCTTTTAGTAAAACTGGACGGAACAGGGCACTTCCCCTTCGGCAACCCAGACAACACTGGACGAGGGAACCACTGTATCATGTTGCAAATTAATCTCCAATTGTCTTGCTAGGACTGTTCAGACTTCCATTCCAAGATTTCTGGGGCCGGCCCCGTGGCTTAGTGGTTAAGGGCACGCGCTCTGCTACTGGCGGCCCGGGTTCGGATCCCGGGCGCGCACCGATGCACCGCTTCTCTGGCCATACTGAGGTGGCGTCCCACATACAGCAACTAGAAGGATGTGCAACTATGACGTACAGCTATCTACTGAGGCTTTGGGGAGAAAAATAAAAGGAGGAGGATTGGCAATAGATGTTAGCTCAGAGCCGATCTTCTTCAGCAAAAAGAGGAGGATTAGCGTGGATGTTAGCTCAGGGCTGATCTTCCTCACACACACAAAAAAAAGATTTCTGGCTTGTATTTAAAGTTTGCTTTCTCTTAGACTGATGTGTTTATATCATACCTTCTTGAATCTATTTCTTGCTTCTTTTCCTTTCTGGAATTTCTCTCATCATGCTCTTTTTTTTTTTTTAATTTAGTGACTTCAAATTTACCTTATCCTCTACAAATTTTGTAACCTTAATTTTTATTCTTGCTTATGGTTCTCTAATGAAGTTGTTAAACAAGATTGCAGTGATAACACATTAAAATCCTCTTTGTAACTCAATGTATTTCCGTTTCAGAATTTTTTCCCCAATGCTTCAGGCTATCTTTGGTATTCAGGATCCTGCTCACATCTGAACTAATTTGAATTAATTTGATCATTCAGTTACCATGAGCTTTGTGGTATGTAACAGTCTAATTCCTCCATCCCATAAAGTGAGAGTGCCACTGAAGCTTTGAGGAAGTGTTATCTAAGTGGTTGAAACTGCCTGGGGACTTTAGCTGCCGCAAAACTCCCACCTAAAATGAAACAGCTGAGTTAGATTGCTCCATTAAGTTGACCCATTGGTTTAGTTCAAATCACTGAATGTTTGAGAGTGATTGTGGGTCTGGCCTCAGAATTGGTAGGCATCAAAGTTTTTAGCCCTGCCTGTGAGTTGGTTGGCTTAATTTACACTCTCCCTACTTGTGCCTTCTGTAATAACACGGGTAACATTTCCCATTAATTGGATATATGCTTACAAAGGAACTTGCCTCTCAGATTAAAGATTAATGGTACATATTATCTTTTACTGATAAATATAGTTGTTGATATTATCTTTCTTTAATAATCTCATTCAGGAAACTTGTTGACAGAGAAACCTACTCTATTTCTTCCATTTCTCTCTTGCCAGGCCATCTTGTTACACAACTCCAGAGGGCGCCATCCTGTGGATAATAATAACGCCCCTGCAGTTGTGCAACACCCTGCCCTGCTCTAAGTCTCATGAGTTGCTTACAATTTTTTTCTCTTTGATCATTTTTTTCCCTGTACTGCTAGAGATGATATGACTACCTTGGAAAATAATTCTATAGTCAGAGCATTCTTTTGTTTTGGAAAAAATCGTGTGACATAGTTGATTTTTCCCTGAGTTGGTTATCCTTGTCCACTTTTACCTCTTCCTTTATAATTTTGTTTATATATTATAATTTTACCATATATTCTATATTACTATAGAGCTTTTTAATTCTATTTTTATTTTTACTAGAATCAGTAAGAAGCACAAATTGTCTTATCTTCGTCACTTCTTTCTTATTGATCAATAAAGATCAGCTACTAGTGTTAATGCTATTATTTTCCTTAAAATCAGAAAGAACCAGGCTGGTATCATCATTTTTTTGGTCACCTTCTCATGGACAATGTGCACAAGCGCCATACCCCACACGTTTGACCTTTCTGCTTCTTCCTTATATGGGGGTGGCACCTGCATATTATGGGCAATTTTGATGGTATGCGCAATGTTAATTCGTTGGATGGAGTCATTTGATGCCTCTTTAGTCATGGGTTTCTTCTGTAGGTCTGTCTGTGGATACGAGCTAGAATGGAGAAAACACAGACAAATTTAAATAATGGGGCCCATATCCGTTGCTTTTCCACCTCCTCTAAGCCCTCTTAGCCTGGTTCAATGGGGAGCTCACTCCCACGGGTTCAGGGAAGAGGCAAAGAAAGGACAAAATAGATCCCAATTAATTATAGCAAACATCAGTTAACTCCCCATACCTAAATGAGTGATGAGAGGAAAAGAAAATGGTTCAAGCCAAGTTAATTCCTTCTTTTAAAAAAGCGTGGTTATAAAATACAGTAGTTCCAAGGGCATGTAGTTCTTAAGATTTATGTTGTTCTAGGTTAAGTAGTTTTATGGGTTTTTTTTTCACCCTAAATTATTGGGAAGTATTAATCCGAAGAGAAAATTCTTTTACTGGAGGAGGAAAAATTACTAGATCTGGTCAATGGAAATAGAATGTGTTAGTCTATTCGGTGAATTCAGCGGAACATGTACATTTTAGCAAGACACTGTGGAAAAGCAGATACAATAAGGGAGAAATTGCATCTTAACATCTGGGGGGCTAGTGGCAAAGTTCAAACAGAGGCTGTCTGCTATTCTCCTTCTCGTCTTTTTATTTATTTATTTATTTGGAGGACGATTAGCCCTGAGCTAACATCCGATGCCAATCCCCCTCTTTTTGCTGAGGAAGATTGGCCCTGGGCTAACATCCGTGCCCATCTCCCTCTACTTTATATGGGACGCCGCCACAGCATGGCTTGACAAGTGGTGCCTCGGTGCGCGCCTGGGAGCCGAACCTGGGAACCCCAGGCCAATGAAGCAGAGGGTGTGCACTTAGCCGCTACGCCACCGGGCTGGTCCCGTCTCCTTCGTTTCTTATTCCTACTTTACTCCACACCTAGTAGTACCTCAAATGCATGTGAGTAGACACTCCAGCTGTCTAGGAAAAACACTCCTGTGTTTATCCTTTACTCTCACACTACTACCGCACTTCATTTCTAACACCAGATGTGTAGGTTTTCCAAACATCAAGCGATTCTCCAACACCAGCTGAGTGTCCTACAATTGAACTCAATTTGAGATTATCTACCTGGAGATAGCATCAGATCCCACGGGTTAAGGGCTCGGTCCCACAAGACTAACCCCCCACCTTCAGATGCAGATCACAAGTTCCAGGTTGTCACCCCTACTTCTGATGGACTGGCTATAAATCAGGGTTCCCACGACCCCCTTCTTGGGTTCTATAATTTACTAGATTGGCTCACAGAACTCAGGGAAATACTTGTGTATATTTACCAGTCTTTTATATAATAAAGGATATAATAAAGGATACAGATGAACAGACAGATGAAGAGACATGCAGGGTGAGTTCCGGAAGGGCTCTAAGTGTAAGAGTTTGTGTCCCCGTGATTTGGGGTGTGCCACCCTCCTGGCATGTAGATGTGTTCACCAACCTGGAAGCTCCCTGAACTCTGTATTACTGGAATTTTTAGGGAGGCTTTATCATGCAGGCATGATTGATTGTTAACTCAATTTCCAGTCCCTCTTCCCTCTCTGCAGAATAGGGGTGGGGCTGAAATTTCCAAGCTTCTAATCATGGCTTGGTCTTTCTGGTGACCAGCCCCCATCCAGGAGCCCACCAGAAGTCACCTCATTAGAACAGAAGATGTTCCTATCACCCAGGATATTCCAAGAGATTTAGGAGCTTGGTGTCAGATGCTCCTATCACTCAGTAAATTACAAAGGTCTTAGGAGCTCTGTGCCAGGAACCAGGGTCAAAGACTAAATATTAGAACAAAAGATTCTCCTAGCACCCTTATTTACAAAGGTTTTAGGAGCTCTGTGTCAGGAACCAGTGCCAGAGACCAATATATATATATTTTGTTATTTCACATCAGACCTCATCCAAGCTCTGGACACATCTCTACACAAAAAACTAAGCATTGGGCTTAGGATGCATAGAACAGGAGCATGGTCAGCCCCTGGGTGTACAGACTCTGTAAATAAGCCAGGGCATTTTGCTGGGAATTCTGGTTTCCTTGGTATCTGGGAAGTATACCCCCTTTTCCCCACAGACTCCTTGACTGGTGGAGAGGGACATGACCAGGGAGGGGCCGGAACGGGAGCTCTCTAAAGTATAGGGGCCTTGGGTGTATGGGTGGTACCACTTGGTTTGAGAGACGCTAGTAACAAAAGGCTCAGGAGACAAGATTAAGCCTCTCTCAACTGTGCTTTCACCATTTCTGGTTGCTTTGGTTATGAGGCCGGATGTCATTAGAAGCACATTAGAATAAACAAAATTACATGCAAATAAGGTTAATAGTAATCAGGGGCAGAGCAGCTCATGACCAACCAATGCCATCTTTTGGGGAGTAGTTTAGGAGGGTTTTGAACCATAAATAAAGGGTAACATTACCAGGAGTGTGCCAAGCTTGAGTGTTCTAGGACTTCTGGGTGCTACAGACAACAGTGTCTCCCTCTGGCTCTGATGGAGCTATAGTAAAGAAGCTAGATGGCCATGTATCCATATTATATCACTAGTATTGCCTGATTCTGTCAGTCTTCACATTGTGCTCCTAAGATGTTTTTCACATTCATTTCATTCTTCACATTCTTGCAACCACCATTCCATTTCAGGCTCTTATTAACCATTTTTCAAGGCCAAGCTCACAACCATTGATTTTATAATACCTTTCTCAGGTAAACTGAACTCCTGATCCCTTATAGCATGAATTATTAGGACAATCCACTTGGCCTTTAGCAATTACTGTTTTATGTTGTTGGATATTTTCCAGGCTTACACATCACATTTTTTTTTTCCTCTGGAACGAGGGTCACCACATGCACTGTGTATAAATTTAAAAACCTGGGTTGGGCCGGCCCCATGGCTTAGCGGTTAGGTGCTCACACTCCGCTGCTGGCGACCCGGGTTCGGATCCCGGGCGCGCACCGACACACCGCTTCTCCGGCCATGCTGAGGCCGCGTCCCACATACAGCAACTAGAAAGATGTGCAGCTATGACATACAACTATTTACTGGGGCTTTGGGGGAAAAAATAAATAAATAAATAAAATTATTAAAAACCTGGGTTGGGGGAGAGAGGTCACTTGTCCTAAATTTCTTGGTGGGTAGAGAATAGGCTGGAAGATATTGTAGGTCAGAGGTTGAGGGAGGAGAAGAAATTTGAGGAAGAGAGATCATAGCACTAACAGTCTTGTTTCTGTATCCAACATGGTTTGAGAGTTCTAGCTAGAGTCCTCTGGACTCAAAAATAGAAGAGACCAAAAAATGTAAGACACTAAGTAAGGGGAACTCATTCAGTTGTCAATTGTTCCCAATAGTGTATTTCATATGGATATATTAAGATGCTACATTTCTGTAAAGATAGACAGCATTGTCACTACTCAGAAAATACCCCCTTCAGCACCAGTCCTTACTCCATGGCATATAGAATACCAACACACACTCGGAGTCAGTACAGGAGAGCTAATTCCCCATTAGATGCTTCTAAAGTAGTGGTGTTGTTAAGCGTGCGTGTGTTATTGGGGGCCGGGACAGAGAAGTTCAGGAAGACACAATCTCACTTTTTGCCAGAAACCTGAGGAGGTCTCCTCTATGTGAGTTTATACAACCGTAGTCTAAAAGGCTGAAAGCAGTGTAGTCTGTGACATTGGTGCAGATTTTGAGCCAGAGACCAGAAGTATCATTTCATGGAGGGATTTGATGTTAATTCAAGATGACAAAGTATGAAAAGCCTGAGGGACTAACCCACTTCACTTGGTAGGAGAGGAGTAGGGCAATTTGTGTAGGTGTGAACGCACCATAAATAACTGCATGTCTGCTATTCAGCTGAATTAATTTGCATTTAAAACCCTGAGAGGTGGTCAAAACTGCCTCTGGGAGAACTGAATTTCAGTACTGAAACTTACAGTGTGTTCTTTGGAAAGTAAGATATCCTTAAGCGTGAAGATCATTGAAGAAAACAGGTCTTGTTACCATTTACCATCGGCTCTAACTTGCAGGTTCATGACAGTCCTAGTCCTTGAGTCAAAGCTGGCAGAAGGAGGAAGTATTTAATTACCTGTGATATCCTTCCTGCCTGTCTGGTGAAAATGTGTCTGGACAGAGGGGAGCTCCATCCTAGGTGTTAGAAGCAGGACAATCCATCAGAATTAATGTTGAGGGGACAACTCAGCCAGAATCATGAACATGAACCAGACAAGGGAAGTGGGAAGAAGAAAGGCAGTGATGGATCTCAGAGCTGATGTGGAAACCAAGTTGAATTCATCTGAAGGAAATTTAGGAGATGGAGGTAGGGAGGCATGTGTTCCTTCAGATAGAGCCAACATGGTTCTCACATCAACTCTGAGATCCATACTGCCTTTCTTCTTCTCACTTCCCTTGTCTGGTTCATGTTCATGGCGCTGGCTGAGTTGTCCCCTCAACATTAACTCGGATGGATTGTGCCACTTCTAACTTCTAGGATGGCGCTCCACTCTGCACCTGTCCGGACTATTGGCTGGTGCTGTAGAATCCTGCCTCGATTTGGCTAGTTATCTCCCATCACTAAGTAACATTTGCCACACACACAGGTGACCAGAAGCCTTCCACTCCACATCTGACTCCTGATCACAGCCACTGCCAGTTTTTCCTGCTGTAACTCACCTGCCCAACTGACTATCCATGAAAGGAACACTCACTTCAAGAACAAGGACTGAGCTTCCATTTTGTCTTGAGTTGCACTTTCGTGGCTCCAACTCCATTGTCAGTGACCAAATAACCTATTATGTCTGGAGCCTGAGTCATCCAAGGTATGACATTTACAGAAAAGTCATATTCTTTCCCCAATTTTTATGCTTTCCCCGGCTTCCCGTTCTAGTCCCACCTTATAATGAAGAATGGATACTTACCACCACCTGTGACCTCTGTCCTTATTTCATAATTCTAGTTGTGCTCCCCTCCAGGCCATGGTGGATACTAGCTTATTATTAACATCATTCTGACTGCTTCTGGGGCCATCTGCCTCCATTATAATTTTTGTTAGCTAGCCCTTTCATGCTATCTTCTCTGTCTGCTGTGTAGTTAGAATTTCCTTGTGTTTTGTGTTTCTTGAACGTCTGCCTTGGGGCCTGACTTTTCTTAATGTTTTGTGGCATGGCTTGCATGCTCGTACCTCCTTTACACACTTATTCCTTTAGATTCATGCTGATTCCTTGAACCAGTCCCTGGTTCCAGTCTCTGCCTCACTTTCTATTCTTAAATTTAAGACGCTTCTTTTTTTTTTTTTTGGGAGGAAGATCAGCCCTGAGCTAACGTCCGATGCCAATCCTCCTCTTTTTGCTGAGGAAGACTGGCCCTGAGCTAACATCCGTGCCAATCTTCTCCACTTTATGTGGGACGCCACCACAGCATGGCCTGACAAGCGGTGTGTCAATGTGCACCCGGGATCCGAACCCAGGCCGCCAGCTGCAGAGCGCACGCACTTAACCGCTATGCCACGGGGCCGGCCCAAGACACTTCTTTCCTTATAGTGCTTGATCTCCTGGCTGTGACCACATCTAGATTCTTGAAACCACTTTGGCTTTATCCTTGCTACCCAGGACCACCATACTATATGCCTGATACCGTCATTCTGATTATCTGTAAATAAAGAATGAGGGAGGGTTAAAGAAAGGACAGAAGAAACTCGCAAAGTATCCATCTACTAGAAGTAGAGCCAATTTATACAATGTTATAAACCAATGTTATTGCAATAAATAAAAAATTAAAAAATAAATAAATAAATAAAAAAAAAAAAGAAAAGTGATTAGTCATCATCCTTCTCTTATAGTGGCCACATAGTCTATCATTTCCACTTCTCTCTGTATGTCTGCAACATTCTTGTTCTTTCTGGACTAGCTTTCTGTATAAGCCTGTTAGTTTTGCCCTTCATAACTTCAGTCTGCCATAGATTGGCCTATGGATTGGTTCCCACCAGATGATGTGCCCACTCCTGATTCAATCAGAGATGGCTGAGGAGGGGGCTCTTGTGGCAAAATATAGCCATCCAAGCCCACCACTTCAGAGGCAGTCATGAGTAAGGACAACTTCTAAAGAAAAAGGCAGAGACTGAGCATGTTCCCTAAGCATGTCTAATACAATTAACTAAGAATTTGACTAAAATGGGGTCAATTCACTGGCTATGCATGGATAGGTCAATAATATTAAAAAAAAAGAAAACTAAGTATTGCAAAGTGACAGAAGTGGTGTTAAATATTCAGACAAGGGATTGAACCTAATCAGGTGCGAGAAGTTGGCAAAGAAGTATATGCTAAAGAGAGGTAAGAAATTAACGAAATTTAGAGAGTGGAAAGTGTAGATAAACTTGATTTGATAACTCAATTAATACTAAAAATATCCTTTGGGAATATATAAGGGAATGTAAGGCATTTTGAGTTTATTTGGAAAAATACTTCTAACTACTGAAAAGTGTGTCTGGGGTTTTGTAGCCTTCTATTAAAATGTCATTAAGAAACTAATTAGAGAATTATAATTATCATCGATTAAGTCTCCTCTATTGAAAGAGCAGAAAAGCATATTGGCTATGATTCTGTAGAGAAGACTAATAGAGCCAGAAATGGGCAAGCAGATCTGGAGAAGGACAGACTATACTAAGACATTGATTCTCTCAACCTCTTGTGCCCCTGAGGACAGGATCTCAACTAGATTCTGGGGGAATGAATCCATTATATTTCCTAAATACCCATCTCTGAGAAGCTCGGAGCTTCTCTAGGGTGCTGTCAGTGGCAGATTGTGAGCAGCCATGACACAGGGCAAGTGAAGGATGCCGGGCAGGATTGGTGTGTGTTACTTGAGAGCCCAGCTAGAAAGGCAGGAACATTCGTACAGGAAGCAGTGAGTTTAGTGTGTAAGAGCGTAGACATGAGACTGGGGTTTGAATCCTGACACCAGTGCTTACTAAGGTGGACTTAGGCACACTGCTAATCTTCTATTTCCTTAGCTATAAAATGCGGGATAGTAACTCTTACATCATAGGATAGTTGTTGGGCTGTCGGTAAGATACATATCAAATACCTGGCACTGTGACTGACATGATGGGTTTACCATAAATGGTAGTTATTATTATTACTCAAAATGAATGCAAGAAACAGGCAGAAAATGGGATCTAGGGTGGAACGTGCCATACTGTGAGGCATATGAAAGTGATTCGCTAACTTCCTGATATGTGTTGATAAAGCTTGCCAGGTATACACTTCTTTATGTAAAACGAGTCAAAGAACTACAAGTATTTGGACCTAATGTACTGTAACAAAAAGGTGACAAGGTCATTTGGGGAGACCTCAACATTTTTGCAGGTGGCAAAAAATTGCTGCAATTTTTCTCTATGTCTATTAAGTGAGCTTTAAGCTCGCTTTCTTAATCATTGTCTAAAGGGTCTCAGAGACCTCTTTGAACTCTCTCTTCCCATTTCAACATGGATTTAAGTAACACTGATTTTGCCTTTTCTTCCCTAATCTTTCTAAGAGTCATTTAGATTCTTCAGAATCACAGCTCAAGGGTAAATTTTAACCATCTTATAAATAGACTCTATTGCAACTTTCCCTAGATTGGCCTCTCTCTATCTATTCTTTTCCCTCAACCACAAACTGAAAATATTAGTACAAAGACTTTCTTCTTAAATAATATTATAACAATTTCACTCAAATTTCTGTGCTGATACTATGTTGCTCTCTCAGATTCCAGTTTCTTTTAAAGACTTAAACATACCTGAGCTTTCAGGAGTATTTCTATTTCAATAAAATTATAAATAAAATCACTGGCATGTAAATTGTAGACATGACAGTTTACCTCCCCTCCAAAATAATTAAGCATGTATCACTTAAAAATGATATTATCCTACCTTACTATAATACCATTATTACACTCAAGGAGTCTAACATTGATAAATCATATTTTCTAATATACAGTCTACACTTAAATTTTCTTAATAGTCCCTAAAATATTCTTTATAGTTGTTTTTTTGTTTTATAAACTGATACAATCGAAGATCACTCATTCCCTGTGGTTGTCAGGGGATGGGTACTTTTACAAACTCACAAGGTGATTCTGACCACCCCTTCTCCTCCCTTCCTGTTGAAAGTCAGGGAGGGAGAAGGCTACCATTCTCACTCACAAGTGTGGTCCTTAGAATTTTATTTTATAAAGTCTATATACATATAATAAGAAATATCATACACTAAGTTCTCTTAAAATTAAGAATGCTTCCACAGGGATTCAGTTATTATGGGAACTTCAAGGCTCAAGGTTCCTGTGGGGAGAAGATTTCCAAATCAATAGATCCCTAAGAGGCATTCCAATTGGGCTGGGTTGGAAAAGGGTAAGTAGAGTTCTGACGTCAGAGGGGTTGATCCTCTCTTGAGAGTTGGTTATTTTCCCAGGAACCAGAATTGTTTAGGATTTAGCACCTGCCCAAGGGTGTGCAATTGCCAAATAGACCTCTAAGATAAACTAATATTTACAGTCAAAGATGATGGCCTGACAAATGAAAAGAACCACAGCTCACTAGTATTATTATCAAAGTTGTCATTGTAAAGTGATAAATGCTAATATATAACAGGAAAAATTCATTATTAATAATTAGTTATAGTACCCCCGTTTCTATCTACGTTGTAGTATCTTTTTTAGTCTTTCAAAGGATGTTATCATTGTTTCCAATCTTCTTATCACTATAGGTTGTAATGGGAAATTTTTTCTTCATGCCTGTTTTAGGGGCTATGAAAGAAGCTCTGGAAAGCCCAACATTGCTTTACGGTTTAATGAATATCCAAAATCATGGCAAATGAGATCAACACTGGATAGTAGAAAAGTAACATGAAACTATTATTCAAATATTTCATCAATTAAGATTAGGTGATTGGCAAATTATTTGTCAAGTGATGCACTTTTAAGAACAGCTCCAGGAGCTGTCTCTTTCTCTGCAGCACCCTCTGATGTAAAGTGTTAAGGTTATGTAGGAAGCTGAAGCATTACTACTTTATGCTTTTTTATCTTGACATGGCCCTCCTTCTAGGATTAATTTCTTTCTTTTTGTATTAGGGGTTTTACCTCAGTTGCTTTCACTTCCAAGGTAGCCTTTCCAGAATGAACAGAAGAATGAGGCAATGCTGATTAATTTGGTTTGATACTGACAGAGAGCTTTGAACTTTTTGATTGCTAGAATGAGATTTTCCTGAAATTGACAATAGTGACCCCATTCTCTTCCTTCCACCTACAATGTATAGAAACAGCGGAAGAAACAGAAGACAAGGACGTGCTATCTCCCTCATGCTTTGAGTTTAGGTAGTATCAACTTAGCTCTAGAACATATCAGAAAATGATGACTATATGGCCCAATCTTACAAGGTGACATTGTGATTTCTGTGTGTGATACTGTTCACTATCTTCCTTTAATTTTCTGCATGCTCCTTGCCCCTCCCCCTTCAGAATTGCCAAGAAATTTCAAATAATTTTTCTGGGCAGTACACAGTGGTGAGAGGGTATGCAAAAACCACAGGATGAGTTTTTCTTGGGAGTAGGGATACTGTTTATTTTACTTGAAGGTTTTGGGGAAAAGTTAAGAAATTTGAATAGTGATATTATTGAAAGTATTATGTAATATTACAACAAACAAACATGTTAATACAACAAAATTTACATGATTTTTAAAGATAGGAAAAAGACTATACAGACTTTTTTTTTGCTTATGCTAGAACTATCCTTTGCCATTGAAATTCTATGGTAGCAAAAACTTGCAAAACAAAGTCATATGAGTTCTAGGTCCAAATCTAGATAAAAGTGAACTTTGAAATTATCAAGGAATTTTTCTGGTTAACAAGGCTAAGTTTTAGCCACATCTAATAAGGCTTCTTCCAACTTCCCAAGTCACAGTTTGGGTTCCCCAGTAAGAAGATTCTGAGATGAAGTGGCTTTGTCTTGCCATTTCTTCAACTCCAGCCAGACTTCTGCATTTCAGGTCCCTAAAGCCAGGGAGCTGAGTAAAGCCACACAGAAAATAAGGCTGCACCTGCCCAGGCTGTAGATGACACAGGTTCTCAGAAAAGGGTTGTGAGTGGGAGGAAACAACTGACATCTTCAATCCAAGTAGCCTTCTGAAATTAGCATAGAGCCTCCCAAAGTAATTGCTTTGGAGAAGGAAACATTCATCTAGCTATAAAAATTCTAACATACTTGTTAAAATTAAATTTTACAACTTACATCTCCTTCTATCTCTCTGGAATGGCAGTGGAGTTGAAGAGATACCTTTTTATGAAAGCAAGCAGAATTTCCTTTCCAGTTTGAACCCCCAAATAGCTTTGCAGTAGCTCAGCACTGGTAAGGGCATGCCTCAGTTGTGTTATGATGATTTTTCTTTTGAGTATATTTGGAAGACAGTGAGTTGTGCCTCATTATACATTGCAGGTTTGAAATGTTCTTTTCCATCATAAATAGCCAAATAGCACCCAAAGAGACTCATAAGTCAACATAAACTATTCAGTCTAAAGTTCTAGATTCTAGAATATCATTACAGAGTAAAATGTTTCCTTCTCGTCACCATTATAGAACAATCAAAATGAGAAATTATAAGATGCACCTGAGTGCACAAATGAGTCATGTTTAGATTAATGTGAGTCTCTGCCCTGGCCTAGCCCCGTCTCAGCTGTTTGTGTTGAGCATTCAGCTAGCTGTGCATTATGCCATCTACTTTTTGGAATCAGGGGCAGGGCATCCTTGTGTATCATGTGTCTTCTGCTCCCGGACTGAGACTGCAAGTCTCTACACTTTTACAACTCTCTGGGCAACACTCCCATGTGTCGTAGAATAATGCTGGTACAGAGTAACATATCACATGGCTGGTTCTGACTTTTCAGCTCATTACCGTATTCTCTCCAGCAGAACGAGGCCTGCTTGCCAGTTTCGTTACTTTCAGTCTTGTATCCCAGGGACCGAGCTCAGTTTCTGTTCTTCTCTATCTTACTTTCAGACAAATTCCCTTGAACAATCTGACCCTCAAGTGATGCTTGCATTGCTCTCATTGCCAGAGAGGGCTCCACGACCCACTCCTTCCACTTTGAACTGCTTCATTTAACTTTCTCCCTTCCTGAAATGGAACTTGAATTGCCATCATCCTTCTGTGGATTGTTTCCTATTTCTCAGCCACTGTGGAGGTCAGTATTCTGTCTACTCCTGCTCCCCACCCCACATGTTTTGGCCGGCCTCTCTTTCACTCTTAGACTGTGATAAGGCTCCAGCTACGGCATTACATGTTTACTTTACTATGGAAGCTAACACTGTCGTTTAATGAAAACTCAACTTATTCCTTAAGCTGCTCAACAGTAATTAGAATTTGGATCATGATCTCTTTGGAGCATGATCACAATGTAAAACTACATTGTGTTTCTGTTTTGGGTCTTAATTTACATTAAGACCCTTAACGAAAAGACCAAAATATCCTCTACCCTGTCTCATTCTACCGGCATTGGAGATTGAATTTGGCTTGGGTAACTTCCAGTCTTAGATAGTTAAGAACCCAGATCCAAAATAAGAAAACAATATAACTATTCTCTGAGAATCCCGGAAATGTTAGATTTTAGGTATCATCCTCTCCTTCCCTCTACACTGAGGCAGAGACAGGAAAAAAAAATCAACAAAAAAATATCAGAACAGTCTTTAAATCCACGAAAGGGGTAATATGTTCATTGGAAAAATGTGAAAATGACATCTGCATAATAATAGAAGTAAAAACAACAATTACCAACATTAACACATCCATTAATATCATTCCTGCTACCACCTCTGGTGACATTTAGTGAACCCCTACTCTGTGCTTTAAACCTGTTCCCTTAGCAAACCCTGCAAGGGAGGGATTATTATCCTCATTATACGTGGAAAGGAAGTTGAAACTCAGAGACATTAAATAACTGTCTAAGATCACATAGCTAGTAAGTGACCAAGCCAAAAATTAAATCTAGATGTTTGACTAAAAAAAATCTATATTTTAGCCGCTACACCAAGATGACTCTCATCAGCTATCAACTTGTTCCAAGATTGCATCTACCAGGCTTTATATACATAAGGAAAAGGAAATGGAACAAATTTTCTGGTAAATTGGAAAGCTGATTTCAACCTAGGTCCTGATTTCCATTACTAGTTTTATTTTTCCCTTTCTGCTTATGCAGATGTTGGCAATGTCTCTGCAAATAACCAGACAAATTGACCAGCAAATCCCTTCAGTGGACTGCCATGCATCACTCTGGCCAGCCGTGACTGCTGAACTGGTTCTCTGTGGCCAAGTAGCTTTGAGAATTATGAGCTGCCATGGCAAACATGGAGAACCATTCCAATCTGACTGAGATCTGTTCACTTTTTGCTTTTAGACCTGCTCCTTGTCCTAATATGACTTTTTAGTGTTCAGTTCCAAAGATAAAGAAATTTTATACTTAGCTTATACTTTTCAAACTGTAACGGCAATTGTTGACTCACTGTATTGACTCACCTGGCCCACCCTCCAGAATGAACAGAGGGTGCAAATAGTGGCCCAGGCAGCAAGCCTATATTGCCCTGAGTCTCTCCACATGGAGAATGACATTCACCTTTTCTTATCCAGGGTTCCTTATTTCTGAGGTTTCTTTCCAAGAAGCAAGTAGATAAGTAGACCAAGTTAAGATAGTGTATATAGCAAAGATCTTGTTTATTACCTAAAACCAATTTGATCAATAAAAGAAGCAATAGAAGGTCCCTATCTTTCTCTTTTTGAATATGCAGGCTCAAATTAAGCCTTTTACACATGTTATATATATTCTTCCCCTTCCTTGCATCCTTCTTGTTCTACATTGCAAACTCTTCCCCAAACTCTTCCTCAGATCTTCCTCCAGGAGGAGCTCATTAGGAATTACTTTTTGCTTCATTTCATGTAATTTTCCCCTTTCTAATCTATTGCCATAAGGTGAAGGTTCAATTGCCAGGGCAACTGTGAGTAGAAAAAGGGTGGTGCTGTCTAATCTGAGTTCTTAATTTATTTGATCTATGTTACTAGCTCTTTTCACTCTTGTGGTTAAAAGAATGCAAACCATTCCAATACCCTGCCTTTTTCTATTCTTGTTTGCCTTTATTTCTTCTCAAGATCTAGTGTGTCTGTATTCTGTCAAATTTACAAATTTAATTCCTTTTCTTTTCACTAACTCACTTTGATTCCTTTCTCTTCATTCTGTGTCAGATTCTCCCTTGGATCAATATGTTCCACTCAAGAGAAATTGGCTTCAGAGCTCAGTTTCTCATTTCAGAAAAGAAGTTTAATTATCGTTGACAAACTCTTTCCTCTATGTAACAACTGTTATGTAACTGGAAAAGATTCAGCCCATGCATTTAGGTTGGTCAAAATGGCTGGCTTCTCTATGTAATCTCTTCTTGTTTCCAGAAATCAAAGAAAACCAAAATGTTTCTGGGTAGCTGGGTGAAAAGAATACCTAAAATCGCCACTTAATGATAGGGAGAGTGTTTTAGTATTAGATGAGCTACCATACTTTAGAAACTGACCAGTGAAAACTCAGGTATGGCTGGATGAATCAGAACTAAATCTGAATTCATAAATAGGTATTGAGAAAGGATACTCTTGATAAGTTTAACTTCCAAGAAAAAAAATAGACAAAAAAGTTATATGTGACATGTGATGGATCTCAGAGACCTACTTAGAATCATAGAATCAAGGAGCACTATAGCTGAAAAACTGCTTAGAGAGCACCTATTTCAACTCCTCATTTTGCTGATTAGAAAACTGAAGTTTAGAGAGGTGAAATTGGTTTTCTACGACTATCTAACTACTTAGTGTCAGAGCTCAGACTGGTGTTTCATGGGTATAATATTCATGGTGGACATATCTTACCAAAGGCTAAATCACAAATATGCTGCAATTTGAAACTACCTTGAGATGTTTACTTCAGTTCAATTTAATCAGGTCCATTTAAATACTATTTTCATGGCTTTCAAGGATTTTGGAAACTTCCAAGCAAACTGAAGTCACTAAACTAAATAGCCAAAAATGCAGACAGCCTAGACTGAGATCCTTTCCACAAAACTTGATATACTACAAGGCAGAAATGACTGTCTTTGGTCTTCCCTGTCAGATAATAGGCCTTGGGAAAAGAATATAGATTATAAATTTTTATGGATTCATGGAAATATGTCTTAGGTTGGGTTCCCACATAAGCAGATCCTGAGGCAAGGATTCAAGTGAAAATAGTTTCTTGGAGAGATGATCTCAGGAAGCACTAGGTGGGGAATGCAGATGTGAGTTGAGGAAGGGTATCTTACCACTACAGACAAGTAGGGCTCAAGGCCTGATGGGGACCTCTGAGATGCTGTGTAGAGTATTTCTGAGAGTTTTTAGGAGGCAAGGAAGCTGGGGTATTTATTGACCAACTCTCAACTCCCATATGTCATTGACTGAGAGTTTCTCCTGGGAGTAGACATTTTGGGTCTGCCCTGGGAAAGACCCGCACTCCAGTTCTTATGGCCATAGAAAGCCCTCAGTAAAAGAGTTGTGGGTAATTGCAGTAAGAAACCATTGGCATGCACTGGCATGGTGTGTGTTGAGGGAATATGGGTGGGATATGGATGCTGTCTGCTACAAAGGGGAAATGAACAGTGATGGGAACGGGGGATGAAGCATATAAGCTCAGGCGGATCAGCCAAATGCATTTTGAATCTCATGATATTTTCCTCTGGATGTGAGTCTGGGTTTAATGGGTTTTAGTCTACAGAATTGTCTTATTTTATAGATTTAGATTTTGTGGATTTTCTATGGAGTTTGTTGAGGGTGTCCCCAAACATTCATAGCAAACTTTTGGCAGGAACCTTGTGCAGAGCTTCTTGTTTTAGAAAAATCTCCGGTCTGGGTAGTGAAGGGTCATGAGAGGTATGGTTGGGAGTTAAGAGAGGGATATCTAGAGAGAGTGATAAGTGAAGATTGCTGAGTATTTTAGTAACACTAGATATGCATACTTGAGTTAAGATTAACAATAAAATGTTAAAAGCCTGTAAAATTTAATGAAAATTAATATTTTGAGAAATACTTGTCATGGTTAATATCTCAAAATATCTCATTGTTTTCTATCGATGTAGGAATTTTAAGGAATCAAGAATTCAGGGAAGTACATCAAGGAATGGCAGCTACCTGCATCTGAATGCCCCAACACACTACAAAAACTATGCAAATCAACAAAAGTAAAATTTAAAACTGCAGAAATCTCATTCTTCAGAATGACTATAAATCAGAGTACAATACGCAATTCAATTTGCCTGTAAAAAGAAAAATAAAAACCAGTATCCAGTGGAGCTATTTCTCAACTTCCCACCCCAAGATTTCCAGAGAGCAAAGTGTGGAAAAACTCTGCAGAGGAGAGACGAGAGAGAACCTAAGAGCAACATTTCTGGGGACATGAGAGCAAAAGGCAAGAGAAAAGAAACTGCTGAGTGGAAAGTGCATAGTGAAAGGAAAAAGAAGAAAGAAGGAAAAGTTTAGAATTCTGAAAGATAAATGTAAATAAAAAATATAAGTCATATTTTTCTCCACTTTTTCCCCCACACTAAAAAGCCATTTGCTTTTCTACACTGACCGAAGAAGGTGATCTAGAACTAGGAATCTTGTAAACCTCCCCAATTTTCATCTCTGGTTATTAAATGCAGAGATGCAAGCAGCCTTCATTTACGCTGAGAAGAAAATAGAGAAGGAGAATCGAAACATTTCACCTGATAAAAATTGTCTCTAACAGCCAACCACAAACCAGAAGAATACTGTCATATAATTCTATAAACTAAATTAAATATTCTCAAATAAACCTTTGGCAATATGAAAAACAAGTGCCTTGAGTCACTTTTCTAAGAGTAGAAATGGAAACAAAAAAGGAAGAAATGAAATGAATACTTACGCCTTCCATTCAGGAAAGAAATATGAGAAAAAGGGAATAAATTACAAGTTGCTCAATGATAAACAAATTAAATAAAAATATATTAAGTGTCAATGAAGAAAAGCAGGACAATAATCAAAAGAATGAAAATGAGGTAAAGAAAGAGATTAAAAAGGGCCAGAAAGAAAGTGATTAGAATGGAAAACAGCCAAAGAAGATCCAATATATGAATAATCAAAGTCCCCAAAGGAGAAAAACAAAACAACGGAACAGAACTAATATTTAAAACAATAATCTAAGGCAATTTTCCAGAAATAAAAGAAAACTTGCATCTATATATTGAAAGGGCTCACTGGGTACCTATGAAAATTGACATAGAATGATCAAATCTAAAGCATATCCTAGTAACACTTTTTGACTTTAAAGTCTCAAAACTTCCCAGTGTCTTCGATCAAAAAGATCTAATGACTTACAAGGGCAAAAGGCTTAGAGAAAAGCAATGATAAAGCAGCATTTTGAGAAACTCAAGAAAAGAGTGTGTGATCCAAGGATTTTATATCCTGTCAAGATATCCTTCAAATATCAAGACTCACACCCCCCCAATATTTAAACATGCAAGAACTCAAGGAGTTCTGAGCAAATGCTGAGAAAATACACAGCAAATACTGTATACATAGATTTATAACATAAAATAAAACAGAGTTGAGACCAAATATATCAGCTATATTAATAAATATGAATGTGCTTAATTCATTTATTAAAAGAAAAATTATTTATGATTTGGCTCACAAAGCAAGATCCAATTATATACTTTATAAAAGGGACATATCTAAACCAAAGTGATTGAGAAAAGCTGAAAACAAAGGGATGAGAAAAAGCTGGAGAAAGGAAACAAAGATAAAGCAGGGGTTAGGATACTGATGTTCCTGCCGAAAATGCATGACCTCAAGGTAATCACAAGGAAACGTCAAAGAAACTCAAATTAAGAAAGATTTTTATGAAGTAATTGGCCTGCACTCTTGAAAATTTTCAAAAAATATCAGGGGGATGCAAAACAAAGACAGACAGGAATTGTCCAGCTTCAAGGAGACTAAAGAGCCATGATAACTAAATGAAATATGTGATCCTGGATTGTACTCTGCTAGCTTGTGCTCTCTCTCTGTCTCTGACTGTCTGTCTGTCTCTTTGTCTGTATATATATATATGTATATATATTTTTTGTCACAGAGGGCATTATTGTAGTAATTGGCAAAATATTAACAAAGCTTATAGATTAAATAATTAGCATTATCAATGCTAATTTCCTAATATTGATGTTTTAGTGTAATTATGTAAATAAATTTTCTTGTTAGGAAATGTACATTGAAGTATTTAGGGTTAAAAAGGCAACATGTCTGCAAAATGGCTCTGAAAAATTATAATAGTGTGTGTCTGTGCGTGTGTAGGTAAAATGTCCAAGGGTTTTTTGCACTATTGTTACAACTTTCTGTAAGTCTGAAATTATTTCAAAATAAAAAGTTACAAAAAATAATATTCACAGGAGGGATACAGATTAAGTTTGGCTTTGGAAGCCATTGGAAGGATTTGAGTACATTTTCTGCAGGCTTTTCTGGGTCATAAACTTGACTGTTTCTGGGGGAATCCTATTTCAAGGACTTGTTCTGCCCTGGTTATTGGAGTGTGATGGTTGCACGCCCTGCCAAGTTTAAAGTGGGGGAGTTCTTAGTGAGAAAATGAACCTTCGAATTTCATCTAAATGATTTGGCCTTTCCTGAAAAGAATCTCAGATAAAATGAAATTGGGAGTAAAGGCTCAGAGGGCAAGGGCTTCTTTGGACTTGGATGCTTTGGAGGGCTTTCTGAGATGTTGATATTTTGACTCCCATATGCTAAATAAAAGCTTTCAAAAAACATCTGAGCTATCCTGGGGTTTTTAAAATCAACAAGTACATTTCTATTGCATCATAGAATTCAGTTTTAATGGTAAATTAAACAAAAGCAGAGATAATGCCTCTTGGGATTAATAGCTTGTAAAGCAATGGCTCTCAGGCAGCTTGCCCACATTGGTAGCTAGGGATACTTTCATTTTCACTGATTTTGGAAAGAATCAAGGCTTATATGATAGATGCAAATGTGTTTATAAGCCTCTAGATACAACATGAGATTAAATTCAAACTGTATTAGCAGAGTTACTTCACTCATTTAGCTGTGGGGAGCAAAGGGAATGTAAAAAATGTAGACATTTCACTTTATGGTCTTTTGTTTTATTTTTCTATAATAAATTGAATTTTCTATAATAAATAGAATAATAAATAAATATAATAAATAAAATAATAATAAATAGAATAATAAATTCTATAATAAATATTTTCTATATAGCCTAAAATTATCATCACTTTTAAAATATTTAGCATTTTTAAAACATTTTTGAAAAGCTTTAAAGATACAGAAAAGTACAGAAGCTAGCTTAACAAATATCCATGATTCTACCACTCAAACTAATAAATATTAAAATTTTCTTATTTTTGCTTTGTATATAGTCCTACTCAGAGAAACAGAATATTAAAAAGTTGATTACATTTATCCTTTTGTAGTCCATTTCCCTCTCTTCTTCTCCCCAAACAGCTGCTGTCCTGAATTTGGTATGTATTCTTCAAATTCCTGTTTATTACATATGTTTATCCATGAATAATGTATATTTTGGGTATGTGGGTATTCTAAATTTCATAAATTGTATCAGGTTAATCATAATTTTTCACTAAATATTGGTTTGAGATCTTTTCAGTGACTATATTTAAGTCTGGTTATTTTAACTGCTATATGGTATTGCAGTGTACCCCATTTTATTTTTTGCTATTACAGTCAATATTGTAATTAGCAATTCTGTACATGCCTCTGGAAGTGCACATGTAAGAGTTTCTCTGCAGTTATACCTAAAAGCAGACTTGGCATGTATGCTACATATTGTTGCTCTTCAAAGCAGTTCAAAGATATAATTGCTCTTCAAAGCAGTTATGCAAATGTATACTCACTATCTATGATTTGAGGCCCTGCTTCCCTAGAAACTTGCCAATATTTGGCAGTGCCAAACTTTACATTTTTGTCAGTCTGGTAGATATAGCATGGTATTTCACTATTGTTTTAATTTTGCATTTCCTTGATCATTAAAGTTGAGCATCTTTATATGATAATCATTTGGGTTTCTTAATCTGTGCATTGCCTGTTCACATGCTTTGTCTATTTTCCAGGGTTAAGAGAGTTGGGTTTTTTTTTTCCTTATATTAACTTACAGGATTTCTTTCATGTTTAGGATACTAAACCTTTGTCTCATATATATGTGCCAAATATATTCTCTCCAAAAAGTCAAAAAGTTTTAACTTTTGTGATGTCTTTTGTTTTATATGAATTTCAGCATCAGATTAGTTTATGTTTAGATTTGTTGAAATTTTTAAATTGATATTTCATTGAATTTATAACTTAACTTGGATAATATTGACATGTTTAATATTATCATTTTCATGTATATATCTGTATCTTCATCCCTTTAGGTCATCTTTCTTGTTCTTCCCTAATACTCCGAATTTGCTTTTTCATATTATTTTTTCAAGTTATTCCTAAGTGCATTATATATTTATTGCTACTATCAATATTTTCCATTAAATTTCTTTTTATTTTATTTTATTTTTTTGTGAGGAAGATCAGCCCTGAGCTAACATCCGTGCTAATCCTCCACTTTTTGCTGAGGAAGAACGGCTCCGAGCTAACATCTATTGCCAGTCCTCCTCCTTTTTTTCCCCCAAAGCCCCAATAGATAGTTGTATGTCATAGTTGCACATCCTTCTAGCTGCTGTATGTGGGACGTGGCCTCAGCATGGCCGGAGAAGTGTTGCGTCGGTGCGTGCCAGGGATCCGAACCTGGGCTGCCAGTAGCGGAGCACACGCACTTAACCGCTAAGCCATGGGGCCGGCCCTTCATTAAATTTCTTAATTACTGCTAGTGTATATGAATGCTCTTTTTTTTACGTGTAAGTGTAAATCCATATGTCTTCGGAATTCTCTTATTAGTACTAATTGTTTATAGATGTTCTTTCACTTTCTATGTACGATATTATCTGCAAATAGTGTCACTTTTGCCTTTAACTTTTCAATTATCATGCCTACTATTTCTTTTTCTTCTCATATTACACTGCTTAGGGCCTTTAGTATAATATTGACTTTATTGAGAATGCTCCTGAAGTTTCACCTAGGGATGGTTATTGGCAATTACTATACATTATGGCTAGATTCATTTTATCAGGCAAAGGAAGTGCTTTCTATGTTTAAAGTCTAAATATATTGCTTTATAACAAATGAGTGTTGGGTTTTATCACAAGTTTTGTTTACGGATTGATTGAGATCATATTTTTTTTTTCCCCAAAGGTGGGTACATGACTGAGGCTGGCCCACTGGGCTAAAGGGAAGACTCTCAGCCTATTCTTTTTTTTTCTTGTGAGGAAGATCGGCCCTGAGCTAACAGCTGCCAATCCTCCTCTTGTTTTTTTTTTTGCTAAGGAAGACTGGCCTTGGGCTAACACCCATGCCCATCTTCCTCTATTTTATATGGGACGCCGCCACAGCATGGCTTGACAAGCGGTGTGTTGGTGCACGCCCGGGATCCGAACCAGCCAACCCTGGGCCGCCACAGCGGAGCGCGCACGCTTAACCACTTGTGCCACCGGGCCGGCCCCTCGCAGCCTATTCTTGAGAAAGTGTTTTGTTTTGCTTTGCTTTTATTTTTTGCTGCTGGATATGAAAAAGGAAGTATTTGCCCCAATTTCTTCAGGAAGCAATTCAGAGGAATAAGCTAATAAAAAGAGGACCCAAAAGAGAACCAGAAGCAACAAAGTGGACTCTAACCCTTAAGGTCCTTTACCTGGAGCCCACACGCCCTCCATCGTTCTTGTCTGGAGAACTGATAATTATTCTTAACTTTTAATCTAGTTTTAGTTCTAACTATCTACCACTTGTAGCCCAAAGCTAAAGGGTGGTAGACTTCAGAACCACTGCTGGTAACATTCAGAAAACAAATGTAGCAAGTTCACCAGTTGACAAGGAACAAAAATGTCTATGAAATACTGTTGTGAAATTCCGCAGAGTTAAGATCACATTTTGAAAACTCATGAAAGGGGCCGACCTGGTGGCGCAAGCAGTTAAGTGCACACACTCCACGTTGGCGGCCTGGGGTTTGCAGGCCTGGATCCTAGGCGCACACCAAGGGACTGCTTGTCAAGCCGTGCTATGGCGGCCTCCCATATAAAGAGGAGGAAGGTTGCCATGGATATTAGCCCAGGGCTGATCTTCCGCACACACACACACAAATAATAAAAAAAAAGAAAAAATTCATGAAAACAGTTATCTTTTCTTTTTCAAGATATTTTCTCATAATTGGTACATATTGAAGTAGAATGATTAACAGCCCAGGTGCTGGAGGAAGTACAGTATATTTCCCTGAGCCTGGTTAAGGCATAGACTCTGGGACGACCACCAGCTGTGATGCTCAACAAGATATTTGACTTCTCTAAGCCTCAGTTTCCTCACCTCTAAAATAAAAATAATGTATAAGAAGCACTTGGAAGTGCCTGGCATGTAATAAGCAACAATAAATGTTAGTGATTATTGTTATTACTGAGAGGAAAGGAACCCTTTTTTTGTTAGCACTCCATAAGCAGAGGTTTGAAATACAATGTACTTTTTTCATAGCTATTGACTGATTTTCCTTCAAGAGAAGTTAAATTCCAGTTAGCACTGAAACTTTTCCAAATGTTGGAAAATCTTTAATAACTCTCTTATGTAAGTACAAAATGAAAATGTCAATTTAAGGCAAAGAGAGCAAGGAGGTAGAGTGGTTATCTTTAAAGGTAAAGCAGAGAATTTGAGAGCAATTTGACACTGTCCCTAGCTGTGACAAGCTAGCTGTAATAACCAAATGATGGTGAAAGAGAAATGATATGCCTGATGTCTGGCCATTTCTGTTCAGCTAAAGACCACGACTCAGTGATTATGCTGTGTTCAAAATACCAGTGAAGTCTGGAAGGTTGCTGCCTTGGGAGAAAAGCATTGTTGGAGGTTAATAAAATACAGGCCAGAGCTGAAAATTGTCAAGTTACTTGGATCAAGGGGTAGTGACCAGGCGAATAGGTGCAGGGAATTGCTACATGGACTGCTAAAAGTATAATTATGACTTGGATCTTGAAAATAAATTAATCAGTAAAATTTCCAGATGAATGGAAATTTCTTCCTGTGGGAAAGTGTCAAGCGAAGTAGGTTTAGCCCCGGGAAAAGAAAGAAGATGAAGGAATGATTTTGAATATGGAAGTTGCAAGGGGGTAGATGTACCTTCTAGAGCGTCAGAGATATGCTTACTGGAGGGATTAACCTCAGATGAAAGCCTGAGAGCCGACAGGGCACAGTGATTAAGAGCACAGCCTCTAGAGCCAGACTTCTTGGGTCCCAAGTCCTTGTTCCACTGCTTATTAGATGTGCGACCTTGGTAAGTTACTTAACTTAGTGCTTCAGTTTCCTCCTCTTTAAAATGGAGATAAAAATATTACCTACCTCATGAAGGTATTGAAAGTAGAAAAATAATTAATACATGTAAAACACTTAGAACAGTATTGGTGCATGGTATTTACTGTACATTAGTTATTGTTATCATTATTAGAAACAAACAGGGCTGTAATTCCTGATTGGTTTGGATCTTTATCTGTGTAGAGGTGGAGGCTAGGCCAGATGTTTCCAGTCGTTCAAACTGAGTCTGACCTCTAGGAAGCCAGCTTCTCTGGAAATAGAGCAGAGTAAAAGAAGGTCATGGGGACAGTGGTTGTGGGAGAGTACCTGAGCGTGGAGGCTGGCACCTTGTTTTAGGTGGGACTGAATGTATTTTGCTGTCTTGGTTGGGCACAGCCTCCTGACAGGAAGAAGTTGGGCGTAAGAGGCAGAGCCTAAATGGAAGATATTTGGGTGATCACCATCATGCTTTTGACTCAAGGACTACTTTGGACTTCTGATAGAATGAGAAAGAGAGATAGATCAATCTTGCAAATACTAAATAGACATTATATTATTTCAGTGTGTCTTCCTCTTTTAGCAACTGATTCACTGTAGCAAGTCCAGATTATCATACAGCATGTACAGAACTGCCATATTTCTGTCCTTACCGTAATTAGAAGGTTGGAAGAGTTTTGTTTGCTTATATGCATTTTTCTTTTCAGGCAACTAAGAAAGATAAACAATTTGTGAAGGTGTTTGGACTTTTAGTTTGGACCTTCTAGACCTGAGGGATCAAGGAAAGCTTCCAGGAAGAAGTGACACTCAAACTGAAAACTGAAATCTGAGTAAGCCAGCCAGGGGAGACGATGAGGCAGAACATGTCAGGCAGGGGAAAGAGGAAAGTTTCTTGACCACAAACATCCTGCTTCTGTACTGTCCCCCATATACCACCATCACTTATTTCATGCTGCTTTTCCCTCAGAGACACTGCCTCCTTAGTCAGGGTCCCTTGGAAACTTCAGGGCAGGCAACATAGCCCTCTAACTTTTGAAAAATGAATACTTCTAATTTCCCAGGAAGTCCTCAGGGACCCCCAAAAGTTTGGATAGAGGGGCCTTCCCTTGTGCTCCCAAAGACTCCTGCACTTAGATGTACAGTCACATCAATTGCACTGTATTATAAAGGATCTCTCTCTCCCATCACTAGGCATTGGACCACTTGATAATGTTAGGGGAGCAGAATTTGACACCCCAAAATGTGTCTCTTTAGCTTGATTATTTTTAAGAACAAAAAACTCAGGAACAAACTTTGACCTTCTCCCTAACTGCCTAAAAGAATTTAAGATAGAAGACCCGTTCCAGGAAGAAGATATCACCATTGATAACTACAGTATAATATGAACTAAGTGTGGTAGACAGGGAGGAACCTAGCAAGGCTCATTTGATCAAAGTCCTCTCCATGTCCCATTGTCTTTGCAAGGCATGGCAAACCTTTGTTTGCCAGACATTTGCTTTTCCACCTCCATGTGAATTACCTTCCTCCCCTTTGAAGTCCCAAACCACTACCCCCAACATCCTCTTTTGTCTTTAGCTGAAGATGGTATTTAAGGTGGTGGCCTCAGCCTTTTCAGTAAGTTACTCAGTTTTCCTGGGTTTCTCCCATGTATACACGTTATTAAACTTGTTTTATTTTCTCCTGTTATTCTGTCTCATGACAATTTAATTCTTAGACCAGCCAGAAGAACCTAGAAGGATAGAGGAAAATTTCTTTCTCTTCTACAATGACAAGGACCACATCTCATTCACCAGTGTGTGCTTGTGTCTGGTGTGGTCCCTGGTGCTTAATGTGTGTTTCATAGATGTTTGATGAAAGAACAGATCTCCGGAGTCACAGTTATGTCATCTTTTTTGAAAGCTCGCCAAGAATGGAGACAACTTCCTTGAGTCACTCTCCTGCTTAAATTTTACTGGCCTTCAGGATAAAAGATGTTTCACTTCATCATCTCTCTTCTTTCACATAAGCACCACGTTCAGTTACACTTTACTTAACATCATTTCCAGAATGTACTTTGTTCTTATCAATGAACACACATTTCTTTTATTGTTTTCTTGTCCACATATAAGAGTCGTCCTTCAAGGTTCAGCTTACATTTACGTGAAGCCCTCCCAATTCTCCCTTCTCTACAGCTCCTTTCCTTTCTCCAGATTTCCCCTCTATGAACTAATTTCATCCTCTCCTTTATCTGATAAAGCTTTTTGGATATCATTACTATAGCAGTTTTCATATTGAATGGTACTTTTTCTTTATGTTTCTCTCCCTTATAAGACCAAGAACTTTGAGAAGGCATAGAATATGATTTATTCATCTTTACAGCTTAGCAGGAACCTGGCATATTGTAGTAGACACATAGCAAGCTCCAACTAAGATTTTCTTGGCCTTCCCTCTGAGTTTAGCTTTGTAGGGGAGGAAGACAATTCCTCTACCCTCTAGGTCCTTCTAGCTGGTCTAAGAATTAAATTGACATGAGACAAAATAACAGGAGAAAATCAAACAAAGTTGAATAACATGTATACATGGGAGAAACTCATTTTCACCTAAGGACAAAGGAGGATGTTAGGGGTAGTGGTTTGGGATTTCAAAGGGGAGGAAGGCAATTTACATGGGGATGGAAAAGAAAATGTTTGGTAAACAAATGTTTGCTGGGCCATTTATAGACAATATGACCTGAGAGAGAAAACTTTGGTAAAAATGGGCTTAGCAAGGATTCTCCCAGTTTACCTTACAGAGTTATTTTTGGTGATGGCCTGTCCTGGGACAGGTCTTCTATCTTAAATTCTTTTAGGCAGTAGGAGAAAGGTCAAAGTTTCTTTCAGAGTCTTTTGTCCTTAAAAATACTCAAGGCAAAGAGACACATTTTGGGGTGGCCAATTCTGATCCCCCACAGCTTTCGCAGGGCAGGTTGGAGAAGCCTGTGCAGGCTTCAACTCACTTCAGTTGACAGCCTCTCCCCTTGCTTTCTGCCCTGAATATGTCCATGAACTTGGACACTGGAAAGAGGTAGGGGGTGGGGTTTCCTTAGCTTGTGGGCACATGGAGCTTAGAAGAGTGGAAGAAGTTGACAACCACAGGTTAACCCTCCACCATGGGGACTGGAACCCTCAGATAATTGCTTCATCCCACATTCCTTTAGGACATAATTCCAGGAAACAGTCTGATGCTTCTCAGAGAGCCCCAGCAGAACTGAGTTCCCACTGCCCACAGTGATGTTCTCCATAATGTGCTCTTACATTCGCTGGCCTTTCTTTTGCCCCCTCTCTTTCCACTTTCACACTTCTGTTCCTTAGGATCACCTCTGTTGGGAGGAAGAATAATTTCCCTCTATCTTTCTAGATTCTTGGCTGAGATACCCTCTGTAATAAGAAAAGAGATGAACAGGAGAAAAGCAAACAGAAGTTTAATAATATGTGTACTTCCTGTATACATGGGAGAGACCCAAGAAAACTGAGTAACTTCTCCAAGTGGCCCAAGCCACCACCATAAACACCATCTCTAGCTAAAGACAGAAACAGATGTTGGGGAAAGGGGGAGGCTAGGTTATGGGAGGTGACCACGCAAAGCACAGTAATCAAAGGTACCGTTGCTGTGCAGATTTAAGTCCTGCCTTCTCCATTTATAAGAGTTTCTTGAGATTTAGATAGCTTCCTCTTCCTGGTTCAGAGAGGGAGACTCCCTTACAAATGGAGATTTCCCTTATAAATGTAAACATCTCTTACAAAAGGGTAACTTTTACTTAGTTTTCAGAGCTTCTCCTGTGTCTGCAGTTCCTTAAAAATAACCAACCTAAAATAATCCTTATGCCAGAGGCATATTTTGGGGTGACAAATTCTGCTACCCTTCCCGAAGACACTACTTATAAATTTTTTGTCTCAGATTCTGCTTTTGAGGCAACTAAGCTAAAACACGTATAGTAAGTATTCAGAAGTATTTTTGAAATGAAAGACTAAATGATGAATAAACAAATCAGATAATGAGTGAAGCAATAAATAGTTATTATGTATTTGGCACTGCTATGGTTTATTATACTTTGTATTCTATTACTTTTTGCTGACTCCTATGGAGAGAATGGGTGCTGGAAATCCAGTCTGTTTTATCTACTTTACTAGACAAGCTGGGCTGCCAGCTTCTCCCCCTTTCTTTCTCTGCCTCGCAGAGAGGACTGTGTGTGTTCCTAAGTGAACTTCCTGAGGCTCACATTTCCTAAACTTGAAGCAGTTTGTTTCTGATAGGGATGTGAGAATTGAAGCCCCAGGGTATGACCAAATTAGCCTCTGGCCAACAATAGCACACCAAAGTTAGTAGGTTTTTCACAGCTTGATTAGAAGAGTTTGCATCTAAGAAGGGCAGGATTGGGCCGGCCCTGTGGCTTGGTGGTTAAGTGCGTGCGCTGTGATGCTGGTGGCCCGGGTTCGGATCCCGGGTGTGCATCGAGGCACCACTTCTCCGTCCATCCTGAGGCCGAGTCCCACATACAGCAACTAGAAGGATGTGCAGCTATGACATACAACTATATCATATGGGGCTTTGGGGGGAAAAAATAAAATAAATAAAATCTTTAAAAAAAAAAAAAAAAAAAAAGAGGGGCAGGATTATTACATCTGACTTCCAGAAGAGCAGCTGGGACGTTATTCTTCAGCCTGCTCACCATGGAGAATCTGCTCTGTCTGACAGCCTGTTTCTTTATTCCAACCAGATCTGGCCTCCCCACCTGGTACTTTTCTGATGCCAGCGCCCTCACTCCGCAGCTGTCTCCAGGTGCTGCCTGAGCTGCTTTGCTCTCGACTATCCTTTACTTCAACTGGCATGGCTCTGCTGTGGTCTTTGAAATTTGCCTCTGTAGGGGTTCAGAGTTGGCCACCCCAAAATGTGTCTCTTTGCCTTGATTATTTTTAAGAACAAAAGACTCCAAAAGAAACTTTGACCTTTCCCCTAGCTGCCTAAAAGAATTTAAGATAGAAGGCCTGTCCCCAGGACAGGCCTTCACCATAGATAACTCTGGGTATTGATAGACTGTGAGGGTCCTTGCTAAACCCATTCTTATCAAAGTTCTGTTTACCAAACATTAGCTTTTCCATTTCCATATGAATTGCCTTCCTCCCCTTTGAAGTCCTAAACCACTACCCCCAATGCCTCCTTTGTCTTTAGCTGAAGGTGGTATTTAAGGTGACAGCTTTGGCCATTCTGGTGAGTTGCTCAGTTCTCCTGGGTTTCTCTCATGTATACATGTTATAAAGCTTTGTTTGATTTTCTCCTGTTATTCTGTCTCATGTCAATTTAATTCTTAGGCCAGCCAAAAGGACCTAGAGGGTAGAGGAATTGTCTTCTTCCCCGACACATCCAAAATTAGATTTTCTTAATTCTATTTCCTCTCAAAAGTGGTCAAAGGGCCCAAGGGCCCTTGGGTTTATGTGAGAATCAGGAAGGAGCATTTACACATTACCAAAAAGGGGTAGCTCTTTGTAAACAATTTCCCATTAGCCTTTGGACCACAGGCATTGGAATCATAGACGGAGCTTGTTCAACATACAGATCCTGGGACCTACTGTGGAACTATCAATCAGAATCACTGGAGGTGGGGCCTGCGGGTCTGCATTTTTAACAAGCTCTTCAAGTGATTTTTATGTACACTCAGGTTTGAGAGCCACTTTAATTTATTCCCTTCTATAATGTTTTCTCCTCTTTTCTCAATGAGATGGTGAAAAAAACTCACTGAAATGTCTATTTCTGTACAGCTTTTGAGTGAAGCCAGAACCAAAGTAGATTTGCTATGCCGTTTTTCTCATTAAAATGCAAGGTGAGAGAGGTAATTACTCATTTATTTCCATGGTAGGTGAGCACAGAGACTTTCTTGTTTGTGTCACATTCTGTTGTAGTTTGTTGGTTATTTTTTTTCCCTTTCTCAGGATGGAAACCCACCTGACCCAAGCAGCAAAGGTGAAGTTCCACATTCTATTCAGAGCCCACCGTAAGTAGGAGGCAGCTCTAATCCAGTTTAGCAATTCTTAACCCTATCTACTCACTAGAATCATCTGGAGAGCTTAAAAAATGCCAGTGGCCAGGCCCTCCTCTCTAGAAATTCTGATTCAGTTGGTTTGGAGTGGTACCTGTCTATTTTACAAGCTACATAGGTGAGCTTCAAACTAAAGCAGAGCACTACTGTGTAGTTACTAAGAGTTTGGCATTGTTTTGCGTTGAGGTAAGAATTTCTTTAGTGGAAAAGATGGGGATGAATATGCCAGGTTGAGGGAACTGTAACCAATGATATGGAGGCATGGACACATGGGGAGATCTAGAAGTCAAGTACAGTAAATAATCAGGTTACATCACCAGAAAACAATGTACATGGATAAATATATCAAATACTCAGTTTCTGATGAAAGGCCTTCACTGAGATAAAACTTTAGCTTTCATGAAATGGCATTTGAAAAATATTTCTGAACTTTTGCAAAACGGCAGAGGATATATAACCTACTAAATTACTTGGTAATGAGTCTTACAATACTTTTCTTCCATTTTGGGTATCAAGAAAAAGTCTATATCTTCTAATGCTATTTCATGTTTCCTGTTACTAGGCAAAGAAGATTATATGGTCCATGATATTTTATTATAGACTTTGGTGACTAGGAAACTCAGTGTTAATTTTAATTTTAATGCTCCATTACAGAAACTCACACCAGGATCCAGATGAGATTTTCTCTCTCTACTCGCATATTATTTTCAACATTTCTTTTTAATCTGTATTTTGATTAACCCATTTAATTTGTGCTATAACATAGTAATGTATCTAATCCTTAAATACAACACGTATGTCCATCCACCTTTCACCCAAACATACACACATTCACACTAAAATGATGAGGGTTACATGATCTGACTCCTGCCCACTCTCTGACCTCATTCCCTGTCACTTTCCCTTTCGTGCACTCTACTCTTTCAGTTACCCAACATGTCAAGCTCCATCTCTTTTGCTTTCTTTTTACTTGGATTTTCTCTTTAACTTGAGTAGTGCTTCCCAATGCTTTTCATATCATGAAACCTACAGAAAATGGTAACATTTATACAACACACTGGAGTAAACAGAGGAGGCTGTTGACTACTAGAGGCTCCTGGTCAGGGGCTTTGCTGACCCAGGCTCTGCCCTGCTGGCCCAAAGGCTGAGATGATAATACGTTATTGCAGCATACCACCAATAAGATCTTGGAATGGCTGTCTCCTTTATTATTTTATTATGTATACTATTTGGGTCTCAACTTAAATGTCACCTCTGCAGAGAAGCCTCACCTTACCAATCCCACAAGAGTAGACCCCTCCAGCCACTCCACCATATTATTACTCAATTTTATCTTCCTCATAGCATGATCAGCACTTCAAATTATCTCATTTATTTAGTTAATTACTCACCTGTTTATAGTTTGTCTCTACTAGTTTCAATATAAGGTCTTTGAGTTCAAGGATACTCATATGCCCTGTTCATCACTATGTACCAAAAGCCTAAAAAAATAGTAAGTACTCAATGAACAGCTGACTGATGGACAGACTGAGTGACGGGGCCAGGATCTTCCCAGTTCCTGATGAGGCTTTCTTAGTGCGGCTGGGAAACATGCTTCAGTGAATGAGTTAAGGCAAGGACTCTGTCTTTTCATCTGTATAGTCTTAATGAATGGCATACTGCCTGGCTTATAGCAGACATACAATAAGTGCTTGTTGTATAATGAATAAATAGAGGAAGGAAGGAAGGAAGGAAGGAATAGATTATTGAACACAAACTTCAACTTCTTCAATCTGTTTCAAGTTCTTTGGGTATTTTCAACTGGAGCTGGGCAGTAGTTTAGTCTGAATCCTGGGTAATAATGTTAGGGATCTTTTAGCTGATGTAGTCAGGCTCATATGAGGCACCCATTGTGTGATCTAGGGCAAATCACTTAACTATGAGGACCTTTGGTTTTCTTTTCTGAAAGATGATTAAGTTTGGGTTAGAAGAATTCTGCAGTCCCTTACTATTTTGAAATGTCTGCTATATCAACTGACAGAAAGTCAGAAAGCGGTTGTTGAGGAAGTTGTCAAGAAGATAATCCAGGTAGTAGCTAAGATCCCCCAAGGGGGACCAGGGGCTACTTTTTAAAAACATGATGACTAAGAATGATCCAGGCAGCCCTCAGGGTGTTTTCAGAGTGGTTGGGCTTTCTATCTAGGACACTGATATTGTCCTCTGTCTCTGCCTGCCTCCTGCTGAGCAGCACCTCCTCATTGGTTGAATGAATGAGCAACGACAGTTGCTAAGGTCAGGTAGCTGCATGTAGGAAGTAGCTTTCCAGGGTAGAGAATTCTATCTTCTCACTGGACTCAAGCATGTAAGAAACAAACAAGCAAAAGGCCCTTCTAGGCCTCCATTTATTTATTTGAAAAATTGAACAGGCCTAGGCTCTTGTGACAATTAAACAGTGCGTGGAAAGGACGTAACATAGTGTCAGGCAGACAATAAAGGCTCAATCATCCTGGCTACCACTGTTATTACATTATGCAAGTCATGAGCTAGAAGCTAAAATATTTAATCCAAAATGCTGGCATTTGATTCTATTTCTTTCTACTGAAAATAAAGCAGTTGGCTATGAAGTCCAGAGGAAGAGATCCAGAACTGCACATGATGACAGTCATTTTCTTCAATTAGAATGCCTCAGTATATTAATAAGCCCAGCTGTGTTTCCCAAACAATTTAGAAAAGCTGCAAAATCCAAAAATAGGCCAAAACAAAGAGATACTCAGTCTGGAGGCAAATTTCGATTTTAGATTTCTTATTAAAAAAAGGTTGATATTACTGTGTTTGACATTAAAACTATATCAACGTTGCATTTAGTGACAATCAGATACAATAGCACACTCATCTCCTCTTTCTCTGTAACAGTAGATATTTTAAATATTTACATCTTTGGAGAATCATTGTTTGGTTTGTTTTTGTTTCCCATTAAGTGATGAGACTGGGATAAATGATTTCCCACTCACAATAAAAATTATTAAAAGGCGTAGCTCATGCTTAAAAATGATATTTATTTATTTGTAGTTTTCAAAGTGAAATTGGAAATTAAGAATAAAATAATTTTAGAAGATAGATACCATTCATTTAAAAAATGGATAAACACTGCTAACGATGAGCTCTAAACAACTTTTCAGAATCTTAGTTCTTGGATAATTTCAAATAAGGAATTGCCTTTGATAAAACATTAACAGCAATTTTTGACTGATTTTAGTTTAAGAAGTTCTTTTCTGGGCCGGCCCCGTGGCTTAGCGGTTAAGTGCGTGTGCTCCGATACTGGCGGCCCGGGGTTCGGATCCCAGGCGCGTACCGACGCACTGCTTCTCGGGCCATGCTGAGGCCGCGTCCCACATACAGCAACTAGAAGAATCTGCAGCTATGACATACGACTATCTACTGTGGCTTTGGGTGAAAAATAAATAAATAAATAAAATTAAAAAAAAAAAAAAAGAAGTTCTTTTCTCTAGAATTTTAAGTCATTGATTATAAACTCAAATAACGTAATTTAGTATAATTTCCCTATATTTATTTTACATTAAATAAGTTAATGTATTTATAACTGTTTTTTAAAAATGTAAAACATAAAAATTCTAGTTACTATTTATTCAAATGAATGGACATTTCTTTTCTTCTTGGAGAACAAATATATTTCACATAAATGGAAAAGATGAAGAAAGCCTTATATAGAAAATATTTTGGAAAACAAATTAAGATTTTTATTTTACTAACATTTATTGAAAACTTACGATATAAAGAACTCTGCTAAATTCTTTAGCTTCATTTTCTTATTTAATCATGATGCAACCTAATAAGGTAGACATTTTTCTTCTGCTTTTGCTAAATCTTACAGATTTTGTATTCTAAACTTTTTCCCACTGCAAAATACCAAGGAAGTTACAACTAAAAGGCAGAGCTGAGCTCTCAAGAAATTAAGGAAAATCTTCAGTAACCCCAAAGTGATGGGAACAAAAACCAGAGTAATAAGCCAGCACTGAAGTTATAGATACTTTGGGGACATTTGCTGATCAAAGGGACCTAAATCCTGAAGTTTTAATGTCTCTTCAATGAACCAGAACAAATCCTAAGGTGCATAAAAGATGGTGGGGGTGAGAGGCTAGAATGGAGATGGCTACATGAAGCTAGAACCCTAAAAGAACTTCAGTAAAAACAGTATGTCTCTCTGGCTTGAATTCTACACAGGGATAAAGACTCCCCTCGTAATACCTAGCCATATGTGATGCTCTCACACAGATTAGGAGCATATTCTTGTATGTAACAGAAGAAAAAATGAATCCTCTTGGAAGAATGTCCATTGAACCAGATTCTCATAAACAAAGTTGGCCAAATATAAACTCACCATATAAAATCACCAAACACAATAGCAACCAAGGTACCATGAGTGAGACTCAGTAGGGAAGAGAATTAGACACCCAGGGACACAGATATTGGAATAATCAGAGACAGAATATAAAACAAACATACTTAAAATGTTAACAGAAATAGTATAATTATAAACTTGAGCAAGAAACAAAGGTCTATTAAAATAACTAGACACATTTGAAAAATAAAACAAATAAAACTTCTAAAAGCAAAATATCTAGTTGAAATTGAAAACTTAAAGGACTAGTTAATGGCAGATTAAATACAACTGAAGAGAGAATTAATAGATGGAAGATAGATATGAAAAAATTAATCAGGATGCAGCACAGGAAGAAAAAATCAAAATTATGACAGAAAAATTAAGAGATGTTGAAGACAAGAGAAGTTCTCCTCTTAGTATATTTAGAATTTCAGAAGGAGAGAATAAAATGAATGAGGGAAAGGCAATATGTGTTGAATTAATGGTGAATGAGTGAATCAGAATTTTCCAGAATTAATGGAAGTTATGAATCTTCTGTTTTAGGAAGTGAAATAAATCCAAGGAAAACTGAAAAAAAAATTCACATCTAGACACACTAAGGTGAAATTGCAGAACACAATAAAAATTATAGATCAGAGATTTTAAATACAACTCAAGAGAAAAGGAAGACTACTTATATATAATTGACAAACTGACAGCAGATTTATTATAAATAGCAAAAATGCAAGGCAAAAAATATTCAAGTAATATCTTCCAGTACTGAGAAGCACAAAGCCATCAACCTAGAATTGTGTACTTAGTTAAACGAGGGTGAAATAAAAACATTTTAGTCAATAAAAAACTACAAGAGGTTACTGTTAACAGGCCTTCATAACAGGAATTTCTAAAGGATATTCTTAAGGCTGAAGGAAAATAATCCCAAAAGAAATATCTGATATGCAAGAAGGAAGGGTGATCAAATAAAGTAGTAAACACGTGGGCAAACATGAGCAAACATTGACTGAATAACATAATAATCATGTCTAATCAAGAGAATAAAAATCTAAATTGTGATAAAACTAATTACTTCACAACAATACCTTGTGGATGGGGATGATCTGAATTAAAGTATTTAAAGGTACTTGCATGGTTTGAGAGGTAGTGAAAAATATGAATAATTTTTATACTCTAAGTTGTTTATGCATGATCAAATTTTAAGGAGGGTCAGGACGAGAACATAGAACTTCTAATATAATAGAGGAAGAAATTACTTTTGGGATTCACCCAGCAGAATAGAAGCCAAGAATGGGTATAAGAGAATCATAGAAGATACAGGATGAATATGAAAACATAAAATAATATGGCTGAAATAACTTCCAATATAGGAATAATCATAATAAAATTAAGACTAAACTCACCTGCTAAAACACTAAGATTTGGAAAGAAAATCTATAATATTTTTACAAGGACTTACCTAAAACTTGAAGACACAGAAAAGATGAAAGTTAATATATGGAACCTGATATATTAGGCAAATACTTAAAAAAAGAACTGGTATAAATGAAATAGACTTTAAGGCAACAAATAGTATTAGGGATAAAGAGGGTAACTATTTAAGTCAGCAAGAAGATATACTAATTGTAATAATGTATGTACCTATTTTTCTGTCCTGAAAGTATATAAAATAAATATTGACAGAACTACAAGGAGAAGTTGGCAAGTCTCCTGTCATTGTGAGAGGTTATCCTGTGCTATCCTATCTTATATCCCTACTAATTTTTGTCTGCTTGATTTACCAACTTCTGATGGATGTTGATGTTGATAGATCAAGCAGACAAAAATTAGTAAGGTTATAGAAACTTTGAACAACACAATAAACAAGCATGATCAAACAAATGTGAATAGAACTATACATATGGTGATTAGATGATACGTCTTCTCAATTACACATGCAACATTTATGATAATTGATCATGTAGTAGGCAATAAAATCCATCTCAAATTTTAAAAGAATCAACATATTTTACTTCACATTCTCTGACAACAATAAAATTAAGTTATAAACCAATAACAAAAGATAACTAAGAACAACTTCATTTAATTGGCATTTGAAAGAATGCTTCCAAATAAACCAATTTGAAAATCACAACGGAAAGTAGAAATAGTTAGAATTGAATGATGATGATAGCATATGTCAAAATTTGGCAGATAGAGCTAAAGTACAAGTTAAAAGAAAACGTATATTTCTAAATCCCTATGTTTGAAAAGAAGGAAAATCTCAAATTTAATGAGCTAATTGCAAAACTTAAGAGTTAGGAAAAAACGACAACAAAATTCCCTAAGAAGAAGAGACAACATAATAAAGATCACAGCAGAAATTAAGCAAATAGAAAACAGTCAGTGGAGAGGGTCAACAAAGGTAAAGGTAGCATCTCTTATAATACAGTACAATAGAATTAATAACCTTTGTTAAGATTGATCAAGAATAAAAGAGAAAAGGCTCACACAAATAATAAGGATCAAAATAGGAGATTCATTGCACATATAGGAAAGATTATTAATTCAAAAAACTTAGTAAAAATAAAAAATTTTTAAAAGAAAGCTATAACTTAAAATTGATTCTAGAAGTATTAGAAATCCTGAATTATCCTGCAGCCACTAAAGTAACTGCATCAGGATTTAAACACATAACCATCAAGAAAAACCAGCCCCAAAAGTTTTTACAGACAAGTTTTATCAAATAGTCAAAGAACAGATAATTGAGGTCTTATAAAAACTTTTTCAGCGAGTAATAAAATGAGGGAATACTCTATACTTCATTTTTATGAGGTTGGTATAACTTTTGATACTGATGTCAGAGTAGGACAGTATAAGAAAAGAAACTTATAGATAAATCTCATTCATGGACTTAGATATAAAACTTAAAACAAAATGTTAGTAACATAATGTAGGAATAGAACTGGAAATAGAACTTCCTCAAGCTGACTAAGCATACCTTTCAGAAATATACTCTGTAGTGTGACATTAGAAGTATTCTCTCTAATACCATGAATGAGATGAGTATACTCTTTATTACTGCATCTCTGAAATATTGAACTGAAGTTCTAGCCAGTTCATTAGGAAACAAAAAGGTAATTAAGTGCAAAAAGCTTAGGAAGGAAGATATGTTGTGGTATTTGCAGATAATTTAGTTGTCAATATAGAAAAACAAAGAAAATCTACAGACAGATTATTAAAATTAACTAGGTACACCAAAGTTAAACCAATTAAAAGACTTAATCACATTCCTATATACCTGCAACAATTGAAATATAATTTTAAAAGTATACCATTTACATCTGTACAACCAGAACCACAATAACAACAAAATAAGGTATCCAGGGGAAAAAAATCGACCAAAAGCTGTTCATGCCATTAATGGAGAAAATTAAAAACTTTATTTAAAGGCAAGGAAGAGCTAAAAAAATGGAAAGTTACATCATATTCATGGATAAGCAAAGTCAATATCTTAAAGATGTCTGTTTCTACCAAATTATCACATAATTTCAACACAATTCCAATAAAATTCCATGACAATTTTGGTACATATGGTGGTGGGACGGAAAAGTTGATTCAAAGTTAATATGTAACAGTAAAGGGCCAAGAATAGTTAAGAAACTTTTAAGGAAGAATAAAGAGCATGATCTATTAGATATCAGATTTATTAAGAGAATTAAGACACTATATTTTTGGAATTGAGATAGACAAATAGACTAATGGAAGAGAACAGAGAGCCCAAAGGCAAACTTACCTGTATGTGAAACATGATGCATGATGGGGAGACTCTGCAGATCAGGGAAGAAAGGATGGACTATTAAATAAATGGTACTGGGTAATTTTTTACACTTACAGTAAAAACTAAACTGGATCCCTGCCTCACACAATATACCCAGAAGCCAAATCTAGGTGAATTAATGAAGTAAATATAAAACTAGAAAAAATGTTGGCTGGTATCTTTATGACCTCAAGGTAGAAAAAGATTTAAGACATAAAATGCACAGAACAAAGAGAAAAATATTCATTTACATTAAACTGAAAAATGTAAATTCACAAAAAGGCACTTTTAAAAACTGAAAATTTGAGGGGGCTTGCCCGGTGGCACAAGCGGTTGGGTGTGCGTGCTCCGTCGCGGCAGCCCAGGGTTCGCCAGTTCGGATCCCGGGCGCGCACCGATGCACTGCTTTGGCAAGCCATGCTGCGGCGGCATCCCATATAAAGTGGAGGAAGATGGGCACGGATGTTAGCCCAGGGCCAGTCTTCCTCGGCAAAAAAAGAGGAGGATTGGCAGATGTTAGCACAGGGCTGATCTCCTCACACACACACAAAAAAACCAAAACTGAAAATTTGAGCCAAAGATTGGGAGAAAATATTTTCAATGATACAAATGACAACATATTAATACCCATAATAGATAATGGACTTTAAAAATCAGTATTTTAAAAAGAATCCCAACAAAACAAAGAATCCAGTTTAAAGGGAAGCAAAAGATATGATCAAATAATTCACAATGAAGAAACATGAAACAACATTCAACCTTGATGAAACAATGGGAACTTAAACACTTTTTAGTGATTCTATTAGTTTCCTTGGGCTGCCATAACAAAGTACCACAAATTGGGTGGCTTAAATCAACAGAAATGTATTGTCTCCCAATTCTGGATGCTAGACATCTGAAATGAAACTGTTGGCACAGCCCAAACTCGCTGAGCTCTAGGGGAAATTCCATCCCATGTATTCATCAAAACTTCTGGTAATTGCCAACAGTCTTTGGCATTACTTGGCTTGTGGCTGCATAACTCCAATTTGTTTCTCTCTTCACATGGTGTTCTTCCCTGTGTGTGTGTGTGTCTTCACTCGGTGTTCTCCTCCCTTTGTGCCTCTGTCCAAATTTCTCTCATTTTGTAAGAACAACAGTCATTTGATTAGGGCCCACCCTAATCGTGAAGGACCTCATTTTAACTTGATTATATCTGCAAAGATGCTGTTTCCAAATAAGGTCACAGGCACAGACACTGAATTTTTTATCCTTTTGGGTGACACAATTCAACCCATAACAGTGGTTATGAAATTTTATTCAACCAGTTTGGAGAAAAATTAGGCTATATCTACTAAAGTTGAAACTGGGCATGTCACAGAACCCAATAATTCCACTTCTGGTTGCTTAGATCCTTGCAACTCTAAGTATGGTCTGTGAATCAGCAATATCAGTACCACCTGAAAGCCTGGTAGAAATGCAGTCTTGGGCGCCATCCCAGACCTACCGTGTCGAAATTTGCATTTTAAACAAGATCCCCATGTGGTTTGTTAGAAAAGCACTAATCTAGTTTATTCTAAGTTACATGGATAAAAAAAGATATACACATTAATGCTCATAACAGTATTGTTTACAAAAGCAAATGTTTGGAAAAGACAAACATTCACTAACTAGAGAATGCATAAATAATTTGTGGCATTATTCATACAATTGAAATCTACACAACATTGAAAATAAATGAAGTAGAGGTGCTTGTATGAATGCAGATGAATTTCATAAAAATAATGTTGAGCAAAAAAAGTAAGTTGCAGAAGAATGTGTAGAGAACGATACCATCTTTATATTGCTTAGTGATACATTCATAAGGTATAAAACTGTAAAGACATTCATGGGAATGTTAAACACTAAATTCAAGAGTAAACAGTGACTTCGATGGAATCATACTATTCTTGTTCTTAAGTTTTTCTTAATCGTATAGGTATTTATTGTATTTAAGGAAGAATAAAGAATTCTTTACACTATATTATTTTGTGTATGTTTGGTAAATCTTATATAATGCCTAATAAAATGGAAAAAATTGAGGAAAAGTTCAAGGCTGGTAAATGGCAGAGTAGTCACTGGAATCCAGAACTGTGGCCCTGAGCCACTACTCCCAACTAACACATGACTACTTCAATAGACCAAATGGCACAGTTATGGACAGGTATTTTGCAATCACAATTGTTGCTTTTATATAAGTAGCATGTTTTAAAACAAGATTAAAATAATGCATTGAGTATTGGTTTTAGTTTTATAACAGAAACGTTTCTTACCAAGGCAAATAAAAATGTAGGCATTTCCCTCCAACTATTGTTAGATTAAATACAGCAATTAAATTTTGTTTCAAATAATTATTAGACCGAATTTAATTTCCAACTATCCTTAGATGAACAACAAATCTTGGGCTAACATTACAAACATTTTTCTCATCTCAACTATGCTCTTATCCTTTCAGAAGCGAGCCACGAAAATATTGTCAGAAAGAAGGCAGCGGAAAGGAAATGAACTCTGGAAAGCACATTTATTAACACCTGTCACTATAATCTGATAATCTCCTACAACAAAAATACTGCCTTTTGGTTTTTACTGTACTTTTAAACATTTTATTGGGATCTATGAATTTCAGTTATTTATTTTATGCTTTTGAACAAATGGTTGAGCTCCCAGAAAAAGGGCAGACTCCTATTCAATTCTGATTATTGAATTTTTGTTGATGTGTTCTTTTTTTCCCTCTCAATAACTTCTGATTTAAGTCAAGAAGTTCCAGCATGCTGAGGTTGCATCTTTTTTCACCTGTTTTGTACTCAGAATTTCCTAGAGAACTGGAAGCTTACCAAATACTTTAAGGAATAGAAAGAATGTCACATCCATGTGTAAATTGTTTTCATAATACATCCTGAAAGGGCCTTAGTATTTTTTTCAAGCCTTGTTCTTTCACTAAGCCCACCTGATTCTCTTTTGCCAGACTTCTCAGAAATTACCAGTAGAGAGAGAATTCATGTGATTACTTTGCATCGCTATTGCTACTATTATTGTTTAACCTTTATTGGGTGTTTATTATGGGCCAGTGGTGTAGTAAATCGTTTAATCTTCATAAGTGTATTATTACACCCATTTTATTACCGAGGAAACAAGAAGGTTAACTAACTTGCCCAAGGTCAGACACCTAGTATACGTAATATTTGTTACGTATTTCTTCACTCTCTGCATGCTGTGTTTTTAGCATGTGTGTTAAATGAACCAAACCAGTCTTACAATTCTGAGGAGCAGAGACTGTGGCTTCCACTGTTTGCGTTTTACCACTGAAAACCCAGTGCAGTTCTGGGCCTCTGAGAAGTCCGTGATATGTAGAAACAGCACTGAAAAAATGATACCATCGGAGGAAGGTGAATGGTGAGGATTAGACACACAAAAAAAGTGTGCTCAGTTTTAAAGGAGAATTTATTCTCTTGCATTTTGGTTGCATTTCTAATAAATGACCACTTAATTCCCACTGATAATCAGAATACCACATTTCCTAAATTATCTATGCAAACATTTCTCTTTGAAGTTTTTTTCTAGTGAATTCCAGTAAAAATCACAGTTCTGGAAAAACTACAGTTAGCCTACTGCTTCAGTATTTGAGGACTGGGGAGAAATAAATTCAAAATAGTATTTTCAGTTTAAAAGAATAATCTATCCTAGTTTCACTTACTTGAAAAAAAAGTAAAGACTTTTTTTTAATAGGGGCTTTTAGAAATCACTTTTGTAACTGCCTAGTGAAATTTTCAACTTTTTACTATATAGCTTATTTCCTCAGTAATAGAAAAACCAGCCATAATGTGGGGATTACGGATAAACATATCAATTACTGAGAAGCCCCAACCATTACTGAGCCTTTGGTAATGACAGGACATTCAGGGTTTATAGCAAAACTTCAGCTTAATATCTTTTTATCTTACGTCTCTGGTTGAAGAACTACATTGAAATGCTGGGCTTGCATCAAATTTCCTGTGAAAATGTTACAAATCTTTATCTCCCGTAAACTATTTTAGAGAAATTTCACATGACAGATGATGCATCAAACCCCGGATCCATAACTGACAAGTTCGTCCTTGCATCTAGTAAACTCAATAAGAAATAAAAGCAGAATGACTGGAAGTTTTGTTTTCAAGTGGTGTCATCAATAATATCTGCTTTACGGCCAGCTTTTCTTTAGGCTAATTTCAGAGGCTTTAAAGAACAAGAGCCTAACTCTTTATCCAGCATCATTTTCTCCTGGCATATCTGGGATTCTGTATCTTTAAGGGTTAAACATAGAAGAACTGGCAAAGTATGAACATGAAGAAATGCAACATCATTGTGCCTTTAATGTATATTATGGTATTATTAGTTCAATAAAAAGTTATGCATAGTTATCTACTAGTCACTTGAAGGTTATAGAACCATAGTCAGTGCTGCATATCCTTTTATACTTCTATTTTCTTCCAAGTGTTCATAAGAGTGCCTAAAAATCTTGTTACAAATTTTAAGAAATGAAATGTTTGAAATATTATATTCATTATTTCTAAGGAAAACATGAACCACTGGAGATTTTTTTCAACTTGAATAAAAATGCTGGGTTGCAAAATATTAAAGCAGAATAGCAAATGCCAGACCTTATAACTATTATTAACTCCAGATTTACAGCATTTTAACTTTCTTGAAAAGGAAAAATAAATTTGTCAGTTATTAAACCATTTGGGATCCAGTAGATAAATGCAAATTGCTGACTGACATATTTACTGACATATATTTACATGTGGCTAAACTGGACACAATTCCTATTCAATTATGTCCTTGATATGTATATATTTACTTTTTTAAATTTAAATTTGTCTTATTTTACTCTTTGTTTATGTTATCAACTATATTTCCAAAGTTTTACCTTTAGAGAATCCAGATTTTAATTATTTTCCTATTCTAATTTTTGGACCTGCAACTGTATTTTAACAAAGCTATTTAGTTCTGTATTTGTGAGCAGAATTTAAAAGGGGGAAATGAGTACCTTTAGAAAATTTTAAAAGACTTCTTCAGAGTCTGTAGCCAGAATCACCATGTATACTTATCTTTTTCTTTTCAATGCCATGTATCATTATAAATGTCAGGTCCATTATTGTGGCATGCTGAAATGATTGAGTGGGAACTGTGCCCAGGGCTGCATTGTCAAATAATCCTTCTCCAAATACATTGTCCTGAACTGTATGCATTGGCCCAACTAGATTTTCTTTGAAACTTTGGTGATTGCTCTCTTGTTTGGTCTTGGAGAATTCAAAGCTATGAAATTCAGAGCTCAAATTTGAACACAATATTAAGACTGTTGCTATCTGTAGTGAGTCTATGCATGCTCTCTAGAGTTATCTGCTTTTAGGATTGCATTCTGCACTTTTCCTTTACTTTGGTCATGTAATCAGAATGTACAAGTGAACTCTGTTGTGTTATATGTGTATTCTTGTGAATTAGGAAACCCATTCTTTACCTATGTTCAAATGGGATTAAATTTGGTTTTCTTGGTAAAAGAAACAGCTTAGATAAAACCCCTGGCAGTCTCTTTATTTTCTATGGTAAGTCATCCCCATTTGGAAAATCCAACAGTTTTTTTCCTCCCATTGGTGAATGTGTGCAAATGTGTGAGTTCCCAAGTGCAGCCTTTGCCAGCACAAAACCAACACACGTGAGGGTGTTTGCCTACATCTGTTAAAACTGCATTCCTAGATAGACCTTGTGAACGACAGATATGCTGCAGGCTTTCAAAAAGAGCTAGAGAATATAATAGACTTTGTATACAAGATTAAGAGCAAAAGAGGACACTAAAATAAATTTTTGAAGAAAATAGGAGAAAAAACACAAAACTCAATGTTACCTTTCTTTTAATAACCGTCTTTTTCTTTCTTGAAGTTATGGCATTTCCTCAATACCTGCCTAATTTCTGCAAGACAAGGGTTTCTAGATGGCGCTCTAAAGCATTTGCCGGAAGGTGGCGACATAAGCCCTTATTGCCTAGAGCTGTCCCAGGTGCTGAACCCAGTTTTGGAGGTTTCAGAGAAACTGCAGGGCCAGCGGCCAGGGATTCCACCAAGTTTTCCCTAGAGGTTTGCAAGCTCTGGTAAGAAAAGCAAAAGGCCGTATAAAATGCCCGACCTCATTTACAAGACATAGGCAAAAGATTCCCTTCCCCAAATTTACTCGAGACAGAGCTAGGGGAGATGTAATATTCACTGAAATTAAGAGTAATGGTGATGGAAAGGCGTGTGTGTGCGCGCGCGCGCGCGTGCATGCAGAATACATACCGAATTGGATTTTTTCTTCACTTTGAGATGCAGCTGTTTACCTGTTCTTTGACATGTCCTTTATAATCCCTTTCCCCCCAATTCCCCAAGGTTAAAAAAGAAAGTCAAAGGCAGCATCCTCCCCAAGGGAGTCATGCTGGGCTGTGAGATGATGAACGGGGGTGGTTTTTAAAAGCTAAGAAACGCTCCTTTTGTCTTCTTTCCATCAATTAACTATAATTTACAGACCGACCCAGGGCTGTCCACCTCCCCGTTCAGGCTCCGTGTGCCTCCTTTTCTCATTTCTTGCTGCCACTCTGTGTGGCTGACTCTGCTTAAGAATTTGACAGAAATATGAAGCGATGGGTAGTTAGAATTTTTTTCCCTCGACTTTGGCTGGGTGGGGGGCGGAATTCTTTGTTGTAATGTTGGTCTGACCGGCATTCGGCAATCGGGTGTGTGTAAGCGAGTTCTGAGTCTCTGTCAACAAAAAGGGGCTTGAACGCAAAGACGCTGAGCTGGAGGGAGAGGAGGGCGGGACGCAGAGGAAAGATAGTCAGGGTTGGGGAAGTGTTAGGAGGGGAGGGTTAGCGTGGGAGGGAGGGAGACTGGCTGTGGAGCGACACACAGGAGGGATAAGGGAAGGAGAGTGAGAAGGGAGAGGGAGACTAAAAGGGAATGCTAGTGGGGAGAAAGGGGGAGAAGGAGGAGGCTTAAGAGAAAGAAAAGAGAAGACACAGTGAGAGAGAGGGAGGGAGAGAAGCTGGGAGAGGAGGGTCACAGAGTGACCGTGGAGGATGGGGTTTCTCTATTCCAGATACTTCTAGGCTTGGAGACTGTTGGCTAGTGGGGAGACTCCGGCTCTGGCAGCCAGCTGGGCAGCGGTAAAGTAAAATGGACAGCGAGAGACAGACGTTCCAGCCACCTCTCCGCCGCCCAGAGATCCCGGAGCTGTTTTCTGGCCAACTCGTTTCCCAGCTGGAGTCTCTGAGCGCGCTGGATCGCGGGAACCCGGTGAGCGCCTAGAAGCTGCTCCTCGGAGATGCCTTCGCCTGACCAGTAAGAACTTCCTGCTTGAGTCCCTGCATCCCCTCCACCTGAAACTCCACAGGAGAGAGGGGCGGAAGACCCCAGGGGGAGGGGCGAGGGGGATCCTAGCCCAGCTCATTCTCCCCTCCCCCTCCCCCGCCGGGCGCGCAGGCATGGATGTGCTCAGCCCTGGACAAGGCAACAACACCACATCGTCCGAGGGTCCCTTCGGGACACGCGCCAACGCTACTGGCATCTCCGACGTGACCTTCAGCTACCAAGTGATCACCTCTCTGCTGCTGGGCACCCTCATTTTCTGCGCGGTGCTGGGCAATGCGTGCGTGGTGGCCGCCATCGCCCTGGAGCGCTCCCTGCAGAACGTGGCCAACTATCTCATTGGCTCCCTGGCCGTCACCGACCTTATGGTTTCGGTGCTGGTGCTGCCCATGGCCGCGTTGTACCAGGTGCTCAACAAGTGGACGCTGGGACAGGTCATCTGTGACCTGTTCATCGCCCTCGACGTACTGTGCTGCACCTCGTCCATTCTGCACCTGTGCGCCATCGCGCTGGACAGGTACTGGGCCATTACGGACCCCATCGACTACGTGAACAAGAGGACGCCCCGCCGCGCCGCCGCGCTCATCTCGCTCACTTGGCTCATTGGCTTCCTCATCTCCATCCCGCCCATGCTGGGCTGGCGCACCCCCGAAGACCGCTCGGACCCCGACGCGTGCACCATCAGCAAGGACCATGGCTACACTATCTACTCCACCTTCGGCGCTTTCTACATCCCGCTGCTGCTCATGCTGGTTCTCTATGGGCGCATCTTCCGAGCCGCGCGCTTCCGCATCCGCAAGACAGTGAAGAAGGTGGAGAAGGCGGCAGCGGACACCCACCTTGGGGCGTCGCCAGCCCCGCAGCCCAGGAAGAGCGTAAATGGCGAGCCAGGGAGCAGAGAATGGAGGCAGGGCGTGGAGAACAAGGCAGGGGGGACTCTGTGCGCCAATGGCGCGGCGAGGCAGGGTGACGACGGCGCCGCCCTGGAGGTGATCGAAGTGTACCGGGTGGGCAACTCCAAAGAGCACCTGCCGCTGCCCAGCGAGGCCGGTGCTATCCCCTGCGCTCCTGTCTTCTTCGAGAAGAAAAATGAGCGCAACGCCGAGGCCAAGCGCAAGATGGCCCTGGCCCGCGAGAGGAAGACGGTGAAGACGCTGGGCATCATCATGGGCACCTTCATTCTCTGCTGGCTGCCCTTCTTCATCGTGGCCCTAGTTCTGCCCTTCTGCGAGAGCAGCTGCCATATGCCCACCCCGTTGGGCGCCATAATCAACTGGCTGGGCTACTCCAACTCTCTGCTCAACCCTGTCATTTACGCCTATTTCAACAAGGATTTTCAAAACGCATTTAAGAAAATCATCAAGTGCAAGTTCTGCCGCCGATGATGATGGAGGAGTAGCCGGTAACTAGGCCCAACCCCAGCCCTCTGGAATCAACACCTATAGATAACTTGCTACTTTTCCTCTTTCTCAGCTGCTCCACCCGCGGCTTCCTGACCTCGTCCGCCTTGCCCCATCCCCAATACCCTGCTCGGAGGGAGGGCGTTCTGTGCAAAGAAGCCCCAGCCGCGGGGCAGGAGGGCCTGGGAAACTCCCCGGGTCTGTAAGAAGCGACCTTGGCTCAGACTTTGGCCTCACAATCAGTTTTGATCCTAGCAATTGCTTCCTCCCTCTTTTGCCCCCTAATATTAGCGGCGGAAGTTTAAGTCTCAGCCGCTCAAGGCAAAAAAAGTCCACAAAGAAAAATAAATTTATGCCCAGCCGCTACGCGCACTAGCGGCTCTCGCTGGATTGCTCCACTGCTGGAACTCGGATTCAGAACTTTGCTCCGTTTCCCACCCCATCCCCCCACCCCGCCCCGCCCTCTTGCCCTAGAAAAGTTCACTGTTTTCGGTCTCATCCCATCTTTCCTTTCCCAGCTTCTCTTTATGCCCTCGCCAGTCCTTATGCACTAACTGGCTAGTCCGGAAAGGCGGGAGAGTCTGCTTTTGCCTGTGCCTGTGGTATTCCCGGGAGTCTCCGCCTCCCGGGTTAGACTCGCGGAGTAATTCTCCCGCGCACAGCCCCATGCTTTATTTTCTTGGATTCAAAACAAGTGGTGGCCAGAAGCTGTCTCTTAGAGTTGACTTGTAAGGACAAGGCTGAGCCAGTGGGGGAGGGCAAAGAGGGAGCGCGGAACGATTTTGTCTGTGCTTGCCTTGGGGTCAGCACTCACCAAAGAAAATGACAATCGGTGGGAAGGGAGAGCGGACTTCTGTTTGTATAGGCGCGTCTGCACGTGCTGGCATCACCACTTAACCTACTGCGGGAGGCGCCCGCCGGCCACGGTGTGTGCGCTGGGGACGCCAAGAGACCTGAGATCCGCCCGCCTCCCCAGCCCTCTCTGGTTAGGCGTGCGCTCCGCGCCCAGACTGGATCCATTCCTTTGCCTACGCCCTGGGAAGCGCTGAAGCTCGCGTGAACAACATTTAGGGTTTCGGAAGCCAGCGGCGCTAGGTCAGACCGAGCTCTTGGGACCAGGAAGTCCCAAGCGGTGGCTTTGTCCAGCGGTGAAGAGGGAGAGGGCCTCAGTGCGCGCGGGCTCGGGCTCCAGCTGGCACTCCCGGTGGAGCCTGAAAGGACAATTTTATCCAAAGGATGCGGATTCTTTCCTCCTAATTCCCCACTCCTCTCCTTTTCGGATAGGAGGACAGCTCTGTTTAGTGTGTCTTAACACTACACAGGATTTGTTCTGCAGCACTTCCAGAACGCATAGTTACCAGGACCTTGGTTTCCAAATAGAAATTCTGGGCTTTCAATCAAATGGGTCCCGATAGATTTAGCACTATCTTTGATTTCAGAGGCGGTTACCTTAAATAATGGGATCCCAAAGGACGAGTTAGAGGTGCTCTCCCTGCGGAGTTCCTGAGAATCTTGTGCAGGGTTGCATTTGTTCCTTGGCCTGACTGTCCTGAGCCACAGGTCTACGGGAAAGTGAATTCTTGCTATTTGGTATGCAGAGCACTCCAAGCTTAACCCCTTCAAAAGTTACTCTTTCAGCCTTGCCATTCCTGCTGAGAAACCGGTTGTAATCTTTACTGCCCCCGGAAGGGAAGTTATTTCGGTGCTCCATTTGAATGTAAATTTCCATGCAACTGACCGGGATCAAGAGGTTTGTTACAGTTAGAATCTAGCCTCTGATTTTCTGATGAATAACGGTTTCGTTTTCCAGTAATTGCACAAAGTTATTGATTCTTACTCCCCTCTCCCTTGAAATGTACCTTTTGAATGATTGAGAACCGTGTTGCAAAAGTTGCCAATGAAAAGTTCACGTGTGTTTAAAATTAAGAAGGTGAAAGACAGCTGTGACTTGAAGCCATTTTACTGTTTGTCAAACTGAACGAAGCCTCCATTTGGTTTCTTTCTCTAACCTAAACTGTGAGTAGGCAGCATATTCCCTTAAAACAGAGAAAATATAAGAACTCTGGGAACTCATTGGATGGTTTGTCTATGCACACGTAATACTGATAAGGCGCTATGGTGGAGAAAACAAAATAGACTTCTCCAGTCCAACAATTGTTCATTTGAAAATTCAATTTCTTTTTTGCTCACAATAATTTAAGTAGAGCTAAACTTTTCTGTATGTTGTCCTAACTTCCTAGAACAAATTGTATATATAAAATAATTGAAGCCCAAAATTGGCTCATCCAAATTATGCCTTGGCCAACAAGTGTTACATTTGAAATCTTGAGACTTTCATTTATTTGTGTCCTTGACAGAACTGTATGACAATGGCTTTTGGACATTTGTTCTTCCTGCTTTGGAGGATTTATACAGGAATGGGGAAGGAGCATCCAATTGGAGTATAATTGCCAAAGCAATAGAGAAATTTGAGGAATAAGTGCATAGCAGTAAAAAGCCTCGGATTTTTTTTTTTCTCTTAAAGTATTTGTATTAAGGTAAAGTATATATGCATCAAAATTGGCCTTCACTCTTCCCTGTGACAATAAAGGACTCTAATAATGGTAATGCTACAATAAACTGATATCAGTAACACATGCATCTTTATTTTAATCAGATTCACTGTCTACTTGTATTTATTTGTATAATTTTAAAATTGGAGTTAAAAAAATACAGTTATCAGGAGAGGATCCTGCTATACAGCTCAAGGGTTTGACACTTAAAGAAGTAAATTTAGTTTTTAGTACTGAAACTCATTCTAGATGATTGATTTCTTTTTTAAAAAATCCTGCCTCTGGAAAGAGGAGGTTACATCTCATCAGTTAGCCATGAAACCATTCATTTTCCCTGACTGACACCTAAGGTTAAGATTTAGGCATCTGTCTCGTTAATATGGACGTAGTGGGGGACATGCAGAAGGGAAATGCAGTCTTTGGTAAAAGCAATGAGGGGCCGTCCTGCCTTTTTAAAGCAGTGGACAGTGCTCAGGTCCCTCCTCTGTCTTCCCCACAATCTCCACCTAGAAGAAAATGGCCTTCCCTGGTTTCAAATGAAGCAACCCATTGTTTTGGGGTTTGTCACTCAATTAAAAGTGGAGGGGCATTTTCTTTCGGCTGGGTCTGAGTTGATAGTGGAGTTCTGTGTGTAAGATCTATTACTATGTTAAAATTAATTCTTAGGCTCTTTTTCCCTACTAGAGTCATCAGTAATGCTTCTTGTTTCCCATGTTATATTTGTTAATTCCACTGCTTTCTGGTATCAGAATGATGGCTGCAGGGCAAGGTGGACCCAGGTAAACCCCAAGGGGAAAACAAAAGTCAGGGATGATATGGCCGCAAAAGAGAGCACTCTGAAGCTGCGTGAAGCCCAGTTCAGGCAGTGATGTGTACACATATTCTCCCAATAATGAAAACTAAAGATGGAGGAATTGAGAGAACAAGAACTGTCTGGAGTTTCTCGTTTGAAAAATGTTACATATATGCATCCTTGACCTTGAGTAACATGATACATTTGCCACATTTGTCTGTTAGATTCTGGATATTTCCCTTCTTGGCCCTTGTTCTCTGCTCTGGCATCTCTTCCTCCAGGGGACAATGGGTTTCTGTTTTCCTCAGGCCTTCCTGAGCCTCTATCAAACTCCAGTTAAAAGAGAGAATTGTTATCAGTCACTTCCAGTGTGACTAACAAGCCCGGATAACCAATTAGCAGCTATCACAAGTCAGGCTCTGTTGAAAAATGTTGCAATACAGGACTATAAATTAATATAAGATGCTGTTGTCACCTTGAAGAAGTTTTCAACCTACTTGGAATATAAGAATAAATTACTAAGGCTGTTATGGCCAAAAAAAGGGGGTTCTTCTACTCCTGGCAAGACAAGCCAACAGTTGAGAGGAAAGATGGTAGGAGAGAAAAGGTTTTTATTGCAAGCGAGGTGGAAGATGGGGGACTAATGTCCAAAAGAACCATCTTACAGAACAAAGACTACAGGCCAGTTATACAGGGGCTGGTCTCTGGGTGGGGCAGGCATCTGGTCTTAGTTCCTGATAATCTTTTATTTTACTGGATGTGCATCAGAGACTGGAGCAACACCCTATATCCTGATTTAGTTTAGAGATAATAAGAACAAAATCTTTAATATGTATAGTAAAGATTACTGTTTACATGAGTGGTGCCAACCAGGCTAAGTAAAGACTAATGGCAGAATATAAATACCATCTAAACAGGAAAAATCACAGGAGTTGGGCTTTATAAGAATTCAAAAGATGAAGATCCTGTGAGCTGGGGTGGGAAGGGAAGATTAGTAGGGAAAGCTGAGTAGGGTATCCAGGACTGAGCTCTGGGCACACAGGAGGTGGTATGAAAAGGAAGACATTCTTTATGAGGTGCCAAAGACAGCCTATCCCTTCTTCCTGTCACGTGGGGGCCTGAGATGAAGTTTTTGTCTGGATTGCTGGATGCTGGTAGCCTGGGTTGATTATGGAGGTGGTGATCTTTGAGAAAGATGCAGGCTCAAAACTTCTCCTGTGTTGTGTCGACTGGAAGAGTCTGGGAAGGGAGAGAGGATGAATCTAAAGTCAAAGGAATGGGGGTTGGGGTAACCAGATAAGAGGAAGACTGTTGTAGCAGAGTAAGGGGCAGAGCATATGAATAAGGAGAGAATCGCTAAACCTTTAAAAGGTGACAGCAGATTGATGAGGGGTAGGCACAAGACCGAATAATTCATACTTATGTCATGTTTATGTTTTTGCCAAGTGATTTTCTTTTTTTTTTTTTTTTTCACTTTTTGTAAGATTTATTGGTGTGTATTTTTAGTTACACGAATAATAAATGTTTAACATAGAAACATTAAAAATAGATAGGAAACAGAAAATTATAAATTTCCAAATAACTCCAACATGAAGAGCTAACCACTGTTAACATTTAAGTGGTTAAATCAACATAACCATAAACCAATTTTTCTACATATATATGTATTTTTAATGGGTATATGTGGTTTAATAATCTTCTTTTTCACTTAACATTTTATTGTGAATCTCTTTCCATTTTTTTTTTTTTAAATTTTTTGTTTATTGCGGTAACGTTGGTTTATAACATTGTAAAAATTTCAGGTGTACATCATTGTACTTCTATTTCTGCATGGACTACATCATGTTCACCACCAAAATACTAATTACAACCCATCACCACACACATGTACCGAATTATCCCTTTCACCCTCCTCCCTCCCCACTTCCCCTCTGGTAACCACCAATCCAATCTCTGTCCCTATGTGTTTGTTTATTGTTGTTATTATCTACTACTTAAGGAAGGAAATCATACGGTATTTGACCTTCTCCCTCTGACTTATTTCACTTTGCATTATACCCTCAATGTCCATCCATGTTGTCACAAATTGCCAAGTGATTTTCACACAATATACCATTTACATTTGAGGTAGCAGACCCTTTCGCAAATACCAATTAGACTATTTTAGCTGAAGCAGAAGGTTCACATAGTAGTGAGCAACTAAATGCTAGAGATCATATGTGGAAGTATTATAATTCCAAGTTAAAAAGCCAGGACTATGGTGTTAGCCAGTGGGGATCACTAATAATGAAAGCAGAAGTGTTCTGTGTGGAGGTAATTTCAATGATGCAGGTGTGAAACAATAAAGGCCTGAATGAGGGATGCTGGCAGAAGGAATGGAAAACAAGTAAGATGCCAAAAAATACATCAAAGAAAGAATTGGCAGGACTTGGTGTCTGGGTGTGAAGAGCAAGGGAGTTGAAGATGCTGATGAGGTTTTGAGGCAAAGAAATTGGGGCAAATAATGGAAAAGGGGAAGTCAAGAGTTGCTTCTCCTATGAGTCTTTGCTTTTTCAGCCCTTTCTGTAAATATAAAAAGGCTTTGTCGGGACCGGCCCCATGGCTTAGCGGTTAAGTGCACGCGCTCTGCTACTGGCGGCCCAGGGTTTGGATCCCCGGCGCGCACCGACGCACCGCTTCTCCGGCCATGCTGAGGCCGCGTCCCACATACAGCAACTAGAAGGATGTGCAACTATGACATACAGCTATCTACTGGGGCTTCAGGGGAAAAAAAAAAAAGGAGGAGGATTGGCAATAGATGTTAGCTCAGAGCCGGTCTTCCTCAGCAAAAAGAGGAGGATTAGCATGGATGTTAGCTCAGGGCTGATCTTCCTCACAAAAAAAAAAAAGATGGGGGGTAAAAAGGCTTTGTGGTCTGCTGAAAAGATTTCCAGCCCAGATATCAGGGGCCTTCTCGAAAAGGTACTGATACATGTCACAGCATCTGAACAGTCTGTCATTTGGGTATGTGAGGAATGCTCCCTCATAGAGCAACGGTTGGATCAATTCCCTGATTATTGATGGATTTTTTTTTTTAGTAGGATATTTTAGTCGTTTTTTGGAAAGGGCAAAATTCCAAGGGGCTACAATGGGCTTTCAAGAAGAGTAACCCAAACACACCTTGTTAGGCAGTGCGTTAAGAATGATACACAAAGCCCAGAAGATTGGGTCTCTCCAGTTGACCAAGTGGAGAGCAAAACAATCCAGTTTGCTTTTCAAGTCCACTTATCAAGAATCATAGCAGACCTGTTTGATCCTTAAACTAGATAGTCCTAGAAAATATAGATCCATGAGACTAAAGTATCCAGTGAGTTCTTTCTATTTTCCAACTCGCTTCGCTTATATGGCAGTAGCAGGAATGGGGAAATGAGTTGGGTCCACAGACACTTCAATATCTGATCCTATCTCAGTCATCTCCATGCCACCCGGCAGTAACCCTGTGCAGTTGCCCAGCTTTTCAGAAAGTTCCCCAGGCCAGGATTTCAAGGAGTTGTCTTGCGTTGGCAAGTGGCCATTCTGTTGTGCCTCAGCTGGTTTCATCTTTGAAGAAAGAAAAGGAAATAGGCTGACTGGGAGAAGAAGGGAGAGGGCAAGGAAGGAGTAGACAACAAGACTCACCTATCTTGTTATAAAGCAGTGGAGATTGATGAGAAAGTGTTTTGAAACTTCTCCAAGGTCCCTGGAGGGGAAGTGTTCTATGAACTATGGTGTGCTTCATGGTCTCTGGAAGCAATGTCTGACTTTGCAAGAACTAAAGAAGAGAGAGCAAACTACAAAAGCTGATTTTAACTTTAAAAGAACTGTAGAGACAGGACTCCAATTGCAATTTTTCGTAAACAATGTAGTTTTTTGCAAGCATACTCTTGTAGGGATTTGCAACAGAGAAGGGGCAATTTATGGAACAGCCTCTGGTTCAGGAGTGGTGGGCAGATGATTCATTCGTTCATTCAACTAGTATTTCTGGAACACCTACGGGCTAGGCCCTGTTCTTGGTGCTTGGAATACAGCAGTGAACAAATCAGATGAAGTCTCTCTGGTAGATAGTTTGCAAAAATAACCACATTTATTCCCCTCCATGTGTCCACCTTTTTTGCAATGTGCTTTTCAGTTTCTCTCATCAAGATAGGGAGGCTTTCTCACCACTTGAATCTAGGTTGGTCTTTTGACTTGCTTTGACCAATAACACAGGGCAGAATTGATGTGATGCTAGTTCTGACCATGGAACTCATGAGGCCTTGCACTCTTCCACATACTCCCTTAGAACCCTGCCCAATTGCCATGTGAACAAGCCTGTCTGTGCTCACTTGCTGAAGATGGAGAGATCGCCTAGAGCAGGGAAGAGTCATCCCACCCAGCTAAGGCCATCATGGACCAACCAGATCTCAGTGGACTCAGCAGCTGACTGCAGACACAAGAGGGAGCACAGCTACCACCAGAGAAACCTCCCACTTTCATTCATTCCAAGTTGTCAAGGCACAGACTTGTGAACTAAATAGATGGTTGTTATTTTAAGACACTAAATTTTGAAGGTAATTTGTCATACTGAAAAGGCTAACTGACACAGCTGCAGACTTCAAGGAGTTTATATACTAGAGAAGAGAGAAAATTAACAACAACAATATCACGTATATTTGTAGTATATCAGATGGTGATCAGTATTATGGAAGAAAATAAACTAGAGTAAGATATACAGGGAGTTCGGAGGTGGAGGGGATGGGTGCTGCTATTTTTATAGGATGTTCAGGGAAGGACTTGTTGCTAAGGTGACATTTGAATGGACACTTGGAAAGAATTATCAGAAGCGTGAGGCTGAGGCTTGGTGAAGATGAGCACTTGAAAAGATAAATCTTAAATCTTATGCAATTTACTGTGAAAACTACAAAGGATATATTTCCAACAGGAAAAGCCAGGAAATTGCAGATTTGGGGATTTGGGTGCTCAAATTCTAGGATTTTCCCAATTCCTGACAGCAGTCTCATTTAGGTTGAAAATATTAGTATTCAGCCTATTCAGGATATGGCCCAGCTAGGTCATGAGAAGCCCTGAATGGGGTCTTATCAAGTCTCATATAGTCCTGTAACCCTGAAACTCTGGCATATACTGTGCATGGTGAAAAAAGCTGCCTTTGGCCAGCCAAGTCACCTGAATTTAACTTCCTACTGTGCTGCTACTGCCATCTTGCTATGTTATATGGTTTTATTTTGAAACAGGTCTATTGAGATATAATTCACATTCTTTACATTTACCCATTTAAAGTGTACAATTTGAAAGTTTTTAGTAAATTCACAGAATTGTGCAGCCATCACCACAATCCATTTTATAACATTTTCATCACCGCCTAAAATAAACTCAGTATCTGTGAGCAGTCACTCCCTATTTCTCACTAGACCCTGAGCCCTAGACAACCACTAATCTACTTTCTGTCTCCATGAATTTACCCATTCTTGACATTTCATACAAATGAAATAACATAACATGTGGTCTTTTGTAACTGGCTTCTTTTACTTAGCATAATGTTTTAAAGGTTTGTCCGTGTTACAGTATGTATCAATACTTTATTTCTTTTTATTGTCAAATAATATTCCATTGTATGGATATACTACATTTTACTTACCTATTCATCCATTAATGAACATTTGGGTTGTTTCCACTTTTTGGCTACTATGAATTATGCTGCTATGAACATTCATGTTCAAATTTCTGTGTGGGCATGTTTTTATAACCTTGGGTATAAACCTAGGAGTGGAATTGTTGGGTCATATGGTAACTCTATGTCTAATGTTTTCAGGAACTTCCAAAATGTTTTCCAAAGTGGCTGCATATTTTTGTATTCTCATCAACAATGTAAAAAGGTCCCTTTCAATTTCTCCTTGCCAATACTCGTTATTATCTGGCTTTTTGATGATAGCCGTATTAGTTTGTCTGAAGTGGTATCTCATTGTGGTTTTGATTTGCATTTCTCTAATAACTAATGATGCTGAGCATCTTTTCATGTGCTCATTGGCCACTTGTACATTTTATCTAAAGAAATATCTAGTCAAATCTTTTTCTCATTTTTAAACCTAGGTGATCCTTTTATTATTGAGTTGTTAAGAGTTCTTTGTATATTCTCAATACTAGACTCTTATTGGATATGTGATTTGCAAATATTTTCTCTAATTCTATCATGCTTTCCCTTTCTTGACATTATCATTTGCAACAAAAAAGTTTTTAATTTTGATGCAGTCCAATTTATCTATTTTTTCCTTTGTTGCTTGTGCTTTTCATGTTGTATCTAAGAAGGTCACAAAGATTTACTCCTATGTTTTCTTCTAAGGCTTTTATAGTTTTAGCTTTTACGTTTAGGTAGTTGATTCATTTTCAGCTAATTTTTGTGTATTGGTAAACAAGGGGCTTAACTTCAGATTTTTGCACTTCTAGTACCATTTGTGGAAAACACAACTATTTTTCCTCATTGAATTATTTTTGGCACCCTTGATGAAGATCAATTGAGCATGAATGTGAGGGCTTGTTTCTGGACTCTCAATTCTATTTCGCTAGTCTATATGTCTAGCCCTGTGCCAGTATCATACAGTCTTGATTACTGTAGCTTTGTAGTAAGTTTTGAAATTGGAAAATATGAGTCCTTCAACTTTGTTCTTTTTTTCAAGATTGTTTCAGCTATTCTGTGTCCCTTGCATTTCCATATGAATTCTAAGATCTGCTTGTCGATTTCAGAAAAAAAGTAGCTGAGATTTTAATAAGGATTGCATTGGATCTGTAGATCAATAAGGAGAGTATCATCATCTTAACAATATTAAATCTTCTGGTTCATGAACATGGAATGTCATTCCATTTATTTGTCTGCTTTAATTTATTTTAACAATGTTTTGTAGTTTTCAGAGTGCAAGTTTTACACTTTGTTAAATTTATGCCTAAGCATTTTCTTCTTTTTGATTTATGCCTAAGCATTTGTATACTATTGTAAACGCAATTGCTTTCTTTATTTCATTTTCATATGGTTCATTGTTAGAGTATAAACATGATAGATTTTGGTATATTGATCTTTTTTGTGTGTGTGTGAGGAGGACCAGCCCTGAGCTAACATCCAATGCCAATCCTCCTTTTTTTGCTGAGGAAGACTGGCCCTGGGCTAACATCCGTGCCCATCTTCCTCTACTTTATATGGGATGCGGCCACAGCATGGCTTAATAAGCCGTGTGACAGTGCACGCCCGGGATCCGAACCAGCGAACCCCAGGCCGCCACAGCTGAGCGTGCGCACTTAACTGCTTCCGCCACTGGGCCGGCCCCTGTATATTGATCGTTTATCTGCAGTCTTATTAAACTTATTTATTCTAATAAACTTTTATTGAATTTCTTAGGATTTTTTACATACAGCATCATGTCATCTGCAAATGGAAATAGTTTTACTTCTTTTTTTTTTTCCCTATCTAGATGCCTTATTTTATTTTCTTAGCCAATTCCCTGGCTAGAACCTCCAGCACAAGGTTGCATGAAAATGGTAAGACCAGATATCCTGTCTTCTTTCAGATCTTATGGGGAATGCATTCAGATTTTCACCATTAAGTATAAGTTTACTATGAGTTTTTCATAGCTGCCTTTTATCATGTTGAGGAAATTTCCTCATTTTCCTACTTTGTTGAGGATTTTCATCATGAAAGGGTGTTGGATTTTATCAAATGCTTTCTCTGGGTCAATTGAGATGATCATGTGCTTTTTTGCTTTATTCTGCTGATACAGTGTATTACATTAATTTATTTTCAGATACGAAACCAAGCTTACATTCTTGGGGTAAATCCCACTTGGTCATTCTTTTTATATGTTGCTGGATTTGATTTATTAGTAATTTTTGGACAGTTTTTGTATTTATATTCATAAGAGATATCAGTCTTTAATTTTTGTTATAGCTTTGTCCAGTTTTGGTATTAAGATAATACTGGCCTATCTCTCATTTTTTAATAATGACTAGACATGCTGTGTGCATATCACATTGCAAATGTGTAATGATGATCTGTTTATACACATGCACAGGCAGTCCAAGGTTTAGGAGGGATTGACTGTGCATGGAGGTGTTAGAAAGACCCTAATGCATTTCAGTCCCTGTGAAGGATCTGGGTGGGTATCCACAATTCTAGACACAACCTTATAATAATTAATGACATGGACATTAGTGTTTATACTTTCTATCTGGTTACAACAACATCTTCTTATGATTTACTAATGTGTCAGAGGCTTCTTGTGCTCACCAGTGTCCAAGACCTTTTCTTCCTGGCTACACAGTTAGACTACATTTTCCAACTTGCCTTCTTGTAGGGTGTGGCTATGATGTTGGTGTCTGGCTGATACAATGTGTGCAAAAGTGGTATCACCACTTTGAGGGTTGGACTGTAAAAACCTCCAAGATGATCTTCTTTTCCCATTTGGTAGGTAAATGGAGAGGACTCCCTGGACCTAGAGGAGGATGAGACCACAGGTATAAGGAGGCTGGATCTCTGTTTCCCTATGTAGACCAGAGTCTTTCCCACTCTACTTCCCACCAACCAGCCTTTGACTGTGATATAAACAGAAATGAAACCTGAGTTTAATTTAATTAAACTGAGATTTTTGGATTGTTTTTATAGCAGTTAGTCTACTCTGATCATATAAAATATCCATAAGTAATATATTGAGTAAAAATTTTACAGTGTCCTGTCGGTAAGGTTGCATTGGATAACTTAGGTGATTGCCAGCTGTTTTCCATTTTGGTCAAGGTCACAAACCTGCTGGGAAGGAATGAACATAGGCCAAGACGACATGCTTTCAGTGTATGTTCTGAACAGTACTGGGCAACCAAGAGGAAGCCTCGTGACCATCACTGGTCGTCAATTAGTTCAAAGACTTAGTTTTGCTCTGGCTTTAGTTTTATGGAGTGCATTTACAATAATGCCCTTGAGCCACATCTTTGGCCATTCCTTGGGTCTTTGGGAAAATTATAAAGTAGGTGCAATTTATTTTCAATGCGTATCTTTTCTTTGAGACATCTTTTTCTTCCATTATGCTTTCCCCATTAGTCTTTCAAAACTTGCACTACATGTCTCCCTTCTGAAGTCTCCTATTTGCCATTTTTATTCCCTATTCCCTCAATTTTGCACCATGTTAAAGGTGGCGGAGGAGCAAGCCAGGTCAGGAGGGATAGAAAGTTGACTAAGTTCACTAGCAGTGATGACATACAACGACAACTTTTCTTTTATCATTTGGACAACCGGGAGGGGGACTTTCTATATTCTCTAATAGAGATACTACTGCTTATTATGACATTATGCAAAAAACAAAAAGATTATAGAACATCTTGTGATTTGATGTATTCCCATGGTTATAACGTATTTAAATTATCCCAAGGGAAATGAAATTATCTGATTCTAGCTGTACCATGCTTTTTTGGTGAGTTTTCCAAGCCCATGTGCTTATACATGTAGGTAGACGATAATAAGATGGCAAATGGCCAAGAAACCTTCCTGGATTAGTACATGAGATTATTCAAGAGTTCCCCAGCATACTTAGGTGGTTATTGCAGTTAGAATAGCTTAGACTAGCATGATGGAGAAAGGACTGAAAATGGAGTGATTAATAACAGAAGACTGCAAAGAAAGAGCTGAGAGGCGTTGGAGGCTGATTGAGTGTGAAATGGGCTGTTAAAGAGAAACTCACATTTGGAGATTGGAGGAGATCGAAATAGACTAGAAATAGGAAAATTAAGAACAGAAGGTGCTACTTTGGGAGACAAGAAATAGAAAGTCTCTGATAAATTTCCAGAATTCAATTTCAATAGTAGGAAAGAGGAAGAAACCAGCTAGATTGATAAGAGATAAGGGAGTACAAAGAGGCCACGCAGTCTTTGCATGTGGAGCACTACTGTGAGAGGATATGTTGTTACAAGAACTGAAGGGAGGATTGGATGAAATAAACATTTCTTTTTCTTTCAGCTAAAAGGAGACCAATGTGTGTCTGTAGAGACTGGGAAAATGGAAAGGCAGACAGAACTGAAGATTATGGGGAAAGAGAGGATAATTGAAGGAGCAAAGTCTTGTAGAAAGCAAGAGGTAGAAGTAAGCTTTGAAGTGGGGACATTCTGGGCCGGCCCCATGGCTTAGCGGTTAAGTGCACGTGCTCTGCTACTGGTGGCCCGAGTTCGGATCCCGGGCACACACCGACACACTGCTTCTCTGGCCATGCTGAGGCCGAGTCCCACATACAGCAACTAGAAGGATGTGCAACTATGACATACAACTATCTACTGGGGCTTTGGGGAAGAAAAAAAAAAGGAGGAGGATTGGCAATAGATGTTAGCTCAGAGCAGGTCTTCCTCAGCAAAAAGAGGAGGATTAGCACGGATGTTAGCTCAGGGCTGATCTCCCTCACCAAAAAAAAAAAAAAAAAAAAAGAACTGGGGACATTCTGTGAGAGAGGAGATGAAGGGAGAATGTATGAAGAGGTAGAGATATAATCCAGCTTTGGAGAGAAGGGAAGATATTGTATGAAGATCAACTTGTCAGTGGTTTCATTTGAGAGTTACATGTCTAGATGGATGCCCCAGGTGAACAGTCAAAACAAAAACATATCTATACCGGAGAATCTGTGATGTGGGAGCCAGATCGAAGGCCAGAGAGTTGGGTGGAGTTGGAGGCTGCAGCGGTACTTGAAAGCTGCCTCACAGTTTGTGCTACCCTTTAAGCTAGAGCACATATGACCTCTTTTTCTGTCCCTCTTGGCCTGATTTGCTCCTCCATAACCTTTGGCATGATCCAAAATTGAGGGAATGGAGAATCAAAGAATATGAATACATTCTAGGGCTGGCAGTTACTCTGAACTCCTCCACTTCACCATTGTCTCTTTAAGTATCTGTAGGACTCATAATTATTGGGACTTTGACAAACAGGAAGGAATTTCTGCCTGATGATTTTTTTTTTTTTTGCAAGAAGTAAGGTAACAAGTAACAGGAGTGGGGACAAGGACTTCAGCAGGGTAAATAAGGTCTAGAATAGTTAGTGTAACTAAAATTGTGCTAGTGACTTTATAACAGGGATTCTTGAATTGTCAAGCATTCTGAGTTATCAGCTGATGTTAGACAGTCTGGCTTTGTAGTAAACTAGATCCATGGGAATGGCTGACTCTCAGTTTACTTCCCTGTTCTTCCCCTACTTTCCTCATTACCAAGTCCTATTCCTCTATCTTTGTGTCTCTTATATATGCCCTTTCTATTTTTTTTAATTTCCCACATTCTCATTCTAGGCTTTAGTTCACGCCTGGATGATTGCATGATGTTACAGCTTCCTAAATTGTCTTCTATTCCCTCTTCCTCTCCCCCATTTCCCCCTCTTTTATTCTGTCTTGAGTGCCACTGTTAAATTAATCTTCTCTGGCAAAAAGATCCCCCGTATTCAAACTTCCCACTATATGACCAATTCCTCCTAACCTGTTGCTAAAATCAAACAAGATAATGTCTGGAGATATTTAGCAAAAGGTATCCTATATAGTACCCACTTCACAAATGTTATTTAATCTTTACTCAAGGCAGAATCTATGGTTGGATCATTCATTGTTTTTGAAGTTGTAGAGCAGGGAGAAAAATTATATCTAATATGGGATGTAATACCCTGATTTTTTAATCACATGAAACAGAAGGCAGTTAAATAGAAGTCAGACTTACCAACCTGTTTTTAATGCCTTCTTCAAATGTCTGAGGGAGAAATAAGAGGGCATTTACAAATTAGTATTGCCCATAAAATAGAGCTTTTATTTTAGAGAAATAAGATAATATGAGGCTTAAGAATGAGCTTGGAACTGGTAAAATACTAGAAAATGTAGCATCAACCTTCTTCCCTCCTTGTCTTTGGTTTGACTTGGCGTGACCTTGAAGTGATGTTCTTTCTGTCTCTCTCTTTCTCACTCACTAGTCTTTGGCTCTAGTGGAGTGGGGAGCTTATCACTGCTTGTTCAGTTCATTATGGTTTTCACAGTGGACCACACTGTTTCCACTCATATACCTCCCCAGAGGAACCAGGTGGCTGGTATACTTGAGCTGCCAAAAGAACAGTAATAAAAACCATAAAATGTGAAGAAACGATATTTTTTTCTTTTGTCGTATTTCAGTCCTGACAGAGTGTCATTAAATAATGAGGACTTCAAGAGCTGACTGTGAAATTCAAACAATATTGAGAGTCTGGGCCATTGTTCTCATTCTTCATTGTTAAATAATTAAGACTTGATCATCTCAAACACACACACTTGAATGGTGACATCTGATGGCACTACGATTTTTGCTTTAGCAATTTAGGAGAAAGATTAATTTTAAAATGACCTAATTATCTGTTTCCTATTTTGTGTTTAAGCTTTGATGATATGGTATCTGATCATATTCAAATATTCAATTGGCATGAATTTCTAATATTGTGCTCTTACCTTGATAGTTTTTTGTTGTGAAACTTTTCATGATGCTTGGTTTAATATGCTTTGTACCTTTTTAGTCATATTTTAATAGCATCTAGTGTGCTAATAATGAGTTTGACAGCATCATCACTGATTTTTTTCATGAACATTTACATATATACACATATATAATTTATTACTTGGCATACTTAAGCATATCTTATAAAATATAATGTATTTTTAACGCAATAATTTTTATATCCACGTGTATAAAATAGGATATAAGTTGGTGGTTCTCAACTGGGGGTGATTTGCCCCCCTCCAACCCCCCAGTGACATTTGGCAATGTCTGAAGACATTCTTCATCATCATGACAGGAGGAGTGTCACTGTCGTCTAGTAGGTAGAGGCCAGAGATGCTGCTAAACATCCTACAATGCACAGGACAGCCCCACAACTAAATAAGCCCCCAGGTATCAATAGTGCTGCGGTTGAAAATCCCGATCTACGTGAATGGGTATGTGATCATCTTTTCATGTTTGGAAAGAAAAAATTTTGAAGTACTTTTATGACCAGCGAAGAGGTAGTGCATGCATTTAGGAAGAATCCAAGATAAAAAATGCCGTAAACTCCACCTTGTTTTTGTAATGCTTGTTAACTGTTCCAGGAGCTTTCACACTTAGAATGTCATATAATTCTTATATCATCCTTGGGCTGTAGAAATAGAAGAGTTTCCAAATAAATTTGTCTTCTTACAGATGCAAAACAGACACAGGGAATTCAAGTGATTCTCTTAAGGTTACACGGCTGGTTAGTGATCCCAGTTCCCTGTCCACAGAGCATTGAAGCCCCTGAGACGGAAATATATCTGCCAACCTAATGGTAGGAGTGGAATTAAGAGGCAGACTTTTTATGTTCCCAGGAAAAAATAGTCTTGTAGTGCTAGTGTGCAAAAAGGCCTGCTCTGTCTTCTCTCCATTTCTCCCATCTCCTCAGGAATATGAAAATTCCGGGGACAATAAGGTTATCATTCTAACTATTATTAAACTTTGAATAATTTCAGATCATCATTTTAATTAAAACATATTTCTTTATTGGTGTAGAAGTAAATTCACTTGTGTTAACTCTAAGTTTACATTTAGCATTAATCATAATATTCAAGGGAAATAAATCTCCAATTGATCCTGTAAATTCTGCTAATGTAGCATGCTGAAACTGAGACAACTCAAGCAATATGGCCTCTCCATGTTCTTCCTTCTCAAGTTCTAAGTTATGACTTCTCTTTTAGCTACTGAATGATAAATTCATTTATCACAGAATGCCATGGGTCATGGTATAGATTTAAATGAGAACTGGAACAAGCATTGATGCCTAATAACTGTGGTGTTGACCTTGGCTAATGCTGTCAGTTATTTCCAGAGTATTTAACCAAGAAGAGAAATCCACTGTCATTTTCATCACAACTTTGCTCCTGCTGTGTTGTTTTGGCCAGGAACTAAGATCTTTCAGCTTTAACTTGGAAACTGTTAACATTATGACATAATACCTTCTGTTTTAATAGTTGAAGTAATTAATTGTAAATAAAGTAGAGGAGTAGTTTAAACTATCTTTGTATAAATATTGATCATTCAGAATAAGTTCTATTTAAATGTTTTCCAATGATGTGCATAAACCTTTGAAAGTGAATGTGTAGGGAAAAGTTACAAAGCCATCCATCCTACCTTATCAACTTGCTCATTTGTTAATCAAGGCTTTCCTGAAATTTAGATCTAGAGGTTGGAGGAAGGATTTGTTCTCAATATATTGACTAAGTTCTACTAGGTATCTAGTACTATGGATACACCAGAGAGTCACAGAGGCTTTATATGTGTTTTCTGCAGTTAAACATTTATTAGTTAGGCTCTTGTATTTGTTAGTGCCATCAAGTGGATTCCCCCTCCTAGTGACCCTGTGGACAGCAGAGTGGAACCCTGCCTGGTCTTTTTGCACCATCCTCTCACTTCCGGCGCTATCTCAGACAATGCTCCACTGCTATACATAGGGTTTTCATGGCCTATATTTTTGGAAGTGGGTGGCCCCATTCTTCTTCCCAGTCTGTCTAGACTGGAAGCTCCACTAAAACCTGTCCACCATGGGTGACCCTGCTAGTATTTGAAATACTAGTGGCATAGCTTTCAGCATTACAGCAATGCAGCCACCACAGAATGACAATGGACAGCCGGGTGGTATGGTTCCCTGCCTGGGAAACAAACCCGGGCCGCGTCAGTGAGAGCGTTGAATCTTAGCCACTAATCCACCAGGGAGGGCCAGTTAGGCTGTAGATTGGGGTAAATTCTGGCGTGCCCATAGGGAGATGAATGTGGCCTAGCAGCAGAGAGGAAGGGCTATAATAATGAAGGCTGTCAATGTCCAAATATAAAGGATAAATTCCTAGGAGATTGTAGCTTAGTAGGAAGAGGGCAAAACACTGAGAGAAAGCTAAGAGGATAAGGAAATTCAGGGGGTGAAATGACCCCACAGAAGTAATTCCAAGCTATTTCTTTAGTTGAATGGTTAGGAAGTGAGTTGTGATCAAAACACCCCATTTTATCCACTTAAGTAATTGTTGAAGATGGAGGAGTTGTTTCTAAATACTTATAGTCTAACAGTTGTTCTTAATTCTGGCTAATTTGAGTCACCAGGAGAGCTTTTAAATACATTATGAACGACTGCACCCCCACCTGGAGATTCTGATTCACTGGGTCTAGAGTTAGGCCTGAGAAATGGCAATTAACAAAGCAAACGAAGAAAACTCCATGAGTGATTCTAAAATACAGAAAGCCAGGGATACAAAGAGGTTAGAAAATATCTGATGGCATCTCAGACACCTCATCATACAGGACAATGTGGTGTGAGCCTCATGATGATGATAACTTCACAGGTCTGAGAGTTCACAGTGGAGATATATGACCTTTGGGGCTATCTTCTACACTTTGGGAAAGAAAGAGAAAAAGCCAAACTTTTGGTCTCCTGTTGATCCCAGGAGCCTTCTCGAACCAGCGCAGCAGTGACTAGGGAAGTCACACAGAACAATAAAGAGCCATTGGCACTATCCCCTAATTTACTGATTGGCCTTTAGGGGATACTGTTGACTAAGATATTTTTTAAGGCAGCAAATTAGAACTCAGCATAAATAGAAACTAACCATTAATGGACTTAAAAACAAAGTGATCAATATTTGGGATATCTGCATTGTACAAATGCATCAATTTAAGATTTTGTGATAGTTAAAAATGACTGCCAGAGATGAAAAAGTTACCGCTGTCCTCTGGCAACCAGAACGAGGCCCTGTCATTGGCAGAACATTCACTGCTCAGTGTCAGGAAGGAGATACGTATATATACATATTGCAGAAATCACATTTATAGAAGGATAAAGAAGTTTTCAAATCTGAATTTGTAAATGATAAACCACATTCTTGGAGGTGTAGAATAAGGAAAGTGATTATTTATGTGATACTCAAGAACAAACAGGAAATATCAACAGGGAGCAGGAAGATAGGTCAGTGGTTATTTTGACAAATACAATTTTGATTTTCTGCTGTCCTAAATCTTTGGTAAATTTGTCTTTAAGCACTGTTTAGAGATGTGAACTAACCCAGGTGGAACAATTTATTTTGTTTGTCATCATTTTAATAGGAATATACTTAAAAATGCAGATTATTTGACAAAACTATATACTCTGAGGGAAATTTAGAATTATTTTTAAAGGAGATAGATGATTCAGCCAAGTACTGTATCATGACAGATGTTAATTCTGTTGAAGTACAACTGTCCTTGCTGTCCTACACACCCTAGTAAATTTGTTGTTAAAAGTTGTTTATAGATTATTTCCATCATACCTACAATCTAATTTATTAAAGTTAAAAATGGAAAATTTTGAAATTGTACAAGAATTTTCTAGTTTTCGATAGTCATTTGTGTTCCCACATTTAATTCTCTCCTTTCCTAAATTTCAAACACAGTCAATAAGAAATAGATGGGGCCGGCCCCATGGCTTAGTGGTTAAGTGCACGCACTCTGTTACTGGCGGCCCGGGGTTCAGATCCCAGGCACACACTGATACACCACATGTCCGGCCATGCTGAGGCCGCGTCCCACATACAACAACTAGAAGGATGTGCAACTATGACATACAACTATCTACTGGGGCTTTGGGGAGCAAAAGGGAAAAAAAGAAGGAGGATTGGTATGGATGTTAGCTCAGGGCTGATCTTCCTCACACACACACACACAAACGAAAAAATAGAAAAAGAGAAAAAAAAATCCACAGAGATTATATCAGTGAGGATAAAGAGGTAAAGCTGCCATCAACAGGCTAGATAGTTTGAGAAATTTCTGAAGGATATAGCAGAAATATTACTAGATCTGAGGGAGATATCTACATGCTTAGAATATAATTCATCCATCCGTCCATCCATCCATTTTTTTTTAACTTTTTAATTTTTATTATTTTTTATTTTTTTGTGCGGAAGATCAGTCCTGAGCTAACATCCATGCTAATCCTCCTCTTTTTGCTGAGGAAGACCGGCTCTGAGCTAACGTCTATTGCCAATCCTCCTCCTTTTTTCCCCTAAAGCCCCAGTAGATAGTTGTATGTCACAGTTGCACATCCTTCTAGTTGCTGTATGTGGGACGCGGCCTCAGCATGACCAGAGAAGTGGTGCATCGGTGCGCGCCTGGGATCCGAACCCTGGCCGCCAGTAGCGGAGCGCGTGCACTTAACCACTAAGCCACGGGGCTGGCCCCATCCATTCTTTTACTCACTTAGTTTACAAATATTTATTGAACACATGTAATGTGTCTCACATTTTTGAGGCACTGGAGATCACAGTGGTGAACAGTATTGACACAGTCTTTGCTCTTATGGGATCTAATGTAGGGAGACATAGTCCACAAATTAATGAATAGATAAACAAGATACTTTCAGATACTGATAAAGGACTATAAAAAGAAAAACAGAATAGTGGATGAAGAGGATTCCTGGGGGGAGAGGCACCAGTGGCAGTGGGTTGGAGTTGTATTTTATTGTGTGTCAGGAAAGACGTCTCTGAAGAGACAACAATAGAACTAAGATCTAAGTAATAGGAAGGAATCAGCCACAGGAAGATTTGGAGGAACAGCATTGCAGGTAGAGGTGATCCCGAGTGCAAAGGCTAAGAGGAGTCACGGAAGCCCAGTCTGGCTGAAGGAGAGTGAAGGAGGGAGAGTGCTGCAAGACGCGAGATCAAAGTAGAGGCAGCTTTACTACAAAGGTATGGAAGCACAGGCTTCAGTGTCCCTCATTTGCATTAATTCTTGCAAGACCTTGAACCTGATTTTGTATTGTTTTTCTTGAATCAGGCCCATCAAATTGCATAAACTTTAGGTTCCTCAAAATTTGGATTCACCCCTGAGTCAGAGGTCCAGGGTCAACAAGGAAGACCTTGTAGGTCCTGGTAAGGGCATTTGAATTTTTTTTCTTGTTGACATGGGAAGCCTTGGAAGATTGGGGCAGTATAGTGCTATGACCTGCTGTGTGCCATGTATCGTAGAAGAATTTCTGTGGCAGCTGTCTAATGGATGGACTATGCAGGTGGGTAGGAATATAAAGAGAGGCCCCTTGGGAGGCTTTGTCAGGAGCTTTCTAGGTGGATTGGGAGATGGTGACTGGGAACAATGTGATAGCAGTGGAGATGGAGAGAAGTGGATCTGTGAAAAACTTCCCTGAATAGCATCTCTAAAAAATATCCTTCCAAGTCCAAGCTGAAGGCTTGGGTGGGAAGTGGACAGTGAGTAGAAGTCAAATCTTAACCTTACTAATGACTTTGAGAAATGCACTAATGGATGGAACCAAGACATAAAAGGTTAATGAGATTTTTAAAAAAGAATAACATTCATTATTAGTGAAAGTGTGATGACAATGAACACTCATGGGTACAGTTAATAAGATGTAAATTGGTACAAATTTACCTGAAGAGCAATTGGTGCTATATATCATGAATCTTTCAATGTGTGCTATTTTTGGTTTAGCAATTCCACTTTTAGAAAATTCTTCTGGGGGCCGGCCCAGTGGCACAAGCGGTCAAGTGCACACGCTCCGCTGCGGTGGCCTGGGGTTCTCCAGTTCGGATCCTGGGTGCGCACCCACGCGCCGCTTGGCAAGCCACGCTGTGGTGGCGTCCCGTATAAAGTGGAGGAAGATGGGCATGGATGTTAGCCCAGGGCCAGTCTTCCTCAGCAAAAAAAGAGGAAGATTGGCGGATGTTAGTACAGGGCTGATCTTGTCACAAAAAAAAAAAAAGAAAAAGAAAGAAAATTCTTCTGTGGAAATAATCAGATCACTGATCAAGGATGCATTTATAGAGATGTTCATTATAGCATTGTTAACAATACAGAAAAACTGGATAGAGGTTAATAGGGGTTTGGGTGAATTCATTATGGTAATCCATACAATGGAATATTATGTAATAATTCAAAATGATATATAAGCACAGATGTATTGTTTTTGAACGATGTTAGCAATATATTGTTAATGAGAAAAGCAAGTTACAAAATATTTGTATATGAAGAAATGTTTGTGCATATGAATAAGAAAAAGTCTTGAATATACACCTATGTGTTAATAATGTTTGTCTTTCGGTGGGTAGGACTAAAGATGATTTAAAAAAATTTTTTCTGTCATGCATTTTCATAACTTGTGTGATATAAAAAACGAAAAATTTAATCAGTGGTGGGAAATACTTTATTTCTATAGAAAATTCATATTGTGTTTGTTGTAGCTTTTGAGACTCTGAAGCAAATATCTTTTGCCACATGGGATGCATTTTACATATAGCTATAATCCATTAAAAATTTACTTCCATAATATGTTAGTTGTGAAGACAAAAGTACACACCAGAAACAATCAGATGGAATGAAGTGAAAATAAATAACCCAATGTAAGTGATGTAGGTGATCATTTTGCATCAGAAGATCAGTAGAGAGAGAATTTAAAGGACCCAGGAAGTCAGCTCATTCTGCCTTTTGCTTGAAGTTGGATGACCTCGGCCTTTAAGGTTTGTAGGATTGGATTCAGCAGATAAAAGGAGCTGCTTGAATGCAGAAATTAATGATTGGTGAGGGGAGAGGTAAAGTGATGGTATAATTACACCTTGTTTGCATATTAGAAAGAATAAAATTATAAGATTAGATCTATGGTAAGCTTGGAAGAAAAATTTATAAATGCTGTTACAAATCCATAATTCACAATGGAATAGACATCAGGAAATTATTGTAGCTTCTTGAACAGTGGAGAAACAAGATATAAATAAGTGGCATTTTAGTAACGATTCCGCACAAGAAGGATTAAGTGAAGAGGCCGGTGACCAGGAGAGCAGTGACAAAGCTCCTGGCTTGTGCTAGCTAGTTACAGGGTTTGCCAGGAAGGTGGCTGTGAGACCATTCGGGGAAGCATCAGCAGTACTTAATATACCAAAGAGGGGAGACCAGAAAGACCCCGTGCTTCAAAATCAGAAAAATGAGATAATGGGAAACCAGCCTGGAGAAAGTGGGAGATGAAGCTTGAAGAGAAAGGGTGGGCCTTCCTAGAGGAGGTGAGAAAGAATGAAATCCACACTGCAGTTTTCCTGAGTAGCTACATAGTTCAGGTTCTGAGTTATTAATGTGGCCCATTAATCCATTACGGCTGCCTGTGAAGACCTTGCCGGACACCACATGAAAGAGTATGTGGGCATTTGTTTTGTGTTCCCGAACTAAATTGTGACACAGTCACCTCTAATTGTCTCTCATTCCACATGCCATGCTTTGGTTATTTGGGCCATAGATTGGCTTTGATTCTTTGATATTGATCCTTAACTTGACCCTCAGTTATCATGGTCAAGGTTACGAACATAGTTATAAATCTGGCTGCTGTGACTGAAGATGCTGTGTCTCCATTCTGGATACATGGCCTAGGCCACCTGGGGTCATTTTCTTCCCAAATTTTTAAAAGATTATTTCAAAATAATTTTAGATTTATGGAGAAGTTGCAAAAATAGTCCTGAGAGTTCTCTTGTATCTTTCATCCATCTTTCTCTAATGTTAACATTTCACATAACCCTAGTATCAAAATGAAGAAATTAATGTTGGTACAGTGCTACTAATTAATTCTGATTTCATCAGTGCTTCCACTGCTTGTCCTTGACTGTTAACAGGATCCAATCCAGAATCCTATATTGCATGTAGCTCTTGTTTCTCCCTAATCTCCTCCGTTCTGTGGTAGTTTCCCAATCTTTCTTTATCTTTCATGACTTGAACACTTTTGAGAAGTAGTCAGTTATTTTGTCAAATTTCCCTCAATTTAGGGCCGTCTGATGGTTTCTAATGCTTAGATTGATTGAGGTCATCCATTTTTGTCAAGAACACCACAGAAATGATGTTGTGCCCTTGTCAGTGCAACGTGTCAGGGTGAACATGATGTTGATATATCTTATTATACACATTTATATTTACTCTGTATCTATCTCTGTATACAGTAAAAACCATGAGTTTATACTGATATCTGTGATTCCAATCTGACACCACAGGGTTCATTCTAGCTTTCTCTCTTTCCTTATTTTGACGTATTTCTCCAACAGTGAGAAACACGGCTCTCATTATCTATATTGACTTATTTTTTCAACTCTAATATACACATACAGTTTTTTTGAAATTGCTAACACTTACCCCTGTGAGACAGAGATTTACCAACTAGAGTATGGTTTTTGTGTATAGTTCTTTTGTCTTTAGGCTTACAGTGTCCAGTCAAAATACTATTTTTCAAAGTTAAATATGGTTAGTTCTTTCTTTCCCCGTCCCTTTCACTGTGGTTATATTATTTATTTGTAATTCACTTAAGGACATTTGTTACAATTTGTGTTCTATGTTACATTCCCTTTATTCCTGGTTCTTTCTAAATTCACATAAGGAAGAATTTACTCTCTGCAGTGTGCGTTTTCCTGGGTTTGGACATATTCAGAGAACTATGTACCTACCACCACAATCATGATATAGGACATTTCTATCACCTCAAAAATTCTCTCCTTCTGTCCTTTTATAGTCAACTTCACCCTCTATCCCTAGTCCTTGACAACTACTGATCTGTTTTCTATTCCAATCATTTTGCCTTTTTCAGAAAGTTGTATAAATGGCATCACGCAACCTTTTGTTTCTGGCTTCTTTCACTTAGCGAAATTTGTTTAAGATTCATCCATGCTGTTGCATAAATCAATAATTTGTTTCTTTTTATTGCTTAGTGGTTTCTATTGTATGTATGAACCACATTTTGTTCATCTACTCACTGATGGAAGAACATCTGGGTTGACAATTATGAACACAGCTGATACAAATATTCCTGTACAGATTTTTGTGTGAACATAAGTTTTCATTTCTCTTGGGTATATGTCTAGGATTGGGATTGCTGGCTCATATGGTAAGTACATGCTGAACTTTATAGGAAACTGCCAAACCGTTTTTTCAGTGGTTATACGTTTTATATTCCCACCAGCAATGTACAAGAGTTCCACATTCTCCATATCCTCTCCGAACTTGAAGTAGTCAGGATTTTTGTTTGTTTGCCATTCTAATAAATGTGTATTCATATAATATTGTGGTTTTAATTTACATTTTCCTAATGGTTAGTGATATTGAGCATCTTTTAACATGCTTATTTTCCATCTGGACATTTTCTTTGGTGATTTGTCTGTTCAGATCTTTTGTTCATTTAAAAAAATTAGGTTTGCTTTCTTATTGTTGAGTTTTGAGAGTTCTGTATATACTGTGTACACAAATCCTTTGTTAGGGTTGTGATTTGCAAATATTTCCTCTCAGTTTGTGGCTGGTCTTTTCATTCTCTTAACAGTGTCTTTCATAAAGTAGAGGTTTGTAATTTTGATAATTTATCTTTTATCTTTTTTCCCCCCCATGGATTGAACATTTGGTGTCATATTTTTAAAAAAATTTTGCCAAACTTAAGGTCTAGAAGATTTTCTCCTATTTTTTTCCTAGAATTTTGAGAGTTTTACTTTTTACATTTAGGTCTATGGTCAGTTTTTGAATAAGAGGTGAGTTATGTGCTGAGGTTCATGTTTTTCTGGGTGTTCAGTTTTTCAAGCACCATTTATTGAAAGGATGATCTTTTCTTTTTTGAAATGGCTTTTTCATTTTTTTCAAATATTAGTTGGCTATATTTGTGTAGGATTATTTCTAGATACTCTATTCTTTTCTATTGATCTTTGTGTTTATCCTTTTGCCAATATCACAATCTTTTGATTAGTAGGTCATGAAATTTGTAGTGTGTCCTCTACTATGCTTTTTTTCCAAAATGGTTTTGGCTATTCTAGTTCCTTTGCCTTTCCATACAAACTTTAGAATTTTGTTGATTTCTGCAAAAAAGATTATGGGGATTTTGATTTGGATTGCATTGAAACTATAGATCAAATTGGGGGAGAATTGATATTTTAACAAATTTTATGCTTTCAATTTATGAGAATGGTTAATTTTTCCTTTTAGTGAGGTTTGGGTTTCTATAGTCAGTGTTTTGCAATTCTGAGCATATAAAGTCTACATATATTTGTTATATTTAATGTATTTTTATGATGTTGTAAATGGTTCTTATCTTTAATTTTATATTGTAAATGTTCATTGCTAATATATAGAAATACAATTGATTCTTTTATATTGACCATGCATCTTGAAAACTAGCGAATTTAATTTTTGTATTCTAGGTTATTTTGGAAATTCTTTAGAATTTTCTACATAGATAATATGTTATCTTTAAATAAACAAAGTTTTATTTCTTTATTTTCAATCTGTATACTTTTTCTTTTTCTTGCTTTGTTGCACTGGCTATAAGTTCCAGTATGATATTGAATAGGAGTAGTAAAGTAAGACATCCTTACCTTGTTCCTAATCTTAGGGAGAAAGCATTCAATATTCGACAATTAAGTATAATGTCGACTGTAGGTTCTTGTAGATGCCTTTTATCAGTTTGCTGATAGTTTTTATCATAAATGGACATGAAAGATTATCAAATGCTTTTTCTTCATCTATTGAGATGCTCATATGGTTTTTCTTCTTTAGTATATTAATATGGTGAATTACACTATTTGATTTTTTTAAACAGCTTTGTATTACTGAGATAAATCCCACTTGGTCATGAAGTATTACTCTTTTTAAACATTTCTTGATTCAATTTGCTAATATTTTATTGAAGATTTTTGCATCTACATTCATGAAAGACACTGGTCCGTAGTTTTCAATTTTATTGTACTGTTCTTGTCTGGTTTTGGTATCAGGGTAATAATAACCTCATCAGAGTTGCAAAGCAGTTTTTCCTTTTCTATTTTCTGGAAGAGATTGTGTAAAGTTGGTATTATTGTTATCCTTAATAAAGTTTGGAAGAATTCACCAGTTAAATAATTTGGGCCTGGATTTTCTTTGATGAGAAGTTTTTAACCATGAATTTAATTTGTTTAGGAGCTATAAGGCTATTCAGGTTATCTATGTTTTTTTGATTTGGTTTCTTTTTTGATTTTTTTTATTACCTTTCAACAAATTGATTCATTTCGTCTAAGTTGTTGAATTTAGAGACATAATGTTGATCATAGTACTCTCTTATTTTCCTTTTTAATATCTGTGGGATCTGTAATGGTGCCCCCTGTTTCATGCCTAATACTGGTAATTTGTTTCTTGTCTCTTTTTATCAATCTAGCTACAGGTATATCAATTTTGTAGATATTTGCAAAGAACCAGCTTTGGTTTCACTGATTTTTCTCTATAGATTTTTATTTTCAATTTCATTAATTTATGTCCTTTATTATTTCCTTCTTTATTTTACCTTGTGTTTAATTTGCTCTTCTTTTTCTAGTTTCTTAAAGAAAAACTTAAATTACTGATTTAATGCCAATTTTTTCTAATATAAATATTTAATGCTGTTTCTCTCTAAGCACTGCTATAACTTTTTACCATAAATTTTGGCATGTTTTATTTTCATTTTTGTTCAGTTCAAAGTATTTTTTAATGTTCTTTGAGACATCATGTTCTACCCAGAAGTATTTAGAAGTGTTTTGTTTGATTCCCCACTATTCGGGGTTTTTTGGACAGCTTTCTGTTATTGATATTTAAATTCCATTATCCTCTGAGAAAATGCCTTGTGTGATTTCTATTCTTTGAAATCTGCTGATATTTGATTTATTGGTGTAATATCATCTGTCTTAGTGTGTCTTTATATTTAAGGTCAGTTTCTTGTGGACAGAATATAATTGGATTTTGTTTTTTCATTAACCTGAAAATTTCTCTTTTAATTGGTGTGTTCTGAACATTTATATGTATGTGTTTATCGGTATGGCTGATGCAAGGCAATTGACCTGCTCACACTCCTCTTGTGCCACAGAATGAAGGACCTCATCCCCTCCCCATAGGGGACAGATGTAGTAGTGGGCTTGGCCAGGTGCCAGGTGATGCACATGCTTAAGCTGAACCAAGGAGTATATATTGAGTCTGAAACAGGGAAAGATATTCCCACACAAGGTGCTAAGTCCAGCACTGCCTGAGAGGACTCTTAGGTAAAGAAGTGTTCCAGGTCCAAGGCCCATTCTTACGTGGCTGAGTGGGGGTCAAAAGACTGCATGTGCAAGACTATCTTTTCTAACATACATGTATTGTAGAAAATCTGAAACAATACAGGAAAACCTAAGGAAGGAATACGTTTCCCTCATAATGCTACCAGCAAGAGATAACATCTTAATATTTTTAATATCTTTCTTCCCATTCAGATGTATTATATACATAATATTTTATATACTTGAGATCATACTGTTCATAATCTGATTTTTTTCACCTTATAAACAATTTCTTATGTCCTTAAATATTTTCAAGATCATTATTTTTTATCTGACTATACTATAAATTATTTAGCCATATCCACAACTTTGGAGATTTCAGTTGCCTTAAATTTATTTTACTTTTACAAATATCATTAGAATTAATATCTTTCACCCAAATCTCTGCAAGTATTTTTGATCATTTCTCTAGATAAATTCCTCAAAGTAGATTTATCAGTCTGGATGGTTTGCTCATTTTCAGACCTTTGATGCTAATTACCAAATTACCTTTCAAAAAGATCGTGCCGATTTACTATTCCATCAGGATTATACGAAGCGTCTGTTTTTGGAAGGAGGGTTTCTCTATCTAATTCTTCCAGATAAGGAAGAAGCAGAGAGAGGCACAGTTTTTCATGATAAAAAAAAAATTGAGGGTTAGTTTTAAGGGTTATGAGTTTATCTGATACTTCCTAGTTGAAAAAGTTGAGAGCTCCCTAAAGAGTGAAATGACAGCTAAATTTTGAGTCTGTATATTTTAAACATTTCTTTAAAAAAAATTAAAGTGCATGTTTTTTGCTCTCAAAAGTTCTTTGAACATTTTGAATTTTCAGACGTTTTCTCACTGTTTAATGTAATTTGAGAGTATCCTCTCCTCCTTTTTTCGTTCAAGGTTCTTCACCTTCCTCAGCTTCTGGCTCAAATGCTCATCCCTCCTGAAATTATTTCTGATTTCCTCAAATCTTGCAATTGTTTAGTCACTCTTAGAATTGTGTATGGAACCTGTCATTTGTACTTTTGGTTTTTAGCCTAGATTATTTTATGTTCATATCCTATCATAGCTATGTTTAAACACCCTTCAAACACATAGCTAGTGTCTTGCACTTTTTCTGTTTCTTCAGAGATGAGTCTATTGGTTTGCATCATGGTAATTTGAGACTGTAAACTCCATAACAGCAAGACAATACTTTTTTTCTCACTATTCCGTCTCCAGTGCCTTTCATACTGCTTGAAACATAGTTGGAGCCCAAGAAATATTTTTTGAGTAAATGAAGGAACAAATAGATTTATTATGAATTTAGTAGAGCAGGGTGACATTCTGAAAAATTAAGTGCTTTATTTTCCCTTGCAGTAATCTCATGAGGAAGGAAGGAAATGGAATTTTTCCTCTTCCAGGAATCTTTGGATTCCTAATTCCTGAGTTTTTCTTACCCATGGAGGGTCTTCCACTTTGGTGATCCTGGCAGGCTAGTGTGGACTCTTCTGATAAAAGCCATTAAAAAGACTTGTGTGGTCTGTGTGTGTGTGTGTGTGTGTGTGTGTGTGTATGTATGTTTAAGGCAATTAAAGCAATTAGGTCTAATTTTCCCAAAAAAGGAGAAGAACAAACCAATCTGGATTTACAGTGTTGAAAGGAGGAAAAAAAAGTCTACCTGGGTTTAATCCCCAGGAGTGAGAGGAGGAAAGGGGTATAGGCCTCCTGGGAGGTAGAAAGTCCTGAACCCACTTAGATGCTGCAACTCCAAGTGTCAGGAGTCTGAGGGGATGCCTATGAGGACAGAGCTGTGGCCTTGGTGGCAGGCAAAGTCTCCCCATAGCCAAGCCTGGCCCAAAGTAAAGCTGCCAGGGAGCTGTCCATCAACAGATAGAGCTTGTTGGCTTGGGCCACAGATGGCAGAACAGCTTAGACAGATGATGGGAGACTAGTGCTTCACGGAAGCATCATGCGGCCCCAAAGAGCAAATGGCAATTGTGGCAGCCACAGACTGAGGCTCCTCTCTGCTCAAAAGCTGGAAGGCTGGAAGGTCAGTTTATCTATCAATCTATTGATCTAGCCATCTGTCTATTTTGGCGATCCTCGGGAGAGTGTAGAGAGCCCAAAATGACTGATCTATCTTTCTTTTAGAGTGGGTGGGGAATTGAGTACCTTTTAATTATTTTTAAAAAATTAAAGGATTGTGATATAACAGGTACCTTGCACGACCCAGAGCACTTCATACTTCATATAATTATAATTCTGTTTTTTCTAGTCACATCCTCCCAGGGTTAGGAGGTTCCTATGTAGATCTGTAGGGTCTTCCTATCTAATAAGCCTTCTGCTGGCAAGAAGAATACTCCAGCTTCCCGTCCAACTTCCAGTCTGGGAATGCATAGGTTTCTGGAATAATTCTGAAGATTTAATGTCTTTAAAGTATTGTTGTCAACCCTAGTTTCCCTTTTCTCTGTGTGGAGCAATATTGGGTGAATATATGCTAAGCTGTGTCACCATACCCACTACAGCTTATAATTCTCACTAACGATGTATGCTGTGGGGGTGGTTTAGGAAGTATTCTTCCAAGCTTTACATTTAACATTAAAAAAAAAATGCTTGAAGGCTCGTTTTTGTTTCAGACCAGCTGTTTAGCTTATGTTTAAATTACCTTTTGAAACACGTTTCCTTGTTGAATAAGTGCAAATTACATTTCGGATGTGAAAATGGTGGTATGTAGGCGAAGAGTCTTTGCCAGCATCCTTCCGTCAAACTTCTCTCCTTTGTCTTTATTCCTTTTTCCTCCCAGTTAAATAAACGAGGTTCTCTGTGCATCGGTGATGATAAAGGAGTTGAAGCTAGAGTCTGTAATGAGGAGCAGGGTACAGCTGGATGAAATATGTTTTTTTCTCTTCGTCTTCCTTAAGCATGGGACTGGGGGCCACGTTGCTGGATACCCTTACACTTCCAGTATTCCCATATAATGCTCTGCCATTCCAGGGCAAAAATGAAAACACTGCCTTTGGAAATAAGATAAATCAGGCAAAAGTTTATGAAATCAGCAATAGTTTTAGAACTATAAGTAAAAAATTCTATTTGTTTGACAGTGTAAATGTGTTTTTCCTCCTGAGAGAGAATGCAACCAAGAATGATTTTGAGTTTATCTCATGGAGAGGTACACAGTACTGGTCATCAGGGTGCCCTGAGCCCACACCAACTGCATCTACATGACTTCCAAGATAATCCTGAGTCCTCCATAAAAGCACTGGAAATGCTATTGTTTTGCAAGGTCATTAGCTGGTTATTCTCCACCCTCTGCCCATTTTTCCTTCTTTTCTGCTCTGGGCTGTGCTTGTAGGCTCCCTTGCTTTGACTTTTAGTTAGGTTCAGCCAATGGGAAGTTCTCACAGCAGACAGTAGAGCCAGAGGAGAAAGAGGTCACGGTGTTTCTGGTGTTTCTAGGTCCCCCCCCTCGTTTTTACCTTTGTGTCATGATGGCAGCAGTGGCTTTTTCCTCCTGAGATTACCACTCCTGCAGTTCTGACATGTCTTTGGTTACACTGTTTTTCTCCTCTAGCCTCTTCTGGGGCTGAAGGTGGTAAGTTTCCTGCTGATGTGGTCCCTGAGTGCTTCTGCTTCCTGTGTGGGTTCGCCTCATTTCTGTAAATAAATAGTCCGTTTATTAATCAAAATCACAGCTGAGTGTGTCTCTGTTTCCTGCCAAGACACTGAGTGCTAAAACGTTAAGCTTTTTCTCCAAACACTGGGTTGATGAGTTGGGATTATTCACTTTTGGAACGACTCTGAGTTTACAGCTCTTTTCAGATTGCTTCCTGGACAATAAGTGGTAATTTTATAATGACTCTTTAGTATCCACCAGGATCCCATTTCAAAGAGTAAGTCTTAAGTTGTTGAGCTGGTTGTCTTGAGCTTGAAGAGAGGGAACCTTCAGTGAAGAGGATGTGAATTATAAAAAGTGACTCAACCAAATTGGCACTCTACCTCTGGCTCATTATGAAAGTACTACCTGCCCAGCAGGTTAGCCTAATTATTAGTTCTGAGTCAAATTAGGATCTAGACTTGGACCTGAGTGGGGAGCCAGCAAACAATAGTGGTCCATTTTAGGAGCCTTTGACAAGTAGGTCTTGTGTTTGTGTTTGTCTGTAAACAGGACCAATGTTGGGCAGCCTATTGAACACCGAGCTGATTCCAGTTGCTTTCTAGTGCTTTGCAAAGCAACCTGTGCCCTTACCATCTGGTCCCAGAGCTTTGTGAACTGTTACCCATGACTGGTTTGGCACCAAGTAGCCCAGAGAGATAAGAACAGTGGAGCTTGGTGCTCTAGTCTATGTTGCTTTTCTCTTACTTTCTGCATTAATTCCAAATAAAAATTGTGAGTGAATGGGGTGGTAGAGCTTTGTTTATTTTGTGTTAATGTTTCAAATAGTCTTATCTTTCCTCTTAATGTGAAGAATGGGAAAGGGAAGAGGTTGGAAATTAAGGACCATGTCATTTCACACACCTGGGGTGAGTGGGCTGTGGAGGAGAAGCAGATCTGAAGACTTAGCTCTGGTAACCCTTGACAAAAATGTAGTTATCTCTAGTGAAGCTGTAGATAAATGGAGTCTTAAATGAAATCCAGATAAAGATCACTGAGAAGCTTTGACTCATTCGTCTATATTTTTACTTGTTAGAAAATGTATCTTGAATTCACTACCACTCAAAATTTATCAAAAATGTATAGTGTTGCTTGAAGCATGTGCTGTCCAACTACTCTTCTAGATCTTATAAAGTGTATTTGTGAATTGTCAGGCAAGAGAGCTGCTTGTACTGCAATATTTTAGCACCCCTCTCTCCCCTAGTGTTTTTGCTTGACAGGGTTTGTTGCTTTTGCATTGTACTTTTGTTGACCTGCCTTGAAGGACGTTGTTAGAAACAGCTCTGAGTGTCTTGTTTTTGTGTTTACTGCAGGAGTGTTGTTGAAAATCCTGTTATTTACATTTCACACAATCTTCTACATGAGGATTCATGGGAAGAATGTCTCTTGGGACTTAGTTTCAGAAATACTTAAATGTTTTTTGGAGCAACCAGTTTTTTATATTATGTTTGACATACAACATTGTGTAAATTTAAGGTGTACAAAATACTGATTTGAAACATTTATATTGCAATATGGTTACCATAGTGCGTTAGCTAACACCTCTATCCCATAATTATGTGACGCACCAGTTTTTTTTGTTTTTGTTTTTGTTTTTTTATTGATGTTTTAATGGTTTCTCACATTGTGAAATTTTGGGTTGTACATTTTTGTTTGTCCATCACCATATATATGACTCCCTTCACCCCTTGTGCCCCCCCCCCACCCCCACTGCCCCTGGTAACCACAGTCCAGTTTTCTCTGTCCATGTGTTGGTTTATATTCCACATATGAGTGAGATCATACAGTGTTTGTCTTTCTCTTTCTGGCTTATTTCACTTAACATAATACGCTCCAGGCCCATCCATGTTGTTGCAAATGGGATGATTTTGTCTTTTTTTATGGCTGAGTAGTATTCCATTGTATATATATATACCACATTTTCTTAATCCAATCGTCTGTCGAGGGACACTTAGGTTGCTTCCACTTCTTGGCTATGGTGAATAATGCTGCAATGAACATAGGGGTGCATAAGCCTCTTTGGATTGTTGATTTCAGGTGCGTTGGATAGATTCCCAGTAGTGGGATGGCTGGGTCATAGGGCATCTCTATTTTTAATTCTTTGAGGAATCTCCATACCGTTTTCCATAGAGGCTGCACCAGTTTGCGTTCCCACCAGCTGTGTATGAGGGTTCCTGTTTCTCCACATCCTCTCCAACATTTGTTGTTTTTTGTCTTGGTGATTATAGCCATTCTAACAGGCGTGAGCTGGTGTCTTAGTGTTGTTTTGATTTGCATTTCCCTGATGATTAGTGATGTTGAGCATCTTTTCATGTGCCTATTGGCCATCTGTATATCTTCCTTGGAGAAGTGTCTGTTCATTTCCTCTGCCCAATTTTTGATCGGGTTGTTTGTTTTTTTGTTGTTCAATTGTGTGAGTTCTTTATATATTATGGAGATCAACCCCTTGTCAGATGTATGTTTTGCAAATTTTCTCTCCCAGCTGGTTGGTTGTCTGTTCATCTTGATTCTAGTTTCATTTGTCTTATAAAAGCTCTTTAATCTGATAAAGTCCCACTTGTTTATTTTTTCTTTAGTTTCCCTAGTCTGGGTAGGCATGTCATCCGAAAAGATTCCTTTAAAACCAATGTCAAATAGTATGTTGCCTATATTTTCTTCTATGAGTTTTATAGTTTCAGGTCTCACCTTCAGGCCTTTGATCCATTTTGAGTTAATTTTTGTGAATGGCGATAGCACTTGGTCCACTTTCATTCTTTTGCATGTGGCTGTCCAGTTTCCCAACACCATTTATTGAAGAGACTTTCCTTTCTCCATTGCATGTTCTTAGCACCTTTGTCGAAAATTAGCTGTCCGTATATGTGTGGTTTTATTTCTGGGCTTTCAATTCTGTTCCATTGATCTGTATGTCTGTTTTTGTACCAGTACCATGCTGTTTTGATTACTATTGCTTTGTAGTATGTTTTGAAGTCAGGGATTGTGATGCCTCCTGCTTTGTTCTTTTTCTTTAGGATTTCTTTAGCTATTCGGGGTCTTTTGTTGCCCCATATAAATTTTAGTATTTTTTTCTATTTCTGTGAAGAATGTCATTGGGATTCTGATTGGGATTGCATTGAATCTGTAGATTGCTTTAGGTAATATAGACATTTTAACTATGTTTATTCTTCCAATCCACGTGCATGGGATATCTTTCCATTTTTTTATGTCATCATGGATTTCTTTCAATAATGTCTTGTAGTTCTCATTGTATAGGTCCTTCACCTCCTTGGTAAGATTTATTCCTAGGTATTTTATTCTTTTTGATGCAATTGTAAATGGTATTATCTTTTTGAGCTCTCTTTCTGTTAGTTCATTATTAGCATATAGAAATGCAACTGATTTTTGTAGATTGATTTTGTACCCTGCAACTTTGCTGTAGTTGTTGATTGTTTCTAATAGTTTTCCAACAGATTCTTTAGGGTTTTCTATATATACAATCATGTCATCTGCAAATAGGGAGAGTTTCACTTCTTCGTTACCTATTTGGATTCCTTTTATTCCTTTTTCTTGCCTAATTGCTCTGGCCAAAACCTCCAGTACTATGTTGAACAGGAGTGGTGAGAGTGGGCAGCCCTGCCTCCTTCCTCTTCTCAGAGGAATGGCTTTCAGTCTTTCCCCGTTGAGTATGATGTTGGCTGTGGGTTTGTCATATATGGCCTTTATTATGTTGAGGTACTTTCCTTCTATTCCCATTTTATTGAGAGTTTTTATCATAAATGGATGTTGTATCTTGTCAAATGCCTTCTCTGAGTCTATTGAGATGATCATGTGGTTTTTATTCTTTGTTTTGTTGATGTGATGTATCACGTTGATTGATTTGCGGATGTTGAACCATCCCTGCGTCTCTGGTATAAATCCCACTTGATCATGGTGTATGATCTTTTTAATGTATTGTTGTATTCCGTTTGCCAATATTTTGTTGAGGATTTTTGCATCAATGTTCATCAGCGATATTGGCCTGTAATTTTCTTTCTTTGTATTGTCTTTGTCTGGTTTTGGTATCAGGGTGATGTTGGCCTCATAGAATGATTTAGGAAGTGTTCCATCTTCCTCTATTTTTTGGAATAGTTTGAGAAGGATTGGTATTAAATCTTCTTTGAATGTTTGGTAAAATTCACTGGAGAAGCCATCTGGTCCTGGACTTTTATTTTTTGGGAGGTTTTTGATTACTATTTCAATCTCTTTACTTGTTATTGGTCTATTCAGATTCTCCATTTCTTCTTGGTTCAATTTTGGGAGGTTGTATAAGTCTAAGAATTTATCCATTTCTTCTAGATTGTCCAATTTGTTGGCATATAATTTCTCATAGTATTCTCTTATAATCCTCTGTATTTCCATGGTATCTGTTGTAATTTCTCTTCTTTCATTTCTAATTTTATTTACTTGAGCCTTTTCTCTTTTTTTCTTAGTAAGCCTGGCTAAGGGTTTGTCAATTTTGTTTATCTTCTCGAAGAACCAACTCTTTGTTTCATTAATCCTTTCTACTGTTTTTTTGGTCTCAATTTCATTTATTTCTGCTCTGATTTTTAATTATTTCTCTCCTTCTGCTGGCTTTGGGCTTTGTTTGTTCTTCTTTTTCTAGTTCTGTTAGGTGTAATTTAAGGTTGCCTATTAGGGCTTTTTCTTGTTTGTTAAGGTGGGCTTGTATCGCTATGAGTTTCCCTCTCAGGACCACTTTTGCTGCATCCCATATGGTTTGATATGGCATGTTATCATTTTCATTTGTTTCCAGATAGTTTTTGATTTCTCCTTTAATTTCATCAATGATCCATTGGTTGTTCAGGAGCATGTTGTTTAATCTCCACATTTTTGTCAATTTCCCAGTTTTTTTTTCATGGTTCATTTCCAGTTTCATAGCCTTATGGTCTGAAAAGATGCTTGTTATGATTTTAATCTTCTTAAATTTATTGAGGCTTGCTTTGTTTCCCAACATATGGTCTATCCTAGAGAATGTTCCATGCGCGCTTGAGAAGAATGTGTAGTCTGCTGTTTTTGGATGGAGTGCTCTGTCTATGTCTACTAGGTCCATCTCGTCCAGTTTTTCATTTAAGTCTAATATTTCTTTATTAACTTTTTGTCTGGATGATCTATCCATTGCCGTAAGTGGGGTGTTAAGATCCCCGACTATTACTGTGTTGTTGTTGATTTCTCCTTTTAGGTTTGTTAATAGTTGCTTTATGTACATTGGTGCTCCTATGTTGGGTGTATATATATTTATAAGTGATATGTCTTCTTGATGTAGTGTCCCTTTTATCATTATATATTTCCCTTCTTTGTCTTTCTTAACCTGTTTTATCTTGAAGTCTACTTTGTCTGATATGAGTATGGCAACACTTGCTTTCTTTTGTTTGCCATTAGCTTGGAGTATTGTCTTCCATCCTTTCACTCTGAGCCTGTGCTTGTCTTTAGTGCTAAGATGTGTTTCCTGAAGGCAGCATATTGTTGGGTCTTGCTTTTTAATCCATCCTGCCACTCTGTATCTTTTGATTGGAGAGTTCAGTCCATTTACATTTAAGGTAATTATTGATATATGAGGGCTTAATGTTGCTGTTTTGTCACTTATTTTCTGGTTCTTTTGCATTTCCTTTGTTTCTTGTCCCATTTGTTTTGGACTGCCAATTCAGTTTGGTTGTTCTGTCTTATGATTCTTCTAGTTTTCTCTTTGTTTATCATATGTGGTTTTGCTTTGATTATTTGTTTAGTGGTTACCTTGAGGTTTGGGCAAAAAATCTTGTGTATGAGATAGTCCATTATCTGATAGCCTCCTATTTCCTTATACTAAGTCAATTCAGTCACTTTCCTCCTCCCCTTCTAAGTTGTTCTTGTTATACCTTATTCTATCTTGTGCTGTGGCTGTGTGTTTACAGTGATGAGGTTAAATTTATTTTTGGTGAATTTCTTCCTTTGATCTTTGAGTTTAGTATTTAAGTGGTTGCTAACCTATTCCGGTAAAGACCTACTATTTCTCTGATTTTGTCTACCTACTTTTCTCCTTCCTCCAAGCTTTGTGTTCCCTTTCTCTTCTTTTTTTCAGGCCTGAGGGCCTTCTTGAGTATTTCTTGTAGTGGGGGTCTCGTGGCCATGAACTCCCTTAGCTTTTGTTTATCTGGGAGAGTTACTATTTCTCCATCATATTTGAAGGATATTTTTGCTGGATAGAGTATTCTTGGCTGAAAGTTTTTGTCTTTCAGCATTTTGAATATATCATTCCAGTCTCTTCTAGCTTGAAAAGTTTCTGTTGAGAAATCCGCTGAGAGCCTGATGGGAGTTCCTTTGTACGTTATTTTTTGTTTTTGTCTGGCTGCCCTTAATATTGTTTCTTTGTCGTTGACCCTGGCTAGCCTTACCACTAGGTGTCGTGGTGAAGTCCTTTGTCTGTTAATATATATAGGTGTCCTGTTGGCTTCGCTTACTGGTATTTCCTGCTCCTTCCCCAGATTTGGGAAATTCTCAGCTATTATTTCCTTGAATAGGCTCTCTCTTCCTCTTTCCCTCTCCTCTCCCTCAGGAATACCTATAATTCTTATGTTACATTTTCTAATAGAGTCAGACATTTCTCGGAGTCTTTCTTCATTTATTTTTAGTCTTAGTTCTCTCTCCTCTTCCATCTGGAGTATATCTGTATTCCTATCCTCTAAAGTACTAATTCTTTCCTCCATATTGTCAGCTCTGTTCTTTAAAGATTCCAGATTCTCCTTTATCTCCTCCATTGTGTTCTTCATCTCCATCAGCACTGATTGGTTTTTCTTTATGATTTCAATCTCTTTTGTGAAGAAACTCCTAATCTCATTGAATTGTTTGTCTGTGTTGTCTCGTATTTCGTTGAGTGTTTTTATGATAGCTATTTTGAAATCTCTGTCATTTAGTTTATGGATTTCTGTGTCTTCGGGGTTGATTTCTGGGTGCTTGTCATTTTGTTTCTGGTCTGGTGATTTCATATATTTTTGCATTGTGGTTCGTGTGTTGGTTTTGTTTTTCCTCATCCTGGAAGTCTCTGGTTGCAATTTCCACCTGCCGCCCCTGTCTGGTGGTAAAGGGCAGTGTAGTCTAAGCCCCCTGCGCTCTGCCCCGGTGTTTCTGCTGCGATCCGCAGTTTTTTTTTTTTCCCCCTGCTGCGATCCACGGGTCCAGTCGTTTGATCAGGTCTGCCTCGGATCACTAGGTCTGGTCGTTGAGCTGCAGAGTCCGGGTTGCGGGGAGGGGGGAGCTCTCTCTTTTGCCCTCTGGGTCCCTGACGTGGGAGGCTTCTCGTTTGCCCCTCTTTATCCACTCTCTGGGGTGCTCAGATGTTGATGGTAGCCCTGTGGCTCCTCTGAGTCCTCTGTGCCAGAGTTTCCCACTGGCTGAGAGAGTCCGAAGAGCCACGGTTTCCCCACCGAGGGCCGCCCCTCCCCCCTCTCTGGGAGCCGCACGGACTGGGATCGCTGATCTGATGGGGAGGGAGCGGAGTTCTCCTTACCTCTCCCCACTTCCTCCGGGGGCCCAGCACGTTCCGCTCTCAGATGTGCGGCAGTGTGTATCCCTCCGCTCTAGGTTTTCACTGTCTGGGATTCCATTGTTGGTCTGTGACTGTTGCTTTTGTTGTATCTTGTCGGGGGAAGAGTTCACGGGAAAGCTCACTCCGCCATGATGCTCACCAGTTTGTTTTTATCTTATGGATGCTGTGGGTCAGATAACTGGTAATTTTTCTCCTGTTGTTCTGTTGGCTAGAAAGCTCAGAGCCTAGTTTCTGGTTTATCTCTCAGCAACGGAGTTTCTATTGTAACATAACTTCTTGGTTTTATCTCTTTTCTTGATTTTCTTTCTCTTTTTCCTGGATTATTGGACTTAAGATTTTTCTTTTTTATTCTATTGTATGTTTTTTTAAAGCTACCTCAAATTGTTTATGAACATAGTAAGGTGGCAAATAAATTGAACAAAACAGCATGGAATATTTTTTTTTATATGTTTTCTGTGAGAATTTTTTTATGTCTACAAAGTCTCAGAAAAACAAAATATAGCACTGGCCAAAATGTAACTATTAAAATCATTCATTATTTTGCATGTTTACATAGCAAAAAATAATGGTTGTTTGACACAATAAAATTGCCCCGCTTTGTGTAGTTCATTCAAACTGGTTTATGTGGTTTGATCCAGACCATGTAAGGCAGAATTTCCTAAATGTCTGGCATTCTAATCTAATTGAGAAGCATCATTAATAGGCATTGGATTAGTTGGAAGGAAAAGAGTGGCTTTAGAAAGAAAATTCTTTGGGCTAATGCAAAATGTGGGTTGACCAGAATTTTTGCTGTAATCTTTATTTTTTAAATATGTTAATATAGTTGCTAAAATATTAACCAATTTACATATATAATTAAACTTTTTCACATTTGAAACAGCCATCCAACACAGAAATGTGCTTTATTACTCCTAACAGAATATTTTGAATCACTGGAAGATAAGATGCTTGAAACCTTTAGATTTACTTGACTGGAATTCAAATTTACAACAGGTGGATTTTTAAGGTTTTAAATGTTTGATTCTCAAAAGTATAAGATGAGGCACATCATGGATAATTAGCTGACAAAAGGCTAAATGGTTTTATTGTCAAATTCTGCAGAATTTATGAGTTAAACATCTAACTGGAGATAAAATTTAGTAGATCAATGAGAGATGGAAAGTCTTGAATGGTGCATGTAATTGTGTAATTTATTTGTTTCACACCTTCAGGTGAAATATTGAAGTTTTCAGATTTTAAATTCTAACAGAGTGCCATAAAAGGTATACCCACAAGGCTAAAGAGAAACAGTTAAGCCTTCAAGGCAAAAAAATAGACTTCAATTCCCTGAGTTTAATAAAGCGGCACCTACATACTTATGGCGTTCTCACATTTCACATGCATAAGGGGAAGGCTAGCAGCAGTTCCTCACTTCATTTTCCCTCCATGGACCATTCTTATTGTTTGTTCTCACAAACGTCTGCTCTACTCAGGGCTCTCAAACATGACTAGGATAACAAAAATGATGATGCTTTCATCCTGTCTAGATCCAAAATGGTTGGGTGGACCAAACAAATGATTAGACGAGAATGTCAAACCCAAAAGACGTGAAATCCACATGACATGGTAATACAGAGAATATGTTGTAGCCTGCATGATAATAAAATGTTGTGCACCTTTAGTTATTTATTTTTTTGCTTGGGATTGGAAAAAACTTTAATCATGACTCACTACCTAAGTCATAGTTCCAAGAGAGTATTTAGTTTTCCAGCAAATACATCTTGTAAAAAGGTAAAAGCAGAGACCCGAATTAGGAAACAGGAATCTTGAAAAAGAATAGAGACTTGCTGCTTGAATTGTTGCTATGGCCTTAGCTACTTTCTGTTTTGCCCCAGTAATGGGGGTGGAGTGGGGCTTAGGGTCTGCAGCATGAGTGACTGCCTAGCAGAGAGATCCTGCAGTTGATTCTTGGTTTCCCCAACACCAAACACTCCAGATCTGAAAACGTCTGCAAGATAACACTGATGAAGTGGAGAGGTAGGGAGGTGTGTGCACACTTCAAAATTTTGGTCACGTTGGTGGATCTTAACTATGGCTGTGCTTGAGAATTACACGGGGAGATGTTTTTGCCTTACTATTATTATTTTTTTAATGGCTTAACGGCTGCCTAGTAATATTCTTGAAGGTTCCATTTTAGTAGGTTTGCAAAGAGGTCTGGGTATTTGTATTTTTATGAAGTTCCTTAAAAAATTTTCACGCGTATCTAAATCTGAGAATCACTTAGCTTACTGTTAACTGACGTGAGAATTTAGTCTGTGATTTGACTTTCTCCTTTTCTGAATTAATTCTTACGTATATGTCCCCAAGTGTTTAGTTCAGGACTTGAACACATCAGCTCTTAATTCACTACTTGGAACTGTAGTATTTACCACTAGGAGAACAGGAATAAGAAGCCACAGATTCCTGGCTCCTCAGTATCAGTAATTTGAATATCATTTGAGCAGAACCTCTAACTTGCCGTGTTTAATAATAGCATAGGTGGTGGTGGTGGATACTGATGATTGAGCCAGGGATAAGAGGTTACACGTGCCAATATTCAGTGCTAAAATATTAAGAAGTGCCATAGATGTTGGTCTCAAGCCCTGTGAGTTCCTCCTCATGCTGCACTGTCCCAGTGGCTCCCCCAGTACCCTGTCAGCCCCTCTCGTTCCAGCCAGGGAAAAGTTAAATCTGGTGTCACAGGGGGTCTCCAGAACATCCATTCATTCCTGTGGTTGGTGCCTATGTTTGATTGTTTAAAGTTATTTCTAAATATGTCTCTGAGTGTGGGAGACTCTAGAGGAGTAGAAGCTCAGCAGAGCAGAGATGGGAACTAAAGAGGCCACTAAAATTGGGGCTTTCTTGACTGGAAGCTTTCTTTTGTTTGAAATTGGGTGAAATGTATTATTGCAAAAGTGAACCTATAAAAGCAGGGACTATGACAGTGAAGTTGTATGTGGTCTTTGGCAAAAGAAATTGAAAGAAATAAACAAAACAGCAAACCAAAAACAATGGCATCAATTAAAAAAATAAAAACTGGAAATACTGAGAAGACAGCGAAGCAAATCAATTGAGTTTTTGCTTGGTGCTGCTTAGATCCAAGCTGTGAAAGCAGAAGGGCTTAGGAAGTGTGTTATCTGAAACATGCCTACGATTTTCTTACTAAAATCCAAACTGTTACTCCAGAGAGTGTTAATTATAAACTCTTCCATTTTGTAGAGCATATACTCAAAGTGTTTCAAGTGTTAATATTCTGTTAGAGCATTTAGAATTAGGTTCAGAATGGTGTCCTATAAACTGTTTTGAGATGGGATTAGATAACTAGATTAGATCCCTAAATCCCAAAATCTTGATCAGAAACAGTCACTTCTGATGACTCCCTGAGGAAGATATTAAGCCAGAGGATGCAGGGATGTAAATGCTTGGTCTTCATAGCTTGTGATCCCAAGTTCTGGGAAACTGGGCTGGAAATCTTGGAAATCCCAAGTTCTGGGAAACTGGGCTGGAAATTTTGGAAATCCCAAGTTCTGGGAAACTGGTCTGGAATCTTCGGAAATCCTGAGAATCTCCTTTTCCTTTTCTCCTGAGATGTATGGTAGAGCAAGTTCTGAGTAGGCAACTCCTTAACTCTTTTCCCCGAATGCTACCTCGGTTCCTCTTAGTCACACAGGGCAAGAGGAGGGAGGAGAAGGAGGGTGCTCCCTTCTGAATAGGAGGAAGCCTGGTTTTGTCTCACTGAATCAATAACATGGCAGGAGAAAGACTCCAAAAAAAGATGAATTAAGAAAAAGGGTGAGAACTCTAAATTACAGAAACAAAAAGAGGAATCGTGTTCCCAGAACCCCAGAAATGTAATTGTTTTTTTCTACTGAACCCTCTCAGCATTTTTGAGCCAGTAACTTTCCTGACCTATTCTGATCCATCTTGGCAGAGGAGTAGAGGAAAGCAGTCTTGACCTGGCTCCTGGGGGCCGATGTTAAGTCTCAGGATGTTTTTACCTAAGAAAGAACACCATCATGTTCTTTTTTACCAAACTGCCTTCCCTTCCCCGGCTCCCACCCCAGGGAAATGTAATCTTATTTTTGGAACCTTTTAAACATTGTCTATTATGCCTAGGTATAAAAAAAAAATTAGTTTTGGGAAATTAAAAAATGATAGAGTTAATTTTAGGTAATATCTCTTGAGAACCCCCTACTTGTTAAGCATCAACTGCTTTACATGCACTTATTTTATTTATTACTCAAATAACTCCATGAAATAAGCACGCTAGTATTACTGAGATGCAGCATGGCGTAGTGCTTAGAAGGATGGATTTTGGAGCCGACCTCCCTGGGTTTGAATTCTAGCTATGTCATTTACTAGACTAGCTGTGTGAGGTCAGGCACGTTTCCTAAACCTTCTGTGCCTAGTTTTCTCATCTGTAAAATGGGAATAATAATAACAGGGTTGTTGTGAGGATTAACTGAGTTAACATCTAAATATCTAAAACTCTCAGAACAGTACCTGGCATATAATAGATGCACAATAAAAATTAGCTATTATTTTCTTCTTTTTTTGGATGAGGAAACTGGCTTGGGGAGGTAACGTAGTTTGTTTAGGACCATACGGATGGCCAGTGAGAGAACTCGGGTTCACACTCGGTTTGTAAGAGTCCCAAGACCTGTCAGAGCGCAGTCCTGACCACTGCACTCACTGGGCGAAGGGCTGGAGACTGTCGGGTCAAAGTAGATGTACCGGATATCCTGTCAGTCTCCAGCTGTGGTCACCATCCTTGGCCACGCTGCTCTCTGCCCCAGGAAGCTGACAGGTAGGAACTGCATCCTTGAGTCCCTTGCCCTTTAGGTCTGTCCTTGGGGAGCCCTGGCAGAGAATCAGAGGGAGGGAAAAGAGTTCAGTAGAGGTATGGGTTGTCTCTTGATTTCCTGCCTCTATGATGGCGTTGGGCTCGCTGCATCCCTTTGGAGTTGTAATTATGGTGGATCAATAGGCTTGTTTAAAACAAGGCATGTGACATGTCGGCTTTTGGAATGGCTAGTCTTTTGTTCTTATACGGCTGCAAGAATGCTGAAGGGATCGTGGCACTTCAGGGAAGATGTAAACAAAGCAGAGAACAGACTCCCAGGGGAGGTGCAGCCTTCAAGTCTTATCCCAAGGCCTCTCTTGGATCTTTGCTTTTTCCTCCCAAATGGGAAGAAATGTAACCCCCGAGTCCCAGCCTCTGCAGCCACGGACTCTGACGCTTCCCTATACGCTTGAGATGGAGTAGGGCAGGTGGTGATGGCGTTTTCCCTTAGGACTAAAGACTTTATTTGACCTGGGCTTGCACAGCTCCTCTCTGTGGGTTTCAGATGAACTCCTGACCCCCCCAGAGTCTGGAGAGCTACACGGGGTATATCACATGTATAGAGGGTGTTGAACTGCTTCATAAATTCCCTTTCAAAAACATCACTAATCTAGAATCCTTATGAGGAAAGAGGTTTGCTCATTAGCATTGTAACTGCTGATATTTTATTATTCTTGGCCAATTTGGATAGATTGGTACAAGGTTTATTATTGCTGGCAGATTAATTTGCTTTATTGTTAAGAAGATGCATAATGAACTATACCCTGTCTGAGCTGGTGCCTATGAATGATTTATGCTGCCAGCAATTGATTATCTTTCATTTGGAAACTTCTATCTTTGAGGGGAATATGAATATGATCTAAATGACCAAATTACAACCAAAGCCTTGAAAAAAGAAATAGAAATGGTTTGAAATTTGCCCTGCTGTGACAGTAAATGAGCATGTGGCTCTTAGATTGAGGAGCACGTCCTTACTTTCCCAAAAGCCAGCCTTAGGTAAGACACTTAATGTTTGGCCTCAGTTGCCCATTTGTGAAAGGGGACAACACTATCTACATTTTTTTCTTCCTTTCCTGAGATGTTGAGAGTTTAGTAACAAAACCAACATAATATTTATTGAATGTGTACTGTCTGGTGTGGAATGGTAGAGAAAATATAAGATACGATATGGAAAGGAACAGTAGAGAAATATATAAGATGCTATATTTACAGCTTTCTGGGACTTAGTTTTGTCATCCATAAAATGGGAGCATTGGATTCAACAAATACTTCTGTCAAGCTCTAAATTTGGTGAATATTATAGCCACTTATTAAGCCTTTATTAGAGGCGCTGTGTGGAGCACTTTATATACATCATCTCATTTAATCCTCACAACTACCCTGGGAAGGCGTACTACTTTTTAACTCACATTTTAGAGCTGAGGAAACTAAGACTTGGGAAGGTTAGAGTAATTTTCCTAAGGATACACAGCCGGGAGAGCAGGAACCGAAGCCTATGACTTCAGCCACGGCCCTACACTTCCTCTTGAGAGTCTATCCTCTTCTGAGTTGTTGTATTTCCCTTGTGGAATGCATTTGATCTGTTCCCAGATAGCTATCTGCCACTCTTCATTTTTTAAATTCTTTTTAACCAACACCACTACCTCTAGCCAGTGATGGAGGACTATTGAGTTACTGCTTGTATAATTAATCCAGACTAGGGTTTCTCAACCTTAGCATTATTGACATGTTGGTCCAGACAATTCTCTTTGTGGGGCTGCTGTGTGCACTGTCAGTTGTTTAGAACCAAACTTGGCCTCTACGCATTAGATGCAAGTTGCAACCAACCCCCAAGTTGTATCAAATAAAAATGTCCCTGGAAATGTCCTCTGGGGGCAAAGTTGCTACCAATTGAGAACCACTAAGCTAGACCTTGACTGTGGATTGATAGTATGTCTTCTTCTTTTTTTTTTTTTTTTATTATGCGATGCATTTTGGACACGTAATAATGCTGACAAGGGTCAGCTGGCCAATGAATTTAGGGTTGCAGGAAGCTCCTGTTTTCATATCGTTAAAATGATGACTGCGTTAATTGGAACACATATAATAGGGAAGGAGATGGATATACCATCAGCTTTTGGTGTTCTTCTATGGATCTTGTAGATAAGCCTGTGAGTTATTAGGAAGTCCTGTAGGTCAGCAGTAAGGGCACAGGTCTGGAGTCAGGTGACCTGGCTCCTATGCACAGCGCTACCACTACTCGACAAAGCATTTAGCCTCTTTGGGCCTCAGTTTTATTATTTGCTAAATGAGAAAATTGCGCTAGATGATCTCCAAGGTCCTTTCTTGCTTTAGTGACTGATGATTTTGTGTCCAAATACTGAATAAACTCATATGGCAAATTAATTCTTTCTGAGAATATTGTAGTTTGTGACAGTGTGGCTGCTTATTCAATTATAATATAGCAATAAGTGCCACCCCCTCCCAGTACATTCTTGGATTTTTTGATATCCTTTCCATATGTAAATCTTAAAAATATTACTGGTCAGAGCTTGATTATCAGCCTTAGAGAGGTCTGACTTAAAGAAATTAGGGAAATTTTCCTACTTGGCTACAGCTGGCCTAATGGAATAAGGGAATCCTGCACCAAACCAGGTCTGTGTTTATACTTCACAAATTGTATCCAGCAAGATCCCAATTTTGTAAAAATCAAACCCAACATATTGACTTCCCTTCCACCATCCAGGGAGAGATGTTCTGGTTTGTTTTATTTCCTCCACCACAAAGATGTAAAGAAGGCAGCAAGAGTTGGAAAACATTACAGGGATTCTGTCAATGGCCCCAGTGTTCCACTGGTTGGAGAGTCCATTAAAAAATTGGTTTTTGAGACAGAAAGATACATCGTGGCAACTAGATTATAATGTGAATGATGCTTCCTAGAGTTATGCCATGTGGAGGTTTGATTATAGCCAATGTTTCTGTACAGCACAAGTTTCTGAGACAATGATGAGATGCTTTACATTTTGGGGATCAGCAACCATGCTTGTGTGCAATTCAGGAAGAAAGACCATTAGAGAGAATACCACTGGTTAGACTAGTGCACACTTTGTCAAAGACCTGGTAGTGGCTCTTAAAGGTCAAAATGCCCAAAACATGACTGTCCGGGTGCATCCATCTGTACTTCTGTGTGCTTTAACTTAATAAATAGCACCATCATTCTCCCAGCTGCCTAAGCCAGAGTGAATTCACCCAAGCCAAGGGGAATTCCTTGATTTTTCTCTTTTCCTTTCCCTACACAAAATATAGTAACAAAGTCCTATCACTTTTCCTGCTTATATCTCTCAAACTAGCTCACTTCTGTCTATCTCCACTGTTAATGTTTAGTCCGGACCACCATTACCACTTGCTTGGGCTGATTCTATCACCTCCTTTAGTCTCCTAACCAATAGTTCTTTCCCTCTCCAGTCAAGACTCTCTACTTAAATCAGTGATTTTCCCTGAACTCCAAGATGATCATGACATTCTCATGCTTAAAATACTTTAGTGGCTTCTTATTGCTCTCAGGCCTCCTATAGGGCAGTCCCCACTTATCCAAAGGGAATAAGTTCCAAAACCCCCAGTGGATGCCTGAAACTGCAGATAGTACTGAATCCTATATATACTATGTTTTTTCCTATAGATACATACCTGTGATAAAGTTTAATTTATAAATTAGGCACAGTAAGAGATCAACAACAATAACTTCTCTTGGGCATATCCGAATTACCAGCATCACTACTCTTGTGCTTTTGGGCCATTATTAAGTAAAATAAGGGTTACTCAAACACGAGCACTGCAATACTGGGACAGCTGATCTGATCACCAAGAGGGCTACTAAGTGTCTAAGGGACAGGTCACATATACAACGTGGATATGCTGGACAAAGGGATGATTCACGTCCAGGGCTGGATGGTGCAAGATTTTATAATTCTACTCAGAAAGGCATGCAATTTAAAACTTATGAATTGTTGATTTCTGAAATTTTCGATTTAATATTTTCCGAGTTCAGTTGATTGTGGGTGACTGAAACTGCAGAAAGCGAAACTGCGGATAGGGAGGGACTGCTGTAATGGTTTTTAAGGCTTATCATGACCTGGCCCTGCTTACACCTCTAACGTTGTCTCTTACCGCTTCCTACCTGTACTCTGTGCTAAAGCCACACTGAAATAATTCCAGTTCCCTCACGATACTGCATTCTCTCTTATCTCCAGGCCTTTTTCTGTACTGTTTCCCCTGCCTCAGACATGGTAAATGAATGTTAGCAGCTTGTGGTCAGGAAGGTACGAATATTCAGTCACTAGAAAAATTGCTGTTTGCTAAGCATTTCATAACAGGTCATTTATTATTTGGAAAATTCTGATTCAGAGCACAGAAAACTTGTGGTTTAATTTGCAAAATTTGCACCTCAGGGCCTTTTCTTACTTTTACCTTTTTGTTTCTCTAATCTAGGCACATAAAAACAAAAAGATGCCTTTACAAGCGTGGAATTTTAGTTTTGTTGATGATGATCAGGTTAAAGAAAGATTCTAAAGTAGAACTATCTGGTCTAGATTTTCACAGTTTATACCATCTACTCATAAGGTAACCTTTCATGATTATACTGATGAGAAATGGGTTGTAATGTTGTGAAGTGTGTAAAATTTAAAGACTAGAATAAAGTAAGAGAAAGAAGAGAAAAGCTTAGAAAAGTGGAAGATAAAAGGAGTAAGGATTAAGCTGTGGGTAAAAACATTCCTTGAAAATGATTTTTTTAAAAGAGACTTTAAATCATGTACTCTTAGAATTGGAAGGAATCTTCATTTTATTTATTTGTTTGTTTATTTATTTATTTATTTTTTGGTGAGGAAGATTAGCCCTCAGCTAATGTCTGTTGCCAATCCTCCTCTTTTTGTCGAGGAAGATCGGCCCTAGACTAACATCCGTGCCCACCTGCCTCTACTTTCTATGGGATGCTACCACAGCATGGCTTGACAAGCAGTGCGTTGGTCTGCACCCCGGATCTTAACCGGCGAATCACTGGCCCCTGAAGCAGAGTGCGCAAACTTAACCACTATGCCACCAGGCCTGCCCCAGGAATCTTCATTTTATTGATGAGGAAATTGAAGCCCAGAGATGTTAAGTATCCTGGTCATCATCACACAGCAAGTTAGTGGCGAAAATGGAGTGCCAGTGTGGCCAGCAGAACGAGGATTTCCCAGAACATTTCAGATCCTCCCTATTCAGTTTGTATTCAGGAGTGGAGGGATGATTTATTTGTATTCCATAAATTAATATGGTATGCCAGAGAGTGCTAGGGATATATAATTTAGAAGTAGTGTCTTCTTATCATAGGGATCAGTAGAAGCACAGAAGCATCAAGATTCAGTTTCACTGGGCTTCTGTGGCTGGAGGACTGTCAGCTGTGCTGTACTGGAGAGAGGTTATGCCCCCGTCAGGCTGATTTGGTGCTTAATGTCAATAGGAAATGTGGAAGGAAATTAAAGTGCAGTTCTGAGATAGATGGTTAAGGCAGCCTGGGTAAAAATTAGAGGAAGTAATTGCAACATGACCATCAATTTCTTTACTTGTGAGATAATTCTGGTGTCAGAGATGACTTGGACATTGAGGACTCAGGCTTTTTCACTGACATTGAAAGGGAAGTCATGCTTTAATAAGCTTGAGGCCCCATCCAGAAGCCTGGTGGTGGAGTGGGAAATAATCATTGTTGGACTGCCTTGAACTCACACTAGCAAGCAGATTTAAAACCATATTCTGGAAAGTGATTTCTTAACGAGTAAATCACACCTGCCCTCATTGTTTGGTTGAGATATGCTGCAAGAACCCCACGATATCCAACCAACCCCCATTCCCTCTTCCATCTTGGCATTCCAGAGAGTCACACCATGGTCACTCACAGCCCTGGTGGCTGAATCTTTCCAAGCCAAGATTATCAAGTCTCTTGTCCCAACTCTGCAGAGTGTACAAACAAGTCCCTTTGGCTCATGCCCTGCTCACTAGCCTGCCTTTTTCACTGAGTGTGGTTCTAATCTGTGCCAGTTCCTAGTCATCCAGACAGCAGCAGTGGCCTGAGCTTGCTGCTTGTCTTCATGTACCCGCCTCTATGTCCTCGATCTATCACTTCAGAGATTCTTCAAGTGTCATCTTGGTGCCGGGGAGGCTGGCGAGTCACCATCAACCTTCAGCCCACCAAGCACGACTGGCATGCTGACCATACTGGGTGTATCTATGGCTACGTAGATGAGGTCATGACCTGGTTCATGGGGATTCTCTTGGCTGGGCCTGGGGATTCTCCCCTGAGACGGCCCCGCGTGCTGAAGAGGGCACTGCTGCCCCTGCCGCACCCACCTGCCCCCAAACTCAGGCCCAAGGAGGAGCCCGCCACCCAGCTCAATGGCCTAGCACCAGCCAACCTCAAGCAGAACCCCACAGCTGAGCCCTGCGCCCAGCACAACAGCTCCAGGCCCACCAGCCCCAAAAGGGAGGAGCAGGGCAGTTACCCCAAAAAGGGGAAGACTGAGGTGGTTCCCAGCTAACCAAGGTGCCCTGGGAGGGAAGGGCTTTTTGTAGAAACCATGGATTAGTTTTTTCTTATTGATCTCACTTTGTTACTTGTATCTGTCCTTGTGGGGAGACCTCAGGGAGCTGAGAGCTGCGCTCCAGGCCCTGGGTCAGACTTGCCCTCTATAGCGTCTACATTTGCCTCTAGGGGCCTTTGGTGGGGGCTTGGGGAGGAGCATAACCCCTGGACCCTGACCTCGGAGCTGACACCCCAGGCACCTGCTCTTCCCTCATGCCCTAGCCCCTGACTCACAATGTTCTGGGGAGGTGGTGGCCAGGCCCTCCTGGGTTTTCTAGCCTAAACAAGAATTACCTTCCTCTACCCTCTAGGCCCTCATACCCCCAAGCCCAGCCTCACCAAAACCATATTCACAGACTCTCCAGGAGGGAAGGGGGTCAGAGCCACCATTTAGAAGCCAAACCTCATGGTAGGGCAGACAATAAAGGTTTTCACTGCCTTTGGGGCTGGAGGGAGAAAGAGGTGGTTCCATCTGGCTTCTTGCAGGCTTCCAGAAAAGTCTTCAGTGTAATAAAAGCAGAACATCTTGGGCCAGCCTGATGACATAGCGGTTAAGCTTGCGTGTTCCGCTTCAGTGGCCCGGGGTTCACCGGTTTGGATTCTGGGCACAGACCTCTTCACTGCTCATCAAGCCATGCTGAGGCAGTGTCCCACATAGAAAAGCTACAACTCTACAACTATGATATACAACTATGTACTGGGATTTGGGAGAAAAAAAGAAAAAGAGGAAGATTGGTAGCAGCTCTTAGCGCAGCGGCAATCTTCCCCCCCAAAAAAAGAAAAGGAAAAGCAGAACTTCTTGCATCTAAAAAACACAAGCAGGGGCCGGCCTGGTGGCGTAGCTGTTAAGTTCACGTGTTTTGCCGTTTCGCTTCAGCAGCCCAGGGTTCACTGGTTGGGATCCTGGGCGTGGACCTACTCACTGCTCATAAAGCCATGCTGAGGTGGCATCCCACATAGAAGAGCTACAACTCTATGACTATGACACACAATGTACTAAGGCTTTGGGGAGAAAAAAGAAAAAAAAGAGGAACGGTTGGCAACAGGTGTTAGCACAGGGCCAATCTTCAAAAAAAGACAAAACCTCCTCAGTAGGTGGCTAGCACAACAAAGCTACCTTCTTAACCCTGGTCCTGACACCACTTCACATCCAGAGAGAAGTACCAGTCCCCTGGTCACTGCCTGGTTCAAGGCCTTCCCATCCATGAGGGACAGAGGGGCCTTGTCTCACTCATATCTGCAGACACTGGACACAGCTGCCCATGCCCGTGTGCCCACCTCTGGGAGCTGGCTGAGGGTGTCCTTGCCAGGAACTGCCAAAAAAATAAAAAAAAGCAAACAAACCAACAAACAAATACGCCCTACCTTGTCTCTAAGTAGGAAAAATAAATGTCCATTTCTTGGCAGTCTTGTCTCTTCCCCACTGCCAGAGTTGGCCACTTCCCACTACCCACCATTCTCCATCTCACCTCAAGTGTGCTGCATTTCAGAAGAAGAGGGGTGAGTAGTAACAGACACAAGGGAAGTCGTCTTTAATTCTCCCTTGAATTGAAGTGGGTCAGGTGGGACTCTATGCCTTATTTTCTCTTTGGGTGCTTTCTCCCCTAGAGATTAGTTAACATACTCATTACAAATAAGTTCATGAGATATAGAAAATTCTTTTTGAGAAATATTTGAGTTGTGCCAATTTTTCCCCTCCAGATTGCCTTGCCTGCACCAGGACCACTGCAAGACAGAAAAACAGCACCACCTCGGTGTCACAGGGACTACTATGCTAATATTAGGGAAGAATTGGAGACATTGGCTGGAGTGAGCAGCAAATAACCAGGCTATTGACTAGATCCTGAGAATGTTCTCCTCCTCCACATCCCTCCTTCACACCCTAAGGCTGGGTGGTTGTAATGAAGGAGGAAAAATACTTAGGAAAGACAATGCCATGGTAGACATATAAGGATGCTTCATGTAAAATAGATTTTTCTGGTAAGGGCAGAGTGGTCAAGTCTGGAATGAGGCATGGGTAGAGAGCCCTGGAGTATCCTCCATCCCTAAAACCTGCCAGGCATGGCACTTGAAAGGAGACTGGTCTTTGGTCCCCTCTTTGGTTGGATATTATTAATCAAAGTTGCTACTATTCTCAGGAAAATGAACAACATAGGGGACAAAAAAAAGATACTTGAGCAGCACAGCTGCTATAAAAAATATATTTGATAGTCAAGTAATTATACAACATCGAGATTGTATAATAAACATAGTCAATATCCTGGAAAATATAGACGTGAAGATTGGTAAAGTGAAGCAGGAATAAGTATTTGTAAGGAAGAGCCAAGAGGAAAGATAAAGGATGACAAACATAGTGGTAAAAATAAAGAATCGAAGATACAATAAATAGCAGAATGAATATAACTAAGGAACTGTCTGAAAAAACGTCTGGGAGCAATTAAGAGATGGAATATTTAAAGAAATGCTAAGAGAATGGAAGAGAGACTGAACACACTCATAGAGTTTAAAACACGAGAGTTAAGAAAAAAGCCATACCTGAGCACACTATTCACTTAAATATTAAAATTCAAGAACACAAAACACAGAGAAAATACTACAAGTTTCCAGAAGGACAGTGTAGGCCTCCTATAAAAAAACAAGAATTAGGTTACCATCTAACTTCTCAACAGTGACCACAAGACATCATAGAGTAATAATGTTAAAACGTTGAAGAAAAGCGACTTTGGATCTAGAATTTTATATCCAGCAAAAATATTATTAAAATACAATGGCATAATAAATATATTCATAGGTGTTTAAGACCTCAAAATATCTATGATGCACAATAACTTCTTTGGAAACATATTTGGAGGAAGTATTCCAGCAACCAGGATATAGAAGGATCTAGGAGATACATGAAAGTAAATAACTTGGTATATTTGACTGTCTAGTCAAGCAAGGAAGTCACTTACTCTATGCCTCAGCAATTCTGCTGCTAGGTATTTATTCTAGAGAAATGAAAACATATTTTACACATGGACTTGTGCTCAGATGTTCATAGCAGCTTTATTCATAATAGCCAAAAGTATAATAGTCAGATGTCCATCAACAGGTGAATGCATAGTTTATGTTGTATTCACAGAATGGAATTCTATTCAGCTGTTAAAAGGAGGAACTGCTGACACATTCTACAACGTGGATAACTCTCAATAACGTTATGCCAAGCCAGGGAAGCCAGGTACAAAATCGTGTATACTGTACAATTCCTTTTATATAATATTCTAGAAAGGGCAAATCAAATATATGATGATATAAAGTAGATCAATGATTATCTGGGGTTGAGTGTGTGTGGGTATAGATAGAGTAAGTTTCCCCCTTTGAATGTCCTGTGTTTATAGAGCTTGAATTCAAAAAATCGATGGAAAACACAGTGAAAATCGCCTTTACTCATATGAAAATATTTTTCAAAATGTTCAGGAGTTTTGAAAGTCATTCTTGTAGGGCTTTTGGAGGATAGTTGCATTTCCATTTGTTAAGAGTAATATTAAGCTCATGCTATAAAATAGAGTTTTCCCTGGACAGTGGTTTTAAAAGGATAGATGAGCATGCCATTTAAGGCTTGTCCTTCAGTTTTCTGGGGGTTGATCTCCCACTGGTCCCTCTCTAACCTGATTCTTCCATGTATAACAACAAGAACTAAATTACTACAAATTACACCCTTCTATTCTAACAGAACCATTCAGAAAAAGACCTTAAAAAACTGCAAGCCCAAGCAGAAATGCCAATGTGGGAGATTAAAAAACAACGAAACCTCAATTCCCAGTGGAAGGAAGAGCTCCAACATAAAAGAATCTTTTATTCAATCTTGTCTCACTTGGGTGACTGATATTTCCAAAGAGCAGTTGGCTAAAAGTGATGGAATTCTGACATAGGTCTCAATATCTTAGTATGCAGGCCAACTCGGAGGTGAAACTTGTAAAATTAAAGTGCAACACATTTAAAAGTTAAAATCATTAACAATTTAGACTACAAAAAATTATTAGTAATTACAAGTGTCCCTTTGGATCCTCCGTGAAGCAGATACATAAACAATATTAGACACGCGGATTTACCGAGGGAAACAAGTGTGAAGGGTAAGAGGAGAGGAGAGGGAGCAGCAGGAGGCAGCTGAGAGCCTTCAGACCACAATGCATGTCTGACACCCGTGAAAGGGGAGCGGCAGGAAGAAGAGTGGGCAGGAAGGGCTTTAGTCAGCTGTACGGCTCTGAGAAATCCGTGGCCAATGGAGTCGCTGAGCAAAGATGGCCTGTTAGCAGAGTCTTGTGTTGGTCAGAAATGGTCTGGCTCTAGCGCTCTGCTGTGCTTAGTCACTGGCTGGGACCAGCCTGCAGGGAGTAGGACCTTAGTGGGAAAGCTGCATTGGATCCAAAGATGTGGCTCCTGGAGGCTGTCAGTCAACTGTACTCTTCATGGAAGTCTCTCTTGAAGGGAGATCTGAGCGATGCACCACCATAGCCACACAAAATGCAGAAGACATTTTAAAATGGCTATTGTACACTCTTTAGGAAATACTCTCAGTTAAAAATCCAAGTCTATAAAACTCTTGTTATGTCATATAGTGTGAATAGAGAGGCAAATTTTATTTTCTGTGAGGAAGACCAGCCCTCAGCTAACATCCAATGTCAATCCTCCTCTTTTTTGCTGAGGAAGACTGGCCCTGGGCTAACATCCGTTCCCATCTTCCTCTTAACCGCTTGTGCCACCGGGCCGGTCCCAGAGTCAAAATTTTTTTAGAGAGCCAATTAAAGAAAATTGTATATTATAGATGAACATTGGGAATTTCATCAGGAAACAGGAGTGTGCTCTCACTTATGTATTACTATTGATAGAAAACATGTTTTTAATCTAGTAGAGGTGATGGAGATTCACTCAACATATCCTCACTCTCTTGCTTTTTTCTCTTGTTACCAAAAACACTCATTTTTAAATGCCAGGCTAGGCTGTGGGTGAAGTCTGTGAAAATGTGGTAATTTCTTCGGCTTCAACATGTGCCATTATCCAACTAAGAAGATGAAAGAAAGTGGGAATATCAATTTTGCATAAACTAATTAAGAGGGAAGAGAATAAGAATAAGGGTTATTATCTCCTTAAAAACCGATATCTTCATAAAATGAAGTAATTCTCAGAGATGCAGAAACATCAGCGAATTTGTTTACCATGAGGCACCATGAAGCCTTAATAATTGTCTTTAGCGGATTTCAACTTTTTGACAAAAAAATAAGAATTATATGCCCTTAAATGAAACTTCGTTTTTCTATCTGATTGCATCCTTGTTAGGAACGTTAATCCATATCTTTCCGTGACCATCAGCCATGCCTTTAATGAGCTGGAAACAATGGAACGAGAGCCCTGGAGTTGGAGTCATTAAAAAATCTGGCTTTAATTCCTGATCTCTCATTACCACCCACAGTTCTCTTTTAGTTAAAATGGAGTTGATACAACCGGCTTCACCTGATTGTTTTGAAGATTGAATGCAGTAATATTTATGAATGTCATGGTGCCAGGTGGACACGCAATAAATGTCTTCCTTTTTTCAGCAGGTAAACCAAAATGTTAGCCCCAATCCTTAGAGGCCCCTTGTCCCACTGTGCCATTCGTCTTTTCCATCACCTAGTGAAGAATAAAGGGGTGCATGCCTGTGTCTGCGATGCTCAGGTGGCAAAACTGAGATGGTCAGCACACTGAAGGAAGCAACAGAGAAGGAGTTGCGGAGTTCCAACTTTGTATATTTTGGAAGGTTAATATTATTCATAAACATAACAAGTAGTGGCCTTGCTGATTCACTAGTTTGCCAACTATGCTGATTTGTGAGGGGGTAAAAGAAGACAAACTCTTTTCAAACGACTGGGCTGAGACATCCACTTAAATTTCAAGCTTATGGAATTTATCTTTTTGTTTCCTATTGGGAAAACATCTAGAGTTCCTTTTGCAGTTAACTTTAGGATCCTAACTTGCAGTGAGAAATGCTCTCTTGTAGTGTTTCTGCCTCTTTCAACACCAGATCATAACTTTAGGTGAGAAAGACAGCATCTGAGAGAGGTTTCAACAAATCTGGCACAGTATTAATTTGGGTTTACTTGTATTTTCCTCAGTGTCTCAAGTAAGTCAGGGCTGTGGGAAAAGAGAAATACAATGTAGACCACTGATTTTGTAGGGTTTTAAAAAAATATTAGATAGTACTCTAATGGGGTAAAAAATTTACCTTGCAAGTGTTCTTTTAATAGGTTGTGTATTATTTCAGAAAATTAAATTGAAAATTCTGTTTATGAATTGTGGTTTAATTAGAGTAGTTACAAAAATGAGAACCAAATTGTTACAAAATGGGAATTTGGCTTCCCATGAAAGCATTCATTTTATATATAGAACAACTCTCCAACTATACAATGAGGTATTAATTACGTCAAATCTAAAATGATTTTCCTTCCTTAGTTAATGATGTGAGAACATACTTCTGTAATTTATTTCTGTGTTCTTTAGTGTACCTAGAAATTACATTGATTTGAGCTATATTGCACATAATTTCTTTCTTTTTCAAAGAAGGAGGGAAAAATGTAGGTAAAGTAAATCACAAAATTTGTACTTTTAATATTTACTCCTAATTTTGTATTTGTGTCAATTAATGACTTATTTTCTCCTATGTTTCCTACGTGCTTCAAAATCTCAGGATTTTGGTTTTTGTGTTCTTATCAGCTAACAAAGTGCTTCTAGAGATGGAAAGGATTGTCTCAGAGGTGAAGGGTTTCCCATCGCAGGGGCATTGAAGGGTGGTGATTCTGTAGAGGGGATTCAAGCAAGAGACGGGTGGTTGGGTTAAATGAAACCTGAGCCCCTTCATTTCTGATTGCCAATCTTTATATAAAACTTACTGATGGTCATCAGAATATACCTCACTTCTTATTCTTAGCCCTCTCCAGTTAACTGTACCTCCATCTTTCTAAGCCTTTCTTTGAATCAAGCATAATAATCATTTGTTAAATACCTGTTATATGCAAGACTATATATTAGCCACTTTGGGAGAATCAAATTAACTGTAATGTACATGTAATGTAAAATTTTGTATATTTTATAATTTTCCAAATTTTTTACAATTAAAACTAGAAAATAGGCAATAAGCACTATTTACAAAAGAACAAAAAGTGAATAAAGTGCATAGTATACAGCTCTTGGCCTCAAAGAGCTTACAATCAAAAAGAAATGGATATTTAAGAATGCTGTCTTAAAGTTCATGAAGCTTTGGTCATTTTGATGATTCTGGAAGCTCCCTAACAATTCTGCATATTACACAAAACTTTATAATGCATATATTTCATGCATGTTTTAGGAATAATTAATACTTAAAATACTGTGCCAAATAGTCAAACTAACCAATTAAAATGACTTCTATCCTTTACACAGGAAAATGAGTTTCTATATTAAAAACAAATATTGACTTGCCGTTAGGTACTAACCACTGTAAGAATGAAGGATTTTTTAAAGCACAAGTTTCAGGTTATAGGAAATCAATACATATCAATTCATCCCAATCTCCTACATTTTCTATGTGGTGCAGCAAATGTTTCTGGTTGGGATAATGACTGTGAATCACTGAAGAAAACTCAGTTACACAGAGAGATTAAATAACATTCATTAACAAAGGCAGGAAATTTAACTAAAACAAAATGGAAAATTCTTCTAAAATAATAGGTAAAGTAAATGGGTTTTGTGTTTAAAACTTAGTTTATTAAAAGTTTATTAAAAGTTAAATTTATTACACTACTTACTATTCTGAAAAATTGTGGTTGCAGTAAATATTCTTTGTATTACTTATTATCTACCCATCTATATAGGCATCTACATGTAGCGTTAGCAACTCAAAGTCAGAGTACAACTGATATGCAGTGACTAGTATGAAGCTTTGCAAATAGTAAATATAGTTGACTAAATTAACTTTTTAGACCCCTGTAATTGTTTTATATATTGAATTATCATTCTTTTACTGGGTTATGTTTCACTAATTATTCAACATTTGTTGAGTATATTGGGCACACCAGCAGGTCAATAATAATGCTGATCTGTCTGCAGTGGAGGAAGTTGTATGGGTGTATAGTGGTCAGTAGTGATGTTTACAACTATTTTGGGGTATCAGCTTTCTTGCAACATGGTGAGATTGCCCTTCTTTAACATGAGGTGTAGCCGTGTAATTTATTTTGGCCAATGAAGCCTGAGCAGAAATGTTATATGTCACTTTCAAGTGGAAGCTTTAAGAGCCTAAACATGATTTGCTACGTCATCTTTCTGAAACTTCTGAAACTTCGGTGATCATGGAGGTAAGCATTGAAATGGATACTCCATCAGTTCCAAATCCCTGAATGTTTACATGAACAGAGATATCCTGCCATCCCATGTTGGATGTAAACTGTGATCCTCAAATGATCTTTGCTGTAATAAGCCTCTAAGATTTTTTTGGTTATATATTATTATAGCATAACCTATCCTATCTCATACTGAAATTGGTACTAGTCATGAGATGTCAAAAGAGAAAGTCTAACTATGTGTCATTGACTTACCAGCTGGGTGGTGGGGAAACTGTTTTTGGAGACTGGAAGGATAAGTTACGGGTGCCAAAACGTTTGGTAAAACTCTTGCCTGCAACAATTTGGAAGACAGATCAGATCATATATCCAATGACCTTATAGCCCTAGGAAAAGAGGCTGGATAGAACATTAATGTTTTGTTTGGTTACTGTAGGCTGCATTTAACAGGGTACTACAAGAAATTGATGAGCTTAAAAAGAATTAGCTTTTTCTTTTTTTTTTAAAGCAAGAATAAAAAGAAATAGAAAGGGTAAAGAAATTCAAGGACTTTCAGATATGGACTATGCAATTTCTTCACAACTCCAACCAATAAAACAAAAAAATGAAAAGGCCTTTGAACAACAAATACTGATTGAATGGCCTTAGTTAAGAGTCAAATCAAAGGTGTGGCTGTCACAACCATTGTTTAAACCTCTGAGTGGATTAAGATGTTTTAGAATAAAGATTCAATTAAGGTTGTGGGACCCAGAAATTCCTTTCAAAAGACAAAATTGCTCAAGTAAAAGACGTGAAAGGTATGACTCTCTCTCTAAAGCCTAATTGATCCATGTTTTCAGCAACCAGTTAGAGAGAGAAAGAGGGAACAAAATGCAGGAAAGAGAAACTAAAACTAGCACGTTTAAGAAGCATGTCTAGAAAAGAACTATAGGTGTGGCTAGTGGCACATGGACCTGACTTGAATCAAGTTGATGAGACATGACTAAGTATTTAATGTCAAAAAAGTCTCCAATCTGGACTAAAAGCCACCAACCATCTACAGGCAGGAGCAGTCTAAGAAAGCTATTGTCTCCTGAGGGACATATTCTCCAATGCTTATTTCAGCTACAACCAAGGAAGACAACCTCCCGGAGAATGGAGTCATGGACCACAGAGAATAATGAACCCTATTAGGATTGGGGCCTATGGAGAAATATCACCTAACTCCACTATAAGGAGTTCTCAAAAATATCTGCCCAGTTGGATTTTGGATTTTTCCGGGACAAATATTTCCTGTGTTTCCTATTCTATTTCTTTCCGAATGGAAATTCTTATCAAGGTTTTCCTGTCCCCTTTCCACCATTGTGAATTGATGGCAGTGGTATAGAGAAATTTTCTCTTAAGTGTATGTCTCCAGATCACGAGGAGCCATGTATGGACCTTGTCAATGCAAATAATCCATAATAAATCTATAAATCAAAATTGGGGCAAGTTTATTATGAGCCAGGTCTAAGGACTATAGCCCTGGGGCCTTCCTTGCCCAAGGAAGGAAGGGTACTGAAGAAGTAGGGTATACAGAGTGATCATATACAGTCATGGAACAAAGAGCACATATCACATATGATAGGAATGTTCCTTTTTCAATAGTCATGAGATTGCTTTGCTGGCGCAGCAGGTGAGTGGTCATGAGGTGAGCACAGCAGGTCAGTAACTAATCCTTAGTTTCTAGGAAGAGATGCTTATCCTTAAGGAAATGCTGATATGGGGGAAGATACATCTGTATCTTTAAGGGCATCATTCTTGTCTTTGGGACATTGTAAATGTTTGAAGCAGATGTACAATGCATGCTCAACAGGCCACGTCAGGCCTTTTTGGGAAAACTAGGTCAGGGCAAATTATTTTTAAACCAAATGGCTTCCTTGTATACTCCAATATATCCTATTGATTTTAATTTACTCATCAACCTGATATAAAACCACACCACCACAGATCCTGGATTTGGAGCTTCATGCTAGTTATGGATTGTCTCCTTTGAAGGTAAGAATTGGCATGTGTAACTTCTTGGCACAAGCTTTATAAACTAATTTGGGATTTGCTACATTCTTTCCCCACTGCTGCCATGATTGTGGAAGCATACATCAAAATTAAGCTTCAATCAACTGGCTCCCTGAGTACTATGGACTGAATTATTGTGTCCCCCCTTCCCCCCAAATTCATATGTTGAAGCACTAACCCCCCAATGTGGCTGTATTTGGAATAAAAAAAAGTAATTAAGTTAAATAAGTTTGTAAGAGTGAGGCGCTGATCTGATAGGATTAGTGTCATAAGAGACACCAGAGAACTCTCTCTCTCTCTCCACCGTGTGAGGATATAGGGAGAAGGTGGCCATCTGCAAGCCAGAAAGAGCTCTCACCAGAACCTGACCATGCTGGCACTATGATCTGAGACTTCCAGCCTCCAAAATTGTGAGAAAATAAACTACTGTTGTTGGAGCCATCCAGTCTATGGTATTTTGTTACGGCAGCCTGAGCTGACCATACTGTGAGCAAATACAACGAGCAAAGCCCCTGCCATCTCACTTTAGATATATGAGTGAAATAAACCTGTTGTGACAAGTGACTAAGATCCACATATTCAACTAGGTTTTTGGCATCTCCATTTGGATGCTTCACAAGCAACTCAGAGTTAAAATGTCCAAAGCTGAAAACTTGACTTCACCCCCACACCTTCTTACTCTCCTTTCCTATCTTATCTAATCATAGTACAATTCACCTAGTGGCTCAAAGTAGAAGCCTAGGAGCATTCTTGATTTCTTGCTCTCCCTCACCTCCCGTGTTAAATCCATCGGCAAGTTCTGTTGACCACCTCCTAAAAATATCTTGAATTTATCCGGTTTTCTTCATCTCCACAGCTCTCATCCTAGAATATCACGATTATTTCTTGCATGGATTACTGTAATAACTTGTTAATTCGTTTTCCCACTTCTACTCCTTTTTCCAATGTATTTTCCGAAAGCAACCAGGAGTCCTTCATAAAACATAAGCATCAATCACCATCATGCTTAAAAACCTTCAGTGACTTCCCATTATGCTTAAAAAAAAAAGCACAGTTAACTATGAACCATATCTATTTCTTCTACCTCATCTCCTGATTGTCTCCTTCAATCAATCATATTTTTCTTTTATCTATTCCTTGAATGTGCCAAGACATTTTTGGTCGCAAAATATGTTTTTAATTATGCATTCTGATAGAAGCAACAACAACGTTAATAACAATACCAATAACTAATATCTGTTGAATGCTTACCCTGTATCAGGCGCTGTCCTGGCACTGTACATATATTAATTCATTTAGTACTCACAATGAAATATAGACTATTACTACTTCCGTTGTATAGATGAGGCAACCAAGGCACAAAGAGATGCTTGAGGTCACTGCACTAGTCACTGTTGGATACAGGATTTTAGCTCAAATGATCTGTTCCAGAGCACAATATCATTGTCCTGCTTGGTCTTCTCATTTCTCTTGTGTTTCATACGATTGACTCCTCTTACCACATAATCCCAGCTTAAGTGTCACCCTCCTGGGGAGATCACTGTATCCAAGCAGGCTTATCCACACCACCCTATTGTTTTCCATCACAACATTCTGTTTGCTATATAATGCATGTCACCATTTGTAATTATATATTCATTGTTTATTTCTTTATTTTATAGCTCAAGTGTTGGCAAACATTTTCTAAGGGCCAGGGAGTAGATATCTTAGGCCTTGTGGATCATACTTTCTCTCTTTCAACTGTTCGACTCAGCTATTATACCAAATGGGTATGACTGTGTTCCGATAAAACTTTATTTACAAAAAGAGATGGTGGGCCACATTTAACCCATGGGCCATTGTTTGCCAACCCCTGGCCTAAAACTTCGATTAGACTGTAAGTGCTATTAATTTTGGAAATCATGATTACTTTCTTTATCATGCATCCTCAGAACCTGGAACATAGTAGTCATTCAGCACATTTCTGTTGAATGAATGGCAGGCAGTACAGCATTCCACTCTCCTTTTTAAAAGGGCAGCATTGTCTTACTGCTACACACACAAAAAAAATGACATTAACATTTCATTTGATTCCATTTTAGAAAGAAAGTGACATATCAATATGAAGAGGGGGACATGGAACAGGTTATAGAGAAAAGAAGGGGAGAAAGAGCCCTCGAAACTTCATCAAGATACATCAACACCTCCTGTTTACTACATTAAAAAGAAATTGGTTGGTATTTGTCACTAACAGCTGAATCTCTTCTTTTGAAGAGTTGAAGTGGATTCCCTTATGATTGCATGTTTTTTTATTAGAACCCTTTTTAGCTTTGAGATTTTCCTTTTATCTAGTATACATTCCAGTTTTGGACAAATGAAAATCAGTGACTCATTTTGCACCTGGGTGAGAACAGGATGGTGGGCACATCTGGGCGGGGTAGTAGGAGTTGGAGTATGGATGAGTTCTTTGAAGAATTAGAGTACAATAGAATGTGCTTAATAACATCATGTCCTGATTGTACCTCATCATCTTCCAGCTGATGTGTCAGTAATGGTTTGCTAGATAATCTTCTACTTCCTACGGTAAAGATGCTTTAAGAACACATGGCCCCTATAGGCAGTTGTTCATGGTAGAGAAAAATCTGCCTTTAAATACCCACGTACCATGGAAGGGCAAGTAGAGAACTTGAAAACAATCTCAAGTTCATTAAATCTTATAAATTTAAAGCATTGGATTTTTTTTTTTAAAGAGAATTGCTTGACTTGAAAAACTTGAGAAAGAAAAATAATTTGAAAGTTTAATTAATCAAGATACATTAAGAAACTATCAAGTGCAAGACATTGGGGGAAAAGGGGAAGTATCCACCACAATAATTCCCCAACATTTTGCCATCGCAATACATTTCTGATTGTCTATATTGGAAACATCTTTTCCCCCATTTTCTTAAAAATGGTTTGACCTACATGCTAATTCTTACGTGTGGTTAAAAATTAGCTTCATTTTGATAACTTTGTAAACTCCCTCTGTCTTAGATGAAATTAAGCTGAAGAATGTCAAATTATGTGTTGATACTATATTTTTGGATAATGTTTTAGATCCATATGTGAGGGAAATGAGTAACAAATGAACCCCTAACCTCTAAAGAGAATTCTGGCTTGGCTAATGTCTTAATTCATTCGGGCTGCTATAACAAAATACCATAGACTGGGTGGCTTATAAACAACAGAAATTTGTTTCTCACAGTTCTAGAGGCCGGGAGGTTGATCAAGGTACTGACAGATTCAGTATCTGGTGAAGGCCTGCTTTCTGGTTCATAGATGGAGCCTTCTCACTGTGTTCCCACCTGGTGGAAGGAAAGAGCTAGCTCTCTGGGGTCTTTTTTGTGAGTCACCAATCCCATTCGTGAGGGCTCCGCCCCATGACCTAATCATCCCAAAAGTCCCACCTCCCAATCCCATCACCCTGAAGTCAGGATTTCAACATAATGAGTTGGGGAGGGGCAGTGGGCATAAACATTCAGACCATAGCAGACTATTTGCTTTTTTCTCCTACTGCATTCCTCAAAAAGAATCTTGCCTTGACAGAGTAGATCTTTTGAGTTTTTGTTGATACAGAATCAGGAGAAAAGCAGTGAAGGAGAAGAAGAACCATGTGAGAAGAACTTGCAAAATTATTTTGGGGGAGAGCAGGAGAGTAGGATGAAGAAGCTAAGATGTTTGTGGGACATGGATGAGCAGGGAAAGGGAGGAGGAGTTTTAAAAAGTGTGGATGTGAGCAATGTACGTGTACATTTTTTTGTCTGTGTGAAATTACAAGTAAAATTTTGAGTTATTTTAAAATTACATTCTGCTTGCTAGAATTTTCTTTCTTTGATCAAGATGCTACTCAGTATCTTGGTATTGTGTGCATGAATGTCATAAGCATTACAGGTCCATAAACTTTATAAGCATTACACATTCATACACATAAGGCAACCTCCTCCTGTATCATCTCTATCATCATTGTTGAATAAATGCATTAGTCACATGATATATCCATAGTCCTCCTATGCACATTACAGAAGTGTTACAGCTGTATTTTCTTTTTGATCTCTATTCATAGGCAAAAGTCTCTGATGTAATCTGGAAAAAGAATGGCAGCAAAAGCAGCTTTCATTTGTGAGAAAACTGCACAAATTATAAAATGCGTTTGACATAGTTCTTCTTATGTAGTAGATTTCAGATTGAGCAACTGTGATGTTTTTAAGTTTTCCATATCATGATATTTTTCTGAGTGGAAATACTTGGTTCATAGAATCCAGATTATCAATTTGATATTGCTTTAAACACCGATTAAAGAAAATACCTCTAATATATGCCTAGGAACTGTGATATTAATCACAGTTTGAATTCAAATGGATTTAGGAATATTCTGAATGGATCCCTGATGTTCTCTTATCAAGACCCTCTCCCTTACCTTCTTAATATTCCTCTTAGAAAACTTTCTTCTATATTAAAGGAAGAGGCCAATTAGACTAAAAAGCAACAATAAACAATGGCCATTGATCTAAGAACCATTATAATTGATTTGATGGATATCAACAATAATTATCCAGGTCAGAAAGGAACTTAGTGTGCAGAGAAAACATGAGTTCAATCATGGTTGACCTTGTGGTTTTCAAGCACCAGTGTCATTATATTAGGGTAGAATCAGCATTTGATCCTGTCCAAAAAAAATCATTAAGAAATTGAAAAGTTTAAACACTTGCAGCAGGAAATAAAACCCCTGCCAATTTTCATCTTTGAGTGAGACAGAATGGAAGAAAGTGACATTAATCATTGAATTTAGTGCCAGTTTCTTTCTAGTTGCAAATGAAAAAGTGATTCTTCTAGCATATTCAGTATTGGTTAGACACTCATAAGAATTAATCTGTCCAAATTGTGACTAACTTAAAAAAAGGTTATGAAGAGGTTGTTCTCATTGGGGAAATGAAGATGTCTCAAATGCTTTTCTAATTCTGACATTATGTGAATCTCAGAGATGGGCCAGAATTATTTATGTGTTAGGCAAAAGACCTTTAATTTAGATACTATATTTTCCAAGTGAAAAATTAAAACACAATAGTCAAAGGACTTTAATGCCCTTTTCAGGTGACACAAGAGGTCTAGGATATATTTTACACAATAAAATGTTACAATAGGTAATTTAGGCGGACAGTGGAAAGGGATTTCTGGAATTAGAACTTCCCTAGATAATTCAGGGTATATGATAACTGCACCTGTCTGGAGGGGTACTGTACTCTATCTGTACTATATGTACTCCACTAGATTGATCTTACCTAAAAGATTATGCTTGGAGCCCCAAATATTCTTCACTGGCCTCAAATGCTACTACTACCTTTTCTACCTAAAGAACCTGAAATTTCCACTGTTGGGTCATGGACAAATTAGCAGAGGAGGAGAGGCCCTGCCTTCAGAAGTTCTTACCTAAAGTTTGCATATGATTAGAGAGGTTTCTTATGGCTTTTTCTCTTTGGCCCTGTTGAGTATATCAGATTAGCTGATGCAACCTTAGTTCCTGAAGAGGAGAGGACAGAGACAGGGGAGAACTGTAAGAAAGAGAGAATCTGAGGAACCCCAAGTCCACCAGTGTGTATATATACTGTAGTTGTCTAGGCCAGGTAGAGTAGCCATAGACCTCGGCGCCAAAGAGAGTTTAAGAGACTCTGGAATAATGAGGATGTTGATGGTGCTTGCAGAACAGGGTAATTGACAAGGTGAGGTGAGAGAGAAGTCCCAAAAGTTAGGATTGAGCTGGGTAATGCAGGGCGTTGATGCCAGGGAGTTTAGTGTGTCCTGCAGGGGAGAGCATGGGGAAGGGGAAGTCATTGGAGGGGCTGAAACATGGCAACGGTCAGATTTATGTTTTAGATACATGATTCTGATTAGCAGGGGTGGTGGTGGAGGATGGACCAAAGAGGGAGGGGCTTAGATCAGTGGGTGGGAATAACAATTCAGATAAGATATCGAAGGCCTGAACCACGTCAGTGTTAGCGGGGATGAAACAGATTCTTCCCAATTTTTCAGGAAGAAATACCAAGGATCAGATGGGCAATATGGTTTCAATAAATGCAATTGTCTATAACGAGTAGGGCAGTGTGAGGAGAGGGAAACAGCATTCAAGTACAGTCGTTTACAAAATATAGTTTCTACCTGCCTATAGCCCCTACTTTAGGCTAAAACAAAAAAAGGAAATCAACTAAAAACAGAAAAATAATTTAGATCTTTGTACACTAGTGGTTCTCAACTTTAGAGAGCATCAGAATTACCTGGAGGACTTATTAAATCACCAGTTGGTAGGCCCTATCCCCAGAATTTCTGATTTAATGAGTGTGGGGTGAGGCCTGAGAATCTGCATTTTAAAGTGCCGAGGTCATGCTGATGCTGCTTATCCAGGGACCACACTTTGAGAACCACTGTCCCAGATCATTGTTTCAAACAATGGTTTTCAATGTGTCTGTTTCTATTTCTGATCTGTCACCATCTGTAGTGACTGAGGGAGTTACAAAAATAAATGGATGGGTCTTATTCCCATTTGCACAATACGTTTTCCCCAATACATTTTAACTTGGCCTAGATCATGAGTTATTTTAGATTGTATACTCTGGTCCTGTTTTTGTAAGATCACCATTAATTTCTTTCTATCTAAATCTCAAGGCATTGTCTTTGTGATTCTCAAGGAGTAAAGTCATTTAATCTTCGCCTTGTAACTTATCAGGCAACATTTTAAAGCCATAGATCCAAATAATTCATTAAATCTATGTCTGGAACATTTATAATTATAGCCATTTAAGAACTATCATGTTAATGTCAGCTGCTTTTATTAGATCTAACATTATCATAGGTCATAAGCCTAGAAACATACCATTCTCATTTAATGTGATTCCTTTTCTGAATCTCAATATTCACTGTAGGATGCTTCAATAAAATTTAAAAAATATGGTGTCTTCCAGGGAGTTGAAAAGAACCAAAATAAATACAGAAGTAAAGACAGTGTTAATGCTGGAGCAGATTCCACGACTGAAAAGCACAAATTGTCTTAATACTCAGTACAGGGGAACTAAAGTAGAAGAAACATACATACGGTGAGATAATTATTGCGTTTATTTAACCAATCAGAGGAATTTGAGGATATGAGAGAGGAAATTTACAAAGAAATGGAAGAATAGTGTTGATGCAGAGAGATTTATTTACTATGGAGGCTCTTGTGACTGAACAATAAATGCGAGCTTGACCCTAGGACGTGGGATGTTTCTTATGTGGAAAGAATCCGTGTTGCTTGGGGATGAAAACTATTTTGTGAATTTCTCTGCTTGTGAATTTTATGGATAAAAGCCATGATATTTCTGAAAATATGGCATTTTCATATTTTTCTTCAAATCTGGATTAACTTTTCCAATCTCCTCCTAAGCTCTTGAGTTTTTGTTTCTTAACTAGCTGACCACTCTGTCGTCCTTTCTAGCACTCACAGTCCTTCTATGTGTACTTGCCTGTGACACCCCTCAGCTCTGTGGAATCAGAGCAACCCACTTTATAACCTGGTTCTACCACCCTCTTTGAGATACATTTTCCATTTGCTTGAGAAAAGAATTAGCCTTGTGGGGAAAATGACTGAAAAAAGGCTTTTAAAATACTTGTTCCCTTAAATTTGCTCAGAAAAGCTCCAATTTTGTGACCCCTAGCTTTTCATCCAAGTACTCCAGTAGAGAACTATACGTAAGAAGCACTCAGTAAGAAGAACTGATAATCTGTCATCATCCCTCAAATAGACCTTTCCATTGAGGCAGAAAGATTTGCCAATATATTAAATGGAACTTTCACAACAAGGTAATGAGAGCTATTCAGTGCGTTTGGTTAACACAGCAGTGAGTTTGCGCAAAAGCATTCTTATAACCTAAGACCCTAACCTCCACACTCTAGGAGAATAGTTTCCCAATTGGAGAATATAGTCTGTTGAATACAAATATGCTTATATGTGCTTGTTTTAAGTAATTGTTCTCTACGCTTCAGGTCAGCAATCCCTTTGTCTATGGATAATAGTTCTGGTCTCTCTATTTTCCAAAACGTACTCATGCATGTGGTGTAAAATTGTCTACAATTTTCTGAAGATCATCAACCACAGGTAAAAAGTCTCTGGTAACCTCCTTGGATGTCCAAAGAACATTCATCATCTTTAGAAATTCCAAGATTTTTAAATAGAAGGCACCTGTGTTTGTGTAGTGGCTTCTATATATGTGTATAACTGACTTTATAGCATAAACACAAGGAAAATAAAAATGTTTGCCTTTTGCTTTGATTTCTTTCACACTGAAAAAAATAAAAGCTATGGCAACTTGCATTCTGCTTAAACCATGATTTTCCTTGCTTGTAAGAGTTCCCTGGGAAAATCTAAAATAGAAACAAAGTGTATATCTGTATATGTTTTCCCACTCAGCAAATTTGTTAGAGAACCTAAGTCATCTATCACCATGTCACAGAGTCAATAGAATCCTCCCCTGTAGAGTCTTGCCCAAAGGTTTTCTGTGTGATTCTTGGAATAAAGGATTAGTTGAACTCGGAGTAGCTAATGTTGTAGGTCACATGGTGACTCAGAGCTTTTTTTGACATGTGTCTCTTCTTTCTAAGCTCAACATCAACTTCTTCCTAGTCAGATCATGTGGATTCTTCTTAATCTCCTGTTGCTTGTATTCTCTAGAACATCATACACAGCTGATCACATTCTCCTTTTATTATTTCCTGTAGCCTTTCTGTATCGCAGTGCTTGTCAACTTTGGCTGCACATTGGAGTCACCTGAGCTTTAAAAACTATTAGTTCTTGGATGAGTCTCACCCCCACAGATCCTGATTAATTGGCCTGAGGTGTAACCTTAGTATTGGAATTTTTTGTTCAGTAGTTTTTTAAACAGCTTTATTGAGGTCTAATTGACATACAGTGACCGGTATGTACTTAACAATTTGATAAGTTTGACATACATATCCACACAGGAAGCCATCACCAGAGACACTGGAGTAAACACATACATCATCACAAAGTTTGCTCGTGCCCTTTTGTCCCTCCCTCCTCCTCCCGCTCCACTCCCTCTCCAGCAACCACTGATCTTCTTTCTGTCACCATAGATTAGTTGTATTTTGTAGGTTTTTGTGTAAATGGGATAATGCAATCTGTATTCTTTATTGTCTGGCTGTGTTCACTCAGCGTAATTGTTTTTAGATCTAACTGTATTGTTTGTTGCATGTATCTACTGTTCATTTCTTTTTATTGCAAATTAGTATCTCATATGCCACTAATTATTTATCTGTTCACCTGTTGAGGGGCTTTGAGTTGTTTCCAGTTTTTAATTATTACAAATTAAAAAAAAAGTGCTATGGACATTCATGTACAAGTCTTTGGTGAGGAAGATCGGCCCTGAGCTAACATCTGCCAATCCTCCTCTTTTTTTATTGCTGAGGAAGACTGGCCCTGGGCTAACATCCATGCCCATCTTCCTCTACTTTATATGGGACGCTGTCACAGCATGGCTTGACAAGCAGTGCATCGGTGCGCCCCCGGGATCCGAACCGGTGAACCCTGGACCGCCACAGCAGAGCGCGCGAACTTAACCGCTTGTGCCACCGGGCTGGCCCCCACATGTACAAGTCTTTGTATGAATGTTTACTTTCATTTCTCCAGGAGTGGAATGGTTAGATCATATATTAGGTATATGTTTACCTTTTTAAAAAACTGTCAGACTGCTTTCCAAAGTGGTTGTACCATTTTACATTCCTATCAGTAGGGTATGAGAGTTCTAGTTCCTCCACATCCTTGCCAATACTTCACAGGATTAGTGTTTTGTTTTGTTTTTTTCCCCAAATTTTAGCCATTCTAATGAGTGTGTAGTGGAATCTCGTTGTGGTTTAAATTTGCAATTTACTAATGATTAACATTTTTGAGAAAATTTTCATGTGCTTATCTGCCATCTGTATATCTTCCTTGGTGTAGTACTTGTTCAAATCATTTGCCCATTTTTTATTGGATTGCTTGCTTTCTTTTTATTGAGTTTTGAAAGTTCTTTATATATTCTAGATACAAATCTTTTACTAGATATATGATTTTCAGATATTTTCTCCAGTCTTAGTATCTTTTGAAGAGTAGAAGTGTTTAACTTTCAAAAGGTTAATTTTTTCATTTATGAATCATGCTTTTGGCATCATATCTAAGAAATAATTGCTTAACCCAAGAACACAAAGATTTCCTCCTATATTTTCTCTTAGAATGTTATAATTTTAGGTTTTACATTTGATCTATGACCCATTTTCAATTAAAATTTATATATGATGCAGGGTATAATTATAAATTTATTTTCTATTTGTATATGGATATCTAATTATTCCAGCATCATTTGTTGAATAGATTATCATTTATCCACTGCAATGATTTTGAACCTTTGTCAAAAACCATTTGTCTGTATATGTATATATCTATTTCTGTATTCTCTATTATGCTTCATTGATCTATTTGTCTATCCTTATCTCAATATAACACTGTCTAGATTACTGGAACTTTATCATAATTCTTAAAATCAGGTAGTAAATTATTGCACCAACTTTGTTTTCCTTTTAAAGGTTGTTGTCTTATTCTAGGTCCTTTTATTTCTATATGAATTTTAGAATGCACTGCCAATTTCTACAAAAACGCCTTTGGGATTTTGATTTTGATTGCCTCATTACAACTGGGTGGTTGGCTAAAGTTCTTTAACTCCATTGCCCCTCCCCAGACACCCCCCCCCAGGAAGGAGAGGGAGGAGCATGTCATTACTGATGGGTGGGAGGTGGAGGTCCAGGCCTCCTAAATGATCTTCAGTTATCTTGCTTGGGGAAGGGGTCTTGTTACCACCTAGTAGGGATAAAGGCTTTGCTCTACAAAGCTGGCGTAGAGTGCTTATTATCTAAAACTTTTATGTCTTGTCAGGCGCCCCTGTCCTAGTCCTTCGGGTAGAGAGAGCAGACATTTTTTTGGGGGGGGGTCAGTTTTTCTGTGCCCATTGACATTTGCCACTGCCAGCTTCTTAGAATATAAGTCTGAGATATATAAGACAAAAACAAAACCCAGGGGACGATAGGTTGTTCCTCAGATCTTGAGGTCCCTAGCCAGTCTGCCTTCTCTCCACCTTTCAGAGACTTATGTTTATTATTATTTTTTTATTTTTATTTTTTTTTGGTGAGGAAATTTAGCCCTGAGCTAACATCTGTGCCAATCTTCCTCTATTTTGCATGTGGGTTGCCACCACAGTATGGCTTGATAAGCAGTGCGTAGGTCCGCATGTGCCTGGGATCCAAACCCCTGGCTGCCGAAGCGGAGTGCATAAACTTAACCACTATGCCACTGGGCTGGCCCCATTATGTTTATTTTATATATAAGATATATAGGGATTTTAGTTGTGCTTAGTGGGAGGAATATGGAAAAGTATACCTATTCTATCTTCCCAGAAGTGAAGCAATTCGTTTGCAAGTTTTTGATTAGGAAATTTTTGTGATAGAAGATAAAAAGATAATCTCAGTCATCATTCTCTGAACAAATTGGAAAGAGGTGGACTGGAAGCATATGTTATCTCTGGCACATGGAGTAAAGGCTTCTACAACAAGCCCTCATCCCGTGACACATTGAATGATTGTCTGATTGCCCAATACCTACGGGAACTGTACTTATCCTTTACCTACACTGCTACATTTTCACCTTACTACACTGGCCGTGAGGTAGGTAGTAGAATTATTGTCGTTATTTTTTAAGTTTGTACCCTTTCACCAACCTCTCCCTGTTCCAATTCTCCCCCACTGCAGACTCTGGCAACTGCTTCTCTATACTCTGGGATTATTTTCTACTCTTTGAAATTATTTTTATTTTCCCAAGAATGTAATACAACTTCAGAGGAATTAAATACTTGCTGAAAGTCACCTAGCAAGCAAGTCACAGAGTCAGATGTGGAGCCTGGTCTACTTGCCTGAGGTTGGCATCAGTGGCAAGATAAGGAAAGACAGGTTCATGAGATGTTAGAGACAATGCATCAGTATCACTGGAGACTGTGTAAGGTCAGAGGTGTTTGATGGTCTCAGTGCAGAGTGTACGCACCTTTGGTCATGATTTCCTCAATGTCAGCCATTTGAATATCACCTTTGTATTTACACCACAAAAGGCCACCTGGACTATTATTAATGTTTTTCTTTAAGTTTTCAATAATTATTTTAATTATTTATCTTAAAAATAGTCATTTGATCATGTGCTAATTATATTTATTTTTAATATTGTATGTATCTTTAATACATATTGAAATAAATGTATAACTATTAAAACAATAGCTGATCTTTATCTCAGCCAAAAGCTTTCCCACATCACCTTGCTGTGTTGTCTATACTTTGGGACCCTGACTTTGGTGCCTGAAAGGGCTCTAGTGGAGGATTATTGCAGACATAACACTAGTACTGGGGCAAAGGGATGAGAAGGCTCCTTCCTCCCATTGTTGCAACTGGAAGGTTATGAGAAGGTTTGGTTGGAGGGCTACAGTTCTCTTTATACCTGGTAACAGCTTCCTCTGTGTTCCAGATGATCCTGTACTAGCCTTTCAGTAAGGCTTGTTATTAATCAAGGGTTAGGCTTTAGGAAAAATTGTCTCATTAAACAGAAACTTGCCTGTTGGTATCTGACCAGCTTAGCCAGATCTAAGACTTAGAGAAGACAAACCTCTCTCTTAGTACAATAAATCAAGACTATTTTTTAAAAAAAGATACCTAACTCTACTTTAGTTACAATGTATACTTGAAAATATATTGTGTCCTGGTTCTTACTTTCAGCAATCTCAAGATGGATTTAGATTTTCCCCAGTGATGAGTTCATCAGATGTTGGAAAAAAGGTCCCATATAGGGAAATAAGCTTTGCAAATCCTGAAATAATGCCAACAGAATAGAATAAAAACCCAGTTTTGATTCACAAGACAGAGAAAGAAATTTGGCTCATTTGGAAAAAAATACAAACCTTTAAAAATAATCCTCTAACCATCAGATCACCAGACAGCTGAACTGTAGCAGGGGAATGGCATAGCAGGGGTTTTATTTATTCATTTAGAGGAGTTCAGTATTAGTGGCTTAGACACAGGGAACACCAATCAAAAGAAACTCATTTCATATCTGTTCTCCTGCTGATAAACTATAACTGGTGACTGATTACATATGAGGCATTCTTTCTTCCTCGACATTTTTATCCTGATAACCTGGTCATTTTCTGCCAGGGGTTGGAACAGGGCACGTTTAGGCAGAAAGTGCTTTTCCTTTACAGAGATGAAGCACTTCCCTGGCATCTCAAAATGTTTCTCATTTGCAATATAAAATTAATTGCTTTATGATGGAAGTATTTGAAAAGGAGAAGAAAGCACTTTTAGACCAGCTTTTAGTAACAGATAATCAGACACATACTTGGCTGAGGATATCACCATCTATACATGGATTGCTCTAGCCAGAGTATCTGAGGCCCCTCGTTGTTTCCTCCTGTTGTAGTAATATTCAATATCAAACAAATCTCAGCCATTAAAATAGCAGCTGAAGGCAAACATGGCCTCTCCAGTCCTCAGGGAGGAGAAAGTTGCTGTTCTCTGGAACTGATTCACCTGAGATGTGCATCTTTGGGATTTTACTTTCATTTGAAGAGTAAAGTAGCTAGCTGTTCCTGTTTCTGGAATTGGATAATGAGATTTCAGAGAATAGTGACTTTCTCGCTCTTATACTAACCTTAGATCTTATTTGAAATTACTGTGTTAGGCTTATGCACCAAAAATGATGGCTTCTGATACTGCATAATGCTTTTCCCAAAAAGGGGATGTACAGAAGGTGAAGATGGCGATTGAGCACAAAATTTGAAATCAAGAAGGAAAGTCTTGAGACATATTTGGGAGTCACTTGTGACAGTTTAAATTTTTAATTTTAATTGATAGCAGGCTGACTCTACATTTGTTGAAGATTGTCAGTATGCTGGCTAGTTAGTAATCTTGTTTCTGTTCTTTATTTAGAGCATGTACTTCCATTATATAGAGAGAGCTTAGAATACTCATGCCAGTATGCCTTCTTATTTGTCTCTTGCACAGTTCTGAATGGATATTGAAGTTCACTTGTCATTTAATTGTAACTTTTATTGCTGATTAAAGACATTTAGTAATCACCTTAATTAATTATTTAAAATCATAAATGTATCATATGCATATTGTAAAAATGGAAAAAATATCAATATGTATTTAAAAAAGTAAATAACCTCTCCACCCCAGCCCTTATTCTCACCCTTTTGAGGTAACTAGTATTTACAGCCTGGTATATGTCCTTCCACATCTTTCTCTAGACTCTTCTAAAAAGGTACATATATGTACATATGTGTATATATAAATTACATATAATATACATCTATCTTTCTCTCTTAAATTGGCATATCTCTATATGTAATAGATGTAGTTAGTTGCCTACTCAATGCCTATTTTCAAGTGTCATCTTAAAATACCAATGCTATTTTTTATATTAAATAAATATTTATTTATATTATATAAAAATATAATATTTAATATTATATTTTATAATATCAAAAGTTTTAATAATTATTAATTCAATGATATATAAATATATTTATATTTAATATAATATATTAAACAAATATTAAATATTGTTATATTAAATAACACCACCAATGGTATTAGAATACCATTAATAAATAGATATACCTCCGTGAAGTCATTCATTCCCTTGATGAAAGGAAAAATAACTCCAAGTCTCATCTATTTACTTCATTGGACCTGAAATCTGGAGTTTCCAGGTGATGAGCAATCCTCTCCATCAAGTCTTCATGAAGCTCTTCGTGGTCCAGTGCAGTGTTTTTATTTGCTTTTTGTCAGCAATCTGTAAGCCTTTGGTTCTATTCTCTGGGGCAAACTTCCTTACCCATATATAAGATGGGCATTAGAGATGCTCTTTTGAGGGGATGCTTAACTTTAGCAGTCTCTTCCTGTTGGTGCAAGTTCAGGGACCTTGGGGATTGCCTTGCGTTTGATAGTTGCAGATTGTTACGGGCCAGATTTGGGGTTGCTTTGGCAACACAGACCCCTTGAAATTTAATATATTTCTTTTTAAATAATTCCATTGCCTGATGACTTTTGATTTTGGGAACTTGGGATGTCTGGCCACAGGTTCCTTGGTTTAATAGCTTTAGCATCAACGCAATTTAAACCCATACTGTTTCACAATCTGATTTTTGCCACCAGACTTGACCCCTTTTTGAAGAAGAGAACCTATCACCTGCCTCCAGGAAGTGCTTGGGGGCTTTGGCCTTTTCCTTGTGCTGGGTTTATGTTCTGCTAAATCTGCACCTCCTCGTCAGCTGTCGACCGGGGTCGCCCTAGCCTGAGCTCGTGCCTTTCTCTAGTGCAGGCGTCACTGCCCACAGCAAGGAGTCTCCAATTTCATGCTAAATTCTAGAGGTCGTCTTATGTTTTGTCTTGATTTTACAACCTCTGTAAGCACTTTGGAACCATATAGCCAAGTTTACCAACTTGCCATTCCGTCATAATAGGGTCCTCACTGCCCTCAACCCTATCGTCATCCCTATGCCAAAGTCAAATATTAACATCTTTTTCCAGATAACACATTCAGAATCAGTCAGTGCTCTTACTCGTATGCAACAGAAAATGACTTTTTCTGATTTAAGAACTGAAAAATAAAATAATTAGGAGGATATTGGGTAGTTCACAGAATCTCTAGGAGAGCTAGAGAAATGTACTTGGAGCTTAGGGCTTTGTCAGAAAAAACGCGCTAAGTCGCTTTGCTGGACTGGTCCAGCTCTTGGTCCAGGTAGCTTGTCCTGGGTGACACTGGGTGTTGGACGCTGCTGTGGACATTGCTGCCACCACTCCCTGGTAATGCAGGCTTACTGCAACCAGCACAGCTGCCTGAAAAGATTCACCTTCATCTTGCTTCTTTGTGTGTGTATGTGTGCTGTGTGTGTGTGTTTGTGTGCGTGAGTATGTGCGATAGAGAAAAGGGGAGAAGATTTTAACAACACAGATACCACATATTTATGCTGAAAGCTCAATAATTTTCTGAAATATATTCTATGCTGTACCTTTAGCCCTCTGTGATGGCTAATTTTATTTGTCACCTTGGCTGGGGTATAGTGCCCAGTTGTTTGGTCAAACACTAGTCTAGACATTGCTGTGCAGGTATTTTTTAGATATGATTAACATTTAAATCAGTAGACTTTGAATAAATCAGATTACCCTCCATGATGTGGGTGACTCTCATTCAACCAGTTGAAGGCCTGAAGAGCGAAGACTGAGGTTTCCCGAAGAAGAAGGAATGCTGTCTCCAGAGTGCAACATAGAAACCCCGCCTGAATTTATAGGCTGCAGATTTCAGACTAAAATTGGCAACATCAACTCTTCCTTGAGATTCCAGCCTGCCAATCTGCTCAGCAAATTTCAAACTTGCCAGGCCCCACAATTGATGAGCCAATTTCTTAAAATCTCTCTCTCTTCGTGTATGATATATATATATGTGTGTGTGTGTGTGTATATATATATATATATCTCCTATTGGTTCTGTTACATTGGAGAACCCTAATATATCCGCTTAGCACAATTTGAGAGATTATAGATTGTCTAGTTTTTTTCAAACTTGTTGTTTTGAAAACATTTTAAAACCACAAAAATATGCAAAATATGTACAATGAATTATATAGCTTTCACCTAGATTTACTAATTTTTAGTATATGTGTGTATATACTCATACAGATTTTTCTGAACTATTTGAGAGTAAGCGGCAGACTCCTAAATACTTCAGCATGTATCTCTTTCACTCCTAAATATTTCATCCTCTATCTCCTAAGAATAAATACTTATTAGTCATCATGATACACTGATCAAATTCAGGAAATTAAACATTGATATAATACAAGTATCTAATACATAGCCATTATTCAAATTTCACTACTGTCTCAATATTGTTTACAGTAATTTTTTAAAAACTGAAGGTCTGATCCAGGATCATGAAATACATTTAGTTGTCATATCCTTTTAGTTTCCTTGTCATATTCCCTTAGTTTTCCTTAATCTAAAATAATGCTGAAGCATTTTTAATCTTTTATGATACTGGCATTTTGAAGGGTAAATACCTATTGTTTTGTAAAACATCACTCAAGTTGGATTTCTCTGATTTTTTTCCCATGATTAGATTCAGGTTATGCATTTTTGGCTAGAGCACTACATAGGTAAAGTTAGGTCGTATTCAGTGTATTACCTTAGGAGGCATATGGTGTCATTTTTTCCCCATTATTGGTGATGTTAGCTTTGTTCTCCTAGTTAAAGTGGGAAAGAAACAATTGAAACAGTGTGGGTGATTCCACTTGCCACTGTAGTCAGTGATCATATGCCTCAAAACAAGAGTGAAGACACATCTAGAGAGAGGAAATCTGTTACTGTCTTAATTGGATTCAGTTTCCCACATGCCTTGTACTGTCAACATCTCACTGTACCTGGCTCTGTAAACTATTTTTTTGAGAAATTTATGGTTTATTAGAGGGCATGTTTGTATATGCAAATTGAACCTCACTTACTAATAATTCAACCCCAGAGTTAGAAGCAAGTCTATTGTTTAAATATCCTTATACATCCATCTCCAGGGTAGAGCCCCCAAAGTCAAAGTCATAGGTCAAATATTACGTATTTTTAAATTTCAGTAGATACTGTCAGATTATTTCTAAAAACAATGTGGCATCTCATAGTCTTACTAGCAGTGTATGAGTGCTAATTTCTTCATTTGTTGTCTACCAGTGCATATTATCATTCTTTATGTTTTTGCCAATCTGATGCATTACAATGGTTTCTTTGCTGTAATTTACATTTTCCTGACTATTAGTGATACTGAGCTAGTTTTCTTATACTCACTGGCATTTGAATTTCCTTGTTTTTCAGAATTAGCTGTTTGAAATCTTTTCCATTTTTATTTGATTATACTTAATTTATGGAAAATCATATATTAGGAATGGTAATCTTTTGATTGCCATATGTGTAGCATTTTTTTCTCTCAGTCTATTATTTGTCTTTTTTCTTTGGATAAAATTTAAATTAAAAATCTTTTATGTAATCAATGGCACATTGTTTCAAAACTTCCTTTCTTAGGAAATTGTTTCCCATACCAAGGATGTGTGAATAGTTCTGCAATTTTCATCATACAAATTTATTGTAATAGTTTTTAACCTTAAAATATTTAGTCATCATGAAATTTATTTTTGTGTATAGGGTGAAGTAGGATTCTACTCCATCATTTATTAAAACAGATTTCTTTTGTTCCCTGAAGTAAAATATGACATCCATCATATAATAAGTACTCATATTTTTGGAATTTTGTATGCTACTATGTTTTATTGATCTATTTGTCTACCAAGTGTCACTATCTTTTGTTAATGATTAAATTATAGTGTTATAATAATGTTTAATTTAATATTGAGTAAGGCAAGTGTCCTCCAACTTACTTTTCCAAAAAATTTTTAGTTATTCACATTTTGTTTTTCCTTATGGCCTTTAAAATTATTTTCCATCCAGCTTAAAATAAAACAAAGTTGAGAATCTCAATGAAATTGCATTTAATTTGCAAATTAATTTAGAAAAAATGATAGTAGATTTCTCAAGTTTTTTGTTTTTCTATACAATTTTATAGCTTTCTTAGGTTGTAAAGGGTTAAAAAGATTGTTTGCCTTTCTGTTAAAGTCATGCCTATATGTTTTATAATTTTTGTCATTATTATGAATTATTTTTTTCATACTTCCATTTCTTACTGGTTATTGCTAGAAGAGAGAGAAAGAATGTATTTTTCTATATTAGTCTTGTAGTCAGCTATCCAAATTTTCTTATTAACTTTAATGTTGTTTTCATTGGGTTTTTATGTATTTTCTAGATTTACAGTCATATGTCAAAGATGTTTTGTCATTATTTTCCAATATTTAAATATTCATCTTCTAATATCATTTTTTGCTCAACTGAATTAGTTAGAGCCTCTAATAAATGTTAAATTATTGTGATTACTATAGCTATGGCTGTTTTGTTCCTAATTTTAAAGGAAATAGCTTTGTTTTATCCCCACAGGTTGGAATGCTGACTACTGTTGGTTTTTGGTAAACAATCTACATATCATATTTAAGTTGTTTAATCCTAATATTACTTAGATTTTTTTTTAAGTTTGGGATGACTGATGAATTTTATCAAATAGTTTTTCAGCATCCATTTGTATAATTGTATACGTTTCTATTGATACATTGGATGTTGGTCATTTATTATCATTTTTATCACTGCTGGATTCTATTTTCTTATGTTTTACTTAGAATTTTTGAGTGCATATCCATTAGTGTAATTTGTCTCCAGGATTTTTTGCAGCTTTACTGTTATATAATTTACATAGCATAAAATTCACCCATTTTAGCTGTACAATTCAATAAATTTCATTAAACTCACAGAGTTGTGCAACCTTTACCATAATCCAATTTTAGAACATTTCTGCCACCCTTAAAAGCTCCTTTGTGCCCCTTTGCAATCAATTCTCATCCCCTTCCCCCACCCTGGGCAAACACTGATTGTTTTCCTTGTTTACAGATTCAGCTTTTCTGGAAGTTTCATATAAATATTGGAATATTAAAGTATAAAGTCTTTTGCATTTGGCCTGTTTTACTTGCCTTAATGTTTTTGAGATTCATCCATGTTGTAACATGTTATCATCAGTGGTTTGTTCCTTTTCACTGCTGAATAGTATTGCATTGTACAATCTTAAAAGATAAACTGAGGCATGTTAAAAATTTTAAGAGTTTATTTGAGCAAAAATCGATTTGAATTGGGAAGCATCCAATCTAGATAGAAAGGCCTCCAAGGAGCTGTACAAACTGACTCGTATAGGCAGAAGGGAGCTGGAACAAGCATGTATTAGGCCAAAAGTGGGTTGGTTATTACAAGGTTACTTTCCTTTAAGGCTATGGCAGGGGTCTATCAGGCGGATTACCTAACTAGTGCTGATCAGGAGATTCCTGATGGACTAGTTTAAGATTCTATTTCTGGGAGAGCCAAACCTGTAATTAAGTTAAATCTTGGTTTGGTGGCATGGGACTTAGCATAAGCAACGCCTTTTTGGGTGTGTTGTGTTGTTTTTAACAATGGATATGTCACATTTTGTTTATCTGCCAGTTGATTGTTTCCATTCTTTGGCTATTATAAATAATACTGCTATGAACAGTCTCATACAATCTTCTTGGAATATGTTTTCATTTTTCTTGGTAGAATGGCTAAGCATATGGCCAGTACATGCATATCATTTAAAGAAATTGCCAAACTATTTTCCAAAGTGTCTGCACCATTTTTCATCCCCATCAGGAGCCTATGAGAATCCCAGTTTCTCAACATCATTGCCAACACTTACTGCTCTCTGTATTTTTCATTATGATAGCCATTCTGTGAGCTTGAAGTGATATCTCGTGGTTTTAATTGGCATTTTTTTCTAATGACTAATGATGTTTAGCATCTTTTCATGTGCTTACAGACCATTTGTATACCTTCTTTGGTGAAATTTCTGTCTAAATGTTTTGGTCATCATTTTAATGAGTTCTTTGACTTCTTAGTATTGAATGGTAAACTGTAACATATTCTGGATGCAAATCTTTAATCAGATATATGATTTGCAAATATATTTTCCCAGTCTGTACTAATCTTTTTATTTTCTTAGTAGTATCTCTTGAGATGCAACCATTCTTAAATTTTGATGAAGTGTAATTTATTAATATTTTTTCCCATTTTGTATTGGCTTTTGCTGTTGTATCTAAAACTGTTTGCCCAATCTATAGTCAAGAAGGTTTTCTCCTATTATTTTCTTTAAAAAGTTTTATAGATTTAGTTCTTACATTTAGGTCTATAATCCATTTTTAATTATTTTTTGTACAGTATGATGTAAGGGTCTAAATTCATCTTTTTGATGTGATAATCAATTGTCCCAGTATCATGTTTTTGGAAAGACAATCCTTTCACCTTTGAACTTTTTTGTTTTTTTTGTTAAAAATCAATTGATTATAAATGTCATGTCCGTCCATCTATATGTCCGTCCTTATGACAATACTGCATTGTCTTGTTTGGAAGTATGGTGACCACACTGCAGAAATAGGATGTACCCATACCCAAGATTTGGTTCAGATGTCAAGATGGATGATGTCACACACACACACACACACACACACACCCAAAAGGGTATGAAAAGTTTCGTTACTCGCATTAGGAGGCTTTCTGGGGAGAGCAGGACAAGCATCCTAAGCTGATCTAAAAATGGCTTGAGAGAGCTGGAAAGGAGATTGACTTGGGGATTTATTTTAGTTGGGGGTTGGGGTTAGCAGAGACTTGCTCATTTGAATCTCCTGCTGGTGTCTGCCAAAGGAAGGAGCTCAGGCTTTCTTATCAGCTTCCTCTGATGTGAGGTAAAAGAGAAAAAGGGAAGGACGAGGCTTAAAAGATATCAGCAGTCAAACATCAAAAAATGGAGTCCAACTCTTTACTACGAGGGACTTTACAGTATGTTTTGAAATTGAGAAGTGTAAGTTCTCTGACTTTGGTTTTTTTATTTTCAAAATTGTTTTCAAAAATGTTCTAGTTTTCTTTCTTTTTGGTGCTAGTTTGATGGCTTTTGGTATTAAGGATTTATTAGCTTCATAAAATGAAGAAACTTTCCATTTTCCATAATTTAAACAACGAAGAAATTGTTCTTTAAAAGTTAGATTAGTGTTTTTGTGAAACCCTCAGTGCTTGATATTTTTTAAAATTATGGGTCCTTAATTACCTCACCAATTTTCTCTGTAGTTATTATCTATTAATATTTTTACTTCTTATCAGTCAATATTGGAAAATTATAATTTAATAAGAAATTATCCTTTAGATTTTCAAATTTGTTATGTAAATATATTGTGTAACTGTATTGCAGTTTTTTAATATATAAAATGGTTAAGTATCTATGTCAGAGTGTATTTATTTGGTGACAGTTAAATGAGTAATATGCTAAGGGCTTAGAATAGTATCTGGCACATAGTAGGCACTCAAATGTTGGTTAATATTGCTATAGAATTGCAGATATCATTTTGTTATAATATTTTAATCCATTCATTATGGCATGTTTTCCATTCCTGGTAGAGTTTTGCTATGTTTTCTTTTTCTTAATTAAGTTTGTTATTGATTAGCTATTTTACTGGTCTTTATTAAAACCTTGCTTTTGGTTTAATTTGTACTCTCTTCTAGTTTTAAATTTGTATTAAAGATTTTTTTCTTTAAGTTCAGCCTTCTTATTTTCTTTTGATTTATTTTGATCTTAATTTTCTAATTTCTTGAATACTCAGTTATTTTCAATCTTTATTGTTAAATGATAAAAAATCATTTGTTTATAGGTGTCCCTATAATTGTCTAAATTGTTCTCTTTTTTAAATACTTTCTGGGTAATTTAAAATTTGTTCTGATTTTCTTTTTAATCCAGGGGTTATTTAAGAGAATGTGTCATAGTTATCAAGTGGTTAATCTGTCAATTTTTGGTTGTCCTTTTTATTGTCTGCTCTAATTCCTTTGGTAACAATCAGGAAATACAGACTTTTAATCTCAAATTTTAGAGAATATATTATAGGATTTTTTTATTATCAAGAACAAGATAAATTTTGTGTTTTATCAATATAAATAAAGAATGTACATTATCTGAAAATCTCTCTTTCTCTATATATATATGATGATGCCCCTTTGGGATGTAAATCTCCCAGCCTCTTGCTAATTTTCCAACTCAGGAATGTCTTTCTCAAGGACTGGGAGCTATCCCTTTGAAATGTAATTATCAAGAAAGTTAGCGCCCCTGTCTCCAGTTTCTGTGGGAGGATAGGAGCCCAACTTGGGCAAGCTCCAGTTAACAAACATAGATGGCCTAATCACATCTGCCAACCTCCTGCCTAAAGTCCTCAGATACTTTTCCACTAGCTCACCCCAGTGCTTAAAAACTCTCCTGCTTTTTGTTTCAGTGGAATTGAGTTAACTCTCTCTCCTTTATTGCAGCAGTCTTGAATAAAGTCTTCCTGACAGTTTTAATAAGTGCCAAGTGCAATTTCTCTTTGACAACATATTGCAGGTTCCTGACTTTATGACTTTATTATTCAAATTCTCTATATCCTTGCCTATGGCTGACTTTTATCTCTTTTAGAGTAGTCAGGGCCTTTATAGTTTCTATGGGATGTGAGGATTTTCTCATGTATCCTTGTGTTTACAGTAGTAAACTGGTTCTGTTTTCTTGGAATTAGTGTAGGAATTCTATTTTCTCTGCATCCTATGAAATGGGGCAGATGCATGTCATATACATAAAATGTTTGAAATGGAAGAGTTCAGAGAAATAATCAAATCCAAGCCATTTATTGTGAATATGAAGTGAATAAGAAGTTGCAAAGTAGGGGCCGGCCCCGTGGCTTAGCAGTTAAGTGCGCGCGCTCCGCTACTGGCGGCCCAGGTTCGGATCCCAGGCGTGCACCGACGCACTGCTTCTCCGGCCGTGTTCCACATACAGCAACTAGAAGGATGTGCAACTGTGACATACAGCTATCTACTGGGGCTTTGGGGGAAAAAAAGAAAAGGAGGAAGATTGGCAATAGATGTTACCTCAGAGCCGGTCTTCCTCAGCAAAAAGAGGAGGATTAGCATGGATGCTAGCTCAGGGCTGATCTTCCTCAAAAAAAAAAAAAAAGAAGTTGCAAAGTAAAGTGACTTTTCATAGGTGTCACAATAAATAAATGGCAGCACTGGCCCTTAAACTCGAGTCTTTAAACTCCAGTTTATCCTTTTCACTCTTAAAAGGACTAAATGAACCTTCTGTGAGAAACAGTAAAGAGGAAAGTTCATTGACCTTTATCCTCCAACGAACGGGAAGGGAAGCGAAGATATCTGAAAGATATTTATTTCTCATTGTTTCTGCTAAGAGGCAAGTTCAGAACCAAAGGCTGTAAGACTATTGAGACAGCAAATTATCCAATTGTTGGGTTTCCAAATTTAGTCAATAAAACTGCAGATGTTTAGTTAAATTTGAATTTCATGTAAACAATAAATATATTTTTTAGTGTAAGTATTTCTCGGACAGTATTTGAAGCATACTTATACTAAAAGAAAATTCATTTTTTATGTGAACAAATTTAACAGCACGTCCTGTAGGACTCTGAGGGGTGAATGAGAGAGGTGAGCCAAAGAAAATTACACACTGCTATAAATATTTAAGTAAAATGAGGAGATACGTTCTATCTTTATAATTATCGAAGTCTTTAATAAAACATACGTAGCACATTCTCAGTAGTGAAGCTTGGATATCTGGGGCATGTGACATTTTTGAAGCCTGATTACAGGTTTACTTTCCCTAAGTTTCATATTAGGAAACTAAGTCTCAGATAATAGGCAGAAAAATAAGTGAAATCTTGTGCACTGGAAATGGAAAATATAACATTGGGGCCAGATCCTCTATGGGATCTTTATCAAGTTCTTCTGGCAATTCACAAGATTAGTCAGTTTATAATTCAGCTGGTTGATGAAAATATCAAAAGACAGTTTTCTCAAAGTGGATATTTTGCTTGATAAATTCTTTGTTGTAGTTAGGAGTTTGTGTGTAAAGGATAAAGAGATCACAGAACAATTCTTGCTGTGTGACCATTGAAAATTACAAAAGCAATTGATGTGATCAAATTTGTTAAAGGCATTGTTTTGGAGCATAAGATAATACTTTGTACACACAGATCAATTTGCACTGAGAATGTTCCTGCTATGCTATAAAAAGAATTGAACTTGTTGTTCAGGTAATGATTAAAAAAAATAATAATATTCCCCAATAATGTCTCATGAAAATGTAAATTTGGCTATGAAATGATTGGCAATTTGGCTTCTGTCCTCTGCTCAGCTTAGTAGGGTTAGGAGGTGGTGGAAGGGTGGGATGATGGGGAGTGAGCTGAAGTTTTTATCTTCTGCAAGAGGACAAAGGAAGCGACTGCCCTGTGATTATGTGGGACTTGTTATGTTCTTGATGCAGACAATCTTGTTCGTAAGCTTCAGTATTTTTTGAGCTTTTTGATTTTTTCATTAACTTTGCAATAACAAGAGCATATATTTTATGAATTGATATTTTGGTCCTCACTTTGAGCATTAGGTAGGGGTTTAACTGTACCATCATGCACGTGCTGCAAAGACTAGCCTACTGATTTGAAGCATGCTGCAAGTCTACGGTGATTAAAGTAAACTTCAGTGGTGATTATTACAACAGCCTCCTCATTGGTCTGCCTGCCTGTGCTCTTGCCTCTCTTCTTTATTCTCAGCACAGCAATCAGCGTAATCCTGTTAAAATATAAATCAGATTTAATCTGTTCAAATCTCTCCAGAATCTTCCCATCTCACTCACAGTACTGAAAGTACCTACAGGATCTCTGTGATTGCCACCTCTCCCCAAGTGATTGCCACCTCTCCCCATCTCTGAGACCTTATTTCTTATTGTTCTCCCCTTCATCACCATGCCAAAGCCACCCTAGACTTCTTTGACCATGCCAGTGTAGTGCAAGCCCTGACAGTTTGCTTTTTCTTTTTTTAATGCAAGTGCCTAACTTAAGTTTTGGTTGCAGAGGCATCCACGTCAAAGAGGCATCCACTTCCAAGATGGCTATCTTAGATGGATACACTGCCAGCCACAGGACTAGATGAAGAGACAGGCTGCCTGCCCCCACAGATTCCTTAGTTTTTGAGGTCTTGGTTGATTTTGATAACTGGTTATTTGTGTCCCTTGTTTTTTCTCTTTCTGCACTTTAAATTCCTGCTCTTATGATTTTTTTATGTATATATAAATTTCAGGTGTACAACATTATAATTCAACATCTGTATACACTACAAAATGGTCACACCTAAAAGTCTAGTTATCACCCATCACCCTAAAATTGACCTTCTTCACCCCTTTTGCCCACTCCCAACCCCTTCCCCTTTGGTAATCTCCAATCTGTTCTCTGTATCTATGATTTTGTTTTTGTTTTGTTTGTCTGTTTTTTAGATTCCACAAATGAGTGAAATCACATGGCATTTGTCTTTCTTCTTCTGCCTTATTTCACTTAGCATAATACCCTCAAAGTCCATTCTTTTTTATGGCTGAGTAGTATTTCTTTGTGTCTGTATATATATTATGTCTTCTTTATCCATTTGTTCATCGACAGACACTTAGGTTTTTTCCATATCTTGGTTGTAAACAGTGCTGCAACAAACATATGGGTAGATATATCTTTTCAAATCAGTGTTTTTGTATTCTTTGGATAAATACCCAGTTGTGCAATAGCTGGATCATATGGTAGTTCTATTCTTAATTTTTTGAGGAATCTCCATACTGTTTTCCAAAGTGGCCACACCAATTTACATTTCCACCAACAGTGTATGAAGGTTCCCTTTTCCCCACATCCTCACCAACTTGTTATTATTGTTATTTCTTGTCTTTTCAACATTAGCCATTCTAATAGGTGGGAGGTGATATCTTATTGTGGTCTTGATTTGCATTTCCCTAATAATTAATGATGTTGAAAATTTTTTTCACGTGCCTATTGGCCATCTATATGTTTTCTTTGGAAAAATGTCTATTCATGGGGCTGGCCCAGTGGCGTAGCGGTTAAGTTCACGTGTTCTGCTTTGGTGGCCCGGGGTTCACCGGTTCGGATCCTGGGCCCAGGCCTACTCACTGCTCATCAAGCCATGCTGAAGCGGCATCCCACATAGAAGAGCTACAACTCTATAACTATGATACACAACTACGTACTGGGACTTTGGGGAGAAAAAAGTAAAAGAGGAAGATTGGCAACAGATGTTAGCACAGGGCCAATCTTCCTCAAAAAAAAAAAGAGAGAAAGAAAAACGTCTATTCAGATCCTCTGCTCATTTTTTAATTGGGTTGTTTGTTGTTTTCTTGTTGAATTGTGTGAGTTCTTTATATATTTTGAATATTAATCCCTTATGGAATGTATAATTTGCAAATATCTTATCCCATTCAATAGATTGCCTTTTTGTTTTGATTGATGGTCTCCTTTGTGGTGCAGAAAACAATCCTGTTTATAATTGCATCAAAAAGAATAAAATATCTAGGAATAAATTTAACCAAGGAGGTGAAAGACCTGTACACTGAAAACTATAAGACACTGATGAAAGAAATTGAAGAAGACACAAATAAATAGAAAGATATTCCATGCTCATGGATTGAAAGAAATAATATTGTTAAAATGTCTATACTACCCAAAGAAATCTACAGATCCAGTGTAATCCTTATCAAAATTCCAATGGCATATTTCACAGAACTAGAACAAATAATTCTAAAATTTGTATGAAACTACAAAACATCTTGAGTAGTGAAAACAATCTTGAGAAAGAAGAAAAAAGCTGGAGTTATCACGCTTCCTGATTTCAAACTATACTACAAAGCTGTAGTAATCAAAACAGTATGGTACCGGCACAAATACAGAAACATAGATCAATGGAACAGAATAGAGAGCCAAGAAATAAACCCACACATATATGACAACAAATTTACAATAAAGGAGCCAAGACTATGCATGGGGAAAGGACAATCTCTTCAATAAATGGCTTTAGGAAAACTGGTCAGTCACATGCAAAAGAGTGAAACTGGATCCCTATCTTACACCATACACTCAAATTAACTCAAAATGAATTAAAGACTTGAATATAAGACCTGAAACCATAAAATTCCTAGAAGAAAACATAGACAGTAAGCTAATTGACATCAGTCTTAGCAATGTTTTTGTGGATCTGACTCCAAAGGCAAGGGAAACAAGCAAAAAATTGCTACTGCTGTGTTTTAAATTCACCAATAAAGAGTGAGCCTGCAAAACCTTAGGTCCCCACCCTCGACCCCAATAAAAGCAGAACCCCGGGCCAGTGTGCACTCTCTCTCTCTCTACGAAAGACCTCACTGCGTGGCCCCTAGTGTGCCATGTAATTTCCAAGTCTTGTAGGTAATAAACCTTTATTTTTTCAAAATTTCCTGATGGTTTTCCTGCTGAGGGCATATTGCAATCATGAGAACCACAGGGCTTGTCCAGCCACAACATTTGTTATCAATAGGCTGAGACGGGCACACAACAGCCACATTCTATCTGGCCTCAGGGTTTTAGTATTTGCTTTTTCCTTTGTCTTAAATGCTCTTCCCTCAGATATTTTATGGACAAATCTCTCACTTCCTTCAGGTTTTTTAAAAAAGAATAGATTTTATTTTTTAGAGCAATTTCAGGTTCATAGCAAAATTGAGCAGAAGGTACAGAGATTTCCCATCACACGTGCATCATACATGCCCCCACACAAGCATAGACTCCCCTGTTATCAACATCTACCACCAGAGTGGTACATTTGTTACAATTGATAAACCTACATTGACACATCATAATCACCCAAATTCCATAGTTTACATTAGGGCTCACTCTTAGCGTTGTACATTCTGTGGGTTTGAACAAATGTATAATGAACATGTATCCACATTATAATATCATATAGAGTAGTTTCACTGCCCTAAAAATTCTCTGTGCTCCACCTTTTCATCCCACCTCCCCTTTAGATTGGCTTCTATTTAGTAATATGCAGTTAAGGTCCCTCCTTGTCTTTTTATGGCTTGATAGCTCATCTCTTTTTAGCACTCAATAATATTTCATTGTCTGGATGTACCACAGTTTAATTATCCACTCACCTACTGAAGGACATCTTGGTTGCTTGAAAGTTTTGGCAATTATGAATAAAACTACCGTAAACATATATGTGCAGATTTTTGTCTGGACATAAATTTTCAACTCCTTTGGGTAAATACCAAGGAGTGCGATTGCTGGATCATATGGTAAGCATAGGTCTAGTTTTGTAAGAAACCACGAAACTGTCTTCCAAAGTGGCTGTGCCATTTTGCATTCCCACCAGCAGTGAGTGAGAGTCGCTTTTGCTCCACATTCTCACCAGCATTTGGTGTTGTCAGTGTTCTGGATTTTGTATTTTGACCATTCTAGTTGGTATGTAGTGGTATCTCATTGTTGTTTTAATTTGCATTTATCTGATGACATATGATGTGGAGCATCTTTTCTTCTCCTCATTTGCAATCTGTATATCTACTTTGGAAAAGTTTCTGTTGAAGTCTTTGGCCCATTTTTAATCAGGTTGTTTGTTTTCTTATTGTTGAATTTTAAGAGTTCTTTGTATATTTTGGATAACAGTCCTTTATCAGACGTCCCTTTGCAAATATTTTTCCCCCAGTCTGTGGCTTGTCTTCTCTTTTGCTTGACATTGTCTTTAATAGAGCAGAAGTTTTTAATTTTTAATGAAGTCCAGCTTATCAATTCTTTCTTTTATGGATCATGCCTTTGGTATTGTATCTAAAAAATCATCACCAAACCAAGGTCATATAGATTTTCTCCAATCTTTTAAAAATTTTATAGTTTTGTATTTTATATTTTGGTCTGTGATCCATTTTGGGCTAATTTTTGTGAAGTCTGTAAGATCTGTGTCTCACTTCTTTTATTTTTATATAGATGCATAGTTGTTCCAGAACAATTTGTTGAAAATTCTTTTGGTTTTAGTCAAAAGAATCTTGGCAAGGACAATTTCTCTGTTGGACCTATCAAAATTTTAACATCATGCCCACTACAACACATATGTCTCCATTCCTAGATTTATTCTTTTCCTCTTTAGCACTTATCACCGATGTCTCATATATTTTATTTACTTATTTATCTTGTTTACTGTTTGTCTTCCTCGGTTTACATCTTTGAGGGTACAGATATGTCTCTTTTGTTCAATGTTGGGTCCCCAGCACCTAGCACATGGTAGATACTCAATAAATATTTGTTGAATGATTGAATAAAAGAAAAAATGCTCTAATCAGTGGTGTGGTAGCAAACCAGCAACACTGGCAACACTGGGAACTTGTTAGAAATGCAAATTTTTAGGCCCCCCTAAACCTACTGAATTAGAAAGTCTGGGGTTGGAGCCCAGCAATCTGTGTTTTAACAAGCCTTTCAGGTGATTTGGGTGCACATTAAAATTTGAGAACCACTGCTCTAAAATTCTCCCTTACCAATGCTGTCTTTGGTATTGAACCCACACTGCCTCTATTCTGTATGAAGTGAGATTGATGGCTTTTCTGTAGCAAGATATTTACCTGCCTCTTTAAAATGTTTTAAAAAATCAGTTTCTTGGAAACCAAATCAGTTATTTTATTTTGATTTATAAGATGGAATTTATCCATTACTTAGTGTTCAACCAACTCAATAAATTCAATGCATCTATGAAGGAAATGGAACAAACTCAATGATGGCTAGAGGGAATCTTTTAGTTTGAAGAAAACATGTCCAGAAAAGATATTTCACTAATTTATCTTTTCTTAAAGAAACATTTGTTTCAAAAAAGGAAAGGAATGACCATAACAATCAAAGTTAAAGTGAATTTGCAAAAGTTGAATGACAATTTTTGCATTTCTACTTTATTCTGCAAATAAATGCATACTGTGTTCCTTTATTTTGATCTAGATTCAATCAACAATAGTTTTTGTTTGCTGGCTTGTTTTAGGTGGAACATGAATTATTTGAGCAACAAGTTGTCAAATAAAGAAACAAATCCATATTTAGCTAAGGAGAGACTTTATTCATAATGATTATTGCAAGACAGGGTGCAGGGCGGGGGAGGAACTATTCCAATAGAGGGCAGGGGCTTTTGCAGTGGGGAGAACACTCAGATTATGAGATCTGCAAGAATCTAAAGGGTTAGGCAAAAAGAGGTTTTCTTTAATAAGGAGGAGTGAACAAAGCTAGAAACAACCTGTTGGCAGAAGTGGGATGAGGGTGACGAAAAGTGCAGGTGGCTTGATGGGACAGTAGATCAGAGAACGTTTTACTCTGAGGTCAGCCCACTCTCAGTACGGGGTTATTAAGGAGGTATATGCTGGCTCAGGCTGAAGGCTGATCAAAGTTCAAGAACCTGGGAGAAAGAGAGAAACCTAACCAAAATTGAGTTAAAAAACATTTTGTTCTGATTGATCAGTAGGAACAAAACAGGTCAACTGATTATTTTTGAGAGAAAGAATGGGAATTTGGAGGGTCTGTGTCTGGCCTTATTATAAGTAAAAAAGAGAGGCATCTATAATTATCTAAGTCATATGGGGAAGGGTGGTTCTTTGCAACAGGCCATTTCTTGTAACACAAAAGGAGAGGGGGATTTCTTAATCATTGCATTTTTTTCTTATAGAAGCACAGGGTTCAGGTAAAATTCAACATTGTCAAAGTCAGTGGTCAAACATGAATGGAGTTTGAGACAATGAACTTTGAGAATTTGTGGTATCCTCAATTAGCAGTCAGCTATACATGATGAGTAAGATAGTATTAGAATTTTTTTTTTTTTTTTTTGCCATCTAGGACCATCTACTAAATGATTTACGTGTATTGGAGAAATATAATTAAAAACAAAAAAATCTCCTGCCAACCCAGAAAACTTCTCCACAAAGGTAGAAGAGAAAGAAAACAGATTTATTATTGAATAAACTTTAAACCAGAACGTGATATGCATCACAGGCAATCCACTAAGAGACTGCAGAGACGGAAAGAAATCTCACCCTGTTCTATAGCCAAGCAAATACAGCCCATTGCATAGGTGTCTCAAGATGAACAATAACTAGTCCTCAAGCCGGAGGACTTGACAGCACCATTCGTCACATATAATTCACCGTAACTGATAATTGGTTTGGCCATCTGTGTTTGCAAATTAGTTTTATCCAAAGAAAAATAAACCTCTCATATCTTTATGACACGAGGTAGTTTTCCAACATGGAGCTAGACGCCCCACTGAAGTTAGGCTCCTTACCCTCCCACAGAAACTTGGAAAGGGGGCTCTATCTTTTTTTTTTTTATACAGATACTTTATTATTATTATTTTTTTTGAGGAAGATTGGCCCTAAGCTAACATCTGTTGCCAATCTTCCTCTTCATTCCCTTTTTTCTCCCCAAAGCCCCAGTAGATAGTTGTATGTCATGGTTGTACATCCTTCTAGTTGCTCTATGTGGGACGCCGCCTCAACAGGGCTTACTGAGCGGTGCGTAGGTCCGTGCCCAGGATCCAAAACTGGGGAACCCTGAGCCGCCAAAGCTGAGCATGCGAACTTGACCGCTAGCCACCAGGCCCGCACCTCTATCTTTCTTGATGGTTACATTTCAAAAAGATGGTCCCCAGGTCCTTGAAAAAGAGACATTCCTGGGTCCTAAAGCTACGAGAGGCTTATTTAGCTTTTAAAAGATTGACAAATATTTCAAAGAGATAGAGAAAAGATTTACAAGTTTTCTAAAGTAAATGTTCTAGGCAAAGGGGGGTAGTGTTCCTTTTCTTATTTTCAACAAGGAGAATTAAGTCTCTTGTCTTCAGTTTGTAATTGCCCTTACATTACACATGCAAGTGTACCTGTGGTCGTTTCAAAAATCTCATATTTTGAACATTATTAAATATATTATAAGAAGTTTTGTTAAGCCTATAAACTCAAAGTATGCTCTTTTAAAATACATCCTTGAGATCCCTGATAAATTAATCTATAATTTTATTTATGTCTGTAGTTGTCAATAACAGTAGTAATAATGATGATGATGATGATGCTAATCATTGCCATTGTTTTTGATCACTTTGCTGGGTGCTAGACACTGCAAGGTGCTTTGCATGCATGCTTTCCATCAGGTAGGAACTGCTCTTACATCCACTCTACAGATGAGTAACATGAGGAAATGGCCACAGAAAGGTGTAAGTTACTTGTCCAACAACCAACAGCTGGTTAAGTGTGGCAATGAGATTGAGACTACAGCAGTCTGAACTCCAGAGTCTGTCTTTTAACCTTAAGCTATACTGACTTTCAAAGATAATATGTGTCTCATGGTAAAAAAGACAATGAAGGTCATTGATTTTTGATAAGGGCTCACGAGAACCTATTCTGATAACCCGTAGATGACGGTACAGTGAAAACCTGACGCCCTGGTCTAGCCCACGCGCCTAATCTTCAATCAAGGAACACGAGTTGTGGCAGCAGCCAAGGAAAGGGGAAGTTTGAAAAGCTTGAGGAACTTCTGTTTTCCTCAGTTCAAGAACTAGGACTTTATACCTTCTGAATGGAATCTAAGCAACTTAATTTGTGCAACCAACTTACTGTTAATGATGCAGAATTTATTTTTGAAATCTAGGTTAGAAAATGGAGTACAGGGTAGAAATCCTTGGATTTACCAATAAGATTATTGTGATCGCCTCAAAGTCCATGGGTGGACGGTGTACTGTTGAATTATATTAAGAATAAAATAGAGGAAGCAAAAGTTAAGCTCCTTATTGCCAGCAATCAAATGCCCACTGACAATGACGAACTACTGGAGAAAGTATCCTGCGGCTCTTTCCTCTGGCAATACGATCAGCTCTTGGATAAATGATATTAAAGGCAGAAGTCTGCCTCCTGGGCTTCACTAGAGAGCCGCTTGTATCTCTGATGGTGTTTCTTTGCGCCTTTGGTGTCATTAGATAGACAGGGCAAGAGACTGAAGAGATTCAATAGGATTTTCCCCCTGAATACTGATGAAAGAAATAACATTTAAGAGGCTCACATTCTTATAGCCTCTCCTCGGAAACTAAGTGAATGTGAAAGGTTTTGAGATATAGGCAGGGTCTCTGCTCTTTCAGGAAATCTGGCTATTACTCGTAATTTTAGAAGTTGATGATAAATTAGGAAGCAGTCCTTCAGAGTCTGAAATGAATTCTTGTACTCACCCCTCATAGCTATTATTTGTTTTCTAGACTTAGGTTTGTCTATTAGACTCTTGGCTTCAGGGGTCTCGTGGATTCAGTGTGAGTTGACTTGGAGAAAGCTCCATATATGTGTTCTTGCCCGTGCCTCACCCTGTGTAGAGTGAAGAATGATGCATTGGATTTCTAGGCTTTGGGGTATTGATATATCCTTACTGCAGGAGAAAGCATCTGTTTCTCTTCACTTGGGGTTCAGGGAACCTAGTGGGACCCTGATTTGGGCACATGACATCACACGCACAGGAAAATACACACTTATATATAGCACATTCACTGACAAATGTGAGTCCCACAGTAATTCAGGAACTTCAGCAGGATCATTGTTATTATCTCTCTTTGATAGATTAGAAAATCAAAGTTTATAGGATTAAGGTGACTCCGTGACTTGGACAGGGTTAGGTAATAAGTGGCAGAGTTGGTGCAGGAATGCAAATCCATGGACTTCTCTGCCTATAGTCCTTCTGCTTCACTGCCCAAAGTGCCTCAGACAGAGGACACCGGAGCTGTTGATGGTTCTTTTGCCCATGGCTGCAGACTTCTTCTAGGACAGGGAACATAGGGTGCTTTTAAATTCCACTTAATCAGGGAATACATATGCCCAGTTTCAATAGCCAAAGGGCCAAAATTGCATTTTGGAATTCATTGCACACAGTATTTCTCAGCCTTTTCCACTATCCTCACCCTCTCTGTCCTGTTCCTGGATTTCCAGGCCTGCCTCAAAATTCCTCCCTTCCTGCATTCAATTCCTATGTACTCCAATGCATCCTCTTGGCTTCCACATGGTGCCCATCATTTATCTTTCATTGTTTCCTGGCTCTCTTGCTCTGACTTTCACAGCTGTCTATTGAGGGGGTCTCTGAGGTCAGCTAAGCCACCCCTGCGGGTGGTGATGTCACCAGGGCAGTCTGTGCAGACTGCTAATGCCTGAAGATGGGCGCCGTTGTCCAGACTAAAGATAGGTTCTTGTTAGGCTGCTGACACCACTGGTGCTGACTCTACTTGCAAAAGAAGCTACCTGCTTATGATCCCTAAATCAAATTTAAGGCTCCAAGTCATGTGGAGAATGAAATACGCTAGAAAGATCAAAGGAGGCTGATCCATCTATAACTAGGCACACAGACTATTACAGGATTAAACACATTTAACAGTATATATGGAGAATCATATTTTTCATATCTCATTTTAAAACTGAGAAGGGTAGTAACTTTTATTATAGTGCTGGCACAATGGCATGTGCTAATATATTTCAAAAGTCTATTTGATGTGACTGACTACCAGCGAATACTTTGTTACAGAAAAGGAATCTCTTCATTTTTTTCCTAATTGTAAAAGTGTCACTGGCATGAATGATCTCACAAACTCAAGTATGCAAGAATTAGCACCTTTTCTTTAAACCAAATAAATATAACTTTGAAACTCAATCCTAACAGGCTGGTTGGGAAATTTAATATTAATGTTTTAGGGGGCCTAAGGCCACCCTAGAATTTTACATAGTAGTCAGATAAAATATCTCTAGTCTTTAGCTTTTCAAGGTTGCTGCTGTTATTTTTGTCCAAGTCCATATAATCAATGATAAGCAGATGGCTCTGATGCTTTGGTGCCAAAATGGGGGACATACAGCTTTCTTAGATGAGGCTGGGAGCTCTGGTCCCTTGAGGCCAATCTCTATAGATGCATCCTAGAACCTTTCCCTCTAAGGTCCTGGCACTTCCTAGGGATTAACAAGGCAAGAGGATTTAGGTCTCCATTACTTTAGGACCCTCAGTAATATCTATTCTTCAAATTTGGGGGAATAGCCTCTGTATCTCTTTCTGTTTCCATTTCTTTGCTCCTATCAAAGCTACTCTTCCCCTGCTCTCTTTCTTGCTTAATCCCATCAGTGAGCTCAGGCTCACAGGAGGAAAACCAGAAACGGAGGTGGTCTTCACATGACTAAGATAAGAGAAAGACCCACCTACCTTTTTGAAATGTAGAGAAAGTAAACATAGAGTAAAACAAAGATAGCTCTCATTAAGTCTATTCTTCTTCAATGATGTGAAGGAAACACAAAATACCTTTATAAATATTTCTGCCACAGAAGTCATATATGTGTAACAGGATGTAGAATAGAATTTTTTCCTGTTGACTTTGGTTGAATTTTTATCAAAGCTCCAACTGGGGAAAGAAGTTAGATGTAGCCACACAGGCTTTGCTGGGATGGACCAAATTGTTCCAGGACACATGATGTCCAGGAGCCTGTCTAGAGGAGGAGTTGAGATTCATTCTGACAGGAATTTGTAAGACTAGAGAGTATACAGTCATTCAACCATTCACGTCTTCCAACTCCCACTGCCAACTAAGCAAACCCATTGGAGAGACAGGGCTTGCAAAACTGGAGACTGGCCTCAGATTCTCCAGGTGGCTGCTTGGTGGGCTGCAGAAACTTCTAAGTCTTGCCTGGGCTGTTAGCTAAGTAAGTACTTGGGAGGGCTTGACATGTGCCCCCTGGAGATTAGGGGGCATGAGGACAGTCATTTGGCTTTTGACTGGCAAGGCTGAAAAGCAGCTCTTGATGGCAGAGTGAGCTGAGGGCAACTGTGGGGACAGGCTGCACACATGTATGGGCCAAGTGGGCACTATACAAGAGAGTCAGGCATGAGTAGGGCACTCATAAAATGTTTCTGAAGCTTTTTATTTGGAAATAATTTAAAACTTACTGAAAAATTGTCATCTAGCATAAAGAAGTCCATTCGCTGAGACTAACAAATTGTTAACATTTTGCCACATTTGCTTTATCACTTTTGTTTGATCACTTTTTGCTTTATCATTTTCCCCCTCCCCCTCTCTTTCCATATATATAATTTTTTTACCAAACTATTTGAGAGTAAGTTGCAGGCATCACATCCCTTACCCCTTATCGCTTATTCAGTGTTTATTTTCATGAACAAGGACATTCTCTTACACAACCACAATACAATTATCAAAATCAGGAAATTTAACATTGATAAATGACTATTATCAAAGACAGACATTATTCAGATTTTACCAGTTGTTGATCATATATTATTATTCAAACCAGGACAATTTTGAAAATGAAAGGGGTGCTATTAAAAATTATGCTGGGACAGCAGGTATAAACTGGGCCTGTGCTAAGCAAGTGAGGATGAATGGTCATTCTAGGCTTGAATGATCTGTTAAAGAACTCACTCAAGAGAGCCGCTGCCTGCAGAAGTGAGGGGAGAACAGCAGCAAGGGATTGGAGGTGTACACTGAGAGCAAGAACTCAGGATGCGGGTGGCTCACAAGGGTCAGCCAGAATTCAGCACAAAGGAGCAGTGTGGTGGTCCTTGCCTTGCAAAGGTCTGAAGGATACATGCATGCATTCAATGTGATAGAGCAGCATTCAGATGCCTGCCGTGGCAGAGTGCAGCACAGCCAAGAGAGAGATACATGCAGTGCTACTTAAGGAAACCTGTTTTGTCCCTTCCTGTCTCAGCCCTCTTCCCCTTATACTGACCCCGGAGGAGAGAGCGGCAGCTTAGGGACTAGAGGAAAAGAAGTGGAACCAGGAGAATGAAGGAAAGACTAGGCCCTTTCTTTGTTGCTTCTGTTCTCCAAGCCAGGGATCAGAATTGTGTCAGGGGAGGGAGAAGCTTTATTAGGATGGGAGATTAAAGTTTGGAATTGTATTAGAGTGAATCTTTTAAAAGTTGAAAATAAAATCTTTCAAATACTTGAAAGTGATGGGAAAAACAGTGGGATCTGCCCTAAATATCACTAAAGCATGGGGAGGAAAATCCCACAGGTCATGTTTGAAGGAAGTGATGGGAGAAAAATGACACTGTGTTCTTATTGTAACTTATTCAATTCCAGTGTGTTCAATAAACTGGCTACACATGCTTTAAAAAAAAAATTCAATGATATAACATATAATGCATATATAAAATATATTATACTATTGCCAAAAATGTAGTAACTATTATGTGTGTGTCTACCACGTTCTTAGCTGTTCACAAAGGGATGTACTTCAGTTTAGTTTCCAATGATTAGAATCAGAAATAAGACAGTATCAGGGTATAAAAGAGAATCATCATTATTATTATTATTTTGCAAATAGCTCTTCAGCTATAAAACCTGTGAATTAATGGGAGAAACAAACAAAATAATTCTCAAGCGCCCCCAATGTTGAATATATTCACAGCTTTCCAAAAGTGATAGCTGGATCTGAAATTGTTTTCTGCACTAGTACAATTTTGTTCCTGACTGGATCACCGCAGAACCCGCTTCCACTGTTGACTGGTTACTTTCAGTGACATCTGTGTGAGTGGGATGTTAGAACATTATGCAAATGTTGCATTAAGATTGTGCTTCATATGATGCTATGCTAATTCTATGCTTTTCTTTTTCTCTTACGTTGCCTCTCTAAAGATTAAAAATGTAATGATGATAATAAGGTTGGGAAAGCATAACTGTGGCTCCTTATGCAGCTGAGCCCTTAAGAGCATCTCAACAAAGGATTTGTACTCCATCTGCTTTGCTTATAATGGCGAAAATTCAAGTAATTTCTTTTCCTCATGAAACTTTGTTGTCCATAAATGGAATGTTTCTTGCTTACTCTTGAGCTAAAGTCATGCTTACGTTTCCAAGGAGAGTGTACTTAATGGAGAAGAAACAGGAATCAGGTGGCTGTGTGGGACTGCGAGAGACCTGGCCTGCTGCTTCCATGGATAGTTCCCAATGCGCCTCATCCATAGCTCTAAGAGAAGCAAACTTCTCAGCTTTTGCAGTTACTTTAGCTCTTTGTCCTGCCAAAGCCCATTTAGGCCATTTGAACTAGCATATTTTTATTAAAATAGTACTCAGAGAGTGAAAACCTCTCTAAAAGAGAGTAACAATTCTTTCCCCTCAGGCCATGTATTTCCAAAAGCTGCATTGCTGGAACATGTTGGCTGTCTATAGGTTCCCATGAACATGGAAAAGATGAGTAACTTTTCTCAATAGCTCAGGAGTTTTGTGACAGGAACAGTCTACAAAATACAGTGCATGAATCCTCTACCCATATATCACCTTAGACTGCTATTAATCAGAAGTGAAAAAATAGAGGTTGCAAACTAGTGGCCAGCAGGCTAATCTAGCCTCTAGGTGTTTCATTTGTCCAACACAAGACTTTAAAAAATTAGGGTCGGCCCCGTGGCTTAGCGGTTAAGCGCACACACTCCGCTACTGGCGGCCCGGGGTTCGGATCCCAGGCGCGCACCCACGCACCGCTTGTCAGACCATGCTGAGGCGGCGTCCCACATACAGCAACTAGAAGGATGTGCAACTATGACATACAACTATCTACTGGGGCCTTGGGGAGAAAAAAGGGAAAAAAAAAAAAAAGGAGGAGGATTGGCAATAATGTTAGCACAGGGCTGGTCTTCCTCAGCAACAAGAAGAGGATTGGCATGGATGTTAGCTCAGGGCTGATCTTCCTCACAAAAACAACAACAACAACAAGAACAACAAAATTGAGTGATAACCAGCATTTAAAAATCTGGATTTCAGGTTTCTTTTGGAAAACAAGAAGATCTACTATTGCCAGGGTGGCATTCCCTCACGGTAACAATTCACCAAGTGGAATATCAGGACAGAATATGGGCTTCACTTATTTATATTACCCACCTTCTTTCTGTAGGCTCTTGAATTTACAACCCCTGGTAAGTTATGGGAAGGCAGAATACATCTTTTTTTTTTTGAGAGTATACAGAGCAAGAGGGAATTCTCTAAGGCAGCTCAATTTGTTATCCCCTCTGTGAAGTCTCACCTTCTCAGTGAGTAAATGATCCTGTGATGCAACACTTTGTACGTACCTCAATGAAGGCACTTTTCACAATATACTGTTATTGTTTTTTCCCAAGTCTGCCTTCCCCCATAGGCTCAGAGGGCAGACATTATCTCCTGATTGCCATTGTAATGTCCCAGTGCCTACCACTGAATGTGGGTCCTTGCAGGGCTGCTTTCTGAATGAATGCTTGGACAGACGAATGAAGAAACGGTCCATTAGGCTATTCATGATGACTTGAGTTTCCCAACTAAGAAGTATAAAGGTGACTTAGGATGGATTTTTCTCAGTACTTGACAGTTTTTGGACAGTTTGCATTATATAGAACTTCGAAGCAATGCCATTTGAAGCCTGTCTGAGCTATATATTAGAACAATAGTATTGCCATGAAGCAGCTTTATTTTTCTCTGAATATTGGGAATAACAATTCTTATTTGATCATTCTATTAAAATTAACAAAAAATCCCTAACAAAAGCTCATTATTCCTGTCAAGTTTTTAATCATTACCTGACAAAAGAAGAAACCGAAGTCATCCAAAAATATAATTTCTGTCCTCCCTTTGGGAGAATAAGATGTTCAAGTTTTCTCTCATTGTAATTTCCTTTGACTACACAGCTCTGTTTTTAGTTAGCACTTTATAAAAGCCTGTAAAATCTTCTTTCCAATCTCACCTTTGTCAAGAACATAAATATAAAATGTTCAATGTTTTGGAACAGTTTTGATATAGTTCTCCTTTAAATTAGGATCCTAACAGCTAGAAGATGCCATAGCCATTTAATCAAAGAGTAAATATTTTAGTGACTGCAATGAAAGGGAAGCTATTGAACAAATGGTATCTGAGGGTGGCTTTTCTAAATGGAATTGTTGCATAAGAAAAGAAAAGCAATTCCCTGTATGAAAAGGCAAAGCTGATTTAATTCAATCATATTAAGGATAGATCTATTGTGAATGAGCTTTTAATCATTGCATCACAAACCAGAAGTTACTTTTAGATTTGTTTCTCACACAGAAATTTTAATATTTTCATCACTCTCATCTCATGTGGGTTATCAATCACTTTGACATTGATATATTTTGGAAGTTACATTTAAATAATGTGGAATTACATATATTGAATTCTCTTTTCCATGTCCTTACATTGTAAAATTGGAAATAGATTCATTTCTATCAGGGGAGATCATCAGAGAAGTGATTAAAACAATTTTTATAATAAGGGAAAGGTTAGTATGAGGCCTGGCTCTGAGAAATTCTGAGTAGTTTCTATCTTCTGGGAGTAATACCCACTACAAGAATATCAAAGTCTTGCTAAAACAAAGTTTTGCCTGGAAAAGTTATAATGAATGTCTATTACTCAATTTTTAATTACGTATCTCTGAAAACACATTTTCATATAGTATATTTAATAATGAAAAGACTACATATTTGGTATGTTAATTATTTAAAAAACTATTTTAACTAGGTATTATATTAGAAAGATAAAAAAACCTGCTGAAACAATTTATTTAGTATTTATTGACTATGGAAAACCACATATTTCTCTGCAAGTGTAATCCTTGGGAAAGATTTGTCCCCTTTCTAGACATTTGATACTTTTTTCACATTTGAGAATAAGAGCATACCAACTTACACTTAAAATATTGTTTTAATGTTCTTTGTTTGTCTATTTAGTGAAGGAGCGTAAAGGAAATTCATCCAACTCTCCGCTGGAAATGAATTTCCCGTCATTTTGATGGTGAGTTCCTATGGTATTAAATCATTGTAAATGTATAGCAATTACCTAACCTGTGGAGTAGCAATTTCCCCCACACAAATATAATTTTATATTTCTTTAAAGAAGATTTTAAACATATCTAACAAAGAGAAATCCTGCCAAGGTAATTTCTTAGGCAAATCCTCGTCTGATGTGGAACAGCAGGTAGGAAAACAGGAGCAGCAGGCCACTCTACGGCCTGCTGGGATGTTCTGTCCTGCACAGGGCTTCTCCTCTAAGAACCTTTGTCCAGGACTGGTTCCTAGGCTCTCAGGATGTCAGTGTCAAGTTATGTTATGGCTCTCAGGAGGCCACTGGCTGTGGGAAAGAAAGGATGTGAAACTCACCTAGAAAGGTAATGCTGTGGCTTCCTCTGGCCATGCCTATGAGGCAGAGCACAGGAAAGGGCCACACAGGGGCCTTCCTAAGAGCCCTGGATTTTCTGCTGCTCCTGGGGGGCTCAGGGAAGCCTGCATTTCTAAAACTGAAACTCAAAAGGACTTCTCATTTACCTCAAATTTCTGATGTACTGTTTGGCTCTAGCAGTGGGAGGAATGGTGCAGCTCAATGACTGAGGAAGGCTTTCTAAAGGCTGGTTGTGATGAAGAGAAGGCAGTCCTTTTCCAGGATCTGAGACTTGCCACTTGCCCCAGGTCTTCCTTCATTAAGCTGTTCTTACCTATAAAGCAACTTTACTAAGTCCCCTTGCTACTGGGTTAGGGACTCCCATTTCTCTGGCATGGAGGAGAAGTGCTGAATCCACAGAAATTCAACATTCGCCCACAACTCACCGTAGGCAGCCCCTACGCCCAAACAGTATTGATGTGTTTGCTTTAAAATAAAAACGATGATACCAAATTTACTCCATACCCTTGGGCATGTAGTGACAAATTGATGTAGTTATAAGAAATATGTATATTTATTTTAAATACATTATGTCAATCTTTCTCAGTTACCAGGATCACATTTTAGCAAGTTGCTTCTAAGACACTGTACCAAACAGTTGTGTAAACTTCTGAAGAAAAATTAATGATCTGTCTCCCAAATTTTCATCTTTTATTCTTCTTAAAGAAATGTTCATTGTCACTATTCAATTTCTGTAACTTATCACCTCACCCCTAGACTATCAAAATAGCTTTTTAATTGATTCTATTTTTTCTAGATTCTTCTCTATCTGCAATTCCAAACCGTCGTGATCACGTTGTCACATTAATTTCCCCCAAAACAAGTTATTTGCATGCTGGAAACCCTTCAGTAGTTCCCAATGTTTAGCAATAAAGTAAAAATTTATATACTTATTTAAAGATAAAATTTGATTACGCCATTCCCCTGCTTAACAATCTTTGTTGGCTCTCCATTGACCTTAGAATAAAATACAAATACCTTAAAAATGGTTCATCTAGCTCTTTATGATCTGTACCTGACTACCACTAGACTAACTTCACATATCTCCTTCTCTTCACTACTTCGGAGCTGCCCTGGATGTTGTTACCATGCCATGACCTTCTCCACAATTAGCCATGGTTTACTTAGGATTTTAAGGAAATATACAGAAGACAGAGCCAGTTCACAGGCAAAGGGCTTGATTGGAGAGAGCTATCCCTAATCTCACTGCTTCTCTCTGTCTTGACTCCCCCGACACCCTAGTCCAAGCCACCATTATGTCTTATCTTGACTACATACCTTCTATCTCGTCTGCTCATATCCACTCCTGGCTTACTCCTGGTTTTCTTTCAGTTCTAAACATTTGTCATGCAAGAGCCTACCAAAGAGCCTTTGCACTTATTGATCACTCTGTCTCCAATGCTGCTGCTTCTCCCTTATGCCTAGTTATATCATTCTCATTATTTACATCTCAAGTCAATTATGCCTTCCTCAAGAGAGGTTTCCTTAATCTCTCTGACTACATTAAATGCCCTTCTTGTATGCTATTTTAGCTCTATGTGCCTATTCTTCATGGCACTTTTTATAGTAACAGTTTTACATTTATTTTTCTGAGTGTTTGGTTAGTATCTGTCTCCTCCATGATACCGTAAGCTCACTTAGAACAAGGAGTATGTCTGGGTTTTTTTGCTTTTTTAAATTACTGTATCTCTGGTATCCAGTGTGTGTTTGGTCAAAAATAGGTATACTCACTAAATGTTTTTAGAATGAATATTGAATGACAGATCAAATTCATGCCTTAAGCTTATTTCAAAGGAATAAATTTTGATCCAGATTTACAACTCCTTTCCTCCATAATGAACATTATAATAAGAGATTTTATAAGGTTTAACTTCTGTAGAATATTTTCTTTCTGTTTTCTGAGAAAATACTATAGCTAAACCTGATTCTCTCATGTCCTACTATCTTAGCCTTTCCAGAGACAAGATAGCTTTCTTGTGGGTTTGATTGCTTCTTTTTTTAGTCAGGTTCCAAGTTACCAAACTTTTATATGACAGGAGTTTCCTATCAGTGTTCCTAAAAAGTTATAAGCATTAAAAATATGAGCTGTGTTAAACAACTAATAAGAATAGGAGGAAAAAAACCATTAACGAAAGTACAATTTATATGCAGTTATTTGGGTATTCAACCTAGTCTGTCATAAATAGGTTAATGAAAACTGATGATTCAAATGTGTTCCTGCTTACCTGGTAGTTCATTTCTTTCTACCTTAATATTGAACTTCTATGACCTTAAATCTTATTTTAGGTCCCACTTTATACCTAAGATCCGGGTCCTTTCACAGGCAGTTTTCTCAGCCTGGCATGCTCTACTCTGCCCCTCTCCTTCCTTCCTTTGCCACACATCCTTCAGGTCTAGGTGAAAATAGCACTTCCTGAGGGTATCTTTCTCCGACAATCTTGTCCTTCTCCACCATAATCCTTGCTCAATACATATTTTTTTCCTTCTGGTCTGTTAGCTCCCTGTGGGTGGAACTATGTCTAATTTTTTTGCAGCTGTATCCCCAAGTATGATGCCTGGTACATAAGAACTGCTAATTAGTATTTATTAAATGGATAAATGAATACCCTTAACCATCTGAGTACAACCTATATCTCACACTGCCTGTGACACAAATATTACACTCCATTTTTATGGTAAATATTGCTCCTACCATCTCTAGACTTTCTGTGACATTCCATTTTCTTAAAATAGCACAATATACATGTTTTGTTTTGTTTTTATTATAGACTTCCCTCTATTCTCCATCCATCATGGTCTGTCCAACTCCAAATGCCTTCTGCTTTACTGTAGTTTTGTATTTCCATAGCCAAAATGATCCTTTTCTCCTCTGTGCTCTCAAGGCAATTAGTTTGTCGCATTTCTAAGGTAATGACACTTTGTGCTACAGACGTTAAATGAAAGCCTCGTATATCTCCAACTTGATTGTGAACTCTTTGAGAGCACAGGCCATTTTGATTGCACTCTTCCATCTTCCATATTCCCAACATAATACCTTGCACATATGTGCATGTGCTCATTCACTATTTCTTGAAAGAATTGAATGATGGCTATTCCAGGTAACCAAAGGTTTTCTGGGTCATACTGCTTAGTTTGTTTGCTTAATTTAGGTGTTCAGCCCCCTTCTTGTGGTAGAGATTTTTTTATTGTAGAGTCTTATTTAAGCAGTTTTTTTTTTAAACATTTTTTTTCATCTGATTTTAAGAACTCCCTTTAGATTTAGCGGAGTAATGAATAAAAATAGCCCAAACTCTAGTCATGAATCTCCTAAATGGTAGACTAAGAATAGAGCCATTTTCCATGCTTTACAGAGAAGGTACTGAATATAAGAGTTGATCCTAAAGCCAGCATGACTGGACCCTATTCAAGAATCACTAGAATGAAACTGGGCACAGTAAGTAAATTGAAAAGTCAGCATGGTTCCGAGTCTGTTCAATTTCCAACTAGCACAGAGCAAAGCATGTTTGAGAATGGCCAGTGTGAGGAATTTAAGGGGCTGAGAAAAACTGCTGATAAAAATGTTTTAGGAGAAATCCTTAGCTAAAATACAAGAGATTCCTGAAGAAATGGGAACAAATAGTTTAGAAATGAGGAGCATCTATTCTCTCTCTCTCTCTTTTTCAAGAAGGAAAACACTCTAAGTTCAGGAAAATTAGGAAGAGTTTTATAAACAGCACACACTCAAGGCTTCGGGATTATGACTGAAAGGCCCAAGGGGACCAAGTATGCCCAATATTCCTAATGATTATACAGAAAAGAGTTTAAGGAAGCCTTCAGATTTGCCTAGAAGTCATTTGCAAATGCATTCAGGGGCCTGGGGCAGTGAGTGAGGAGGTCTCAGGGATCAAATGCCCCATTCCTATGTTACTGAGTATATTTTAATGGCAAATTTGCCTCTCTTTATATTAGGGGAGAAGTTACAGGATGTGAAATGAAGTAGAATGAGAAAAAGGGGTGTTTATATGGGTCTAATCCAGCCTTAGTTTCTGTGAATTGTTTTCTGGTTAGAAAATGGATGTTTATCTATAGCTTGGAGCTGCCTTGTGAAGGGTGGGGAAGTAAGCTGGACTTGTCCTGCATGGGGTTGATTTTTGGGACTATAATACTGTCAGGGTCTGACCTCCCTTATGCCTTTATCACAGAAAGAGCTAGGAACTCCATGTTTCAAACCTGTGTCTCCACTATTGGGGAGCAAAGGCAGTGGTGACAGTTGAAATTACAGCCATTGCTCACTTACTGGTTGACTTCCAGAGGCTTATCTCTTTAGAGTAATTTCTCTCAGACCCAGTAGCAAACTCTCACCCATATTTTTTCCACCTTTATCACATATCTTGAAAGACTCTTATTCTACATACCTGCAGAATGGGAGCAATGGGAGCATTTCCAGAATTACTTGAGAGACTTCAGTGAATAGAGAAAGAGTTCTTCAGTTTGGAGAAAATGAACGATGGGACACACTCAAGAAGTCCTGAGACTGGCTGTGATTTGTGTCAAACCAGGTTTCAAGAGTCCTAAGGTACTAAGCAGAAACTTCAGTGGCTATACATAACAAAAAATATAGACTTTACAGAAGTAATTCAGGAAAGTTGCTAAGCAAACAAACAGCAACAACAACAGCAAACAGCAGAAACAACAAACCCTGGGGAATGATGGAATTTGATTTCCAGAGTTTCTACATTATATTATTTCAAATGTCCAGTTTTCAACAAAAATTATAAGACACAAATAAACATAGTCGTGTGGCCCATAAATAAGAAAACAACAACAACAACAACAACACAGTCAATAGAAACGTCCCCTAAAGAAATCCAGACGTGGAACTTCTTAGATAAAAACTTTAAAGCAGGGGGCGGAGTCAAGATGGTGGCATAGGCAGACTCTGAACTCACCTCCTCCCGTGGACACAGCCAATTTACAACTACTCGTGGAAAAATTACCCCTGAGACAGAACTGAAAACTGGATAAGAGGAACTCCTGCAACAACGGACAATCCTAACTGGGGTAGAAGAGGCAGAGACTCCCTTCTGGAGAGGAAAAACGCCACCTTCACAAGCCACCAGCTTCACGGCCGCCGGGAGCTGCTCACAGGTACGCAGCCTCCCTGGAGGTGCGGGGCCCTGAGCCGGGGAGCGCCCCCGCTGTGGGCATTTTGTGGACCCAGCACAATTGAGACCAGCAGCATAATATCTGACTTTGCCTGCTACTAAAGCATTGGGTAGCACCCCCAGCAAACCCGGTTCACAAAGAAACTAAAACTGGCTCTTAAAGGGCCCGTGCACAAACTCACCCGTTCCAGAAAGCATCCTAAAATCACCAGAAAGAAAGGTGCACAGTGCTTCGGTGACAAGAGACTCACCTAATAGGCCCTGAGTGCATCTCGGTGAGGGGTGAGACCTCTCCAGGGACTGGGACATTGGCGGTGGCCATTGTTGTGGCCTGGTGTGAGCGTGCTGACACAGACGCCATTGGAGTTCTCCCTGAGACCTGCTAGCCCAGGGTCTGCTCCACCCACTAGAGCACCGATTTAATCCAGCTCAGCCAGGGCAGGCAGCCCACCCTAGAGACTAGCCCCACCCAACAACAAGCCCTCAGGCAACGTGTGGGCCTGCATAGATTGGTGACTGGATTCTCTGCAGCCTGGCAACTGAGCTGACTTGAGCGGGGCAGGGTGTGCACAAGGAGCGGGTGGAGAGTGTGGGGCGGTGGCAGAGTGTGTGGGGCTCCCGCCGTGGAGAGACTGGGTCCACTTGGGGAGGTCGGGGCACTCACACGGGGCAGGACTGTGTTGACTGTGTGTGTGGACCTGTGGGCGGCAGGGCTTCTCAGCCACAGAAGACTTGTACTTCTCAAAGACCCACATAGGAGGTTTGCTCCACCTTCCAAAACCTGAAACAATTGGGTGCTCCTGTGCCTGAGGCCAGCCCCACCCAGCTGCAATCCTCAGAGAGCTGACAAGAGACCTAATAGGCTAGAGGCTTACAGCAATTGTAAGGCCCTGAGCCTAACAACCTGCCACGGTGGGGGCCTACTCACTTAAAAGAAATACTGCAACACAAATGTGGTATTAGAACTTGCAGCCAACTGTGCTGGGGCTCCCCACAGCTGATAAAGAGACTGAAGGGCCCACAACAACCACAAGCAGCTGAGCATTACAACAGCTGGCCAGGAGCATAACTCAGCCTCCCTGGGCGCCTACAGGGAGAGCAAACAGGCCACAGCAGAAGGATACACGTAGCCCACATAGGGGTCACCCCTGGAACATTGAGAACTGAGGGAAGCACACTGGAAGCCTCCTAAGCCATCACTTACATAAGGTGACCTATCCAAGAGCAGGAGACGTAGCTGACCTACCTAATACGGAGACAGAAGCACAGGGAAAGAGGCAAAATGAAGAGACAAAAGAATACATTCCAAGTAAGGGAACAGGACAAAACCCCAGAAAAGGAACTTAGTGAAACAGAAATGAGCAACCTACCCGACAGAGAGTTCAAACTAAGAGTGTTAAGGATGCTCACTGATCTGGGGAGAAGAATAGATGGACTCAGTGAGAATGTCAACAAAGAAATGGAAGATATAAAAAAGAACCAATCAGAAATGAAGAATACAATACTGGAAATGAAAAACTCATTAGAGGGACTCAAAAGCAGAGTAGAGGATACAGAAGAACGGATCTGTGAGCTGGAAGAAAGACTAGAAGAAATTACCCAAGGTGAACAGGTAAAAGAGAAAAGAATTAAAAAGAGTGAGGACAGTCTAAGGGACCTCTGGGACAACATCAAACGCACTAACATCCGTGTTATAGGTGTCCCGGAAGGAGAAGAGCGAGACAAGGGGGCAGAGTATCTATTTCAAGAAATAATAGATGAAAACTTCCCTAACCTAAGGAAGGAAACAGACATCCAGGTACAGGAGGCACAGAGAGCCCCAAACAAGATAAACCCAAAGAGGCCCACACCAAGACACATCGTAATCAAAATGTCCAGAATTAAAGATAAAGAGAGAATCCTAAAAGCCGCAAGAGAATGTCAAGTTACATACAAAGGAAACCCCATAAGGCTATCAGCTGACTTCTCAGCAGAAACCTTACAGGCTAGAAGAGAATGGCATGATATATTTAAAGTGCTAAAAGGAAAAAACTTACAGCCAAGAATACTCTACCCAGCAAGGTTATCGTTCAAAATGGAAGGAGAGATCAAAATTTTCCCAGATAAGCAAAAATTAAAGGAGTTTGTCACCAAGAAACCAGTGTTACAAGAAATGTTAAAGGGACTGATTTAAGGGGAAAAGAAAGACCACAAATAGGAAAAATTATCTATTTCCACGATTAGAATGTAATGGATACAAATGCACAAAAAAGAGGTTGGATATGATATCAAAAACATAAAAGGAGGGAGGAGGGGAGTTAAAGAGTACAGCTTTCAGACAGAGGTCAAACTAAAGTGACAATCAATTCTGTATAGAAGAAGTAAGGAACAGAGAAGGACTACTAAAACACTGAGGAAAAAAAAAAAGTTAAAAAATGGCAGTAAGTACATACTTATCAATAGCTACTTTAAACATCAATGGACTAAATGCTCCAATTAAAAGGCATAGGGTGGCTGACTGGATAAAAAAACAAGACCCATATATATGCTGCATACAAGAGACACACTTCAGACCTAAAGACACTCACAAACTGAAAGTGAAGGGATGGAAAAAGATACTCCACGCAAATGGCAATGAAAAGAAAGCTGGGGTAGCAGTACTCATATCAGACAAAATAGACTTTAAAACAAAAACTGTAAAACGAGACAAAGAAGGGCATTACATAATGATCAAGGGAACAATCCAACAAGAGGATATAACACTTGTAAATATCTACGCACCCAATGTAGGTGCACCTAAATATATAAAGCAATTATTAACAGACATAAAAACAGAAATAGACAGTAACACAATAATAGTAGGGGACTTTAACACTCCACTTACACCAACGGATAGATCATCCAAACAGAAGATCAATAAGGAAACATTGGCCTTAAACGACACACTAGAACAGATGGACCTAGTAGATATATACAGAGCATTCCATCCAAAAACCGAAGAATACACGTTCTTTTCAAATGCACATGGAACGTTCTCCAGGATTGATCACATATTAGGCCACAAAACAAGTCTCCATAAATTTAAGAAGATTGAAATAATACCAAGCATCTTTTCTGACCACAACGGTATGAAACTAGAAATCAACTATAGGAAGAAAATCAGAAAAGCCACAAATACATGGAGATTAAACAAAATGCTACTGAACAATGACTGGGTTAATGAAGAAATCAAAGAAGAAATCAAAAAATACCTGGAGACAAATGAAAATGAAAATACGACATGCCAGAATTTATGGGATACAGCAAAAGCGGTTCTAAGAGGGAAGTTTATAGCAATACAGGCCTATCTCAACAAACAAGAAAAATCTCAAATAAACAATCTAACAATGCACCTAAAGGAACTGGAAAAAGAAGAACAAACAAAGCCCAAAATCAGTAGAAGAAGGGAAATCATAAAAATCAGAGCAGAAATAAATGAAATAGAGACCAAAAAAACAATAGAAAAAATTAATAAAACCAAGAGCTGGTTCTTTGAAAAGATCAACAAAATAGACAAACCTTTAGCTAGACTCACCAAGAAAAAAAGAGAGAAGGCACAAATAAGTAAAATCAGAAATGAAAGAGGAGTGGTTACAACAGACACCTCAGAAATACAAAAGATTATAAGAGAACACTATGAAAAGCTATATGCCAACCAATTCGAAAATCTGGAAGAAATGGATAAATTCTTAGAATCATACAACCTTCCAAAACTGGATCAAGAAGTAGAGAATTTGAATAGACCAATCACCAGTAAGGAGATCGAAACAGTAATCACAAACCTCCCCAAAAATAAAAGTCCAGGACCAGACGGCTTCCCTGGTGAATTCTACCAAACATTCAAAGAAGACGTAATACCTATCCTTCTCAAACTCTTCCAAAAAGTTGAGGAGGAGGGGAAGCTCCCTAACTCATTCTACGAAGCTGACATTACCCTGATACCAAAACCAGACAAGGACAACACAAAAAAAGAAAATTACAGGCCAATATCACTGATGAACATCGATGCGAAAATCCTCAACAAAATACTAGCAAATCGCATACAACAATACGTTAAAAAGATTATACACCATGATCAAGTGGGATTTATTCCAGGGATGCAGGGATGGTTTAACATTCGCAAATCAATCAACGTAATACACCACATTAATAAAATGAAGAACAAAAATCACATGATCATCTCAATAGATGCAGAGAAAGCATTTGACAAGATCCAGCATCCATTTATGATAAAAACTCTGAATAAAATGGGTATAGAAGGAAAGTACCTCAACATAATAAAGACCATATATGAGAAACCCACAGCTAATATCATCCTCAATGGTGAAAAACTGAAAGCTATCCCTCTAAGAACAGGAACCAGACAAGGATGCCCACTGTCACCACTCCTATTTAACATAGTATTGGAAGTCCTAGCCAGAGCACTCAGGCAAGAGAAAGAAATAAAAGGGATCCAAATTGGAAAGGAAGAAGTGAAACTGTCACTATTTGCAGATGACATGATTTTATATATAGAAAACCCTAAAGAATCCACCAGAAAACTTTTAGAAGTAATAAACGAATATGGGAAAGTTGCAGGATACAAAATCAACATACAAAAATCAGTTGCATTTCTGTACACTAACAACGAAGTAGCAGAAAGAGAAATTAAGAATACCATCCCATTTACAATTGCAACAAAAAGAATAAAATACCTAGGAATAAACTTAACCAAAGAGGTGAAAGATCTGTAGACCGAAAACTATAAAACATTTCTGAAAGAAATTGAAGAAGACACAAAGAAATGGAAAGATATTCCGTGCTCTTGGATTGGAAGAATTAACATAGTTAAGATGTCCATACTTCCTAAAGCCATCTATAGATTCAATGCAATCCCTATCAAAGTTCCAACAACATTTTTCACAGAAATACAACAAAGAATCCTAAAATTTATATGGAACAACAAAAGACCCCGAATAGCTAAAGGAATCCTGAGAAAAAAGAACAAAGCTGGAGGTATCACACTCCCTGATTTCAAATTATACTACAAAGCTATAGTAACCAAAACAGCATGGTACTGGCACAAAAACAGACACACAGATCAATGGAATAGAATCGAAAGCCCAGAAATAAACCCACACATCTATGGACAGCTAATCTTTGACAAAGGAGCCAAGAACATACAATGGGGAAAAGAAAGTCTCTTCAACAAATGGTGTTGGGAAAACTGGAAAGCCATATGCAAAAAAATGAAAGTAGACTCTTACCTTACACCATACACAAAAATTAACTCCAAATGGATTAAAGACTTGAATGTAAGACCTGAAACTGTGAAAGTTCTAGAAGAAAACATAGGCAGTACGCTCTTCGACATCAGTCTTAGCAACATCTTTTCAAACACCACATCTGACCGGGCAAGAGAAACAATAGAAAAAATAAACAAATGGGACTACATCAAACTAAAAGCTTCTGCACAGCAAAGGAAACCATCAACAAAACGAAAAGACAACCTAACAATTGGGAGAAGATATTTGCAAACCATACATCTGATAAGGGCTTAATCTCCAAAATATATAAAGAACTCATGCATCTCAACAACAAAAAAACTACCAACCCAATTAAAAAATGGGCAAAAGACCTGAACAGACATTTCTCCAAAGAAGATATACAGATGGCCAACAGACACATGAAAAGATGTTCAAAATCACTAACTATCAGGGAAATGCAAATCAAAACTACAATGAGATATCACCTCACGCCCGTCAGCATGGCTATAATTAACAAGACAGGAAACAACATGTGTTGGAGAGGTTGTGGAGAGAAGGGAACTCTCATACACTGCTGGTGGGAGTGCAAACTGGTGCAGCCACTATGGAAAACAGTATGGAGATTCCTCAAAAAATCAACGATAGAACTACCATATGATCCAGCTATTCCACTGTTGGGTATTTATCCAAAGAACTTGAAAACACCAATTTGCAAAGGTACATGCACCCCTGTGTTCATTGCAGCCTTATTCACGATAGCCAAGACTTGGAAGCAACCTAAGTGCCCATCAAGGGACGAATGGATAAAAAAGCTGTGGTATATATACACAATGGAATACTACTCAGCCATAAGAAACGATGAAATCCAGCCATTTGTGACAACATGGATGGACATTGAGGGCATGATGCAAAGTGAAATAAGTCAGAGGGAGAAGGTCAAATACCGTATGATTTCCTTCATTAAGTAGTAGATAATAACAACAATAAACAAACACATAGGGACAGAGATTGGATTGGTGGTTACCAGAGGGGAAGGGGGGAGGGAGGAGGGTGAAAGGGATAATTGGGTACATGTGTGTGGTGATGGGTTGTAATTAGTATTTTGGTGGTGAACATGATGTAATCTATGCAGAAATAGAAGTACAATGATGTACACCTGAAATTTTTACAATGTTATAAACCAATGTTACTGCAATAAACAAAAAATTTAAAAAAAAAAAAAAACTTTAAAGCAGCTATTATAAATATTCCCAAAGAACTAAAGCAAATCATGTCTAGAAAAAGTATGAGAAAGATGTCTCATTAAATAGAGAATATCAATAAAGTGACAGATTATAAAAAAAGAACCAAATAGATAATCTGGAGTTGAAAATTATAATTATTGAAATGAAAAATTTACTAAAGAGGCTCAGCAACAGATTTGAACCAGCTGCAGAAAGAATCAGGAAATTTAGACAGGTCAAGTGAGACTATCCAATCAGAGAAATAGAATGAAAAAAGAATGAAGGAAAATGAAGAGATGCAGAAACTTGAAGGACATCATAAAACATACCAACATATGCAGTATGGGAATTCCAGAGGAGAGGATAAAAAGCGGTAGAAAGAATATTTAAAGAAATAATGGCTGAAAATTTTCCAAATTTGAGAACATATGTCTATGAACTCAAAAACCCAACAAAATCTAAGTAAGATAAACTCAAAGAGATGCACACCTAGACACATCATAATCAAACTATTGAAAGACAAAGACAAAGAGAGAAATTTGAAAGCAGCAAGAGAAAAATGGTTCATGAGTTACAAGTGCTACTTAATAAGATAAATGGTTGATTTCTCATCAGAAACAATGGAGGCCAGAGGCAGTGGTATAACATATGCAAAGTTCTGAGAAAAAAAAGGCTGTTAACCAAGAATTCCATATGCAGCAAAACTATCTATCAAAAATGAAAGAGAAATTACAAAAGTCCCCCAAAAAGAAAAACTGAGATAATTCAGTGCTAGAAGACCTGCTCTAAGAGAAATACTAGAAGGAGTCAGTCCCTCAGCTTTAAATGAAAGGACACTGTACAACAGGTTGAATCCAATTGTTACGAACTGAAGGTTTGTGTCTCTCTAAAATTCATGTGCTGAAATCCTACCCCCAATGTGATGATATTAAGAGGTGGGGCATTTGAGAGGTGATTAGCTCACGAGGGTGGAGCCCTCATGAATGGCATCAGTGTCCTTATAAAAGAGACCCCAGGGAGCTCACTCACCTCTTTCTGCCATGTGAGGATACAAGGTGAACTCTGAAGTCTGCAACCTAGAAGAGAATCTTCACCAAAACCTGGTCATGCTGGCACTGTGTTCTTAGACTGCCAGCCTCCATAACGGTGAGAAATAAATTTCTGTTGTATATACCCAGTCGACAGTATTTTGTTATAGCAGGCCAAATAGACTAAGACACCCATAAAGGTAACTATATAGGTTAATACAAAAGATAATATAAATGTATTTTTTGGTTTCATAGATATGTTACCTAAAGAGACAAGTGACATAAGAAAAAATAGATAAATTGAACTTCAGAAAAATTTAAAAAAACTTTTTTGCTAAAAAGATACCATCAAGAAAGTGAAAAGATATCACACAGAATGGCAGAAAATATTTGCAAATCATATCTCTGGTAAGGGACTTATATCCAGAATACACAATGAATCCTTACCTCTCAATAATAAAAAGACAACCCAATTAGTGAATGGAAAAATGATTTGAATAGATAGTTCTCCAAAGAAGATATACAAATATCCATGTTTTAGGGGACATATTGATGTATGTGTTTTTGCAGGCTGGTTGTTGACGTTTCAGGAGAAGGGACATGACTTCCAGTTTCATAGCACTTACATCTGATATATCTTTTTCACTTATATTTTGATACTTTTATTGTCTGATTTCCTTCCACTAAAATAAAAGCTCTGATAGACAGGAAAAAACAAAAAAAAAAACAAAAAACAAAACAAAACAAAAAAAAAACCAAATATCCAATAACTACATAAGAAGATGCTTAACATCAAAACTCCAATGTAAATCAAAACCACAAATGAGGTAACACAATATATACTAGAATGGCTAAAATAAAAAAAGACAGACTATATAAATTTGAGAAATTGACTCATAGGATCATAGGCTTATTGCAGTTATTTAGAATTCAAGTCTTTTACCCTGGTCTTATCCTCCATTCAAATTCATCCCAAATTTATCCCCCAACTTGTCAAACCACTTCGCTGCCAAGTAGTTTGGAAGTCATCTTCACCCAGACTTCTGGCCCCCAGCCCATAACCAGGTCTTGTAATGGTGGCTCAGAGCCCCAGCCCTCTGGTGATATTAAGGATATTGAGCTTAGTTTAGTTTCTGGTCAAGAGGATGTGTCTTTGTCCTTCCACTACTCCAGGTCCTCATCTCCTAAATCTTAGTATGGGAAGTTTTCCCATTTTCCCTTGGGAAAAGGCAGGCAGTCCCACCCCCAGCTGCTGGCTTCAAGAGTGAGCCTGGCCCCGGCTTCTCACGTCATTTAGAATTCTTTTGTCTCTAGTTACCCTGTTGTCCTGTAGCAGTGAACTCTTAGCTACCACTTGCTGCTTCTATGTCCCAGCTCTCATAGGCCTGTGGCTTTGTCCTTTCAATTTTGTGTTCTGTTTCTGCTTCACAGAGATGTTTATCATGCTCTGTAGCTGGGCTATGTATTCAGATTGCGATATTTTATCTATCATAGTCAAAGGTTTGAAGCAGAGGGGTGAAACAAAGTCAAAACTTGGAATCTTGACCAGAGTTTCCCCTCCCTGATTTAGCTCTCTCAGTTGGCGTATTTCTGGAAGCCATTTGTAGGAGTTGCACTGTATCTGCTGTACTTACAATAGACACTAGAATCTTGACTTTAATTTTATTTTGTTTATTTACCAAATTATTCAAAAGAGTTTGTTGGTTTGCAACTTTATATAGAAAATAAGAAGATTAAATAAAAATGGCTGAACAAACCCTAAGTAGTTAGCGTTGGGTAACACTTTACTAAATGACATATTTATAGATATTATGAAATGTAATCATATGTAGTATGATGCTGATATTAAATTTACAGACATTTCCTACCAAAGAACTGGTGAAATTCTTAGCCAGGTATGCTTCATGGACTAGTTTCTCTAATTGTGTTCACAACCTTTTCTTTTATCTCCATCCTGGCTCTGGCACACACTGAGCTTCTTTTCTAATCTAGTCTGCTCTGACTAAGAACGATTATTTCTTTGTTTTAGAGTCATAATCCTATGGGTTTGCTTGAACTCTGTCATACTACTATGCCTTCCAGGGTTGCATGTACCCCAGTCTGAGAAATAGCAATTTTAAACAAAGAGTGTGGGTGGGGGGACCCAGTCATTTAATAACTTTTCAATATCTCAACAAACATGATATGGATCTGGTTTATTGAATGAGTACGACTCAGGATGGAATAAGATAAACACAACTTTATTATTATTATTGTTATTGTTATCTTAATACTGTTTCCTTAATCCTTAAATCCACTATGCAGAATTGTTCTTCCCAGCTGCTAAATGAAATCTTGGGCAGATCCAATTGATTTTCTACACTTTCAGATATTAAAAAGTCTAGTAAAATTTATTACCAAAACTGCAATATTTTTGAATTAAGAAATATTTTTCAGTTCTTTAGTTCTGCCCAGACTCAGGCTTCAAAATCTACAGTGAAAAGTGGGGAGGGTAGATCCTTTTTCTTGCTCTGTCTTCTATCCTCTTTCTAGGTGCTGGTTCTAGCCTCCTCCAGGGAGTGGCCTGGGGGTGAAGTTTAGAGGCAAGAATCAGGTGTTTTCACCCCCCGGGGCATGGCAGGTGTTGAAATGCAGGCCTGTTTCCTTTGAGGCACTCTTGTAGTTTCGCCCCTGAAGGATCCCTGCTCTTCTGTGGGCTCCTTTTCCATAGGACTCAGACATGGCTACCTTTCATGAGTCCCCTTTGTTGATGGAGAACAAATGCTTCTTGGCTTTCTAAACTCGGGAAGCACAGTCCTGTCCCAACATGCCTACCGCACGTGACTGCTACCGCACATTGTAATAGCCACCTCTGACCTTTTGCCTTTTTCCTGTGTGAGTCAGGAACTGTCTCCAAGTCCAGGGAACACATGGCAAGCTTTCTGAAGCCCCAGTCACGTAGGAAGGAAAGGGAAATGAAGACTCCACAACAACTGTCTTCTGTTCAATCCTCCTTCGTCTTTCCCCTCACCTCTTTTTACCTACTATCTTTGTGGTGGGTGAAGAACTAAGAATTTCAAAGCCGCTTTTGAATAATCGATATAATATTAAAATATATTGCCTTAATATAAAAGGCAATATTTACAAATAATACAAAACATATTTTTATCTTTTAGAAAGCATTTCTTTGAAAATAGTTTTTGAATAAAACTGTTTTATAGGTCTACCAATAGACTGAAACAAATTTTGAAGTCAATCAATAACTATTTCAAAAATCCTTTAGGGCCGGCCCCGTGGCTTAGCGGTTAAGTGCGCAGGCAACGCTGCGGCGGCCCGGGGTTCTCCGGTTTGGATCCCGGGCGTGCACCGACGCACCGCTTCTCTGGCCATGCTGAGGCTGCGTCCCACATACAGCAACTAGAAGGATGTGCAGCTATGACATACAACTATCTACTGGGGCTTTGGGGGGAAAAATAAATTTAAAAAAATCCTTTAATTTCAATTATTTCAGTGACCATTTTCATGCTCAAAAGTATATTGGTTTGGATAAAGAATTATATTGGTCATTCTATTTAAAGAACATGTTCAGCGGTAAAACCCAATTGACCAATAACACATTTGACTAATTGTTTGTGTGTGTGTATGAGGAAGATCAGCCCTGAGCTAACATCTGCCAATCCTCCTCTTTGTGCTGAGGAAGGCCGGCCCTGGGCCAACATCTGTGCCCATCTTCCTCCACTTTATATGGGACGCCGCCACAGCATGGCTTGACAAGCAGTGCGTCGGTGCGCGCCCGAGATCCCAACCAGCGAACCCCGGCCGCCGCAGCGGAGTGCACGCACTTAACTGCTTGTGCCACCAAGCCAGCCCTGACTAATTTTTTTTGACTAGCTTAGTTGACTTTTTTTGATTTGAATAATCAATTGAAAATATTCAAACTAATTTGATATATGCCTAAAGAGTGCGTTTATCTTTATCCCCTGGTAATTTTCATGTTTATATTTTTTCAGATTGTTTGGTCTAGGCACATTCCAACATTCTTCCTTGGATAGCTTGGGCCACTGTGTAGCCCTTCTGTTATTTCAATTGGGGAATGTACAGGGAGTCCCAGGCACCATGGTGAATGTAATCTGTCTGTTCCCTCTAAGACTGTTCACTATGAGTAAGCTTGTTTATATGCCACACATGTATACGTTACCTTTTCAGGTTTTTAAAAATTGTTTTTATTAATTTCTTTTCCCACACATTTTATTTTATATGTATTTAGTAGAATTATTTCAGAAAATGCTTCAGAGCTACAGTTATACCTGAATATTTGAAATTGCTCCAGTAATTGGCAATACTGATAGAAGCAACTTGCTTTAAAACCTTTTAAACCATGAGATTTATAAAAATAATAGATTTGGGGTTACTTAATTTTTTTTGTTCTCAAGAGGATTTCTTATTCTAAAAGGATCTCTTTAAGTAGTAGGAAACCCTTTTGAGGCATTGCAATATAATTTATAAATTGTATAAATATAATACAATTTTTAAAAATTTTATAAAATGTATAAATTATATAAATATAATATAATTTATAAATGTTGGAGTTAGGTTTTTTCTCTTTGAAGACTACATCTGTTGCATAAAAGTGAGGTACCTTTGTAATTACCAAGAAGAATTGCAAGTAATTGGTGTTAAGAAATTGAAAAATGATTTTGGCTAACACCTGCCCAGCAGGGTAAATTCTGATGCTCTTCTGTTGAGTTAAATGTTTATTTGCTCATTAGCAACAAGAGTGGACCATTTCTATCTCAAATAAAAAGGATTTAGTTTTAGATAGAGTATTGAATTTCTGATTCTAGACTCAGCCCCATGTTTTGTTGCAATCTGGTCGACTTTAAATACTAAGTGGCTAAATTTTCCCTTTCCACACCACTTGCTGTGAATCTTGCTTTGTTTTTGAGAGTCCACATTCTGTTAAATTATGCTTGTTTTCCATAATGGATGTACTTGGATCAACGTTTTTGTTTTTTAATATCCTTAGAAAGCAAGGCTAATTTGCTCTTCTAGTACTTGTAATACTGACAAAGAAATTACTAAGTGGTAGGCAAGTGAATATTTATTTCCTTTCTTTTCCTTCTTTCTTAATAGTAAATCCAGACATATATCCATAGAGATATCATAGCTGTAGAATTATTCTGTTTCCCAGGTATTTTTAAGTTTCAAGCCCAGCTGTCATCAGTTTAGTACAAAGTCTCTGTACCGATTATTTCATATACTCTACCCTGAAGCTACTCAAAATAGAGTAACCACAGAAATAGACACACTCTACAATTCCCTTCGTTTTACTTTTGTTATTTATTTTTGATTAAATATAGTTAAATAAATGCTTTCCTTTGAATTATCTGCTGAGAATACCAAAAACTCTTCCATTATTATATACTATAACTTCTGGAAAATTAAGATGATTGATTTACTTTCCTCTTTTTTATCATGGATGGGATAGGGTCGGCACTGATGGAGGTTCAATAGAATATAATCCATTTGGGCCACAAAACATGCTTGTGTCTTTTTTGAGGACAAGAGTTTATAATTTCAGAACGGAAGGGAGCAGGGCTAAGTGATGGTTGGAAAACATGGTGAGACAAGCTGGATAGAAGAGTGAGCGCTGCTGGAATGAGGGGAGAACAGAGAGCCCCTTGCTGTGGCCAACAACTCACCTGCCTTGTCTACTGCAAATGGCAGTGCTGGCTCACGGCCTCGTCCTGAAATCTGCTGTCTACCCACTGTGCGAGAGAAAGCTGCTCTGCAGGAATCCTCAGGTCAGATTGTGTGACCTGGAAGATTTGCCCTACCTTACTCTACAATGAAACTGGCCATAAGGATAATGCATTTCCAGTACTTCATTTAGAAACATTCTGGAACTTTGAGGCAAAAAGGTCCTTAGCAGGTAATCTGGATTTTTGTCTGTAAGATTCCCATGTCACCACATTGAAGAGCTGGTGCTCATGTTGAACTATATTCATTCAGAAAATCTTTATTAAGCCCAGTCTGTGTGCATGGTAGCAGCAGTAGTAAGAACCATTTATAAGTGTTTACTATGTGCCTGGAGCTGTGCTAGGTGCTTATTTCACTAAATGCTCACAGGACCCATTACATAATTATTATTATTATCGACATTTAACTGGATGAGGAAATTGAAGTTTCAAAGGAGTAGTAACTCTCCCAGGGTCACATGGCTGGTAAGTAAAGGTGCAGGGGTTTGAATTCAGAACTCTCTGCCTACTGAGCCCATTTTCTTTTCACTGCTTCATAACACCTCACACAGTGCTGTACTGAGTATGTGCCAGGGGCAGGAGGAAAAGCAGACTATGGCCCCTTTCTTTGGAGAGCGCGTGATCTAGTTGGGGAGAAAAATATATTTATCTGCAGAACAATTAGAGATGAATTTAGCCAGTTGAATATCAAATAGATCTGCACCACAGAACCATGTGTGCTTTTGCTTCAAAATGTGATCTTTGTCCTAGGAGTCCTGCATTTAAAGTAACAAAAAGAATTTCTGAAGAGAGGGATATAACTTTTGTTTTAATTCTTCTATGGTATATTTTTTCTCAAACTGCCATTAAATATTCTAAATCACTTTTATGCTATTCTGGCCTAACCCTAAACTCAATCCCCATTTCTTTATCTAACCCATGGGTGATTGATGGATTTAGGACATGTATTGGATCTATCAGGTTAAGTAGAAAAATCTGCTGGCAGGTCAACTCCCTGTTTCCCCCTCCCCACAGTCCCCTGAAGCAATGGAATCACAAAATGAAAACATCTTGGTCCTTGTCGTGACTCAGCTTTACTTGATTTCTAAGACTTTCAACTCTTAAGATCCTCTCTCCCTGTTGACAACCTCCTTAACTCTCTCTCTCACTCATGTGAGCCTACTTCTTTCTTTTCTCTCTCTATCAAAGCATATTCTTCTGATTAAGAAATCCTCTATGGATACTATCTCTGTCTCTCCCCAGGCAGGATTCCATCTTGGTCTGTAACTTTCATGTTGCTCTTATTTATGTCCTAGAATCCATTACTTTCTTAAGCTTCTACTACTCCTGCCTTGCCCTCCTCAATCCCAAATGACTCTAGTAGGTTATTTTCTCTGCTTTCATGACAATTGAATATGTTACAAATTTGGGGTAGAGAATCTCACCCAGGACCTCACAACTGGTTGTCAATTTATCTGTCAGTCCCTTCCTATCACATTTCTCAGAGTTATTTTTCCAAGGGCTCTTCATTTTCCTCATCCACATGCCTATGCTTATCTTCAAGACTGAGCTCAAATGATATGGAGATTTTCCTCATTTTCCAGGCTCCTCAAGGCCAGAGTTACTGTCCATTTCATCTTCTTTGAAGCTGGAACCATTTGTTGAAGGAATGAACAGAAATCTGAAGATATTATGGGATCCTATGCTAAACTATGGCTTTGTAACATTATTAGAGGCTATTCCATTTGGGCTGACACTATTAGATATTTTTCTGCCGAAGCCCTGGTAATTAAATGATTCAAGAGCATACTCTATCAATCTCATTTATTTACAGGAGAGTTGGATAGCAGGAACCTCTAATATCAATGTAGCTTTCATCACAGTACAATAAATCAAGCAAAAAATGTCTTGGGTGGCTTTGCTTACATTTAGAAATTCCAAACTTACTCTAAGGCACTGTTGTGGTTCCCTTTGGTTAAGTGTAATTAACAGATCATTTTGAAGTTCTTCAATAATGAAGTGGTACAGTGGTTGATTTTTGTGATTACATAATAGGTATATTTAACAAAATAAATTTTTATTGAATGTGTTTAGGTACTGTGTAAGAAGAGAAACATACATAAGATATGCAAGATGCATAAAAAAAGTTCCATAATATGCATGCTTTCTAGGAGCTTTCTTACAGAAAGCTGACTCATGAAAATGCTGTCATCTGAACATTCATCTGAACATCATGAGTGGAAACAAATAAGTGAAACCTTGAAAAGCATTTCCATTACTTTAAATTTTTTACTTATGGATAAATAAGTTCATAATTCTTTCATTCAAAGAATGACAATGGCATACTTTCTGTATTACTAATGCATTTCTACTTCTAAGGTACTTTAATGAGTTTTATTTATTTATTCATTTATTTATTTTTGTGAAGAAGATCAGCCCTGAGCTAACATCCATGCTAATCCTCCTCTTTTTGCTGAGGAAGACCGGCTCTGGGCTAACATCTATTGCCAATCCTCCTCCTTCTTTTTTTTTTCTCCAAAGCCCCAGTAGATAGTTGTATGTCATAGTTGCATATCCTTCTAGTTGCTGTATGTGGGACGTGGCCTTAGCATGGCTGGAGAAGCGGTGCGTCAGTGTGTGCCCGGGATCTGAACCTGGGCCGCCAGTAGCAGAGCGCACGCACTTAACAGCTAAGCCACGGGGCTGGCCCCATGAGTTTTATTTTAACCCTGAGAAAGTAGGTTAATCTGCCTCTACTACTATATTTGTAATACAATATCAGTCAAGATCCCATCAGGAGACAGAAACTACACAATAATTTAAACAATGATAGTTTAATATAGAGAATTATTAAAATTTTCCCTATGTATCTACTTATAACTAAGAGAGAATAAAAGAAGTTTCTATAGAATACCGTGGATCTAAGGGAGAGTACCAAAAGAAGAAACTAACTTGGAAAGAGAGGGATTCTCTCCAAGGCTGGGATGCAGACTTTGTTGGAGAGGATGTATTTGCAGCTTGTTGGATATTGGAGAAATTCCCTGGCGTGCTGAGTTGTCAGGACCAGAAGTGATCCAAAGTCCATGGGTGTAGGATTGCTAAGTGCTGCTGTGAAGCCGTCTGGAGCTCCTATGGAACTTGCCTCGAAACTGGCTGTGGGGTGCCACTGAACTCCTTGAGGGTAAGCTGTACTGGGTGTTCTGCATCCCAGCTCAACACTGCAGAAGCAATAAGAAGCAAAACACATCAGGAACAGGAAGAGAAGCCCCTTATTCCACTAGCCCTCCAGCGCCCCCTACTGACAAAGATCAACATCATGCCAGCTGGCAAACAGAAAACATCCCAGTATCAAAAGATGATGAAGGGTTGAGTTGGAGCTGAGAGGCAATAGATTGAAAACTGGCCAATGATTTATTCACTAAGCTTAATTCAGTCCATAGAGAAAAAATTTAGGCAGTGGTTTTTAAAGAGCTATATTTATAGCTCTTTATAGTATAGAGAAACACAGTGAAAACATTTCCCACCTTTCAGACTATAACTTACCTCAGTCTTTAATATAATTATCACCTGGATGCATGAACCAGCATTTAGACTCAAGGGTGGGGAGAGGGATGGGAAGAACAGCAGTTGGTTACACAACAGCAATGATAATAGGATTTCATGAACACAGGGTAATTATCAAGAACAATTTATGTCTAGCCTGTGATGCAGCATTGTCTGCAAGTGATTCATCTGTACAGAGTAGCAGCTGTTAAATACACTTGAGACAGTAGTGAATGTTGAAATTGCCACTCAAATATAGTTGGAAATTTATTCAACTTTAAATTTATTGAGATCGTAAAACACACCTGCCGTATACTAGATGCATAATAAATATTGGTTGAATTAATAAGTGAAAGGATGCCCCCTACGTGCCAAGTATTGTGCTATGTGCTGGAAATACAACAATGTTCAAGACACAGTGTTACCTAAAGAAGTGAACAGTCTATTTTGAAGGCGATAAGGCTTAGAGTATTTGGAGACTCTAAGTGGGAAGAGCTGGTTGAAGTTCTGATAGGGGCAGGCGAATCAGAGTCTTTAAATCAGGAGTTGTGTATATTCATTTGTTTTCAGAGAAACTCAATTTATTAAAATAGAGTTTTTCTTTCTTTCCTCCCTTTTCTCATCTCTTGCTCCTCCTACTTCTTCTTTTGCCCAATTCTCTACTCCACGTATTAAAAAGAATCGAATGGATATTTCTAAAAATTTAAGAGAAATATTAAAGTATTGGTTCACACACTAAAGTTTAGTTTTGCATATAACAGTGAAGGAAATCACCATTTAAAATCATTCTGTACTTCTGTTAATCATTTCGTTTCTCCCCTTGTACCTACTTGTGTCTTTCTTCACTATATTCAATTATGCTGCCTCCTCCTTGTTTGGATTAATGTTATTGGGCTGGCCCGATGGTGTGATGGTTAGGTTTGGCACTCTCTGCTTCGGTGACCCGGGTTCGTGGATTCAGATCCCAGGTGCGGACCTACACCACTCATCAAGCCATGCTGTGGTGGCAACCCACATACAAAATAGAGGAAGATGGGCACGGATGTTAGTTCAGGGTCACTCTTCCTCAAGCATAAAAGAGGAAGATTGGCAAGGGATGTTAGCTCAGGGCCAATCTTCCTCACCAAAAAAAAATGTTATTACTATTTAGTCTCACTAATATGCTCTTACTGACTACACCAAACATTTCTCATGATTATTTGATTTTCTCTTAATTCCATGAAATATATGTATGTGTTCATTATGTGTATATTTATATAAAAATTTTTTCTCTACTATATGTCCAGGGTTTCATATTTACATCTATATGTTGATATATTGGCGCACACACACACTCTGTAATATGATATAGATGAATAAGCAATCAAAGTATAATCATCTACATTCCCTCCTATTTCTTATCATAATCATCTAAATACTTTTATCTTAAATATTTACAACTCCAGTTTAGTAATCTCTAGAAATATAGAATCTATATTTTTTGACTTATTTAAAACTGGCAGAAGCCTTAGTTATTTGTTTTTCAAGCTGACTCTCACTTTGGTAGTTTCATTCATCAATTATTAAACTATCACCAGTCCACCATTCCCATTTCACAGTTGAGGAAATGTGAGATGGTTTGCACAGGTTGCACACATGGTGACAAAGATTTTTTGATCATCTTCTGATAAAGTTACTGTGCCATTGATCCCCCAGACCAACGGCTGGCTATTTGAAAATTGAATATTTAGAGTTATCTTATAAATACTTTAATACACCTTAATACATTTGTAGTCAACATGTTTTATTCATCTTTTCCTTAGTTATGTTTTGGAGATAAAATATTGGAATTCAGTCTTGATTGTGGAGTATAAAATGAGTGCCTATATATTTTTGCATGTGTGTAGTGGGCATACAATGAGCTGGGGTTCCATTATCTTCTTTTTAGTAGGGCCTTTTCATAGGGACTGTCTTTCAGAAGTCTGGCTTAAAATGACTGGGTCTATTTCTGCATAACCACATTACTATTTTCCCACACTCAAAAGCTCTGTCATAGGCATTCAGATGAATCCTGGAATGAGTGACAAGTGATGAGTTATCAACCCCAGCTCCCATTGGCCACAGTTCAGTAGCTATTTATTAACTCTCCTTGCTCATTTTAAAGGTGAAACTTCAGATTAGCACACAAAGGCCAAATAAATTTGATTTCAAAGATGCACAATAGTGTCTGGGAGAATTATATAGTGTTCATTGATGTGCCAAAAAGAGAAATAAAGAAAAAATCAGCAAACACAGGCTAAGATGCTTGCAGTTGTGGATGGGGGAGTATATCCATGCCCTGCAATATTTGCTTCATTGCTTTTATGCTTGAAGGTTTTATGCAATGTATGCTTTTTGCTAGTTGTCAATGCAAGTTTATAATCTTATGTCAGATGCTTGAATTAGTCAATTAAAAAAATGTTAGCCTGAGCAAGCCAGCTAAGACTGTAGAAAATAGCAATCTATATAAAATAGATTGTATTTTTACTAGAACACCAACAAGAATGTGAATGTAATTCTGAAGGCAGTTGCCCAGGGACAAGCCACATCTGGAGGATTTCTGGTCAAACTCCTTATTTTCCTTTTACACACCATAGCAAAGAGCATCAGCTCCTGTTTGTGCTTAGTTTGCAAGTTATAACAATTCTTTACGATCTATTTTGGTTTAGATCCCCATCTTCCCTTGGCCATCTCCTCTGGGCCTCTTTATTAAATAGCGCGGCAGTTTTCCCTATTGTAACAACTTTTAAATGAGGGGTTGTTTGTGAGCGCCAATCATCTGGTAGGCTTTTTTTTCAAATACATATTCACAATCTCCACCCAGAGAAGTATTGCCTGTTGATAGAATTTTATAAATTCTTTATTGTAACATATGATGTTTTTTTCCCCTAATTTTTAACACATCCTTATAATTTGGTGATTATTAATATTAACCTTAGGATTTTGGTTTATGTTAAGATATCGAGTCTGAATTTCCAAGGAGATACATAGACATTTGAGTTTTCATTAGCTGAGTGAAGATATTTGAATAAGTTGAAAGACAACTTGTTTTCAAATATAGTTGGGAGTAAATTTTCTCCTAAAATTCACCTGATTATTAACACACAAAGTTTATTTTCAAAAACTGAGACCTTTTTATGAATCTTTGAGTAGACAGTTTCTAAAAGTAACACTCAGAGATCAACAGGCTTTGTATAAAATGATTTTCTTTTCAGTTTGGAACACAAAATACTGATTAGTACATGTAAAGAAACATGTTCATCAGCTTTAATCGTCACCTGATTTAAGTGTTCCGTTATTGACGTTGCTTAAATGTTGGGGGTTGAGAAACAGAACCATTAGCTGGCTTCTATTTTATCTATTGGTTAGGCTTTTTCCTGTTGTCAAAACTGTCTAAAAATGTAGGGTGACGTATAGATAAAATGTTAAAATAAGTACATGCTTGTATTTGTATTTTTGTTTTCAACATTGCCAGTGTGCTATGGAAAGTTAAAGTAACACAAAACTACCAAAAATAGAGTAATTAAAAAGCAAAAAAAAAGGAAAAAAAAGATTGCTTTGGCTAGTATATTGTTACCTCAATTAAAAATATTTTTTAAAAAGTATCCAGAGGAAATATTTTTATTCATGTTATTGACTTTTCATTTGCTGATGTTTGAGTTTGTAAGGAGAAGATGAATAACTGTCTTATCAGATGAGTATATTTCTATTTTCATCATTTGGCTATGCACGAGTATTTGTTCCCATGAACACTATTTGTGTATTGGTCACCTTCAGTCAAGTAGACTCTGCCAGTCTGATAAGAGGATAAATTTGAACCATAAGATACATCTTGTTATTTCTCCTATGTTCGATGTTGGCACTTCACTTCACACTGACCAAAGTTTGCCTGCAAATGCGAAATGCACTGTCTCTGCTGTGTCTGTTTGAGAGAAGTAACTGGAATGAGTTGGTCCCTGTATTTTGAAAGATTTTCCATCTTTGCACAGCATTTCTATAACAAGAGCAGGGAAATGTGCTTTCAAAGGTGAGCAAATAATCCATGGCTTAAGTGGTAGATATGATTGGAAGAACTGGAGCTCTCAAGCTTAATGTGCCTTGGGAAATATGTTAAAAACAGCAGCCTGCCAGTGGGGAAAAATAAGCCTTTGATTAGATAAAAATGTCTAGATAAAGCATTTCCATGTAATTAAAGCTGTAAATTTGGTTATCATCTCAGAAGTCTTCTGTAAAACCTCTCGCTGAATGCTAGAATTACCTGTATGTTTTGGCTTAGCTTGATCAATTCCCCTTGGTGTTGCCTCGAGCCCATTCCATGGTAGGATAACTCTAACCGCTAGAAAGATCTTCCTTTTATTGATTCAAAGTCCAATTTCTTCTAACTCCTTACTGGTCCTAGTTCTGCCCTTGAGAATAGCACTGTCCATAGAACTTTCTACAGTGATGGAAATGTTGTTTATGTGCACTATCTAATATGGTAGCCACTAGCCAAATGAGGATACTGAACACTTGAAATGAAGCTAGTGTTACTAAGAAACAGAATTTTTAATGTTATTCAAATTGAGACCATCTTTATTTATTTAAATCCTATTTAAACCTTCTTCTAGGTGATAGCCATTAAAGTATGTAGCTCACTAATTTGTCTCTTCCAGTTTTGCTCCAGTGCCTTGTGACTTCTAATATCCCTACTCTCCTACTACCCTTCTCTGGATTATGTTGTTTCTTAATCATCTGCTTAAAATCATCTGCAGGGAGATCACAGTAGCTCAGAACGGTCTGACTAGTCCAGAATACATTGGACTTATCACCTTACTTGGAGTAAGCACTGGAGTTTACCGAACCTTCACATTGAATTTATTTTTGACTGCCATAAAGCACTTCAGGTTTGGTTGACAATAAATCACCACCTTCAGGCAAATCATTGGATTTTAGAACTAAAAGGTGTCTTAGGCCCTCCTAGTCCAGTGGTTTTCATCATTTATTTTAGTCAATGGACTCATTATTAAATGAAACTTTCCCAGAAGATTAAACAGGTAATTCTAGAGCTGCTTTGATTACAACAGAAGTGGGGTGCCTGGCCTGTACTTCCTGCCTAAATATAGCACCTCCCTCTCAACTCCAGGCTCTTTGAAAATTTCTGACTTAGCCCAATCTACTATACATCTACTATACTTAATGTCAGAGTGTTGATGTAGATTCAAATCAACAAGCTATGGAATCAGATCACTTTAGTCAGTAATGAGACCTTCTAATTGGATTATTTATGAAGCGTTGATGGCTGACTGAAAAAAGACAAGCTCAAGTTGAACAAACAACAGATGCTTTAACATGCACTCATTTTACTCAGAGCATTTAAGATCACACTTTCTGTATTAGATTAGTCTGTGTTCTCCAGAGAAACAGAACCGATAGAATATGTTTACTACAAGGAATTGGTTTAAGTGATTATGGAGATTGCAAAGTCCAAGAGCTGCAGTCAGCAAGCTAGAGACCCAGGAGAGCCAATAAGATGGTTCCAGTCGGAGTTCCAAGGCCTGAGAACCAGGAGAACAGATGGTGTAAGTTCTGGTCCAAGTTCAAGTCTGAGGGTAGGATACGACCCATGTCCCCGGTCGAAGACAGTCAGGCACAGAGAAAGAATTCTTCTTTGTTCAACATTATTCTACTCAGGCCTTCAGCAAATTGGATGATGTCCACTCACACTGGGGAGGGCAATCTGCTTTACTCAGTCTATGAATTCAAATGTTAATCTCATCCAGAAACACTTTCACGGACATACCAGAATAATGTTTGGCTAAATGTCCGACCACCCCATAGTCCAGTCAAGTTGACACATCAAATTAACCAGCACAAGTTTACCCCTTGCCAACATGGTACCCATATGCATCTCCTTTAATCATGCCGAATCTCCAAAAAAGACAATAACAAGGTCATAATTCCTCCTAACAGAATACAACTATCCTGTGTACAACTGAAAATGCACTAACCCCTTGCCAAGAAGAGGAGGCAAAGTCATTGAGTGATGTTTACTCTTCTTCTTGATATCTTGTAACTTAAATACTATAATGGAAAATTACTAATACTTAAATACTGTGATATAAAGTCAATACAATTTATTGACTTCATATATTTACAACAATATATATAAAGAATTGACTCTATTATATTTAACTTATGTTACATAATAAGAGAATAAGAGAGGAAATAAAACAAAGGTGTTTGCTTAAAATATACATATTTATATTTATATTCTGTTTCTGCAGGCACAAATATATTTACAACAAAATAAGGAGGAATATTCATGATAATTATAATTTTCATTTCTGTAACTGGTCACATGGTCATAGCTGGTACTTATAGGTACCTCTTTCCACTGCCCATTCTGCATTCCCTTTACCTCCAGCAAGCAACTCAGCTAGCCATAGTTCTTTACCCTGGTAGAGTGACTCAAACTTTCATTCCTGAAGGGTCTGGGCCATCAGTAGTTGTGCTTGGATTGGGTTGTTGTAGTTTTCCAGTGGCCTTATAGGGCATGGTGTTACTAAGAGACAACCTAAGGGATCTCCTGTATTCCACACCTCCATTATGGAGTAGCAGTCCAATTTTCCCTTGGTAGTCAGAATCAGTCAACCCAATCATCTCAGTTACTCCCTTCTTTGCCAGTTGACTCAGAGGCACTAGGGGTGCAAAATGGCCAGGTGGCAAACTTAACTTCCAGTTCTGTAGAATCATTGTTGTGTCTCCTGGTGGAAACATTCCTCTCTTTAGAACTAAGACCTCTAGGCCAGCAGAACATAAGGTCACTAGAACAGGAAGCAAAAATTTTACTACTGGGTCACTAGAGGTAATAGCAAGTGGTGCCACTCCCAAGTCTACTCTGATTCCTGGACCCATGAATGGCTATGGGATAAACAGTACATGTTGGACACATATTCAGAGCTTATACAGCCTTCTGGAGAACTTTGTCCCAGCCCTGCAAGGTATTTCCACCTAGTTGGCACTGAAACTGAGTCTTCAAAAGGCCATTCTCCCACTCTATAAGCCAGCTGCTTTAGGATGGGGGGAATCACGGTAAGACCAGTGAATTCCATAAGCATGGGCCCATTGCAGTACTTCTTTTACTGTGAAGTGGGTTCCTTGATCAGAAGCAGTGCTGTGTGGAATACCATGACACGGAAGTAGTACAATGTAATCAACCTGCAATCAGATAGCTTAATTACCTCAGGGAATGGTGCTATATCAGGGACTCAATGTTGGTCTCTGCTGCTGGTAGATTTGACACTCAGCAGTGGTCATAACCAGGTTGGCCTTGGTGAATGGAAGTCTATGCTGCTGAGCCCATGCATAACCTTCCATCCTTGCCACTATGGCCACTTTATTCATGAGCCCATTGGGTGATGACAGGTGTGATTGGGGAAAGAGGCTGACTAGTATCCATAGAACAGCTCATCCTATCCTCTTGATTATTAAAATCCTCCTTTGTTGAGGTCACCCTTTGGTAGGCATTCACATGAGACACAAATACCTTCATGTTTTTTGCCCAGAGAGGTCTGTTGACATACCTTTTCCCCAAATGTCTTTGTCAATAATTTTCTAATCATGTTCCTTCCAAGTCCCTGGCCATCCAGCCAAACTATTAGCTACAGCCCATGAATCAGTATATAATTGTACATCTTGCCATTTCTTCTCTCAAGCAAAGTGAGTGATATAGTCTAAACATTTATGTTCCCCCAGAATTCACATATTGAAACTTAACCCCCAAGGGGATAGTATTAGGAGATGGGTCCTTTGGGAGATGATTAGATAATGAAGGCAGAGCCCTCATGAATGGTATTAGTACCCTTATAAAAGTGGCTATGATTTTTTGGATTTGACACCAAAAGCAAAGGCAACAAAAGCAAAAATAAACAAGTGGGACTACATCAAACTAAAATACTTCTGCACAGCAAAGAAAACCATCAACAAAATTAAAAGGCAACCTATAAAATGGGATAAAATGCTTGCAAATCATACATCTGATAAGGAGTTAATATCCAAAAATATATAAAAAACTCATACAACTCAAAAGCAAAAGAACAAACAATCTGATTAAAAAATGGGCAGAAGATCTGAATAGATGTTTTCCCAAAGAGGACGTACAGATGGCCTACAGGTATGTGAAAAAGTGCTCAACATCACTATTCATCAGGGAAAACCACAATGAGATACCACCTCACACCTGTTATCAAAAAGACAAGAAATAACAAAAGTGGGTGAGGATATGGAGAAAAAAGAACCTGTGCACACTGTTGGTAGGAATGTAAATTGGTGTAGTCACTATGGAAAACAGCCTGGAGGCTCCTCAAAAAATTAAAAATAGACCCACCATAGGATCCAGCAATTCCACTTCTGGGTTTTTATCCAGAGGAAATAAAAACACTAACTCAAAAAGATGTATGCACCTCCACGTTCATTGTAGCATTATTTACAACAGCCAAGACATAGAAGCAACGTTAAGTGTCCATCGATGGATAAATGGATAAAGAAAATGTGATATATATATATATATATATATATATATATATATATATATATACACACAATGACATATTATTCAACCATAAAAAAAAGAAATCTTGCCATTTGCAGTAACATAGATGGACCCTTGACGGCGTTATGCTAAGTGAAATAAGTCAGACAGAGAAAGACAAATACTGTATGATCTCTCTTATATGTGAAATCTAAAATCAAACACAAAAACAAAAACAAACCCTGAGCTCATAGATACAGGGAACAGATTGGTGGTTGCCAGAAGTCGGCGTTAGGGAATGGGTGCAATGGGTGAAGGTGGTCAAAATGTACAAACTTCCAGTTATAAAATAAATAAGTCATGTGGATTTAATGTATAGCATGGTAACTATAGTTAGTAACTCTGTATTGTGTATTTTTTATTGCTAAGAGAGTAAATCTTAAAAGTTCTCATCATAAGGAAAAAACATTTAACTACGTATGGTGACGGATGTTAACTAGACTTATTGTGGTGATCATTTTGCAATATACAAATATCGAATCATGTCATATGCCTGAAACTAATATAATGTTATATGCCAATTATATCTCAATAAAAAAAATAGCCTGAGAAAGCTTCCTTGTCCTTTCTGCCATGTGAAGACACAGTGAAAATCAACAGTCTGCAACCCAGAAGACCTTCACCAGGACCAGACCATGCCAGCACCCTGATCTTGTACTTTTTGCCTCCAGAACTGTGAGCAATAAATTTTTGCTGTTTATAAGCCACCCAGCCTATGGTATTTTGTTACAGTCCTGAACGGGCTAAGAGAGTGAGAAACCAGGTGCTCAAAGTTCTGCCCGCTGGGAAGATTTCACTTCACTGACCTTCAGGGATGTTCCAGATAAGGGCTGTAGTGCTGCAGCTATCTATTTTCAGGTGGTGCCTCCATATCATGCAGAACTGTCTGTAAACCAGGCCTGAGTCTTCTCTACCTCTGTCAGCTGATTGCAGGGAGCCCCCATGAGGCCACAGGTACAAGCTGGGCGAGAAAAGGCGATGTAACAGAAGTGGGGACCATGGGCATTTGGGACACTTCTTCATGTAACTTACTTGTGTCTTTAGGGCCAGCTCAGGTCCAATCATGTGTATACCACTTCCATTTGATGATGGAGTGCTGATGTGCACACCCAACTTTATGACTTGGTAGTTCAGACAACACCCAGTTCATGATTGGCAGCTCAGATTGCACGGTAACTTGGTGGCTCATGGTTAAGCATTCAGTCTCTACCAAGGCCCAGTAGCAGGCCAAGAGCTTTCTCAAAGGAGAGTAGTTATCTGTGGAGGATGGCAGGACTTTGCTCCAAAATCCTAAGGGCCTGTGCTGTGATCCACCTATAGGGACCTGCCAAAGGCTCTAACCAGCATCCCTGTCTGCCACTGATATCTTCAGTCACCATTGAAGCTGCTGGATCATATGGCTCAAGTAGCAGAGCAGCCTGGACCTGTTGCGGAGCCTTCTCCTATTCTGGGCCTATTTAAAACTAGCAGCTTTTCAGACCACTCAGTAAGCGGGCTGGAGTAACACACCCAAATGAGGAATACGTTGCCTCCAAAATCCAAAGAGGTCTGCTAGTCCTTGTCTTTCTTTCTTGGTATGAGTAGAAGCCAGATGCAACAACTTATCTTTCACCTTAGAAGGGATATCTTGACTTGCTCCACACCACTAGATGCCAAGAAGTTTCACCAAGGTAGAAGCCTCCTGAATTTTTGTTGGAGTTATGTTGCACTCTTTGACATGCAAATATCTTACCAATAAGTGTAGCAGAGTTGCTACTTCTTGCTCACTAGGTTTGGTCAGCATAATATCATCAATGTCACAGACCAGTGTGATATCTTGTGGAAGGGAAAGGAGATCAAGATCCCTGTGAACTAAATTATGTCATGGGACTGAAGAGTTGATAAGTCCCTGAGGTAGGACAGTGAAGGTATATTTCTGGCCTTGCCAGCTAAGAGCAAATTGCTTCTGGTGGGCCATACGGACAGAAATGGAGGAAAAGGCATTTGCTGGGTCAATAGCTGTATACCAAGTACCAGGGGATGTGTTAATTTGCTGAAGCAGTGAAACCACATCTGGTACAGCAGCTGCAATTGGAGTTACCACGCAGTATCTTACAATAATCCACTGTCATTCTCCAAGATCCATCTGTCTTCTGCACAGCCCAAATAGGTGAGTTTAGTGGGGATGTGGTGGGAATCACCACCCCTGCATCTTTCAAGTCCTTGACGGTGGCACTAGTCTCTGCAATTCCTCTAGGAATAAAGTATTGCTTTGGTTTATTATTTTCCTGAGTAGAAGCAGTGCTAGTGGCTTCAACTTGGCCTTTCCCAACATAATAGCCCTCACTGTACAGATCAGGGAATCAACATGGGGATTCTGCCAGCTGCTGTGTGTACCTATCCCAATTACGCATTCTGGAACTGGGGTAATGTGTTTCCCAGGATGTGTTTGAGGGCCCTCTGGTTCACTGTGATAGAGAACTGAGCTCAAATTCCATTGATTGCCTGACCTCCATAAGCCCTTATTCTGACCGGTGGGCCACAGTGATGTTTTGGTCTCCTGGATTTATGTCAGTTCAGAGCCAGTGTCCAGTAGTCCCTAAAAGGTCTGATTATTTGCTTTTCTCAGTCTACAGTTACACTGGTAAAAGGCCCTGGGTCCCTTTGGTGACGGCCAGGAGAAAGACTAACAGTATAAATTTTTGGTAGTGTATGGGCTCCTTCCTCAAGAGGACCAAGGCTCTCCTTCATTTGAGGGGTTCCGGATCTGTAAACTTGCTCAAGTCTGGGAATTGATTGAGGGGCCCTAATTCTGTTTTTGTGATTCAGGTCAGAATTTTGTTCAAGTGACCTAGAACTTTTCTGCTTATACAGATCAAGCAAGAATTTAGTAGGCTTCCTATCTATTTCCCGTCTAGAAACACTACGATCACTAGCCAGTGCCACAGGTCTGCAGGAGTCAGACTATTTTGCTTAGTGCTTTGACTCTGTTGTCCATTTCGGTAACCACATCCATCTTGCCTTTGGCAGTCAAGTGGTGCCACTTGGCCCCTGTCTTCCCGGGGTTCAATTACTCCCATTGCATTTACGTTTTCCAATTCAGTGACTATAGTCCCCACTGTAAGATATGGCCTAGAGAGAAGAGCTACCACAGAGTTCTTCAAGGATGCCAGGGCTCCCTTCACAAATTTATTTCTCATAGTAGTGGTGAAAGGTATGTCTTATGGACACTACCATTGTAGGTGAGTAGGTCTTAATTGATAAATCCACTCTAACATTCCAATCTCCCTAAGCCTTTGAATCTCTTCTTCTACATTAAACCAAGTCAGGGCTCCCACTGGCAAAGAAAACTAATCAAAATTTAGGATCTCGATGTCCTCATTCCAACTTACAGTATCCCATTTTTCCCCAACCAGTGCCCTCTCTTTAACAGTAGACACTCTGCAAAGGCTGGGAATTGAACTTGTGTTGTAATTCAGCCAGCCACAGGATGAGATTCTGCATTTGACTTTCAGCAATCTCAACCTTGTGGCTATAGGAGATAAAGATCTCCTTCAGGGCACACATAGAAGCTTTCAGATCATTTATGTGGCACTTGAGCTGGGAATTCTCATCCCGGAGTTCATCCTTTTCTTTCACCATTTTGTCCAGCAACACTAAAAGCAATCAGCTAATCTCATTATGTTGGTTAGCTTTCCAAAAATATTAGAAATTATCCTGTACATAGTCACCCAACTGCTTGCTTCTTTATGTGGTTGATTAGGAGCATCCAATAGAGATATTTTGCATATTTCTATTGCCAGATGGTGCCATGAACTACCAGTACTCTCTTTATTACTGGAAATAGTCATTAGCATCTTTAAACCTAATCAAATTAGAGAGCCAATTCCAGAAACCCTGGAACCAATTCAGAAAACTCATCATTATAATTCTGTTCTTCTAGAGCCACCATCAGTACCAAAATCTGTATTAGTCTGAGTTCTCCAGAGAAACAACCAATAGCCTACTCAAATAGAAAATAGTATATAATTTCTTGCAGTAAATATCTATCTATTTATCTATCTATCAATCTATCTCTCTATCTATCTATCATCTCTCTATCTCTCTATCTCTCTCTACCTATCTATCTATGTATCATCTACCACATATATACCCAATGTTAGATTATATAGATATATATTATATTAGATTATATAGATGTATATGTATAGAAAAAGATTTACTATAAAGAATTGGCTCATGGGATTATGAAGGCTGAGAAATCCAAGGTCTACAGTCAGCAATCGGGAGACCTGGAAGACCTGATGGTATAGCTCCAGTCTGAGTTTGAAGGCCTGAGAATCATGTCCCAGTACAAGTCTGGAGACAGGAGAACACCAGTGTCCTAGATTGAGGACAGTAAGGCAGAGGGAAATAATTTTTTTTTGCTCAGCCTTTTATTCTATTCAGGCCTTCAACAGATAGGGTGAGGCCCACTTACATTAGGGAGAGCAATCTGCTTTGCTCAGTTTACCTATTCAAATATTAATCTCATTGAGAAATACCCTCACAGACACACTCAGAAATAATGTCTAACCAAGTATCTGGGCACCCTGTCACCCACTCAAGTTGACACATAGAATTAACCATCACATTTCCTAGTACCTTGATATTATTGAAGACAGAAGGTTATTCATAATTCTCAAAGATATTAGATATACATTCTTCTTCAGTCTATATGGTGGTTGAAAATTTGGGCATCTACCTATAGAACAAATTATAAAACTTTTTCCTTTGTCTTCCAATATGTGGGTGAGGGCTTTGTGAGCTTCCAAACTCTCTTGTCATCCCTTAAATCTCCTGTAATAGAAGTTCTCAAACTTTGGTTTGCATAGGCATCATCTGGGGATTTTGATAAAAATACAGATTTCTGGCATCTATCCTTAGAGATTCTGATTTGGAGGAACTGGGAAAGGTCCCAGGACTCTGTATTTTTAACAAGTCTCCCAAATAATTCTGATACCAGCAATCCATATTTATATTTTGGAAAACACTGACCTATGTCAGGGTCATTAACAAAAAATGGGAAATTTATGGCTTTACAGGCAGCCTGTGACTTAAGAGTAATATTCAACTTGTTTCTTTTGTCTTGTAAGACTTATTTAAAAAATATTTTTCACTCGAATAATTTGAATGTATGTTCTTTTGAAGTCTTACACAATGTGTTTGTCATGTGGCTGGCATTCCTGAGCCCTAAGATGAACAGCGTCTAATGGGTATTCCAATCCCATTGCCCTGATCTTGGAAACACAATTTCTCATTTTGTATCTGATCTTCTACAGATCATTATGCAGCCCTTCAATCTCACTTGATTTGTCATCAGCCTGAGAGACGCTGTCGGCTCTGCTGTGATCCTGCCCCACAATTGCTGTGGCTCCCACATTTTTTCCCTTAGGTTTTGTTCTTCCTCATTTTTAGACTTGTCCACATATTTCATTGAGACATAACAGAGAAAAATAGCTTTTGGGATAATGAGCCTGAAAATTAATAATCTCCTTTAATAAGCTTTCTTTCTCGTTGCTGCTCTTTAATGAATACATCTAAGCTGTGGGAAGGAGAACCAATACAAAGGCCATAAAGGGCTTTCTCATTACTCAAATTCTGGAGGGAAGATAGAAATTTACTGTCATCTCCAATAACTATTGTAAGTACATTATCACCTATGGCTTTTACCAGTAAAATACGTGTAATAAATTTATAAGGCTTTTTTCTTTGTTTTACTTACATAGAGGATAGGTATACATACAACAAATACACTGGTTTGTTGGTTTTACCATTTAGAAGCCATTTTAGACAGAAGATAGCACTGTCATACAAAGGTAAGAAAGATAGATTGCTTAGAATTAGCAAGAGACCTATAATAGTTTAAGACTTGGGCTAATTAGGCTATAAGGACCATCCATTACACCTAAGCCGACCATTAGACTTAGCTACCAGCTGCATGCGGCTATTTAAATTTAAATGTATTTAAGTTAAATAAAATTTAAAAGTTAGTCTCTCTAACCACATTTCAAAAACTCAACAGCTGCATGCAACTAGTTGCTGCCATATTAGACCAAACAATATAGAACATTTCCATCAGAAAGTTCTATTAGTGATGCTTTAGACTCTCCCAGCCTAGCTGAACCTACCTGAGCAAAGAAAAAGGAAAATACCTTCTATGTAAAATGCTGACATTTTTGTTTACTTCGTTTAATTTCTTGGGTTAAGGTGATCTTGAGAAAAATTGTATTCTAGAAATTTCTGTATAGGACTGAGTGCTGAGTGGTCCTACGCCTGTGCTGAGTGTGATGCATTTCTGAAGTGTGAATATGTGTTTTTACTAACAGTTGAGCTGGTAATGTTCTCTCCATGAGTCCCTGGACTTGATAGGTAGTGGCTGAGTACAGCGATTTAATACCTTGCAAATTTGCCTTACTCTTTGTTTTAATTGCAGAACAAAAATAGTTTTTTTAAACTATATTTAAAAATTATCATGTGGATATTTCCTACTTAAGAAAATCTGCAAAACAAATACCTCTGGAAATGACTTTCCACATTGAAAAATAATTGCTTGCTTTATATTAAAGAAATTTATTTTTTATTTTCTTTGTATTAAAAAAGAAATTCCTGAAATAGCAATAGTCTTTAATCTAATTAAAATCTAACTTGATGGATTTTTGTTTGAGCTCTTAAATTTCTATCCAAGAATATTAATTTTATCACCATGTTGTTTCCAAAGCATATGGATCCATCCTCCACTGACAACTCCGAATAATTGCTTTCTGGGTCCTTGCCAGAGATTTCAACCTTCAACTTCTATAATTCCATCTCATATAAACATGTCTGGCTGTGAAAAGATAATGAGGACTCTCACCAACAATTCATAATTGGGCTCATTACTACATCTTCATAAAAACAAGAAGCTATCATTTAAAAATACAAGTATTACATCCTATCACTATGTCAATTATCCTCATAATGACTGTTAATGTTTTAAACCCAAAATCAACTATCTGAATCAATTACCTAACATAAAGTATAGATGCTATGTTATTTTAGCAAAAATCAAAGCAAAAGGACATAAAATATACTACAGTTGTATTTCATAGTTATTTCTTTGAAAAGTGAAGAATAGCCAAGACATGGAAAAGAAGAAAGTCTTTCCATTTGTGACAACACAGATGAACCTCAAGGCCATTATGCTAAGTGAAATAAGTGAGACAGACAAAGACAACTACTGCATGATTTCACTTATATGTGGCATTTAAAAAAGTCAAACTCATAAAAGCAGAGAGTAGATTGGTGGTTACCAGGGGTGAGGGGATGGGGAAATGGGGACATGTGGTGAAAGGATATAGACTTTCAGTTATAAGATGGATAAATTGTGGAGATCTAACGTACAGCGTAGTCATCTAGTTAAAAATACTATATTGTATACTTGAAATTTTCTGAGAGAGTAGAACCTAAATGTTCTTACCACATACAACAAATGGTAACCCTGTAAGGTGATAGACGTGTTAACTGACCTTAAGATGGTAATCTTTTCACAACATATATGTATATCATCACATTGTACATCTTGAACTTACACAATGTTATTTGTCAATTATATCTCAATAAACTGGAAAAAAAACCCAAAGAAAAGTGAACTCTCCATTAGGTTATTAACTTTAAATAAAAAGCCATTTAAAATTGTATTTTGCAAAGTGCTATTTGTATTTCTTATGTCTTTTGCATATTATGCATTATTTAGTTACATTATAGTACATATTTGTTGCAATGAGAAGGAAAGAATACTTCATAACTGATATATTTGAATACCCCATAAAACTTATCTGCTTATGAGTTAAGTGATAAATAATTAGGTAAGTGGTATTTAAATTTTTTTACTATTATGTACACATCTTTGGTGGAAATAATTGCACGGTGTTTAAGAGTGATTTAGTGCTATTTAGGGAAATTGATTGGAGTTTTTGCATGGACCCAGAACATATTGTTATTTATTCCTTTTTAGAAAAAATGAAGTATAGGCTCCTGTTGTCTGAATATTTATTATTCCCCCCCGTTTTCAAGAATGGACTTGATTTAGATAATGAGGGTTACCAGTATACATATTTTCCCATAATGAGTGAAAATGGCTTCTGGTTTTACTATGTATTTTTCCTTATTACTTGTGAGATGATATAGATAGATGTAGATAGATATAGATACTATGTATCTGTAAATTTCAATGCAAAATGGGAAACAACACACTGCAGAGAACATGGTACATTCTAAGGTGGAGTCCTCCAGAAAGCAAGAACGGCTCCCTCCACTCTCTCACTCTTGCCACCCGTCCACCTGCGTCCACCTTCAGTTTCCTGATTTTTCAATGTCTGTTTCTGCAAGTCTTTGTGCACTCTCTTCCTCTGCCTGCAGTGCTCATCCTTACCTTATTCACCTTGTTCTACCTCAACCTTTACATCCGAGCCAAATGTCATTTCCTCAGGGAAGTCTTTTCAGATCTTCTTGTTCTACTCCTTGTATCATTTAACTACTATTAGCAGCTCTTATCACATTGTGATTTTTAATTTTATATTATTTAATTAATCTCCTTCTCCTCCATTAGAGTGTAAGCCCCCTAGAGTCAGAGAATGTGTTCGTTTTTGCACACCATTTTATCCTTAGCACACATTATAGCGTTTAGCAGGAAGCTGATCCTTCAGTCTTACAAGTTGCTTTGTTTTAGCGACAAATTTGGCATGGTTCTATTGGTTCTACCTGTACATTCTACTGAGCTTATGTGAGAGCCGCTATAAGGCTTTGTCTGTTTATTCATCTCACTTGTCATTGGGGTCTGTTGTTTTTGGCAGAGTTATACTCATTTAACCTCACATTTTTGTAATATAAAATTTTATAAATTTTTGATGCATAGTTTATAGTGGTTTCTCCCAGATTTGCTGTAGATACAATCTAGGAGAAGTGGAGTGGTTTATTTATGGGTCCCTTTGGCGGAAGGAACAGAAGTTTGTCCAAGACTCGGCACCTGTGATGATTTCTTGGTCTGTGTATCTCTAAGATCTATCACAGGTATCTCTAGATGGAGCTATTTAACTTTTTCTCTTATAAACTAAAGTCATATGAAATGAAACACGCCTATGTTGTTTGTTACTGGCATTCTAGGCTACAACTTTTGAAGATTGCCTAATACTGGAGGTTCCTGATCACATGCACTGACTTCTTTCTTCTCTTTCTCTTTTTTCTTACCACCAAAGCTGGCTATGCCAGTAAACACGATGTGTGAGCAAAACAATTCTTTCTTAGGTCTGATATAATTGAGATCATTTACAATAACATTTTTACTTAAATTATTATTTTTCCTGAAGGATCCAAGATGTTTCTCTTACCAAAGTAGCAAGCATTGTTTTGTGGAATGGCAGATTTAAAGAAATCTATACTGGGCCAGCCCGTGGCTTAGCGGTTAAGTGCACGCACTCTGCTACTGGCTGCCCGGGTTCGGATCCTGGGCGCGCACCCACGCACTGCTTCTCTGGCCATGCTGAGGCCGCATCCCACATACAGCAGCTAGAAGGATGGGCAACTATGACATGCAACTATCTACTGGGGCTTTGGGGAGAAAAAGGAGGAGGATTGGCAATAGATGTTAGCTCAGAGCCGGTATGCCTCAGCAAAAAGAGGAGGATTAGTGTGGATGTTAGCTCAGGGCTGATCTCCCTCACCAACAAAAAAAAGAAATCTATACTAATGTACTAGCAAATCAAAAATCAGAAAATATGTATAAGGCAGTGAAAAAGAAATTATGGTTAATTTTTTATTTTAATGATGAGCTACATGGGCTTCAATGGTAGAACAACACATTTTTTAAATAACAGTAATAGTTTATATATAATCTATAGTAGCTCTTACTATATTCTAAGTGCTTTATATATACTGTCTTAATCCTCAAAACAAGTTTATTTTTTATGTAGTTACATATGAGTTATTGTAAGTTAAATAGAAACCACTGCCTTCAGCCCTTGGGTGATATACCGAATCCTCACTATAGGTTAAATTCTATATTTTATCCTGCATAACCCATTCAAATGTCTCCTCTTTTGTGATGACTTGCAATGATTTTTGAGCTTGTCTGTCTGGACAGTAAGCCCCTTTAAGGCAGAAACTGTCCTGGTCATGGTTATATCCCTAGTGTTTAGAACTGTCTTATCCAATACGGTAGTCACTAGACACATGTAGCTAATTAAATTTAAATTAATTAAAATGAGATAAAATTAAAAATTTGGTTCCTTAGTTAGACTAGGTCCTTTTCAAGTGCTCAATCATCAGCACAAGTGGCTAGTAGTTACCCTATCAGGTGAACATTGCACAAATATGTCATCATCACAGAAAGTTCTATTGACAGCACTGTATAGAACAATGATTTGTCTGTGAATTAATCCATTAATTGAACTGATCGATATTTATTGAGTACCTTTTTTGATATAGGCATTGTTTAGACATAGGAGGTAGAGTGAAAAGCAACAACGACAACAAAACAACAACATGGTATCTTTCCTATTGAATCCTAGTATCTTGTGGAGAAGACAGCAACTAAACAAGCCAGAGGTAATGGGTACATTTTTAACAACTGACTATTTCAGATTTGGTGTAGAAAGGCCCATTCTGGAATGATCTGAGTAGGGCTTATTGTCAATCACAAGCACATCATAGTGGAACTATTTTACCAGCCCTTTGGTCCTGTGGCTCAGGGCAGGAGGGTTTCTAAGCAATATTGGCATCAGAGGTACAGAAATCTGTTGCCTTCTTGGAACCATTAAAGGGATAAGAACTTAGCACATTTTATACTTTCAAAAGATTTGCACCATTTTCTAGCCCAGATGTATAGGGATCTAGAAGTGGGAGGAGACAGAAAGTGTTTCACACAGCAGGAGGAGTACTAGTGAGCTGCAGTAGGACTGAACATAAGCAAAATTTTTGCTGATTTCCTGTGTCCAAGATCTCGGGGGCTTTTTATTTCATTTACTTTCATTATTTTCCTCTTGTCCTTTTAGAAAACCAGTTTCACATGTGTTCTGACATCAAAGTCAGACAGGGAAAAATAAAGAAGCCTCCTGAAGGATTCTAGACCATTATGTGATGATAATATACTAATTATCTGAGAATCAGCCACAGTTCTGTTGGTAAATACAGAGGACTCACTTCTGCTATCAGCTGCACAAGTAGATAATGCAGATGTAAATTTTCTGCTAATTGGTGTAATCATTAATTTAAGTTATCCCAACTGGCTAGATTGTACTCCTTGAGCAAGTGTGGAGGGGTGTTTATACGTGATTGCTGTCTCTGGAAAAACTGCACCTTGCATGGGCTTCCTCTATACCCTGAAGAGTGAGACTGTAGTTGCTGACGAAGGGAGGGTGGAGATAAAACAGTGGCAGTCTGTTTCAATAGGGCACATAGGGTACATGGAACTCTGCAAATTGAGAAAAGAGAAAGTTTCACTTGAAATAACTGATGAATCTTATTTTAGAAATTTTTGGATTCTAAGAAACAAAGAATAATTCTGTAATTGAGGATGAAGTGGATGATGGTCATTTCTTGTGCCTCCCAACGTTTAGGGCAGGCCAGGGTTCGACTTTGGGCTTTTCCACAACTGCATGTAGAACGTATAGAAGGAAAATAACACAGAATTTCAAATAAGACTAGAATTTCCTCTCTGCTTCCAGACAAGATTTTGATTTAAGTAGCTGAAAATGGCGTCTACTTATAATAATTTTAAATGAATTAATGGCTTCCACATTTGATGACACAATCATGTTGAAGGATTCAAGCTCATGTGCAGTTATAATCATTTCTTTTATCCATTTACTTTAAATTGTATATTCCTTATAGGACATTGTTTAAAGGCAACAAAAGCAATGCTAATGGCAAAATACACATTAATAGAAAGTGTAAAATGATAACGATTTTTTCATCAGACCCATAAATTGCATCCATCTGATATAAATTTCTATGTACCATCTGACGATATCTTTAGTATAACAAAAACCAATGTTAAAAAAGAAAATCTAGGGGACAGCCCAGTGGCGCAAGCGGTGAAGTGTGCGCGCTCCACTGTGAGGGCCCAGGGTTCGCCGGTTCAGATCCCAGGTGCGCACCGACGCACTGCTTGTAGAACCATGCTGTGGCAGCGTCTCACATAAAGTAGAGGAAGATGGGCATGGATGTTAGCTCAGAGTCAGTCTTCCTCAGCAAAAAGAGGAGGATTGCATCAGATGTTAGCTCAGCGCTGATCTTCCTCACAAAAAAAAAAAAAGAAAATCTATATTTATCTCTACTTCACTGTTTCATTTCTTAGCAAATAACACTTTTTATATCCTCAATGGATTATTTGATAAGAGGACCTTGCAAATAGTAGTTTGAAACTTTTCTCATACCATCTTTCTGCAACTAAGCATGAAAATTATAAAAAGTAATTCAGAAAGCAAGAATTCAAAATATCATATAATAAAAACAGATTTTGTCTTCTTTTGATGTTAAAACTGTAGCTAATGCTCAATCTATATTTAAATATACATTTGCCCCGTATAAACAACATGATAAAATATGGCAGTTTAAGATTTACTTAACTCACAAATAATTTAAATAAATTATCTTTATATTCCCTTTAAATAGTACAAATAAAAAATGAGTATAACTCATGAATATTATTAAAATCATATTAAATAAGTTATTGTATAATCTTTAATGATTTATCCATCTAAAAGTTTTAGATCTTTATTATAACATACAAATTGATGAAATGATTTCAGAAGTTCCTAATAGGATGGGGTTTCTAGATCAGAATTACTCTGAAATGACAGGTTAGTAAACTTTTTAGATATTTTTTTTACAAGTGTTTGTTAATAGCCTTTTAAGTCTCTCTCTCTCTTTACTTTCTGCTTTTAAAAGACATTATTTAGTCTTTCAAAAATTCCAATTCTCTGGAAAATTGGACTTGATCCTCAATATATTTTGAGAACACATTGAAATCCAATTCCTAGAATCCAAAAGCCATTGCCATTTTGGCTTCCTTATCCGATGGACACTCCTAGATCCTTCTGAAACTGCGCCTGAAAATACAACTCACTTCAAAAAATGAAAGATTATTTTAATTCTAACATTTCTTTTATCTCCAAAACGTAGTAGAATGGAAATCTTGAGCTTGTTGCAAACATTTGTTGTTGTTGATGTTGATTGGCTTCCAAGCATCCACACTCTTTCCTATTTAAAAGCATTTCCTAATGGTAGTTGGCAGAGTCTCAGACTTCTAGGGTGCAGACACACGATCTAGGCTTTATGAATTGGATGTTCCTGCTCAGGACTTAGAAGGAGTACAAAATTAAAAGAGTGATTTAGAATTCATGCACAGTAGCAGTGGAATACAGTCAGGTAGACACATAATGACGTGTCAGTCAATGACAGACTGCATATACTATCGTGGTCCCACAAGATTAGAACAATATAGCCCAGGCATGTAGTATGCTATACCATCTAGTTTTGTAAGTACACTCTATGATGTTTGCACAATGACAAAATTGCCTAAAAATGTATCTCAGAACGTGTCCCTGTTGTGAAGTCACATGACTGTAATTCACTGGCAGAGTGGTGGGTAATATACTAATGCAAGAGTTCCTGTTGTGTGATCTAGGCTGCCTGGCCTCCTTTGATTCCCACTGGACTTTGAGCCTTATTTTTGAAACTTCCCCATAGATTGTGTAAGCTAGTTCATAGTTTTGTAATAAATAAATTTTTCCTATTCAAGATAGCTAGAGCCCATGTCTGATGCTTATACTTGAGAATCCTGCTTGATGCAGCTTCATGCTCTAGAACTCAGAAGGTAATTTTTCTTTTTTTCTGGAGAATGAAATATGATGTTGACATCTCATGGAGATCCTGTTTCCTAGAAAACCTTCATTCTGATAAATATGGCATGTCAAGTGGTCATTGTGAGAATGGTTTCGAAAAGCCATTTTTTTCAACTGCTCTTGGAGGAAAGTTAGAAGATCTTGAAGAGTTGGGTAGAGGAATATGGCCCCTGTGTCTGACTCATGGCTTCTTATCCACTGTCCTGCCCATCACGGCTACCACATGACAATCTGTGCCTTCTTCTCTCCGGCTTCACGTTCTCTCAAATCCCTGATATCACAGGAAGAGGGAGAAAGGTATCTGGGAGAAAGTGGTTTGCTGAACTTAAATCACTGAGAACCAGAGGGGGAGGGCATACTTCTAGTGACTGCAATATCAAAATAAAATGATAATATAAATGTTTTAGTATTTATTTTGTGCTAATATGAAAGTATGGATATTAACACTGACATTTTATTTTAATAGTGTCTAGAATTAGTACTTTAAAAAAATCAGTAACATAATATTTAATATATTTCTAGTGTAAGAAGGCATCAATAAATTAAAAAAACTTTAAATGAAAAATAAAAAATTATAGGAAATATAAAATTATTTGAATATTTATTAGCAGATGGGTTATGAATATTATTAGCAGAAGAAATTTTGAAAAATAAAATGTTATTCCAAAAATAAGACTAGACACTACCAAAAATGAAAAACACATAATCAATTACCAAAAATTAGACTATATTCATGAAATAATGGTCTCAATATGTTGGAATATATTATTTGATATATACAGGTGGGATATGTTATTTGATAATGGAATATATTATTTGAACTTTTGAAAAAGTATGATCTTAAACAACAAAATGCATCAGTAGTATCATTATTTACTCATGAGTAGATTTTCTTACAAGTTTTTCCAGCTGCTGAAGCAGCTCTTTCTGACTCTACACTAGTAGGGTGATGGTGAAGAGTTACAAACTAGTGCTAGATCATTTTCCTCTGACATTTTTTTTCAGGAAGATTAGCCCTGAGCTAACATCCGTTGCCAATCCTCCTCTTTTTGCTGAGGAAAACTGGCCCTGGGCTAATATCCATGCCCATCTTCCTCTACCTTATATGGGACGCTGCCACAGCATGGCTTAATAAGTAGTGTGTAGGTCCATGCCCAGGATCCGAACCCGTGAACCTCGGGCCGCCAAAGTGGAGTGCACGAACTTAACCACTACGCCACCAGGCCGGCCCCTTTCCTCTGACATTTTCATCTTCAAATAATCTCATCTCTTATGTGATGATTTTAAGATCTTTTTAAACATCCTTTTTTTTTTCAAGAACTGCAAACTTTTTATTGAAATCAAGTTGTAGCTTTGTTTCAAAAGAAGTATTTCCAGTTTGTACTCAACTTTATTTTTGTTTTGTTTTCATCATGTATAGATATTCTCATGTGGTGTTACCCATATCAATTTCAACACAGTCATGTTCATATTCTACTTGTTCAGAAATCTTTGAACTGGAGAAAGCACTATTTTTGCAATAGAAGCTTTGCTCTGTGGATTGCTTTCAATCCTTCTCTCTACTCTGTTGAAGACGAGGGAGGTTATGGAAGAAGACTTTTAAAAAGTGTAACTTTCCAGAGGGGAAGGGGGGAGGGAGGAGGGTGAAAGGGATAATTTGGTACATGTGTGTGGTGATGGGTTGTAATTAGTATTTTGGTGGTGAACATGATGTAGTCCATGCAGAAATAGAAGTACAATGATGTACACCTGAAATTTTTACAATGTTATAAACCAGTGTTACTGCAATAAACAAAAAATTTAAAAAAAAAAAAGTGTAACTTTGTTCAATTTGAATTTTAGTGAAACATATAACTCCCTGGATGTATCTTGGGATGTAAATAATTTCTTCAGATTTTTTTAAAAAGCTGAAATAATGGTATCACACTAAGAGAAGTATGATATTTTAGGAGATAAAAAGAGCATGATATATCAGAATAACAAAAATTTGCATGATGATCACTAAGCACAACCAGCTGGGAATCTCATCAGACCATGGATAGGGGAGGTGGCATAGAGGGTCATAGAATCACGTCCCCATGAGAGACTTCAAAACCTACTCATATGTTCCTAGGACACTAGAACTAACCCACAAAAGGAGCCAAACCATGAGCCCTGATCATGCAGAAAAAATTGGCAGTGGGGAGGGGTTTGAAGTTGGGAAGCACATGATAAAAGTTCGCATTTCAAAATCACCAGAGGAAGCATAAAAAGAAACAATTACCATACTACTCAGTGGACTAGCATTTATGCCTAAGATACAGCTTTTATGACTAAGGATCAACCAGCATTTCCAGAAGACTTCTTGTTAGTCAAGTTTCACACAATAGTTTATATATATATATAAAATAGCTAGAAGGGCTCTTTTAACTTAGAGAAGGATTTATTGGCATGCCTTGAACCTTGTACTATGGAATTACAACTATACTCTTACCACTGTGTGTGTTGGGAGGGTAAGGATGAGATATACCCTGGAAATTGAAGCAGTAACTGAATAAGTGCTAGTCAGAGTTGTATAATCCCAGTTCTTATATAGACGTAGTCCCAGAATCATACTTCCTTCTTCTATTCTTTTCAAATCTTTTGAGATATTTCTATGTTTCCTGTTATAGTTTATTCCAGTTTTTGTTCATACAATAAGTTTGTCAACTTCCAAGACTGCAATTATGCTTATACTTTCCTTTGTCATGTCAAATAACTTTTATCAACCCACAATTGCCTACTGATTGTTACCCTTTTTTTCCTTGAGCATTGCTTGGAAGTGACTGGAGCTGCTATTCAACTTGGATTTTTATATCCAGATTGATAATGCCCTTCGGGAGTTTTGCAGTTTCTCAAGCACATTCACACTTTCCTGTTTTTGTCATCCATTGTGGAGTAAATGTTCATCAGAAAACAAAATAGTGTCAGGAAGTGAGGTCACTGTAGGATAAGCAAATGCATTAGTGAGCGTCAGTTCAGTGATGCCTTCATGTTCAGTGGCAGAGAGCATTTCTTTTGTTAGCTCTATTGCACTGCTTCAGTGGTCATGAGAGCTACCTATATGAACTTTGCTAATCTTGCAATGGATTTGCAATCTTTAAATATAAAAATATTTGAGACAAATCACATTCTAATACAGCAGCCCTGTAGAGGGAGGTGCTCCAAGAGAAACATATGCATTTAAAGCGTGCCAACCATGACTTGTAAATGCCACCCAGTAGGGTGCGCACGTGAATTTTTAATTTCTCTTCACAAGGAATTTTTGAAACCCAAGATCCTGTGGTATAAGGGCATTATTTCTGTTCTGGTTCTAGTCTCGATTTCCCTTTTTTCTGCCCTGCTCAATGGCTAACAGCTTTTGTTTTTTGGCCCGGGCTATTTCAAGGCAGGAATGGGCTACTTCAATAAATGTTTTCTGATCACCTATTATGTGTCAGGTAGTGTTCTGAGCTTTAAAAACTATTGCATCTGAAAGAAGGAATAATTTCCAGATTAAGTTCACTTTGTGAACAGATTTCTCTGTTCAGGAGGGATAGGGAAGCCATTATGCTTCCTGGGCAGCACATTCTCCTTGACAAAGCTCAAGGTTTGATTGTTTAGCTCCTATTAACAAGTAGTTGACCCTCCACTGAAAGATGATGACCTTCATACTGCTAGTACATACATCAAAGGGAGCAGATCTTTTCAAAGATGTTGTGTTCTCAGTGTGGAATGAACTGAACCCATGTAGCTTTAAAATGTTCCCTAGAATGCCGAAAATCTGACAAACAAAAGCACACTTCTTATTCCTTAGCCGTCTGTTAATACATAAAAAAAGGCTTGCTAAAGGAAAAGCACCATATGCACACATGAGACATCAAAATCGTGAAAAATCTATGCTTTGCTTGACAGAATGCATTTCCAGCCCAGTCGTGATGCTGTGTTGTTTTGTTCATGGTTTCTCTAAGTGTCATAGCAGACGAGAAATCTTCAAATAACAAAACCTTATTAAGAACATTATCAACTTTTTCAGGTCATGGTGTGACATAATGTTTTGACATGGCATCATTTTTTTTAAGTATTAAGTCTTTAGTTTAGGACTTACATTAATCTTTTAGACATTTTAAAGAAACACTATGTTCATAATATTAGTACAATATCAAATGGAAACTCAGTTTCAGAGACAGGTATTGTATTGTTGATATTCATTACATGTGCTCCCCAAAATGACTCTTTTAGTTTATTCTATTTGAATTTGCCTGTGAATATTCTATTTGAATGTATTGCCTGTGGAGAGGGGATGTCAAGGAGAAATGTAAGTTAAAATTATCTGATAAAAAAATGTGTGTTTGTTTTTTAGAATGAGAGAGAACTCAAACGTCTTTAGTTGAGGGATACTGCACTTGTATATTTAAATTTGTATTTTGTCCAATTTTAACATATTCCTCACTCTGGGATACACAGTAATGAATATTATGAGGCTCTGATTGCTTCCTTTCAAAATAATAATTGTAAATTATGTTATGTTATTTATTCAGTATCTCTTTATTCAGTTGATGCGTTATCTGCACATTGTATGCCTTTTGGTAATTTCACTGCTCATTAATACCTCTATTAGGGAGGAGGTGGTAAAATGTAAAATTATGAAACAAAATTCTCTTGCTTTTCTTTTTCGTTGATAGCACTGTCAAGAGATTTGGAGAAGGCTGTAATCGGCCTCTGACCACCATCTTGTCCATGGGAATGAAGCAAGAGACTCTTTGAAAATGGGACCAATGCAGAAGGAAGAAGAGCCGAAAGAAGGCAGGCAGGTGGGTGCTGTCTGTCATCAGCACCAGACTTACTTGTTGGGTGTGTGGTTTGATTGCTTATGCAGTGTGACTAGAAGCATTCCTCAACATCTCTTTCCACACCAAAAAAATCTCCATCTACTGGCCGATGATTGAAAAAATGTTAAGGACTTCTATTCCACAACCAGAAATAAGGCTAAAGTCTCTTGGGAATAGTAATGATGACATAAATGCAGTCCAAAGTGTGGATTGCCATTCCAGGGTTCTTTTCTTAGAATAGATATTGAAAAAAAAAAGCTTGTTTCAGGAATGAAGGAATAAAAACAAAAGGATGCAAGTATCTTAAGGAATGAGGAAGTAAGAGTGTGCAAATCTGGAAGGTGAAGGGGTGTAGTAAAGAGAGACGAGGGACGAAGAACTATTTTCACAATCTATTCAGGGCCCATCCCACACATCAGCTTAGGCGATCTAGAAAGAAAAGGACTTTCCCCAGAGTTCTGATTGTCAAAAATAGTTGCAATTTATTTTCAGCATAAATTCTAAGTATATATTTGATGTGTTGATTTTTCTTAAATTTGTTCATTTACCTTCCTACTTTGAAAAGAAAGAAACTCATTAAAAAAAATGTCCCTTTAAGAAGTCCTACCACTAAGCAGAAGCACTTGTTTCTCCTATTGTATTCTCCTCAGACATTGTTTGTCCATATCCTACTTCGTATTATGGAGATTGGAGGCAGACTTGCATGATGGGTAAGAACATGAAATTTAGAAACAGACTGTTTTGATTAGTGACTTTGGACATGTTTCTTAACTTATCTCTCCTTCAGTTTTCTTGCCCATAAATGGGTGATAATTGTACCATGTCCTGAGGTTATGGGGATTAAATGTAACCACATCTGCAAAGCACTTTGCACCAACCCTGTCATATTTTAAGCACCCGGTAAACGAATAGGAGCCCTGTGGTTGATGGCAGTGATGGTGGTCATGATGAGTTTTAAGTGTTTTAACCCAGCAAGTTTAAAATCCTTAAATTAAGGGATTATGTCTTAGCTATTTTTTTTTTTGTGAGGAAGATCAGCCCTGAGCTAACATCCATGCTAATTCTCTTCTTTTTTGCTGAGGAAGACTGGCTCTGAGCTAACATCTATTGCCAAACCTCCTCCTTTGTCCCCCACCCCCCAAAGCCCCAGTAGATAGTTGTACGTCATAGTTGTACATCCTTCTAGTTGCTGTATGTGGGACGCGGCCTCAGCATGGCCGGAGAAGCGGTGCCTTGGTGCTTGCCCAGGATCTGAACCCGGGCCGCCAGTAGCGGAGCGCGCGCACTTAACCGCTAAGCCACGGGACCGGCCCTTAGCTATTTTTATGTGCTTTAAATATAGGATCAAAATTGCACATAGTACAGAAATGTATATTTAATCAGTTAAGTAGAAAACCTTAAAATCTTAAATTTATTAGGTACATTTTTTTCTAAGTTGGTAAAAAATTACAATAGTGGAATATTAGCAAACAAATGTAGTTGGATTGAAATATATGATATGATTCAGTTGCAATTTTTTTTTTAATTTTTTGTTTATTGCAGTAACATTGGTTTATAACATTGTAAAAACTTCAGGTGTACATCATTATACTTCTATTTCTGCATAGATTACATCATGTTCACCACCCAAATACCAATTACAACCCATCACCACACACATGTACCGAATTATCCCCTTCACCCTCCTCCCTCCCCCCTTCCCCTCTGGTAACCACCAATCCAATCTCTGTCCCTATGTGTTTGTTTATTGTTGTTATTATCTACTACTTAATGAAGGAAATCATATGGTATTTGACCTTCTCCCTCTGACTTATTTCACTTTGCATTATACCCTCAATGTCCATCCATGTTGTCACAAATGGCTGGATTTCATCGTTTCTTATGGCTGAGTAGTATTCCATTGTTTATATATACCACATCTTCTTTATCCATTCTTCCCTTGATGGGCACTTAGGTTGCTTCCAAGTCTTGGCTATTGTGAATAACGCTGCAATGAACACAGGGGTGCAAGTACCTTTACAAATTGGTGTTTTCAAGTTCTTTGGATAAATACCCAGCAGTGGAATAGCTGGATCATATGGTAGTTCTATCCTTGATTTTTTGAGGAATCTCCATACTGTTTTCCATAGTGGCTGCACCAGTTTGCACTCCCACCAGCAGTGTATGAGAGTTCCCTTCTCTCCACATCCACTCCAACACATGTTGTTTCCTGTCTTGTTAATTATAGCCATGCTGACGGGCGTGAGGTGATATCTCATTGTAGTTTTGATTTGCATTTCCCTGATAGTTAGTGATTTTGAACATCTTTTCACGCGTCTGTTAGCCATCTGTATATCTTCTTTGGAGAAATGTCTGTTCAGGTCTTTTGCCCATTTTTTAATTGGGTTGGTAGTTTTTTTGTTGTTGAGATGCATGGGTTCTTTATATATTTTGGAGATTAAGTCCTTATCAGATGTATGGTTTGCAAATATCTTCTCCCAATTGTTAGGTTGTCTTTTCGTTTTGTTGATGGTTTCCTTTGCTGTGCAGAAGCTTTTTAGTTTGATGTAGTCCCATTTGTTTATTTTTTCTATTGTTTCTCTTGCCCGGTCAGACATGGTGTTTGAAAAGATGTTGCTAAGACCGATGTCAAAGAGCGTACTGCCTATGTTTTCTTCTAGAAGTTTCATAGTTTCAGGGCTTAGATTCAACTCTTTAATCCATTTGGAGTTAATTTTTGTGTATGGTGTAAGGTAAGGGTCTACTTTCATTTTTTTGCATGTGGCTGTCCAGTTTTCCCAACACCATTTGTTGAAGAGACTTTCCTTTCCCCATTGTATGGTCTTGGCTCCTTTGTCAAAGATTAGCTGTCCATAGATGTGTGGGTTTATTTCTGGGCTTTCGATTCTATTCCATTGATCTGTGTGTCTGTTTTTGTGCCAGTACCATGCTGTTTTGGTTACTATAGCTTTGTAGTATATTTTGAAATCAGGGAGTGTGATACCTCCAGCTTTGTTCTTTTTTCTCAGGATTCCTTTAGCTGTTCGGGGTCTTTTGTTGTTCCATATAAATTTTAGGATTCTTTGTTCTATTTCTGTGAAAAATGTTAGAACTTTGATAGGGATTGCATTGAATCTATAGATGGCTTTAGGAAGTATGGACATCTTAATTATGTTAATTCTTCCAATCCAAGAGCACAGAATATCTTTCCATCTTTGTGTCTTCTTCAATTTCTTTCAGAAATGTTTTATAGTTTTCGGTGTACAGCTCTTTCACCTCTTTGGTTAAGTTTATTCCTAGGTATTTTATTCTTTTTGTTGCAATTGTAAATGGGATGGTATTCTTAATTTCTCTTTCTGCTACTTCGTTGTTAGTGTACAGAAATGCAACTGATTTTCGTTTATTACTTCTAAAAGTTTTCTGGTGGATTATTTAGGGTTTTCTATATATAAAATCATGTCATTGGCAAATAGTGACAGTTTCACTTCTTCCTTTCCAATTTGGATCCCTTTTATTTCTTTCTCTTGCCTGAGTGCTCTGGCTAGGACTTCCAGTACTATGTTAAATAAGAGTGGTGAGAGTGGGCATCCTTGTTTGGTTCCTGTTCTTAGAGGGATAGCTTTCAGTTTTTCACCATTGAGGATGATATTAGCTGTGGGTTTCTCATATATGGTCTTTATTATGTTGAGGCACTTTCCTTCTATACCCATTTTATTCAGAGTTTTTATCATAAAATGATGCTGTATCTTGTCAAATGCTTTCTCTGCATCTATTGAGATGATCATGTGATTTTTATTCTTCATTTTATTAATGTGGTGTATTACGTTGATTGATTTGCGAATGTTAAACCATCCCTGCATACCTGGAATAAATCCCACTTGATCATGGTGTATAATCTTTTTAACGTATTGTTGTATGCGATTTGCTAGTATTTTGTTGAGGATTTTTGCATCGGTGTTCATCAGTGATATTGGCCTGTAATTTTCTTTTTTTGTGTTGTCCTTGTCTGGTTTTGGTATCAGGGTAATGTCAGCTTCGTAGAATGAGTTAGGGAGCTTCCCTCCCTCCTCAATTTTTTGGAAGAGTTTGAGAAGGATAGGTATTAAGTCTTCTTCGAATGTTTGGTAAAATTCACCAGGGAAGCCGTCTGGTCCTGGACTTTTATTTTTGGGGAGGTTTGTGATTACTGTTTCGATCTCCTTACTGGTGATTGGTCTATTCAAATTCTCTACTTCTTGATCCAGTTTTGGAAGGTTGTAGGATTCCAAGAATTTATCCATTTCTTCCAGATTGTCGAATTGGTTGGCATATAGCTTTTCATAGTGTTCTCTTATAATCTTTTGTATTTCTGAGGTGTCTGTTGTAACCTCTCCTCTTTCATTTCTGATTTTACTTATTTGTGCTTTCTCTCTTTTTTTCTTGGTGAGTCTAGCTAAAGGTTTATCAATTTTTTTGATCTTTTCAAAGAACCAGCTCTTGGTTTTATTAATTTTTCTTTTTTTTTGGTCTCTATTTCATTTATTTCTGCTCTGATTTTTATGATTTCCCTGCTTCTACTGATTTTGGGCTTTGTTTGTTCTTCTTTTTCCAGTTCCTTTAGGTGCATTGTTAGATTGTTTATTTGAGATTTTTCTTGTTTGTTGAGATAGGCCTGTATTGCTATAAACTTCCCTCTTAGAACCGCTTTTGCTGTATCCCATAAATTCTGGCATGTCGTATTTTCATTTTCATTTGTCTCCAGGTATTTTTGATTTCTTCTTTGATTTCTTCGTTAACCCAGTCGTTGTTCAGTAGCATTTTGTTTAATCTCCATGTATTTGTGGCTTTTCTGATTTTCTTCCTATAGTTGATTTCTAGTTTCATACCTTTGTGGTCAGAAAAGATGCTTGGTATTATTTCAATCTTCTTAAATTTATGGAGACTTGTTTTGTGGCCTAATATGTGATCAATCCTGGAGAACGTTCCATGTGCATTTGAAAAGAACGTGTATTCTTCGGTTTTTGGATGGAATGCTCTGTATATATCTACTAGGTCCATCTGTTCTAGTGTGTCGTTTAAGGCCAATGTTTCCTTATTGATCTTCTGTTTGGATGATCTATCCGTTGGTGTAAGTGGAGTGTTAAAGTCCCCTACTATTATTGTGTTACTGTCTATTTCTGTTTTTATGTCTGTTAATAATTGCTTTATATATTTAGGTGCACCTACATTGGGTGCGAAGATATTTACAAGTGTTATATCCTCTTGTTGGATTGTTCCCTTGATCATTATGTAATGCCCTTCTTTGTCTCTTTTTACAGTTTTTGTTTTAAAGTCTATTTTGTCTGATATGAGTACTGCTACCCCAGCTTTCTTTTCATTGCCATTTGCGTGGAGTATCTTTTTCCATCCCTTCACTTTCAGTTTGTGAGTGTCTTTAGGTCTGAAGTGTGTCTCTTGTATGCAGCATATATATGGGTCTTGTTTTTTTATCCAGTCAGCCACCCTATGCCTTTTAATTGGAGCATTTAGTCCATTGACGTTTAAAGTAGCTATTGATAAGTATGTACTTACTGCCATTTTTTAACTTTTTTTTTTTCTCAGTGTTTTAGTAGTCGTTCTCTGTTCCTTTCTTCTTCTATACAGAATTGATGGTCACTTTAGTTTGACCTCTGTCTGAAAGCTGTACTCTTTAACTCCCCTCCTCCCTCCTTTTATGTTTTTGATAGCATATCTAACCTCTTTTTTGTACATTTGTATCCATTACGTTCTTATCATGGAAATAGATAATTTTTCCTATTTGTGGTCTTCTTTAACATTTCTTGTAGCACTGGTTTCTTGGTGACAAACTCCCTTAATTTTTGCTTATCTGGGAAAATTTTGATCTCTCCTTCCATTTTGAATGATAACCTTGCTGGGTAGAGTATTCTTGGCTCTAGGTTTTTTCCTTTTAGCACTTTAAATATATCGTGCCATTCTCTTCTAGCCTGTAAGGTTTCTGCTGAGAAGTCAGCTGATAGCCTTATGGGGTTTCTTTTGTATGTAACTTGACATTCTCTTGCAGCTTTTAGGATTCTCTCTTTATCTTTAAGTCTGGACATTTTGATTATGATGTGTCTTGGTGTAGGCCTCTTTGGGTTTATCTTGTTTGGGGCTCTCTGTGATTCCTGTACCTGGATGTCTGTTTCCTCCCTTAGGTTAGGGAAGTTTTCATCTATTATTTCTTGAAATAGATCTCTGCCCCCTTGTCTCGCTCTTCTCCTTCCGGGACACCTATAACACGGATGTTAGTGCGCTTGATGTTGTCCCAGAGGTCCCTTAGACTGTCCTCACTCTTTTTAATTCTTTTCTCTTTTACCTGTTCACCTTGGGTAATTTCTTCTAGTCTTTCGTCCAGCTCACAGATCCGTTCTTCTGTATCCTCTACTCTGCTTTTGAGTCCCTCTAATGAATTTTTCATTTCCGGTATTGTATTCTTCATTTCTGATTGGTTCTTTTTTATATCTTCCATTTCTTTGTTGACATTCTCACTGAGTCCATCTATTCTTCTCCCCAGATCAGTGAGCATCCTTAACACTCTTAGTTTGAACTCTCTGTCGGGTAGGTTGCTCATTTCTGTTTCACTTAGTTCCTTTTCTGGGGTTTTGTCCTGTTCCCTTACTTGGAATGTATTCCTTTGCCTCCTCATCAGTTGCTATTAAAGTGTTACCAAATAGAGTTCCATTGGAAACCTGATTTATTGATGAGATAACAAAGATTGAAATTGGCAGGTTAATTGACTTGAAGCAGCATTTCTAAGGTGTATGAAAATGGTTCTTCTCATAAAGTAGATTAAAAATTTCTTTGTGTATTTTCTTTTACCTACTGTTTATGTCAGCAAACCTTTTATTTTTTATTCTTATTTTATTCAGTAGACATTAAGGAGTACAGTAACCAAAACTTAAAGAGATTTGGTAAACTTTTTAATATGAGTGGGAATTAAAGGAATTGAGAATGTTTGTCTGAAATAATAGAAGATTATGGAGAGGAATACTAATCTTCAAATATACACAGAATGATGAAATGTGTGTTTCAGTTAAGATTGTTTTGGCTACAGGTGACGGTAAATCCAACCCAAGCAAACATAAGAAAAAAAGGAATGTTTTAGTTTATATAACTGAAAACTGCAGGAAATAGCTCTACCTTCATACTTTACTGGATATTTCAGGACACAGTCATTCTTTCTTTCTGCACTTTCTTTTTCTACCTTGGCTGCATTTCCAGGGAGGTGCTTGCTTCCCATGGGCAAGATGGTGGCCAGAGGATCTATACCTCCAACTCTACTGAAACAGTGAGTGTTTCTCTTGCTCAACAATTCAAAGCACAAGTCCTGGCCTGAATTAGGTTTGGGGCTTATTTCTGAATTAATAACTATTGTCATGAGCATACTATGAGTCCATGTTTAAATCACAGGCTCATCCCTGGAGATAGCAGCAGTCAACAACACCAGATCCAAATGTACTGAAACTTGGTGAGGGGTGGTTCTCCAGAGAAAAACCTGGGTGCTGCATTCTGAAGAAAAGAAAGAGAATGGATAGCTACTGTGCTGTGGAAGACGGAGTTCTTGTATGCTATATTGCTCCACAGGACAGAACGGGACTCAATTGGAAGAAATAATTGTAAGGCGGATTTTAGTTCAGCAGAAAGAACCAAGAATTTAGAACTCACAAAGAATTAGCCCACCTCAAAAGTTAGAAGACTGCCTGTGAAGCTTATCTTCAAGCTCGGGCTTGGAGACCATCTGTGATAGACTATAGTAGATGATCTTTAAGATCTTTTTTCAGTCTCTAGGTGGTTACTAGATTTCTTCTTTCAAGTTTGTATGAGATAAAGAGATCATACACTAAATCCTTTTGAGGTTAGTTGTGTAAAACATTATTTCCAAGGGGCTTGCTTAATGAAAGCACAGAAGGCCACTAAAGGAAGAATCTTCCCCAGAAGGCGACATGCTTCATTGAGAATTAAAATATAGACAACACTGATGTTCATATAATGTTTCTTGACATTTAAGCTTCAAAAATGTTTCTCCTTATTTTTGTCTTTTTATAAATTCCCCATCTCAGGAAGATAAAACATTAATCTCTCCAGTCTCATAATATTCAATCTTTTAACCTTTCTGTGGTCTGAATGCTTATTCAAAAGGCAATATAATCTTTCCCACAAAAGGGAGGGAACTTCCAAAGGTGATATGATAAGATGATTAAGAGTCACTGCTTTTGGTCTTTAAATAGATTTTTGTTCATAGGGTATAAACAGGAAACGAGAGAATGAAACTGATAATTATTGAGCATCAATTACATGCCACGTGCTTTATACAATTTATCTCGTTTAATCGTCACAGTATAATTAGTTCCATTAACATATGTAAAACTCAAGGTTTAAAAAAGTTTAGTTGATTTGCCTGAGGTAAGCTATTTAACAAAATGTATGACCTTGCCCAAAGTCATACTCCTCTTCAGCTGGCAGAGCCTAGATTCAAATCTGGATCTATCCATTTCTAACCCCATTCTCACCATGTTGCTTGTCTGAAAAAGAGACAAAAAATATGAACTTGCTTTCTATGAATTCCTTAGAGTACTAGGAACTTCACTGTTTCCCATTTACTTGATATTTCTGTTGATGTTCAAATGTAGTTGCATAAATTGGAGCGGTGGTACTACAGGGAAATTAATAAGTGCAGATTACTAAGGCAAAAGTAGAAATCAGAAATGAATCCATAATTCAGTAAAAGATACAGAAAAAACTGGTAATGCATTATACAGTTTTAGAAGATAACAGCAATTGTTTCTGTAGGACTCGGTATCTGAAGTTATTACTTTATATCTCCTCTACTCTTCATTGAATTGGAATGGTAATATTCCCCTTTTTTCTGAACTTTTAAAAGTGAACCCATTTAAAATTCGTATGTGAATTCAAAACCATTTTTCTTTATTGAAGGGAGTAGGGAAGTAGCTTGTTTTGAATTTCAACATTGCTGTGAATTTGCTGCATCAATTTCTAGCCAAAGATTTTATAACAATTCAAAAGGAAAGCATATTGTTGAAAAGCTTTTACCACTTAACATATTGAAGAGTTAATTGTAATATGATTTCTCTAGAAAGGTTAATTGGCTTTCTTTCCCACAAACAGTAAGTTGTGTATATAAAAAAGGAAAAGATTATTAGCACTCAACTATAGGCTGTAAGGGCTTCAGTTTTAGAAATAAGAGCTGACACATATAAAGTTGTGATTTCACGAGAATAAATTATTTTCTTTTGTATGAAAACTTTGATGTATAGCTATGTTAGAGAAAGGCTTTTGAGACATTTGAAGAAACTAGGCAAGATAAAGGAAACATCCCGGCACAAATGGAAGGGACCGTGAAATAGGGATCTTGGAGAGTCAGCTCCTGCTCGGCAGACGTGTGCTCTGGAGTCTGTGAGAGGGATATTTATTTTACGTTATATCTGATCCTCAGTAAATAAATTGTTGCTGCACTGGAAAACTTAGAGGCTATTCAAAAGAGTTTGCAGCTTGCTGTGGAAAGTTAAAAATTCTTAAGCGATTTTGGTTTGACCTTTAAGAACAATCAACAATTCTTACCCGGTCTTAGGTCTGACTATGGACAATAAAGAGGAATAACACATTTCTTAGCTTTTCTTTGGTGGGGTCGGCTATTTAAAACCAGAAAAACACATGTATTCTTCTAAGAAATCACGAGGATACGGCCTCAGTATGGAAGAACTACAGAAAAGGATCTAAGTGATGCTGCGGAGGATAACAGCAAGAGAACAGTATCTGTGCGTGGTTTGTGTTCTACTCCACAACTTCAAGACTGCATGACCTTGGGCAACTTACCTCACTTCCTCATCCGTGAAATGGAGATGCAGAGTAACTGTATTGTGGAGTTGGTGTAAGAATAAAGGACATAACACTTATGAGTGCCCGATAGATAGTAGAGTCAATAATTTTTTTTTGTTTTTGGTAAGGAAGATTAGCCCTGAGCTAATGTCTGTTGCCAATTCTCCTCTTTTTGCTGGGGAAGATTGGCCCTGGGCTAACATGCATGCCCATCTTCCTCTATATGTAGGACGCCTGCCACAGCATGGCTTGATAAGTGATGCGTATGTCCACGCCTGGGATCTAAACCTACAAACCCTGGGCTGCCGAAGCAGAGTGTGCGAACTTAATCACTATACCACTGGGCCAGCTCCAGAGATTCAATAAATTTTTATACCAACTTGATTGAAGTAACTAAGAGAATTAGAAAGACCCAGGGAATTAGTGGAGAGGACACTTGACATGAAACTTTTAATATTTATGATTGATCATTGTTTTGTTAATATTGAATGTAACTATTATATACAAGACAGCACTACACCTGGGCTCTAGTAACAATAGCTACTAACTAGCTGTGTAGGTAAGTCAGTTACCATCTCTGTACAAGGACAGCGTTAGGCTAGATTGAAGATTTCTTCTATAACTCACTTTGAATTTTTCAATTATTTTTAAGTGACTCTTTAAAATATGAATTTTATTTTTTAGACCCACATTGATAATATTATTTCATCCATTCATATTTATTGCAAAGCATTTGATGGGTACTTAACTCTGTGCAAAACACTGCCCTGGCCACAGGGCACAAAGAGGTAGCAGTCCTTGTCTTGGAGAGCCTCACAGGGGAGGTAGGTAAGCACAGGACCTGAAACAGTCAACAGTTACAATATGGGACTTTAGGAAAGAGTCACTTCATCCGCATAAGAGGAAAGGGGTATCAAGGACTTGGTTACTCATTTGCTCATTCTACAATTTCTTTTTACGTTTCTGTTGAATGTCAGGTATTACATAGGTGCTAAGAACAAAAGAGTGAGCAGGGAGCAAGCTGCCATTCCTGCCTTCTAGGAACTTACAGCCTCGACATAGAAAGGCTCTACAAAGGTGAGTCGAGGGTTCCTCCCTTGAAGAAGGGTGGGAAGGGGATTCCCAACATAGAGAGCAGCAGGAGCAAAGGTGGTGTCAAAGGATAAACTGAGCTGGCACTTGGGGGGATTACAAGTCGTTTGGCATTACAAGGTGTGTGGTGCAAGTGGTAGAGAGGCAAGAAGTGAGGCTGGGGGGAAAAGCAAGGACCGGATCCTGAAAGGCCTTTTAAGGAGTTTGGGCTTATCCTGAAGTGAGGAGATCTACTGATGTGTTTTAAGTAGGGGAGTGAATTGATCTACAGAATTTTAGGAAAATTTATCCAGAGGATAGATGGTAGAGAGTTGTGGTGGAAAGTAGATAGAAAGTCGTGAGGGAATCGCAAGAACCCGGGTGTGATGTGCTGAGGCCTGAACCAAGGCGGAGGAGTTGGGAATGAGAGGAGGAATGGAGAGATAATGAATAAGCAGGAATGATAGACTGCTGGGAAGACTGGCTATAAGAGATGGGGGGGAATGGGATTTAACGATATCTTCCAATTTTCTGACCTGGGTGACTGACAACATGAGGTAGGATAGAGAATATAGGAGAAAATAGGTTTAGCTTTAAAAATATTATTCCATGCAATACTCATGGAATTTATACACAGAATTTTTCAGAGGAATTGGATTCACTTGCCGAAGCAAGAGATCTGGGCTGAAGGAAAATGCTTTGGGATTTGAAGCCATGTAGCTTGATGAGCTTTGGGGGATGTTGAGGGAACCCCAATATTTCAGGAGTGGGCAGAAGAAAACATGCCCCCAAAGAATTCTGAGAAAGAGCTCCTAGGGAGTTGTGGGAAATTCAGGAGGGATTTGAATCATGGAAGCCATGATAAGAGAGAGTTTCTGGAAGGGAGAATGGGCAAATGGTGGTGAGATATAATGTAAGATGTGAATTTAACAATTTGGGAGAATTTTGTTGTCCATAGGAAGGGCAGCCTTACTGGAGATGTCAGGATGGAAAAAATGTTAAAGCAGATTGAAGAATGAACAGCTCATAAAAAAAAAAAATTAAACCAGAGTAAATTATTGCTTTAAACAGTTTGGCTGAGAAGGCAGGAAGAGATTGTGCAATATCATGATAGGGAGCATTGGATAGAGTGTAATGAGGATCACAGACATGGAAATTAGATTCCAGACTTTTAGAGTGTTTGTGCAGTTCTCCTCATTCTTTACCGTATGTTTTTAAGATGGAAATATCCAACCTTTTATTTTATTTTAATTTCTGTGGTTAATGCTATTCAATCTACTCAACCAGCACTTATCAGGTAATATTTCAAGGGCTTCTGTGAGTGCTCAGTAGCACTTGTGCATTTCACAATGAAGTAGGAAGATTTATGGACAAACAATGATGTAAATAGGTATTGAAATGTGTGACCTGAGGGCTGGCCCTGTGGCTTAGCGGTTAAGTGCGAGCGCTCCGCTACTGGCGGCCCAAGTTCGGATCCTGGGTGCGCACCGATGCACCGCTTCTCCAGCCATGCTGAGGCTACATCTCACATACAGCAACTAGAAGGATGTGCAACTATGACATAAAACTATCTACTGGGGCTTTGGGGAAAAAAAAGGAGGAGGATTGGCAATAGATTTTAGCTCAGAGCCGGTCTTCCTCGGCAAAAAGAGGAAGATTAGCATGGATGTTAGCTCAGGGCTAATCTTCCTCACCAAAAAAAAAAAAAAAAATCAGTACATTACCAATAAAAAAAAAAAAGAAATGTGTGACCTGAATAAGGTCATCTGTCTTTGTAGAATCTACTCTAGGCACATGTTCTTTTACTGTGTAAGAGTAACAAAGCAGCTTCCTTTTAAGGGGATTTGACAGGGTTCATTTAAAGCTGTCATAGTACAGTCCAAGAATTTGGAAGATCTTCTATAGTGAACTCTGACCTAGTTCACATTTATTAATTAACCTGTCGAGCTTTTTCTGGTCTTTTCCTATGGAATGAATTGCAGAAGTGAATGAGCTGCAGCATTTCTCTGTGAGTTCAACTTTAACCTACTGTGTTGATTTCCAGCTCAGAAGAACCAGTGGTTTGGGTGTGAGCTAGTGTGAGAGACTCCATTTCTAAAACTGCCCCCCTCCCCACCCCGTCTCATACTCACAGTGTGCCTTGGAGAAACGCTTAGAACTGCACGGAAGCAAGCTGATCAGTGACCAGTCAGTATGCAGTAGAGAGAATGATTTGTTAGCAGAAGATTTAAGTCCTCACCCCAAACTGTTCTTTCTCTCCCTGTTAAGAAAATAACTGTTTTCTTAGATTCCTCAGGAATGTCACATTCAGCAGATCTGAAACTTTTGTCTGCGGAGAGGCACCCAATGATCAGCGGTCATCCAACACCTGACACTCCTGAGCCCCCTCCCCAACCCCATTTGCTCTATATAAGTCGTTCCCAAATCAGTTTCCTTTTATGATGGGTTTTTTTAGGATGATAGTCTGCCATCTTCTGATCAGCAACTCGCCACTTAATAAAGTTTCTCTCTCTCCACTTCCTTACCTCTTGACAGATTGGCTTTTGTCTCATGATGAGCAGATTGAGCCCTTGCTCGGTATCAGGTGCAATATAGTCCTAATCGTTTTTGAAAACAGGGTAAGTACCACTGTGAGAGAAGTCTGTGGCCTTTTATCTAACAGGTCAGACCAGCAGGAAGGATGTAAATACAAACACCATGCTGAGATTTCAGCTCACTTGACTTGCCAGGAGTTTTATTTAGTCTGTTCCCAGGGACAACAGGGCACCCCCTTCTGGCTTGTGGATATTTGTTTTCCCTGAAAACTCTTTTTTTTTTTTCTATTTCAACAGTTTTAATAATGTTGCATGGCAAAAATATCACTGCTCTTGACTAGGCACTATTCTTGACCAGGCACAGTTCCTGTCTCCCATGAGACATAGAAGAGAAACTATAATGGCAGCACTTGCCTCATGTCCATTTGTCTTTCTGGAATCTCACATCCTACATTTGTAAGGGCAAATCCATTCTGATGTGTCTGCCAATCTTCACACTGTGAAGCTGTTTCATTACTCTCTGAGTCTTGAGACATCCAGATAAAGAGGTAACTTCTGTTGGATACCTTTTTAAAGAGAGAAACTCTTCACTTTGGAATTTCACAGCAATCCTTATCTTTATAAGGAAGGAACTCAAACATAAAAGAACTGTAGTTCATATTCAATTTATCACAGTCATCAAATTGCTGAAGCTGATTCAAAAAGTACCAGTTAAGGAGTCTATGTGAAAGCTGTGAAAATAATATGCATTTAGGTCATTGTTGTGTCCTTTTGAAATCTGAATTATAACTCAGCAAAGGTAGACTTGAGAGACTTAGCACATGCATTTGCAGCCAAATCTGACAGGATTAGAAAAATTGATAGATTTGCTTTGCTCTGACCAATTCAATTCAGTCAGTGAATTTCTTATTTTAACTTGTGTGGTAATAGTCAACTTTCGCTACATGTGAAGCACTGTGGAGGCCTACAAAACAATGGAGGTCAAAACAATGGAGGTATTGGCCTCTGTCCTTAAAGAAGAATGATCTATTTTTTTTTAGACTCTCATATAAGACTGAAGGAGTCTCCCGGAATACTCAGGGAAAGAAGAATTGTGAGGAGGCAGAGGTTATCATTTTTGAAATACAAGATGTAGAATGACAACTATCACTTCACACTTACCACCCAGAGACAACCACTTGCTGTATTTCTTTCCTGCCTCGCTCCTTTCTCTGGGTCTACTTTTACATGGTTGAAATCCAGCTTTTTACACAATTTAGTGTCCTTTAGTCTTTTCCATTTAGTAGGGCAGCATAAAGATTTCCCCATATGAATGTAAGCTCTTCATAATTATATCTTTCAATGGCAGCATAGTATTTTATCTTAAGTAACATAATTACTTAACCATTATCCCATTAGTACAAAGTAAGAAGGTTGCTAATATTTTTCTCTGATGAATAAGCTATAGTATACACATTTATGATATATTTTTTTCTATTTCAAATTTTTCCTCAGACTAGAATTGGAGAAGTTGAATTATTAGATTAATTGTAAGAATCTTTTGTGACATTGCTTTTCAGATAAGTTATGTCAATTTATTTTTACAATTATAGTTGCTGAGAGTGTTCATTTTGCTACGTCTCACCAGTAGCATTTAATTTTAAAAACTGTTATTTTATAAGGCAGAAAATCTTTCATTAAAATAATTGCCCCTTTAGATTTTTCACACTAACCTTCTCAGTGTGAAACTAAACAAAACGAAGTAATTCTCACCCACTTATTTTGTAGATAACAACAGCCCTCACTGAAGATGAAATCACAGAGTAGCTGCAGAAAAATGGCATTGCTTACTGACTTTAACTGAACCAGAAGCTAAGTTGACATATTTCATGAAGAAACTGAATACAAGAGAAAAATAATGCAAACTTGGGAGTTACCAATGAGGACAAATAAAATAAATGACCAGTTTACGAAGATCTTTAAATACAACAAAATAGACTGAGAATTAAATAATTCATGTCTAGAGAGTGATTTTGTTTTATAAGTATTTAATTTAATTAATTAATTTATTTATTTTTGGTGAGGAAGATTTGCCCTGAGCTAACATCTGTTGACAATCTTCCTCTATTTTTTGTATGTGGGATGCCTCCACAGCATGGCTGATGAGTGGAGCGGGTCCATGCCCGGGATCCAAATTGGCGAACCTGGGCTGATGAAGTGGAGCACGTGGAACTTTAACCACTTGGCCAAAGGGCCAGCCCTGTTTTATATGTGTTTTAGTTACCTTTTTGTTTGCTTCTATTTATTGCCCCTTCATTAATATTACTTATTGAATCAAGAGTATAGGTTATCATTATAATAAAGAGGTCTGTTTGTTAACTCTACGGATCTGGTTTTATTCTTAGAATTTAGGCAATCTTTCAGTTTTTTGTTTTGTTTTGTTTTGGCAGACCTAGTACAACATTGTACTTATTTTGGAGACATTAGACCATTGCTAATCATAATTAGCTATATAGGCTCTGGAGACAGATATAAGTTAAAAATCATAGCTCTTACATTTACCAACTCTGAGTCCTTAGGCAAGTTATCTAATTCTTCAAAGTTTCAGTTTCCTTATCTATAAAATTGAGATAATAATAGGACCTACATCTTATGGTTGAGGGAGAATTATATGAAGCACTGCAAACACTTAGTGACAGTGCCTAGTAAAAGATCAGCAAATAATAGTTACTATCATCGTCATCCTCATCATTATAATCTCTGTACCTCTCTGATTCTGTTTGCACCATGAGTTATTTCTGTCTCAACTATAAAGTCTAGAAACTCTACTCCTCACTTCCTTATGTTTCTTAACATGCATTCATTCATCAAAAAACATTTATCTAGAACAAAACAGATTAAGTCTGGATACAAGGATCTTATATGCTTGTGAGAGAAGATGGATAATGAATAAATAAGCAAGTACACATTTAGTATGTCAGATGGTGTTAAGTGTTACGGAGAAAAATAAAACAGGACAAGGAAGATAGGGAGGCCAGAGGTTGGAGTGAGGGTGACATGGGAGAAAAATAGGTTATTATTTATACAAAGTGATAAAAACCTCTGACAAATGATATTTGAGCTATCTTGAACAGAATGAGAGAGAAGAAAGTAACATTTCCAATGAAGGAAACATGCCTGGTCTGTTGAAAAATCAGCAAGAAGGCTGTCTGGCAGAGATAGTGTGAAAAAAGAGAAGAGGAAATGGAAATGAGGTCAAAAGCAGGGGAGGCACACTGTATAGGGCCTTGTAGGCCAGGGTAAGGGATTTGGCTTTTACCCTGAGTGAGATGGAAAGCCACTGGACCATTGTGAGCGGAGCAAGTACATATTTACTCGCTAAATATGTAGGGGCAAAGGCAGAAAGAGGGGAGCAGATAGGGGAGACTTTCTCAATAACCAGGTGAGAGAAGGTGATGGCTTGGACCAGGAGGTAGCAGCAGCAATAGTGATAGAGAATTGGTTGGATTATATATATACATATATATATATATATATATGACTATCATCTTTTGGTGTGTGTGTGGTTATACAACAACGTGCCTGGATTCAGATAGAGTGTTTGAATCTCAGACCCGCTAGACAACATGTGGTCAGGAGGAGTCTTAACAAGTAGGAAACAGGTACATTTCAAGTGCTTGATAACTATGCCAGTGGCAAGTCTTACCTTAAATATTAATAATATTAGCATTAATTATTAATACTAATAACATTAGTATTGATAATAATAATAGCATTACCTTAAATATTTTATTATATCCCATTTTGTGATTGACGTTAGTTCCCCAGAGTAAATATACGCATACAGCCAGCTCCAGATACATTGTGCCCCAATTTTTTTCCGGAGCCTCCTTTTCTTAATCTCCAGTAACTCTCATTCTGCCCCTTGGCATCCCAGATCCCCTAGTTTGGTGTCTCAATCAAGACTCCATTTCCTAAGGGTGTCATTCATTCAGTAAACACTTATCGACTGCCCACATGACCAATCAAGAACCAATCAGTAATAATATGCGATAATTGTCCTCAAGGGGCTTATAGCATACTGAGGGAAAAAAGACAGTAGAAGACAATAAGATAGTAATTTATAATAAATTAGCTTATAAAGATAAATAAGATGGGAACACAGACAAGGAACACCTACGTGGGGAGAACTGGGGATGGGGCTGTCAGGGAGAGCTTCCCAGAAGAGTGCCAACTCAGATCCTAACATATGAGGAGGGGTTAGATAAATGATAGTGAAGGACCTGGAAGAAGGGTATATAATTTGGTTTGAGTTAACATGATTTTTATTTCTTTCTTGAGTGTCAAAATAATCTATTACCCGGCTTTGATATAGTAGCTTCTCACTGTAATGGAAGCTAAGTTTATGTGTTATTTCTATAATTTCCTGTCATCAGAACTTTTTGATAAAGTACAGAAAAAAAGAAGCAAAGGAGTGAGCAAAAATCAGAGATTAGGTAGAACAACAGATAGCCCACTAAGTCAGTGGTTCTTAACGGGAAGGGAGAAGGATTTTGTCAGCCAGGGGACATTTGGTAGGGTCTGGGGACAATTTTTGATTGTCACAACTTAGGGGAGTTGCTAATGGCATCTAGTGGGCAGAGGACAGGGATGCTGCTAAACATTCTGTGAGGACAGGACAGCTTCCCACAAGAAAACACATACCTAGTCCACAATGTTGGTAGTGTGGAGGCTGCAAAGCCCTGCACTAAACTAATAGTTGAAAATCCTATCATCACCTTTTTAATGTATTGACCTTATAAATAACTGTAAAACCAACCAGTGACCTATTCTTTTGTTTCCAGTAGCTATTGCTTGTTTTTTGGTTCTCGTAGAAGTCCCCTTCTACTTTGTTTGGTTGCTGTTTGTTAACAATTTTAGTATGCTACTTTCTTCATTCATCCGTGCTCTTCATCATCCTCTAACCACTTGGTTCCCGTTCCTTTAGGTCTCTGCATTCTTCTCCAAGATTGTCCCAGACTGGAAAACTCTTGAGCACCTGCATGCCCTTCTAACATTCTTGCCTTAGTTGAACATGAGCAGATCCTGGGAGATATACTTCCCTGATTTTCCTGTTGAGATAGACGTTGGCTTATCTTCTTGGTGATTGCTTTTTGGCTTCTAGTATGAGTTTGCTGAGGTAATTCACCACATCAAGTAGAGAAATGCTTCATTTTACCCTCTTAATTTCTATTTAGGGGCTCGTGATAGTAAGGACTGTCAGAATGACTTTTTTGCCAGTCCCTAGACTTTAAACATGTACATTTGAGTACATTTAAATAGGCTTGGATGTTTAAGGTGCACAGATTGTATTATAGCCCTTGTGATGAGGCATTTACAGGGCGTAATGAGGAACTGGGCTTGTGACCACACATCTTAGAGGTGCTATACAGCAGGATTGAGGGGGCTTGTGGGTAAGCTAGTCAGTTCCTTCTCCACCTTCATACTCTTTCAGTCTTTGCATATTTGATTCATCTACTTTTCTACAGGATCTGTGTCCCCTCATGCCCTTTTCTCTGGTGTTTGGTACAAGTGACTATGTCATATTAGTGAATACATGTTGAACCAGCTGCTTGCTCTTCCTTCTGCCTGGAATGGTCTTCCTCTGGACACATTTACTTCCTCATTTTATTCAAGTTTCTGCTCAATCATCATCTCACCTGAAATACCTTCCTTGGCTAGCCTATCTAAATAACAGCCTTCCACCACCCTTCACCCCCTTACTCTTATTTGTGTATTTACTTGTGTGTTGGCCATTATTGGAATGTAGCTCTAGGAGACCTCAAACTTGTTCTGTTCCCTGTTGTAAGTTAGAACAGTGTCTAACTTAGAGCAGTGCTCACCAGTGGTATTGAATAGATAATCGAAAAAATGAATGAGACTCATTCCCTGCCCTCAAGAGACTTAAAGAATAACAGAGAACAAAAATATTTAACAGTTACAGGATAATAAGAACAATTACAGAAGTAGCTAGAAAATACTTTTAAAATATAGAAGGGGCACATTTCACTATTTGAGAGGAACCAGAGGAGGCTGAGGCTTGAAAGATAAGCTGGGCTGTCTGCCCTTATTCAGTGGACTTCTACCTATTGTCTGTTTAGAGTCTAAGCTCCGGCTGTCAGAGGCTGTGTGTGCTGTTCTCTCATCTTCTTTTAGCATCGTCCTGTGTGTTGTTTGGAGAGAGGAAAACGAGTATTTTTGCATGATCATAATTTATTCCAGGGAGTGTGAGTAGTAGTGTTTCAATCCTGTTGAAGATACAAAGACCGAAAACCAAAACATTTGAAGACTGCTCCCTCAGCATCGCATTTAGAGCGCTGCTAACTGAGCAGTCTCTATGGCGGCAGACGTGCACTCACCTTGGGTTTAGGAGCAGCAGTGTGTGCATCTCCCTGGGGCCAGCGCTTTCCTTTGAGCATCCACAGTGCCACCTGAGACTGGGTGTGCTCTCCGCAGCTTTCACAGTCGTTAGCAGCGCAGTAAGTGTGTCTCCAAGCAGGAAGAGAGCCAGAGTGAGTGGGTGTGGGTGTAAATATTTCTCTTGGATCTATTCCTCTAGCTACTGCTAGCCTTTGGGAAATCCTTGAAGAAAAGCATTCCATGTCAGAGATCAACTTGTTGACTGTGGCTGAAAATGCCTCTGCCACTTGGCAGACAGTGGCAGGAATCCAGACTCTAGACAAGCAGTGCTGAAGACCCACAGGCATCCTCCCTTTGACCTTAGGTGTCCTGCACGAGTTTTGTCCCCTTTCTACAACTGGCTAAATGAAAACTTCAAGATTATTCTCTCAATATTCTATGCAACAAATCATTTGAAGACCAAGTGTCAAAAAACACTTGTTGTATCCAGGCTTTGCTAATAACTGTCTTTATAGCCATAAAAGCTTTTCATTGAAGCTTCCCAGCTCTTCAAATTAGTACAATAAGCCATAGACTTTAGAATCAAAAAACTTTTGTCAAATTGGGGAAATGAACCAAAAGAAACAACATTTACAACTATAACTCAGAAGACAATAAGTAGTGATGGATAGAGCAATAAAAAAGGAGTCAGGAAATTTGATATCTAGTATTTAATTGAACATTAGCTGGCTCTGTGATCTTGATAAATCGGTTACCTCCAGGGGCCTTGATTTGCACATTAATAAAATGAGAGGTTCTTTTAGGCCAGCACTGCCCAGTAGAAGTTTCTGTGATGATGGAAATGTTCTATATCTGTACTGTCCAATACGGAAGCCAGTAGCCACATGTGTCTATTGAGCACTGGGAATGTGGTCAGTACAAAGGACTGAAGGTTTTAATTTATCTGGTGGTTATAGTGGATATTTGCACTATTTGGTTGCCTATAATCTTCAGCCTTCCTGATTATCTGCATCAGTCTTATGAGGAGGCAGAACTCATCTCTCATTATAAACATTAAAAGCCCCAGATACTTGCTTTTCTAGCTTTCCTTGTAGTTAGAAGGTGGGCACATGGCCTAGGCTCAACCAATAAGATGCACCCACTCTAGTGGCAGCCACGTCAAGTTTTCAGGGCAATGGTAGTAGTTCTGGTGGGGAATCTATTGTTTAGATCTGGTGATGGAGCAAACTATGGTGTCCTTTGTTCATCATTGCTTGACTATAACTTTAGGCAAACTACTTAATTTCTTCACTCCTCAAGGTAAAATCTGTAAAAATAGTTAAAGTCATACCTACTCTCTGTGTAAATGTAAATAAATAAGTTTGGTAAAGAGAAAGCTTTGGAGGAACATAAAATAATCTCCTCAGAGTTTTATTTATTTCCTTTTCGTTTGTTTACTATTGGGGGGAGCAACTCTTCCTTTGTGATAAGTAGTCATTGTTATCTCCATATGGTTCTTATGAATTTCCCTGGACACAAAGTCTCTAAGCATCTATTAAATAGAGATACTGGCTAGTACCTGAAATAAGAGCTCTTCTTAGAAAAAAAATATATTGATGGTAAGTTGTTATTTTAGTGTCTTTCCACTCCTCTGTTGTGTCTCCCTTTTCCTATTCAGTAACTCTGTACCCCCACCCAGGGCACCACCCCACTGCCCAGTGTGCCCTATACAGCAGCAGGAGCTCCCAGCCTTCCCTTCTCTCTGCCCCACTAATAGGTTGCCCGCAGAACCCCTTGGCCCTGTTCTCAGTAGGAAACTGATATACCCATTCAAACCAAGGAATTAATGGCACATTCGAGCTTGATTAGCCACTTTTCCCACACAGAAGTTTCATTTGTGCTAAAGCCTCCTTATTGTGGCTTGAGGAAGAAAATTAATAACACACTCATGGAAATAATAGACACATGGAAAAATACACACAGGAGACAAATAGGGACCAGCCTATTCATTTTATCGTGGGTAATGCTGAACTAGAGAATTTGGTCCAAATCCGGTGGTCAAATGGGCTTCTTAATGCTCCCTGGACCCCTGTCCCTCAGCATACCACCAAGTTCAGACTTAAGACCCATCTGACGGGAGTGTCGGTTTACAGAGAATCCCTACCCAGCCAGCTGCATGGAGAACACCTGTTTGTGTCTCACTTTCCAAGAGTAGGGACAGGGAATTGGAGGTCATGTACACATAAAGACCTTTAGCATATAACTCCACCAGCTAGAGAAAAGAAGTCATACCCATGGTTTATCTCATCAATCAGATAAACCACTCCCTGTCAAGTAAGAAAAGCAAGTGAGAAATGGAAGAACATTTGGATGCTTCTACTCACTACCTACTAGAAGTCAGAGGTTCCTGTTTTATGGACCAGGAGAAACCTGGGACAGGAAAAGGATGCTTCCTCATACGTTCCTGTGCCGTAACAATGAGATTAGAAACAGGAAATTGAGGCACTTTTCAAGGGCAGATGTGACATAATACAGGCTTTCCAGATGCCATTTTATCACATCTCGTATGTAGAAACTTGCTGTGTTTTTGTGATTATTTACTGTTTTAAGCAGCCTCTGTTGTCTTGCCTTTTTAAAAAATCTAGTCCTTCACAGTTCTTGTCCTTTTTCTTTTTCTTTTTACATAATGTAAAAGGCCGGTGGAACAGGAGACGATGCATCTAACTGCAATCAGAATATTTCAGGTTCACTCCTGGTTAGAATATTTACAACAGATTATAAGTCTTTTGAGGTCTGAAATGAAATGGTGTTTTCCTTTACCTTATAGAAAAGACCTACCACGGTGCCTGGCACGTAGTACATAGTGGATGCTCAATAAGTGAGTAAATTAACCTCATCGTACTCCTTCTCTCTTCTTAAAAAGGTCACCTTTATTGTTTGCACTTCTTCTTTCCAATTTCTTGTGATCCCTATAACTTCGTCCTCCTTTTCTTTTTCCTCACTCATCTTTCTTTCTCCTAGGCAACTGTTTTGTTCTTGTGATGTTTTTATTTTTCTTTTTCCCTCTCTTATTTTCTCCTAACTTTCATTCACTGTTCCTTTTCTTTCTCCCCTGCCCCCATCATTATCTTAAAATCACTTTTCCAGGTGTGACTTGGATAACTAGGGAGAAACATCTTAAATGAAGAGATATTGAAACTGATAAATTAATAGTTGGTCATGGGGAGAAGAGCCAGAGATCTATCCTGGGCTGCTCCGAGACAAAGCCATACCAGTATCTATTTTGATATCACAAATACCTTAAAGGGACTGTCAGTCTTCCTTGACTGGGCATTTACTTGAATCTAAAACTCATTTCCAAAAAGCTGATCTATATTCTATTAGCACGCATATTTATACAAAGGTACCTATAAAAATAATAGTGTTCATATTATCTCTAACTAATTCCTAAATTAAGAAAATCTAAATTAGTGAAAAGGACAATACCTTTTCTCCTTTAAATACCTATAACAAACAGGACCCATCTTAGGACCTTGTGTAATGTAATAAATATTACTTTGAAATAAATAGTTTAGATTATTACTGTGGAACCCCCAAATTAACAATATTTTGAATTTTCAATAGACCTGAAAATATATGAAATATTTTCTGGTAATTCTCCCAATCATAAAATTGTTAAATTTTATTATAACCTAAGCAAAAACAAAACAAATAATAAGGAACAAATAGTTACCTGGGGAGATTTAACTTTCTCATGAGAATTTTGTGCACTAGAAAATTGAAATGAAGCTTAATATTGACATGTGTAAATTAAATTAAAGTACAACAAACTAATAAGCCTGCGATATTCAGTAAGGGAAATTATTCAACAGTGGTTGATTTGAGGTGTTTAGTCTTAAGGAAGGAATAAGGAGAAAGTGGAGAAATAAAAGATAGTGCCACATATTCAAGATCTGGTCATATGGTAATGAGAAAGGCTTCGGGGATTAGATTAATCTCTTGGAGCAGAACAAGCTATAGTTCCGAGGAATAGACAGCAGGCAGAAATTCAGGCAGGTCAGGAATTGACATAAGAGAAGGACAGCAGTAATTATAGGGGACCAGTAACTGGGTTTCAGGTGCAGAACTGTGGCTATTTTAGTCTCAGCAAGACTGGGGAACTGTCCAAGAAACCAAGGAAAGACTTATACACTAGAAAGAATAAGACAGCCAGGGTTTGGCTCCAGAAGTAAGAGGGGAGCCTAGTTCCTGGAACTCAAACCAAAGTCAGAGCAGAGGCAGAAGGCAGGCTGCCTGGATTTTGATTCTCTAAGCTATGACCTTAAAGGTCCTGAAATTTCCTGTGACCAGTGACAGAATTAGTTCCAGGAGGGGGAGATGAGCTAAATTTACAAGAAGGGCTAAAGTGGCACCAGCTTTGATATTTCATGGAGAAAAGAGACAATCATTGTGTGAATTACTACAAAAAGTAGAAAACAAATTCTATTCTAAGAGTCTGTGCTGCAAAAAAATTTTGAAGTTGGTGATGGAAGCTCTCTTAGAGTGGCTGAGACAATTAAATGTATAAATATATAGAAAGTGCTTAGAACAGTGCCTGACACATAAGGGGTTCAATAAATATTAGCTTCCTATTTTTAGTATTATCAATCTGTGACTATTTGGCAGTTCTTCATGGAAACGCCGCTCTACTCAAAGCTTCTGAAAGAAGCCACAAAGAGGACTAACTGGAAGGAGGTTCTTAGGAGCTTCACAATTTGAAAGGTTGTATTTGTACCTTTTGGAAAGCAAGAGATGCCTAGCCAGTGTGGGTCATAGGAGAAGTTCTCGATCCAAGTCTGTGAGAGTAAATGTTCTGGAAGACCCTGAAGACAGCTTCTGTCTTGAGACACCAGGAATCCACAAGCCCACATTTAATTTCCAGATGCCTAGTTGCAGGTCAAATGGGAGAGGCTTGGAATCAGATAAGTTGAATTAGTTTAGAGATAATGAGACTAGAGCCTTTGGTAAAAGATGCAGAGGCGAAGTTTGTCTTTAGTGCCTCCTCACTACATCCCGTTCTAGAGGGAGTGTTGACACTCATAGTTTTCTCTGTCTGCCCAAGACTGATCCCATCCTTAACTTTCACCAGTCCCCTATCACCATTTTGCTTTCATTCATTCACTGATCGATTGCTTCATTCATTCATTCATTCTTCACAATTTTCAATACCAGCTAATCTTTTGTGGACTCATGGATTTCATGTGCCAATAATGAAATTTTAAGACTAGTAGCACAAAATGCTGCTATCCTTGATGTTGCACAGTAAGAAAACTTAAAACCCATACAAATAAAATCATCACTTCATATACCAAAGGATATTATAAACCCATAACAAATAGAAGGGATATAAAGTCATATTAAAACACTATTTAAAAATAATAGAATAGATGTTTTGTCTTGACAAACTCATTTTCTTGCCCTTTTGCTTCTCACTTGATCCTTGTCTAGGGAAAACTTGGTCTTGGATTGGTAGTGGCAAGATTTTAACCACTACCTTAAGCCACAGTCTCCTTGCCTTCTTTCCTTGCCTCTTTCACGGTTCCGCCACAATGCTCTTTACTTCTGCTAGCTGCCTGCTGGAATATGGTGTGATAAATGATCTGCTCTTTGGACATTAAACCTTAGGCTTAGTCACATTAACAAGATGCCTGGAAGGCTGCAATACCTCAAGTCAGCATTTAAGTTACCTTAAAAGGCAAAAGGGAGAGATACATTCCTTTTGATACTTCTAAAAAAAATAATGTAATATAGTAACCTTACCAGACTGCCTTAGAACAGGGCTTTTCTTATTTTTCTAACTGTCCAAGAATCTCTGTATCCAAGGCTTTTAACTCTCTAGAGCAGCCAAACAGATCTAATGATGCCAGACCTCAGTCAAGCTTTCAGAGAGAGTAGTCAAAAGATTATATTATAGGTCCCTATGTTACCAAAGCATCCCAGGGAATGATCTGTGGGTGGGAGAAGGCTCTTATTTGAATTTTTATTCTTATCTACGCTGTTTTACTCCAAAAAGACATTCTAGGCCTAAACATATTTGGAAACCATCTATTGCAGTCTGGGTTCATATGAAGCAAGTTGTAAGTTTTTCATTTTATAAATCCAGATAGCTCCTAAGACGAAGTTAGTTGGTGTGGTAATATCTTTGCCCTGGGGTTGTATCAACTGGATTGTTGAAAAACTGAGGACAAGCTTATTTTACAGCTATAAGAGAAATTATTTTACTATTATACATTTTGATTTTTTTGTCCTATGACTTGATTCTCAATTACTGGACCAGGGTTCCTATTACGAAAAATTAAAGGCAAAAAATCTAAGGACATTGAATTTAGTCACCTTTTTTTCCACTGACAGGCACCATTGACTGGGATGAAGGCAGAAGAGTTCAGTGAAACACATGAGTAGAGTTGATAATAGGAAAACAAATGGAACTCTAATCAATGCACTTGCTATTCAATAACCAGTTGATCTTCTCTCTTCTGAACATTAGATATTATATTAGTTATTAGATATTATATATGTTAACTATATAGTATATATTAATTACTAGATATATAATATATATTAGATATTATATTAGTTATATATTGCTGTAGCTTAAAACAACATTTTTTATTTTAGTTAATGAACTTATCAGCTTAAAAATTAGAGGCCTAAAATGACGAACAATTACTCTCTCAGTTTCTGTAGGTGAGGCATGCAGGAGCACCTTGGCTGAGTGGTTTAGCTTAGCGTCTCTCATGAGGGTGCAGTTAATATGTCAGCCGGGGTGTCATCATCTGAAGACTGGACTGGGGCTGGAAAATGCTTCTAAAAATGCCACACTCACATGACTGCTGGTAGAAGGCCCCAGTTCCTTGCCACATGAACCTCTCCATAGAGCTGCTTGTGTGTCCTCTCAGCGTGACAGCTGGCTTCCCCCGGAGTGAATGATCTGAGAGAGAGTGTGAGGAAGGAGCCACAATGCCTGTTATGACCCAATCGGGAAGTCCCATACTATTACTTCCACCACAGTCTATTCATTAGAAGTGAATCACTGAGCACAATTTTCATTCAAGGGAAGAGAAATTAGACTCTACCTTTCAGAGAAGAATCAAAGAATTTGTTGACATATTTTAAAATCATTACAAGTATATTTAGTTTTGGGCCAAGATATACAGATCATTCTTACCATTATTTAATAATTGCCACTGCAGCTGTATTCTGGTCCTCTAAGGTCACATTTCCATGATTTAATAATCTTGAATAATTCTGTTTCCTCCAGGAAATGACTTTGTTTAGGCTGATGGGAGTAGAAATATGCCAAAGAGTAACACTTCTCTTTTCTCCTTCCTTCTATTTCCCTTTCCATTCCCCCTATTCTCTCTTTCCCTCTTCTAACCCCCCTTACTCCTGTAGCCCCTACAACAAAATGTAGATAGGTGGGCTGAGGGATTGTATATTTACACAGATCTATGTAGTCATGTGGTTTCTGAAACAATAGCTGACTTTTGGATAATTAGCTATAACCTGTAACTCAACTACCTATAAAACTCGGAGAGAGGGCCTGCCTGGTGGCGCAAGCGATTAGGTGTGCACACTCCACTTTGGCAGCCTGGGGTTCGCAGTTTGGATCTCAGGCCTGCAGTGACACACTGCTTGTCAAGCCACGCTGTGGCAGTGTCCCATATAAAGTAGAGGAGGATCAGCACGGATGTTAGCTCAGGGCCAATCTTCCTCAGCAAAAAAAGAAGAGGATTGGCATTGGATGTTAGCTCAGGGCTGATCTTCCTCATAAAACAAAAAAAAAAACTCTGAGAGAAAATCACTAGGCATCTGGCCCCTTCACATACAGACACACAGCAGCTTACACTCAGCCATGGTGGTACAGTTTTGTATTCTAAACGTATGACTTTCTATTTCATCTGATAGTGACTGAGCCTGGATTGTTTCACTATTTTTTACAAGATAATTTTTTTAAATTTATGCCATTACATTTCGTTTGTTTATGCTGAATTGTAAAAATGGTCTCAAATATTATATTTTACCTTTTCTCAATCATCTCTATTGGTTTATAAGGTGTTGCTATGGACTAAATCGTGTTCCCTCAAAATTCATATGATGAAGCCCTTGACCCCCAATGTGGCTGAACCTGGAGATAGGACCTGTGAGGAGGTGATAAAGGTTAAATGAGGTCAACAGAGCTGGTGCCTTTATATGAAGAGGAAGAGACACCAGAGCTTTCTCTCTCTGCCATGGGAGGACACAGTGAGAGTGGTCATCTACAATCCAAAGAGAGAGCTCTCGCTGGCGCCTTGATCTTGGACTTCTAATCTCCAGAACACTGAAAAATAAATTTCAGTTGTTCAGGCCACTCAACCTGCGGTATGTTGTTATGGCTGCCCAAGCAGACTAATACAAGTGTCATTCATCTCCGTCCCCTTCCTTCCCTACAAATTGGCCCTTTTCCAGGGAGGGGTGATAAAATGTTCTTTCCTTCATTTCAGAAAAGTTCTTTTTTTATATGACTATGATGGCTGTGCTATTTAAAAAAGTCCTTACTGTGGAAAAGAAAAGATAAAAAAGGAGAAAAATAGCTTTCCTTTTCACCCCTTGCAAATTTTGTTATTAATTCATGAAATCCCACCATCTACAAAAGATTGAACAAGTGCACAGAGCTCTTCAGATTTCCATATGGGGGGAATTGGGGTTTATTTGTTAAATTTGTAGAAATTAGGTGTTATAGCTTTATATAGTATTGAAACCCTAATATATAATCTTGTCATATTTTTCAAGTGTTAACGTTATGACGTTACGTTCTTACTTAGACTTACATAAAATTAGCCTCTGGGAATAGTCCTGGAAAGTTTCTAGTGAAATGTGGACCCCAGGCAAGACTTTTAATTAAAAAAGTCTTCACAGTCTATGAATTCAGTTTCTTCTAGAGATTTTAGTTGACTCCAAGCTCAGTATAAGTCAACCAGACTGAAAAATAAATGCCCAACAGAATAGAAGACATGCCACAGACTGGGAAAAAATATTTGCAAAAGACACATCTGATAAAGGACTGTTATCTAAAATATACAAAGAACTTTTAAAACTGAACAATAAGGAAACAAACAATTGGATTAAATAATTGTACCAAAGATCTTAACAGATACCTCACTAAAGAAGACATACAGATGGCAAATAAACATATGAAAAACTGCTCCAATCATATGTCATCAGAGAAACGCAAATGAGAATAGCAATGAGATACCACTACACACCTATTAGAATGGCCAAAATCCAGAACCCTGACAACACCAAATACTGGTGAGGATATGGAGCGACAGGAACACTCATTCATTGCTGGTGGGAATCCAAAATGATATAGCCACTTTGGAAGACAGTTGGGTGGTTTCTTACAAAAGTAAACGTGCTCTTATCATATGATTCAGCAATTTACCAGAAGGAGTTGAAAACTTACGTCTACACAAAAACCTGCACACAAATTTTATAGTACCTTTATTCATAATTGCCAAAACTTGGAAGCAACCAAGACAAATAAATTGTGGTACATCCAGACAATGGAACATATTCAGCACTAAAAAGAAATGACCTAACAAGTCATGAAAAGACATGAAGAAACCTTAAATGCATGTTACTAAGGGAAAGAAGCCAGTCTGCAAAGGCTACAAACTTATGATTCTGACTATATGACATTCTGGAAAACTATGGAGACAATAAAAAGATCAGTGGTTACCAGGAGTTGGAGTGGAGGAAGGGATGAATAGGCAGAGCACAGAGGATTTTTAGGGGTTGCTGGGTACTTATAAACTAATAAAATATTCCTCAAAATGCTTCTCCTCCCCAGGGCTTAAAAAGTCTCTGGACATGTGGGAAAGTTTTCCTACTGCTTATGCTGATGAATTATACAGTAAAATGAAAGCACATCAGAACAATTAATAAGCTAAGACATGAGTTTTGAAAGACAGATTTTTTTTTAATGAAATTCTTGGTCTTCATCATATTTCATACAGTTTTAACCGGTTTGAGAATCAAGATTGTCAGATTTATCTTGGTTTCCCCTGTAGCATCTAGTAGAGTGCCTAGTAGACAATAGAAATTGAATAGATAATTTTGTATTGAAATGAACATTTTTTTCCCCCAAATGTAATTTCTTAACTTTCTTTCTCTCTTTTCTTCTGATATCATTGTCTCCATATAAACAAACAAACCGTATAAACAAACAGTTTTGTTCATGTAATACACCTTGTGACAAGTGCTAAGCACATTACTTGATACAATGTCTTCAAGGTGTCTTATGTTGAGATTTGGCTAAGAAGCCTAGTTCCTTGTTGCAGGACAGAGCCAACTGTGAGAGGGGCACCAGGACCAAGAGTGGCTGTGAGGGGGAAAGGGACAGACTTACCTACTTGGTAAAGTCACACTGGTTGTAGAGCACTGCTTCCTAAGGTTCCCCTACCAACAAGTCGTAATAAAAGTAAGATTTGTCATCATAGACTCCAGAGAGGGTAGCAAGGGGCTCTGGTAGGTAGGAAGTAACATGGTAGGGAATCAGAATGTGAAGCGTAGCCACAAGAAGCAGGCCCATAGGCTTGGATTCTCCTACAGGAGGGAAAATCATTCAGCAACAATCATTTAGCAAACATTTCTTGAGCATGTAGATTGTACAAACAACTTTGCCATGTAATGGCAGTCCCAGAGGGAGAGGAAAGAGGGAAAATGGTCCAAAAATTTTTTGAAGAAATAATAGACAAAAATTTCCCAAATTTCATGAAAACATCAGCAAGTCCCAAGCAAGGTAAATAGAAAATTAAACACGTAAAGCAACGTCACGGTCACGCTTGTAAAAACCAAAGATAAAGAGAAAATATTAAAATCAGCCAGAGAAGACAATAATTTACATACAAAACACCAATAATACAAATTATTTCTTACTTCTTGTCAGAAACACAGAGGCTGGAAGACCATGAAAGAATATCTTTGAAATACTGAAAGCAAATATGTCAACTCAGAATTCTAGATCCAGCAAAAATATAATTCAAAAACGAGAATGAAAGAGACACTTTCAGGTAATTGAAAGCTGACAGAAATTGTATCAACAATCTGGACTACAAGAAATGCTAAAAGAAGTTCTTCAGGCTGAAGGGAATGATATCAGATGATGCTGAGATCTACAGGTGGAAACGAAGAGCACTGGAAGTTACAAATGCGTGAATTATCTTTTTTTTTTTCTCTTGGTTTATTTAGCAGACACCTGACTGTTCAAAGCAAAAAATGCAGTATTGTATTTTAAAATTCATAACATCGGCAAATGTAGGATCTATGATAATTGCCCGAAGGATGAGGTGTTGAGTGGAATTTAAGTGTTGTATGTTTATTAGTTTTACATCCAGTGGTAGGATCTTAACTCTAAGTGGACTGTGGTGAGTTCAGGATGCACATTTTAAGGACTAGAGCACCCACTAAAAATAATACAAAGAGGTAAAACCGAAAAGCCAATAGAGGAAATAAAGTGGAATACTAAAAAAATATTCAATTATCCCAAAAGAGGTCAGAAATGGAGGAACAAAAAGCAATTGAGACAAATGGAAAATGATAGAATTAAACCCAACCATATCAATAATTATATAACATATAAATAGATCAAGGACTTCACTTAAAACACAGAGATTTTCAGGCTGGATAAAAATGTCTTACTCCCAAAGTGACAACATTAACTACCTATAGATAAGAGGAGAAAATCTGCAGAGCAGGCACTAGAAATGCCATGGCATAGTCCAAAGTAGAAGTTTCAGCCTCTTGCAATTGATTCTTTTTTCTTTTTTTTTTTTTTTGACCCTTTTACAGTGAAGTGTGAAGATAGTGTTTAAGTCCAGGTTCTCTTACTTACTAGGGGCATGACCATAAATAAGTCACTTAACATTTTTGAGACTCAGTTTCTTCATCTATAAAATGCAAAAGTAATAGAACCTACTTTTCTGAGTTGTTGTGATCCAGGCTTCCCTATAGTTTTCATTTCAAGACACACATAGTGAATAATTATATATAGAGAGATATAGATATATGAATGATAAAATATATATATATATATATAGAGAGAGAGAGAGAGAGAGAGAGAGATGCTTATTGTTAGGAATTGGCTCATGTGATACGGAGACTGGTAAGTCCCAAGGTCTGTGGGTCAGCAAGCTGGAGATCCAGGAGAACTCCTGGTGTAGTTCCTGTCTGAAGGCCAGCAAGCTCAAGACCCAGGAAGATCCGAAGTCTCAGTTCAAGTCTGATGGCAGGGAAAAAGCTGATAACCCAGTTCGAAGGCAGTGAGGTAGGAAGAATTCTCTTTACTCAGGGGAGGGTCAGCCTTTTTGTTCTATTCAGCCCTTTGACTGATTAGCGAGATCCATTCACATTAGGAAGGGCAATCTGCTTTACTCAGTCTACTAATTTAAATGTTAATTTCATCTAAAAACACCCTCACAGATATGTGCAGAATAATGTTTGACCAAATATCTAGGCATCCTGTGGTCCAGTCAAGTTGACACATAAAATTAGCCATCACAACCACCAATTTAATATTAAAAAGTAAATCAGAATTTTCATTGAAATAAAAGGGGTTGGCTAGGTAATAGAGTTATGACAGCCAGCTGAGTTGATTGAAGAACCCAAAAAGGAAAGCTATAACACTACCAGGCACTGCTACCACATATCTGGCCACAAGATACACGTGGTGTGATAACCTAAACTGCAGGAATAATAAATTGTTAGCTATCTTTAGCAACACATGCACACAAGCTCCCTCTCTCACAACAAACACAACCTGAATCTAAAACTAAACAAATTGAGCATAATAATGCTGCTATAATGAAATCATATCTGAATTCCAGGACTCACTACAAATGTGGCTCAAATAACATGTTTTTTGGGGACTCTTAAAATCTCAATCTAAACAGTATAATCACTATTTTTTAAATGTATTTTCAAAAGTATTGAGGTAAAGGGTACTATGAAAACTTTTCTAAATAAATTTTAAATGAAATCTATTTTTTTATTTTTGGTGAGGAAGATTAGCCTTGAGCTAACATCTGTTGCCAATCCTCCTCTTTTTGCTGAGGAAGACTGGCCCTGGGCTAACACCCATGCCCATCTTCCTCTACTTTATATGTGGGATGCCTGCCACAGCATGGCTTGATAAGTGGTGCATAAGTCCACACCCAGGATCCAAACTTGTGAACCCCGGGCCGTCGAAGCAGAGCCAGCGAACTTAACCACTACGCCACTGGGCCGGCCCCCAAAATCTATTATATTTTGCCAGTATAAAATTAATTTGTGCTAATTTAAAAATTGAAATATACAGAATAGCATAAAGCAGAAAAAAATTCATCTTTAATCCCATCACCTAGTGACACTTACTGCTGCTATCAGTTTAGCTGTACAGTATTAATCTTCCGCACTATGATTAATCCGTCGTGCTCTTGAATAAGTGCTTTCCCCCCAGATCAGCACAGAGGTAGGGAGAGCACTGGACTAGGAATCAGGAGACCTGGATATTTAGCTTTTAATGTTTACCTGTAGACCTTAGGCTAGCCTTGGGTTATCATTTGTCAAGAGAGAAGATTGGACTAGATGTCATTAATTACTTCTTTCAGCCCTAATGCTCTATGATGTTGTCACATTATGGATGACTTCTGGTAGACTGATTAATGTCTACCAAAAGAAGACCTGCCATCATTAGTTTAAGGAGTTAATGTTAAGTATAAATATAAATACTGATGTTTCCTATCCTCCCATTTTCCTCTCCCCAATCCTAAGTGCTTCATTTCTCAAGTGTTTCAGGAAAGACACACTTAGGATGTTTATGTGTGTGTCTGTGTCTTTTAAAGTATGTTAAATTTACCCAGATTTGGGCATTAAGGAACTAATGCTCACACTGCTAATTCTAATTACCATGTCACTTACCTAAAAGAAGCTATGGTTGAAATCATTAATGAACCATATCTTACAAACATACTTTGAGGTCATGCAATGTGATTTCTCTAAGTGGTTGCTCTATGGATTGGCCAGATTTGGGATTGGGGCTGACATTACTCTGAGCCAAATTTCATCCACATATAAACTTGCTTCAGGAGCCCAATTTTATAATACTCTCAACCTAGGTTTTTAGTGCAAATATCAAGTGTTGCACAATCTATGGTCAGTGTTTCTCTAATTAAAACTTAGACCTTAATTTTTTGACACTAAAATGTCAAAAAATGCATTCAAGGCAATAACATTATTTTTAATTTCAGGAGTCCAAAATGGCATTTTAAAGCACAGTGTGATGCTTTCCTAGAATTTAATTTAATAAGACATGGTTGAGCAGATGGAGCATAGAAAGACAAGCTGTGTTCTAGTTTATTTTCTAAGCAGTGCTATTTTTTTTTTTTTTTTGTGAGGAAGATCAGCCTTGAGCTAACATCCATGCTAATCCTCCTCTTTTTGCTGAGGAAGACCGGCTCTGAGCTAACATCTATTGCCAATCCTTCTCCTTTTTTTCCCCCAAAGCCCCAGTAGATAGTTGTATGTCATAGTTGCACATCCTTCTAGTTGTTGTATGTGGGACGCAGCCTCAGCATGGCCGGAGAAGCGGTGCATCGGTGCACGCCCAGGTTCCGAACCCAGGCCGCCAGTAGCGGAGCGTGCACACTTAACCGCTAAGCCACGGGGCCAGCCCATAAGCAGTGCTATTTTCTTATGAACCAATCATTCTATCAGACTTTGGAAAACATCAGCAAATCAGAACTGTAGGAGAGGGTGCCAGTAAATTAAGCCTAATTGCAAAACATTACAAGTAAAGTGAGTCATTTAAACCACGATGCCTCTTAAGGAACTACTAATTTAGTTAACCAAGGTGATATGGCTTTAGAAAGTGAATTATGCTTAAATGAGGTTCTGATGTGGCTCTAATCCTTTAAATGGCTTCCAGAGCGCGTCTACACTGATGACAGAATTACAGTGGTAATTTCCTTGGATGTTGTGTGATCTAAGTGTTTAATGTCAGAAAGGGAAAGACTAAAATTTCCAAGTTAAACTGTTATGTATTGGATGATGTATAAAGGAAAGGACCCCAAAGCCTCTCCATGCAATTCCTAAGTCAGGAGTCAAGCACACATATCATGTTTCCTACCAACTGCAGTGGAAATAAGGAATTTTCCTTTTCTCTCTAGTTTCCATCACCAGGCATGGGCAGTCTCTCTTACCACATGTGTTAGATATGTAAGGAATACGTGTGGAGGTTTAGGAGGAAAAAAAAAAAAACAGAGTGGGGAGGAGAAATGGAGTACTGGGGGGCCAGAAGGAGCTGTGGGAGCCAGAATATCCTGCTGGGAGCTATCCTTTATAGCCCGCTTTTCTTCTTTCACCAAGATCTAAAGATTGTCCCCGCTCCTTTTCTCTTTGTTGCTACCACTTTTACCCTTGGTCATCATTTCTGCATTCTGCATGATAGTTGGGTCCAAAACAAGTGCCCTTTGCAACATTTTGTTGAAAAATGTGTCACGAGAGGACTTCTGCTACTAGACATAGTGAAGTAACAGGGACAAGATTTATCTTCCTGTTTTAAACAACTAACAGAACAACCAAAATGTATGAAACAGCAGATGTTGGACAACAGGCAACATAGAAGACTGATCACTGAGAGAAGCAGAACAAATGAAGTGAGACTTAGGATTGCCCCAGCTCACTGCCTAGAGAGAATATCTAGCCTGTAGCAATGGGAGGAGGAACTTAAACAGTCAGAGAGGGACAGATAGAGAGAGAGCTTTGGAGATCTGCAGAGATTTCTCTGAGGTCAACAGCAAAGTACTGATGATAAATGCACGCCTGTGAGGAAACTACCCAAGGCTGCGAGAAGTGCCAGTGTAAAGGAACAGGTAGAACAACGTCTAAGGATCACACAGGGCCAGGAATGGTTCACATACACAAAAACGGAAAGACCTCTTAACATATGTGTTGTCAAATAAAGTTCTTGGAAGAGTCTTGCCACAATAGTGAGATGAAATTTAGCCCTAGACTAAAGGCTTTTCTGCACCAGTCCAACAAAACTTAAAGAGGAGCCTCAAAAAGCTCCAATTGTTTGAAAGTAACTTAACTGTGTCCCAGACAAATCTCTAAAAATATTTGAAGGACTACAACAAAATCCCACACCCAATAGCGTAAAATTTACAATCTCTGACATCCAATCAAAAATTACCTAGCAAGCAAAAAAGCAAGAAAATATGACCCATAATGAGAGAGTAAAATCAATCAAGAGAAAGAAATCCTGAAATGCAACAGATGATAGAATTAACGCACAAGGACATTAAAATAGTTATCAAAATATACTCCATATGTTCAAGAAGGTGTGTGAACATATGTTCAAGCAGAAAGTGTGAACATAATAAAGAAAGATATAGAAGACATAAAGAAGATGCAAAACAGATATCTAGACATCAAAAATACACTGTCTGGGATAAAAAACACGCTGGATGGGATTGACAGCAGATTAGACACTGCAGGGGGAAAAAAAACCCAGAAGTGAATTTAAAGTTATATCAAGGGCCGGCCCCGTGGCTTGGTGGTTAAGTGAGCGCGCTCCGCTGCTGGCGACCCGGGTTCGGATCCCGGGATCGCACCGACGTGCTGCTTCTCTGGCCATGCTGGGGCCGCGTCCCACGTGCAGCAACTAGAAGGATGTGCAGCTGTGACACACAACTATCTGCTGGGGCTTTGGGGGGAAAAAATAAATAAATAAAATCTTAAAAAAAAAAAAAAAAAATAAAGTTATATCAATATAAAGTCACCCACTTGAGACACAGAAAGGAAAAAGACTGAAAAAAAAATGAACAAAACATCATGACATGTGGGACAATATCAAGTGGGCTAAAATATGTGTCATTGGAGTCCCAGAAAGGGAATGGAGCATTTAAAGAAATAATGACTAAAAACTTTCCAAATCTGATGAAAACTACAGATTCTGTTCTCTACCACAGAAATACTGAATCAGAATTTATGGGGTAAGGCTGTGTCTCCACTAAAAAATGAACCACTGGAGATAGATGAGTGGAATGGGAAAATGAAAATTGTCTTTGAAGGAAGCCTATAACTCTAAACTGAAATAGAGAAGTGATCTGAACCTTAGAGTAGGCCATCCTGCTTTTGTGCCCAAGACACACACACACACACACACACACACGCAAGCACACCATGTTGTGAATGCTAATAAAGAACATGCAATAAAATCTTCGCAGAAAAAGTGGAGCTTCTAAAAATCCCATACAAGCTAGATGAACTCTTCTCCTCTCTGTCTCATGGCCTCAAGCTATAGTAAAGTGGATGGGCTATATTAACATGGATGAAACACTATTGTTAATTATGCAAATTGTCTCCGGGGAAGATACGCAGGTTTCAGATAAGGTGGGAAGTGAATTAGGAAGGATTCCGGCACACTTCTTATAGATTTGCTCGCTTTAGCATGAGCAAACTGAAAAGATACAGCAGGATGACTGTGCAAGCAGAACAGCACCCCTTTGTCATAGAAAGAAAGACAGAATAGAAAACAAAGATAAAGGGCCCACTTGAATATAAAACATAATCTAAAGGACAAATGAAAATTCCACATTAGTGTCTTGCATTGTAGAAGAAGTTAATAAAAGGACAAATTCAATAAAGCAAGAGATTGAAGTCCAGGAAATAAAACACCAAAATAAAATGTAAAGAGAATTTACAGAATTCGGGAAAAATCCTGAGGTCCAAAATCTACCTTTACAGAGCTAAAAACGTATATTAGAAATAGTAAGCAACAAAATAAACTGGATTAAAATTGAACCAAATTATTTCAAGGAAGAAAGCTTAATTACCATGAACACATAAGAAATAAACAAAGAGATCAAAGCAATAGGACCGACATAATAAATATGAGGGGGGCAAGAACTTATATATAAGAAAAATTCTGTTGCTAAATTACAGAATATAACAACTCGATAATAATAAAAAGAATTAAAAATAAAATATAAAACAAAATTCCTTGAATTAATTGTACAACTGAATATGGAGATTGAAAAGCACGTCTAGTTAAAGAAAAACTGTTATAGAATAATCAATAACAAGACATGGCTTGGTTAAATAATTGAGCTTTAAAGAAAAATACAACCTTCTTTAGGCATCACAGGAGAAAGTGCAAGTCACCTTCTAAAATGGAAACAATATCATTGTATTTTAACGTTTTCCTCAGCAATAGGCAAATGAGTTAAGTGTCTGGCTGCATATGCCCGGTTGCACAAGCAGTGCAGGATAGGTTGCAGAGAGACCAAAGAAGAGACTCAGGTATGGTGTATGAGACGTAAAGGTTTATTGGGTCTTACTTAGGAGGAATGTCCAGGAGCGGCCAGCTGGACAGAGCTGTGCACCTGCTACCTTGGGCAGAGAGGGGGCTGCTTATATAGGCAGAGGAACAAAGGTTATGTGCCGCAAAGAGGCACAGTCCTTGGTACAACCAGCGTTCCTAGAAACAGTAGCTCACGTGGAAGGGCTCTGTGTTCCTCCAGGACACGAAGTTCTTTGAGTGAGATAAGTTAAGATCTGGGTTGGCCAGGCCCTGCATCATTACAAATCCCAGATGGTTGGTGTCCTGCCCAGAGTGGGGCCAGAAAGACACATGGCTCTTAAACGGTTCACAGTTTATTGCTGAGTGTGCGAGACCCCACAACAAGATTCTGAAGAAAGAGAGACCTAAAAATATTTTAGCTAGGCAAGTTGTTTTTCATGTAATAGGTAAATGGGCTAAAATTCTCAAAAAAAAAGCAAGCAAACAAATTCTTTCAGAGGCCATCTTGCCAGCACCTTACACTAGTGAAAACTGTACAAATAAATGGAGGCTGATGTACCATATGTCAAAATTTAAAAGATTACGTGTAAGATTATATATCTATGTATATGTAGATATATAATGTCTATATCAAGCTAATAACTATGGTTGTGCACAAGAGCCAGCCCTGGCCCCAAGACCCTTGTCTATGTTTGGTACCATGAGGGGCCTCATTTACATATATATGAATATTTTAGTCCACATGTTCCAAGTGTTTTCCACGCCTTGGCAAACAGTCGTCCCTGGGCTACCCCTTGGTAGATGTGGCGGCTTCGTCCACAAACAGGAGAACAGACCTGGGGAAGATGTCTGTGTAGGCTCTGCAAACAGGCTCAAGGCTGTTTGGGCAGAGAATGTCGGGCTCCCAGGTACTCCAAATGTGATCTAGAATAGGCACAAGCACAAAGTCCCCTGGACCTGCAAGCCCCTTGCTCCATGGGGAAAGACATGTGTTGGGTTAAGCTAGTTCAAGGCCCTTTAAAGTCCAGGGCTTGGGGGAGGAGTATCTCCTGCCCAGGTCTCAGTGTGGTACTGGTGGTCATAGTACCTACAAGTTCTTCTTGAAGAAGCGACTGAGGATAAAATCCTGACAACCAAGAAGTGAATGAAGAAAACACTAAAGCATTAAACTGCCACTCAATTCCAGAAGATGGTGGAGGAATGCAGTAAAGACACTGAACCAATAACTTTATGCTCTTCAACATTTTTTTCTCTAATATAAAAGGCAACAGACTGGCATTTTCAAACACATACAAATTCATAGAATACAAGAATTATGAGCCTTTCTTTAAAAAACTACTTAGTGATTAAATCCATTTAACCAAGAAATGACTACAGAAAAGTATGATAAAAGGGCTGGTGGTTGTCATTGCATCTATTTAACTACAGAAACTTAGTCCAAATAACTGAGGGAATTATAGTTATAGAACAGAATACAAATGTTATAAATTTTGTAACATAAAAAAATACATAACCAAAACTAGGGAGTGGGAAGTGAAGACTGAAGTATATGTAAGTGATAATTTCCTCATCTTTAAAAGCAAGGAGTCAATTGTTCTGCCTAAAATTGAAACAGGTCATTTAAAAGAAATCATAACTCTAGATATTTAATGTTGCCCCATGTCTATGTTTCTTACTCATAGAAGAATAAGGAAATGGTATATTGAAGAAACATATAATTTAAGGTTCAGCAGTTGCTTCAGCTTCCCTTAGGTTTCTTCTTCTGTTAAATGCAAAAATGAAATCTAATAGTGTCTTTTAAAAATAGTATGGAGAGGATGATCAACTTTTTATAAAATTACTTTTATCTTTTGATTAGTCTGTCTATCTATCTATCTATCTTTCTATCTATCTATCTATCTACCTCCCCACAGATCTATTCACTTATCTGTATTTCTAGCTACCAACTTCTTTACCCATCTATCTGTCCATTCCTTGATCTGTAAATCTTCATCAAGAGATGTCTAGAATTATAGTCATTTAATATAATTTGGTAGAGTTATTTCAGTTATTTTGTTAATTTCTTCTTTATATTTATTTCTATTTCTTGATTTCATTATAATATAACAACCATGCATAATTCACAAAAACAATGAAGTCCTTATTTGAGCCAGCTAGGTTTACAAACCGTTGATGCAGTATTTTGAGTAAGCAAATTCTGCGTGGATATTTTTTGCAGAGGCAGAGGAGGGAGGAAGAAAAAGAATAATAATGAAGGAAGGAGAATGAGATTATTGACCTAACTGTCAAGAGCCTATGTTAAACAGAAGGCTAGACTTAGGTCCTATTGATACCCACCTACAGATCAATTTAATTGCCCATCTGTGCTTAGAATTTCAAATTAGTCTCAAGGATTGAAGTCTAAGTGGAATATTACCTGCTAATAATTATGATTCATCAGTGATCTTGCTTGGGAAGGAAAGCAGGATTCAAATACCAATTTACAATGCACTCCCATCTCTCAGTCTCTCCAGTTGAGCTTGGATGCTGAAATCTGCGATGGATACAGAGATGGTGAGAAGCAGCAACATGTAAGAACTCAGGGAGAGAGTGGAATGGGAATGGCATCACCCCATGGGATCTCTGTAAGGCCCTTTATATTGTAGGGGAATGTCTCCAAGATTGGCTGTGCAATCAGTCCTTTTTTCATTCCATGAAGAAAAAATTGAGAATAGACACATCAGGGGAAATGCAGGGGAGCCAAAGGTCTTGAAACACATTGAGAGAGTCAGCAGGATCCTGGCTGACAGGGAATTACAGAAAACAAGAGACCAAAAAAAGACTTGGAATGGCAGAAGCAGAGAAAGAAGAGAATTAAGCCAGAGACCTTTGGGTTTCAATCTGCAAAGTATGAGACTGCCAAAATAAGTTGGACTGAGAATTTCAAATGACATCTCTGTTCTTTAGATATCTGCATCTGGCAGCTCAATTTTTTAAACTGAAATTTAATTTCAGAAGGTGTGGGGATTTGATAAGACATATTAGATTCTAACACTTGAAATCATTGTTTTCAGCAACTTCATGTGGTTCAACCTAATATTGACTTTACTGTCCCCCTGATTTCCCCTGGGGTCAGACAGATTGGGGTCTGAGTTGTGGCTCAGTCACATTCTAGCTGTGTGAACCCTGGGCAGGCTTCCTCTATAAGGTTCACTTTACTCATCCAGAAACTGGGAATAATATCCTAGGGTTGTAGTGAAGACTAAATAAGTTGATATTTATTAATTATTTTATCCTAGGAAGCGTTCACTGGCAGCTTTTATCACTTTTATTATCATTAAATGCATCTTAATGTCACCCTCCCTTCTTAAATCCCTTCTCTGATGTTCCTTCCAGTGCCCTTGAGATAAAGTTAGCCTCCTTGACTTCTCTTACAAGGCTCTTCAGGGCTCCGGCTTTTGCTTATTTTGCCAGCCTCTCTTTTTGCTGTTACCATAAAATTGTAACTACTTTTCACACTCACGTCAAAGTGAAGTCCTGTCATTCCGCAGCAAGCCACTGTTTGCCGTCATTGCCTTGGTCTAGAATGCTAGTCCCCAGTCTCATCTGCTTCCATCCTACTCATGTGTGATTTCCTCCTCGAAACTTTTAGACAACCCCTATGCTGGGTTACACAACCACAGAGCTCCCGCAGGACATTGTATTTGCCCCTGAGTTTGCTCAACACCCTTTATTATAATTCTTTGTTTCATTGTCTCTCTCCCTCTCTGGAAGCAGCTATATCTGGCTTATTTTCCTTTGCCTCCCACAACTGAGGATAGCACTGGACACATTTTAGGAGTTCAATCATTCTCTGCTAATGCTGCCACATCTTAGGAAATTACAATCCGCCACTTTAGTTTTTTCTGTTCTCCCAGAAACTACCTTTTCCTTCAGACACAACTCACAGATGTGTGGGCTGGCTGATGAGGAGAAAAAATTCCTGCATCACTACCAGGTATATATAGAAGGCTTATTTAATGTTAACAAGTAATCATCAAATACAGTGGCCTTTAGTTTATCACAATATTGTCTTTCTTTGTTTAGACTTATTTGAAGTTTAAAAGGACAATGAACATTTAGAGTAAAGTTATGAATCTAAAATAAAATATTCTAAATGTGATTGAAAACTGTGATTTACCAGATATTCAGGGTTGTCAGGGAAGAAGGAGAAACTCAATTCTTATGAAAGGATACTTAAACCGTTACCAAAAAATGTTAGTTTTTCCTTTCAAATTATCACTTTCTAGTTTTTATTTGATTTATTTAGCTTAGTTTTCTTTATATAAATAAGAATTTAATTTACTCAAGCTCAGTAGAACAAAAGGAGGAAGATATTTGGAAAAAAATGAACATTTTTGCTCTAGGATGGTGTGAACTCTCCAATTTAGAAAGTGGCTGTAAAAAAAAAAAAACACACTAGGGGCTGGCCGGGTTGCACAGTGGTTAAGTTCACATGCTCCGCTTCAGTGGTCCGGGGTCCACGGGTTTGGATCCTGGGCATGGACCTACGCACTGCTTATCAAGCCATGCTGTGGCAGGCATCCCATATAAAGTAGAAGAAGATGGGTATGGATGTTAGCCCAGGGCCAATCTTCCTCAGCAAAAAGAGGAGGATTGGCAACAGATGTTAGCTCAGGGCTAATCACCAAAAAAACCCCCCAAAACCAAAAAAACACACTATAGTTTTTCTTTATACTATAGACAATACCTTAACACTTCTGTACCCTGGTCACCAAATGTGTGATAGTTTTTCCTTCTCTAAGCAATGTAATTGAGCAACACAACAGCTGGGTGTCCTATAAATTGAACTCAATTCTGACACTATCTACCTAGAGATACTGTCAGCTCCCATGGGTTAAGGGCTTAGTCCCAGAAGACTGCCTCCACTTCAGGTGCCAATTCCAAGTCCCGGTTGTTACTTGTGCTTCTGACCTACTAGCTAAAAATCAAAGATTCCCGTGAACCCCTCCTCAGGTTTCATTAATTTGCTAGAGCAGCTTGCAAAATTCAGGGAACCAGTTTACTTACTACAATTGCTGGTTTATTATACTTGGTTAAATTTATTTCTACTTTATTGTTTTTGTTGCAGTTGTAAATGGAATCGTATTCTTTATTTCTTTTTCAGATAATTTGTTGTGAGCATATAGAAATACTACTGATTTTTGTATGTTAATTTGTATCCTGCAACTTTACTGAATTCGTTGATTAGATCCAACAGTTTTTTGGTGGAGTCTTTAGTATATTCTATGTGTAAAATCATGCCATCTGCAAATAGAGACAACTTTACTTCTTCCTTTCCAATTCTGATTCCTTTCATTTATTTTTCTTGCCTATTTACTGTGGCTAGGACTTCCAGTACTATGTTGAATAAGAGTGGTGAGAGTTGGCACCCTTGTTTTATTCTTGACCTTAGAGCATGGCTTGCTAGCTAGGGACCCAAATCCGGTAGAATTGTGCATGGAGTTTCCCAGCCAGATGGTGCCACAGGCTGGGCTCTGCAGATGGGCAGAACTGCTGGCTGGCCTCTCTACTCAAGTGCCACTGTTTGCAGGCTGTAGGATGGACTATGCAGCTTCCTGGGTGCTCTGGTTAGGCTTCTTGTTTATGCAGGGCAGAAGACTGCATTTAGCAATAGGTGGTGCTATGAATTTACTTCCTTGCCCAGATGGGGCAGCAGAACAGACTTCAAGGCTGACAAACCTTGCTGGTTGGGGTCCCAAATCAGGCAGAACTATGTAGTGAGTTCCCCAGCCAGTTAGGGTCACCAGCTTGGTTCTGCAGATAGGCAAAGCCACTAGAAGGGATCTCTACTTGAGCACTGGTGTGAAGAGGAACCTAGTCTGCCCAGATCTGAGCACTGGTTGCTGTAAGCCCCATCCCACTTTCTTGTCCTAATCTGATCTCCAGTGGTCAAGCCCCACAGAATCCCCCCATGATCCCTGTGGGGCAAGACCTGAGTGGGACTCCCAGGAAGAGACCCACAATGCTGGGGGAGTTGGATGTCCATCTTGGGCTCTCTTTATCCCGCTGGAGAAACCATAGGCTTTGGGGGCCCTCTCCCTGCAGCACTGTGCTGGCCTAGCGGAGGGGCAATGGGTTAGAGTGTAGCTGTTTCTCTTACCTTCTAACATCCACGGAGGTGCTTCAACCTCACCCCCGTGTTCCGGAATTTTCACAGTGGTGTCTTGTCTATAGATAGCTGCTAGTTGGTGTTCTTGTGAAGTCAGGAATGACCTATGCTACCATCTTGATGACCTTAACTCCACTGCATCTGGCCATTGGTGATTAAACTCAATCTCCAGCCCCTCTCTCCTCCTTAGAGGTCAAGGGGTGGAGGTGAAAGTTTCAACTCTTTAATCACATGGTTGGTTCCCCTGGTAACCAGCCCCCATTCACCTCATTAACACAAACTCTACTGGGGTGTAGTCAAAAGGAGATTTTTATGAATATCAAAAGGCACATTTATTGTTCTTCTCACTTAGGAAATTCCAAGAGTTTTAGGAACTCTATGCCAGAAATGGCAAGACGTTCAAATATATATATTTCTTATTATAAATCGCAATACCACAGAGGCCAATTTAGAAAGGGCTCTACTTAAATGCTGGTTAATTTTATCATTCTGAGGAATGATTCAGTCTATTTCTAAAAGGGAGGGGAAAGAGTAGCTTTTCATTTTCTTCTGAGACCATTGTTTTAATGTCTCATCACTTTACATTAAGTGTTTTGCCTTCTTTGAGAACAGTTATAAAGTATATTATTAGAGAGAATGCTTTACACATGACAAGGAATGTTCATGTATTTTTTTGTTTGATTCTTATTAAAATTTTGTGATGTGACTGTAGATGTGGAAACTGAGTCTGAGAGATGTAAAGTAATTGCCGCAGCCCATTTAGTCAGTGAGAGAGAACTGAGTTTTGTACCCATGTCTTCTCAAAACATAATTACAAAATAATCTATAGCCTAATGTAAATCTTTAATTTAAAAGAATTAAACAATTCTTTTCTACTTTTATTGTGTTATCCAATATAATGATCTATTCCATTGTTTTGTTAAATTATTTCCCCATGAATTTTCTTCCAAAGAAAGCTTTATTTCATGTTACAATTTGTTCCTCCATTAAATTGACAGAATTCTCAATGTTTACAATTAGCCAATTAGATATATAGAAAGTAAAGTATTTTAAATGTTAGCTCTTAAAGATTATAAGAGCTAACATTATATCATGGATCATTCATTGCATTTTCTATAGTGTATTGCTTCAATGTCTTGGGGCTTTTTCTTGTATTTACTGCAAAAACATTTCTCATAATCCTATTTAAAAATATGCATTTGCTTCATTACCTCTCTATTATCACCTTCCCAAATGTTGTCCTTGGAAAATACAAACAAAAAAGTGCTTATGTGAATGGTGAATGGGACTTAGATAGAAAATAAATTGTATTTATTGTGTGGTATTTAGCATTCTCATAGGACTTTCATTAGCATAGACTATTGAATAAAGACAAATCATTTTTCTGTAGTTATTGCCCTTTCACAGTATAAATGCTTAATTTCCAGCAAAACATTATTTGAGATTATTCTTTTCTCCTAAGGAATACCAGGGCAGAATCAAAATTTTCAAGTTTAATATGGGGAGAGGATAATTTTCCATTTATTTTATGACTGATTTTTCTGATTATAAAAAATAAAATGGACATTACTGAATATTTTTTTAATTTTGAAAGTTGGAAAGAAGAAAATAAAAATCCCTGTAGTCCCACCAACCAGAGATAATACACTTAAACTTTCCTTCCCTTCCAAGCAGCTCAGTGTCCTCAAGCAGTCCCCAACCCACCCCCTGCAAAGCCCCAGGGCCCTGTTAGAAACCCCTGGGCCTGAGACTGCTGGCACCAACCTGGTGTCTCAGATTCTCCATCTCATTTCTTTCTACCTCCTTTTTATCCTTGTGACAACAGGGAAAGAGTGTGTGGCTGGTGATGCTGTCAGGTAAATCAAACTCTCATTGCCTCTGAGTGTAGGACCAACAGAGCAATGGATGCTTTCAGGTTGATGCAGATCGTACCCTTGATTGGGTGTTTCTGTTAGATTGTCTCCTTGGTTCTTGATTTCAGCTTACTGTCCCTTGGCCCACCCCCATCCCCCTTGGCTTCATAGCCTGTTAACTGCTAGGACTATTTCAGACTCTTGGAATCCTAGCTGGCCATAGGATACTACCTGCTTAGAAAGGATGTTTGGACATACCCATTTTGTGTCTCTCACCTTCCTTCTGATTCCTGAAAGTGAAATTATGGGTCTACAGGTGAGGGAGTAGTAATTATTTTTACGTCTCTTGATACAAATCGCCAAATTATTTTTCTGATTAAATAGTATGCACTCTTTATATATTAGTGATGGTAAAATTTTATCTGATGTTTTATTAAGCAAAAATTTACCTACTTTATTTTCTGTCTTTTAAAATGATTTTTTTTTTCAAATTTTATTGAAGTCCAGTCTTTCACTTGTTCCTTGGCAATATCTTTCACTGCTTTTATGATATAGATGTTCTGTATGTGCCTCAAGAGGTTTTATGATTCCCATATATTCTTTACGTTTTCATATGGGCTTCTCTAATTTTATTTGTCTTTTTCATTTATCTAAAATTTTAGGATATAGTCTGATGTGCCACATTAACATGATTATTTTTAAAATTCCAAACAGATAATTATCCCAATTCGAAGTATTGAAAAACCTAGATAGGTCAGTTTAAATCACTTATACAATAAAATAGAAAGCAAACTCTGGTTCTTTGCATAATTGTGACTAACATGGTTTAATCTGGTTTGCAGACACTTGAAAAAAGCCAACTGGAGTTCGAATTCTGACTAAGGAAGGACTATGTAGGGCATATTCATTTAGCCCATGATAGTCATTCAATCCCTGAATGACTTGATAATGAAAGTCCTGGAAGCCCTACCACTTATAGATAGAATCATAAAACTGCCCTGATGTTTTACTAGATGAGAAGGCAGTGTAAATGAAAGTAAACATGAATGCTTGGAGATATATATATATATTTTCTTTTAATGTTCCAATGAGTAGAGTCAAAAAGAGAGACAACAAACATAAGATTGTGGGTTTGTACAGACACGTATATTCCAGCACCCCTCTAGAGTTGTCTAGACCTGTAGATGCCCTTAGTCGGATTAGGAGTTTATGAACCATGTAGTTGCATATCCATATCTCTTGTCTGTTCCAAGAGTCCATGTTCTTGGAAAAGGCAGCATCTCACTCACCTCATACATTTCTGGTATGAGTCAGTCTGGGATTGGAGCCATCGAGACAGTCGACTGTTTAGTTATTTTCTCTGCCATTATCATTGTCAAGAAGTTTGGCTCATGCAGGAGTACGGAACTGGGACCATCTAGAAGACTAGATTTAAAAATTCTGGGGTGGAGCCCAGAAGTCTGCAATGTTTCATAGCTCCCCTGGTGATTCTTACGAATGCTTAAGTGTGAGAACTGCTCTAGTAGGGTCTGTTTTTAAGAGATGTATTCTGTTCCATAGATTATGTATTATTTTTGCTAGTTCCTCATTGTTTTAATTCTTGTCATTTTTTGATATGTTTTATTTACCTAGTAGGATATTACTATTATTTTAATTCTTTTATTTATAATTTCAAAATGTTCTTTTATCTTCTCAATGAATTTTCTCATGCTCAAAGGAAAATCTTATTGAGATTTTCATGGGAATTTAGTTCAACTAATAATAGTGCAAGAATTGTTATTTCTATGATATTTATGCATTTCAGGAACGTAATAAGTCTATGTTTGGTCAAAGATTTCTCTTATTTTTCTAAGTGAAGTTATATTATTTTCTTTGCAAAGGACTATAATATTCTTATTTATGTTATTATTAAGTATCTTATGTTCTTGGTGGCTATTGTGAATGAGTTTTTGCTTTATATTTTGTTATATCTATGATTTGGTTATTGTTACTATAAAGTAAAACAATATTTGTACATTTATTTTTTACCTGAGCATTTTAATATGCTCTACTCAATTAGAGTATATTTTAAAATTTCATTTGTATTTTGTGGAATTTCTCCAAATAATGATTCATATCTGAAAATTCCTTTTGGTGTTCATGCACAGGCTACTTATCTTATGACAAAATTCTTGGGTGAAAGCCCCATTCCCTGTTTCTGGATGTGAGTACTGGTTTCTTGGATGTGTTCACTTTCTGAAAATTCATCAAGTTGTACACATATAATCTATGCACATTGCTGTAATAACTTAAAAAAAAAATCCCTCATCAAACTTTGTATCTCTGTGGTTCTCAAACTACAGTGTGTATAATAATTATCTGGGATAATCATTAAAAATGTAAACTCTCGAAGACCAGCCCCAGTGGCCTAGTGGTTAAGTTTGGCGTGTTCTACTTCGGCAGCCCGGTTTGGTTCCTGGATGTGGACCTATACCACTTGTCTGTCAGCAGTCATGCTGTAATGGTGGCTCACATACAAAATAGAGGAAGATTGGCAACAGATGTTAGCTCAGGGCAAATCTTCCTCAAGAAAAAAAGAAGTAAAGTCTTAGGTCCAGTACCTCAGATGTTCTGATTCAGGAGATGTAGAATGAGCACAAAACACCAGATTTTGTTGAGTACCACAGGTGATTCTCATGCAGGAGGCCCTCATCACATTTTAGGAACACTACTGAGCACATTTTTTTCCAATGCCTTCTAGTTTTTAGTTTTTCAGGGGAGAAACCTGAGATCTCTGTCCTCTCTCCTCTACTTCCTATCCTGCTATGACCTGGGCATTGTGTCTCATGGGTAAAAACAGAAAGGGTGGGCAGGAAAGAGTATGAGGCAGGTGGAGCTAGTGGGCAGATAAAACTCAAAGTCCCCCAGAATGTAGCCTCAGCTGAGCAGTGGGCTACTGCAGCTGATGCAGATCAGAAGAGAGGGAGGGCCCTTTCCTTTCTACCTCCAGACACAGGCTGCTGCTGCTGTGTTTTAGAATCTGAAGGAAACCTGTATAGGTCATCACTGAATTCCTCAATGCTGATCTAATTGCATTTATTTAACAGAAAGTCATCCTGATCTTCTGCAAATAACTTCCTTTGTTCAGAGCCTCCCCCATCTCCCATGTTATGCCTTCATCTGTATTTTAATGAAGAGTTAGGTGTGTTTGGAAATGTAAGTCTGGAATCATGCTGAAGTAGAAACTTCAGGAAAAACATTTCATTAACACCTTTCCTTTTCCTCGAAAATGCCAGCTTATTGAAAATGGCACAATGGTTAAATGAAACAAAATTTACAGAACAATTACAGGTATAGGTAGATATAAATATATAGCTTTATATTATTAAAGGAACTCATGCCTTGGAATCCTAACACACTTGTCCTTCTCTGCAACACTATCAGTATCTCTGAGCACCAGAACTGGAGTCAGAAGAAAGATTTTAATCAAAGCTCTGTCACCTACTTTCTGTGTAACCTTGGACAGGTCCCTTACTGTCTAGGTCCTTCCCTGCAAAATGAGAAGTCTGGAGTCTGTAATCACTTAGGATATATTTTTAGATCTGTGACTTTGTTACATAACGAGGTCTTGGGGCACTCAAATCGTTAAAGATAGAAGAAAATCTTAATTACTATGTCATGCTTCTTATAGTAGGATATAGTGCATTTTAGAAATTTTCAACAGAAATTAAAACAAAATATTTAGATTAACTCATAGCTCCAAGTTTTGTTAACTAAAATTTATATGCCTGGTTAGAAACTTGAATAGCATTTTCCTGTACAGTCTTGGATTACAAGATGGGCATTGGATTTGGAGTTCACAAACATATTAGTTTTTTATTTTTTGAAATTATACAATATCTATTTACCTATCTATCATCTATCTATGTGTATGTATAAACAAACACACATTTAAAATATTATTTGAAGCAACTCCTATGTAGGTAAGAAGTTTAGCTTTTCTGGAAATCACATTGCTCCTCTTGGTGAAACAAAAAGATGAATTTGTTTATCTTTAGTGATACTGAGTTAAAGAAAGCATAAGCATTTGTAATTTTTATGAACAAACCAAACTTGAGAAGCAGATCTTAAAATTCAAGTAATATAGAGTGAATACTTACACTCAATTCACTCAAAATTATACGTTCTAGAATATCCAAGAAAGTCCGAGAAACAAACATTATTTTGTTGCTTTGGCTTCCTTGTGGTCCCAAGGAACTCTTAAGAGAGAGGACAATATAACATTAAGAAGGAAACTATAGTTTGCTTGTGCCTGCTAAGGAGATAAAGGAGAAAAATATCTTACTTGCTGGGAGGAAACAGGATAAGAACAATTGCTGAATGCTGGAAGCTGTGCAGTCTAATTTTAAACTAGGAACAGAAAAGTATCTCTAAAGCCATTATTGTTACCGCACCAAGTCTGTTTTTGCCCATCACCCAGAAAGCCAACCACCGAGACAACGAGATTGCAGAGAGAGAAGGTTTAATCACAAGGCAGCCAAGTGAGGAAAACGGAATAACAAGTCTCAAATCCACCTCCCCGAAAATAGGGACTCAGGGGTATTGATGAGAAAGCGGGCAAGGTGGTCTGAAATGATTGGAGGTGAGGAGAGATGAGGTAATTGAGGATCTGCACAAGTGTAGTCAGGATTCATGTCTCTTCGTAGGATGCATGTTCACAGAAGGGTGGCATTAGCATGCCCTGAGGGTGGAGTTCCAACCTCTCGCTGTCAGAAGGGCCCAGTTGATGAGTTGGTGGTCTCAATCTGGCTCAAAGTGGACAAGGGGTTCAATTCCTGAAAAAATAGCTCAAACACCCATTACGATGGTGACCCAGGCTCCAGGGAGATGTCATCTATAGGAACCTACTGGGAGTCAGATAGCATATTGCCCAAACAGCACAGTTAACAATAAGTTTATCATGCAGATTTAAGTCCTCACTTTCCATTCTGATAAGTTTCTAGGTAAGGCCATTAGCCCCTTCTTTCTGGTGCAGGGAAGAAGATACCTTTACAAATGGAGATTTTCTTTACAAATATAAATGTCTCTCATAAAGGGTAACTAGAACTAAGAATGGGCTTAGCAGGGACCCTCCCAGGTACCTGGAGATGTCTATGGTAATGGCCTTTTCTGGGGGCAGGCCTCCCATCCCAAACTCCTTTGGTCAGTTAGTGGGGGTGGGGGTCGAAATGTCATTCAGGCAGAGATGTATTTTGAGTTGGCACATTCCATTCCCCCATAGTTACTAGCTGCTTACTCATCAATGGCTATTTGCCGGTTTCATTATGAATGTTATACATCCATATAATAAAAATGTAGTAAGTAGTGTCAGGAGAGAGGGAGACTCTCCCTCTGCCCTTTTCCTTAAGGTTCTTATGGCTGGCCAAATAATTAACAAGACAGGTTAGCAGGAGAAAATAATATCAAGTTTAATAACATGTATACATGGGAGAAAGCAGGGACACTGCGTTTCTCAACACAATAGCAGAAATTCTAGTCTTAAATACCATGTTCAGCCAATGACAAAGGAGGATGTTGGGGGTGGGGGGAGTCAGTTACAGGAGATTACCACTAAAGCACTGTAAACAAGAGTGAGGTTATTATGCAGATTTAAGGCCTGACCTTCCACATTGATAAGTCTCTAGAAATGAGGCCATCCCCCCTCTTCCCAATACAGAGAGGGAGATACCTTTACAAATGGAGATTTCCCTTATAAATGTAAATGTTTTTCTGGCAACTCCTTGCAGGGCCATCCAGAGAATGTGGCCAGAGAGACATAAGATGGGCTTACTAATGCCTTTTCTATTGTAACATCTATTTTACATTATATTACAGCCATCAGATAGAAGATCTGTTCTAGGAAGGAGTTACTATGTCAAATTCTTTAGGCAGTTAGTGGGGGAGGTCAAATGTCCTCAGAGAAAACAACCAAGGTAAAGAGATAGATTTCAGGGTGGCAAATCTTGATCTCCCACAGTAGCCTTTATAGGGCAGGCATCGAAGATACAGAGACAATAAGTCCTAGACCTCAAGGGGCTTAGGAGTTGGAGGACAGAGACAGTAAATGGATGAGAACATAAAGTGTAATAAGAGCTGCAATAAAATCGCATTTAGGGAAAAAGGTACAGCCTCAGTATTTCTTAAAAGCCTAGCCTTCAGTATCTTGTAAAGCTCCCTGTTGATTCTAATAGTCTGCCAAAGTTAAGAACAACTGGGTAGGTAGAGTCATGTAAGGGATATATAAATGTTTAATGCTCCACAGTAGTGGGGAAAAAGACAGCAACTCATACCTCTGATTGGCGTGATGATTTTTATTGATTTCAATTGTCATGTTTGTAGTCCTATTTCTTTTCTTGATTTACGTAATTGACAGAAGATCCTGGTTTTTCCTATAATTTGTCTTAAGGATTCCAGTGGTCTCAAATAATTTTCAACTACCATAAAGTTGTCTAAAACTATCTTTCCAGTCTTTATTGGATACATTGTTACATGTGTAAGGTCAGCCATATGAAATAAACACTCATTAAGGGAAGAAATGAACCCACTAACATAATGAAATTAGAATAAAAACCCTCTATGGCTTTCTAAAGTGATACATCAATGTCATAGACTTTTTATGACTCTAAACAATCAGATATCTCCTAATGAGGAACAGATTAAAAATTAAATCTAGTGAGACTTGAAAACAGCTAACCAAAATAATACATAACAGAATATCGTAAAGAATGAAGACACAGATACATTAAGGTTTGGTTAATTTAAAGGATTTTGTCCGGGGATTGACCACTCAAAGCTTGAGCAGATAATTTATTAGACTGTACTGCCTGGGAGACATATAATTCACCTCATAGGCAGCCACTGTGATTTGTATTTCTTCTCCAAAGTTGTTGTCATCTTTCCCTTTTCACAGACCTCTCCTCAAGGTTACACACATTTTCTCTTATCTGCTCTGTAGCAGGTAAGATTGAGGCTGGGAGCGATTGAGAATCGAAGGCTTTTTTCCTTTCCACCTACCATCAGCTTGTGCTTTCTCTGATTGGCTCCAACCAATTTATTTGTATCCTAAATTACTAATTTCTTGTATGAGTACTTCCCTCCACCCATGTATTGAAACCAAGGTAAAGCATGATATCAGTACAATGGGAAATGAAAAGAGAAAAAAATATTAAATTTTAAAGCTGTTTGCAATTTCAGCCCGTTGTTCAAGGAGATCAGGATTCCTCTAAAAAAGAGAATGGTGCTCTCTTGCTCTCTCTCCCTCTGTAGTTTTTCCATCTTCATTGAGATCCCAAAGAATTTGTAAGCTCTTGCCATAGTGGCTATTGTCTCCTACTGGAAGACCTATGGATTCCTCCTCTTAGGAAGTTTCTTCCTAATATATATATTTATCTCAATCAATATCACCTTCAACAAACTCCTGAAGTAAATGAAGCTACTTTGCTGCTTCATAGTTGTAGCCACCAGAGGCTCAGTCACAACCAACATTTTCTGCCATGTGCCACTCCATTGAACGTTATCTTTCCTCCATTTTGGAATTTGCCAGGCCCAAGTAATAACCTGTACTACGGCACTGCAGCAACAGCATTTTCTTCTGCATCCTCCTTTCTTGCAGCTTTGGAGTATGGTTTTCCTGCATATGGGCACCATTGGGGGCAGTTATGGTGGTTTGCTCTCTGAAAACCTCCCTTTCTTCTTTTAGATTTCTTCCTGCTCTGGTCATACTCCATAATGCATCGTCCTTAATAGCAACTTTAATATGTCTCCCTTTGTCTTCCTTTCCATGTCATATCCTCCTAGCCTGTCATTTAATGAGTTAACTTTTCTTTTGAGGAGATTCCCCATCTTATAGATCATTGGCCAGGTTTTTTTTTTTTTTCTCCCTACTTTGCTACTAATCCTGACTTGACTACAAGACCAAAGTATATTTTTAATGTGCTTCTTTTCCTTTTTGAGTCTCTGAGAAACCTCAATCCCTAGAGAAGGTGTTTCAGAGACAAAAATTTCTAAGAACTTTCTTAACCTTTGGATCTGAAATGTTTCCATGAGGTTTGCTCTACTTTAGGAGATGATGTTACACTCACGTTATCTGTTTCTTGATAAAATACACTAATCATGGGTTGAACTCACAGTCTGAAGTCCTGAAATCCATAACTCTCATCAAAAATAATCAAGAGAGGGGGCCAGCCCCATGGCATAGCGGTTAAGTGCGTGCACTCTGCTGCTGGCGGCCCGGGTTCAGATCCTGGGCGCACACTGACACACCGCTTGTCTAGCCGTGCTGTGGCAGTGTCCCACATAAAGTGGAGGAAGATGGGCACGGATGTTAGCTCAGGGCCAGTCTTCCTCAGCAAAAAGAGGAGGATTGGCATGGATGTTAGCTCAGGGCTGACCTTCCTCACAAAAAAAAAAAAAATCAAGAGAGAGTTTAGAGAACAAGTGGTGATGGTGTTGGGGGGGAGTAGAGGGTTATTTGAATCAATGAGCCTGTGGATATATTGCACAAATCCAAGTTTAGCCCTAAATCTCACCCTCTAGCGACTAGCTAATATCTATTCTAGCCCCTGAGACCTAAGTCGGGACTGAAATGCAATAAAAGGCCCATCTTCTAAATCTTAAAATGTCTGTACACTTAAACTCTGCTTATTTTTGTTCCTAAGTGTACTTAAACACTGTTTTAAATAATCAAAAACTCACCAGAGCTATGCCTGCACTAGCAGCTGTAGTCAAGCTGCTGTAACCTCCACAGTTCAAAAAGTCCCCGTATTTCACTGTGATTCTTGATCCAAATTAGCAATCCTTGGTGGTTTTTGTCTCTGTTTTTCTCAAGTTGGTTTGCCGCTCAATCAATGTGCCCATGTGATGAAGATTAGGTAGTACCAAACATTTACCCCTCCTACCCCACTGGTTTTAACCAGTGGAATATAAACATAATGATAGCAGATAGGGCTCAAAGCACTAGTTTTATTAATGGCTGGGAAGTGTCCTCAAACCCCAAAATACAGAGCTGTAGAGTCAATGTACTAAAAACTCCTGCTTGATTTAAAGCGTGTGCCACCAACTTCCTTCTCTTGAATTCTAACTATCAAGCTAAAAAAGGGCTCTAACTGGGCCTGCCAGGGGTTGCAAGGTCTCCTTACTCTAGTGGTTTGCAAACTTGAGTGTGCATCAGAGTCACCTGATGGGCTTGTTGCAAGCCTCACGCTTAGAGTTTTTGGTCCTGTAGGTCTGGGGCAGGAGTGCAGAGTTTGCATGTCTAACAAGCTCTCAGGTGGTGCTGATGCTGCTGGTGCTCTGAAAACACTGCTCTGCTTTACTTTGTGGAAACTAGAAGAGTGAAGCTGATCAGCCACCCCAGTTGCAGTGGTGCAAGTGGGAAAGAGAGGTTTGAATTTCTTTTCCAATGCAATCATCCTGTCCCCCAACTTGCCACCCTCCCAGAACACGTGGCCCAGTGGATACCAGAGTCAATCAATCTCACCCATCACCAAAAGTAACCAGGAAGGTTACTTTTCCTCCTAGCAGGCGAGGCAAGCAAAAAGGATGGAATGAGAAACCAAAAACAGGCACTCAAATTTTGCCCCTTCCTGAGACATGGTTGCCATTTTGAGAAGAGAAAAATCAAGTAAGGGTTTCTCATTAACAGTTAAGAGCAGTGGTCAAAATTTTGCTTCTTGAGGAATTAGTTGTGGGAGGATAACAGAAGAATATAAATTCCAGAAGAGCCTGTACAACACTTTGAAGGGAACACTAGACTCCTCATTCTTTGTGTGATGGGAGTATGTGTGATTCCTAAAGACTAGAGGATTTGGAGACCACTGGATTCAACAAAGGTAAGTAAGGTCTCTGTACTTCTGGCTCTTACACTGGAGTTTATTAACTGTGTGATCTTGGGAAAGTCAATTTTTTTAAGCCTCTATTTACTCATCTAAAAAAATGGGAATAACCTTCTTCTGAGGAGGGTGTTTGTGGATATTAAATGAAATAATGCTTTAAAATGCTGAGTACATCGTTTGCTTCATAATATATTTAGTAAGTGGTGGCTATTTAGGTAGTGAGAGGTTAGTGACATGAGAAGTTAAACACAAGAAGAGCTTTAAGCAGTGTGTTAGTTTCCTATTGCTGCTGTTATAAATTGCCACAAACTTGGTGGGATAAAACAACACACATTTATTATCTTATAGTTCTGTAGGTAAGAAGTCTGATAAGGATCTTGCTGGGCTGAAAGCAAGATGTCAACTAGGCTGTATTTCTTTTTGGAGAATGTAGGGGAGAATCCGTTTCCTTGCCATGCCCAGCTTTTAGAGGCTGCCCACGTTCCCTAGCTAGTGGTTTCCTTCTTCCGTTTTCAATGCCAGCAACATAGAATTTCCCTGAGCCTGCTTTTTGTCATCACATATCTTTCTCTGGCTTTACTTTTCTGCCTCCCAATGTGATTACATTGGGCCCATCCAGGTAATTCAGGATAAACTCCTTATTTTAAGGTCATCTAATTAGCATCTTTAATTCAAACTGCGCCTTATTTGCCTGAAACTTAACATACTAACAGGTTCCAGGAATCGGACATGGATGTCTTTGGAAGTGGGGGACGTTATTCTGCTTTACATAGGAGGGAAAGTTCACTTTCATTGTGTTCTGTGAAGATTTGTTTGAGGCATGGAATTTCATTCATTTGTTTGTATTTACCAGCAAATATTAAGCATTTATATCTATTTTTCTAATCACTGGAGGTACGAAGATGAATAAGACTATTCCTTAAAGGAGCTTAAAGTCCACTAGTGGGATACAGATTTGTGAATAAGTGAAATAGTGAGAAATACAATGGTGGAGCCAGTGGTGAACCCTAGGAGAGCGTCGCCCATTATGTTGTGAATGGATTTGGGAGGACGTCAGGAAAGGCTTGATAAGAAAGATGCTTGAGCCTTGAAATTTGTTTACTCACAGATTGATGAGGAGGCAGGAAAATATTCCAGACAAAGGATGCAAAGAGAGCATAATGACATGACATGACGGGGCTACATGGAAAATTGCAAGTCAGCAAAAAAAGACAACATGCTGGGAGATAAGGCTGGAGAGAGAGATAGGAACCAGAATCTCAAATATCTCTCTACTGCTGTTTTGGCATAACCTTGTATTGCCTGCATTTATAGCAGTTTGTCTTGACCTTAAATCCAGTGGGGAGCAATAGTGCTAGTTACGATGATGAAGCCAGATTACAGAAGCCCTTGGATTCCACGCTGAGGCTTCCCCCTGTTCATGATAATCTTTCCCCCAACTGATTCAAATCATCTAATTACTGATCATTAACTATATGCCAACCATAGAATATGTATTTTGTTCTGGCGATAAAGGAAGCACCACCCCTGACCTTGAGTATTGTCAAGAAGACAGATAGAAAATATAACTATTGCATATTGTGGTCAGTAATGGAAATGAGTTTTTTGTATGCTTATTTGGCCTCATCACTGCCTTGTGATGTTCTTTCCATGTGTTTATTGGTTTTTGGCTACTCACAGCTATTAATGTTTTTGAAAGCAGGGGCTTATGCAGAGCAGTTGCTCAGAACATCAGTATTAATTCTCTTCCCTCATCATTTGGCATAGCAATAGGAAAGGGTTGCCATAGACTGCTTTGCATGTTCATTTATCCGGATTTTTTTTTTTTAAGAAACTGTTCTCTCATTCCTCAATGTTTGTAAGTCATTGTTTGGATTTTAGCATCTGTCTCAACACAATCTCCTAGAAATGTCATGTTCTTTTTCTTTTCTCTCTCTAAGATTGATCTTTGTAAGTTAATTTTCTTTCTAAATAGTAACTTTGATAAGTGTAGTGTCCTTCAGCCTGGTAGCACTCTCTTGCTGCAATGAAGGGGATCGTAGGTATTTCTGTTTGCTGTTAAAAAAAAAAAAGAAAGAAAGAAACAATATCAGAGCTCTGACTTCTCTCTCCTATCTGCCATCTCTAGAAGCTGCTTCCTTCCTGGAACAGAACTGCATTGAGACTTCTCAAAGAAAGCTGCTCATTTTCACATTCTTTTACAGTGAACAAGTTGGGGAAGGGGCAGACCCCACTGGTCCTCATAATCCATTATATAAAACAACCCCTTCGAGCCACTCTTCTTTCCCCCAATTGCTGTTGAATTCTGATCTCCTGGTGTTCATCCACATTCAGAGAGGGCTTTGGGACCTGCCCATGCTTCTTCTCTACCTGGGTACTATCATCACCTGTGATGACTTGAGTGTTCACATAGACTATCCACACAATCCTTGAGCCTAACAATACCCAGCCCTCTCTGACTGCAGTGGTCATCTAGTCTATCTATCTCATTTTAGTCATCTATCCCAAATTACATGCAGAAACTTTCAATTCTTAAAAATTGCCCCATATATAAATCTTGAACTTCTGTTTGCAGAAATCCTGTTTTCCCCTTTGGATCCACCATCCAGTGTCTCAGTCAGTCCATTCTGGCTGCTATAACAAAATATCGTAAACTGGGTGGCTTATAAACAACAGAAGGTTGTTGCTCACAGTTCTGGGAGGCTGGGAAGTCCAAGATCAAGGTATCACCAGATTTGATGTCTGGTGAGGACCCACTTCCTGGTTACCTGCCTCACCACAAGGAGCTAGGGAGCTCTGTGGTTCTCTTTTATAAGAGAACTAATCCCATTCATGAGGGTTCCACCCTTAGGACTTAAGCATTTCCCAAAGGCCTACCTTCTAATACCATCATCTTTGGGGGATAGGATTTCAACATATAAATTTTGGGGGGACATAAACATTCATTCCATTGCATCTGGTCTTCTCTACCCTAATCTGTCCCCCATGAGGCTAACCTATTTGGACTCCATCAGTGGGCTCCCTTGCTCTCCAGCTTCCAATTTGCTTCAGCAAATGGAGAATCAGCAGATAAGAGAGAGGAAGAGCAATCTAGTTGGAGAACTTGTTCTGCCTGCAGCCGACGTGTGGAGTTGCTATCAGGAGGCCCTTTTGATAGAGTTATCCTCTTTTGTTTCTGGTAACTACTTTCTCCACCTACCCCTCCAGGTTTAGGAGTGGTAAGAGTGTCCTGCTGTTGTTATGCTCAGTGCATTGTGCTATTCCTGTGGTTTCCATACATGCTGCTCTTGCACACATTTGTGAATAGGTGTTTTATTAAATTCTTCTATAGTTATCAAACATGCGCGTTCCATGTGTTTTCTATTGGAACACTATTATCCAGCCTTCTTACTCTTATTCTCACACAATCTCAGATCTCAAGTAATCTATCTGCCAATAGAGCCATTCTTTTCTTGACTATTTAACCTAGACCTTCTGGGCCTTCAATTTACTCACTCTTGTGTTTTCTTCTAACTCTCTTACCCCCTGCAAAACTGCAGCCCTGCAACAATCCAGCTGTGTGAATAATTTGATTCTATCTCCTGGCCTCTGACTGTTACTGGACAGAATCAAACAGTTATACGAATTTGTGTCACTACAAATTTGTGGTCCTATATCTCAGCCGGGCTTTCAATAACTGCCTAGTTTTCTCTCTCGTAGTGGCTATTACAAATTCAAACATTTTACCCACTTTTTTTATCTTACTTTCAGCAGATGGCCTACCCTGCTAATTTATCAGAAGAACAAATATTTTAGTTAACAATTACCTAGCCTCCTCCCTGTGTCTACTTATATTCTTTCCTTCTTAAAGTTTTATATATGTAAGGAAGATTTTGGTGGCAAATAACAGAAAACCTAACTCCCACTGGCTTAAGCAAAAGGTTCTTTATTGGCTTAAATATTAGGAAAACTCAGGAGGAAGGCTGACAGGTAAGGCAAAGGGCTCAAATCCTGGTTCTATCAATCTCTTGACTCAACTCTCCATCTTCCTTGTATTGACTTTTATTGAATGGACCCTCTCCTGTGGTCACAGGGATGTCCATAGTAGCTTCAGATATCATACCTTCCAATGTTCACATCTAAATGGAGTGATAGGTATACTTTCCCTGGAACAGTCAAGCAGAAGTTCTGGGTCTGTCTCTAGTTAGCTTGACTTGGGGCGACTACCCCTCCCTGAACCAACCAACCTAGTCAGAGTTTATGCTAATTAGCTTAAATCACTCAATGCTTTATCTTGGATCTGAGGATTTGTTCAAATACCCATGAGATTTGTGTTGAAAAGTTTTAATATCTGGTTTAATTGAATGAGTTACTGGAGCAATGGAATATGAGGCCTTACGTGCAGCCAATGAAGAATGTGGCAGAGACACTATAGAAAAACTATTTACACAGGTTCTGACCCAGAAACTCAATAGCAAATATTTCTGGGTTCCAGGAACCACCGCAGTGGGTGTGTAGTGTTATTCTCAGTACCTAACCTGGAACCCCTGGTTCTGCTTAGTTAAGCTGCCATACGGTTCTTACCCACGTTCACTTGCAAAAAGGAACAAGAACATTTGTCCAAGAAAAACAAATCTTAACAATACTGTATCCAAGGTACTTCCTAGAAAAAATATTTTACAATTTGATTTCACTGATAGAAATCACAGTGAAAGAAATCCTACTGTATGATACTATTAACCTATTTATTTCCTTTGGTACTTTTTGTTCCAACGTAATCAGTAAGATGAAATTGATTATTATAGTTAAGCCAAGAAAGAATCTAGTTTCTCTTGTACCATGTCGTTATACTCCTGAAAAGTCAACCAGAAGCTGGATGAGTCTTCATGGTTTGTTTCATTCTCTTTTATAAGATAATAAATTAAGATTGGCAAAAAGAATGTAGGTAAGCAGTATCAGAACTCTCTCAACTTTGTACAGTATACAATATGGAGTTCTTATATTCATGTGTAAGTAGTGAACTAAAAAGACATTTTGATTCAAGAAATCTCAAATATTCTAACGTTTCTAGTGTAAAGAGGAATTTCTCAGATATTATGCATACTGCATAAGGAAAAACAATTCTTTAAAGCTTTCAAAACTGTGGAGTTCAACATATTTTTGCCTCCCTTCCCCACTTCAGCTCACTTGATTTTGATAAACAGCCTATTATATATCCAGATATTTTCTCAGTAAAGAGAAAGTTAAAATTACAAAAACTGTACTATAATAACAATTTTCCATCTAATTCTGAGTCAGTTACATAATTTGCCATTTACTCGTGTTTTTGGCTTGGTTTCCTGTGTGCAAAGGAAAGAGAAATCCTTACAAGGATGGAATCCTCATTGAATCCTTAATGATTCAACTTACCTTTTTCTCCAAAGCCTGGTTAGGAAATAGTTATGGTTAGATCGATGGCTTATTTATTTTTCCCCTTACTCCTGTGGATAATAGTTATGTACGCTCCTAGCTACAAAATTATGATTGGTGAAGTATATATTGAAACTGGCAAAAAGTTAGCCATTGATGATTAAGCAGCTAGTAACTATGGGGGATGGGAATTGGCCACCTCAAAATATGCCTCTGCCTGAAAGACACTTTGGCTTCCACCCCCACTAACTGACCAAAAGAGTTTGGGATGGGAGGCCTGCCCCTGGAACAGGCCATCACCATAGACATCTCCAGGTACCTGGGAGGGTCCCTGCTAAGCCCATTCTTAGTGCTGGTTACCCTTTGTAAGAGACACTTACATTTGTAAAGGAAATCTCTATTTGTAAAGTTATCTTCTTCCTTGTACCAGGAAGAAGAGGGGGATGGCCTTACCTAGAAACTTATCAGAACGGAAGGTAAGGACTTAAATCTGCATCATGAGCTTACCCATTGTTAACTGTGCTCTTTAGGCAATATGCTATCTGACTCCCACTAGGTTCCTATAGATAACATCTCCCTGGAAGCCTGGGTCAACATGGCAATGGGTGTTTGAGCTATTTTTTTCAGGAATTGGAACCCCTTGCGCACTTCAGGCTGGATTGAGGCCACCAACCCACCAACTGGGCCCACACAAACATGTGTCCGATAAGCAACATTTTGACATCAAGAGGTTGGAACTCCACCCTCAAGGCATGCTAACGCTGCCACTCAGTGAATGTGCGTCCTACGAAGAAATATGGAGCCTGATTATGCTTGCACAGGTCATCAATTACCTCATCTCTCCTCACCTCCAATCATTTCAGACCACTTTGCCCCTACCCCATAAATATCCTTGAGTCCCTATTTTTGGGGAAGTCGATTTGAGATTCATTCTCTCATTTCCTCACTTGGCTGCCTTGTGATTAAGGCAGCCTTAATGCCTCTCTCTGCTGCAGTCTCGTCATCTAGGTGTTTGGCTTTCTGGGCAGCAGGCAAAATCGGACCTGGTGTGGTAACAATATGATTTGGGATCAAATCTTGGGTTTGACTGTTGACTTTACCACTTACTGACTATGAAATGCCCCAAAATTTTACCTCTCTGGAGGCAAGTTTCCTTACCAATAAAACTAGAAGATAATAGTTACCGTCCTGGTTTGTTATGGAAGGATGATCAAATAAGATAGTCATGTGGAATGCGTTTAATAATTCCTGGTGCTCAGTGCAAGAGTTTGAATCTGGTTTATGGGAGAAATTTTTTTTTACACTTTCCTCCAAATGTTTCAGTCCAACCAAATATATTAATCGGGTAGTTAATGTTCTGTTTCCAACGCTCAAGAAAAAAACTGTTTCGAAAATATCATGTTTATTCTAGAAGGACAATTTGTTTCTGTCACCGACTAGGCACCTTGAGAAACTCAAGGGTGGGTTTGGAAGTAATTAACTGTTTCTCCAAGTAGTTTTTTTCCTTTTGTATGTTAAGGAGATGTACCCACCAACCATCCTGAAACTGACCAAGCCTCACCACAAGAGCTACGCCCATAACCTTTGCCTTACCTTTAATGCTAAGATCTCTCTAGGAGGAGCTTAGGCCTCAATTACCTTAACCTGCAGTGTATGTGGAAGCATGTTTTCCAACTGAGCCTGCACAAGGGAATACTCGCCTCTCCCTTTTGAATATTCATTCCCCATCCGAAATAAAATTTCCTGCTTCCCTGTGTTCGAGGGCACCATGACTTTGGAAATGATTACTTACGGCCTCCTATTTGCTGCAAATACACTTTACTTTGTGAGACAACTTCCACTGGTGTAGAGTCTTATTTAACTCACCAGGAGGAGAGACCACTTGGTTTGGTAACACTTCCCCTTTTACAAAGACATTTTTTTTTTTGTGAGGAAATTAGCCCTGAGCTAACATCTGTTGCCAATCCTCCTCTTTTTGCTGAGGATGATTGGCCCTGGGCTAACATCTGTGCCCATCTTCCTCTACTTTATATGTGGGACGCCTGCCACAGCATGGCTTGATAAGTGGTGCGTAGGTCTACGCCCGGGATCTGAACCTGTGGACCCTGGGCCACTGAAGCGGAGCGCATGAACTTAACCACTACGCCACGTGGCCAGCCCCAAGAAATTATTTTTTTAAATAGTAACAATACAGCTTAGCTTACAATTCACAAAACGCTTACCTCATTTTGATCTCACTTTTGAGGCCAAATGAGAAATATAGGTCTGAAGTAAAATTCAGTCTTAGCTCACAACACAAAGTGTGTGCTATTTATAGTGTGAGGTCTTCAGAGTCATTCCTGGCAACTGGCATTATTTAGGTAATAAGACAAGAGAACTATGGTAAAAACATTGTAGGCTAGAGACCCTCGGTCCTTTTCCTCTTGTGAACATCATGAACCATCTCAGAGATGCTTTCATTTACATTTTAAACAAAGCTCCCTTTGTCTACAATTCTAATGGGAATGTTTATTAACTACATTCTTGGAGTGAACATCTTGTTTCGTGGTAAGAGAAAATTGATACCTTTTTTCAAGCAAATAATGAATTTTATTATTTCACAGATTTTTCAACTTTCCTTTTATCTTCTCTCATCTTACCTGTGACTCAATAACCATTCAGATGAATTTGCATTCTTTTCCCCTCCTGTCGCTTCAGCCTAGCTCAGTCATTGCAGAGATGCTGTGATAGCCATCTCAGCAGCGGCTGTGATTTGCATTAGTTGACACTCAAGCAGCCAGATGGATTTCACAGCCCGCTCTGCTACTCTGAACGTCTGTACCCAAACCCTGTCTTTGTTCTAAACCTATAGTGACCCCACTCCCCCAGCCCCAGATTCTGTTTTTCTATAAAGCATTTTTATAAATAGATTTTTATTACCACTAGTAGTAGGCAGAGAGGGATGTGGTTTGGAATCGAGGCTTCACCACTTTCCAGCTGTGGCCTTTGGGCAAATAACTCTTATCACCTCTCATCATACACATCCTCAACTTTATACCTAAGATAACAATAAGGGCTGTGAGGTTTTCTGTAAGGAATAGATAAAATCTATGTAAAGCATCTGACACAATTATTGGTGCTACAGGTGAATTTAAAAATAGAGGCTAGTATTTTTCTCTTCAGTTACGAGGAGTGAGACCAGGCGGAGGCATGGTGGTGTGCAGTAAGAGGGGGAGAGGAAAGTATTTGCAGAAGCGTTTTATCACTGTAAAGTTTATGAGGGTGAGAAAAATTGGTACTCTTGCTGGTCTGTTGAAATGCCCTCAAATTCATTTATTTAACACATATAGAGAGAGCATTTTATGTGTCTAGCACTGCCATAGACTCTGGGGGTACATCAATGAACAAAACAGACAAGGGTCCTACCCACTTGGAGCTTAAATTCTAGTAGATTTAGACAGCCATGTTCCAGCTATCTACCAAGAACTATTTAAATGAGACGAACAACAAAAGGCTAGTTCTAGATATTGAAAAGAAGGGGGAGGAGAGTTTAGTCCCCAACAGCTGACAGATTCTGATACGATTCTAGAAGATGGAAGGCAGTGGGAGTGGTGAATGAGGAGGAATGGAGGAAATAGAACTTAGAATATGCATGGGGAGGGTTCCAGCCAAGGAGGATCTGCTGGCTTGTGAGGCAGCCCTGGCCAAGACCCCTGCTCAGGTCCTGCCAAGGTTTGTAAGGCTGGAAGCAAATGGCTGCCTGGTCATCATTACATACACAGAAGCAACAAAACAGGGCCCCATAATGGGAGGGTTCTGGAGACATAGCAAGAAATTGTTACCTGGAACCCAGCTGTGAGATCCAGGTAATATGAATTGCTAAAGATATTTTGCAACCATATAAATTCGTTATGCTGGAGTTTCTGGGTGACATGTTTGTTTGAAGATATTAAGAGGCTTCCCATGACCTGGTATAACTTTACCCTGGAAAAATTACCATCACAACTATCCTCTGTGAGAAAACTAGAAGTGAAAGGAGAAGCCTTATCACCTCTGGTATCCTGTGCTGAAAAGATCATTTGAGGCTATCTCAGTCAAATGTAACTTGTTTGTAAGGGCTAATTTTTTTTTTTTTATTGAGGTCACATTGGTTTACAACATTATATAAATTTCAGGCATACATCATTATATTTCAACTTCTGTATAGACTACATTTTGTTCACCACTAAAAACCTAGTTGCCATCCGTCATGGTACAAATATCCCCCTTTACCCCTGTTACCCTCCCCCCACCGCCTTCCCCTCTGGAACCACCAATCTGTCCTCCGTATCTATGTGTTTGTAAGGGCTAATTTTTAATCTGTTCTCAAACCCAGTTCTCTATGATATTAATTTAATTTGGGAACCAAAAACACTATCTACTAAATCCAGGGGCTAGAGAAGAGGGTAAGAAATGGAATGGAAAAGAGACAATTAAACGTCTACATGAAGAAATCAACCCATCTCTATCCTTTCTCTACCACGCTGCTGTCAGTTAAGGGTTTATGCCCAAGAGAAAAAAGGAAGGCTCTTCTCTAAGAAATTAAACATAATCAAGAGAGAATAAGGTCTTTAGTGTGGGAATTGGCACACCTGAGCAGTGTCCTCCAAACACTGACTGGCAAAGAGGGGTCACCTGGAGAAGCCATCAAAACTCCGCCTGCTTATTTGAAAGTAAAGTCTAAACGGCCCCAATGCATACATCTCCTGGTCAGCTGGTCAGCATTTTTTTTTACATGCCCCATTTTTTTTTCTCCTTCTTTTCTTACCTTCTCTGGTGTTAACTGAGCATTTATGTGACTGAATTTTCTCTTCTCTCTTCTCTTACTATATCAATTATACTTTAAAAAAATAGTAGTTACCCAAAAGTTTACAATTTACATTTTAAACTAAGTCCGCTTTCAAATAATACTATACTGCCTCACATGTAGTGCAGGGAACTTATAGATTTCAATTCCTGCCTCTCCTCTCTTATTCATTAGTATCATTCATTTCACTTATCCATATGCTATAATCACTCAATACTTTGTTACTATTGTTACTTTAAATAGTTATCTTTTAGGTCAATTAGGGGTAAGAAAACAACATTTTATTTTACCTTTATTTATTCCTTTGTAGACATTCTTCTTTCCTTTATGTGGATCCAAGTTTCTGATTTATATAATTTTCCTTTGACTTCTCCAGGCTTTGTAGATTTCCAGCTCTCTGGAACCCCCACACTGTGGTTAATACACGCCTTCACATTTTAACTATGTTGTGTCTTACATTGTTCTTTGTTGTTTCATAATGTAAGCCATGATCCTCCAATACAATTATAAACTCTCTGAGGCAGAGGTCCTCTATTATGTTTTTTATCCTACACAGGTGAGCACATGAAAGGCACTGGATCAACATTGATTGATTATAGATGAGTAGAAATGTCAAGATGTTGCGGGTAGGAAACCCTTACACTGTTTTTGTCACTTGGCTAGTGCATGAGGTTTGACAGAGTGCCTCCAGTGATATCATCATTCCCATCAGAGCTTCGGTCCATTATGTGGATGCTTTGTGTGTGTTACTGTGATTATACTAATGATGCCTAATAAGAATTTCTAAGAACAGCTCATAATATAAGCTTCAGAATGTACAAGGATAAAAATGCACATTGAGAATGTTATGGGGGAGATGATGGCAATTTTAGTCACCTCAGCCTGGTACTCAGGAACAGGTCCTGCAACCTGCTGATGCCTTGCCGTCCTGCCCACACACTCTATGATCAGGTAGGAGATAGAAGCGAGTTAAGTCAACTTTTGCATTTTACATCTATTTCCTTAAAGTTACTCATGCTTTTCATAGAAGTTTTCAGAATAAAGTTTTGGAGGTATTCAGAAAAAAAATATTTTGATCTCAACTACATTGGCTTCCTTGTTGCTCTCTGGATAACTATGAGTGGAGATTAAATACCAACTGTTTAGATGGTACTTCTTTTTCATCTACTGCTATGGTAACTGAGCATCATAATATTTGCAATTTCTTTATCATCTAGTGCCACTTGTTGAAGTATTTGATAATAGCAGTGATCTCTGAAATATTTCCTGAGACTGGGGATGAATGTCTGTTCCTTTCATAGTGTTAAAGGGTATATCATCAACAAGTGAGTGCCCTCACAGTCCTGCATTGCCTTGTTGTCCCAAATTCATCCATGGCTCCCCTTAGGTTTTCTAAGTAGCATTCTCATGATATTTTTTATTAAAAGGACCTCCTAGATATAGAATGGCAGCCACATTAAGGATTTATAGCTTTTTATTAAGTGGAAGAGGAGGGGTGATACCATTATAGCTAATTTTAAAATGTCATTTTAATTTTAAGTTGTTTTCTTTCAATATTTCAGAAGGAAATTAACCTTCTGAAAGGTTTGAATTAGTGGAATTCATGGGCTTTTATGAAATTGTGCATTCCAGTGCGAGCTCTACCACTAACTAGAGTATTAGTATTTGTATTTCATCCTCTCTGAGAGTTAGTATTTGCATCTGTAAAAATATGGGGGGGGGAGGAAGTGGTTTGGAGTATTGTGATCTGGGAAGTCTCTAATTTCAGTTTAATATTGATTCCCATAAGCACCCACTCTGATTACTTCACCTCACAATTGTGGAACACTTAAGAGTTTGCAAAAAACATTTTATTCATTTGATCTTTAAGATAACCTCATAAAATAGTCAAGGTATATTTTATTAATCCACTTTGCAGTTAAGAAAATTAAGGATTGCAGTTCACATAGGTCATAAATTGAGAACAGAACACACTCTTTTCCAGTGGAAAAGAGGTGGCCCAGACACCTGTTTAATTCAAAGGATACAGAATTTAAGGCTAATTATTCCCTTAAAAAGATCTCTCCTTGAATATAACCAGTGACCCTTATATCCATGGCTTCTAAATAAAGAAGAAAATCTTAGAATTCGGGTCTTCCTAACTATCTATGACAACGTGACACTTCTGTGGTTAAATCATTTGCTTTCTCTGCCCATGACAGTCCGGAGGCAGAGTTGGGGTGTGGTGATATGGAGGGCTTTATCTCTGTGGTTTGCTTTGTAGAAGTAGTTTGTCCAGCCTGAAGCTGAAATAATATACATTGTTAGTGAAGATAAATTGTTTCCACAAGGATCATAGATTTGTGTTGGTTGTTTAGAAATAGAGAACAAGTCAGGCCTTACTTGCACCTTGAAGTAACAAGAGGGTAGACACTGGTGCCAGACTGATGGAATTCACATTCCACTTGCTACTAACTAGCTGTATGACCTTGGAAAGTCACTTAGGCTCCATGTGCATTAGTATTGTCATCAGTAAAATGGGAATAAGAGTGTTGTAAGCCTCAGAAAGTTATTATGAAGATCAAGTGAGTTAATAAATATGTATAAAGTGCTTACATCATTGCTTTGTACACAGTATGTGCTAAATAAGTATCCACTATTTTAATAATATATCCACATATTATAGTATTATAATCCACTATAATAGTTAATATTTATTGGCTATTTCCTATGTCTTACATGAGTTCAGCAACTTACATATATTATCTTATTTAACTCTCACGACAATCCCTGAGGAAGGGACTATTTTAATCCTCATTTTGTAGGGGAGAAAACTATAGAGAAGTTAAATAACTATCCCCAAATTCACACAGCCAATAAGTGGAAACGCATCTCTTGAAATCGTGCCCTCAACTTCTATGCTAAAAATGGTTATATACTAATAGAAGTAGCTTAGAAATAGAGAAGATAGAAGCAAAAAGCCCTATTTCAGAGCATTCTGGGCATTTAAGCTGACAAAAGAAATCTCTACATTGCAAACTTTGTCTTCAAAATAAATGGTGGCTATTATTGATGTGTCTTAGTCTGTAGTATATTATTTCGGAAGATTAACTTCCAGTTGTCATTTTTTTAATGTAGTGATTCTGATTTCATTGTAACTGTACAGAATGGAAAAGATGTTTAGTACTGATGATCTATGATTTTAATGTTAAAAATGAGTAATATTAGAATCAAAAGAAAACATATTGTCTCAGGATAGTACAGATGCCTGGAATAAATCTGGATTGCAATGAGATGCGATGATTCAGCTATTTGTATTGATCCTTTCCATTGTGCACTGCATGTTAAAATGCTTTACAATCACCAGTTGTTTTCTCTTACATCTCTATAAAAATATTTCCATCATCTTTTTAGCAATAAAGATGGTTCATTCAGAATACAGATGTTTCAAAGTTTAAGTGAGGTTACTGTTTTAGAGAGCACAAGCTTAAAAGAAGTTAGATCCAGGTTTTAATTTGAATATCCTTGAGCAAATTACTTAAACTCTCTGAATGTTTCCTTATTTATAAAAGGAAGAATTGTTTTAACTTCACTGAGAAAGCCTATATCAGACACAAATACTATGGGAGGAATTTTATATGCTCCAATATAAGCTGTTGTTATGAAGACAAGTCTACGCAACAAAGCAAGAATTGGTGTAATCTCATCTATATTAGTTAGGGTTCTCCAGAGAAACAGAATCAATAGGATCTCTCTCTCTCTGCACCTACCTACCTACCTATCTACCTACCTATATCTATCTATCTATCTATCTCTATGGAGAGAGAGATATCAATCTCTTTCCTAGATATCTCTACATATCTATCTATGTATATCTATATACTTATCTATATACATCTATATACATACCTATATATCTATATCTAGATATATAATATCTATATCTAGATTGCAATCTTGATAATAACTATTAGTATTAACTAATACTAACTCATTATTATTAACTATTATGACAGAGATGGTGGGGGCTAGCAAGTGTGAAATTTGTAGGGCTGGCCAGCAGGCTAGAAATTCAGAAAGGGTTGATATTGTAGTCTGGAGTCTGAAATCTGCAGGTGGGCCAGCAGGCTGGGAAATTAAGCAGTGTTTTTATGTTGCAATGTTGAGTCAGAATTTCTTCTTCTTTGGGAAATCTCAGCCTTTTCTCTTAATGCCTTCACCTGATTGAAGGCCTTCAACTCCATCCACATTATGGAGGGTAATTTGCTTTAAAGTCATCTGATTGCAGATGTTAATATGCCCACAATTACCTTCACAGCAACATCTAGACTAATGTTTGACCAAACAACTGGGTGCCATAGCCTAGCCAGGTAGACACATGAAGCTAGCCATCACACCATGGAGCTTCTTTTTTTTTGGTGTGAGGGCCACCACTACACTGATAAGTGTTCTGGTCTGCTATGTCATGTTATTAAAGATGCCCTAAACTCATTCCACAGTCAACTGAGTTGGAGGATTGTTAATGGAAGGTGAATCATAGAAAAAAATCACAATCTTTGGTGCTAGAATTCCTGGTGCTGACAGTCAGTAGTTGATAATTGGACAAGGATGGCAGATGAGGTGACACAGAAGTGAAGGCTGGAAAAGTGTACCCTGCTTCCTTCAGAGGTGCTCTGGGGGTCTTCATATTTTACCTGGGCTCAAACTAGATCCCCTTTGGGGATTGAACCCTCTTCCCCAAAAGATGTCCTTATTACTGTTAGGTGAAAGCATTTCCCTCAGTTAGCACTCTGAACCCCACTATTATGCCAGAATGATGGCGTTACTTCCCCCTTAGCAACTGCTGTGGCTGCCTCATTTCCTGGGAAATGCTGGCTGCTGTGCAGGTGACAGACCATCAGTTGCCTATTTAAGCCACATCTGAGATGCAGCTGGTAATTTGGAGGGAAACGTGGGAATTATCCATTCTCCATTTCTGATGTAACAACTTAAGACAAACCTCCAAAGAAGAGAATTCCAATACTGCCTTTTTTTTTTTTTTGAGAGGAAGATCAGCCATGAGCTAACATCCACGCTAATCCTCCTCTTTTGGCTGAGGAAGACTGGCTCTGAGCTAACATCTATTGCCAATCCTCCTCTTCCCTCCCCCGCCAAAGCCCCAGTAGATAGTTGTATGTCATAGTTGCACACCCTTCTAGTTGCTGTATGTGGGACGTGGCCTCAGCATGGCCGGAGAAGCGGTGCCTTGGTGCTTGCCCGGGATCCGAACCCGGGCCGCCAGTAGCAGAGCGCGCGCACTTAACCGCTAAGCCACAGGGCCGGCCCCAATACTGCCTTTTTGAAATGAGAGCCCGATGGAGTGCTGTATGTTACCTGTATGAGTATTCAGCCACATGCTCAGTGGATTCAATGCCATCTATTTGGGGGTATATATTCTTGAAAGAAATAAGTACCAGCCACCCAAGCCCTACAGAAACGTGTTCTCAGGTATTTGAGAGTGTGTAACTGGCTGTTAGCATCTCAGATACTCTACTCAGAAAGGAGGCAATCTCTGGTGTTATAGGTTGATTTGAGGCCAGTATATAAGATCTTTATTTTCCTACAGTAATTTTTTCATAGGCGGATTACTCTAGGAGACAAGGGGCCTGTAGGTACATTTTAAAATCTTTCCAAAATAAGAAGCTGTATCTGCAGTTCAGAGACTGGTATGTGGACAGTATTCTGCCCATGAATTTCTCTGCAAAGAACTTCAAGGAAATAATGCCATCGATAAGTAGGGGAGAAAATTCCCATTGAAGGGCTTCATCTTCAAATTCATCCCTCCTATTCTGCTGGGCGCTGACAGATGGCCGCCACGAGGTAGCTGTACAGACTGGCTGTTGAATACGATACTCGTACAAGGGGCCCAAAGTGAGAGAGATCCTCCCCTCCCCACAGAGGCGCAGCCAGGGCCTTGCTGGGGCTGCTGAGCTGCTGAGGGGATGCAGAGGTCCTGTGCCTGGTGAGCCATCTGCTATGGCTGGAGCTCTGGCTGCTGCCTGCCCACGTGCTCTGCACGGGCGTGATGACAGTGGCTTTGGAGGCAGCTTGGAAGACTGCCTCTGCAAACATTTCCTGAAACCATTTGTAATACCCTTCCCATGTCATACTGACGGGCGTGGGGCGGGTAAGGCTCTGAGGAGATGGGTTCAAGTTCAGCGGTATTGAAAATGAAATAAATGTTTTGTTTCAACCTATATTCTGTGCACAAGTGTGCCCCTTGGAGTTCCAGCCATGGGCTTACTTAGGCTGGGTTTCTACTTACTTGTTTCATTTGTTCTCCTTCTTGAGGGACTTAGAGAGAAGAGAGCTGCTTCAGCTGCCTTGGGCACAAAAGGGTCTGATGACACGGGAGGCAGATGGGGGATCTGTGCTGACTGTCCACAGCTTCTCCCCTGTGGAAAAGTGGCTTTCAGTTAGCTCTGTGGCTGTGAACTCAGATGCCTGTTTAAAAATATTTGACCATAGAAGTCTTGACTTTCTTTAAAACTTGAAGGGTAAAAAAGCAACAAAACAAATGAAAATTTTGTTTATTGGCAGATCTGTTATCTTTGAGACATTGAAAATCATGTTTTCCTTTGCCTACCCCATCGTCTTAGTTCAGTGATTTATTCTGACATTGTCAGACTAATCAAAAGATCTGATCTTTGTCACAAGACAAAACAAACATTATTAACTCTATCCTCCAGAGACAGACAGTTTGATGTAAGAATACCAGGGCTTTGTCTCATGGGTCAGAGCTTTTACCGTTTAGTTTAATCCTTCCCTAATATACACACCTGAGCACTGACATAGCTGAATCTGAAGTTTAAAAGGCAACACTTTCATTCTGAGAAGGCAGATTTCCATCTGGTGATCCAGGACCTCAGTTAATTTCTCAAATGCTTTCCAAGGGATGTAGGTATGTGAGGGTGGTAATTTCAAGGCCCCCATATTTTGGAACTTCGATAAGTTTTCCAAATTTCTATTTGTTCTCTTGTAGCATATTATCATCTATCAAAGTCCAAACAGCTGTCTGTGAGGCTGATAATTTTGTCTCCCGTGTCTTGATTATCTTCTTAAAGCCCCCTCTAGATGTCTGTGATTATCATCTGAGTTTCGTTTTGATAAATATCTATTGATGTCCTTTTTGCGTTTTTGCTAGTTTTTTTCCCTTCGTTGAGAAAGGTCTTTCTTTCATCTTAAGACAATTAGACAACATAATTAGGAAGCCTTCTCCAACAGCCACTGGAAATAATAACTGGCAGTTGGGACATTTGTGGAGTGAGTGGTGGACATGGGAGAGGTCATACATGTGATTAGAACATTATGTCCTGTTGTATAAGCTCACACCCTCAAGTTCACAGAAAAATCAAAACAATAGCACTCAGAGTACCAGGAGCAATAAGGCTTTCCCCATGTTGTAGAGTCAATGATACATAATGAATTCCGTGGTCTCTAGGTGAACCTGAGGGAATGCGCTGCTTCCTCCCTTGTCTTTGTTTAAAAATTGCAATTAGTCTATCACACAGTTCTCAATTTCCAAAAAACTTGTATTACTTTTTGATATACATATTAATTTTCTCATATATCTGCTAGATTTTTTATTTGCCTAATCTTAATATTTGGCCAACAAATGGTAGACTAACTTCCCACTGTTAGCTACAGGAAGTTAGGCTTTAGTTCAAAAGCTTTCTGTATTTTATTTTCAGGTGCTGAAATATTTTCTCTGGCTGGATGCTTTGAACTAAGCTTGTGCCTTATCTGAGTATCGGCCACTGTCCTCACTGTATTTTCTCATTTAGACACATGACTGCCTTAGGAGATAGAAGGAGTAGAGTTGCAGCAATCCTTTGTAGATAAAGACTTGGAATATAGAGAATTGGAAACCATGTGAAAGAGGTTGGGAGATGGTAATAGATGCTAAGATTCCTACACAGTGCTGAGTAATGGACTGGAATATTTTCTATACACCAGACACACAGGCTTCCCTTGTTTCCAGTATACACTGAGAGTCTCTTGGGCTGTTGACTATGTGAAGATTATTTCAGTCATGCAACAATGTTCAATTTGGAACTTCTGAGCTCAGGTTGCCTGCTGTTGCAGGCAGACTAAGGGCATTGTAAGGCTCTCAATACCCCCAAGGACTTCAGTTTTTTCTGACACCAAAACTATCTCTGCCAGATTGCCCATGGAGACTCAGGACCAGTCAAAGCTATCCATGCCTCCCAATGCAATAACGATCAACCTCCCCCAGAAACCAAAGCTCTGTTTTTTGACCGCCTACACTTCTATACTTGAATTTCCATACTATTCAATGATTCTTAAGCTTCATCGTTGTACTACTGACCCTAAGCAATGAAGTCATGGTGCCCTTGAGGAATCTTGTTCAATTATAGGTTAACTTCCTGCATCTTTAATATCTTTATATTACTCAGTAGTGTGCTGGTCAATATTTAACAACTAACTCTCTGAAAAAAAATATGTGTATATATACACACAAGCTTTTAATACGATTGACTAATGTGTAGCACACATTTTACAAATAATATATGATAATTTTATAGTAAATTTTATATAGCCAATTGACTTGCACAGAACTCTTTCATTGATATTTTGCTGAGTTCTTGTATCAATAATCAACCGATGGTTGCAAACGAATGTAGTTCCAACATGAATGTTGGTTGATATTTTCATTTATATTGATGAGTAAGGTGGAAGTGAAACAATGAAGGCATGTGTCAGACTCATGGTCATTTTTCAATGACATGAGTGACTTCTTTGCTGAATCAGATAGTGGTTTCAAATACCTTGAGAATATTTTCTCAAATTTTTCTTCGTGCTTCTCACAATGAAATGGCTACAGATGTGACACACTTGAAAGTTTAATCTGCATTATTTTCTCTACTATTTTCATAAGTCTAAACTAGGATTTGGCAAACTTTTTCTTAAAAAGCCAGGGAGTAAATATTTCAGATTTAGGGTCATATGATTTCTGTTGTAATTACTCAACTCGGTCATTATAGTGGAGCCATAGACAATACCACTGAGTATTGACTGTACTCCAATAAAATTTATTTACAAAAACAGGCAACAAGTGGGCAATAATTTGTCTAGACAATTCAAAAAACAATAAATTGAACCCTGATCTGTAGCATTTACCAGTTTTCGTGGTGTGAAAACTCCATTATGGCCAATTTCAAGCTACCAATGTGATGTTACTGAACGTGGAGTTGGGAAGGGATGTGTGGTAGCACCCATTATATAATATTTCCACCATACAGATACAATAGATGGAAATAACCTCTAGAGCATGGATGATAAAATGTAGTACAATCATTAGGAAATGATGGATTTTGAGTATTTATTACCTTTGGTTTTGATATTACTGCCTTAATTGTAAGATCATATAGTTTAATTTTTAATAATCATTATGTTTAACAATCAGTTCTCAAAATTTCTGAAAATTTTGTAATGGTTCTTGTGAGCTGGTATGAGCTGTTTTTACCATGCCACTTCTTTTTCTGGCACATTCCCCATTGAAGTTTTATTATTTCATATTTCATTTACCAAGGAACTGGCAAGCAGGACCCATAAATTCATTCCACAGACATTTTATTAACTGTCCATTTGTGTCAGACACTCCACTGTCTTTCTCTTGACTCTCCTATGTTATTTTTAGATACATTTTCTTCAACTCTCCTGAAAATTTCTGCACCTTTGAAGCTTGGCCTTGTCCTAATGCACTGACTACTCTATCATTGTGTTAAATTCATTGATTAGTTATTTCATAGTCCTCCTCTCTGCCTTCCCCCTGAGTGACTTCAGCTGCTATGTGGATGATCCTATTAACATTCCAAGTCATGCAATTTCTATAATTCCAATGGCTTTACCATTATCCTAACAACCTACTTCTATACATACTTCCTAAACTTATCATCTCAATGAATATTTTAATATCTTGAACTCTGATATATTACTTTGTGACTTAAACCATAAACTATATTGTCTCCCTAATCTTATGATACCTAATTTTCAACCACATTGAAATGTGAAGCACTTGACATTTTTCTCCCAATTAGCCTGTTCTGATTAACTTTATTACCCATCATGGGCCACTGGCATCATTTCAAGCAGTCTCACCAGTGATTTTTAATATGTCATCTTCTTGGTCTACTGCCATAGTGTGACAGCCACAGCACTGGGTTTATATAACCATTTTTTTCTTTTTTTTCCTTTTTCTATACTTCTGTTATTGATCACAGGTGATGAGAGATATCAAAATTTATGCACTTCCTTTTTAGTTACTCTACTTGTTTTCTCACCTAATAATTTTCTTACTATAACTCACTCTGTTTCCCATTCTGTATAGCCAATATCCAAAGCCTGAGCCTCTATTCTCAAGCAAATGATTCCATCCCTTCCTCTGTCATTCTCAAGCTGGCAAACTTGCCTTTACAACTTAAGGCCTGGTGAGTTGGGTTGGTGTGCCAGAGCGTAAGTCGATTCCCTGGAACAGTTGTCTTAATCTGACCAACCTACTCTTGGGAAGAACTGAATGCTAAATCTCGAGACCTAAACAGGCTCAAGAGGGTATTAGGAGTAGAATCTTGAGGAATATGGAGTAAAAATAGCTAAGATCTACTTTTTCCCTGGGGTTTTGTCGTTGGCCGGCTCATCTTTCACTCTGAAAATTCTCCCTGGACAATTACATTCATGACTTTAGCTACAACCTAGAGGCTGATGACATATTAATCCTTCAGTTTATATCCCTTTCTTGGGCTTCAGAATTTTATTTGTGACTAAACATCTTCATCTGCAATTTCCAAAAGCGAAATAAACTTCACATGTTTATTTCCCAAAACTATGTTTATGTACTTCAGCCTGTCCTGAGACGGCATTTTCTTCCAAATTTCTTTTCTTGGTAATTGGCAAGACAGACACCTGGGCATACCCTTTACTCCTCCTTCTCCCTCATTTGCCCATGTCCACAGGTTTCCAATTCCAGAAAACTTCACCTCCTAAAACCTTTTGTCTGTCTTCTCCTTTCCAACAAATATTGCCTCTCCTTAGTTCAATAATTCTTCCGTCTTCACATTCTAATAACAGCCAAACTGCTCTCATCCACTCCACTAATCCTTCCCTATGTTGTTACCAGACTGATATCCCAACATGCAAATTCCAAATTTTCTTTTAATAACTCCTTACAGATTATTCAAATTTTCCAAGAGGGCTCTGCCTGCCTTCTTACTTCAATTTTTTCTTCTCCCTTGTCTGCACTTTTAGTTTCCTAGGATCAATTTTTTTTAATGATTTTTCACATTTTCACATGTACTATACCTCAATAAGAAAACAAAACAAAACAAACAAACAAAGCATTTGAAGTGAGTAACACATACAATACCCTCACTAAGACCCAAGTTGTGTGTTAGGCAGAAAAGTTAGGGTTCCCTCTCTATGGCTCCTGAGTTCTACTCTATGAAGTAGACAGAATGCCATTTCCATTTTTTTCTCTCCCATCTTTCTAAACGCAGGCCAAGATTTTAATCTCAGGAAAAAAAGCAATAAGTAGGTAGTAGAAAGAGACTAATGGTGATGAAGTGCATTTTGAGATAGTCAGATATTTTGAGATAATTGTGTATAAATACAAGTGGAACCCTGGAAACAGAGCAACATGGGAATTATATCAGAACTAGCTAGTATGCTAAGAGGGAGATGCCACCCACATATAGCAGAGGTAATGTACATGAAGCCTTCTGGAAACAGGAAATTGTACCAGGATTTGAACATATTAATTTGCCTAAGAATCATAAAAGAAGATTATGTAGCTACAAAATGGGATAGCAGGACCAAAGGCAATCTAAATATACTGTTGAGAATGAGTAATAAAAAAGGGAGGATTATTGAAAAATTCACATTAAGAGAAAGGGAGTAGCATTTTAAGGGCCCAAAGAATGAACATTCTTCTGAAAATCATCACCTATAGCCTCCGGAAAATTTGGTAATTGTAATTGTACACAAGAAGGCATGGTATTAAAAAAGATGAATGGAGAATAAAGAGTATAGGCTGAGGGGGAGAGGAATCATCAGGATAAAATATAAAATGAGATGACTGATACATGTCAGAATTGCTACCAATAAATTAAAATTCACTTTGAGTGCAGCAAAGAGTAGACATGACTCTGAAGAAAACCAAATTATTGATGTGAAAGAGAACTTCCACACTATCCCAGAGGGAAAGGTCATTTAGATGAAAATGATGAGAGAGAAAGTTACAGATATGGAAGAGAAAGAATGAAGACTCAATTTTCTTATGGCTTGTTTCTGAAGGGAGCCCAGAACAAAAGAAACAGAAACAATCATACATAATAGGAGGTAATTTTCCTAAAGGGAATAAGGGAAAACAAATGACTATAATTCAGTACATTCTGGTAAGTTTTGAACCTCAGGAACACATATAATCTACAAGCATTTAGGCAGAAGGGAAAAACACTTACCTACAAAGGCAATTGGTGTCACTGGGAGAAGGCTTAGAGAAGTTTAACTCCCACCCCAATAATCTCCAATCAGTTGCCAAGCCAGCCCAAATAAAGACAAAAATAAAAAATACACTTGCAGTGCAACCATAGTTTTAAGTCCCCAAACACCCTTCCCAGCACCCACCTCCACCTCTACTAGATTGTTATACCTAATGTTTCCTTCCTGTGAAAAAATTCTGAAGCCAACATTCTTACAGGCATACTTAACCCAATGAAAAAGGGAACCAAAAATAAATGAAGAATGGGGACCACACTATAAAAACATCACTGGTGGTGAGTGCTGGCAAACATGCGCTGAGTCTATTCAGTCTGCAGATATTTATTGAGTGCCTTTTACATGAGAGTCACGGTTCTAGGAACTAAGGATACAACAAAGAACAAGAGACAAGGCCTCTGTTCTCATGGAGGAAACAGATAATAAATAAAATATAGGAGGACCCTAATGTCCTTGAGGATGGGACACCTGCATATTTCTGAGAAAACTTTAATAGATATAAAGAAGGACACTGCAAAGTGATACAAAGGTGATGCTTATATTTTGGATTTCCTTTACTTTCAAGCTTCTTTTTCAAGACTTACCCGACTTGTCTTTAGGGGGAAGACACGCTAGAAGCTCCAGCCGTTCCAACCTAGAACCCATTGTTTTCCCACAGGTTTGAGGGGTCAAGAACTCTGAAAACAGTTCCATTTCCTGACCAAGCTTACTTGTTAGGAGATATAAAACCATCAGCGTAATGTTTTATAGGCCTCATGCTGAGTGACATAGAGATAAGGGCAAGTGGCTTACAGAGTCACCTCAACAGTCAGGAGGATAAATGTCCACTTGGTCATTCTGGGAAGTAGTTTAAATGCTCAGAAGACTGCACTCTGAAGGCCAGTCTTGACTTTGCTACTTTCTAGCTCATTGCTGTTGGTAAGTTACTTAACCTCTCTTACCTCTCATTTAACCCTCTTTAGAAGAAAGGATTACATATGATAATATATGTGCAATTGTTAAGATCACTTCCATGAGACAAATGTCTAGATATTGGTCTTTTTTTTTTTAAGTGTCCTTGTTCATAACCAATGGTAACTCTAGACATGATATAAACAGAATTTCTTTGCCCAAATTATTTTCTGCCTTTTGTGATTGCTTTTTGAAGCAAGAGAAATATGTAGAGATAATTACATAGGGAATACAGTTTTCTCTTCAAAATCAATTAGAGAAGAAGGAATAAATAAGCAGAAAAAAATAAATGACCAAACACAGTATTTATTATTTGGAGATAATTTACTTCTGTTTTGATTTGTACTGAGTGACGAGCACTTAACAATTAGCAAGAAGATTTATGTTAAGTTTTTGTAATTAGGAAATTGATATTATACATCAATGAAGTTTGCTTTTCATAGGAACTGTTGGAATGAATTTTTTTCTTTTTTCTCCTAGAAGTACTCTGTGACCTGGTTGTAGATTTTTTTTCAAAGCAATCAAGTTCTGGGGAACAATGCTGTATCCTTTAGAAGCTTTTATATTTTTGATGTTAAATTGAAACTTGTAAGACAAATGCATTTTCCTCTTAAAAAAGCACCTAAATGTTTAAGATCCTAGTGTCTGGGAAACAAATAAACACAGCTATAGTTTAATCTTGTTTCACTCAAAATAAGAAAAATAATTCAATTGATCTGATTTGGGGCTATCAAAGTACAATCACTTTGATGCTATATTAAGAAGATAATTCGCTTTAGAATAGAAAAGCGATCTAATTGAGATGATTTCTTTCTTTTTCAAAATGCCTTATTTCTGACATGAATGAATGAAGACTTTTTAGTTCCATTTGTTTCAAAGTGGAGATTGAAACTAATTTTCTCCTATTTATTGTGGTGAGAATACATCTTAAAAATATGGACTTCTTAAGAGCCTGTGACCTATAGTATGACAACCCCATAAATATGTATGTAGCGATATTAAGCAGAATTATAGGCATGATTTCTACTAGTCTTCAATCCTTATATTTTGTAGAAATAGTATGTCAAGTCAGAATAATGTAAAGTGGCCAGAGATGGTCAGAAATGAATCCCTTCTTTAGAGCATGAGTTGGCAATTTATAGCCCACAGGCCAAATCTGCTGGGCTGCCTCATTTGTTTACATATTGCTGTGGCTGCTTCGGTGGTACAAAGGCAGAATTGAGTAGTTGTGAAGAAGACTGCATGGCCTCCAAAGTTGAAGACATTTACCATCTGGCCCTTAACAGAAAAAAACTTGCTGACCTCATTGTCAGATCCTCAACTAGCCAGGCCAATGAGTTAGGAGGAATAGTAGCAAGAAAGATTGGCACAGTGGGGAAGGCAGTGGTAAGAGGAAGAGAGCAAGGCACAGATCTACTCCTGACATCTGAGATTTCCAGAAGGGAGGAAGACAAAAGTGAGGGATGTTGGGAAAATGTATGAGCCATGTAGGGGGGACTTGAGGAGCAGGTAGGAGGCCAAGAAAATGCTAGCACCTGCTCTTTCATCTCTAGACATCAGCAGACATCCTTGGGCCTCCTGTTCTGGCCATGAAGTCTATTCATTAGCACTCATGACAGACTAAAATATGATCAGTTTTTGAACAGATAAGGCTTACCTTGGCTTCAAGGATTTGTTTTCCTCCTGCATCTTTCACAGCTCTATCTAGTCTCCTTCCTGGCTTTTCTCCTTTTCTATCTGTTCCTCAGGTTTAATCCCAGTTCCTTTCTTTTCCTCACTCTACACACTCTACTTTGTGATATCATACCTTTTGATAGCTTCATCTGCTACATATATGTTGCTGACTCTCAGAGCTATTCTGTTTTTAATCAAAGTGCAGTAGATTGTATTACTAGTGTCCCCATGAGGTCATACATCCACTGACTGTGGGCTTGGCTACATGACTTGTTTTAGCCAAAGGAATGTGAGTAGATGTGATATACACCATGTCTGAGCAGAGTCTAAATTTGTTAGTGTGGTTTGGCTTGGCTTCTTGTGCTTTTGCTTTTGGCCACAAAAACAGCATATCTCAGAAAGGGCTGCTCCTTGTGACTGGGTTGTGGAGAATAGCCTCAGCCCTCAGCTCACCTTGTAATATGATTGATAACTGAACATTCATTGTTGTGAGACATTGAGATTTTTGGGGGTGGTTGTTATACAACAAAGCTGAGTAATATGCAAAATTTTGACTAGACAGTTTTTTTTAGAAATTTTTCAGAAATCTCAAATTCAAAATTTCCAAAATTGAACTGACCCTACTTTATGTACGCTATAAACTTTTTCCTCCTTCAGTGTTCCCTGTCTTGGCAAATGCTACCTTAAACCATATAGCTCCCCAGGTCAAAAGAGTGAGAGCTATCCTAGCGTCTTTTTCTCACTCTCAACATTGAGGTATTTATTGAATACCTACTATGTTATATGTTACAGGATCACTACTAGGCACCAAGGATATAGTAGCACATAAAGAAGACAAAGTTCCTGTTTTCACATAGCAGATGATGCATTTGTGGAGGCAAACAATAAAATAATTTCTCATACATGTGTTTTAGCAACATGTACAGTCATGTGCTGCATAATGACATTTCAGTCAATGACAGACTGCATATATGATAGCAGTCCCATAAGATTAGTACCATATAGCCTAGGTATGTAGTAGGCAATACCATCTAGATTTGTGTAAGTACATTCTATGATGTTCGCACAATGACAAAATTGCCTAACGATGTATTTCTCAGAACGTATCCTCATCGTTAAGTGATGCATGACTTTACAGGAAAATGTATTAGGAATTGTATAGGAGTTAGAAAAATTCCTAATGTTAGGAAAATGTGTAGGGTAATGGGAAAGCATATATCTGGGGACCTAATCTAGTTTTGGATTTGGAGAAAATGGGGTCAGACCATGACTGCCATGTGATCTGTTAAATACTTTTCAAGCCTGTTCCTTTCCTGACATCTCCTCTGTTATTCTGTTTCTTTGGGTTCTTGTCATTTCTCGCTTAAATTACTATCAGAATGCCTCTTACTTTACTTCTATCCAACCCATTTCCCATGCAGCTACACAATGACTTTTCCAAACCAACAATTTTTTATATCATTTCCATGAGTAAGTGGCCTCCCATTTCCTTCATGATACTATGCAAACTTAACATGGAACATAGGGATCTTTATAACCTCTTACTTGTACAGTTTCATCTCTGGCCACATCCTCTTCCTCTGTGCTTTAGTTCTGCTGAACTAGTAACAGCTTTCTGAACATACAATGCTGTCATACACTTTCTTTTGAACAAGAGAAAAATCAGGAACATGTCTATCCAATTCTTCACATGGTTACTCTTTAACTCATCTTTAAATATACAAATCAAATGTTATTTCTGCTGGGAAACTTTCACTCATACCTATAGGCAGAAACCGTAATCTTTGTCCTTTGTCCCATTTCTGCCAAGCTTGAGTTGGGTGACCCTCTATAGGCCTCCGCACTATCATAGGTCTACCTCTACTCATGGCACTTATCCAGTGAAATTGTATTGTCCGTAGGACTTTAGATCTTTTGGTCATTTCATTGTTCTCTTGGACTCCCTTCTTCTTTGCACTCTCCCTTACACACCCTCTCCACATACACATTCCCTAACAAACTAGATTCTTTGAAGACCACCTTTAGATACTGGCTAAAATTCAGTTAGGGAAAAGGGGTAGAAGTGGCTGAGAATGAGCAAACAAGACCATAGATTTTAATTCCAGAACTTTTTATATTCAATTATAGCCACATGGTTATAAGCCATAACCAGTCATCTGTGAGGTCATTCACAGGCAAGTTTGGATGCTGCTTGTAAAGGACAGAGTGCCTATACAAAGCCTGAATCTGACTGGTGTTAAGACGGCAGATGTTTAAATGTTTTTGGTCTATTAAATTAGCCAAAATCTTTTATAAAGATGATACCCAAATATGTAATTTAATTTAAAAAGTTAATACCCAATACTGTTAAGTATATTATGAGAATGGATCTCCTAATACATTTCTGATGACATTAAAAGTTAAGATAATAATTGGGAAAATAATTTGACTCATAATATTCACGACTTTTTGTTCAGTAATTTAATTTCTGGGAAATGAACTTACATAAAATAATTAAGAACTATATTAATGTTAAATACTCAAAAGATAAAAATATTAAACATCACTAAATGTGGTTTTACATTTTTAATTAAATTAGATTAAAATTTAATGTTAATCTGGATTAATTGATTTAACTCGGAAAATTGGTTAATAGAATAATGTTACTCCAATCCTATAATTAGAGAATATTAATGACAATGATAGTAGCAAACGTATATTGAACACTCTCCAATACTGGAAAACAACAAAGAAAATTCTGTATTATATGATAGATGCTACATTAGGTACTCAGGATATATAGTTGCCTAAGACACAGGCCCTGTCCTTAAATCAATTAATGATTTAATCCATCATTAGGCAGTCATCAAATGTGATGGTTATGAAGATAGTTATAAAAGGTAATGCAGATTAGGTAAAAAAAACAAACAAACAATATATGCAATTATCATAACAATATATAAAAATATTTGCAAAGAAGAAAATATTGTTATCCAGAATGCTAACAAAGCTTATGTTATCATATGCGTGTTTTCATTTTGATTTTCAAATTTGTGTAATGTGTAATTTATAATGTATAAAAATGATGACTGCGTTTTGTATACGGTTGAGACGTCAGGCAGACGGCCTTTTTACTCCTTAGTTCATATAATTCTATAGCTTCCAATAAAACTAGAGAAAATTGGAGAGGGCCAGGAGGTGTTTATATTAGCAGTTTCCCAAACATAATGAAATCCTAAGAATCACTGCAATCCTTCTTAAAAATACAGATTCCCGCCTCCTTTCTTGACTGTGAATCAGAATCTCTGGCAAATGGACATGAAAATTTGTACTTTTAACAAATACCCCAGTAATTCATACATGTTTGGGAAATCCTTACAATGACTCAACACTGTGCATTAGAGTCAAGCTGGGGAGCTTTACAAAAAACAGGGCTTACCCCAGAGAAGGTATTTTCAAAGCTACCCAGAGTACTCTAAGGTGCAGCTAGAGGTAGAAAGCCACTGACTTGCAGTCTGTTCTCTGAAGCTGCAGCCAGGATCCCATAGCACAGTTAGGCTGAAGTTGGCATCCAGAGGGAGCTGCATTTATAGACACTTGTAAAGTATAGCTGCTGGTTTGGGGCCATTATTATACAATATTTTTACAGTGCTGCTATGATATGGTGTTGTTACCATTCAACTTATTCAGAAGACTGGTTGGTAGAATAACACCTTACTCTAATCCTATAATTACTTAGAGAATATTATTAATCTGAATAACAAAAGCAAACATATTTAACACTATTTGCCAGGCACTGTTATAAGGCATTACGTGTGTTGCCTCATTTAGGCCATCTAAATGACTTGAAGTTGTTATCCTAATTTTTCAGATGAAGAAACTGAGACACGGGAAGTTTACACAATTTTTCCAAGATACAGCCTATTAGAGATGGAGTCAAGATTTAAACTCAGACAGTCTAGCTCCAGAACCCATGGTATTAGCCAAATTCTAATTTACCTTCAGAATAAACTTCTGTTAAAACAGATGTTGTCCTTGCTCACTCATGATCACAAGAAAAGCTGAAGGGTATTCTAAGAAGAGCCCACTTAGAAGATGCATGTTACTTGTGTAACTGTGGCTTTGTTCTTGTGTTTGTCTTCTTCCATGTTAGCATAACTATTTTGAGTTCTATATGTCTTAGTCAACATGTGGTTAGATTTTGGATTCTTGACTCCTAGAGCCAATCTCTCCAAATTTTTATCATTACATGGAACCATCCTTCATCTTAAGGTGGCATTCATTTTGGTTGTAGCACCACGCAATTCTCTCCTATTACATACCAGTAGGTAAGGATAAGGGTACAAGCACTTACTGTGCACTTACTGTGTGCAAGCCATGGTGATAGGCAAATAAATATACATACAATTTCTCTTTTATATTGTGCCATCTTATTATTATCTAGTTACATCTCCATTTTAATTTTTTTAGAATGTATATTTTTAACTCTGAAGTTTTCAGAAAAAGATGAAAAATGATATAAACCCACAGTAATGAAAATAATGGGTGCGAAGCCATCTGTTAATGAGATAGTTCCAGCAAACATCTGGATGGTGGAAGGCAGAAAAACAAATGATGACTGACAAAGCAACATGGGGTGAGCTCTCGAGGAGACAGCTGATTTAGAGACAGAGAAGGAAAAGGCAAGAAGGACGAGAAAGATATTATTCTCATCTCCCTTCCCTATTGCAGATCCAGAATGACATTCCACTAAGCTTTGGTGGGGGTAAAGGGAAAAAAGGCTTTTTTATTAGGACATTGAATAAACTATTAAAAGAAAAAAGACATGATCACTATTTGGAGTGATGGTGACCCAAGGTAACACCCTCTACATTCTGCAATAGGTGAGTTGAAGCCCCAGAATATCAGCACCTACCTGCTCATCTGAAAATTAGGTTACCAGTTGGTAATATACACAGTGCTATTTGGTGTTTTCAAGTGTGGATTAGGAAAAAAAGGGTCACTAGATATTTGATGAAATCTTGAAATATGAAGGAAAACCAAACTAAAAAAGAAAAACTGACCCTGAAGTAAACAAAAATAAATCAAAGAACAGAGATGAGGACTTGTCCTTTTGGGTAGGGTAGATTAGCTTGTGGCAGATTGTTGCCCCCATAAGAACAACTAGAAAAGCCAGATAAAATTAAAGATTTATCTATTTAAAGGCATCAGAGAGCTACCAAAGTAATAATAACTGGAGAAACCAAAAATTCCAGAAGACAGTTGCTAAGACACGACTCAGTGTTCTGTAGCTGCCTTTTCTCTGGAACATTTGCTGATTCTGAACAAGAGTCTGCAAATCCAGATTCATAAATCAGAGATATCATGGATCTCAAAGATATGGCTGATTTTTTTCCTCCAAGACATTTACCAAATCTGAAGCCACATGAAAAGACAATGGTGGGGGAGGTGTGAGAGTGATGGATGCAAGTTGTCATACATCACATCAAAGAATCATTAGATAATGCCTAAAATTGGTAAATCAAAAAGAATGGTATAAGTCCCTACTTGAAGATAAGGAAGTAGCAATCACAAGCAACAAAACCAAAAACAATTGAAAATGGTTATTATGGAAACACAAAAGCTCAGTAAATAGTAGAAAACATTAATAGACATCCTCATTTAAAAATTAAAGCAGAAACTAAAAATTTAACACACACACCTACAAAATCACGAGTCCATTTGTATAAGAAGTTTTTTCCCAAACCTTCAAGTAAACCAATAATCCATACAATACATGCTAGAGACACAACAACAAAAAAACTTCCCCAATTCGATCTGTGTGGCTCCTGTACTCTTGAGGCCAATGCCAGTTTACAATAAGCAGAGAAAAAATTAGTCACTATTTTTCACTTATAAACTTAGATGCAAAAATCCTAACAAGGATTAACAAACTAAATACAGCAATTCAATAAAAAAATATACTGTGACTATATAGATTTTATTCCAAGGATGCTTTTATAATAAAAAGTATCTCTGACACCACATTAATTCATAAAAGGAAAAAAACTTTGGTAGACATTAGTCCCAGTTTGCCTGGGAAAATTGTTTATTCATGTTGTTCTGACATAATTACCAATAGTGCCCCTTTTCACTGTCAACACTGTCCTAGTTTGGATGATAAAATAAATGTTCACCCTAAGGAAAGCCATGTGATTGTCTAAATTGTTGTATTAAAAGCATTCAGTCAATTTTAACAGTCAGTCCTAGTTAAAACTGTTAGCAAAGAGGAGACAATCCTACAGTCTCATCTGTAATAGAGAAACAGCCTGACTCTCTTTAAAGATTTTATTTATTTTTTGCCCCCCAAAGCCCCAGTAGATTGTTGTATGTCATACCTGCACATCATTCTAGTTGCGGTATGTGGGACGCGGCCTCAGCATGGCGGGAGAAGCAGTGCATCGGTGTGCGCCCGGGATCCGAACCCGGGCCGCCAGCAGTGGAGCATGCGCACTTAACCGCTAAGCCACGGGGCCGGCCAAGCCTGACTCTCTTTAAATTCTGAAGCAAAACAAGACTAGCACTATTTCTAGTCTACATTGAACTAGCAGCTCTTGCTAAAGTTGAGGCCAGAATTTAAAAATAAAAGGATATAAGCACTAATAAGGAAGAAAACAAAATGCCTCTGTAATTTGCTTGATATGATTGTCTACTTGGAAAGTCCAAAATTATCTACAATTAGCACTAATGAAAGAGTTCCATAAAGTTTCTGGAATAAAGGTCAATATTTAAAATCAATTGTTTTTCTATGTTCCAGCAACAATCATCTGTAAAATATAATTTCAAAAAAAATACTTTAAAAAACCAAGACTCCCTGTACCTGAGTTCTTCCTTTCCTATGGAGGCTGAAAGTACATGTCCCAGCCTCCCTTACAGCCAAGTTGCCTCATATTTCCTGGTCCAACAAAGCAGACTTTTGAGTGAGAGACTGGGAGTGGGTGTGATCAAATGGAGGAGGCAGCTATACTCAAGATCAGTTCATATGGCTAGGTCATAGGGTGACATTTGGTTCTTTGCCATTAGCTCTGAGCAAGGTTCTTTGGTCAGTCTCTAGTGTCACAGCTCCCTTGACACAGCTCCATAGACAGTAGCCGATTTCCCCTACAGAAGCCCTGGGGTCTGGATTTTCTCCTGGCCATGTTCCTCTTGGCAGTAGAACCTAGTTTGGTTTTCTGGCCCTCCTGTAAATTTTACAAGCTACCTAGTACCCTTTTTAAACATTTTGTTTTGTTTTCTGATTAAACTAGCTAGAGTGCATTTTGTTTTCTACAAATAATATTCTTGACAAATAGAGGTAACCAGAAATAAATTGAACAAAAAATGTATAAGACTTTTACAGAGTCATTTGAAGGACAGTAGAAGACCTAAATAAATTGGAAAGCATTCCCTGGGTATGAATAAAGAAAGGTAATGTAAATATGAAAGTTCTTCCCAATTAGTATATAAATGCAATGAAGCTCCAATCAAAAGTACAATAGGATTTTTTCACAGATCTTGACAAGGTAATTCAAAAACTCATTTGGAAGAGTGAAGTGCCAAAAGTAGTGCAGACACTTACGAAGAATAAAGTGAGAGCTGGAGAGACATTAGTCATGCACCGCATAATGATGTTTTGGTCAACGTTGGACTGCATATACAACTTTGGTACCATAAGATTAGTATCATATAGGATAGGTGTGTCGTAGGCTATACCATCTAGGTTTGTGTAAGTACACTCTATGATGTTTGCACAATGATGAAATCGCCTAACAATGCATTTCTCAGAACATATCCCTGTTGTTAAGTGATGTATGACTGTACTAGATATCAAGACATTCCTAAAGCCTGCTAATCCCCAGAGTGTGATATTCGTGCAGGGATAGATATTGTCAAGATTACAAGTGGTAGGAGTTTAATTTTGTACAATTATTTTGTAGAGACAATTGCAAAACCTTGTAAAGTTAAATATGTACACACCCCTCTAAAACTCAGCAATTGTCTCCTTGACTAGGTGCCTAGAGAAACTCAAAGGTGGGTTTGGAAGCAATTAACTGTTTTTCCAAGTTGTTTCTTTTCCTTTTGTGTGTTAAGGAGATGTAACCACCAGCCATCCTGAAACTGACCAAGCCTCACCACAAGAGCTATGCCCATGACCTTTGCCTTATTTTTAATACAAAGATCTCTCCAGGAGGAGCTTAGGCCTCGTTATGTGGAAGCATGTTCTCCAACTGAACCTGTGCAAGCAAATACACGCCCCTCCCTTTTGAATATTCATTCCCAACCAAATAAAAGTTTCTGCTTTCCTTTGTTCTGGGACACCATGACTTCGGAAATGATTCCTCATGGCCGCCTATTTGCTACAAATATACTTTACTTTGTGAGACAACCTCCACTGGTGTAGAGTCTTATCTAACTCACCAGGAGGCGAGCCCACTTGGTTCCGTTATCAATTCCACTTCCATTCTCCCCCAGGTGCCCAAGAAGAAATCTCTAATAATGATTATTACAGCATGGCTTTCAAAATACAGCAAATGTTAACATCCCGTCAAACCTAACATGTGGGTGGTGGATGGTTGTCTATTCTATTACTTTCAGTATTTATAACTTTTAATAAGTGGTTGCCTCTTGAAAGTGGGTCTGGGGAGAGGTGGGGCAAGAAAGATGCCTTTCATTGTGATGCCTACTGTACTGTTTTATTTTTTTCAAATATATGCTTATATTACTTTGATATAATAAAATAAATCTTTATAATTTGTATTTCTTCATCTCCTTAATATATTTTTATGGTGAGTGGACCAAGTGGGATTTAGACAGAGTGCTACACAGGGGCTAAAAAGGCTCATAATTGTGAATAGATGGCTGCTTATACGTGATATTTATTTTGATTTAAAAGCACGAGTTAATTTTTTCCAGTTTTATTGAGATATAATTGACATATAACTTTGTATAAGTTTAAGGTGTACAACATAATGATTTGATATGTGTATATATTGCGAAGTGATTCACAATAAGTTTAGTTAATATCCATCACCTCACATGGTTAATTTCTTATGATGAGAACTTTTAAGATCTACTCTCTTAGCAACTTTCAAATGTACAATATAGTATTGTTAACTATAGCATGAATAACTGTAGCATAAACTAAAAGTATCAATTTATTAAAAAAATTAACTTCGGTAGTGGCAGAATTTCTAAAGAATGTGCACGGAGGATGCCATTGAGAAACCTAGTTCATATTAAGTGAAGCAGAGGCCTTGGGCCCAGAAACCAGCATGTTTATAGTGAATGTCCAATCTATAGCGTGTTTTTGTTTCTTACATTAGAAAGTACTGTTCATGTTGAAAGAGGAAAAAAAGAACTAATCTATGATCAAAGATTTTTTTTAGCTATCATTTTTAGCTCTAGGTGGAGCTAAGGAATGCAGCAGTGATTAAAATTCAATAAATTGTTGTTGTTTGACAGACTGAACAAGTAGCTATGATTCACAGGCAAACTAGCTAATAAATGAAAACCACTTTGTCTCTTTTTTGGGGATCAGCTTGTTTCTTCTAGAGCAATCAAACAAAAATCCAGTTAAACAAACTGGTCTGATTCATGTTCTTAACAGAGATACAAAGTTAATGACGTAACAGCCAGAATGTAGGGTTGAGGTTAAGAGTGTGGGTTCTGGAAGAGAGCAGAGGGATCGAACTCTGGTTTTTACTGGACATTTTCAATAAGAGGGCCTGCCTCATAGCATCATTGTAAGAATTAAACTGGATAATGGACATGAGTACTGTGCAGAGTATGGTAAATTGTTTCCTTTGTAGAAATAAAAACTGTCTTTCAAAAGAAGACAAATATGCTTAACTTGAACTTGGCTCATATATCCCAACATTTTATTTTTTCTTTTTTTGGTAAGGCAAATAAAGAACTCTGGCACAATGTTTTCCCACTTAAATCAAATTTCTCTTTTGAATTCAAGAACACATAAGAATTGTGTGTGAGGGCTGGGGTTAGGAGGGGGCCACCTGACTAGTCTCAGAATGGGATTTTGCACAGTCCTTTGCTTTCAGGTTAATGATCTTTGCTTCTCTCTTTGTCAAACTGAGAGCAAGTAAAATGTAAGGGAAGCAGTTTTTCCCCCCGATGATACAATTTGGTGTAGAAGCTTGAAACTCAAGACGATTAATTGCATGGGTGTTGGGCATCCCTTCGGGTATTGGCACATTTCTCCAGCTGAAGTGTTTGTGAAGATCATCCAAATATCTTGAGGCAGTTACCCAGGACCTGCCTTCTGGGGCTGGCTATGTTCCCAAAACAAAGGAGATAACAGAGCAAGCATCATTTTGCAATCAGTACTCTGCTATAAACCAACAACTGGAAAGTTGTGTCAACATAGTGAAACCCATTGGTTCAGACAGCAAGGGCTCTGGCCCCAGGCAGCCTGAGTGAATCGCTGCCCTACCAGTCACTATTCATGAGACACTGGGCAATTTACTTCCGCCTCATTTCTCATATACACTATGAGCATCTTGGGATCTCACCTCATTGTTTTGTTGTGAAGTTTTAATAAGTTAATACATGGAGGGGCAGGATGCCATAGGGATTTAGTCTGTGCTTCTCAAAGCTTGGTGTGTATACAGATCCCATGGGGTTTTTGTCCAAATGAAGATCCTGATCCAGTAGATCTGGGGTGGGGCCTGCAGTCCTGCATCTCTAATAAGCTCTCAGGGGGAGTGGAAGCTTCTGCTTCACAGACACATTTTGAGTAGCAGGAGATTAAATTGAATCCTGGCCCTGCCTCTTGCTAGCTGTGGGATCTTACACAAATTACTCACCCTCTTTGTGCCTCAGTCACTTCATTTTATTTATTTACTTTTTTTTTGGTGAGGAGATCAGCCCTGTGCTAACATCTGCCAATCCTCCTCTTTTTTTGCTGAGGAGGACTGGCCCTGGGCTAACATCCATGCCCATCTTCCTCCACTTTGTATGGGATGCCGCCACAGCATGGCTTGCCAAGCGGTGTGTCGGTGCGCGCCCGGGGTCCGAACCGGCTAACCCCGGGCCGCCACAGCGGAACGTGCGCACTTAACCACTTGCGCCACCGGGCTGGCCCCAAAGTCACTTCATTTTAAAATAGAGATAATAATAGTGTCCACCTCATAGACTGGTTTGAGGATTAAATCATTTAATGTTTATAAAGAGTTTAGAATAGTTCAAGGTCACATGGTGGGCACTCAATGCACATTAGCGAGTGTTATTACTCCTATTATTAAATGATGTGAGGTACCTCCTGCACCCTATTACTACATTTAAATAAAGACTATGTGTATCAATCAGGGTAGAGGGATGTTGATAAAGTCAACTGAAACATTGTCCAGGAAGAATGTAAACTGACACACCCTGCCTACTTCGCTGGGATAGTATATTTAAATAGGGCTTATTATGTAACGGGCATAATTATAAGTGTTTTAAATATATTAATACATAAGATAGAAAAGAGTAAAGAGCTTTGGCACAATATACTACCCCTCTCACCTAACACTGTACTCTGGGAGGTAGTACAGTTTTTAATTATCATACACATTTTATATATGAAGAAAAAACCAAGACATATAGCTTAAGTAATATAATCTAGGTCATACAACTAATTGGTGGAAAAATCAGGATTTGAATGCCATCAGTCTGGTTCTACAGTCCGTGATCTCAAGCACTATACCACTTTTGGTTTGATGCTATTTATTATTGTCTCTTAGACTTAATATTACTTTCACATTTAGACAAACCCATGGAGAGAAAATGAACTAGGTTGGCCAAGCTGAGTTTTTTGATCAAATGGCAGCTATACTTCTGCCTTTAGAGATACATATCTATTTCTTTAGGCTTATTTAATGTGAATTTGTTCTTGAATAATGGTTCAACTTTCAGGGCACCATAAACATTGGCTTCCTGAGCCTGGAATGCATAGGGCCAGATCCTGAATGCGATGAGTTTTCAGGTAATGAGGTCTCCTAGGAAATAGCTAGAGAGCTTCTCCTACTGATGGCTTGGCCATGACACATGCCTTTCTATCTAATCTTCAGAAACACCACCAGTGATGGGCCTCCCAGGACAGCCAGCCCATCAGCCATTAAGCTATGTTGGCTGCAATTCAGTTCTCCTAGGCTAGATACCAACAAAAGTTGCAAGGCAGGAGGGTCAACGGAGGCAAGGCTTTTGAAAGCCATGAGAACTGAAGAAATAAAGATTTTCTGAAGACTTCCTTTAAAAAATGAATGTGATTTTCCTGCTGGAATCTTTTAGTCATTAGAGATAATCAGCAATTGATTCTAGGACGTCTTGGAGGGTTTGTAATACTTTTCTTCAGTAGAAGAATTGATTGACCTCTCATAATACTTGGGTACCTTGTTTATTTAAGATGAGGTATTCACAACTGGTTCCACTATCAGATACTTTTAGTTATGAGTCCTGATGTGCAGGAACTGATTTAGAGCAAGGGCCACTCTAGTAAAATATACATTCTGTTGTACCGACTCGAACTTGCATCCCAAATGCCTAATTCATTTCCTACCCATTTGAATCAGGCCTGACCACATGCAAGCCTCAACAGGTATCATTTATCCCTTTAGTTTAAGACTTCTAGCTCGCAGGCAATATAAACAACCCGTTTTTTCTCTTTCTTTCTCCTGGCTGTGGTCTTTTGGACTTAGCATTTTAACTTCAGGCGCAAAATAAAGCTATAAAAAGAAGTAAGATTGTTCCCGTTCCAGACCATTTATAACCCTTTAATCCTCCTCTCCAGGGGTGACCCACCGACCATAACAGATCTCGGGAATTGTAATCATTTCCGGTTGCTATGTAAAAATGACTACCAACTTGGTCGCTTAAAACCACCACCATTTATTATCTTACAGTCCTGTAGGTTAAAAGTCTGGGCACAGTTTAATTTGGTATTCTGCTCAGAGCCTCAAAGTCTGAAATCAAAATGCCAGTTGGGCTGAGTTCTTATCTGGAGGCTTGGGAAAAAATCTACTTCCAAGCTCATTCATAGTTGGCAGAATTCAGTTCCTTGAATTTGTAGGACTGAGATTCCTGGTTTTTCTTTACTTTTTAATTTTTTTCCTCCCCAAAGCCCCAGTACACAGTTGTATATTCTAGTTGTAAATCCTTCTAGTTCTTCTATGTGAGCCACCACAGCATGGCTACTGAGAGACAAGGGGTGTGGTTCCGCGCCCAGGAACTGAACCTGGGCCCCAGAAGTGGAGCGCACCGAACTTTAACCACTAGGCCATCAGGGCTGGCTGGTTAAAAAATCAGATTCCTGATTTTTTTATTAGCTGTCAGCTAGGGGCTGCTCTTAGCTCCTGGTTGCTGTCCACATCACTTGCTACTTTGTTCTCTCCCTCTTCAAGCCAGTAACAGCATACCAAATCCTTCTCAGTCTTCAAATCTCTAACTTCCTCTTCTACCGCCAGCCAGAGAAAACTTTCTGCTTTAAATGGCTTGTGTCATTATGTCAGGCCCATTCAGATAATCTCTTTCTTAAATTTAATTTTGTCATATTATATGATATAGTCACGGGAGTATAATCTATCCCACTCACAGTCCCATGGATCATACAGGATGTGTACACCAGGGGTGGGAAATCTTGGGGGCCACTTAGAGTTCTCCCCACCACAGGAATGAAATGAGGGGTAATGCCTAGAGTTGCCTCGAGTTTTGAGTCTTTGGCAAGAGTTACTTTGGCACACTTTAGAAAGAAAGCATATAGACAGAGCAATTTTCATGACAACATTACCTAAATTGTATAATCTATTTTTCCCAAATTGGCCTATTTTGTGCTTCAAAAAATCTTTCTTATGCAAATCAAAACAACACTAAGATATCACCTCATGCCCGTTAGAATGGCTATAATCACCAAGACAAAAAACAACAAGTCTTGGAGAGGATGTGGAGAAACAGGAACCCTCCTACATAGCTGGTTGGAATGCAAACTGGTGCAGCCTCTATGGAAAACGGTATGGAGATTCCTCAAAGAATTAAAAATAGAGATGCCCTATGACCCAGCCATCCCACTACTGGGAATCTATCCAACGAACCTGAAATCAACAATCCAAAGAGGCTTATGCACCCCTATGTTCATTGCAGCATTATTCACCATAGCCAAGAAGTGGAAGCAACCTAAGTGTCCCTCGACTGACGATTGGATTAAGAAAATGTGGTATATATATATACAATGGAATACTACTCAGCGGTAAAAAAAGACAAAATTGTCCCATTTGCAACAACATGGATGGGCCTGGTGCATATTATGTTAAGTGAAATAAGCCAGAAAGAGAATGACAAACACTGTATGATCTCACTCATATGTGGAATATAAACCAACACATGGACAGAGAAAACTGTATTGTGGTTACCAGGGGCAGTGGGGGTGGGGGGTGGGCACAAGGGGTGAAGGGAGTCATATATATGGTGATGGACAAACAGAAATGTACAACCCAAAATTTCACAATGTTAAAAACCATTAAAACATCAATAAAAAAAAAAAAAAGGGAAAAAAATAAAAAAAATCTTTCTTCATGGAGTGGGTAGTAAATGTCATAGTAAATTTTAACACTGTGGGCAAATGTCTTGAGTAGGGTGAAACCTATTGGACCAGACTGTTTCTTGCACAAGTTTCCCATCTTAGGCCTGCTTTAATTTGCAACGTGAGTTTGCATTTCTGAAAAATGGCAGCTCTGTCCTTATCTAAACCTCATGTGCTGTCCCTTTAGGCTGTGTATGATTCTAATTATTCTTAATAGCTGTGTTATTGTTGGATGCCTCTATAAAGCAGTGTTAATTGAGTCTTAGCTCATCATTTGTTCTTCATTTTTGTTTCTTTTGTGACAGTGAGTTACACATATAACTAAATTTTAGTCTTAGAAAACATGTACAATGATAGGTTTTGCCTAGATTTTGACATGACCTAAAGTGGCAAAGCTGCCAATCATATATGCTTTAGTTCTTGATACTTATTTTCTCTAGAGAATGAGCAAATAGAGAAGACAGTGAAGACTGGGTTAGTGCATGGGTGTCAGTTACCTGATGATTAAATTGTCTAGCATGCTGTGAGAGTGCCAGATATTATCTGCCCCTTTCTGCAACCAAACTGGCTAATGATTCTTGTTATAAATCCCTAGACTTCTTCAATGGGATATTTAAATCTTACACACAGAATATCAGGGCAGCTGTCAACATGCTCATGATTAATCATGCAGGCAATATTGCTAGCATATGCAGGTGTACCAGAAGTCAGTGGAATGGAGAAGGGCCAGTTGTCAATACTCTACATTTCTACAGACATTTGTTGGAAACTGCACACTGCTGGAACTGTTTAATAATTTTTGGTGTACAGTTATGCATGTTGATTTTCTGTCTAGAAAATGTTTCCTTACAATTCATTTTTATTTTTTCCTTAAAATTTCCTAGAAAATTTTTTTCTTAAAAATGAATAATTGTGTAGAAGTGTCAAAAAACAAAATTTGAACAATGAGCAATAACCTATAAGTGATTAAAAAAACAACAACACTCCAATAGAAGTATGGGCAGAAGACATGAATAGGCAATTCCAAGGACTTCTACTGGCTTTCCCTTATACACAATTTCTTAGCACTTTGTCTCATAATTGTAACCACACACTTTGTGCAAGCATTTGTTTAATGTGTATCTCTCATAATAGTTTAATAGCTCTGTGAGGAGTATCTCTTACCATTATATCCATAGCACCAGCCGGTGTCTGATACATAGTAAGTGTTGAACAAATGTAAGTGTAAAAATTAATTAAAAATAAGGAGAGATACAAATAGCTGATGAAATATAAAAAGAAAAGATCAAACTTTTCACTTATATAATACAAATTAAAATAGAGAAACATTTTATCACATTGGCAAAGATAAAAAATGAAATACCAATATGTATCAAGGTTGTAGTGAAAAAATGGTATTCTCATTCCCTTTGGGTCAATCTCAACAAATAATTTGAACACAACTTAGGTGATAGGACTCATTGATGATCAAAGCAGTCTTTTGATGAGAGAAGATAACTATACTGCAAAATGCTCTGAAGAGCAATCTGGCAATTCTATATCAATAGCATAAAAAAGTTTGTACATTAGACTCAGTAATTCTAGATATTTGCCTCATAATATTCACTCTAATATAATAAGCTTAAAACATGGGAAGCAATCATAAAATCTAACAAAAAGAGAATAGTTAAATTATTACATATCCATGTGATGAAATAACATGTATCTTTTAAAGTGCATATGTGAAGAACATTTAAATACGTGGTAAATTGCCTAAAGTATGTTTAGCAGGAAAATAAATGGATCCCAAGCTATATAGATAAAGTGATATAAGATATATATATATATATAATATATATATAATTTATATATATTATATATAATAATATATAATATAACAATCTATTATATAATATAGTTATGTATAATATATTACCTTATATATAACTATATTCTAATTATTATATATATGATATGATGCCACTCTACAGTTTTCTTTTATTAAGATTATAGTTGATTTTTTAAAAAGACTTTACTTTTTAGACAGTTTTAGATTTACAGAAAAATTGAAGATATTACAGAGAGTTACTACCTACCTCCCCCCCCCAGTTTCCCCTATTATTAAAATCTTATATTAGTATGGTACATTTGTTACACTTAATCAATCAATGTTGAGAAATTATTAATAACAAAAGCCCCTACTTTCTTTAGATTTCCTTAGTTTTTATGCCACATCTGGGTGATTTTTAATTATATTTTGTTTATGCTCTTCTATATTTTTCACAATTTCTAAAACATACTTCCAGTTTCCAGTGATGGCATAGTACCTTTGTCAGACTAATCCTTCTGTTTATAACAATAAATTCTGCAAAATATATTTAAAAACATATTTAGAAAACTATGTGAAAGTGAATTCTTCAACTGCACAATTGTGGGGTAAGAATCCAAGAAACATAGCAAAGCAACAGCTAGAAGCTAAAAGAACTGAGCAGAGTTAGCAGCAGCTACCTGGTGCTCACAGGTGGAAGTTCAAATTCTACAAAGTTAGAAGGACTTATAAAATACTTCAGGCTTTCCACTGAAATGACGGAAGGGCCATATACTTTTGGAGGAAGGGTTACCTCCCATTACTGTGTCTACACCTCATGACTAAGGGCAAACGGAAATAGACCTGCCGTAATAAAACCTAAAACTAAGGCCCAGAAGATGAAGAGGATCTACCAGTGATTTAATTGCACACTAGATTATAACTCAATACGTTTCAGAAGAAGGTAATTGAATACAGGCTGTCTATAACATTAATATAAAATTGACTGTACATGCACAGTCATGATAAAAAAAATCAGTAGAAAGAGAACAAATGGTGACTGATATGTTGGAGTTAGTATACAAAAAATATGTTAAAAATAAACCACAGCAATAGGTGGACATAACGGGTAAAGAAATCAGAAATTTAAAAAGAGATATGAGGGGCTGGCCCTGTGGCTTAGCAGTTAAGTGCGCGCGCTCTGCTACTGGCGGCCTGGGGTTCGGATCCTGGGCGCCCACTGACGTACCGCTTCTCTGGCCATGCTGAGGCCGTGTCCCACGTACAGCAACTAGAAGGATGTGCAACTATGACATACAACTATCTACTGGGGCTTTGGGGAAAAAAAAAGGAGGAGGATTGGCAATAGATGTTAGCTCAGAGCCAGTCTTCCTCAGCAAAAAGAGGAGGATTAGCGTGGATGTTAGCTCAGGGCTGATCCTCCTCACAAAAAAAAAAAAAAAAAAGAGATATGAAGACTGTTATACACAGTAAAATAAAAATTCTAGAACTGAAATATACAGTACCTGAAATGAAGAAATTCATACTATGGTATTAACAGTACATTGAACACAATAGAAGAATCAGTGAACTTGAAAATTGATCAGTAGAAATTATCCAAATTGAAGCACAGAGAGAATAAAGTATTGAAAAGCAATGAACATAGCCTCAATGACCTATGGGGCAGTATCAAGAGAAATAACTTCTGTTATTGGAATCTCAAAAGGATAAAAGAGAGGAAATGGAACTGAAAAATATCTCAAGAAATAATAGTCATAATTTTATCAAATTTGATTACAAAAAATTACATGAGGTCCAAGAAACTCAGTGAGCCCTAAGGAAGAGAAATCCAAATAAAATTACACATAGGTAGAGTGTAATAAAATTTCGGAATTCTAAAGAGGAAAGAGAAAATCTTAAAAGCAACCAGAGAAAAAAGCCACAGAAAAAAGACAGCAAAGCAGCCATCAGAATGATAGCTGCCTTCTCAACAGAAATGATAGAGGACAGAAATTATGAGATTGCATATTAAAGTGTTGAGGAGGAAACTTTCTTCCTATAATTCTGTATCCAGTGAAAATCGCCTTAAAAATGAAGGTGAAGTCAAAACCATTTTAGATAGATGAAAGCTGAAAGGATTTGTTGCCATCAGACCCATTCTAGAAAACATGGTAATGATAAAGGAAGTTCTTTAGTCAGAAGGGGAATTATATCAAATAGAAATTAACATCTATAGAAAGGAATGAAGAATGCATAAATATGTGAGTAAACATAAAAAGGTATTTTTCTTTTCTTAAATTATTTTAAGTTAATTGACAATTTAAAGCAAAAAATAACAATGTTTCGTGGGGTTTATGACATACCTGGAAATAAAATATATGGTACACGGAACAGAATGGGATAGACACAACATAAAGGAGATGGATACATTTAATTACACTGTTGTAAGATTCTTTTATTATACTTGTTTGTTGTTGGTGTTAGTGCTGTTGAGTCAATTCCGACTCCTAGTGACCCTGTGTACAGCAGAGCAGAATCTTGCCCCGTCTTTTTGCGCCATCCTCTCACCTTCCAGCGCTATATCAGACAATGCTCTGCTGCTAGTCATAGCATTGGTTTTCATGGCCAATTTTTTCAGAAGTGGGTGGCCAGGTCCTTCTTCCTAGTCTGTCTGAGTCTGGAAGCTCTGCTGAAACCTGTCCACTATGGGTGACTCTGCTGGTATTTGAAATACTGGTGGCATAGCTTTCAGCATCATAGCAGCACACAGCCACCACAGTATGACAACCAACAGAAGGGTGGTGTGGTTTCCTGACCAGAAACAAACCCAGGCCACAGGGGTGAAAACATCAAATCTTAACCACTTGACCACCAATTATATACTTAATGATATAATATTAATTCTAAGTAGATCGTGATAAATCAAGGATGAACATTTTAATCTCTAAATGAACTATTCCAAATGTAATACAATGAAGTATAGCTAAAAGTTAGAATACCATATTTAAAAAATCTGATTAAACCCTTCCCTGTCCCTGCTCTCCCACTTCACCTCCCCCTCAACATCCAAAGCCAGGGAGGGAAGAATAAAGACACAAAGATGAGAAAGGTAAAATAGAAAACAACAACAAGAGAAAACCAAAATAACAACATGGAAGATTTAAACACTTCAATATAAATAATTGTATTAAATGAAAATGAATCACAATCAAAATAAAAAACACATAGTGTCAGATTGGATAAAAAGCAAGACCCAACTACATATAATTTATAATAGATTGGGTTTAAATATAAATACACAGACAGGTAAAAACTAAAACGATGGACAAAGATCTACCATGCAGATGCTATGTGTAGGAAAGATGGTGTGACTCCATTAGGATCAGATAAAGGAGACTTGATGAAAAGGGATATTACAAGAGATAAAGTGTGTCATTATATAGTGATAAAAGGGTCAGTTTATTAAGAATATATGACATTTAATAACAAAGCTTCAAAGTAGAAGGAACAAAAATTGAAAGAACTAAAGGGATAAACAGACAAATCCAAAATTATACTTGGAGACTTTAATTTTCTCCACTTAGTAGTTGATAGAATATGAAAGCAAAAAAAATGTACAAGGATATAGAAGATTTGACCAGCGCTATCAACTGACTTGAACTAATTGGAATATATAGAATATTACATCCAAAAATAACATTGTTTTTTCAACTGCGCATGGCCCTTTTAGCCTGATAGGCCATGTGCTGAGCCATATAATAAATCTTAATAAATTTGAAAGTATCATAATCATACAAAGTGTTTAATGTCAACAATGGAACTACATTAGAAATCAATAAAAATAAGATATTTAGAGAATACCCAAATACTCAGAAATTAAGTAGCACACTTCTAAATAACTAATGGATCAAAGAAGAAATCACAGAGTCATTAGAAAATATTTTTAATTGATAATGAAAATACAACTTCTCAAAATTTACAGGATACATCTCAAGGAATCGTAAAAGAGAAATTTATAGCTTTAAATGTTTATATAAAAAATAAGAAGATAAATTCATTGATATAAGTTTCCACCTTAAGAGGCTAAAGAAAGAGGAGAAATTTAAACCGAAATAAACCAGATTGCATCACAAGAAGGAAATAATAAAAATTAAGACAAACACAGAAACCGTTGAAATAAAAAACAGAAAAATCAATATGAACAAAAGTTGTTCCACTGAAATGCTTATAAAATTGATAATCCATAGAAAAAAATGATAAAGAAAAACACCCCACAGATTACCAATATCAGAAATTAAAGGATCTCACTATCCTATATAAATTGAAACAATAAAATTGGGGGGGGATTTTGAGCAATTTTATACCAATAAATTTAGAAACTTAGGTCATATGTAAAAATTCCATGAAAAACATAACTTACCCAAAATAACATGAGGAAAGATAGAAAATCCAAAAAGACATTTGTTTTTCAAAGAAATTTAATTTGTAATTAGAACTCCTCACACAAAATTAACTCCAGGACCAGATGCCTTCACCAGTAAATTTTATCAAATGTTTAAAAAAAAAAATACCAATAATAAAGGAGAATGGCACTTTTATAAAATAAAGAGAATACTTCCCAACTTGTTTTATAAAACCAGCATAATATTGATACCAAAGCCTAGTAAGGATACTACAGAAAATAAAATTATACACTAATATCTTTCATGAACCTAGACACAATAATCCATAGCAACATATTTGGAATTGAATTCAGCAATATAGAAAAAGGTTAATGAACCAGAACCAGTTGGAGTTTATGCAAAGAATGCAAAGTTGGTTTAACATTTGATAATCAATCAATGCAAAAAACTTATAGCTAATGTCATACTTAATGGTAATATTGAATGCTTTCTCGCTAAGATCAGCAACAAGACAAAGATCATCCGCCTAATCGAATGACTTCTACTCAACATTGCACCATAATGCACTACACACACGCAAAAACACGTGAGTACCATATGTGTGTATTCATATGAAAAGATGCTTAACATCATGAGTCATCAGAGTAACGCAAATTAAAATAAAAATGAGAACGTTCTGTGGAGGACTCAGTTTGAGTGAGCATTTTTTAGATATAGTCTCTTTAAGATACTTTTAATACTACTCTTCAGACATTACAAACTTGTCTTTCAGTTTATAAAACCTGAAGGGAAAATTTTCGCCATTCTTGAGAGTTGAAAGATTTTCTTTTCTAAGAATCTTCTTTGCAATATTCTCTATGTAGTTTTTACATTGAGCTAGGTAAACAAACATCTTCAATGCTTCTTGTCAGACCAACCACACTTTATGTGTCAGAACTTTGTTCCTTTCATCATCTTGGTCTCCTATTGAATGACATTTGGTTCCTAGAGTTCTTATATGTGACTTCTTGTAGCTTTGTTAGAAAAGTCTCCAAAGATTTCTCATTTTCTTCCAAACAACATATAAGCTAATAGGTAAACAATGCCTGCTATTCATCTCTTCTTCACAGAAAAAGAAAATCTGCTGTAAATTTCTGCAGCATTGCAGATGGGTAAAGGATAGGGGAAATACATACCTCTGCTAAAAGTTCCAAATTTATTTGGTCAAGGATCTTGAACACAGCAGAAGCAAAGTAGCAACACTAAGCAGGAGCCAATGGAGCACACCTGGAAGACATCGCTGTGACTTTGGCTTCCTGATGGGAGCACATAGCTGTTGGTTCAGAAAGAGTCTTGCCCAACGCAAAAGAGACACAGACTTACATCACCATTCAGGAAAACGTACATAAAATATATGTGTGTGTACACACACACACACACACACACATATACACACCAATAAAGCCATAAGCTCATTTAAAAGGAAGAAGCAAAATTGATGCTCAGGGGTCTCTGAACATTTCTCTGCTTTCAGCTATTCAGTGTCTGGCAAAGGCTATCTCTTTGCAAGTTTAAACGAAGAGGAAATTCAGTCTTTACTCAACAGCATTTCTAGAGACATATGTAGGAGTTCTTGGAAATTCTACATTTGTTAAAAATTAGTAACTATAAGCCTTTCCTAAGTAGACAAACCCCCTTTTTTTGATCACTGCTATATCTCTGAACCCCATTTTATGTTATATCTTAAAATATTGCCTCCTCTGTATCTCCCTTCAAATTTTTAAGAAAAATATAGTCTTCTGTGCTATCCACTTTGCATTCATGCTTATTTAGAATTTGAGCTTTTAGTTTCTTGCGTTGCCTTTAGTTTTTAGTAACTTTATAATCTTGTGAGAAACCTTAGCCTGCCAATGAAATAAGGGGCTAAGACAGTACACTGCATGAACTGTAGTCTTGTCGTAATTTCCTTAGTTGCGATTCGACAATGAACCTTCAGGTCATTTTCAAATGTGTTCTTAAAATTTAATTTCCTTTCCTTTTGATAGTAGCACAAAAGTGCTACCAGTCAAGTAAGGTCATTTTATTAGTACACTTTGTGTATTTTTCAGCTATTGTGAGGTACTTTGCAGGGCTTTGAAATGTGTTTAGCTTGAGTACAGCCTGAGGACTAAAACAGATATGAAAAGCAGTGATTTTTTAAGTGTTGCAGAGTGATGGATTCCTGGACTGAACCTGATTTTAGTGATGGTTTTCATATTTTTCTTTCTACAGCACAAAAATTCAATGCAATCATGGTAGATACATTCTTGCTAAAACATACAAACATATTTTAATGTAGAGTTATGTCAATGCTGTTGCTTTTATCCTCATGTATTCAGTGATTTTCCCCATGTCCTTACTTTGAATTGCAGAAGAAAAGTATTACTCTATGTGTAAATACGTCATTGTTACTTTTGAACCTCCAATTAAAAAATCAAGAAAAATGTTTTTCCTGAAAAATTTTGAAATCTATAATATTCATCTTTGAATCACTAATTATGCTGTGAATACAATTCTTCAATTATAAAGTTTTTTTTTTCCGTTTCTAATGGAAACAAAACATTTTAAAAGTGTGTTCAAGGTACAGTAGATGAGCATCTGCTCTTGCAATCCAAAAGAATCTTGCTCTTACTTCTTTTGATATTTATTTGTTGGAGCACAAGGACTCAGGTTCTCAAAACAGCCTGCCTTGGGCTTTATTTCCTTGAATCAAGGACTTCTTAGCATCAAACCTGAAACTATGTATTTTTGCCTGCTAATCAACTATACTTCTCCGCTTTGATTTTTAAATCATCTTGTCCTTCAGATTATTGCATGTTCCCAATCAAGTTGAAGTTCAGCAATCTCCATAATGTAACTCAGAAAAATCCCCACGTCAGAGCTGTAGGCAAACCACTCACCACTGCTGTATGTCATGCACTCTGTAAGTAACCAGAGAGAAAATCTAATTTCCCGTTGTATGATCCAACAGTATATATTTGAAATTCAGCAGATCTGCATCACCTGATATGAATTCCCAGATTGTATTGGATCCTTTTTGGCTCAAGTCCAGCAAGGACATTTTAGGATATAAATTTCTGTTATCCATGCAGAAAGACAAACTCAGATTCATTAGAGTACAGAGTGCAAAACAGGAAAGACAAATATATCTACATTACGTTTATTCTCGATGTGGAAGTTTGTGAGATACTTGTGAATGACAGTGCAGACACTAGATGAAATTCAGTTTAATGAATTATCAAGAAAATCGGTCTCATGTGGACTCTGTATAAAGTGGATACATTTAACCTAAAGAAACAAAGACTTGAGAGCCATAATATCTGTTTTCAGATGAATAAAGAATTGCCCACTGAAAGAGGGGTTAGACTGATTTTGTTTTGCTTTAGAAGGTAGAACACCACCCAATGGTGGTAGATTATTGGATGCTGAGTTCAGCTTAACATACAAAAAAAAAATCTAAATAATTAAAGATAGCCTACAAACCTGCCTGAACAAGCAGTAAGTCTCTGTTATTGAAAATATTTTAGAATCTGAATGAAAATCTACCGGGGATATTGAAAAGAGTACCCTTAATCTGGCAGGGAATTTGGATCTGTCACTTTTAAGGTTCAGTCCAACACTGGTTCTGTTATATTTACCCTGGGATAATTGACAGCACCACCTCATCCATTCTCTGATCTTCCATTTTCCTTTTGTTCACCACAGGATAATACACAAGGAGGGGAGAAAAAAAGCCTAAATTCACCTGTTAATTAATAGTGGATGAACTCTCATAAATAATTTTCCCATACCACTCCGTAGCGGCTCCTGGGACCGTCTTTTCATGACTATAATTCCCACATTCTCTCACCCAATTTTCATGAGGCTATTCCTTAATGCTTTTCTGAGGTCATGTGTGTTTACTTTCTCTATCCTTCTGTCAGCCTTACTTACTCTAACAATTGGTCATCTGTGAGTGTGGTTAGAAAGTTCTGTTTCCATTTATGTAAAAAAATATTGCTTTTCAATGAAGCAGATTATGTTTGATTTCTTAACAATCTCATCAATGCCCTCAAATTCAACGCAAGGGCGTTTTTAAGGCTCAGCATCAAATAGGCCAAAGAAAAGTGAACACAGTTGTTTCTCATTAAATATATCCCTATTCTAAAACTTTTCAAAATAGGTTTCCATGGCCAAATAAGTTTGATAAATATTTATAACACTAATATTTAACATTTATTGAGCATATGTATGGATCAGGTTTAGAGTTTTATATATATTATATCATTTAATTCTCAATCTCCCTATGAGGCAAAAGTTGTTATTATTGCCCTCATCTCACAGATATAGATAAAGAATCTGAGGCACGGAAAAGTCTAGTAACTTGCCACTACCTAGGTAGTGAATTGTAGTTCCAGGAATTCTGCTAAGCATGTATAACCCTATGTCTTCACTAGAATACTTCTCAGAGACCTAAATGCACATTTGTGGTTTACTAATCTTCATAGGAGGAATATCTAATCAACTTTATTCCAAAAGTATTTGATTTCAGGGTGCTTTCATAGCACATGATAAGAGATTAATATTTTCTTTTGAGAAACCCCTCCTTAAATTATCTTTTAGCTATATCACTAGTCATCTTTGTCTTTTTTTTTTTTTTTTGGTGAGGAGGACCAGCCCTGAGCTAACATCCAACGCCAATCCTCCCCTTTTTTGCTGAGGAAGACTGGCCGTGGGCTAACATCCATTCCCATCTTCCTCTACTTTATACGGGACGCCGCCACAGCATGGCTTAACAAGCGGTACGTCGGTGCGCACCGGGATCCGAACCAGAGAACCCTGGGCCGCTGCAGCAGAGCGCGCGCACTTAACCGCTTGCGCCATTGGGCTGGCCTCCATCTTTGTCTTTTTGATTAGAAATCACTTCAATGGAGGAAAAAGTTCTAATTAGAAGAACTCCCATTGTGTTTTGTATCAGGATGTTGTTAAATACTGTCTGAGATCATTTCTTGTTACTGGAAGTTACCAAAAAGGACAGAAATTGTAGTGGAAATAGCAGCATGTTCAGACCAATGTATGAGTGATAATGAATGATATTGTTTAGGATGAATTTGGGGATGGCTTATTATGTAGCAATAGCAAATCAACAGAATACATGTGACTTTTGTAGGAGTCTGTAATGAAGGGGTGACAGTTATCTCATAACCCCAGGGGATGTCACCTGAGCCATAGGGCTTGTTGACCTTCTCCAGAATCTCTGGTTCTAGAGAGAGAGTTCTAGTGAGAGATGGCATGGTGATATGGCCGTATAGTGAGGGGACAAGAACTATTGCTGCAATTTCTGCATGGCAGAGAGATATGGAAGATTGACTTTGCCCATTTTTCCTTAGGCCCAAAGTTGGACTCTGGAAATAGATGAGTTTGGAAGCTACTGGAAACTGCCACAATATAGACCCAAATGAGTTGCTGAGGATTGCAGCATCATGCTTCATGCTGGAGATGAAGTTGAATCTTACACAAGATGAAAAATACATTTGAGAGCTGCTTGGAATTTAGCGCCCCCACAGACAATGAGCTTAATAGGAATTGATAACTAATGGGAAGGGAAAAACAACCTCACTACTGTGTCCACGTTATGCTCATGTAAGGAAACACCAATTACGCCTGCAAGAAAAGACAGGCAACTTAACTAGGGCTGTTCCTCCTTCCCTGCTACAGCACCAGAGAGGCAAGCCCAGGAAACAAGGAGAGGAACTCCAAGAAGAATCCTACTATACTTACCTCTATCTCAGCCCAAGAGTCGTGAGTGAGACAGGAAGCAATACTAATAAACTGGTGTTAGTGGAAAGAGGGCTTTGCATTCAACCTGAAATTAAAATATTATCTATCTTAAACTGTTTTAACATCTGAAAGTACCTAACAAATGATAGAAGAATTCTAAATTATTGTTAATGAAGCTCACAATGCAAAGATAAAAGAAAATTCTCAAACTACTGTTAGTAGCAATTACTGAAAAAATAAAAAATGTTTTGTGTTTCTATTTCAATAAATTGAGATTCCTCAGTCAAATTGATTAATGAATTTTGATTAAATCTGTTTAGTTGCCCTAAATGGATCTGCACTTGAAATTACTCAGCATGATTATGGGGTTTTGACAAAATGGTCTAGTTCCTTTCTTTAAAAAAGAAAATCAGTTTGGAAAAAGCTGAGTCATGTTTAATCAGTCACCTAGAGAGACATTGAGTAACCTAATTAGGAAGAGCTGAGGCATACAGTATTCTCATTTCTTCTGAAGGAAAAGGCTGCTTAGTTGTAACCAAGGGCCAAACTAAGATGCCAAGGAGTGTCTTAAAGGAGGCATTAGCTCCTAGAGCAATATATAAACTAATTACTCTGGAAAAACAATCCATCCATATGAATATAGCAGAGTTAATTATTACTCTGAGAAGTGCTGAACTAGAACTGGTAGGTATTGATGAACTTATCTATTTAAGATTTCAGAGTAAATTGCAATTACCTGGGTAAAATATCTATAAAGGCCTAAGGCAACTTGTAGGAACACAAATGTTACAACCAGGTAAAACTAAAGCTTTGGGTCTATTTGGAATTATTGTAAACCTCTGGGTTGTGTATAAGGTATAGCAACTTTTATTGTTTAAAAATATTTGGTCTCTTGGGGCCGGCCCGGTGGTTAAGTTTGCATGCTCCACTTTGGCGGCTCAGGGTTCGCAGGTTCGGATCTCGGGTGCGGACCAACACACTGCTTGTCAAGGCATGCTGTGGCAGTGTCCCACATATAAAGTAGAGGAAGATGGACACAGATGTTAGCTCATGGCCAATCTTCCTCCTCAAAAAGAGGATGATTGGCAACGGATGTTAGCTCAGAGCTAGTCTTCCTCACCAAAAAAAAAAAAAAAATTGGTTTCTTATAAATAACTATCATTGTCTGGAGCCTCAGAGAGTGGAATGGAAACTCTCTGACAATGACTGGTACTAGTAGCAGAAAGAAGATGCGGAGCAAAGCCTTGAATGGATTGGAAGGGTTGGTGTAGGAAGAAAATGGGGTCACTACATCTTGAAAGCCAAAAATGCTAACCATTATGATCTAATGGGACTCTGAAGCTCTCTGTGACTTCAAAATTGTTTCTAAGTGGTCTTCTGATTCAGGAAACATTTTTACAGGCAAATTTCAAATGAACAAGAGGACTATTATAGTTGTAATATAGTTTTAAGGAAAAGGATCAATATTGGCCTTGCATTTTCCATCCAACTCAAAATGCAGGAACGTACAATCTAGCAGATCTTTAGCCACAAATCTTCTACACTAGACCTTTAAAATTATTTTCTTCTGCATTGTGAATCTTTCTTTGTAATCAAGAGCTTTTGAGTCTTTTCCATCAAAGGCTCATTTGTAGGAAGGGGGCTTGCAAAATGAGAAATATGATGTGATTCCTCAAACTTTCCCTTTATCCTAGCATTGATAGTCAGTAATTCTGATCACAGAATTATATAGCCCATACCACCAAAATTAGGCTGACAGGCATAGCAGCTTATAGTTCTCTGTTTGTAGTGAGCTAAATCAATTGGCTTGAACTGAAACATAAAAAATGACTGCAGTAAGCCTAGGATTGGTGTCTACAACTCCTCATTGTAAACAGCATTTTTTCCCCTAAAGTTAAGTGCTCTTTTAACTAAAAACCCAGTGTGCATGTTTTGCTATAAAACAGTTGGAAAGGCTTTAAGCTGTGTTAAGCCATTTCACCATGTGACTATCTTCCTAAGACATCCTTAGTTAAGAACTAAACTTTTTGAGCCTTGAAAATACATGGTTACAAAGATATTTGCAGGTACCTCAGTGAAGTGAGGAAACACCTCAAGCAAGTGAGAACAAAAACATGAACTAAGGGATAAGTTCATTCTATGCCTGAGGAAACTACTATTTTAAATCCTCTTATACTAAGTTTTTAGAATGCTGATACCCAAATAAAGAAATCCATTGTTAGTTAGTCTTATGAAGTCAATCTAGTGACATTAAAGGCAAAACAAAGAAATGATAGATCAGTATTCTCTATTTCTCTGGCGAACGTTTAAAAAGAGATAGTGTCGTATATGAAATGCCTGTGTGCCATAGTTGAAAAACCGTAAAAAATATTGACACTAATAAGTTGTGTATTCTTAGATAAGTTAGTTAACCAATCTAAATTTATTCTCTCATATTTGAAATAGTTTACCTTATAAAGTTGTTTTGAGTATTAAATAAGACAACAGTACAGTACAACTGACAGTTATTATTATCAAAATCCTCTGTTTATGAAAGCTCTACTTCCTTCAAGGTCAGATGCTACTCCTTCCTCTGCTAACCCGGAATCTCTGTGGGTTCCTTTTATCTGTAATGATTTGCAAGTGTTCTTCAGCAGACTGACACCGAGTTCATGAACTCAAAGAGCTTAGCTGGTTAGAGAGACAGGGCTCAGATGCAGAAAGGTAGACTCTGGGAGTTATGTGATTATAGCCAGTTTAGCATAGATCAACAAACAACAAGGATGTCAAATGAGCTCATGGTGAACTGCAATGTTCAAGGAAGCCTCACAAGTAAACAGGCCTTAGGTTACATGGTGAAAAATTTCTATAAGCAAAGAGAAAAATGAAGAATTACAGATGGGAGTGCAACAGGAGCAAAGGTGAGTGAAAAACGTGTCAAAGAAACAATGATTCGATTCACCTTGCCAGAGGACTGTTGTATTAGTCTGTTGTGCTGCCATAACAGAAAACCAGACTGGGTGGCTTAACCAACGGAAATTTTATTTCTCACAGTTCTGGAAACTGGAGGTCCGAGATCAAGGTGCCAGCAGGATTAGTTTTTGGTGAGGCCTCTCTTCCTGGCTTGCAGATAGCTGCCTTCTTGCTGTGTTCTCATGTGGCTTTTCCTCTGTGTTCAGTCTGGTGTCTCTTCCTTTTGGTTTAAGAAAAACAGCGTTTGGATTAGGGCCCCACCCTTATGATCTCAACCTTAATTACTTCCTTAAAGGCCCTATCTCCAAATATATAACGTTGGCAGTGAGGACTTCAACATACAGATTTGGGGAGGACACAATTCAGTCCTTTATAACTGCAAAATATAACACTTGAAAGGTGAGTTAGGATAAGATTGTTAAGGAGTTTGCTGAGGCAATAGTTCCCATCCAGTTTGTCCTGACTAAAACATCCATAACCAATGATATCCACATATGTGACTTTTACTACTGGATGATTCAGGGCAGATTAGCTGGCTCTCCACCCCCTTGCCCTTTCCCTCTCCACCTTTTTCTTAAAAAAAAAATGAGAGTGGCCTTTTAGAGGTAATAGATTCTGTTTGGATTTACTTAAAAGAAACTCATTTCTGATAGGGACAAAGCATTAATATTTACAGTTATCTCCTCTCAATTTTGTGAGGAAAATTACATGTTCTTACAGTCAAGCTCCAGGACCCTGATTGTGCTATGATCTTGGGAGGACAGAATAATTAGAAGACATTCTGGTGATGAGTTGTAATTAGTATTTTGGTGGTGAACATGATGTAATCTATGCAGAAATAGAAGTACAATGATGTACACCTGAAATTTTTACAATGTTATAAACCAATGTTACTGCAATAAACAAAAAATTAAAAAAAAAAAATACACTGGATTCCTAAGAGTTAGTATGGAACAACAGTAAAATATCTCATTAATCGTTTTTTATATCGAGCACCTGATGAAATAATATATTAGATATATTGGGTTAAATAAAATAATTATTAAAATTAAAAAAAAAAAAAAAAGGAAGACATTCTGGAAGACTACAGTGGCTATCTGTTGGCTTTCTCCTACAGCTAGCTGCTCACCACAGTCTGAGTGGGCACATACTGTCCTTGCAGGCAAGTAAGTCCTTGTGACTGACTTCTAGTTAACAGAATTCAAACAAAAGTAGCAATCATAACTTTAGGCCTGGCCATAAAATCCTCTCATGCCCACTGATCTAGAGTCCATAAAAAGGCAAAAAAAAAAAGGGGGAGGGGTTAGAAGTTAAGACTGGGGTTGCCTTTGGGTCAGAGGGAAGAGCTGGTGATTGGGAGGAGACATGAGGGAGCTTCTTGATGCTATTCTTTGGCTTGAATGGTGGTTATATGGGTGATTATTCACTTGTGCTTTATAAACGTATCTGTTTTTATATTATACTTCAACGGAAAAAAATTTTTAAATACCCTTTCATGGCCTTTTTTCCATGGTCTTTTCCCCTTTTGGAGGGCTGTGATAAAGACGATATTCAGGGCCACCTTGAGAAGCACATGTTGAAGATGGCTGAGCCTTCACCAGCCTGCGTCTCTGAGAGCTGCCTCGTCTATTTGTTCACCTACACGCTATAGTGGGTTTGAAACATTTTTCATTTTTGTGTTTCTTTGTTAGAGTCACTAGCATTACCCTAATACATTTTCCCATCATCCATTCTCCTCCTTCTGCTTTAAACAATATTCTCTTCTTTCCGTGTGAATTCACCGAGTCCTCATTGTTGGCCACCTGATTCCCTGGAATTGACCCGACCTCCATTTCCAATCAAGGATCGTTATTAGTTTAAACTAATCAACATATCCTATCCCACTGTCCACTGTGAAGGGTTGGACACAAAACCCAATGCAATGAGATACGATGAGATTTTCAGAATCTTGCTGGGGTTTCCATGAACATAAGCTTTGGCTCCCAGAGGAGCTATCAGAAGAGACATTCTTCCTCTAGACTTAGTGATCTGATAATATGGGACTTCGGGTGACTGCAGTATCCTGTCATCAGGATGTTACTATCCTGTCCAAAGGTGAAGTTGACACACAGGAGAAGTCGACCTCAGAAATAGATGGGGCAATATAGCTTAAGCCATGCCTAAAACACAGGGGAGACCTTGTTTTCATAGTCAAGAGGCCCTCCAAGTTGGCAATTACTTTGATGAATTTGACTAAATTTTAGTATTTATTCATTCATAAGTATGTTAACTATTTTCTATGTGCTGGTATTTGTAACATCCTTTGACCTCAGTTGCTTCTTCTATAAAATAAGGTTATCCAAAGGCTAAAGGCTGAGCCAAAAGACATCTTGTGGTCCCTCTAGATCAGCTATCCATGTTCTTATTTTTGATTGGCTTTATATAACATGACTTTTGGTTTTTTTGTCTAATTATTTTAATACACATTTGTATTATGCTCCAGGTTATGCTCCAGGTTTCCCTTTCTGCCTCTTGAAACTCAAGTATTTTATCCTCCATTTTATCCTCCCCATTATCTCTTTCCTATAGAAAGTACACACCAACAACATCACATCGTTAATTTTCTGTCACATCAATGTTTTCCAAATGAGATTTTCCTGTCTCATTTATGCTATTGGCAAACATTTTGTAAAACTATGGTTTAAAGTATATAGTTTTATATTTCAAATGTTTCCTTCATTCCTTTCAACACCAACCCAATTAAAATAGATGCTAAATTATTGTTGAGTGATTGTTAGAAAGTTAATTCTTTGAAGATAATTATCTATCTCATATATCATAACTCTGTAATCATGAAGCTTCAGGGTTTATTGCCTTAGGGTGAACCATAGAATTTGGAACAAATTTCTCTAAGATCTTTTCATTCACCTAGACTAAAATGTCACAAAGCTTGCCTTCTCCACTTAAGAGAAGATTGATTTTCTAAAATATGATTTTAGTTTTACTCTCAAAAGTTTTCTGAATGAGGGAAAGACGACAGTGTGATGCAATGAAGAGATATCAGGAAATATAGATTTTGGTTCAGGCTTTGCTACTAATTTTGCAGTATCAGGTAACTTAGCCCACCTGGATCTCAGTTTTCCTGTTGTAGAAAGCAAGACAATCCATAGGAGCCTTTCCAGGACTAACAGTCTATAGATAAATACCACTAGTGTGCATGTGGATTAGAATTCATCCTCCTAATCAAAATGTATATACTCTCTGCATCTAAGAGGCATAGCCTGCATACCACCCAGCCTCAATGAGTAAACACAGGGAATTCCCTTATTTTACTGTATTACCTATTATAGCATGTGACAAGAAGGCATGCATTTCTAGGATAAAATGCAACTACTGGAAACTAAGAAAGCTTAGTTTAGTTAAATCAGAAGATCTGGGTTCATTTCCTAATTCTGCTGATTACAAGGTTTGTGACTTTGGGCAGTATACACTACATTGGCCTCTGTTTCTGAATCTAGGAAAAAACCAAAAACCCAACCAAGCCTCGATTCTTCATCTGAATGCTGTTGTTATTCAATGATAAAAATATAAATATGATAGTACTTTGCTCACTGTGTAATTGTGCTTAAACCCATAACAGAGCCTTTAGTCTTGAGTATTGGCATATAGAAACAGAAAAGACGGAAGAGATCCCGTGGTGTTTCCCCACCCTGGGGGCAGATACTCTGCTCAGGATTCTTTTATATTGTCTCTTCTTGGAATATCACTGAATCCATCAAATGGCCAGTAATTCCCTTTTCTGAAGGCCAAGACTAGCTCTTTATCTCAAAGATACGTGAATTCATTTTGAATATTTCTATGTATTCTACAATTCTCTTTAAGAAAAAAATCTAATCTCCTTAATGTGTCTTTCCATAATCAGCACTGTTCAAACTCCCTTTAAAATCTGTTTAGCCTGTAAACTTAATTTCTTCCACTGAAAGATTTTTAATTTCTTTTAGCAGGCTGTATTTTTCTTGGAGCTTAAGGAGAGACGAAGGGCTATTATTTCCAAATGATATTTTTGAACTATACAAATACACAAGTACTCCTGTTGCTTCTGTGCACAAAAGAAAGCGTTCTATTAAATGACTGGAATTACTCTTTTTATGCCAATTTGAGTACAGACTTATTGGAATGAATTTATCAGCCCCCGAACACCCACCATGGATTACCACAGGCTGCTCCTGTAAATGAGATGTGGTATGCTAATGAGTAAATACATTTCAAAACGAAAAGGACATCTGTTTCAAGGATTTTTCTTACTTTACTCAAATGTTCTGTAGTTGGTAACTAAATTCACTAACATCTTAATATGAAAAGTACCATGTGAAATTATACAAAAAATCTTGTTTATTTATTACAGAAATAGGATAAACAAAGCAACATTAAAAATGTAATTGGTATACGTTAGCCTGAATTTGGTGATGTAAAACAAGAGGTTAAGATAACAGGTGTATGCAGTGAAAAAAAAATCTGCTAAAACTATAAATGTTGTATTAAGTTGTTTATATGATGTAGGTTGATGTTTAAAACATTTGGGGCCATTTTAAAAAGGAAGATATTTACTCATTTACCCAGCAACAGCCTGGGAAACTTAATTGAAAGCAGCTGATGCAGTGATAATGCCAGACCTCAGTATAAATGTCAACAGAGAAGAGTTTGTTGGTTTGCTTGTTTTTCTGAGAGAAAAATCTGACTTCCAGAAAAAAAATTGTTTCAAAGGAAGAACCAGAAGAAACGGTGTTTCTCCAAAGACTGTGGGGACCAAGACTGGAAACTCGGATAAACAAACCAGCAAGAAACCAGGTTAATTTGAAATATTGTGGCTCTTGATATAACAAATAGCAAAATATGTGATATCATTGAGACATTAGAACATTAATTTTTTAAGTACCCAGGCTAAAATAAAGAAGATGAAAAGCAGAATTTTTGCAATCAAGTTCAACTGTACATTAAATATTTGAGTACCTTTTATATGCCAGTGCCTGTAATAAATTCTGTGGATACAAATGGAAAGAAATACATTCAGACTTCAAGAATCTTCTATGAAGGAAGAGGAAATCAGAGTAGTGTCATATTTCTTGTTAAAATCACTGGATACTAAAAAAAAAATAGAGTTATCTCTTCTAGATTCTGAGAAAGAATGATTTTAGCCATCCAAAGATGACCCGCAAATGGGCTACACCTCCTGGTCTTTGAATCTGGACTGGCAGAAGTGATGCTGCATGACATCTGGGGCCTCATCACATGAAGTCCTGCAACTTCTGCTTTGGTTTCTTGAAATACTCACTCTCGGTGAAGACAGCAGCCACATTATAAGTATGACCACCTCGAGATGCTCATGAGGTAAGGAAGCCCAGCTTAGCCATGTGGAGAGGACACATGAAAAGAGAGCAATGATGAGCATCTCCAAGCCATTACAACTAGCGCAGCCCAGCCTCAGACATGGGAGTGAAGTGGCCACATTGGACATTCCAACCCCAGTAGACACCAAATGCAGAAGAACCAGGACCCCAGAGGTACAGCCCTAGTCAAGCTTTTCAGAAATCTCCAGCCATTTGAGCCTCCCTAGCTGAGGCAGCAAATATTCTTGTTTTGTTCATGATTAACATCATAGTATATCAGAGTAATATTAATGTTTCATCATTGAGGATATTTGCTATGAAAGTTTTTTGTGACAACCTCATTACATTAACAGTATATACTTCTATTCCTAGTTTATCAAGAACATGTAAGGATGCTGAATTCATGGAATGCTCTTTCTTCATCCAAGTAAGAGATTTCGTATTTATTCCCCTTTGGTCACTGAATGCATTAATTATCCTAATTTGGTATGCTAATTTGAAACAACCTGGAATTTCTGGAATGCAAAACTTGGTCATGATTTATTACCTTGAACTCATTTCTCAATATTAAAAAGGCTTTTGGAGGATCGAACTACTTTTCATTAGTGGGCTTGACTTGCAAATTTCTCTTTCATATGGTTCTTCTCTGATGTTGATATCAAATTTCTACTAACATTACATACTATGAGAGGATGTCCTCTTTTTTCTCTGAAAAAAAAAATGTATTGAATTAGAATTACCTGTTCCATGAATTTTTGTCAAAGCTTACTAAAAAAACTTTCAGAATTTGTTTTTATTTGGGGCAGGTGGGTGGTGATTTTACAGATCAAATTTTCATAATAGTTATGGCAGCATTTCATGTTTGATTTTTCTCTAGACACAGTTTTATAATTTTCTATTTTTCTATAGTGTATCCATTTCACCTAAGTGTTCCCAATATACTGGCATAAAATTTTTCATATCATTTTATAATGAGTTTAATCTCTGCTGAATTTATAGTTATGATCATCTTTACATATACTCTTTATGGGTTTTTCTCCTTTTCTATTGATCAATCTTGTTAAAGGTTAGTTGATTTTATTAATTATTTCAAAGAACCAAGTTTGGCTTTATTGAAAACTCTGTTCTTTTTGTTTTTTATTTGATTTATTTTTGCTTATACCTTTATTATTTCTTCTATTTTCTTTGAGTTTTCTTTTTTCTCTTTTCTAATTTCCTGAGCTAGATGATTAGCTCATTAATTTTTAAGTACAAGAAAAGCCTGGAGATTTTTCTAGGTGATAGGCCAGGCAGGATGCAGTGGGCCATGCTGAGTGATCTGGAGTGATTATGCTAGCAATGGGAATTCAGTCAAAGGTTTTAAGCACAGAGATGATGTATATAGATTTAATTTTAAGAAGTGACTTTGGATACTCTGGAGAGAATGGTTTGGAGGATCCAGAAGATATTTAGGAAAACTTTTTAGTGGACTATTTCAGAAGCCTAGAAAAACCATAATGGGGCCTTGATATAGAAGGTGGTGCTAGTGAAGATGGAGATAAATGAATTGATTCCAGATATATTTATGAGGTGAAATTGACTGAAATTCTTGATGGATTAGATGAGTCACTGCTCTGCAATTTCTCAGATGTGGCATCCCCAGTAAGGCAAGGGTAATATACTTCCCTAGTTATTAGAATCCTTAATTTTTTTTTTTTTTTGTGAGGAAGATTAGCCCTGAGCTAACATCCATTGCCAATCCTCCTCTTTTTGCTGAGGAAGACTGGCCCTGGGCTAACATCCATGCCCATCTTCCTCCACTTTATATGGGACGCTGCCACAGCATGGCTTGACAAGAGGCGTGTTGGTGCACACCTGGATCTGAACCTGAGAACCCGCGGCCACCGCAGCGGAGCACATGCACTTAACTGCTACGCCACAGGGCCAGCCCCTAGACTCCTTAATATTTGTTGAATAAATGACTGGAAAGCTATGGAGATAAGGATGCCCAATAAGGAAAGTGCTTCCCCCGCCCTTATATTTACTCTGCTTACTGAAGAAGAATGAAATGATGCATAAAAGAGCAATGCTAGGCATTTCTTTTAGTGAGTGCTCATATCAATGTCCTCAATTTCCCAATTATCTTCCTCAGTTTGCTTTTAGTATCATTTTTAGAATGGGATGTGGATCTGCTATTTATTAGAAATAGCAACCTCAACTTCATCATTAGGCTGTTTCACTGGCATCTATTCATTAAAGCCCAGGATTTTATTATACAATGAAAATGATGCAAATCATTATCTGATATCAAACCGTTTTCGTGACCAATACACCTCTCCATGACCCATCACAATTCAGAACATTTAGGTGTAGCATTATCTAAGGGAAATGGGGAATAGAAAAAGATTCAGATTGATTTCTTTTTGATTTCAAATTTACTTTCTTTAAGTTCTAATTCAATACTCTATACACAAAATAGGCTATATGTCTTAGAAATAACATATCACACAAGAGTTAGAGAAACAATAAAGAGGAGGCTCTTAGAGCTGGAGGATGATTCTGGAAATATTTTGCATATAGAGAAGAGTAATGGTTTAATGAACTAACCCTCTTCATATTTTAAAAGTAAATTTTAATCCATCCTCAGATATTTGAAGACATATGTTTATTGGAGAAAAATTTTCTTCAGAGATGTCAGGTTTTTATTTTAGAGATTATTTATTTGGCACATTGATGTGGCTACGTTAAACTTATATGTTTCTTTTATCTTCACTGGACACTTGAAAGACAAACACATGTTTGAAACCGGTAACTATTTATTATTTATTTATTTATTTATCTATCTATTCATTCATTTATTCATTTCCTAATTTGACATCTCACTACTACTCTCTAGAGTTGCCAGTATGATCTGAGTTAGAAAGTAATTCCTTTTTGAATTTGATTTCTCTAAGGCAGAAAGGTTCTAGATAATAAATGAGTAAAATTTTATCCAATATTTATTAGAAAATAGTAAATAATCTTTATTTTTATTTTTATTGACATATAATTCACATATAACATTGTTTAAGTTTAAGGTGTACAATGCGTTGACTTGATACATTTGTGTATTGTGATAGATTTACCTCCATAGGGTTGGCTAACACCTCTATCATGTCACATAATTATAATTTTTTTGGGGGGTGAGAACAATTATGATCCAGTTTCTTAACAACTTTGAAGTTTTTAATGCAGTATTGTTGACTATAATCACTATGCTATGCATTAGATCTCCAAAACTTTTATTTATTTGCTAGTTACAAGTTTGTACCCTTAAACAACATCTCCCCAATTCTACCCTCCCTCCCAGGCCCTGATAACCACCATTCTACTCTCAGTTCTATGAGATCGGCTTTTTTAGATTCTACATATAAGTGATATCATACAGTATTTGCCTTCCTTTCTCTGACTTACGTCTGATTTAGCATAATGCCCTCAACGTCCATCTATGTTGTCACAAATGGCAGGATTTCTTTCTTTGAAGTAGCTGAATAATATTCCATTGCATATACATCTTCTTTATCCATTCATCCATTGATGAACACTTATGTTGTTTCCATATCTTGGCTATTGTGAATAATGCTGCAATTATCATGGGAGTGTAGATATGTTTTCAATATCCTGTTTTCATTTCCATTGGATATGTATACAGAACTTGGATTGCTGGATTGTATGGTAGATATATTTTCAATTTTTTAAGGAACCTTCGTACTGTTTTTCCATAGTGGCTGCGACAATTTACATTCCCACTAACAGTGTAATTTTCTCCCCATCCTTGCCAACACTCATCTCTTGTCTTCTTGATGATAGCCATTCTAACAGGTGTAAGGTAATATCTCATTGTGGTTTTGACCTACATTCCCCTAATGATTAGTGATGTTGAGCATCTTTTCATGTACCTATTGGCCATCTGTACGTCTTCTTTGGAAAAATGTCTATTTAGTTCCTATGCCCATTTTAAAATTGGATTATTTGTTTTTTTGATACTTAGTTGCATGAGTTCCTTATATATTTTAGATATTAACCCCTTATCCAATATATGGTTTGCACATATTTTCTCTCATTCTATAGGTTGCCTTTTCATTTTGTGATTGTTTCTTCTGCTGTACAGAAGCTTTTTGGTTTGATGTGGTTCCACTTGTTTATTTTTGCTTTTGTTGCTTGTGCTTTTGCTGTCATATCCAAAAAATCATTACCATGACCAATGTCAAAGAGATTCTTGCCTTTGTTTTCTTCTAGGAGTTATACAGACTCAGGACTTATGTTTAAGTGTTTAACCCATTTCAAATTAATTTTTATGAGTGGTGTAAAATAAGGGTCTAATTCACTTTTTTGCATGTGGTTATTCAGTTTTCCCAACAGAATTTGTTGAAGAGACTGTTGGTTCCCTATGGAGTATTCTTGGCTCCCTTGTCAAATATTAGTTGACTGTATATACAGGGGTTTATTTCTGGGATCACAATTCTGTTCTGTTGGTCTATGTGTCTATTTCTATGCCAGTACCATACTGCCTTAATTACTATAGCTTTGTAGTACAGCTTGAAATCAGAAAGTGTGATGCTTCAGGCTTTGTTGTTCTTTCTCATGATTGCTATGGGACTTCAGGGTTTTTGTGGTTCCATACAAATTTTAGGATTGTTTTTTCTGTTTCTATGAAAAATACCATTGGAATTTTGAGAGAAGTTTCATTGAATCTATAGATTGTTTTGGGTAATATGGACACTTTAACAATATTAATTCTTCTGATTCGTGAACTTGGGATATCTTTCCATTTGTTTGTGTTGTCTTCAATGTTTTCATCAAAACTTGTAATTTTCATTGTACAATCTTTCACTTCCTTTGTTATTTATTCCTAAGTTTTTATTGTTTTTGATACTATTGTAATGAGATAGTTTTCTTTTTCAGATATTTTGTTGTTAGTGTATAGATGTGCAACTGATTTCTGTATGTTGATTTTATATCCTGCAACTATACCGAATTTGTTGATTAGTTCAAACATTTTTTTGGTTGAGTGTTTAGGAATTTCTATATATAAGATCATATCATCAGCAAATGAAGACAATTTTATTTCTTCCTTTCCAATTTGGATGTCTTTTATTTCTGTTTGTCTGTTTGTTTATTTATTTATGAGGAAGATTAGCCCTCAGCTAACATCCAATGCCAACCCTCCTCTTTTTGCTGAGGAAGATTGGCCCTGAGCTAACATCTGTGCCTATTTTCCTCTATTTTATATGTGGGATGCCTGCCACAGCGTGGTTTGATAAGCAGTGCGTAGGTCTGCACCGGGGATCTGAACCTGTGAACCCCGGGCTGCCAAAGCAGAGCGCATGAACTTAACCACTATGCGACCGGGCTGACCCCACATTTTATATTTTTATCTTGCCTGATTGCTATAGCTAGGACTTCTGGTACTATGTTGAATAAGAATGGGGAGAGTGGGCACCCTTGTCTTGTTCCTGATCTTAAAGGAAAGTTTTCAACATTTCGCTGTTGAATATGATGTTAGTTGTGGGTTTTTCATATACGTCCTTTATTACATTGAGGTATGTTCATTCTATACCCAATTTGTTGATGGTTTTCGTGATGAAATGATATTGTATTTTGTCAAATGCTTTTTTTGCATCTATTGAGATGATCACATGATTTTTATCTTTTATTCTATTAATGTATCACATTTATTGATTTGCATGTTGAACCATCCTTGAAATCCAGGGATAAATCCCACTTGATCATGGTGTATGATACTTTTAATGTGTTTTTGAATTCTGTTTGCTAGTATTTTTTTGAGAATTTTTGCATCTATATTCATCAGGGATATTGGTTTATAGTTTTCTTTTCTTGTAGAGTCATTATCTGGCTTCTGTATCAGGGTAGTGCTGGCCTCATAAAACGAGTTTAGGAGTGTTTCCTCCTCTTCAATTTTTTGGAAGAGATTGGGAAGGACTGGTGTTAATTCTTTAAATGTTTGGTAGAATTCATCAGTGAAACCGTCTGGTCCTAGCCTTTTCTGTGTTGGGAGGTTTTTGATTACTGAGTCTAAATCCGTACTTGTTATTTGTCTGTTCATATTTTCTATTTTTTCATGATTAAGTCTTGGTAGGTTATATGATTCTTCTAGGTTATCTAATTTGTTGGTATATAATTGTTTATAGGAGTTGCTTATAATCCTACTATTTCTGTGATGTCATTTGTAATGTCTCCTCTTTCATTTCTGATTTTATGTGAATCTTCTCTCTTTTTATCTTAGTCTAGCTAAAATGGTAAACAATTTTGTTTATCTTTTAGAAAAAACAGCTTTTAGTTATATTGATCTTTTCTTTTGTTTATCTCTTCTTTATTCCATTTGTTTCCACTTTGTTTTTTTGTTATTTCCTTCCTTCTGCTAACTTTGGGCTTAGTTTCTTCTTCTTTTTCTAGTTCCTTGAGGTATAAATTTAGGTTAGTTGTTTGAGATCTTTCAATTTTCTTAATATATGCATTTATTGTTATGTACTTCCCTTTAAGAACTTCTTTTGCATCATCCCATAGGTTTTGGTGTGCTGTGTTTCAATTTTCATTTGTTTTGAAATATTTTTATTTCCCTTTTGATTTCTTTTTGGATCCATTGGTTGTTTAGGAGTGTGTTGTTAAGTTCACAAATGCTTGGGGGCTGGCCCGGTGGTGCAGGCGGTTAAGTGTGCTTGCTCCGCTGCGGCGGCCCAGAGTTTGCCAGTTTGGATCCCTGGTGTGCACCGATGCACTGCTTGGCAAGCCATGCTGTGGCGGCGTCCCATATACAGTGGAGGAAGATGGGCACAGATTTTTAGCCCAGGGCCAGTCTTCCTCAAGAAAAAAAGAGGAGGATTGGCAGATGTTAGCACAGGGCTGATCTCCTCACAAAAAAAAAAAAAAAAAGTTCACACACGCTTGTAAATTTTCCAGCTTTCCTCTTGTTGTTTTCTAGTTTCGTATCATTGTGGTTGGAAAAGATATTTGGTATGATTTTAGTCTTCTTGAGTTTGCTAAAAATTGTTTTGTGGCCTAACATGTAATCTGTCCCAGAGAATGCCATATTTAATCTCTTTATATTTAATATAATTTTATTATTTTTTATTTTTATGTCTAAAATTATCATTTTGCTATTCTATATTTCTTTACTCTCCTTTTCTGACTTCTTTTGAATTAAATTAAATATATTTAATTACATTATTTTCTATTAGATTGTTATTTGTTTTTTAACTTTTTCGCACAATAGAGATCACAACATGAATCTTAATTTATTGCGGTTTAATATGCCATTTCCATGCCAATGCAAGCAACTTTAAACACTTAATTCCAGTTGTTTCCCTTTATCCTTTGTGTCAAGGCATTATTGGCTTTCATCATAATATTTATTCAAATTTACCCTCTTATTTATCTTTTCTCTGTTTTTCTTTGTTATTTTCTTCATTTATTTCCTACCTGGTTGGTATACACATATGTATGTGGGGTTTTTTGTGTTTATAAATATATATATTTATTTTCTCTATCTTTCTCTCTCTACTTTGCTCTTTCTCTCCCTCCCTCCCTTTTTCCCTCCATTCCTTCTTCTTTCATTCCTTTCTTCCTTCTTTCTTAGAACTACTTTTAGTATTTCCTTTTGTTTGGTTTTTCTGTTGTTAATTTCTCTTTTTGTTTTTTTCTTTTATTAAATATTTTTATATCACACTCTTGAATGAATGATTTTTTTGCTGCATATCGAATTCCAAGTTGCCTGTTATTTTTTTCAGCACTTTAAAATATCATTCCATTCTCAACTGGCTTTCATTATTTCTTTTCAGAAGATAGCTGTAATTCTTACAGTTTCTCTTTGGAAAAAAATTTATCAGTTGCCTCTGGCTACCTTTAAGATTTTCTCTTTCGTTTTAGTTTCCAGTAACTTTATGATGATGTATCTAAATGTGGCTTTGTTAGTTTGCTTTGGGGTTGGGCTTCATGGTCCTTCTTGAATCTGTGGGTTGGTATACTGGAAATTTACCTGCCATTATCTTAATTGTTATTTCTTCCCTTTCTTGCTGTTATCTTCTTCAGAGATTCCAGTTAAACCTTATGAGTCCTCTCACTGTTTCCCTTTTGTCTCTTTTCTTTTTCACTTTTTTTTTTGTGTGTGTGAGGAAGACTGGCCCTGAGCTAACATCTATTTCCAATCCTCCTCCTTTTTTTTTCCCTTTTTCTCTCCGTAGCCCCAGTAGATAGCTGTATGTCATAGTTGCACATCCTGCTAGTTGCTGTATGTGGGACGCTGCCTCAGCATGGCGGGACAAACGGTGCGTCGGTGCGCGCCCGGGATCCGAACCCGGGCCACCAGTAGCGGAGCGCACACACTTAACCGCTAAGCCACGGGGCTGGCCCCCCCTTTTGTCTCTTGTGATCTTTGCTGATCCTTTTATTTCTTTGTGCTACTTTATAGTTTGTTCTGACCTAACTTTCATGTCACTACTCTTCTCGTTGGCTGCTATTAAACTCATATATTTGTTTCCTCATTTTAGTTAATATGTTTTTAGTTACAAATTTCCATTTGATTCTTTTTTGTAGGTTCAAGTTTTCTATTAAAATTTTCCAATTCATCTAATCTAACTATTTATTCTAATTTAATTTGAGATTTGAGTCTTATACCTTCAATACCCAAATCTCCTGAGTCTTCCTATTGTCTTTTATTTTTTCTCTTGATGTTTGGTCTCTTCTCATCTTTTTATATTTCTGATTTTTTATTAAATGAAAACCAGACCTTTTATATAAAAACTTTAGAGAAAATTTGAGGCTCTGGTTAATGTTGTATTCCCCAGAGAGGATTCATATTTTTGTATGAGGGTATTTAGGAAAGGAGAAAATCACTTTAATCCAAGTATTTCAAATCCAGATTTAATTTTTATGGGAGCTATTATGTATCAAGATGCCTTTGCTCTTACCACACAACCCTTTGGGGATACTGACTGGAAGACTGCTGTTTAGATAGCCTTTCCTTCTTGGCACATCCAGACCTCCCATTTTTGTTTGCACAGTCCTGTGTGATTGTTAAATGTTCTGTTCAGTTTCCAAACACCTCAGGAGCCATTTTAGAATCAGTCTTTGGTTAAAGCTAAATCAAATGTTAATTTCAACTCTTTGCATTTCCCTTCTGTCTGGCTTTCCAATGCCTTCAAACAATGATTTTACATCTTTTATTCATTTTCTCTAGTTTTTGGTGGAAGGGTTAGTCTGATATAAGCTAATCTATTACAGCCAGAAATAGGCATCTTATACTCAGTTTTCAATCAGAGGAAAACAGATTGCAGCATATCTCACTTTTTTGTCAGCATGACACCACGTAACACCTTTGTTTTCCCAGCACAAAGTTCCAATATACTATGTTTCCTTAGAGATTATTTTTACATTGATACTCTTATCTTTCTTAATCAATTATGAATCTTTTTTGAATAACGTTCCAAGATCCCAGTGGCTTTCAAGACTCATCCAAGATACAAGTATGCTTTATATATCCTAAATAGAATGTGTGGGCTATTTATTTTTTCTTAGGCCAAATATAAAACATTCATCAGAATATTTTTATACGCAAATGTAATGCAGTTTCCTTTTGGATTGTATCAACATTTTTTCCAAAGAATTTTATATTTGCTTTGAAAAGATCTAAATAGCTTTCAAAATTGGAAATACTAATCACGTATCAGATTCCTTCTATAGTCCTAGCCCACCTTTCTTTTCTTGCTGCTTTCTTACATGATTCATCACTCTCAACAAAGTGATAAAAGTTTCACCGTTTTTGAAATGTACTTTTATTTTCTATATTCATGCATTGGCTTTTGCCATTGCTTCTTCTCGGAGTACATTCCATTTCTAACATCACTCATTTGATAAGAATCATCTTAAATGGCTTAACCTTTATGATGACTGTTATGATCATTTAAGTCCACTTTGAAAGAAAGAAAATGATCTATAATTTTATGTAATATGTATAAATTTTTTGCCTAATGTGCCTATGTAATATGCATAAATTTTGTAGCATAATACCTCATAGTTATTGTGTGTTACTTCACACATTCTTGTAATCTCCTTGAAGACAGGAACCTGGTCCTAAACAGTTTGCATTCTCCATCACTTGGGTGCGTTGCATATAGCAGCTATTTACTTATAATAAAGTAAAATTATGAGAGGTAGAGATATTTAAAATTAGATGCTGCAAATAGTGTGATTACATTGATTACTTTTTATTTTGTATATCTAACATAATTATACAGATTTTTAAAATTTTTTGTAAAGAATAAGGAAGTAATTCTATAACATAAAGCAAATAAAAGTACTTTAAGCATAGAAATACAAAGAGCATGAATATTATGCATATTATAAGCTCTGGGATTCCTAGCATTTTTATGAAAATACTATGATATTGACTCTCAGTAGAATTTTCTTAATAATCAATTTTAAAAGCCATTTTCCTTTTTTTTCTTTTGTTATTTCTCAATTCTCCCCACTTACATCAATCAATTGAAAAGGTGGGAACAAAAAATCTTCACTGGAAATGCCTAAGCCTCAACAATATTCTACTGGAAGAACTCCTCTGAGGCTGTAAAATCTGTTTGACATTTTACAAGAATAATAATTTAAAGCTTCAAACTGTTATCTCTGAAAATTTACAATATGCATCAGAGGGTAGAAATAAGCAAATCGCTGCAACATTTTGGCTTGATACTCATTTATTTTTCAATGACAATCCATTTCTATTTTTAATAGTACTTATTTTTGTAAACAGAACAATCAGTCTTATCAAGGACACACAACAAAAGCAGATCTTTTCTCACAAAGCTAGCAAACAGCATCCATGTCATGTGAGTCATTTTCTATTGACATGATGGGTGATGGAGTCTTGCTAAATATCACAGAGCCCATTTTCTTTTTTACAAGTTTCCCCACCTGTCAATATTCACTCAGCATGGTGTTTGGTTAAACATTCTGTGTTCTTTCTGCAACTTATAGTGGAACCAGTTATAAAAATTCAGCAGTCAGATTTTAGCTGACAATTTTCCTACCGAAACATGCTGCAAAAGGAAATACAGCTTGCTCTTCCCCAGGTGCATTTGTTCTGTCATGCCAAAAGGAGCATAAAATAATATATGACTGTCAGTTACAGAAGCAAATAGAATTCAGAGATACCCAAGGGGAAGAAAATATTAAGTGTGCAAGTAGGACTATTTTTATAGTTACATTTGTAACTCTAAACCTTCCTAAGGGAAGGGAAGGAGAATAGCCTGGGGAGTCATCGGAATACCGAAATGCAGCTTGATTCACTGCACAAATAATATAGTAGTTTATTAAAAACTGAGACCCTATAATATAAGTAGCTTTAGGTAGGCTAAAAAAGAAATTTGCCCCTCTAGGTAATCTGGTAATCTTTTGAAAATTCCTTCATAAAGTAATTAATCCTATTTATATTCATTATTAGGGTCAATATGTTTGATCTCAGTTTACACACACACACACTTTCATTATGTCATCTTTCTCTCTTGATATTATGTAAATTGTGTTTTGTTTATATAATACCCATAATCTTATTTACAAATACGGTATTTCCATGAACAGTAACATTGAAATAAACTGTAACTTCTTTTATTTCATAGAATTAAATTTACAGTAATATCTTTTCATTTTAATTAATACTTATAAAGCATCTATTTAAAGTGTACCATTTAATGAGTTTTGAGAATTGTGTAACTACTAAAACCAGCATCATAATTAAGACAAAAAAAATTTAAATCACCACCATAGATTCTGTGCCCTTTTGCACTCCATCTTTTTTTCTTTGCCTGAGTCAACCACTCATCTGCTTTATGTCTCTATAGATTAGTTTGTATATTCTAGAATTTTACATAAAAGTGATAATATAGTATTTACTCTTTTATCTGGCTTTTTACCTAGTATAAACAATTTGAGATTCATCCCTATGCTTGTGTGCATCAGTCATTCATTGGCTTTTATTGATTATCATTCCATTGTATTTTTGTTTTGTTTATCCAGTCACCTGCTAATAGACATTTGAGTTGTTTCTAATTTTTTATATTGTAAATAAAACTATGAATATTTATGTATGAGTCTCTATGTATATATACATTTTTATTTTTCTTGAAGAATATATAGGTGTAGAATGGCTAAATAATATGCTAAGTGTATATTTAAATTTTTATAAAATTGCCAAATAGTTTTCCAAAGGGGTTGCACTATTTTATATTTCCTCCAGCAGTGTGTGGAGTTCCAGTTTCTCCACATCTTGACCAGAATTTAATATTGTGAATTTTTTTTTTTTTGTGTGAGGAAGATTAGCCCTGAGCTAACATCCAATGCCAATCCTCCTCTTTTTGCTGAGGAAGACTGGCCCTGGGCTAACATCCATGCCCATCTTCCTCTATTTTATATGGGAAGCTGCCACATCATGGCTTGACAAGCGGTGCATCGGTGTGTGCCCGGGATCCAAACCTGCAAGTGCCAGGCCGCTGAAGCAGAGTGCACCCGCTTAACCACTACACCACTGGGCAGCCCCATGAATTTTTTTTTTTAGCTATTTTGGTGAGTGTGTAGTGTTATCTTATGGTAGTTTTAATGTGCGTTTTTCTGATAACTAATGTTGTGCACCTTTTCGTGTACTTATTTGCCATCTGTAGATTTCCTTTTGTGAAAACTTATTCAAATCTTTTGCCTACTTTTGTTGGGTTGTTTGGCTTCTTATGACTATCAGTAAGAGTTCTTTATATATGCTGGATACATGACATATGCACTGTGAATATTTTCTTCTAGTGTAGCTTGGATTTGGGTTTTCTTAAGTATTTCAAGAGTAAATGTTTTTAATTTGGATAAAACCAAAATTTTTTTTAAACCATACTTTTTTCTGTCTTATATAAGGATAGTTTTTAATGTCCTATCTAAGAAATCTTTCCCAGGTCAAGGTCCCCAAATGGCCTGTTTTTATTTACTTTTCAGTCCTCTGGTTGTTGCATTTTGCATTTTTGTCCAGAACTGTTAGTGGTAATCATTGGTAGAGACAGGCCACCTGGGCTCACTCCATCTTGGGTGCTTATCTTCTAACATTATTTTGAAATCACCAGAAACAACTGAGAAGGAAGTCTGCTTTGGGGAAGGAAATCTCTACCCCTACTTAATTGAGGTCATCTTGCCTGAGAGAATGGAATTCAAAGAGGTTCTGGAAGTGTTTGAGAATAATCTGATTATACGAGAAGCAGTCCATAAGTATTTCACATATCTATATGGAAATAAATTCTAAAGCAGTGCTATTTAAAGTGATTCCAAGTCACATAAACACTTTTCTGCTAAGTTTTCATTTTTAAAGTGGCCAAATTTCTCAATGCCTCATATTATCTGTTTTGGAATGCTATGGAGAATATATCTCACAAAACAGATGCTTTTTATATACTTCATCATTGTCTTCTACACTTTCTCCTGACCTAGTCCATGTGGTAAGGGAAAAAAGGTTCCTGGAATGATCTATTTCCTGCCTTTCCCCTTCTAAAGCCCCACAGAGCAAACTCCAGACCCAGAGGGCTTCACTGGTGAGTTATACCAACATTAAGTGAAGAAATACTTCCAATATACAAAACTCGTCTAGACAATAGGTAAACAATGTAGCCTGATAACAAAGGCTAAAAAGAATAGTATGAGACAGAAATATTACTAATCAATCTCATGTGCAGATATAGAGGCAAATTCCTCAACAAAGTAACAAACATAATCTAGCAATATATTAATTATATCATAACCAACTTGGCTTTATTCCAAAGTTTGTAAGTTTGTTTCACATTAGAAAATCAATTATTGTGATTCACCACATACATAGATTAAAGGAGAACATCATAGAATATTGATAGTTGAGGAAAAGTATTTGACTAAACTCAACATGATTCATAAAACAAAAAACCTCTTAGAAACCAGTATTAAAAGGGAATCTTAATCATGATGATGAAATCCTCCCTCTTTATGTTTGAAAATATAACTCTTCACTTCTAGGACAATGCAGTTTCTGGTTACAGGAGCTGGCTTCTCATAATTAATGGGGGGAGTGGGAAATAGATTGCAGATGTGCAGCATTAAAGTATCTGAACTTTTGCCTGTTCCCACCGCTCCCACTTGCATTGAGGAGTAGGAGCAGTTGACTCAAAGCTTAAAGCAGTGTTTCTCAAAGCATGCATTGAATCACTGGAGAGTTGTCAAAAACTCCTAGTGCATGTAGATAGTGCATCTAGAAAGACGCCTGAGAATTTTCATTTCTAACAAGTTCCCAGGTGATATTGATACCACTCAATGGGGCACCCAACTTTGAGAACTGCTCGTCTTGAGCAATGAGTGTGATGTTTGAGTTGGAGAGGCAAAGCAATGACCATTGTAGCTATTTTTATGTGCCACCACACAAAAGCTACTCAGAGCTTTAAAATTCTAGTCTTTGTAACACTTTTGGTTTACTCTTGTTTTCTATAGCTCAGATTCCTAGAAAATAGAGCTTGAGGTAAAATCTTATTTGCTAATACTTTATTGAACACAATCCCAGTGAGTTAGTGGAAGAGTGATAAAAGGCAGGAGGGAAAGCAAACACAAGGTGCTGTGTTATTTTTTTTGCTGAGGAAGATTAGCCCTGAGCTAACATCTGCGCTAGTCTTCCTCTATTTTATATGTGGGTCACTGCCACAGCATGGCTGATTAGTCATGTAGGTCTGCACCCAGGATTTGAACCCACAAACCAAGGCTGCCAAAGTGGAGTGTGTGGAACTTAACCCCTAGGCCATGGGGCTAGCCCTGAAGGTGGGGTGTTATTAAGCTTGATATCCAGGTCAACTGATTGCTTAATCACATGAAGCTGTTTTCAGTCTACGTCTTAGAACTATCCACGAAGGGGAAGAATAGAGAGAAATCTATCTGCCAGCTCCTGTTCCCCCCCGCTAGTGAACTTCCTTACATGCGTTGATTTCACAATTATGCCTTGCATTTCTCAGTAAATTGTGTCCTCAGGAAGCCTTGGAATGAAGGGTGAGAAGCACACGGTAGAGCTGTAGGGAGGGACCATAGGCTGATGTCTACCTGAAGTCCACTGGAACCACACAGCAGCTGGGGTAAAACAAGGCCCCAGTGTCAGGTGAGAACAGGAGAATTTGAAGTGAGCATAAGAAACATGCATGTATCACTTAGACCTGCAGTATAACTGGCTTCCCATTATAGCTGGCACCCATCATACGATATGAGGCTTCCATTCTGTCAAAACAGATGTCCTCATTTTTCATCCAAGGAGGGAGGTACGTGTTCTCTTTAAGATGATGGCCAGGTGCAATCTTTGAAAAGATTTAATACAGGTGATTCAGTGAAACAATCTCCAGTTTGCCAGTGTCTCTCTCTCAGTACATCTCTTCTTGGTTTAAGAAGGAGTGACCTCTGGGACTTCCTGGGAACCATAATCAGGTTGGTGGGTTCTTAGGTCTTACAGAATCAATCCATTCTAACTTCCTTCTCCATGCCTTCTGACATTTCCTTAATAATATTCCACACAAATTATAACATTTATGCCTCATTTACTGTAAATTATCACATCCAAGATTCAAGGAATGATTTTAGCAAACTATTAGAACTGGCTCCTCGTGTCCTCGCCTGGATATTAAGTCCAATATCATTGGTGAGTAACCCACATCAATAAATTATCCCCACCCAGCATTATATTCTACTGCTAACGCTGTAACTATTAGCTAGGTTCTGTAATTTCTTTGTCTTATTAATAATGCCTCCCTGGTTTACGTGCTGTACTTCCTTGTTTCAGCCGTGTGGAGAAATAACCTTGGTTATTGGACTAGAGGCATTTAGAAGCGACAAGGACAGAATTTTTTTGATATCCTGTAATTTAAATATTGAGATAAAAATTTTGTACTATAAATACATCTTATGTTAAATGGTAGAAGAATGGGAAAAAGAGAAAAAAGGGTTAAAATATACAAGTTCCCTCACATGGATACAAAAAAATAAAGTTTTAATTTTGATAGAACATCAAACTGGCAGCAAAGTTGCAGGGAGAGCACTGCGGTGGATTCGTACAGATCAGCTTAGCTAAGCTGGAACTATATTTTCAAGGATCTCCTTCCCTGCGTAGGTCCAATTTACTGTGGGCCACAAGAGATATTTTGGGTGACATTTAGAAGGTGACATGAAGGAGCACGCTATTAATATTAGGCTTAGACAGTGGGTGCTGGGGCAGCAGATGTACGTGGTTGCTGATATGCTGGTTACCTTATTGCTGTGGGAACAGGCAAGCCTGCAGCAACTCTCCCTCCCACCAATGCTCCTCTTACACTCATCCACAACCAGGGCCAGCACGGGCAGCTGGCACAGCAGATGAGCCCACAGCTCCTCCAGCTCCCGTCAGTTCTCCTCCACCAATCACCAGACCACCTCCTTGAGTCTTTCCAAATTCTGGGCGGCTGTGTGTGGTTGCTGGGGTAGCAGTGTGGGCCGCAGCTCCTTCGGCTCCCTCCCGACCTCTTCTTCCGCTGCCTCAAATCACGGGCCAGCCCAGTGTCAACTGCAGAAGCAATAGCCTTATCGAAACATTTTAACCAACTTCCCCAAATTATGTAAAGCCAACCTCTATTTTAAATCCACATTTCCTATCGTTCCTAGTAATTCTGTTTTTCTGATCAAACACCAAGTGATACAAAATTTAGTACTGGAGATGGTTCCAGAGGTAGAAACTCTTAAAGATGTGTCCCCTGAATTTATTACAGTTATCTGAAATTGATTCTCTGCTCTGATTATGTTTAAGGGCGTTAATGAACCCATTTCCAGGGGTACAGGATGCATGGACAGTCTACGGCATGCAATGTAGACAGTTACTTGAATTATCATCAGTAGAGACCTGTATTCAAGTCCCGTAGAAGGCAAGGCTTTGGGGGGCCAAGTATGCGCTGACACACAATACTTTAGTGAAAATAAGGGGTATAATAGAATTGATCATTTCCTTTGAAGTACACTGGAGAATTGGGGACAGATAATGATGAGCTCAGGGCTTTAAATTTCCAGCTCAAATTCCACATGAGGGAACTTGTATATTTTAACACTTTTTTATCTCTTCCTCTCTCTCATTCCCATACCGTTTAACATAAAATGTATTTATAGTATGTAACTTTTATCTCAATATTTAAATTACAGGATATCAAAGGGGGAATGTCAGTCAGTTAGAAGAGGAATGAATATCACCCAAAGATAGATAAAAGGACTTTGTTTCATCTTTTGAGGAGAAGGTTAACTTATATGTGGTTGTATGAGGATGGTAATGTTTGGTGGAAGAGTGTTTTTTTTTTTTCTTTATTTGGAAACTAAATATAGTAAAAAGGTATATTTCTCCTTTTGCCCATTAATTGTTTAATAGAAAAATTTTTTTAAATTTCTAAGTCGAATGGCTTTTTGTTTTGGTGATGCTGTTATTAATTTTTAATTTTATTAGATTGTTCAGAGAATGCTTTTACACTTATATTTTAGAGGTTTACTAATTTGTGTGTGTGTGACCTAATATGTGATCATTTTTTAATGATTGTTCCACGTTTACTTGAAAAGTTTATTCTCTATCATCAGAGTAGAGAGTTCAATATATGTCTATAAAATTGACTTTATTATGTATTTTAAATCATATAAATCCTTACTTTTTGTTTTTGTCCACTTGATTTGTGTGGTAATTTGAAAAAGAACGGTCATAGTATTCTGCAGATTTTGGCATTAGTAAGTGAATTCTATTACTATACTCCCTTTATCTGGACTAATCTTGTGACTTGCTTTGAGCAGTAGAATGTGGCAGAAATGATGTTATGAGACCCAACCTGACGCTATCTTATAACCTCTAGTGCCAGCCAAGACACCATCTGTGTGGTGACAAGTAGTATAATCATCTAGTCAGTGTGTAGCATCTGGAAAAATAATAAATTCTTGTTTTCAGTTACTAAGTTTTGGGGTGTTTTATGCAGTAATGGACAACTGATTCAATCTGTTTTGAGAGTGATGTGTTAAAATCTCCTTCTATTAGTATGTTCTTCCATTTTCTACTGTAGTTTCTGATCTGTAAAGTTGGTTGCTGTGTTGATAATTGCACAGATATTCATAACTATTATATCTTCATTGTGAATTATTGCTTTTAGCAATATAAAGTGTCCTTTGTGTCACATTTAATGCTTTTTGGAATGAATTCTACTTTGTTTGAGATCTTATATATACCATAGAGTTAATCATGTGAATTAAAATGAAAATCTTTTTCTTTAATGTGTTACTCCATTTATATTTTTTGAAATGTCTAATTTAAAATTTTCATTATACTATTTTACCTAATAATTTATAGTGTTTTAATTCCTGTGTTTCTTTCTCTACATGATAATTTTTCTTTGCTCTCTTCTTTAGCATTCCTTTTGGTATTCAGGAGGTTTGCATTGTTAATACCCTTAGTCCACTCTTTCCTTATTTAGCCTTTAGCTCTCTTGCTTGTCAGTTTTTAATAGTATCCTTGACTCTCACCTTATTCCTATGTAACAAGGAATGGGCTATTTTCTACTTTCCTCTTTCCTTCTCCTCACATTTTTAAAAATCGCATCAGTTTTACTTTACCAGAACTCAATTGGACACATTTTAATAATAAATTATTTTTCCACTCTTGTCCTAACATTTGCTATAATCTTAAATCCATGATTAAGCATATATAATGCTCTCTATGAGTCTTTTTGCCAAAGTGACTCCAGTCATCTCTTGGGTAGGTGAAGCTTATCCTCTCATAGATACTTCAAGAATGACTCATCAGAATAGTATTCCTTGAGTTCCTCTTAAAAAAATTTTTATAGACTTCTTTTTAAAGGACAGCTGGGATGGATATAAAATTCTCGGTTTACGATTTAACCTTAGAATTTCTAGATAATGGGCCAGCCCCGTGGCTTAGTGGTTAAGTGTGCACGCTCCGCTACTGGCGGCCTGGGTTCAGATCCAGGCGCACACTGATGCACCGCTTCTCCGGCCATGCTGAGGCCGCGTCCCACATACAGCAACTAGAAGGATGTGCACCTATGACATACAACTATCTACTGGGGCTTTAGGGAAAAAAAGGAAGGAGGATTGGCAATAGATGTTAGCTCAGAGCTGGTCTTCCTCAGCAAAAAGAGGAGGATTAGCATGGATGTTAGCTCAGGGCTGATCTTCCTCACACACACACACACACAAAAAATAATTTAGAATTTCTAGATAATGTTCCACTGTTGCCTTGCTTTATATATTGCTCTGAGAAATCTGATGTCAACCAATTTGTCTTGCCTTGTAAGATTTTTTCAGGCCTGCTGGAAGCTCTGAGATTTTTCTCTTTCTCTTTAAGTTAAAGAATGTGCATATAGCACAGACCTTTCCAGGACATGTCTTAGAGTTGAGAACTCCTGGTCAAATTTCCTAGGTACTTGACAGGCATTTACAATATGTAGAGAAGTATTCTTTAATTTTAATGAATTTTCTCTAAATTGTAGTTTTAAATATTAATTTTGTTTTATTGTTTTGGTTTTCTTCTTCAAAGACTCCAGTTATACATATGTTGGATTTTGGGGGGCCTGTCCTTCATTTTGATCACTTTCTCTATGATTGCTTTTATTACCACTGTCTTTATACTAGTGTCTTTATCTCATTTTCATTCTTTTTCATCCTCCTTTAGTCAAAATCCATTATAAAATTTTGATGCATTGGGTACTTTTGTAATTTAGTTTTTGCTTTTGGAGTGATTGTTTTTTTCTTCCATTATTTTTCTAGGTTTAATTAACCTTCACTTCATGTCTTCCAATTTTTTGGTCCATTTCTGTTTTTTGTTTTTGAATTTCTGATTCAAAATTTTCCCCCCATATTCCTAAATGCTATTTGGGGATTTTTAATCCTCAAGGAGATGGATATGTGTGTGTCTTTGTATATGTATGTATGTATGTACATAAATATATATATTTAGACTTTCTACTATGTATGAATTTTGTCCTTTATTTATCTTTTATGCAACCCAAATATGTCATATTATGAATGTAATGTGAGATTGCTTTCATATATCTCTTTTTTATTCAATGTCATACTAAGATCAGGGAGAAATATTTTTGTTATAATCAATAAAATGAAAACAGCTAAATTATCCCCCTTTTTTTATTTTTTGCATTATCTTTATTATGGCATCAATGGCTCTGAATGTCAGTTATATTTTAAAAATCTTTCCCTTAATTTTATTGTTTTATTACTTAATTACTGACATGTCCTAGTAAAAAGCTTAGGCTTTAGTATCAGAAAAATGTGATTTTAATCCTTTGTATCTTTGGCCAACATACTTGAATTTTCTGTGCCTCAGTTTTTTTGATGTGTACTACTTGTAAGATGTATACTTTTAAGATTGCTGGTAAATATAGGATTCACTAATAATAACAAGGTTGCAGGATACCAAGTTAACATACAAAAGGGAATCACTTTCCTATATATGAGCAATGGACAAATGGAATATGAAATTAAAACCACAATACCACTTACATTAGCACCCCCCAAAATGAAATACGTAGGTCTAAATCTAACAAAATATGTACAAGATCTATATGAGAAAAACTACAAAACTCTGAAAAAAGAGATCAAAGAAGCACTAAATAAACAGAGAGAAATTCCACATTCATGGATACGAAGACTAGGTATTGTCAACATGTCAGTTCTTTTCAACTTGATCTATAGCTTCAGTGCAATCCCCATCAAAATCCTAGCAAGTTAATTTATGGATATCAACAAACTGTTTCTAAGGATTATATGGAGAGGCAAAAGACCCAGAATAGCCAACACAATATTGAAGGAGAACAAAGTTGGAATATTGACATTATCCTGCTTCAATATTTACTATAAAGCTGCAGTAATCAAGATATTGTGTGATATTGACAAAAGAATAGACAAATAGAGCAATGAAACAGAAAGAGAGACAAAAAATAGACCCACATAAATAGAGTCAGCTGATCTTGGACAAAGGAGCAAAGACAATATCATGGAGCAAAGATAGTCTCTAACAAATGATGCTGAAACAACTGGACATCCAAATGCAAAAAAAATGAATCAAGACACAGACTTTACACCCTTCACAAAAATTAACTCAAAATGGATTACTCAAAATGTACAACACAAAACTATAAAACACCTAGAAGATAACATAGGAGAAAAACTAGATAATGTTAGGTATAGGAATGACTTTTTAGATACAACACCAAAGGCACGATCCATGAAAGAAAGAATTGATAAGTTGGACTTCATTAAAATTAAAAACTTCTGATCTGTGAAAGACAATATCAAGAGAATGAGAAGACAAGCCACAGACTGGGAGAAAATATTTTCAAAAGATACATACAACAAAAGGACTGTTATCCAAAATATACAAAGAACTTTGAAAACTGAGCAATAAGAAAACAAACAATCCAGTTTAAACATGGGTCAAAGATCTTAACAGACACCTCACCAAAGAAGATATACAGATGGCAAATAAACATATGAAAAGATGCTGCAATCATGTATGATCAGAGAAATGCAAATTAAAAGAACAGTAACATACTACTACATACCTAGATTTTAGAATGGCCAAAACCCAGAACACTGACAATACCAAATGCTGGTGAGGATGTGGAGCAACAGGAGCTCTCATTTATTGCTGATGTGAATGCAAAATGGTACAGCCACTTTGTAAGACAGTTTTTTGGTTTCTTACATAACAGAGTATACTCTTATCATATAATCCAGCAATCGTGCTCCTTGGAATTTATCCAAAGGGGTTGAAAGCTTAAGTCCACACAAAAACCTGTACTTGGCTGTTTATACAGCTTATTCATAATTACCAAAACTTGGAAGCAACCAAGACGTGATTCAGTAGATGAATGGATAAATAAACTGTGATACCTCCAGACAATGGAATATTATTCAACACTAAAAAGAAATGAGCTATCAAGCTATGAAGAGATATGGAGGAAACTTAAAGGCATATTATCGAGTGGAAGAATCCACTAAAAGGCTACATGCTGTATGATTGAAATATATGACATCCTGGAAAAGCCAAAACCGTGGAGACAGTAAAAACATCAACGGTTTCCAGCAGTTAAGGGTGAGAGAGGGATGAATAAGCAGAGCACAGAGGATACTTAGGGCTGTGAAACTACAGTACGATGCTGTAATGGTGGATACATGTCATTATACATTTGTTCAAATCCACAGAATGTGCATACACCAAGAGTAAACTCTAATGTAAATTACGATCTTTGGGTGATTATGATGCGTCAGTGTAGATTCATCAATTAAAACAAATGTACCCTTCTACTGGGGGATGTTGATAGTGGGACAGGCTATGCATGTGTGGGGGCAGGGGATAAATGGGAAATCTCTGTTCAATACCCTCTGCTCAATATTGCTATGAACCTAAAACTACTCTAAAATATAAAGTTTATTTAAAAAAAAATCCACATACATCAAGTTCTTAGCTTACCTTCTCATATATAATGGATAGTCAATAAATGGTATCAGCTGTTCATCTTACTGATAGAATTGAATTTTAACTTTTTTGTTAAGATTAGGTTTATGGGTACAATAAAGTGAGGAGTCAGTAAAGAGAGAGAAGCATTTCAGTGTATCCTATTGAATAGAATACTGTGTATGATCAAGCCACAGGAATTGAGGTGAAAATTCTAATGGTAAACCAACTTTGTCTACATTTTCCTCAGTATCTTTTTTTAAAATTTGTTTCTCTATTTATGCATAAATCTGTCCTGCTGAGTGATGAGGGCTCCAGTAAATCATAGACTTACTACTCATTGATTAACTAGAAGATATTTGGGCAATTAAAGTTGGTGTCTCATGGATGTATTGTTAGATTCTTTCTGGCATCCCACCAATAGGCAATTGCTCTTCACTTTTTCCCCCACATAATATGTCCTGGACTATTACGTGTGCTTGACATGGTGGATTCTAGAAAACACGATTGGCTTGCCAGTCTCAAGCTACAAGATATAAAGTACACATTTGAGTATTAGCAACATCACCCTCTCTCAAACTGGAATTTTACTTTGAAAGAATAAAGTATGCAGAAGAGTTTTAACTCAGTTTTCCATATTGTTGGAACATGATAAGTCAACACAAAATTGGTAATAAAATAGAAGGCTGCAACAAATAACAAGACTCAGTATATGTAACTTAATTCCGAAGCTAATGTCTCTCTTACTTAAATTAACTGGCCTATTTGATGTGAATGAGGATATTGGTAACAACATAATTTTCAAGCTAGGAGAGAAGAACATTCAGATTGACAGCTCTCCAAAGGACCCTAAAACTAATGACTGCCTCTCAACACCTCTATAAGTCTTTGTATGCTTTCACCAGAGTGGATGTTAAAGGTACAATAAGTAGATGAATTGAGTGGGGAAATAAAGTAAGAGAAATAGTGTAACATTGAATCAATACACTATTTCCGGGAGTAATATTCCAAATGCTATAGTCAGTCATGTTGGTAAACAAGGCATTACATGTGACATTCTCATGTTGCGTTAGAAAATAATATTCAAGAAACAGTTTGAGTGGGACTTGATATAGGTTTATTTTCTATTCTGGAAAAATTACAAAATATTCTGTCACTTTCAGAAAAGTAATTAAACCAAAATTATCAAAGATGATTTGAAATAACTATATTTGTTGTCGTAAAGAGGCATAACACTTCTTCATTTGAACTCCTACAAACATGATCTATTTCTATCATAGCACTCACCATCTTCTATCCTGGATAATTTTCTTATGTATATATCTTATTACCCTTTAAATTCCTGAGATTAGGTTTTCTTTGTGATTGTTCTTTTAATCTCTACTTCTAACACAGTGAGCAGATAAAATTAAATAATGCACAGATGGATGCATGAATGGATAAATTAATGAATAAATATTTGTCCACATACCTAGCTTTGTTCCATTTCTGTCTCTATAATGTCAAGTCGAGCTTCTTCCTGCTTTCCTCACTCCACATTTGCATTTCAAATCAATATAAATCCAATACCTGTGTCATTTAGCTCATTCTGTTTGTCTTAAAACTTTGCATGATATTGCAGTCTCCATTGGGTAATTATTTCTTTGGATAGGGGAAGAAAAGCAAAACTTACTTATTTTTGCACACATTTTGCTCATGTATCAGAATATATATAGCTGAAAAGAATGCCTCTCAAATTTGAATTTTCTTTTACTTGAGCAATTTGCAACCCCAACATTCACTATACTACAAATGAAAGGAAAAAAATTCCCACCAGTAGAAATGTCTGCTTAAGTAAATTAACGTGGAAATAGGGCATAAATTACATCTCTTCAAGGGAATAGAAAAGTGGGTCTCGTCTGCCACTTGGGAAAATAAATTCTAAGTAGCACATGAAATGGGACGGTTTAATTTTGTACATTGCAGTCCTTGGCAATTGAACAAGAAATGAATGGATGGGCACTCTCTCAGTTCCTGCCAAATGCTATTGCCCTGAATCCAGGACTTGTTGGAAGATAAGGGCCATGGAGGTCAATCCAATTTGATCTTTTAATTCCTGTATTAAGTAAAGTCTCTCTGGGACGGATAAGATGAAGCTCTCTGTTACTAGCGCTTCTGAGCACCATTCCAAGAATAGTTTTCTGCTTAGCACAGAACCCAGGACTCTGATTCAGGGGCAGATATGGAAGAAGGATAATGTGTCTTTCCACCATTTTTTCCAAGGGCTAAAAGTTGTTTCAGTTTCTTTAACTTTGTACTTAAGTGACTCCCCCCACCCCATCCCACCCCCTGGATTCTGGAAACAAGTTGTGGGACAATCTTAAATTTCAGCATGTTAAAGGTGTTGCAGTTTTTTTGTGAATGTCTTTTTAGGTTTGGAAAGGGGAATCACTGACATTACTGATGCTAACTATTTGTTATTTTTAATCCCAGATCTAAGTTTCAGAAATAACTGAAGGTACAGAAGTATGGTGGAGATACGAAAGTGAAATCATAGGGCCCTACAGGAAGAAGCAATTGAGAGGCTTTCTGCAACAGGACAGGAAAAAGATGAGGGTCTGATCTAAAGCAGTACTAGTAGGTCAGAAAGGTATAGGTGTGAGCCTTCTTAGATTGAACAGTGTTTTCAGACAATTGGAGAAGAAGATGAAAGAAGATTGTCTCTGATTTTTTTGTCACGGGCAGCTGATACCATTAATGAAAAGGGGAAGGTAGGTAAAGGAAGAATTGCAGGATTTTTTGTAGCATCTAAGAAAAAAGTAGTTTGGTTTGGGGCAAGTTAAGATTGACATACTCAGGACTCCTTCAGAGGAAGATATCTTTGGGAAGTTAGAAATATGAAATTAGAGCTCAGAGAAGAGTTGTTGGCTAGAGATGCTGATCTGAAAATTATTGTAATGAGTCATATGTAGACTGAACAAAAATTCTCTAAGTGTTTTACATGTGCTGCTTCATTTCATCTTTACAATATCTTCTGTGGAAGGTAATAATATATATTTTTTTATTTTAAAGTGAGAAAACTCTAATACAGAGATGTTGAGTATTTTTCTAAGAATACCATTAATACCTGATAGATGTATTAGTTTGTTCAGGCTGCCATAATAAAATACCATAGACTGGGCTGACAGACATTTATTTTCCCACAGTTGTGGAGGCTGGAAGTCCAAGATCAGAGTGCCAGCATGGTTGGGTTCTGGTGAGAGCTCTCTTCCTGGCTTGCAGAAGGCCACCTTCTCACTGGATGTTCACATGACATTTCCTCAGTGGGTGCACATGGAGGGAGGGAGGGAGGGAAGGAGGGAAGGAGAGAGAGAACTCCTATTGAATTAGGCCCCTATCCTTATGACTTCACTTAACCTTAATTAACTCTTAAAAGCCCTGTCTCTAAATACAGTCACTTTGGAGTTAGGGCTTTAATATATGAATTTTGAGGGGACACAATTCAGTCCATAGCAGTGGACCTGGGATTTGAACTCAGAGTACAAAAGCCACATCCTTTACTGCTAAATGTGTGATGCAAGGCAGTAACTGGCTTTGGTTACAGAGCTGGTAATCAAAATCCTTTGTGAACGTGGGGAAAGCAGACAGATGACATGGACCATCACAGGCGAAGGGTGGTGATACTGAATGGAATAAACCTTCAATTAATTAGGAATACAACAATTTGTAATACATAGTTTTGTCCTCAAGAATATTTCTGTAATATTATATATATATATATTATATAGTATACTTTATGTGTATAGTATATGTACATATGTAAATATTATATATGAAATATATAGTTTATAAATAATATATATATATATGCTTTATATGTCCATGAAAACCCTACGAGTAGCAGCAGGGCAGTGTCTGATATACCGCCAGAAGGTGAGAGGATGACCCAAAAAGATCAGGCAGGGTTCCTCCCTGCTGCACACAGGGTTGATAAGAGTTGGAATCGACTCCACGGCGCTAACAAAAAAAATGCTTTATAAATATTATATATCTATATATTTTTCCGAAATAAAGAGAAAGCTATGTTTCTTTGCAGTATTTCTACTGAAAGCTAAGGAGTACTTCCAGGTATCAATCATCATCAATGACACCTAAATCTTTGTGTTTTGACTCTGCAGGCATACTTGTATTCTTTGTAGGTCACAGAAATTGGAATCCGTTATCAACTTTTACACAAAAGAAAAAGTGCATCTGTTGGAAACACATCTACACAGAGAGAGCCAAGGGACAGAGCACTCCTTAATACCACGTGACTTGCACAAGGAGAATTACTGGCACAATTACACATAGTGTTTATACTTTTATATGAATTTTTCAAAGGTATCTTTTAAGTGCTTCAAACTACTTCAACTACTTCCTCAGCATCTAACATGCAACTGCAGTGTTATAATCAGAAATATGTATTCCAGAACAGGCAGCATCCAAACTGATTTTACTCCTGGAGGTCAAGGAGGAAATTTTCTATGAAAAAAATTAAGATGATTGAATCCTAGGAGAGAAAAAGTCCCTACTCTTGGTTTTGTTTTGTTTTGCTGCTGATTAAATATCAATGTGCAGTTAGAATGTCACGTTTGTGGCTCGTGAATATATTCATTTATGTTTGCCCCTAAAGCACTCTAACATGTGACCTCATGTTCAGATTTCAGAAAACGTCATTAGACCAGTCCAGGCTTCAGGGTAGCTTTGTAGATAAGTTTCAAAAATCATTAGTCTGTCAAAAATGTTGACAGGCCTATGCAACGTTTTGACCCTGTTTACAGCTGTCCATGTCACCCCATCCATAGCTTCCTTGGCCCTATGTTTTCCTATTGACTCCTGTATCATTAGGATAAAAGGATGTACGTAAACCTTCACCAAATCATTGGGGCTCAAATTACATTCCGCCAAAACATCAGGAACATGAAGGAGAATGAATAATGGGCAAATGGCTATTTTTATCCAGCAAATTAATATTTTACAGTCACCTTCATGCTTTTTGTGTCCTATAACCCCGTGACTTTGTTACTCCTAATGTAGTCTTTCCACTTGAGAGCTGGGAAGACTGCGTTGGTACAACGGTTAAGGGCACTGTCTTACCTAACAGGCATAAGCAGGTTGAATCCCAGTTCTGCTACTTAATAGCTCTATGGTCCTGGGAAGGTTTTTTTTTTTTTTAAATCTTTCAACATCTTGTTTTCATCTTATGTAAAACTAGAAGTGAAAATATTACCTACCTCAATAGGGTAGTGTCTAGAGTAAAAAGAGCATGTGCCAGAAAAAAACAATCATACCAATGGTTAGCACTTTTCTAGTCAAAAATAATCAACAGGTGATTGTGGTGGTGTTTGTTAGAAATGCTGTGACTTGTCCAAGGCCACACAGCAGGTAAAAATTAGAGTCAGGACTCAGAGCGAGATTTGGTAAGATTTCAATGCTTTTCCCCATGAGATACTTGTCGCTGAGTATAATAAATGTTTTAGATGTGCTCTCTGCTGTTTATTAGGCCTAGAGTGATTTTGTTGAGGTGAATCTGTGCGTTAGTATGCAATTTCTTGCATGCTTTGGGATTTAGTTAAATGCAGAGGGTGAATATGAAATAGGGGGGAGTTAGTGAAACAGCCATAGATTTGGGTCATCAATGGAGACACTTGCTGACATGTAACAAGTCCCAGGAGGCATAGACATATCTGGCCCAGGGAATCACAACCACCTACAGATCTCTACCAAGCCTGTTTGTCTCTAACAACTGACCTTTCCTGCACCTGCAAACATTCTGCCATACTGCTTTCTACCTGAGCAGGAAGTGGATAGGTTGTACTCCTTCAATTTTTGTATTGTTTACCTAGTTGTTTAAATGTTGGTCTTATGGACATATATCTAGAAAGAATGTTAACAATGAAGATCAAATTTGATTAATAAATTTTGCAATGTAAACACATTGAAAAAATGAACAAGATTTTTCCTGGATTAAAATATGGATATGTACATCTGTATGTACATACATATAACAAAGCAAAGGGGAACATACATGCCAATGGAAAGTTTATATTGTAATGTTTACATCATGATTCCTTTTCCTTGTGTGTGTAAAATTATATATTGTATTATCTGTAAATTCCACATGGCTCCTTGAATTCTTAATTATTTTTATTTGTTTTAATCATACAATGTAATACATGAGTACCTTGTAATCTAGGGAATACATCTTAATTGTTCATTTTCATTTTCCTTAAAGATAAACTATGCATAATAAAAATAGCTTTTATTAAACAACATAGAACAAATCCTGCCACTTCATATTGTATAAGTGTATTTCTTCATTCCACATTATCTATTGGCTATTTACCTATGTGCTATTCTCAGTTATTAAGTTTGTCATCTCATGTATATTAGATATGAATACGAACACTTGAAAATGAACACTGAAATATTACCATTTAATGATCTTGAATTTGACCAGCTAGAAAGAGAATTAGGGAGACATAGACTTCTTGGCACGAGTGAAAGATTCAAGAGTAGTGGAGAGGAAACAGGGTCACGTGAGATCACAAGGCTGCCAAAATTACAGAAATGACCAGTTTAGGTGGAATAAATGACTAAATATCACACTGAGAAACTAACTCCCTCTGATCTATTCTTATGTGGTAAAATTACTTTATGTGTTATGAAAACTAGGGTGTTCTGTGGTGGTGGCTTTCTTATGCAAAAAGATATGGGAAAAGAAAAATGAAATGACTATTGTGGTACCAGACTTAGAGTTTGTAAGAAAACAAACAAGCAAAAAGGCAACATTCTAATCTTGGAGAAGGTGCAACAGAGAAATTTGAGATAGTCTTTGTCTAAAGGTGACCTTGATGAGTTTTATCACACCCCTCCTTCTCTCTGCTTGGCTCCCAACTTCAACTCCATTCTGAAATGATGAGATGAGACAAAGATCATTTTTTCTTGTACCACTCAAAATCTTGCTTTTTCACTTTCTCAAATATCAAGAAAAAGTTGTTTATTCTCCTAAGTGTACTACTGAAGAAATGTTTAGAATAACTTTCTTCACATGCTGTATTAGTCACATTAGGCACAGTAAGAGGTTAACAATAATAACTAATAATAGAATAGAACAATTATAACAGTACACAGCGAAACAGAACTAATACTATTCTAGAAAGAGATATTGGTTCACATGATTGTGGAGGCTAGGAAGTCCCAAAGGAATGATTCATGTCTTGGGAATGATAGAGTGGGATAGCGTGAGATTTCCTCAGACTACTCTGAATGGCACGTAATCTAAAACTTAGAAATTGTTTATTTCTGGAATTCCATTTAATATTTTTGGACTATAGTTGACTGCAGGTCACTGAGACTGCAGAAAGCAAAACCACAGATAAGGGAGGACTCCTGTATCTATACACGCCCAAAGTCCGATTTTATATTCACCAGGAGAGAGTTAAACACTATAGTTCACTTTCCTAATCAGAGCACTAAACCTTTCCATAGTGTCACAGAATAACTCCGTGCACTGAAATTGTTGCCTAGGGGTGTGTGTGTGTGGTATGAACATACATTCTGTATGAAGTAAACATGATCTCTAGGCGTAATTCCAAATTGCAGAGATGGAGGTTATGTGTATGGGTAAATATTGGAAGAACTACCCAAAGTAACGTTGGATTTATATTATGGGCAGATGAGGAATCAGAGAAAAGAGAGTGAAGAGAGAATTGCATGTTCAATCAGAATAAGTTAAAAGAAAATTATCAGTTTTTATCATTTGATGAGCCTTCATAGGGAAGGAATGGTTATGAAAGCATCTTACATTTTCCGCACTAGGTAAATTTCAGGAAAAGTTATGGGCCTAATGATTTAGCCTTTATATGATGACATTTTCAAATTCCTTTACTGGGGCAATGTGTTTGTCTTCTTGCCTTCTCTCTATGCAGGTGCATGTGGTTCAGCATCTGTTCAACTCTGCACTGATTTTCAGTAAGCTGAAATAGGCTATAAATGTTCTTCTTTCTCCCCAGACATAGGTTTCTTTGGAGAGATATTTTCTTGATATTATGTCAGTCTTTCAGGATTTATGTCTCCAATGAAAAAAAATAAAAATAAAACCTTTTTAATCCAGTATATTTATTGGGTCAAAAATTCAAGTCTAACCTTTCAGGGTTTTTTCGAGAGTAATAAGATGGAAAATAAATGATCTTGACTACACTCCAAGCCACAATTTGTTCTCTATGTTCTCCGGGAGCAGGAAAATAATTATATCTCATTTATCTAAACAAAAAAAGGAAGGAAGGGAGAAAGGGAGGAAAGAAGGGAGGGAGGGAGGGAAAGAGGGGAGGGAGGGAGGGAGCAAGCGTTTGTGAACCATACTGGGAAAAGTACAAGTCCCTGAGCTACACTTAGAGATTTGTGCTACTTCTAAGTACACGGGATTTGGCTCATTTGAAGTGTATTCATTTCCATATTGATTTGCCCAAGTATAGAGAGCAAGTTTTCTTTGCATTTGTGGAATACCGATCTGGTTATTTTTTAGATAGGCATGCTTACTTGCAAAAAGAAACTTTTCCCAACACTGACTCTCATATCATATTGGCATTGAAAACTGTAGTAAGGCACCAAGGAGATAATGACAATAGATAAAATTGTTGAAATCTGGTCTCATTCCTCTCTATAGATCTGGGAATATAATACTGTAAGCCAAAAGCAGGCAGGGTTGGTCATGAAAGGAATAGGGTTAACGATTTCAAAGGTGGTTATTAATTTCCCTTGAGGAGCTTTTAAAATGTTAATATCTTCCTTTCCTCCCTCCCTCACTCCCTATGTGTTTCCCTCCCTTCCTCCAGTCCACAAGCCATTAGGAAGGCCTGAATGAGGATAGCAGCCCTAGAGGATCTGGAGACTGGTTAAGGGAGATTGAGACAAAGTAAACATATTGAGGATAGCGGAGCTAAGTTTTTCATTGTCAGAGAGGGAAAGTACAAACATGAAATGAAAGAAAGTTAGAATGAACACTGTAGCATTTGATCAGAGTTAGTAATACAGATGTGAATTCATGGCTTTATGTATCTCTATATAGATCTAGATAAAAACAGAAATTAAGTACAAGAGTAAACGGTGTGTGTGTGTTTCCTATCTCTGGTCACTTGCTGGGATAGAAATAAGCAAGTGTTCAAATAATGATGGGGCCATGTCTAAAAAATACAGATTCCCGCTTGAAGGGGCTCCCACTGCAAAATCTAGGACAATTTGGGCATCTACATAAATGCTGATAGTAATGGGTTGTATTGGATTACATCCCATTGACAAAAAAATGAATTTATAAAGAGAAATCTATGAGTCTACAGTGAAGTAAATAAGTGAGGATATCAATGTGGAGAAGAGAAAGCTTTTACTTAGAGAATGCCAAACAATAAACGTAGAAGTAATGGTGGAATTGGAAAATCACAATTTGGAAACCATTGTAGTAATAATTTGTCCAAGAAAGAATATCAATGGATGTCAAAACCAGCGGTTGAAAGTTTAATGACAAAGAGGTTATTTATATAGTCTCAAAGTATCTCTCCACAAATTACTAATACATACAATGGGAAAAGAGTAACTTTAGAGTGGAAACTATAATCAAGACCTCCAACGAGCGATCAAAGTTGTCACCAGGGATGGGACAAACTGACACCGTGTGTTACCTGATGTGATACAGTGAGAAGAGATAGTCTCATTTGCTGATTTTTCTGTCAAAATGCACAGCTTGAAACTAGTCTTGAGGAAACAGCAGAGAAATCCAACTTGAAGATATTCTACAAAACAGCTGGTATATATTTAAAAATATTAAAGTTGGTAAGGTCAAAGAAGAACTGTGAAACTCCTATAGACTTAGGGAAACTAAAGAGATATAACAGCCACATGCAATTCATCATCCTAGTTTGGATTCTTTTGCTATAAAGGACATTATTGGGATGGTTGGCAACACTTGAATGGGATCTCTGTATAAAAGGTATGTGGGATTTCTTTGTACTCTTCTTGTAATTTTATTTTGTAAGTTTGAAATTATTTCAAAATGAAAAGTACAAAGCAATGTCTATGTCCCACTCACACAACATTAAATCAGGATCTCTGAGGATGGATATGTTTTTGAAAGATCCACAAATGACTCTAACATGTAGCCAGGGTTGAGAACTGCCGGGCAAGGTGGTATCTGAGCAACAGTGTTCATTAAGAGCATACCTTGCAGCTGGAAGAATTCTAATTATGGGTCTATCTTGGCTTCATTCAGCGTGAATTCTGATGATGGATTGATGTCTAGCATTTAATCGATAAATTGATGCAAATGCTCTGTTCTTTTAGAGTTGCTTGTAGAAAGCTATTATAACTAGTCTTTGTTTGCTATACATTGCAACACTCACTTGCAATGTTCCAGATTTAAAAGATTTAAAAACCTTCCACGATGTAACTAGAGACACGTGGGTTCTCTAAAACTAGAGTTGCCATTAGTTTAGATTGATGCTTAATGTTTAATATTTGTATGGTACATTTCTTTAAATACATTTGAACATTACATGAGGGCATAGTCCCCCTGTGTTCTATCAATGCATCAGTTAACATATTAAGATCCATTCTCTCCTCTGCATTGGGAATATCTTGAAATGGAGAAGAGCATCCACTGGTCCTCCAGGCATCTCCCTCTTCCCTTTGTCTAGGCTTATATCTGTGCAGACGAAAGCATCATCTCCTTGTTTCTGGTCGGAGCTGAAAGATGCAGCAGGTGTATAGATTCTTCAGATAATCTAAGATATAAAACCTTCAGATGTGTATACATTTATAGTGGGCCAGAGATAACAAGTAAGGAAAATTTTAATGGTGTTGTCAAGGCTTGCCTCAAAAAAAAAATTGTAAAAAACAATCTTGAAAAAGGCCAAGATTACCACTGGAGACTACCATTCTTTGCAGCGCCCCAGCTGTCTTCACTGCTGCCTTTTGCTAGATGTCTCTTGGATGCACAGTGGACACAGTCTCAGCTGTCACAACTTCTGCTAAGTTGTTGCTAGATGAAGTGTTATATGGTAAGGACTTTAATATTGACCTCTCCCAGGGACATTCATTTCCTTAAAAAAAAATGTAAAAATTGATTTATTATGGGTGGAGAGAGTATTTTTAAAATAATAGCTATTATTTATGAACCCATTTATCTACCAAACATTTTTCTATATACTCTGTATTCATTATCTCATTTAATCCTCACAAATATGCAATGAGGTAGACTCTAGTATTTATGTCCATTTTATAGATGAGAACCTGAAGCTTAGAGCACTAATACATTCGCCCAAGATCGCAAAGCTGGTGAGTGACATACTTGGGGGTTTGAACCCAGATCTATCTGATTCCAAAACCTATGCACTTAACCATTAGGCTCTATTGGCTGTCACACTTTGGACTGGGGGTAACCTAGACCATCTACTCCCGATTTTAGAGAAATTCATGTCATATAAGTCTAAGAAGACTACCTCGTGATCCTGTCTCTCTTCCCAGCAGACTAGTCCATATTGTTTTTTAGAGCATACAGTTCACAAGAATATTCACCAAAATATTCCTCTAATCAGTTTTGCTCAGGCAGCAGACTTTATGCCAAAACAGTTGTTCAGATTGCACAGTGGGTATCTAAATAAACAAAGCTGTGAGCGATGTTGCTTTGAAAATTTTCTAAACCCTCTTTTGGGTTCACGTAGTAATTGAGGGAGATAATTCAGCAGAGTACGGCCTCTTAAGGTAACTGAATACGTTTGGCAAGCTGTTGAGGCCGAGCTACAGGTCTCAAATGTAGAAAGTATACCTTCTCAGCCCTCTCCTTGAGGTATATATTTAGTTCTGCATTTTCTGTAGTTTAAATAAGGCTATATATTCCAAAGCAAGTAAATTGTAGTGATGAAAAACAGGGTAACTGAGAGCATCTGACATATGCAGTATATTTAGAGATAATTGTGGTTAATCATTTTCTTGTTGAAGTGAAGTCATTTCAGTTCAAGCCCATTTAACTGAGGCAATCAAGTACTCAGAAGAGAAAATGAAAACATCCTTGTTTTTGAAGTATTATTTAAATATATTCATGACATGTCAACAGTCATTTTTACATTTGTATACCAAAACATTATTGCCCTTTTTCGGCTAAGTTCCAAATTATATAAAACTTGTGTATTGCTTTTTCCCAATGTTAAGTTGCTGAAGAAACATATGAATTAGTTATACAATGAGGATAATGCATAAGTGATACACTATTATTTTTCATTATACTGCTGGAAAAAGTAATGTGCTTCCCTAAATCAGCAAACAATAAAATAATAACTACGATTTATTCTGTACCAGGTACAGTGTTGTGGAATTCACATACATTTAATCCTTACAAGCAACCTTGGGGTAGGATTGGGGTAAGTATTATTATTATTATTACTTATTATATGAAATAACTGAAGACCTTTGGGGCTAAGCAACTTGCTTACTAGCCATATAGCTAGAAATGAGCGTATATAGATTTCAAATGCAAGGCTATCTGACTTCAAAATTTATCTTCTTAATCAATAAGTTTAACATAGGTAAAATAAAAACTTTAGGACTCACATTTCTATTAACAGGATTTTTCTGGAATTGACATTCCCATACATCCATAATACCATTATAAACCCATATTGCCTTAGAGCTAAAAGTGCTATCTTACCCCAAATATTCATTTGATAGATAAGGAAAATGAGGATGAGAAAAGAATAATGATATTCCTAATGTTAATCTAGAAACATTTCAAGAAACAAAATGTCTACCAAGTAATAGATATGTGATTAAATTATATTCGCTATAGCTTACTATTAAGCCTATTCACTTACTCTTGTAATAAAAGAAAGGCAGAATTATCAAAGATGGAGGCCAGTTAATAGTTCCAGCATGAACACTCATGGAGATAATATATGAACTTTAGCTCATTGCTTAAACTTGCTAGATCTCCTATATGTAAAATGGAGGTAATATAATACCTAACTGCTGCGTTGTTGTGATGATTAAGGGGGGAATACGTTTTGAGTGCCTGGCACATCGTAGTACTCCAAAAGTGATGGATGTTATTATTGTACTTTATTAGGCTCTTCATATGAGTGTCAGGGTCTCAGCTTTGCAGATCTCAGAAACTTAAATATTTTAGTGCCCTCAGAAATGATCTAGTAGAAAAAAGATTTTTAGTATGTTTTATCTTAGAAATGGTATGCTGATAAACATTTAACAGTTGGCTTTTGGAGGGGATGGAGGAGGAGAGAACTTATTTGTAGCATTTTCTAAGTTTGATTTTAGTGTGTAAATTACTTTGATTAGGACAGATTCTAAGCTACCAACATGTCAACTGACTTGCAAAATTGTTGCAAATTTAACAGTAGGCTCTCCTGAACAGGTATTAGCTAACTTCAGCGTGCATTGATTCTCTCTCTTATCTGTGTGTGTGTTTGTACGTATGAGTATACATTATATTTACACAAAAACACATACATATGTCTATATAAATGGGGGTCAAATTATAACCACAAATTTACTTTATAAACATAGAGTCAGAACAAGGGTAGCTAATTATATAATAACAGTCACTGTCACTGAGCTATGATACCAAATCTTAGATCTAAGACAACTTCTTCCTTCTGTGGTATTGGTGGCACAGGACAATTTGTGCCCTTGAGATATATGTTCTTCTAAGCTACCTAAATACTATTGACCTTCCTGTCCCGTGCACAGTCCATGCCAGCGCAGACAGCCTCCCTGGAGAATACCTCCTCTTACCTTGGCTGTATTTGACTGCTGTCTAGTTAAACTGAGCATTTCACTCTTAGACAGTGATCTTTTCCTCAGCTCTTGGGTACAAACACTATTTTGATCATACTACTAAAATAATTATAACTCTGAAAGTTAGTAATAAATTCACATATGGCCAAGCTAAGGAAATGTCCATGGGTAGCTCATGTTTTAATTACGTATTTTTCCATGCATAAAGGAATAAAGCACACCAAGCAAAGAGGAAAATAAAAGAAAATAAGTTGAATTTGTTCAAGTCTTGCGGACAGTTTATAGCAAAAACCCATGTCCCATGTCCTATTTCCTTCACTTCTTTGGTACAAAAAATTCATTAATTTATTTTTATCTTATCTGAAAGTGAGTAATATAATATTCTTATTGTATTAGAAATTTACAGTGATCCCAGGAATGCCAGGGTGATTCAACATATGAAAATCAATCAGTATAACACATTATAGAATGAAGAAAAACCACACATGATCATCTCAACTGATGCAGAAAAGTCCCCTTTACCCCTTTCACCCTCCCCTCACCACCTTCCCCTCTAGTAACCACTAATCTGTTCTGCTAATCCTTGTGTTTGTTTATCTTCCACATATGAGTGAAACCATGCAGTGTTTGTTTTTCTCCAGTTTATTTCGCTTAGCATAATATCCTCAGGGTCCATCCATGTTGTTGCAAATGGCACGATTTTGTCTTTTTTTAATTAGGTACGCCAAGACCACTCAATGGAGAAAGAAGAGTCTGTTCAACAAATGGTGCTGGGAAAACTGGATATTAACATGCAAAAAATGAAATTGGACCCTTAATTCACACTATATACAAAAGTTAACTCAAAATGAATCAAAGACATAAATTTAATATCTAAAATTATAAAACTCTTAGAGGATAAAAAGGAGAAACTCTTCTTGACATTAGAATTGGCAATCGTTTCATAGATATGACACCAAACACATGGGCAACAAGGGGCCAGCCTGCTGGCACAGTGGTTAAGTTTGCACGCTCTGCTTCACTGGCCTAGGGTTCACAGGCTCGGATCCTGGGCAAGGACCTACACACTGCTCATCAAGCCATGCTGTGGCGGCATCCCATATACAAAGTGGAGGAAAATTGGCACAGATGTTAGCTCAGGGACAATAATCCTCAAGCAAAAAGAGGAAGATTGGCAACAGATAGTAGCTCAGGGCCAATCTTCCTTACACACACCAAAAACGGCAACAAAAGACAAAAATAGATAAAGTAGACTTCAATAAAATTAAAACCTTTTTGGCAGCAAAGGAAACTATCACGAGTCAAAAGACAACACACAAAATAGGAGAAAATATTTCTAAGTCCTATATATGACGTGTTTAATATCCAGAATATATAAAGAACTTCTATAACTCAACAATACAAAACAAGCCAATTGAAAAATGGGCAAAGAACTGAATAGATAACTCTTAAAAAAGCTATAGAAAAGACCAATAAGCAAATGAAAATATGCTCAACATCAGTAGTCATTAGGGAAATGCAAATCAAAACTGCTATGAGATATAACTTCGCACCTACTATTATGGCTATAATAATAACAACAACAACAATAATAAGTGGAACATAAAAGTATATTCAAGGATATGGAGAAATTGGAACCTTGTACATTACTGGTGGAAATGTAAAATGGTGCAGCATCTGTGGAAAACATTTTGGTGGCTCCTCAAAAAATTAAACATAGAATTACCATATGATCCAGCAATTACACTTCTAAGTATATACCCCAAATCATTGAAAACAGGGACTAAAAAAAATGCTTGTACACCAAGGTTCATAGAAGCATTATTCACAGTAGCCAAAAGGTGGAAACAACCTAAGTGTCCATCAAAAGATAAATGGATAAACAAAATGTGGTATACACATACAATGGAATTCTATTGTCATAAAAAGGAATGGTGTTTTAATACATGCTGTAACATGGATGAACCTCGAAAACATTGCTAAATGAAAGAAGCCAGACACAAAAGGAAGCTTTATGACTGCACTTATGATTCAACTTATAATGAATATCTAGAATAGGCACATTAATAGAGACATAAGGTAAACTAGAGGTTGCTGGGGGCAGGGGGTGGAATGAGGAGTTATTGCTTAATGTGGACAGAATTTCCGTTTGAGATGCTGAAAAATTTTAGAAATAGATAGTAAAGATGGTTGCACAACATTGTGACTGTAATTAATGGCCCTGAATTGTACACTTAAAAATAGTTAAATTGGCATATTTTATTTATATATATTTTTACCACAATTAAACATATAACTGAAACACAGACTTTTCAGTTGAAGATGGCAAATTGAACACGTTTTAGCTCTGTCCCCCCTGAACCTCCACCAAAACAACATAAACAGATTATTTCAAAACCATATACCCACAAGGAATAATGGGAGAGGAGAAAAAAGCAATAAAATTTTCAATGCTGAGAAGCAAAATGATGAGCAGTTACTAAAACAAACAAACACAACCCACAGTGGGATCCATCGTTCTACCAAGAAATGGAACGCAAATGAAAAGAAGGAAAAGAAGAAAATTCATAGAATTGTCTTAGTATGAGTGGATAAGGTGCAATTTCTCAAAACTACAGCATTTTGCAGGGAGAGATTAATGGAGATACAGGGAGACATTGAAGACCAGAGTCTAAAATGCACACCTGTGCCATACTACCCTAGATGCTCAGCTATCTTAGCATATTCAATTTCACTTCTGGCAATTAGATCAGCGATCCATGTTTATTAATGATTTACTGAGGTCTTAACAATGCCATTGTATTTTTCCTGTTGTTGATGCTAGAGATTGAGAAGTATATCCTGTGAATTAGGACCTCTTAGACATCTTTGGCCCTAAACATCCTAGCCATCACATTTAGGATGTGAAGATAGCAATAAGCAGGGGAAAAAACCATGAAGAATTCTTGGTAAATCATTAGCTTGGGATTGATCCAACAGCTTCTCTCTTATGTCTGTTTTATATTTAGTTATTAACCATATACCTGCCCACCACAGGGTCATCCTTTCTTATTTGATCATTCATTTACTACATATTTTTGAATTTCTACTGTCTTAGCCTCAGCACTAAGTGCTATCGGAGGTACAATACTAACCAAAGTATAACTCTTCTCCAGAAGTTTACAGCTTGTTTATGGCTATCAGTCTTGTTCACAGATAAATATAATACGATATGGATTGGGATCTCTTTAAATGAAGTAGTTTAAAGAATCTATAAACCTTTAGAGAAGAAAGAGTTCACGTTTTGCTGGAGTAGTCAGGGAAGACAGTGGATGTAAGGTAGCATCTGAGAGGGATTTCAAAGAATGGGGACAAAATGGACATACACGGAGAAAAGACAAGGCAGACAGGGAGCACCATTTAAGGCAGTTATATCCAACTTTCTGTGTTCATAACGTATTCTCAAATACTTAGATTTTGTCATCATAGTTGCAGGGTTTACACTGATCTCCAAGTATTGCATCCATGAATCGCCCTGTAGCACTTTGGCACTGCTGAGTAGAATTTTCTGCTACCCTGAATGTGCTCTCACATGGTAATGTTTTGGCATGATCTGGTAAGTATGCCATCTTGCCATAATGCCATTTCTTTACTTCTCTCTCTCAGTTTTTACAGTGAATAGTGCCAGATGTTCCATCTAACAGACTTTGCTGAAAAGCACTTATCTTCATTTGAGAAAAAAAAAATTTTGTGAGTCAATCAACATCTTACGGCACACGTCTGAAGATCGTTGGTTACCCCAGTGCACTATGGCACAACCATGGAGTACTACTGTCATTAGGAAAGGCAATGAGGGAATAAACCACAGGGAAGTTTTGGTAATAATGTCTGTTCCAGCACACGATGGAGGATCCGTGAAATGAAGTACTGAAAAATAACATTTGAGAGGAAAAGTGTGACCAAATTGCCAAAGTAAGTCTCTGTTATTCTGTAGGTCAAATTAAACTTAATAGAGCCAAAGGGTTCCATGATTGTATTTCAGAAATTACCTTTGTTGAAGTGGAGGAATTAGCAACTGAGGCACTTCCACACCTACTTCAAATAGAGTAGCTCAGGCTTCTTATTTTATTTTTTAAGAAATGGTGCTTTTGGTATGAAAAAAAAATTTAGTTCTTGGGCAGGTTATGAAGAAGCATTTGAAGATTTTTAGGAAAGTGAATGACATCAACAGATTAGTTTTGGAAGATTGTTCTAGTGTCAGGATATATCAGGAGAGGAGAAGTTATGAACAAGGAGACTTATTGGAAGACTATTTTATTGTCCAGGAAGAAATCAACAAGGCCTGCACAGAGTGGTGAGACCAGAAAGGAGAAGAAGGACAAAGAACCATTCTAGAGGTAGAATCAGTGGCCCTCACAAGCTTTAGGCTCAGGGGGCAAAAGAGAAAAAAACCTAATGGTTATTTCAAGTGTTTATGGCTTTCTTGTTATGGAAGATGATGTCATCAATACAGACATAAATTAAAAAGTAGAGAGAACAAATGAATTTTATTGTGAACATGGTGCGTTTGAGTTAAGTGCCAGATGTCTTGTTAGAGAAAACTATCAGGCCACTGTAAATGCACTTCTACAGCTGTGTGGGGCTCATCTATTAATACAGCCACATGAGTGTTGACATAGACAGTAAATTAAACCTGGGGAGTAGCTCAAAATTACATGAAAGGAAAACATGTTAGAGACAAACGTTTAGTGACTGCAATATAGTCAGTTATAGAGGGAGTTCTGTAACTAGAGATTAAAAAGACTTTTATAATGCATACTTGAAGCCCTATTTGAAACCAAATAGCAAGAATTTGTAATGGAATCAAAAATAAAGGCAGGGGCTGACCCCGTGGCTTAGTGGTTAAGTGCTCGTGCTCCGCTACTTGCGGCCCGGGTTCGGACCCCGAGCACGCACAGACGCACTGCTTGTCAGGCCATGCTGAGGCGGCGTCCCACATACAGCAACTAGAAGGATGTGCAACTATGACATACAACTATCTACTGGGGCTTTGGGGAGAGGAAGGGGAAAAAAAGGAGGAGGATTGGCAATAGATGTTAGCTTAGGGCCGGTCTTCCTCAGCAAAAAGAGGAAGATGGGCATGGATGTTAGCTCAGGGCTGATCTTCCTCATAAAAAATAAATACATAAATAAAGGCAGAATGGGATTCTGTAAAGAGGGAGTGGGGGGCCGGCCCGTGGTTTAGCGGTTGGGTGCGCGCGTTCCGCTGCTGGCAGCCCGGGTTCGGATCCTGGGCGTGCACCGATGCACCGCTTCTCCGGCCATGCTGAGGCCGTGTCCCACATACAGCGGCTAGAAGGATGTGCAGCTATGACATGCAACTATCTGCTGGGGCTTTGAGGGGAAAAATAAACAAATAAAATATTAAAAAAAAAAAAAAAAAGAGGGAGTGGGAAACCTCCAGAGAGTTTAGCTCTGTACACTTGTCCACAACCAAACCTGTGTATCACCCTCCGTATGCCCCATCCTTGTCCTCCTGCAGGCAGTCTGCTGGTTAAAATTGTGCACACTGCTGAACTCATCCTGAGAGTGGTAACAGATTGCAATGGGATAGAGACTATGTGAGCAGGTAATCAACAAATGTGGTCCTGTGCAATTGTGGGTGAGGAATTAATAATCATGCCTAAGTGTCCTGAAAGTTCAACATGCCATTGAGGACATGGACTCATTATTTTTTCTTGTTTAGTGGTCTGTAATTTTTCCAATAAAAAGTCATATGTCCTAAAACCTGAAGGAATTTTCTTACAAAATATTTGTATATTATGTTTCCTCATAAATATCTTGCCCTCTCTCAAAAGCATACCATAAATTTATTGACACAGCTTTTCAATTGCTATGTCTTTCATCTGTTTCTGAATTTGCAATGTATTCATGCCACTATGTTGCAGGTACCTTGAAAAGTAAATAGTTAACAGTTTTCTGGATGAAATGAGCAGTAAATATTTTCAGATTTGTCCAATATCCATTGTCTCTATCTACAGCTTAAATTCAAGTCTCTTTTTTCAGGCAGGTTTTATTCTAAAATCTCATATTTATGAAAAATAATGAAGTAGATATCTGAGCAGTGATCTCTTTCCTATAAAAGTTCTCTATTTCAATTTGTTGATAGTTAAAATCCTTCTTACAGATATAGTTCCACGGCATGGGTATACTAGTAATATGGATATTTTCTGATAAGATTTGTACAGTTTAGTCTCTGCCTGACTCTTTCTTGTTGTGGTTGTCATTTTGAGAAGTATCATTGGCTTAGCTGATGGTGGAGTATGCAAATACTGAGACCAAATATGTAGCTGTTGCTATTAATGTGTTCATTGTGTCTCCAAAAATTTTTACTTTCTTTTAAAATTTTTCTGCACACTTATTAATAGTCTACTCAGTCTGAGCTGAGCAAGCAGCTCTGCTCTAATCTCCACTTCCCATGCGAAGCAGGACCAGCTATTATTCTCATTCTTACAGCTGATGTGTTTACAGCTCTTACTTCGTTTATTACAGCTTCCTTTTGGGGACGCAAGCTTTCTTGTCTTACCTTCTCCCTTCACCTATTCCTTTGTCCACATTATTGCCCACTCCTCCTTTGCACAGTCCCATTCTGCCTTTACTTCTGATGTTTGCTTTATTCTCTATGCACAAGGGACCCATGCCACATTCCTGACCTCCTTTTGACAGAAATATATTATATATATTTAGACAGCAGGAAAGAAAACCATTGATGATGTTTGTTTGAGCGAGTTATCTGATACTTTTGGCTACTATTAGCATAAGAAGAGTTTGGTAAATTGTATTAAAGGGCCAGATCTTCAGCCCTCTTTGTACTAATGTCTATTGCCGTGTGACTTGGTGATTTGAGCATTAGCTTTAAGCCTTAGTGTCTGATTGTTGTATTGAGCCACTGTCATCACAGTGAGAAGGGTATGTTCAGAATAGCCCACTAGTTCCAGGAGGAAAATGAGAGGCACACAGCAGAGCTGCCACAGCTAAGGTTCACCAGCCAAGCCTAGCCTAGGGCAAACCCTGGCCCGCCTGCAGAAGCACGACTGGACCAAACTGAGATCAGCTGATCCCCAGCCAATGCACGGATGTGTGAGCTATAAGAACATATTATTGCTGTTTTAAGCTACAGAGTTTTGGATTGATCTATTATGCAGCAACAACTAACCAATATAGATAGCATATAAAAAAATCAACACATGATGGGACACATGTTCTGAAAAAGAAACAGTTTGTTGAACTGGAGCTTTGATATGAGAGACTATGGTGGTGGCTGTCAAGGCTGTAGAGATATGTTATCAGTTCATTAAAGGCCTTAATATGCATCTATGGGTATTATCATCAAAACAATTTTTATCTAATTCCAAACTGGATTAGGCAAAGGAAAAATCGGAGAGACGATTTACTACTTAGCCCATCCTTCTCTTCAATAATTTCTCCCTAATCTAGTTTCTGTAAGAGTTTATTTTTCTTCCAGATTTGGCAAATAATGTGTGCCAGCACTCCTATTCCATCCCATGGCAGACATCATTAGTCAATCAGCTACTCTTCTTTGCTGAGTCACAAAGTCTTCTCAACAGAAGGCTCTTAATTCTCTCTCCTTGAATTCACCTTTCCTTTCATCTCAGAGTTCCAAATTCTATCTGTCACCGACCAGCTCAAATGTTACTGCTTCAAGGAGAATTCCATGATTTCTTGCACTACATACACTATTTCGCTCTTTAATCATCTACAATGCTTCATTTATCAATTCTTGAAATATCACATAACATTTATTTATGTTTCTTGTTTCCCGTAATAAACCTAAGCTTTTTGAAGCTGTAGATCCATCTTATGTTTTTTGAAACCCCTGCAGCATCCAGATTAGTGTTTTGAATATATTAGACAACTCATAAATGTTTGTTGGAAGCATGAATTACAAACTTAAAAATGTTAAAACTATTTCTCAACTCTTGCTTTTGGCAAGCAAAGTTTAAGATACTTTCTGATTGGTATGCAAATATATGATTCTGCCTATGTTTAGATGCTTTCTAAATGGTGACTAATTAATTTCTCTTCTAAAATGCACTCTAGAAGAATGTGCAAGGAGGAGAGAGAAGCATGGGAAAATTCCCTATTTGCAGCACGTTAAAAGCAGATGTTAATCTTTGCAGGTGGACAGTTTTCTTCCACTTTGGTTCAAGAAACTGAAAGAAATGATTTCCCCTCCAGATTTTGGAATCCATTCTCTTTCTTTTTTAGTGCCCTACAGATGCGTTAGCCTAGAGCCCTGAATTTGAGTCTCCCACGAATGCTGTCATTCTTATTTGTTCAGCTCAGAAAGAAAAAACTAGTAACCTGTCCTCTTTCACACTAACTCAGGCTATTTTGGTAAATCAGAAAAGGAAGAAAAAAATTCAAGAATCATAATTCTAATACCCAGCACACTTAATACAATAAATTAGATAGGGATTCTAAATTTCTGGATAATAACTTTGTTATTTTAATACTTCATATATGCAAAAAATAAGGATTAATTTCACATTAAAGGAAGCAAAGTAAAAAGAAAGAGGGAAGGAAGAAGGGAAAGAGACAAGGAAAGAAGTACATTCCCTGCTGATGAGTGTTTTATATATTTGAATGAGCCCTGACTTGAGACCTTAAAGGAATTGTATTTGATTTTGTGATTCTTTCAGAGACTTTCAACAATTCGTTAGATATCTGAGTTGCTTATAATCAAGTCAACTCTAAAAATAACTGTGGGTTCTAGTGAAAAATGTTTGTGATAAGAAATAGTGTTCTCCCTTCCAAATACCGTATATCTTCACTGACCCTATACATCCATGTGATACAATGTTCTCCTCTGACTTCTCAGGAATGTAATTTGAATACGTTCATACCTTCTAATATATAACTGATATTAACAAGGTGTCTTTATAAAGTTAAGAAGATTGAAAATCACACTGTTTCATTGTTGTTGTTATTTTAATAAACACTACTTAAATCTCTAAAGAAGACAATGAAGTTTTCTTTAGAGATATATCATAAACTCAAAATGTATTAAAGTATATACTTCATTGGATATTTAAATTTCTCTTGGTGTCAACTTTTTGAAAATTTATTGCAGGGATTACCTCATTATTGAGTAAACTGTTAAAACATTGACAAAAACTTTTGTTATTTTTTCATCATATAATTTTCTACGATGTCTCACAGAAACGATAGATTTGGAGCTTGGCTTTGACTGGCATATTAACCTTGAACCTTCTCTCCCATGTAATTTGCAAACTATCGTATTAGTTGTCTTTGCCATTTTAAATTTTACACATTGACATTTTTGCATAAAGAATGAAATATCATTTATGTATGCTGAACAGTCTAATACTCTAATACCAAATATTTCCATTTGTAGAGGAATAGCTACTAAATTATAAAATGAAGGCAGAAATATTTGAAGAAGTACTGAAATAGAGAATTCACATAAGCAAGTGAAGACAATCTAGATTTTTAAATGTTCACCAGAGATTTCTATTCTGGAAACCCTGGCGCAACTCTTACCCACTGAACTTTTTCTGAAAAGATCTTTGAGTCCAAGGAAATAATTCCACCTCCCTAAACATATCTGTAATACTTCTTATTCATTTTAGGATATTAGTCAAAGCTATTGCCTATCTCCCTAATGTAAAAGCCACAGCCATGAAAAAGGATTTAGCATGTTGTGTACAGTAACAAGAATGACTTTGCACTGAAAAAAACAAGAGCAGAGTTCTTTATAGTGAAATGATATACTTCAAAGAGTTGGAACAATGCCAACACAGCATGCCTGAGGCCAGCAGGCAAAGACATTGTTTGCCTAAGGATCCTAAAACATCTGAGGATGGAGGGGGTGATCCATCTCCGATAGATATGAACTGTCTTCAACACAAAAAGAAGCCTATCTCTATCAGAACTGAACTAAAGGGAGAAAGAAAGAGGGATACCTCTGACCTAAGTATAGATGTGTGTTTCCACTCTCCCTCTCACTGCCTTCAGCAACAATTCCCTTCTATCTGGATTTGGCTTTCTTGTCTGTTGCCTCTCTCCAGGTTCATTTCTTCTACATTATTTCTGTTTATCTTTTAAATTGTCTCTAAATTCTTATTTCAAGTCTTGCCATGGTTCTTTCTGTTTTCTACTCATATTTATTCTCAATTTCTGATATTTTTTGGTTTGATTTTTAAAAATTTTCCTTTTTAAGTGGCCTCACTTATAGGTTTGTAACTTTTTTCTCTCACAACACCACCATTTTTCCAGTTGAAAAAAAATGAATTATCTGCATATGACAAATCATGGCCCTGAGAGGGGATTGTTTTGAAGATCTTCCTTAAAGAGTGAACAACTCATTACAGGTTAAAAAGAAGTGGCTAGCACAAAGCTTAGGGGAAGGAGGAAGATCATTCTCCTCTGTTGGCTGAATAGAGGAGCAGGAGAGGAGAAATAGAGTAAAATTTTTAAAAATGGTATAAGTTTAACGCAAAATAAAAGTAAAAATTTTTTAAATTAAAAGAAAAAAATGTTAGACTAATTTCAAAACTCTGTAAAGTAGAAAAGCTTTAAATTATAAAATAATTGTGATAAAAAATAAGTAACAGGCTTTACTTGAATAACAGCATTAGAACAGTGGACTAAATTCTTATATATGGAACATTGGCTCCAATTAAAAAAATACATACATATACATATATATCCATATATAAGTTATTATATGTATATCTAAATACACACTAGTAGGGTGGGGAGGGGGCAACTGCATCAAGGGGAAGGGATGGCCAGTGGGAAGTTAAAACAATATGAGATCTTTTCCCCTCTGCAATGTTTACTGAGAACCAACTGGCATTGAAACTGTTGAGAGGCCATATGATGGATCTTCTATAGTCAGGCTTTTAGTTTTGCTTTTAGAGCAACCTGACTATGATATGCTAGTTTCCAAACTTAATTCACCTCTTCTTCTGGCAGGAACTTTGGAGGCTCCTTCAGAATGTTTGGTTCTTTCCATATTCTTCTCTTATCATGAGGGTCAAATAAAATCTGAATATAGTGATGGTTCCATGAAAAAAGGTATTTTTTAAACCAACATTGGCTTCCTATTGGAAGACTCTCTTATTTTGTCAGAATAAATATGATATAGTGATTAAAAATAAATCTCTTAGGGTCTTCCATTTAAAAACCATGTGACTCTTGGCAAGTTAATTCAGCTCTCATAGTTTCAATATACTCACCTGTAATTGGAGAAGATAATAACACCTACTTTGAGGATTGTTGTGGGGAATGAACAAGATAATCCCTGTAAAAAGCTTAACAGAATGCTTGGCACATAATAAACACTGCCAAGAAGAAATTGCAATGGAAGTTGCTAAAAACAGCAAAGAAGACTTTATTCAAGGTTATTGCAATAGGGGAGATTGAATTCAATTCTGCTGAAACAAAATGTAGGAGGATTTTTAAATCCTGGTGAGCTAACAGAAAAGTACTGGAGGAAAATTTATAGGAGAAGACTGGTCAATGTGATTAGGTCATCTGTGTTTGCTAATTGTCACTTATGGAAGTTAGGCTCCTACGCTCCACAAAGACTGGAATATAGGAGCCTTATCTTTCCTAATGATTACATTTTAAAAGGGATGCATCCCAGGTCCTTGAGAAAAACATTCCTGGGTTGTAAAACTGGCAGAAGCCTGGGAGAAGATTTACATTTCAAAGGGGCAGAGAAATAATTTGAAATTACAAGTTTTCTATTATTATTTTATTGATTTCACATTTGTTTATAACATTGTATAAATTTCAGGAGTACATCGTTATATTTCAGCTTCTGTATAGACTGCATCATGTTCACCACCAAAAGTCTAGTTTTCATCCGTCACCTTACGTATGTATCCCTTTCGTCTTCTCCTCACTCCCTTCCCTTCTGGTAACCACCAATCTGTTCTCTGTATCTATGTGTTTGTTTGTTTGTTTATCTTCCACCTTTGAGTGAATTCATATGGTGTTTGTCTTTGACTTATTTCGTTTAGCATATACCCTTAAGGTCCATCCATGTGGTCGTAAATGGCAAGATTTAATCTTTTTTAATGGCTGAGTAGTATTTCATTATATATACCACTTCTTCATGCATTCATCCATTGATGGGCACTTAGGTTGCTTCCAAGTCTTGGCTATTAAGAATAATGCTGCAATGAACATAGAGGTGCATATATCTTTTTGAATTAGTATTTTCACGTTCTTTGGATAAATACCCAGAAGTGGAATAGCTGATCATATAGTAGTTCTATTTTTAATTTTTTGACAAATCTTCATGCTATTTTCCATAGTGGCTGCACCAGTTTGCATTCCTACCAGTAGTGTATGATTCCCTTTTCTCCACATCCTTTCCAACACTTGTTATTTCCTGTCTTTTTAACAGCCATTCTGATGGGTCTGAGGTGATATGTCATTGTAATTTTGATTTGCATTTCTCTAATAATTAGTGATGTTGAACATCTTTTCATGTGTCTGTTGGCCGTCTGTAAACCTTTGGAAAAATGTCTGGTCAGATTCTCTGCCCATTTTTGGAATGGGTTATTCATTTTGTTGTTCTTGAGTTGTATGAGTTCTTTATGTTTCAGAAATGTTAATTCCCTTATCGAATGTATGATTTGCAAATGTTTTCTCCCAGTTGATGGGTTGTCTTTTTGTTTTATTGATGGTTTCCTTTTCTGTGCAGGTTTTTCGTTTGAAGTAGTCCCAATTATTTATTTTTTCTTTCGTTTCCCTTGCCTGAGGAACAGGGTATTCAAAAAGATACTGCTGAGACTGATGTCAAATAGCATACTGCCTATGTCTTATTCTAGGAGTTTTATGGTTTCAGGTCTTTAATCCATTTTGAGTTAATTTTTGTGTATCGTACAAGATAATGTACAAAAATTCTTTTGCATGTAGCTGTCCAGTTTTACCAACACCTTTTATGGAAGAGACTTTCCTCTCCCTACTGTATGTTCTTGGCTCTCGTTGAAAATTAGCTGTCCGTAGATGTGTGGTTTTATTTCTGGGATCTCAATTCTGTTCCAATGATCTGTGTCTGTTTTCCTGCCAGTACCACACTGTTTTGATTACTATAGCTTTGTAGTATAGTTTGAAATCAAAGAATGTGATGCCCCCAGCTCTGTTCTTTTTTCTCAGAATTGCTTTGGCTATTCGGGATCTTTTGCTGTTCCACATAAATTTTAGGATTCATTATTTATTTCCATGAAAAATGTCATTGGGATTCTGTTTGGGATTGCATTGAATCTATAGATTGCTTTAGGTAATATGTACATTTTAACTATGTTTATTCTTCCAGTCCATATGCATGAAATAGCCTTCCATTTTACTGTCTTCTTCAAGTTCTTTCGATAATGTCTTGTAGTTTTCAGTGTATAGGTCTTTCACTTCCCTGGTTAAATTTATTCCTAGGTATTTTATTCATTCTGTTTTGATTGTAAATGAGATTGTATTCTTGGTTTCACTTTCTGCTGGTTTGTTCTTAGTGTACAGAAATGCAAGTGATTTTTGTGTGTTGATTTTGTACCCTGCAACTTTGCTGCATTTGTTGATTATTTCTAATAGGTTTTTGGTGGATTCTTTACAGTTTACTATATATAGAATCTTTTTATCCACAAATAGTGAGAGTTTTACTTCTTCCTTTCCAATTTGGATCACTTTTTTTTCTTTTCTTGCCTAATTGCTCTAGCTAGGACTTCTAATACCGTGTTGAATGAGTGGTGAGAATGGGCATCTTTGTCTTGTTCCTGTTCTTAGAGGAATAGCTTTCAGTTTCTCACCATTGAGTATGATGTTGGCTGTGGGTTTGTCATATACAGCCTTTATTATGTTGAGGTATTTTCCTTCTACATCCATTTTGTTGAGAGTTTTTTTTTGTTTTTTTTTTTTTGTGTGAGGAGGACCAGCCCTGAGCTAACATCCAATGCTAATCCTCCCCTTTTTTGCTGAGGAAGACTGGCCCTGGGCTAACATCCATGCCCATCTTCCTCCACTTTATATGGGACGCCGCCACAGCATGGCTTAACAAGCGGTGCGTCGGTGCGCACCCGGGATCCGAACCAGCGAACCCCGGGCCGCCGCAGCGGAACTTGCGCACCCAACCGCTTGCGCCACCGGGCCGGCCCCTGTTGAGAGTTTTTATCATAAATTATGATGAATCGGGCCGGCCCTGTGGCTTAGCGGTTAAGTGCGTGCGCTCCGCTGCTGGCGGCCCGGGTTGGGATCCCGGGCGCGCACCGACACACCGCTTCTCCGGCCATGCTGAGGCCGTGTCCCACATACAGCAACCAGAAGGCTGTGCAACTATGACATACAACTATCTACTGGGGCATTGGGGGAAAAAAAATAAATAAATAAAAATTAAAAAAAAAAAAATTATGATGAATCTTGTGAAATGCTTTCTCTGCATCTATTCAGATGATCATTTGATTCTTATTCTTCATTTTGTTAATGTGGTGTATCACATTGACTTATTTGCAGATGTTGAACCATCCCTGTGTCCCTGGAATAAATTCTTCTTGGTCATGGTGTGTGATGTATTGTTGTATTAATGTATTAATGATTAATGTATTGTTGTATTCAATTTGCTAATATGTTGTTGAGGATTTTTTCATCTATGTTCATCAGTGATATTAGCCTATAATTTTCTTGTTTTGTGTTGTCCTTGTTTGGTTTTGGTATAAGGGTAGTGTTGGCCTCATAGAGTGAGTTAGGAAGCATCCCGTCCTCTTCAGTTTTTTGGAAGAGTTTGAGAAGGATAGGTATTAAATCTTCTTTGAATGTTTGGTAGAATTTACCAAAGAAGCCATCTGGTCCTGGACTTTTGTTTTTGATTACTGTTTCAGTCTCTTTACTTGTAATTAGTCTATTCAGATTGTCTGTTTTTTCTTGATTCAGTTTTGGGAGGTTGTATTAGTCTAAGAATTTATCCGTTTCTTCTAGGTTATCCAATTTTATTGGCATAAAACTTTTCATAGTATTCTTTTAAAATCCTTTGTATTTCTGTGGTATCAGTTTTAATTTCCCCTTTTTCATTTCTGATTTTATTTATCTGAGTCTTCTCTCTTTTTTCTTAGTGAGTCTAGCTAAGGGTTTGTCAATTTTGTTTATCTTTTCAAAGAATCGGGTCTTAATTTCATTGATCCTTTCTATTTTTTTTTTATTCTCTATTTCATTTATTTCTGCTCTGATTTTTATTATTTCCTTCCTTCTACTGACTTTGGGCTTTGTTTTTTCTTCCTTTCCTAGTTCTTGTAGGGATAGTGTAAGCTTGTTTTTTGAGATTTTTCTTGCTTCTTCCGTTGAGCCTGTATTGCTATGAACTTTCCTCTTAATACCACTTTTGCTGTATCCCATAAGTTTTGGTAAGTTGTGTTTTCATGTTAATTTGTCTCCAGGTATTTTTTGATTTCTTCATTGATCCAATAGTTGTTCAGTAGCATGTTGTTTAGTCTCCATGTATTACAGGTTTCTTCCTATAGTTGATTTCTACTTTCATTCCATTGTGGTCAGAAAAGATGCTTGATATGATTTCAATCTTAAATTTATTAAGGCTTGTTTTGTTTCCCAACATTTGGTCTATCTTTGAGAATGTTTCATGTGCACCTGAAAAGAATGTGTATTCTGCTGCTTTTGGATGGAATGTTCTGTATTTACCTATTAAGTCCACCTGTTCTAATGTTTCATTTAAGAACAATATTTGTTTGTTGACTTTCTGTCTGGATGATCTACCTATTTATGTAAGAGGGGTGTTAAAGTCCCCTACTATTATAGGGTTGCTGTCAAATTCTCCCTTTAGGTCAGTGAATAGTTTCTTTATATATTTTGGTGATCCTGTGTTAGGTGCATGTATATTAATGAGAGTTATGTCTTCTTTGTGGAATGTCCCTTTTATCGTTATATAGTGTCCATCTTTGTCTCTTGTTATCTTCTTTGGATTGAAGTCTATTTTGTCTGATATAAGTATGGATACACCTGCTTTCTTTTGGTTGCCATTTCCTTGGAGAATCATCCTCCATCCCTTCACTCTGAGCCTTTGTTTATCTTTAGAGCTGAGATGGGTCTACTGGGAGCAGCGTATTGCGGGGTCTTGATTTTTAATCCATCCAGCCACTCTGTGTCTTTTGATTGGTGAATTTAATCCATTTATATTTAGAGTGATTATTGATACATGATAGCTTAATATTGCCATTTTATCTCTTGTTTTCTGGTTGTTCTATATTTCCATTATTTCTTTTTGCTTTTATTTCTGTCTGCCATTTCAGTTTGGTGGTTTTCTCTGATGTTTTTCTCTTTCCCTTTCTTTATGATTTGTGACACTGCTCTGATTTTTTGTTTTGTAGTTACCACGAGGTTTGTATAAAAGATTTCCTAGATGAGATAGTCATTTTTCTTCTGATAGCATCTTATCTCCATTTACCTATGCAGGTTCCATCCTTTTCCTCTTCCCCTTCTGTTTTTGTTGTCACAATATATTTTTTTGTGTTGTGAATTTGTTACCAAATTAAAGTGTTTATAGTTATTTTTGATGCTTTCCATTTAGCCTTTATGTTACAAGTAAGTGTTTACTAACCTATTCTGGTATAGATTTGCAATTTTCTGATTCTGTCTACTTATCAACTTGCTCAAAGCTTTGTAAACCTTTGCCATTTTGTTTCAGGTAGGAGGGCCCCTTTCCACATTTCTTGTAAGGCAGGTGTAGTAAAAATGAACTCCTTCAGCTTTTGTTTGTCTGGGAAAACCTTTATTTCTTCATCATATCTGAAGGATAACTTTGCTGTATAGAGTATTTTTGGCTGGTAGTTTTTGTCTTTCAATATTTTGAATATATCATTCCACTCTCTCCTAGCCTATAGAGTTTCTGCTGAGAAATCTGCTGATAGCCTGATGCAGGTTCCTTTGTAAGTTGTTTTCTTCTCTCTGGCTGCCCTTAATATTCTCTCTTTGTCATTGACTTTTGACAGGTTTAATATAATATGCCTTGAAGAAGGTCTTTTTGATTTGAGATAATTAGGAGTTCTGTTAGCTTCATGTACTGGTATATCCAGTTTCTTCCCCAGATTTGGGAAGCTCTCAGCTATTATTTCTTTGAATAAGCTCTCTACTCATTTTTCCCTCTCTTTTCCTTCTGGGATACCCATTATCCTTATGTTGCTTTTCCTAATTGAGTAGGATATTTCTCATAGAATTTCTTCATTTTTTAAAAATTTTAGTTCTCTCTCTTCTTCCACCTGAATCATTTCTAGATTTCTATCTTCAAGCTCACTAATTCTCTCTTCTATATGTTCTGCTCTATTTCCAATGGTTTCTACTTTATTTTTCATGTCATTAATTTTGTCCTTCATCTCTAGCTTTTATGGAATTTCAATTTTTTTTGGAGTTTCAATCTCTTTTTTGAAGTACTCCTTCTGTTCATTAATTTTATTTCTGAGCTCATTGAACTGTCTTTCTGAGTTTTCTTGTAACTTGTTGAGTTTCTTCATGGCAGCTATTTTGAATTCTCTATCAGTTAGATTGCAATCTTCTGTGACTTCAAGTTTCATTTCTGGAGAATTGTCATTTCCTGTCTGTTCTGCTGTGTTACCGTAATTCTTCAAGGTACTTGATGAATTGTTCCTCTGCTGATGCATTTGTGGTAGCAAACACCTTTCTTATTTAAGTAAGGCTTTAGTAACTTTGATTCTGAGCTGCTTCTGGTTGTATTTGAGAGCCTGCCCTTTCTACCCTCCACTGCCTTTGCCAGAGGCATCATCAGTGCCCTTCTTGTGCTGCTTGTGCCTCTGAGGTTACTGGTGCCTTGCTGCTTATTATGTTGCTGCAGTCTCAAGTTTCACCACTGGGTCATCAGGCTGTGAGCACTTCTGCTGCTTCCAGGATCGCCTGGATCTCATGTTCCCCCACTGGCTCTCTGTGGGTTCTCCATGGTCTCGGTTACTGCTGCCCCTATCACCAATTGCACTGCTCTTCCAAGGTTATCTGGGGGTGCTGGAAGCACTGTGCCTGGGGTACTGGGTTCATGGGTGCTGTTGTCACTGCCAGGGGCTAAGCTGTGAGTTTTATTGCTGCTCCTGCAGCCTCTGGTCACTGGTGTGTGCACCTGTGTGCTTTTTGAAGCCTCAGGTCATGGGGCCCCACCCCTGCTGGGGAAATCCACATCTTGGATGCCGTCCCCACTGCTGGAAAAACTGGCACCACTGCCTGAGGAGTTGGAGGGGGCTAGGTCACTGGCACCACTCTGTATCCTGAAGCCTTAGGATGTGTGCACCATCAACGACTGCTTGGGGGCTGTGGGTGGGCAGGGGCTAAGCTGCCAAAGCCATGTCTGCTCCAGCAGTTTCTGGTCGCTGGTGTGCGTGCTGGTGTGAGCATCCACGTTTTAGATCGCCACCACTGGGGGAGGGTGAGAGGGTTGCTTCCCTATTTCAACTGCCTCCCAGAGGTCCAGTCCACTCCCCTTCAAATGTATAGATGCATGAATCTTTCAGGCATTCTGGTGTGCTGTGCAGGGAGTCCTTTGTTGGTCAATGGATGTCTGACTTGTAACTTGGAGGGGAGAGACAAAGGGAACAATTCACTCCATCATGATGCTGACATCACTGTCTAAGTTTTCTAAAGTAACCTTCAAGAAAAGGGAGATCAGGCTCCTGGAGCCAGAAGGAAGCCTGCGTAACATCTGGTCAAGTAGAGGGGAAACTTAGACCCTCCTCATCAGAACTTAATGAATATTAAGCTTTACCAGTATTATAACTCAAACCAGGCTCTCTTAATCATTGAATGTAAGGAGAAGAGGAAACCTATTTTCCTTTAGGATAAAAACCTAGTTCTGCCTTAAAAAATACTCAAGGCACACAAAGATGACTGTGTTCCTCTAATCTTCTCCTCCTCCCCAAATGAAAACTGAATGATCTTTGGGGCTGCTTAGAGCTCCTCAAAGGTGACTTTAGTGTATTCATTGGTTTGGCTTTTCAGCAAATGTTCTATGCACTAAAAAACTGGAGTTTCTGGGGCTTAGGTTATCATCAATGACTTCAAGTTCACACTGTTTTTTCTTTTTATCACATTTATCCCCTAAGGGAATGTTCTTCCCTGAACATTACTAGGCAACCTGACAAATTATACTTTCCCCCCATAATTATAACTACATGAAAATGTTTGGCTGTCGGGGAAGATGGTCCCAAACAATCTCTGTATGCTAAATATTACTCTTTTTCTTTGAGTCCTTCACTCCAAGCATACCCAGGATTTTGAACCAGATAAATAAAGAAGCTGTAGTAAGAAAGATAAATTACCAGAAAGAAAAAAAATAGATACTTATATTTTGACACATGTTGAATATAAATTCATTTTCTACAAAACCACTTCTTAAATATTGAAAAGCTGAAAAAGAGCAATTCAACTGTATGCAGGTGTTGATATGAATTAGGAAGTGTGTGTAGGAAGGAAAGCAGAGTATCAGCTTGTAGACAGGGTGTGATTATGTCATTATACCTTCACATTTTCTAAAACTTTCTTCACATTTCTTTCCTGTTTCGCTTTTCTATCTTGATGAAACATTGCCAATTTTTTATTAATTGCAAAATGAACAGAAACATGACCTATGTGTTGATTTTTCTGTTTGCCCTATCCTCACCCCTCCCAGATCCATTTTTTTGCACTCTCCTCTGCCCTGATCTGTGTTCAGGATGGTTGATCTCTATGAGAAGTACTGCTTGGGCTTCTTTGCCTTCTTTCCACCAGTGGCTTTGGCCAATGGGAGCCATTGGCAGGAGTTTGGAAAGTTGAGAGGAGAGAGTTCAGGGTATTTATCCCTTCAGTTCCTCTATGCCTTTCCATGGTTCTGGCACTCACTCACTCCTGGGCATAACTCCTCTTCTTAAGTCTTCAATCTCAACTGGGCTACAAGAATACCATTCCATCTTCTTAACCATTCAGGTCCCGGTCTATTAAAGATTCTTCTCTTAGTCCTGCCTACACTTCTCTCAATGCTCCCCTCTACATCCTCTATTCAGTTAAACACTTCTGATTGTGCCCTCTATTTACTGATAGGACTGTAATGAATACAACTGATTTTAAATTTACACATCTGATATTCAGGACTTTTACAGTTTACATGATTTTACAGTTTACACGGTTCTAATACATATAAAGTTTTCCAGTCCTTTTATTGTTATTTTTTAATATTTGTCTTTGAGCCATTATACATTTATTTTATTTTTATTAATTTTGAGATATTTATAGACTTAACAGCAGTAGTGAAAATAGTAGAGACAGTTCTCATATACTCTTCACTAAGTTTCCCCTCTTGTTAAAATCATACATAATCTTTGAATAAGGATTAATACTAGGAAATTAACTTTGGTATAATACTATTAACTAACCTGAAGAATTTATTCAGATTTTTCCCAGTTTTTACACTAATGTTTGTTTTCTGATCTAGGATCTAATCTGAGAGCCCATGGTGTTTTTCATCATTATGTCATCGTGTGTCCTTAGTTTCTTCCAGTCTCTGACAGTTTTCTCATTGTTCTTTCTTTTTCATGACTTTGATATTTTTGAAGAGTATTGTCCCATTATTTTGTGGACTGTCCCTCAATTTGCATTTGTCTGATGTTTTCTGTTTGGTTAAGTTGAGGTTATGGATTATTTGGAAGGATACCACAGATGTGATGTGCCAACATGCATCATATCAAGGAGTACATAATATTGATATATATATGTTACTGGTAATGTTGACTTTTCTCATTTGGTTAAGGTGGTCTCACAGGATTCTCCATTGTAAAATTACTATTTAAGGAGAGATACATTTAAAAGTATGCAATATCCTGTGTATGATTAAACTTTCACTCTCTAATTTTAGCATCCATCCATGGATCTACATTTATTCATCTATATTCATATATATATTTAATGAACACATATTGATACCTCCAATTCCAATTCAGCTCCACAGGTCTCATTCTACATTTCATCTTTTCTTTATTTGTGACTTCTATCTCCGACAGTGGGAGATCTGGCTCTCAATATCTACAATCTATTTATTCAAAACTAGTGTACACATAATTTCAGAATTGCTAAAGTATACTCCTATAAGGAACAAATTTATCAACTAGAGTCTAGTGTTTATATATAGTTATTTTTTTATTAATCTTACAGTATGCAGTTAATGCAGTTTCCCAGAGTCACTTAGATCCATTCCTTTCTTCTCCGTTCTCTTTAGGGTGGTTGTGTGATTCATTTGTAATATAGTTAGACTGATTTGTCACAGTCTGAATTCCATCTTTTCTGCTTCATCCTATTTACTTTTAATTTCCACACAAGAAAATTCATCCTGTGGTGTTTGATTTTATGTGTATTGACAAATGCAGAGTTGTGTATCCACTACCACAACAGTTCCATATAGAACCATTCCACACCCCCCAAATTTGCTTGTTTTCCCATTTATAGCCAATGTCTCCCTTTACCCCTAAACCCGGGCAGTCCCTGATCTGTTACCATCTCTATGGCTATGCCTTTTCCAGAGTATCACATAAATGTAATCATACGTTATGTAGCCTTTTGGGTTTGACTTCATCAAATCTAGCAAAATGCATTTAAGATTCATCCATGTTATTGTGTAAATTAATAGCTCATTCCTTTTTATTACTGAGTTGCATTCCATTGTATGGATATACCACAGGTTTCTAAAAAATTTATTCAACAATAGAAGGACATCTGTGTTTTAAATTTTTTATAATTTTGAGTAATGTCACAAACATTCAAGTACAGGTTTTTGTGTGAACACGTTTTAATTCTTGGGTAGGTACCTAGAAATGGGATGGCTGGGTGATATGATAGCTGTATGCTTAACTTTATAGGACACTACCAAACTGTTCTCAAAGTGACATTACCATTTTGCCTTCACACCAGCAAGTGTTTAGAGTCCCAATTTCTATGCACCTTTAAATGATATTGCCATTTTTAATGTTATTTTAGCCATTCTAATAGTTGTGTAGTGGTACCTCATTGTGGTTTTGTCTATTTCTCCTTGCATTTCTATCAGATTTTGCCTCATGTTTTGATGCTCTGTTGTTGGGTATATACATGTTAAGGATTATTGTGTCTTTTTTGAGAATTGACCACTGTATCCTTGTTCCTTGTTCTGAAACCTGCTTTTTCTAAAATTAATAATGCCCCTTTTGAGTGGTGTTAGCATAGTACACCTTTCTGCATCCCTTTACTTATATATATTCCTGTATGTTGTTTACTTTTTCAATTAGAGCCCTTAAAATTTTAATCATAGTTATTTTAAATTGCCTGTCTAGTAATTCCAAAATCTAGGTCATGTCTGAGTGTGGTTTCGACACTTGCTTTATTAATTCAGACTTTGTTTTTTCTTGTCTGTTATCACGGCTTGTACTTTTTGTTGTTGTTGTTGAAGGCAGGACATGATGTATTAGATAGCAGGAACTGAGGTGAATAGGCCTTTAGTGTGAGGTTATATGCTAATCTGGCTAGCAGTTGGGCTGTGTTTAATGTTTGCTATAGCAGAGGTGCCATATTCCTTTAGTGTCCTTGTTTTTGTCTTCCTTCTTGACTTTGGGCTTACCTAAGTACTCCTCCTCAGAGAGAGTTGGCATCTTGCAGCTATTTTAGATATAATCCACTTTTATTATCCTGGAGCCCTACTGGTATGGTTGTAAGGTGTGGGAAGGGTAGTTATCTATAATCTTATGATTAGATCTTCATATTTTAATGGGCCTGTGTTCCTGGGCTATGACATTCACAAGTGTCCTTACCCTCCAACCGCTTAGGTGAGACAGCAAGGCTAGAGCAGGCTGGAGGTATGTCATTACTCTCTGTGCTTGTGGGATGAGGCTCTGGTAAGGTATTTCTCCTGGCAGGTAGGTCTTTGTTATGGAGAATGCTCTGAGTATGTTTCAGAGTGGTTTTTCTTTCCCTTCTCCTGCCAGAGACACAAGGAGATTTTTCTTGGTTCCTCACCATGAAAACTGACGGGGCTTCATGGAGATAAAACCCGTGAAAGTGTGGGTGCTCCCTGAAGACTGTGGCACCCAGAAGGTTCTCACTCTCCTGCTGGTCTACATTCAGCCTCAGCAATTTGTCAAAATTGCCTTTTAAGTGTCCCTGCCGCTTTATGATTCCAGTGCCTTCTGTTTCAGGTAAGCTGATCTCAGCTTTAACTCTCTGTGTTCACCTATCTCTCTAGATTTTGGTAGGGCAGTTTGCCCTGTGACCTCAATTCTCTGATGGGTGCAAGAAGAGGCCTTGATTTTCAGTTTGTTCAGCTTTTCCTTGTTGTAAGATGGGAGTAATGACTTCTGAGCTCTTTAGTTGTTGGAACTGAAAACAAAAGTCACTTTTGTGCTTTTGATTTATATCTCACTAATGATTAATCATATTGAGAATATTTTCATATGCTTATTTGCCATCTGTATATCTTATCTGGTGAAATGTTTTAAAGCCTTTTGTCCACTTTTTAATTGAGTTGTTTCAAGAGTTCTTTATACAACCTGTTACAAATCCTCTGTCAGAAATGTGATTTGTAAAGTTTGTAGCATCGATTGTTATTATTTTCAAGTGACTTTTCAAAAAGAAAATGGTCTTAATTTTACTAAGATCCAGTTTATATATAGATTTTTTTTGTGGCTTTGGTGTCTATCAAAATCTCTCTGCCTAATCCAAGATCATTCAGATTTTCTTCTATGTTTTCTTCTAGAATATTATAGTTTTAGGTTATACATTTAGGTCTATGATCTATTTTGAGCTTTTTTAAAATAAGGTGTGAATTATAATTCAAGGTATTTTTTAAATATAGATGCCCAATTGTTCCAACACAATTTATTAAAAACACTAATTATTTTCCCCTTTCAATTGCCTTTGTATCTTTGTTAAAAATCAGTTGACCTGTATGTGAGAGCTGATTTATGGGCCCTCTATACTATTCCTTGATGGGTGTCTGTCTTTTCAAAAATACCACTTTGTCTTGATTACTATAAGTTTGTAGTGGGTAGAGTGAGTGCTCCAAATTTCTTCTTCCTTTGCAAAATTGTTTTGTCTCATTAATAGCTACAAAAAGGCCTTCTAGTTTATTCATAAGGATTATATTTGATCTATAGATCATATTGGGAAAATCTACATTTAAAGTGAGTATTCCAATGCACAAACAACAGATATTTCTCTGTTTTTTAGGTCTACTTTGATTTGTTTCATCAGTGTTTCAAGGATTTCAGAACATAGTTGCTGCATGTTTTATTTCATTTTTAGTGCTATTTTAAATGATCTCTTTTTTAAAATTTCAAGCTCTAATTGTCTATTATTAGTATTTAGAATACAATTGATTTTTGTATGTTGACTTTGTGTCCTGTGACATTGAAAAACATATTTATTAGTTTTAGGAGCTTTTTGTAGATTATTTGTGAATCTCTACTTAGATAATAACGCTGTGAAGAGAGACAGCTTTACGTCTTATTTTCTGATCTGTATTCCTTTAATTTATTCACTTGTTTTATTGCGCTGGTTAGAATTTCTAGTCTAATGTTGATGTCTAGGAGGTGATGAAAGTAGAGTTTCTCTTCTTACTCCTAATTTACAGGGACAACATTCGGTCTTTCACTGTTAATTATGATGCTAAATGTGGGTTTATTTATACCCTTTATCACGTTGAGAAATTTCTCTCAATTTCTAGTTTACTGAGGCTTTTAGTCACTAATGGATGTTGAATTATTCCAAATGCTTTTTTGCATGTATTAAGATGATCATAAGTTTTTTCTTCTTTAGTCTGTTGATGTGATAAACTACATTGATTGATTTTTTTACTGTTGGATCAACCTCGCCTTTCTGGAATAAACACTTGATAGTGATATATTATCCATTTTACATATTGCTGGATTTGATTTGCTAACATTTTGTTGAAAATTTTGCATCTTTGTTAATGAGGGATATTAGTCTGTTGTTTTCTTTCCTGTAATATCTTATTCCCATTCTGGTATTAGGTTAATTATGGTCTTATACAGCGAATTTGGAAGAGATCTCCGCTCTTCTATTTTCTGGAAAAGATTGTGTAGAATTGGTATCATTTTTTCTTTAATTATTTGATATAATGCAAATTCAATTTCTATCACAAATATAGGATTATTCAGTTATCTATTAAAAGTTTTATAGAATTGGTACATTTCATCTAAGTTTTTGTGGGGATAGTGTTGAGTTGTTTGTGATATTCTCTTTGGGCACGTCTGTGTGTGTGCACTTGTGTGCGCACATATGCATGCATGTGTCCATGGGTGTATTTACTGTCTCTGGTGTGTATAATGATATTTCTTCATTTTTTAAAAATCTGTGAATTTGATGGGGAGATGCTGGAATAGGATTTCCCGTGTTCCCATAACACTCTTCTACACCTTCTGCTCCATCAGGGACACGCTTTAAGGTCTTGTTAAATATCAGGAACTGCCTCTTCCCAGCTTTACAGACCAGGTCACCTGCCTTGACCCTTTTCTCCTACTTCCTAGTAATTACTCTCTGATATTTCAATCTTATTTAAAAGCTGAAACTAAACAAAGCATCCATGGATAATTTTTTGGCATCTGTAGCTCTTTAAGGAAAACTCCAAATGAATGGACCCCTATTCTTACCTTTAAGGGCTTTTGGATAGTACTGTTCCATCTGGCTGGACCCTGAACATAGTCTGGTCAACATTAAAAGGGTAATCTTTTATTCCTTCCAAATTAGAGATAGATTAACTTACTAGACATCTTTTCTATACTGTATATCCATTCCCTTTCCTGCAAACATGTGATTCTTGGGCTAAGTTTCTACATGAGAAATAGACGTATTTAAATATGATTATTTTGTTAGTGACCACTCTTATGTTTTTTATGACCAAGAGAAGTAATCTGCTTGGGTTTTTTAATCTGTTTTGCTTCAGAGGCCTTCCCTTAGCCCATGACTCTTGAAAACAAACAAACAAAAACTCGTTATGGGGGGGATGAGTTAGATATATGTGCCCCCTCCCCAACTGAGAACATGAAAATAGGCATTCTACCTTTAGAGGAAGTGTTGTAACTAAATATATTACACCCATTATAAAAGAAGCCACAAATTCTATACCACAGTCCTTATCTATGTTAGATATATTCTGAGATTTGCATGGTTTTTCTAACAATATTATATTGCAAATCACCTCATTCATGTATCTAGGATTTAATTTTACAATGAATTTTTCTAGGAAGATTCACTAAAAAGTCATATTTCCAAACTTAGCTATACCACGAATGCTTTACTGTGTCCAAGGTGACCTTTTGGTGCTACTTAAAAATATTAAAAGTAAAATAACTCACACACCTTCTGCAATAGCCCATGGATATATCACCTTCCTTAAATCCATAATTTGCAATGCTAGTTCACACCTATGTGATTTTACTTTAACAGACATTTAAATTCTGAAATGTTTGAAATCTGTAGTAATCTAGAATCCCACCTTAACATTTGACAGTTAGATCCAAAGTAAGAAAAGAGTTATATTGACTCCTTCATCTCACTAAATTCTTGCCACCATTTTCTGCTCAGTTGTACCTTAATAACTTGCTTAAAATATTAATCATGTCTAAAAATTCTGTCCTGGAGGACTCTGAGAGTTGCTGAAAGAGTTGTGTACAGAAAAAGTTACATATTGGTTGACACTGTGTGTTTTACTTACCTTAGAATAAAACACATGAGTTCACAGTGTTCTGGTACTGGAAGCACCACTAGGGATTACACCATCTGACCTTTCATCCACAGACAAGAAAACAGAAAACTGGAGAAGTAAGGTGTAAGGTGACTTTTAAGTTATTCAGATAGTGATTAAGGTGAACGTAGACTCCAGACCTCCCAACACAGGGCCCAGTGCATTTTCCCAGTGTGCTCTTGTACTAAAAGGATAGCTGGAAAGTAAATATTATTTAGATATCCTTTTAGAGAATGATAAAGCCTCATTTTACCTTGACCTCCTGCCTTGACATTATTCTATAACATATGGAGGCTCCTAATTAAGAACCTTATACCTATTAGTAATATTTGTGCTATAAATATGCTGCCAAAATAGCCTTGTACTAGGAAAGAAAAGAAATGCTTCAGAAAAATTAATTAATGCATCTTATAAAGTGTTTGCATTGACTTCTAAGATGAGTGATAGAAAACCTGGTTAATTTAATGTGTTTTACTAGAATAGGCTTTGGCATAGTTATGCATAATTATAGTATATGCTGCTATTCTTACAAATAAAAGAGGACAGTTATGAAAATCAAGGACTAAAATTAAGAATTTTTTATATATCAATGGAAGCAAAGACATAAGCCAAATTGTAGTTTAATTGTTGAAAATGATACACCTCCTTGAGTTTGTATCTATAACCCAAAACTGCGTAGACATTGTTGGAATGAGCTTCTCCTCACTCTTCCTGTTTTCATGGGAAGGGATACCAGCCAGAACAGCACTTCTAACCCCTTACTATTCCTCAAGGAGGAAGACTAAGCTAACTGATTGATAGGAAAGCCATTGGTCCATGTTTCTCAGTTTGGTGCGGCTAATTTGTTGAAAGGTTGTAAGTATTTGGTGTTTAATCTCTTTTATTCCCTCTCTCTATACTAGCAGATTGTGAGGCAGCGATTCTTGGTAATTTTGTCTTCTTTCTAGACCTAAATGTTTTCTCAGGGGGAACATCCCGGGTAAGGCTGAGACGAATGTTAGAAAGTCCATTTGATTGTACAAATAAGATATGCCATCCAAAGAGCTCTGTAGTAAGAGAGGTTCTATGTTATCTCTGCTTTTAAGACTCCAGTGGTTTTTATTCAGTTCTGAATTGTGTTCTAAAGATATTATTCATTGACCCCTAGAACTCCATCATCTAATGCATGGGTTAGAACCACTAAGAAATAGACAAGGAATGGGATTTGGGGGCCAAATGCGAAGAGAACAAAAATTCTACAGGTCAGGGTGGATGGTGTAATTCTTAGGCTTTCATGAACAAAATAATTTTGACCTTGGTGGATCATAACAGGTGATTTTGGCTGCTGTTTACAGATGGAGACTATTTTTAATAGCCTTACGCTTAACAGTTTCTGGCTATAGAGGCAATAATGTTCATGCTGATGGAGCTTGACATTAAAATATACTAGTCAGTTTGGCCTGTTATGGTAGGAAGACTTTTCAGGTATCAATGAGTGAAGAATATTTGCTGCCTTCATTGTTTTTCCAGCCATATTTACACGCCAAGACTTTCAAAGGCAAGGAAGCTATGTTCTGCTTGTTTTACAGAACATTAGTAAGGTTCTTGCTTTAAATAGTTTGTGTCATGCCTAGGAAGGCTATTTTAGATCAGCTGCTCTGAATTCTGTGCCTTTTTTTTTAGAATAGAAAGAGCCCAGAGAAGGAACCTCCTAAATTTATGTGACTCATTCTCAGGCTCTTAAGAGCCAATACGACCTCCTCCCATCACCTTGTGGCCTTCTCAAGCCAGACATTCATTTAATTACATAAGTATAACCTGGACCTTCACTTAATCACATAAGTACTGATTATAAAACACCCTGAGTTTGGCAGAAAAATTTATTGACCACTTAAATATTTGTTGAGGGAGTAAATAAAAGAATGAATAGAGTAGAAGGTATGGTTAATCCCCATCCATCAGAGAACAAAAATCATCGTAAGAAAGTGATGGAAATATAAAGATATGCAATGAATGGTAGAACTTGGCATCTATAACTAATTGGTGAAGCAAAACAATAAGAGAAAAGGGCAAGAACAAGACAGAGAAAAGAAAAAATAGAGAAAATGGTTAGATCTATGCTGGATTATCAAGTTTATTTTAATTAACATTCACGATTAAATGTGATAAGAATATTAAGCATCAAATAAAGGTTCTTCATTTGCATTAATCACCCAATTAACAGGGTCATCCCATATTGTTGAGAGATTCACTAATTTAAGAAACAAATTAAGTGGAGTCACTTACATTCTGAGTTCTTTTCAACATTGACTCACCAGCTAGAGAAATGTAATGCTAAAGACAACTAAGGCAAAGATACAAAAGTAGACTTGCTCCTTGCCCATCCCTAGCCATGTACTATAGCTATGGTGTTTTCTTCTCTGTTGTTCTATCTCAATATGGGCACTGAAATAATTTTTGTAACCTATTTTAACTTGCTGTGAACATTAATAGAACATTCATATAGATTAAGAACACTGAGATCCCAATAGTAGATAGGTGTGCAAATAATATGAACAGACAAATCATGGAAAAGCAAAATTCATTTGGATTTAAATATACATGAAGACTGTCTCATCTCTGCCAATAATAAAAAGTACATTAGTCACAATGAGACACCAAATTAGTATATAAGTAAAAATGCCTCTGTTTTTACATTCTACATTTTATGAATTGTAAGATGCATGATTTTTGCATGTTCACATCTTTGAAATTAACATGTATCTTACCATTGTGGCATCTTAGATATAGTGAAATATTGTAGATGGAATCTTTGGTTCATGTTGCAATATTTAAATGAAATTAGTTCATAAGTGTGTGAGGCTGGTTATCACCACTATTAATATCATGATCTTTGTTTTTCCCATTGAATTGATCAACATGGACTAGTTGTGCTGCAGTAACAAGCAACCCCAAAATCTCAGTGCTTAACACAAAGGCTTATTTCTTTCTCACCCTATATGTTCATTGTAGATCAGCAGGGATCTCTCTGCTTACTCGGTTTTAAGGGATGCAGGCTGATGCATGCCATCCTGGCATCTTGGCATGAACTTCCATGATCACCTCAGCAGAGAGGAGAGAATATGACAAGTCACACATTGGCTGTTAAAGCACTGGACACATGTCACATCTTCTCACAATCATTGGCCAAAGAAAATCACATGATGATGTTGAACTGGAAAGGGCAATCCTATCATGTCAGTCAATGAGGCGTGCCCTTGAAGACTTGCGAGCAGCACCAATGACTTCTACAACTACCTCAACCAACCCAGCTGTTGCTCTCCTTATTCTGGCTTTTTTTATTTGGCTGAGTCATAAAAGTGTCTGTCTTCTGATTCAAATTCACATTCAGGAAAATAACAATTGACTATGTCCCTTTTTAGAATAATTTTGAATAAGAACACAGGGTGACATTTACAATCCCTGTTACAGGCTGAATTATGTCCTCAAAAATTTATATGTTGAAGTCCTAACCCCTAGTACCTCAGAATGCAACTATATTTGGACACAGGGTCTTTAAAGATGCAATTAAGTTAAAATGAGGTCATAAGTGTGAACCTTAATCCAATATGACCCTTCTTAGAAGTGGAGATGAGGACACAGACACACACACAGAGGGAAGAAGATGTGAAGCACAGGGAGGAGATGGCCATCTGCAAGCCAAGAAGAGAAGGCTCAGAAGAAACCAACCCTGTTGACACCTCGATCTCGGACTTCTAGACTCCAGAATTGTGAGAAAATAAATTTCTGTTGTTTAAGCCACTTAGCCTGGGGTACTTTGTTATGGAAGCCCGAGCAAACTAACACAACCTCCTCCTTCCACCCTGGTCTTTCTGATAGTTCAAATGATGAATGCCAGAAATATCATTTACACACATTTGTTTTTCTTAGATACTAAGTAGCCTCTCTTGCAAACTGAAGGGCTTGGGAAAAGGGTTATCATTCTTAGTCCTGTCACCTAGGTTGACTGACTCAAAGTATGGTCAGGTTCCAATGGCAATAAAGAGACATTTTAGAACTTAGAATTCATGAAACAACTTTGAAAATTATCTTTTGTATCTTCCTAGGCTTTACCAATAGAGTCTTGGTAACATTTTGCATATATCAAAATTTACGGGATTTAGTTATGGCTAAAAAAAAAAAAAAAAAAAAATGCCCATTGAAAATTAGCACTTGCATCTGTAGAGGAATGAAAACAAAGTCATCTTGCTAGCTAACAAGATAATTACACTTAGGAAGGAAACTGCCTTTGTTTAGAAAATAATTTGAAATGCTGCTTTCACTGGAGAGTAAGACCTTGAGGGAAGGGGTTAGCAGGGTAAAAAGAAAAAAAATGCTTTGAATAAGAGTGAATAGGAATTTGGGAGTTGAAAGAGCTGTGTGACTAGGGAAACCATGGCCTGTGACCTAAAGATTTTTTTTTAAAAAAGGTTAATTTCCAAATTTTTGGTCATTTGCTGTAGGGCAATGTTATCTGTCCCTTTCTATTGGTTTCCTTAAGTAAACATGTTATATTTATATATGTAGCATATCTGAATGCTATATATGTAAATGTATGTGTGTGTGTTTGTGCCTATATGTGTGAAATTTAAGGAAGGAGACTAAGTTGCATGTTTGGATCAACACTAGGTTGGATATGAAGCAGGCCTGTAAGCTCCCCTTCCTCTGTGACTCAGGGAGGTAATGGAAATGGGTGAAGCCTGCAGTAGATAGGATAAAGGAGACAGTGGTGAACTGGAGAGAAGAAACTTCACTGGAAAGGAGCTTTATCAACTCTTGCAGGTTATTGCCTTGGGGAATAGAGTTCAGTGAAGATATATATTATGATTTTTCAAAATAATCCTAAGATTTTGGTATTCCTGAAAAATTTTCTGATTTTTAAATGTTAACAACTAATTTAAATAAAAGAGTGTATAGGCCATAAATAATGTTTGAATGCCAAATTCAGATTTTGGCCTGTAAGCAAAACACAGAGCATATAATGAGAATTCAGTGGAGATCAGAATTTGAAACAAGAAATAATCATAGGACCTTAAGACCCCACAGATTTTCAGAAAAAGTGATGGCATTGGACGTTTTACAGGATGTGCAATGGGATTTGAAGCTAATCTTACTTTGATAGTAAATAGAAAAAGTATCCCAAGAGACATCTGGATTCACACTCAACGGTGCCCACCTTGTTGTCACCTCTTTATGTCTGATAAAAGATTCTTATTGAGTAATTGTGTATGAGGCACCTAACTGAAGATCAGGGTCTCAAACCCTAGTTTCCATAAGGTCTGGTTGTATAATGGGACTTTGGGGCAAACATTTGATCAATGAATAGATTAATGGAAGCATCATAAAAGTGCATACTTTTTCAGTGAACAGAGGTTTTAAAACCTCAAATAATACGCGTTAACTTTGGTTCACAACGATGACTTGTGTACCCTTTTTTGACGTCTAATATTTTAGGTTGGTGATAATATATTAGTAAGTAATCACTTGGCATATCCTCTGACAGAAAATGTAAGGTTTTGATTTTCAACTTCAATAAGATCAGATGTGAGTGCACGAGATGAATGGCTCCAGCTTCTTGGAGCGCGAGATACATCACAAGCCATCACTCTGCAGAAACTATGAACAAGTTGAGGAAAATGAATGTTGTTATAAGTTTGTAATTTTTGGGGAACACTTTCTGAAGTAAATTGACTTCAAAATTAGAGAATGATTTCCAGGACTTGCAGATAATATCCTTACATAGGCTTAAAGTTTTTCACCTGGCAAAAGGATTTCAAATAAGCAGTCTCTCCCCAACTCCTCCATCATCATTTATCAACTCACGGAAATCAGCGGTATTTTGTTTTCTGAGAGTCCTGGCTTACATTCCTTCAGAGTGACCTGGGAAGAATTAAAATTTGATTTAAAATATTCAGCTTCCTTGAGATGTGTGCGAGTTGAATAAGACCAACCTGGTTATTTATCATCATTATTACTGATGCTACTACTAATAATTACAAACTTATTTTAATCAACCTTTGACCCTCCAATATCCACTCATTCAGCAGATTACCCAACTTCTTTGCTGTCTTCTTTTTATGCCTCAGTCCACCTCTGAGGATTTTTTTGTTCCTAGTAATTGAAGGTTGAGGAAAGGAAATTCATGTGACAAACGCTGTTATTGAAACCGTGGTATTGAGTTGCAACTAAAGAAAAAAAAATCACAATAAATAATCATCTTTATAACTATGCAACAAAAAGAATTCTAAGCCTGACTAAGAAATAAATGACATTGTATGCATGCATATCCAATTTACTTGCCAATTAGAGATACAACCATATTGCCAAGGTTGTACAATTGCCATTGTACAAATACAACCATATTTGTAATAAGATTTGTTCTTCTGGCTAAATTTCTGAGGTTTATTTGCAAACATGGCTTCTATCAGTATAATCAATTAAAATATATGAGTATATATATATTGTAGATAATCACACATAGAGAAAGTTACATAATGTAATTTCTAATAATAATTTTTATTCAAGTGATGTTTTTAAATATGAAGAACCACTTTTTTTAGTGGTAGGTATTCTTTGATATAATTATTGTGCTATTTGATATTTTACACAATATTGGGTTAAAATACAATCCAAAATAACACACACACACACACACACACACACTAGGTTGAACCATATGAAGTTGCCAATATTCAACTGTTTCTTACCTGAAAAAGGGCACTTTCATATAGTTCAACATGATATGAAAATATCTGCTAAATGAAAAATTTTTAACTGTTTTGACACAGCCTAAGAAATCTGCTCTTAATAAAGCCAACCATTTCTCAAATGGGGAATGAGTTAATTTAGAGTTTAAAAACTAAACTCTCTTGGAAAAAAGACTTTCAATAATTTATGGAAATACTACGATTTTAGAATGTGCTTTAGAAAAATATGGAGGTGATGGTGAGGAGAAATTTTTAAAATTTGATATTGGAAAAATGTGCAGTTGACTTTGAAATCCTTGTGAGTATTACTTTGGGATTGCTTTTAAAATCCTGCTCCATGAAAACAACTGCTTACTAGCTCCCTTCATCTTAGTTCAACACTGAATTAAAGACAACATCTCATTACTGTGCTGACTGGTAACTTTTCAAAACTGCCCTCTGAAATCTCTTCCAAGAAGCATCATTAAAGATTCAATACCCAAATAAGTCATCTATTTGTCCCCAAGTGTGGTGTATGCATCTGCAGTTCTGAATAAACTGTAGTATGATAATACTGCAAAAAGCAAGTGTGAAAGACATAGGACCAACTGGCCAATCTGAAAAATTCAGCTTTGGTTTAGAGAGATAAGAAAAAAACAAATACCTTTCCTTGCTTCAAGTAATTCATCTTCAGACAGTAGTAATATGTACAGAGTATTTGCAAATAGAATGAGGCATTAAAGGATCCATCAATAAATCCTCTTCTTTTTCTTTTCAAAGGCAGTTTCTCATCCTTTATCTGGCCTTTTAAGTAAGTTGATTACGATAATTCCTGTGTGTCCTTCTGGAATGCAGTGATGAGCCTATGAATGCTCACTCATGAAATTATGAAAAAGATAGGGAATTGGAAAGTCAATATGAAATAGGGGGAAAAAACCACAGGGAAATGAGGATAAGGAGGAGAGGCTAAACATACGCAAAACAAAACAAAACAAAACACAAATCTCTTCTCAGCTGGTGGTGTTCAAAAATCTTCCTTGTAATTTGAAAATCAGTACAATATATGCTGATGAAAAAGCTTTCATTTGTGCAAAATGACTGCTGTGTACATCAAAGAGAATTTTGCTTACCACATCAAATGGAACACTTTAAGCTCTCATGTAAATAATATAGCCTAATATGTCTCAGAGTCACCCATACAACATAGTCCTGGTTAGGCTAAACACTATGGCAGAAGCATTGAGTTACTAGGAAAAAGGAATGAGGTATTAAAAATGAAAACATTTCAGAAAGGAAGAGCTTGATGATAAGCATTTTAATGAAGAAAGAGAAAGAAAACAAATTTTTTAGTAGAATCTTGTTCGGGTTTTCGCAAATTTGAAAGTCCCTCCTGCAAACTTCACCAGAAGCTAGAATTCAGTAAACGTATGTGTGGTCATATTATATGATAGGCATAGGATTAGTTGCTAGTTTCTACCTTTCAGGAGCACACCATCTAAAGAGGAGAGAGAGAAGTAAACCAGTCATTACCATACACTGTAATAAACATAATGATAGAAATACAAAGTACTAGAAAGTTCAAAGCGGGGCAAAATCAAAGGTGTTGAGTGAGTGAGTCAGGGCAGTTTCTTGGAGTGGTCACCTTGGACCTGAATCTTGAAATGCACACCAGAACTAGCCAGGTGGAAAATGTGATGGGAAAGGTAAAAGAGAGAGTATGTTCAAAGCCATAAAGTGAAAAAGCATGGACTGTTTGGTGAATTACATGTAGTCTGTATAGCTGGATTGCAGGGTATGGATGGAGGGGGAGAAGTGAACCTCTTCTAGCTACCAACTGTATATCCCTTTTTAGGTCTGAACAGCCTCATTTCCTGTTAAGCCCTACTGAGCTCTAGGTACCTGCCAGGGAGAAGGCATACCTACCCCAATTAGCATGCTGCAGCCTGGCAAGTAGATTATAATCTCTTTATTCCTTCATCCAAAGGCTCTTCTTGCATATCTTAGGAGGTGGAACTGGGAAAATCAGTATCTATAGTGGTCTCCATATGATTCTTTGTCCTGTTCCATATTCAAAATTTTCTCTAAATATAGATACAACGGGAAGGGTGGTGAGAGGAAGGGTGTGTGGAGGCAACACAATTTGCAGTTATTTATTCAGGATGAGGAGTTTTTAGAAATGAAGTAAATCCTAAGGATTGACTTTATTTACATCATTATTAGAGTTTTAAAACTCAATGCAGCTATTAGAAAATTAAGTTAGATGGGCTACAATTAGAGGAACATATCTATGGGATATATGGAACATATAGGGAATGCCTATGAAAAAACTATGTGCAACAATTTTGACTAATTACTGTTACTGGGATTAATTTTCAGTTAATTGAAATTTTATTGTATTTCTACAAGTGAAGCTGAAAATTGGTAAACCTTGATGACCTGACACCCAATCCACTTGAACCTTCAATAAACCCTCAGTTCTGCATTCTTTCATAAACAAGAGGTGAAAAAAATGAAACAAGCACTTAGAGATTTATTCCCAAGATCAGAGTTGGTGCGTGGTCAATTACATTGCCCAGTCTCTAAAGCTGTTTATATGTATATTTGCAGAGGGAAATAACACTAATTAGTGTTGCTAATGATGGCTTTGCACTATTATGAAATTTTAATAATGAAAGATTATGTTTTCTTTATTTATTTGTTTATGGCAAAGAGATAAAGATGCTGTAGACGACTGAACCTGTGGTGTGTGTATCCTCGTTCTTGAAGGCTACCCAGTCAAAAGTAACTCTTTCACCTAAGTTACTATTATATCATTTTTTCTGTTTAATATAGAGCTTACTATATGCCAGACAAATATTACAAATATTAACACATTTAATGCACATAACACAATAAGGTAGATCCTATTATTATGCCTATTTTGCAAATGAGGCAACTGAGACCCAAAGAGTTGGAGTAACTTACCTAAGAACATACGGCTGGCTAGAAAATAGTGAAGCTGAGATAGGAACCCAGACAGCCTGGCTTGGGTTTGTGCTCTTACTACTCAGGAATATGTTAATATTATGCAGTAAGAGGGATATATCTTATACAACAGTAGGCTCAAAAATACATTTTCAGGAAAACATACAGGGAGATATCAGATTGAGGGTCGTTAGGTGAGCACAGTCTCTTGCATCTCCCAGGTTTTCTCCAGGGAGACAGTGCTTGGCATTGATGGCAATCTGCCTGTAGAGAGTGAGGTCCTCCCAGACTGGCAAAGCCATGGATGACAGCTTATCAAACTTTTAACTCCAAAACATCTCACCTCAAAACTCAGGACTGCTACTTTATATGGATGCTAAACATGCCATATGCAAACTTGACTCTTGGCTCTAATATTTGCATTCCAGGTACAATTTTATTTTATGTCCCTAATATCATTTTGCATTATATACTTTTTTCATTGACTCTAAGATGATATTTATTTATTTATTTATTTATTTTAATTTTTTATTTATTGCAGTAACATTGGTTTATAACATTGTATAAATTTCAGGTGTACATCATTATACTTCTATTTCTGCATAGATTACATCATGTTCACCACCCAAATACTAATTATAACCCATCACCACACACATGTGCCGAATTATCCCTTTCGCCCTCCTCCCTCCCCCCTTCCCCTCTGGTAACCACCAATACAATTTCTGTCTCTATGTGTTTGTTTATTGTTGTTATTATCTACTATTTAATGACGGAAATCATACGGTATTTGACCTTCTCCCTCTGACTTATTTCGCTTTGCATAATACCCGAAATGTCCATCCATGTTGTCACAAATGGCTGGATTTCATTGTTTCTTATGGCTGAGTAGTATTCCATTGTGTATATATACCACATCTTCTTTATCTATTCGACCCTTGGTGGGCACTTAGGTTGCTTCCAAGTCTTGGCTATTGTGAATAACGCTGCAATGAACACAGGGCTGCATGCATCTTTATGCATTGGTGTTTTCAAGTTCTTTTGATAAATACCCAGCAGTGGAATAGCTGGATCATATGGTAGTTCTATCGTTGATTTTTTGAGGAATCTCCATACTGTTTTCCATAGTGGCTGCACCAGTTTGCACTCCCACCAGCAGTGTATGAGAGTTCCCTTCTTTCCACATCCTCTCCAACATATGTTGTTTCCTGTCTTGCTAATTATAGCCATTCTGACGGGCGTGAGGTGATATCTCATTGTAGTTTTGATTTGCATTTCCCTGATAGTTAATGATTTTGAACATCTTTTCATGTGTCTGTTGGCCATCTGTATATCTTCTTTGGAGAAATGTCTCTTCAGGTCTTTTGCCCATTTTTTAATTGGGTTGTTAGTTTTTTTGTTGTTGAGATGCATGTGTTCTTTATATATTTTGGAGATTAAGCCCTTATCAGATGTATGGTTTGCAAATATCTTCTCCCAATTGTTAGGTTGTCTTTTCGTTTTGTTGATGGTTTCCTTTGCTGTGCAGAAGCTTTTTAGTTTGATGTAGTCCCATTTGTTTATTTTTTCTATTGTTTCTATTGCTTGGTCAGACATGGTGATTGAAAATATGTTGCTAAGACTGATATTGAAGAGCACACTGCCTATGTTTTCTTCTAGAAGTTTCATAGTTTCAGGGCTTACATTCAAGTCTTTAATCCATTTGGAGTTAATTTTTGTGTATGGTGTAAGGTGAGGGTCTACTTTCATTTTTTTGCATGTGGCTATCCAGTTTTCCCAACACCATTTGTTGAAGAGACTTTCTTTTCTCCATTGTATGTTCTTGGCTCCTTTGTCAAAGATTAGCTGTCCAGAGATGTGTGGGTTTATTTCTGGGCTTTCGACTCTATTCCATTGATCTGTGTGTCTGTTTTTGTGGCAGTACCATGCTGTTTTGGTTACTATAGCCTTGTAGTATATTTTGAAATCAGGGAGTGTGATACCTCCAGCTTTGTTCTTGTTTCTCAGGATTCCCTTACCTATTCGGGGTCTTTTGTTGTTCCATATAAATTTTAGGATTCTTTGTTCTATTTCTGTGAAAAATGTTGGAACTTTGATAGGGATTGCATTGAATCTATAGATTGCTTTAGAAAGTATGGACATCTTAACTACGTTAATTCTTCCAATCCAAGAGCACGGAATATCTTTCCATTTCTTTGTGTCTTCAATTTCTTTCAGAAATGTTTTATAGTTTTTGGTGTACAGCTCTTTCACCTCTTTGGTTAAGTTTATTCCTAGGTATTTTATTCTTTTTGTTGCAATTGTAAATGGGATGGTATTCTTAATTTCTCTTTCTGCTACTTCTTTGTTAGTGTATAGAAATGCAACTGATTTTTGTGTGTTGATTTTGTATCCTGCAACTTTACCATATTCGTTTATTACTTCTAAAAGGTTTCTGGTGGATTCTTTAGGGTTTTCTATATATAATATCATGTCATCTGCAAATAGTGACAGTTTCACTTCTTCCTTTCCAATTTGGATCCCTTTTATTTCTTTCTCTTGCCTGATTGCTCTGGCTAGGACTTCCAGTACTATGTTAAATAGGACTGGTGACAGTGGGCATCCTTGTCTGGTTCCCGTTCTTAGAGGGATAGCTTTCAGTTTTTCACCATTGAGGATGATATTAGCTGTGGGTTTCTCATGTATGGCCTTTATTATGTTGAGGTACTTTCCTTCTATCCCCATTTTATTCAGAGTTTTTAATATAAATGGATGCTGTATCTTGTCAAATGCTGTCTCTGCATCTATTGAGATGATCATGTGATTTTTATTCTTCATTTTATTAATGTGGTGTATCACGTTGATTGATTTGCGAATGTTAAACCATCCGTGCATACCTGGAATAAATCCCACTTGATCATGGTGTATAATCTTTTTAACGTATTGTTGTATGCGATTTGCTAGTATTTTATGTTGAGGATTTTTGCATCGATGTACATCAGTGATATTGGCCTGTAGTTTTCTTTTTTTGTGTTGTCCTTTTCTGGTTTTGGTATCAGGGTAATGTCGGCTTCGTAGAATGAGTTAGGGAGCTTACCCCCCTCCTCAATTTTTTGGAAGAGTTTGAGAAGTATAGGTATTGAGTCTTCTTTGAATGTTTGGTAGAATTCACCAGGGAAGCCGTCTGGTCCTGGACTTTTATTTTTGGGGAGGTTTGTGATTACTGTTTCGATCTCCTTACTAGTGATTGGTCTATTCAAATTCTCTACTTCTTCTTGATCCAGTTTTGGAAGGTTGTATGATTCTAAGAATTTATCCATTTCTTCCAGATTGTCAAATTGGTTGGCATACAGCTTTTCATAGTATTCTCTTATAATCTTTTTTATTTCTGAGGTGTCTGTTGTAATTTCTCCTCTTTCATTTCTGATTTTACTTATTTGTGCCTTCTCTCTTTTTTCTTGGTGAGTCTAGCTAAAGGTTTGTCAATTTTGTTGATCTTTTCAAAGAACCAGCTCTTGGTTTTATTAATTTTTTCTATTGTTTTTTTGGTCCCTATTTCATTTATTTCTGCTCTGATTTTTATCATTTCCCTTCTTCTACTGATTTTGGGCTTTGTTTGTTCTTCTTTTTCCAGTTCCTTTAGGTGTATTGTTATATTGTTTATTTGAGATTTTTCTTGTTTGTTGAGATAGGCCTGTATTGCTATAAACTTCCCTCTTAGAACCACTTTTGCTGTATCCCATAAATTCTGGCATGTCGTATTTTCATTTTCATTTGTCTCCAGGTATTTTTTTATTTCTCTTTTGATTTCTTCATTGACCCAGTCATGGTTCAGTAGCATTTTGTTTAATCTCCACATATTTGTGGCTTTTCTGATTTTCTTCCTATAGTTGATTTCTAGTTTCATACCGTTGTGGTCAGAAAAGATGCTTGGTATTATTTCAGTCTTCTTAAATTTATGGAGACTTGTTTTGTGGCCTAATATCTGATCAATCCTGGAGAATGTTCCATGTGCATTTGAAAAGAACGTGTATTCTTCAGTTTTTGGATAGAATGCTCTGTATATATCTACTAGGTCCATCTGTTCTAGTGTGTCATTTAAGGCCAATGTTTCCTTATTAATTTTCTGTTTGGATGATCTATCTGTTGGTGTAAGTGGAGTGTTAAAGTCCCCTACTATTATTGTGTTACTGTCTATTTCTGTTTTTATGTCTGTTAATAATTGCTTTATATATTTAGGTACACCTACATTGGGTGCATAGATATTTACAATTGTTATATCCTCTTGTTGGATTATTCCCTTGATCATTATGTAATGCCCTTCTTTGTCTCTTTTTACAGTTTTTGTTTTAAAGTCTATTTTGTCTGATATGAGTACTGCTACCCCAGCTTTCTTTTCATTGCCATTTACGTGGAGTATCTTTTTCCATCCCTTCACTTTCAGTTTGTGAGTGTCTTTAGGTCTGAAGTGTGTCTCTTGTATGCAGCATATATATGGGTCTTATTTTTTTTTTTAATTATTATTATTATTTTTAATTTTCCCCCCAAAGCCCCAGTAGATAGTCATATGTCATAGCTGCACAACCTTCTAGTTGCTATATGTGGGACGCGGCCAGGCCGGAGAAGCAGTGCATCAGTGCGCACCTGGGATCCAAACCCAGGCTGCCAGCAGCGGAGCGCGTGCACTCAACCACTAAGCCACAGGGCCGGCCCTGGGTCTTATTTTTTTATCCATTCAGCCACCCTATGTCTTTTAATTGGAGCATTTCTTCCATTGATGTTTAAAGTAGCTATTGATAAGTATGTACTTACTGCCATTTTTAAACTTTTTTTTTTCTCTTTGTTTTACTAGTCCTTCTCTGTTCCTTTCTTCTTCTATACAGAATTGATGGTCTCTTTAGTTTGAACTCTGTCTGAAAGCGCTACTCTTTAACTCTCCTCCTCCCTCCTTTTATGTTTTTGATATCATATCTAACCTCCTTTTTGTGCATTTGTATCCATTACGTTCTTATCATGGGTATAGATAATTTTTCCTATTTGTGGTCTTCTCTTTTCCCCCTTTTTTTTTTTTTTAAAGATTTTATTTATTTATTTATTTTCCCCCAAAGCCCCAGTAGATAGTTGTATGTCATAGTTGCACATCCTTCTAGTTGCTGTATGTGGGACGCGGCCTCAGCATGGCCAGAGAAGCGGTGCATCGGTGCGTGCCTGGGATCCGAACCCAGGCCGCCAGCAGCGGAGCGCGTGCACTTAACCGCTAAGCCACGGGGCCGGCCCTCTTTTCCCCTTAAATCAGTCCCTTTAACATTTCTTGTAGCACTGATTTCTTGTTGAGGAACTCCTTTAATTTTTGCTTGTCTGGGAAATTTTTGATCTCTCCTTCCATTTTGAATGATAATCTTGCTGGGTAGAGTATTCTTGGCTGCAAGTTTTTTCCTTTTAGCACTTTCAATATATCGTGACACTCTCTTCTAGCCTGTAAGGTTTCTGCTGAGAAGTCAGCTGATAGCCTTATGGGGTTTCCTTTGTATGTAACTTGACTTTCTCTTGTGGCTTTTAGGATTCTCTCTTTATCTTTAATTCTGGACATTTTGATTATGATGTGTCTTGGTGTGGGCCTCTTTGGGTTTATCTTGTTTGGGGCTCTCTGTGCTTCCTGTAACTGGATGTTTGTTTCCTTCCTTAGGTTAGGGAAGTTTTCATCTATTATTTCTTGAAATAGATTCTCTACCCCTTTGTCTCACTCTTCTCCTTCTGGGACACCTATAACACGGATGTTAGTGTGCTTGATGTTGTCGCAGAGGTCCCTTAGACTGTCCTCACTCTTTTTAATTCTTTTCTCTTTTACCTGTTCAGCTTGGCTAATTTCTTCTAGTCTTTCGTCCAGCTCATAGATCCGTTCTTCTGTATCCTCTACTCTGCTTTTGAGTCCCTCTAGTGAATTTTTCATTTCCAGTATTGTATTCTTCATTTCTGATTGGTTCTTTTTTATATCTTCCATTTCTTTGTTGACATTCTCACTGAGTTCATCTATTCTTCTCCCCAGATCAGTGAGCATCCTTAACACTCTTAGTTTGAACTCTCTGTTGGGTAGGTTGCTCATTTCTGTTTCACTTAGTTCCTTTTCTGGGGTTTTGTCCTGTTCCCTTACTTGGAATGTATTCCTTTGCCTTCTCATTTTGCCTCTTTCCCTGTGCTTTTGTCTACGTATTAGGTAGGTCAGCTACATCTCCTGCTCTTGGATAGGTGACCTTATGTAAGTGATGGCTTAGGAGGCCTGCGGTGTGCTTCCCTCAGGTCTCAATGTTCCAGGGGTGACCCCTACGTGGGCTACATGTGTCCTTCTGTTGTGGCCTGTTTCTCTTGCTGTAGACACCCAGGGAGGCTGAGTTATGCTCCTGGCCAGCTGTCATAATGCTCAGCTGCTTGTAGTTGTTGTGGGCCCTTCAGTCTAAGATGATATTTATTATAAAATATTTTATATACTAGTAAGTATATTTTATATACTACTAATAATAATAATTTCAGTCTTATTTAGAATTTTTGCATTATATTTATGGAAAAAAAACTTTTTTAGAAAGAGGTCTTAATCATATGCCACTTTTGTGCATGCATAAAACAGAAAATATAATATTCTAGTTAAGATATGCCTAAAACGTTTTTCACATTTCAAATTTGAATCTTTGAGTGGCTTTTCAATTCAAAGTCAATGATGACATATTTTTGCATACAGAATCATCCTCTATGCCATCAAGAACATTGGAGATTTAGCATTTTTATAAGGTACCCTACTTGACTGTTTCCTGGCTGTTAAAAAATAATAACAATTTTAAAATACACCCCCACTTCAGAGATATTAAAATGTGGGGTAAAATGAGTATCTTGGAATTGATGAAATATGGCATATAGTACTGACTGAGCATAACACATGAGCAGTCACATAATAACTTTGTAAAGATGGTCAGTCTATGGGCATGTCCAATCAGCTATTTTGAGACTGGAGGAATGGAACACAGCCGGCAAGGCCAGAGTCTACCCAACACAAGAACATTGCATGGCGCAGAGTAGGTGCTGAATAAATGAGTTTTTGAATGAACAAGGCCCAATTTTACAGCAGAATTAAGCATTGTCTCATATTAATTTATTGGTATCAGTAGTTACTTCAACTCATGTATTAACTAGAGAAGATTTTGAATTACTCTATATATATATTCAGATCTCTGCATTTTACATAAGCAATGTCTTTGGCTTGGCTTTTCACAAATACTACAAGTTTGAGGAGAAGAAAGAGAAAGTTTGAATATGCAAAAAAGATGATGCTGACCAAGTGAACTTCTGAAATGTGCACAGGGCATACAGTGATACAGCATGAATGCTTGTGTGTACTTGGACAAAAAGTTAGACTAAATAAAAAGGGAAATAAATAAGAGACTGCTTTAAGCTCATTATACTAAAATTTTACTTGATATATATCTGTATATTAAGGATCTACTTGATTGCGTTTTTCTTTTTTTGAGAATGGCTAACTTATTTCATCAGATAGAATGATGGCAATTCTTTCTTTTGTCATTAAGTACAGAAACATCTTTGTGATTCTTTCCCTTCCTCTGAGCTCAATTGATTTTCATAGATTCTAAGAGTATAGATTGGTATGCAACGATAATCCTTGGGCTATCTGCTAACATTTGGTTGTATCAATATGATTTGATTCCAAGCTCAATCAATGCCCATATGCTGATATGCTAAAGTAAAAATGTCAGACACTGGCTTTGCCCAGACTGGAGGACAGCCACAGAGGACCTGCCTTTTTAACAAGTGTGTTTAAGGAGAATCATTTGGAATATAGAAGATTAAAAATTATATCATCTGAAGAATTGCAGGGATAGAGCTGAGGGGATGTTTGGTTTTTGAAAGAAACTGCAAAGTGGAGAGGGGTGTAAATACTTCTTAAATGCTTCCTAGGGTACAGTGCAGCATACACTAACTTCGGATGACTTCAAGAAGTAGAACCAAAGATAGAGAAAGATTTAGGTTCAGACTTAGTGCACATGCTCTGGTGGTCATTGCTGCTCAGAGGTGGAATGGGCTTCTTCAGGTAGTTGTGAATTTCCAGTTCTTTGAGCTATTCCATCCTAGGATGGACAACAATTGTTAAGGATGTCATCAAGGTGACTCAGGCATCCCTAGGTGAATTAACTGGGGGACTCATAAGATCCCTGCTAAGCTAAGCTTTTACAAACTCAGGAGATTAGAGGGGTGGTGATCTATATAATGAAGATAATACATCTTGGCTTACAGGTTAGAAATAAATAATATGTGCAAATGCTTTGTGATATGTGTGAAGATAAAGTTTCTGAGAAACCTTGTTGTTTTAATTATACACTCTCTCCCCTGAATCTTCATCCTCTGTGTCCTTTTCCATATTTCTGCTTGAATATCTTATCACTTTTCAAGCGGCAATCTAAGTGGACCTTTCTCTAACCCTATCTGTATTTGGACCATCCCCAGTAGATTTAATTACTTCTTCGTCTATATTACTACAGTGTTTTATGCATAATTTGAGTACAATAGTTATATGATTTCTGTTTACTTTTTTTCTAATTCCTGCTGAAATATAAGTTCATTCACTCAACAAATATTAATTTAACTCATTGTATGCCAGACAACTCATGGATCCTAATTGTTGGGAGAAAAATCTCAATGGATTTCTGTGCTCCTACATGGCCCAGGCATTCTGAGTAAAGCACATATTTGAATAACAAGCAGCATTGGAATCTAGAGATAGTGTATCCTACCAGAGAGATGTAGAACCATCTCCCCCCTTGTGGAAGTCCCAAGTAAGAAAAGATAAAGCCATTTCCCTTGCCTCCCAGGAGGCATTTGCTTACATTTCAGGGTAATAAACTTGGAGACACCTTTTCTTTCACCCAAAGGAGTTTGCTACGCTCCAGGATGATGAGAAATATCTCCTTCAGTAGGCATGGATAAGCACATATGCCAGGAGCCTCTTGAAGTTTCCTAAAGTTGGGGTTTCTCTCCTGTGCTTTATGCCACCGCACATGCAGGTAAATATGTAGCCCTCATTACATCAACTGTGGTTTTTGCTATGAATTATAAATGGTCTTTTTGTTTGACCCGGGGGTCTTGTGCCTAAATATATATGTGAAAAACCATCATGCTAACCTGTTAGCTTACAAGTAGGGTAAATCTCAGACTCTTCCATCATTTCTAACAACACTGCTCTGTGTGTATGTACACATGAGTATGTGCAAGAATGTGCACACATGTGTATACTGGAGCGAAAGGAGGAGGAGGGGAAGAGATGTCCATTAAATAGATAATTACACTCTAAAATGTGGTAATTTCTGAAATAGAGTGCTATAGGAGCATAGAGGAGGGAACCAAAACTGCAAGGCTAGTGAATATTGAGACTTTTTTAAATGGTTGATAAAATACTAACTCAATGCAATTTTGAGATAAGGTTGGGAAAGGGTTCTCAGTGATTAAATCTCTCCAGTCATCTAAGGAGTTTATCTTTCAACAATGCGAAATTTCAGACTTCCTCTCTGCCCCTCACCTTGTCTGCAGTGAAAGCTTTCTCTGTACACCTTGTTTCCAGGCATTACCTGAATTATTTGGCTATGTCTTTGTAGATAATTAATCACCTTCTCCTTGTTTCTCACTCACCTCCTTACCTCCTGGAGGATCTAGGGCTTCCTGTGACCCTGAGGCCTCCTCCACGATTTGTATACAGAAAGGATAGCACAATATTGCACTTTGCTATAAGAACTACTCTTTTACACAATAGATGTCCGAGTTAGGAAAACAAACAGAAAAAGCAAATCAGAACCACATCAATTATATTCCCTAATGGAAGAGTCAGTTATGGAAGAATCAATTATTATTTTGCCGGATCAGTGAGAACTTGCTGGGCATCTTGGTAAGTGCCATAGGCACAACTATTCAGCACTTTCAGGAGCAGCAAGAACTATTTTAACTTTTCTTTTAGCAGATCTGACTTATTAGATAATTTTAGTTGATTTAGTGTTCTTTCTTCTTTTTCTTTAGGTCCTGGGCACATTGGCAAAAAATCAATTTCCCAAACTATGTGAGAGACATACTCCTCCCCAGACCCCGCCAGTGCTCCAATAGCTAGTTCCCTTCCTGTCTTCTCCCTCTAGGAATAGTGGGATTGGAGCTGCTGTTGGTGTGGAGCAAACGTGGTTTCCTTAGGCAAGCAGCTAGGCTGCAGATGATCGCTGGAGTGTGGGAGGCTTGGCCTCAGCAGAAGCCCACTCCCACCCTCCCCGCCCACGGCCTCCTTTGAGAGGCAGACATCCATCCCTCCAGTCCCACAAAGTGCTGCAGGAGGAATATAAAGGTGTGGGCAACACCTGAGACACTGGCTTCTTCCTACGGTGCACGGCCCCAGCTGCATTCGTCAGCTTAGACTCAGAGAGCAGGTAAGTCACTCTGACCAGTCCCCATCTGAGTTTGGAGCTGAGAGTACTGGCTTAATAATGACCCAACATCCAAGAAAATCTCAGGAAGTCTGAACACTCTGGACACACTGACCAGCCTACACACAGCCATGAACTTGGCACTCCAGGCACACGGTCAGCGCAACAGCTGACTGTTTTATACAGACTCACCATTCCATACCCAACAACTGTTCTAGACACCCTGACAGACCCGAATAGACCAATCCAAAGAGGTGACTGGTCCTGACCACAGACTGGCCCCCACCTGGGATACCCTATAATCCCACTCTACTGCCTGATGGCTCTGAGTACATGGGGGCTGGGAAGCTGTGATGGCCCCAAGGCCTCTGAGAAAACTTCTACCCTATGAAATGTTGTGGTATATTTTCCCAAAGTACAGCTGAGCTTGGTTTTCAAGATGATTGTTACAGCTAATGAGCATGTGAGTGTCTAGTGATAATACTAATAATAGCTATCATTTGTTGAGTTCTTACTATTCAACAAATACTATGTGCTTTATATGTATATATTAACTTGTTTTATCCATACAACAATACCGTAAATAGATCCTATTGTTACCTCTATTTAATAGATGAGAAAAGAGTAGCAATGAGGTATTAAATATCTTTCCTCATTCTTAATCACTGTTTCTTACCAAATATCTGATTTTTCAAATGTTGACATTGAGAGATTACAGGTAGTTAGTGACTTTATATAAAAATTTGTGTTGCTGAATGTTTTAATTAATATTTTTCTTTTAATTAATCTTATAATTTTTGTTTAACATTTAACGTATGTTACTTGACCCTAATACAGTGTTTAAAGAGGATATAATATTATGTGCTTCTCAGTCTAAGATAGACTTTTGAATGAATCTGATATTCCTTCTGGAACTTCTGAAATGTAAAAAGCCTGTGAACGTTTTCCCTAAGAAGCGTAACAACCAGTTGATGACGAAACTGTCTAGTCTACCTCCCCAAAATATGAGTTGGGGCTGGTACAGTCTTATACTTTCAGAATCAGTGAAGAAATCTCACAGACAGAGGGTTGAAACCAATGTGGTCATACGTATACATTATACGTACGTATCTATGCATAATACATTATGGCATTGTTAGTATCGTCACTGGATGCTTGCTTATTCATTGACTATAATGTCCATTTTGAAAACCAAGCTCAGTTGTACCTTGGGAAAATAGAGAATTTCTTCCTTCTTACTTATTTTCAAAGTATTCAAAATATCAAGAAGTGTAAAAATCAGAAATTCTCTCTTGATTGTAGCAAGTAATTAAAACAGCCCCCGAGTGAAAACTGTATGGGTGAAAGCTGCAGAACCTCTGCACTCACCTTTTTGCCTCTAAGGCATTAAGAGAAATCAAGTTCACCAAGGCCAATCAAGGCCGTATGACTGGCCATCATATGGAAGCCAATATTTATAGAAAATTGGCATGGATTATTCTGACAGGTAGGAAAACTTTCTAAAATATTCTTGATGTCTAACACAGGGATCTGACATTATCTCCTAAAGACAGAATGTTTGCTGAGTAGTATTCCATTGTGTATATATACCACATCTTCTTTATCCATTCGTCCCTTGATGGGCACTTAGGTTGCTTCCAAGTCTTGGCTATTGTGAATAACGCTGCAGTGAACACAGGGCTGCATGTACCTTTACAAATTGGTGTTTTCAAGTTCTTTGGATAAATACCCAGCAGTGGAATAGCTGGATCGTATGGTAGTTCTATCCTTGATTTTTTGAGGAATCTCCATACTGTTTTCCATAGTGGTTGCACCAGTTTGCACTCCCACCAGCAGTGTATGAGAGTTCCCTTCTCTCCACATCCTCTCCAACACATGTTGTTTCCTGTCTTGTTAATTATAACGGGCATGAGGTGATATCTCATTGTAGTTTTGATTTGCATTTCCCTGATAGTTAGTGATTTCCAGGCATTTGTGACAACATGGATCGACATTGAGGGTATAATGCAAAGTGAAATAAGTCACAGGGAGAAGGTCAAATACCATATGATTTCCTTCATTAAGTAGTAGATAATAACAACAATAAACAAACACATAGGGACAGAGATTGGATTGGTGGTTACCAGAGGGGAAGGGGGGAGGGAGGAGGGTGAAGGGGATAATTCGGTACATGTGTGTGGTGATGGGTTGTAATTGGTATTTTGGTGGTGAACATGATGTAATCTATGCAGAAATAGAAGTATAATGATGTACACCTGAAATTTTTACAATGTTATAAACCAATGTTACTGCAATAAACAAAAATTAAAAAAAAAAGACAGAACGTTTGCATATGACTTTCACTATGTTTTTTCCGTTACCCTAATCACTTTAGAATAGTGGTTCTTAGTCTTGGCTGCACATTACTGTTCACCTGGGGAGCTTTAAAACATACGCTTACCTGGGCCAGAGCTTCTGATTTAATTGGTTTGGGATGTGGCGTGGGCATTGAGATTTGGGAAAGCTCCCCAAGTAATTCTATATGCAGCAAAAGTTTCAAACCACTGCTTTAGAGTAACTCTGTGGTTCTAACTCCACCACCATCCCCAACCCACCCTCTCCTTGCTCCCTCTGCTATGCACATTCCTCTCCTTCTCTTGTTGCTGCCAAAAAACCTGAGAGATATACATACTGCCAGCAGTTTGCTCTTACCTAGGAGGTATTAATTCACATAACACTGATAACTGTTTAGCTCTTAATATTGCTAGAAACATCATGCTTATTCTAGAAGTACAAGGTTTTTAGCATCCAGATTATGACTGTGTGATAAACTGATCTGGGTATTTTTGAATGATATTTTAGAAAAAAAAAAAAAAACAAAAACAATGAAAATTTCTGGTTTTGACATACCCTAGAGGATCAAATTTATATTCTTTGGCATGTTAACAGATGTCTGTGAAAATAGAGTTTCACGGCCATAAAAATTTTGGCAAACATTGGGTAAAAATAAAGTTAAACAACTTTTTCCTTATAAAACTCTTGGAATACTTAATACGTTAATACGTATGGTGACTTTTCAAGGGTATAATAGTATTCAATGTTCACAAATTTATTTGAGCCCTTTTATTATTAATTAGGGAAATAAATCTTTTAGGCCACTAATTATTTTTCTTTTCCTTCTCCTTCTGCTTGAAGCCAAGAAACTTTTATACATCAGAAAATAAGAAATTCTTATACTAAGGAGCTGTGAGAACAGTAGAGTACTGGGTAGACAAGTAGGAAAAAACGGAAGATTTATGCAGGTTATCAAATACCACAAGGGCGAATTTAGTACCAGATGATAATTTAACATGTTCCGTGTGTGGTGTTAGATGAACTACACTATTGACAGTAGATATTGTACATAAATGAATTGCTTTATGTATTCTTAAAGGTATTTGATAAAACTCTATAGATGTTCTTATTGGGTTTAGAACTTGCAAGCAGTTGGAGAACTTTCATATAGAAACGTTTCATATAGTTGGGAACCTGTTTCATCTAGTTTTATTTCTCTAATTCCAGGATTTTTTAGGTAATACCTCAGGAGCTTCTAAGGTAGTAGCAGTGTTGTTAAACGTAGTACTTGTTTTACTGTTTATTGCAGTGCAACAAAGTATCCTCCAAATTAGTGGCTTAGTGAGAATGTAAAATGGCGCAGCTAGTGCGTAAAACTCTGTGGCAGTTCTTCAAAAAGTTAAATATAGAATTTCCAAATGGCCCAGCAATTCCCCTCCTAGGAATATACTAAAAAGAATTGAAAATAGAAACTAAAACAGATACTTGCTTGCCAATGTTCATTGCAACATTATTTGCAATAGCCAAAAGGTGGAAACATTCCAAGTGTCTTTCAACAGATGAATGGATAAACAAAAATGTGGTATATATGTTAGAAAATATCATTCAGTCATAAAAAGAATGAAGTTCTGACACATGCTACAGCATGGATAAACATTGAAAACATTATGCTAAATAAAATAAGCCAGATACAAAAGGTCAATTATTGTAGGATTCTTGTAAGAAATATCTAGAGTAGGCAAATTCATAGAGACAGAAAGTGGATTAGAGGTTACCAGGGGCTGGGGAGAGGGAGAATTGGGGGAAATTGCTTAAGGAGTTCAAGGTTTCTGTTTGGGGTAACGAAAAAGATTTTGAAATTGATCTGGTTATGGTTGCATAAAATTGCAAATATAATTAATGCTGCTGAATTGTACACTTAAACATGGTTAAAATGGCAAATTTTGTTGTATAGATTTTACCATGATAAAAGCATTTAAAAATAAAATAAAATAAATTAATTGCTTAAAATAACAACCATTTTATATGTTCATGATTCTGAGAGTTAGGAATTCAGCCTATGCTTAGTTGGGAAAGTTCTGCTCCATGTAGTGTCAGCTGGGGTTTCTCATGAGTCAGATAGTGGCTATAACCACAACATCCAAAATGGCTTCACTTCTGTACCTGGAAAATGATGCTGGCTGCCAGCAAGGAGCTCATCTGGGGTCTCAGGCAGAAGCTTTGCTTCTCCTTCATGCAGGCCTCTTGACATGGTTATTTGAGCTTCCTCACCACATGGCAGCTGGGTTCCAAGAAGGCAGTTTCCAAGATTTAAAGGCAGAATTTGCTGTTCTATAGCCCAGGTCAGAAGTTAATGCCTTCACTCCTGTTGCATTCTATTTGTCAAAACAAATCATAGAGCCCAGCTTCAAAAGGAAGGGAAAGAGACTTGCTCTCTTGATGGTTGAGTGGAAAGTTCACATGGATAAGGTCACGTGGATTGGGTGCTATTGTTGCAGCCAGTTTTGGAAACACAATCTACCAGAATATTATATATATTTTAAAGTATAGCATGTGTCCCTTGTTGACCCTCACTAATGGAAAATGACCCAAGTGTGATAAAAATTGTCAGCCTGTTTTACCCTCTGGGAAGAAAAGGTGCAAGTGTAAAAGTGCCCTCATCTATACAAACAAATGCAACGTCTGGTATTCTAGCTACAGTGCAATATGAAATAAGATGTATATCATGGTTTAAATGAGACAAGCATACACAGCAAGACAAGAATTTAGAACCACAGAATATTCGTGAAATTATCCTACTCAATGTACCAACACATATGCACATCACTTAAGCAAGGGATATAATTTTTCATCTGTTCTTCATAATTAAATATTTTAATTTTATATAGTCAATTGTCTCAGTTACTTAAGAAAACTTTAACATCAATTTTTAACATCTCAATTCCTTGTCAAAAGCATTCATATACACACAGACACAGATACATAAAGCTCTGTGCTTTGTGGCTCTGCAATAGTCACAAGTTAAGAAGACATGGCCCTTACCTTCTAGCAATTTTTATTTAATCTGATAACATTTTCTTAGCTTGAGAATTTGCCATCTCCAAAAGCACTGCCGCCCACCCCACACCCGCCCCGCACCTAACTTCATCCTACAATGATCATTCTTGGGTTTTTTATTCCTTTTTATCATATGACAATTTCTTTGGATGATTGTTTACTGTATTAAATACGTGCAATATTTGAGATGAGAGACCCACTATTTACATGATTCTGCCCTAGTCCTTGACTCTTTAGATAAAGGGCCAGAGTCCCCTCCTTTGTTTAGCTACTAAAAACTAGTTCCAGCTCTGGCATCAGGCTTTTATTTATAATAATAATCAAAACAAAACAGCATTAACATAAAAAATTAAAGTGAACCCTTATTGAACACTTCATATGTACCAGGCACTCGAGCACCTTACAAGCATTCTATCATGTATTATTCAAAATAGCCCTTTAATTAGACACACTTCTATCCACATTTACAGATAAGGACATTGAGGCTTGTCATGTATCTGAAGTCATCCAGCTAGTAAGAGCTAAGAGTTAAAACTGGGCCTGATGGCTCTGGAGCCTATGCTCCTAATTTCTATTAAGCCTCTTCATCACAAAAGTTTCCAGTGTATGCTCATAACTTTGTTCTCCTGCTCTTAGTCTGTTAAGAGGGATTCAGGAGGGTTCTATTTTAGAGCTACTGTTGAGGGAACATGTGAATCAGCTAATCCTTTGTTGCTGAAAACAAAATAACACCTCTACTATCCTTTTCAGTGTAAATGGGGTTTGTTATATTAAGCAATAAGAACATAAACAATAACAACAAAATATATGTGTCTGGAAGCAAGGTAGGGCTCGGTCTCATTTTTAGGCTCTCCTCAAGCAATCCTTCCCAAGAATGATGGGAGGTGATCCTGGGACAAGTCATGGCCGATCTTCTCGAACACATTCTGTGTCACGTTTAGCCAACCTCCTATTATTGGGCCAAAATGCAGATGTTTGCTCCTTACTCTAATCGCCTTGACACTGTTCTGTTGATCATTAAAATATGATCATCATGCCTATCCCATTCACCAACTCAGGCAGATGTTAAGGGTATTCCATCAGGAATGAAATCATTGATTGGCTTTACATACTTGATCAACCTTAAAATGGGCAAAGTATAGCCAAGATGCAGCATAAAGATTCAAGGGCAGGTGCAAGCATTCGGGGTAACCAGAAGACACAGGACTCTTTATAGAAAAGGCAAAGTGCTTTTACAGTGCAAGCAAACACAAGACTTCTACATAAAGATGAGTTTGAATACTTACTGGCCTGGCTGTTCTTTCTTGTCTTCATGTAGTTTCAAATAAATAAACGACTTATTCTTTTATTTGAGAAATGTCAATTGAGCATCAGCTGGGAAACAGACACTGGTAAGTATTGGGAAATGGACTTGCATTATTTTGGAGAGAATATGAACAGATTGTAATGGTGGGAGATTTATAGAGAACTTGAAAGTCCATACATGAAGGTAAATTGAGAAATTCTTATGAGTCTTTTTGCTTGCCTATGAGCAATAAATTCAATTTCATTCTAAACAGGTAATGGGAAATATCAATTTAGTTATACAGATTATTAAAATAAAGTTTGTTGCATTTTAGTACCAATGGAGTTCATTAAAGTTTCTCTTTCTTTGCCTTGACAGTGGGGATATGTGGTACATAAGAAATTCGAAGTTACTTGAATGAAAGTGAGAACACTTTGTTTTAGAAGGAAGGGCAGGCCTGGTTTGAGGAAATAAGCTGTAAAATATCCCTTCATTACTATAGGGAAACAGTAAATGAAGTGTTCTCCTACTATGGCTAAATCTTAGTGGGTAAACCTTAGATTAAATATTAAAGTTCTGGATTCATATCCGCAGTCAGTGGGAAATTATCTTAAAATCTGGCCATCCCTGTAAATTTTTTCTTAGGATTTAGAGAAGATATGTGAAGAAAGTAAATAGTGTACAATTATTGCAGTGAAGTGATGAAAACAAGGAAACGAAATCTCGGAGACTAAACCCAACAAAGGCTGAGTTCTTACTGGGCACATCTGCTGAGGGCTGCTGAGAGCTGCATTCTACATCACCCTCATTTCAGAGCCCAGCCAACAGAGCAGCCATGCTCTGGGGCAGTGCGTGTTGCTTTTACAGAAGAAAAAGAGAAAGTGGTGAAGCACATACTAACTCTTGAAGCTTCTGTTCAGAAGTAACACACATCACTTACACATATGTTTTATCAGCCAAAGAAAGTCATATGGCCACAGCTGAGTTCAGAGGGGTGGTTAATTACAATACTATCATGTGGTTGAAAGACGAGAGAGAACCAACTATTGTTAACCACTTTAATGGCAATTACAGCATATTGTCATGATGTTTGTCTTTACCTAACATGACTTCACCCTTTATATTATAATATACAAAATGTGTCTCATGTTGTCAAAAATTAAAAAGAGAGAGATTATGCAATGTCCATATTATACAATGTCAATATTATACAATGTCAATATTATACATGTCAATATCACCTCTCCCATCTACCATCATATTGTGAGCTCAAGAAAAGCAGAAGTGTCATTATAATTCATTTTTGCTAAAATGGGTCTGTTTTTATAACAGGCCATACCAGGTAGCCTTGGATGGAAGCAGATAGTTAGATGGTAGCAGATACTTTCACACAAACACCAGGAGCAATGTGCTTCAGAACTCAACTTATGTGTTGCACACAGCAAAAATGTTGAGGAATTAGTCATCCTTTAGTTATTTCAAGTAATGGAAAGTTGTATGTAAGAAAAAAGTATAATAAATTGTAAACAACCCTGACATTGCACTGAAGAAGAAAGTAATGTGCTTTTACCACTGGGCCTGGTGGGAAGCATGGGGCAAACAAGAAGAAGAGCTCACCTTGAGGTCTGTAAAAGCATCCCCTGCTGTCCTCACCCCGGCACCTCACCTGTCACCCAGCAATCAGGAGATTCCTCTTACGTAGAGCAATCAGCACTGCACAGCCTTGGGATTTAAAAAGAAAGAAAGAAAATAACATCCTGCATTTCCCTGACTTGCATGTCAATTGTCCCATTTTGCTAAAGCATAACAAAATGAGAATCATATCTGGATTCAGTTAGAGTGAAAACTCACTGAAAGATAGGAGTACAGAAATAATATTTGGGAGGTAGAGAAAAAAAGAGATGTTCTCAGCTCTCTAGGGTGAGCCCTCAAGTCAACACTGACAAAATAGAGCATGTTATCTATTCCACACCTCTGTAAGTCCAAAAATGGCTTGTAGCATATGCAGCTTCTCTCTCCTAAATGTTCTGGGGCCAAATCACATTGTGAGCAAGACTTTGGGTGTGTTTGTGGGGAAGGGTGGGTGTGAGAGTGGGAGGGGAGTCAAGACAAAGCCAAATAATAAATTTTGAATTGGTGAGTCAAAGGCATTGTATGGGCATTTATACTCGCCTCTTTGTGTGAGTCAATTATAACAAATAATCCCAGTGCAGCCACCTTTGGGTTTGGTCCTGCTTCTGCTGTAATGTTTTGAATCCACGTTTGTCTGTTAAATGCAACCACGTTTCTTGGGGAGCACCATCAGCACAATGGGTGTCATGCAGGGGCTGCTGTTTGACCTGAGTTTGAAACATCCAATCAGTCAGTATGTGGCAGCGTACATAATTTTGCTAATGAACATTTCCTGAAACCTAAAACTCTGAGCAGTGAATGAAAATATAGGAAGTGTAATTCACAAATTCTTTAAGATACCCTTGGTTTTCAAAAAACAAAACAAAACAAAACACATGAACCCTTAAAACCCCTTAGACATCAAAACTGGATTTTCAATAGCAGACAATTTAGCGAAGTGGTTGTGACCCAAGCTGCAAGATAACATGAAAAGACACCATAAGAATGTTAATTGAATTCAAATTTAGAATTTTATTTCTCTTGTATGAATTAAAAGAGATTTCTATTGATCTTCGCCACATGGCTATAAAGCTGTGGCTTTTGCAGGAGACCAGCTAAGAACTAAACAGTTGAGGCAACTGATTTGAAGCCAGAGAGCCAGGCTTTCACACCATCTCAGCAAGCCCTCACAGCCCAACTTTGCCCAACGTTGGGTCCAGAGTTTTTTCCACTAAGCTAAGCTTCCATTCCCTGTGACACCTAATACCAACTATTAATGTTGTTTCCTTTTTAATTCTCTCTTTATGCAGTTTCTCCAGGGAGTAAAGTTAATCACATTGATCAGGAGTGGAGGGGGAGATTACTGTGCTCTGGCCTGATGTATTTTGTTGAACATAGTTCTTATTTCAAAGGATATTGGACTACTGTCTTGTTGTCAACCAAATATAATTTATGAGCACAAAACTCTGATTTCATAATAGCCTCAAGATATGGAAACCTGCGGAGAAGAAGAGTAAAATGTCCTTTGAGGTTGCCAATAAGTCAGCATTTGACAAAAAACCGTTGAGTACCTGCTATGTGCATGCTCTACTCTTGGGAATAAAAATACAACCTCCGGGCACAGAAGAGACAAATATCCCTCTGATATTCTAGTAACTGATAACTGTTTATTCACTCCACAAATATTCATTGAGTACCATGTGAAAGACGATCTGGGAAACTACACCTTGTGTGGTAAAGCAATCAATTAGAAGATATTGCCTCTTAAATTGCCTCTGACCAGCCTTAAATTCCTCAGAAAAATCCAACATATTTAATGTAGGAATATACAAATTATAGCATGCTTTGTTAAAACAGCTTCATGAACATATTTTGAAAAAAAATATTCAGTCATAAAAGAGTACACGCATAGTAGATGATTCCATTCATATGAAGTTCAAGAACAGGAAAAATATTCTAAGGTGATACAGATCTGAAAAGTGGTTACTTCTCATGAGAAGCTATTGACTAGAAAACAGGAGGAATCTTTCTGGGGTGATAGAAAGATTTTCTATTTTGATCTGAATGATGGGTACATGGATTTATGCACATGTAAAAAGATATCTAGCTATTCAATTAGGATTTGTGTATTTTACTGTATGTAGAATATACTTCAATAAAAAGCATAATGCCCAAATGAAACAAAACAAAAGTCTTGATTCTCATAGTTAGTATCCTCCAAGACAAGCTACTCAACAATTACTAAACCGATTATATGGCGACTTTATACAGTTGTAAAAATATTTTTTTAGAATGAATGAACTCTCCATTCTGTTGCATGGTCTACATGTCTGTTTTTATGCCAGTTTCATACTGTTTTGATTACCGTTTTGTTGTACATTTTTAAATCAGGAAGTGTAATGCCTCCAGTTTCTTTCTCAGGGATATGTTGTCCATTCAGGGTCTTTTGTGGTTCTGTATGAATTTTAGGATTGTTTTTTCTGTTTATTTAAAAAATCCCATTGGAATCTTGATAGAGGTTGCTTGAATTGACAGATGACTTTGGGTTGTATGGACAATTTAACAATCTTAATTTTTCCAATCCATGAATGTGGGATATCTTTCCATTTATTTGTGTCCTCTTCAATTTCTTTCATCAATGCCTTATAGTTTCCAGTGTACAGATCTTACACCTCCTGGGTTAAATTTACTCCTAAGTATTTTGTTGTTTTCAATGCTGTGATAAATAGGACTGTGTTCTCTATTTTTTTCTAGATGGTACTTTCTTAGTGTATAGACAAACAGATGATTTTTTTATGTTGAGTTTGTATCCTGCAGATTTACTGAATTTGTTTATTAGTTCTAACAGTTTTTTGGTGGAACATTTGGGATTTTCTATACATAGGATCATATCATCTGCAAGCAGAGACAGTTTTACTTTTTCTTTTCTTATTTGGATGCCTTTTGTTTCTTTTTCTTGCTTGATTGCAATGGAATAGAATTGAGAGCCCAGAAATAAACCCATGCATATATGGTCAACTAATATTTGACAAGGGGGCCAAGAATACACAATGGGGAAAGGATAGTCTCTTTAATAAATGATGTTGGGAAAACTAAATATTCACATGCAAAACTAGATGCCTATGTTACATCACTCACAAAAATTAACTTGAAATGGATTAAAGACTTAAATGAAACTATAAAACTCCTAGAAGAAAATACAGAGAAAAAGCCTCTTGACATTGGTGTTGGCAATAATTTTTTAGATATGACACCAAAAGCAATAAAAACAATAAAAGCAAAAATAAAAAGTGTGACTACATCAAACTAAAAAGATTCTTCACGGCAAAGGAAATCTTCAATAAAATGAAAAGGCAACCTGTGGAATAGGAGAAAATATTTGCAAACTACATATCTGATAATGGGTTAATATTCAAATATACAAGGAACTCAAACTCAATAGCAAAAGCAAAAAACACACACAAATAATCTGATTAAAAAATGGGCAGAGATACATGAAACCAACAGATACATGAAAAGTTGCTCAACATCAGTAATCATCAGCAAAATGCAAATCCAAACAAGAATGAGACATCATCTCATACCTGTTAAAATGTTTATTATCAAAAAAAGCAAAAGGTAAGTGCTGGCAAGGATGTGGAGAAAAGGGAAATCTGTACACTCTTGGTGTGAATGTAAACCAGTAAAGCCACTATGGAAAATAGAATGGAGGTTCCCTAAAAAATTAAAAATAAAACTACTATATGATCCAGCAATCCCACTTCTGGGTATGTATCTGAAGGAAATGAAATCACTATCTCAAAGAGATATCTGCACCTCCATGTTCACTACAGCATTATGTACAATAGCCCAAGACACAGAAACAACATAAGTGTACATCTACTGATGAGTGAATAAAGAAAGTGTGGTATATATATGCAGTGGAATATTATTCAGCCATAAACAAGAAGAAAATCCTGCCATTTGCAACATAGATGAACCTGGAGGGTGTTATGCTGACTGAAATAAGTTAGAGAATGATAAATGTATATGATCTCACTTAGATGTAGATACTAAAAAAAACACCTCATAGAAACAGAGAGTATATTGGTGGTTGCCAGGGACAGAGAGAGAGAAGAGGAAATGAGTGAAGGTAGTCAAAGAGTACAAACTTCCAGTTATAAGATAAATAAGTTCTGGGGATGTAATATACAGCATGATGACTATAGTTAACAATACTGTATCATATATTTGAAAGTTGCTAACAGACTAGATCTTAAAAGTTTTCACCACACACAAAAAATTATAACTATGTGAAGTGATGAATGTGTTAACTAACCTTATTGTGATAATCATTTTCCACTGTATACATATATCAAATCATCACATGTACACCTCAAACTCACACAATGTTATATGTCAATTATGGCTCAATAAAACTGAAAAAAAATTAAATTAAAAAAAAAGAATGAACTTATCCTATTAAGTAAGAAGTAGGTGTATATTACCTTAACATAAACCTGTTTATCCAACTACAAAGTAACAACAACCCATTTTTCTCTGTGCCCTTTTAGCCTGCCTGTCTTAGAAAGGAGTATTTCTTTTATTTTGGTTAGGACAAAACTCTTCTTGGCTGTCAGAATCACTTGGTTATTGGAGTCCTAGCCAAAAACAAACTCTAATTAGGCAGAAACATGAGTACTATGACATTTCTTGTGCAAAAGAAATATTTAAAATTCAACCCGACTTTAGAGGTGTTGAACTACCTTTTCTGTGCTTAACTTAAATGATAAACTGAAATTAGTTGGCAGGATCTAAGATAGTATTATTACAAATATACTTTAAAAATATCCTTTCTACGGGAATTTACACAACCACACCTTATAGTCAAATTGCTTTTTTGAAAATGTTTTCAGATATTTCACTATGTTTCCTTAATTTTCACAGTAACTCTGAACTAAGATGGACAAAACCACTTTCTTTAGTAACAACCTCGCTGATTATTATGAAGAAATTACCAACCCGTACTTCCTTTATTTAGTTTAGGGATCCAAGGTAAAATTCTTAGTAAAAAAAAAATAATTGAGACTTCTGTAAATGCTTTATAGTCTACATAAGAATATTAACAATATCAGTGGTTTATGTACCTTAGAAATCCAGAAATCCAAGACTGGGAGAAGTAATATGCATTATTAACTTTATGCAATTAATGGTAATTTCATCGAGAAATCTGGTTTCACTCCATAAAACTCAGTCTATGAATAATGCTTTGCAAGTTAAAAATCTTCAAAATAAAATTTCACTCTAATATGGCTTAATTTCTTTTGATCCTTCAGAGTTGAAAAAGAATGCAAACACAAAAATTCAAAAGAAGAATGGAATTCAAATGATCTGATGAAATGCTCTTGAAATTTTCAAGAGATTTGCAGATCTCAGAGATTAAGATGAACATTCTAAACAAAGTTTCAAAAAACTGAGGGTCTGTGATATTGTAAGAAGTCTATTGTAAACATGAGAATATGCTCAAATATCTATTATTGCACAGAAATCAAAACAGAAATTATTTTGTAAAGACTGAAATAGAAAAATACTTTGACTACTAGAAAGTCTTTCCATAATTAAAAATCTCCTTGCCAATATGCTTCTTTGGGAAACAACAAGAACAGTATTGAAGCCCATGATATAATAAGGGTTAAAAAGTAGATAATAGTAGATTAAATAAAATCTCTGATATTAAGGAATTTCATTTGTTTTGGTTTTATGATGCTGTAAAATTCCCAGGTTGAAAACAACTGGTTAATAGTCTTTATTTTTCCATTTGCAATCTGATATTTGGCACTAAATAAACATCACTTATAACTGGATTTGTTAATGTTATGACTTGAAAAGTGCCAAGATTTCTTGAATTAGAAAATTTTTCAAATTTATCTGAGAGTTACAAGTGAATGTACTGTCTCTTAGAGTTGAGATATGTGCATTGATATTTAAGGTCTGTTCAAAGGCAATTCCCTGGTAGGGAATTGATGGTGTTGCTTCAGATTCTTGAAATTTTGTTTTCTAAATTACACTCTGGTTTGGAAATTTGTCACTTCTTTATATTTCATTTGAAATAACTCTTCAAGTACCATTGTCTCGCCTAAGATCAAACTTCTGTTAACATAGAAGCATCATAAAAGAGGCAGAAACTCAGAACATGAGCAATGTGGTGTTTTCTGTAGTTCCATATGATTTCTTACAGGTTGGTTTTGTCTTAATTAGAGTGTAAGCTTATGGAGATCAGGCATTACATTTCTTTTAGCCACCTAGTTCCTATCACCGTGTTAAGAATATCAATAGTGTCCAAAATACTCAGTGATTGACCATCTTTCAGAGAAGATTGCATTTGTTTTATTGCTTTTGTTAAATTTTATTTGGACATTTTATTTATATATATTTAAAATTATTTGTATTTTTATTTTTTATTGTAGTAAGGACATAACATGGGATTTATCATTTTAAAAAAATCTTTTTTTTTTTTGTGAGAAAGATTGGCCCAGAGCTAACATCTGCCAATCCTCCTCCTTTTTTCGCTGAGGAAGACCAGCCCTGGGCTAACATCCATGCCCATCTTCCTCTACTTTATATAGGACGCCACCACAGCATGGCTTGACAAGCAGTGCATCAGTGCACACCCGGGGATTCGAACCGGCATACACCGGGCTGCCGCAGCGGAGCGCGCGCAGTTAACCACTTGCGCCACCGCCGGCCCTAAAAAATTTTTTTAATGTAAAATATATTACTGTTAAGTATAGACACAGTGTTGTACAGCAGATCTCTAGAACTTATTCATTTTGCATAATTGAAACTTTATACCTGTTGAACAACAACTGCTTATTCACTCTTCCCCCCAGATCCTGGCAACCACTATTGTACTCTCTGTTTTTATGTGTTTGACTATTTTAGATACCTCATATAAGTGTAATCATGAAGTATGTGTCCTTCTGTGACTGGCTTTTTTCATGTGGCATAATGGCCTCAAGGTTCATCCATGTTGTTACATATTACAGAATTTACTTCTTTTTAAAGGCTGATTTTTTTACTTTTGAGTTCCTTATATATTTTTTATATTAACCTCTTATCAGATATATAGTTTGCAAATATTTTCTCTCATTCCTTTTCACTCATTGCCTTTTCACTTTGTTGATTGTTTCCTTTGCTGTGCAGAAGCTTTTTAGTTTGATGTAGTCCAACTTGTGTGTTTTGCTATTGTTGGTTCTGCTTTAGGTGTCATATCCAAGAAAGCATTACCAAGCCCAATGTCAGAAAGCTTTTTCCCCTAGGTTTTTTGTAGGAGTTTTATGCTTTCAGGTGTTATGTTTAAGTCTTTAATCCATTTTCAATTGATTTTTGTGTATGGTATAAAATAAGGATCTAATTTAATCCTTTTGCATGTGGATATCCAGTTTTTCCAACATCATTTATTGAAGAGACTATCTTTCCCCATTTGTATTTCTGGCATCCTTGTTGAAGACTGAATGACGATATATGTGTGGATTTATTTCTGGGCTCCCTATACTGTTATATTGGGCTATATGTCTGTCTTTACACCAGCACCATACTGTTTTGTTTACTGTAGCTTTGTAATGTATTTGAAATCAGGAAGCATGATGCCTCCAGCTTTGTTCTTCTTTCTCATGATTGCTTTGGCTATTCTGGATTTTTTGTGGTTCCATATGAATTTTAGTATTTTTTCTTATTTTTGTGAAGAATGCAATCAGAATTTTGATAGGGATTGCATTGACCTGAATTTTATAGATTGCTTTTGATAGCATGAGTATTTTAACGGTATCAATTCTTCCAGTCCATGAACATGGGATGTCTTTCCATTTATTTGTGTCTTCTTTAATTTCTTTCATTAACATTTTGCAGTTTTCAATGTACAAGTCTTTCACTTTCTTGGTTAAGTTTATTCCTAAGGATTTTTAGTTTTTGATGCTATTGTAAATGGGATTGTTTTCCTGATATCCTTTTGGATAGTTCATTGTTAGTGTATAGAAATGCAATTGATTTTTACATGTTTAATTATATCCTGCAACTTTACTAAATTCCTTGATTAATTTTTTGTGGAATCTTCAATGTTTTGTATATATAAGATCATATCATCTGCAAAATGATAATTTTACTTCTTCCTTTCTGATTTGTATGGCTTTTATTTCTTTTTCTCACCTAATTGCTTTGGGTAGGACTTCCAGTACTATGTTGAATAGAAGTGGTGAAAGTGGGCATCCTTGCCTTGTTCTTGATATTAAAGGAAAAGCTTTCAGTTTTTCATTGTTGAATGTGATGTTAGCTGTGGCTTTTCATATATGATCTTTATTATGTTGAGGTAAATTCTTTTTATACCTAGTTTGTTGAGATTTTTTTGCCATGAAAGGGTGTTGAATTATGTCAAGTGCTTTTTCTGCATCTATGAAGATGATTATGTGATTTTTATTCTATGTGTTGTATCACATTAATTGATTTGTGTATATTGAATAATCCTTGCATTCCAGAGATAAATTCCACTTGGTCATGGTGTATGATCCTTTTAATGTGTGGTTGGATTCAGTTTGCTAGTATTTTGTTGAGGATTTTTGCATCTATATGTATCAGGGATATTTGGACAACTTAAAGCCAGAGAAGCTTCATTGTCCTTCAAGTGAAACAATACACCATTTATTCATTCAATAAACATATATTAAATCCCAGTAATATTACTTAATTTAAAGTGACTATGATGAATCCACTGGTTTCACTTCTGCTGAATAGCCTTTTTGGTTAAGAATGCAAGTAGAAATCTTAATTATTTGGTTTGTCTTCTTATCCTCTACAGTTCTAAGACAAAGTATGAAAATTAGTCAACACAATTCCTTTCCCCTAGCATTTCTATCATAAATATTTGATTTATTTACTGGCTACTTTGATTTTCAAGATGGCAAAACTCTAACACTGAGCAATGTTCTGTACATTTTACATATTGGTGATAGTCATTGTCCTGAAAACCAATAGCATGATATGCATTTTGATATACTGTAACTTGACAATGGGCAACAAATCTTTTCAACTTTATTCGTTTACATGAGGATTGACACTATCTAGTGCCTGCAACTAAGGAAATGTATATTACTTTTAGGGCAAATTTGCAAGAAAAACAAACTTTAAAGTTCACCTTAACATCACTAATAGGCACACAGTTGGTTTTTTTATCTAGAAAAATATAGAAACATTAATTGAAATTATTTCTCCCATCATCCTGATTTTTTAATCCCCTATTCTGTTTTATTTTTGTCATAGCATTTACCATTATTAGATTTTTTAAAAATTATCTGTTTACACCAGAATATGACTTCCTAGAGAACAGAACTTGAATTTTTTATTGCTAAGTGCTGTATTGCCTAGATGTTGCCTCATGTACAGTAAGTGATCAACAAATATTTGCTGAAAGAATATGTTAAATAAATCTAATGATGTGAAAAATAGTTAAGGATATAAGCTTGATCCTTTTTCTAACTGTGACGTAGAAGTCAAAATAAAGAATATTAAGGATATTTCTTTAGAGTTCTAAATATTTCTATAAATACTAAATGCACACACACACCCCAAGATAACATGTTGAAATATTTTTTATGTGTTACTAACATCAATGATTTAGAGATCAAATGAAAGTCAAGTTCATGAGAGACAATAGGCTTCAATAAGCACAGCATTACTTAGTTTTTTAGAAAGGATACAGGACAGGCAGCAACACAGCATGATTTTACACAACAGAACAATGCTTCTGATTTCCCAGTCACTTGGGACGCATGTGGTTGCAAGAGATGAAGCTGAGTGAGGACACAGCTTCTCAGCTCAGGTAAGTCTTCAGCTCTAGGATCCCTTTACTTTTACACTTAGACTATTACACAGCTCTCCCAGGTGTGCGTGATGAACAGCTAGCCATGAATCTGTCTCAGAGCTTTGCGACTAGCTCCTATTCTGTGGTACAGCTGCATCCCAGAAATACTATTTATTCATTACTTAATAAATAGTCTCAACAATAAGGTACATGTCTTTGGTCTAGTTTACAGTCTTTGTTTAAATTCTCATTTATCTTGGTTCTGGTATAAATATTTTTGTAACAATCCTTGTGTTAATGTTGTAAGGAGGATTTAACGAAGATTCAAATCTCTAGCATCCTCTGGATTTAGAGGAAAGTCATAGAAATAGATGTTAACCCTTTCCTTTTATACTTCTAAGCATGTGAAAAATTAGAAGAATTTTTCAGGTATTGCATAAATACCTAAATTCATAATGTTTCTAAGACTCTAAATGGAAAATCATATTTTTAAAATGAATTTTGTAAACCAGGAGTTCTATTTAATATTTGTAATAGCTATGAAATATTTAAAAAAATTAAACCTAAAGTACAGGTCTAATGCCCAAGATGTTTTTAGGCAAGGAAAAGTGCATGAGAAAATACAAAGATATGTGAGTACAAAAATTGACAGAAACCTTTTTAACATACTTTAAAGAAATATCAATAAGAATGAAAGGAAATATTGAAAAATATAAAACAAGATCAGAGTGCAGTGTTATTGGAAACAGAAAGTAACAAAGCATAAGACAAAAACCTAAGACACTAGGAGGAATGTTATCTTCCAGATAACTAAGGAGCTGAAAGAAACTATACTGGATAGCTACTGTGAGGTTATTAATCACATGGGTACCATTATTTTCAGTCATGGCTAAAAGAGAAATTCATGTATAATGATGAGGGTACATTTTTCCAGATGGACTGAATGTTGATTTAAAAACTCTTGATAATGAAAGGGAAATTGAAATCAAAGTGATAATTATAAAGAAAAGAGAATCTGTGAAGGGCTTTATAAAATGAGTTGAACTAGTATAATTGCAATAGGAAAAGTTTCTGCAAAGTAAAATTAAAGGATCATGACTAGATTTGATCTACAGTCTTTCTCTAATTATGCTATTTTCAATAATTCACATTAGGAGTTAGCAAGTTTGGGGGATGTGTTATATGCTTGAATTGGAATTCATTTTTTATTACTTACTATGAAAGTATATATTTCTCTTAGAAATTTCATTTTATCGCTACTCATTAATGTCATAAAAATAATGTAAGATCTTTAAAAAGTCCAGGACTTTTTCTTATTTCTTAAAAAAACCAAATACATGTTTTCTGTATGGTCTGTTGAATGGAGGACAACATTAAAAACAGAGTCAGAATGACTACCGTCCTCCATAGTACAAGCTTGTGTTCTGCCCAGCTACACTTTACCGTCCTAAATTCGTTACTGGAAACATGAATTTTCACAAAACTTGCTCCTAAGAGTTGGTCTGATTTTCATAGATGATAGACAATACGCAGAGAAGGAAAAAACTTCCAGACATCTGTAATCTCACCACAGTCCAGAATAAAGTTTTGGTCACCATTAAAGATATTAACCCCATTGGATATAAAGACAATAGTTAAGTAACTTAGATAACCTAGCGAGTATACTGTGATCTTCTCAACCCAGTGCATAATCAACTTTCCAAAATTACTTGAGCAAAATTTAATCAAGGACAAATTAAATTTCCTAGAAAGTCAACAGGCATTATTGTTGCTGAAGCAAAGAAGCAGCAAATTTCAGAAATACACAATTTTCCAGCACGATTTTATGTCTTAAAGCTAACGGGATCTTCTTACTGGGCAGCATTTAAGAAATGCTCAAATGCATGACAAAGGAAAATATAACAATATAGTGGAAATAATTTTATCTGAGAATTATATATGAAGGATCCCAGCTTTAGGATGAAAGGATAGTCACCCAAATTGACTCCCATTTATTATTAAGAATAAAGTTATATTAATAATCACAAGAGCTATTATGTACTGAACAGATACTCTTTGCCACACACAAACTTAGGAACTCTGTAGACCTATATTAATTAACTCTTAGGAAACTCCTCTGAAATATGAATTAGTGATAAGAAATATAGTGATATAAAAATAGCGATAAGAAATAATATGAATATAGATAAGAAATAGAACAGAGAGACCCAAAGTAACATACTCTGAATCACATAATTAGAAAGTGACACATTCAGAATTTGTTTGGATTCTGTCTGATTCCAAGGCTTATGCTCTCTCCACTTCTTCATACAAACCTCCTGCTCGTAGAGAATCAACAGAATTATTCACTATGAAGAATGCCCATAAAGTTTTGGCCTCAGTATTTCAATATATTCTTTGTGTTTATTATTCTGTTCTTATTAGAGACATGATAAACTCTCCTTAGGAAAGTATTATTTAGAGAGGACTTTATAGTGAAGACCAATTATATCAATGTAATTTTCTTCTCCTTTAAAAAGGCGAAGCACTCACTTTGAGATTATTGAGGCAGAGGCAAGCATTCCTGCTTCTTAACTTGTTTTGATATGAATCAAGTTTCACAAACCTTTGGAATATGGTGTAAAGAACTAGATTTATCCTCTAACCATAAAATAACTTAAAAAAATGAGACAATACACGAAAACAACAGATACTAAGCCACTAGACATTAAGCAACAAAGAATAGTAATTGCTAAGAGATAGGAAATAAACGGGGTTAGCTAATATTGCCCCAATTTAGTATGTGAAGAGAGTTCCAATCACAGAGCATGAAAGAGGAACCCACATAGTACCCAGAGGCCTCTCTGAGTTAATGGAGTAGAGAGTATGGGAGGCCAAGGCAGACAGAGTTCACAGGGCAGGGTACCAGAGAAGAGAGAATAGCATAGAGAGAGAACTCTGCAGACCAGACATCTCAGAGAGTCTCCCTCAAATATTCAGCTGAGTTGTGATCAATACACGGCTGTGAGGAAAATACCTAAAGCAGAGGAAAGAACATCCAAAAGGATTGAAAGAAAAGATCCCCTAAGGTTGGGTATTGTGCTTATGCCCACTAGCAAGAGCACAAAATCTCATAATATGTAGAGAATTGAATAAAGTACTGAGAAGGTTTTGCCTCAAATATAGGGCAAAATTAGCCTGGGAATAAATACAACTCTGGCTTTGCTTAAAGAATTTTAAAAGCAAAACCCAAAAGGATGAAACTGTTTCCAAATATATTCCAAGTATATTCTGGAACAAAGCTCAAGAATATTTATATAAACAGAAAACAGATGGCCAACAGGCACATGGAAAGATGTTCAACATAACATCACTAATTATTAGGGAAATGTAAATCAAAACTACAATGAGAGATCACCTCACACCTATCAGAATGGCTATTATTAAAAAGACAGGAAAGAACAAGTGTTGCAAGGATGTGGAGAAAAAGGAACCCTTGTACACTTCTGGTGGGAATGTAAATTGGCTCAGCCACTATGGAAAACAGTATGGAGATCTCTCAAAAAAATTAAAAATAGAAATACTATATGATCTAGTTATTCCACTTCTGAATATTTATCCAAAGAACGTGAAAACACTAATTCAAAAAGATATATGAACCCCTATGTTAATTGCAGCATTATTCACCATAGCCAAGACGTGGAAGCAACCTAAGTACCCATCAATGGATTAATGGATAAAGAAGAAATGGTGTATATATATATATACACACACACACACATATATAATGGAATACTACTCAGCCATAAAAAAGATTAAATCTTGCCATTTGCCACAACATGGATGGACCTTGAGGGTATTAGGCTAAGCGAAATAAGTCAGATGGAGAAAGACAATTAGCATATGACTTCACTCATATGTGGAAGATAAACAAACACAAAGATATGGAGAACAGATTAGTGGTTACAAGAGGGGAAGGGGGTGGGGGAGGGTGAAAGAAGAAAAGGGGCACATATGTACCATGACAGATGGCAAATAGACTTTGGTGGTGAAGATAACGAAGTCTATAAGAAGTCTAAATATAATGATGTATGCCTGAAATTTATATAATGTTATAAACCAATGTGACCCAATAAAGAAAAAAAGAAACAGAAAATATCCAGGATCCTATAAGCTAAAATTAACAATCTATGCCATCAAGAAAAAAAGGTTAGGGGGCTGGCCCAATGGTGCAAGTGGTTAAGTACTAGCACTCCGCTGCGGCGGCCCAGGGTTCGCCAGTTCGTATCCCGGGTGTGCACCAACGCACCGTTTGGCAAGCCATGCTGTGGCGGCATCCCATATAAAGTGGAGGAAGATGGGCACGGATGTTGGCCTAGGGCCAGTCTTCCCCAGCAAAAAAAGAGGAGGATTGGCAGATGTTAGCACAGGGCTAATCTTCCTCACCAAAAAAAAAAAAAAAGAAAAGAAAGGTTAGGCATGCATAGAAGCAGAAAAACACAACCCAGGTATCAAGACAAATCAATCAATTGAAACTGGTACAGAAATGATATAGATGATAGCATTTATAGACAAGACATTTAAAATATTGAATAAATTAATTAGACACTTGAAGACATAAAAAAACCAAAATTGAACTTCTAGAGATGAAAAGTACAATGTTTAGGATAGGATTAACAGCAAATTAGACATTGCAGTAAAAATATTGGGGGACTTGAAGTCATAGCAATAGAAACTATTCAAAATGAACTATAGAGGAAAAAAGACTAAAAATTAAAAGTTAAAGTGAGTCTTAGCACAATTTCCAATGGCCTAATACCAGTGTAATTGAAATTCTCAAAGGGAGAAGGGAATAGAAAAAAATTTGAAGTAACAATGGCCAAAGTTTTCCATATTTGATGAAAACTATAAAGCCAGAGATCCAAAAAGCTCAATGAACCCAAGCAAAAAAAATATGAATAAAATACACCAAGACATAATAAAATTGCTTAAATCTAGTAATAAGAGAAATCTTAAGAGAATACAAAGAAATATAGCACACTATGTACAGAAGAACAAAGATAAGGATAATAGCAGATTTCTTATCTGAAACAATGCAAGCTAGAAGACAGTGCAGCAACATCTTTAAAGCACTGAAAGAAAGAAATTATCTTCCTAGAATCCTTTATCCAATGAAATTTTAAAATTAAAGAACTGAATTTATACAAAGTATGCCCACTCATCATAATGGAATCAAACTGGAAATCAATACAGGAAGATAACAATAAAATCTCCAAAAACATGGAAAGTAAAAAACATACTTCTAAATAATTCATGGGACAAAAAGAATGAATCAAAGGTAATAAAAATTATTTGTAAAAATTAAAATGAAAAGGCAAAATTTCAAAGACCATAGGACACAACTAGAGGGAAAGTTATTTCACTTAATTCTTATATTAGAAATGAAAAAATGTCTCAAATCAATAATGTTAAGTGCCCACATCAAGAAACTAGAAAAAGAACAAAATAAGCTGAAAGTAAGTAGAAGTAATAAATAACAGCGGAAATCAATTATATTCAAAACAGAAAAGTATATAGAAAATCAATCAAACCAGACGTTGTCCTTTAAAAAAATCTATAAAATTGACAAACATCTAGCAATTTGACAATTTAGAGAGAGACAGAACACAAATTATCAATATCCAGCAATATCAGGAATGAAGGAAGGCATATCACAACATACTCCACTGACATTATAAAAAAGATAAGATATCTTTGAATGAATACTACTAACAACTCTATGCCTATAAACCCAACAAATTAAATAGATGAATTCCTTGAAAGATACAAACTCCAAAACACACTTAAGAAGAATTAATCTGAACAGTTGTATATGAATTAAGTAAATTAAATTCATTTTTAAATCTTTTCCAAAAAGTAAACTCCAAACACAAATGGCTTTACTGGGGAATTCTACCAAACTTCAAAGTAAGAAATAATATTCGTTCTATAAAAATTCATCCAGAAAATTTAAAATCACAAAGGGAGACAGCAAGAAAGGAAAAAAAAGCACTTCAAAATAGCCAGAAAACAATTTTTTAAATGGCAATAGTAAATTCTTATCAATAATTACTTTAAATGTAAATGGATTCAATTCTCCAATAAAAAACAGAATGGCGTCTGGCCGCATGCCTAGTTGCGTGAGCAGTGCAGGATAGGTTGTGGAGGAATTAAAGAAAAGACCTGGAGACAGCATACGAAACATAAGGGTTTATTGGGACTTACATATAGTGAGTGTCCAGGGGTGGCTGGCTGGAAGGAATTACCACTGCCACGAGCAGAGCGGGGGTTTCTTAAACAGGCAGGGGAACAAAGGCTCCATGCTTGCCAAGAGGAGCTGTCTTTGCATGACTAGCATTCCAAGGACCAGTAGCTCACGTGGAGGGGCTCTGTGTTCCTTCAAGATGTGCTATTCTTTCTTTAAGATGAACAGATCCCAGCTAGTCAGTCCCTAGCTCATTACAAATACCAGACGGTTGGTGTCCTACCCAGAAGGGGGACATGACATATGGTTGCTATAGGGCACATATGCTAGTGCTCCTACAAGTGGCCAGGTGGATGAACCTGACAGATATTATACTAAGTGAACTAAACTAGACACAGAAAGAGAAATAATGCGTGATCTCATTTACACGTGGAATCTAAAAAAGTCAAAATCATAGAAACAGAGAGCTGGATAGTGGTTACGAGTGGCTGAGGGGGCGAGGGGAAATGTGAATATGTCAGTCAAAGCGTACAAATTTTCAGTTATAAGACAAATAAGTTCTGGAGACCTAATGTACAGCATGGCGACTATAGTTAGTAATGTATTGTTTACTTGAAATTTGCTGAGAGAGTAGATCTTAAGTGTTCTCACTACAAAAAAAGGCAACTAGGTGAGGTGGTGGATGAATTAATTAGCTTGATTGTGGTAATCATTTTACAACATATACATATATTAAAACATCACATTGTACACGTTAAATAAATTTTTATTTGTCAATCATACCTCCATAAACCTAGAAAAAAAAGAGAGAAATGAACAGCACCCATATTGAAAGGAAAGAATTAAAAATCACAGATTATATGAATGTTTATGCAGAAAATCCAATTGAATCTATAAATAAACTATTAAAACTAAAAAACCAGTTCATCAAGTTTGAAGGATGCAAAATACATTATATATGATTTTTTGTAAACGTACAAAGACAATTCAGTAGAGAAAGGATAGTCTTTGCAACAAATAATTTTGAAACAAATGGATATTGAAAGGCAAAAAAAGTGAACTTTGTTCCATACCTCACACACAAACACAAGTTAACTCAAAATAAATCATGCACTTAAATGTAAAATCTAAAACTATAAAATTTGTAGAATAAAACATAGGAGAAAACCTTTGTGATCTGAGTTAGGAAAAAAATCTTTTATATAATGCCAAAAGCACAATCCATAAAAGAAAAATAAATGCTGAATTGGACTTCATTAGATTCTAGATCATCTGCTCTTCCAAAAAAAAAATAAAATAAAATAAACAAAAACACTGTCAAAAGAATAAAAAAACAAGCCACAATATTGCAGAAAATATTTGCTTTCAAGGATGTTTCTTCAATGTTATCTTCCTATACTTCTGACTTCTTTGTTTTTCTATCATATCCTCATCCCTAATGCTTCTGTTTTGCTTCTCTGAATATATATTTTTAAAAATTATAATCCTTTGTTTCTTTATATATTGTGTTCCTATTAACATAGATTTATAATTATGATTTCATGCATTTGTCTTTTAAATCATACAAAGAAAAAAATGAGAAATGACAAACCAAAAATACAATAATATTGGCATTTTTATTTACTTACATAGTTATTTTTTATCAGTGTTCTTTTCTTCAAGTGACTTTGAATTAGTGCCTAGTGTCCTTTCATTTCTGCCTGAAGAACGCTTTTAGCATTTCTTATAGGGCAGGCCTACTAACAAAGAACTCCTTCAGCTTTTGTTTTTCTGGGAATACCTTAATTTCTCCTTTATTATTCAAGGATAATTTTGCCAGATATATAATTCTTGTTTGACAGGGTTTTCGTTTAGCACTTTAAATATGTCACCCCACTGCCTTCTGGCATCTATGGTTTATGCTGAGAAATTAGCTGTTATCTTATTGAGAAACCCTTGTATGTAATGAGTCTCTTCTCTTTTGCTGCTTTCAAGATTCTCTTTTTGGTTTTGGCTTTCAATAATAGTTTAATTAAAATGTGTCTTTTTGTGTATCAGTTGTTTATTCTTCTTGGAGTTCATTGAGCTTCTTGGATGGATAGATCCATTTCTCTTACCAAATCTGAGAAGTTTTCAGCCATTATTTATTCAAACATTCTTTCTGATCCTTTCTTTCTCTCCTCTCCTCTGGGACTCTCATTATGCATAAGTTGGTATGGTTTGTGTTGTCTCACAATTTTCTTAGGCTCTGTTCATTTTTCTTCAGTCATTTACTTTCTGCTTCTCAGACTGGATAATTTAAATTGACCTATCTTCAACTAATTGGATTCTTTTCTTCTGCCTGCTCAAATCTACTATTGAAAACTTCTCATGAATTTTTTCATTTTAATTATCGTACTTGCCAACTCCAGAATTTCTGTTTTATTCTTTTTTATAATTTCTGTCTCTTTGTTGATATTCTCTATTTGCTGAGATATGTTTCTCCTGGTTTCCTTTAGCTCTTTAAACATTTTTAACACAGTTGATTTAAAGTATTTTTCTAGTAGGTCCAATGTCTGTGCTTCCTCAGGGACAATTTCTGTTAATTTCTCTTGTGACTGGACATACTTTCTTTTTTCTTTGCATGCTTTGATTTGTACTGTTTTGTTGAAAACTGGAATTTTTCATATTGTAATGTGATAACTCTGAAATCAGATTTCCCCCTACTCCTTGGTGTTTGTTTTTGTAGTTTGTTGTGTGTTGTAGTTGTTTATGTAGCGACTTTTCTAAACTATTTTTATAAAGTCTGTATGTTTTGTCATGGGGGATCTCTGAAGTCCCTGTTTCTTTAGTTTGTGAAAGAAGAAAGGAAGGAAGGAAGAGAAAGGGAAGGGAAGGGAGAGGAAGGGAGTGGAAGGGAAAATGAAAAGCTCACCTGGTCTTTGCAGATTAGGGCACCCCTTCAACACATAGCCGGGCTTTTTACAACTCTGGTGTGACATTCATTTCCTCCTTCTGCTGAGCCTGAAATCAGCAATAGGTGCAAGCTTGAGGTCTTCCCAGGTCTTTTCTGAGCACACATCCTGCCCTGCAAATTCACTGGCTTTCTAAATTTCCCCATATTTGTGGGCACTTTTCACTGACCGAATTTCCTGAAAAAACTGCCAGCTTTTTCTCCTAGGCTTTCAGCTTGTCTATTATTTGCCTCAACTTTATTTTCTTGCCTCAAACAACAGCAAGTTGTTCATTTACCTTCCAGTGTTTTCACAGAAAACCCTCTGCATTGCCACTTGGCTGCCTGAGATTTTCTACTTAAGAAAAACAAAGGCAGGTGCCTTGCATCAGTCCTTCAGATAGGCCCCCAAATAAGTCAAAACAAACAAGTTCTCAGAGAAGGTCTGCTCTGCTGTCTCTGGATCCTGGGACCAGGGTTTCACCCTGGAAATGGAGGCTACTCTCTTCCAGGTCACTGCCTTGACAGTGAGGGGGAAGGGATAAGGGAGAGCAAAAATTCTGCAAAGGTTTCCTACCATTTTCAACTTACCTTTTTCTTGATTCAGCGTTTGTTCGGTAGCTCTAAGCCTTTGACTACTTTCCAGAGTTTGGACCAAGTTTGTTCTGACTGTTTTTGCTCCATTTTTCAGCGTCGAAGTGGAGTTACAAACCATTGGAACTATCTAATCTACCATATTCACTGACGTTATTGCTCTTTCTCTCAATCTTGCATCCACATTGCTTTTTTATTATTAATTTGTCTATGTATTATTTAATTTTCAAGTTAGAGCTGTTTTCTGCTGTCTAATGATCTTTGGTTGTCTATTTATACTTAGAAATGGAAAGATAAAAAGCTTATTGGAAACGCTATACACATGGGTAGGGCTTCAGTGTAGGGACATGAAGTAGGGACTCCATGTGAGGCTTCAGCCTTGTGGCATTATCCATTTGGATCATTACATTAGGGACCTCCTGATGTATCTTTAGTTCTTTCATATTTGGCTGATCAGTTCACGAGAGTAAAATTTTCCTTTCATTTCAGAGGGTAGGCCTGGCTATTATCATTTTGAGGGACATGTAAAAGAAGGGTGTTGAAGGATTTCAACATTCAGCAAGCAAATCTTTACTAAATCCTCCGGCACCTGAAGTGCGCATGGGGCCTCGCATTACATAGCCCCTCTGTTTTCTTGGGGCGGAGTTGGTTGCTTCAGTTACCTGGCTTCAAGGAGTCATTAGTCAATCTTCCAGACATTAGCCCAATTTTTATCCTCAGTTTCAGAAGTATACTGTGAATCATTTAGAAGTTCCCCACTGCTGTATCAAGATTCAGATTTCTTATCTGCTGTCAGTTACTACCATCCATCTGCTTTCCTCCTGAAAGGTTTTGCTGTGGTTTCTTCTCTCATTTTCTCTGTTCTGGTGGATTTCTTTCTTTAAAATTACTATTATTTTTTATAATTACTATTATTTTAGTGGAATTTATTGGTGGCGAAGAGCTAGATATATGTTTAAACCACCATCTTTACTCTGAAACCTGTTTGCAGGATTTCTCATTAACCCCTTGTTCTCCATTTCTTGAATCTGATTTTAAGAAAGTACTGAAAGGAATTTGCCTATCTTATAATGGATAGTCTTACTAGATATCTTGAATATCACCATGGAATTTCACTTTAAAATAATGTTTTAATTCATTAATACCTTAAATCTTTTATTGAGTGAACTTATTACAGAGGTCAAAGATTAGATCAAGCCCTAAGTACAGAAAGCATTTGAATTAGCATTTAAAGACTTCTAAAGAGGAAGCATAATGTCAGACAGCTCATCCAATGGAATTTTATTTGATTCTTCCTCAATAACATTTTGTCATTTTGTTCCTTTATGTTCATCCCCCCATCATATTGATTACGGGCTGAAACTTCAGTTTTCTGTTATTCATTAATCCATTGTTTTATATAAATCCATCAAGTTAACTTGCAGGGAAAAAAACATTTAAAGGCAATACTATTTGATTGCTGAGTTATATTCCGACTATATTATCATTACACTCTTTAATTTATAAAATTATATGAAGTCTTCTACTTCATGGTCAAAATTGAAAGGTTATTTCATCTCACTATTATGCTTATAGTAATTTTTGAGAATCCTTTTAAAGATAGGCATTCTTTTCATGGTTTCTTCTAAGGAAACTCTCTTTCTCTTTAAAGGTTAGATTCTTTAAATAAATGTAGTTAAAAGATCAATGAAATGGAAAATACAGGTGACTCATTCAAGCAAAAAGTAATTGAATGTTTGAGTTATTACTCTTGGTGACAAATATGAAAACTAATAAAATTAAATGTATAGTGTCAAAATGAACAAAAAGTAAAACATCAAACACAAAAGGAAGACCAAGATCAAAGCAATAAATAGACTGTGAAAATGTTGTAAATCAAGGAATACCACAATCTCAAGTAGCAATGAGGCTTACATTAAAACTGCGGAGCTACACTGTAGGGAGGTAGAGAAAGGACGGTTAAAAAGGCAATTATCTATGTCTTGTAGCAAACCAAAAACCTATTAGTGACTTAGGTAAGACTTTTCATTGTCAACAGTAAAGGTTTCGGAGAAATATTCTCAATGATGTTTCCTCTGTGCTCGATTGAGGATTTTTCTTTTTAAGCCTTCATTTGCTCAAGGTCTTCTCCAGTCTTGGTGCTACAGTTTGCTTTCCTTTTCCTTCTGTTAACATAGTCTTCGGTTTTGATATTTTAACTTCTCACTTTGGCACGGTGATCCTGACAGAACTGACTTCTTAGCTGAGTTTCTGGCAGGCCCATAACTTGTTCCTCCTCAGTCTGTTCAGGCAAGTCCTAGTACACTGGGCTTTGATCCTAGAAAATTATAACCAAAAGCTTAAGAATAGAATGTATGTTAAGAGGCCAGGCCCTTAAAGATCGGAAAGTTGGAGTCTGAGAGTGGAGACCTGATCAAGTAAGGTAGTTTTCTCCTCTCAACTCAATTTCAAGTCTGAACTGCAAAGCTGATATGATGAGCTTGAGAACCATCCAGGTCAGCATCAATATCTAAGTGATTAAATATTGCGAGTAGGTGGAGAAGGACAGGTTTAGATAGGAGGACATTGGCAGTGATGAATTCTGGGTCATGGCCATTTTAAGGAGATGTCAGAAGCACGGTTTCTGGAAGGTCCATCCAGATTGATATAAGGATCGGCCAGAAGCTGGGAGAATATTGTCTTCCTTGTTGGATGTTAGCAGTTTGATTGCTCTAAAGCACATATGAAATCAGGCCGTCATTTTCTAAACTTAATACACCAGCAACGAGTTCTCATAAACGAGTCTCGATACAGTGGCCAAGAGAGTGTTGACACAAAAGATTTATTGCCTCTGACCCTCCTTATTTTCTGCATAATATTAATTTCTGTTTTTCTTTGAAAAACTATGTCTAATCCAGATATAAGTGAAACACAATTAAAATTGATCTTTTGCGTTATTGTCGGGAATGGCGTCATGTCTATGTGTGCTTCTGAACAGAACTCTAAATGCACATGTATGCACAGGGGATATAGTCAGGAGGCTGAGAACTTAGGCTCTGGAGTTAGATATCTGGGGCTTAATCCACACTACCTAATACTTATTAGATTTGTACCCTTAAACAAGTTAATTATCCCATATTTCAAATTCTCAATTTGTGAAATGAGTCTGAAAATATCACCTACTTCAAAAATTGTAGTGAGGTAATAAAGTATAAAATAACATCTTTTTAGTCAATAAGCATAAACATTTTTTCAATGTGCCCACCCCAAATGCCCAGGCATCACTAAGCTCTTCCTGGCATTACTAATACAGGAAAATTAACACTGTTATCTTTTATTATGGTTACTATTTTACTAGAAAATGAATAAAACAAGGCCACCTCTTTAAGAATTCACATTAAAAAGGATCCATTCCAAACTTGGCATCTAAACAGAAGTCTCTTGAAGATGTACTGAAAGAGCGAATTGTAGCCACAAGACCCACATAAAAGCCTACTGAACTCTCTTTACCTGTCCATCATGCCTAAGTCCTGATGACTCCACAAGTCTCTCTTCCTCACTCCTTGTCCCAGAACATTTTCTGAAATTTAGCTACTGTCTTCTTATTTTAATTTCCCTTCCAAGAACTGCTTCAACAATACTTTGTTTAGGATTTTTGCATTATGTTTATGAAAACAATTAATTTGTGATTTTCCTTTCTTTAATATCCTTGTCAGTGTTTAAGATAAAGTTTATTCTGTCTCCATAAAATGAGTTTTTAATTGTTTCCACTTTATTATGTGGAATTGTTTGTTTTAAACTGATTTCTTTCTGTAATATTTGAAAGTTTTCACTGGAAGGCTTCTGGGCTAGTCATTTCTTATGTAGAAAGTCTTTGATTACATATTCAATATTTTAATTTAAAATAATAGTTTTCACCTCATTCAGCTTTTTAAAATTTATTCTTTTTTCTGTTTTGGTAAGTTGTGTGTACGTTTGTAGGAATTTGTTCATTTCATCAAATTTTTCCAATATTGTCATTGAATAAAATTATTCATTATCTCTGATTTTTTAATGTTGGTATGTTCTGCAGTAATGTATCTTTTTTATTTCTTATGTGTATAATTGGTGAGCCTCTTTTATGGACCATGTAGTTTGTTTGATTATTGTTGTTGCTTTTTGTTTTGGTTTTCTTTTTAACCCATTATTACAATCTCAGTCTCTTAATGAGATTACTTAGTCCACCTACTTTTTTTTTTTTTTGTGAGGAAGATCAGCCCTGAGCTAACATCCATGCTAATCCTCCTCTTTTTGCTGAGGAAGACCGGTTCTGAGCTAACATCTATTGCCAATCCTCCTCCTTTTTTTCCCCAAAGCCCCAGTAGATAGTTGTATGTCATAGTTGCACATCCTTCTAGTTGCTGTATGTGGCATGCCACCTCAGCATGGCTGGACAAGCAGTGCGTCTGTGCGTGCCTGGGATCGGAACCCGGGCCACCAGTAGCGGAACGCGCACACTTAACCGCTAAACCACAGGGCCGCCCCCACCTACTTTTAATTACATAAAATATATTTCAGAAAGATTAGAATGGCAGCATTTTGGACAAGAAAATTCTGAAGAAGAATTATGTATTTTGGGAAGAATAATTCGTTTTGGAGAAAGTAAAATACTCAAATTAAGATGTGTTAATTCTACTAGAGTGAAATAGAGGCAATATAAAAAAAAAGTTAGAAAAAATACATCCGTATTTTTCTCTCAAATATTTCTTTTAGAAACTGTAGAGCAAAGAAATGTAGACTATTTAAGCTGCAAGGCTACCAGGAATGACTTGCTCCTCAGTTTAAAATATTTCCTCTTTATTTTTCACAGTTGTTCGTTGTGGTCTTCAAGGTAACTTTTGCCTTTGGAACACTAGAAGTCTAATTATTTTAAACTAAGATGCCTTCCTTATCAAAAATAGCAGTGTCTAGTTTGTGTTAGGACTATAGAGCTTTCCTACACTGTAATGTTAATTCATGAATCCCAGACTCTGTCCCTAGTCAAAAACCTGGCTATAAACTTCAGAAATTCCCTTGTACTATCCCTTTTGTCATCTTCTCCATCAGTTCTCCTACTCACAATAGACACATACAAACTCAGACACATTGTGGGTTTTTTTTTCCATCCTTGAATACAAACATCCTTTGAAATTCAGAGGAAGGGTCTGTGGCTATCATTGACCGTTTTCTTTTGCTTTGCCACATTAAAACCTTATAGTTGAGCTTCTTCCTTCTTTTCAGTATTTTAGTGGCATTATGGAATTAACAATGCCATTTATAGAAAACTCCTATTACTCTTTACTTGATATTTGCTTTTAAATTCCAAATTATTATTTCGTGATATGTTTTTCATATCCCTGAAAAATTCAAAGTTGAGCCCAGAGTAAACTTAATAGTGGCTCAAGGCAATCTTCCAGAGTGCATAGTCCTTCCATCTTATGTGGTGTAATATCATTTATCCTAAATCTGTATATTTTTCATTACGTTTCACATGCTGTTTGGGCATTGATGTTCTTCTTGTAATAGAGTGAAACAAACCACTGAATATGATATCGTAAGAGTGAGAAATGTATATTGTAAAAGCCTTTCTTTAACTGCGTAACCAAGCTCTTTCTTGCTCTTTTAGAACCAGAATGCTGCTGGGGTTTTCATAACCTGTTAGTGTTGTTCACCTTCAGAACTATTATATCATTTTCACTGAGCCTATAGGCAGAATTTCAGTGCCTTATAATAAAATATGGTTATATTGAACTGTCTGACTGGAAATCACAAAAGGAACAGCATGAGTTTTGCTTGCCTCTTTTCTCTATAAGAAGCAACTCATTTCAGCATCTGCTGTTATTTGCCTAAGATATATCACAAGGACTAAAATCCATCATCTAATGCTTCCACGCATAGGTCAACATCATATATATTTTAATATATACCATTTTAGACCTTGAACAAATTTAATTAAAAATGATTGTGGATTTCCATTCCAGGATAAAATTTAGCTACAATGTGATTGAGTCTTTTGAATAAGAACAAAGAGGATCATCAGTGCTGTGACCTATTTTATATTTGAAAATTCCTAAGTCTTAGGAAAAATTTGATTGATTTTTATTTTATGTCCAATAAAAATTTATATTTTCATTGAAGTACCTCCCATTCCTTTGCAGCTTTCTCTTTTGCCACTCTTCCCTATTATCAAGACTTAGCCAGAGACCTATTATTGTGAACCTTGAACTAAGTCAAAGAAGGTGTGGAATCTTTATAGGGGAAGGACTGTGATGAAGAAGAAATTGGGGACTTGGAGTAGCATCCCCATGATCTAAAGTGAGAACTGAACTTCTCATGGGAGGCCTGGAAGAAGGGCTGAGGCCAGTATTATTAATCGACCTTCTAGTAGTCATTGCTGCCAACCTTTCTCTTGCTTAGAGAACCTTAATATTTATAGAAAAGTAATGTGTTTAACCATAGAAGAAGAGTCATGATTTGATCTATTCAGTTCATTAATCTCATTTTAATTTCTACATTCCCCAATCTCCTTTGCAGCAAGTGTTCTGAATAACAGTTACTCACATGGATACGTGTTTTGTTTTGTTTCTACCAGTGCTCCAGCCTGTGTTGCAGTGTTCTCAGCATCTTGATTCTCTGATCCTGGCTTCCTAATCACTGGATCACACCTCAGGTGAGTCTTTCTAAACTCAGTACCTAACAGATGTATCCTCATATATTCCCAGTTTCCAAATCATGGCCACATAATAGCCCTGGTGTGTAAATTCAGCTAAGTGGATCTAGGAATCATTGGGGGTCCAGATTAGAACTCACTCCTCTAGTCTTACCAGTGATTTTGTAAGCATCCAATTCCTATTTTAAATCATTTTCTGCTTAAAATACCTACAAAGTCTTCTGTTTCCTACACTGAAGTTGATGGATACAGCCATGCAATTGTTTTTGCAGGTAGAGTTGGTCATGTGACACAGTAGTTGCCAAGGTTATTGGAAGTCTGTGGGATGCCTTTTAGTAAAGATTGTTTTCTGATTAAAGATATAGGGCTATGAAAAGAAGTAGTTGGGCTGTCCCACTCCTTCCTCTCCTTTTCCTCCTGTTCCTCTCTTTGATGCTTGTTATAAGTCTTAGTGTTGTAGGAGCTATCTTGCAACCATGTGTTGCCTAGCTGGATGAGGACCAAAGGCCACTATGTTAGGGATAGTAGAGAAGGATGGAAAGAGCCTGGATCCTTGATGATATCATTAGGCTGCTGAAGAAGATCTAGACTGCCTACTGAATTGGGGAATTGTTAGGTTTCCTGTTAAACACTGGACAAATAATTTCTAATTGATAAAATCAAATTACTTACTGACTCCCTCATGGTGATAGACCAAAAGTAAAGGAAGTATGAACTTCTCTCATGGAGCAGATACTGTCAGTGCCCTACCCATGACCCTCAAATTTTACTATTCCAGCGTGCTCCAGCCAAGCTTACACAGCCAGGATTAGTATCTCTGTGTTTGAGGAGTTTTCTTGGAATTTCAGAAGGCCTCCTTCCCACTCCTAGAGCAGGAGAGAATTCCAAGGAATTAATGCCCCCTAAGAGTACCCCCCAACGAGTGACTCTCAGAAATTGCTGTATAAATATACCAATTTACTGGTCCCTTGGGCAGGAAAATTCTGAGGCATCTGATTTGCACAGTTCCCAGACTTACCCACTGTAATAGCCAACTTAATAAATGATCCTTTATAGGTTGTCTCCTGTACCTCCTAGATATAGGTTGTACCTCATAAATTAAATAATTGCATTTGATTTCTTGTCTCATCATGTGCTTCTGAGGAAATCTAAGCTAAAATTTAACTTGAAATCAAATTATATATATCAGACTCCAATCAGATAAAAGAGGGTCCTCTGTTTCAGACAAAGGTCAGAGCATAGAGCTCTGTGGAAGCCATCTGTGATTTAATCTCGGACTACAGTTTTTCAAAGACTCAGTCCCTTTGATTTTGATATATTATCTCAGTTGTGATTTTATGCTGACCATTCCCATCATATAAGTCCTGATGGGTACCATGACACCAGTGTTATCATCAACTATCAACAACACGATCTATGATTAGTCCACTGATCTGAGTCTACTACTGCTTCCAAAGACAACTTAATTTTAATTCAATTAGAAGACTATTTCCCCATTTGTTAAATGCCTTTAACTGCAAATAGAATTTTGAGTTCTCCATAATCAAGTATCTGCTATTTCCATGAGCTTAAACCACATGAATTTTACATCCATATGTGCAGGCAAGATAGGTAGATTTTATTGTGGAGTTGAAAAAAAAATCCCCATAGACATGAAAATACTTCTTTGTCTTTGTTTGCTAAAGTACTTGAAATTCTCTGAGAAAGGTTTCTTGAGGTAATAGGCCATTGTAACTGAATTAAGATATTTTGTTACCAAGGAAGAACAATTCATGGGCTAGCCAATGCATCACTGAGGTTGTATGCATTTAAAGTATTACCACCCATTGTCACCTATCATATAGAAATGACCCTGTTGAAATTATACCTTAATGAGAGAGAGGAAGAAGCCAAGGGCTGGTGAATGATATGCCACTCCAAGGATTACCACAGGGAGAACTTGGGGACCTGATGTCCTTTGCACAGAGGACGATAATGAAATGGGGGTCAAGCAAAAGCTGATATCTACTGAACAGCTCTGCCAAAGGGCCACCTTTTGTATTAGATTACATGACAAATAAAAAATAAATAAATAAGGAAACAGAATAATAAGCTAAAGTTAAACTTTGCCTTAACCTCAATTTCCTCTTCAGAGCATCCATGAATTATGGGATAAACATAAAACATTTTGCCTTTACAAGAAAAGTTATTTTTTTTTTTTGACAGAAAGGCCTTAGGGGAAAAGTAAATTTAAAAATCCAATTTAGAGGGGGAAAAAGCAGAAAACTGTGTTTTTTGTGTTGGTAAAAACTGTTTACCATACAACTATGCGAGTTTCGTTGCATGACTCTTTTATTAAAGCAAGGCCAATGAAACCAGTTAGCTTATTACAGAGCAGTTTTTGCACAAAAACAATTTCATTTTGGTGAGTTTTACTTCATGACAAATACGTCTGATTTTCTACTAGGAAAATTTACAAGGAACTCTCCTTCAGTTCAGTTAGAAGGAGAAAGAGGTTATAAGTTTTGGGAAATAATTTTCCCAGGAGAAATTATCTTTCAACTAACTATACACTGAGTAGTGCCAAGAATGTGTTGTATACAACTTATTGCAAGAAAAATTATAAACAAAAATAAGAGTTCACCAAAATACAAGCTTATTAAGAATAAAGACCTTAACTTAGTCATCTGAAGATCTCCACTGCCCATACCAATACTTTGTAATCGTTAGGTGGTCAATAAATATTTATTGAATAAATGAACGCTAGACAACTTGGACTTCTATTCTCAAGGAATTTATAAGCTAGTTGAATTAGGGAGGCATACTGTATAAATTGGCCGAAACCACTATGCATATGCACAACCAATGGGTTCTTATTGGCAGCTAATGATAGCTGTCAACAGTTTGAAATAAGTAAAGGTAATTCCCAGGTTATAATAAAAGCATGTTTTAGAACAAATTTGGCCACAGACACCAATATGTACAATCAGGCATAGGATCTATTTTAAAAATCTGATCAAGTCCCAGTTTATTAAAAAAAATAACTTATGTGAAAGATTCACTTGAGGTAAATGTGACAATATTCCATTGTTAAATCAGGCTAAACCTATTAAGTCAGGCCATCAGGAAACTTTTGAATCAGTAGTGAAAAAGAAATACTTAAGAATCAAGCCTAGGATGCCATGCTCAAAGGTAGAGAGGAAGAGTATAGGGTTTGCTATACTCTTATCCCTGTTGGTGCAAGGTCTGTGATTATCTCTAAAATATTTTATCCAATCTACATATCTTGAAGATTGGCAGTAAGATCCACTTTGTTAATTAACAGAATTTCTCCAACAAAGTCTAAATTGTAACATATTATACTAATAAGCAAACTTTGATGATGATGACCAGAAAAATAGAAAACTGAAGTGTCTATAGTAGCTGCCTCAGGAATATGACTACTTCATCCTCTGCTGAATTCCTGATAAGACAAATAAATGCTCTTAGAGAGTGGCTTCCATACACATGTATAATAACAGACTATCTATACTGAAATAGTTCAAATAAATTATATGACATGTATGGAGATCAATAAAAATACTTAACACATACTAAATACTTCCTGTGTGTTGAGGGATGATTCTAAATACTCACTGAGTCATCTCAAATAATAATAATCATTGAGTCATCTCAAATAATCCCACACCAACACTCTATTATTTAATTTTCTAAAAGAGGACATTGAGGCTCTGAGAAGTTAGATTGCTTGCTAAGGTAAGAAGCTGGCAAATGCCAGTTTAGTATTTAAATGTAAGCAGTTATTTCTCAAGTCCATACTCTTAGCCAAGATGCAGTATTGACTCTCGAATGACTGAATACAGAATAATACAACTGAGGGCTAAATTGTACATGTTACTGGGACTCAGATGAAAAGATCCAACCTGGTCATACATGCAGAAGGAATGGACAGGAGTGCTCTTTCTCCTGGATTCAAGTTCTGCTCGATAGGGAAATACGGTCAGTTACAGGTGAACTGAGGTTACCTACATAGTAGGTCCTCTGTCATGTACCTATACTCCTTACACCATTTATCCAAATTCCCATTAGGAGAACAATCTTCTTCTTCATATAGTCAGGCTTGGTCTATAAACCCGGTTTCCCAGGGCCTGTGCAGTTTACAGGACATCTGGTCAACGACCATGATCTAGGCAACTGGCACCACTGGATTCATATTACAATGGTGAGTTGCAAGAGGCATAGCTGGTTTTATTGATGGTGGGATCTGATTGGGTGGTGGAAATAGCTCAGTAGATCAGAATAATGTAAGCTAAAAGTAATTACTTCAATGGAACAGCAAATTCAGCTTTGATCTGCCTGGGAGCCAAGATTCTGAAGATTCGCCCTGAGCTAACATCCATGCCAATCTTCCTCTATTTTTTAGTATGTGGGCCACCAGCACAGCATGGCTGCTAACAGAGCAGTGTAGGTCCACTCCCAGGAACCAAACCCAGGCTGCCAAAATGGAACACACTGAACTTAACCACTAGACCTCCTGGGCTGGCCCACTATCAACCTTTTTAAGACATTGATACAGATATTAGTGAGTAGTTAATTGAGGAGGGTAAGAAATTACCTCCTTTTACCCTTTTGTTCCCTTCATAACAAAAGTAAACTGATAATATCACATTTATGGTGGTTGCTTTTTCCACCTCTGGGGAAAGGACTGGATTTTAATTAAGTGTATTCTACTATTACAAATATATGTTCATGTGGGCATGTGTGCAAATGCATGTACATGTGTGTGTTTGTGTGTTCACTAAAAACAATTTCATTTAATGTTATACTTATTTATCTGTTGTTCTTTACTATATAGCCAGCCAATGAAGGTATAGTGTCTTAGAGTTGTAGCCAATAAACATGCATTAATTTTGTCAAAATTGTACTTTGCCTATGTGTGGTAGTTCTGTAAGCTTTGACTAATAAGATAATTTTATTGCAAGGGAATAGAACCTTAAGTGAGGGTAAGAAGAATGAAGATTTACTATGTATATTGCAGGCAAATTATTAACAGTCTTAATAAATAAAATGTACTTATACACTTATGAAAAATTAAAATATCCAATTAGATACATAGCTGACGACTTAAATACACAATCAAAAAGCTAGAAATACAAATTAAATGAATGACAAACTAAATAGTAATAATATATTAGTCTTGGCTATAAAAGTGATAAGGGATCAAAAGCAATGTAAAATATAGTTTTCACAAAGTAGGTGGTGGAAGGGGACAGTTGGAGGTAGGCATTACCGATTTACTCTTGATCCAAGTGAAATGTGGTCCAGTCTTTATGAAGGCCTATTTGGTGATAAGCAGCAAGAGTTTTTAAGTATACATATACATTGACTCCAAAATTCTACTTATGGGAGTATATTCAAAGAAAATAATCAGGAGTGTGAACAGAGATGTATTTATTCATTCAGTAAATCAAATATTGAATCCCTGTTATATAACAGATGCTGTTTGCTTGAGATAAATGTTCTCTGGTACTCTCTGAACTTTGTTGAGTGGGAATGCAGGAAAATTAACAGCCAAATACAATATGGTAAATTAATACCATTTATGTCCTTAGCCCTGACCTGAGAGAATGATAATTTTTTTTAAGATGAAATAACTTATGAAATAAAATGAGAAGGTTTAGATTTTGTGTTGGTTCTCAAATTTTGGCAGTACGTTAGCATTAACAAGAAAGCATTTTTAAGAAGTCATTACCACATACTATAACAATTCCATTTATATAACATTCTTGCAATAACAAAATTATAGAGATGGATAACAGATTAGTGGCTGCCAGGTGTTAGAAATGAAGGGGAAGTAGTGGGTGTGACTAGAAAGGGGTAGTACAGTGGATCCTAGTAGTGATGGAAGTGATGGATCCTGTATCTTGGTTGTCGTGGTGGGCATATGAATCTACACATATGGTAATATTGCATAGAACAAAATACGTACATGCCTACAAACAGGTACATGAAAACTGGTGAAATCTGAATAAGCTTTGTGAATTACACCAATATTTAATTTCCTGGTTTGATAATATACTACAGTGATGCAAGTGCATAGGACCTCCCTGTATATTTTGGTTTTTGCAGCTTCCTATGAATCTATAGTTATTTCAAATTAAGAAGTTAAATCAAGTTATGTCTAGACTATAGCCTAGAGTCTCTAGGTAGAGTGTCAGACACAAGTAATTTTCTTCTTTATTTTTTTATCAAGTTATTATTTATATACAATAAAATTCACCCTTTGTAGTGTATGGTTCTGTGACTTCTGACGAGGACATACAGTCATGTAGCCACCACCACAAGCAAGATATAGAACACTTCCATTGCTCCAAAATATTCCATCTTGCCCCTTGTAGTCAACTCCTTTCACCAACCCTGTCCCTGGCAACTACTAATCTGTTCTCCATCACTACAGTTTTGTCATTTTAAGAATGTTGTATAAATAGATTCATATAATATGTAAATTTAGAAGATTGAGCTTCGTTCCATTATGATTTGTTCCTTTATATTTCTGAGCAGTTTCCCATTGTATGGCTGTATCACAGTTTCTTTATCCATTCACCTATTGCAGGACATACTCCACTACTGTATGATCCAGTAATTGCACTCCTGGGCGTTTATCCCAGAGAAGTGAAAACGAGTTCACACAAAAGCATGTGCATTAATGTTCACAGAAGGAGGTTCGTTTGTAATAGCTGAAAACTAGAATCACCCCAGATATCCTTCAACAAGTGAATGATTAAACAAACTGTGGTATATACATACCGTGGAAAGTTACTAGGCAATAAAGAGAAATGCACTATTAATACATACAACAACTTGGATGAATATCCAGGGGATTATGCTGAATGAAAGAACTGATTTCAAAAGACTGTGTACTTTATGCTACCATTTGTATATTTTGACTATAACGATGGTCATATAATATATACATGTGATAAAACTGTATTGAATTAAATACACACACACAGACACACACACAAAGGAGTGTACGTAAAACTGTCAAAATCTGAATATGGTCAAAGGATTGTATCAGTGTTAATTTCCTGGTTGCAATATTGTACTATGATTGTGCAGAATGTTACCACTGGGGCTGAGTGGGTGAAAGATATGTTGGATTTTCCACGTCTTATTTCTTATAACTGCGTGTGAATCTAAAGTTATCTCAAAATGAAAAGTTAACAAGAAGTTAAAAGAAAGAAAACAAGGAATAATGATTAATCAAAATGAAGACAAGAAAGAAGGGAAAAGGTAGAATAACTCAGAAGGGCTACAAAAAAGAAAATATTAAGACAGTAAATATCATCTATAGGTATCAATAATTATGTTAGGTATAAATAGGATAAATATTCCAAATAAAATACTAAGATTGCCCCATTAGATTAATAATAAAAACAATCTACTAAATGCTGTTTATGCGGACTATACTTTAAATATAAGGATCCTGAAAAGTTGAAAATAAACGCAAGGACAAAGAGACTCCATGCAAACTTTATCCAAAGGAATTCTGCTAAAACTTCGCTAATATCAGACAAAGTAGATTTAGGGGAAGAAGCATTTCTAGAGTTAAAGAAAGAACCATCATAACGATAAAAAAAAAAGAGCCAATCCAAGAGGATATCACTGTTCTAAATCTATCTGCATAACCCCAATATATAGCTTCACAAATTATAAAGAAAAAAGAAAGAGAAATAATGCTTCCCAGGGATTTTAAGATGCGGCCAAGACTGAAAACCACTAGTCTAGATTCAGCCAGACAAAGTTTTGGTGGGTGAGAAGGAAAGCAGGTAAAGAGGGAGATACAGTATCTTCCAGTGGAATGGAACATAATATTTAAAAATTTGGGGACAAGAAAAGCTGCTAGCTTTTAAAATTTTTTCCGGGGGTGGGTATATGGTAAGAAAATGCCAGTGTGTTCTGGTGAGTAAATAATGCTTCAGAAATTTTCCCAAGATGAGGCAAGGATGCTGGGTTTTTATAACCCTGATGCACCAATCATTGACTACTTGAGGGAAATCCTCTGAAGTGAGCAGGTGCAGACCATTGGAAATTAAAGTACACCAGAGTTGAGGAAGGCATGCCCAGAAACGATAAAAGAGATTCAAGGAAATCCGGACAAATCCTGACTGTGTAAGCTATAAAATGGTATTTTTAAATGATCTTCCATGGATTTTTTTTTACTAAAAAGAAAGATTAATAATTTTAGATGTCCTCAGACCTCATTACTTTCATATAATAAATGGGGGCCCAATTTGGCATATAGGTAACCTTAGCTAGTGTTGCTAAATTATGCTACATGCTACTAAATTATGCTTCTCATTTTTGTTTCTTAAAAATTATTGACAATCTAGATTCACAAATAAAACTGACATATCTAGAATAAAATAAAAGTATTTTTAAAGCTTATTTTTGGTGAGCAAGTAGACATCTTTCCAACGACTTCATTTAAGGCAAAAGTAGTACCTACCAATATCTTCTTTTCTTTGGAAAAATAAAATGGAGAAATAAAAGGTGCAGCATTAAATGACCTGCACGTGAAAAGATAGACATACATAAATCTGGATTTAGATCAAATAAAGCTTCTACCTTGCAAGCTCTGATTTTACTGTGTTTCCTTTGGGGATTTCACAAGGGAAGTTGTTTATGTACATTATGCCTGAACTAAATATCTACTCTCCATGAAGTGCAGCTCTCATGGAAGCACAAACAAGCACCTGTATCACTGTATCATCCCTGTTGCCCCATTTACAAACTTAAGGACTCATAAGAGCCTCTAATTAGTTTCAGTACAATGTGATGCAGCTGTGCCACCTGCATTAGCATTAATAAGCGCAGCACAGCTAACTCTCCACTTAGGCACTGATTGTGGCTCTCCTCTGGGAAATGCTCTACGACTGATAAATTAGACTTTCTGTGAGTTATACAATAGCTTACAGTAGGTAGCCCCTCCAGAATTCCCTGGGCGCAAATGGTTACTGTGAAGAATTCAACTAAACATTTAAAGAATTCTCTGGATAGAGCTTTCATATCCCTTCATAACTGCTTGGTAAAGGAGCAAAAGAGGAACAGCAAACAACCTCTATTGTTAATTTAAGTTATACTAGACAGAGTGTTGGAAAATAGGTAGATTGTTTGAAATCAAAAGTCATGTGGTAGAATAAGGGATGTTTTAGCTGCACAAGAGGGCATAGAGGAGTGTCTAAGGGTTGGAGTTCAAAAAACTTCCATCTGCTGCTTGACGAGTGTTTGGAAATCCTCGTCTTATGGGAGAAACCTTCTAATTGACTGGTCTTTATTTTCAGTGATAAAGACTAGGTTCCCTGGCATGACAAATACGTGGGAAAATCTTGAGCTTAATCTCTTCAATCCTTGGGGATTATTTTGAGGCATCTGTTGAATTTGTGTGTGTTTTTGACTTGATATCTGCTATGTTGCATTATCTAAAATGATCATTACATTAGACTCTTACTCTGCAAACAGATGGATTAAAAAAAGTCTGAATCCTTAAGGTCATCATCCATGACACAGTATAACAGAGAGTTTCCATTTATAGGAAGATGGGGCAATGTTTCCTTGACTCAACCTCCAGGCTGTCGTAGAAGGATTTCTCAAGGGAGAAGTGATTTCCTGCTGATGGGCAGGAACATGAACTATTTGAGATGAAATGGTGCTAAGATTTATAATAAGAATTACCTAGATTCTTGGTATTACTCTCTTAGAGTAGTTAGTAAAAATTTGGTTCCTCTTTGTGAGCAGCCTCTTTTGTTTGGTAGTGATGGTGATTTTTATCTTCCAGTTTACTTCAAGTATACATTAACACTTGATTGTTTTGAGGCTGTGCTAAGTCAAATTTCCTGTCAGTAAGAAATAGCTCTTACCTCATCCCATGTCTTGTGTTTTCTCCTTTATTTAGCTTGTGTTTTTCCTCAAGAAATTTCCCCAGGAACATTGAGTGAGAGAGAAACTTTCTGAGTCCTTTCAAGTCTGAAATATATTTTGTACTCACACTTGAATAATAGTTTTGCTTGGTAAAAAATTCCAAATTGAAAATAATTTTCCCTGAGAAATTTAGAGACATTTTCAGTTGTCTTCTAACATCTAGTTTTGTTGATGATAAATATGATGATTTTCTGATTCTCATTCTTTTTGCTTGTGTTGTTTTTGTTTTCTGGAAGTTATTAGAATCTTTTCTTAATCCTTGGGGTTATAAAACATGAAAATATGTTTAGTATAGATGCTTTTTTCAATCATCCCATAGGGCATTTCAATATGAAGACTCATGTTTTCATCAGCTACAGAAAATTATTAAACTATTTCTTTGAAACACTTTTTCCTTGATCTTCTGGCGACATAGTTCTGAGTTCTTTGTGAATACCTGTTGCCCATTCATTCATCTTCATCTACAAACACCAAGTATTGACATGTAACACGTGTTTATGATTTAAAATATATGGCAAAGAATAAAATCAGACTTAAGTGATAACATATCAATAATTGCTTTAAATGTGAATGATTTAAATATACCAATAAAAAACATATCCAAAGTGAATTAAAAAACTATATGCTGCTTAAAAGAAACTCGTTTTGAATTCAAATATATAAGGATACTGAAAGTAAAATGATGGGAGAAAATATACTATGTAACCATTAATTTAAAAAAAGAGTGGCTATCTTAATATCTAATAAAGTACACTTAAGAGGAAGTAAAATTACCAGAGACAAAGAGGAACATTGTGTAAAGATAAAAAGATCAAACCACCAGGAAGAATACTGATCATAAATATGTTACAGACCAAATAACAGAGCCTTCAAATATGTGAAGCAAATGCTGATAGAGCTAAAACGAAAAATAAAAAACTCCACAATCATGTAGCTGATTGTTGAGGACCTCAACAATCTCCTCTCAGCAACTGATAAAACTACTAGTCAGAAAATTAGCCAGGATAGAGAAGATCTGAACAACACAGTCACCCAGCAGGATCCATAGATAGACTACTCCACTCAACAACAACAAAACATTCACCAAGATAGATCATGTTCTGGGCCATCAAACAAACCTCGACAAGTTTAAAAGAACTGAAATCATACAGTGTATGTTCTCTGATTGCAGTGGAATTAAACTAGAAATCAATAACAACAGGAAAACTTCTAATTGTGTGGAAATTAAACACACTTCTAAATAGCCTATGGATCAAAGAGGGAGAGTCAAATGAAATAAAAAATAAATAGAACTAAATGAAAATGAGAACACAGCATATCAAAATGTGCAGGATAAAGCTAAAGCCGTGCTCAGAGGCAAAATAAACTGCTTCCAATAGAATTGAAGAAAGGTCTCAAATCAATAATTAAGTCCCTACTTCGAGATAATAGAAAAAGAAGAGAAAAATATACTCAAAGCAAGCAGAAGGAAGGAAATAGCAGGCATAAAAACAGAAATCTCTGAAATTGAAAATAGGAATATAATAGAGAAAATCAACGAAACAGAAAGCTAATTCTTCAAAAATAATCAATAAAATTGATAAACTTGTAGCAAGACTTACAAAAATAAAAAGGGGACACATCATCAATATCAGGAATGGAATAGAGGATATTACCACAGACTCTACAGCCATTAAAAAAATTAATAAGGAAACACTATGAACAACTTTATATTTGTAAATTTGAGAATTTAAACCAGTTACTTAAAAACCCAAACTACCAAAACTCAACCAAGATAAAACAGATAACCTGACTAGGTCTATAACCATTAAAGAAATTGAATTTGTAGTTAAAAATCTCCCTACAAAGGAATCTCCAGGCCCAAATTGTTTCTCTGGAAAATTTTATTAAACATTTGAAGAAAACATGAACATGATGTAGTCTACACAGAAATCGAAATATAACAATGTATGCCTGAAATTTATATAACGTTATAAATCAATGTTATCTCAATAAAAAATTTTAAAAAACATTTAAAGAAGAATAATATTAATTTTACATAATCTCTTCCAGAAAATAGGAGAGGAAGAAACACTTCTCAACTCTTTCATGAAGGCCAGTATTGCTCTGATTACATTGCCAGAAGACAGTACAAAAAAAGAAGCTAGAGACCAATATCTCTCATAAATATAGACACAAACACTCTGAGCAACATATTAACAAACCAAATCCAACTATGTATAAAAATAACTATTACATTATTACCAAGTGGGATTTATTCCAAGTATGCAAAGCTGGTGCAACATTTGAAAATTAATGTCTTTCACCATATCACAATGAAAAGAAGAAAAATCATACGATTATATCAATTGCTGCAGAAAAAGCATTTGACAAAAATCCAGCATCCATTAATGATAAAACTCTCAGCAAGTTAGCACTAGAGGGGAATTACCTCAACTTGATAAAGAGCGTCTACAAAAAGACTATAGCTAAGATCACAAGTGATTCTGTAAAATGAAGTTTACAGGGGTAGAAATGAAACGGGCTGTATTTCATGTTATTGTTGCTTCAGAGGCAATGTGTAGAGGCAAAAAAAACGTATAAATAAATCTGAATTCTTGAAGAAACCTGCTTTTTTTGAAAATAATGATAACAGGGACAACTGACAGCCTTGAATTATTTAGTGGTCAGAAAATGATGAGGTGTGGTATGATAACCTTCCCGACAAGAGGGCTGCGTGGTTGGAACTGAGAATACTGACGTGAAGGAAGAACAAATAGAAATTGATAAAAATCAGCATTATCTACAGATTGACTGAATTAACTACGGCTCTTCCAGCTTTTTGATGAAAAGAAGAATTTAGTTTATATGGTGACATAATAATATCCACCTGGTACCTTTTGAAATTTTTAGCAGATATTTTCAAATGAAGAAATATGAAGAATCTGTGTGATTTTATATAAAATTAGCCCACTTGGCCTCTTTCCAACATAGCCAAAGAAAATAACCCTTTTCACAAAATAATTCTCCAATTTTTCAAATCCTCTATTTTAAAGAGATAACATTATTTTTTATTTTTATTGTATAAGTAATATTTGCTCATTATTACATATCATCATATATATATCAATATATATACACACACATATCACATATATAACATCAATATATGTTCAACATCCTCTCCAACAGAAATATAAAGAGTTTTAAAGAAGCACTTTCCTCGACCACCACCCCATTCCTCTATCCAGAGATAATCACAGAGTTTGTTGTGGTTTCTTTCAGATATATTCTAAACATATACAAAAGTATATGTATACAGAGACATGTATTTGCTTACACAAATGGGATCATGCTAGATTCATGGTTCTGCAACATGCTTATTGCCCTCAACATCTCATGTATCTCAATGCATATTGATGGACCTCATTCTTTTTTGTTTACTGGATCTCAAGTATTCTGTTGAATTTGTTTAATTGGTCCTCTATTGATGAACATTTTTCCAGCTTTATTGAGATATAATTGACATGTAACATTGTGTAAGTTTAAGGTATAAAGTGTGATGATTTGATACACATATATATTGGGAAATGATTACCACAATAAGGTTAACACATCCATCACCTCACATAGTAACTGTGTATGCGTGTACGTGCATGTGTGTGATGAGAACATTTAAGATCTGCTCTCTTAGCAACTTTCAAGTATACAATACAATGTTAAATATAGTCATCATGCTGTACATTAGTATTGATGAACATTTATGTTGTCTTCCAATTTTTATTAGGACTAATGCTGCAATAAACACCCTTATGCATATGTGTCTTTATGTTTGAGCATATCTCTGGAGGTGAGTTCATCCCAAGTGGTAAGCATATTGATACTGACTTAAATGGGTTATAAAAATTCACTTGCCTCGGGCCGGGCCCGTGGCTTGGCGGTTGGGTGCGGGCGCTCCGTTGCTGGTGGCCCAGGTTCGGATCCCGGGCGCGCACCGACGCGCCGCTTCTCCGGCCATGCTGAGGCCGCGTCCCACATGCAGCGGCTGGAAGGATGTGCAGCTATGACATACAACTATCTACTGGGGCTTTGGGGGAAAAAATAAATAAAATTAAAAAAAAAAATTCACTTGCCTCAAAAACAATACATGAGGATTCCTGTTTCTCTATATCTTTACTAATCTTATATACTATCAATATGTTTAACATCTTCTATCTACAGATGAAAATAATATAATGTTGCTTCTTTAATTTATATTTTTTAATTATGAATGATCTTGGCCAACTTTTAAAATGTTAATAGGTCCTTTGTGAAACTGCTTCATATACTTTGCCCATTTTTCTATTACGTTGTGGGAATTTCCCTTGTTGATTTATAAAAGTTAATTAAATATAAAGAAATAGCCTTTTGTTTGAAACAGTTGTTATAAATATTTTTGTTCTTTGATCCATGGGCTGTTGAATTTTGGGGGACTTTTATTTGGGAAAGCATAAAACGTAAAAAAGGTTTTAGTCAAGTTCATTACTCTTTGCCTTATGGGATGTTATGGTTTCTTATGAACTTTAGAAAATCCTATCCCTATGAAGTTCTTTTTAAAATTAATCTGAACATTCTTTTAGTATTTAGATGACTTCTATGTTTTTAATTTTTGGTATGTCAGAAATTTATTTTGTCTAAAGAATGAAATAGGGACTAGCCTGGCCCCTACCGTACTATACTTTGCCAGTGCTACATCAACATTCATGACTACTCAAATTTTTTTCTCCACTCTTTTGAAATTGCGTCTTTATCATATACATTTTCATACGTACTTCTGGACTCCCTGTTTCCTTCCAATGATTCGCTTTATCCATTTCTGTATTGTATAACCATGGGAGCTTTATACATGTTTAATATATTGTAGGAATAACCTCTAGTCATTAATTTCCCTTTTTCAGACATTTTTTTTGGCTATTCTCACATTTACTCATTCAAATCAACTTTATTATCATCTTAACAAATTATACAAAATAGCCTATTTGTAGTTTAATTGAAAGTGCGTTAATGTTAAGATTGATTAGAAAAAGTTGCCATCTATTTATCGGTAAGTTTATTCCTAGAGTTTTAAAACTCTTTTATTGATATTAAGAATAAGAATTGTTTTGTGTGTGGAGTATTTATTTATTTATTGGCATTTTTTAGTTTTCATTTCTTTTTTTATTTTTTGTTGAGGTAACATCAGTTTGTAACATTATATAAATTTCAAGTGTACATCATTATGTTTCAACTTTTGTAAAAACTACATCATGTTCACCACCAAAAGTCTAGTTGCCATCTATCACCATCTGTCTATAAATGTCCCCCTTTACCCCTTTCACTCTCTTCCACCCCGGTTCCTATCTAGAGGTAACCACCAATCTATTCTCTGTATCTATGTGTTTGTTTGTTTGTTTATCATATGTTGTTCACATGAGTGAAATCATACGGTATTTGTCTTTCTCCATCTGACTTATTTTGCTTAGTATAATACCCTCAAGGTCCATTCATGTTGTCACAAATGTCAAGATTTCATCTTTTTAATGGCTTAGTAGTATTCCATTGTATATATACACTACATCTTCTTTATCCATTCATCTGTCGATGGACACTTAAGCTGTTTCCAAGTCTTGGCTATTGTGAATAATGCTGCCACGAACATAGGGATGCATATATCTTTTTTAATTAGTGTTTTCATGTTCTTTGGATAAATACTCAGAAGTGGAATACCTGGATCATATGGTAGTTTTATTTTCAGTTTTTTGAGAAATCTCCATACTGTTTTCCGGAGTGATTGCATCAATTTACATTCCCACCAGCAGTGCATGAGGGCTCCCTTTTCTCCACATCCTCTCCAACAGTTGTTATTTCTTGTCTTTTTAATAACAGCCATTCTGAGGGGTGTGAGATGATACTGAATGAGAACTTTTTTTATCACATTTCCTAGAATTTTATTGTTTGTATTTAGGAAAGCTACTGAAATGCATATGATGTTATATCATCAAAAAATAGTTGATTAGGAACAATTAACATGAAATTTAGTTATTTTAAATTTGTTTATTATATGTGACTATATTAATTGAACAAAATACAATCAAACATACATATAAAATTTCAGATAACATATTTACAAACTACTTTTATGTTTTGGGGATCAAACTGAATGTTTTATGAAAGTCACTCTAAAATTCCAGGATTCTGTGAATCATAGTTTTTCAAATGAAGTACTTTACTGTACTTTGTTGTATCTCCCGAAATTATAATTCTTTGGTTCAATAGTATACAATTGTCTACTTTGCTGATAGAAATGACCTAAAGAACACCTTAGGTATTGCAATACTTCTCAAAAGTGATAGTTTTAATAGCTACCATGTTTTAAAGGCTTACAAGATAAAGACCATGCATTGTCCAAGTATTTTAAAACTGTCATCTTATTTATCATTTCAGTTTTGTGAGATAGATGTTATTTTCCATGTTTGAAGAGGAGAAAACTCGATAAGATAGGTAAAATAACCTGCTCAAAGTGATTCAACTGGTAACCGGCAGAGTTGGGGATTGAATCTAGGTCTACTTGAGATCAAAGTCTAGACTCTAAGCATTGCACACACCATCTCCCTTACAAAATTCATTGAGAGTGAGTCACTTGAGGTGTGGAGGCAGATAAAGAAAGACACAGTTCCCTGAGTGGTGATGAGTAGGCCAGGAAAAGCAGAGACCTCTAAATCTAGGTGCAAAAAGCTGTCAAGGAAATGACCAATGCCAATGCATAAATTGTCTTCTGCTTCCATAGAACACACCTTCCTGGGCTATCTGTTGGGTGAACAGAGAGGCCACAGTGAGGCACAGAACTCAGAACCTTCTCCCAAAAGACGTTGTGCAATAGATAGGATTGCACCCCAGAAACTGGTGACGTTGAAGAGAGCAAAATTCCACTTTCCAGTGAAGCTCAGATGCAAAGTCCAAAAATTTACTATCCCCAGTCTAACCTCCTGCCTAGAAACAATAATCTTTGATTCACTTTTCTCCTTGACTTATTTCCCTGACAGATATAATTTTTAAATTTACCAATTGTGTTTCGTATTGAGCTGTGGAGACACTAGGCCTCTGAGATTCTCACTTGAGGTCACTCATTCTGTTTAGTAAAGACAAAGCTTCTTTAAAGGATGTCTTGGTTTCCAGGCTTCACTATAGAATGCTTCCCTGCACCTTTTGCCAATTTTTAACAGACCTACAAGATGCTTTCTTATTTTCTCTTAGAGAAAATTTTAAAAGAAATATATACATTTATGAAGAGACTTACTCAAAGTAAATGTTATATTGTGCCCTTTTTTTGTCCAGGAAATATAGGTCTTGTTCATTGATCAGTTCAACGATGATTTCTTTTTTTTTTCTTTGGGAATTAAAACGGTGAATTTGACATTTGAAAACCTTAATGAATGATTTGTACATTCTAATGAGGCAGAGGTGGACTTATTGCAATTTCTGATCAAATCTTTGATATCACACTTTCATTGAAACCAGAAAAAAAACACATTTTGTTTCTTCAATTTCTGGACATCTCTATATCAGAGGAGAGGGATCATGTGAAATGAGAAAAGTAGCTGGAGGAAATTGATTAGTGTTTTCATCATCAGATTTATCTCCAGGCTTTATAATACCACATCTTTCATAGGTTGTGTGATGAGAATCTGAGGCAATTTTAATATACGTGGATTCCTTTTTTCAGATAAGAGTTTTTTTTTTTTTAAATTACTTCTTAGCTGTGCTTTTTGGTCTTGAGTCCTTATTCAGAGAATAGTTTTGATGAACTGATTATAGGTCACGTTTGAGAACCCCCATAGCTGTTTTAGAATCAATCCTAAAGGAGAGTTTCAAGTACCATCAAGAGGCTATATAGTAAACATCAGGCTATCCATCTTCTAAACTCTTTTTTTCATTCACTTTTGAATCATCTAAGGAAAGGAATTGCAAATATCTGTTGAATCTGAGAACATGGTATTGAGATTAGCGTGCCTTAAACATATGATTTTACACTAAGGTAGTAACCTCGAAAGCTAGTTTTGGAGGGGGAGAGAGTGAGAGAAAGAGCGATTTCTCTTGTGTAGCTTGAATGAGTCCTGGCACAGAATTTTCATTATGGAATTTATATTTCAACTAAGTTTAATATTTCTAATCCCAAGTCACACTTTTGAGAAAAGTAACTTTTAAAGTTTCTAAAGAACGTAGTTTTTGAATGAATGTGTGTAAACTTTTCATTATATGTTATCTAGACATTTGAAGTCTCTCTAATGCCACAGAATAGGAATATTTTAAGCTTTTTTACTCCATTAACATATGTCTCCATGACTTCCAAGGCTATGGAATTTTAGAGTTAACAGAGCCCAAAACAGTAAAATAACTTCCTAAAGTTACTACAGGATCTTCTTTTTTAGGCATTGATTTGTAGTGACAATTCTGCATCGGTGATCTACCTTCACACAAGTAAGAACCTAATAACAGCTACTGTCTACATGATTCCTTCTTGCTCAAGTTCTTCCTTTCCTATTTACTCACTTTCAACTCCTAAAATGATACATTTTAGTAGCAAATCTTCAATTAAGTAAACATTTCTCTTGCTTTTGAATTGTATCATACTTTTGAAAATATGAAGTTTGCACATCACAGGAAAATGTGAAAATTGTAGATGAAAAATGTATAAATTTATGCTCACATATAAACAAATCCTCAATAAAAGTAGATTATGGTCCTTTTCCAGGGAACTGCACCAGAGTCCAATTTAAATGTTGTAAAAGATTTTTATCTTTCAGGATTACGAAACCTGCCTCTTCCATCAATCCTCTTAAAGTTACAGAAACCAATTATGAAACTCAGAAGGGAGAAAGAGTAAGATTAGGAAAAAGTAAGACATAGATTTCTTTAAAGATTTCCCTTTCGTATTTCTGCTTTGGGAAAATCATATTATTTTATTTTATTTTTGTCAGTTGAAATGGAAATTTCCAGAGATTATGAATTTAATTCTTCACCAAAAGCATTAACAATATCGAGGCAGCAAAAAAGTAAAAAAAAAGTTCATTGTAGAGTGATAACACAGGTGCTAGTTTTAATTTATATACTACTGTGTCTTCTTTGTCAAGCTCTTTAAATTTAGCACTTCCCAAGGCTCAGATCTATTTATCTCCTTGCTGTTATTCTTAATGCTGGCTCATTTGCTCACATTTGCAACAACCCGTGAAATCCATGACTGAAGCTCTGATATTATTCCTCATTCCACCTTCAACCCAAATTCCTCATCCTTATTGATTTTTCACTTATTCTTAGATATCCAACACAGGAAAATTAATATTTTTAAAACTAAGCTATCAAATCTTCCTCCTGATAGCTACTTCTCCTTAATTTCCTTATCACTGCAATATATTATTAACATCTTCCAATTTCCCTATAATTACAACTATTCTACATGTGTTCTCCTCTTTGACCAGGATTGATCTTTTTGGAATGGTGGTCTCTGGGTAATGTAGTCTGCCTTTTTAGAAAACATGAGAATTTCTCTAGGAAAAGTTATTCTATAGTACAGCTAGCTACCAGACAGGGGAATTACTGTCCTTCGACAAGTATTTTAGTGCCTACAGTGTACCAGGCACTCAGCTAGTTCTAGGTAGGTCATAGTAAAAGACATGGTAAATCTGGGATTTACCTTCTTAGCGTATATAACCTAGAGGAGACATAAATACATACATATATGATTACAAAATTTGGTAAGAGCTATGAAGAAAATATGTAGGGACTAGAAAGACATATACAACAGGAGTAAAAATTAAATTTGTAGGTCAATAAATAGTGCTGTCTTCAATTCCTGTGGCTCTGGACCGTATCTTTGCACTTCCTGGGTTGCTCAATGACTTGTTGCTAGTTTTTCTAGCATGTTCAAAAAATCTTGGCCTTCTATAATTGGAAACAAATAAAAACTGGTTAAATAGTCTCTTAATAAAAACTTCACTTCTTCAGAAATTAATTTGGCTGGAGGGTTTTGTTAGCATGATTGCAAGTTATGAGCTGAGTATATATTGAAGGAAAGGCAGTCAAATACAACTATATGACTCAAATCTATCCTAGAATTATTTCCACCTGTCACTGTTGAACCAACTTCTCTAGGCCGTAAAATAATAGTATACAGCACTTTCTTCCCTTCCTGGTAATTGATTTTCTTCTTGCTTTCTCAGGCTGAGCTCAGAATAGCATCTGGGATTTCATGGTGTGTGTGTGTGTGTGTGTGTGTGTCGGAGTACTAAATGGCTCATATAGATGTAATGAAGACGTGTTGAATTTCAAGAGAAGATGAACTTGGGTTTGTAAAACAGTCTGTATTGCTAAGTAAGAAGATTGAGATACCTTGATAGCTGAAAGGATTTTTTTTTGTATAAAAAGTTGCTAATTACCTTATGCTAATGACACTATCCAAATGACAATTTCATATTTCCAAAATGGTACTAATAGGCAGAATCAAAATCTGGGTGAGGTGTCAGTGAGACAGTACTCTTGTCTCAAGTTTTATGTGACTTCCTTTATGACTTAGGGTCTTAAGAAGTTTTTTTCATTCATAAAATAGAGATAATAATATATTCTGTAATTACATCCCGTGGTTGCTGGCAGACTTACTAAAATTATGAATGTAAATTAACTTTAAAGTTATAAACAATTAGACGAACCAAAATTAAAACTATGATGACAACTATAGTATATGTTGGGCTATAAAGGCAAGTGTCAATATATTTAAATAGTTCAAAATCATACAGAGCATATTTTCTGAGCACAGTGGAATTAAAGAAAAAATCACTAATAAGAAATCACTAATAAAAATCACTTTAATAATGATAAAATTAAACAATGCATTTATAAAGAATCTATGGTCTATAGGTGAAATAATAAGAGATGTAACTAAAGCAGTACTTTAGTGGGAAAGTGGGAAACATACAATTCTAAATGCTTATGTTAGAGAATAAGTTCTAAAATCAACGACCTAAGGCTCCATCTTATAAAGCAATAAAAGGAAAAGCAAAGCAAACCCAAAGTGGGTAGAAACAATAAGTAAATGCAGAAATCAACAACAGCAACAAAAAAACCTGACAAGCTACAGAGAAAATTAACAAAGCAAAAATGAATGAAGTTGATAAATGTCTAGCTAGATTGATTATGAAAATAAGAAAGAAAACAGAAACTACAAATATCAGGTGTGAAAAAGGATTTATCAACACAGATTCTACAGAGATTAAAAGGATAATAAGAGATTACATTTAATATTTTATAACAAACGACAACTTAGATGAAATGGAAAAATTTATTTAAAAAAATGCAACTTACCAAAATTGACGTGAGAAGAAACTGCTGCAATCTGAAGAGCCCTAATTCTATTGAAGAAATGAAATTTGCTATGAACTCTTCAGCCGAAAAAGCACATTTAAGGAAGAAATAATACCAGTTTTGTGCAAACATTTTTGAAAAAGAAGGGACCACTGCCCTACTTATTTGCAAGTCCAGCAAAACACCCATCAAAGACAATACAAAAAAATTAAGACCAATATTCCTCATGAATATAAATACAAAATTCCTTAACAAATTGTTAGTACTTGAAATCCAAATGTATCATAACCAAGTAGGGTTTATCCTAAGAATGCAAGTTTGGTTTACCCTTTGGAAATTAATCAACTTAATTCACTATATTAACAAATTAAAGGAAAAAAAACTACATGATCATTTCAATAGATGCAGAAAAATAATTTGAAAGCAATCAATATACATTCATTATTAAAATTCTCAGCACATTAAGAATAGGAGTTATTTAAAAAAATACAGCTACTTCCACTTTCTAGTCCACTTTATAAGGAACTTGGAAGTCATCACTCCATTCTAACAGCAAGTAAAAGGCTGAACAAACTGAAAATCAACGATGCTTCATAGATCTATCAGAGAAGTTAGGTCACAGGGCAGACTTCTGTCCCCAAAATTGGAGAGACAGTCAGGTGGATACTGAGAATCATAATTTACAGGTGCATAACTCATGAACAGAAACCTACAAAGGAACTAGTACTAAGGTGGGAAAAGGCAAACTGTAAAAGATCAATTGCTGAAGGCTCAATGTGTACAAGCCTGAGAGTTAAAACCTCCAAGGGGGCTCAGTCACAGAGGGAACACCACATATTTGTGAGTTTTACTTCCAGAGTCCTACCAGGTTCTCATAGTGAAGGTGGAAGAAAAATCCCCTTGTGCTCTGGCATGGAGAGGGGAAGAGTAACCATTGTGAAATACACCAGAGTATTCTGTCCTTCTAAACAAGGCCTGCCCTCATGAGAAACTTATTTACCAGAGCCTAAACTTTTGGGGTTTTTATCAGAGCCTAAGTAACCTGGGGCTAGAGAAATACCCAACTCCAACCCACTCTAGCCCTATATATTGGGGAAGGGAAATGCCCAATTTCAAGTCCCTGTATCAACCTGTCCCACTTATGGGGGTGAAAAAAACTGAGAGGCACTTTTAAATATCACAGCTCAGGGGCACAGGCTCACAGAAAGGCTGAGACCTAATCACGGGACTATGGAATGCTTTCTCTCCCATACATACCTCACCACCACATCACTAACGATCTGTTTACCTCAGTAAGCAGTTCATCATTTTTCAGTAAACAGTAACATTCCTTTTACCCAGTACATCATGTCTGGCTTCCAAACAACAACTACAGAGCGCACTAAAAAGCAAAAAAACAGTTTGTAGAGACAAAGTGAGCATCAGAATAAGACTCAGATATGGCAGGGATGTTGGAATTAACAGACTGTGAATTTAAAACACTGTGATTAGTATGCTAAGCACTCTAATGGATAAAGTAGACAGCATGCAAGAACAGATGGCCAATGTAAGCAGAGAGATGTAAAATCTAAGAAAAAATAAATGCTAGGATCAAAAACACTGTAACAGAAATGAAGAATGCCTTTGATGGGCTCATTGGTAGATTGGACATGGCTGAGGAAAGAATCAGTGAGCACGAGAATATGTCAATAAAAACTTCCAAAACTGAAAAGCAAAGAAAAAAAAAGACTGAAAAAAAAGAACAGAATATTCAAGAACTGAGGGACAGCTACAAAAGATGTTAACATGTGTGTAAATGGAATACCAGAGGAAGAAAAAAGAGAGAAAAGATCAGAAGAAATATTTGAAGCAGTAAGGATTGAGAATTTCCCAAAACAAATTTCAGATACGAAACCACAAATCCAGGAAGCTCAGAAAACACTAAGGAGGATAAATAACAAAATACAAAACAAAACGGAAAAAAAAAACCCTACACCTAAGCATATCATATTCAAATTGCAGAAAATCAAAGATAAAGAAAAAACTTGAAAGAAGACAGAGGAAATAACACTTTACCTATAGACGAGCAAGAGTAAGAATTACATAGAACTTCTCCTCAGAAACCATGCAAGCAAGAAGCAAGCAGAGTGAAATATTTAGTGTTGAGAGAAAAAAGCACCAACATAGAATTCTGTATCCTGCAAATTTTCCTTTACTATTGAAGGGGAAATAAAGACTTTCTCTGACAATCAAAATTAAGGAAATTTGTTGCCAATAGATCTGCCTTGCAAAAAATGTTAAAAAAAACTTCTTCAAAGAGAAGGAAAATTATATAGGTTAGAAACTCAGATTTACAAAAGAAAAGGGGAGCATTATGGGAAGAATATGTGAAGATAAAAATGTTTATTTCTCTTACTCTCAATCGATCTAACAAATAACGGTTTGTCAAAAATAATAACAGGGATAATGTATTCAATGAGGATAGCATATTTTTAAGTGAAAGAAAGGCAGCAATGATACAAAGGATGGGAGGTTGGAATTGGGAATACTTTATTGTAAGTTATTTGCACTACCCATGGGAGTGGTATAATATTGTTTGAAAGTGGAGTTAAATTAGTTGTAAATGTATATTACAAATTCTAGGATAACCACTAAAAAAGTGAAGAAAGTATAATTTATATGTTAAGAGGGAGAGAAAAATATAATCATATAAAATGCTCAATGGAAACCAGAGAAGGCAGAAAAAGAGCAGAAGAAAAAAGAAACAAAGACCAACACAACAAATAAAAAACAATAACAAATATGATAGATATTAATCCAAATACATCACTAAACACTTTAAACCTCAGTGGTCTAAATACACTAATTAAAAGACAGAGATTGTCAGAGTGGGTCAAAAAACAAGATTGAACTGTATATTGTTCACAAGAAACCCACTTTCAATATAAAGACACGTAGATTAAAAGTAAAGGAATGGGGAAAGATGTACCATGCTAACACTAAACAAAAGAAAGCTGGAGTAGCTATATTAATCACAGCCAGCAAATTTTAGAGCAAATAAAGTTATCAGGGGTAAAGAAAGGCATTACATACTGCTAAGTGGGTGAATATTCCAAAAAAATACAATCTTTAATACATATACACCTAACAACAGAGCATCAAAATATATGAGGCAAAAATTGATAGATTTGCAAAGGGAAGTAGATGAATCCATTATTATAGTTGGGAACTTCAACACCACTCTATAAGTAATGGACAGATTCAGCAGGCAGGAAATCAGAAAGAGCATTGTTGAACTGAACAACCCCATCAAGCAAATGAATATAAATGGTACATATAGAATACTTCATCCAGAAACAGTAGACTACCCATTCTTCTCAAGCTCATAGGGAACAGCCACCAAGATAGGCCATATTCTAGGCCATAAAACACACCTTAAATAATTTTAAAAAATCGAAATTGTACAATGTATGCTTTTTGACTACAGTGGAAGAATAAAGTTATTTTTTTCCCTTGTCTTAGTTTTTAATTTTTCCTTTGGGTGGGACCTGAATGATACTAATAGATCTTTTGATCTGGCTTTCCAAGGTGGTCTTCCCATCATTTTTGTTCCCCTTGATCCCTGAATCCAGATTTTTTTCACATAACTTCTAAATCTGCTCATTGCTACTTGCCTTTGCTAACAGTGACTTTACCAAGTGGCTAGTTTTTTAAATAGCTTTCACATCAACCAGCTTTGTCAAGGGGATTAAAAAGCACAAAACATCAATTGTTTTTTAACAAGTTATTTTAATACACTTGACATAACTGGTTGATAAGTCATTGAACCAGAAGCTATCTTTATATATCATCTTTCAATTTCTTTCCTGGACTGCAATAAAAATTGCTTAGAAACAGGAGATGGAATTAAGAGGCTTTGGTAGAATTTTATGAGAAACTTGCTTCACATTTAGCCAATTTGTCCTTTGCTTTAATTTAATTTCACAGTCCTGTTAAAAGTTAAATTTATTTTCAAATTCTATTAAGGGGGAAATGGGAAGAAACTTGGTGAGGTCATTTATCTTTTCTCGAAGATGGAAAGGATAAACTTTTTGTATGTCAACCGTAAGCATGTAGCAGGGCCTAGTAACCTTGAGGGCAGGCAACAACTTATTTGCCAGCAATAAAAACAGGCAGACAGTCCTGACTAGGTCAATTAGGTTTTCCCAAGAGCTATATAGACACCGTTTTGCAACTCCATTTTAGCTTCAGGATGGATTGAAATGTATTGCTTATTTAATGAGTACTCTAGGCAATAGTAGTAATTAATGAAATAAGATTAGGGAGACATAAAAAAAAGGCAGCAAAATGATTCTTATATTGAAGTGTTGTTCTGTACTGTTACACTACACAGAAAGAGCATTTTTTCAAATTGGACACGAGGGTATACTGAATATTTATGTCTCCCTATTCTAGCATGTATCCAACAAACAACTAAGTGTTAAGTGATAATGCAGGAGGCAGGATAGCCCAGTGACAGTGATGCTGGCCTATGAATCCAACCTGGATCTATCTGGCCTATTCTCAAGCTCTCCTAATGATTAGTTTCCTCACCTTCTCTGAATGACCCAATTGAGCATCTCATAGTCCTTCGAGGCATAGAGTTTTCCTTATATTACCACTATTAATGACAAAAATAAGTTGCATTTTTAGAGCAATTAAAGTTAAAAAGAGGCTTTCACAAACTATAAGTTAATCCTCTCAACAATCTAATGAGATGCCCAATTTAGGTATTATTATCCCTAACCAAAGGGTTTAAAATTTTCACGAATTTTTATGGGCTTAAATCCTTTAAATCACTCATTAGAGACATATTGAGATTATAAATCTGTAGTCTTAGTTAAACAATTATTATTATGGGACGAATATTACATGGAGGGAGGTTTCCAAGGAGAGGCAACAAGGATGATGTGAATCTCTTGAAATTGTACATGGAATGTTATCTGTGAATAAGGAGAGAAATCATCATTTTCATAAGGTTCTCAAAGTGAATTCAGGATCTAAATATGTTCAAGAAGCATGGATTTAACTAATTTTCTTTTTTACTCATATATTTTGGAGATCATCCTGACAATAGTCTTCGATACATGATTAAGTAACTTCTGTGTTGTATTAAATCATGTTGGTAATAGACAAAAATACAAAAACAGCTGCATTTTGATCTCTTGTTATTCATTATCTAGGCGTAAGTGACATAGGAATTGAATTAACTGATTATTCTAGAATAGCAACCTGGTTGATTGTGGGGCTGCAGACTCTGGTCATGCTGACATTTCAAACTGGAAATAAAATCAGTCACTGAATCCTGTTGATTTTCTTCTTATAAATCCTTCTAAGCTGCCCCATCTTTTATTTCTTGCCATCACTAGCTAAGGTTCTATCATCTCTTATCTATATCACAGCAGTTTCCTAAATAATATTTTTGTCTTTCTTTCTTCATTCTTCACACCGCAGCCAAAGTGATCTTTTTAAATGTTTAATGTCGGCTTACTGCTTAAAACCTTTGATATCTTCTCATTGCTCTTTGTATAAATTCTAGATTTTTAATCACTGCCCATCATACGCCAGACTTGACCTCTGCTTTATTCTGCAACCTTACATGTTATTATGTGTTTACCCTTTGACTTCTCCATTCTAACAATCCTGCTTCTATTGTGATTCCTCAAAACAGCCATAACCCCCTTAGAGCTTCCAGGTTGTCCCGTAGGCTGTTCTTCACTCTAGAATAGAGGTTCTCAAAGCATGGTCCCCAGACCAGCAACATCAGCATATTCTGGGAACTGATTAGAAATGCAAAATCTAGCTTACTTCCAAGACCTACTGAATTGGTGATCTATTTGTTTTTGATTTTTTAACAAGCCCTCTATGTGATTCTCATGTGCGCTCAAGTTGGAGAACCACTGTTAATAGTGCGTTTTTCTACCCTCCTTTGCTCTGCTAACCCCTACTGAGTAAGCTCAAATCTTATTTCTTTGAGGAGACTTCTGTTACTTTACAAGTTTCCCAGGGATTCCTATATTTCCCACAGAGTTAAGATTATCCATGTGCCACAGATGCCTGTAGGTTTCTAAACCCATGGAAAATTCTGGTTCAGTTATTTGGGTAGAGGATAGACATATGAATGTTAAAACACACACATATAACATTCCTGGGCAATCCTGATGATAATTCAGATTTGTAACCACTGCATAAATGGTTTTCTCAAGAAGATTAATTTTGGAGGGGATCAGAGAAAAGAGGTCTCAGTTGCAGGGGGAAGATGACTGGATTATGGGAGGAAGTGTTTCTGTTTTTGGTTTACTTGTTGGGTTTACAATGAGAGATACTGAGTATGTTTATATTCTGAGGTGTAAGAACTAGCAGAGATGCAGAAGTTTAAAGTATAGAAGAAAAAGGGTGTGATAGATTAAAAAAAATTTTCAGAAAAAAGGGCTACAGAAAACTGATAAAGTGTAAAGTAGTAGCAATACATACCACTCTTCAGGGCCAGAAAGATAGCAGGCAGGGTACAACATATAATATTTTACTTCCAGAATTAAGCCTAAACAGTCTTATCTTTCTCTTTTAAAATTCTGGATTCCAGCCTTCCCAGCATTAATATAGCTTCCCTACCTTTCATTGAAGTGAAAAGTTATCTAGAGATATAAATATTTTCCAAAACAGCTCCTAATACATTCTAAATAAATTCACAGAAGAAAGAAGGCAAGGGAAGGAAAGGAAGAAGGAAGGAGGGAAGGAAGGATAGAAGGAAGGGAGGGAGGGAGGAAGGGAAAAATGACAAGGTTGTAAAAAGTTGACTCAGTATTTCGAACAAAATTACGAGTTTTTATATGAGTTACATACTCTACAAGGAAGAGTAAAAATGATATTCAGTCAGGGAAAAAATCAGTAGATTAGACTAGAAATCAGTTTTGAAAAATTGTACATCAAAAACACTTCATTTAATTTCAAATGAAAGTGATGAATTAGGAAAGGCTATTTCCTACAAAAGTGGCAGACATGGAGTTATTATCCTTAATCTGTGGTGTACTTTGAGATATCAATAAGAGATAGATAATCATACTCATAAGCAGTATCCTTCTAACAGGTTTGGAATACTACATTTAATATGTACTGTATTATCCCAATTTACATGAGACTTTTATCTACCTCAGGACTTTCTATTGATTCTTCTGCTTTGCCAGTCTATTCCTATATCAGTATCATAGAGTAGTGGCAATTTAATATTTGGTAGGGAAATACCTACTTTATATCTTCCCTTTTCTAAACTGTCTAGGCGATTTTCCACATTTGTTGTTCCATATTAATTTAGGAATACTTTTGTTGATTAAAAAATTCATTGGAATTTTAATCGATGGAATTTAGATTAGAATGATGATGAAACTGTTTAATTTGAAGATAATTGATATAGTAACATTATGTAGCCTTTTCATTCTGGAGCATACTATTATTCAACTTTGTATTCCTAAATAAAGTTTTATTTCTTTCTTCATTTAGATGTATAGAGTTTCCTAGGCATTTAATTTTATTTCCCTATTCCTATTATTTTTTTAAATTACAGTGATTGGTCTATCAGAAATCTATAGATTAAAGTATAAAGTCCTGTTAGTAACTCTCATTAAATGATTTTAATAGTTTTTTTTTTTTTTTTTTTTTTTTTTGATGAGGAACATTCGCCCTGAGCTAACATCTGTGCCAATCTTCCTCTATTTTGTATGTGGGATGCCTCCACAGCATGGCTGATGAGTGGAGTACCTCCACACCCAGGATCTGAACCCGCAAACGAGGGCCACCAAAGCAGAGCATGCAAGCTTAAACCACTGGGCCATGAGGCCAGCCCCCTTAATAGTTCTTATAGTAACAGTTTTCATAGTAATTTAATAGTTCTCCTGGTAATAGTTCTTACAGTATTTTAACAGTTCTCAGTTATTCTGTTGACTATCAAGTTCTCCAATCATATTCTATATGATGCTAATTTAGTTTCTTCTCTTCTTTTTCTATGTAACTAAATCTTTGTGGATCCTATCACTAAAAGAAAAGGGGCAGAGTTGATAGGGAGACAATTAGCAGTATCTATATGCATCTCTAGTGTTTCATCATTAAATAACCATTTTTCTTTTGGCTTCACATAAAACATTTTTTCTAATACTATTAAGAGAGTATATTTCTACTTCCAGGCTTTTAAAAATAATCTGTAATAAAATGTTGAATTTTATCCAATAGTTTCAGAGCATCTATTGAGATGATAAGTTTTAAAAATCTTTTTACCACTAAAGTGCTGAATAATTTTTATAGATCTTTTACAGATTGTCATGGCACTAACTGAATATATTAGTATTTTCTGGCTATGATAGGGTAGTTTTGATATGCAGCTGCATATGATCTTCTAATATTTTATTCAGAATTCTTACAGGCTATGGAGATCTAGTTGTCTTCTGCTTCTTTTATTTTTTACAAAAAATTATATCAATTTAAAGTCCCACCTGCAGTATATAAGAATTATCTGGTTTAATGCACTTCCATCATCGTTAAATAATTTACTAATATCTTTAAAAGTTGTATTAGTTTGGTAGGTAGGCTTATCTCTTAATTTGCTTTTTTTTTTTTAATTTTTATTTGTTTATTTATTTTTCCCCCAAAACCCCAGTAGATAGTTGTATGTCATAGCTGCACATCCTTCTAGTTGCTGTATGTGGGACGCGGCCTCAGCATGGCCGGAGAAGCAGTGCGTAGGTGTGCACCCGGAATCCGAACCCGGGCCGCCAGTAGCAGAGCGCGCGCACTTAACTGCTAAGCCACGGGGCCGGCCCTTAATTTGCATTTTAAAATTTCTGGTGAAGTGAAATTTTTTCCTATGTTTCTTAACAATGTACATTTCCATTTAAATTCATTTCATTTTAAAAATCCTTTTGCTTGAATATTAAACACTCTGTTCAATATTTCCATGGCTCAGGTGGATGGCTGCATGCTCATTTTGCAGACTGGCAGTGGTTACCACTCCCATAAACAAAAACTTATTGAACGAGTAATTTCATTAAGAGCAAAACTTTAGTCTGTTAATGTGAATTTATTTTTTCATCCCTTTATAATGATTGATGCAATTTATTTTTCTCTTAAAATATATTCGAAGTATATTATACATAGAGAGAAGCACATATTTAATCAGTGTACAGCTTGATAAATTTTCACAAACTGAACATGTGTGAGGAACCAGCAACCAGATGAAGAACCTAACCTTACCAGGACTCCAAAGTCCTCCTTGTGCTTCCAGTGAATAATCACGATTCTGCCTTCTAATAGCTTAGATTAGTTTTACCTATTTTTGTACTTCTATTAATAGAATCATGCTATGTCTTTTGCTTAGTTGACATAAAAAACAAGAATAAAGTAAAACAATAAACTCTTTGAGCACTTCAAGAAGACATTATGTTAAATATATAATTAAGCAGTTTTGTCTTTAGTCTGGCATTTTAACAAAATCTTTAGAAACTCAGGACTTGTCGCTGTGCTGGACGAAGTCACAGCTATCAGAGCAAATGCTTAGTCCTAGACAGGACTTCATGTTGTGTCTGTGCTCCTGAACCCAGTGTTCTTGTTAGTCACTTGCAAGGATAATAGCTGCTTATCTGCTCTGATGCTACAAGTGGCCTCATTGTGCATACAGTTAAGCTCACTGGCAAATGGAGCCAATCAAAGTTTATGGGGCTTGAATATTTGTCCCAACCAAATTAAAATTCAAAAGATTATTAAGCATATGGAATCACTGGATTTGGACCAAATAGGAGGTATTAAGCAGTCTGAGAGAGCGTTAGTGTTTATTGCTTAATCGGTTCTTATACCCTGTGTGTGACATTTTGGTGTGTAGTCAAAACTTTCTCTTTATACTTCCCCGCATTTCTCCCAAGTTAAGGTAGTTGTGCATTGGTAGCTTTCAGGATGCCTGTGGATAAGCTTCTTTTTTCTACATCCTTCGCATAAGAAGGGCTTCTACCTCTTTTTACCCGTGCTGAAAGTGAGGTGGAGTCTGTCACCTTTATGGTGGGACAGGCGTGCTTGTGGCTGACTGTTGTTCAGCCGAGGTGAGATTCTGGAGCTGGAGGGCCTAGGTCCAATTTCCACATCTGTGTGACTTTGGGCAAATTGCTTAAACCTCTCTATATCTCAATAGCCCCATCTGTGAGATGGTGAAACAATGATATTATACCTATAGGGCTTTCGTTAAGGTTAAGTATGTTCAGATGTATAAATTTCTCAGAACAGTGCCCAGCAAGTCATCAGCATAACACAAATATCTGCTGTTAGTATTGTTGTTCGGATCAGTTGGATACGCCACTCACAACAAGTCAAAGAAATCCCAGGAACTCTATCCCCGCCTCCATCAGTCAGGAGCCTGGCTTGTCTACAGACCCCTGAGTAGTTCTGGGAGGACCTCTGCTTCAGGGTCAGCACATATGCCCTTGTAGTTTATGCAAATCCAGATGCATAAACTACTGTGTGAGCAGAAGGCCCTGGAGCTGTGCAATGTGGCAGCCCTACTCTGCTCCCCCAGTTCCTGGCTACTTCCTCTCTCCTCATACTTCTTTACCTGACTTCCTGGAGTCTGTACTCCACCCACCTGTTTAGAAAAACAGCCTGCTTCTCCCTGCCTAAATTGACCTTTCGGTCAGCTCGGTCCCATCGCCAGGATACCCTCTATTCCACTGAAGGGGAAAACATCTTTCAGCATAGATTACAGGCTCTGCGGTGCACAGAAACCTTCAAAGTTCAGGAGATCCTATGCCTGCCGCGTGGGAGACAAAGTTCTCTGGGCTAATTGAGGAGAAGCAACTTTGATTTTGGTGTGGTGTGGAAGAGTAGAAAGCAGGAAGGCCCAGAAGAGAGGCTGAGGTTTGAATCCCAGTTTGGCTAATTTATTCACCGACCTTGGCCTCCTCACGCAATCTCGTCTCTCAGTGGGGTGCTTACAGCTGCCTCTTGAGTTGCTATGAAAACAAAATGAAATCACAATTTGAAGTTCTACATAAAAGTATTCATCTATAATAATGATAAATTATATACAGTATAGATTTTTACAAAGATTAAGTGAGATTATAGATGTAAAACCTTTGATACAACGTCTGACAGAGAGAAAATGCTCAACCACTCACAGCTGTGTTTTATTATGATGAGGCAGATACGTGGCCCAAATCACAATGAGTAGCTCAAAAATTTTGGAGGATTCATATTTCCTTACTATAGTTGGTGGTGCAAGTATTTATATTTATGATCTTTTGAATTTATATCAATAATAGGAAGAAATATTTACATTAACTGAATTCAAATTTATGCCTTCATATTAAAAATAAGGTAAAAACTGAAATATTAAAAGCTGTGGAGGAAAATATTAGACGTATCTGATTTCTATTCACACATTCTCTCTCTTCTCCAGCCGATAATAATATTGATAAACTGCATTTATTAGAGATTAATATTTGTGCTAGGTACTCCTCTAAGTGTCTAAGTGTGCGTGTATATATACACAACCAAGAGGTCCTCCAGTGTACCTTATAGTGCTGTCTTCACGAGACTCCCATCTAGGTCACTGTATGATCTAGATCTTAATTTTTACATATCTGCTCCTATGCAAGTTCACATAGCCATTCATGCATGGACACACATACACACGCGCACACTACTCCTATCCTCGATCTAGTTAAGAACCATTCATGTAGGACAGTTGATGTTCTTAGAGAGTGGATTTCAAAATATTTGACTGATCCACAATAGAAATGCATTTCACACTGAGAGCCTACCAGAAATGTGCATATGTGTGTGTGTGTCTGTGTGCGTGAGATGTGTGATTCATAATAAGATTATGTTAAACTTTCACAAATAGTACATGCTCTTACTATAAGTGATACATTCAAATATAGTCTATTCATATTCTCTTCATTTTTGTTCTACTTTATTTTTTTTTAATACTGGTTGAAATCCACTGTTTTTTGGTAGACTTCATAATCCACTAATGGGTCTTGACCAACAGTTTGGAAAACATTGATTTAGGAAGTGGTTACCACGTATCAAAGTGAACCTTTCATCAAGCGTGTTGCTTTGTGTTATGTTCTGTAAAGCCACTTGGACGACAGCCCTGGAAAAGCACATGCTTTTTGACCAAGCTCTGCATGTAGCAAGTTCAAGTATGAGCTAGAAGTAAAGTTTCTGCTTACTGAAAGTGGCTCATTTTTTTCCTATACCCATGACACATTGTCCTTATTGCTCTATTTTCCAGTAAATGCCTTATATGCTCAAAGTTATTTTTTAGTTCAAAATAGATTGCTCAAGTATGACAGTTATAATATTAAAGAACATGCTTTGAAGTGCTTATGACTTTCAGCTACAGCATAAAAATAATTTGCAGATTTTCTGTAATGCAAAAACTTGGAGACAACCTCAGCCCTCTTGAACAGAAATTTTTTTTTTAATTTTTAAGAACTTTAAAATAAAACTGTACTAAGTACCTCTGTTTAATCACAGATTACTTCTCTTTCAGCCTTCATCTACTGTACCTCCACATTTTCCCGCTCTCTTCACAGATCTCACCAAATAAGGACCTGTATTTCATGATTTTCTACCTTTTCAGTGGATTTCTATAGGCAACCAAGTAGACGGGGCCAAGGTTGCAAGTATAGTTGGGAGTTGTCAGATTTGTGAGCTCTTTAAAAGTGTGCCAACTTATTGGTATCAGATTCATAGCTGAGTCTTTTCTCTCATTTTAATCTTATAAAATCCTTTACTGCCTAAAAAAAGGTCAATTTTTCTTCTATTTTCTTTTACATTTTGTTTCCCACATTAGTCTTAATTTCTTCTGGTATATATCTTTGCATGTTGAATAGCATTAATTGAGCCCCTAACCCCAACAAAAGCTAAATAAATTTCCCAACATAATATATTCAATAACTGAATTATTGAATATTTGAATTCAATTATTGAATATATTTAACAATAATTCAAATTATTGAATCTACTTAAACATCGTGTAAATTTAAGATGTACAATGTTAATCTAATACATTTGTATATTGTAACATGATTGCTATTATAGCAATACTTAGCGTTTCTATCATGTTACACAATTATCCTTTCTTTTTCGTTGTTGGGATAATTAAGTTTTAGTCTCTTTGCAAGTTTGATTATTATGAAACAATATTCTTGTCTATATTCATTATACTGTGCATTAGATCTCTACGGCTTATTTACTACTCTTCTCAAGTTTGTACCCTTACACATCATCAATCTTATCCCCTCATCCCTCACCCTTTCTAAATTATTAATGATGCCTCCTTTATCACTTATTAAGATTTTATATATACTACAATCTGTTATAAAGCTCTCCGTTTCATTGATTATTCATTTTTGCGCTAATAGTAAATCATATTAATTATTGAAAATACGTTTAAATATTTGGAAGGCAGCTGCCTTTCTAGTTCTATATTTTCCATATGGTAATATTTATAGGAAGAAAAAAAATGCTTGCAACCAACCAATTTTTCTTAATTCTACTCATTTGTTAATAGACATTGCTCTTGGCCACAATTTTATATTCCAACTGTTCTACTGATGAAAATTGTCCCTCACTCATAGATGATAGAAACACACACAATATATTCAAGACATTTATGGTGTTTAGTAGTGAGTTCCAGATTTACTATTATGTGAACAAGTGAAAACATTTTTTTGAGCACATGAACATGCTGAAATCAGAATACTCATTGGTCAAAGTTCAGAGAGATAAAATAGAGAGTATTATCTAGCATAGGGGGGTAAACCTTAGATTGAGCAGAAGCTAAAGTTTAGTGCCTTTGGGATAATTTTGGATCCTGAATAGATAGAAAAATATCTTTGGCAGTAAGAGATAGTCTCAAAACAGACACACAGTGGCAAAGAAAGAAAGCCTAAAGAAAAAGAAAAGGCTTTATCCAAAACACTAATTTTGTGGTTTAGTGCAGGGACAAATAATACTCTTGATGAATTGGTGATGTCTGTGTTAGACCAGAGAATTAACTCATAGCTAAGAAGCATGGCGTAAGTGCCTGGAGCAGATGAGGCAGAAGAGAGGAAAAGCAGAGGAGAGAAAAAAAAAAAATTAGCAGAGATGTGTAGTGGCACTGGTTCCTTGAATATAGTATTCTTCCATAGTGGAGCTATCTACCAAGATAGCAAGTGACAAAGGACAAAGAATGAACTTTTCTGACTTCAGGGGAATCTGAGGGGGCAAACTTCTGCACTAGTTCTTCACCATCCACCCATTATCCATCTCTCTGTTCTTTGTCCATTATTGATTTATATTTTCTTTGTATTAATATGATCTCCACGTAGCTTTTAACATGGAAAATTCATACGACAGAAATACAGATTAAATTTTCATTTTTGAAGGTTTCAAATTTGTTCTTTATGGTGCATGTTTTTTAATTGTGGTAAAATATACATAAAATAAAATTTACCATTTTCACCATTTGTAAGTGTACATTTCAGTGGCATTAAATACATTCAAGTTGTTGTGCAACCATCACCACCATCCATCTCCAGAACTTTCTTCAACTTGCAAAACAAATACTGTGTGCCTGTTAAACCATGACTTCTCATTCCCCTTTGTCCCCAGCCGCTGGCAACCACCACTCTTCTTTCTGTCTCTATAAACTTGACTACTCTAAGTTCCGTATAGGAGAGGGATCATATAGTATTTGCCCTTATGTGACTGGCTTATTTCACTTAGCCTAATGTTTTCAAGGTTCATCCACACTGTAGCATGTGTCAGAATTTCCTCCATTTTTAAGGCTAAATAATATTCCATTGTATGTATATACTATAGTTTTTTTTATCCATTCATCTCTTAATCCTCCTATTCTTAACAGTTCAATTCAATACAGATTCCTCATGGCTATCTTATACTTTAGACCAGTGCTACTCAAAATACACACCACAGACCAGTGTCAATCTGCAAACTGTTAACCAGTTAATGACAAGATAACTTCTGAAATCTAGAGTATGAATTTAGAAATTTTACAGCAGTTTTAGTAATTTTATATCTAATGAATCAGGTAAAACGTTGGACTTATGCACATCTGTTTTTCATTTAAATGTTCTTGTAATTCATTATATTTTATATTCGTTGTGTTGTGTTTTACAGTATCCGTGACGGGTTGGAAATTGAACACACGCACACACATGTCCTTCATCACAGATAATTTGATAAGTACCGCTTAAGACCATGCTGCTTTCTTACTGTTATGAATCCTTATTTCACTGAGGTTTTCCCTGTCCTATTGCCTTTCCTGTGTGTTCCTTTATCACTTTCTGTTTCCCCTCCCTGGTACTTATTACATTTCATTGTAATTGCTTTTGCTGTCTTCCCTCTGAAAGTAGAAGTCCCATTTGTACTTGTAAAACTCCCAAAATAAAGTAGATCAAACTTGGTGGTTTAAAACAACAGAAATTTATTCTCTTATGGTTCTAGAGGCTAGAAGTCCAAAATAAAGGGTTGGTTTTTACTGAAGGCTCTGAGGGAGAATCTATTCCATACTTTTCTCATAGCTTCTGGTCACCAACAATTGTTGCATTTCCTAGGCTCGTGGCAGCATAACTTCGATCTCTGCCTCTGTCATCACAGAACATTCTCCCTTTTTGTCTTCATATCATCTTCCCTCTGTGTGTGTCTGTGTCTCTTCTCCTCTTCTGATAAAAACACCAGTTATATTGGATTAGGGCTTACCCTAGTATGACCTCATTTTAACTTGATTACATCTGCAAAGACCCTATCTCCAAACAGGGTTACATTCATAGGTACCGGGAGCTGGAAATTCACCATGTCTTTTTAGGGGACACAATTCAATTCATAACACGCATTAAGGCAAGAACCATGTCTGTTGTGTTTAATGGTTTATTTCCAATGTCTTGTCCTCAAAAGTACATGCTCACTTAGTAATTGAAGTGAATAAATGAATACAAGAAATTTAAGTACAGAAGTCTGTGAAATCGAATGTAAGGAAGTGATGAGGCAAGCTATGATTGTGTGGGGTTAATGGCCTTTAGCATACTGCAGTCAACACTCTTCTGAGGAGAAAGATTCATGAAAGAGCTGGGTTTGCTTTCATAGAGGATCACAGGTTTATAATGCATAAGATTAGCTAGTGCTTTCGTCTCTATTTCTGCAGAAATCGAAACAAGAGAAAAAGTTGTAGCACCACTGTATGAAAGGTGTGATTTGTTATAGCTTATAAGACCCACTCACACCTTTTATTAATTCCAGTAAAATAACATTCATGCTGATGCATCAGCATTACAAAGGCCAATACACAACACGGTAATTAATTTATTCAACCTGCTCAGAGTTATTATACTAGTTAGTCTAAAGGAGAAAATGTCAATATTTAAATACGGTAGAAATCCAGAACAGATCACCACCTCTTCATCCTGCATGTTTCCATAGTCACAGAAACTTCTACAGTTTAACCTGCTCCACATCAAGAAAATTTCCATGACCCAAGATACTTTGATAAATACATCAGGAATCAATCTTAGTTTTAAGGGTCCAAAATAAAACCACACGATAAAACCAAGTAAATCTCTCAGCTCTGATGTTTCATTTGGGACTATAAAAATATCACCTCGACAAAATGTCTTTTAAAACCATTAAAAATTAAAAGTATCAAATTTTGTAATAAAATGGAAAGTAATAGTTTTCAATTAGTTTTCCATAACGTCATATAAGTGGAATTATGCAGTAGGTAGCCTTCTCAGATTGGCTTCTTTCACGTAACAGAAGCATTTAGCCTTCATCCGTGTTGCCGTGTAGATTATTACCTCATTCATTTTGAGAACTAAGTAGTATTCCGTAATATGGATGTACCACCATTTATCCATCCACCTATTGAAGGGCACCTTGGCTGTCTTCAGTTTTTGGCAATTTTGAATCAAGTTGCTATAAACATGTGCATGCAGATTTTTGTGGGGACATGTTTTCATGTCAATTGAGTCAATATCTAGGAGTGTGATAGCTGAGTCATATGTTAAGTCTTCGTTTAACTTCGTAAGAAACTGTCCAACTGTCTACTCTAAAGTGGCTGTACCATTTTTCATTCCCAGTATCAATGAATGAGAGTTCCTATTGCTCCACATCCTCGCCTGTGTTTGATATTGCAAGTTTTTCATGGTAGACTGTCTGTAATATCTTGTTGCTTTAATTTGCATTTTTCTAATTATAAATTATGTTGAACACATTTTCGTGTACATTTTGCCATTTATATATCTTCTTTGGAGAGATGTCTGTTCAGGTTTGTGCCCATTTATAATTTGATTATTTGTTTCTTTACTGCTGAGTTGAAGAGTTCTTGCATATTCTGGTACTAGTCCTTTATCATTTGCTAACATTTTCTTCCAGCCCATAATTTCTCTTTTCTTTCTCTTAACAGTATCATTTACAAAGCAAAAGTTTTTAACTTTAATGAAGTTCAAATTATTTTTTCTTTCATGGATGTTGCTTTTGATACTGTATCTAGCATCTCATCGCCAAACCCAAGGTTGTGCTTATTTTCTTCTATGTTTTCTTTGAGAAATTTTACACTTTTGCATTTTCATTTAGATCTTTCATAAATTTTGATTAAATTTTATGTTAGGTGTGGGGTGTGTGTCAAGGTTTATTTTTTGCATATGCGTGCTTTTGCTCCTTAGCAAAAATAAGTTAGACATATTTGTATGAGTCGAGTCTATTTCTGAGCTTTCCAGTCTGTCCCATTTCTAAGTGTTCATTGCTGGTATATACAAAAGCAATTGACTTTTATATATGGACCTTGTGTCCTATGACCTTGCTAAACTCATTTACTAGTTCCAATAGTCTTTCCAGAGTCTTTTGGATTATCTACATAGACGATCTTGTTTTCTTCAGAGAGATTCATTTTTATTTTTACTCCTCCAAACTTTATGCCTCTTATTTTTCTTTGCCTTATTGCAATGGCCAGGACATCCAGTACAGTGATAAGTAGACTTGTTAAGAACTGACATTCTTGCCTTATTCCTGGTGTTAGGAGGAAAGCATTCAGCCTTTCAACATTAAGTTTGATGTTAGCAATAGGTTTTTGGAGACGTATTTATCCACTAAAGGAAGTTCCTTTCTAGTCTTAGTTTGCTGAGGTTTTATCAGCAATAATGTTGAACTTTGACAAATTATTTTTTGTATTTATTGTGACGATCTTATACTATTTCTTATTTTGTTGATTAGTGGAGTAAATTACATGGATTGATTTTTCAAATGTTGAATAAGCCTTGAATTCCTGAGACAAATCCCACTTGATCATGGTGTATTATCCTTTTTATATATGCTTGTTGTTAATTGCTAATATATTTTAAGGATTTTGGTGTCTTTGTCCATAAAACATATTGGTCTGGTTTTCTTGTAATGTCTTTGTCTATTTTTGGTATTAGGATAATACTTACCTAACAAAATAAATTGTATAGTGTTTCCTCCTTTTGTACATTTTGGACAAGACTGAGCAGAGTTTGTATAATTTCTTCATTAATAATTTGATAGACTATGCTAGTGAAAACTTCTGGGTTCAGAGTTATATTTTTTGGAAGATTTTAAACAATAAATTTATCTCTTTAAGAGATATAGGGGTATTCAGATTACCTATTTCTTCTTAAGTGAGTTTTATTAGTTTGAGGCTTTCAAGGATTTGGTCCATTTTATGTAAGTTTCAAATTTATGGCCATAGTGTTATTCATAATATCCTCTTATTTTTCTTTTAATTTCCACGAAGTCTGCAGTGATATCCCCTCTTTCATTCTTCATATTGATAATTTGTCTTTTTATTCTTTATTCATCTAGATAGAAGGTTGTCAATTGAATTGATCTTTTCAAAGAACAAGTTTTTAGTTGCATTGATCTTATTGATTTTTCTTATTGTTTCGCTGTTTTCGATTACATTGGTTTCTGCTATTATTATTCTCTTCCTTTCATTAGCTTGCTATTTACTTTGCTTTTCTTTTTCTAATTCATTAAGATGGAAATTTAGACTATTTATTTGAGAAGTTTTGTATTTTCTAACATCAGCATTTAATGCTATAAACTTCCTGTTAAGCCCTGTTTTTTGTTGTATCCCACACATTTCAATATGTTTTATAATGCTTCTTATACAGTTCAAAATATATTTTCATTTCTTTTTAAACCAATGGATTATTTTAGAAGTGGGTTGCCTAATTTCCAAATGTTTGGGAATTTTCCATATATCTTTCTGTTATTCATTTCTATTTCATTCAATTATGACCAGAGAAAATACTTTGTATGATGTCTGTCCCCCTGCTTCAATTCTGCACCATGAGAGAGATTTTTTTAGTACCCTCCCAAACTTTATGTGAACACCAGACGTGGTTGGAGAAAAACCTTTGTAAGACAGTATGAACTCTACCTAATTTTGCTTTCCCAAGGGATTCACTCTCTCTCACCAGAGTACACTCAATTCCCACTAATCTGCCAATCACCTAGCTGGGCTTCTTACTGGTGTCTGGCTGTTTCTTCACCCAGTAAGCCAGTAATCATCTCTTATTGCTCCTGCAGACTCCTGTCTTTTCTTAGATTTTAGACTAGTCGAATACTCTAAGTCCTCAGCACTATGACAGAGGTCAAGAAAATTTGCAAACTTGCTGTTTGTCTGGCTTTGGTAGTCCTTACACATCATTCAGAGTTTGAAGATTTTCTCTCTATCTCAGTTTCCTTAGAAATATAGCATTTTTTAAATTCTTATATCACTTTGCATTATTTCCAAAAGAATTATGAAAGATTCAGAACTAAGTTGCTTCCATATTTCATAAGCTTCATTTTTCAGTGACATTAAAAAAACAACTTTTTTTCATTGCACAAAGTATTTTCCTATAATCTCTTAAAAATTACCTTTTAGCTTTAGTTATATTCACATTGCATTGTCATTTCTTTTCTTCTTGTTTGTTTTTCTGTATTGACCTCACAAGAGCTTAGTCTATTTGATTGCATTTCTTAAAGAACAATAACGTCAATAAAAGAGACAAGTCTCTTGTTAACAAATGAAAATTTATTAAAATATTTTGTATTAGAGGTTAACTATGACTACAGTAATTTCAGATAAATATTTGGAATGTATTCTAGAGGATGGATTTATAAAGTGTTCTATGTCTCAAATATAATTTTCTTTCTCCTCCAGAACCCAGAAATATGGTTAGGAGAAGATATTTAAAAAGTCATAGTAATGTAAAATATAAAATCTCTCTGTACATTTCTTTCTCTTAAATCAAAGTATTTACTGATTCCTAAACTATGGTGGAAGCTCTCATTAAGTAAATATAATTTTACTGGCTGAAATTTCTTTCTTGCTTTATATTACTTTGAAATTCTTAATAGGGACTGTATCCTGGTAGTCATAAGATTTCTTTTCTATTTTAAAAAAAATTCCTAGGTTATTTTTTGTTTGCTTCATTTTTGTATTTGTTGGGAGGAAAATGAAATGTGTCCCTATATCATCATCCTTTTTCTTAGTACCTGATCCTGAGGCAGTTAAAATATTCTTTGCTGTTATACTTTACAATTTAGTGTTTTAATTCAAAATTACCTTAGCTTCAGGAAAAGCTGATTATGATTAAAATTCATTGGATGGGGCTCACAGAGGTAAAATCACAAAATTGTGGGGATTCCCCTAAGACTAGTCCTCCCCAGAGTTTTTAATTCTCAAGCTTGTCCTCACTGAGGACCTCACACTATCCATCACTTTGTTAATTATAGTTTATGTTTCCCTACCCTAGTACTGGCTCCCACAGTGGTTTCTGCTCCTGGCCTTCTGCTCCAGTAAGCAGTTATTCTCTGTATCCGCCTGCTTGTGTCTCCAATTTGGGGAGTAATGGTTTGCCCTATGACCTCAGTTCTCTGATGGATCTAAGACAGGTTGTTGATTTTCAGTTTGTTCAGATTTTTTCTTGTGAGTACTAGAGTGACAACTTCCAAGATCTTTACAAGCAGGACCAGATAACAGAATTCTATTTCTTGTAATTTTAATGTCTTATTACTTTCCCAAGAATTAAGAATTTTAACTCAGATTTAAAGAGAAGGTGATAGGTTTGATAAACTTTGGTTGATATGTTGAATTTTCTGTCTGCCTTTCATTTCTTTACCATAGGAGGATTCTTATTCAGAATGCATGGTGATATCTCTGAATTGATTCCCATGTCTTTTTTTGTCTTCTGCCAAAGGCAACGTTCAAGTTCACATGAAAGAGATTTAATGTCTGAATCCAATGGTTTGAGTCTTTAAGAAAAAAATATCATGAGCATCAAACATTCTATTCTCTGATAATTACTTGGAGTATCAAATGATTGCCAACATTCTGTTTTACCAGGTTTAAGAGGCAAATGGGAGTAATTCTTCCAAGTCACTGGTGAATTATCCACAACCCATGGTATAGTGTTAAAGGGATTTTGAAGAGCCAATTTCACTCAACACCATTCTGTAGGGTGCCCCAGAGGCCAGAACAGAATATTGAATAAAACAAGCTCAGAATATATGAGCAATTTAATGAGAGCATTATGGAGGTACAGAAGGTACGTATTACATCATACAAGATGGTTGTGAAAGAACAGTCATTTGCGTCAAAAATAAATACAAGAACAACAGAAAAAGAAAGTGAAAGAAAAAGCAAAAGAAATAACATAATGAGAAATACGCCCATATTCACTAGATAATCAGAATAAGTGATCAGGGCCGGCCCTGTGGCTTGGTGGTTAAGTGCGCGTGCTGCGATGCTGGCGGCCCGGGTTCGGATCCCGGGTGCGCATCGAGGCACCACTTCTCTGTCCATCCTGATGCCGAGTCCCACATACAGCAACTAGAAGGGTGTGCAGCTATGGCATACAACTATCTACTGGGGCTTTGGGGGCAAAAAATAAAATAAATAAAATCTTAAAAAAAAAAGAATAAGTGATCAACTTGCCAGTTTCTTTCTGCAAAGAAACTGTTTTAACCAAGCTGACAATAAGCAATTTAAAGATAAATGGTATACTAAAGAAAGAAAATATTAACATAAATTTTTAGAGTTCATATCAAGTATGTTAATATCACTTCTTTGAGGATTCACCTTCACCAACACTTCTCCCCACGTCATAAATACTCAGGATTTGTAGCACTTATTTCTGCCTTGCTTTTGCTAGCTTTGTCTGGAGTAGTGGTTGCTATGCAATGAGAACTTAGAGTCTCAATATATACCTAATATTTTTATCAACATACAAGTTAATAAACTCCTTACACATCTTATAAAGCATTAAAAACATTTAGGCTTTTAAAGGAATTTAGATTTAGTTTTATTTTTTTTTTTTAAAAATGGCAGAAACAATGCTGTGTGTTCAGCAAGCCATTTTCATTTTTCTTCTGGAAGCACAAGAAGACTGTATTTGCCACCCTCCCCTCTAGTTAGATTGGGGGCATGTGACTATGCTCTGGTCAATGGATGTGATGTAGAACAACTGTAAATGCCCCTTCCAGCCCTATGAAACCCATATGGTACCATCCATGCTCTCTCTCTCTCTGTCCCATTCTTGTGGTTGTAATCCAAGGTCCCCAGGATGACAGAGCTACACTTGTTGAAGCAGATGCGAGGAGAGCTACTAATCTACGTCGGACTAAGGTGTGAGTGAAAAATAAACATATATTGTACTAAGCCCCTAAGACTTTGGGATTGTTTTTTAGAGTAGCTAGTGAGCATTACTCTGACTAAAACAGAACTTGCAACTATTTAAGTTCAGAAAGCCAGAAACTTTTGGCAGTGTTTTATCCCCAGAGCAATATTCTACCAATTTAAAACATGCAGAACTGGGAGGTTCCTGTGGTCATTATAATCCACACTTACTAACAAGCTGCCCCCACCTTGGTGAAGTGAATGTTTGTGGTGGATTTTACCACCAGAGACGACTGAAGCTCGAATTGCTCTCAATTACTTAGCCAGTGAGAGAGTAGGTTAACCATGACAAGCGCTAATTTTTCTCTGCCTTATCTTTGGTTTCTGCTGAATATTTCTTCACTTTGTGTCCTTAGAATTTGTCTTCTGCTTTCAGAAAGGCAAAATTATCAGGCAGGCTCAGCTTCCGTAGTTCCGTATGTGATCAGCACTTTTTCCTCAATCACACAACTAAAATTTATCAGTCATGTTGTGCTGTTGCGAAACACACGTACCTGTCAGAGGACGACATTGAGGCTTCATTTTCTAGTTTTTTTTTTTTAGGATGCAACACTAATTTGAATAGTTTTCACAAAACAAATTTACTTTTAATACCTCATTTTGTCCTGAAGCTTATTTTCAGATGCAATTCCGAGATGACTGCAGATCGTAGGGATTCCATCACCCAATATTATTTAGAGAGATGTATGACAATGCAGCAACAATAGGTATGGTAATGATATATTGATTAGCACTCTTTGAACCACAGCAAACTTGTTAGCATTTTTTTTTTCAAACTGCTAAACTCCAAGGTTTATAAGGTTCTTTTTTAGTTTTTTTGATTTTTTCTTCGCTGACTTCCAAAGCACATAATTCCTATAGGAGAGGAGATGACTTGTCCTTATTATCATGGTGAAGAAAATAATTTTTTTTAACCAAGGTGTCCTTAATCTGAGGACAGATAGGAGTCATTACTGACTGCTAAGATTTAAACATTATCACCCTTTACTTGAAAAAAAAAATGATGCTTAGTTAATTGATTTTAAAATCTTAACTGAATCTAAAAACATTACAGCTAAATTACTGTCAATGGGTAATTCTGAAAATGAAACCACAAAGCCAAGGATCTGTAACTTGTCAACAACTTTTGCCTATTATTCTTCTCATGTTTATATTAGACTGTATGTTTTGCATACAGTAACTATTGCTCTGTCATTGAACGTTTCTTTGGAAATAAGTATACAGATTTGGAAAATATAAAAACTAAACCTAGTACTACAGTGTAAAGTTTGCTTTCACTAGCCTTAAAAAAGAAAATATTAATTTGTATTTCATTCCAATTTGATCCCCATCACACCAGTTTTTTTTCAATCTGACCACTTTTGTAGTGAAAATGGATTGTTAGACTCATTAACTTGAAGAACTTTGGTTCAAACATGACACTCACATGAATCAAACAGTAAGAGCATTTCATTTTAACATCCTGGAAATTTTTCTCTTTTACTTAGGGATAACAAAGAATATGTACTGAGAAAGATATAGAATAGAAGAAAAGTCAATGTGGATTATTTGGAAAACAACATTTTGGGGGAGATATAGGGATTATTTTCAAGCCCAGAAGTATAAATCTTGCATAACTAAAATAGATGACAGCTTATTCTTATTTCAATAGTTTTGATTTCAAAAGTCCCTGGCCACAGAATATACTTTGCCTGTGGGAGAATAACAACTGCTGATTATTCTTCATTCTGAGACGTTGCTTGCTAAATTTCTTTTAATCTTTCCTATTATACGGTCTTAAACTTCATACTTGTATCTGCCCTTTAATAAAAACTATTTTTAGGTCCTTTAGCTTCTTTCTTTCTTTTTTTTTTTTTTTTTTTCCTGTTCAATTGAGAACCAGTCTATTGGTCATGGTTTATCAGGATTAATGTTTTAACATGAACTGCATTTTCATTTGCTGAATCATCACTCTTGTAGAAATCCTATTAGCTTTCTAAATGTGGATATTCAACTAGGAGAGAATGCAACCACAATAAACAGTGAAATACATGAGCGTCCTTTCCTGGGCTAAGGCTGCTCCTCTCTGTTTTGAGCCAAGCTCTGGTCCCTACCAATGAATTGATTGTCATCCTTTGTAAATCAGAAAACCTTTTCCAGAAACCACATTATGTTGATAGCAAGGACCTCATTTCCTAAATTCTTGTCTCAATTTCTAACAGCTTGCTGGACCCAACTGACTGTGGTAACAAGGTCTCAAATGCAGTATGTTTAAAACTAATCTTTACATTCTGCCCCCATCTGTACACACATCTGCTATTGCATTTCATTTCAGAACCTTACTATTCATTCCGTCTTCAGGCTTCATTTTGGATTCCTTCGTATCCTTCACTATTCGTATTCAATCTCTTAAAAATCTTTGAAATTTTCTTCCCTCATTCTATTTTCATGGGACTGCCTTTGCTTAGACCCTTATCATTTGTCACTTGACCCATAAATCTCTCTACTTCATGTCTCGTCTCTGCCACACTCCTTCCAATCTATTCTTCATGATGCCACAAGAGTGGGATTGATAACACATCAAAATTTTATTGTATTGTTTCACTGCTTAAAATCCTCTAGTGTCCTGCGTCTTCACTCCCCAAAACACACCTTTCATCATACCAAATCCATAATTACAGTAGCAATGTTTTCCTTTTCTTATACCTTTGTGCACACTCTTTCTACTACATGGAATGACCTTCCCCCTTCTCCAACTGGCAATAACTACCCCTTCTTCAAGACTCAGATCAAGTTACCTCCCAGGTAATTAACCTCCCCTTCCTCTGTATTCTGGGATTATGTATACAAAACAGATCTCAGTAAGGTTCATATAGAGAAAAGATAATACCCCTAACAATCTTTTTTGGCCCCAATCTTTTTTTTTTTTTTTGGCTTTGTGTTTACATGGGGCTACTACTAAAATTAGAATAGTTAACATGAAGTAATAACATACAGCCTAATGCATAATAAATGAGTATATGTGTAGTAGAAGCCACTAATTTGTGAATAAACTGATAATATGTAGGTTTAGCAAGTCTTTACAAGTTTACTCAGTTTTTGTTTGTTGTTTCCTGAAAAACTAGCATTGATTCCTTCATTGTTAAGAGAAGATTATATAACTTTGTCAAATATATCAAATAGGTATGGGAAGCAAAAGAGAAGGAATTTTAAATTGCCTTGATTAAAGATAATGAATAAAATATGATATTTAATATATTTTACAGTAATAAAATGAAATGTGTCCTTCTATAGAACACATGAATCAACATTTCTCATCATGATTTTCCTCTTAAAATTTAGAATTAGAAGTATTGAAAATTGTGAACAGAAGTTATTCCCGACCATCTCTTCATTGCTTTTCAAATTGGGGTCAGTGATCCAACTATCTTTTTCAGAATTTCCTGAGGTAAGTGCCAATTAAAAATGAAGGTGTCTGAGTCCCATCCTATTCCTATTAAATGAGTATCTGGGTATTGGGATAATACTTTGAGTCTGTATATTTAACAAACTCTCTAAGTGGTCCCAATGCACTCTGAAGTTCAAAAGCTGTACATCTAGTCCAATTGTTTACTGGATCTGTCTCATGGTCTTTGTCTGAAGACTTCCAATGGTGTGGAACTCTGAACTTCTGAAGGCAGTCCATTTGGATTTTTTTTCAAATGAGAGTGTACTTATGTACAATAAAATGCACATTTCTTTAGTGTTCAGTTTGTTCAGTTTTGACAGTCATATACATCCATGTAGCCATCACCATCATTGTAGAGAGGAGAGCGGTTCTGGAGAGGTTTCGTTCTTAGTTCCAGTAGAATTTTGAGTGACAGGGTTTATGCAATTGATCTTTTCTGCACTGATCTCTTAGAGCCGGAGTCCCTTTCTTGCAACTTCCCTAACACATGGGTTTAAGGAGGAGTCATTATTTCTGTTTGACATGAAACTTGACAGTAGTTCTGTGCTGCCTGAAAAAAATGACTTATAGCATGAAAATCTAATTGGCTGATTTGGGGCGTCAATCCTAGATCATCATTCTCTTCACCTTCTGGATGTGGAATTCCCGGGGCAAATCTTCCTGGTATACATTCAATTAAACGCATCAAAATGTACTTAACCCTGGCCTCTAGCATTTAATTTAGTGCTCTTATTGATCTTCAACAAACATTTTCAGTATGCATTTATTGAAGATCTAGTTTGTACACATTACTCTGGGAAGCATTAATTTCCCAGAGGCCATCTGGGGCAGCATCTAGCACAGTGCTGTGTATCCAGTCAGTGAATATATATGTGTGCATGTTTAAACCAGGGTTCATTGACTCTCAGTTCTGATAATTTAGCAGCCTGGGTACCCTGAAATCCTTCAGTACAACTTCATAGAAATATTGGCTAAAGAAATAATTCTTTTAAATTTGTTTCCATACATTGCTGGACTCTCTAGAAAGAAAGAAGAATCACCAGGTATCGGAAACTAGAAGGAATTAATCATCATAGCAACCAATCAAAGACTGACACTGAATCTGATGCCACCAGGGTGGTGATAACTGTAGTGGTAGTTAGTCTTGGTAATCAGTCTTATCTAGTAGGAATACTTAGCCAGGGAGAGGAGAGGAGACCAGGCATCCATAGAATGTGAGAAGCAAGAACTGACACGCCGCATGAAGTCAGGATTCTTAAAGGATGGCACACTCTTTAATTGGTAAAGAGTGAACTAGGAAAATTTCATTCCACTAGTGTAGGAATAATAAAGAAGCTTGGCTCTCCCTCAGTGCAAGCCCAGAATCCTAAAACAAACAAACAACAACAGCAAAAACAAAAATAAAACAAAAAAGCTAAACAAAACAAAAGACTCACTAAATGGAATAAAGTCCTGGATATTAAAAACATGAAATCATAACTCAACTGGAAACAGTAGGAAATATTGTAAGTATATAATAGTATTTAAAAGCATTATTAAGCATTAAAAGCATTGCAGCTAATTGTTGAGTTGGGAATACTTTTCATTTGGCTTTATGTCATATATTTAGCATCGTTCACAGTCACTTCCATATGTATTTAAGCAATCACTTGTTTTGTGAGTGTTGGCATAGCTTCAAAGAATGTTTCTAATGCCCAGTATGCTGACTCATGTGGCTTCACGGCAAAAAATGGAATTTACGATAGGAATTAGAACTTGCATAATTGTTGGAAATGCTGCAGAAAGAAAAGTCCAAAAATGAAAATTGAAAGATCAGAAAAATATCACCCACCAGTCCTGGCACAGGTGAACAAATCTGAAAATGAAGCACACAGAGCTGCTATAGTGGGATTCTGAAGAGCACTGGTGTAAAGGTCTGTGGAAGGCTGTTGGTTCTTTGTGGCTACCGCTGCTCTAAGTTCACAGGAAAGTATCAGGTAGTGGGCTTGGGGTTGATCAACGGGACCCACATGTTAAGGAGAGCTGGGCTTGGAGCAGGGAACGGTAAAGACAAACTGGAACCTGCTCTACCTCTATGTCTGTCTTTTGCTAACTCTAAGCAATGATGACTTTAGATAATAATGACTGATACTTCATTTCTGCCTCCCAAATTTTGCCTAACTTCACTTGTGGCCATATCTAATCCTGAACCATAGAGAGAAGGAGATTCTAGGAAACGTAGTTTTCAGTGTAACCAAATTGACAATAAAAGCATCCAAAAGAACTTTATATGCTCTTCCAGAATTTTTGATTATAACCAAATTTATATATGAAGAAAAGGAAGTATCCTAGTAGAAACCAAAAAAGAAAACTGAAAGAAAGAAGATTAGCAGAAAATTGAAATATGCAAAACTCTTTTATTGTAGCACCAGAGAAGTTAAAATTCTGTTGGTAGAAATCATGAAGATAAGAAAAAGAGTCACAACTGCCAAGGAAATATAGATAATAAAATGACAACAGAAGGAACAAAGAAGATTTTAAAAAATCAGAACACTCCAAAACAAGAACACAAAAAAATGAAGGAAAATAAAAGAAATAATAAAGAGAAACACAATTTTTACAGACGAGAGAGTGCAAAAAAGGTTTCCAGCATCTTTTTTCTAATAAATTATTTGCTTTCCCTTAGTTCCAAAAACTTTCATAATGACTTGTTACAAGGGGAAATAATTTTATTCAACACTGTTTAATAAAAGGCAATTTGGTTTTTCATAATATAAAACTCATAATATGACCCTCTAGAGATGGCATTGAAGTCAAAACAGGTTAATTAATATCACTGATTGAAAATATATTTAAGACTAGTCATTGAACAAGAAAATTCTCTGTCCTAAGACCTCATATCTTGTATACAAAGTGACAGAGATTTCCCCAAATTTTACAACAATCTTAGCATCAAATGACATTACCAGTTATAAGCTGTAAACCTGAAAAAACTATTCTAAATTTCAATAATAAAAAAATGTTTAATTCTGGCAGAAAAAAAGATTTAATTATTTAAATATTTTTTCTATAATATTTAAACGTTGCTGTCAGATGAAGAGTTGATCCAAAAAGTAAACAGCCAAAGTACAGGAATAAAAGTATTATAGAAGCGTGTTATGCAGCTAAGTAATAATATATATTTTTATTTTCATGTCTTGTGAGGTTTATGGTATTTGCCAACTTTTAAAAAGTGTAATTTGCTATTATTTTCTTTTTCATGCCCAGTAAATATTAACTTTTGTATCTAATTTTGTATTGTAATTGCTTGAATTCTTTTTCTTAAGTGAGTGCCTCTGGAACTACAAATTAGAGCATGAAGGAAAGTAAAATAAATATATGTTTTAAATCTGTTACATTCATGCTGAGCAAAAGGATTTGATAGCCCTTCAATTTCTCTTTTCCTTTACCTAAGTAATTCCACCACTCTATGCTTTTTGCCCACTGAAGCAGTGTGTCACCAACCCACAAACTTGTATAGTATTTGGATGCAGTGACTCTTTCAAAGATATATGCAAGATATGTGGAGAACTGTGGTCCTCAGGTCTGAGTTGTGTTAATCACAGGAGTAGGTATTTAGAGATACTGATTGTGTCCTGCTATCTCTGAGCGCCAGATGTTGAATAACAGGAGTGTCCATAGGTTGTTTCATGAATTTGTTGTGCAGAACCCTTAAAAGTGAACATCAAGTCCTCGCCCTTATTCAGGCCTATGTTAGTTTTCTAGGGCTACTGTGACAAAGTAACACAAACTAGGTAGCTTAAACAATAGAAATGTATTGTCTCACAATTCTGAAGGCTAGAAGTCAAAGATCAAGATGTCAGCAGAATTGATTCCCATTAAGGGTTGTGAGAGGGAATCATTTCCATGCCTCTCACCTGGCTTCTTGTGGTTTGCTGGCAAATTTTGGCATTCTTCGGCTTATAGAAGCATGACCCTCATCTCTGCTTTCATCTTCATATGGCGCTCCCCCCAGTGTGCATACCTGTGTCCAAATGTCACTCTTTTTATAAGGACACTAGTCATATTTGATTAGGGGCCCATCTTCCTCCAGTATGACCTCATTTTTCTTAACTAATTACATCTACAAAGACTCTATTTCCTAAAGAGGTTGCATTCTGAGTTACTGAGGGTTAGGACTTCAACATATGAAATGGAAGGGTATGATGCAACCCATAACAAGGTGTAAAAGCAGTACTATGTAGCAGCAGAGAGCAAAGAAAAAAAGAAAAAGGAAAATGATTGGACAGAAAGACCTTTCCTCCATGAAAGATGGGAGTGTGGGAGACCTTCTTTCCTAAGTGCTTAGTTCCTGTAATTCTTGGATGAGTCAATGCAGAAAACTACAACAAATTGACACTTGACTCGGTCAATGTTGGTGGGAGGGTGCTGGAGAACTATTGATTTGATTTAGATAATTTAAGAAATGAGACCTTACTTATATACTCTAAATATCATGGAATGAAGCATATAGGAAATAATAGCTTTGCATATGAATATAAAGAGGGAATAAATTTTATATAGTACGTAAGTCAGGGTTCAACCAAAGAAAGAAAATAAGATGGGAGTGGATAAAGCATTGTATAAGTCCGTGGATGGTAGTTTTGGCAGAAGCATTGCAGGCATGGAAAGCAAATCTGTATCTGGAGTAAATGTCTATTTCAGTAATAAAGTGCTGAGTCTTCTGATGCAGCAGTCCAGTGTAATCAACCTGCTACCAGGTAGCTGGTTCTTAAATGGTACCATATCGGGGCTCAGTGTCGTATCTGCTGCTGGCAGTTTGGGCACTCTGCAGTGGCTGTAGGTAGGTTGGCCTTGATGAGGACAAGTCTTTGTTGTTGAGCCCATGAATAACTCCCATCCCTTCCATGTGGCCACTTTTGGCAATGACAAATGACTGGGGAAAGGATCTTACTGGTATCCATAGAACAAGTCATCCTATCCACTTGATCATTTACATCCTTCTCTGCTGTTATCACCCTGTGGTAAACATTCACATGGGACAGAAATATCTTCACACTCTGTGCCCATTCAGAAAGGTCTAGTTACATACCTCCATCCCAGACCTTCTTGTCATCAATTTTCCAGTTATGTTTCTTTGAAATCCCTGTCCATCAAGCCAAACCATTGACAACAGTCCATAAATCAATATAGATTCATACCTCTAGGGTATGAATTCATACCCTCTAGGGTACCTCTAGGGCTCTCTCTTTTCAGACATAATGAAAACCACATGCACTACTTGAAGTTCTGTCCACTAAGAGGACCTCCCTTCACCTTTGCCCTTCTAGGTTATCCCAGAGTGATGCTATACTGCTACAGCTGTTCTCTTTTGTAGAGTGCCTCCATATTATACACAGCTTCTGTAAACCAGACCTGGATTTTTTCTTCCTCAGTCAACTGATTATAGGGAACTCACCATGAGTGCATAGGTGTGGGCTGAGAAAGAGAAAGCAATGTAGCAAGGTGATTGGTCATGGCCATTTAGGCCACTTCTCCAGGCAAATGACTTATGCCACAAGGAAGCTATAGAAGCTTTCAGGTCATTTATGTGGAGCTAAAGCTAGAAATTAGAAGCCCTGAGCTCATCATTTTCTTTCCCTCCTTTCTCCAGCATAGTTCAAAGCAACCAACAAAAGCCATTATACTCCTTATTTTGAGCAAAATATGCTAAGGTAGAAAATACTCATCCAGAGCCTCATCTTCTATAGGTACCCCATTAGAGGTATCCAAAGGCACTGATTTTAAGTAACTCTTCTGTCACTTGATGACATGGGCTACCTATGCCTTCATTACCACTGAAATCAAGGTCATTTTGCTCTTAAACCTATCAGATTAGAGCACCAATTACAGAAAACCCATAGCCAATTCAGAGAAATCATTCTTAAGATTCTAGTCCTCTGGAACCACTTCCAGTCCCAAATTCTGTATCAGTCAGGGTTCATCCTAACAAGCAGATCCAGTAGAAGATATAGATAGAAGTAGATATAGAGAGATATAGATATAAATACAGATAGATGTGGGTATAAACATAGATATCGCTATAGAGTATTTATTAAAAGAAGTTAACTTATACAATTGTGGGTGCTAGCTAAACAAGTCTGAAGTCCATTAAGTCAGGCAATCGGGGAGAAAAGATCACAAGTCAGTTGGAACCCAAGCACAATCTGAAGCTTGTTGTCCAGAGGAGGGAACCTCTCCCTTTGGGGAAGGCCTAAGCTCATTCTTAAGGGCTTCGACCTGATTAGGTAAGGCCCACTCTGAGAATCTCCCTTTCCATTAACTTAAAGTAAACTGATTAAGGACTTTCATCAAATCTGCCAAATCCCTTCATAGCAGCACCTAGATTAGTATTTGATTGAATAACTGAGAGATGTGTATACGCAACAAAAGGATCTCTGCCTCTCTTTCATTTTCCAACTCTATCAAAAGAGAATATCCTCTGGTTCCCACTCTACCTGGAAACACAGTGAAAGGGAATTCGGAGGACTTAGTTCAGCCTAGCTAAGTTGACACATCAAAAGCCATCACATATAATACAATAAGGTTATATTATTCTTGAGTAGAAAGATTACAATTTTTCTTTGTGCTTCTTCATATTGTCCAATTTTTGAAATATATACATAAATACAAATTTCAAAAATTGGAAACTTCTTTTGAAGTTACTGTTAATAATATTTAATGAGAAATCCAACAAACACAAATCACACACAAATGGCCAAGAGAGGCTTAAAATAAATATTAAATCTTACTATTTCACAGAAGTACAAAAATACAAATGAAACTATAAATGAAATGCTGTTTTCATTTATCAAGAAAGTAAAGTTTAAGAAAATAATATCTATTGTTGGATTAATGAAGAAATGATCACTTGCTCCTTTTGTCATAGACTCTTGGAAAGAGTATAAACTGTATGATATTTCTGGAAATGTGTATGTGTGTGTATGATTCAACCCTCAGAGAAAATGAGCAATATTGTTACTCTTTTTGAAAGAAATTGGAAATGGATTTTCAGTATTACCTGAATAGAAACAATGGACATATCCATCAAATTGTAATAGTTACCTTTGAAAATGTTAGATTATTTTCCATATTTAAAATGTCAAAAAATGATTCCCTTATTGTTAAGCTCCCTTTATTACTACACTTCCATGAAGTGCTATCTAGGAAAGAGTTCTACCATTAGCATAGGCAAAAAACAATTCACAAAATAGAAGCAGTTTCAAAAAAATCGCCATTTTTTAAATACAAATGAGTCGTCTAAATCATTTGGCTGAGCTATCTGGAAAGAGATTCCTTTCACATTTACTGCTTAATATATTATGATATGAAATGCAAGACAAAATAGTATCTGAGAGATAAGTATGTATTATAAAAATCAAAAAAAATTAATGTTTTTCAGAATATATGAATCCCAACGAGAATGTTGGAAATAAATAATTCAGGTGCCATTAAGATGAAGGCAATATTATCCTGGCACAAATTGGATTAAAAAAACAGGGGAAATAAAAAATATATTATCAGTTCCCCAAACACAGCTTTCAGTTACTTATTGCTACATAACAAACCATCTCAAAATTTAGTGGCCTAAAGGAATGTTAATATTTCTCATGGTTCTTTGGATTGACTAGGATCAGCTGGGTGGCTCTTGCTTGGGGTCTCTCACATAGTTGCAGTAAGTTATTGTTTGGACGCAGGTTCACATGGGTTGAATTCCAAAATGGTGTAGTCACCAGGCAGGTGATTGATGCTGGCCATTAGCTGGGAGCTCAGCTACGGCTGCCAACTGAAGTGCCTACACATGGCCTTTCCATGTGACTTGGACTTTTCATATCAAAGTCAAGTTCTTATAGAGTGTCCTAAGATGGAATGTTTCAAAAAATCTAGAATATCACTTCCATTTAAATCTATTGTTCATCCAAGTCACAAAGTTGAAGAGGAGAGAATTAGGTTCCATGTTTTGATTGGGGAATGGCAAGGTCACAATTCAGAAGGATGTGTGGGATGAGAGGTATTGTTTCGGCTATCTTTGTAAAATACAATCTTCTGCACAACTCTTTTTCCTCAAAATCAATTCATCTCAAGAAAATTTGTGTGACATGTTTTATATATCAGCTTGTCCTTTTTTTTTTTTTTTCGGTGAGGAAGATTGTCCCTGAGCTAACATCTGTTGCCAATCTTCCTCTTTTTGCTTGAGGAAGATTGTCCCTGAGCTAACATCTGTGCCAATCTTCCTCTATTTTGTATGTGGGACGCCGCCACAGTGTGGCTTGATGAACAGTGTGTAGGTCCACGCCAGGGATCTGAACCCGTGAACCCCGAGCCTCCGAAGCAGAGCACGCAAACTTAACCACTATGCCACCAGGCCAGCCCCTATGTCCTTCTTTTGAATTCACTCAATAGTAATCTAGGGCTTTATAATATTTTACCATATAATCAGTAGCAGATACTTGGGCTCCTAATATTTTAGAAGCTAAGTCTAGGTCTGTATTTCTAATTCCAGGCTTTTAAGAAACTATTTGAATTTTGTTCTTCATTCCATTCACTTTCTAGCTAATTAAAACAATGAGCTGTTGGTGTCATTAGTCTAGAATAATCCACTTGCTTACTAAGTTAGCTCTTATTTTATCGACACTTTGATTTAACAGAATCATTAACCAGAGTCCCAAATCTAGTGACAAGGGTCTAAATCAGATGTTTAATCTATACTAAAAATGGAATTCTACAAATCTCAGCAATTGAGAGCTTCCTTTCATCAAATGCCTCTTTAACAAATAGCTCCAATAACTATGCCATTTTTCCTCATGAGATATCATTATTACTTAACTATCCTGTGATGAGGGACAGGCGGAATGCCAGAGGGTAAGCAGAGGCAGAACTGCATGGTGGAACAACTCCAGTTTTCTAGGGAGCTTAGTGACAAGGCAGAGAACACTAAGAGATGATCAATGATAGTTTTTCTTCTGCATCACATATAGAAATTGAAATGTAACTGCCATGATTAAAATGCAGGCATTTATATTACCATTCTTGGGACTATCATGTTACATCATTCTGTTACTCATGTAGTAAAATAATTCATTGTGTTTCTTTAACTACCAGCTAATTTGTGAAAATATAGGGATAGTAGATATTCAATGATTCTGAACGTGAACATATCCTAAATTTGTCAAAAAATATTTCAGCAAACATCAGATGGAAAAATAGATAATCAATCACAACATTGATGGGTTTACTGATGCTGAAAAATGTCACCCTAGGAGTCCTGAGCCCCTTGGGCTTAAGTAAGAAACTGAGGTGACATTTAACAATCCTCGAAGTTCAATGTTTCCTCTCAAGTGTATCAGGCACTGAAGATTTATTGCCCTTTTGTGTTTTTATGTTTATGTCAGAGAGATGACCTCTCATCACATTAGAGGCTTCTAACATGGGGAAATGCTAAGAATGTCAAAAGCAGAGTAGAACAGAGATGGAATGCAATTGGAGACGGTTTCTAGTTGTAATGAACTCAGAACAGTCAAGCAGAAAGACTTTTGATTTCTTTAGCCTTGCTATTTGTTTATTTTCTTTTGTTTACTTTTCTGCTCATCAAATCTTATTCCTTCTTTTACTTTTCATTTCTTTCTGGTGCTGGACATGTTCTTTAGCGCTTATGTAGACATTCTGAGTACACGCAAATTGTAGATTCTAGCTGGAGCTATCCAGTTTTTTTGCATGTGTTTGCTTGTTTGGTGGGAAGCTGGTGAAGGAAGAGAACCTCCATATTCCACTGTATACTTCTAGTCTTCCCACCTCAAGAAAGTCATAGCAGAGTTAGGGACAATTCAGAAAAGAGCAACAACAAAGGTAAAAGAAATGAAAAGAATCCATTTAAGGAGAGAGCAGAATAGGTAGGAGCCATTATCAAAAGTAGAAAACATGAATGAGATATGATCAAAATCTGTAAATTGAGTAAAGTCATTAAAGTAGCAGTAAAGTCACACAGCAGACGTGTGCTCATTCAACAAATAATGGAACACGAGAGGAAGAGCATGATGTCCTAGCCATAATTTATCATGCCAGACTTCATACTCCCTAAACTCTCAGAGGCCCAGGTCAGGCTCTCAGAATAGGTCCTTTCAAACCCTTCTGTCACTTGGTATAAGATGAGAGAGAAGCATGTCCCTGTCCATCCTTTTCAGTGGGAGGGTAAGAATGCACAGAACACCAACATTTCTCTCTAGAGAATTCTTTCCTTCTTTTATCAGTCATGTATTAATTTCTCAAGATTAACGAAGAGCTGAGGGTCACAAAACCAGGTTTCACCAATGTCCTTTATATGTCCTAATCAGGTGGTCACACATCTTGCTTTAGAATGTGGGACTAGCTGGCATTTATTGTTTGGTTTTTGGCCTTTAGTGCTTCCACTGAAAAGGCGAGAGCAAGAGTACCTATTTACTATCCTGTTATATAGATATTGCTCTCTATATTTTAATGATGATTAACTTAGGTTTAGCAGCATTAAGGTAAATTTTTCAAGGTCACACAGCTATTGGGGAAAGAGTTGGGATTCAAAACCATGTCTGTTTGATACTAAAAACCATATTTTAAAAATTCATAATATAAAGCTTTTGAGAAAAAATTGAACCTTAAAAGAAGCTTTCTTCTCATTTCCTACTGTACTGCATATTCTCCATTTTGCATCTCCATATCTGTTCCCTACCAGTCTCTATCCTGATTTGTGCTTAAGAAGGTGACCATAATGGAAAGTATCAGTCAACTCCCCTGCCTCTGTGTTCTGGTGGGCTTTGGCCAGTGGCAGGTACCAGCAGGGGATGAAGGAGAACTGGAGGATGGTAAGTTAGGGGTGTTTATTCTCCTGGCTCGCTACCTGCCAGGACTATGACTTGGCAGTAGCCACATTTCTCTTTTGAAAACTGCAACTCCTGTCTTATGGACACTTACATAAGCTAAAGCCCTTTTCAGGATTCCAATAACTGCGGCCTCCTCTTGCATCGTCAGATCTAGTGGTGGTAATTGCTGTTGCTAGACTCTGGGTACTATAGCATCCCTTGTTGGTTTCCCTGAATACTTTCAACAGCTTTGTAAATAGTGCTTTCATTAAACTCTTCTTAAATACCCATTTGGGTGCCATCTGTTTCCCATTGGGAGATTGACAGATACACTTACAAACTGGTAGGCCAGTTTATTCATGTTATATTTGTGCAAAGAAAATCATTCCTTTTCCAATTCTTTGTTTAATTGTTAGAACCAGGGATGGAGGTGGTGATATAAGGAAGGGGCAGAACTTGTTTACATAAATATAATTGCATGAAAAATGGGATATAGATATAGTGATATCAAATCTTGACACCCTTAAAATGTTATGACATAGGGAACTTGCAAATACACAGATATATATGGAAAAATACAGTTCTTATAGTCTAAAAATATTCTTATATTCTTCTTGGGTACAACTGAACTTGTCAATTGAAAATATTTCAGTATTTTCCAGATAAACAGTTTCTGTTAAGTTTAAACATTCACTTAAATTAATTTTATCAGGATTCATTTATGTAGTCTCATTTAGATTACTCAGCCTGTTTAAATAAATTATCTAGTTTTCTGTTTTGTCTATAGCAGGCTCACTGTTTCGTTGAGCTAGCCAGGAAAAGGAGCCCTAGAATCTATGAAAATCCAAACATAATAACTTGAACAACTCTTTGAAGCTGAGAAGAGGTTGTGGAGAGAAATCAGTGATCTAATAGCAGCGTCCTTTGCTGGCGACAACAGATAAAGACATTTTGCCGATATATTAATTCAAAGTCTACTATAACTGTATGACTATCTGGATAAACCTGTTTAATTTTATTAACTCTATAACCATGATAAGATACAGATAAAAATAAATCATTTGTCCTTCAATAAAACAACAGCAAAAAATAAAACAATGACTATATACCTATTATTTTATAACACATTGCATCCATTTTTGTACTAGATTCTTTTCTCAACAAATTACGTGTCTGAATTCTTCAGGAAAATATTTTACATGAATTTCAAGGAAACTTTTGGTAAGATTATCCCATTATTAATCACTATTTTTTTTTTTTTTTTTTGTGAGGAGGAATAGCCCTGAGCTAACATCTGATGCCAATCCTCCCCTTTTTTCTTGAGGAAGATTGGCCCTAAGCTAACATCTGTGGCCATCTTCTTCTATGTTATATGGGACACCGCCACAGCATGGCTTAACAAGTGGTGAGTCGGTGGGCCCCCGGGATCTGAACCTGCATACCCCAGGCCGCCACAGCGGAGCGCACACACTTAACCACTTGCGCCATGGGGCCGGCCCCTATTAATCACTGTTTTGCTCTTCATTAACTTGAAGATAAATTTGACAAGAAAAACATAAGATTATTCTGAGCTTTTACTGAGTTCCTTTTCCCTCAGCCTTTACAGAAAGAAACACATTATGAGTTAAGCTGCTTGAGATCAATATAAAGTTCTAGTAAATAATACTTGAAACTTGAATCTTATCACTAATCTCAGAAGTCCAAGTTTGACAAAAATTGCCTAATTACCAACCAGATGATAATGTAGAGTAATAAAAAACATGATAGTGTTCTTGCCTCCCTACATCCAATTTCTTTTATTCTTTCATTTTAATGGACTAGATTCATGTCTCTCTTCTTTAAGTATTAGAAAATCAGGCTTGAAGTCAAGATGGCAGTGTAAGCAGACTCTGAACTCACCTCCTCCCATGGACACAGCCAATTTACAACTACTCGTGGAAAAATTACCCTTGAGACAGAACTGAAAACTGGATAAGAGGAACTCCTGCAACAAAGGACAATCCTAATAGAGGTGGAAGAGGCAGAAACTCCCTTCTGGAGAGAAAAAATGCCGCCTTCACAAGCCGCAGTGCCTCACGGCTGCCCAGGAGCAGCCCACAGTTCCGCAGCCTTCCCTGGAGGAGAGGGGCCCTGAACCGGGAGCGCCCCTGCTGTGGGCATTTTGTGGACTCAGTACAATCGAGACAAGTGGCATAATATCTGACTATGCCTGCTACTAAAACATTGGGGAGTACCCCCAGAAAACCTGGTTCACAAAGAAATTGAAACTGGCTCTTAAAGGGCCCACGTGCAAACTCACTCGGTTCAGAAAGCAACCTAAAATCACCAGAAAGAAAGGTGCAAGTGCTTTGGTGAAAAGAGACTCAACTGATAGGGTCTGAGTGCATTGCAGAGAGGTGAGACCTCTCCAAGGACAGGAACATTGGCAGCGGCTATTGTTGTGGCCTGGGGTGGGCATGCTGACACAGATGCCATTGGAGTTCTCCCTGGGGCCTGCTAGCCCAGGTCTGCCCCACCCCCTAGAGCACAGATTTAATCCAGCTCAGCCAGGGCAGCAGCCCGCCCTAGAGACTGGCCCCACCCAACAACAAACCCTCAGGCAACTTATGGGCCTGCATAGATTGGTGACTGGATTCTCTGCAGCCTGGCAACTGAGCCCACTTCAGTGGGGCAGGGCGTGCATAAGGAGCAAGGAGCAGGTGGAGGGTGTGGGGCAGTGGTGGAGTGTGTGGGGCTCCTGCTGTGGAGAGACTGGGTCTGCTTCGGAAGGTCAAGGTACGCACACGGGGCAGGACTGTGTTGACTGTGTGTGTGGACCTGTGGGCGGCAAGGTTTGTCAGCTGCAGAAGACTTGTGCTTCTCAAAGACCCACATGAGGGTTTGCCCCACCTTCCAAAGCCTGTAACAATTGGGTCTCCGGTGCCTGAGGCCAGTCCCACCCATCTGCAATCCTCAGACAGCTGACAAGAGACCTAAAGGCTGGAGGCTTATAGCATTTGTAAGCCACTGAGCCTAACAACCTGCCACTCTGGGGGCCTACTCACTTAAAAGAAATACTGCAACACAAATGTGGTATTAGAACTTGCAGCCAACTGTGCTGGGGCTCCCCACACCTGATAAAGAGACTGAAGGGCCCACAACAACTACAAGCAGTTGAGCATTACAACAGCTGGCCAGGAGCATAACTTGGCCTCCCTGGGCACCTACAGGGAGAGCAAACATGCCACAACAGAAGGACACACATAGCCCACATAGGGGTCACCCCTGGAACATTGAGAACTGAGGGAAGCACACAGCAGGCCTCCTAAGGCATCACTTATATAAGGTCTCCTGTCCAAGAGCAGGAGATGTAGCTGACCTACCTAATATGTAGACACAAGCACAGGGAAAGAGGCAAAATGAGGAGGCAAAGGAATACATTCCAAGTAAGGGAACTGGACAAAATGCCAGAAAAGGAACTAAGTGAAATAGAAATGAGCAACCTACCCAACAGAGAGTTCAAACAAAGAGTGTTAAAGATGCTCATTGATGTGGGGAGAAGAATAGATGAACTCAGTGAGAATGTCAACAAAGAAATGGAAGATATAAAAAAGAACCAATCAGAAATGAAGAATACAATACTGGAAATGAAAAATTCACTAGAGGGACTCAAAAGCAGAGTACAGGATACAGAATAATGGATCTGTGAGCTGGACGAAAGACTAGAAGAAATTACCCTAGCTGAACAGGTAAAAGAAAAAAGAATTAAAAAGAGTGAGGACAGTCTAAGGGACCTCTGGGACAACACCAAGTGCACTAACATCCGTGTTATAGGTGTCCCAGAAGGAGAAGAGCGAGACAAAGGAGCAGAGAATCTATTTCAAGAAATAATAGATGAAAACTTCCCTAACCTAAGGAAGAAAACAGACATCCAGGTAGAGGAATCACAAAGAGCACCAAGAAAGATAAACCCAAAGAGGCCCACACCAACACACATCATAATCAAAATGTCCAGAATTAAAGATAAAGAGAGAATCCTGAAAGCCGCAAGAGAAAGACAAGTTACATACAAAGGAAACCCCATAAGGCTATCAGCTGACTTCTCAGGAGAAACCTTACAGGCTAGAAGAGAGTGGCACGATATATTTAAAGTGCTAAAAGGAAAAAAACTTACGGCCAAGAATACTCTACCCAGCAATGTTATCATTCAAAATGGAAGGAGAGATCAAAAATTTCCCAGACAAGCAAAAATTAAAGGGGAAACCAGTGCTACAAGAAATGTTAAAGGGACTGATTTAAGGGGAAAAGAGAAGACCACAAATAGGAAAATTTACCTATTTCCAAGATAAGAGGGTAATGGATACAAATGCACAAAAAAGAGGTTAGATATGATATCAAAAACATAAAACGAAGGAGGAGGGGAGTTAAAGAGTAGAGCTTTCAGACAAAAGTCAAACTAAAGAGACCATCAATTCTGTATAGAAGGAGAAAGGAACAGAGAAGGACTACTAAAACACTGAGAAAAAAAAAAAGTTAATAAATGGCAGTAAGTACATACTTATCAATAGCTGCTTTAAATGTCAGTGTACTAAATGCTCCAATTAAAAGGCATAGGGTGGCTGATTGGATAAAACAACAAGACCCATATATATGCTGCATACAAGAGACACACTTCAGACCTAAAGACACTCACAAACTGAAAGTGAAGGGATGGAAAAAGATACTCCACGCAAATGGCAATGAAAAGAAAGCTGGGGTAGCAATACTCATATCGGACAAAATAGACTTTAAAACAAAAACTGTAAAAAGAGACAAGGGCATTACATAATGATCAAGGAAACGATCAAACAAGAGGATATAATACTTGTAAATATCTATGCACCAAATCTAGGTGCACCTAAATATATAAAGCAATTATTAACAGACATAAAAAGAGAAATAGACAGTAACACAATAATAGTAGGGGACTTTAACACTCCACTTACACCAATGGATTGATCATCCAAACAGAAGATCAATAAGGAAATGTTAGCCTTAAATGACACACTAGAACAGATGGACCTAGTAGATATATACAGAGCATTCCATCCAAAAACTGAAGAATACACGATCTTTTCAAATGCACATGGAACATTCTCCAGGATTGATCAGATATTAGGCCACAAAACAAGTCTCCATAAATTTAAGAAGATTGAAATAATACCAAGCATCTTTTCTGACCACAACGGTATGAAACTAGAAATCAACTATAGGAAGAAAATCAGATAAGCCACAAATACGTGGAGATTAAACAAAATGCTACTGAACAATGATTGGGTCAATGAAGAAATCAAAGGAGAAATCAAAAAATACCTGGAGACAAAAGAAAATGAAAATACGGCATGCCAGTATTTATGGGATACAGCAAAAGCGGTTCTAAGAGGGAAGTTTATAGCAATACAGGACTATCTCAACAAACAAGAACAATCTCAAATGAAACAATCTAACAATGCACCTAAAGGAACTGGAAAAAGAAGAACAAACTAAGCCCAAAATCAGTAGAAGAAGGGAAATCATAAAAATCAGAGAAGAAATAAATGAAATAGAGACTAAAAAAACAATAGAAAAAATTAATAAAACCAAGACCTGGTTCTTTGAAAAGACAAACAAAATTGACAAACCTTTAGCTAGACTCCCCAAGAAAAAAAGAGAGAAGGCACAAATAACTAAATTCAGAAATGAAAGAGGAGAAATTACAACAGACACCTCAGAAATACAAAAGATTATAAGAGAATACTATGAAAAGCTATATGCCAAACCAATTCGACAATCTGGAAGAAATGGATAAATTCTTAGAATCATACAACCTTCCAAAACTGGATCAAGAGGAAGTAGAGAATTTGAATAGACCAATCACCAGTAAGGAGATCGAACCAGTAATAAAAAACCTCCTCAAAAATAAAAGTCCAGGACCAGATGGCTTCCCTGGTGAATTCTACCAAACATTCAAAGAAGAATTAATACCTATCCTTCTCAAAATCTTCCAAAAAATTGAGGATGGGGGGAAGCTCCCTAACACATTCTATGAAGCCAACATTACCCTGATACCAAAACCAGACAAGGACAACACAAAAAAAGAAAATTACAGGCCAACATCACTGATGAACATCGATGCAAAAATCCTCAAAAAAATACAAACAAATCACATACAACAATAGGTTAAAAAGATTATATACTATGATCAAGTAGGATTTATTCCAGGTATGCAGGGATGATTCAACATTCACAAATCAATCAACGTAATACACTACATTAGTAAAATGAAGAATAAATATCACATGGTCATATCAATAGAAGCAGAGAAAGCATTTGACAAGATACAGCATCCATTTATGATAAAAACTCTGAATAAAATGGGGATAGAAGGAAAGTACCTCAACATAATAAAGGCTATATATAACAAACCCACAGCTAATATCATCCTCAATGGTGAAAAACTGAAGACTATCCCTCTAGGACAGGAACCAGACAAGGATGCCCACTGTCACCAGTCCTATTTAACATAGTACTGGAAGTCCTAGCCAGAGCAATCAGGCAAGATAAAGAAATAAAAGGGATCCAAATTGGAAAGGAAGAAGTGAAACTCTCACTATGTGCAGATGACATGATTTTATATATAGAAAACCCTAAAGAATCCACCAAAAAACTTTTAGAAGTAATAAACGAATACAGTAAAGTTGCAGGATATAAAATCAACATACAAAAATCAGTTGCATTTCTATACACTAACAACTAAGTAGCAGAAAGAGAAATTAAGAATACAATCTCATTTATAATTGCAACAAAAAGAATAAAATATCTAGGAATAAACTTAACCAAAGAGGTGAAAGATCTGTACACTGAAAACTATAAAACATTGCTGAAAGAAATTGAAGAAGACACAAAGTAATGGAAAGACATTCCGTGCTCTTGGATTGGAAGAATTAACATAGTTAAGATGTCCATACTTCCTAAAGCAATCTATAGATTCAATGCAATCCCTATCAAAGTTCCAACAACATTTTTCACAGAAATAGAACAAAGAATCCTAAAATTTATATGGAACAACAAAAGACCCCAAATAGCTAAAGGAATCCTGAGAAAAAAGAACAAAGCTGGAGGTATCACACTCCCTGATTTCAAAATATACTACAAAGCTATAGTAACCAAAACAGCATGGTACTCCCACAAAAACAGACACACAGATCAATGGAATAGAATCGAAAGCCCAGAAATAAACCCACACATCTATGGACAGCTAATCTTTGACAAAGGAGCCAAGAACATACCATGGAAAAAAGAAAGTCTCTTCAACAAATGGTGTTGGGAAAACTGGATAGCCACATGCAAAAAAATGAAAGTAGACCCTTACCTTACACCATACACAAAAATTAACTCCAAATGGATTAAAGATTTGAATGTAAGACCTGAAACTATGAAACTTCTAGAAGAAAACATAGGCAGTATGCTCTTTGACATCAGTCTTAGCAACATATTTTCAAGCACCATGTCTGACCGGGCAAGAGCAACAATAGAAAAAATAAACAAATGGGACTACATCAAACTAAAAAGCTTCTGCACAGCAAAGGAAACCATCAACAAAACGAAAAGACAACCTAACAATTGGGAGAAGATATTTGCAAACCATACATCTGATAAGGGTTTAATCTCCAAAATATATAAAGAACTCATGCATCTCAACAACAAAAAACTAGCAACCCAATTAAAAAATGGGCAAAAGACGTGAACAGACATTTCTCCAAAGAAGATATACAGATGGCCAACAGACACATGAAAAGATGTTCAAAATCATTAACTATCAGGGAAATGCAAATCAAAACTATGAGATATCACCTCACGCCCGTCAGAATGGCTATAATTAACAAGACAGGAAACAACATGGGTTGGAGAGGATGTGCAGAGAAGGGAACTCTCATACACTGCTGATGGGAGTGCAAACTGGTGCAGCCACTATGGAAAACAGTATGGAGATTCCTCAAAAAATCAAGGATGAACTACCATGTGATCCAGCTATTCCACTGCTGGCTATTTATCCAAAGAACTTGAAAACACCAATTTGTAAAGATACATGCACCCCTGTGTTCATTGCAGTGTTATTCACAATAGCCAAGACTTGGAAGCAACCTAAGTTCCCATCAAGGGACGAATGGATAAAGAAGATGTGGTATATATACACAATGGAATACTACTCAGCCATAAGTAACGATGAAATCCAGCCATTTGTGACAACATGGATGGACATTGAGGGTATTATGCAAAGTGAAATAAGTCAGAGGGAGAAGGTCAAACACCATACGATCTCCCTCATTAAGTAGTAGATAACAACAACAACTAACAAACACATAGAGACAGAGTTTGGATTAGTAGTTACCAGAGGGGAAGGGGGGAGGGAGGAGGGCGAAAGGGATAATTCGGCACATGTGGGTGGTGATGGGTTGTAATTAGTATTTGGGTGGTGAACGTGATGTAATCTATGCAGAAATAGAAGTATAATGATGTACACCTGAAATTTATACAATGTTGTAAACCAATGTTACTGCAATAAAGAAAAAATTTTAAAAAATAAAATCATATTTCCTTCTACAAAAAGGTGACATATTATTATCATGAATCAGAAGTTGCCCCAATTGGTTTTGAGGTCAAATTATTATCAAAAACATCTAAGTAACAATGTTTCCAAAAGTAAAGTATACTTTTGACAACAGCCCTTTAAATTTTCATTGGCTTTTAGCTGAGGAAATAACAGCTTTCTAACTCTGAATCTATCCACATACTCTCCAAATATCATGCCTTCGGTATAAATAGAAGAGTGGAAGCAAGACAAACTTCAGATTGCCTCTACATAGAAAGGTAAACACCAATTTCTAGAAGAGCTATTTCCTGCTCCAAGGACTTGTGGAGGGTTATATGGGTCCAGAAAATCTGTGTGGAAGAGAGAAGAACTACAATCACCCTCAGAAAGAGAAAATTCACCCTAAGTGCAGAAATACTGACGAAGAATCCTTGTATATCAGATAACATTCTATAGGGAAAGGGCCTAAAATTGATTGAGACACAAAGTGTCAGTCTTGAAAAGGTAATGCTTCTGAAGAAGAAGAGGGCAAAAAGAGAGGGAGCATTGCCCTTTGGAGACTGGGAGGTGGAGGGAAGAAGCAACAAGAGAGGAAAATTGAGATCCTGAAAGACACACACACAAAGGTAGATGTGGATATACATTAAATAAGGTGAATCTTACATAAAATGGCAAAGGGAAAAAGAAGCAAGAGAGGAAATCTTAGGTTCCTGACAGACACAAAAACTAGGGTACATCTTACGGATACACATTAAAATTTACACTCTGATAATAGAGAACATACATTTTCCTCAGAGGCATATGAAAGATTCACAAAAATTGATCTAATATCAGTTTATGTTGAAACTATCAGTAAGTTCCAGAAAGCATAATTATTGGCATCAATCTAAATGTCTGTATGTAGGAAAGTGACTGAATACACTTTTACACACACACACACACAATGAAATATTGTGCAGCTATAAAAAGGAATGAGGTAGATATCTATAAACTAATATGTAGTTGTTTTTAAGTGGAAAAAAAGGTAACAAGTAGTACACATGAAATGCCACTTTTTATATAATAACGGAAGAGAAACAAGAAAGTGTATCTGAGCATGCTTATTTTTGCAAAAACACAGAAGGATGAACCAGAAATGGTGTAATTGATTATCTCTTGAGGGAGAGTGGGAAGGAGGTGGAAGTCTTCTGGTATGGTAGTCACTCCTCTGATTCAAAGAAAAAAAAAAACAGAAATAAAAGAACTTAATGTTTTCAAATTAACAACCTAACCACATTAAAGGAGAAACATTACACTGAGTAACTTTTGTACAGTATTTTGACTGTATAACCTCAGCCTAAAGAAAAAACAAAATATACGCAAATTTTTAGGACTAGTTTGTAGGCTAGTTTTTTGCAGTATTGTGGTTTAGCAGCTCTGAACATACTTTCTGAGTATTTTAGAATTAAGCATATAGATAAGTCTATTAACGATAATAGGTGCTAGATTTTGCATTGTTGAAGAAAGAATTTCCAAATATGGAAAAGGAGAAGATTAGAATTAACACTGTGACATTAGTGTTGGATTGAAATACAAGGTATCTGTTTAAACTCATGTTTTTGCTATGTAGGTCTTAGATAGATGACAGAGAGATAGATGATTGATTGATAGATAGATAGATAGATAGATAGATAGAGATAAATATGCACAATACAGACAAAGACAAACAGACACACACACATTCCTGACCTCTGTTCATTGAGAAAGACTGGAAGAAATTATATTCCGGTAACATTGACCAGACCTAACATCCTGATCTTCATTTCGAAACACCATTTTCGAGTAAAAGACACCAGGGTTTGGTGAAGACATGGCTGATTCCAGGTGTGGAGCCAGGACAGTATGAAATGACATGAGAGCACTTCACTGTGCCAGAAAAAAAAGAAAATTCTCCAAGAATCATGGGAGATGTCAATAGGACACATGAATCAGTTTGAAAGAACTCCCTCGGCCAAATCTGGGGAAATTTGAGCATCAAATAAATAATAATAGTAACAGATTATAACCCATTAAATAAAATAAGAATCCATGCTTATACAAATAAAATTAATAAGAAGGGAAAAAAACCTCTTCCTTACAGTTGAATACAAACTTATACATGTGGAAGGAATGATTGAGTTAGAAAATGGCCTTTTGGCAATTATCTTAGCAATAATCAATTCAAGCAAGAATTATCAGTTTACGTTCAAAGCAGTGGGTAAATATTTGGTTAGGTATAGAATCTAGACTCACTCTCAAAGTATCTTCCAACAAATTACTTATTAATTACAAAAGAAAAAATAGTAACGTTTCAGTGCAGAAATCTGGAAGATAACATGTTAACCAAGTGATCAAAATTAACATCACTAATTAGGGAACAAAGTGACATCATGTGCCTCCCAATATAATGCATCAAGAAAGACACATCACTTCCCTGGTATTTCAGCCTAAAATAGATAATTTGAATCTAATTGTAAGAAACAACAGACTAACCCAAATTGAGGGACATTCAAAAAATAACTGGCCTATATTCTTAAAAACATGTCAAAGCCATGACAAACAAGATTGAAAAAATATTCCAGATTAAAAGAGACTAAAAGACAAGAAAGCTAAATGGAATTTGTGATCATAGATTGAATCCTGGACTGGGGAAATCATACTATAACCAATTTAGACATGGACTGTACATGAGATGATTCCATTGTGTCAATTTTAAATTTCCTGATTTTGATAATTTCACTGTGATTATGAAAGAAAATGTATTTGTTCTTAGTAAATACATGTGATGTATTTAGGAGTAAATGAGAACAATGCCTAATTTATTCAACTTATTCAGAAAGATAGCTACCTCCTCTCTCTCATGTATGTGTGTATATTTTTTGAGAGTTAAAGAAAATAATAACACAAATGAGGTAACGTAAACATTCTGAAATTTGGGTTAAGTGGTAATCCATTTTTCTTGCAATACTCTGTGAGTCTTATATTAAAAAGTCACCAAAATTTTTAATTAGTTTATATCCCCAAAATTAAATAGTTAATTTTACTAAAGTAATGAGTAGAATATTTTAATTAGTTTATTCTGATAAGATTATTCAAGAAATACAGTTCCTCAAAACTTACATTGTTATTTCTATGTACTGGTAGGTTTGCACCTGTTTAGGGCCGATTTCCATTTTGATTAGTTGGAGCATCTGTTGTGTATGGTTAGTGTCCTTGATGTTTTGTAAATATGTTGAATAACACTCCTGTTCTATGGCCATAGTCATAGAGACTAATTCTTGCACTAAAAAAATGTTAGTCAAAATTAACTAGAATAAACTCCATGAGATTAGAAACTAGAGGTCTTACTTGCCTTTATTGAGATCATATTTTATGCATAAATTTGAACTTCATTTAATTTTTGGTGCTGTTTCTAATACATCAAAGACGTTTTCCCATGTTATTAAAAATGCTTTGTGAATATTATAATAAATACATGGGTATATTTTATTATATGGATAAACTATACTTTAAAAAACATTCTCCAATTTTTTGACAATTCAGTGGTTTATGTCAATTTCTCCTTGAATTTCTGCACCTTGGATTTGTGAATTTTTATGCTAATATTATTTTCTAGAAACAGATTGATGGTATAATTTATAGTAAATTATGTCTTTTATCGTAATAAAGTGTCTTTTTCCTTGTGAATTTTTTGCTTCAATACAATCTTATTAGTATGCATATCTTTTTACTTTAAGCCATCCTAAGTCACTTTGTTTTAGATATATCTTTTCCAATATCATATAATTGGGTTTTCATATTTCATGCCATTTGAAAAATCATCTTTTATTATTTTTAGTTTTTGAGTGCTTCCCTTTTGTTTGCTTTCTATCATTTGCTCTATAGTCTTCATTTTTCTTTCCTATTAATCATTCTGATTATTTAAAAATATATAGTTTATCCTTCATTCTTCTCGTGGCTACCTTTGTAATATTCATAACCAAAACAATATTTCTTGATTTGGCTGTCTTAGACATGAAAATATGTATCTATTAATTTGCTGTTATAAAATATAAAGAAATGTGTTCTCTTTCTTTAAAACTCCTCTCTTTAACCTCATCCTTTGTTCAGATTTGTACATAAAATTATATAACAGATACTAAAGGTGAAATTATTTAACTCGCTAATAATAATGTTCAAGTAGGTGAATGGTGATACTATTGTCTGAATTGAGGGAGCGCCAGAGAAGTTATGCATTTGGGGGTGGGGTCATCATTTGTTCTGTTTTGGTAAAGTGACTCTGACATGCTGTCCAACTTCCAAGTGAATTTGTTGAGATTTGTTGAGTGAGCGATGGGATATATACACATGAAACTCAGAGGATAACCTATGGCTAGAGAATACATCTGGAATTTAACAGCATACATATAATAATTAAAGTCATAAGATTGTCTTGAGAAAGAAAACGGAAGAACATTTCTTAAATATTTGGTACCAAGACCGTGTATCAAAATTCCAACTTATTGAATAACATAGAATTCTGATAAATTTTTTAAACTGTGGATATAAGGATAATACATAGACATGAAAAGATGCATTTTGTTTCAGAGCAAAAGCCAAATTTGGCATAATACTGAATAGATAATTACGGGCAGAATATTTAACCTCTCTGTACTCAGACCTCTGGTATGTAAATGGGGATACTATGAATAACTGCCTCATAGATAGTTTGATTTTTTGTTAGTATAAATACAAACTAACTCATTTAAGTTATGAGGCTGAAATGAGTTAGTGTGCAAAGAGCCGACTACAGTCTCTGATATATACTGTGTTCAATAATGTTCCTTTTTCTTATTGCTGCTTGATATTTCATTGCTCTATGTCAGCTTTTTCATACCACAATTTCCTCCTTACCAAGTTGCTGATTTTTGATGTATGTGTTTCTCAGCTGCCGTACTCTCTCAATCATATACTGAAGAATGGTAAGCAAGTGACTCTCTTAGATGTTTGTGTATCTAATTAAAATATTTTCTTTCTCTTACATATTACACATGATTTTTTCTTCTCAAAATTGTGCAAATTGGCATGGATAAAAAAATAAAGTTATATTTTAGTACAAATGTAAAGAAAGAAGAGAAATATAAAACTAAAAGAAAGCAAAAAAATAAATAAAAATTAGGTAGAAATCAATGAAATATAATAAAGGAAAACAATAAAGAAAATTAATAAAATCAAAATATCAACATAATTGATAATACTCTAGGCAGGCTAACCACAAAAAAACAGAGAAAGCCCAACTTACTAATATCATAAATGAAAGAGAAGCCATGTCTGCAGATTCCATGCACATTAAAAGGATAATGAAGGAATATTATGAACAACTTTGTGTCCACAAATTTGATAACAAATTCCTTGAAAGACACAAACTACCAAACCTGATGCAAGGAGAAATAAATAATTTTAATAAGCCTATAATCTATAAAATAAATTGAATCAATAATTAATAACCTTCCAAAAAGGAAGCACCAGGCTACAATTATTTCACTGGTGGATTCTATCAAATATTTAAGAGAAAAATGCTACCAATTCTCTACAATCTCTTCCAGAAAATAGAAGTAGAGGGAACATTATCTAACTCATTCTATGAGGCCAGGATTACACTAATATCAAGGCCAGATAAAAATATTATAATGAAGGAAAACTATAGGCCAATATCTCTCATGAACATAGAAGCAAAAATCCTAAAGATGATATTAGCAATATAATCTAACAATGTATAAAAATAATTATGCACCACTACAAATTGGAATTTATTTTATGTATATAAAGCTGATGCAATACTTGACAATCCAGTAAGGTAATTAATCTCATAAACATGCTAAAGAAGACTAATCATATGATCATATTAATTGATTTACATAATGTTGTCCATAATATTCCATTATTAACATTTTAATGTCTGTAAAAACTTTAATGCTAACTCCTTTTTATTGATGATATTAATAATTTGCATCTTGCCTCTCAATTTTTTTGATCAGTCTAGTTTGAGACATCAATTTTTTAAATCTTTTCAAAGAACAAGCTTTTGGTGTCCTTGATTTTCTTTAGTGTTTATTCATTTTCTATCTTATTGATTTCTGTTCTTTTAATTTTTTTCTTTTTTCCTAATACTAGCTATGATTTGCTCTTCTTTTAATAATTTCTTGAGATAGAAGCCTGATCATTTATTTTAATTTTAGACTCTCCTAATATAATAAGTATTTAAAGCCATGGATTTCCCTCTATGTACTGCTTTGGCTGCATTCCATAAATTCTGGCATATCTTTTTATCATTATCATTCAGTTCAATATATTTTCTAGTATACCTTAATATTTAGAAATATGCTATTTTAATTTCCAAATATTTGGTCATTTTTATTTTTTGTTATTGATATAATTTACTTATTTTATAGTCAGAGACTCTACTCCATATTATTTCAATCCCTTTGAATTCATATAGACTTACTTTATGGTGTGGAATATAGTTAACTTTGTGAATATTTCTTGTGCAATTTACTACAAGCTCCAGTCTCCATCTTCTCAAATAAGTAAGAAGGCCAACCTCTGCTTGAGTATCCCTTTTCTGTTCTAGAGTGCACAAAGTACATTCAGAGAGAGAGCCAGGGAGATCATTCGGCTTATCTTATTTGTTTCCATTCTCAGTGATCAAAGTCCTGAACTGCCTTTTGATCAATATCTGAAAATAATTATTTTATAGATTTTTTTCCAATTTCTGTTTATGGAGGAAGAGTAAGACATTTATTAGTTATTTTGAGATGGCCACGAATATGTGTCTTTTTATTGTTTTTCTATTGTGCTTCAAGGCAATTATTTTGCCATACTGAAATAACCTAATATCTATTATTTTTCTGAAGCCCTATTCTATAAACTATTTTATGAGAATTGATTTTCAGGTATGGTCTTAGGCAATATATGAAAAATAATTATGCATATAACTGATTCTCTTTAATAACTTGATAAAATTATCTTTTCCTTCATTTAAAAATGTTATAGACTTATTCCTGGAGAATAGAACTAATTTGGGGTATGTAAGGAAGATTGGCCCTGAGCTAACATCTGGTGCCAATCTTCCTCTTTTTGCTTGAGAAACATTGTCCCTGAGCTAACATCTGTGCCCATCTTCCTCTATTTTGTATATGGGATGCCACCACAGTATGGCTTGGTGAGCAGTGTGTAGGTCTGCACCCGAGATCCTAACCTGCAAACCCTGGGCCACTGAAGTGGAGTGTGAACCTAACCACTATGCCACCAGGTTGGCCCCAGAATGGAACTATTTTTATCCACAGATAATCTATAACAAATCATTGTTCTTATTTTAATTCCTTCTGTGTATTTTTCACTAGCTGGGGTGATACAGAGGAAGTGCAGGAACTTAGAAAAGAGAGAATTCACTATGAACTGATAAAAAAATGAATGTGATCTAACCTGCCAAAATGGAAAGAATTCAAAACTGGATTAAAAGGAAATTCTGTATTTGAATTATACGCCAAGCAAATTGGTGTGACTTTGTGAAGTTACTGAATCTCTTTCAAACTCTCCTAAGTAAACATACTGTTGCTTCTGTTGCATAATAGTGAAGACTATGAAATATTCAGCTCAATGTGTGACATATAAGAAGAATACTCTAAGTAGTAACTACATCTGGTTGGGTAAATAGTAAATTGTGAAAAACACAAAAGTTTTGATCATGGCATGAACATAAAAATTAGACAAAATATTAACTAATATTTTGTTAATATTAGTTAATATTTTGTCTTATATATAGCAATATTTAGCCAGCCCTGGTGGTCTAGTAGTTAAGATTTGGTGCTCTCACTGCCCTGGCCTGGGTTTGTTTCCTAGTCAGGGAACCACACGACCCCTCTGTCGGTTGTCATACTGTGGCAGCTGCGTGTTACTGTGATGCTGAAAGCTATGCCACTGGTATTTCAGATACCAGCAGGGTCACCCATGGAGGACAGTTTTCAGTGGAGCTTCCAGACTAAGACAGACTAGGAAGAAGGACCTGGCCACCCACTTTGGAAAAAAATTGGCCATGAAAATCTGTGAATAGCAGCAGAGCATTGTCTGATATAGTGCTGGCAAGTGAGAGAATGGCGTAAAAAGACTGAGCAGGGTAGTCACTTGGAGTCGGAACGGCCTCCACAGCACTAAAACAAAAAAATTAAAATGTTTACATTTTAATTAAATTTTGTAATTTTTGGGAAAAAACAGAGGATTAATGATGTATTAATATTTTTTGTGTAAGTTTTAAAAATACTAATTACACAATAAGAAATGATTCACTTCACTTTTTTTTCACCTCGATAGTATGTAGACAAAAATATTATAGTGTCTTCAATTTCCCTAAGGTCTTATACCAACATTTTGATAAAATGTTATTCTCCTGAAGTGTCTATTTAGTTATCATTCTTGTTTTTCCCTTATTCATTGTAAGCATATCAGAATATGTTGAAATTTGCATATCCTCATTTGCCAGGGGCTTCTTTATTTAAATAATTTTCTAACATCATTTTCATAAACTTAATGAAATCTGCTAATTTTTCTGTAAGATTTATGATTTTAGTTTTCAAGAGATTTGCGTTATATACTCTGAGTGAGAGACTGATAATCTTTGACAGTGTGCTATGGGATTGCTCTTACACAAAGAGGATATATGAGGGTACTAACTTGTTAAGCGGCTGGTTCATTTGTGAATATTTTCATGTTATAGTTTCATTTTCTCTTTCATAGATATGGGGCTCAGATAAAGGGAGCCCACTATACCATTTACAAAACCAAGTGCACTCTCTTGGGCAAAGAAAATATAACAGAGCATTTATACAGGAGACATCATTTACCCTGCTTATAAAAAACTTGGAGGGCATACGGTTTAACTGACATCTTTCTAACACCTCTCTTTTTCTAAAAAGAGAACACAGGCATCGACTTCTAAGCTTTTGGCAATCAACAATACCAATGTAGAATGTAATGACATTATTTTGTTTTCATTATTATTTCTATCAATTATTATGAGGCTTTCTTTTAAACTATATTTAAATAAAACAGTGAATCTGCTTTTAAAAAATAGTCTACTTAAAAAATTAGTAGTGAAATCAGGGAAACAATCTTTCATTTTATATAAATCAGGGATTGACAAACTTTCTTTTATAAAGGGGCACATAGTAAATATTTTAGGTTTTACAGATCATGCAATCTCTGTGGCAACCATTCAACTCTACCATTGAAGCAAGAATGTAACCATAGACAATATGTAAATAAATGAGTGCATGGTTGTTCAAATAAAACAGAAACAGGCTGGATTTGGCCGTGTAGTTTGCTGACCCCTGTTATAAATGAGAGAATAGAGGATCAGAGAAGATATTTTATCTTCAAGCTTAACCACCTGGTTGGTGACAGACCTAGTACTCATGCTCCCCCAAAGCACTTTATTTTGTGGTATATCACACCAGAAAATGTTTTCTCTTAGGATTTCTTCAGCTTAAGAAGTTTTACCAAAGGAATGATTCATTTTCTTCTTTTTCTTTCTCTCTTCTTTATTTTTTGGGGGCAGGTGGATTGTTTGGCTTGCAAGTTATTATTATTCATATCATGTTATATATATCATATTATTAGCATATGAGCTATTGGTTTTAAGTCTGCTGGTAATCATCATGCATTAATAGTAAATATAGACACTAAATAATAAATATAGAAGTGCATATAGTAAATATAAACATAAAAACTAAAATTATTTGAATCATATTTAACAAAGAATATATGGACAGGTGGTTTGCAAAGATTAATGTAATAAAATGTAACCTAAACATACAAGGCATTTAAAATATTTGTCCCTCTGAGAATGCCACACTAGGGAACTGCATTTCTCACAACCAACCACTGGAGTGGTAATTTAGCTTTTTTGCATAAGAGGTTTAGTCAGTCATTAATTGGGGTCACAAGAAAGGGATTAACACCATATCACATTTGGTTAATAATTTTCATTCAAATCCCACAATGACTTGACATAAGAGTAAAGACTGAAAATATTATTTTCCATTTATTAGTTGCTGAAGTTGGTATCACTATAGGAAGCAAACAAACTCAATTTAGTTATTCCTTTCCTCAATCAAAACTTTTCTACATGTTTAGGAGTGGGCTAATGACAAAGCCTTTCATTTCCACCTCTAAGGAGTACTTAATTACTGACTATCAATTTTAAAATAAATATATTATATGCCATTTTATTATCTCTCTTGAATAAAAGTCCTGGTGGTTCCAATAGAGGGTGAAATGAAGAGTCCTGGGCTCTGTTTATTAAAATTAAGGAAATATATTTAAGAAGAGAAAGTTAATATTTTTAATGAACATTTGGTCTTTGAGCCCTGATTTAAGATATTACAGCCCCATTTGGTGTACACTTTTATTGGTTTGATAAAAGTGTGTGAATCACTTTTAAAATTCTGAATTAATACATTCATTCTGTGGTTTGTCTATAAAAGGATATTGATCAAAAAATGTTTCATCCCCCTTGCAGTGAGGTTTTGGTCAGCTTGTTTGGACCAATCAGGTATAAATTTAGATTTTCTTCATAATGAAGTTTAAGAAAACGCCAAAGATTTTTGCATATCTTTCGGAACTTCATCATATACATCACAGAAAATGGGCACAGTTTCAAATTTATAATGATTTGTCTAAATATTTATTTGCAAGTCTATAATTTGTAACACATCTTCCCTGAAACATGTTATGATAAAAAATAAATTTGCAAGACTAGTCCAAAAATTAATTATTTATCTTACCCATAGTATATTAGTACTATAAAAACTAACCACTATACGCAATATATTTTCCTTTAAGAAACTTTACCGAAGGAATGATTTGGTAAAATCGCTGAAGAAATGTGTTCCAGTTTCCAATTATGCATTCTGTCTCAGCCACGTAGAATAAAGAGTTCTCTGAATAGTCTCAATCAGCTCTCTGTAGCAACAGTGTGGCCTGCACTTAGTCAGATGGAAACAGATAACATACTCTCTCAGAAGATGCACTTCATAGCCCCATACATCTCAGTTTTATGCCAGCTCCTCCACTAGCTGATTATGTTACTCTGACCATATTTTCTTTATTTCTGAACCTTGGTTTTCTAGTTTGTGAAGTGGAAATACTAATATCTATTCATAGCATTGTTGGAAGGATTAAACAAGCTAAGATGTTCAAAGCATGAGACAACTGCTCATTATATAATAGCTTTTTAAATGATCATCAATGGACGGAAAGACGGTATGGGAGTAAGTTTTTGAAGAGGGCAGATGCCCATATAATTTATTGTCAAATCCGTGCCAAGTTTGGTGATACGAAGGGGTGTTATTCACAATTATAATGGAAAATAGACATAAATAGGGACTGCCCTAAGCATACGAACACATGTGATCACCCTATTTACTAATCATGCCCTTTTGAAGAAGAATTGCTGTGGTATGCAAGAGTAGCTCAAATTCCACTGGAACCAAGGCTTACAGAGGAAATGTGAAGGGAGCAAGTTCAAAGGCATGAACTCCTGCAGGGAATCAGCTCCTCCAACTTCCTGATAATAGTGAAATAGTGCTTTGTTGGGAGAAACAGCATAGATAATGTAAGTAGGCACTCTATGTATGCAATGACATTTTTACGAGAGTTCGTGTGTACATTATATTCTGTCCTGCCAAAACTCAGGAGATTTTCTGTACATGAGCATTTCATATATGAACATCAAAAATGCTCTAAAATTTTTCTACGTAGAAATATATAATTTAATTCCATTATAGACATTTAATAATTTTGCTTATCAATCTTTCTAACTAAATATCTATAGAATAAAGACATTTCAAGGAGATTTATCTTTATTCGGAAGTTTTTTCTCCTCTTCTTTCTTCTCCCCCAAACCTGTTCCTTTCTTTCTCCTCTTTCTTATGCAATTTTGTGTGTATGTGTATATGTGTGTGTTATGGCAAAATTTGTATCTACTCTTTTTTAAAAGTACATTGTAATCACACAGCATGTGTACTCAAGCTTCTGAAGAAAAAAAAAGTCTACACTATTATCTAAAGTCAAACAAACATTAAATGACGTGATCTTTGCCTTGTTTTTTTCTGAACAACCCAACCTAAGGCAATAGTTGAATGAACATCATAAATACCAAGAATATCACACTTCATATGTGTATATTTTTCTAAATAGATGGATATTTCCACATTTTTGGATTTAAATTGTTTTTTTTTCAAACTGTGGATTATAACCCATGAGTGGGTCACCAAATCAATTTAGGGGGCTGCCATCATTTTTTAAAATGAACTAGAGTATAGAATAGAGTAAAAAATATCAGAGTGTATCACACAGAATAAGGATATGTGAAAGTTTTGTTTCTATTATATGCATAAAGAAATATATTTATGTATGTGCTAAATATCAATGTAAAATATATTTCTTCCTGTGGGTAACGATAAAAAAAAAAACTCTAATGTATTCAAAATGACTGATTGATTGGATTTCTTGCTTTTTTTCCCATATGCATCTTCCTATTGAATAGACTTGAATGATGTATATATGAAATCTTTTTAACACTCTGAATAAATAGTAATAAGTGGATTCAAGGTCTTTGTAGATGTTTACTGAATTAATGCACAAGCTGTTGCCGTACAGACTGAAATATACAGGTGATGTAGATTTATCTATTCATTTAGATGTAAATGTTATTTTAAGAAATATAATTTGGGACTCTGAATTGTCCATATTGAGAATCTTTGGAGAAATCCACTGGATAATTATTGAGTGGGTAGGGAAGATTGGGATACACTGAGCTCCCCCTGAGATGCTTTTGAAGGTGATAAATCTTACTAGAGCTTTTGAGATATCTGTTTAACCTTGATTCTCCTCCTTAGAGAACAAGGATGTGTCATGTGAGTACACATTAATTTATTCATTCATTCAACGAATATTCATTTAGCTCTTGCCATGTGTCAGTACTGTTCATGTTTCAGGATGTGAAATACTGAGCAAGACAAAAGAGGTTCTGACCTTCATAGAACTTATTTTTGCCATAGGCAAAGACAGATGATAAACACATCAACAAATAATTAAGCAAACTTAGATAAATTCTAGGAAGAAATTTAAAAGGATATTGTAATAGACAGTGTATGCAGAGTAGAGTAGGAACTATTTTAGATGGTTCTGTCAGAGTAGGGTCTATGTGGAAGCAACATTGACTTGAGCTCTGAATAATGAGAAGAGACCAAGTCTTGCAAGGATCTACGGCAAGAATGACAAGTGTGAGAGTTCTGAGATGGGAATGAGTTTGGCAGGTTCCAAGGTGAAAGGCAGTGTAGCAGGAGCCGATTGTGTAAAGAGGAAAGTGATACAAGATGAGAATGAAAAAGAAATCAGGTTTTAGATCAATCAGTCAGAGTGTTGTAAGCCAATGTAATGAGTTTGTGTTTTATTCCTGTACTTTAGTAAGCTATTGAAGCATTACAACAAGGGAAATAATATGAGCACTGCTCCATTTTGAAAAGATTACTACTGTGTTTGCTAGATGGAAACCGGACTGCAGACAAATAAAGGTGGAATCTAGAGGAACATTTAGATGGCATGACAATACTTTTTGTCATGGTGATGGATGGATTGTGGCATCACTCAATAAATGAGAGAAAATATTAATAATCATTATCAAAAAAAAATTTATGGAGCATTTACTCTATGCCTGATAATATACTAAGTACTTTACATATACTATCTCAATCAAACCTTAGAACAACTCTGTGAACAAGACACTAAAATTAATTCTAGTTTACAAGTAAGCAAACTGATCTAAAAGAGTTTAAGTAGTTGTCCAAAGTTTTTACAGGTATACATGGTAGAATGGTTGACAGCAGGTCATCCTCATGCCTTCTCCTTGAGACATGGAAAATCAGAGCACAAGCTTCAATATGAAAATAAATATTTTAGGTTAAGATATATTTGACTATCGAGACAAGAACATGAAAGACATGAGTTAACAAACTAGGGAGTTAAGAACAATCCCAGATTACCTTATATTTAGGGCAAGAACAGCCAAAGTGTTCTATTTAAAATATAGATCACCACTAGAATGTAAACTTGAGGAAAACAGAGACCTTCTTTTTTGGTCATTGCTATAGTCCATTGCCTAGAACAGTTCTAGGCACATAGTAGACACTCAATAAATATCTTTGAGTAGATGAATAAGTGAACAAATGAATGAACATATAGATGCTACAAAATGAGTTATTTAATGGGCAACCTTCTGGCACAGGGCAGAATTACTGGACAGTGGCTTCCCAGGTTGACCCCATGGAGAAGGAAGAAGGTCAATCTAATTGTAAAGTTTCCTTGTACATCCTACTTTTGTCTCCTTCATTTGGCTGAGACTCTTCTGGAGAGCCCTACCCGCTTCCCTAGACAATTATCTTGATTTTAGTTCCTTGTCTTGGTCTTGCTACCCCTATTTTCCTTTTTGGCTCTTCCTTGATGCAAATTAGGTAGATTTACCTATTTTTCAAACCCTGACTGTTTTTTACCTCTGAAATTATTGCACATTAAAGGAAGTCAGCTGTTGGATGAGGTTTTTACTATTCCACTTAAACTTAATGGTTTCCTCCATATGCCCTGAAATTAACACCCCATCACTATCAGAACGACACATTACATTTAACTATAATATATTTTTATTCTTCATGGAAGTTAATGCTGACAACCCTGTGTTTATTTTTGTAGTCAACATAAGGGAAAAATTAAAAACAAAATTAAACTATTTAAAGAGAAGTTTGGAACCCCTGCTCTGTGGAGAAAAGACCCTAGGTTGAAAAGGGTTTCAAAGAATATTTGGGTTTACTGCCCTCAAAGAAGATTTGAAAACACAATCATATATAAAAAAGACTGTGATTCTATATTCTAGAGGTGAAGTCTTTAGAATTATTTCAAAAGCTCTCAGCTGTTACTAGACATCTATGCACAGTGAGTTTTTTAAGCTAAGTTGTAAGTTATGATATGCTACAGAAGTCAAATGTACAGTAGTATTGAAATTTTTAGACTTTACTCAAAGATGGCTTCACATGTTTTTCATTTTTCCACAAATATCTAGTGACCATATATTAAGAATTTATATAATTTTTATTGACCTATGACATTCCATTATATTTTTTTGCTGCTGTTGTTGTTGTTGAGGAAGATTTGCCCCAAGCTAACTCTGTGCCAGTCTTCCTCTATTTTGTATGTGGTTCACTGCTGCAGCATGGCTGCTGATGAGTGGTATAGTTCTGTACCCGGGAATTGAATCCAGGCCACTGAAAGGGAGCACACCGAACTTAACCACTAGGCCACTGGGCTGGCCCCCCATTGTATTTTCTTAAGATATAATGATAAACCAAAGTTATTTTGCTTGCTGTCTTAGTCTTTTGGAGCTGCAATAACAAAATACCATAGACTGGGTGCCTTGAACAACAGACATTTATTTTCTCACAGTTCTGAAGGTTGGAAGTCTGTAATCAGGGTGCCAGCATGGTCTGTTTCTGGTGAGGCCTTTATTCCTGGTTTGTGGGTGGCCACCATCTCACTGTGTGCTCTTTGGTGAGCTTGCAGGGAGAGTGAGCAAATGAGCTCTCTGGTGTCTCTTCTTATAAGGACACTAATTCTATCATAATAGGGCTCTACCTTATGACCTCATTTCACCTTAATTACATCCTTATAGGCCCTATCTCCAAATACAGTCACATTAGGGGGTTAGGACTTCAACATATGAATTTTGTGGGGACACAATTCAGTCCCTAGCACTCACAACATGAGAGTTGTGTGCATTAAGTTATATAAGGGAGGTAAAATCTAAACTGGTCTGTGGTCACTATTTTCCTGTAAATAAAATTCTTTCAGTTCTTTTTGTGCTATTTTCATTTGCATTAAGTGTCGGTTTTAAGCTTCATCTTAGTTCTTCATCATTTTGCTTTTCATATTCTATATTTGTCATTTTAGTCAAACAACCAGTTAGTAACAAACTGTGTTTCTCAGATTGTTGTCCTAAGACTGCCTGTGTCAGAAACACTTTCAGGGCTGGTTAAAATTTTGACTCTTATATTCCACCTAGACTCAGAATCAGAATCTCTGAACATAAAACCCTGTCCCGGACATTTTACATAGGATTCTGGTGAGCACAAAAGTTTGAGAACCACTGACAGATGGGAACTGCATGATCAATCAAAATAGGAAAGCAGGGGGCCGGCCTGGTGGTGTAGTTAAGTTCCCGCGTTCTGCTTCGGCAGCCCAAAGTTCGCCAGTTGGAATCCTAGGTGCAGACCTACTCACTGCCATGCTGAAGTGGCATCCTAAATAGAAGAGCTACAACTATGATACACAACTATGTACTGGGAGTTTGGGGAAAAAAAGGATAAAGAGGAAGATTGGCAATAGATGTTAGCACAGGGCCAATCTTCCTCAAAAAAAATAAATAAATAAAAAGGAAAGCACCTTGCGTGCCAAAGCAGAGTTAGCATTTTCCATAAAGCTTGCAGCGTTGAATAGCTCAATGAATCCATCCTAGGGACAATCATCATTTTCCCCTTCAAACTGGATCCTCTAAGGGAGTGCATTCTTTATATCATCACTTTTCATAAGTGGTATTATTGATAATGGGAAATTAAACCTGTCAACCATGAATGTGCTCAGAGCTTCAAGCCCACACTTGTCTCATTCTCTCATTTAACAAATGTATAAGTGTAAATGTCTATCAAGCAAACCAGACGCTCTTCCACAGAAACTTCAAAATAGTTATGAAGAGCCACAAACACCTGTGCGCTATACTTGGTTAGAGTTTCACGATCTAAGATTGTGTTTAATGCAGTAGAGCATTAAGACTTTTTAAGGTGAATATAGTGAAAAGTGCGTTCTTTCTCTGCTTTAAGTTTGGCAGCTGGCAAAGAAAGGAGACACTAAAAGGATCTAAGCTCAAAAATGAAAGATTTCTCAGCTCAGTCGTTTTTTTTTTTTTTGTGAGGAGATCAGCCCTGTGCTAACATCCGCCAATCCTCCTCTTTTTTTTTTTTGCTGAGGAAGACGGCCCTGGGCTAACATCTGTGCCCATCTTCCTCCACTTTATATGGGACGCCGCCACAGCATGGCTTGCCAAGCAGTGCATCGGTGCGCGCCCGGGATCCGAACCAGCGAACCCTGGGCCGCCGCAGCGGAGCGCGCACACTTAACCGCTTGTGCCACTGGGCCGGCCCCTCAGCTCAATCGTTTTTAATAAACTACTCCATCTTTAAGCCAGTCATAATACTTGGTTTGCTTGTCCTATCTCTCAAAAGTCTGCGTCTTTAAAGTTTGTATAAATTCTTAGAAATAGATGAGCAAAAACCATTACTATGTGGATACCCAACAATGAAACAGAAGAGTTTTAGAGTAAAGATGAAGCCCATAAAGCCACAACACTGCTAGGTTAGAATTAACACAGTTGGACGGCTCATGGTGAACCCTCTGATGTATATGAGGCTTGAATAAATAGATGAAGCTTATATAGGTGGAAGAAAGAAAAAAAGGCATGTAATACAGTGTTAACAGCATAAGATTATGTATTAATTAGGAATCTTTTTGTTGATTTTGGGCATTTTAACAATATTAATTCTTCTAATCCATGAAAACAGGATATCTTTTCATTTATTTGTGTCTTCCTCAATTTCTTTCATCAGTGTCTTATAGTTGTCAGTGTATCGATTTTTCACCTCCTTGGTTAAATTTACTTCTATGTATTTTATTGTTCTCAATACTATTTTAAGTGGGATTGTTTTCTTAATTTCTCTTTCTGATACTTCATTGTTAATATACAGAACACAACTGATTTTTGTATATTGATTTTGTATCCCGAAACTTTACTGAATTTGTTTATTCTAATGGTTTTTTAGTGGATTCTTCAGAGTTTTCTAATATAAGTTCATGTTATTTATAAACTAAGACAATTACTTCTTCCTTTCCAACTTGGATACTTTTTATTTCTTTTTCTTGCCTAATTGCATACGACTTTCAGTACTATGTTGAATAGAAATGGAGAGAGTTGGCATCCTTGTCTTGTTCCTTATCTTAGAGAAAGCTTTTCAGCTTTTCTCCATTGAGTATGATGTTAGCTGTAGGCTTTTCATACATGGCCTTTATTATGTTGATATGTACATTCCTTCTATACTCAGTTTATTAAGAGTTTTTATCATGAAATATGTTGAGTTTTGTCAAATGCTTTTTCTGCATCTCTTGAGATGATCACATGATTTTTATCTTCCATCCTTTTAAAGTTGTGTATCGCATTTATTGATTTGCATATGTTGAACCATCCTTTGTATCCTAGGGACAAATCCAACTTGATCATGGTGTATGATTATTTCAATGTGCTGTTGAATTCTCTTTTCTAGTATTTCGTTGAGGATTTTTGCAGCTATGTTCATCAGAGATATTGGCCCGTAATTTTCTTTTCTTATACTTCCATGCCATCCAAAGCAAACTACAGATTCAGTGCAATCCCTATCAAAATTCCATTGGCATTTTTTAGAGAAATAGAAAAACCAATCCTAAAATTTGTATGGAAACACGAAAAACCCCAAATAGCCAAAGCAATATTGAGAAAGAAGAGCAAAACTAGAGGCATCAACACTTCCTTATTTCAAACTATGTTACAAACCTATGTTACAAATCAAAACAGTATAGTACTAACAGAAAAAGAGACACATAAACCAATGGAACATAATGGAGTGCCCAGATATAAACCCAGGCATATATGACAAGGATATCAAGAACACACAATGGGGAAAGGACAGTCTTCGCCATAAATGGTGCTGAGAAAACTGGGTATCTACATGCAAAAGAATGAAATTGGACCCCTATCTTATACTACTCACGAAAATTAACTGAAAATAGAATAAAGACTTAAGGGTAACCTGAAACCGTTCAACTCCTAGAAGAAAACATAGGGAAAAAGCTTCTTGACATTAGGATTGGTAATGATTTTTTGGATATAACATAAAAAGCAAAGACAACAAAAGCAAAAATAAACAAGTGGGACAACATCATACTAAAAAGCTTCTGCACAGCAAAGGAAACAATCAACAAAATAAAAAGGCAACATATGAAATGGGAGAAAATATTTTCAAACCATATATTGGATAAGCAGTTAATGTCAAAAATATATAAGGAACTCATTTAACTCAATAGGATAAAAAAACAAATATTCCTCTTTAAAGATGGGCAAAGGAACAGAATAGATATTTTTTCCAAAGACATACAAATGGCCAACAGGTACCTGAAAGGTACTCAATATCATTATTCAATAGGGAAATGCAAATCAAAACCACAATGAGATCTCACCTTATACCTGTTAGGATGGCTACTATCAAAGAGACAAGAGATAACAAGTCTTGGCAAGGATGTGGAGAATAGGGAACGCTTGAGCACTGTTAGTGGGAATGGTACACACATTATGGAAAACAGTATGGATGTTTCTCAAGAAATTAAAAATAGAACTACCATATTATCTAGCACTCCCACTTCTGGATATATGTCCGAACGAAACGAAATCATTATCTCAAAAAGATACCTGGACTCCCCTTTTCATTGCAGCATTATTCACTATAGCCAAGATATGGAAACAACCTAAGTTTCCATTGATGGATAAGTGAATAAAGAAAATATAGTTGTTGCATATATGTACAATGAAATATCATTCAGACTTTAAAAAGAAGGAAATCCTGTCATTTGCAAAAACATACATGAATGTGAAAGGCATTATGCTAAGCGAAATAAACCAGATAGAGAAAGACAAATAGCATGACATAATTTTTATGTGGAATCTAACAGATAAAAAACAAAGTGAACTCATAGAGCAGAGAGTAGAATGGTGGCTATGAGGTCTAGGGGATGGGGGAGATGGGGAGATGGGGTCAAAGGGTACAAGCCTTCAGTTGTAAGATGAATAAGCTCTGGGAATCTAATGTACAGCAATGGTGACTCTAGTTAATAACACTGTGTTGTGTACTTGAAAATTTGCTAAGAGAGTAGATCTTAAGTGTTCTCACCACACACACAGAAAGGTAACTATTTGAGGTGATGGGTGTGTTAACTAACTTGATTGTGGTAATTATTTCACAAAGTATACATATGTCACATCATCACGTTGTACACTTTAAATATACAATTTTATTTGACAATTATACCTCAATAAATCTAAAAAATCAAATAAATTTTTAAAAATCTTATTGAAATAATGGAATTCACATATAACTATCATAATTGTAACAAACATACTGTTTTTCAAAATAATATTCATATAATTAACATCTTGCATATCCATACATACAACTTTCTTCTTAGATAGCCCAAAGCATCCATATATCTTTATGGTGGCATAGGGAATGGAAGTGGGTTTGGGTATTATAGAAGGAATGCAAAAGGAAGGCAGAATTTTTATTTTGACATTCAAAATAACACTTTGCAGTAGGCCAACTGGCTTGCAAATGAGGAAACTTTCAAAGAGTATAGGATTGTCTAATTTGTTAGTTCTCATTTAATATTTAGGCCAGAATGAAGTGGTTTTGTATAAAGGAAATTCTGGGTACACAAAGACAGTAAATGAAAGAAGAGAAGAAAAAGATGTGGAAAGTCTACTTTTGGTTCTGGGAAATTGTGGCGAGAGGAGGCAGACAGAAGTTGAGTGATAGATAAAAATGAGATAGACTGTCAATGATGTACCCTGATATGCACTGTTCTGAGGGATAATTTGAAGGAAACCCCGAGGATAGAGGAACTTTTTCTACTCCCCACTTGGGGAACCTAGAGGAGACAACCACTTTTGACGTTATGACTCCATGCCAAAATTAAGTGATCTTGGGACAGTTGAGTAGCTGTGTTTACTGATGTGAGACACCCTGGGCATGTTGTGATTCTAAAACGGGTGTTTCAGAGTGCTCAATTAATGTGTGAAAAAGATAAAGGATGTGACAAAGACTCAGAAGAGTTTGCAGTATCAGATGAGAGTTAATGGGAAGTTCAATCAACAGGGAGGGGTTATGAATCCCAACCAAGTAAAGAGATAATCATTTTCAGATATAAGATGCTGGATGAATGCCCACAAATGGATGGGAACCAAATGTTTCACTGAATTTTGGTCATTGTTGTATCTTCTGTACCTAAAATACTCTCAGCATATGATAAGAACTCAAGAAATATTTTCTGAATAAATGTGTAGGTGAACAAATCATAACTTAATAGATTCCATCCAGTACACAATGGAACCAGAATGAGGAAACCACTTACTCATGATGTATAAATATAGCCTCCACCTAAGACAGAACCTGGAAAGGTTGTTGAAGAACATGAGAGAGTGAATCAAAACTAAGGAGACAATTTAAATTATTGGTTGGGATTAAGGTTTTATTTTTACTTTATTTAACCACACAGATTAAATACTGTTTTGCTTGGTTTTATCCTTGCTTCACAATGGATGGGAATCATGGGGAAAAGCAAATACATTTTAGATTCAATTAAGACTGTATTTTCTTTTCACATCTGAAGTTAGTATACTTATTTACAAAAACAAAGTGACAGTTTATTTGCCAATTATTAAAAATATCAGTGCATCTAAAAGAACCCATGGAAGGACTGAAAAAAAAAATGATGAGGAGGAATAAAAGCAATTAATCTTTGTTAGCACCAACAAGAGTTGTTTGTAGGCTTTCTCTCAAGAGAAAAGTTTAATATGTTTATCATGTTTCAGGTTGCAACACCCTCAATCCTTGTGACTCACAATGAAATTTTGAATTCCTAGGAAAGAGACTGACTCACAATGAAATTTTGAATTCCTAGGAAAGAGACTCCAGTTTATCTGGCTTGAACAGATGTCCAAAAATGAGCCAGTCAGCTACATCCCAAGCATAGTGTCAGATATTTCAGACATAGCTGGTGATGGTCCATTCCTATTTGGGGGAACTATTTTTCTAGAGAAGATTGATGGAGGGAGAATCATTATTTACTCGACATTCATAAGAAGAAGTATCTACTTCAGAAAGCTTTGGAGTACAAAATGAGTAAGCATGCTCCCTGGGCAGAAATGAAATCTATTTAAATCTAAAAAGTTTGAATGGGGAGATGGTTGAGAGAACAACGGATGTCACAATTAGAATGAGACTATCGGGCCTCAAAAGTTACTTGTGGACTTTTGATGCAGAGTTTATACTCCTCACAACTTCAAGGTGGAAGTGTGGGAAATGTCACTTGTTGTCTGAAAAGGAAGACCAAAATCGAAAATGTTGATTTTAATCATTGATGTTATTTTTAAGAGATATTTTTTATTTTTTTGGTGGGGAAGATCAGCCCTGAGCTAACATCCATGCTAATCCTCCTCTCTTTTTTTTTTTTTTTTTGCTGAGAAGGACTGACTCTGAGCTAACATCTATTGCCAATCCTCCTCCTTTTTTTTTTCCCCCAAAGCCCCAGTAGATAGTTGTATATCATAGTTGCACATCTTTCTAGTTGCTGTATGTGGGACACGGCCTCAGCATGGCCGGAGAAGCGGTGCGTGGGTGCACACCCGGGATCCGAACCCGGGCCACCAGTAGCGGAGCGCGCACACTTAACCACTAAGCCACGGGGCCGGCCCCTCATTGATGTTATTATTAATCGTTACATTTACTTATTTTGAAATAAAAACATTAAAGTACTAGGTGAAGTGTTATGTTTAATGAAAGGACACTGGGATTAAAAAGAAAAAAAATGGATTGGGAAGGTCTGACCAGGTCAAGTTTTTTTAGAAAAGAAAAAGCAGAATATTTAGAAAATGATGGAAAAATACAAGTATGACAGCATAATCATGTTTGATTTAAGTAAGGACTCTATCTCTCAGACACAGGGTCTTCAACCAAGGTTAGAAGAATCCACAGGGATTAGTAGGATATGATGTTATTCACATACACTGTGTTTTATGAAGAAATTTTAGGAAAAAAAAATAGACAGCAAGAGATAAAAACTGAACGAAAAAGAAAGAGAAGGAAAGGGAAAGGAAGAGAAGGGACAGAAGAAATTGAGGCTCTCCCATCTCTCTAACATTAGAATTAGAAACTGAGGAGGCTAAGAGCTACTCCAATTGGCAAAGTCAGGAAATTTTAATTCATGAGAACTAGAGGCAATTTTCCTACGTATCTATCTATCTGTCTATCTGTCTATCTATCTATCTATCTATCTATCTATCTATCTATCTATCTTACTTATTTCATTCCTTCCTTCCTTCCTTTTACCAATGAGTCACATTTCCTTTAAACCTCCTCAGAATCCAAACTCATCCAGCCCAGGTTCATTTACTTCCTTCCCTAACCGTACATTGAGTCTCAGCCCTGAATACATAATGCATTGTTGGTGCCTTCAAACTGTTGCTCCATTTCCATAGGGAGAGGCCTGTAGCCTTGCTTCCTCTGGCCAGGCACACTGACCTCTGTCTGTTACCAAAGGATGTGATTCAGTGTCGTGTTTTTGGAGTTCTTAGGACTGATGTGTTCCTAAATACACACCACTATTTAGCATGTCTTATTTATATTTACGTGCCAATCAAGGTGTCCTGTTCAAGTCCGAACAAGCCAGTAACTGATCAATAAATCACAGGGAATGTTTGGAACTCAAACCTTTTGTCCCACTTTTTTGATGCCATAGACTGTCTGGAACATGCTAGCATTTGTTCCTAAAGGACCACATCATTCTTGAGGCTACATGGGACCATAGAAACAGTATGAAATTTAAATAGAAACAATTAATCAGAAGAAGCTTCTTGTTGTGCCTCTGCTACCTATTAACTTGTTACAGTGGATAAGTAACATCTAAGTCTCAGTTTCTTCTATAGTAATAAGAGGAGAATATCATTGACTTGCCATGACTAATATAAAGATTAAAGATAATAGAAAGGAGCCTGAACAAGGTAGTCATTCAATAAGTGGAAAAACTGTTTTACTATGGGAGCAGCCTTAATATTATGTGAGCAACCTTAACTTATTATCTTTTCATTTTATTTATATCCACAGACCAAAGAGAGGGAATTTACCAGCAGAAACGTAAAAATTTAATAATTAGGAAGCACAAAGATTTTATGCCATGACCTGATTAAAATTATTTAAAAAAAAAAAAGCCTACTTATTTTAAAAGCTAACTCTTGTATTTTATGACACTCTCATTAACAATATGGCATCTAATTATAATAATTAAATTGGACTGGATACTACACTATTTTAAAAATAGTATTTTATAATGAAAACAGCTTCTACAAGATCTTAATAATTCCTTTGTCTTAAGACTTCCTACTGTGAATTAAATGGTACCCAAGGGGATTAAAATAGTTGAGGGCTTTCCCACACACTAAATTAACCCAGGTCCCTCAGAACCTAGGTAAGCAATATTACTAATGCTGAGGTGAATAAAAAAGACCTTGACTTTTAGTGTAAAAATATTTTAATGTAATTACTTTAATTGCATATTTTCCTCAGTATAATACCAATTTTATTACTACTGATAGCTGGGTTAAGAAAAAGATCATTGATTTAATTTTCAAATGGTTCAAGACTAGGGCATGCTCTCATGGTTTTGTGGAGGGCTTATTATACAGCTTTACTAAGAATATCACATTCAATATTTCCTTGGTGTCTGAAAAATCTTTGCTAAGTCCAATCACTATAGGAACCTAAGCTGGACATTTGAATAAATGAGTTAAAATTCTGCATTTTTGATAAGAGTCTTTGAGCTATAAGACATAGACAACCTGACCCTATATTTTTATTTTATAGATGAACTTCTACCTAGTAAGGCTAAGCAACTTGCTGAAAATACAGCCAGTTAATGATAAATATACTTCTCTGAAGTATCATCCAACTTGAAGATTGATTGTTTAAAATAGAACAAAACAAAAAACTAATGATAGACATGTTACATGTATTATCTTAAATTCTCACCACAACCCTAAGAAGTATGATGTTACTTTCATGTTATAGATTAAATAAAAAATGCTTAGACACAAGAACACACAGATGGTTAAGTGGGCAGACGGCGTTTTAGCACAAATTTACCTGCCTCCAGGTTCTGTGTTCTTTCTGCTTCTTTTAGTCTTATTTGATTGGGAGCCTAAACAAAGTGATTTAAAACTAGTATAGGTTGGATACATTTGTTATTTGCCTTTAGCAAATATTTTATTTCTACATGAAACAGATAATAACACAGAATATGTAGCTATTTAATTATTTAGTCTATTCATCAGACCTGGAAGGATCTTAAAAATTATGATTCAACCTTTCATTTGACTGATGAGAAAACTGAGGTAGGTTAATAGAAGTGAATTGAAATTTACCCAAATCCCACACCTAATAAATGACAAAGCTAGGACTGTAACCCAGTCTTCTGGCTCCAAGTTCAATATTTTTCTCAGTGCTAGATGAATTGAAAACGAAATATTCAAAAATCCTCCTTATTTGAATAAAATTTATTTTTGCCAATTTGGTTTTTCAGATTGAAGCACAATTATTTGCATATTTAGTAAGTTGTTCTATATAAATTGGTTTCTGATCATTTAAATGATTTATCTTATCACAAGGCTACCTTTTACTTTTGTTTCAAATTTTAATATTAATTATGAAATATGTCAAAATACAGAAAAGTATTGACTAATATAAAAATTTCTATGTATGAGCCACAGAGAATAGTAGATATTAACATATCTGTGTTGATTCTCTTTTTGTGTTAAAACCGAGTAAGTTGTTATAGAATTAAAGCCACAGACTTTATTCCTTTAACTTCCCTTCCTACCCAGTTGGGACCATTATCCTACAATTGATATATAGTTCAAGTTCATATGCTTTAACTGTCGTATAACATTCTTTTTTATGAATGAATCAGTTTTTAGCCATTCTCATACTGAGGGCATTTACATTGTTCCCAGTGTTTTACTTCTACCAAAGGGGAAAAAAAGCAGAATTGAAGCACTTTGTGCATGTTGCATGCATGTAGGAGTTTCTTTAGGACAGAGGCTAGGAAAGGAAATGGCTGGATCAAATATTATGAACATTTCCAAATATACTAGTTATTGTCAAATATTTTTTCCTAAGTGTAAGTACAAATTTAGACTATAAGCAGTGTTACATGAGTTCCCATTTTTCAACATGCTCAACAATACTTTGTATTATCAGGCTTTTAATTTTGGCCAATTTATAGATATGAATTATATCTTGTTGTCTTAATTCTAATATATGTGATTACTGGTGAGATTAAACATATTTTTTGACATTTCTAATCATGTTTAGTTTCTCACTTTGTCAATTACTTCTTTCTATCTCTTTCTCTAGGTTGCTTTTAAATTATATTGTTGGGTTTTATCTCTGATTTGAAGCACTTTTTATATAGTCAACTTAGTAGTTATTTGTCGGTTTTAAGAGTACAAATATCTCCTCCAACTTTGTGTCTTTGTCTTCAGATGGTAGACGAGGTCAATTTTAATTTGAATCTTGTCAAGTTTATCAGTTTCTACTTTAGGACGTTTGCCTTTATGTCTTGTTTAAGAAATTATTTTCTACCCCAACGTTGTAAAATATTCTTTCATATTTTATTCTAAGTAATTTACACATTTTATTTCTATATTTAGGCTTTTAATCTATATGGAATTTGACTTAATGTATGTTAAGAAGTAACAGTTTCTCAATATAAATAGCCAATTTTCTTAGTACCACTTGACAATACTTTCTCAACCCACTTATTGTTAATATCATCCATTTCAAGTCCCTCTACATGTATGGAACTATTTCTAGACTCTGTGGTTCCGTTTGTGGATACATGTACATATACTACATAACCTTAATTACTTTATCTTTAAATTAAATCTGTATGTCTGACAGGAAACACCTACCTTATTATTATTGTATAGCCATTAGTTGACAAATTTCAATAATAGGTTTGATTTTCAGGAAAGACAAGCATAGCCAACACTCAGGTAATTCTAATATGTCTTTTATTGTGAATCAGTTAGCTATTGCCTCAATAGTGTGGTGTGAAAAAAATCACCCCAAAACTCAGTGACTTAAAAAAAATCATTTATTCTTGTTCATACATCTGGAAGTCAGCTGAACTAACCAATCTCAGATGAGCTTGGCTCTTAGTTGCAGGTTATGTCCACATCTGGGCTATGTGTCTCTTTTCTTTGTTGGACCAGTGAGATAGCTGTTCCACACCTCTCATAGGGCGGAAGAAGCTCAAGAAGCAAGCCCAACCTCTCAAGTCATTCCAGGTCTTTCCCAGTATCACATTTGCTAAAATCTCATTGGCCAAAGCTCAAACATGATGAGTCTAAAGTCAATGGGGCAGTATATGTTGTCTCTAGTAAGAAGAGCTACCAATTCATATGAAGCAAAGGGCAGTGATTAGAGAATGTAAATAATTTGGACTAATAACTGAATCTAAAATAGTCCAAACTCTTGATTATAATTTTTTATTTTCTTCCTACATCAAAAAAAATACGTCTTCATTCTATGACCCCTAAAATTCTCATTTAGTCATGGCATCAGGTTTGAAGTTCAAGTTATTGTGATTCATAGCAGGTCCAGAGGTAGTTATCTTAATCTAGAGACCTGTGAATTTTTTAAAAAGTTATTTGCCTCCAACACATCCAACTTACAATAGTGGAACAGGGGCAGAAGAAGCTACACACTCCCATTTGAGAAAGGAAAAAAATAAGATCCACAAAATAGTCACTGATTCATATCAATTCTGAAATCCTGCTAGGCAATTGTTGTCTGATCCACCTGCTTTGGATGTAAGAGATAATCTTCGATTGAAGCTGGCTCTGCTCCATGGAGGGCATTTGGTCCACTGTTTTCCAAGGTTCTTGGATCTGCCCATTGAGAGGTGCCCCCTTCTCTTTCACCCCCCTCGCACTACTGAAGAGAACATTAGAAAATGTGCCCTGTATAATGGTTGAAAAGCTTCCTACTCTGATTCCTGGCTATAAAAAGTTAGGAGACTCAGAGGTCTTTTTTACATTTTGGACAATTTCATTCTTTTAGTCCAGCCTAGTAGCACATTTGCTAATAAAGTGCTCTCAAAAATGTTGTTGGTTTTCTATGTATTTGATTTCAACCACTACATGTACTAAAAGAGAATTCTATACTAGACATGCACCTCTCTCTAAATTTGATCTTGAGTATTTTGAGCACCTCAAGCTTCTGTGAGACCATGTCCGTACTCTTTCTAAAGACTTCCATGTTCAGCCAGAATGATCTTCTGAGTGCCATCTTAACTCTTTGAGAAGTCTTTTAAAAAGGCATGACATTGACATCATTGATTTGATATTCACATTGAGACTGTTTCACTAGTGGTACCCTAGATTTTATCTGTTTCCTAAAGTGTGTTTTAATGCCCACATTTTTGACTTGGTAGAATACATTATCATTTTCATTCCTAAAATTTCTTGGCCATCTACATTCCCTCTAAATATTGGATACTACCTGATCTTATTTATGAGCTTTATTTTCCCTGAAATTCCTTTTTTTTTTGACATTTTGTCAAATGCAACTAGTAATAACAAGCCTAAACTTTCAAAATTTTTCCTTGAAATATTCTTCTGTAGTTCTAAAATTTCAATAGGTAAAATTATTTGCCTTCCAGACTATCACAGGTGAGTTGTCCCAAATATTTAGCCACTACATAACATGAGCCACATTTTTCTAGCCTCCTATAATAATTTATTGTCCCCTAGCACCTAATCCCAACTCTAAACATATTTTAGGTTTGGTTAGTGCAGTATTCCATTTATAGCCATCAGCTGCTATACGAGTCAGCTGTTGCTACAATAATGCTGCATAAAAATCATCACAAAACTCAATGGCTTAAAGCAACCATTATTTATTCTTACTCACATATCTGTGGGTTGGCTGGAAGTTGGCTGATCTGTGTTGATTAGGCTGGTCGTGGCTCTAAGCTGCAGGTTTGGCTCTAAGTGTGCTCCTCAAGTGTCTTACCCCTATTGCGCCAGTGGGCCAACAAAAGCAGGTTCTTGTGGTGATGGAAGAAGCATAAAAGGCATGTTCCAACTCTCTGCTTGTGTCACATCTGCTAACATTCATTGAACACTGCAAATCACAGGGCCAATCCCCAAGTCAGGGGGTGGGAAATTCCACTCCACCACTGGTGAGAGGAACTGCCAGGTCTCTAGGATGTGAATGGATCTGAGGGGTGGAGGTAGAGTGAAGAATCAACATTTGGGGCCAATAATTCAATATACCACATTAGCATAAAGAATGCTAGCAGAAAATATGCATAATCAGGTCATACAGCAGACAGACCAGCAAAAGTATCCTTATTTTTCCAGATCCCACCGAGATAAATAAGTTAATACCTAGCTGAACGAGGGTCATATCAGAACTTCTGACAGCTGAGTTTCCAACTTTCAAGCTCAGCCTTGTACATATAAGTCAGGGTGGCATGTAAAGTAGTCAGGAAAGGAATGAGAGATCACCTCATTTGGGCCAGGTCTACATTATTAATGCCAACTTTGTTCAATTGTAAATTATGAAAGTGGCATGTACTATATTAGGCCTAGGTAAAGACACTGTCCCCAGTTATCACATGTAGTTTTTTCTGATCTAAGCAGATGCTTTCTAAAGATGTTTTAAATTTGCAATTGAATTTTTTTCTAAGAAAATTTTAGGTTTTTTTTCTTTTATAGAGCCCAATTAATCAATTCATAAACTCTAGGAAAACTCTAGGAAACCACTAAAATTTTTAAAAGAGCTAGAAATAAAAAGGCAATAGTAGATGTAAAATAGAATAAAAATACTCAATTCATTTTAAAAAGTATAAAAATAAAGGAGCCAGAGTAGGTAGAGGATACTCTTCCTCCCCCTTCAGTCTTCTTTTATATATGATGTATGAAGACATAGAATAAAGATCAGAGAATCATTGTAAAACGAGCCACTTTAAAAAATAACATGTACTGATTTAATCTTGCCCTGCAACTGTTTAGAATATATGAAAACCCACTATGTGATCTATTTAGGGTAAAATTTATTATGTATGATGATGCCATACCACTTGATTGCACAGGGACCCTGATAAATGCAAATACAGTAGATAAATGCAAATAAAGTAAACATTAAATAATAATTCCCCCTTAGAAATACTGATTTTGGTATGCAATTCACTGATCTCTACAAATGTCTTATGTGTGATAGTTTTCAAAAATAATGGTGTGATTGTTGACATTTTAAGAATGCAATTGCTGATATGGGATGTTCCATTTTTATAGACAATAATTAATATAATACAGATATTTCTGGCACCTCTGTTTTCTGGGTTCTAATTGCATTCAGGGAAGGAACTATAAATCAAAGTTTAATCGTAAGATGACCCATAGAAATTTACCTGCCAATCAATAAGTAGTGATTGTGATGATTAAATATTGAGTGTTTAAATGTTTTATGGCATGAATCCTGATGATGTTATTGTAATTTATATAAAGTGTCATATCCAATATATGGTCAGAATATTATTTTTTCCCTGGTAAGCATATATTCTGATAGCACCTTGGAGCTAAGTGAGGTTTTGAAATTTTTAATTTAATACCTCACCAAACAAAACTTCTTTTTCCTAATAAGCCTTAATAGAAAACCTTGAAAACCTTACCATATGCTAACTCCTCTCATGCCTGGTATCCAGTTTGCCTCTACTGGAAACGACGTTAAGGACGTCTCTCATTCTCTCGTATTTCCATAGCTCTGGTCTGAATTCAGTGCATGTGCTGGCGAGGAAAAGCAGAAGATGGCAGGCCGCCAGATACTTAATATGAGACACCACTGCATATAGAAGCAAAGCAATGCAGAATTCATCAAAAGCAGGATATTTGGACTATCAATATTCAGGTTGGGTATCATAGCAGAATGATATCAAAACAAAGCGGTGAAGGAAAGTTACAGACCTGAGTGTCAGCATAAATCGATGGAAAAAGTGAGCTTTAGCCAACAGAACTGTATTGAATATAGAAATGCCACCATTTTACGTCAAATTAGACTTGCAGATTCACTGCCTGATTAGCAGGGAAAAGTATGTACTGGTTATTTCTGAGGATAATTACATTTTAGAAATTAGAAAGTGAATTAAAACTAAAACTTGAATAAAACAATTCAAAACTTTATCGTTTAAAGTTTCAGATAAGATCGTTTCAGATCTTATTTTTGTACACTTGACAACTCCTTCAGAGTTGTCTCGGATAACTCATCATATGTGCTAGGAATTCATTGGTTTCTCTGTTGAAATTATAGTAAAAACTGAAATATGAAAAATAAAAGAACAAAATTGTGTATTTTATATAAAGTTGACTGTAATATATTTTTCTCCTAAAATGTGTTTTAGTGATTGGAAAAATAGTAGAAACATGAACATATAAGTACAATTTTTCAGAGAATCTCGTCACTAAGTTCATATACATTCATACAATCAGGCAGAGCCAGCAGACGCTGTTTCAGGGATGAGTGGTGTCCTAACGTCATTACCTGCTCTGCATACTACTAAGTTAAAACTATTAGCACAGCCTATATTCTTATTTTCCATTGCTTTTATGAAGTAGCAGAAGGAGCTGAATAGAAAATTAATTTAGTCTTTTTTATGTCTAATTGACTTTTTTTAATGAGATCTCAGGGTATCCTCATCTCTGAGTTGTATAATATTGAAAATTTTCATCTTGAAATTAAAAAAAAAAATTCAAAACACATACTAGTAATTCTCATTTTGAATGAGTTTTTTGGAGTAACTAAATTCACTGTAAAACACCTTTTTCTGGATAGACTTTTACCTGACTAATTACTAAGTGCTTTCCAGTAACAGGCAATAGTTTCATATTTGATTCTTTCCTCTTTGTGCTTTAAAAATATGCAGGCTGGGGCCAGCCTGGTGGCGTAATGGTTAAGTTTGTGTGTGCGCTCCACTTCAGCAGCGCGGGGTGCGCGGGTTCGGATCCCGGGCGTGGACCTACACACCACTCATCAAGCCTTGCTGTGGCAGCATCCCACATACAAAATAGAGGAAGATCAGCACAGATATTAGCTCAGCAACAATCTTCCTCAAGCAAAAAGAGGATGATTGGCAACAGATGTTAGCTCAAGGCCAATCTTCCTCACCAAAAAAAAAAAAAAAAAGCAGGCTATGAGGTCAGCCTTCCACTGTTTCTCCATGTGTAACTATGTTCATATTCCTGCTAAGAACACTGTTAGATGTCCTTGATCTACAACTTGACACATAGTATCTTATTCTAGAAAGGAATTATTCAGCACCTTCACTGCCCCAGGGAAAGTTTCTTAAGGTAAAAGTAATGGGGACCTGCCTCGTGGCTTAGCGGTTAAGTGCACGCGCTCTGCTGCTGGCGGCCCGGGTTCGGATCCCAGGTGCGCACTGACACACCGCTTCTCCGGCCATGCTGAGGTCGCGTCCCACATACAGCAACTAGAAGGATGTGCAACTATGACATACAACTATCTACTGGGGCTTTGGGGAAAAAATAAATTAATTAATTAATTAAATTAAAAGTAATGAGAAATTCTGATGACTATTTTAAGGATAAAATAACACATGACAGTGGTTATGTGTTTAAAGTGTTTTGGCCAGAGATCCTACAAAATAGTTATAATTACGTAAACAATTATTGAATAATAAAAGGATGAGGGGGGTAAAAATGTGTGTGTGTTTGTGTGTATGTGTGATGTGTATACACACACACATATGAATGGCTCTTTGTTTAGAGAAGGATCTAATAATCAATTTGGGGCTAGAATGTTTATCTCTGAAAGAGATTGTTCAGGGACAAGGCAACAAAAGAGTTAACCAAACTGCCCTTTACTTGAAATTAAAAGAATTTTGGAGATAGAGAAAGAACAGAAAAGACTGAACTGAACTAGTAGGGTGTAAGGCACTAACAATATAGCACAGGCTTTGAGCCTATTAATAATTCACAAGGAATTTGGCCAGGGAAAATATTTTAGAATCTAGGTGATCAAAGTAATTCAATATTACAAATTTTAATATTTAAATAAATTATTGGTATACTTATGCAGCTGCCTTTGATCTCCCCAAAATTTAAGCAAATAGTGATATATTACTAATAATAACTACTTTTATCAAGCATATACTATAAACCAGGTACTGTACTAGGCACTTTAAATTATTGTCTTGTTTAATTAATACAAAACCTCATTAGTAATTATTCTTCTTATTCCTATTTAAGACAGAGAGATTAAGTAAAGGCTCACTGGTGATACAACAGAGAATAAAGGGACAGGAAATAAAGCAAAGAGTGAATTGCCCCAAAGTCACCCCTCTCTAGACATCTATGCAAAGGTATCAGCACAGTGGGAGGCAGGCAATGATTCACAAATCTCAGAGGGTTATTAACAAGAGCGTGAAAAAGCATCAGAAACGTAGATGAAGTCTGGAGCTGACTCAGGAATAATCATAAAATATTCTTACTTCCCCTAAAAAACTAGGAGATGACCTTAAAGAGGTGAAAGTGGGAATGCGTTACATCTAAATTAAGACTATAACAGTGTTCTAAATGTAAAATAGTAAAATCTAACTAGATATCAAAAGACATTAAGTTCTTCATTTATTTCAAAATATACCATATTTCTCTCTGATTTCTAAGGCAATGATTTGGACAGTGCATTAAAAATTGTCTGGACTTTTGGAAATGCCCTCTTGAGTTTGGTCCTTGACTTTTCTATTTAATAACTTGATCCCCTTGAGCAAAGTACTTACCTTCCCAACCTTCAGTTTGTTATGAGCTTTCAGTGGAATTATAGATATAAAATACCTACTGCATGCTCGACACTAAAGAGGAGCTAAAGGGAAAAAATATTCTCTCTGTGGAATGTAAGTTAGTGTTTCCAGGATGACCCAGGGTGATTATTATGACAAACATAAGACTTAATGAAGTGTGAGTCCTGTTTATCCTTTGACTAAATGGCTCCAGACTGCAGTCTGCTTTTCTCCTTATTCTTGGTTTTGTACGTAGTTTACAACTTGCCCTTAAGCTATCGTCTGACTCTTCTTGCTGCTGCAAGTGAACTGAAGGAGAAGCTGGAAAGAGAAGAAAACACCTTTTATCGGCAATTAGTTGGATAATTTAAAAGCCCCAAGCCTAGAATAACAGATCCTCTGGGTATATGCACAGTTTCTCAAGACAGATTCCAATACAAACAGCAAAAACAGGAAGTTAGTGTTAATGCATTGCTATCATCTAATCCACGGACCCCATTTTGTTCTCTAATTGCCCTAAAAATGATTCTTGACAGCTTTATTTAGCTATAATTAAGATACCATACACTGCACATATTTAAAGTGTACAATACATGTTTTAACATATATGCATATCTATAAAGCCATCACCACAATCAAAATAATAAACATTTATATCACCCCCAAAAGTTTCCTCATGCTGCTTTGAAATCTCTCTCCTTTTTTCTCTCCCTTTGTAACCCCCTAAACCGTTCCCAGGCAACTACTGATCTACTAAAGATGAGTTTGCAATTTCCAAAATTTAATATAAATGGAGTCATACATATATACTTTTTTTGTCTTTCTCATTTCACTCGTAAAAATTATTTTGAGATGCATCCACATTGTAGTGTGTATCAATAATTATTTATTTTAAATGTAGACTATTGGATATACAATTTGTTTATCTATTTGCTTGTTGATGAATATTTGGTTCATTTCCAGCTTTTACTATTACAAATAAAGCTGTTATGAACATTCACATGTACATTTTTTATAGCCATATGCTTTCATTTCTTCAGTAGTGGAATTATTGAATCAGATAGATATATGTTTAAAATATTTTTAAATGCTAAACTGTTTTCAAAATGGTTGTACTATTTTACATTTCCACAACAGTCTGAGATGTCCACTTCCTCCAAATCCTAACACTTGATATAGTGTCTTTAATTCTATCCACTCAAATAGATGTGTAGTTGTATCTCATTGTGGTTTAATTTGCATTTTCCAAGAGACTAATGATGCCAAGCATGTTTTATTGTGCTTATTTGCCACTGGTTTATCCTCTTTGGTGAAGTTGTTGTTCAAATCATTTGCCCATTTTTAAACGAGTTGTTTATTTTCTTAATATTGAGACTTGAGAGTTCTTTATATATTCTGGATACAAGTCTTTTATCAGACATATGATTTGCAAATATTTTCTCCCAGTGTGTATCTTCTTTTCATTATCTTAGTGTATTTTGGAGAGCAAAGTCTTCCAATTCTGATGCACTCCAATTTATCAGTTTCTTCTTTTAAGGTATCATACTTTTGGTGATTTATGTAAGAAATCTTTGCCTAACCTAAAGTCTTAATTTTGTCTCCCATGTTCCCATGTTTTATTCTAGTACATTTATCGTTTTAGGTTTTAAATTTAGATCTATGATCTATTTTGAGTTATTGTTTGTGTATAATGTGAGATATGAATCATTATTTATTTTTCAAAAATATGAATACACCCAATTTTCAGCCACGTTTGTTGAAAAGATTATCCTTTTTCTACTCAAGTACCTTGTGATTTTGTAAAAATCAGTTATCCATAATATCTATGGGCTCTCTATTAAGTTCTTTTTTCTATTATTTTTATCTCAACACCAATACCACACTGTAGCTTTATAATAAATCTTGAAATCAGGTAATGGTACTCTTCTAACTCTATTCTTCCTCAAAGTTGTATTGGCTATTCTAGTTCTTTTGACCTATGAATTTTAGAAATTAGTTTGTCAATTTCTAAAAAAGTCAAATGGGAATTTGATTGGGATTATGTAGAATTTATAGATCATTTGTGGGAGAATTGTCATCTTAATATAGATTCTTCCAACTTGTGACCACTGTATCTCTCTTTCATTTTTAGGTTTTTAAAATTTCTCTCAGCAATATTTCATAGTTTTACATATTTGTCAGATGTATCTCTAAATATTTCACATGCTTTGATGTGATAGTGAATGACATTTTTATTTCAATTTATGTTATTTGTTGCTGCTGTATATAAATGCAACTGATTTTTTTACATTGATCTTGTTGATCTCACTTATTAGTTTCAAAAGCTTTTTAAACTTTATTTCGCCAGATTTTCTATAGATAATTATGTCATCTATGAATAAAGATAGTTTTACTTTTCCTTCTTTTACAATATGGATTCCTATTAAGTCTTCTACTTGCCTTATTACACCAGCTAGATCCGCCAGTACAATAATGTTGAACAGAATTTTTGAGAATGGGTAACCCTGACTTGTCCTCAATTTCAGGGGGAAAGTGTTCATTTTCATCATTGATTATCATGTTAGCTACAGGCTTTTTGTAGATGCCCATTGTCAGATTGCAGGAGCTCCCTTCTATTGCTAGTTTGCTCAGAGTTTTTATCAGGAATGAATATTGAATTTTTTCAAATACTTTTTTTCTGCATATATTGAGATAATATATAGGTTTTCTTTTTTTAATTTGCTAATATGGTGAGTTAGAATGAATGATGTTCAAATATTAAATTAACCTTGCATTTCTGGAATAAACTCACGTATTATTTTTAAGTTTTTATATATTGTTGAATCCAGTTTTCTAAAAATTTGGTTAGAATGTTTGCTTCTATATTCATGAGAGATATTGTTTTGCAGTTTTCTTTCTTATAATGTCTTTGTTTGGTTTGAATATTAGCATGAGACTGGCCTCCTAGAATGTCTCCAGAATTTTCATTCCTCTTCAATTTTCTTGAAGAGTTTGTGTAGAGTTACTATTTTTACTTAAATTGTTGGTAAAATTCACCTGTGAAGCTATCTGGACCTGTAGTTTTCTTTGTGGAAAAGTTTTCATCTATAAATCAGTTTTTTAAATAAATGTAAGGCTATTCATTTTAACTATTGCTTCTTGAGTGAAATTTATTAGTTTTTATCTTTCAAGAAATTTATTTTTTCTAAGATGTCAAATTTCTTGTCATCAATTTGTTTATAGCATTTCGTTATTATCCTGTTAATATCTGTATAATTTGTAGTGATGTCACAACTCTAATTCCTAACACTGGTAATTTGTATCTTCTTTTTTCCTGATCAGTCTGGCTAGAAGTTTATCAATTTTATTGATCCTTTCAAATAATGATCTTTGGTTGTATTGATTTTTCTTTAGGGATTTCTCTGGTTTCTATTTCATTTATTTTCCCCCTAACCATTATTATTTCCTTTCATTTACTTATTTTATCTTAAATTTATTCTTTTTTCTTTAGTTGCTTAAGGTATAATCTGAAGTCATTGATTATAGACCTTTCCTATTTTCTAATATGGGCACTTAGTGCTATAAATCCCACCACCAACCCCAAGGGCTGCTGTAGTGGCATCCCACAATTTGGGACATGTATTCTTTTTTTTTAGTTCAAAAAACTTTTATTTTTCTTTTGGTTTCTTCTTTGACTCATGAATTATTTGGATGTGTATTATTTTGTTTCCAAATATTAAAAGATTTTCTAGTGATCCTTTTTTTCAAAAATTGATTTCTAATTTAATTCCATTGTAATCAAATAGTATATTTTTTATGACTCAATTTAAAATTCATTTAGATTTCTTTTACAGCCAGAATATGCTCTCTCTTGGTAAATATTCCATGTACATTTGAAAAGGTGTGTATTCTGCTGATATCTGGGTGGACTGTTGTATAGATGTCAATTAGGGGAAGGTGGTTAATAGTGTTGTTCAAATCTCCTATATCATTTCCAATTTTCTGAACATTTGTTCTATCAATTATTGAAAGAATAATATTGAAATCACTCACTATATTGTATATCTGCCTATGTCTCTTTGCAGTTCTATCAATTTTTACTTTGTGTATTTCAAAACTCTATTAGGTGCATAAACATTTATGATTATGTCTGCTTAATAGATTGGCTTCTTTATTATTATGACATGGTGCTATATCCCTGCTACGCGATATCACCCCAAATGGATGCTCACCTCAGGCTGCTTGGGGTCTGATGTCTCCTATCAGGGCACTTTACTGAATATACTCTTTTCCCACCTCTCTTTGGATTTGACACTTTGTGTCGGGCCAGTCACCCACCCACCCTCACCCCACCCAGCATGAATGTCTTTCTCTCAACCCATTCTTCAACATTCCACTCTCTGCTGCCTCCACCGCACAAACCGTTTTCACCTCTTTGTCTTTGACAAAGACAAAGCCCACTCCACAAATAGTCTCCTTACCCTGACCAGCTCACCCTGAGCTGCTTTCTTATGTACACACCTACCTCACCACACCTGGGCTCCAATTTCCCCTGCACCAGGCTGCCCCTCCTGAAAGGCATCCTTCTCACTCTGCTTGGGCTCCTACACCGTGTACCCGATTTCCGTTAACCCACACAGACACCCTCTTCAACCTAGCTACTCTGACTTATTTTTCATCCCCAGCCCAGCCAGATGCCTACCTTGCTGAGTCCTAATTAGTGTTTCTTGGACAAAGTCATTCAGCAAGAGAAGTAAAAAAAGAAGAGGAAGATCTAGTATGCACTTTTTGTGGTTGAAAAATTTCCTTCTCAGATTGTATCCTAGATGTATTCTAGACAAGAATAGGTTTTTTAAGGTCTTTGTGTCAAGACATGCTATATGTATAAGAAGATGATTTTAAATGCATAGTAAACTTGAGAAACATATGGAGCACAGCAAAAACCTATCTCAAATAGTGCTTATTTTGAAAGCCTAGAAAAAGTAGTTGAACAGTGGTGAATTCTGGAGGAAAGCCATAACCAAATAATGAAGCGTTAGATGGGGAAAAACCAAGGTTAGAAATGATGACACTAACTCTGCATCCTTTGAGGGCAATCATGATATTTATCAGTCATAGAAGCTGAGTCACAAAAATGGCATATCCCGAGGCTAAACTGTTGTTTTGTGTTATTGTTGTTCAAGTTTTTATTGAGTGTTTCTAAACAAACTAGGGTTCAAATCACAGTCCTGATATGTTTTACTTGGATAACTTTGGGTGAGATTTTTAATAATCTTGTACTTTATTCTTATCATTTGTAAAATGTGGATAATGAGACCTATTTTGTGAGACTTTTATGATAATTAAGTAATAGAATGTATGCAAAGTGCCTAGAACATTGTAGATATTCTAGAAATAACAGCTCCTTTCCAGCCCTCAGCACCCCAACACATTTTTTCTTATCTATTATGAAGATTAAATGTGTAATAGCACATTTTGCAAAGTACTTCATATTAATAAATAATGCTGTGCTTAAGAAATGTCAATTCATTTTCTCTTTCTCTGTTGCATTAGTGATCCAAATGAATATTAAAGGGACAGAAGTTCTGAGGGAATATCGAGATTGATAGACAAGAGTAACACTAATTAAGAAGAAAAATTTTTAATTAAAAATTAGTGAATAGTTAGTATATGTTTATGGCCAAAAATTTTAAAGGAACAAAAGCATGTAGCTAAAAGTAATTTTCCCACTTACCACTACTACCACACAAAATTGGGGTTCACTTGCCCAATGCACATAAACAAGCCAATTAATTACCACATCAGCCTTTGGGAAAAGAGATCAGCTTTATTCTGTGAGATCAATCTGCAAGGAGAACAGGCGGGCATGTGCCCTCAGATCTGTCTCCCTGATTCAGGATTTGGGGAAAAATTTAAGAAGTTGGGAGAACAGGCTGGCACGTGGAAATGCTGGTGGGACAGGTTTTGATTGGTGGGCTTCAAACACTTATGCTACGGTTTTCGACATTTATGACAGGGTTCTAAACATTTATGATGAGGTTCTAAACTTTTATGATAGGGTTCTAAACACTTTCGATGAGGTGGGGAAGGATTTTTAACACTAGATCTTCCTGAATGAGGGACCCCTCACTTCTGATAAGAGTCTGACTTCCAAGTTCCGGTTGTTTCCCAGTCCTTGGGTTCCGTGGGAAGGAGGATCTTTGGTTCCACGGTCATTTCAGGTCACAATTTCTTGTTTTGCACATCTCCTGGCTACATGACTTTGGAGATTTTCTGCAAGGCAATTCTTAATCACACTGTTGATAAAAGATGAGGTCAGTTGAACTGGTCCTGGGGGTCTGCAGTTACACCACTGTGCCTCAGGCACACTAAAAATTGTTTCTTATATAGATAATTTTACATTTATTTTTAACAGTTGATGGCACAATATACATAGTATCCTATAACTTGATTTTTTTCACTTAATAATATATGTAGAAAATGTTTCTGTATATGTACCTGCCTCATGTTTTTCAGTGACTACATATTACTACATTGTATAAATGTATCATAATCTTGTTAATCATTAACTTTGTAATGAGTTTTTAGGGCATTTTTAAACTTTTTCTATTAAAAAAATCTGTCAAATATATTTGCTTGCATGCACAAATTTTTGCATACTGGTATTCTTAAAACAATACTGGTATTGTTAAAAGATAAACTGAGGCATATTAAAAATTTAAGAGTTTAGGCAAAAATTGATTTGAATTGGGCAGTGCCAAACTGGAAGTTGTTAGCAGCGCTCCTTGGACAAGAGCCTGGGGAGAGAATTTTACAGAGAAAAGTTGGAAGCAAAGAAAGGAAATATTGATTGGCTGTAGATTAAAGCTTAGTTGGCTGCGTGTGATTGCTGTCCTTAGGCCTCAATTTTGTAACATTGAGGCATTTACAGGCCTTGATTTTGGTTTGCTTACAAAAGCTGCCATGGCATCAGAGCCACCTCAGTATAATGGCTTCCTTGTTTAATTAATTTAACAGTATAAATATAATTGCTGGGTAAAAGCAGATAAACATTAATATTCTCAATAGATACTGGAAATTGTATCAATACAAGTTCTACCACTTTACATTCTACTAGCAATTTTTGAGTGGCTAGTTCCCCATACTCTTGCCAAAACATATCAAAGTCATCTTACCTTTGCCAACCTTTTTAAATTTGTGTTTCTATTATAAGTGAGGTAGATTGGGCTTTTCCCCATAAATTTAAGAGTCATTGACATTTTCTTTCCTATGTGTCCACTTAAATATTGAGTCATTGGTCCTTTTATCCCTGAGATGTTGAGGTTATTAATATAGTAAGATAACTGTTTGTTTACACTATGATTGATAAATAATTTTCTCAGATTATTTGTCATTCTGTCATAGTTTGTTTCCCTATATCATCACTATTTTCTTCTATGAATTTTCAGTTTTGTATCATATTAGAAAAGCCTCCACACTCTGCAGTTACAAAAACAAAATTCTCACATGTTTTCTTCTAGTCACACAAACACACCTGCCTGGGAGGCTTGGAAATATAGTCTTTATTCACAGTGGCCATGTGCCCATCTACAATTTGGCAAACTGGTACCAAAAGCATATAAACATAATATATATAATATATATTATACATATATATATAAGCACACATATCAATGTATATATATCTATATCCTATATATCTATGTCATAGATATATATATATTTATGTATCATACATATATAAGCACACATATCTATACATAGATCCATAACAAATAGATAGATAGATAGATAGATAGATAGATAGATAGATAGATATGCTTATATATATGTTTATAGATGTATGTATAGGGGAGAAAAATAATTTTCCCTCTACCCTTCTAGGCTCTGTGGCTGTGACCTGCCCTGTAATAAAAGGCAGATTAAAAAAAGAAAAACAAACAGTAATTTAATAACATGTATACTTCATGTATACTTGGGAGAGACCCAAGAAAATTGGATAAAACTCCCTGAAAGGCCCGAACCACCACCTTAAATAGTGTCTTCAGCTAAAGACAAAAGAAAGATGTTACGGGGGCAGGGAGGCCAGTTATGTGAGGTTATCAGGAGAAGTGCAGTCAGGTTGTTATGCAGAGTTAAGTCTGGCACAGTCTCTGTTGATGAGAGTTCCTTGTCATTTAGAGTCATCCTCTTCCTGGCACAGAGAGGGAGATACCCTTCAAAATGGAGATTTCCCTTATGAATGTAAATTTCCTTTACAAAAGGGTAAATTCTACTCAGTTTTTAGAACTTCCCCTGTGTCTGCTTTTTCCAAAAAATAGTTCTTTCTTTAGAACTATTCTTTAGTTCTTTAGAAAAAAATTTCTAAAAAATAATTCTTATACCAAAGAGGCATATTTTGGGATGGCAGATTCTGCTACCCTTCATATGATATATAGATATCATACATATATATCATAGATATACACATCTATATATCATACATACATAAGCATATATATTCAGATATATATAAATATATATGGGTTATTAAACTTCACAAAAACAACGTGATTTTATTTATTTTGATGATCTCTGTATTCACTAAAAAGCTTCAGATAACATCATTCAGGGTTCAAAAACCTTATTTATAAACTAGTGAGTCTGGCAAGCTTGGGATGGGTTACCCATTAGAAATGAAAACTAACCTCTGAAGAATTGAAAAGCAGAGGTGAAAAAAAGTTTGCTTGAAATAGGATAGAGGATAAAGGGGTGTGAAAATGAATTTATTTCTCTACCTTCCTATGGGTTTGGAGTTTCCTTCCACAAACAGGTTAATGAGGCCCTTCAAACATTGGTGCTTGTGGGAAAGGTCACTGAATGGGATCATCTGTTTCCCAAACTTTAAACCACAGGGAGTAGTTTTGATAGAAGGGGCAATGCGTAGTGGTAAGCACAATATAAAAATTAATGAGCTGAGGAGGTGTTTTTTTGGCAAGAATTGCCTGTGAAAGCAGTGATCATGTGAGCCAAAGCAACAACTTAAATCTTGTAATCTGGGAGACACCACATTGAGTTCTGCTACTTCTGATGGGGTATGAAAACTTGAGTCAAAAACACACTAGCTCCTCTCCCCACAGAGCTTCTTTGTTTTATATTTTTGTCACCTGGAAATAGATAATAATGCCCAGGTTTAAAATAGTCTTCCTTTAAAAGAGTGTTGGCGACATAAAGTAGAGGGTTTTTTACACGCTGTGACTCCTTATGGGCTCACAGGGAGATTGGAGAGTGGGAGGAAGAAAAGATAGATAGAAAAATAAAAAATAAAATATCATGTAAATAGTTGGCCCTTAAGTCCCATTAATTATCACTCTGACATGCTCCCATCTCTAATGGCCTCAGACTATACCTTATGTCAAAAAGATGAAGAAAAATATCTAACCGCATCAGTTACCTGCAAATTCCCAAGATCATTCTTTTGCAGTTTACATCAGGAATTCATTGGCTGAAATAACATGTTGCTACACTGGCAAAATGCAACTAACGTAAGAGAAAGCTGGTATTTTAGCCATTGCTCTGACCCGTTTAATTCTACGTGTGCATATGTGTTTTACGTTTAAAACATCCTGAAGGATCTCTGATTCCATGGAGAAAGAGACTCTCTACATCTTTGCTGCCAAAGGAGACAGCATGACCCTGCGTCCATTCTCTGTTCTCCCGAGTCTCTTTCTAAGAGTACCAATCCTCTTCTGCTTCTACTGTCCTCAAAGTTCTGTCCATCAGGTTTTTAGATCACCTCCACATCACTTACCAGCTTCATGCTCTCTTTACTCCCACCCCCAACCCTCTTTCCATACCAATTTGTAATGCTTACCTAATGCAATTCTAGTTTTCAAAAGTGTTGCACAAACTATTCTCAGGAGTGGGATGGCTGGCTTTCTGGTGTGGTTGATGTCTTGTGTTTAATGGAGTGATATGGGGTTAGGAAGAAGCAAAATACTAATTCCCTTTGTACACAGCAACAGCCTGCATGTTTCTGAATAAAGCCAGAATGTTCTTTGCAAACCCCAGTATAATGGGTTGTGGAACCGAATAGGCAGACCAGAGGTAGAGTGAAACCAGTGAGCCCAAATCTTCTCCAGGATCTGCTGGCAGAGTCTATTGTGTTTAACAGTATGAGAAATTAGGACTCTTCTAGCCACCACAGGAAGGAAGTCATCCACATTCATTTCCTTACAATCTATTCCTAATCAACCCCCTGCAATCTACCTTTATTTCCATTGCTCTACTGAAAATGCTTTCCAAATCTAAGATATAATCAGACTCCTTTTCTCCTATTTCTCATCTTTCTTGACATTTCTGTAGATCTTGACCCCATTGCTGATTGTTTCATCTCTTTTACCATCTAAAAGAGAATCCTACTACTACAATAATCTGCGTGATGTTAAATTGGAAAAAGTGACTGATTATTGTGTCTTTGTATAAAGATATACTATAGGCAAAACATTTTAAAATGAAGTGCCTGGGAAAGACAAAAAAAATTTTTTTTAAATTAAAAACAAATGACTTTTAAATCTTTACCCACATTAAGGGTTTAAAAGGTTCAGGTTGCTGGAGATTAGAAGAGGATTTAAGAAGTGTAATGTTGGGGAGAGATGCTTGTATTCTGAGTCCAGTCCTCCATATGAGTGAACAGAACTCAGCAGAAAAACGTTAACAAATTACCTAATTTCTAGAGGATGAGAATGGAAACCAGAGATGATAGATGCCCAGTGAAGGAACTTCCCCAAAGGACCCACAAAAGCATCCATAAAACAGACTCAGCTTAAGCATCTTCCAAACCCAGAGATTCAATGTAAATTAACTAAAAGTTATCACTCAAATATGACCTTTTTCTCCCTCTTTCCTCTCTTTCCTTCCTGTACTCCATCCTCAGAAGGGTCAGAAACCTCAGTGATCTCGCTTGGGATGAAGGTGTGGAAACACAAGGCAGAGAAGGAAAGAAGTCACTGAGCATACTCCCTCTCTTTCCCATTGTAAGATTCTCAGCATATTGCAGTACTTAGCTATAAGTACTTAGGGATAAGTACTTTCTCCTCCTGAGTTGGAGGAGAAAGATACAACTTTGAACTATTTCAGAATTTTGACATTCCAATTACTAAACTGAAACAGTGTTTTGTGACATCAGAGTGAACAGAAAAGTCATAGGACTTGGCCAACGGAGAGAATACATGCCACTGAGCAAATCTAAAGGAACAATGGGAGAAAAGAATTGCTTTATGATTGCATTCCACAAGACATGCTTGTGTAGTGTACTAGGTACACATGTTTACTATGGACAATTGAGAAAACACAGATAAACCAAAAAATTGAACTTACATTAATTCCATCAAGTTTAGTTAATTATCATAAGTATTTCTTTATGCATACATGCAAGCACACACACACACATATACACATATAATCATATTATCCATACTGTTTTGTAATATACCTTTTTCCCTTAATAATATATCATGAACGTATTCCCAAAGCTTCAAAAATTGGGATAGATCTTTACACTTTATGTTTCTATAGTACCCCATACTTAACCCCATCATAGCATTTTATTATTTGACGTTGTCTATTAGATTGTTGTGTTTTACTTTGGTAGGCAGAATTCTAAGATGATTCCCCCAAGACTCTCGGCCTTGTATAATATGCTCCTCTTTTATTGTGAGTGGAATTTGTGAGCATGATGAAATATCACTCTCATGACAATGTTACATTGCATGGCAAAATGTAGATCATTTGAGTGGGTCTAACCTGTTCACATATGTCCTTTAAAAGCAGAGAGTTTTCTCTTTTGGTAGCAGAAGTGGAAGAGAGATTTTCAGCTGTTACTGAACCAGGTTTGTTTTTGCCCATCAGCTGGAAAGCAAACACCAAGACAGTGAGATTGCAGCAGAGAGAGGGTTTAATCACAAGGCAGCCAAGTGAGGAAATGGGAGAACGAGTCTGAAATATGCCTCCCTGAAAATGGGGGCTCAGGAATATTTAGGGGGTAGGGGGGCAAGGTGGTCTGAAGTGTGGAGATAGATGATTGGAGGTGACGAGAGGTGAGGTAATTGAGGATCTGTGCAAGCGTAGTCAAACTTCATGGCTCTTCATAGGATGCATGTTCACAAAATGGCGGCATCAGCATGATCTGAGGGTGGAGTTTTTAGCCTCTTGACATCAAAAGGTCACTTACCACGTGTCTGCGAGGGCTTAGTTGAAGGGTTAGTGGTCTCAACCAGGCTGAACTGGACAAGGGGGTCCTAATTCCTGAAAAACAGCTCAAACATCCATTACCATGGTGACCCAGGCACCAGGGAGATTTTATCTATAGGAAGCTAGTGGGAGTCAGATAGCATATTGCCCAAATAGCACAGTTAAAAGGGGCGGGGGTACAACTAAAAGCTATAATCAGTAATTGCAAAAAGGGAAAAACTTTAGTTACTAGCTACCTAATCTTCAATGGCTAACTCTTTATCCATTTCACAGCCAGCAGAAGGGTTCAACATACCCTTACTGGCTTTAAAGGCAGAGGGGGGAAGCCTTCAGAAGAGCTGGCCCTAGCTGACAACCAGCAAGAAAACAAAGGCCTCAATCCTGTGGCCTCAAGGAATGGAATTCCACTAACAACCTGAGCAATCTTCTAAGCGGATTCTTCCATAGAGCCTCCAGATAAGAGAGCAACTTGGCTAACACCTTGATTTTGGCCTTGTGAGACCCCAAGTAGGGAACCCAGTTAAGCCTTGCCCAGAATTCTGACCTACAGAACTGTGAGCTAACAAATAGGTATTGTTTCTAGCCGCTAATTTGTGTGTGTGTGTGTGTGAGGAAGATTAGCCCTGAGCTAACATCCGTTGTCAATCCTCCTCTTTTTGCTGAGGAAGATTGGCCCTGGGCTAACATCCATTCCCATCTTCCTCCACTTTATATGAGATGCCGCCACACCATGGCTTGATAAGCAGTGCGTAGGTCAGTGCCTGGGATCCGGACCAGAGCACGCAGTCTTAACCACTACGCCACCAGGCCGGCCCCTCTAGCTGCTAATTTTGTGGTAATCTTTTGCACAGCAATAGAAAACTAATACACTGTCTCTGCCAAAGTAGATTGTAAATTCCTTAAGAGCAGGGACTGTATTGTTCTCCATCATAATCCCAGCACCCAGCACAGTGCTTAACAAAATAAATACTTGTTGAAAACATGAATTAATGAATGACCTTCATGGACTTTTGTTGGGATTAAGAGTATGTAAATTAACAACTGTAAATTGTAGTATAAATGTAAAGAGTTACTTTTGTCTAGTTCTAGGATGACATGTTGGTTTCATCTGTGGGCCAAGTCTTACAAATTGGCAATGGGATCCCAGAACACTGAACCCTGACCCAACTCAGTGGGAAAGAAGCCATGATACACATGGGAGGTCTCTGTGGGGTGAAAGATCAGGGAGGTGACAGAACTTATGATGATCACATATTAGGCCTGAATCCCTGTGTTTTGTATATGGGATCCATGAAGCTTTTTCAAATTGGGTTTATAGAAGATGAAAAATAGACCTTCTCATCTAAGGTTTCTGTAAGGTGAATAAATGGGAGTTAAGAGTAGCTTGGTAGCAACTTTTCAGCCCCAGAATGCCAATATGCAAGATTCATTAGATAAGGAAATAGCAAAGTTTGATGCTTTTTATTTGCATATTTACATTAAGCATTCTTTTTGAAGAAATTAGAGATTAAAGTTATAAAATATGTACAGAATGATATGACTATTTCAATCATGATTATAATATTTAACAGATTTTATTTCAGTGATTTGACAAAAATTTGTTAAGCACTGTTTATGCCTTAATATTATTCTCATATATGAAAATCTTTTAAAATGATTTATGTTTAATCATAATTCAAAAGTGCCCAGATGCTTGTGGATTAATTTCAGTACTTTCTAAAGGACTTGGGACAGTTTCACTTAGATTGTTCACAGATTTCAGTGAAGACCACATTTTATCTAGAACTAGTGAACACAAGAAAAGGAGAAATGTAAATCAAAGACTTTTAATTTATCTACAGCAGTTCCCAAATGTAGTTAACAAATTGGATTAACTAGTAAAAATTAACACCGTCTAACAGCTTGAATTTCTAGGGAGAATATTAATGCTTTCTTTTTGGAGTGCATTTTGAAAATTTTCCTTTAAATCATAGAATGCAATGACTGTAACTGAAATAAAACATCTCAAAAATCTAATTGGTCTGAAGCCTGTATCTCCTGCATTGCTTTTTCTGTTTCCTTTGAATGTATAATTACATGAAGTGAATTACTGATGATACAGTTGGAAACAGATATGCTGTTAGATCCTAAAACCTACAGAGTTGTAGAGTTTAGATTACACCATCTGGTTCTGATGAAGCAGAGTGAGAATTCAAAAGGTGTAGAAATAGACATTTACTGACAGCTGAACAAGGGTGCATTACTAGACAGTGTGTTTCTTTTATATTTAAATAATGATTTATATCCTGTCTTCTTCCAAGAAAGAAAAACGTCTACTCAATACTTGCTATGTTCAAGATGTTTTAATGTATAGATTGGTTTAATTTTTAAAATAACTCTCTGAAGTAAGGTATTATTATTTCTATTTTAAAGAAAATGAGCATGAGACCCAGAGAAATTAAGTGATTTGTTCAATGTCTGGGGAAATAAGTCTTTTTCCTCCTTCTTCAAATTTTTGTAAAGGAGATTTCTCTCACCTTCTGTGAAGAGAGCATGTAGAGTAAAAACGTGTAGCCCATAGCTTCCCTAACGTTGCTCCATATTGGACCCATCTGGGGGTTTTGGAAAAATACTAATGCCTGGATCCCACCTCCAGAGATTCTGATTGAATTAGACTGGGGTACATCCTGGATGCCAGAATTCTAGACATCAGAATCTTTAAAAGCAAACAAAGTAAACTGTGAAGAGGAATCTTCAAAGTTGAAGATAAAGGGTCACTCATAAAAATAATCCCCAGAAAAATCACTGAACATATGAACATTAGGTATTTACAAACTATTTGATATGCATGAAAGAGGAAGGCTGAGAAGTCACAATACTTCTGGCACAATTAACTGAGTTTCAAGGCTGTACAGTTACTGTAGATTAGGATGCCATTATGGCACATGTTATGAGTGAATATATCTAAAAACTTTTAGAGTTGGATTCCTAACAAAAGATAGAGTGACAAGGTACCAAAGAGATATCAGGTTGGAGACTATATCAAGACCAGTCATAGATTACATTCTAGACTATAAAGGGGTAACTTCTAGGAGTAATTATCTTCTCCAAGTGGTGAAGGTGTGGAACATTTGTTTGAACAGTGACTCACATTATTGGATACGGAGCACAGCAGAATTTGGACAAGTTTCTTAGGAATACAAGTGTCTAGGTCCAAAAGAGAAAAGACAGTAGTGTGGACAATATGATCCTTCAAAAATGTTGGCTCTATGTGTTGCAGAAAAAGACCTAGAGCAACTTTAGAAGCAGATTAAAGTTTTATAATTCAGCTGAGCTGTCTTAAAAGGAGTAAGGAAACAATAGAGGAAAATAACCACATAGCCCACAGTTATCAGAATATCGTGCGACGGAAATGAATTTCTATGCTTGCCACGGAGGCGTCTCAAGTTACTCAAGACCTTGAAAATTCATATTTCTCAGAAAAGGCGATGTTTTGGGTGAGTTACTTAATATAGGATATAATAATCTCTGGGTGTCTGAAAGCAAGGACCGGGTTTGAAGCCTCAACAGTTGCTTCAGATCAAGATTTATTTAGGATGATTCTCCAGCTGAGACAAATGTTCTTAACACATAGTAGGAGCTCAAATATTTCTTGAAATGTTCTTTGAAGATAATATATCCACAAAAATGCCTAGGCTTTTTGAACTTAGAAATGTATAGGAAAAAAACAGGCAAAAGATCTATTGTGATTGGCTAACCACTCACATGCCACACTGTGGAATGAGACGTATACAGTTTAGACTTAGTGAAGAATACCAACACAGACAAAAGCATAGATATTATTTACAGTCATTCTGAGAAAACTTCTATTCCTCCTCATGAAGCGGCCATGTGTCTCTCTTCAAAGCCTCTCCAGATGTTTTTTTCTTATCCTAATGGATGCCTGGTGCACCGACTTCCTCACTGATCCATTCTCCAGGGCAAGTTGACTTCTGAATGGATATTAATTTTATAACAGATGTCCTCAAATTGTAGAGAATTTCTAATCTCTCTGCCTACAATTATTTGAATATCAACCTTTAAGACAAAGTGATAACTAATTTTATGGATATAGCTTAGAGCCTGAAATGTTCTTTAACCTATTACTGCCCATCCACGGTGCACTGAAGTATATTACTAAAATTTAAAGGACTTCATTATACCTCGAAGCGTTCTCTATGTCTGTCTCCAGAAATGGCTTTGCTTTATGCAGTAACTCAAATTCAGATGCTTTAAAAATACTCTCCCTCTCTGATCTCCCCTGTATCTGTGGGGGAAATTAAGGTTTCCTCCCATTTGAGCGATGTGTACTTCTATTTAGAATAGTCTTTTCCTAAGTACAAAACCATTCATACATTCTGATGTGCCTACATCCAATATCAAACACCCACTCTGCCCTGCCCCCACTGGTTGTTGGCAGCTTGAGGGGTTGTAATTTAACCATTTCAAACTCACTTTCCCAAAAACCACACTTATTGACTGAAATTTCTTTAAAACTTTTCATCAAATTGACTCTTCGATTAATTCAATAACTTATCAGTGGCTGAGCATTTCCACGAAAATACTGAAAATGGTGTGGGGACATAAAAACAGAATTAAGAAGAGCATACACTTGGGGAAATGTGATACATTTCATGAAGGGCCAGACTTTTATATTCTTATTTAACCAAATTAAAAAGACATCTTCCCTGTTGCAAGCTAAGCAAATTGTCTCATTTAATTCCAAATATCTGGGTTATTTCAAAATAGGTATCAGTTCTTAGCTAATTAAAACTTGGAAAACTTTGATGAGCCCAAGCCCTCCAGAGCAGCTTATTAGCCTTAAGGCTAACAATTGCCCCGTCTTTGCTACCAATCTCAACTAAGATTTCTCATTCAGTAGCAAATAATGGAAGAAAAGGCCAGTTACTGAGAAAAACTGGATTATTCCGTGTAATTAATTACATCAAACATATAATTAGTTACTCCTGCCAAACTTAAGAAACTTTGATAGGCTTTATCTGTGGGCCAAAGACTGAGCAATGAGAGAAGAAATGCAGAGATGACTTTCTGAAATCTCCTTTTGGATGCTGATTCAACCTGTACTAGTGCCAAACTTGACAAGTATTGATAGTAAGTAGCCTAAAGTTATTGACCATAATTCCTTCTTTTGCCCACCTACACTACAGCAAGTGCGTTAATGACCAAAAAGCGAAAATCAGTATAGCAAAAGACAAATGGAAGACTTGATTAAATTTTTTTTTTTTTTTTTTGGTGGGGTGAGGAAGATTGGCCTTGAGCTAACGTTTATTGCCAATCTTCCCATTTTTGCTTGAGGAAAATTGTGGCTGAGCTAACATCTGTGCCAATCTTCCTCTCTTTTGTATGTAGGATTCCACCACAGCGTGGCCTGATGAGCAGTCTGTAGGTCTGCACCCAGGATCCGACCCTACAAACCCTGAGCCACCAAAGCAGAGGGCACAAACCCCACCACTATGCCACCGGGCCAACTCCAGACTTAATTAATTTTTAAATTGGATTAAAAAATACTAAAATAATCATGAATGCACTAACCTTTGGATGGCTTACTGGGTTAATTTTATGTACTTCCTAATCTGCAGTATTCTCTTTCAGGATATAAGCGTGGAATATACAGGTTATAAGTATGGAAGTATTGAAGCTTACACATTGATATACCATTTGCTTCAAAAGTCAACCTCTAAAAATATAAATTATAATAATAGTTAATAATGATCACAACGATCTGACTCTAAGAATGTCCATTGAAATGTTATTTATAATAGCAAAAATTTGGAAACAACCCAAATGTTCAAAAATAGACAATTGAGAAAATAAATTATGCTACTTCCATATAAGTGAATACTATATGAGTATTAAAATTAATGAGATAGATAGAGAAATATTCCTGATAAATTATTTCTAAGAAAAGCTGGTACCTTGTCATGCTGACATTATGAGTATGTGCACATCATATTCTATAATTGGGGGTGAGGAGAAAGCAAAAATGTTATTTTGAGATAAATCAAAAACAAGAGCAAAAATGAATGGAAAAAGCAGAATCACCCTGTCTAGTTCTAGACCCTAACTTAAAAGAAACATTAAGCCTTTCTCGTTAGTTACTGACTCCCCAGTAATTTTTCAAGGCTGATACCTGCATATATGTGAAAAACCTTACAGATGTGATAATCATGTGAGAAAATTTCCATTTTTCCATCATGAACAAAATAACTGTAAACTCAGGAAATTTGGCATGATATATATTTCTTATAAATAACTTAACGTTTTTTATTTGTTGAGTGTTCTTATAAAGCCTGGACTTTCTTGTAAACCTTTATTCTAAACTTCATTTCTTTCTAAATGTTTTGTGTCTGAGTCTTTTTTCGATCATTTTTAAATATAAAAGAATCTAGTGCAAAACCATCAGAACATTTAACTGATTTATTGAATGGACAGAACTCAACAGGTTATCTCCTGTTTCTACTGTAACAAATTACCACAAATTTAGTGCCTTAAAACAAGACAAATTTTAACTTACAGTTTTGGAGGTCAGAAGTCCTAAAATTACAGTGTCAGCAAGGTTGCATTCTTTTCAGAGGCTATGGAGGAGAATCCGTTTCCTTATGTTTTCCAGCTTCTAGAGGCCATCTGCATTCCTTGGCTCATGGCCCGGAATAACTCTCACCACTGCTTCTATTGTTATACTGTAGCTCCTTATTTGCCTCCGTCTTATAAGGACTGCTTTACATTTACCTGGATAATCCAGGATATTTTCTCATCTTAAGTGCCTTAAGATAATCATAACAGCAAAGTCTCTTTTGCCATGTAAGGTAACATATTCACAGATTCCAGGGATTAGGATGTAAACAACATGATTCTGTCTATCAAAATCCACCCTCTGGTCCCCAAAGATTTATGTCCATCTTACATGCAAAATATATTCACCATACTATAAGATCCTCCAAAACTTCAACCCATTCCAGCATCAACTCAAATCCAAACCTCATCTTAGTTTCATCAGCTCAAAATCCCCAAATCTAATAATCTAAGTACTCTAAATTAGGTCTGGATTAGTCCCTGGGTCCTCTCCATTTGTGGACCTGTAAAATTAGGAAACAAGTTATCTACTCCTAAAATACAGTGATGGGATAGGCATAGGATAGCAGTTATAGACATTCCCATTCAAAAAGTATGAAAGTGGAAAGAAAAAAGGAGTCACCAGTACCAAGCAATTTTGAGATCTAGCTGGACAAATATTAGATTTCAAAGTCTGGGGATAATCCTTTTTGTTCTCAGCTCCATCCTCTGGGCTCGGGACTCCAATCTCTGGACTCAATTGATCACAGTGTATTCTTTTTCTGTATTTCTGTATTTGGTTTGCTAGTATTTTCTTGAGGATTTTTGTTTCTACATTCATACAGGATATTGCTCTGTAGTTTTCTTATAAGAACTCTGATACTGGTATCAGGGCTTCATAAATGAGTTGGAAAGTGTTCTGTCCTATTTTTTCTGATTTTTTTTTGAATGATTGGTGTTAAGCTTCTTTAAAGATTTGGTAATTCAACAGTGATGCCATCTGGTTCTGGGTTTTCCTTTGTAGAAAGTTTTTTGATTACTAACTCAATCCCCTTATTGTTATACTTCTATTCTGATTTCGTATCTCCTCTTGAGGAAATTTTTATAGTTTGTGTCTTTATGAGTTTGTTTCATCTAGTTCATCTATTTCTTGGATTACAATTGTCTGTACTTGCTTATAATTATTTTCATTTCTCTAATGTCAAAATTAATGTCCCCTTTCTCATTCCTGATTTTCACATTTTGAGTCCTTGATATCTATCTTCCAGTTGATAATCTTAAAAATTCCTTATGATACGGTCCCCACAGAGGGCTTGTCTTACCCCTGTGTGGATTCATACCCTATGTTCTGTCTGAACTTCGGTTAGTAACAGTTGTCCTTTTCTTACCCAAACTAATCTTCCAATTTCAGACTTTCTGGGGGGACTGGTCACATCAATGCTTCTTATTCTTTTGAAAACTCAACTTTTTTTTGTTGCCGTTGGTCTCACCTTCTGTCATCTAGATCTCCATTAGCCCTGCTGGGATCTTTGGAAAAGGCCAAGTTCAGTTCTACTGTGTGAACCGTGCACACACCTTGGAGCATTCATTATGATAAAATGCAAAGTACTCTCTGTGCTGCCGTTACCCAAAGTCTGAGATTACGTGTTTGTGGCTTTGACTTCAAAAAACAGGGGATTATCCATGTCTCCTCCCTTTTCAACTTCTACTTTATCACAAAAGCAAATCAAATAGAATATTTAAGGCTCTCTCAGTTCTCAATTTCTGTCTGAGCACAAGAGTGCAGTCAGGTGGTAACCCAAGCTCATTCTTCAGTTATGACTTACTTCAGTTGTCAGCATTCTCTTAACGTGAGCATGTCTTGATCTCGCCTGATTACTATGAAAAATTTAACTCTCATTTCGCCCTCAGTCTTTATTCTTAGCTTATGGGAACTTTATGTCCTGTGTTAACTCTTTGAATATCAGGTCTCTTTAGGGTCTTAGCTACTAGAGAATAATTTCCTATTTTGTAATTGGGACCCTGTTCTCTGGCCATTTGGAGAGAATACATTTGTACTTTTGTCTATTGTTTCTGAGACCTGAGCTTCCATTAATGAAGAATTGAGCCAAATAGCTTATTCAAGCCCATTCATTATCCATCTTTATTATCACCATCACCATCAATCATGCACTTTGGTTGGCCTCTTACTCTGTGTCAGGCATTGAGTTCTTACCAGAAGTAACATCAATATCACGAGATGTTATGAAGAGCATGAGCTGAGTTCTACAGTGAGAATGGAAAATGATTTTTAACTTTAGTGCCTCTACATTTCTGCCACCTTTATGCGGTATTCTAGAGGAGAGGTTCAAAGAAAAGGTGAAGACAGAATCATAAAAATTTATAAAACTGGCAAAAACTCCTTTCATATCTAGAGCTCATTGCTATATGTCATATGCTATTAAACTTGATGCCAGAAAGAAGTGTGCTTTCTGGAAATGTGTCAAGTGTATTTTCCAAAACACAAACCCAACATCATTAACAACCAGAAATTCATTGTGAATCCTATTCTGCACAGATGGGAGATTAACATAGCTCAGCAAAATTCTGAATTTGACAGCTTTTTGGGGTAAAAGTTAAGAAAAAAAAAAAACACCTTATTTGACACAAGTGAGAATATTACATTTCAAGCCCTGGTGAGTCAATGTGCCTGAGGGATTAATATGACTGGTGACATGCAACTTAGAAACCACATCAAAAGCATCAAAACTTTTACTGTGTGTTTGCAAGTATTAGTCCTTCTCCAAAGTCCTGAATGCTGCCTCCCAGCCCAGACTGCCCCTCTGTTAGCACTGCCCAGGCTGAGCTGGCTGTGTGGTTAAGCAGCTTTGAGAATTCATAGACCTACACTATCACTCAAGTTTTTAAGAAGTAGCCACACTAGACTAGGCTCTAGGGATATAGTGATGAACAAGACGGTCATAGATCATGGAGTTCAGTGGAGGAAGGAAACAGTATCAAAGTCAACAAACATGCGAAAAAATAATGCCAAATGGTAATAAGGCTGTGGAGTTAATAAACAAGGGCCTGAGAAGCAAACTATGGGCTTATATGAGTTAGGGTAGTCAGAGAAGGCCTCTCAGAGCAGGACATTTAAGCAAAAGGGAAGATGATTACAGATGGAAGAAACAGTAAATGCCTCTTTTGGGATGATTTCAAGAGGGAAATGACCCGAAAAGACCACACACAAACTAGCTACAAGTGCCTAAAGCAACAAAATTAGAATTTTTTAAATTTATGTTGAGGCTTTTCTTTTACACGCTTACCTCACTGGAAATGATAACCTATAAAACAGTTTCAAGAATTAATACTACACAACTAAGATGGTAAAGCAGCTTTGGTGTTTTGTAAAGAGCACAGGACTTGGACTGAAATCCAGGTTTTCTATTTAGCTGTATCAATTAATATGTTGACTCTACCAATTAATACATATAATTAATGACAAATCACTTTGTCTCCACATCTTAGTATCTTCAACTATAAAGCAAGGTAATTATACAATCAAATGAGACAATAATTGTGAAACACTATAAATTATGAAGTCTTAAGGTAAGATGAGAATACTGTTGTTTTTAAATAATAGATGGGAAAGACCTAAAATATTAACAGTTTTGCTCAATGCCAATACCAACATGTAGCCTAAGTTATGGCTATTGCAGACAGGAAGAATATTAGTGAGACTACAGTGAGGACTTCATTCACAGGTTCTGGCTGACAGCTTCTCTTTAGAGAAGTGGTCACTGGTCGTTTTCTTCTCTTTAAAGATCTGTCTACCCATGGTACTAATATCTAATAGCAGCCAACTTTGCTGGGAAGTTTTGCCTTAGTTATCAAAACATAAAAGAAAAATTGTGTTTGCAAATCACTCAGAGGTGACATTTGTACAAAGTATCTTTCTTTCTTATGCTTACTACAATGATGGTCTCTACAGTATGAAAGAAATTTCTCAAGTTTAAGGACACGTGACTACTTTCTATTGCTGCTGGTGGTATCATAGAGAGGCTGGTAAACGTGGGAAATATGTATAGACCAGCATCCAAGTGCTCAGCTGGATTGTGAATCTGGGGTTTATATGTATATATACACAGAGGTTTATGTATGTAGTTAACCCTTTTATGGCTCCAGCTTTCAGAATCCTTATGTTCTTTCTGTAGGAAAACCTATCATTAAGAAGGATTTGAAACTCCTTCATACTGATGTGTAAATGTCTGATAAGCTATATTTGGTTGAAACGCTAGAAATGGGGGTTCTTTTCCCAGCCTGAGATGAGTTATCAAGTTCCTTGACCCTCTGAATCTCTCTAGCCTCAAAAATAAAATAAAAGAATTGTCTGTTGTGGTGATTTCCAAACTTAGTTACACATTAGAAATACCTAGAGAATTTTTGGACATACAGGTGCCAAAACCTCAGCCATAGAAACTGTGATTCAATTGAACGGAGGTGGAGCCCTGGTCATTCAGAGTCAAAGTTAAATTGAGGAACTGCAGGACTAGATAGACTCCAAGGCTTCTTCTGGCAAGAAAATTCTAGAATTCAAAGGTTTAACTGGGAAGACTTTTGACATTAGAACATAATCACAGATTTGCTCTCTTATGGTCCCTTAAATTGCCAACTATCTATTAATGATGATAATAATAGCTAACATTTTATCAAGAGCTTACTCTGTGCCTGAGATTCTGCCTGAGTACTTTAGATATATTTTCATGCATTCCTCATAACAATCCCACAAAGTAGGGACTACTATTTTCCTCCTCATTACAGAGATGAGAAAGTTGAGAAACAGAAATACAGAAATGATAATGCCGCAAACACCCCCAGAGCATTTATTCCATGCCCAGCATTATAGCAGTAAAGACTATATTCTTAAAAAATATCTATACATACATATCTATCTCCTCACAACACCATGAATATATACTGTAATTACCATTATCGTTTTTTTATAGATAAAGAGTCTACAGAACAGAGAGGTTAAGTAACTTCTACTAAGGTTACATAGTCATTAAGTGGCAGACCTGGGGTTTAAACCCAGGCGGTCTGGCTCCAAGGCCATGCTCTTAACTAATAACACAGCACAGACAGACATACTTTCTCTCAGAAATGTTTGGTAACCAGCCCAAGTTCATGTAGCGAGTAAGAAGCCATCACTGAAATTAAATACTCATTTAATTTGATTCCAGAGCCCATGTTCATAATTACTACCCTACTAGAAATGCTTGGAAGCAGTAGTTTCTACATGGTGGTGGTGGAATGTGGGAAATTCGAGGGCATTGAACTAGGAATGCCAGGTTTAGGGAGAGAAGGTTCCTGTAACCAAGCTACATGTTGGCAGAGACAGAAAAACACAAAAATAAGATGGAAAGTATTATGTCCACCTTCAAGTTCTCACATCCCATCTCTTGAATCCTTTCCCTCTTCTGTGTGTTTCCTCTAATTGTGCAGCAGCTAAGAATAGAGCACATCTGAGAAGATGCAGCTAAAATCTTCCTCTAATGCTGAATGGAGCAGGTTTATAAAAGGAAAAATTGTGTTTTATTGAGTGTCTACTATGTGCCCAGCATCCCATTATGTCCATGGTTCTAAACTTTTTGATCTCAGGACCACTTTACATGTTTAAAAATTATCGAGACCACAGGAGCTTTTATGTGGGCTACACAGCAATCAACATTTATTGTTATAATTTAAAATGAAATCTTAAAAAATTTATTAATCCATTTTAAAATAACAATAACAAACCTATTACATTATCCACAACTTATTTTTATGAAAAGTAATGATATTTTCCAAAACAAATAATTAGTTTTTTATTAGTGAGAAAAGTGGCATTGTTTTACATGTTTACAAATCTCTTTAATGTCTGGCTTAGCAGAATTCACCTAGATTCTCATATCTGCTTCTGCATTCAATCTGTTATGCCATCACACATATGTGGTCATTGGAAAACTCCTCTGTACACTTGGTGGAGAGAAAATAGTTTTGACCCCACGGACCTGCTGAAAGACTCTCAGAGACCTCTGGACTACCCTGTGAGAGCCACTGTGCAAAATACTCTATGTCAGTTATAATGAAAGGGAAGGTTACAATTACCATATAAAAAAAGCATTAAAGTAAGCAAAAAAAAAGCCAAAAAAATTTAAATGGGCAAAGGATTTGAATAGACATTTCTCCAAAGAATATATACAAATGTCTAATACCGGCATGGAAAGATGCTCAACATCATTAGCCATTAGGCAAATATAATTCAAAACTACACTGAGATACTGCTTCATACCCACTAAGGTGGCTAAAATAAAAACGACAGAAAATACCAAATGTGGGTAAGAATGTGAGGGGATTAGAACACTTATGCATTGCTGGTGAGTTTGCAAAATGGTGAAGCTACTTTGGAAAATAATTTAGCAATTCCTCAGAATATTAAACATAGAGTTATAATACGCCCCAGCAATCCCACTCCTTGTTATATATTTAATAGAAAAGAAAACATATATTCATGAAACTTGTACATGAGTGTTTATGGCAGTGGTATTTATAATAGCCAAAATGTAGAAACAACTTGAATGTTCAACAGCTAACAAATGGATAAAAATACAGGGGATATGAAAATAATGGAATATTATTTGGCTATAAACAAGAAGTAAGTACTAATACGTGCTAAAACATGGATGAACCTTGAAAACGTTATTCTAAGTGAAAGAATCCAGACACAAAAGGCCATGTAATATATAATTCCATTTATATGAAATCTTCAGAATAGGCAAATCTATCGAGACAGAAAGTAAATTAGTGGTAGTCAGGAGCTAGGAAAAGGGAAGAATGACTGCTAATGGATATGAGATTTGTTTTTGCTTGATGAAAATGTTCTGGAATTAGATAGTGGTGATGGTTGCACAACTTGTAAATATACTGAAAACAACAGAATTTTATGGTATGTGAATTATATCTCAATAATGCTTTTATAAAAACATGACTATTACTGTTCTTTCCATGATTCTATATATTCCCCAGAAGGTTTGCCTGCCCACTGTGTGTCCTGCCTCCCTATTCTCCGGACCTCCTTACCATTGAAGGTCACTGCTTTAGTGAGCAACAATAAAAGTGAGATGAAAGTTTGACCCACCTCTCCAGAATGCTAGAATGGAATGGGGGAAAAATTTGAAAACTTTTACTTTGCCTGCATATTCTTGTATAAACACTACAAAAGACAGAAATAGTTATAGCTATGCCTATTATACAGATCAGCAACTCAGACCACTGAAGTTTAATAATCCCCTCAACCTACCCAGAGCAATTTGGCTGATAAACAGCAGAGGAGAGAGCAAACCCAAAAAGGCTGACCCAGTCCAAGTCTCATCTGTGGCCAGCTCCCTTGTAGGCAATATAACTAGGAGCAAACATTTTCACCTGGCTTTACTAGACTGTAAGCTGTGAGGCACGTCCCATCTTAAAAAATTATGATAGCAGATATGTAAAAACTTCATTTTGATTAAAACACAGGAAATTATAACTCAGAGTATAAAATATGAATTGAACTAAAATAAAGGGTAGATATACTCCTAATTACCACCTCGTCCTTAAGTTAATTATGCTACGCCACCTCTAGTGTTTGAGCAAATTAAAGTTTGCCTATACTAATTCCTACCCATCTCTTCTCTTGACACCAATTTCTTTAATGCCAAACCTTCCTCTGTTTCATTTTCACTTCCTGCCCTGAACTGCACTAACATAAGTGATTGGCAAGAAGGACCTTATGTCAACAGCTGTGACTGTATTAGCAATTTACAAAAAGAATCAGCTTTGCTTGTTCATCATTTCTCATCGGCAGGATGCAGAGTCTGGCCCTCACCTCTCCTGGGCTCCAGGGCTGTCATCATTATTATAAAGAAATCTTTTGTTTTCTTTAAGCAACAGAAGCAATGTCTTCTGCTCTGCTTTTACAGGCTTTTGATCTGACGGCAGTTTTACGGCAACCAGTCTGCCTCAGCACATTATTTGGAGCCTAGCATTACTCCCACCCAAAGCAATCAAATGTTGTTATTAAGTGTACAGCATGCATTTCATATGTCTATATTTAATCTCAAATCTCTTTCCTTCTAACTTTGTGATTTTGAACAGGTTACTTAATCATTCTAAGAAGTTAATGCTAGAATTTAATAATAAAATATAAGAAGTTAATGATAGAATTTACCCATCAGTTATTATAAAGATTGAGACTTAATCCATGACCAGGAGTTAGAACAGTTCTTGACATACACTGAGAGCTCGTAAGATGTTAATAACAGCATGTAAGATGCCCTTTGAATGGGCTCCTACATTTGCTGGCTAAAGATAGTTGGTTTCAGGAAGATGGAACTGAAGAGTTATGGTTTACTATTTTAAACAGCCTTATTGTGGTATAAATGACACACAATACACTGCACATATATTTAAAGTGTAAAATTTCATGAATTTAACCTATGTACACACCTGTAAATCCATTACTACAATCAAGAAAATAAACATACCCATCACTCTAAAAATTTTCTTGTGACACTTTGTAGTACAACTATTCCTCCCTATCACCACCCATTTTTGGTCTCCAGCAACTACTGATATGCTCACAGTCATGATAGTTTGCATTTTCTAGAATTTTATGGAATTGAATCATGTAATGTGTAATTTTTTTGTCTGCTTTCTTTCATTCACCATTTCTTCATTTGGACAAATGCTTTCATTTCTCTTAGTTAAATAAATACCTTAGAATAAACAAGTTGTAGGGTAGATGTATATTTACCTTTTAAAAAAGCGACAAACTATTTTCCAATGTTGTACAATTTTACATTTCCGTCAGCAATACTTGAGAGTTCCAGTTGCTCCACATCCTTGTCAACACTTGGTATGGTTAGGCTTTTTTTGTGTGTGTGTGAGGAAGATCAGCCCTGAGCTAACATCCATGCCGATCCTCCTCTTTTTGCTGAGGAAGACCAGCCCTGAGCCAACATCCGTGCCCATCTTCCCCCACTTCATGTGGGACGCCGTCACAGCATGGCCTGACAAGTGGTGCACTGGTGTGCACATCGGATCTGGACCTGGGCTGCCAGCAGGGGAGCACATGCACCCAGCTGCTACGCCACGGGGCCGGCCCTGGTCAGGCTTTTTAATTCTATTCTAGCCTTTATAATAGGTGTATACCAGTATCTCATTTGGTTTTAATTTGCATTTTCCTAATGAATAGTGAATTTGAGCATCTTTTCATGTGTTTATTGGCCATCTGTATATCTTCTTTGGTAATGTGTTAAGATCTTTTGCAAATTTCTTTCACTGTTTTTCTTCTTATCATTGACTTTGAGAGTCCTTAATATAGCATAGTATAAGTACTTGGTCAAATATGCGTTTTGCAAATATTTTCCATAGTTTGTGCCTTGCCCTTTCATTTTTTTTTAAAAAAGTGTATTTTGAAGTGAAAATATTTCAAAGTAAAAAGTATGTTTTTTTATATAGTTTATGGTTTTTGTTTCCTATTTAGGAAATACTTTTCCAAACCCATGGTCACCAAGAATTTCTTCTGGTTTTCCTTCTGGATGTTTTATTGTTGTACCCCTTTAGGTGTGTGATCCATTTTCAGTAACTTTTGTATACAGTGTTAGGTAAAGTTTGACAGTTTTTTTGTTTGTTTTCTTTTGGTTTTTTTTCCACTTTGTTCCAGAACCATTTATTGAAAAGAGTATCCTTTTCCAATTGAATTCTCTTGGAAACTTTGTAGAAAATAAATTGAACATATATGTGTAGGTCTACTTCAAAATTGTCCTGTTTCATTGATCTATATATCTATCTTTATGCCAATATGACAATGTGTATTCATTATTGTAGCTTTATGTTAAGTCTTGAAATCAGGGTTGTAGAAATCCTCCAACTTTATTTTTCTGTATCAAAGTTGTTTTGAATGATCTAGTTCTTCTGTGTTTCCTGTTAATTTTAGAATTAAAGTATCAATCTCTACAGAAAGAGTATGCTAGTATTTTGTTTGAAATTGTTTTTAATCTAGAGATCAATTTGGGAAGAATTGATGACGTAACAATACTGAGTCTTCCAATTCATAAACACAGTGTCTATCTCCCTTTATTTCTTCTTTAATTTCACTTAGAAGTGTTTTGTGGTTTTCTGCATATAGGTCTTAAAATTTTTAAATCAGATTTATCCCTAATTATTACATATTTGATGAAATTGTAAATCATATTTTATTTCAACTTTTGATTTTTTGTTGCTAGTATATACAATTGATTTTTGTGCATTGACTTTTTGTCTTACAAATGTTCTAAATTCACTTCTTAGTTTTATAGATTTTTCTTAGATTGCTTAAGATTTTCTACATAAACTATTATGTCATCTATAACACTTATACATCTCCCTTCCTATTCTGTATATCTTTTATTTCTCTTTCATTTTTTTCTTTCTTTCCTTCCTTCCCTGCCTCCTTGCTTCCTTTCTTTATTGTTGTTTTTGTCTAATTGCACTGAGTAGTGCCTCCAGTACAATGTAGTGGGGTAGAAGTGGTGACAAGAGTTGTTCTCATTTATTCCCTAATATTAGAGAAAGAGCATCCAGTCTTTCACCATTAGAGTGATGTTAATTGTATGCTTCTTACAGATGTCCTTTATCAGATTGAGCAAGTTCACATCTATTCGTAGTGCCTCAAGAGTTTTCATCGCGAATGGATGTTAGATTTTTTCAAATACTTTTTCTGAATCAAGATAGTCATATGATTTTTCTTTTTCAATCTTTGCATATGATGAGATATTGAAAATTAAATGTTAAACCAAACTTCACCTTATTGGGATAAATCCCCTTTGGTCAAGATATAGTATTCTTTTTATACATTGCTGGATTAGACTTGCTAAAATTCTGTTAAGAATAGATGCATCTTAGTTCATGAACAGATAGGGTTCTGTAGTTTTCTTTTCTTATAATTTTTTTCTGGATTTTTATCAGAGTAATATTGGTCTCACAAAATGAGTTGGGAAGTAATCCCTCCTCTTCTGTTTTCTGGAAAGGTTTATGTAGAAGTGTAAGTGAACATAAGTGAGGCCATCTTGTTACGTTAAATGACCCCAGCCCCTCCTCTGTGTGACTACTCCCTGCTCTGCAAGTACTCTAAAAGAATTCACATGCTCTCCTGATTTATGGCCTCCACTTAGGCATGTACTCCCCTATAGCTTGATTGTTCTATGAGTTTCTCTCCAGGAACAGGCTGACCACAGGCGGGAAACACACCTACAAGATATTCATCATCACCAACAGAAGAAAAGAACGGTGAAAGACCCTGGAGTCTGGCATGCCTAAAGGCTGACAGTTCTAAACCCCCTCCTTACTGCCCATTTTCCCTATATAATTGCCTCAAGATTCTGTAATCCTTTTTTTTTTTTTTTTTTTTTTTTTTTTTTATTGCAGTAACATTGGTTTATAACATTGCAAAAATTTCAGGTGTACATCATTGTACTTCTATTTCTGCATAGATTACATCATGTTCACCACCAAAATACTAATTATAACCCATCACCACACACATGTACCGAATTATCCCTTTCACCTCCACCCTCCCCTTCCCCTCTGGTAACCACCAATCCAATCTCTGTCCCTATGTGTTTGTTTATTGTTGTTATTATCTACTACTTAATGAAGGAAATCATACGGTATTTGGCCTTCTCCCTCTGACTTATTTCACTTTGCATTATACCCTCAATGTCCATCCATGTTGTCACAAATGGCTGGATTTCATCGTTTCTTATGGCTGAGTAGTATTCCATTGTGTATATATACCACAGCTTCTTTATCCATTCGTCCCTTGATGGGCACTTAGGTTGCTTCCAAGTCTTGGCTATTGTGAATAACGCTGCAATGAACACAGGGGTGCATGTACCTTTGCAAATTGGTGTTTTCAAGTTCTTTGGATAAATACCCAACAGTGGAATAGCTGGATCATATGGTAGTTCTATCCTTGATTTTTTGAGGAATCTCCATACTGTTTTCCATAGTGGCTGCACCAGTTTGCACTCCCACCAGCAGTGTATGAGAGTTCCCTTCTCTCCACATCCTCTCCAACACATGTTGTTTCCTGTCTTGTTAATTATAGCCATTCTGACGGGCGTGAGGTGATATCTCATTGTAGTTGTAATCCTTGAACATGTTTTTTTTTGAGACAGTAGTCTACTGTCTTCCCGATTATGCTGGCTAATCGAATTAAAACTTCCTTTCTCGATCCCTAACATCTTGTCATTAATTGGCTCAGATCATGCAAGCAGAGCAAGCCCATTGCTTGGTATCAGAAGTAATATTTTTTCCTTTCCTTAAATATTTCATTGAATTCACCACTGAAGCCTTCTGTATCTGGAGATTCCTTTGTAACAATATTTTCAAATACATGTTCCATTTCTTTAATAGATACATGACTATTTAGCTTTAATAGTTTGTGTCTTTCAAAAAATTTATCCATTTCATTTAAGTTTTCAATTTTATTGGCATAGTTGTTCATACAATACCCTCATTATCAATTTAATGTGTGTAAAGTCTGTAGTGATTATCCCCTTTTGTTTCTAACGCAGTAGTCCCGCCTTCGCTACAGTTTTGCTTTCCATGGTTTCAGTTACCCTTGGTCCACTGAAATCCAAAAATAAGTGGAAAATTCAAGAAATAAACAATTAATAAGTTTTAAATTGCACATGATTCTGAGTTGCATGATAAAATATCAGCCGTCCTCCTCCGTCCCACCCAGGACATGCATCGTCCCTTTGTCCAGCTATCCAAGCTGTGTACACTACCTACCTGTTAGTCACTTGGTAGCTTTCTCGGTTATCAGATCAACTGTTGCAGTATCTCAGTGCTTGTGTTCAAGTCACCCTTATTTCTCTTGATAATGGCCCCAAAGCACAAGAGTAGTGATGCTGGCAATTCAGATATGCCAAAGAGAAGCCATAATGTCCTTCCTTTAAGTGAAAATATGAAAGTTCTTGGCTTAATAAGGAAAGAAAAAAAAAATCATATGCTGAGCTTGCTAAGATCTATGGTAATTTTTATTAGTGTATTGTTATAATTGTTGTATTTTATTGTTAGGTATTGCTGTTCATCTCTTACTGTGCCTAATTTATAAATTAAACTTTATCATAGGCATGTATGTGTAGGAAAAAATATAGTATATATAGGGTTTGGTACTGTCTCCAGGTTCAGGCATCCACTGGGGGTCTTGGAGAGTATTCTCCAAATTCCAAAGGACTAGCTTTTGGTTTCATCAATTTTCTCTATTGTCTTCCTGTTTTCCATTGCTTTCTTTTCTGTTCTTTGAGTTTAATTTGCTGCTCTTTCATTAATTACTTCTACATGCTTTAGATTTAATCATGCTTCTTTTTCTTAGTTCTTAAATTGGAAGCTTAGGTCATTCCTTTTAACTTTGTCTACTTATGTAATAGAAGAAGTTAGCAAAATTTCCCTCACAACATCCTGTAGCTGCCTACCATGAATTTTGATATGTCATGTTTTCATTTTCTTTCAGTTCAAAATAGTGACTATTTCCCTTTTGATTCCTTTTTTTGATCCATAGGTTAAGACATGTTTTATTTAACTTTCAAATTTATTAGGATTTTCCAATTTTTTTATTGATATCTAATTTATTTCCATTGTGATCAAAGAATGCACTTTGTCATATTTTAATCCTTTTGTATCTATGCAGAATTATTTTATGACCGAGTATACAGTCTATATAGAAAACTGTATATTTTGCTATTATTTGGTTGAGTGTTCTAGGTCAATTTGGTTGATAGTGTTCATCAAATGTACTGTATCTTGGTTGATTTTCTGTCTACTTGTCTTATTAATTATTTAGAAAGAAGTACAGTCCTGTGCCACATAATAACGTTTTGGTCGACAGACTGCATGTACAATGGTGGTCCCATAAGATTCTAATGGAGCTGAAAAATTCCTATCACCTACTGATGTCATAGCCATCATAACATCATAGCACAATGCGTTAGTATGTTTAGGTACACAAATACCATTGTGTTACAATTGCCTGCAGTATTCATTACAGTAACATGCTATACAGATTTGTATCCTAGGAGCAGTAGGCTATACCATAGAGACTAGGTGTGTAGTAGGCTATACCATCTAGGTTTGTGTAAGTACACTCTGTGATGTTCACACAACAACAAAATCACCTAACAACTCATTTCTCAGAATGTATCGCCATCGTTAAGCAGCATGTGACAGTGTTGAAATTGTGGATTTGTCTATTTCTTCTTGCAGTTCTATCAGGTTTTTCTTTTACGTATTTTGATACACTTTTATTAGCACTGTGAATGTTTAGAACTGTTATGTCCTCCTGATAAATTAATACCTTTATCATTATGAAATTACTTTATCTCCAGTAATATTTTGCTATGAAATGTAGTTTGTCTGATATAAAATAGTTAATCTTACTCTCTTTTGACTCTTGGCTTAGTATATCTGTTTCCATTCCTTACTTTTAATTTGTTCTCTGTGTATATCTCTCTCTTCTCCAGTAATCTGCCCTGCAAACTCTAGCCACTTTGACTTCTCAGAATTCCCAACAGTCTCCTCAACTTGGCAGATAACCAGGCTGTTTAGAATTCCCTCTCCTTGTACTGTCATGTGGAGACTCTCTCCAAGCAGTAAGCTGGAGTAATCTTAGAGCTCACTTCATTAATTTGCTTTCTCTAGGTATCACTTTTCTATACTGCTTCTTCTCTAATGTATGAAAATCATTATTTTTATATATTTTTCTGATTGTTTAGTTGTTTAAGGTGGGATGGCAAATCTGTGCTCTGTTACCCTGTCATCACTGAAAGTAGAAATTCTAGTGAGTTATTATGCAAGATAATTGTTTATTCACAATGCTGATACATTTTAAATTTTTAAAAGTACTTAAACTTTGGGAGATGTTATAATAGATTTTCATAATTTTTTTACCAAATTCAAGTACCATTTATAATTCACGCTTTAATTTTCATAATCATAAATCTACGCGTTCACAAATTTTTAATAAACATGGACTATGACCTTGACAATATTCTAGGTTTGAGAAATACAGCAGTGAGCAGACATATCAAGTCTCTGACCTCATGGAACTTCTATTGTAGCTGTAAGATACAGATAATAAATATATATGCAAACACATAAATACGATAATATCTTATAATGGTAAATGCAACAAAGTAATAGAAGGTCCATGAGATAAGTGATATTTAAACTAAGAACTAAAGGATGAGGGGTGAGCTTTTGTGAATAAGTAAGGAAAGAATCTCCAGAATGAGAGAAGAGCAAGTTGAAAAGTCTTGAGATGGAAAAGAAGTTGGTGCTTTTGTTAAAAAGTGGTACTGAAAGGTAGTCAGAGCCTGCAATTTAGTCAGGCTATAAATTGCATAGAGCCTTGTAGGCTGTGATTTACGCTTTCAGAAGAGCTAATATTACATAGAATGGATTCTAGGGGACAAAAATGCAAACACAGTACTACTTAGGAAGCGGTTGCAGTAATCTGGGTGAGAGATCATGGTGGGTTAACTTTGATGGTAAGGAGATTAAAGAAATCCTTTGGAGACACAGCCAGGAAGACTTATAGATGAGTTTCATGTGAAGGGAGAATAGGGGTGGTTTGAGGTAAAGAGATAAATCAAGGAAGATTTCTGGGTCCTTGGCTTGGAAGATTGGCAGAACTTGTTACTGAAATAAGGACTGTGAGAGAAGCAGGTTTATGAGGAAGGTCACCAAGGGTCTATTTTCAGTGTATTATGTTTGGACGTATTCAATTTCCAAGTGGAAATGTCAAGTAGGTTGTCAAATATATGTTTGGACCTCAGGGAAAAAGTCAAGACTGGAAGTAAAAAACTTCATTTGGCATTATATAATTTCATTTGCTTTTATCTGGTGACATTATTCTGTTTGAAAAATATTTGGCCTGCTTCTCTAAGGACCGCAATTACTCACCTTTTAGAGGTCTAATGGAACCTTCGGTCTTCCAGACTGGAACTGAACACAGGCGGGGATGGAGTGCCCTCTGGTGGATAACTGGGTAGGCTTAGGACACCAGGGTATGGACATGCTAAAATAGAGATTAGGGACTTCTCAAACAGGTTATAAAAGGAACAGTTATAGGAAGATAAATACATAAATTGGGCTAGCTGTTAGAAGAAACATGGAGTAGTTCAGGTACAAAATGAATAATGCATGTTGTGTAACAAAAGTGCTATTCAGTTCTAGCCTAAGGTTGTGTGTAGAATGCAGGCCCAATTTTGAGATATGATTTAATCTACACTATTGTGTAAAATTTTCTGATTCATAAGTATTAGCTACTATGCAGATTTACAATATAATATGAGTTAAAATTACGCATTATAACATGTCTGTGGACAAATTCAGTGGATTGTAGCAATGTTAATGTCTTGATTGTAATATTTTACTATTGTTGCGCAAGATGTAAGTAAGGAGAACCTGGGTAAACGGTACACAGGATCTCTCTATCTTATTTCTTACACCTGCAAGTTACTCTATAATTAGCTCAAAATAAAGAGTTTAATTGTTAAAATTAATTGATTTTTCTGTCAATCAAATTCAGCCCTGGAACCACTAGTTTGCAACTTTTATTTTAAGTAGAGAAGATGTATAAAGTGATGCAGTTTAAAAAGGTGGCCCCTAAAATCCTGCTGTAGAAAGTAACGGAGTATTTGTTTGTTGGCCTGAATAACAACCTAAATCTTAGGCATATCTACAATGAAAGAGGTAGCTCCTGCTCCTCGCCCCCAAACACTGATCCTGGCTCCACTTCCTGAAGGTGTGGTCAAGAAAGCAAAATACGGGCAAGTTTGAGGGGGAGCCAGAGGGGTTGAAACATCAAATTCCTAGAAATTATGTACTGCTGTCCGGTAGGTACCGGAGAGTCTTTGAAATGATGCCTTGTATCAGAGGAAACAGTAATTTAGAAGCAGTGAATGTGCCCCTTTCTGGATGACTTATTCATTTGACTAGTTAATTCAGTGGGAGGATATGGCTTACTGGATTACTATTCTACAGATGAGGCAGTTGACAAATAGACCTCCAGAGCTTGAGAAAACAGATACACACATTCATTTTATGGTACTTTACTCATAAATAGGTGTTGTCCTCCAGATTGAACTTCTTAGAGAATATTTGATAAAGTTAAGAAAAACAATGGGCTATTTTCTCATCTATCACAATGGAAGTTTTACAATCAATTTCAAAAAGAATGTCAAATATTAAGGAAGAATTCAATTTGTTGATTTAAGGAATTCATCCTATTGCCCATTAAACAAGTTCTGTGCTACACATTGCCTAGATGGCTCAAACTTCTCCCCACTTCCAAATTCAATAATTATGCCCTTCTAGATGATTAGGGAAAGATGGAAAAGAGAGGAGAAAAGGAAGAACAAATTGCAGAGAAGTCAGTCAGCAGGTCTTGGTAATAGAAGCTAATGTACTAGAAAACTTGATTTGAAACTACCATCATCAACAGCACTTCTCCCAACCCGACATCACCATGCATAGATATTGTGATTTGGGGTTGATAATTAATTACACCATTTCTCTTCCCCACAATTTGATATGAGGTCAGTGAAGAAGCAGACATGTAACAGATATATGGAGACCAAAATATCAGCATTACTACTGATAAGGCTAAACTAGAGATTTGATCTTAGATGAGAGACCATATACTTTCTCCCAAGGCTAGCTATTGGAATTAGCTATATAGTATTAGCTACTATGCAGATTTACAATATAATATGAGTTAAAAGGCAAATTTAGGTCTGCAGAGTTAACACATAAAACAGAAATGCTTATACCAATTAAGACCCAGTGGTACAGAGAGATGAAGAGAGGAGATGAGGGAGAAGAAAGTGGGAGAGAGAGGAAAAAAGAGAGCAAGAGAGATGTCCAACTCGGGACGTAAAAGATAAGACAAACTATAAAGTACAGAGCATCCATCTTGGAATCTCCCACTTAAACAATAATATTTTAAATTATTCTATATACCATGATGCAGAATTGTGCTTGGTTTTAAGGTACAACGAAAAACAACAAACAGTCCTTTTACACAAGGATTCAACAGTCTAAAAGAAGAGGTAGACAAGTTCAAGATATAATTATGATCTGAAATGATTATATGAATAATGGAATTATAAATAATAATATATATGATATCATTATACATAATGCTAATATGCATAATGATAATATAACATGAAAATAAATATTATTCGAAATGTTCAAATAGCCATAACTTTGTTTTTTTATAAATACATCCATACACATACACATACTGGTGTATATGATGGAAAATAGGTCTCAAAATTATTGAATTGAAAGCTGTCATTTTTGAGTTTGCCAGATATGTCTGCATTCTATGGAGGAGACTGGAATTTTCTTTGAGGTAAATCCTTCCTTTACTGTCAAAGGGGAAATTTTGTTGATCTCTTTTAGCCGTAAAGCTATAAAAAGAGGTTAAAAAAAAACCTGGCAGCTTATATGCTGAATCAAAATGCCAATATACTATTCACAACAGTGTTAAAACAATTGTCTTTGAACATATTATCCAGGTATTCACAGTCCCCACCACTCCACATTGCCATGCATTTGCTGCTTCATATATCATTTTATTTATCTGATTTTAGTAGGCACTTGAGTTGTGGCCATTTCTATTAATACCTCCCTCTGTTCATGAGGTGGTCCTGAGCAAGTGGCATAATCCAAGTGCAGGCCTTTCAGTCTTGAAGTATGTACAGGCATACCTCAGAGATATTGCAAGTTCGGTTCCAGACCACCGCAACAAAGCAAATAATGCAAAAAAGCAAGTCACACAAATTTTTTGGTGTTCCAGTACATATAAAAGCTATGTTTACACTATACTGTAGTCTATTAAGTATGCAATAGTATTATGTCTAAAAAAATGTACATACCTAGTTAAAAAATATGATATTGCTAAAAAATGCCACCTGTCATCTGAGCCTTCAGTGAGTTGTAATCTTTGCTGGTGGAGGGTCTTGCCTTGATGTTGATGGCTGCTGACTGATCAGTGGGGTGGTTGCTGAAGGTTGGGGTGGCTGTGGCAATTTCTTAAAATAAAACAACAATGAAGTTGTCGCATCAACTGACTCTTCCTTTCATGAACGATTACTCTGCAGGATGTGATGCTGTTTGATAGCATTTTACCCACAGTAGAACTTCTTTCAAAATTGGAGTCAATCCTCTCAGATCCTGCCACTGCTTTATCAAATAAGTTTATGTAATATTCTAAATCCTTTGTCATCATTTCAACAGTCTTCACCAGGAGTAGATTCCATCTCAAGAAACCACTTCTTTGCTCATGCATTAGAAGCAACTCCTCATCTGTTAAAGTTTTATCATGAGGTTACAGAAATTCAGTCACATATTTGGGCTCCACTTCTAATTCTAGTTCTTTTGCTATTTCCATCACATCTGCAGTTACTTCCCTCACTGAAGTCTTGAACCCCTCAAATCATCCATGAGGGTTGGAATCAACTTCTTCCAAACTCCTGTTGATGTTGATATTTTGTCCTCTTACTATGAATCACAAATGTTCTTAATGGAATGTAGAATGGTGGGTCTTTTCCAGAAAATTTTCAATTTACCTTGCCCAGATCCATCAGAGGAATCACTATCTGTACCAGCTATAGCCTTACGAAATGTATTTCAGAAGTAGTAAGACTTGAAAGTTGAAATTAATCCTTGATTCATGGACTGTGGAGTGGATGTTGTGTTAGCAGGCATGAAAACAACATTCATCTCATTGTACATCTCCATCAGAGCTCTTGGGTGACCAGATGCATTGTCAATGAGCAGTAATATTTTGAAGGGAATCTTTTTTTTTCTGAACAGTAGTTCTCAACAGTGGGCTTAAGATATTCAGTCAACCATGTTGTAAACAGATGTGCTGTCATCCAGGTTTTGTTGTTCCCTTTTCAGAGAACAGGCAGTGTAGATTTAGCATAATTCTTAAGGGCCCTAGGATTTTCAGAGTGGTAAATGAGCATTGGCTTCAACTTAAGTTCACTAGCTACATTAGCCCCTAACGAGACGGTCAGCCTGTCCTTTGAAGCTAGGCATGAACTTCTTCTGTCTAGCTATGAAAGTCCTAGATGATTTCTTCCAATATAAGGCTGTTTCATCTACACTGAAAATCTGTTGTTTAGTGTAGCCACCTTCATGAATTATCTTAGCCAGATCTTCTGGAGAACTTGCTGGAGCTTCTACATCAGCACTTGCTGCTTCAGCTTGCACTTTCACGTTGTAGAGACGGCTTCTTTCCTTAAATCACATGAACCAACCTCTGCTAGTTTCCAACTTTCTTCTGTAGCTTCCTCACCTCTCTCAGCCTTCACAGAATTGAAGAGAGTTAGAGCCTTGCTCTGGATTAACCTTTGGCTTAAGGGAATGTTGTGGCTGGTTTGATCTTCTATCTAGACCCACTAAGACTCCCCAAATCAGCAAGAAGGCTGTTTTGCTTTCTTATCATTTATGTGTTCACTGGAGTAGCACTTTTAATATCCTTTAAGAATTTTTCCTTTGTATTCAAAACTTGGCTAACCGTTTGGCACAGGAGGCCTAGCTTTTAGCCTATTTCAGCTTTCCACATGCCTTCCTCACTAAGCTTAATCATTTCTAGCTTTTGATGTAAAGTGAGAGACATGCGTCTCTTCCCTTCATTTGAACATTTAGAGGCTGTTGTAAGGTTATTAATTGGCCTTATTTCAATATTGTTGTGTCTAAGGGAATAGGGAGGCCTGAGGAGAGGGAAAGAGACCAGGGAAGGCCAGCCAGTGGAGCAGTCAAAACACACACAACATTTATTGATTAAGTTCGTGGTCTTACATGGGCTCCGTTTGTGGCACCTCGAAACAGTTACAATAGTACCATCAAAAATCACTGATCCCAGATCACCATAACAAATATAATAATAGTGAAAAAGTTTGAAATATTATGAGAATTACCCAAATGTGACACAAAGACATGAAGTGTTGGAATGTTTAACGTTGTTGGAAAAATGGCGCTGATAGACTTGCTTGACACAGGGTTGCCACAAACTTTGAATTTGCAAACGACGCAATATCTGAGAAACCCAATCAAGTGAAGTGCAATAAAATGAGGTATGCCTATACTCTATTTAATAATAAAAATAAGTGTATATTCAGAATAAGTCTTCACCTACAAGGTTAATATTTTGTACTTAAATCTAGATTCCTAAAAATCTTTTTTCTTAGGTTATTGAGTGCCCATAAGTCTAAAAAATTGTTTTTTACATTCAGATCTCTGTCTTTTTGAATTGGGAATTTGAGTATGATCCTATCAAAGATCCATTCTATCCATCTCACTTTGACTTTTTGTTCTTAATCTTCAGAAATTTCTCTTTTTTAAAGGAAATCTCCTCTCTCACTGTCCTTGGTTTTTTTTTTTTACAAGGCTATTTTTCCTCCCATGGCAAAGTCTATTCCTAAAATATATTTGAACTTATGCATATTAATTATTCTCATTCTTTTCCTTTGCAACAAACATATGAGCTTAAACTGTCATCCTAACTCATAAGTTGCTGGTAACTAAAGCCGATAAGATAGTCTAAATTATGAATCTGGAGAAGTATTGATACCCACCTACATTTTACATAATTCTCTTGGGAAAGTCCACCTAAAGAGCATCATGAGGGTCACCATTTGTCGCTTAGGAAATTGGGTTATTTACTTTCTGAGTGGTTTACAGGCCAGAAGTGTGGAATATTCCACAGAATTAATTGTCTTTAACAAGAGAGGCTGCCATTTCTGAGTTCCTCTGGCTTCTTGTTATGGAATACATGTCCTTAGGCTGCGTGCTGACAGAACAAGGATTTCGGTGATGGGTGAAAATGAGATCAATGGCCATTCTAGCTGAAAGAATGAAATTCTAATTCAGCAGCAACCACACTGGGTCTTTAGTAGAGAGACCCCTATACTATGAATAAATCATTAAGAAATCTAACAAGATCAGGTTCAAGGAAATATTCATTTCTCCCATCAAACTACAAACTACAAACTACAAAATCCGTCCTCTACCACTTTCCCTGGCTTAGAGACTGTGTCCTCCACAAAGGCCACACCAAATAAGCAGGTTAAACAAAGAAAAGTAAGATAACGACCATCTGTGTGGTCCATGTAGAACTTTTGATCTTTTTTCTCTTTCACCTTTTTAACTTTGGGAATCATTCTTTAGTAGAAATTTGTTAAGTGATAGCAATAATTTTGATATGTTAAATAAACATTTTGTTGCTAAATATATTTAAAACCATTATTGGGGGGCCGGCCCGGTGGCACAAGCGGCTAGGCGCACACGCTCTACTGCTGGCGGCCTGGGGTTCGCCGGTTCAGATCCAGGGCGTGCACTGACGCACTGCTTGGCAAGCCATGCTGTGGCGGCGTCCCATATAAAATGGAGGAAGATGGGCATGGATGTTGGCCCAGGGCCACTCTTCCTCAGCAAAAAAAGAGGAGGATTAGCAGATGTTAGCACAGGGCTGATCTTCCTCACAATAAAATAAAATAAAATAAAACCATTATTGGATTAGTTCAATATGCATTCAATGTAAGTGTTCAACACAAGCATATCAGAGAATAAAACAGACAAAAATCTCTATCCTTCTGGAACTTACATTCCAGACGAGAGAATAACAAACAACAAACATAATAAACAAAAGTTAAATAGTATATATAAGTTATATGGTTATATAAAAGCTATAGTTTGTTAAAAGGTGTTAAGTATTCTGAAAAAAAAATTCTTGAGGATGAAGGAAGGTAGCTTGCAATTTTAAATGCGGTGCTCGTGAAGGCTTCATTAAGAAGAGGCTATTTGTGCAAAAACTTGAGGAGATCGAGGGAGTTAGCCATGTGGATGTCTGCAGGAAGGTCCTCTGAGCAAAGGTAACAGGTAGTACAAACACACTGCTGTCTGATATCAGTGGGGAAGTAAGAGGACATGTCTAAGGAAGTAAGAATAGGTCTTACCATCCTAATTTTAGGCTGTGGGACTAAATCATAGCAAGCGTCCCAAGAATTTGAAGAGAGTAAGTGATATAACCAGGATTCACAGTCAGTTTTTTCCCTCTCCAAGTTCAGTTCTTACTTTGCTCTGTTTATTGATTAGGCAATATCCTGATAGATTCCCTGGGCTCACCTGTATTCCACCTTCCTGAATGAAGGAAAAACAAAGCAAACAAAATCCCATCAAATTACTAACCTGTATTAGCAGTGCAGAAAACAAAACTGGGGCAGAGGAAACAGTTTTCCTAGACTGTGATTCAGGTGCAGCTTTAGAGCTCAGGAGGTTGGGTTACTGTTTCAAGTTTAGTGGCAGGCAACCCTTCCATCCAATTCTGACACTAGAGCCAAGTGCTGCGTCAGCTGCATCCCACCAGATGACACCTCTGCAATGTCAGTTTCTTACCAGAAAAAGGTTATCTATTCTGGTACTCAAGATTACCCAGAGACTGAGGTATAATTTGCCATTAACAGAATGCTTATTTGGTCAACACTGTGCTGTGTTCAAGTAAAAGTGCACATTAGTGATATCAAAAGACTGAGGCTCACAGGCATGTGCAAACTCCAACTTCAGCACACAGATCATATTGCATCCTTGGGATCTTCCCTTATTACAGTAACATCAGCAGACCAAGATCTTTCTGACCAGTTCAATCATTTTTGAAAATCTGGAGTTCTGACTACAGTCTTAGTTTGTAAAGCACTCTTTAACGTTAAACAAGAAGAGGATATTAGAAGACACATATTTAAATAGGAACCTCTATCTCCTTTGAACTTTGGAAAAAATTCCTCTGAGGTCAGTGTTCAAATATGAGTGACGTTGAAATCAAAACTTTACTTCTCTATCCACATTCAACGCATCCCCCACCCCAAGATGGAGCAGACACCCTCTCATTATATGGCCAAGCTTACCTGATACACTTCCAATTAGTCTAATAAGTAGACTTTGTCCCTGTGCTCAGTCCTGAGGCTCAACTTCAGCTCTGAACTTACCTTGGAGCATTATTCCTCCTTCAACTGTATGTAAACACACATGTATGTGAGTCCATCCAAATTTTCACAATGGTTCCCACTCTATGACCTAGGTTTCACTATTGAGTAAAGTTTTACTAGAAGGAGAGGAAAAAAGAAAAGAACCTGTTAAGCTTCCCTCCAATTATCCTTTATTTGCATCTTGTTCTTTTTCTCCCTCTGGTTTGAGACTCGTATCTTTAGGAGAGAAAGTATTTTAGGAACTGGTTGCATGAAATTTACTTGAAGAGTTGAAATGTATGAGGAAGGCAATAGAGTAAGGAGGAATACTCTTTTTTAATTCCTTTCTGATTTGGAAAAAAATAAAGAACAAAGTCTATTTATCCACTCTTTTAAACACTTTTGAATCTTTCTGAAATTACTCTGTGATATTTCTTTGGGAATGACATTTTTATTTTTATATACTCAAATGTAATCATCAATTTTCTTTCTGGTTATCATATGATATATGCAGCAGTCTTAAAACTCCCAGTCTACCTAGTATATTTACATTGTTTCCAAAGTGGTTTTTAGATTGCTTTTGAACAATATCGTCCCTAATGTTTATAGCCACCTTTTCAAAATTGTATTCAGAAATCAAGTTTAGAAACACCAACTTATGCCCCTGGGGAATTTTATCTTGGCTAACACAAATATGCATCTTTCAAAGAGTGCTCCCTCAGCAGAGAGTTTAATTATGAAGCTGTAAGTATTATTTCTGAACTTCTATTTTATCCCTGTTGTGTTCCCAAATCATTTTGACTATAGGAATGTGTAAATCTTAGTTCCAATAAATTCAGAGAACAGACCTTTGGGCCTTTAAGACCTTGGGGAATAATAGTGAATGCATTAACAGCTCTGTGACATGTAATTATACAGACACATTTCCATTATTTTTGGTCTTGCATAAAAAGGTGATGAGAGGCAAATGTCAATAGAGGAAGACTGCTTTCTTGAGTGGTAGATCTATTATTTAAACAATGACAGTTAGTGTCGGAGTTCTTCCAACTAACATAAATGCTTTATCTTAACTGAAAGGGAACACTGTGCCTTTTTAATAACTTGATAGATTAATGGTGTTGAATCTCCGAAGTTTTCATTTTTAAAAATGGAGAATAACAGATTTGAACAGATATCAAGAATAGAGAAAAATCCTAGGTAACGAAAGAACAGTTGCTAAAGAAGGGCAACCTAACTTTTCCATCAACACATTGAAAACTGTACCATGTGAAACTTGCAAAGCAAATTGCTCCTGATACCATGATTCTTCCCTTTTGGCTTCTTAGTGTTGTGACAATTCTAGGGAGACACAGACTAATTTGACTTTCAGAATCTTATACAATTTTAGTGGGTTCATGTTATTTACATAGATGTTGCTATTACAGAAATAGGTTATATTTAATTTAACCTTAAAGCAAAGTGAATGTAGTTTTTGTTGTTGTTGTTGTTTATATTTGCTGTTCCCTCTACCTGGAACACAACTCCCTTAGATCTTTGCATAGCTAGCTCCTTTTCATCATTCAGGTCTTTGCCTGAATGATACTTTTTCAAGAAGCATATCTCACACACTTCCACATACACACACACACACACACACATTATTGGTATACATTCCATTGCCTTGTTTTATTTTATACCTTGCATCTGTCTCTATCTGAAATCAGATTATGTGATATTTAGTTCTCTCTTTATTGCTTATTTTTTCCCATTATTTCTCTCATTATCTGTGTTATTCACTGTCGTCCCTGGAATGGATACACTTGTTGCTCAATAATGGTATTGAATAGAAGAGATTAACAAGAAGAACCAAATAAGCCAATGTATGTTCAAATCCACTCAACTTTGGGGAAATATTGTTAAATCTTTAGCTTATAGAAAATGTCACAGGGGGAATAGGTTCAAAAGCTTTCTGTTTCAAATGAGATATGGATCATAACTACTCTCCCAAATATGATTATGATTTTAGAATGAATTTTCTATTTTATATCAGTTTTCGCTTCTTCAGAAATGGCCAGACTATCAGGTGACTTTGCAACTATTCGCCAAATAGTGTTTGGTTGGTATGTGGTTACAGAAACTCTCAAGTCTCAGCATTTAAGTGAGAGCCTTTTTTAACCTATGCATAAACCCAGGCTTAAACTATGGGAACTTAGGTTTACAGACGTATATGTGGAAAACAATGACCAGAGAAGTTATAGGCCTGTCTGAAATCCTCTGAGGTTAAAGATTTTAAACAGGAAACAAAAGCTTTCTAAAACAACTATTACTGGGCAGTTCTTTCATCTGTGAGATGAAGATTCTCTCTGTATCCATAAGCGATTCACTAGTTTTTGTTTTTAGGTTCATAAAAGTCAGTGATGTTGAGACTTTTCAAGGAAATTTTCCCTCTTATCCAATGAATAAGGCAGCCTGAACTATGGTAGAGATGTCAGGATTGCCACCAAAGAATTCTTAATTATTCATTAATCTGCTTCAATTTTATATTACCAAACATGTATGTACCCAAACAGAATTATACCTGTCATTTCAGCATCTTGCTAGAGTAATTGGGGAACTCATCAAGGAAGCATAACCAAATTGAGTCATTTCTCCCTGAAAGACAGTGGGGTGGTTATGCTGAAAAGGTATTTATAGTCAGTGGTATAGAATTAGTGGCAGTGCCACTAACCATAAGAAGATATCAGCTTATACCATCAGTTCCAAGAACTTCTATCTGTTTTGACCACGCTATGTTTGAGTAGACATTCAACTTCCAATGAATAACACAAAGACAAAATGAACACTTGTTTCAGAGTTGCACTTATGAATAAAACCTGGTTCTTTCCTAAGCTAAATACATTACTGAGATAAGTGTATCTAAAGGCCACAATTATCTTTTTCTGGATCCCCCATTTCTTCCATGCTTGAAACTGCCATTTGACCTTCCAAGATCAATTGTTTTGGTAGTAGCTGATAAAGGATAAAAACGGATAAAGCAGGAGGCTTTGGCCTATAAAAAGTGAAAGCATGATTCCTAGCTCTTGCCTGGCATTTTCACTAATGCTAAGAATAATTAGCAATAATGCAACATAATACCTCATTAGATTATTGCTGTTATTCTTTTAGTTTTTTGAAAAGGTAAACATTTTCGTTGTTGGAATGACAGAGAACATTTCTTGCTTCACCGCACAGTGTTGAGCTGAGTTTTCTGCTCCAATAGGAGTTGACAGGGGTGAGGTATTTACATTTTCTTCTTTGGATAATGGTCCAAGGAATTAATTGCATTGACTCTTACATTATAGGGCACAAGTGACTATTTTATGGTCTATGACTGGAGTTCCAGACAGTGGAACCCAGGCACAGGACATGATGCCCTCCAAATCACTTGTCCATTAGCCCTGAATGAGCGGACTTGTGTCATTTTTTACAAGTATTTTTGCTTTAGTACACATTGTCTACATTTTTGCCATATTTAATTGAAAGCATTTCCATTTTAGTTTGCAATTATGAAATGAACTCTTGAAAAGTGTACCCAGAGATTATATTATAATAATATGATTCTCTTTTAGTGTAGGAACTGACATGAGATAAATTTAATAATAATAATACTGCAAGAGACTCCCATGCAAGGAAAAGAGATTAGCTTCATAAACTCATAAAAGTAAGACAAATTCATGTCAAGTAAGTGTTTTTGCCCATTATATTTACTTTTTAATAACAAATAATCAATTATTCTTCCTTTGATACCTCAAATGTTCTGTTTTTCAGTAGGATAAGCTGACTTCATATAGAATAAGAACAAATTAAGTTTTAGTTGGGAAAACTTCAGCAGACTCTGAACCTAGATTGTTGATTGATTAAAGTAGATATCCTCTGTAGTTATGGTGAAATTTTTCAATTGTTAAGGCTGATAAAATCTATGATATTTCTGAAATCTTGACTGAATGTGAGAAGCAGCTCAGCCTTCACTAGCCCTGTGATTTCAGTTTCTCTCGACTGTTACAGGACTATAAAATGATAGACTTTGTGGGTAGTTTGCCAAAGTAAAACTTTCCAATTCTGACTCAACTTTCTTGCAGAAACCAGGGAAAGCAACTGGTTTTCAATAATGACAGCTAGGGAAGCATCAAAGGGAAAACAAACACACCCTTTTTTCTTAAAACTAGTCAATAGGCATAGATAGAAAAGCGTGTGGATGGAGAATAAAAATTAATAATTAAAAATGCAAGACAAAGTCAGTCAATTCTCCTCCTCGAAGATGATCAGAGAAAATAAAAATGAAGTGAAGGAGGGAATTCTACCAACAGATTTTGAAGCACACACTGAGCTCAGGAGATAACACTTAAATCCCTGCACACGTGGCAGCCTCTACAGTTAGTTAGAGATTGCTGGGCCTGGAACAGCAAGTTAATAGACTGCGAAAGGAAAGAATAGCCATGGGATGAGACAGCTGATACATCAGCAACTACTGGGATGGGAAACAAAGAATGTCTGTTACCTCTTACTTCCTAGGGTGCTATAAACCTCCAAATTTAAAAAGAGAACAAATTTACTGGGACAGTGCAGATGGAAGAAGAGGCTACTAAGAACGACTCCCACGACATCCTTCATTTAGATAGGGCCTTGGGAAGAGCAGAAAAGGATCCTAGAGGTGACGCAGTATTTTGGTTTCTATTGTCTAATGTGTTGGGGACAGCGTATTTCTCTTTGACGTGCTAAATTAAATATTACCTTTCTAAATACAGGAAAACTTAGTTTAGAAAAAAATAAGTTTAAGAATTTAAGGATAAGTCTGTCAGTAAATATTTTTATTAAAAATTAAATAAATATGATGACACATGAATTTTATCCAAGATATATGGGTATTAGGAAAAAAGCAGAGGAGTATCTCATTTTCCCTTTATTCAGTTATCTAACGATCTACAAATTCTGGTTTTTATAATAGGAAGAACTGAAACCAGATAGTTTATTTCAGGCTTTCTTCCAACTCTATTTGTAGAAACAGTGTGAGTCCTGACCTGAAGTTCTCAGAGCTCGAAGTATTTATGAGTAGTTCAGTGATTAAAAATGCTAGGTAGGTCTTTCTCCATAGCAACTCTGAATGCTGGAAAACAATGGGTCAATATCTATTAATTCCTCAAGGAAAAAATGTGTACCCTTTGAAATTTATTCCCAGAGGAAATACAATTTCCATGCACCCTTCTTGACAAAAGTATTAGAGAACAAACTGCACAGTTGTGTACTTAAAATTTTGTTAAGAGGGTAGATCTAATGTTGTGTTCTTATTACTAAAACAAAAAAAGATCCAGGGAAACTTTGGGAGGTGTTGGATATGTCTATTATCTTGATTGTGGTGATGGTATCATGAGAGTTTATATATGTCCAAATGCATCAAGTTGTACACATTAAATATGTATACTTCTTGGTATATCAATTATACCACAATAAAGCTATTTAAAAAAAAAAAAAAAAAAACTTCAGGGAAACAAGAAATAAAACCATGGTAACAGAAAAGAATGGAGGTATGCCAAACCGTGATAGTGTTGTAAGGGGGAAAGTAGAGAAGAATAAGGATAGATTGATCACAGAAAAACGGTCTTGATTTGTCAGCCCTGCCTGGATCCAGGCCATTGCTATATAACTTTTCAGTGCTTTCACATTGTGGCTGGAGCAGTCTGCCCCACCTCTCTAATCTGGGCTCTGCTAAGTTATATAAATATTTTTAATTGGGTAGATAGATAGATATTATGTTTTGGGTTGGGAAAATTAGATAGTAGGCATAGGCGGAGTATAGAATAGAATGCATACAATTGTCTTTCCTTGTTTGTTATGTATACTCAGAAGTCCAAGAACTAAACTGGTTGTCTTGAAATTTTCTATTTTTTAAAATACTAACATTGAAATGAAATATTTGTAGCTTAAATGACCTAAGTTAAAATTTAGGCTGGTATCTCTAAACTAAGGAAATGTATTTATCACTAATTTCTTTTGTAAAGAACTAGAGAGCCTCCATTTGCAGCTACAAAATAAACAGATTATTTTTTTCTCACAAAGGAGTCAAGAAAGCTCTTCTCTTACTAATACCCTTGACAGAGAAGATTAAAAGTCGTGTGGGGAAAAATTAAAGTGCAGGTGAAATTTTAGAAAGTCGAGCGTATGTATAGCATCTTAGATTTATTGAAAAAAATTGTGATTATGGGAAATGTATATAAACAGAATTTGTTTCAAAAATTTTGTAAACAGAAACAGCAATAATTGTTTAGAGTTGAAACAAAAATCAGAGCTTTGAGTTCATAAAATTGATACTTGCCTACAAGTTGAAGAATTATTATGGAAAATAATTCCCATTTTTTTCTCCCTTTTCTTTCCCTGCCTGTACAAACCACCCTCACCTATACCCTCTGGGAAAACTGCTATCGGCAATAAACTTTAAAAAGTATTTGTTGTTAGTGAAAAAAAGAAAAGATTATTAATGATATAGAAAACTCACCCTTCTTTTAAGAGTAAGCATATATGTAATTTACTTAATAGTTCAGTAATGTATTCTACTATCCATTATACTACTATCTCCTACCTTAATGGATTCCAGCAGAAATCAGAAAAGTAGCCACATGATAATGTATAATCACTCCAGGGATTTGAGACATAGTATATGGGGGTGCAATATCTACAGTTGGCACAAGCTGCTACAATGAAGAGACTCATAAACACAATGACTCAATTGTGGAACAATTCCAAGATGCAAAGCTCAGGGCTGGTAGGGAGACCCTGCTGTCTCCAAAATGGGGCTTAAATGGGCGCTCTGATCATCATTGCCAAGCTAGTGGAAACAGGGTAAGAGATGTCCACGACAGGCAAGCAGCTTCGCTTTTAAGAAGGGTCTAGAAGGTGTGCATGTCATTTCCACTCACATTCCTTGGCTGGAATTCAAGCCATTCTCATGGCTATAGTTAGCTTGAAAAAAAGACCGGAAAATACATTATCTAGTGAAATAGCTACAGGTCTTTATAATTCTGGGAATGCATTTTTTAAAGTAATGGGAAAATAAAAATTGTGAAACAATGAACAGTCTTGTCATAGAGGATGTGGAGATTGCACTTTCCAAAGATGATCTATAAATATATCTCATCCCATATGCTCTTTTCAATGTCACTTTGCCACTCCAACATCAAAAGATAGAGTCTAATAGCTTATCTTGCTTCTGGCATATTTGACCAATAAAATGTGGCAACAGTGACATTCTGTGATTTCTGAAGCTAAGTCATAAGAAGCTTTACAGCTTCTTCCCGGGTCTCCTGGAATACTCATTCTTGGGACCCTTCTTGGGGAACCAATCCATCTTGCTGTGAGAAGTTCAAGGTACATAGAGAGGGCATGTGTAGGTTATTCAGTCAAAAAACCCACCTAGGCTCCTAGCAGACAGTCAGCATCAGGCACCAGCCATGTTAGTGACTCATTTTGGACATGCAGCCCACGTAAGCCTTTGCATGACTTCAGGCCCCGCCTCTACCTGACCATAGCTGTGTGCGAGTCCCTAAAACAGAATCATCCAGATGTGCCCAGCCAACCACAGAAGCATGAAAAATCATAATACATTGTTTTAAACTTCTAAGTTTGAAGGCAGTTTGTTACACAACAATAAATACCTGGAATAGATGATAAAAATTTATTGTGGATGTTGAGTAAAATCTCTGTCTTAGCTCCTCTCAGAGTTGAATAATAAGTATTACGCTAGCAAAAGATACTTTCCGCCTTTAATATCCCTTTCCTATTTAAAATGACTATTTAAACCTGTGCTGGAGTGGAACTACTTCAGGGTCCTTGGCTGGAACACCTTTCCTCCACTTCACACTAGATCTTAGTCATTATTAAATTCAAGTACTCCCACGAGAGGAAGATTTTTAGATATTATCAGCCATTTTTACCTTAATTGAAATGAAGAATTTGAGAGTATGTATTAAAAATGGGTATGGGATAGACTGGACTTCAGGCTTTGAATATGTAAGGGAAGCGGAAAATGACACAGCAGCATCTAAGGCGGGAGGAATTGGGGGTAATCAAATGCAAATTTCACTTACCTCATATGTTTGTCTAGTGTCTGTCCTATATTCAACAGCCACTTACAGGGCAGCAAACTCCAAGAATCAGCAAATTATATTATTGTACGTCTTACAGGGTTTTGTGTTTCCATCATGGTATTTATTCTTCCTTTTGAGTTATTTCTATTCGTATCTAATCTATTTGGGTGCCCATAGTTAACGATAGGAAATAAGATGTGGGATATGCAGTAGTTTATAAGTGAGGACTCCCTCTGGCAGGTTTAGGCTCCAGAGGCTGGTCATTCAAAGAGGCTAAATTATCTGATTGGCTGCATTTCCTTTATTAGTATTATCTATTATTTTCCAGAAACTATGTGGCTAGAGCATTCTTCCCACGTGGAATAAAGATTATTTTTCCAATAAACCTTAAAAAGAAATTCAGATGAAGATCATCATCTCTAAATTATACATAGATATTTAATGATCCATATACTTGAATGATCCACATTATAATTAGTTTTACTTTCAGGGATGTAATAAAATGGATAGTAGTACCTTTGCTTATCAATACATACATTATTAGAAAAAAAATCTCTTATCGTCACTTTTGAGATGTCAGAATCAGACAATATCCTTTGGGAATATTTAGAAATGGAGGTCAAGATATATATATTTTTATAAGCAAATGCCCATGGCTAACTTCCCCAGGTTTCTGCCACTGAACATATGTGAACTACTTAGTGAGGAAAATAAAGCAATATAGACATAGAGAGGAGTAAAAAACACAGAAATACATTAGTATACATACATATACATATATGTATAGATATATAGCCTTGTGTTTCTAAGATTTATTAATTTGAATTCCTGAAACTGGGGATGTTGACAGTCTATTGCCGGTTTCTTCTTTCTTCCCTCCCTCTCTCTTCCCTTTCATGTTCTGGAATTCATCAAGATGGACCTCTCTGAGAATTAAATCATAGCCAGAGAGTGACTTGGGCCCTCGGAAAGAAGCCCAACACACCATCTTAGAATCATGTTGAAAGTAGGTAGAGCTGACGATCTCTATGCCACCTATATTAAGGTGTCATATTTTTGTGACATGTTTAGTTGCAAACGGAAAGAGAAAATCAGATCTAGTTTCTCTACATATAGAATTTTTAGTCATCCAAAGACTTTAAGTTATAACTCTTAAAATAGAGTATCTTAATCTTGAAATAGATTGGTAGAAAAAGTCATTGCCTGGATACAGAATACCATTAAAAATCCCAGCTATTCTGGAATGCTTGCGACTATCTATACTCAAGATCTGTGAACTCCTTAGTATTTATCTACCAATAGCAGAAAACCCAAATAAATTGCCAGTGACTTAAATATTACATGAAGCAATTTTTCTCACTTAAGAAGTTCAGAGGTAACCAGTCCAGAGCTGACAGTTTGGCTCCTAGAAATGCCATAGGGTCCCAGGCATCAGCAACCTCACTGAGTAGTTCCATTTTCATGTTCACAAAATTGTTGTTCCCCTACAATATATTGTGTTCACGTACTAGAAAAAAAGAAGTAGGACCAGGGAAAGACAGGTAAATGTTGAGTGATTTGGCCTTTTTTTTAATGAGGAAAACAATAGTTTTCCAGCCAACAGAGCACTTCTTGCATTATTTTGGTTAGAATTAGGTTACAAAGCTACTGATAATCTGTAAAGAAGCCTGGAAAATTAAATGTGCAAAGGGGTACCTTCCAACCCTATACAAAATAGGGGTTTCCTTGGGTAATAGAGAAGGGGAGCATGCATAGTGGGTAGCAAAAGCAACGTTTGCCACAGTACTGGATGCCCCTTGTACCTGTGAAATTAAGAATTTTCCCAGGGAAAAGCGTAAAGACTACTTTTAGTTTTCAAAGTGTTGTTGAGAACTTTGCTATGATGGGGCAACAGGCAAAACCTTTGGGTGGCAAAAGTGATCAATCATGGAAAAGGAGTTGGACAGGCCAATAAATATAACACTGGCAAGCAGACTTTGATGTATGAGGGAATAACAAATTCTGACTTCCTGTAGTGCTGTGCTAGGTGCCTTGATGGGAAACAAATGCATCGTTCACTAGACTTCTTAGCTTAGAATTACCATACATAACTGGTGCAGCCACTTTTCATTACTGATAACACTCAGAAATGCTGAGATGGGTCTATAATTGTGATGTGAGTGTCCTCATGGGAAGACATATGACCTTTATTATTCTAGTTTTATTATTGTTCACAGAACGGTAATTTGAGTGAACCAGCAATCATTAGCTACTATCACTGGCTCTGTCCAGCTAGAGGTAAATGCCTTTTAAAATAATGATGGTGGGATGGCAGGTATATATGAATATATCGTTTACTTCCTATGGCAAAAAAAATAAGGGAAGGACAGATGCTACAACTGAGGCACCATGGGAAGCAATATGCAACAGGAATATTCGGGCAAGGAACTGATTTTATCTCTTAAGACACTTCTTGCAATATTCATAGTTTTCTTTTTCTATAAAAGATACTGATGTGAAAATTAAAAAGTTCTGTTTTTTACTATTTGTGAATCTCTCTTCCTATATTGTTATTCTTAAATTACTGCCATTTTTATTTTTGTTTATTATAGCACAGTAGTTACATATCTCAAGCAGAAATTAATATGGAACTACTTTAGCTGTTGTGTCATGTTCAAAATATTACAGTCAGTCAATACTATTTAGTAACTGTTCCCCTATGTTCAGGCACTGTATGCAAATGACGAGTAAAATAAAGTGAAATCTAAGGACACTCTCTTACAATCCTTTGGTTACTTTCCTCAGCCTATAGGCTGGCGTAGACTTTGCTATCTGTATTAGTCTGCTCAAGCTGCCATAACAAAGTGCCACGAACTGAGTAGTTTAAACATAAATTTATTGTCTCACAGCTCTGGAGGCCAGCAGTCAGAGGTCAAGGAGTCTGCAGGCTCGGTTCCTTCTGAGGGCTGTGAGAGAAAGATCTTTTACAGGTCTCTCTCCCTGGCTTGTAGATGGCCATCTTCTCCCTGTGTCTCTTCATATCATCCACCTCCTATGTTTGTCTATCTCTGTGCCTAAATTTCCCATTTTTATAAGGACAGCAGTTATATTGGATTAGGGGCTCACCCTACTCCAGTATGACCTCATCTTAACTAATTACACCTGCAATGACCTCATTTCCAAATAAAGTCACATTCTGAAGTGCTGGAGGTTAGGGCTTCAACATATGAATTCGGGGGAACACAACACAAACACCATCCTGGAAAATCTTCTCCTTCTTAGAACTTCTGTGCCAGCTCTCACTTTCCCACTAGTGCCAAACTTCTTGAAGGTATATATAACTACTAGCTCTGTGGACTTTACCAAAACACGTTCACATCTAATCATCCCCTTTATCCTTGCAGCAATACTCCGAGGTAGTGTACAGTGAATGGTGTCACACCTCCAATGAAGAGGGGAAGTAACCAAGGCTTAGAGATTTTATGTGATTAGACTAAAACCACTGGGCAAGTGGTTAAGACAGGACACAAATCAATTGTGTCCAGGTTCCAAGATATTTTCAATATATCATTCTGCCTCCACTCCCTCACCATTCGTGCACACCTGGATTTCAGGTCTTACAGTCTTTTTGGTCTTTTTCTGCCTCAATTTTTGCTTCACATTTTTTCAAGACGTTTGGTCTACAATACTGTGTCATAAGAACAATGAAAGTTAACAAAAGTTAAAAAAAATCTTGGGTAAAATTCACATTGGTCCATGTAACTTATTTTTAGGCCAGAAAGGATTATGATAAGTTGCTTTACCACATAACGTATTATAAATTGTTTACCACACAACCTCCTCACTTCTCTTAACTCCTACCAGCCATCTCAGACACATAGCTTTTAATTTTACGGTATATTAGAGGAAATGTTTTAAAAATTATTTTTCTGTGCACGTTTTAAATCTTTGTTAATACTCAGCCAGTGTAACCTCATTGCTTCTATAGGAAAATATGGGGTATATTTCTTCCAAATATCCAATAAAGCATATTCCATCTAATATACTACTCTTCAGAGATCATCTACATGGGATAGGAGATAATGAAATAATTTAGTTTACTTTATCTGCTACCTTCACAACTTTATAGGGAATCGGTAATGTCTGTAGAGTTTGAAAGAAAAGTAGTTTTTGTTTTTGTTTTTTGTATTCTCGGAGAGAAGGTAGCCTCTGCAAAAACCTCAAACTCGTAAGTAAATATTACTGTTGCACATTGACTATGAAAATATCCAGCTAAGCCCCTAAACCTTAAAGAGTAGTGATTGGGAGGGTGAGGAGTAAGGGAGGACTTCTTTAAATAGCAGCCCTAGTAAAGATTATCTTTGATTACATTACTTTGAAAATCAGATATGAATATACACTTTAGGTCAAGGACATGTCTTGGAGGATGACACTATGATGGCAGGAACTGTTTTTACTTTTACTATTGTATTCCTAATATTTAGCAGAGTACCCTGGATATAGTGTTTATTCAAAAACATTTTTGAATGAATAAATGAGCGTGAATGCTATAAAAAGTCTTCTAAACACGAGGTTAAAGAAAGGTGACTTTTACATAAACCTGCCTGCCAAGAAAATACCAAATTCATTCTCTTTAGCAACTCAGTTTAGAGTTTTGCCAAAAATTTCACCCATTTATCTAGCCATCCATGGAATCATTAATTCTTTCATTTCTCGGAAATAAATTTGACTTTCTAGTATAAACCAGGTACTAAGTTATTACAGAAAGATAAGTAAGAACTTACAAAGTGATGGTGGAAGTAAAGCATGTTAATATATGTTTATAGTACAATATACGTGCTATATAATATATTGGACATACACACATATATACACACTCATGTGTGTATGCAATATACATGACACACACACATATGTACATTACAATGATAGTGGAAAGTACCGAAAGAGAGACACTAACATGGTACTATAGGAGATAAACAGCAGAAAAAATCCTTTCACCAGGAAGCATCAGTCAAGGAACCTTATGTTGTTTTCACTATCTCTTTTTGTTGTTGTTGTTGTTGTTTTTTGCTGAGGAAGATTAGCCCTGAGCTAACATCTGTTGCCAATCCTCCTCTGTTTGCTGATGAATATTGGCCCTGGACTAACATCCGTGCCCATCTCCCTCTACTTTATATGTGGGACACCTGCCACAGCATGGCTTGATAAGCAGTGTGTAGGTCTGCGCCTGGGATCTGAACCTGCAAACCCTGGGCCGCCAAAGTGGGGTGTGCAAATTTAACCACTATGCCACCGGGCTGGCCCCCTGTTTTCACTCTCTTGAGTTTTATTGAAATGGTGCTACTGATTCAAATGAACGAGCAGGTCAGTGTGAAAAATGCTGTTCAACTGAGGCCTTCGCCTTTCTCCTTGGACAGACTCTAGAGGAAAAAAAAAAATCAGAAAATTGATCTGCTCCAGAGACATCAGCTGCAAAGCCTTAGGCATTCCTTGACCAATCTAACATTGAGAAGAATAAATAAGTTTGAAAAAGGGATATTATCTTTGCTACCACATTCCTTAGCTGGTGCTAAACTTTCCAGCAGCATGACGTCTAAAAAGAATGTTCTGGGGGCCAGCCAGTGGTGCAGCGGTTAAGTGCGCATGCTCTGCTGCTGGGGCCCGGGATTCACAGGTTCGGATCCTGGGCGTGCACCGACTCACGCTTGTCAAGCCATGCTGTGGTGGTGTCCCGTATAAAGTAGAGGAAGATGGGCATGGATGTTAGCCCAGGACCAATCTTCCTCAGAAAAGAGAGGAGGATTGGCATCGGATGTTAGCTCAGGGCTGATCTTCCTCACAGAAAAAAAAAAAAAAAAGAATATCTTTGTTGAATTTCAGTTTCTCATTTTTTGTTCTTGGTTTAGTTTGTATACATACACACATATACATGTGTACGTATATGGTTATATAATTAATATATAAATATAATTATATCTAATAATTATAGTATATATTGTACATTATATATCTTATTACCAAAAAATATTTAGATCAAAATCAACTTAACACTACAAAAGGCCCTATTTGGATATGACATTATGTTAAGCAATACACAGGAAAGCTAAAAGGCATAGTTATATATTACAACTTTGACTTCCATCAAATGGCATTTTTTCCAGCCTTATCTCTTTTGACCATCACAAAAACTGTGGAGATGTTATCATTGACCTGTGTTGGAGATGGGGAAACAAAGGCTGTGAGTGGTTGGATGGCTTCCCCAAGGTCACACGGCTGAACCCAGGTCTCCAGTCAATGTGCTACCTACTACACTCTGTTACACTCTTCTTTAATGAATGGCCCATAGCCTGTGGGAGAAATTTATGGGTCTTCTTGGTGGGATAAAGTGATCTGAAAGATCTTATAGATGTGTAACATCCAAAGTTTTTTGTTTGCCTTAGTTTTCTCAGTTCCCAAACTAAGCGTCATTTTTCCCCATCCCCTACATTAAACTCATTAGCAGTTTCTCCTGGCTCCAACAGATATCTTGAATCCAGTAACTTCAGTCCACGTCTATGGATAGCACCTCAGTCGTGGTCACCATCGTCTCTTGCCTGGCTTCCTGTCTCTGTTTTCACTCTGGTGCCCATTTCTATGAAGGGTAAAATATGTGGAATTAAATTACAAAAAACCACAACCCTATGCTATAAGCAAATTATTTTAATGCTTTTCTTTTGAAGAAACCACATATTCATTTTATAACAAACAGGATATTTTCAAAACACTAATGTCATGCATATAAATATTTAATTTACATGAACAGGAGTACAGGAGTTGATCTATCCTCCAACTATTATGAAACCATTAATATATCCCCAAGAAGCACCAAGTTTTTGGAGTAAATAAGCTGGGATCTACTTAAATTTTTCAACTGGGAGGATATGGCCCAGCTGATTAAGTCTGAAAGTATGATTTAAGTCTGAAAGTATGATTTAATTTTACTACGTATGGATTTTACTCTGTCATTTTGATGGACAGACTTGCAAGGCCATTCAAGACGGATTGTGAGGTACTAGAGTAGTATAATGTCTGTGTTGTCCTATTCCCACAGCTCCTAATAAATGAAAAGAAAAATGAGGTTTGCGCTGCACTTAGTGACAGCTGCTGTGTAGACACTGACCAATTCTTCAGCATGATTGCTTCCCGGTATATTAGACAACCAGCGTTCTCTCTAGGGGTACAATTAATCAGTTATCTCAAGCTGGTGAATTTTAGCAAAGGCAGCTGCTGTGTTAGCAGTTAGAAGTTGCTAGGAAATAAAATTTAGATTGTGTAATATTCTCTATCTCTGTAATTCCAGGTATTTCTCCACACTCTTCCCCAGTTTTTTTTTTTGTTTTTTTTTTTTGGTGAGGAAGATTGGCTCTGAGCTAACATCTGTGCCAATCTTCCTCTATTTTGTATATGGGATGCCGCCACAGCACGGCTTGATGAGCAGCATGTAGGTCCACACCCAGGATCCGAACCTACCAGCCCTGGGCCACTGAAGCGAAGCATGTGTGTACTTAACCACCACACCACCAGGCCGGCCCCTACTCTCTTCCTTCTTGATGTGGGAAAGTAGAAGTCAGTGATCCCCATATCATTTATAGATTGAAGGTCTTTAGCCTGAACATTTGTTGAACCTCTTATAATAGTCAGAGATATCTCAGGAAATAAAGAAATCAAGGGAGGAAGAAAAAGGATTTGGTATCATGAATGAAATAAGTTTTTCATTGTTTGAATCCTACTTCATAGAATGGTCCTAGCCATTCATTGTCTTTAAGAAACAGAAAAATATTTTAGTTTGTAAAATATATTGAAGCTACTAGGCCCTGAAATATCTGTAGAAGAAATCTAGGATAGATGAATAGTACTTTGCCCTTAAAATGTGATTGAGAGATTACAAAACTTGGCAGAAGCCGTGAGAAACCAGCGATAAGCGGCTACATCAACAGTGCTTGTCTTTCAGAAAACAGTTTTTGGGAACACTGGTATTTGAAATGCATTACAGCTGCCTGCAATAATTATTGCCAAGCATATCCAGAGAACCAGTACCCCAGATTGTGGAGATTTAAAGCACTTTCTTCCCACTCTAAGCAGAATAGAGTTGAGTAAGGAAACAATATACGTTTATTATTAACAAATGGAGTTTCTCAGCAACTATCAGAAAAATAGAGTAAATAATGTATATTTTTCCATTGCATCAAAGTATATTTTTTGCTACACGTAAAGAATAACAAGAAATTCCAAGGACTATGCAAACGTCAAAGACTAAAAATATATGTTGTGTCCTGTAAATTAGTACCCAGAAGCTGAGGAAAAATTCCAAGTTAAGATACCCGAGTATATTTCAAAATATTTAAATGCTTCTTAAATACAAATTTTAGATAGAAACCAGCAGGTCTCAGCTCAGAAAAGCCTTACAAGAATTTATTATTTTGACTGACTGTCTTTTTTCTGTCTATAAGTTATGTTTTGTTGAGATAAATTACCAGAAATTTCTCTGTAACATTAAAGTTACAATGAGAGTGTACTGATTGACTTAGAGTAATAATCAAAGAATAAACTTCATTCAGTTTTCAGGGCAATACCCCAAATACTTTCAAAGAAAATCCAGCCCTATTTTGACCCTAGAGATGTTCAGAACAAAATCAGGCAGGAAGCTGGGGGCTGGAGGCCCTTAGCATACTTCCAAAGTCTACAGGCACCATTTTTATTTATCTTCCTAAGAATTTACAAAGAATATTATGATCTGACACTTACTTCTAGAGTTCTCTTTAGATATCATATGATTCTTACTTCTATATCTCATTTTTGGTTTCTACTAATAGTATTTTGAGTTATAATTTGTAATCAGTAAAATGCATAAATATTAAGTGTAAAGTCTGAAGAATTTTGAGAAATGTAGACATGTTGTAACCATTACCAAGAGAAAGAATATTTCCATCACCTCGGAAAGCACCCTTGTTACCTTGTCCAATAGACCCTAATTTCTATCATCATAACTTAATTTTGCCTGTTATTGAACGTCTTATAAATGAAATCATATAATGTGTACCCTTCTATGTCTGTCTTACTTCCTTGACCCAACATAATGTTTTTGAAATTCATCTATGTATTAGTATGTATCAGTAGTTCATTTTTATTGTGTTGCTGAGTAGTGTTCCTTTGTTATGAATACCCACAGTTCATGTATCCTTTCTCCTATTGATGGACATTTGGGTTGTTTCCAGTTATAGACTATTATGAATCAAGCTGCTGTGAATAGTCTTGTACACGTCTTTCTGTAGACATACAGGTTTATTTCTCCAATTCCTAGGAGTGGATTTGCTGTGTCATAGAGTATGTTTATGTGTAAACTTGTAAGAAATTGCCAGTTTATCAACATGGCCTTAGCGTTTTACAATACTACCAGCAATTTATGAAAATTTTTATTATTGCACATTCTTGCCAACACAAGGTCTCATCACAATTTTTTAATATTACACATTCTACAAGATGCGTACCACTATTTCGTTGCGTCTTTAATTTGTTTTTCCCTGATGAGTAATAATGTTGACCAAATTTTCATATGCTTATTGACCATTTGGGAATCTTCTTACGTGAAGTATCTATGTGAATATGTTTGTCCATTTTTTTTTTTTAGTTAAGGTATTTGTTTTCTCCTAATTAATTTGTAGAAGTTTGATATATATCTTGCGTATCAGTTGTTTGTTTCATATCTCATATCTCGCATGATGTCCAGTTGTGGCTTGCATTTTCACTTTTCTGTATGATATATTTAGATGACTGAAGTTTTAAATTTTGACAAATTACAATTTATCATTTTTTTCTTTTATGGTTAGTATCTTTTCTGTTCTGTGTTAAGAATCTTTGCCTGTTTGAAGGTCAGAAAAACAGTCATCTGTGTTTTATTTCTAAACGATATGTACATTTTGCTTTCAGATGTAGGTAAATGATCCATTTCAAATTAATTTTTATGTATGGTGTGAAATAGGGGTCAAGGTTTATTTTATATTCATATACATGTCTGTGTATGTATATGTATGTGTGTGTATATATATATATATATGTATGTGTGTGTTTATACACACACATACACACACACACACACACACACAAATACAGTTGTTCCAGAGCCACTTATTGAAAATGCTTTACTTTCCCTGTTGAATCATTTTGCCATATGTTAAAAATAAGTTATGGTCTATTTCTGGACTCTCTATTCTGTTCATTGATCCATATAAGTATCATTGTGCCAACCACACTATCTTAATTGTTGTAGCTTTATAGACTGCCTAGAAATCATGTGGTGTAAGACCTTCAATTATTTGCCTTTCTTTCGGTACTGTTTTGGCTAAGTCCTTCGCACTTCCATATAAATTTTAGAGTTAATTTGTCAATATTTACAAAAGAAAATCCTTCTGGGACTTTGAGTGGGATTGCATTAAATCTACAAATCAACTTGGGGAACATTAACATCTTAACAATACTGAATCTTCCAATCCATGAACATGAAATACCTCTCCATTCATTTAGATCTTCTCTAATTTCTGTCAGCATTTTTTTTTTGTAGTTTTAAGTGTAAGAGTTTTACATTTCTTAAATAAAACTTATGTTCATGTATTTTATGGAATATTTGATGCTATTGTAAATGACCCATTTTGTCTTATTGTTGTCTATATTTTATTCCTACATGTTATTAACTCTACCATGCCATTGTTATTATTTGTTTTAAGCAATCATTAGTCTTTTAAAAAGGCATATATATTTACCATTTCCAATAATATGCATTTATATATCCAGGCTATGTTTTTGGTAATCTTTGTATTGATCCTGCTTGAGTTTCACCAAGATTCTTAATCTATAGGTTGATGTCTTTAATTAATTTGGAACAAAATTTTGGCCATTATCTCCTCAAATAGTTTTCTGTCACTTTTGATCATCACTCTTCTCTTCTTTTGAGTCTTAGATTATATTTATATTCTAGGTCACCTGTTACTGTCCCACAATTCTCAAGTTCTTTGTTTTATATTTTATCCTTTTTGCTCTGAGCTCTATCACTTCCCTTGAATGATGTTATAACAGTTTTTCTCAATGGGGGACAATTTTGCCCTGAGGAGGACATTTAGCATTGTCTAGAGACATTATCGATTGTCATAATGGGAAGGGGGAGTGTTACTGCCTAAACAACTTATGATGTACAGGACAGACCTTTACAACAAATAATTATATGACCAAAAATGTCAATTGTGTCAAGATTGAGAAACCCTGGAATAGAGAGATACACCATCTTTATGAATCAGAAGACTTAAAATTGTAGAATGTTGATGCACCCCAAATTGAGAGAGTTAGTGCAATCCCTATCAAAATCCCAGCAAGATTTCTTGTTAAATTAACAAGATAATTCTAAATTTCATGGGAAATGTTATATTTGGGCCATGGATTTCTATGCAACTTTTTTTCCTAAGAATTCTAATTCGGGGGAAGGGAATAAATACTAAGTGTTGTGTGAAATGCTCTTTTTGAAGACATTGCTTTTGAAGTTTATTATTAGTTCTAAATTGCTTGATTACATATAACTGACATCCCTCTTTTCAAGTAATTTTTTTCAGGAAATATGAATAGAGGATAACATTTTAGGTTTCAATAAAAGTTTAACTAAGTAGAGAATTTTTCAGAAATCTTTGAAGGATTTGCTTTATTTTATTGCAGAATCTATTATTATTAATACAAGTGGATGATAGCAATCTGATTCCTGTTTCTTCATAAGTAACTTGTTTCTTTTGCTTCTTCTTCTTATTATTATTATTTGGAAAATTATAGAGTCTTCTTTTGCTAGATTCTCTGAAAATTCTTGAGAGATGTTATGTATTTTTATACTTATCCTGCATGAAAATCTCTGGCCTCTTTCTTTTTTTTTAAAGATTTTATTTATTTATTTTTCCCCCCAAAGCCCCAGTAGATAGTTGTGTGTCATAGCTGCACATCCTTCTAGTTGCTGCATGTGGGACGCGGCCTCAGCATGGCCGGAGAAGCAGCGCGTCGGTGCGAGCCCGGGATCCGAACCCGGGTCGCCAGCAGCGGAGCGCACGCACTTAACCACTAAGCCACGGGGCCGGCCCTGGCCTCTTTCAATCTGAAGATTTTTACATTTCTTCAGTGTGGAAACTTTCATCCTATCATTTATTTAATTCTTTCCTTTATTTTCCCCTGTGTCCCCTTTCTGGAACTCCTATTATGAAAATTGGACCTCTTAAATTCATTCTCTATGTTCCTTAACTTTTTTTCTTATATTTTGCTTCTCCTGTCTTGCTGCTCTATATTCTGGGAAGTTTTCCAACCACTTTTCCCCAAATTCTTCTGGGTTTGGGGGTTTTTTAAATTTCATTATCTGTATTTTTTTTCCAAGATCTCTTTCTTGTTCTCTGATTTGATCCTTTTATAGCTTGCAATATTAATAGATTAAATAATATCTCACAACTGAGGATTCTAATTGGAATATATTAATGTTCTTTCATATTCCCCAGATTATCTATTTCCATCAGAACCAATTCTTCTGTTTACTCTGCTTAGAGCCTCTTCCATTACTGTTTGCTTTCCTCAAATGTACGGTGTTCCTTAGTTTTCCATTTACATGAATTCATTTATTCAATAAATATTCATTGATTAGTTACCATGGACCAATTACTTTCCTAGGTTCTTAAATTACATTAGTGGGGATTTTAAAAAAAAGAAAAAAGAAAGATCCCTTCCCTCATTCAACTTGCATTTGGAAGAGGGGGACGGAAAGTAAACGACAAGTATAGTAACAGTTCTACAGTACGTGAAAAGATGATTCTAGCTATTAAGTAAAAAGAAAAATTAGAGGATGATAAGAGACATCATGCTGGGGGGGACAGTTTTCAATATGATGATCATGATAGATATGTTGAGAAATAACATTTAAGAAAAAGAATTCAGGAAAGAAAGGCCATTGGACATCTGAAGGCAATTACCACAGACTAAAACAATAGCCAGTAAAAAGGCCCCAAGAGGAGAGCATTCCAGGTACGTTCAAGGAACAGCCAGCAGGGGCCAGTGGTCAACTCAGTTGGATCAGAGTTAGCAACATGGAGAATCATAGATGATGAAGTCTTGAAAGTAATAGAGGACATAGTTTTATATCATGTAGAAATATGTAGACTATTGTAATGATATTGTCTTTTATTTTGAGTGAAATGGGGTGTCATTGCAAAGTTTTGGGAAATGACATGATATGTTTACATATTTTAACAGATTACTGCAATGAGACCAACTGCTTATGCGATATAAGAGAAAGGGTGGAGTAGTGGAAGAGTCCAAATTTGTTTAACTTTTTGCTTTGTTTATTGGTCATGAGCAACTGGTAAAATGATGTAGACGACTAAGATAGAAGAGGTATGAGGGGTAAGTCCGGGGTTCAGTTACGGACATGTTGATTTTGAGACGCCTGTTACTCATATTATTTAAGCAGTTGGTCATGTGAGTCTGGAGTTCAGGAGAGTTCTGTGCTGGAGACATAAGCAAGGAGAAAGCATGAAATCACTCAATTTGTCCACGTTAAAGTATCTACTACCTCTGTTCCCTGTAACAGAATCTAAGTTATTGTCTTGCAGTTTAACAGTTTAAAACTTTACTAACTGAATTAATTTGTATCATATGTAAATTTAAAGAAATATATGAATATGGTTGCAATTAGACACTTAAAACATTTTAGACAGTATTTTGGTATTCTGATACATAGAATTGAAATCATCTAAACAGGAATCAGTTTCTCTTTAGCATATATAAAGATGAAAAAAATAAATAGGCAATGATAGCCATGTAGTGTTGTATCTACTTGGCAAGCCTGTGTCTATGATACACTATCTGAATGAGCTTGGATTACAACAGTCACACAAGATCCAAAACTTAGGGATTTTAATTATTTCAAGGTTTGCATGTTTCTTATATAACTCTTGTGTGACTAATTATGTTCGTGACTTGATGAGTGCTTTAGCTGAATTCATTTTTTAAAACTGCCACAGTGAATTTTTTCACTAATTAGGCATTTTTAATGTCAATGCCTAATTAGTGAGCACCATTTGTATGAAAAATAATTCAAAACTAATTTTTAAAAATTTCTTCCTGGTCATTTTCAAGTGTTTTCTGATGCGCTTGCTTAGTCTTTCTGTTGGATTTGTTTTGTTTTGTTTTGTTTTGTTTTGCTTGCTTTGGGTAAATTATAAAAATTTTGCTAGTGTCAGCTGAGAAGTAAAGAGAAGATAATAATGGGGAAAATAAATGAATTAATAATATAAAAAACAGTAACAAAATATTAGATTGTATACAGAGAAGTGAGAAGGAAATGAAGACTATTCTATGTAGATGATGATGATGATGATGATGATACCACCAACTCGCCTCATACAGGTCAATGTTTCTCAAACTGTGTACTTTGGACAATCTTCAACTAAATTACCTAGGATGCTTATTAAAAATGCAGTTTCCCCAGCTCCACTTTGCCTATGAATAAGAATCTGCGGAGTTGAGGATAGAGTCTGTGGAACCTAAAAATCTAAATTTTATTTTTTTATTTTGGGAACCACTGTTTGAGCATTATGTAGTTTATAAAATATTTGTCTATTAATTTACTTGATCATCGCCATACCTATATACAACAGTCTGAGCAGTTGCTCTTATCTTCCAGTTTACAGATGAAAAAGAAGCTTAAAGAGGTTGAGTAAATTTATGGCAATGTAAAAACTTCAACACAGATGTTCCAGTGCCTCATCATGAACCAAGTGAAAGAACAAAAAAATGATGGCTCTTTAGTTAGGTTTGATTTCTATCTCCTTCATTTGTGAAATGTGTGCCCTTAGAATGAATATTTAAACTTTCCATTCCACAGTTTCCTTAGTTACTTAGTCTGGGTTCTAGAAAAACCAACTCTGAAATAAGGATACTGAGGATGCCTGTGCAAGTGGTTTATTAAGGAAGTGTTCCCAGCAATACACAGTAAGGGGGGAAGGAGGACTAGGAAGTGGAAAAAGCCAAATGAGGTCGTGATTACAGAAAAGTCCTAGCATCAACCGGACCCCTCAGGGAGCTCTGGAGTATAAATAACACCTAAGTTTGTCCTGACTCAAGTAAGGGAGCTGGGCTGGACTCCTAGTCATTGACTCTGAACCATCGAAGGAGAAACATAAGTGCACCATTTCTGGCTTTCTGTGCTCACAGGCAAATTGGCTCCAGCAGCCCCTGGGCAGCCTCCAAAGGGTCGCAGGTGCAGGCTGTTAGATCCAAGAGAACATAGAAGCTGAGGAAATATGGGTGATTTAAAAATGAACATGTTTTTAAAAAGAAAACATTTCAGATTCTAGTACCAGTAATACAGCTTACTAGTAAGTAGTCCTAGGGTGAGTAGCTTTACCTCGGTCAATTCTGTTTTATTATTTTTATTATTTTTTTTTTATGAGGAAGATTAGCCCTGAGCTAACATCTGTTGCCAAGCTTCCTCTTTTTGCTGAGGAAGATTGGCCCTGGGCTAACATCTGTGCCCATCTTCGCCTACTTTATGTGGGACGCCGCCACAGCATGGCTTGATAAGCAGTGCGTCGGTGCGCACCAGGGATCCAAACCTGGGAACGCTGGGCTGTTGAAGCAGAGTGCGCGCACTTAACTGCTACGCCACGGGGCTGGCCCACTGTTTTTTTATTTCTAATGTAAAAAGTTAATAGTAACCCCTGCCCTGTCTTCTTGTATTATTGTTGGTTGGATCAAAGAGAATAATAAATATTGTACAATACTTTGTAGAAATATAAAATGCTGTTCTCGTGTAAGATATTCTTTTATTTAAAAAAATACTTTTTTTTTATTATTGAAGAAACATGTTGGAAAATCTCTTTCCTGAGGTTCACATGCTGAGAGGGCTTTGTTTCTTCTGGAAGCAAGCTAAATAAGATTTCTTGAATATAGCAGTTTTCTGATACTAATGATATATGTGGTCCTAAGTTTATTATCATTCACCATTTTTACTTAAGACTAGGATGTTTAACAACCTGAAAATTACTAAAAGCATATTCTTCACCAATATCAAGAGTCAGTGTTTAGTGATTTAGCAGATAAAAATTGAATTAAAAAACTTCTGAGGGAATTTTGTTTATATCACAGTATTTTTCTACTTTTTGACTGTAAGTTTAGATATTCTTAGATATTTTGAACTGTGGATTTCATAAATAGATAGGCTAGTTATGTTAAACTCATTTTAATCAAATTTAACATTTATAATAGCTCAAAAATAGACCACACCCATACATGTCATTGGATAAAGAAATATCTTCTAATGCAAATGTCTCCTGTAATGTTCTGATAGAAAGTTCATGGCAACAAGAATTAAATACTTTAGAACATTTACAGACCTATTTGGAAATGCTATCCTCTGCTTAAGATGTGGAGGTTCACTTCCATAAATGTGTTTCAAATTTATTGGCACAGAACGTAAATTCTACAATAAGCAGTGCCACTTGAAGCAAGGGAGCATTTTACAATGCAGCAAAATAGAGTCCACAAGGCTGTTTTCATTACATAGAATCTACTGGTCTTAATTTTTCATGTAACTATGGGAATTTGGAAGGAAAACCACATTCACAAGTGTTTGAGAAAAATATCTCTAAGTAGTGCCATATTTTCAACTTAATTCAAAAGAATCAAAACCTAAATTTGGAAGTCAACTCTGATTATCATTCGGTATTATTAGTAAAGAGATCTTAATTTTCTCACGTGATTCTTTACCACATTTGTTGGGACTATGTGACTATTTGTCGCAAGATTACAATTTTTGGAGTTTTAGAAATGAAGTTGTGTTGACTCCATTGGTATTGTTGGAAGCTGTGCTGTGAACACGCGGTATGACAAAGGCCAATTTGGAACAAACGTCTTTGTCATCTTTGCCTTCATACTATTAGGAAGTCCTGGCTGCAGGAAATTGCCAACTTAATGGAAAGGCTAATTTGTTCCATCAGATTCTGAGTTTTATCTCTATTCATCTAAAACTAGAAATGAAATTTTAGCCCTAATGGCTACAGAGGAACCTAAAAAACTTGGCCACCTGGTGATTCAAAATCTATCCTTGTATCTGTCATTTTTTCTTTTCTTTTATAGAAGAGGGGCAGTATGATCTGATTTGTTTCATAAGACTTTCTGGCTGCTGCATAGAAAGGAAGAATTATTCAACCTTGGAGTCTCTGTTTATGCTCCCAAAATTGCATTTGGTCCCAACCTTTCCCTTTCAAAATCCTCCGAGGTTACATTCAAATGCTACCCCCTTAATTAAGTCTTCCCAAGTTCCTTACAGCAGTTACTCATTTCTCATGTATTTTAGTTCTGTATATTATGTACCATTTTTATTACATTAACTGCTATTAACCTTCTTTGAGGAGAAACAGCCATATAATGTGCATTTTTGTATTCCTGTCCTTGGTTCCTTCCACAAAAGTGATAGTCAATAAATGCTTGTTGAGTAGAATAGAATTGAAAATATAATTGGACTGGTAATACTTTCTCACAGAACTCCATGAGTTCTAACATTTAATATTTAAGTGAGATTCTAAAGCCGTTGAATATGCTGAAACTAAAAACCACTCTTATTCAGGACACCAAGTCTGTATAGTCTTTGCTGTCGTTGTTGGAGGATCTGCTGACCTTCCTCAATTTTGCAAAAGGCTACTAAAGGAACCAAATAGCCCCTACTTTCTAAGTTAAAGCCTCTCTCTTCAGAATTTTCATTGCTCTTGATATTTTTTCCAGTGATGTCTGGAGATAATCTTTTTTAGGTATTTCAGGTCTAAGGAAGACGTTTAGTATTTTCTTGCTATGAAATCAACACTTTCTATACACTCATAGAAAGATTTCAGGATGCCCATCATCTGAATGAGACATGAGAAATTAGAAATTAAAATCCCATGTCACCACTTCAACATTACTAATATTTTTCCTAATCCAAGCGAATAGACTCATCACACACTTACTGCACACAGCAAGCAAGAGATTAAGCCTTCCTAAATTCCTCATTGTTGTCAAGACTTTTGAGAAGAAGTAATCAGTCCTGAACAACATGATGGTCTGTTATCAAGTGTATTCTGGAAATATAATTCCAAGGTATAAAGTATCAAAGGACTTCCTAGTCTATGCTAGGAAGCGACGATAAACATGAAAGTGACGATAAACCACTATTTCTGATTTCTAATGTCTTTTGATGTGTGAACTGCCAAAAATCATCATCATCATCACGAATATCATCATCATCACTGAGGAGTCAGATAATGTCTTCTGTTGAAGATCCCACATGTATCTTGAAAATCAGCATATCCAAAACCAAACTCATTATTTCCCCCAAATTTGAGCCTTTTCTGCATTTGCTAGTTCAGTAGATGTCACATCAATTCCCCTGGCCAATTAAGTAAGAGACCTGGATACCATCCTTGATTCCTTCCCTCCTTCAGCATATGCATAAAATTGGTTTCCAACTCTTGCTGACGCTATGTCCTTAATAGTCTCCAATCTTCTGCCTCTTTCCATCCTCATGTATGTTGCCTTCTTTCTCTCTATGATGACTGCAACAGCCTCCTAACTGCTGTCCCTCAATTTCTTCTCCACACTGTTATTAATGATCTTTAAGAATATAATTTAAATTATGTTGTGCTGCAGATTGAAAGCTTTCCTTGGTTTTCCATTTCTCTTATGGTAAAGTTCAAATTGAAAAGGCATGCATACAAAAGAAAGAATCTTTGATCCCCCTTAATCCCTGCCTCCTGGCACTTTACTACTATTACATCTGTTTTCACACTAAGCAACTTTTAGATTTTTCCAGTGTACCCTACCTTCTCTCAACTTTTGCTTTTGTAGATGTAACACCACCATCCATACAACCCTCCCTTTGTAGATGATCCCCATTAGTTTTTCATGACTTAGCTCATGTACCACCTCCTCATCCCATAAGCTTCCCTTCCTCATGCCATCCCAATGCAGATTAGGTACGATTCTTATTGCACCTGACACGTACTCCTAATCTAATGCCATTGTATTGCAATTATCAAGGTACTTGATGATCTTATTTCTAGACTATAAGCTCCTTGAGAGTAGCAATCATTTTATATGCATTGCTAGCATCTAGCAAAATGCCTGAAAATTCATAGGCACTTAAACAATATTCATTCATAAGATTATGTATTAAGTAAGCATACTGTTGTGTGAAAGACAGAAAGGCAGTCATAAATAATCCCTTTATGTTATTCTTGTAATTGAGGCATCTACTCCAAGGCAAAGTCTCTTAATTTGTATTGATCACAACCTTTTTCTAAGGAAAACTCTACGGCGTTAACTATGTCAACTGGAGATTTTACTCAAGGCTCCTCACTATGCATGTAAACTCTTTATATTCAAGTCAGAAAAAACAACATGTGATTCAAACTTCCAGTGCCACTTGCCTCGACAGATGGTAGATTTTGCTGTAGCAACTTCACTAAAATTTTGTCAGGTTTACTAAATCAGACAACTAATTTTGTACCCAAATCGTGTACTTATAACGGGATGTTGATAGTGTGGTAGTAGACAAATTGTCTGGGAATTTCATGTTATTCATTAGCGTTGGTATGAGTTAACTGATCATAAAATTGCTTTTCATAGGTAAATACTGTTGTTATTTCAAAAGATAGATCAGTGTTATCCACACTACATGGAGAAAATTTAGGAATTGTTCACATAAATACAGGCTCTAAAATAAATTTGCTGACCCACTTGATTCTGTGATGTAAATGACTGATATAGCCAATGCAAAGCTACTCCAATTTACCGCAAGCATCTACACCTACCACTCTATGGGAAGTGGTCAAGAAGTACTGATCAAGGATCAATATTAATTTTCTGGACCACTACTGGGAATTTTGATTTGTAGCAGAATCCCTTACAAAATGACTCCAACTGCTTCTAGTTGTTTTTCAAAATCTGTGACACTTAAGTCTAAGATCTGTATTAGTTATACCTGACATGTAGATCTCTAGGCACCATTATTTTAATGTGGAGTCTGAATATAAGGCAAGGTTGAACTGAAGGCTTATATGCGTTGCCATTATTGCACTGTCAAGGATATGTCAGCATGGGAGAATAGCACCAATTAAGAAGAATGCTCTTATTATTGAAGATGATTGACTTATAAGACTTTAACGGTAGGGAGAAATAAAAGTTAGAATAGAACTCCTTCAAAATGCATCTGAAAAAATAACACTTTGTTTCAGATACCAGGGGGTACTTTTAAGACATGACAGGCAAATGCTACTGAAAGCTGGAATGACCAAATTGGAATGCCCTTAGGCAAAAAGGAAATCTCTAAAAGTATAACAAGCTGTCATTCCAACCACTCATGTGACTCCTGATAGCTGACCATATTCTGTTTTCCAATCCTAGTTACTTCCCTGGATTGTAGCTTTTGCAAGTTCCTTGATATGTCCCTGGTGTACCTGAAACTATGCATTTTGTGACACATTGTACTACTGATTTCTCTCATACTCATCTTAAACATGTTTCTTTGTCCATCCTTACCTAGTCTCAATATGATGGTGTGTGTACCTCTTTAATTAAGAATGCAGTCTATTCACTTGGAGCTTCCTTTAGTGCCTAGGAAATTTTTCAATGTGTGTAAATATTAGCCAGAAGTGAAGATATTTTAAGTCCATTATCCTGTAGTTGACAGATCGCCAAACCAAGAATAATCTTCGTATGCATAGCAGGATCATGAAAAAGGCAGCCACATGAACATATCTTAAGCAGTGTCATCAAAGTAAAAAATAAAAATAATTCCTTAAATAAACATTATCATCAATTTGGCTTAAGAAACAAAATCATGGACTTGCGAGGGACATTTTGAAGGATATGTAATAAGACAATAACTAAGAGATCTTACTTTAATTAATTTCAGCACTTTTCAGAATATTTTTGAATAATTTGAAAATTCAGATCCATTGGGTATAGTTCTTACCTTAACAAAAATCTCTTTTCTGGATGATTAACTACGTATGGAAAGGTAAATGATCTGGGCTCTGAGATATTACTCGCTAATAAAAATAGTATAGTATTTGGTTCCATTGTGTTAATGCTGTATACAGAAGCATGAAATAAGCAGGAGTGTTTCTGTGAAGTTCATCAGTTATATTCAGAAGTCTACAGCAACAAACCCAAGAGGTAGACCGTGGCTTTACACCTGGGGACCCCAAAAATGGAGTTTCAAGCACTCAAGCAAACCACCGAAACATTAATAAATAAGAAACAGTTTTTTTTTAATGAATGAAACCCTCAATTGAAGACATACTGGATTATTGCTAGGCAATCACCAGGCTGTTCTCCTGGGCAAAGAGACCTCCATTAAATAGTGAATAAATCTGAAGTGAATCCAGCTTGCCTCCAACAAATCTCTCTTTGAAGGACCACATTTCTGGCAAAGAAAAAAAAAAGTACCTGAAGAAAATGACTAAAAGACAGAAGTCTGAAAAAATTAGACAGAGATGTGTAGTTATTCAAACAAGGCCACAGTAGTATCAAATACAGTCACTCAGGAAGATGTGCCCACCACTCTAGGGGTTGAATGAAACTTGAAGGCACTGTTGTTCATATTTCTAAGTTGCTTATAAACATGTTATGATGACAAAGAGAAAATTATACAGGAGAATATTAAAATAAATCTTATATTTTATTACGAGCATGAAAAAGAAATAATATTCAAGAAAGTATTCAAAAAGTTGCTGCTACCAGGGCCAGTAGTTCCAGAAAACTATACAGTGAGACCAATAGAATAGCAAATCGTGTTAGTGAAGAATACAAATTACACCATACACCACATGTCCAGAAAGAAATGAAATCAAATGCAATGACTGAGACTGAGGTACACAGAAACTATTAAAGATGGCACTACTGTCATGTCTTAAGGGAGGTTTTAGGCATTATTCAAGGTGATACCTAGAGTTAGGCAGACATTTCATAATTATAGCTAACAGTTATTGCTCAGTTAGCACGTGAGAGGCATTTGTTTTATGTTCATCTAACCCTTTCAACAACCTTGCGAGAAAGGTACTATTATTATACCCATTTTACAGATGAGAAAACTGATGCTCAGAGAGGAACAAACAGTTCAAGGTCATACAGATAGCAGTAAGTAGTAGAGCCAAGCTTCTAATGCTGGCAGTATAATCCGGGAAGTGACTATGAATCAGGGGAGAGGGAATTTGAATGTGGAGTACTCATTTTAGTATGATTGGCCCACCAAACAAAATGAGATACAAATTCAAGAGAAAATTTGAAGAAATTGTGAGATTTTCCCTAAACTCATAACACTTAACTGCATATATCAGTGGCTTTCAGATTTTTTAAATGTATCTTATGTGGAACCTCAGTATATAAGACAAATATAAACATAAGTAAATACAAACATAAACATACTACCCCAAAATCTGTCCCCTGATCCCCTTGCAGCTTCAGAGATACCTCAGAAGAACCCCAGGATTCTGCAGAACATGAATTGGAATTCGCTGGCAATCAGACTCTCAGACCTGGGAGGGATCTTTACGGCGATCCCACCACAGTTTGTTCATTGGGTTTGCCTCACACATCTCAGGTGCTTACCATTTATTAAGTGAAACAATGTGAAGGACTGTCTTTGGGAACAACCCAAACACCAGCAACTGCATAAATGCAAAGTTGGGAGTTTCCACATGGGTACAATGGGATGATAATCATACCTCACTTGCAGAGTAACTGTAAGAGTTAGCAGTAGTGCACATAAAGAGCCTATTAGTGTCCAGCACAAAGGAGATATCAGCAAAGGTAGCTGCTATTTTCCTTATCATTACTATTGGCATTTACTGCATAAAAATACTGAGCCCAAAATGCACTATACATTCTGCTCAATTTTCTTCGATTAGTGACCAAGTGTTATTTTTCTATTTTTGTATTCTGTTGCTTTTAAGATGAATGTAAGAATTCAATTGGTTTTCTGTAGGAGGGCATGGACAAAAAGAGAGAGGAAAATGTATTAAAGTAGAACCAATTTGACATGGGTTATCTCCCTTTGAGGTAAGAATACATTTTTATCATTGTGCTCAGGAATGTAATCAGTTAGTGAATGCTCTGAGAACTCTGGTTGAAAAAAAATAGGGCTGCTTGGGAGAAGAAATGAAACGCCACACCAGATTTGAAAGGATATCAGTTGTCTGGGAGAGTAATGGAGGTGCTCATATATAGCAGAGGTTGCTGCTCGAGCCTGTCCACCACTGGGATCACATGTCAGGGCATGGCTAGCAAACTGGTAGGATGGGCCAGCAATGATGTATTTGCAGGGGAGTCTCCTAGAGGTGAAGTCATCCTCAGAAAAGAGGCAGTCAGGCAAACAAGCTTGGCCCAGTAAGAAAGAGTCAGCCACCAAAGGGAAAAGAAATTATGAGGAGAGTATGGTATTTTTTCCAAACGTTTGTCTTTTGGTATAATTCCAGAAGGACTCCTATCTCCATCCGATAGAGAAGGAAAGGAACCATACCAAAGTGCCGACAAAAGCTTTTTCACTGAAATCTCTATCAAATCTGGGTATCACAAGAATATTTTACCTTTTATTTCGAATATGTTTAATTAATATGTAAATATTCAACTTTAAACAGAGAGAGCCTTTCTCTTCATTTATGCATGAATCCAGCAGGGCTTTATTTCACTAAAGCATTCACACACAGTTTGGGCATCGCTAGAACCCCAACAAAACAGCTCACGAAGTAATTATGGGTGAAGCCCAGTGGAAGCAGACAGGAATGGAAAAAGTTAAAAAGTCGGCCGCTTTATAGTAAGTAGCTAACAGAACTTGATCGCGAAGATGAGGGATATTCTGGAGAATCTAGGAAACAATGTAGAAAAATGTTATGGGGCGAGGGGTGGGGGCCTGTAAAAAGTGCTTTAACAGTAAGGCAAGTGCCAGCAAAACATGGGTTATGTGAACGGCTAGATGCTCCAGATACAGAAATAGACCCTGTGGATAGAAGTTTCTGCTCCTAGGTTCTTCTGTTCTGGGGTCCAAAGTGTTCTAGATACTTCTTAGTGCTGAACTGGAGCAATGTTACATTCGGGCAGCTGTGCCAATTTGTGGTTCCACAGTGGGGAAACGTATGCTCTCTTCAGGATGAGTACAACACTCCCTTTCTTCTAGAAATACCAGACTGTGCCATCTTCCACCTGCTATATTATAGGGAAAATACACAGAGCTTATACCTTATTTTGATTCACAAGATTGCTCCTTCATTTGCCAAAAGGATAAATGTGGTGGAGATGAAAATGTGCCTCTCAGCTCTCCCAGGGCAGGGAGTATAATTAGCCAGCCCCTTCTGATTGTTTCTGAAATCCATCAGTGAGTCGGTGCCGTGGTTCTGACTGGCTGCTCCCAGCTGATAGCTGAGCCTGGCGGGGATGCTGAGGCAGCCCCACTCCCAAGAGATACAAGACTACGCTAACGGGTACCCTGGCTTGAAGACTCCTCATCAACTTTGCCCAAACTGTGTTAGAACTCTGCTCAGGTCTTATGGCCTTTCCTGTACCACATTCCTTTCTTTCCCTTTTCTGGACAGGAGTGGGCCTGCCTCATGGTCTCATGGCTTTTTCTTTATTTTTTTCCAGTTTTATTGAGATGTAATTGACACTCACAAATTTCAGGTGTACAGCATAACGGTTTGACTTACCTACATCGTGAAATGATTACTGCAGGAAGTTTAGTTAGCATCTATCATCTCATAGAGATACAATAAAAAAAAAAAGAAAAAAAATTTTTTCCTTGTGATGAGAACCCTTAGGATTTACTTTTTTAACACCTTTCATGTATATTATACAGCAGTGTTAACTATAGTCGTCATCCTGTACGTTATATCTCTAGTACTTATTTATCTTGTAAATGAAATTTTGTACCTTTTGATGACCTTTCTCCAATTTCTCCTCCCCTTACCCACCCCCACCTCTGGTAATCACAAATCTGATCTCTTTTTCTATGAGTTTGGTTTGTGTTTATTTTATAATTATTATTTTTTGGTGAGGAAGATTGGCCCTGAGCTAACATCTGTTGCCAATCCTCTTCCTTTTGCTTGGGGAAGATTGGCCCTGAGCCAACATCTGCGCTAGTATTTTATTGAGAATTTTTGCAGCTTTATTCTTCAGGGATACTGGTCTGTAGTTTTCTTTATTAGTAGGTCCTTCTCTGGCCTTGGTATCAGGGTGATGCTGGCCTTGTAAATGAGTTTAGGGTTGTTTCCTCCTCTTTGATTTTTCAGAAGAGTTTGAGAATTCTTAATTTATTAATAAGAATTATTAATTAACATTAATAATAATGATAATATTAATAAGAATTAATAATAATGCTTAAGTCTTCTTTAAATGTTTGATAAAATTCACCAGTGAAGCTATCTAGTCCCAGGCTTTTCTTCATTGGGAGACTTTTGATTACTGATTCAATCTCCTTACTAGTAATTGGTCTTTTCAGACTTTCTATTTCTTCCTGATTCAGTCTTGGTAGTTTGTATGTTTCTAAGAATTTTTCCATTTCTTTTAAGTTGTCTAGTTTGTTGGTATATGGTTGTTCATAATAGCATCTTATAATTCTTTGTATTTCTGTGATATCAGTTGTAATGTCTCTTTTCATGTATAATTTTATTGATTTCAATCCTCTATTTTCCTTGGTTAGTCTAGCTTGTCAATTTTGCTTATCTTTTCAAAGAACCAACTCCTGGTTTGGTTAATCTTTTCTATTGTCTTCCAATTCTCTAGTTCAGTGATTTCTGCTCTAATCTTTACTATTTCCTTCCTTCTAACCTTGGGCTCAGTTTGTTCTTCTTTTTCTAGTTCCTTAAGGCATAAAGTTAGGTTGTTTATTTGGGATCTTTCTTGCTTCTTAATGTAGGCATTTTTTGCTATGAACTTCCATCTTAGATCTGCTTTTGCCAAATCCCATAATTTTGGTATGTTGTGTTTCCATTTGTGTTCGTCTCAGATACTTGTTTATTTGCTCTTTAATTTCTTCTTTGATCCATTGTTTGTTTAGAAAAGTTATTTAATTTCCATGTATTAATGAATTTTCCAGTTTTCCTCTCTTTATTGATTTCTAGTTTCATACCATTGTGGTCAGAGACAATACTTCATATGCTTTCAAATTCTTAAATATGCTAAGAATTGTTTTGTGGTATAACATATGGTCTATCCTAGAAAATGTTCCACGTGCACTTGAGAAGAATGTATATCTGCTGTTGTCAGATAGAATGTTGTATATATATCTCTTGGGTCCATTTGGTCAATGGTGGTCTGTAAATCTGCTATTTACTTATTGATTCTCTGTCTGGATGATCTATCCATTGTGGAGATTTGGGTAAAGAATTTCCCAACTATTATTCTTTTGCTGTTTCTCTCTCCTTTTAGCTCCGTTAGTTTTTGCTTCATGTATTTAGGTGCTTTGATGTTGGATGCATAAATATTTACAATTGCTATAGCTTCTTGACGTACTGATCCCTTTATTATTATATAATGACCTTCTTTGTCTCTTTTTACCATTTTTAGTTTAAATTCTATTTTGTCTGATGTAAGTATAGCTATCCCTGCTTTTTTTGGTTATCATTTTCTTGAATACCTTTTTCTATCCCTTCACTCTCAGTCTATGTGTGTCTTTTAAAGGCTAAAGTGAGTCTTTTGTAGGCAGTATATCATTGGATCTTGGCTTTTTATCCATTCAGCTATTCTGTGTTTTTGATTGGAGAATTTAATCCATTTATATTTAAAGTAATTATTGATACGCAAGGACATACTATTGCCATTTTGTTAATTATTTACAGGTTGTTTTGAAAATCCATTGTTCCTTCTTTCTTATCTTGCTCTCTTTTTTTGCATGTTTGATGTCTTGTATCAGTATGCTTTGACATCTTTATCATGTTCTTTTGTGTAATTACTATAGGTTTTTCTCTTATGGTTATCATGAGACTAAAATAAAATATCTTAAAATTATAATGCCCTCTTTTAAACTCATAACAACTTAACTTCAATAGAATTCCTAAGCTTTATACTTTTAATTCTCATCACCCTCAAATTTTAGGTTATTCATGTTACAATTTACATATTTTTATATTGCATAACTAATAACAGATTATTGTAGTTATGGTTATTTTTACTATATTTGTTTAACTTTTAAACTAGAGTTGTAAGTGACTTACACACCACTCTTATCCTATTACAGAATCCAAACTCGTCTATATATTTACCATTACCAGTAAATTTTACACTACTTTCTTATGTTTTTACTATGTTAATTAGTGTCCTTTTATTTACACTCAAAGAACTTCCTTGGGCATTTCTTGTAATGCTGGTCTAGTGGTGGGGAATTCCCTCAGCTTTTGTTTGTTTTGGAAAATATTTATTCCTCTTCATTTCTGAAGGAAATGAAGCTTCACCAGGTATAGTATTCTTGATCTCTTTGGATATTTTGAATATGTCATCCCATTCTTTTTTGAAAAGTTTATGTTGAGAAATCTGCTCATAGGCTCATGGGGGTTCCCTTATATGTAACTGTTTGCTTTCTCTTTCTGCTTTTAAAATTCTTTGTCTTTGAATTTTGACAATTAATTATAATGTGTCTCCGTGTAGCCCTATTCGGGTTCAACCTATTTGAGCTCCTTTGGGTCTCTTGGATCTGGATGTCTATTTCTCTTCCCAGGTTTGGGAAGTTTTCAAACATTAATGCTTTAAATATACTTTCTGTCCCTTTCACTATCTCTTCTCCTTCTGGAATTCCCATAATTCAATTATTGTTTCTTTTCACTGTGTCCCATAAGTCCCACAGGCTTTCTTCATTCTTTTTTCTTTTTGCTCCTTAGACTGGATAACTTCAAGTGTTCTATCTTCTAGGTAGCTGATTCTTTCTTCTATGTGGTCAAGTCTGCTTTGAAGCTTTCTATTGAATTTTTCAATTCAGTTATTGTATTTTTATGCTCTGGGATTTCTGTTTGTTTTTGGGTTTTTTGTTTGTTTTTTGATGGTTTCTATCTCTTTGTTGAACTTCTCATTTTGTTCATGCATTGTTTTCCTAATTTTGTTTAGTTGTCTGTCTGTTCTTGTATTTCACTAAAAGTCTTTAAGAGGATTATTCTGAATTCTTTGTCTGACAGCTCATAGATTTCCATTACTTTAGGATCACTTATCAGAGCTTTATTAGTTTCCTTTGGTGGTGTCATGGTTGCCTAATTTTTTGTGATCCTCGATTTCTTACATTGGTGTCTGTGCATTTAAGTAAGTGATCTGCTCTTCCAGACTTTGCAGGTTTGCTTTGGCAGAGACAGTTCTTCACTAGTCAGTTCACTTTGGATTTCTGCACGTTTGCTGGCAATGTCCTTGGGCAGGAGGGACCTGTGTATTTTTGAGTGAGACAGCTGTTTGAACTCTGAGGTCAGGGGTTGTACAGCTGGCCGAGAACAGCTGGGCAGAACTGCTGGCTTGGTTCCCTGCCCAAGTGAGGCTGTAGGATGGGCTTCATGTTTGCCTGAATTGTCTGGTCAGGCTTACTAGATGGTCGGTACTGGGTACTATACCCAACAGTAGATGGGGCTATGAATTAGCGTCTCTGCCCTGGCAGGGCAGCAGGATGGGACCCAGGGCCTGCATGGCTCATTGTTTGGGGACAGCTTGAGAGTTGCTGGATTATGCAGCCTCCAGGTGTTCTCACCAACCCTTCAGTCAGATGGGGCTGGGGGCCATGCTCCACAGCAGGTGGGGCTATGACTCTTGCTCCTGCCTGAGTAGGACTGAGAAAGCCCACTTCAGGCAACTTTGAAATTTCCCAAACAGGCTCTCTGGTTGGAAGGGGCTGGTACCGACAATGCTTAGCAGATGGGGCTATGAATTAACTCCCCTGCCTGGACATAGCAGGGGAACCTTCCATGCCTGGTGCTGGCTTTGCTCTGAGGGCAATCAGCTCTGCCCATCCACCTCTCAGCTCAAGAGTTGCTGAGTTATGCAGCTTCAAGGTGTTCTTGCCAGCCCTTCCTGTCAGTCAGATGGTGCTGGGGCCATGCTCCACAGCAGGTGGAGCTAGGACTCAGGGGCTCCTACCTGGGCTTGGGCAGACCAGGCTCCAGGGCCAGCAGAACTCCTTTTTTGGAGACCTAAATTAGGCAGACTTACACCCCAGCAAATTCCATGGTCTGACTGCACCACTGATTTGCTCACCACCAATGCGCAAAGCCATTGGTTGAGACTACTACGTTGGCTCTGCAGGTAGGACTCAGTCTGCCAAGATCTAAATGCTGCTTGTTGGAAGCCCTTCCCCCTTCTCAACTCAATTAGATTTCCAGTGGTTGAGCCCTGCAGATTCCCCTGGGGTCCTTGTGGGATGAAAACAGAGTAGAGCTCCCATGAAGCAACCCACAACGCTAGGGGGACCAGATGTCACCCCTGGGCTCTTTTCCCACTGGAGGAACCGCGTACTCAGGAGAGACCTCTTGGCATGGTGCTGCACCAGCCTGGGGGAGGGGCAAAGTGGTCACCACACAGCCATTCCTCTTACCCTTCTAATGCAGTCTGTCCTGGTGTCTGTGGTACTGGGAGTGCTTCAGCCTCCCTCCCATGTTCTAGGATCCTTAGTGGTGTCTTGTCCATGAACAGTTGTTAGTTGTCCTTCTTGTGAGGCGAAGCAGTCAGGAACAGCTTATGTCACCACATTGGTGACATCACTCCTCATGGCTTTCCAACCTCTGGCTCGCTCCCCTTTTCTGCCTCACAGGCATTTCCTTAATAACACTCTTCAATGTTTAACCCCATCTTGCTGTCTGCTGCTCAGCGAACCCAAACTAACACAATGCATAAAGTGAAAATATTTTCAATAATTGCCTTTGTATAGCTGGAAAGCAAGTAGAGATTTGATGAGCAAAATAGATCCTGGTGTCAGACACGTGGTGGCGTGCAGTATAACTGAAACCGAGGCTCCTGTACCACCTCTGTTTTTTTCATCTGTAGCAAATAAGTTTGTACCCTCCTCAGATTTCAGTCATAGCTGTGGTGTACAGTTTTGTGCTAAACATGTCCAATATCTCTTTACTTGTTTGCTTTTCTTGAAGCTGTGGAAGCTACCTCAGGCCACTGGTAGGTACAGTCTGGATATTCCGGGGAGTTAACATTCTGGGGAAACCCTCAACTAATGGAATAATGTGTCAATGGATAAATGTCCTAGCCCTCATCCTTTAGATAGATAGTTCTGGAAGTCGTTCTGTGTGCTTCTCAGAGGTCCCTGCAGAATTGACACCTCTCCGCCACCCCCCCATGGCCTGGAGCAGCAAAATCAGCAACACACCCATTTTTGGCTTTCTTCCTTCTCTGCCTCACTCTCCTCCATCCTTTACTCCTGCTTCCTGGGATAACTTCCAAATAAACTACCTGCACCAAAGCTTTTGTCTCAGGTTCTACTTTGGGAGAACTCAAGGCAGATATAGTCTCTTAAAATGATGACGTGAGGTTTTAAGATGATCTACTTCTATCATGAACATTCCACTGAAAGTTAACATGGCATATGTGGCACATAATAATTTGGTCCCTTGGTTACGCTTTAGTCACTCATAACTCTTCAGTGCAGCGTCCCAGCCATTCCAAACAACACACAATTCTAATATAAGAGTGCTATGTTACCCACATCACTGTACCTTTTGTATGCTAAGTTTTCCTCTTCCATCAATCTCACTGAGGAAAATACAAAAATTAATTTACCAGTTCTGACACTTTACCTCTCTCCCTCCCAGGCCCCAGCAGCAAATTAGTTGTAGATACAGCAGTGTCTACACTAGCATGTGTTACACTGCATCATAATTGTTAGTTCATACGCCTAACTTCCTTATTGGAACAGAAGGAAAAAAATCATGTCTTCTAGAGTGGCTTGCACATTGTCTGGTACTTGGAAGATTCTCAATACATTTTTTTGCCCATAAACGAGCAAAGCAACTAACATGATGTGTGTATGACATGATATAGAGATGAAAGCTGTAGTGTCACCTATCTATCTTTTTCTGAATACATGTAATATAATAATTACTTTTAGTTAATAATTAAGCTTTTTAATATTTAAGTTTCATACCATAATTAAAGCTAATGTTTAACTGGTAGAGTAAGAGGTTTTAGCCTGGAAATTCTCTTTCCTATGTAATCTGATCAGAGTCTCATTTTCCTTATAGACTTTTTAAATGAAACGGGAAAGAAATTCACTACTACCAGCTCCCACTGGTGCAGTGCTAGCATTGCACTATCCCCTTTGATCTTTATTAAACAACAATTGAGAAAAATCAGATATTACCGTTTTTATTTAAAAGATGAGGAAACTAAAACTTGAAAAGTTAAAACGAATCACTCAAAAAGCACATAGATGAGACGTATAAGGCTAAGATTTAAATCCAGATGTACTAAAAATAATCTAAGGACTTTTCCTTTCATTTGACTCAAACCTCATGTCATTATTATGTTAACTGACCTAAGATAAAATGACAGATGCTATACTGGAATAAAAGCCAACACGTTTTGCTAACATAGTGCCAGATACCTAATGTGTTGAGGGGGCCTATTCAGAATGAAAAAGTTATTTTACTAAAGATATTCAAAAATAAAGGAAAAATCCAGAAAGTACATATCATGAATATGCATGTTTTTTATAAAGTTAAAATTACTCTTACCGTATGATCCAGCAATCCAATACCTAGGGTATTTACCCAGGAAAAATGAAAAGATATGTCCAAATAAAGCCTGTGAGTGAACATTTATGGCTGCTTCATTCATAATCACCAAAACTGAAAACAGCCCAAATGTTCACACACAGGTGAATGAATGAATAAACATGGTATGTCCATCCAGTGGAATACTGCTCAGTGCTAAAAAGAAATGAATTACTCTTACATAGAACAACATGGATGTATCTTAAAAGCCTTATCCTAAATAAAGTCAGACATACAGTATGATTCCAATTTTATGATATTCTGGGAAAGGCAAAACTATAGGGACAGACATCAGATCACTGGTTGTCAAGGGCTAGTGGTAGGGCAGCAGGTTAACTACAAATGCATATAAGGAAATTTTTGGAGGTGATGGAAATGGTCTATATTTTGGCTACATGACTTTATATATTTGTCAAAAATTCACTGAATTGTACAGCTAAAAAGAGTATATTTTACTCTGTATAAATTATACCTCAATAAACCTGAGTTAGAAAATAGAAGATATATGGGACCTATAAAATGGCTGAATACGTGCTAAGATATATATACAACCTTTATGTATGAAAAGTATGATTAAAGATGTAAATTCTTAGGGACAGCCCCGTGGCATAGCCGTTAAGTGTGTGCGCTCCGCTGCTGGCGGCCGGAGTTCAGATCCCGGGAGCGCACCGATGCACTGCTTGTCAGGCCTTGCAGTGGCGGCGTCCCATATAAAGTGGAGAAAGATGGGCACGGATATTAGCCCAGGGCCAGTCTTCCTCAGCAAAAAAGAGGAGGATTGGCATGAATATTAACTCAGGGCTGATCTTCCTCACAAAAAGAAAAAAAAGATGTAAATTCTTTTCAAATGAATCACAAAATTCAATGCAATTATAATCAAAATCCCTTTTAATTTCTCAAGCCATTTCTAACATTTACATGGAAAAGCTAAAGGACGAGATTAAGCATGATATTTTGAAGGCACACAGGTTGAGATGACTTGCTTTAATCAGACATCAAGACTTATAAAATTATGGTAATTAAATGTGTGACTTGGCTCAGGGAAAGATAGATTAATAGGAATAAATAGAGCAACCAAAAAGACACTAAAGTCCTTATGGGATTTTTATATATACTAGACAAGGCATTAAAAATCAGAGGGGGAAATGTGGTTACTCAACAAACAATGTCACAGCAATCAATTTCTATTATAAAATTAAATGCCTGAGTCAAACCATGCACAAAATTACTACGTATATGATATAGATCTAAACATGAAAAAAGAAAAACTTTAAAACTAGATTTAAGACTAATATTATAACATTTGGGCAGGGAAGTTTTTCCTTGAAAAAGACATAAATCATAAAGAGATTAGTAATTCTGACTATAACATCTAAAACTTCTATAGTAAAGAGAGACCATAAAATTAAAAGAAGAGAAATAAAATGGAAAATATAACCAAAACACACTACACACAATAGAAAAAAATTCAAATAATTCCTACCAGTCAATAAGAAAATGATAATCCCATAGAAAATGGGCAAAGGCTATGTATGGATAACTTACTTAAAAAAGAAGAAATACAGCTAGGCAAATAAGGATGAAAACGGACAGTATCACTAAGGGTTGGGAAAAAATGCATAACAAAAAGAGATGTCATTTCAAACCCATTATATTGCCAAAGTTATAATAATTCCAAATGGTAAGAGGATATGAGAATGGAAATCTCATACACAGGCGGTGTGAGTATAAACTGGCTTTGGAGTGCAATTTGGCAATATCTCTTAAAGTTGAAAATAAGCATAGCCTACAAGCCAACAGTTCCATTTCTCAGGATACTCTCATGCATGCACGTGAGATATATGTACGGGATCATCCATTAGCATTGTTGGTAATAGGGATAAATGAAAATAATGCAAATACTTATCAATAAAGGGATAGAGAATTAAACCATAGCACATATATACAATGGAATACTATATAGCACCAAAAATAAATAAATTAGAATCACTAGATCTAAATGGTTTAATCTACATGGAGTAATTAGAAAACATGTTGAGAAAATATTAAAAATTAAAATAATCTGTAATCCTACCATGAGCCTTTAGTAAAGATAATTTGGGTCTTCCCAGCTTCACTAGCATTTCCACTTGTTTGTGTTAGTTCCACCCATGAATTCCTCATTGAAGGGTTATGCATCTGTATCTCTGCCCATTAAATCTCACACCTTCTTCAATAGTGAGCACAGATATCTTCTCTATGAATATTTCCTAGTATGTCATTGATAGAATTTATATTTCCCTCCTCTGGATATCTGAACCAACTAGAAATATAAAGACAAACAAAAGGCCTCAGAAATTGTGGTTCAGCATCCTCACTATATATACTTAAGAGAATCAAATACATAGAGGTTAACCAAAAGAACCAAAACTAACATTCTCAGGACAAAGCTATCGTTGTTTCTGTAGACTGCCACCAAACTCTTGGCCAGTGACCATCTACATCTGCTCAGTTCACTTGCTGAGCTGTTGTTGTGTAAAAATTTCCCATTCTTGCAGGAGGAGATGTTTCATTCTATTTTCTGCAGACTTTAGGTATACATCGTGATGAGTTAAGTGCAACAAAGATTATAATTAACTTACAGCTGTGCTCAAACTTCAAAATCCATTCCCCCAATCACAAGGAGCAGAATCTTGTTTATACTGGAGTGACTTATGTTTCTTTGTCTCACTATGAACACACTTTTAAAAAATTGCTTTTAAGTTAAAGCAAACTTTAAAATTACCGAAACATTGTTTTGAGAAGACATAAGTTGATTTTTATTTTTAATCTGGAATCAGAACTCTGCTTTTCTGTTCTTTTCTTTTTCTGGTCGTTACACTCATCCAGTTCATTTTAGCTCCTTCTGAGAGGATTATGTGAAAATAAAATTTGTCAGGTGTAGGTGAACTAGATTATGTTATTAGCCAACTAGTATGTGTCACTCACAGAAAGGCTCACCAGTAGTAGTGTGTAGACCCCAGGCTTCCTAAATACAGAAGAGCTAAGGAGATCACTCAATACTTTATTTTTCCATTGTTCATTCCTTTATGTTTTGTTCTAACAAAATGTATATTACCATGTTACTATAGTCAACATTTATTCCTAATAGTGTTATTAGGCGATTGAGTTATTGCTTAAGAATTATTATTCCAGTTATGAGAATTAGTGCCAGAGTCCAATTTTTTCGCTGATATTTCAAAAACTTATATTCAACAAGCTATGGAAATCTGTATACCCTTCAATCTAATAAATCAACTTCTAGAAATTTATCTAGAGGACATAGCCACTGATGTGCATATGGAAGTGCAAACAAAAAAAAACAAGACTGTTAAATGTACATTTATTATAATAGTGGAAAAATATAATGTCTAAAAAGTAAATTGATTTAATAAGCAATGATATATCCTCAAATTAAAGACTTTGTGATCATTAAAAGTGTTAAATAGATAGTTGACTTTTAAAAGGTGTTTCCTAAAAAGTGTTCTGTAAAACGCTAGCTCTGTAAGATGTTCACAAGCATTTCAGATCCTTATCCCAGTTTTTAAATATGTGTGTGAAATGCCCAGAATGCTTTCAATTGTGAGTAACAATACACCTAAATTCAACCTGGTTTAAACTCTTAATGTCTTGGCTCATATAATGAAAAGTCTAAAGAAAGTCTAAATATTCAGCAATATTTTAGCCAAGGATCCAGCTCTGTTATGCTGTGATTCTCTTAGATCTGTCCTCCTCCGCATGTTGGCTTCATCTCCAAACTGGCTTTTCTCGTGGTCAGAACTGTTGGGGAAGTAAGTGTTACAGCAGAATCTAATGTGCATCACAGGCAATCACTAAGAGATTGCAAGGACAGAGAGAAATCTCACCCTTTTACATAGCCAAGCAGATACAATCCATTACACATACTTCTCAAGATAAACGATAACTTTGTCCTCAACTCAGAGGACTTGACAGCACAATGTGTCACACACAGTTCATCTTAAATTCACTTGGTAATTGGTGTGACTATCTGTGTTAGCTAATTAAGTTTATTCAAAGGAATAGTAAACTTCTCATATCTTTTTTGACAAGAGGTAGTTTTGCAACTTGGAGTGAGGCATTCTGCTGAAATTAGGCTCCTACGCTCTCAGAGAAACTAAGAGAAGGGATGCTATGTGTCTTGATGATTATGTTACAAAGTGATAGCCCTCAGGTCCTTGAAAAAGACATTCTGGGGTCATAAGGCTGGCCTAAGGTTTATTTAGCTTTTAAAAGGATTTACATACTCTCAAAGAGATAGAGAAAGAACTTAAAAGTTTCCTAGAGTAAATAAATGCTCTAGGAAAAGGAAGAAGGAAAGTCACATCCCTTATTTTCGACAGGGAGAATTAAATACAAATGAAAAATAAGAGGCTCGTCCTTACACAGCAAAGCTGCCAGCCCCAATCTTGGCAATGTGCTTCCTCAGCCAGATTGGAAGAGGGGAGAAAGTAGAAAGACAGGATCTCTCTCCCCCAAGTAGAGAGTGACAGTCCTTCTCTTTAGTCTGGTGGAGTAAATCTGACAAAACAAAAAAGGCTATGCACTTGTTGGTTTAGGAATAGTGAACTGGTTAACTATCAATCTCTTTTTAAATCTATTTTATTGAGGTCACATTGGTTTATGACAAATATCAATCTCTTAAACAATAACTCTGACAAGGGAAATTGGAATTACCTGATTTTGAGTCTTTCAGAGCACACTCTTGGAGGTAGAAGTGAGTCAACTCAGCTTAAACCACACAGGTAGGAGGAGAGGAGGGAAGAGAGGGGCATCCATCCTGCTGGGAAAACAGTAGGAGAGTTGGAGAGAACATTCTCAGATTCTCACCCCAGTGCTCCTTTCTTTTCCCCACCTGCCTTCAAGTTGGTGTTAAGGGGTACACGTTTTTTCAGTGGTGCTGCTATCACCCAATACTGTCTCAGAACTCCTCTGGGTTACCTTCAAAGCTGTGATTCATTGTTTTGATATCCTAAGGGTAAATCACCTTTTGTGGGTGAATTTTACATAACATGATGGTCAAAAGTTATTAGAACCAAGACAAGTAAAAATGGAAATTACATTGAAAAATTCTGCTGGTTTCAGAAGTGAGAAAAAATTATTAAATAGCTAGAAATGTTTTCTTGTGTGGTTTCTGAACCTCCTCTGCACAATAGCAGCATTACCCAATTGGGTACATTTTCTCCAAAGGTGCTGCTTTGAATGGGAACACATATGTCTGAATGTAACTAAGTTATAAAACCTTAATTTAAAAAATGTCTTGATTCTTTACAGTAAAGAAAATTGCTATTTTTTTGGCATGTTAATCATTAATATACAAATATCCAATCTGAATATTACAAACTAGTTGGTCTATCTTGCTAAACAGTCTGACAAACATTAAATGGAATCTATTGCAACCCTTTATAAATTTAAACATCTCTCATTTCCTGGCAGACTGGCTGAATCATGAAATATCATCTCTTGTGGATATCACAACTATAAAATTTTACTTAGCTGGTGGTGACAGGATACAGACATTTTAGTGCATCCTGTTGTACTAATGATAAAGGGTACAACTATTCATTCCAAAACTGCAAAAATTATGTTATAAAAATGATCGGATGAGAGTGGATCTTAGTCATTTCCTTTATGTACCTATAGAGAAAGGTGTTGTTATGGTTAATTCACGTGTCAACTTGACTGGGCCACAGGGTGCCTAGACATCTAGTTAAACATTGTTCTGAGTGTGTCTGTGAGGGTGTTTCTGGATGAGATTAGCATTTGAATCAGGAGACTGAGTAAAGAAGATGGCCTTCCCCAATGTTGGTGGGTCTCCTCCAATCTGTTTTATTCTATTCAGGCCTTCCTCAGAGTAAGGGAGAATTAGCTCTCTCTGCCTAACTGTCTTCCAGCTGGAACATTGGTCTTCTCTTGCTTTTGGACTGAAACTTACACCATCAGCTCTCCTGGGTCTCCAGTTTGCCAACTGCAGATCTTGCAAATTTCCATAACCATATGAACCAATTCCTTAAAATAAATAAATAGATAGATAAATCCATCCACCCATCCTATTGATTCGGTCTCTATAGAACTCTAATTAATACAGGTTTGGGAATGAGGGAAAAGGAAAAGCACACTTAAAGTAAGAACCATTTTTTAATGTCATTTCTAGCCCACACTAGCTATACACATACACACAAACAAATCCGCTTTACATCCATTGTTTTTAAAGATCGTTAAATCATTAGGGTATAACTTTGGAAAAAAGTTATACAATTTCAATTCTAGGATTTTTTAATTTGGTCATTTCAACATGGACACATTTCCTCTTATGCTAGGGGATAAAAGTCTCCTTTAATAAATCCTTTGGGATGTAGAATTCATGTGCTCAGCAGAGCTTTGCATTTACTTAAAACTACGTTCCAACCGACCCCATCCAGAATAGGTTCTTGGTTGCTGCCCTCTCTTTTTACCTGTTTCCAAACATTCTTTCTAAACAGGCCAGCTTCCTGTAACTGTTGCTTACCAATTTGCTAACAGATGTTGTTCCTGAGACAGTTCTCTCAAGTCTTCACGTTACTGGGGGGCTCTAGTCTACTCCCTTTGGCAGCAGAGCACTGCCAGGACCTGTGGTTGCCCAGCCCTGACGGTCAGACTCTCCATCTTCCCTCTCCCTCTCCACAGCCAATCTTCTCCTATCTCACCACGTACTACCCCTCTATTCATTCAATTAATATTATAGCACCACTGCTGGCCAGAGGGTGCACAGTGGTAAGATCTCTGACCCCATGGAGCTTATAGTTCAATGGAGGATTCAGACATTAAATAGACAAATGATTATTTAATTGTAAATTGAGGCAAGTGCTACAAAGGAAAAAACACACAAATATAATGGACCTTTTGCCCTTTTGAACTTCTTGGTTATTGGCCTGAGGGTCTATAATAGCTAGACAGGGTAAAATTAAGAAGGAGCTAGGGAGATGAAGTGACTTTGTGTAACTCATTTCCCCAGGTTCCTCCTACCAAGGATGCCATACAGCTATAGCAAAAAGAGGAGAAAATCCTCTCTTCTGGGTCCTGAAGGATAAAGCTGTGTATCACACATGCCTGGAACATCTGTCAACTTCTTTCACTTTATGACCATCTTTTCTATTTCTACTGACTTCATCTTATAGCTACCAGATTTCTCTGATTATGTTGCTTACTACAGACTTTATTAGCTTGGTCAGCTCTCCATTCCATGGTCCAATCAGTGAAAAATAATCAGTGACTGGGCTTCCAAGCAGTGCTCCTGTGCATGTCTTGTCTTACAGAAACAATAGAAATTCCAGGTATTTATTTAACTCTCTTTTTATACCTCATCTTCTCCATAGATCTCTACAAAAAAAATCCCAATGGGAACAACACCATATGGATGGGATGCATCATGCTTTATGCAAACATTATGCCCCTCTTCCTGTTACCCCACCATCCTTGCTGACCCTCAACCAGTTCATGTACTTCAACTTTACCTTCCCTTGAATGAATAGTTTGCATCGAGTACCTGTTTTGGCTGGGGCAAGGGTTAAAACGGGGATCCTTACAGAACTGGGGATCATTTATCAGGCCCAAAGTATCCTCTATTTGGCCTTTCCATGAAATCCATTTGGCACTCATACACCTACATGAATACCTGACATATGCAGTAGGCATATGTCAGACTTGGTAAATGACACATCTTGGGCCATCAAACTGAGATGCTCAGTTATCAGTACTTACTGTTTTATGGTTTATAAAATATTCTCACCAAGCTGAGATATTAAATCTTATACTTAAGTCTTCACCTTACTTTACCCTCCATCCAATCCTTGGGAAACCACAGACTGAAGGAAAAACATTAAAGCATAAATGTGATGTTTCAGATAGGAAATAATAGTATGGATAGAGTTGCTGAGATCCTAGGTCCTTAAAAATTATTTTTCTGATTATTAAATAAGACACGTTCATTATAAAAAAATAAAAAGAAATTATAGACCAGTATAATGGAGCATAACTTACTTAATCTTTCCCCTGTATTTGAATATGTAGGTAGTTGCCTTTTTCTACTATTAAGGAACAATGCACTAGTAGACATCTTTGTACCTAGAAGCCTTGGGTACTGTAAGGTTTTTTTCTTTAGAATGGATACTCAGATGGGAAGTTACTAGGCAAAAGGGATAAGCATGTTTCAGACTCATGAGAAATTGTACCAATCCATCCCAAATGATTATATTTACTTATACTTCTAAGATAAGTGTCTAATACCACTTGTTTTATCATAAACATGTAATTTAGAAATAATGTGATTATTTAAAAGTAAAGACAGGAATAAAAGTCCGAATGAGTAAGATAGCTCAAGAAGCTAAACATGCGCTGAGCACCTTTTAAAAAAAGGCAGGGTTCAGGAAATCTGGGAAGACATTTATGAATCTTGGTTCAGTGGCTACAAAGAGACATTCCACACCTGAATAACAATAACAAAAATGACTTTCTCTAGAAACCAAATAAGCTATGTGAAGTGTTCAATTGTCCTAAAATCTATTCAGTTTTAATACCCAAATACCACTGACTTACGTCAATATCTCATCCTCTCTGCCACCCCATCCTGGCCCCATGCTCCCATCATCTCTCTCGACTTTCACAATAGACGTGTAACTAGTTTCTCTTCTTCCATTTTGCTCTAATTCATTTTCCTTACTGCATCTGGAATAACCTTTTTATAGAAAATGAGATTCTAATTTGTCATTTTCCTGCTTGTATCTCTTCAAAAACTTCCTATTACTCTTAGAACACTCTTAGCTAAAGATGAAAATCCCTAATATGACCATGAGGAACCTGAAAGTCCTGGTCCCTGCCTCTCTCCCCGACCTCAATGCATTCTGCTTTTTCACCTCCTTTCTACTTCCAACAAGTCTGCCTTCTTCCCAGTCCTTGAATAGCCCACACTCTCTCCTACATCTATAAAGAAAATATCACATTCCATCGGCCTGATTTTTCTTCTTCCTCCAACCTCCATTGATTCTTTTTTACCTTTCAGGTATCAGCTCACACATCACATCCTCATTCCCTAGCCTAAAAGAGCACTTGTATTTTTCCTTCAAAATACTCATCACAATTAATAATTACTTATTTATGAGATTATTTATTTGATTGATTGTCCACACCAGACTGCAGCTCTTGGTCAGATCAGATCTGTGTTGCTCACCTTTGAACACTCAGCTCCTGGCAGAGTGCCTGGCACATAGCTGGAGTTCAATATTACTTATTTATAGAACAAAAGATACTTACTGCTAGAATGAATGCATGAATCTGAATCTGGTATGAATTTTGGGAGAACTAGTAGGAAAGGAGAGTGACTCCAGATTATAAGGCATGGAAAGTGCTGGCCAACTGAAAGTGCATTAAATAAACATGAGAAAACAGGGAAACAACATCAACAACAACAAACAGAGCAAACAGAGAACATGTATAAGGGGAATCATGTTTCTGAACTGGACTAAGCTAATTGAATAATGTGAGATGCCACAACTGCCTTTGGGACTTTTGACAAGTTATTTGACCTCTTTATTCCTAAAATGCCTCATTATATAATATGAATGATACTATTTCATTTACATATTTTTATTTATTTATTTTTGTGTGTGTCAGGAAGACTAGCCCTGAGCTAACATCTACCAATTCTCCTCTTTTTGTGAGGAAGACTGGCCCTGGGCCAACATCCGTGCCCATCTTCCTCCACTTTATATGGGACCCCGCCACAGCATGGCTTGATAAGCGGTGCGTTGGTGCACGCCCGGGATCCGAACCTGCGAACCCTGGGCCGCCAAAGCAGAGCACGCACACTTAACCGCTGCGCCCCTGGGCCAACCCCTCATTTACCTATTTTTTAATATCAAAACTCTGTACAACTTTTACCCTAAATTTGATTCAAACTACAATAAAATAATTGTGCACTTTGATACAATGACTGTGTGGCTTGTATCATAGTAGGTGGGCCAGGAAGGAAACTGTAAGAGAAGGAAAAGGAATCAATATAAATCTCAGCAGGATGAACTTTGAAGGAAAAATTTCTGTCACTTTTATGGTGAAGAAGACTTCAGTTTGAGGAATTTGTTTTATCGCAAATTATGCAAGCTAAGTCAACAACAACTGCACAGTGCCAAGTTCTCTACAGACATTAGCGCCGTATGAGGTAAATTTTTGGACGAGCATGTAGCTAGAGATAGTCTGTGTGCTGAGCTATGCTGTTGCTGGTTCTTTTAATAGAAGGAGAATAAGTAAAAAATTAAAGATAAATAACTTTTGAGTTCTTATTTGGGCAAAAGTTCCTCTATAAATAATTCCAGCTTCTCCATAGCCTAATTATTGGTTCTTCTTTTTAGATAATCAGACTCTGCTGCTTTATCTTCATTTGTGTAAATAACTAGGTACCATGACCATGATTCAAACCCATAACTCTAGCAGGGAAAGCAATTACAGCATGAGAAATGAGCACCAATAGGGAATACAAGCCTGTAATAAACCATATTTCGGGTGAAGATAATCTGAGTTTTGCACAATTTAGGCTAGAAAAATATTTAACTGACAGTTAGGATTCAACTAGGGAAAATTCTCACCACTATCTTTCAACCTAAAGTATGAGAGAGCAGATCCACTGTGGTGCAATCTCACCATGAAATATACTGGAATTAAAGAAAAAGAGTGCAAATGATGACAAACACCCAGGGTTTGGAATGTTCAGTCCTTGAAAAAGTAGTAGAAAACAGAGAGTAAAGTGATATCTAACTGAAAGAACATGTCATAAGGGGCAGAAGTCTTGTATTGAGATAATTTTGATTTCTCCAATAATGAAGTCCTTCAGATGGAATCCAAAGTGTTCAAGTCCATGCTATAGCAAGCAATCTCTGAGCAGAGTTCTTTTTATAAAAGAAAATGAACATCCATCCATATCAGTTAAATTTAATGCTGGTTTTCTCTACCGAGTCTTGTCCTGACTCCCAGCAACTTTTGGCAAATTTTCACAAGGTCCTTATAAATGAAACAAAAAGAAAGTGGAAGTTTACAGAAGTTGCAACCAACCTGAAATTAAGCTTACAGTTGTCCTATTTTAAAAGCGTTGTTAACACAGGGTGGAGAACTACTTTTTCTACAAATGTTCTGACACACAGAAAGAGAAAAAATTAATTGTGTTATATGCAAGCCAAAAGAAACTTAATTTAAGGATTTTTAAAAGAAAAAGTCAGGTGGTTGTTTTCTCCATGTTTTAAATTAAGAATGCGGAAGGAAAATCTTTGTTTACCTAGTAGAGATTGGAAATGCATGCTTTAGCATATGTTTATAGCTATCGTAAGGTAAAGGAGATAGAGGAAAAGAAAGCAGGGAAAGAGGAAATTTCAGGAAACTCTGAGTTACATTTTTTAATATAAGTGCTAGAGGGGCCTTCATATTCCTTGGGAATTGGAATGTATATTATCATTACCCTCTGAAGTTCTTATCAGCTCTCTAGGACTTAGAATTCTTCCCTTTACCTGGGGAAAAGCTTCTATCTCATTTTCTGACTGCAGAGATGTTTTCAAAATAAAGACTTATTTTTTCCTTGATCTCCTGAGTGTTTGCACCTGCATACATAAATGATTTAGAAGTTTTTGAAATATGATTTTTCATCCTAGAAAAACCAATAAAGTTGCTCATCATTTCTGGGAAAGTCCCTTTAACTTTCAAAACTTCTCAGATGGACTTATGTCAGTTCTTGGTAGGTTGAGTACTGTTTATTGCTGTTTTCAAATAAATCTAAACTTTTCTGATTATTGAGTTTTCCACTTAGAAAATCACTAAATTGACTTGGATGATCTCCAGGATCCATCCTAGCTTTAATATTCAATCAATCACTCTATCTCTAAACTTGTATTTGGAATCAGTATTTATTTAATGATTTTAAGCATCCCTCCCACATATTTTAAAGTTCAAACAAAATCCATTTTTGTTGGATCAGTTACAGTAGGAATAACCCATATTTTCTTTCCTGAAGTGAAAATCTTTCTGAGAAAAAATGTGAAATGTGCTGACTCTCCTTTGCTACTCCAATTTGAATGAAGAAATTACTTCAAAGGTCTCTTGGGAGGAAAGTGTTTTAGGTGCTACAGCTCCTACTTCAGAGTTTCCACTGTCTTTCCCTGACTGGTCTCTGCCTCTGACTAACTTTGGTGACTCTATTTGGACCATCACTTACCTTTGAGTCTCTTCATTAATTAACAACCAATATTTTCTCATTATTTTTCTAAGGTTTAACAAAATGAATAAGACTCAATTGTTGCCCTCAATTAATTTAAAATTTAGAAGTAGGAGTTTGTGAACAACTACCTATAATACAAAGCAGCCATGATAGAATAGAGGAGAAAGAAAACTGTTACAGCAATATAAAGAAATGACAGTGTATCACACCTCAGATGTATTAAAGAAGACTTCAAAAAGGAGGTGTTATTTTAGTTGAACTTTGAAGGAAGAGTTGGCTTTCAACCCATACAGTAATTGAGCCTTTCAGGAGAGGGACAAGGAACAGCAGGAGCCAACGCATGCTCCGCTCTTCCCTTCCAACCAAAGCGTGTCCTTGTCTCAGAAGTACAACAGTAGATGACCGAGAGCCTGCAGGTTCATTCACTCAAGCAACAGCCATATTTGCTCTTTCTTTGAGCACCTGTTGCGTGCCCAGCTGGCATTTTCTCTGCCCCCATGGGATGGGGAGGGGGCATTGGTTAAACGATGCTTTTTATATCTACACAAGCTCTAAGATACTATGAAGCATTAATGTTCAAACTTTCTATTTATTTTTTATAATTTACATATTTATTAAAATTATATTGAAAACAGGAGTAAGCAAGCCCCATTTGAATAATAAAATAACTTGTTATTCCCCTGGAGCTAAAAAACAAAAAAACTTAAAAGATTTTATTTTCAGATAATAATCAGATGTTATTTCTCTGAGTAGTTCAGGAATCTGTAGCAAACACTGAGACTTGGTCCTCAAGCCTTTAAGTTTCTTTTGTTTTTATCATGGTTTGGGGTGGAAAATTTTGAGAATCAATGAACTAAATAAAGTACTCCAACTGTGCATCAATTTTTCTTCCACAGACCCCTTAGGCTGTTGTTTTTTTTTTTAAACTCCCCCGTAAGGTATGTAACAGCTATTGTTTATTACGGATTAGGGCATTTCGGTGAGATGGAGCATGTAAGGTGTTGTATCGAAAAGAATGAACCAGAGAAAAGGAGAGCAAGAGGACTCCAAAACTATTCACATTCAGAGCCAGAAGGGACCTCTGAAACAGAACAATTGGGCTGGACATGAAATGGGTAGGAATGTCTGATTCACCCCCTTGTGTGGAAAAATGTGTGCTTCACATACGACCTCATATCCTTTACACTAGACATGTCACTAATTGAACATGATGCTTTTCCTAGCTGAGCCTGAACACACCAGCATATTCATTATCGCCAAGTCAGTGCCTTGAAACTATTCTCAGTCAAAATCAATGAACAAATTAAAACCTATTTGTCATCCATGACCTCGTCCAAATATGTCATTTTACAGATGTAGAAACTGAGGATGAGAGAGTAGTCCCAAGGTGTCCATTTATCTAATTAATGTCAAGGCATGAATGATAACCTATGTTTTTGTCTAAGTCTTTTCTTCAAGAAATAATTCAGTCATCCAATATTTATTGAATACTTGCTATCCGCTAGACTAGTCACTAAATATTGGGTTATGCATATGGAAAAGCCATTAATAAAAATTTCAATGGCTTTTAAAAAATACATCAATGGAATAACTTCAAGCTTTTCTAATTGAGCAGTGGAAATATTTAAACACAAAATAATGAATTTAGACATCTCTAGTCAGCTTGGGAAGAGACTCATACTTTCTAAATTTTTCTAAAAATGGTGTAAAGGAAATATTAATGGATATTTAATTAATGTTAATTTTTCCTAGCCTGCTAGGTTTAAGTAGGTCAAATTTAGATAACACTGAAACATTGTGCTTTTATATATTGTATGTACCCATAGTGCATTCAGCCTCCTAAATATTTACTGTGCTCTGTACACTTCTGCTGAAGTTATGAAAGAATTTAAACAAAACTGGGAATCAAAAATACAGGGTTCTAATATAATCTCGGCCACTAATTACCTATGTGCCTTGGTCAAAAAATTTGATCTTTCTGGAGCCTCAAAAGTCTTCGTAAAATGAAAGTGGGAAAGAAACATTAACAATTATTTTTGGTTTTAACAATAACTAAAAGCATAGTATTAATATTTTAAATGATTCTTTTTTTGTTTCACAATTGTTCTTATGTTTTTCTTTTGTAAATTCTGTTATATCTACATTTTTGTGTCTGAACTAGTCTGCTTAAAAACAAAACAAAATCAGCAAACAAAAAAAGCAAAGTCTGAATATATATCATTTGAATAATTCAAATTAAACTTCTAGAAATGAAAAAGATGATTATTGAAATTAGAATCTCAATAAGTAGATCAAACACTAATTTAGGCACAGCTGCAGGAAAATAAAAAGAAGAAGATAGACTTGAAGTAAATGCACGGAGAGAAACACAGAAAGAAACACACACTTTGCAAGATTTTAGTTTAAACTAATTCAAGGATGTTTTTCATAATTGTCCATATTAGTATACTATGTTTTATTATTGCTTTAACAGTCACAAGGTATTATCATGTTGATATAAAATAATTTATTTGACTGATTCTCTACTCATATGCACTTAAGTCGTTTTAATTAATTTTGCTCGTGGTTTCTGGCATTCAACATTGTGAAACAGATAGCTAAGAAGAGTCTGATTTGTTTTCCCATGTGAAAACATACTTTTCCTAGATTGTTATATTATCCGTTCTTTACTTTTTAATCTCAGGAGTTTCCTTGGGCAATATCTAATTGTCTGCTCTTCATTTTCTTATTCCTCATAAGTCATGGGTCATTTTGATATTCAAATTCAGGTCTTTTTCCATTTCAGGAAAGCTTTATTAATATTAGCATTGGTATCATATTTGAATTCTCTTTCTGTTCACTCCTGGGACATCAATAATTTCATTTTCTATAGCACCTATGCAGTCTTCAATATATATCATTCTCTCCAATCCCTTTCATTGTGTTCTAGATGTTTCTCAAGCTCATCCACGACAATATAGATATAAAAATATAGATATATATAGATATAACTTTTTACCAAATTAATATTGTTTTCCTTTTCACTGACTCTAAGACAGTTTTTCATTTTTCTACAAATTTCTCTTAAATTTTCCAGTTCTACTCTATGTTGGTGGATATATGGCCAATTAAAATTATATATAGGTGTGTGTCACTGTTAGTTTTTTACAGATATGAAGTTGACTAGAATTTGTTTTTCTTTAATAAATTATGGTCATCATTTAATTGGCATTTTAGTTCATATGTGAGGAGTGTAAATAATCCTTATCTATGGAATTCAGGTGCATACTGATTTTCACTACTCCATTCAAAATCACTTTGTTGAGAACTGCTCAGGGTCTGAGGTATAACTCTACTTACGAACTTACTTATAAGTAACACTGCCATACTTTCATGGATGCCAGCAGAAGATATGAGACTCTGAGTCTGAGACAAAGAGCTTTCTACTCACACCAACAGGGTATTAGCATTTTCACCAGTTCTCCTAACCTCAATTCCTACAGAAAGATATGAATAGGGCCAGGTGCCATGGACTGCTATGTGTCTCCTCAAAATTTATATGTTGAAGCCCTAATCCCCAATGTGACGGTATTTGAAGGTGGGACCTTCGGGAAGTAATTAAGTTTAGATGAAGTCATAAGAGTGGAACCACCATGATGGGATTATTGCCGTTTTTTAAGAAGAGGATGAGACTAGAGCTCTCTCCCTCTTCCCTATATGAAGATACAGCAAGATGGCAGCCATCTGCCGACCAGGAAGAGGGCCCTTGGCAGACATCGAATCTGCTGGCATCTTGACCTTGGTACTGCCAGCTTCCAGAATTGTGAGAAATAAATGTCTGTTGTTAAAGCCACCCAGTCTATGGTATTTTGTTACAGCAGCCCAAACTAACTAAGACACCAGGTAACACCTGCACACACAGTAGGTTTTGTTACAGGAAAGGAACCTGAAGCTTGGAAAACCTGAATCTTTTATAATAGGCAGTACTTGAACTTTGTTCCAGAGGAAGCATTATCTTTATTATACTCAATAGTAAAGAAACCTCCCTTTACTCTGGGAAGATATGCTATGTTTATCTTCCAAGGCTATTTGCTATACAAACGTCCTTGAAAAGACAGTCTGGAACAAAGCAGTCAGTGCCCCTGCTTGCAAGATGTGCAGAAATGAGAGAGACATATGAAGAATTGTCTCCCAACATAAAGTCACAAATGCATTTGGTTACACATAACAGAAAACTTGACCAACGATGACTTACACTAGATAGTGACATATTTGCCTCATTGCTCATGCAAAAAATGTCCAGGGGCAAGTGGTCCAGGGCTGGTTTGATGGCTCAGTGACACCACAAAGGACCAAGCCAGCCCCTTTCTAGCTTTCCTTGGCTTTTATCCACAAGCTGGCTGCGCCATGGTGGCAACATGGCTGTTGCACTCCACATGATGTCCACATTCGGGAAAGGAAGACGATGGAACAGGCAGTAACTGAATCAAGAAGGTCAAAACCTTTCCTAGAGCCCTCAGCTTGCACCCAATTATGTCACCTAGTTGCCATAACTGTAAAGCAGTTTGGGGAAGCAGGTATTTTTATGTGGCAATTTGGTCTTAGCTATTGTGTGATAATCCTTCCTC